>NC_064838.1:45200000-47700000 GCF_024166365.1 Elephas maximus indicus
TACCATTTGTCTCTTTGTCTTCCACATGCCTGTTGCTCTGGTTTTCTTTCTGATTCATAAACTTGCCAACCTCATTCCCATTCCAGTGCCTTGGCACTTGCTCTTCATTCCGTCTGGAACCCTCTTTCTCCAGATTGTCACCTGGCCGTCTTCTCATCATTTATGTTTCAGAGAAAATATCCCTTTTTCAGAGAGGCCAGCCTCAGCCACCTTAGCTGACATTCTCTCCCCAGTTATTTTCCATCGGCCTTGCTGATGCTTTTGCTACATTTACCGGCACCTAGGGTCAACTTGTTTACCTATTTAGTGTCTGCTGCTCCCACTGCAATGTAAGCTCCTTGAGTGTAGACAGAGGCACTTGCCTTTTCTCCTCTCCACTATCTGGGACAGAACCTGAGGCAGAGTGGCCACTGGACAAATGTTTGTTGACCATGTAGAGTTTCCCAAACTTCAGTCCCTTGTGCTCCACCCTCACGATGCTTGCTTGCCTTGTCTTCATAACGTCTCTACTACAGTGAAACATGTGAGAGCCGGAACTCAACAGGACTGCCTTGTTTTTCCGGGTCTCGTAAGTGTTCCACCTTTGACAGGGTGAGGTCTTACCACTTTCCTATCACTCGTTTTAGTGGAAAATATTTGTATTTTCCTTCTCTGACAGGTTTCTGCCATATACAGTTTCCAGCTTTTGCAGGTTTTACTGTAGCACTTAAGATTTTTCTTTAAATTGACTTGCATTCTAACTTGAATACCTACTTTAGCCTTATCCTAATCAAGGGAAATGAGAAAATTTATACACTAGTTTTCCCAAACTTGCATTGAAAACGATACATAATTATTTTGCATGTTTTCTGCATGCTCCCTAAAAGTTATGATGCCCATCACTGGTGGTGTGTTCATGCTCTTTCAGAAGCATTTCTCCACCCAGCCCAGCTTTTTCATCCTGCTCCTCACACCACCTGCATGTCTCTGGGAACCAATATCGCCAACTCACAACATAATTGTAGCTCCCAGCTTTCCATCTCTCACTCCATAAGTTTACAGAGTTTGAGTATCAAAGTATTCAGATTTCAAATTTATTATTGGGAACTGAAGTACTGGGGCACTTGAGTCTTCAAACGGTTTGACTCTTTATCCACCAGAGGTCTGACCCTGTAGCATTTTGCCCTCTGTATGACTCTTTTGGAGTCCCTGGATGGTGTAATCAGTTATATGTTTAGCTATTACTTAAAGGTTGCCAGTTTAAACTCACCCAGAGGTGCCTTGGAAGAAAGGCATGGTAACTTGCTTTTGAAAGGTGATGGTCATGAAAATTCTATTGAGTGCAGTTCTGCTCTACAACACATAGGATGGCCATGAGTCAAAATTGACGAGATGGCAACTGGTTTGTTTTTTTTGTTTTGTGACTCTGTTAAAAGGTCTGACCAATGTGCACAGCCCAAACCAGTTCATTGACACCTACATGACCACTCTCCAGACCCCTGCCAGTTGGGTCATGAAGCTCAGTGATTTCTTTTAAATTCGGCTGTAAGCTCCAGATCCTCTTCCACAGGCTATGGCAGAAACACAAGTTCCGGCCAAACTTTCTCAGACACCACTGCTGAATCGGGTGAAGGAAAAAGGAGGCGATGGGAAAAAAAAAAAAAATCCAACCTCAGGTGCCCTCCCCCTTCTTTGGTCTTCTGGGAATCCACCAGGAGTCTGTCAGGCCAGGATGGACTGGTTCGTGTGTGTTTTAAGTTGTGTTCTGGATTGCCAGCAGCTGGGGTACCTCCATAAACAGGAGCTGTCATGATTTGGCAAGTCTCATGTCACCTTTTCTCATTGTCTTCTTGTTCTGTTCTTATCCCTCTTTCTGATTATAAAGCGTGGTTTCATCACTCAAAGTACATTCTCTTTCTTCCTCCTGGAGTGTCCATTTCCTCCTGGGGATTCCTACCTTCCTCTTCCCACCCCTGACCATGGGCCCTACATGCTCCTTTTGTACCCTCTTAAGAGATAACGCTTACTGATAAAGATTAAAGACTATAACCTTCAATATGGATTACACCTCAACATAAAGAAAACAAAAATCCTTACAACTGGGCCCTTAAGCAACATCATGATAAATGGAGAAAACATTGAAGTTGACAAGAATTTCATTTTACTTGGATCCACAATCAACACCCATGGAAGCAGCAGTCAAGAAACCAAACGACGTATTGCACTGGGCAAACCTGCTGCCAAAAACCTTTTTAAAGTGTTAAAAAGCAAAGATGTCATTTTGAGGACTAAGGTGTGCCTCACCCAAGCTGTGATATTTTCAACTGCCTCATACACATGTGAAAGCTGGACAGTGAATAAGGAAGACCAAAAAAAGGATTGATGCATTTGAATTATGGAGTTGGCGATGAATATTGAATATGCCATGGACTGCAAGAAGAACGAACAAATCTGTCTTGGAAGAAGTACAGCCAGAATGCTCCTTAGAAGTGAGGGTGGTGAGACTTCATTTCATGTCCTCTGAACATGTTATCAGGATGGACAAATCCCTACATCATGCTTGGTAAAGAAGAGGGTCAGTGAAAAAGAAGACCCTCAACAAGCTGGATTGACACAGTGGCTGCAACACTGGGCTCACACATAGCACTGATTGTGAGGATGGCACGGGACCGGGCAGTGTTTTGTTCTGTTGTACATGTGGTCGCTATGAGTTAGAATTGACTCTACGGCATCTAACAATATAAGAGACAACTTTTCGGGGGCCCTCAGTAAGCTCTCTGCCTTGTTTTCTCATAGTGGATGTTGCTGTTGTTGTTAGCTGCCATTGAGTCAGCTCTGATTCATGGTGACCTTACGTATCACAGAATAAAACATAGCCTGGTCCTGTGCCGTCTCCACGATCATTGCTATGTTTGGGCCCGTTGTTGAGGCCATTGTGTCACAACAGCTGAAAGGCTTTCATTTCCTCACTTTCTCCATGCTGTCCCTCTCTCACCTCTGTTCCTTCTCACATGAGATCCTCTCAGCCTGGATTATCCTTTCCCATCACTTTGGGCAATTCACTCCTAGTCGTCCTTCCAGCCTCCTCTGCCCAGCTGCCACAGGCTAGATTAAATGCTCTCCCATCTGCGACCACAGCATCTTATACTTCCCCTGCCAAGATCACGACTTCATATTGGTGCAGTGATCTTGCCAACGGTGGCTTGCCTGATGGTGACAGGCAGTCTTATTCTCCTTTTAATCACAGATGACCTATTCCCCCTCCCCAAATAATCGTATAAGTTGAATAATCAAATAAAAACAGAGTGCTTCATATATAAATGTAGTCCCACTGCCTCAACCCTCCAACACACTGCTTCTCCTTTTGGAGATTCCGGAGCCCCTGCTATAGGAATCCCTCTAGACCATTAGCTTTGTCAGGGAAAGGCCATGTCCTTCTTGCTCATCACCATATCTGCTGCATCACAGGGCTTTGGCATGGTAAATACTCAATAAATATTTATGGGCTTAGTGACTGGATGAATTGATTTCCTTAGAATAATGGGCACTGACTAGAATTTTAAAAAGACTCTACTGAATAATAGACAGGTAACAAAAGGGAAAGAGTAAATATACCAGAAGCTCCAAAATGACTGACAAAGTTTAAGTAGAGATAGGTCTTAATGTAGCCAGTTCACTCCCAAAGTCAAAAGCTTTGGTCCAGTCCACATTCTGCGTTCACTAAGAAATCTACACTCTTGAAGTCAAGGGTTCTGAGTTTCTGGATCTGCCACTTGTTCCCATAATGTTGTCAACTATTCACCACAGGGCAATTAACCTATACTAAACCTAACCCACTGCCATGGAGTTGATTCTGACTCATAGTCACTGGATAGGGTGTCCAAGGCTGCAAATCTCTACAGAAGAAGACTACCACATCTTTCTCCCGTGGAGCCACTAGTGGTTTCGAACCACTGATTTTAGTTAGCAGTCAATCGCTTTAACTACCGTGCCACCAGGGCTTCTTAGTTAACCTGAAGACATCTAGTAATCAACACTGTCATTTGTGTGTGTGTGTGAGAGAGAGAGCAAGGTGAGAGAGGGAACAATGGAGAGAGAAAAGTAGATTCTCTGTTGTCCATCTAGAGTTCACTTCTCAATTGCATTTACCATCTTTGTAGTTTCAATTCCTTTCTTTCTTGACTGTCCCAGGTAGTTTTCAGGAAAGACTGTTTACTCGCTGAGACAGCAGGTGCAGTGGTGGAAATAACGTAATGGAAATGGATAAAGTAATGAAAACATGAAATTTGAAGATGGTATTATAAAGTCAGGATTTCTTCTTCTATTTCTTTTCAAGGTGAAATTTTAGAAAGCCTAAAGAATAACAGAAATGAAAATATGTATCAGCAAGTATGGGATATAGTAGTTAAAATGGTGTTCAGAGGAAAATTTGTATCCCCAAATATGTGTATTAATAATAAAGACAGAATTGAAATAAATGAATTAAGCATCTAACCCATCAATGTAGAAAAAAATAACAAAGGAAAGCTCAGGAAATCAGTAGGCAGGAATGAATAATATAAGAACAAAAATTGATGAATGAGAAAACAAAACATTAAGACTAGATGCATATAAGTTCTGTTTCTGACAAAACCAATGAGATTCCAAGTATTAGCTATCTTAATCCAGAAGAAAAATGGAAGAATGCAAACATACACAAAATAAAAACTGTTAAAGGGAAAACAGAAACAGAGACAATTCAAAGAACTACGAAAGTTATTTTGCTCAACTTTAGGTAAATAAATATAGCTGAACACTTACATAAAATAAATAATGTTCTAGGAAAGTATACTTTACCAAAACTGATTTCAGAAAAGATAAAAGCCTTAATAAACCAAGGACTACAAAAGAAATGGAGAAATTTGTCAAAGTGCTGCCCTCCAAAAGAAGTACCAGACCCAGATGGTTTCAAGAGGAATTCTCCCAAATCTTTCAAGAATAAATAATTCCAATGCATTTAAACTGTTTCAGGGCATAGAAAAAGGACAAAAAGTTCCAAATTCTTTTCACAAAGCTAGCATAACACTGATACCAACCCTCACAATGTAGCCCAAAGCAGAAAATTATCGTTCAATCTCACTTATATTGATGCAAAAAGCCCTAAATAAATCCAAGAACACATTAATAGAAAAATATGCCATAACCAAGTAGAGTTTAAACCAAAAAAAAAAACCCAGTACCATCGAGCTGATTCTGACTCATAGCGACCCTATAGGACAGAGTAGAACTGCCCCATAGAGTTTCCAAGGAGCGCCTGGCGGATTCAAACTGCTGACCCTTTGGTTAGCAGCTGTAGCACTTAACCACTACACCACCAGGGTTTCCAAGTACAGTTTAGTTCAGAAATATACAGACAATTAAAAAAAAAAAAAAAGAATGACTTGAAAGAATGGTTTAATAATAGGAAATCTTTTTTTTTTAAGCATCAAGGAAGTTATATGGAAAAATCAGAACTTCATTAAACTTTTTTTTTTTTTTTTGATTTTGGTTAAAATATAGACAGCAAAACCTGCTCCCATTACAGTTTCTGGGATATAATGATCAGTGACACTGCTTACATTCTTCACATTGGGTCAACATTCTCATTATTTCTGTTCTAGTTGTTTCATTTTCATTTCCTTAATCTCCCGGCCACCCATACCCAACCTTCTCATCTATGATTTAAAATAGCTGTTGACCCTTTGCTCTTATATTGATTTTTTTTTTAATACAATACTCAATGTATTAAAAACTAAAGTGTTACTTAGTTTAAAGATGAATTCAGGAGATAGTTTCAATTCAAGGTTTTTAGAGCAGACCAGGGCCATTGTCTCGGGGACTCCTCCAGCCTCAGTAGGTCCACTAAGTCTGGATTCTTTAAGAATTTGGAGTTCTGTCCCACATTTTTCTTCTTTTTTTTCAGGATTCATCTATTGTGTTCCTAATCCGAATGTTCTGTAGTGGTAGCCAGGCAGTAGGGACAGATTACCCAATAAGCAAGGTATGCATGGGCTTACTTGTGCTTACTTACTAATCTGTAGCACACAATTGTGTAAGTAATAAGTAGGCACAAGTAAGCCTGTATGTACCTTGCTTACTGGTTAATTCACCCCTGCCGGGCACCATCTAGTTCTTCTGGTCTCAAGGTGGAGGAGGCAGTGATTCATGTAGAAAATTAGTCCTACAGTCCGGTTCCCTTCTCTGATTCTTGGGTTTCCTTCTTTCTCTTTTGTTCCAGACAAATGAAGACCAATAGTTGTATCTTAGAGGGCCACTTGTAAGCTTTTATGACCTCAGACACTACTTACCACACTGGGAGGTAGAACTTAAACTTCAATTGCCAATTGACTGGATTGTTCCACGAGAAAATAGTTCTAAGCCCCCAAACCAAGAGAACTGAACTCATTAGGTGATTGGTTGTGTCTAATTTGTATCTGCATCGGTAACCTCCCATCCCTTTTCATTTTTGTTATTGTTGCAAAATCATTAAACTTTAAAAAAAAAAAATTAAAATTGTACTTTAGATGAGAAACTAATTTACAGAGGAAATTAGTTTCTCATTACACAATTAATACACTTATTGTTTTGTGATATTGGTTGCAAACCCCATGACATGTCAACACTCTCCCATTCTCCACCTTGGGTTCCCTATTACCAACTTTCCTGTCCCCTCCTGCCTTCTTGTCCTTGCCCCTGGGCTGCTGTGCCCATTTAGTCTTATTTCATTTTATGGGCCTGTTTAATCTTCGGCTGAAGGGTGACCCTCAGGAGTGACTTCAGTGCTGAGTTAAAAGGGTATCTGGGGGCCATATTCTTGGGGTTTCTCCAGTCTTTGTCAGACCAGTAAGTCTGGATTTTTTTGAAATCATTGAACTTTTTAACATGAATTTTATGCTTTAAGTTTGTTTGTTTTCTGAGATATGTACTAGGAGTGACATCACAATTGTCTCAGTGTTTAGGGTTTTTAGAGGTCTTAACCAAGTCTTGATTGCAGCACAAAGTTGGGTAGCACTGCAGACTGGCTCTGTTGTGCGGAGCCCTTGGGGTCTGTGGGTTGGTACTCTTTAAGGCCCAAGTGAGCCTGAAGAGTGAGAGACTTTGTTGAGGTCCCTGATGCCCATATAGACCCTGGCCACCAATAGTGGTCAGCCAGAGCAGTCACCTACTTAGTTGGGTCTATAACACGCTTAAGAGCTTGAACTTGTCATAGAGCTCAAAGAAAAGTGTTCCCTGCCTCTGAGGGGCTCCCTCTTACAGGGACTAGAATTTCCACGACAACAAAGGTGGCAGTTAATTTCAAGAACATTTAAAATGTTGATATTTTTAGATGCAGTCAAGGGATGAAGTTGACGTTAAAGTAGAGGTAGGAAGATTAACATAAATGAGGATGAGCATAATGGTGAGTTGTGCCAGCCACCACAGTTCAATGATGGCCTAGCAGGGAATCAATGCGAGGATAGCACCCATTTAGAATAGTTTTATCCTCCTGACATATTTGCTTATGTATGTGATATCAGTGTATAGGGACAGAGAGAGAGAGTGATTTACTTGTTTTTTTTTAAAGATCAGTAATTAAGGATCAATGCTTTCTACAGTGAACTTGCTGGTTCCTGGTTCCTGGTTTACAGCTATACCTGGTACTTACTGATACTACTTCCCTGGAAGAATGCAGAGAGCTGCCTCATCCCATGGCAGGTACACTGAGCGTTTCCGAGTGTCCTCTAGCTGGTCTGCGTGTGCTAACTCATCACTCATGAGAGGGCTGACCACACAGAACATTGGCCAGGCTTTTTTTTTATTGGGGAAGGGCTACCTCATGTATCATAATGCTTTGAACAACGGGGCCTTGTCCTTGATCAGATCTTCAATCGATCCACCTTATGCTTTTGAGGGCAAAATCTCTTTGCTCTACTTTTTACCTATAAGCACCCTGATGCACTAACATATGAAAAGGTAGGTCCAGGAGAGTTTGTTTTTCTGGAAAATCTCTACTGTCATGTCAGCTGTGTGGAAATTCAGCCCTGAGATCAATACCGAAAGTCAAAAGAAGGAGAGGGCAGCATGACACTCATCAGCCCCAACCTCTCCCTGCAGTCTAGAATTCTCACTGCCCTGTCTCTAATGGTGGACAGCTAGTTTCCCTTTAGTCTCTTCCAGGAGCAGGGAGCTCACCACTGCAAAACCAAATCTCTTTTTTCTTAAATCAGAGAACCTCTGTCTTAGGCTGGGTTCTCCAGAGAAACAAAACCAGTAAGTAGTATAAGTATATATATTTATGTAGAGAGAGAGAGATTTATATCAAGGAAATGGCTCACGTGGTAGTAGAGGCTGATACATCCCAAGTCTGTGGATCAGAATAGAGGCTTCTCCTGATTCACGTAGTTGCAGGGGCTGATGAACTCAAGATTGGCAGGGCAGAGAGCAGGGCTCTTGCTCTCATAGGTTGTGGAGATTGATGAATCCCAAGATCAGCAGAGAAGACCAAAGGTAAGCTGCTGGCTCAAGTCCCCAGAACCAGTGGTCAGATGAACAGGAGCCAGCTGCAGGAACCAGAATGAGCAAAAGCCCCCGAGCCTTGCCAAAACATCTGCTTATATTAGGTTGCAGGCCACACGCCCAGGGAAACTTCCTTTCAACTGATTGGTTACTCACAGCAGATACCATCATGGGGGTGATCACATATCAGATCTCAACAGGGAAGTGATCACAACATTATGCTACTGCCAAAACACTGAGAATCATGGCCCAGTCAAGCTGACACACAATCTTAACCATCACAACCTCTAATCTTATCATTTTGAAAAAATTGTCAATTTCATAGTTGAAAAATGACATCTCACAGTTGTTCTGTTTTGTATTTCTTTGACTATAGTAGAGTTGACTGTCTTTTTTGTGTACTTGTAATGGCCATTTACATTTAGTCTGTGATCTAACCCCATATTTGCTTTGCTTTTTTTTCCCCCCACCTTAGTGCGCTATGAGTTGGAATCGACTCGACGGCACTGGGTGTCACTGGGTTATCTTGGTGTGATTATATTTTAAAAATTAACTTGTAGGAGCCTCACTTAAAATTTTAATCCTTATTTTTTGTGTTTATTTTCATATCTCTTTCTCTGTCCTGCAGGGTTGCTATGAGTCTAAATTGACTTGACAACAATGGATTTTTAAGAGTTTTCCTAATTTGCCTGTTTGTTATTGTTGGTTTTGATTAACAGATATTTTAATTTTATGTAACTACATCTTTTCATTTGAATTCTTTTACTGTGTTTATTCATAGAAACTCCTCCATTCTGAAATAACTTAAATATCACCTACATTTTAATCTAGATCTTATGGGCTTTTAAAAAAATATTTAATACGTAGTTAATACACCTGAATTTATATTTATTGTGAAGTCTAGATTAGCTCTAACTTGTTTTCCCCTCACAAATGGCCATTTTCTCTACCATCATTTGCCCAATAATCCACCTCTCCCCGTTAGTTTGGATCTGTATTATATGCAAACTTCCCAAGCATACAGGCCTCAGTTTTCTTGGATCAGCTTTAATCACTATAGAGTTTTTTTCTGGTACTAAACTGAAATTTGTCTCTTTCTAACATTTACTTCTTGAAACTTCTGCCCCTGTAGCCCCAAAACATGAAGGCCCCTATCATGCCATCCTGCTGAAATTATGTTGAGCAGCTCAGTGGAGAGATGTCTCTGTACTATAGCACCTTGCTAGGGTTTACACTTTGCTCTTGTTTTTTTCTTTGGTGAAAGCAAGTTGTCCTTTATTTCATAGTGTAGTTGAGTTAGAAAGCTACTTTGGTGCCTCTGAGGGCAACTTTCTTAAAAGGCTAGGTAAAAGGGGAGTAGCCTCAATTGTCAAGGGAGGAGCATTTTTCAAGATATTTTGAGTTTTAAAGGTTTGAAAACAAGGCAGCCTTACCCATAGGGAGCTGAATTGGTGGGTGGGAAAGTTGAAGATAGTGGTTCTGAGTCTGAAATGTGGCGTGTGGTGGAACCAGACCCAGCTAGGGACTCCTGGGGACCAGCTTGCCCATATCCACCTTGAGGAAGAGACTGAGGGTGTAAATGTGGACTGAAAGACCAATTACCTTGGAGCCCAAGCTTGTGGCCCACTGTGCTTGCACCAAGAATATACCTGGCCTCACCATAGAGTGGGTGAGTATCCAAGGGATGATGTAGGACTAAGGTTCAACAACCACACTCTGCAGAAGCAACAAACAGCACTTGTAATGGGGCAACCAGATTCCAGTTCCCTATAGGCATTGTCCAGGAAGACTTGCTCCTTTGTGACTTTGTAACCTTCTGGATTCTTGGGTAATCCCGTGTGGGTGGTTAGGAAGCCTCAAGTAGGATATATTGAATTAACTGTTAGTAAGGCTTGCATGTACTCAAATAATTAATCAGAGAAAGTAAAGACATTTGACATGCATTTGTTGAACCAGTTAAGCCTCTCAAAACATGTCAAGCCAGATCAAACCTGTTAAACCAGCTAGCTGCTGGCTATTCCTCCCAAAACTTGTCTCCAGACTAAATACCCCTACTTTTATAAAACAATTTTTAAAGTGTCTTAACTTCCTGCAAGCACATCACCTCTTTCTGGCTCATCCCCAGCTTGCCAATATTGCCATTAAATTGTGGCATCTAGAATTTATCAGGTAATTCAATAAAGTTATCTGGCTGTAATCACACTTATTCTAGATATAGCATGACTTGGGTATTTTCTGTCTCTTTAAATCTACTTTCAATACCCCTCCACCCTGTTCTGGGCCTGGGAGGCTGGCCAATAGGACTGGAATGGGATGCATCATTCAGACCCCTTGCTCTCTGGCTTTTGGCTGAGTTTGGCCAAAAGAGGCCCTGGTCGGAGATCCAGAGGACAGGAGATTCTGGAGAGAGTGAGGTCTGGGTGTTTATTTTTTGACTCCCTCCTCTACCCCTCTACTAAAGGCCTCAATTCCTTTCAGGAGGCTATCTCCAACTACTCTTTGTCACTGGTTCTTTTGGCCCATGAGATCTAGAGATGGTAACAGTTCCCACTCTCGTAACTTCCTGTGTTGTTTTTCCTTAATCTTTCCCACACTTTTGTTAATAGCTCCTTTATTAAACTCTCTTTAATTCCTCCATTTGACTCTGCTATCTGTTTCCTTCTAGGACTCTGACAGTCATATTATAATTCAATCTGTGTGTGTGCACATGTGCTCGCCTTTTGGAGTGTTATTTCTAACCAGCATACAGGTATATTAAAAATAAAAGTCAAATGTATTACCTTTATCTTTAATAGGTAAGTTGAATCTCATTTTCATTTGTTGTGATTATTGATATATTTGAGCTAGTTTTTTTTCCCCCTTTACCATCCTTTCCCTTTGATTCTTATTTCTGCATTCCTGCCTGTAGTTGAATTGATAAAGTTTTATTTATTCTCTTATCCTGGTTTGGAAGCTATAGATTGTGGTCCTGTTTGTTAAGTGGTTACCCTTTAAAATTTTAAAACTCTTTTGTTCTCTTTTAAAACGAACTTTACTAATTGGTTAATTCTTACTGATTCCTTTGGAAAAGCTTGAACCCAAAGCCATAAACCACTGGCCATTTTACTTAAAAGCTTTTAAACATTCTTTTGCAGAGTTAAATATCTTAAATATCTATTTTTGGAACAAATACTAAGTTGTTAAATATTTCCATCTTCCTTTCAAACAAGGCAAGGTCTACAGCATATTTTAACTCGCCTGTGAACTCCCCACTCATTTGCCTAGTTATTGTCTTAATTTAGTTCCACGTTTTATTTTAACTTATTTGTATATAAGTGCGCGCACACACACACACACACACACACACACACACAATGTGTATAGTAGCCAATAGGTAATTAGTTTTGCCCATATTTTTATTGATTTCTCTGCTCGCAATTTTACCTTATGTTCCATTTCTTCTTTCTCAAGGAGTTGATTTTCTAATTTCTGAAGAGCATCCGTCAGTGGTTCTTTCAGAACAGTCAATGAATAGAAAACTCAGTTTTAATTTCTTTATTTCATTCTCAGGCTTGAATGATAGTTTAACCATGCGTAGAATTCTGCTTATTTTCCCTCAGCAATTTGAAGCTATCACTCCGCAGTCTTTGGTAATTATCATTTGTCCCTTACTTTGTACCAAAATATCACCCTAAGTGTTTTCTTACATAGTCGTCACAATACACTACAATGCTGGTGTTGTGTTGTCATTTTACTGCTAAAGAAACTGAGGCTTAGATAGGTTGAGTAACTCTAACAAGTTCACAGGACCATACATTTTGTGGCTGGGATTTAATCCTTGTCTCGTATTCATGTTCTCATCTATGTTAACTTCTTATCTGCTATCTTAACCACTCTAAGGTGCTTCTCTACAAAAAAAAAAAAATCAGCAATGTTTCCTGAAAAGTGGCCCAAAGAGCCCCTGAGTCAGGGTTCCTTGTCAAAAATGCAGATTCCCAGTATCACTCCAGATTCATTTCAGTGAAAGTGAGTGATTCCTAGGAATACGCATTTCATGAAACATCCCAGGTATTTCTTATACACGTTAGATTTGCAAACCATTGACTGAGCAGTACTGAGGCAACTGAAAGAAATTTCCACCAGTTTTCTGTCTTATAAAAACGATTGTATATACGTTATGAGAGATCCAACCTGCCTCCCTTTCCTCAGTGCTACTTGTACACCAGGAGCCTCTTCTCACTTCCCAGTGAGGGGCAGAGTCACGCATTGTCCTAGATTGTTGTCTGCCCTCTGGCATCATGGTTTCAGAGCACTCGCTGGATATCAACACAGCCATCCGTGACTAGCTCTGAAATGGACCTTGGTTATTTAGGTAGAGAAGTCCTGGGGTGGTACAAATGGCTAACACGCTCAGCAAAAGGCTGGAGGTTTGAGCCCCCCCAGAGGTGCCTTGGAAGAAATGGCCTGGTGATCCACTTCCAAAAACTCAGCCATTGAAAACACTGTGGAGCACAGTCCTACTCTGACACACGTGGGGTCACCGTGAGTCAGAGGAGACTCCACGGCAACAGGTTTACTACTGCTATGGAGGTAGATCCCCCCGGAAACCAGAGGCTAAACAAAGAGGAGTCCGCGGTTTTGATAAGCCTGGCCTAGTGGAGTTTAAAAAAAAACAGAGTAAAACTGTTGAGCAGACAAGGCAAAACTGGTTCCCTCACGTCCTTTCTGTTGGGTCTGTGCAGAGAGAGCGGTACCCCAGTGAGGAGGCTGTGGTTCAGGGTCCCAGGGGTGACCAGTGAAATGGGAGAGCCTGCCATCAGGTGACCAACCCTCCTGCATTAGTTTCCTGGGGCTGCCAGAACAAGCTACTACAAGTTTGTAGCTTAAAACAACAGAAATTTTATCCTCTCATAGTTCTGGAGGCTAGAAGTCTGAAATCAAGGTGCTGGCAGGGCCATGCTTTCTCTGAAGTTGTTAGGGGAGAATCCTTCCTTGCCTCTGCCAGTTGTTGGCAATCCTTGGCGTTCCTTGACTTATAGATGCATCACTCCAATCTCTACCTCTGTCTTCACCCCTGTGTGACTGTGTCCAAATTTCCCTCTGTCTTATAATGACACCAGTCATTGGATTAGGGCCCAACATTATCCAGTACGGCCTCACCTTAACTTGATTCCCACTGCAAAGACTATTTCTAAATAAGGTTTCATTCACAGGGGGTTAGGACTTCAACATACCTTTTTGAGAGACACAATTGAACCCACAACACTATCTTTTCAAAAAATTTTACTAGATAAAATTACCTTTGAAGTTGTCAGTGTATCAGGGTGTGTGACTTATTTACAGTTGCTTTCGCATCATTCTGTTTTGTTTAATGTGAAATTTTCCTCACGGTAAACTTGACGTAACCAATAATAGCCACTTCCCATATTGCTGGAGAGACTATCCACTAGGCTCTCCACTTTCACACTCTTCCTTCAGTTCATTCTCCTTGGGGCAATCTGAGTGATATTTAAAAAATGCAGATTGGGTCCCATCCATCCCCCCCTCCCTCTGGTAAAGACCAGGACTGGTTTCCTAGACCATTAGGGGAAGGCATATAGAAGTAACATGCCCCCAGAGTCCTGCTTCTTTTATGGGCTTTTATCTGTTTTGTTATCTATTTAAGCTTTTGATTATCTGTTTTGTTATCTATTTAAGCTTTTGATTAGATGGCTTAGTTAAATGAGCAAACTATAACAGCCTAGGCTATGTGAACACGGTTAGCGTTGTTGCAATGAAAGAATGACTACCACTTTGCACAGCCTGCTGGGAGGGAGCAGGACTGGATGGAGCACCTGTACTAGGACATCTCAGTTCAATGGAAATATGACATGAGCCTGTTATATAATTTAAATTCTTCTAGTAGCTATATTAAAAAAAGGTGAAAAAATTTTTAATGATTAATTTTACTAATATAAAATATGTAATAATATCTAATAAAATGTTTAATGAAAAATATTTTATATTGCTTCAGATTTTCAGCTTAAACTTAAATTAATTAAATAATATTAAAGTTGAGTTCTTCAGTCTCACTAAAAAAAGCAAAAAAACACAAAAACCAAACCCGTTGCCATCGAGTTGATTCCGACTCATAGCGACCCTATAGGACAAAGTAGAACTGCCCTATAGGGTTTCCAAGAAGCAGATGATGGATTCAAACTGCTGACCTTTTGGTTAGCAGCTGAACTCAACCACTACACCACCAGGGTTTCCTAGCCACATTTCAAGTGCTCTACAGGTATAGAGGCTGGTTAGTGGCCACCGTAGTATGTAGCTCCATCTTAGGGCTCTGCAGCTGCAACCATGGTCCTCACCCAAACAGCAAAGGAGGCTACCCTCTCCTCTCCTGCTTTCTCAACTCCCTTAGGAACCTTCTCTTTCCCTTCTTCCCCTCCTTTAATGCCTTCCAGCTCCTCAGAATGGTCATCCTGGTCAAAGTCTCCACTCTATCCAACATTCCCTTCCTCCAGCCTCTCCTTGTGTTGCTCTGACTGGGATGACCTCTCAAAGGTAAGAAGATGGATTAAAGACATTGACAGGGAGATGTGAATGTGGCTTCAGACACAGATTTCGTATCCCAAATTACCCTCTAACAGCTAGAAGGGAGTCGCAGGTCAATGTTAGTCAATTCTGCTAGAAAGCTTTTACTTAATCCTGGAGTATGAAATTGAGGACTCAGCTTGGTGACCACAAAGTTTCCCTGCCCTCTCCTCATCCTCATGCTTACCCTGGCAAGCCAAGGAAGGTCTCAGCACTCAGTGAAAACATTTGGAACATGCACGGCATGGGCGATGTCAGCCCTCAGACTTTGATTTCTGGCATCTCCAAAACGACCCTGTCTTAGAGCCAGGGCTCTCCAGAGAAAAAGGACCAGTGAGGCATAAGTGTGTGTGTGTATTTATACATATGTTGTTGCTAGCTACTGTCAAGTCAGTTCTGACTCATGGTGACCCCATGTGCACAGAGTAGAACTCAATAGGATTTTCAAGGCTGTGACCTCTTTGAGGCAGATCATCAAGTCTATCTTCTGAGGCATCTCTGGGTGGGTTAGGACAATCAACTTTTCAGTTAATAGTTGAGTGCTTAATTATTTGCTCTACCCAGGGGTATATGTATATTTTTAAGGTATTGACTCACACTATTGTGGGGGGCTGGAAAGTCCAAAATCTGTAGGTCAAGTGATAGGCTGGAGATTCCTGCAGGCTGTGTTCCTAAATCTGTAGGTCAGAGGTTAGGAAAGAGTGAAGAGTAAGAGTGGTCTGGCAACTGTCTATTTATAGCCTGGAGGCAGTATACACCCTGGGGAAACTCCCTTTTTTCTCTGAAGGCCTTCAACTGATTGACTGAGGCCGAATCCCATTATGTAAGATAATCTGTATTACTTAAGGCCAACTGATTTAATCTCATGTAACCACTTCATAACAGCAACTAGGCTAGTGTTTGACAAAACAACTGGGCACCACAGCCTAGCCGAGCTGACACATAAAATTAACCATCACAGTCCTTGTAAGAAAGCTGTTATCAGAGGAAGCCGGGAAGGAGACGTGGGCCCATCTGACCCAGAGCCACCTCCAGCGTCTCAGCTGTCTGGTGGGTGAGGGTTGATGTCCAAGCAGCAAATCTGTGTGGGAAAGGCTGGTTCTGGGGGATGCTCACAGCAAGCTGTAGGTCCACTGAGAGCCTACAGCAAAATGCACGCGGGCTGCCAAGGGCAGGAAGCTCTCTCCTGCCCACTGGGGCTGTTGTCCCCACCAGAACGGGTCTGGGGTTACCTGCAGCCAGTGGAAAAGATTTCTAAAGCTTTCCACTTCCGTTCCCTAATGTGACTTGTTTTATTGTTGTTGACATTCTTTTACTGTAAAAAATTGAGGTATAATTTACCCACAGTAAAATGCACCCATCTTAAATGTACACATTGATAAATTTTCACATTGTAAAAACCCAATGTTACCATCAGTCCAATCAAGATATAGCACATTTCCAT
This sequence comes from Elephas maximus indicus, assembly GCF_024166365.1. Taxonomy (NCBI): domain Eukaryota; kingdom Metazoa; phylum Chordata; class Mammalia; order Proboscidea; family Elephantidae; genus Elephas; species Elephas maximus. The sequence goes on from NC_064838.1 coordinate 45,216,496, forward strand.
TACCCCAGAAAGTGCCCTCATGTTCTCTTACAGGCAATCCCCCTTGCTGGGGCAACCAGTCTGAGTTTATTACTATAGATTCGTTTCACTTTTTTTTTTTTTTTTTAAACTTCACAAAAATAACAGCAGGATGTATTCTTTTGTGCCTGATTTCTGTTGCTCAAAGTTATGTCTGTGAGATTCATCTATGTTGTTGCATGCATTGGTAGCTTATTCTTTTTCGTTATTGCTGAGTGGTATTCCTTCATAAGACATACCTCAGCTTATTTTTTTTATTCTCCTATTGATGGGCATTTGAACTATCTCTTGCCTGTCTATCATGAACAAAGTGGCTATGTCTTTTTGATGACATATGTAGTCTTACCTACGTGGAATTGTTGATCCATACGGTAGGTGTATTTTTATTAGAAATCATCAGTTTTCCAAAGTGACTGTATTGTACTTAGAACAGCTTCTTAGAAGTGTTTTGATTCCTTGCTAGGCAGCTAGCAGGCCAGCCTGGAAACCAGATCGTAGTACCCTCATGGGTTGTTTGATGCTTTCTATCTGGGTCACAGAATCCCAACTTGAACCAACTTAAAGCAAAAGAGAGGAAAAAACCAGCTGCCGTTGACTCTGACTCATGGTGACTCCATGTGTGTTAGGGAAGAATTTTGCTCCGTAAGGATTTTATTAGCTGATTTTTTAGAAGTAGACCCCCAGGCCTTTCTTAAGAGGTGCCTCTGGGTGGACTTAAACATTCAACCTTTTGGTTAGCAGCAGAGTATGTTAACCATTTACACCACCCAGAGGCTCCAAAAGAGAGGAGCCACTGATAGTACCGCCCAGCGTGGGGAGGCCAAGTGTCTCAAGCCAGGGGCCCGATACCCCTTTGTCTCTCAGTTCAGCTTCTCTCTGCCTGTCACTGATCTTCTCTCAAACCAGCCTTCTTCCACATGGCAGGGGCACAGCCACTGACAGCCTGGCAAGAATTTGGTATCCTACAGCTCAAAGATGAAAAACACTACAAATTAAAATTACCCCGGGATACCATTTTTTTTTACCTATCAGATTGTCAACCATCCAAAAGTTTGATAGCAGTGCCTAGAGGCAAGTCTGTGGGAGAGACTATGGGCAGTCTCATACATTGCCCCTGAGAGTGAAAAATTGTACAAGCCCTACTGAGAAAAATTTGCCCACATATATCAAGATTACAGATTGACCAAAAAAATTCCACTTCTATGGACTTTATCCTACTAGTAATCTCAGACGTGCAAAACAACGTATACACAAGGTCGGTCATTGCAGTGTAATTTGAGATAGCAGAGATAGAAAACAACCTAAATGTCCATTGAAAGAGCACTAATTTAATAAAGCATGACATATATATTCAATGGAATACTATGTTAACTGTACTATTAAAAAAAAAAGGTAACTAAGTACTTCAAGTAGTGACATGGAAAGATTGCCACCAAGATACAATGTTAGAGAAAAAAATCCAGGAGGAACAAAAAAATGTGTGCCTTCTGTCACCATTTATGTAATGAAAGTGCAGGTGAGAAAATAAATTTGCATTTGCTTGTCGAAAGGATCACTATGGATAGCAATGGACTCAAAGGAAATGAGTTGTTTTTTTTTTGTGTGTGTGTGTATGGGTAAAGAAATTATGGAAAGACACCCAGAGAAGTACCTGGTTATGGAAGGAGAGCTGGGGGAATGGAAGAAACAAGTTTTGTTTTTTGATGTATATCCTATACCTTTTTAGACCTTTTGATTTTTGAACTATATAAATGTTTTACCAAGTTAAATCGGAAAAAAAAAAAACAAAAAAAAAAAACCCAACCCATTGCCATCAAGTCGATTCCAACTTACAGTGAATGACCTTATAGGACAGAGTAGAACTGCCCCATAGGATTTCCAAGGAGCGGCTGGTGGATTCAAATTGCTGACCTCTTGGTTAGCAGCCATAGCACTTAACCACTACGCTACCAGGGCTCCCTTACCAAGTTAGAAAATTAAATAATTTGATTTTTTTTTTTAAGTTAGGAATTCTAGCCCTAATTGTCTTGGCTTAGGAATGTGCATTGGTGATGCAATGGTTAGGTGTTTGGCTGCCAACTGGGAGCTTGGCAGTTTAAACCCACCCAGCAGCACCATGGGAGAAAGATCTGGAAATATTATAGCCCAGAAAACCCTTTGTGGTAGTTCTACTCTGTCACATCAGGTCATCATGAGTCGGAATCGACTCAACAACAGCTAACAAGAGCAATAACAGCAATGAGACTATCCCTGGACAATCACTGTGTCTATGGTACAGCCTCTACTAGAAAGCGGTGGGAGGAACATTTCTCAGAAGGGGGGTGTTGTTCTTAGCAGATGAGCTAAAAGTGTCTATGATAGCCAGATAGCAGGGTCAGGTGAATTCCAGAGGTGAAGGCCAATGTTGCTTCTAGGTACTTTCCAGGCACTGAAGAGGGGAGAGAACTCTGGAGCCCCAGGTGATGTCCTGCTTCCCGGCTGCTCAGCTGGCCTGCTGGACTTTCCATCCTTTCCCTGTCCAACCCTTCTAGAATACAAGGGCCTCTGGTAGTAGCTCCTTTTCTCCTTGGAGCTCTAGGTGGAATTTGAAGATACAGGAAGTCTCCTCCTGCTGTTGACATCCTTATCCTCAAGCCCTATTTATTGGTATAACTAAGCTCACCATGACCCCACCACACACCCTTAGCAATTTCTTTGTAATTTTTCCAATCTTCCTTTGTTGGTCCTTGGCTTTATCCTCTACTTTTCAACTTAGGACAACCGTGTCTTTTTCTTTAGACCAAGTCCGTCACAAGCAGAGTATGGGATGGGGATTCCTCTGCATGTGGTTTATTGGGGGATAGCTCAAAAGAGAAAGTGAAAGAAGTAGGATGGGAGAAGGGATGGAGCTAAAGAAGGATTCAGTCTGGGTTGGAGCCAGCTTCAGCCTGATTCCATGAGGAGCTCTGGGGTGTGAATTGCACCACTGAGTCATTCCCACCTTGAGGCAAGGGCACCTGCATTGTGCACCCTTGTGTAAGGAGCCATTGGCTGAGACCTTGAGGGGAGGGGCCATGACTAAGCGCCTGGCAAGATGGTAGCTACTCGGTTGGCCAAGGGCAGTTTTCCAGAGAAGAGGACAGCTGTGAACACTCTCAATAGCTAGGGGAGAGGGCACCTGCCCAGTGGGGATCTGGGTGGGGCATCCACAGTATCAAGTGTTGATTTGGTTAGGTCTCTTTAAGGGAGCACTCTCTTCTGAGCACTTAAAAAACAAAAAAACCAAACCAGTTGCCTTTCAGTCACTTCCAGCTCATTGCAACCCCATGTGTGTCAGAGTAGAACTGTGCTCCATAGGAATTTCAGTAGCAGATTTATCAGAAATAAATCACCAGCCCAATTTTCCAAGGCACCTCTGGATGGACTCAGACCTCCAACCTTTTTGTTAGCAGCTGAGCATGTTAACAATTTGCACCACCTTCTCTTCACCCAGCGCCCCACAGTGAGTAGGTGATTTGAGAAAGCTTTCCCCACTCCAACCTCGTAGATGGTCCTGTGCTGTGGTTGCCTCCAAAGACTGCAGGCTCTTCCCTTTTCACCCATCCCCCAGGTAGGAAAGGCCTCGTCTCTAACTAAAGCTTCCTAAGCAGGTTGGGGAGGTGAGGAGAGCCAAAGATGATTCCAACATAGCTTAGGACCCAGAGAAGAAAATACAAAATGGAAAGTAATCATACACTCTTAACTTTATCCTTTGTACATTTTAAACCTTTATTGGGAAGGCTCTGGATTGATATTTAGAGCAGAAAATTTCACTACTGTTTATGGCAAACTAAGTACCTCTTCCCAAGTAAAATCCAAACCCACTGCTGTTGAGTCGATTCCGACTCATAGAGGTCCTACACGACAGAGTAGAACTGCCCCATAGAGTTTCCAAGGAATGCCTGGTGGATTTGAACCACTGACCTTTTGGTTAGCAACCATAGCACTTAACCACTACCCCACCAGGGTTTCCCTTTCCAAGAATGTACCAGGAAAATGCCTCTACCACTGGGAGAATGTAGGTCGTCCCTAAATGCTCTGCAATGTTCACTACCACCCTCACTACTAGTATTGTACTGATATGGGGAGAAACCCAACTTGCAAAGGTCCTCAGTATCAAGAACATGGGGCTTTTAAACATTAGGAACTCTGGCATTTTCTCCCCATTAAGGCCTGGGCCCCTGATCAATGGCATCTACATTTCTGTTTTAAATAAAAATGTAAGAGGTAAACATAAGGTGGGAGCCTCTGGGTGGCCCAAATGGTTAAATGCTTGACTTCTAGCTTGATGGTTTGAGCCCACCCAGAGGTGCCTTGGGACACAGGCCTGGTGATCTGCTTCTGAAAGTTCACAGCCTTGAAAACCTTTTGGAGCAGTTCAACTCTGCACGCATAGGTAGCCATGAGTTGGAATCAACTCCGGGGCAACAAACAAGAAGAAAATGTAAGGTGAAATTTAAATGCAGAAATATCATAATTTTGCCATGGGTGGGGACTGAGGCAAAATATAGACACACTAAGAGCTCCTGTTAACTGTGAAAACGGTTAACGGTCTTGGCTGCTAACTGAAAAGTTGGCAGTTTGGTCCACTCAGTGGCACCTTGGGAGAAACACCTGGTGATGAGATTGGCTTTAGAAAAATCAACCATTGAAAACTCTGTGGAGCACAATTCTACTCTGTCACAGATGGGGTCACCATGAGTCGGAACCCACTCAACAGCAACTAGGAAAAAAACAGATACAGCGCCCGTGATGGTACACGATTCATCTCATAACTCAGCGAGCATACTTTGCTGTAACAGAGAATGCTGGCGTGGTCTGTTGTGATGCAAGGGAGACACAAAGAGCAGCATTTTAAAAATGTAAGTGACTTGCCCAAGTGGCACAGGGATCAAATGTCAGGTTGTCTGGTTGAGAATCCTGTGCTTTCCACCAGCCACACCGTCTCCTGATTCTGAAAGAACATAGGTGGGAGGAGTACCCTGGAAGACAGTGCCGGGCGATTTACCCGTCTCAACACTAACTCTTCTTTGTTTACAAATGATTCTGGCAGAAGGAAAAATGGAGATGTTCTCATGCGTATAAACACCAAGCACCTGGGGCTTTCAAATATCGTCATAGGGTAACTGTGATGTTTTCTTCCCCATGAAGGGTTGGGACCCTGATCAATAGGCACAGTAGAATGAATCTTTAAGAGGTGAAGGAGAGGAGAAAGCTTAAACACAAATATAGGTGGGAATTGAGACCAAATATAAACACACTGCATCCCATGTATGTTTTGTTTCATAAACAGTGCTCCACATTATGCTGCAGTAAAGAATAAACCCCCCTCAAACAAATCATGACCAAAACAATTCCACGACCCACTGGTTAAAAGATAAAAGAGATACACAGGAAGGACTCCATGAGAATAAAGGGACCACAGTGCCAGCCTCCCCCTGGCTCTCTGCCCTCTGCCCTTCACAGGGGCATTTCTGCACTGGGCAGTGCCCAGTTTGTAGGGAATAGGGCTCTTGCGTGTCTGTGTTAGGGTGAAAGAGGAGGAGGAAGTAGTTCCCGGCCCCCGCCACCACTACCCTTTGCCCTGCCAGCCAGCCAGGTGCTCCTCTGTGCACTGATGCCCTGGCCATACCTGTGGGCTGGTATGAGCTGACTTCGCCCTGAGAAGATACCTTCAGCCTCCACCCAAGGCAGCAGGGGCTCCAGCCCAAGGTAAAAGCAAAGTTAGATTCGAGGGCTGATGGAACCCAGTGCAGACAAATGGCCTTACTGTTTGCTTTGTTTTATTTTCAACTTTTTTAAAAAATAATTTTTATTGTGCTTTAAGTGAAAGTTTACAAATCAAGTCAGTCTCTCACACAAAAACCCATACATACCTTGCTACACACTCCCAATTACTCTCCCCCTAGTGAGACAGCCCAGTCTCTCCCTCCACTCTCTTCGTGTCCATTTTGCCAGCTTCTAACGCCCTCCACCCTCTCATCTCCCCTCCAGCCAGGAGATGTCAACATAGTCTCAAATGTCCACCTGATCCAAGAAACTCACTCCTCACCAGCATCCCTCTCCAACCCATTGTCCAGTCCAATCCATGTCTGAAGAGTTGGCTTCGGGAATGGTTCCTGTCCTGGGCCAACAGAAGGTCTGGGGGCCATGACCACCGGGGTCCTTCCAGTCTCAGTCAGACCATTAAGTCTGGTCTTATGAGAATTTGGGGTCTGCATCCCACTGCTCTCCTGCTCCCTCAGGGGTTCTCTGTTGTTCAGGGCAGCCATCGGTTGTAGCCGGACACCATCTAGTTCTTCTGGTCTCAGGATGATGTAGTCGCTGGCTCATGTGGCCCTTTCTGTCTCCTGGGCTCGTAATTACCTTGTGTCCTTGGTGTTCTTCATTCTCCTTTGCTCCAGGTGGGTTGAGACCAATTGATGCATCTTAGATGGCTGCTTGCTAGCGTTTAAGACCCCAGACGCCACTCTTCAAAGTGGGATGCAGAGTGTTTTCTTAATAGATTTTATTATGCCAATTGACTCAGATGTCCCCTGAAACCGTGGTCCCCAGACCCCTGCCCCTGCTACGCTGGCCTTCGAAGCGTTCCATTTATTCAGGAAATTTCTTTGCTTTTGGTTTAGCCCAATTGTGCTGACCTCCCCTGTATTGTGTGCTGTCTTTCCCTTCACCTAAAGTAGTTCTTATCTACTATCTAATTAGTGAATACCCCTCTCCCACTCTCCCTCCCTCCCCCCTCTCGTAACCACAAAAGAATGTTTTCTTCTCAGTTTAAATTATTTCTCAAGTTCTTATAATAGTGGTCTTATACAATATTTGTCCTTTTGCAACTAATTTCACTTGGCATAATGCCTTCCAGGTTCCTCCATGTTATGAAATGTTTCACAGATTCCTCTCTGTTCCTTATCAATGCGTAGTATTCCATTGTGTGAATATACCATAATTTATTTATCCGTTCATCTGTTGATGGGCACCTTGGTTGCTTCCATGTTTTTGCTATTGTAAACAGTGCTGCAATAAACATGGGTGTGTATATGTCTGTTAGTGTAAAGGCTCTTATTTCTCTAGGATATGTTCCAAGGAGTGGGATTGCTGGATCATATGGTAGTTCTGTTTCTAGCTTTTTAAGGAAGTGCCAAATCGATTTCCAAAGTGTTTGTACCATTTGACAGTCCCACCAGCAGTGTATAAGTGTTCTAATCTCTCCAAAGCCTCTCCAACATTTATTATTTTGTGTTTTTTGGATTAATGCCAGCCTTGTTGGAGTGAGATGAAATCTCATTGTATTTTAACTTTTTTTAATGAATTTTTTTTTAGGGATACTCCAGAGTAGAGAGTAGTATAGTGAACTCCCATGTACACAAATTGATCAACATATGGCTGATTTTCTTCACCTATTCTCCTCCCTAACTCCCCCACCTCCACTGCAGCAGTGTTTCAAAGCAGATCAAAAGCATTGCATCATTTTGTCTGTAAATACTTAAGAATAGATCTTGAATAGTTGAAGATATTTTTCGTAACCTCAATACCATTATTCAAAAAAAAAAAAAAAACCAAATCCAGTGCAGCCGAGTCGATTCCGACTCATAGCAACCCTATAGGTCAGAGCAGAACTGCCCCATAGAGTTTCCAAGGAGTGCCTGGTGGATTTGAACTGCCGACCCTTCTTTGGTTAGCAGCCGTAGCACTTAACCAGCGTTTCCAATACCATCATAGTACCTGATAAAATAATATAAGCTTAATGTCATTTTAATATAAAAAACTGAAGCCTTCAGTATGGACTGTATCTCAACATAAAGAAAATAAAAATCTTCACAATTGGACCAATGAGCAACATCATGATAAATGGAGAAAAGATTGAAGTCGTCAGGGATTTCATTTTCTCTGGGTCTACAATCAATGCCCATGGAAGCAGCAGTCAAGAAATCAAACAATGTACTACACTGGGCAAATCTGCCTCAAAAGACCTCTTTGAAGTGTTAAAAAGTAAAGATGTCACTTTGAGGCCTAAGGTGTGCCTGACCCAAGCCACTTTCAATCATCTCATATGCATGTGAAAGCTGGACAATAAATAAGAAAGACTGAAGAAGAATTCATGCCTTTGAATTATGGTGTTGAAGAATATTGAATATACCATGAATATACCACCACGGCTTCTAGCATCATGGCAACACACAAGCCATCATAGTACAACAAACTGACAGACAGGTGGTGGAGTTAGACAGAAAAACAGACAGATAGACGATGGATTTTTTTTTCCCTAAATGGTTTATCAGTCTTATTTCAATTTTGACTGAAGCTCCATGGAAGTGGGCACTCTAGCTGCCACACCTCCCAGCGTAGCCCAGTGCCTGGCACACAGTGAGCACTCAGCCAACCAATGAAAGAATCATGATGGGTTCTAACCTTAGGGCTGAAATGCCCAAGTGCTGGGTTTGAGATCCTGACACTATTCCTGACAGTGTACATGGCCCTAGGACTGTCGCCTAATGTTCCTGAGTGTCTGCACATTTATACAGTGGATCAGAGGTCCTTACCCTTACTCTCAACCCACTGTGGCAAGGATCACATGAGATGGTGGATGTGTGAGCTTTTTGTGAAGATAAGAAAGCTCCAAGTAGATGAAGGCAGTGGCCCCTTGAAGAATTTCCAAGGGGTACTGAGCATGGTGTTGGCGAAGAATTGTGGTCTTCGTGAAGAATATTGAATACACCACAGGCTGCCAAAAGAACAAACAAATCTGTCTTGGAAGAAGTACAACCAGAATGCTCCTTAGAAGCAAAGATGGTGAGACTATGTCACATACTTTGGACATGTTATCAGGAGGGATCAGTCCCTGGAGAAGGGGATCATGCTTGGTAAAAAAGGGGGTCAGCAAAAAAAAAGGAAGATCCTCAACGTGATGGATTGACACAGTGGCTGCAGCAATGGGCTCAAGCATAGCAACAATTGTGAGGATGGCGCAGGACCAGGCAATGTTTTGTTCTGTTGTACATAGGGTCGCCATGAGTCGGCACTGACTGGGCGGCACCTAACAACAACATAACACTGAGCATGTATTGTTTTAAGGCAATTAATTTCTAGATCCTTAATTTCCATACAAGGAGCCCTGGTAGCACGACTGTCAAGTGCTTAGCAGTTAACCAAATGGTTGAACCCACTCAGCTGCTCTGTGGGAGAAAGGCCTGGTGACCTGTTCCCATAAAGATTACAGCCCAGGAAACAGCATGGGGCAGTTCTCAGCAGCACCTAACAACAACAATTTCCGTATAGACATTTTTCTGATTTGATTTGCCTGAGGGCACCCTTTAAGTTTACAAAATTGGTTTCTCACTCCATTTTTTAAAAAAGAAAAAAATGCATACCCTTCACTGACCCACTGACCCCCAACCTGACCATGGTGTATTGCCCCAGGATGTAAAAACCTTAAGGAGAATGGAATAAAATAAGGGGAAGAGTCCTTTATTACTTAATCGAGAATTCACTGGCCCCTGGAGCTCTTGTATTTTCCTCATTTTTTATGTTTTCTGTTAAGGGGTAGGGTGGCCTAAAAAACATTGTATTTTGCCATGTTAGAATGTTCTGAATACAGACATAAGGAAGCCTGAATGGTGACAGCCAGAGGTTCTTCCTTCTTAACGGTAAAGCAAAGACAGCATCAGTTAGAAACACTAAATGCAAAAGAAAAAAATTCACCCTTTTTCATGTATTTAAATATAAGCAGTACTTTTCAACTACCAACCCCCCCCCCAAAAAAAAAAAACCCATTGCAGTTGCGTGGATTTTGACTCATAGTGACCCTGTAGGACGGAGTAGAACTTCCCCGTAGGGTTTCCAAGGAGTGGCCGGTGGATTTGAACTGCAACTTTTTGGTTCGCAACCATAGCTCTTAACCACTACACCACCAGGGCTCCTTTTCAACTACCAAAAAAAAAAAAAAAGTTGCTGTCCATCAATTCCTACTCATAGTGACCCTATAGGACAGAGTAGAACTGCCCCATAGGGTTTCCAAGGAGCCCCTGGTGGATTCAAACTGCTGACCTTTTGATTAACAGCCATAGCTCTTATCCGCTAAAAAACTCCACCAGAATTTCCTTTTCAACTACACTCAGTACTAATCCTAGGTCAGATCTTCAGCCAAAAGGCAGAGCACCATGACACAGTCCAAGCTTATAGTTAGTGACACTGACTCATTTAATGCTGCATAGCTGAAAGGTTTGCCAGGACTTTCATATTTTTAAGATGTATCAAGTAAAATCCACAGGTAAGACTTCCAGGTGATTTGTTTTGGAAGCAGTGTATGTTATTCAGTAAGGTAATTTAAAATCCATTTAATGAGATCATATCATGAAATAATCCAAGGACAGGTAATGTTCACTTTATTTTACTATACAAAATATTTCATTTTTTCTACCTCCCATTAATAAGAATAACATTCTACTTACTGAACTGATTAATTTTTGGAAGAATATACCTTTCATTAAATGCATATGAAAAATTAGATCATATTTCATCTCATTAAGAGATGCATTTCCAATTATATTTAATTTTTATGTTTTAAAATGATCAAAATTGGTAATTTTTATGCAGTTTTGTTCAATTGTGTGATCATTCAATCCAGAAGCACTTTTTTAAAATTGGAGAGCTTAAGGTCATAATAATAAAATATATTTTTTAATGTATCAAAATATACATTTAATGTATTTTTAATGTAATAATATATGATGGGGTGATCAATAAAAGACTTAAATTTAAAAAATATTAAATTACGTTTAAGGGTTGTGAAGGAAGGAGAAAGGGAATATGAATTCAAGAAGAATGTTAAAGAGATTATGTATTTTAACTTTGATGGTGGTAGCTATCAAATCATTATTAGCTCAAGAGACAACCTATAGATTGGGAGAAAATTTGGGGGAATGATTTGTCTGGTAAGGGTCTAATACTCAAGATATATATATATATATATATATATATAAAACCTCCTACAGCTCAGCAACAAAAAGACAAATGACCTAGTCAAAAAAGGAGCAAAGGACTTGAACAGACAGTTCACCAAAAAGGACATTCCAAATGGCCAAGAAGTACATGAAAAGACGCTCAACATCGTTAGCCATTAGGGAGATGCAAGTCAAAGCCCCAATGATTTAACACCTCATCCCCATTAGAATGGAAATGATAAAAAAGGAAAATAAGAGGCTTTGGAGACCCTCACTCATTGCAATGAAAAATGCTACAGCTGCTGTGGAAAACAGTTTGGTATTTCCTTAAAATGTTGAACATGAAACTACCATACGACCTACAATCCCAGTCCTAAGTATATACCCAGAAGAAGTGAAAGTGTGAACACAAACAGAAACCTGTCTGCCAATGTTCATTGCAACACTTTTCACAAAAAAAGGTGGAAAATGTCCATCAACAGAAAAATGGATAAACAAAATGTGCTACATACATACAATGGAATAATACTTAGCCATAAAGAGAAATGAAGTCCTGATACCTGTCCTAACATGGATGAACCTTGAAAACATTATGCTGAGCGAAATAAGTCCCAAAAGGACAAATACTGTATGACCTCACTTATATGAAATAAGCAGATATATAGAAACTGGAGCTTATTAGTGGTTACCAGGGATGGGAGGGTAGGGGAAAGAGGGGTTTTCGCTTGGGAAGCACTGAATTTATGTTAATGGTGGTAAAATAATTAGGAAAAATATAGGGATAAGGGTTGTGCCACATGAAAAATATAATCAGTCATGAAATTGTGCATGTACAAACTGTTGAATTTGCGAATGTGCTGTTGTGTATATATGTACCACAATAAAGAAAAAAAAATCATTATTAGCTCTAGGTTCTCTTTGATACTTTAAAAGGTTGATTTAATAGTTTTATGTTTACATGTCAGTATTTGCAGTAAAATGAAAATCATATCCCTTGCAATTATTTAAATTTATAATGAGAAATTTTAGGTGTGAAATCAAAATTTTGCAATGGTATGCATTATTTTTCAAAATTCTTTTTGAGGTATGCAAGCAAAAATGGAAGACTACTGAACTACAGAAAGGCCACAAGACAAAGACGGGAGGTACTGTTTTCTTCTTCCTGGCTCTACCCTCTTGACCTCCCCAGTCCCTGGTCAACTTGACAAGGGGACTCTGTGCCACAATGGACACAGAATTGCCAACTCCCTGTGGGAAATAACAATAATAATAAACACTTAACACCTCAGTCAGCTATTGCCACAATTATATTGCATGGAAAAACAACAAGGAAACCTTGAGGGCAAACAACAACAAACATTTAATTCAGGTCATGCACCTGTGGGTTGGCTGTGCAGTTCTCCAATCTTGGCCAGCGTCTCAGCTGGGCTAGTTAATGCATCAGCAATCACTGCCCTGTTCCAGATGACCCTTCATCCTCCAGGAGGCTAGCTTGGCTTTGTTATCGTTGCAACTGGGCAGGCAAGAGAAAGAGAAAACCATGCAAGTCTTCTTGAAGGCCTTGGTCTGTCTTGGCACCCTATCACTTCCACCACATTTCGCTGGCCAAAGCAAATCACGAACTGTCCCAGATTCAAAGGAAGCAATTTCCATCTCTTGGTGGGAGAAACTGTAGTTACATTGCAAAGGGGCATTGATATGGGGAGAGGTAGAGAATTGGGGCCATTTCTGAAATTTACCATAAACAATAATAGCTATTCTGAATTAGGTCTTTGAAATGAGCCAGCCGTTCTCTGGCCAACAAACTAAAAACTTTTTCTTAAATCTGATTGGTCCAACCTTGGTCATGTTCCCACTCTTTGTCCAGTGACTATGGGAATGCCAAGTCTGATTAGCTTAGTTAGGTCTGGGTTACCCAATCAATCACTGGCAGGGGAAATGGGGTGATTATGATTGGTTGAGACTAATCAGGGTATACCTCTGGAGTTACGGTCAATTTTTCAAACCCCATTGCCACTACTGAATGGGGCAGAGGTGAGATGGAATTTGGAGGGACCATCCACTACTTATTGTTGTCGTTAGGTGCCGTTGAGTCGGTTCCGACTCATGGTGACCCTATGCACAACAGAACGAAACACTGCCCGGTCCTGAGCCATCCTCACGATTGTTGTTATACTTGAGCTCATTGTTGCAGCAACTGTGTCAATCTGCCTCCTTGACGGTCTTCCTCTTTTCCACTGACCTTGTACTTTGCCAAGCATGATGTCCTTCTCCAGGGACTGATCCCTTCTGACAACATGTCCAAGGTATGTAAGATGCAGTCTCACCATCCTTGCCTCTAAGGAGCATTCTGGTTGTACTTCTTTCAAGATAGATTTGTTCGTTCTTTTGGTAGGCCATGGTATATTCAATATTCTTCACCAACACCACAATTCAAAAGGCGTCAATTCTTCTTCGGTCTTCCTTATTCATTGTCTAGCTTTCACATGCATATGATGCAACTGAAAATACCATGGCTTGGATCAGGCACACCTTAATCTTCAAGGTGACATCTTCGCTTTTCAACACTTCAGAGAGGTCCTTTGCAGCAGATTTACCCAATGTAATGAGTCTTTTGATTTCTTGACTGCTGCTTCTGTGGGTGTTGATTGTGGATCCAAGTAAAATGAAATCCTTGACAACTTCAATCTTTTTTCCACTTATCATGATGTTGCTCATTGGTCCAGTTGTGAGGATTTTAGTTTTCTTTGTGTTGAGGTGCAGTCCATACTGAAGGCTGTGGTCTTTGATCTTCATTAGTTAGTGCTTCAAGTCCATTTCACTTTCAGCAAGCAAGGTTGTGTCATCTGCATAACGCAGGGTGTTAATGAGCCTTCCTCCAATCCTGATGCCCTGTTCTTCTTCATATAGTCCAGCTTCTCGGATTATTTGCTCAGCATACAGATTGAATAGGTATGGTGGAAGAATACAACTCTGATGCACACCTTTCCTGACTTTAAACCAATCAGTATCCCCTTGTTCTGTCCGAACAACAGCCTCTTGATCTATGTAAAAGTTCCTCATGAGCACAATTAAGTGTCCTGGAATTCCCATTCTTCGCAATGTTATCCATAATTTGTTATGATCCACACAGTTGAATGCATTTGCATAGTCAATAAAACACAGGTAAGCATTCTTCTGGTATTCTCTGCTTTCAGCCAGGATCCACCTGACATCAGCAATGATATCCCTGGTTCCACGTCCTCTTCTGAAACCGGCCTGAATTTCTGGCAGCTCCCTGTCGATATACTACTGAAGCCGATTTTGAATGATCTTCAGCAAAATGTTGCTTGCGTGTGATATTAATGATATTCTATAATTTCCACATTCTGTTGGATCACCTTTCTTGGGAATAGGCGTAAATATGGATCTCTTCCAGTCAGTTGGCCAGGAAGCTGTCTTCCATATTTCTTGGCATAGACGAGTGAGCATGTCCAGCGCTGCATCTGTTTGTTGAAACATCTCAATAGATGTTCCATCAATTCTTGAAGCCTTGTTTTTCGCCAGTACCTTCAGAACAGCTTGGATTTCTTCCTTCAGTACCATCGGTTCCTGATCATATGCCACCTCTTGAAATGGTTGAACGTCAACTAATTCTTTTTGGTATAATGACTCTGTGTATTCCTTCCATCTTCTTTTGATGCTTCCTGTGTCGTTTAATATTTTCGCCATAGAATCCTTCACTATTGCAACTCAAGGCTTGAATTTTTCTTCAGTTCTTTCAGCTTGAGAAATGCCGAGGGTGTTCTTCCCTTTTGGCTTTCTATCTCCAGCTTTTTGCTCATGTCATTATACTTTGTCTTCTAGAGCCGCCCTTTGAAATCTTCTATTCAGTTCTTTTATTTCACCATTTCTTCTTCTTGCTTTAGCTGTTCAACGTTCTAGAACAAGTTTCAGAGTCTCCTCTGACATCCATCTTGGTCTTTTCTTTCTTTCCTGTCTTTTCTATCACCTCTTGTTTTCTTCATGTTTGATGTCCTTGATGTCATTCCACAACTCTTCCGGTCTTTGGTCACTAGCGTTCAATGTGTCAAATCTATTCTTCAGATGGTCTCTAAATTCAGGTGGGGTATATTCAAGGTCATATTTTGTCTCTCGTGGGCTTGCTCCGATTTTCTTCATTTTCAGCTTGAACTTGCATAGGAGTAATTGATGGTCTGATCCACTGCTTATGTACCATTATTATTCTTACGCTGTAGAAGCAGCTGAAACTGTGGGAGGAGAAAGAGAGAAAGCTGTGGAATAGTGTAAAACAAAACTAAAAAACCCAGCTTCTGTAGAGTTGATTCTGACTCCTGGTAACCCCTTGTGTGCAGAGTAGAACTGCTCCATAGGGTTTTCATGGCTGCAGTCTTGTAGAAGCACATCAGCCGGCCTGTCTTCCAAGGTGCCTCTGGATGGGTTTAAACAGCCAACCTTCTGGTTAGTAGTCAAATGCTTAACTGTTTGTACCACTCAGTGACCCTGGGATAGTGTACAAAATACTCTACGTATAGCGTGATGACGGGGTTCAACCCCTAGCCCTTCTGTTGGTTTACTAGGGGAGGCTGTTGAGAATCTCACTTCACTCTTCTGGTCTTTTGTCCCTCTTCCACCTTTAGAGGCCCTGGTTGCACAGTGGTTAAGCATTTGGCTGCCAATCAAAAGGTTGGCAGCTTGAATCCACCAGCCACTCCTTGGAAATCCTATGGGGTTGTTCTACTCTGTCCTATAAGGTCGCTATGAGTTGGAATCAACTCAGCGGTAACAGGTTTGGCTTTTTTTTGGGGGGGTCTACCTTTAGGTAGCTTACCTCCATGGTTCTTGCTGGTGCTGATGTTTTGCAATTGTGACTCTCTGGCTTGTCCAAACTCACAAGACCAGCAAGGTGCAGTACCCTCTGCCTCCCAAGCCATGGTGTTTCCCATTCTGTTGTGAAATGTAAGCACTGCTTTTTAAAACCTTTTTTTTTTTTTTAACTCAAAGACCCTTTAGCCTAGTTTGAGGAACACAGATGGCCCATCTGCATTTTATTTAGCATGTGTGAAGCCTGTTTTGACCCCTTTGTAGTCACATCTTCTGACCCCTTCTACACTTAAGTCCAGGCAGTCTTTGAAGGGAGCAAAGTAAAAAAGAGTGATGGTTTGAGCCAGCTGAAGAAACAGGCATCCTTTAATGCCAAGTTCCTTCTATCATTGCTCCATCAAGCTGTTAGTCTTGTTGGTATGATTAAAGCTGACTCATCATGGGGATGCGGCATCCAGCCCATGGAAAGGAGTAGAAGAAGTGGAGAGCAGACAGCTTCCTTTTTAATATATGAGAAGAGAGGGATCTGGGCAGAGTTTCATTTTGTCTCTTAATTTTCTTTATTTCTAATATACGTAGTTGTTGTTAGATGTTGTCAGTTGATTCTGACTCCTAGTAACCCCATGTGACAGAGTAGAACTGCCCTATAGGGTTTTCTTGGCTGTAATCTTTACTGGGAGCAGACTGACAGGTGTTTTTCCCATGGGGCTGCTGGGTGAATTTGAACCGCTAACCTTTTGGTTAGCAACCGAGTGCTTAACCAGTTCTCAAACATATAACAGCTCTTTTATATTTTCTTAGTTACATATGATTGATTTAGACATTTTACACTTGAGAGTTTTAACTATTTTATTGAGTAAATAATGCTCAAAGTGTATAAAATCTTTAATAATCTGAGAATGTAGACATTTTAACAAACACTGGATATAATGCATGAGATTCAATATCTGTGAATCATGTGTGATGATACAGGTGTAGAAATTTCAGGCTTATGTTTAAAAAAGATAAATTAACATAAAAAATGCATTAAATTCTTATAATTACTCATGACATACCTGTCACCTGCCATTAACAGTATTTCCAAATTAATAGTATCCACCCCTGGATACATGCAGGTCCATTGGCCTGAGGAAACTATCCTGGTGACTGTTGGTGGCAACACACTAAAGAGGAAGATTTCTACAAGCACAGAGTTAATCTAGATAATTAGAAAAGGATTGGCTTCATGCTGTCTTGAAATTACAACTGCAATTGAGTCTAGGGTCCTCTTAAGGAAACAGGGACATGGCTTAACAGGGCAACCCAGGGTCTTCTGTGGAGTGGCTAGCCTCTTCTTGGCAGTAATGTTCTTCCTTTGTGCTACATGCACTCATGAGCACACACACATTAACATATCCCATACTCCTACAGGAAGCACAGTTTTCCCTCGAAGGCGTCTGCTTGTGTTACCATAGCAACCCTTGTAGCCAAGTTCCCAGCTGACCAAGTTTCACAAGACACCAGAGCACTTTCCTTTAATACTCTCACCGGAAGAAGCAGAGCCTGAATTGGGCTAAAATGGACCCAAGAATGGCCAGCAGTAAGGGCAATGGGAAATGGTTCTTAGAAGGATCAAGAAGACACCAGGCTGACTCCAGGTATAGCCAGTGGGAAAAGACTGACCATTTATTTGTAATCACTTACCAGGAAAAGGTCAAATTACATGTGGAGCCCTATCTGGACTCACTGCAGGACTCCAGGTCCAAAGAAGTGACGTCAGCTCGTCGTGGATTTCCACTGCTACTACTAAATGCCTGCCCTCCAAGCAGCACCGGATTGTCCAATAAACAAGGTAGCACCAACCCTATTGTGCCTTCCCACCAATCTGCAGCACACAATTAAGCCTGTGTGTATCTTGCTCAATGCAAGCCACTGCATATAGTGCTTACTGGTTAATACGCCCTTGCCTCCAAGACAGATGATCTCTTTCTGCCTCATGGTGGGTAGAGCTTTAGCTGAACAAAAACTTCCATTTCCTCTTCCTCATAAAATAAAACCAAACAAAAACAAAAAGAAAGCAAAGGAAATTGTAATAAAATTTGTGATCACAGAACGATGTTTCTTTTCATTTTTTGTCAAGGGCTATTTGCTGCCAGCTGCATGTTGCAGATTTAAACCAACAGTCAGCCTCTCAATTCCCACCACACTCGTTCTGTGAACAGAATCTTGAGTGTGGGGACTGGGCACGGGATCTAGGACCAGGCAAAGGAGTTCACCTGTGAAGGTCATTCATGCAAGGAGATCCTGATGCCTAGAGCAAGAAAAATATTTTAAGACTTGTTTGTGGCTAGCTTGTCAACATCATGTAAGAAGCTACAAGGTCCTGTGGTAAGAGGAATCCTTATGTGGAAGGCTCTTTAAGCTTTACAAAGTCCTTTCCCACAACAGTATCTTATTTGAGCCTCATAACAAGCTTGCAAGCTGCAAGTGGGCAAGGAAGGTCCTCTGGTATCTATTTGATGAGGAAATTATACAGACCTTGGTGTGAAGCCTAGGAGATATCTGAGGAAAATCATAACCTTTATCAGAAAACTAAGGAGCCCTGGTGGCTTCTAACTGAAGATTGTCTGTTCAAACCTACCCAGAGGCTCTGTGGGAGAAAGACATGGTGATCTGCTTCCGTAAAGATTCTACCAGCCTAGAAAATCGTATGGGGCAGTTCTACTCTGTCATATGACGTTGCTATAAGTCATAATCAACTTAATGACACCTAACAACAACAACATCAGAAAACTAAAAAAAAAAAAGATTTAAAATATGTGAAGTAAGCTTTCTACTCAAAAGACTAGGAAAAGGTTATCAAAACAAATTCAAAGATTTTAAGAAATTGAATTCAAATCTTGGCTCTGCTATTTATATTGGGTAAATGACTTTTGGGCAAGTTAATTCATCTTTCCAAACCTCAGTATCCTCAATTGTTATATGAATATAATAAAAATATCTATCTTTATAAGGTTATTGGAAGGAGCTAATGAGGTACTATATTTAAAAGTGCTTTGTAAACTGTGTTGTTAGGTGCCAGACAGTCAGTTCTGATTCATAGAGAGCCCAAGTACAACAGAGTGAAACACTGCCCTGTCCTGCACCATCCTCACAATTGTTGCTATGCATGAACCCATTTTTGCAGCCACTGTCGATCTATCTCATTTAGGGTCTTCCTTTCTTTCGCTGACCTGAAGAACGTGGCATCAGGATTGGAGGAAGACTCATTAACAGCATGAGATATGCAGATGACACAAGCTTGCTTGCTGAAAGTGAAGGGGACTTGAAGCACTTGCTGATGAAGATCAAAGACACAGCCTTCAGTCTGGATTACACCTCAACATAAAGAAAACAAAAATCTTCACAACTGGACCAATAAGCAACATCATGATAAACGGAGAAAAGATTGAAGTTGTCAAGGATTTCATTTTACTTGGATCCACAATCAACACCCACAGAAGCAGCAGTCAAGAAATCAAAAGACTCATTACATTGGGCAAATCTGCTGCAAAAGACCTCTTTAAAGTGTTGAAAAGCAAAGATGTCACCTTGAAGATTAAGGTGCGCCTGACCCAAGCCATGGTATTTTCAGTTGCATCATATGCATGCAAAAGCTGGAAGATGAATAAGGAAGACCAAAGAATTGATGCCTCTTGAATTGTGGTGTTGGTGAAGAATATTGAATATACCATGGACTACCAAAAGAACGAACAAATATGTCTTGGAAGAAGTACAACCAGAATGCTCCTTAGAGGCAAGGATGGTGAGACTGCACCTTATATACTTTGGACACATTGTCAGAAGGGATCAGTCCCTGGAGAAGAACATCATGCCTGGTAAAGTAAAGGGTCAGCAAAGAAGAGGAAGACCATCAACAAGATGGATTGACGCAGTGGCTACCACAATGGGCTCAAGTATAACAACAATTGTGAGCATGGTACAGGACCGGGCAGTGTTTTGTTCTGTTGTACATAGGGTCTCTATGAGTTGGAACCAACTCAACGGCACCTAACAACAACATACTTTGCCAAGCATGACGTCCTTCTCCAAAAGGCTGGTCCCTCCTGATAACATGTTCAAAGTACGTGAGTCTTGCCATCCTTACTTCTATGGAGCATTCTGTATAAAATATTATTGTGAAGAATGCTTATTCACAGGAAAAGATATAGCATACTCACATAATCTCACTCTTGTAAGAGAAAACATAGCAGGCATACAAAACATGTAGCATGCATAGAAAAATTTGTATAAATAGCTACCAATGTGTTAAAATCAATTGTTTATTATGGGTGGTGACTGTACAACATGATTAATGTAAGTGCTATCCCTAAATTGTACACCTGAAAAACATTGAATTGGCAAATGTAGTGATATGTATTTTTACAATAAAAAAAGGAAAAATAATAAATATAGTAGGAGCCACAAATGCAAACTGCATAAGTAATTAAAATGTTTTTAGTATTCACATGATAAAGAGTAAAAAAGAAACAGGTGAAATTAATTTTAATAATATTTTATTTAACCTAAGATATCTAAAATACTATCATTTCAACACGTAATCAGTTGAAAAGTTAGTAAGATATTTTATATTCTTTTTGAATGCTAAGTTGTTGTGGATTGAATTGCGTCCCCCCAAAACGAGTGTTGAAGTCCTAACCTCTGTACCTCTGAATGTGATTCTCTTTGGGAATAGGGTTTTTCTTTGATGTTAACGAGGACGTACCAGAGTAGGATGGGTCCTCCATCTGATCACTTCTGAGAGATCTCTTATAAAAAGAGCAGAATAGGCACAAAGACACAAACATAGGAGGAAACACACTATGTGACAATGGTGGCAGATTCATCTACAAGCCCAGGAATGCCAAGGGTACCGGCAGCTACTAGAAGCTAAGAGAGACAAAAAAAGACTCTTCCCCTCTTCTCCTAGATCCCATGCTCTGAATTTGGACTTCTAGCTTCCTGAACAGTGAGAAATAAATTTCTGTTCTTTACACACTTTCCCCTCTGTCTTGGTCATGTAGGTTGCTATCACAGAAATACCACAACGGGATGGCTTTAACAAGAGAAGTTTATTCCCTCACAGTTCAGTAAGCTAGAAGTTTGAGTTCAGGGTGCCAGCTCCAGGGGAAGTGTTTCTCTCTCTGTTGGCTCTGGAGGAAGGTCCTTATTATCAGCCTTCTCTTGGTTCTGGGAACATCTCAGTGCAGGAACCTCAGGTCCAAAGACACACTCTGCTCCCTGCACTGCTTTCTTGGTGGTATGAGGTCCCCCATGTTTCTGTGCTTACTTGTCTCTTTTATATCTCAAAAGAGATTGGCTTAAGACACTATCTGATCTCGTAGATTTCATCAATACAACTGCCGCTAATTCATCTCATTGCATCATAGCGATAGGATTTACAACACAGAGGGAAATCTCATCGGATGACAAAATGGTAGACAGTCATACAATACTGGGAATCATGACCTAGCCAAGTTGACAGATACTTGGGGGGAACACGATTCAATCCATGACACCTACCCCCCCAAAATCACTTGTCTATGGCAGTGTTTCTCAATTTGGTTTGTTTTGTTTTTAATTAGCACCCTATCTAGGACACTTTTAAAACTTTTTTGTACCCCTCCAATGACATTTTAGTACCACAGATATATTGTGTATCTGTTTATGTATCGTATGCATACATGCACTGTATATATATAAAGCGATTTTTTTCACCTTGCAAGGACCAATTTTTGCCCCCTTAGGGCAATATCACTCCCATGGAGAATGCATGGCCTATGGATAGTGGAAATACGGCGGAATTTTCTTAAGGTTTTTTTGTATTTTCCTTTTCATTTTATTTTCTTTCCTTATTTCTTGTTGTCATCCTCCCCTTCCTCCTCCTCCTTCTCTTTCTTCTTCTTCTTCCTCTTCCCCCAATTAATATATATTCCTTGTGTACTTTAAAATATAGCAAATATAGCAGTGATTTAAAAAAATAAAGATGGGGGTTAAATGTACTGCACACTGCCGGACCCTTTCTCTATGTATTAAAAATTAATACAGGTTAAAGATCAGAGTATCCCGGAATCAAAATGCTTGAATTTGAATGCTGACACCATCTCATATTTGTGTGACCTGGGCCAAGCTACTTAATCTCTCTAGGTCTCTAAGCCTCACTTGCAAAATAGTGATACCTGATAAAGAGAGATTAAGTATGTATATATATGCAGCAGCTACCATTGTTTTGCTATATTAAATGTAAAAGTAGATTAAATATCACTTTCCCTATATTAAGTGTTCTCAGGACCCTACCAGGAGATGAACAGCTGATATTAAAATCTCACTCATGCCCAATGGGTGGACTCTAACATATTTCCAAATCAAGAAATGCACATAGTTGGATCTCCTGGATAAAATGCCTTAACTTACAGTAGCTGCTCTAATGGAGAGGATTTTAGACACCACAGCAAAAAGGAGGCCCGTCATGTCTCTTCTGCATCAAAGCATGTGGACGTTTATTTGCCTGCTTCTCTTCCATCCTTCCTCAGCCTTAATTAAAAACCTAATTTCTCTATTACCATAACAATGGACAAAACAACAACTGATTTGTTTCACCAAATTCATTCTCCTTTTGGGAACCTGAGAGAACATTATTTATCAGAGCAGCAGACAGAGGTTTAAAAATGGAAACATCTTTCCAATATGTATGCCAAATTCAGAAAATAGATGGCAGTGATATTTCAGCATTTGAAAGCATCTCGAAGATTTGTTCATGCTGTGCCTCAGCACCCAGGACAATGCTGGCAGATGAAGACACTCCATAATTACTTTATGAATAGATGAGTAGAACTAGTATCACCCAGACCTCACTCTTCACGAGTTATAGTTGCTGCTCACAGCAAGTATTTACAAGCAGGAGCAATGATTTAATTTGATTTGACATTCCATCCGATGTTTCGTATATTTTCTCCTGTTGGCAATGAATAAAGACCAGGTTTACCTTCTTATGCACAGTCAAAATGAACAAATCCCTCTAACGTCATTCTACTTGCCAGTGATGAAATATTTCCGAGACGTAAAAACATAAGATTATTTCCGACATAAGCTCCTAAGTTGCTCTTTTTCTAAGGAAACATGACTGTGTCATGGGTTGTAACAGTACCTTAGGAATAAACGTGTGGAAAGTGAACTCCCTGAATATTTTGATATTCTAGGGCACTCCCCCATACATCCTTTTTAAAACTTACCTTTCTAAGGACCAAGAAAATTTACCCCAACCCATATGCAGCCCTGGTTGGCATAATGGTTAAGGGCTTGGCTGCTAACTAAAAGGTTGGCATTTTTAATTCCTTGGAAATCCTATGGGGCAGTTCTACTCTGTCCTATAGGGTGACAATGAGTTGGAATCTACTGGACTGCAATAGGTTTGGGTAATTTTGGTTGGTATTTGTTGCTCAGGGTGAGAGAGGACTAGAAATATCTTTTTCCAAGATACTTACAATATCTCAGTTTCATCTTTGTTTCTTGTTTTGCAGGTTTTTAGGCTTATTTGGAAGAATTGCTGAAAGGAAATTGCCTTAGTTTCCTAGGGCTGCTATAACAAAATACCACAAACTGGGTGGCTTAAAACAACAGGGATTTATTGTCTCACCATTCTAGAGACTACAAATCTGAAATCTCTCTGAATGCTATGGGGAAGGCTTCTTCCTTGCCTCTTCCACCTTTTTGTGATTCCTGGAGACCCTTGATGTTCCCTGGCTTATAGACACATCACTGCGATCTCTGCCTCTGTCTGTACATGGCCATCTTACCACTGTGTCTCTTCTCCTTTTATGAGGATACCACTCATATTGGATTAGGACGCACCCTAGGTCAGAATGACCTCATGTTAACTTAACTGACCCAGTATCTTCAAAGACCCTGTTTCTATACCTGTGGATATAATCCAATATGGGAGTAGGGTTTTTGTTACGTCAATGAGGCCATATTGGTGTAGGGTGTGTCTTAAACCTAATGATTTTTGAGATATAAAAAGAGCAGGTTAGACACAGACAGAAGTAAGCACAAATGGGGGAAAAGTTAGCTGCCACATGGAGATTATCGAAGAACCAGGGAATACCTGGGCTACAGAAACTGAGACACGGATCTTCCCTCAGGGCCAACAGAGAGAGAGCCTTCCCCTAAGCCAGTACCCTGAGTTCGGATTTCTAGCCTGACCCAAACCATGATATTTTCAGTCTCTTCATTTGCATTTGAAAGCTGGACAATGGATTAGGAAGACTGAAGAAGAATTGATGCATTTGAATTATGGTGTAGGTGACAGATATTGAATATACTACGGGCTGCCAGAAGAATGAACATATCTGTCTTGGAGGAAGTACAGACAGAATGTTCTTTAGAAGCGAGGATGGTGAGACTTTGTCTCACTTATTTTGGACATACTATCAGAAGGGACCAGTCCCTGGAGAAGGACATTATGTTTGGTAAAGTAGAGGGTCAGCGAAAAAGAGGAAGACCCTCAACAAGATAGACTGACACAGTGGCTGCAACAATGGGCTCAAATATAGCAATGATTGTGAGGATGGCCCAGGACCAGGCAGTGTTTTTTTCTCTTGTACATCGGGTCACTATGAGTTGGAACTGACTCAACAGCACCTGACAACAGCCTTCTGAACTGTTAGAAATTTCTGTTCTTTAAAGCCACCCATTTGAGGTATTTTTGTTACAGCAGCACTAGCTAACTAACTGGTCCTACTGGGAGCATTTCCTTCCTAAATCACTAACTAGCACACACAATTTTCCATCTCAGGGTCTCTTCTAGGGAACCCAGCCTAAGATAGAAGTTGATGCGTAAAAGTGGAAAGGCTATGAGTGAAATGTGGGAGGGAAGTTTGCAAATCACTATTGTGTCTAACTTTCTTACTTTCTCCTTTTCTCACTTTCCCTTTCAGGGAAAAAACCAAGGTTAAGGCAAGAGAGGGGAAAACTTAACATCATAAAAGGTCAGGGTAGAAAGGGCCCTTAAAAACCTGGGGAAAACTTTATCGTTGCAGGAAGTTTGTTTGGGGCAGCAAATGCTGCCAGTTTTGAAACCACATCACCCCAGAGGTCAACTGCATTTTCAATTCATCGTTTCAGAATTCGCTGATGTCTTTGAACCTCAAACCTCAGCACCTCTCTCTGCTTAGGGCTTTTTTTGGCCACAGAAGTTTACTCACCAGCACACACAGAAAAGGATGGAAGCTCCTGAGAGCTGAGTCTCCCAAGATCAGCCCTCAACCAATGGAAGCTGGAAGTTGGTGCAAAAATATCTCCGATTCTTCATCCCTTGATGGGTCAGTTTTGAGGTGTGTGTTCTATAGAGTCTCTCAGAGGGTTCCTAGCAAGACTGAGCTCCAGATGCCCAGAGTGGAAACCTACTTACTAAAAAAAATCCATGTCGTCGAGTTGATTTCAATTCATGCAATCACAAGTGTTAAAGAGTAGAACTACTCCATAGGGTTTTCTTGGCTCTAATCTTTACAAAAGCAGATCACTAGAACTTTCTTCCACAGCATTGAGTGGCTTCCAACAGCCAACCTTTAGGTGCAAACCTTTTGCATACCCAGGGATCGTAACCCACTCATTAGACCAAGCTTTATTGACATTTCTTCCCTTCTTGTCTCATTTCCCCAGTCCCTCACTACGTTTCTCAGATCAACATCCAAACCAACTACCTTCATCCAGGTCTTTGTCTTAAGGTCTCTTTTGGAGGAACCCAAACCAAGCCTTATAGTTTGGAATAGGCCCACCCAGAACCTGAAAGAAGGGTCCAGTCACTAGGCAAAGGAAATTGCCAAGAGCCAGGGCTATGTGTGTGTCTGGTGGGTAGGAGGGAGCTGGGAATGCAGGGTGTCCAAAACTCAACTCAATCCTAACCTGATAATGGGAATACTCTCAGGAAACAATGACAGAAACCTAGCTAAGGAACAGGCAGTCATGGCTTTGGCCAGAGGAAGGTTGTAGTTTGTTGACTTCAGGACAATAAGAATAATTTCTGATGCCACCAGCTGGTGGTCTGGAGTTCCTCACATGCCTGTGTTGATCATCGAGGCCCATTCTGGAGCTGGGTGGTGGAGACACCCCAGGCCCTGAGCTAAGCAGAGCTGGAAAAGCAGGCAGAGACAATGGGTGGCATCCAACAGATGGTAAACAAGGGTGATGCTTTTCTAGAGGGTAGTCAGCTGCATGAACAGGTTATTCAGGATGGGAAGTGAGGGGAGCACCAGAGCTGAGGCTGTAGAGTTTGAGAATCTAGAGCAGAAGATCTAAGGAGGAGATGTAAAGACTGAGGCACTTTCACATGCTGAATTTATTTTTGTGCCCTTATTGAGCACGAGTCATTCTTCTACGAGCTCTAGAGATCTCTTTCTACGTAGGTTGATATTAAAATATTTAACAACCAGTGAGGCATGGACACTGACCAATCAGACTGGCTCTGGTGTAAGTGACGAGGAAGGTCCTACCAGTATACCTTTGCTGGGCACCAGTCCTGCTCAGAAGAAAGTGGACGCAGCTTCCAAAGCAAGGTCGACATTGTCCACGGACAGTCAGAGAAAAATTTAGGGGGGATAAAGTTTTCTAGGTACACAGGAAGTTGTCACTGCTCCCCTCTGCAAATTATAGGCATGACTGCAGGAATATGCCCATGTTACCTGGAGCTGTTGCTCTCTTTCTTAGTCTCTGCACTCTGACCCAGGAGGATAGAGTGTGGGAGAAGGAAGGAGGAGATCTAGCTTCAGATGTCCTGTGTGAGCCACGGATGAGCTGTGAGACCAGGGTACCTCGAATTCCTCCAGGCCTCCCTTTTTTCATTTGATGTGCAAGTGTGAGTGTGTGTGACTGGATGTGTGTGTGTGTGTCTGTGTCTGTGTCCGTGTCAGAGTCAAAACTAGGGTGAGGCAAGCAAGGTATCTTGGTTGCAAATTTTAAAGAGGCACTCACTCTTGGGTTTGTGTGAACCTGAGAATGAGAGACTCCTTAAATATAGCACCCTAGGCTCCTAGTCCTAATCCTGAACATGGGGTATGTGTGTGTGTGAGAGAGAGAGTAGCGGTGATGGCCCCTTCATGCTTTGACAATAAGACCTATTACCATAATTTATGGAACATTTACTATGGGCCTGGCACCTGAGGTACTTTTCTTGCACTATTTCCCTTAACCCTCAAAATAACCCTGTGTGGTGGGTAATATTCCCATTTCACAGATATGAAAACCAAGACTCAGCTGGAAGGAGATGGAACTGGGATTGAACCTAGGTCTATTTGCCATCAGGTTCTGAGCACTTAAGAATACAGACCCATAACACATTTTGTTTCTGTGACACTGTGGTTCCAAGTCCTCATATAATGTACAATGTGTCTGCCTTTTTTAAAGGATAAGCAGAATGCCAAATTATGAACTAACATAACAGACCAATAAAGTGAGTGTATTTCAAAAGGACCCTCTAGTTTATGAAATAATTCCCATAAGTAGGGAGCCTTCCTTGTGTATTGAGTTCAGAATTTGATGTGTAGCTCTGTTTCCATGGGATATTATTTCTATCTACTGAAGGCACTGAGCTACTCCTCTAGTTTAAAGCAAGGAAACTGATTTATATTAATGGATCTCTTTGCTTTTGAGAAGCATAGCATCCTTCACCATCTTGCCCTAAGTCCTCAAACCTTCCCTTCAGGGGTTATAATCCCCATTTCACAAAAGGGAAAAAGAGGCACAGAGAGATGAAGGGATCAGACCAAGGGCATTGATTAAGGGGAAAACCTGGGCCTGAAACGCACAGACCATGACACCCATGCCTGAGCACCGTGGTCTCTTCCTGGCTGCCTTCACTAACCTGAATCTTGAGGAGAAAGATACCTCATTTGAAAAAGTTCTAGAGAAGTCTGCCCAGCCAGTCTGGAGGGGCTGCTGGTCCTAATGTAAAAAAGCCAGTGTATTCCCCAGTGATTTTTCTCATGCCCAAAGGATATTTGTTTCTTACCCATCTCCATATGGCCTTTCACCTACTTGCGTTTCCAGAGAGCCTTGATAAGAGGCTGGGATGAAACAAGCTCCTTGTAGCTGGTCAGGTATTTCCATTCCTACCTGCAGGAGAAATCAAGCCTTTAGGGGCCAGTTGTGGACCATCAGGAATTTTTGACATGTCTTCCCATGCCTGGGAAAATCACAGAGTTCCCATCGATGTCTGGAATGTTCAAGGCGGCTTTGAAAGAAGCCCCCTTAATGCCCATGTGGTCATAGGTCTCCTCCTCCTTGGGCCAGTTCATGTCCTCAGCTGGCACCCTGCACTCTGGGAAGCCACTGCTGGCAGGTGGCAGGGCTAAAAGAGCATGGAATGCAACATGCCAATTCATCCCCTAATAATCATGCATCTTGTTCATGAAGGCTTGGTAGTGTCCTCTGGGAATAAGAACCTAGCTTTCGGGAGGGAACAGATGTTGTGAGCACCCTTCCTCCTGTGAAATGAATCTGCAAGCACCAGACTAGGCTATGGAGGGCATTGTTGCTATTTTTGCATTAGCTTTGTCATCAGCTGCAAATCAGGGGCACTCCTTCTGATTGGTAGACCTTGACTTTGGTTGAGGTCGAATGTAATAAATGGCCATATGTAGAATGTCTTGGTATTTTATAGGATTGCTTGAAAAAACACAGTTCACAGACTTTATGTATTTTTGTTTTGTGTGTGTTTCCATATACCCAGCCTCATTTCACAGTGGAGTTGTGTTGACATAGAACAGAAGCACATACAATAAAATGGCAAAAAATGTAGCTAGAATAAAAATTCAGGTCCTGGGAAGTATAAACAATCACTTCCTTTGCTTTTTCCTTTTCTATTTTGTGGATCTCTAAAAGTGAGCTTAATTTTTTTTTTTGGACTACTGGTGTATAAATAAAATACGTAGGCAGAAATGTTACCAGACCCAATAACAGGATGTCAGGGATAGAATGGAATGGAATTCGAACGTGCAGGCCACAGATCTCTCCATGGAGGGACTGGAATTGTGTCTTGATTCTGGTTCTGAGTTTATGATGGACAAAACAGACAGGGGGAAGCAGCCAGTTATATAGTCCTTATTATCAGATAAGGCACAACAAATGTCTTTCTCAGGGGAAGTAAAGATTTTAGTACTTGACTCTAAAAGAAATTTCTTGGGTATGAGATTCCAGAGGAGTGATTCACTGCTGTGGGAGACAGTATCTTCCCAGAACAATTCCTTGGAGGCCAGTTGTTGGGAGGTTGGAGGCCAGGGTGAGGTGGCCTGGCTTAGTTTTAAGATGTCAGAAATCCTGAAGAAATTCTGGCTTGCTTCCATAAATGTCTCTTCTTTTGAAGGGCCCTAGGTGGAGGGTGAGCAGTGGCTGGCAGCTGGAGGCTGTGTTCTCCGAGAAGGGCCTGGTGGGAAGGGTCATACTTATAAGTGGGTATGGAGACTCAGAAATGGAAGGAAGTTTTGGACAAGGTGCCAAACAGCATGGGCTGCTATGTCTTTCAAACTCAAAGCTAGAAACACCACAGGATCAAAAAGGAGGGAGCTGGATCTCAGGAGCCAAGGCAGAAACTGTGAGAAAACCCTGGGATAGTGAAGGTGGTAGGATTCCAGTGCGGGGTAAAGGTGTCAGGTGTAGGGGCCACAGGTGGCATCTTGGTTATATCTTTTCTCTCCTGTATTGCCCTGAGCAGATGATTGCCCACCCCACTCATCTCCCACAGGAATGGAAGAAGCCCCACCAGAAGAAGGTTCCAGAGTGACATCAGGGCAGTGGATGGTCACATGTGTAGGTGGTTTGGCCAGTCTTCCTCCCCCAACCCAACCCTAAACACCAAACCCATTGCTGTTGAATCAATTCCAACTCATAGCGACCCTATAGAACAGAGAACTGCCCCATAGGGTTTCCAAGGAGCAGCTGGTAGATTCAAACTGCCAACCTTTTGGTTAGCAGCCAAGTTCTTAACCACCACCCCACCAAGGCCCAGCCCTGAGGACCATTAATTACAGCAGAGTATGGTCCCCTCTGGGAGGCAGTCTTCCCTAGGAGATTGAGCCCTGATTGCTACACTAGGGACTTTATGCCCTGAAGGGACTCTTCTGGAAGGACACAAGTGAGAGCTAGGAATTTTCTCTCTACACCCACCAAGTGGATGGTAGTAGCTATGCCAACTGACAATCCCCAGAGGGCGGGGCGAGAGCTCTCAGGGAAAAATTATAGGACATTGGAGGTGTGCACATGCTTCTAAGAAACTCAACAAATGCAGAACCCTGCTCCAGAAAGATTGAACTAATGGGACAAGAATTTAAAATAAGCATAATAAACATCTTAAGGGAGTTAGGGAAGTAGGAGCAAGCAATTAGGAAGAAAACTAATTAGAGATCTTAGGTAGGAAAAAATATAATTGTCAAAATAAGGCGCTCAGTGGGTAGGTTGAAGAAGATGTGGATTCAGCTGCAAAGTGAATTAGTGAGCTGGACATTTGGGTCATCTTTCTTACAGAAAGTATCGGGAAGGGATAAAGAGATGGAAAGAATAGGAGGAAACAACGTGAGAGCTAGAATGAAAAGTTCCAACATTTTTTTTTTTTTCCTAAGGGTTTCAGAGAGAAGGAAATGAGTAAATGGAGGGGACAAAATAAATATTTGAAGAACTAATGACTGAAGATTTTCCAGATTTAATGAAATAATCAAAGATAGTGACTAGATGCGTGCGTAGAGTGATGAACAGGATAAAAACCCGTTGCTGTTGAGTGGATTCCGACTCACAGCAACCCTACAGGACAGAGTAGAATGCCTCGTAGGGTCTTCAAGGAGTGGCTGGTGGATTTGAACTGCCGACATTTTGGTTAGCAGTTGTAGCTCTTAACCGCTGCGCTACCAGGGCTCTAACAAACAGGGTAGCTTCTCTTTTTCTCTCTCTCTCATTTAGTCCTTCTCTTTTTTTGCATGTGCACACACATACACACACAGCTGGACACAGTGCAGTGAAACTTAAACACATCAAGAATAGAAAAGCTTTTCCAGGGACAAGAAGCAGGTCCCTACAAAAGAATCAGATTCAAATAGACATTAAACTTCTCAACTGCCACCTGGGATGCAAGAGAACAATGGAGCCATCTCTGCAGAATTATATCTATCTAGATGTTCATTTAATTACAAATAGGAATAAACACATTCTTGGAGCTGCACAGGCTCAGAAACAGTCTATCAAAGTCTCTTTCTCAAAAGGCCTTAGAAGGTGCTTCTGAGAGGAAGCAATGAAATGTGGGGGAGATAATGGTGAAAAAAATAACTTGGTACAGTTTATTATTGTCTAAATAGGTAATGACTTAAAATGTCTGTCTATAGCTACTTTGAACTAAAATGTCAGACCATGTCAATACTGCAGGGGTGTTTGTATGGGGCAAAGAAGAGGGGGTGCAGGAAGAGATCAGGGAGGGAATGTTAAGGGGAAAGGTTAAGTTCTTGTCTATTCAGATGGAAGACATACACGTAGACATGGATTGAACAGAACACAAAGTTGGCTTCTTGTTTTAGAACTCATGAATTGCAGTCTTGGTCAGTAGCCACTCATTACTCCCAACACTTTACAAAGGATCTGAAGCAGAATTGGCTTTTATAGTAACAAACACCAACCAGAACAAGCAGCATCATTCTCCTTCTTCCGAGCAGCAGCAGCAGCAGCAACAGTAACAACCCTTCTGAGTCATGCTCTTAAGGAGAAAGACCCCAGGACAAATCCATTTCAGGAATTATGGTTGTGAAAGTCTTGTTTCTGAAAAATTGGATTAAGCTGTTCTTATTAGATGAGCACCATGCCACCCCCTGCTTGTCCTTCTTTGCCAGGAGGCTAGTTGTGGACCTCATATGCCATGTCTCATCTTGCCTTAGTTTTTCTGTATAGTGATTTTCTTTCTCCCTCTCTCCATTCCTAACCCATCCCTGCCCCACCCCTTCTCTTCTATTTATTATTGAACTTCTCTTGTAGCTGTTTTTTTTCAGAAACTGCTTTTGAAGACTTTTTGTATCAGGCAGAGCTATGCTGGTGTCTATGTTGGAGCCCTGGTGGTGCAATGGATAAGAGCTTGGTTGCTCTTATTCATCCAAGGTCAGCAGTTCTAATCCACTGGCCACCCCTTGGAAACCCTGTGCGGCAGTTCTACTTTGTCCTAAAGGGTCGCTATGAGTCAGAATCAACTCGATGGCAATAGATTTGGTTTGGTTTTTACATCTGTGTGGTATCAAGTGGTTAGGAGCTGAGCTCTAGAGTTCCCTGTGTATTAGGCCTGTGATCTTACACAAGTTATTTGTCTTCTTTGTGCTTTAGTTTCTTTGGTGTGAGAGGGCAAATAATAATAATCCTTACATCATAGGGTTGCTATGGGAATCTGAGACCACTCAAGGGAAGGGCTTCACACAATGTCTGAAACATATTAAGTGCTCATTACATGTTGTGTATTAATACTACATCCTTTTCCTGTCATATCTTTAATTTTTTTTTTTTGGAATGAGATAACAATCCTAAAATTATGTTCATGTGTTACAGTCTGGTGACTATCTAAATGGATTGCTTTTGGGGTTTTCTCAGCAAGATGGAAGTTTGTCTGGTCCGTATTTGAGAAAGAGAGAGAGACACAGAAAGAGAGAGAATGAGAAAGAGAAAGAATGAGAGAGAGAATGAATGAGAGAATAAGAGAATTTGAGAAAGAATGAAAGAGGAAATAAATGAGAGAGAGAATGAATGAGAAAATACATGAGAGAGAATGAGAGAATGAATAAGAGAGATAATAATGAGAGAGAGAGAGAGAATATGAGGGTTGGTCAAGGTTGATACTTTGGCTTGGAACCATCAACATCAGGTTTGCAACTGAAGTTGTTGCCATGCATAAGCCCCTCAGACATTGCATTGTCTAATTTTCCCAGCAAAGACATCTTACTCTCATGTTTGTGGGTATTCTGTGTGGGACATCCTTTCCAGGAGCCCCATTCTGCTCACCTCTAACTAGCATCCTGCTGGCATTAGGCCTTTTTATTTGTGAGCAGCTTTCTCCCACTCCTCGAAGCATCCCCTTGTTATTCCATGAACAGGAACAACTTTGAGCTTTGAAAAGGGAACATTAAACAACCTGTTTCAATTTTCTCCTGGCTTCTCAGGGCTGCAGGCCTTCCTCCACTGAGGTCTTTCCCTCATTGTTTGACACAGACCTTCTGGTGGGGGCTTGAGGAATCCCAAATCAACCCCAGATCTGGTGCTCCTTATTAGGCTCACCTCCATCACTGTAGACCACCCTTCCTAGGCCTCTGGGGCTAGGAAAGCTTGTCCTGGATTGTCCCAGACCCTGTGGAGAGGACCCTGCAGAGGTAGGGGCTGCAGAAATCAGCACAGATTCGAGTTAAAAGGTGAGAGGGAAGGTGCATGAGGCATTGAAAGCAACGGACTGCCTGCCCAGCAAATGTTCAGTTTCCACCTGGCAAGTGGAGTTTGCTCAAACTTATGGAAACCACAGTCTGCTGCATGGCAGGATTCCTGGCTTGTAATTCCTGAAGAGTGGGGCCAGTCTCATAACCAAATGATACCAGCATGGCTCCTATATCTCCACTTGCTTGTGCAAGCTTGCACTCTCCTTCTCTGTCCTCCCCAGGCCAGTGGGTTCTCACTAACATAGTTCCGTGCTCACTCCTCCTTGGCATGGGCCTCCCTGGAGCGTAGATCCAGCAGTTCTTGATAGGGGGGCCATAACCAGACCACGCTGTGATTTTGGGGAAACCCAGCATCATATTCCAATACCAAAAACAGTGTCTGGCTGGTGGTTGATGCTCAATCATATCCATGGAATGAATGGGGCGGGTTTTTCTGAAAGCTGTATCTCTCTTCCATTCTCCAGGGGTGCTTCTCCAGCAAGGCTCTTCCATGTAGAGCACTGAGAGAGTTAATGCTTGTATCTCCTGCCATTGTTGGCTGTGGTTCGCCCCTCCCCCAGCTGCTGTGCTGGACTGCTAGGGCTCATAGTTGCCCTCTTGGAGAACTGCCCTCAGAGCTCCCCTTGCCCAGTAGGCTTCGCACCCCCATCCAAAACAGCCAGTAGGGATTGATTTACTAATAAGGGGTATAGAGCTCTTGGTTGCCTCAGAGGGGGCAACTCTGGTGCCATTAATGCTCCTGAACCTTCAATAGACTCAGGCCAAGGCTAGATTTACTTGAGACCACATAAGTTGGGCCCCTCCCCTTCCTTGTCCTGTCCCCTCCTTCTTTTGCACCCAAATTCCCCTTTCAGACTCTGCTTCTAGGGAAATCCACTAAGACACCCATCCAAGGCACTTCTGCTCTCATGCTGAACTCAGAACTGTTGAGTTTGGAAGGACCTTAGAGATCAAACCCCTTGGTTTGGAAGGTGGCGAAACCGAAGCCCAAGTTTGGGAAGTGGCTTGTGGCTGGTCTAACTTGTAAAATCCTGTTGCCATTAAGTCGATTCTGACTCACAGCAACCCTGTAAGGACAGAGTAGAACCTCCCCATAGAGTTTCCAAGGAGCGCCTGGTGGATTCGAACTGCCGACCTTTTGGTTAGCTGCCGAGTTCTTAACCATTGCGGCACCAGGCAAGTGCTTGAGAGCTCGAGGCATGGGGTTTCTCATCTTGGCCCTCATCCTTCACACCCTGGGGATTGACTATAATCCCCTTCTCCCTAGGGTTTCTGAGAGCAGGAAGCCCCTAACATCTGAACCAAGACAACCGAAGGGACTCTATTCACAGTAAGGAGACACTATCCCTGTCCTACCTTGTTTGGAGAAAGGATCCTGCTGGAGAAAGGACACTGACAAGGCTGATAAGGCTGTTATTGTTTCTTCCACAATCTTTTCACAGATTTGTGGAAAAAAATATACATTTTTGGAAACACATATGATATGTATTTGTGAAAAATATATGTATTTGCAAAAATATATATATTTCTGAAATATATATATTTGTGAAGAACATATATTTGTGAAAAATATATATTTGTGAAAAATATGTATATATGTGAAAAATGTATATATTTGTGAATATGTATATGTGAAAAATATATTTGTGAAAAAATATGTATTTGTGAAAAAAGTATATATATATATATATTTGTGAAAATATGTATATTTATGAAGTCGAGCTGATTCCAAGTCATAGCGACCCTACAGGACAGGGTAGAGCTGCCTCATAGAGTTTCAAACTCTATGGTGGGTTCAAACTGCCGACCTTTTGGTTAGAAGCCATAGCTCTTAACCACAACACCACCAGGGTTTCCAAACATATATATATTTGTGAAAAAATATGTATGTGAATATATATGTATTTGTGGAAAAATATATATTTATGGGAAAAATATATACATTTAACCATTTCTACCTGCTTGCTTCTTCATTCCTTGCTTACTTGACCCTTTCACTTCCTCATTCCTACCTCAAGATTGCTGTTGTAGAGACTGTTGGAGACCTCTTAGTATCTATTCTGCCCCTTCATCTTAGTTTAACAAACTCCAATTTTTAGCTGGTACATTGCTTCCCAGCTAAAAGACTACATTTCTAGCTTTGCTTGCAGCTGGTCATGTTTCTCAAATCTGGCCAATGAGAGGAGAGTGGAAATGTCGTTTGGGACTTACCTTTAAAGGTAAGATTTTCTTTCCCTTCTTCCTTCCTCCTTTCTGCTGCCATGAATGTGGATATAATGGCTGGAGCTCTAGCCATCATCTTGGACCATGAGGACAAGGGCTGGATTGTGAGGGCAAGGGCCACATCATGGGAGAGTGCAGGGTGACCTGGGAGAACCCTC
The DNA here is from genome assembly GCF_024166365.1 of Elephas maximus indicus. Lineage (NCBI taxonomy): Eukaryota > Metazoa > Chordata > Mammalia > Proboscidea > Elephantidae > Elephas > Elephas maximus. Next base: position 45,252,130 of record NC_064838.1, read on the forward strand.
TGTCTGTGGTAACTTTGTAGACCTGTCATACTGGACTACCTACCTCTTGGATTCTTCTACATACAGTGGAGATTATCGTCTTTTTAAAGTTTCTTTTTTTCCAGTCTCTGTTACTTGCAATCAAAGCAAATTCTAACTGAAAATAAATACTGGCAACTTTGGTATTTCTTTCCACATATTTCTCCACACCATACAAACATATAAAAATGTATACAGATATGTGAGTGTGTTTTGTATCCTTTGTTTAAAAATGGAGTCATTGCTTTTCTCTGCTTCCAGTTTTCTTATTTGACAATGCATCTCGGATATTGAGGTATTGCCCAGAGTGGTCCAAAAAGAAAAAAAAAAAAAACATCAAACTAGAAACAACATGAAAGTCCATCAATATGTGACTTGTTGAATAAATCGTGGGGTGTCCATACTATGGGATATTATGTTATTATTTAAAAGAATTAGCTGGACCTATATTTATTGGTCTTTCAGAATTTATCCTCCTTGATAAAATGGAGTGCATCTTTTGATCAATGACGTGGGTAAGAAATCCATTAAGTTTCCCTTTTACTCCCAATTCCAGGAAGTTCAAAGCTAAACTACTACTCACTTGAAGTAACAATCACCTTTAGTAAATGAAACAATGGTCTTCTTTCTCTATATAATGCCCAGTCTCTTTCTTATCTTTATTGCAGTAGTCCCAAACTATCTTACGTGCTTTTATTGTGAGTTCTTTCAAGTTCTTTGTGGCAGTAGGTGGGCTACGACTGATAAGTTAATCAGTAACTTTGGCATTTGATGTTCAATTGAAGATCTCCAGGGCAGTTAGAAAGGCCACCTGTGAAGAGTAAATTGAGGGAGCCAGTATCTTTTGACTCTTCCCCTGAGGAAGAAAAGAGTTCCATAGCCCTGGACTATTCCCCAGGCTGATCTTCTGTTCATGGCATGGGAAGTTTAAGAATAGAACAAAGAATTTTGACTCCTGGATATGGCCAATACTACAGACTGGTAGTTCTCATTGGAGGAAAGTGGGATATCTATGAATTAGAAGTATTTAGAAAACCCCAAGACTTCCTGCTTCCTGCCCTGCATAAGATTCTCATTTGTGCTTCAGGGCCTAGCACGCAGAGAATTGTTGCTTAGATACTTTTCATCGGTGGCTAGGAGTTGACTCTGACTCCTGTTGACCCCATGAGTGTCAGAGTAGAACTGTGCTGCATAGGGTTTTCAATGGCCGATTTTTCAAAGTAGATTGCCAGACGTTTCTTCTAAGACACCTCTGGGTGACTCGGACTTCCAACTATTCTGTTAGCAGCTAAGTGTGTTAACTGTTTGCACCACTCAGGGACTCCTTAGAATACTTAACTAACTAACCTGTTGCCATCAAGTCAATTCTGATTCATGACACCCCCATGTACAGTACTTACTGGATACCAAAAGACCAAGCCAAGTGGTTTCAGCTTGCCTCTTTATTCCCTCCTTTCCTCCCACACCTCCTTGTCCTTGGGATCCTCCTGAAATTTCTCTAAAAAATCAGAAGCAGCAATTACCTTTAGAGGGTTCTATATCCAGAGTCGGTAGTTTTCAGTTTGAGTGATCAAAGCCACCTGTCTGCTTGAATTAGACTAATCAAATACTTGCTAGGTCTTCAGTAGATGCAGCTCAGGGATTAGCAGAGCACCTCTAGGCTTCTGGATTTGTTAAACCTCTTTTACTGATCTTGGCAAACAGACACTCTTCCCAGCCCCAAGGAATTTGGGATGAAAGCCCATCCTATGCTTGATCCTTCCATTGAAAAGTTGAAGGTTTTGATCAGGCCCAGAAAGAATAAGCAAAAGCCAAGAAAGACAATCATGTGTAATAATCTCTGATACGCACTTTTTCCCCCACGTACCTGTCAGTTTGTCATACTGTGGGGGCTTATGTGTTGCTGTGATGCTGGAAGCTATACCACCAGTATTCAAATACCAGCAGAGTCACCCAGGGAGGACAGGTTTCAGCTGAGCTTCCGGACTAAGACAGACTAGGAGGAAGGACCCGGCAGTCTACTTTTGAAAAGAATTAGCCAGTGAAAACCTTATCAATAGCAGCTGAACATTGTCTGATATAGTGCCAGAAGATGAGCCTCTCAGGCTGGAAGGCACTCAAAAGATGACTGGGGAAGCCTGCCTCCTCAAAGTAGAGTCAAACTTAATGATATGTATGGAGTCAAGCTTTTTTTTTTTTTTTTTTGCTGATGTGGCATGACTCAAAGTGAGGAGAAACAGCTGTAAACATCCGTTAATAATTGGAATGTGAATATACAAAGTATGAACCTAAGAAAGTTGGAAATCATCAAAAATGAAATGGAACTCATAAATATCAATATCCTAGGAATTAACAAGCTAAAATGAACTGGCATTGGCCATTTTGAATTGGACAATCATATGGTCTACTATGCAGGGAATGACAAATTGAAGAGGAATGGCATTTCTTTAATTGTCAAAAAGAACATTTCAAGATCTATCCTGAAGTACAATGCTGTCAGTAATAGGATAATATCCATGCACCACAAGGAAGACCAGTAATATGACTATTATTCAAATTTATGCACCAACCACTAAGACCGAAGTGAAGAAACTAAAGATTTTTACCAACCTCTGGAGTCTGAAATTGATCACACATGCAGTCAGGATGCATTGATAATTACTGATGATTGGAATGCGAAATCTGGAAACAAAGAAGGATTGGTAGTTGGAAAATATGGTCTTGGTGATAGAAATGAAGCCGTAGATCACATGATAGAATTTTGCAAGACCAGCTACTTCTTCTTGCAAATATCTTTTTTCATCAACATAAGCAGTGACTATACATACACATGGACCTCGCCAAATGGAATACACATAATCAAATAGACTACATCTGTGGAAAGAGACAATGGAAAACCTCAATATCATCAGTCGGAGCAATCATCAATTGCTCATATGCAAGTTCAAGTTGAAACTGAAGAAAATTAGAATAAGTCCGCGAGAGCCAAAGTACAACCTTGAGTATATTCCACCTAAATTTAGAGACCATCTCAAGAATAGATTGCACCCATTGAACACTGTTGACCAAAGACCAGAAGAGTTATAGAATGACATCAAGGACATCATACATGAAGAAAGCAAGAGGTCATTAAAAAGACGAGAAAGAAAGAAAAGATGAAAATGGATGTCAGAAGAGCCTCTGAAACTTGCTCTTGAATATTGAGTAGCTAAAGTAAAAGGAAGAAATGATGAAGTAAAATAGCTGAACAAAATATTCCCAAGGGCGACTTGAGAAGACAAAGTAAAGTATTACAGTGAAATGTGCAAAGACCTGGAGATAGAAAACCAAAAGGGAAGAACACTCTTGGCATTTCTCAAGCTGGAGGAACTGAAGAAAAAATTCAAGCCTCAAGTTGCAATAGCAAAGGATTCTATGAGGAAAATATTAAACAATGCAGGAAGCACCAAAAGAAGGTGTAAGGAATACAGAGCCGCTATGCCAAAAAACATTGGTTGATGTTCAACCATTTCAGGAGGTAGCATACGATCAGGAACCAATGGTTCTGAAGGAAGAAGTCCAAACTGCACTGAAGGCATTGGCGAAAAACAAGGCTCTGGGAATCGGCAGAATACCAACTGAGATGTCTCAACAAATGGAAGTAGTGCTGGAAACGCTCACTTGTCTATGCCAAGAAATTTAAAAGACAGCTGCTACCTGACAACTGACTGGAAGAGATCCATAATTATGCCTAGTCCCAAGAAAGGTGATCCAAGTGGATGCGGAAATTATTGAACAAAATCATTAATATCACATGCAAGTAAAACTTTGCTGAAGATCATTCAAGAGCGACTGTAGCAGTGTGTTGACAGGGAACTGCCAGAAATTCAAGCCAGATTCAGAAGAGGTGGAAAGAGGGATATCATTGCTGATGTCAGATGGATCCTGGCTGACAGTAGAGAATACCAGAAAGATGTTTACCTGTGTTTTATTGATTATGCAAAGGCATTTGACTGTGTGAATCATAATAAATTACGGACAACATTGCAAAGAACTTAAATGTGCTCATGAGAAATCTGTTCATGGAGCAAGAGGCAGTCACTCAAAAAGAACAAACGGATATTTTGTGGTTTAAAATCAGGAAAGGTATGCGTTCGGGTTGTATCTGTTCTCCATGCTTATTCAACCCGTATGCTGAGCAAATAATCTGAGAAGCTGGACTATAACGAAGAAGAACAGGGCATTAGGATTGGAGGAAGACTCATTAACAATCTGCGGTATGCAGATGACACAACCTTGCCTGCTGAAAGTGAAGAGGACTTGAAGCACTTACTGATGAAGATCAAACCCCTACAGCCTTCAGTATGGATTGCACTTCAATACAAAGAAAACAGAAATCCTCACGACTGGGTCAATAAGCAACATCATGATAAATGGAGAAAAAAATTGAAGTTTTCTAGGGTTTCATTTTCCTTGGATCCATAATCAACACTCATAAAAGCAGCAGTCAAGAAATCAAAGAATGCCTTACATTGGGCGAATCTGCTGCAAAATACCTCTTTAAAGTGTTAAAAAGCAAAGATGTAACCTTCAAGACTAAGGTGCGCCTGACCCAAGCCATGGTGTTTTCGATCACCTCATATGTATGTGAAAGCTGGACAATGAATAAGGAAGACAGAAGATGAGAAGAAGAATTGATGCTTTTGAATTCTGGTGTTGGTGAAGAATAATGACAAAAGAATAAACAAATCTGTCTTGGAAAAAATATAACCAGAATGCTTGTATTTGCTGAGAAGCAAGGATGGTGAGACTAAGTCTCACATGCTTTGGACATGTTAGCAGGAGGGATCAGTCCCTGGAGAAGGACATCATGCTTGGTAAAGTAGAAGGTCAGGGAAAAAGAGGAAGACCCTCAGTGAGATGGATTGACACAGTGGCTGTAACAATGGGCTCAAGCATAACGATTGTGAGGATGGCGCAGACCTACCTCGGCAGTGTTTTGTTCTGTTGTACATACGGCCACTATGAGTCGGAACCTACTCGACGGCACCTAACAACATCAACACATTTTTTAAATTAAAAAAAAAAATTGTTTTTTTTGTGGGCAGAAATGTTTGGCCCCTAGAGAAGAGAACTTAATCCACAGATCTGCCCAAAAGGAGAAAAAGAAAGGCTTGAAATGGAAGAAAGAAATGTTAGTAGGCTGAATGGATATTATAAATACTTGGTTAGTTAGGTAGAAAGTTACCAGGGATCTATCACTAGCAGTTGCTAACTTGACATGTGACTCAGACTAAACCATTTTCCCCAAAAGCCTCACTTTACCCAAAAATATAATGAGAAGTCTCTTTAGACACTTTCAACTCTAACACTCCTGGTTTTGAGTAAGCTGGGCCCCTTTCTAGACACAAAGCCTCTGAACAGAGTCCTCAGGTCTGTAATTCAAGCCATCGCTGCTTCTCTTTGGATTGCTACAAAGTGCAGGTGATTCCACGGACCCTGAGACAAATGCCCAGCTACCCCTGAGTCAGACTGACAGAGAAAGTCTTGCAGGGCAGGCTGACCTGGGGCGAGAAGCATCATCCCATTTCTATCAACGACCTGCCTGGGTGATACTTGTAGCAAAAATAAAAAACAAACAACCAATCAAAAAACAAATAAGCAAATATAAAACCAGACAGGAAAGTCCTCCTAATTTTATGTGATGCAAGCTCAGTCAGGTTGTGGTGAGACTCCAGAGGAGGTGCTGGAATGTATATGCTGCCTTAGGAGAGAATGAGCTAGATTGTCAAGGACTGTGCCGGCAATGCGCGGAGCTGGGCTGTGAACTAAGGGAGAGGGGGAAGAGAAAGCAAATATTAGCTCTTTACTGGGGTTCTTTGTTGCATGTGGCAGATATGGATTCCGAATGATGTTGACTGAATGATGTAACCAGAAAACGCAATCCATAGGGCAGCTCATAGAATTAGTGGGATGTCTAGAGGATTGAATCACAGCCAACGTAACATCACAAAAATAGACTGGTAGGTGGAAGGACCCTGGTAGTCATGGCCCCCAGACCTTCTGTTGCCCCAGGACAGGAACCATTCCTAAAGCCAACTCTTCAGACATGGATTGGGTTGGAGAGGGATACTGGTGAGGAGTGAGCTTCTTGGATCAGGTGGACACTTGAGACTATGTTGGCATCTCCTGCCTGGAGGGGAGATGAGAGGGTGGAGGGGGTTAGAAGCTGGTGAAAAGAACACGAAAAGAGAGAGTGGAGAGAGAGAGCAGGCTGTCTCATTAGGGAGAGAGTAATTGGGAGTGCGTAGCAAGGTGTATATGGGTTTTAGTGTGAGAGACTGACTTGATTTGTAAACTTTCACTTAAAGCACAATAAAAATTATTTAAAAAAAATAGACTGGTAGGGACACCCTACTACTGGTAATTGGCCACCAGACACTGACCCCACACCATCAGAAACAATTAATTCTCCTCTGTTCCTGATTCTTGTGGTCATTAGGCCCCAACTGAAAGTATGGGGAGGTTGATTGTGATGGATCAAGCATAGGCCACCTACCTGTGGTTCTTCGGCTGCTATGGTGTGAAACAAGGTTGATGGAGAAGACCCTAAATGTAGGAAAATGGGGTTGGAATAGTGGGCAGCCAAAATAAGTGGTGTGGTCTGGGGGCATACAGCTACTAAACAAGCTAAATCAAGTTAACATGAATTAATCAGATTTCTTCAAGCCTTAGAGGAAAAATATTTTGAAAGGGACTGAAGCTCAAGTTACAGTGGAGCGGAAAAGCGATTCTGAAGATCCTCAAGTTTCTCTACATTACAAAAAAAAACCAAACCCAGTGCCATCGAGTCGATTCTGACTCATAGCAACCCTATAGGACAGAGTAGAACTGCCCCATAGAGTTTCCAAGGAGAGCCTGGCGGATTTGAACTGCCGACCCTTTGGTTAGCAGACGTAGCACTTAACCACTACGTCACCAGGGTTTTCTTCTCTACATTAGTTACTCCTTATTTAGGATTAGAAGCCAATCAGAAGTTGGATATAAAAATGTAATCAAACCTATTATCCATCAGTGCTCCACAAGGATTAGGTCAATGCATCTTTTGGACAAGAAAGTGTTACCTGGGATGGATTCCCCCACACCTATTTGAAAGGAGAGGGAATGGACGAGGGGTGACCTGGCTCTGAGAACTGTCAATACAAAAGTTGGGAGGCTCAGGAGAGCTTGGCAGCAGGTCAGGTGTCAGAAAAAGAACTTTCAGCCACTCTTATGGGGCAGGGAGAACAAAGTGGCTTCCCATCCCTGTGGAAACTAACAAGTGCCTATAAGCAGACAAGTAATTCCCGGGTAGTAGCAGATGGTTAATGCATTCAGCTGCTAATTGAAAGGTTGGAGGTTCAAATCCACCCAAAGGTACCTTGGAAGAAAGGCCTGGCCATCCACTTCTGAAAAATCAGTCACTGAAAACTGTTTGGAACAGTTCTACTCTGACACACATGGGTTAGCTGAGTCAGAATCCGTTCAAAGACACCTTTTTTTTTTTTGGTATAAGCAGAGAGTGCTTTCTAAGAAGCAACTTATACCTCTTCTCTAACCCTCTGATAGTGTGGGGGAGGCCTTTGGGCACTATGCTTGGGTCTGTTTGCAAGGGGAACCACATGTATAGAAATGCTCTTGCATTCACCTGCACATACATACACACACACATCCCCCTTGGAGTAGCTCAGGTCTTCCTTGGACCAAGGAAACACAAAGATGGCAGACTGGGTCACAGAGTGCCGTTGAAGGGATGGGACCATGATCTAGGCCTCCCCACTCACTCTCTGGGTTCCTGAAGATGAGGCAGAGGAACTCCAACAAAGAAGCCATCTGACTGCCTGTGAGCCTAGAGAAGCTTCAGACAAGGGGCCAAATGGGACTGAACCTTGAAGGACAGGAGGACATTGCTGCTTGGGGGACCAGCAGAGATGCTCCCATGGCATTGAATAGTCATGACAAAGGTCCCAAGATCCTGGCTCTTTTCTCTCAGAAACGGTTAGTAAATACCTTCCAATGATTCACTGAAATATTTTCTCCAATCCTGCTGCTACTCTGGCCTTCAACCCCATATTTTTAAGACAAGTCAAACAGTAACAGGTATTTATGGCAGTACGAAGATTTCATACTCAGAGATGTCAGGAAAATCTTGACAACTGAAGAGGTTGCTGTGAGATTTTCCAAAGCACCTTGGATTTTTCATGAGTCAGGCACAGTGCGGTCTTCTTGGAGATAGGACCGTGCTAAGTGAATGAACAGATCCAGAATCTTGATCCTAGGATTTTCTGTCACTTGGGACAGGAGATCCTTTAGCAGCCCCTGTGCAGGATGACGTAGCACTGGGATTAAAATTGTGGAATGTGACCACTGGAAGGGGGCCCTGAGAGTCAGAGGAGGAGTGGAAGTCTTGAATTAGGGCAGGATTTTATCTAACCTATGCCACTAGCTATGGCAGATGGTATAATGTGAACACAGATGTGCTAGAACCAATTCTTTCAGAAGCAAGAGACAGAATGCCTTAAGGGTAGAAATGAATCTGTTGGCTTACATACTTAAAAAGTCTAGAGTAGGCACAGTTATCAGGTATAACTAAATATAAAAACCAAACCCATTGCTGTCGAGTCGCTTCCAACTCATAGTGAACCTATAGGGCAGAGTACTACTGCCCAATAGGGTTTCCAAGGAGTGGCTGATGGATTCGAACTGCCGACCTTTTGGTTTGCAGCCATAATTCTTAGCCACTGTGCCACCATAACTGCATATAGGCCCTTGAATAATGTCCCTAAGACGCTGCCTTTCTCCAGCTCTTGGCTCTGCTTCATTTTGTGTTGCCTCGATTCTCAGGCAGGCTGTCCCTCAGGTGGCCACAAGAAGCCTCAGATTTTCATCCTCACAGCTCCAAGCTCTTTTTGGGTTGCCTCAGCAAAAGTCCCAGAAAGTCATCTGATTGGATGACTTAGGTCATGTGCTCATCACTGAGCCAGTCACTGGACTGGCCCAGAGTTAGGAAATACGCTGATGATACTGACCTGAAACTGACCTTATCATCCCAAGCCATTGGGATTGAGAATGGGGAGTTATAGAGTTTTCAGGAAAAATGGGGAGCCACTTCTGACAAAAGGGGTCTGGCTGCTTTGAAACAAAACCCAAAGATGCCTACTATATTGGCTTATTTGAATCTGAATCTTACTTGTCTCTTTTATACCGCTGGCAGGAGCTTTAGGGTTCCCTAATCTGAGCCTACTCTGCCCTTCCCAGCATCCTGGGGAAGGCCAGGTCTGCCTTTTACACCCAGGTGCCCAGAAAGTTCAACCTCCAGGCAGTGGCCATTCCCAGGCTACTCAGGCAAGGAACAGGAAGTGGGGGAACAATTGAGTTGGCCCTCATACATCATTCTACCCTAAATGAAAAGATGAAACAGTTTATTATTTTAACCGCATAACCCATTAAAAGAAAATGCATAGTCTTATAGTCCTTCCTGATTGAGACTAAGTGCCTCATTAATGCTTCATACACCTCCCAAGGAGCCAAGGGAAGGCAGTGAGCCTGGTGCTTGGGGACCAGGGCCCTGAAAGACCCATGCAGGAGACCCACCTTAGGGAGCTTCAGGGTATTGGAGTCTACTCCCTGGGCAAAGGGAGCATTCTGAGAGGAAGGACTGAGTAGGGGCAACAAATGCCAAGGTTGTTTTTTTCTCAGTGCCCTGTTTGGGGCTGAATTCTTTCCTAGCTGTGATTGAGCGTGGTAATTTGTATCTCATTGTCAGAGAATCAGGGAGTTTTCAAGCTAACGGTGGCTTTGGAAATATTCCAGCTGAGGGCTCAGAGAGGGTGAAAGCCTTATTCAAGGTCACACAGCCATGAGTGCAAGAGCAGCTGGGTCACTAACCCTTTGTGTGCCTCTCCATTTTAGTTCTCTTTCAACCTTTCTGGAGTCCCTGGGGGGTGTAAACGGTTAATGTGCATGGCTGTTAACTGAAAAATTGGAGGCTGGAGTCCACCCAGAAGCATCTCAGAAGAAAGGCTTGGCAATTTGCTTCTGAGAAATCAGCCTTGAAAGCCCCATGGAGCACAGTTCTACTCTGATACACATGGGGTCGCCATGAATCGGAATCGATTTGATGACAACTGGACTGGGCTGGACGCTACCTCTCTAATACAGGGTATTGTGATTTCACCACAGAAATACACTATTCCTGTAGGTGGTGTAGCCAGCACTGTGGGTGCACTCCCTGCTCCCAAACAGCCCTGTGGCTCCTTACTACAAGTGCCTGTTACTCTCGGCCTAAGTGCTTTCTCTGACAGCAGGACCATGCTCAGCTGGCACACAGGCAAGAGGGAGTTAACCACTCCAGAAGCAGCCTGCAGCCAATGGCAGATGGGAGTCGGCATATAAATACCCTAACTTCTCACTCCTGGGTGGGACTACACTGAGGCATGTTCTTCACCATGGTTCTCAAAGTGTGGTCCCTGGAGCAGCAGTATGGGCATCACCTGGAGACTTGGTAGAAATGCAAGTTCTCAGGTCCCACCCACCTCAGATCTAGGGTAGGACCCAGTCACCTATGTTTTAACCTGCCTTCCAAGCATTCTGATGCATGCTCAAGTTTGAGAACCTCTGTTCTTCACAATCTCCCAGAGCTTCCCTGAAAGTATTGAGCCCTGGTTGCTCCCAAGGTAACCTGCTTATTAATGTGCTCCGTGAGGTCTTCCCTTCTCTGTCTCACTCCTTCATCCCTCTACCAATGCTTTCTGAGGTCACCTCCTAAATAAGCCACTTGCATTCCAACCCTGTTCCTTTGTTTCTGCTGGAACCCAGTCTAAGTCAGACAGATGGTATATAGTACAAAGGGCCTTAAACACATCTGAGGTTTTCTTCTTTCTTATAACCACAATTGGTTCTGGATACCAGGTGAAATGATGCAAAGCTCTTAAGAAATCATTGCTCTGGCACATACTGGCTTGGGCCAGTAGCTTACCCTGTTTGAGCCTTAGTTTTCTCTCTGCGAGCCTGGGTTTTTTTTATCTGTACTCAAGACTCGGGAGTCAGAAGGTGTGGGTGGATGGAATTCAGCATGATCCCTCTTCCAGTACATCCTTTGGGATTTGAGGACTGAATGGTGCCCAGTGGAGTCAGCCAGGGCCCTCCCCTAACACCTCTCTGCATTCTTAAAATTTACCAAAGATCATGAAGCCTCTGAGAGAAAAAGGGCTGCGATGCTGGTCATCTACCTACTTGCCATCAAGGTTTAGAGGTGAGTTACATTGTAGAAAAGAATTACAGGAAGGGGCAATGGGCCCTTTGAGGATTTGGGGAAGTCTGTACCAGTTAGCTGGATTCAACAAGTTCTTGAGAACTTGTTGGAAGAGATTCCTGGTCCCAGGTACAGTATATAGCCAGATCCACCACCCCAAGAGTATGTGCTAGACCCAACAGCCATGTGTGTGCATAGAAAGAGCTGTAACTGATGAAAGAGCTGTGACGATAGGGGCTCAGACCCCTACAGAATAAGCATCTTCTTTCTCACCACAGGAAGTCATGGGGAAAAGAGAGAACATGTCTCCACTTGAGCTTGGGCAGCTCAGCCGTGGATGTATTGGTGGGGAGTAAGACCCCAATGCCGGCAGGAGTGAAAGATTTGGCAAAAACCACATTCCTGTGATTCTGCTAGAAGGACAACTATTGCCACCCGTCTCCAGCTCCCCCCACTGCCCAGGCAGCATAGTAGACATTGAAAACACTGAAATCAGAGACAGGTAAGGATGATGGGGGCTAGCAGTTGAGGATCTCAGCTTCAAGCAAGGCTTCTGCCACCCTGATCTCCTACAGGCAAATGTCGTGAGGATGGATTTGATATTTTGGAGGAAAATTTACAAGGCTTTCTGCTAATAAAGTGGTTAGAGTGTGACAACTTGGACTATTTATGTATATTGTTATTGTTGTAGTGTGCCGTGGAGTAGATTCTGACTCACAGTGACCCCATATGTCAAAGTAGACCTGCCCCATAGGGTTTCCTAGGCTGTGATCTTAATGGGAGCAGATCGCCAGGTCTTTTCTCCTACAGAGCCACTGCACGGGTTTGAACCACCGACCTTTTGGTTGGCAGTCAAGTGATTAATTATTGCGCCATCAGGGCTTCTTATATTGCTGTGTATATATATTAATATAATTGATGTATACACAACAATATTAGAGAGCTGTGATAGATAGGAAGGTGTACTGACCTCAACTGGCTGCTGTGGAAACTGAGTCAGCTAACAGTAGTGCAACTGCCCAGCACAAGAGCTGGCACAGGGAAGACACTCAATAAAAGTGCCTTAAATAACACAATGGCTGGCTAGGAGGATAACCTACAAAACACACCAGGAGCATCCCCACAGTGGCAGAGAGGCAGTCACGTGCAAGACAGCGAAGAGCAATAATGTCCCAGACATGGACATAAGAATCTGGTGCAGAGAAGTCAAATCTGTGAGTAACACCCCATGTACAGTGGGCTGACCTGGGTCCTCACACTTTTCTACTTTAATCCTGGTTGCAGCCTCCAATAGAGGCACAGATTTCTGGTGATCGATCATTGGGCATTGCTAGCAAAGCCTTACACTTTCTCCAAAAACGAGACCCTGAATATATACAATACTTTTTAGACTGGAGTAATATGCCATCCCACATACCAACATGCAGAATGGCTGTTGCTCTCAAGGCACCAGCCAGAATAAATGTTTGGTAAAGCCACTCAGAAAAATGTACTAGCGTCACCGAACCAGGAAAATCACCCCCCTTAAACAACATCAGGGAAAAAAAAAAAAAAAAGAATTGCTCCTTCAACTTTTCGAATCTAATCAAATTCAGGAATGGAATCAGCCACCACAAAACACTAACTATAACTCTACATTTGCAACACCACAGGCACCGCCCTTTCTTAAAATACAACGTTGCTGGAAATTTTCCCCTTCCCATCCTTCGTGGACAGGAACTAGTGACTGAATGCTCCTATGAGTTACTGACAGTGCGGTGGACAGGAATTCACCCTTCAAGAAGGTCATGATTTGTCCAGTCTGACTGGGAGTGTGGGGCGGGCCCAAGGGAGACTCCTGGGAAATGTTTCTGCTGCACAGCGGAGGTCCCACCCAGGGCCACTGACCCCACAACAATCCAACCCACAACCGATTATGGGGACGGTGCAGGACCAGGCAGTGTTTGGTTCTGTTGTACATGGGGCCACCAAGAGTTAGGGGCGACTTAACCACAGCCAACAACAATAACATGTATGCTTGTGGAAAATCACATTACTCTGTGTAGCTGAGAGTACCTCAGCTCAATGTTGGACTAATTTTGAGGGGCCAGTGAGGTGTACTGGAAAACATATGAGCTTTAGGACCAGAATGAGTATAAATCCAAGGCTTTCTAGACTCAGTTTATTGAGTGCCAGGCAGTGTGGTAGGGGCTTTAATACAGAATTGCTAATTGTCAAAACAGCCTTGCAGGCTACTAATTAGTCATCCTTTGTAGGATATACAAGAATTTCCAGGTCTCTAAACCTGCCGTTTGTGAGGGCCCACAAGGTGCCAACCACCATGCCAGCTTCCTTACACGTATTACTTCTAATATTAACCAATCTCATGGCTGTCAACCTAGGGTTCCATAAGTGAATATAACAAAATGAGGCAAATATTAACCATGTTCCTAATGGTTGTTATCATTAGCTGCTGTCGAGTTAGCCCCTGACCCATGGCGGCCCCGCGTACAACAGAATGAAATACTGCCCAGTCCTGCGCCATCCCCACAATCGGCTGTGGATCAGACATCATGATCCACAGGGTTTTCACTAGCTGATTTTTGAAAGTAGATCGCCTTTCTTCCTAGTCCAGCTTAGTCTGGAAGCTCAGCCAAAATCTGTTCAGCATCATAGCAACATGCAAGCCTCCACTGACAATGAGGTACATTGACCGGAAGCAGACCTTTTGCTAAAAAAGTCAATAATTGCATGACACACACTTAAAAAGAAATAAACTAATTGCTTCCAAATATGATTGGTAAAACAGACAATTCTTTCTAATAAAATAAGTATTTTATAATCCCATCTTATTAAACAGTTTTATTGAGGTATATTTTACATATCATAAAATTCCTTCAAGTGTACAATTCAATGACTTTTAGCACATTTGTGGGGTGGTAATTAATACAACCATCACCATAATTCAAGTTTACAATGTTTGCATCTCCCCAATAGGCACCCTCATGCACATTTACTGTTAATTCCTATTCCTACCCCCAGCTCTTTACTAATCTATTTTCTTTCCTATAAATTTGAATCTTGGCTGTCTTTAATGCAATATTTCTTGGCTACCGTGTTCTCAATTGTCTGATTTGAGATTAGACAAAAGACATCATGGGATGATAGAAAAAATGCGGACCAGGAGCCAAGTGAAGAACCAGCTCAACTGGGGCCCTCACCAGGTAAGCGAGATTGGGTCTTAGTTAATTTCTTCATTAATAAAGTGGGCATCGCAACACCAGCTTTGCAAGCTTGCTTCATTCCATTTCATAGATAAGCACCTGAGGCTTAGTAGGATAAAGTACAGTAATGTTCTCAAAATCACTCAGCTAGAAAGTGATGGATTTATACTGTCTTTCTGGCCCTGATACTCACATGTTTTCCAGTACATCTCATCGGTCCTTCCCGAATGAGTCCAACTTTGAGCCAAGGTACTCTCAGCTACACAAAACTAAACAAACAAACAAACCAAAACCATTGCCATTGAATCAATTCCGACTCATGGTGACCCTATAGGATGGAGTAGAACTGTCCCGTAGGATTTCTAAGACTAGAAATCTTTATGGAAGCAGACTGCTACATCTTTCTTCCACAGGACACTTGGTGTGTTCCAACCACTGACCTTTTGGTTAGCAGCCAAGCGCTTTAACCACTGTACCACTAGGGCTCCTCTCTCAGCTACCCAGAATAATGTAATTCCCTACAAGCTTACTTATTATTGTCGTTGTTGTTGTTAGCTGCTGTCACGTTTGTCCCCGACTCATGGCAACACCATGCACAACAGAACGAAACACTGTCAGTCCTCCGCCATTTCCATAATTTGCCGTGGATTGAATCGTTGTACTCCATGGGGTTTTCATTGCCTGATTTTCAGAAGTAGATCGCCAAGCATTTCTTTCCAGTCTGTCTCAGTCTGGACTCTCCGCTGAGACCTGTTCAGCATCACAGCAACAGGCAAGCCTCCAGTGACAGACGGGTGGTAGCTAAGAAGTGAACCTGGGTCTCCTGCATGGAAGGTGAGAATTCTACCACTGAACCGCCAGTCCCTCCAAGAACTTATGTATAATTAACCTTAATTGTGAACCAGGTGACTGCTGCCTCTTACCTCTCTAGCAGCTTTCTATGGCAGCTGCCCCTAGAAGTGCACACGTCCCACCAGTGAGAATTTTGAGTGTCTCCTAGATTCACAGTTATGCTGAGGTCCCAGGAGGGTAGCTGTGCTCCTCTAAGCCTGGTCTCAGAAATGGATCAAATGTTTAAAGTGCCTCTAAGCAAACATGTTCCTTCGTGTCCACTCAGCATTTCCATTTCAAATTGGTTCATAGCAAGAGGTTCTCAGTCAAGGAGGTTCACTGTCTCTTCTTTGACTCTCTGGCTCTATTATCGAAACACTCAGGAATCACCTTCCTGCAAGCCCAGGGCCACTCCCATAAAGGGCAGCATCATAGTCTACAACTCTGATCCTGGTAACCAGATTCTAAAGTCATTTTGCCATTAGTCATTTGCTAAAAAGCCAACCAACATGTTCAATCCCAGGAAAAAAAGGAGCCATGGCTCAGGTTATGGCTGGAACTTGAAAGCTCCCCAATCACCACTCAGCTCAGTACATTTGCCAAAATGACTACCTGAACAAAAGAAAAGCCCAGACCCAGGGCCTCCCTAAAATTCCGAACTTGCTTCTAAGGGGTAAGCTAAGAAAACAGTTGTCATCGAGTCAATTCCAACTCATGGCAGCCCCATGTGTGTCAAAGTAGACCTGCTCCATAGAGTTTTTAATGGCTGATTTTTTTTTTTTGAAGCATAGCACCAGGTGTTTCTTCCAAGGCACGTCTGGGTGGACTCGAACCTCCAGCCTTTCATTTAGCACTTGAGTGGGTTAATCGTTTGTGCCGAGACTCCAGGAGTAAGCAAGGAGGCATTTAAGGGAGAGCTGGATTCTGCTGTTGGTTCTACAGCTAATACATCACATGGCCTTGTGTGGATCACTTCACCCACCTCAGGTTGCGGTTTGCTTCTTTGCAAAACAGATTTCATCTGGTCGGTTTTTATTTTTGTTGTTGCTGTTTAAATTATTTTTTATAGCATCCTTCCTCTACTCCCCAGCCCACACAAACTAAACAAATTCTGCCTTTATTCACTTAATATATTTGGGTTTTATGTAAGATTTTACTCAAAAAAGAATTTCACTACTCAAAAGAGTTGAAAAGCACTGAATTGGATGCCTCTAGCTCTAATAATTAATTTAAGACTTTACAAAAGGTTTCTCTCAAAACCGAGCACCATCCCTGTGATGGATGTAAAGTAACACTTGTTTGACCAGCGTTCTACAACTTTCTTTATAGATGTTTTAGGAATTCACCTATGGGCACTCCTTTAGAAATTTAATTCGGACAACAGATAAAGTAACAAACACCACGGACATTTGTGCAGTGCGTTTCTGCCTTCACATTCATTAATTTTGGGGGGCCCTGGCTGTCTCCCTATGTATAGGGTTATTGAGGGAGGTGGTGTAACCCTGGGTAGTGTAAACAGTTGACATACTTGGCTGCTAACCGAAAGGCTGGAGTTTCGAGTCCACTCGGAGGCATCTCAGAAGAAAAGCCTGAATCTACGCCTGAAAAACCAGCCATTGAAAATCCTGTGGAGCACAGTTCTACTCTGACTCACGTGGGGTCGCCATGAGTTGGAATCTAGTCCATGGCAAGTGGTAACTGGTCAGTAACCCTGAAACAGGAGAGTCTCAGGAAAGCCAGCAGAAGTGGCATAGCATGAAAAAGCAGAAGGTGCTTTGGTGAGGCTTATCAGCCAGGGGTCTTGTTTATTCCTTCAGGCCTGAATTCATTCACTTTCAGTCAAGGGTGTGTGTGGGACTCCCCTGGGGACTCTCCTGGGGGGAGGGGTATGAGTGTGTTTGTGTGTGTGAAAGAGTACGTGTGTATGTGTGTGAGTGTGCTTGTGTGAATATGTGAGTATGTGTGAGTGTGTGTGTATCTGTGAGATACAAAGACAGGACTTGGGAAGGAGGCAGAGAGTGAGGCACTGACAGATGAAGGCACAGAGAGACAGAGAAATATTCACAGACATAAAGTTAGAAACAGAAAGGCAAACAGAAATGAGACTGGGGGACAGGAAGACAGATGTTGATGAAAGGAGAAGGTAGAAAAATAGAAGGACACAGAGAAATAGAAAGAGACGTGACCAGCCACAAAGTATTTGTTGACTATAGCTAATAAGAAGGCGCACTGGTAGCACAGGGGTTAAAACAATCAACTACTAATCGAAAGAAGGGTCGGCAGTTCAAAACCACCAGTGTCTCCTGAGGAGAAAGATGTGGCAGTCTGCTTCCGTAGAGATTTACAGCCTCGGAACCCCTGTGGGGTTGCTATGAGTCAGAATCGATTCTACGGCAGTGGGGTCTTTTTTTAGTGGTATACAGGCCCAGGTGGTGCAGGTGGTTAAGAGTTCAGTTGCTAACCAAAAGATGAGCAGTTCAAATTCACCAGCTGCTCCTTGGAAACCCTATGGGACAGTTCTACTCTGCCCTATAGGATTGCTATGTGTCGGAATGGACTCGACAGTCATGGGTTTGGTTTGGGTTTATTACCTTTAAGAGACACCTCCAGAAATATTTGCTGATGAAATGATATGATATCTGAGCTTGCTTCAAAATAACCTGGGGGAGGAGTGGGTGAGGCTGTTGAAGAAAGATTATTGAAACTGAGTGACGGGCAGATGGGGGTCCCTTATAGTATCCTGCTACTTTTGTGTATGTTGGAAAATTTCCACAATGTGAAGTTAAAAAAAAAATATTTGTTGAATGTCTACTATGAGTCAGGCATTGTGTGGGGACTGGGAGCTCGAGTGGACAAGAGAGAGATAGAGATGTGGGAGACAGACATGGAGATGGAGGGATGGAGACAAAGATAGAGGCAGACAAAGACTCACAGAGAGAAAGAGAGAGAGAGAGGTGAGTGCTCAAGGCCATATGAAAAAAGCAAGCTCCATTCCAATATTGGGAAATTGACAATATTCCAGCACTCCTTGGATCATCCCAGGTTAGGGTTAAAAATGAAACAACTGGGACCATCATGGCTCTGCCCACCACCAACAGTGCAGGACTCTGGTGCCTGGCAAAGCCTCCCCATATAGTTTCCAGGAGTTTCTTGGGTGCTCAAGCCCAAGGCCACTCAGCCATCACACGGTGTCCCTCTCTGACATTAGCCCTTTGTTCAGAGTACTACCATTGCTGGGCACCTCTGTCCTTCCCTGTCTCTGGCCACTGGCTTTATCCAGGTCACTGCTTCTACTTTCACTGGGTACACAGTGGACACCTTCATCCTTTCCTCTCACCAATTGCTTCAACCTGTTTGGGGCACTGTTCCTAATTCCACTAGACACTGCCATACCTGCTGGACATCACCACTTCTACCAAGTTGTGCTCCACCCACCACTAGAAGACACAACCTTGGCCAAAGCAAATGCTAGAGCTCTCCATGTGACAAAGTGCATGAGGGTCTGTGGCAAGTGGAGGAGTGAAAGGCTTTTCTCCACTTGGACTTACACAGAGTTGGAGGATTACCAGGGCTGGGTTGCTCGATCCAGGGTCCCACGACTCTTCATTCCACAGTGTTTTCCAGTTTTACTCAGAGAGCTCTCTCTTCCAGGGCAGACATGAGTCCACAGGGGCTAGGTGGGGGCAGATCCCAGTGACAGCCACCACACTGTGCTCATCATGGCCCCCTTCTAATGAGCAAGACCAAGCATGGCCCGCCCTTCAGATGATTTTCCTCCCTCGTGGTTCTGTGGTCTCCGGAAGGCCCGTCCCATTACTTCCCACCCCCAAATGTCTTGAGCCAGACAGAGACCAAGCTTGGACAGAGAGCAGATCCCTCCTACACACAACCATCAGGAAGCTGAGCTGCAAGTCTGAACATTGCCTGTGCTCTGAACTGTCACATTCCAGGGACACGGCTGCTCTTTGGCCACATCCTTTCCCTAGGAGCCCTCCTCTGTGTTTGAATTCAAGAGGATGCTGGGAGCAAGGTAGAACCTGTAGTCCATCCAAACTGACTCCTCTGAGTTCTAAGAGGTAGAGATGTGTTTTCCAAGAGAGACAGAAACTTCCTGCAGTGAAAAAAATGATTCCTCCGACCATTCTCTGAGAGTGTGGACATGTGCAAAGGAATGTATCTAATGTGAAGGCATGGTTGAATCCATAGTCCCCATTCCTTTGTCTTTGAGGAGGGAAGGGCATTGTCACTGACTGTGATAACTCCTGTAAAGCACCTGGCTTTAAGCCCATCACTGGTGGAGTCTCTGTCGGTTGGTGCTCTGCTTGCTTCTCGAGGAGTCCCATGTTTCTTTCTTCTTCCTCCCCGCCAGGAAGATCTTGTCTCTGTAAAGCAGGAGATCTGCTGGTGGAACCAACAGAGGACTTTTCGTTCTAAACCTTCCCTCAGCATTTGAATGGGGACTGGGGAGCAGGTTTAGGATCTAGGCCAAGGAGCCTGGCTGAGGCATGCATCCACCCCCACCATTGCCCGTGAGTTGGTTCTGACTCAGGGTGACCCTGTGTGTGTCACAGTAGAACTGTGCTTCACAGGCTTTTCAATGGCTGATTTTTCAGAAGGAGATCACCAGGATTTTCTTCCGAAGAAAACTGTAACCTACCTTTTACCTCGATTTAGCAAGTGTTTATTGCATCTCTACTGTCTGCTAAGTGTTATGCTAGGGGTTTCACATCCCATGAAATAGATATTATTATTTTAATAATAATAATAAATGTATTAATTAAATGATTTATCAAATTATTAAATTTAATAGTTTTAAATGAAATTTAAATTATATCTGAAATGTTTAGTATTATTATTACAGCAGCTAGCATTTATTGTACAGGTGCTGTGCTCTGTGTTTGACACGCACTGTCTCATTGAATTTTTACAATAATCCCATGAGACAAGTACTTAGGTTGCTCTCATTTCACTGGTGAGAAAACAAGGTTTGGAGATAGTTGGGAGTCCCAGACCCCACGTTTGTCAGAATGCCTTCTTACGCTGGCCCTTCTGGTTCAAGAATTGAGCTAAGGGATATTTGGTTATAGCACAAAGACTCTGGATGTTGTACCTGTATAACTTTGAGAAACCTCTTAAGGCAATGACGAACCCTGAATCAGAAAGGGAAGAGGCAGCAAAAAATACTTCCCTGTCATAGGCAGCCCTGGTGGCCCAGTGGTTAAGAGCTCAGCTGCTAACCAAAAGGTTGGCAGTTCAAATCCACCACCTGCTCCTTGGAAACCCCATAGGGCAGTTCTACTCTGTCCTGTAGGATCGCTATGAGTTGGAATTGACTTGACAGCAATGGGTTTGGTTTTGTTTTTGTTCGTAGGCAGAGCCTGTCAGCCATATCTGAGACAGCCAGGGACATATAACCCCATAAGCAAGGTAAGCACGAGCTTACTTGTGCTTTCTTACTAATCCGTAGTGAAAAAGATGGGGTGAAATCTATGTGAAATTGTTCACTATAGATTAGTATGTAAGCACAAGTAAGCCTGTGCTTACCTTGCTTACTGGGTCATCCACCCCTGTCAGGGATTGTAAATTTGAAAAGAGGATTTCATTCTGTAGGAAGATGCTGTGAGGTTGGGAGAGAGACAGATGCCAGCCATACCTAGAAGCAGACTTTTTTTTTCCACTTTCTTGATAATATCCTTTGACTCACAAAAGTTTTTTATTTTATTTTATTTTTTATTGTACTTTAGATGAAGGTTTACAAAACAAACTGGTTTCTCATTAGACAGTATACATATTGTTTTATGACATTGGTTAACAACCCCACAGCATGTCAACACTCTCCCTTCTCGACCTTGGGTTCCCTACTACCAGCTTTCCTGTCCCCTGCTACCTTCTAATCCTTGCCCCTGGGCTGTTGTTTCCCCTTAGCCTCATTTGTTTTATGGGCCTATCTAATCTTTGGCTGGAAACCCTGGCAGCGTAGTGGTTAAGAGCTACGGCTGCTAACCAAAAGGTTGGCAGTTCAAATCTACCAGGTGCTCCTTGGAAACTCTATGCGGTAGTTCTATTCTGTCCTATAGGGCTGCTATGAGTCGAAATCGACTCGATGGCAACAGGTTTGGTTTTTAATCTTTGGCTGAAGGGTGAATCTTGGTAATGACTTCATTACTGAGCTAAAAGAGTGTGTGGAGGCCATACTCTCAGGATTTCTCCAGTCTCTGTCAGGCCAGTAAGTCTGGCCTTTTTTAGTGAGTTAGAATTTTGTTCTACATTTTTCTCTAGCTCTGTTGCAGGACACTCTATTGTGATCTCTGTCAGAGCAATCAGTGGTGGTAGCCGGGCACCATCTAGTTGTACTGGACTCGGTCTGGTGGAGGCTGTGGTAGATGTGGTCCATTAGTCCTTTGGACTAATCTTTCCCTTGTATGTTTAGTTTTCTTCATTCTTCCTTGCTCCTGAAGGGGTGAGACCAGCGGAGTATCTTAGATGGCCGCTCATAGGCTTTTAAGACCCCAGGCACTACTCACCAAGGCAGGGTGTAAAACACATTTTCTTTATAAACTATGTTATGCCAATTGAGCTAGATGTTTCCCAAGACCATGATCCCCACAGCCCTCAGCTCAGCAGTTCAGTCCCTCAGGGAGTTTGGATGTGTCTGTGACCTTCCATAACCTTGCCTTGTACAAGTTGTGCTGGTTTCCCCAGTATTGTGTACTGTCTTACCCTTCACCATAGTTACCACTTATCTATTATCTATTTAGTGTTTTTCCATCCTCCCCCCTTGTAACCATCAAAGATTGTTTCTTTTTGTGTAAACATTTTCATGAGTTTTTACAGTACTGGTCTCATACAATATTTCTCCTTTTGTGATTGACTTATTTCACTCAACATAACGCCCTCCAGATTCATCCATGTTATGAGATGCTTTGCAGATTCATTGTGTTTTATCGTTTGGTAATACTCTATTGTGTGTATGTGCCGCACTTTATCCATTCATCTGTTGATGGTAATCTAGGTTGTTTCCATCTTTTTGCTGTTTTCAACAACGTAGAAGCAGAATCTCCGATGTGGTAAAAAAAAAAAACTTGAAATTGTTCATTACGGATGGTCCAGTAAGCAAGGTAAACACTGTGCTTACCTTGACTATAAGATAATCCACCCCTGTAAGACACCCTGACACAAGTAAGCATCTCACCCTTACCCTTCTTACTGTCTAAGCTTGCTGGGATCCTATCACCCTGTTAGGTCAGCTGTGTTTTTGACAATCCCAAACAATGCTTTACATCACTCATCTGAGTCAATGTAAGATTGAGTGTTGCCATCATTAATCTCCGGTGATGAACTGACATGTAGGAGGTGATCATTTACCCTGCCATTTCTCTCAACCCATCTTTGGAGTTTGAAGTTTATCTTCATAGTTTAGTCCACCTAGAATTCAGTCACAGCCCCAAAGACTGTCACCTCTCCCCACCACTGAAGAGAGTTCCCAAATGCATGGATGTGGCTTCTGCCCCAGCAATCCCTTCAAGGCCTGGAAGTGAGAAAGTCCTGTATAGACTCCCTGTCTCATCTCCTCATTGGTTCTGTCAATTCAATCTGGGTGTCAATAGACACTCTTAAGGTCTCCTAAGCTTTGCTACTCATGGTGTGGTCCAGGGACTCTCAACATCAGCATCCGCTGGGAGCTTGTTAGCAATGGAGAATCTCAGGCACTTCCTCAGATCTGCTGAATTAGAACTTACTCTTTGAGAAGATCCCCAGGTAGTTCATGTTAAATTTGAAAGGGACAGCTAAACCAGAGGTTCTCAAACTTGGCTGCACACTGGAATTACCTGGAGAGTTTTTAAAACTACCAGTGCCTGTTCCCACCTCCAAGAGATTCTGATTTCATTGGCCTGGGAGAGGTTTGGGTGTAGGGGATTATTAAAAGCTTCACAAGTGATCCCAGTGCTCAGCAGGGATTGAGAACCACTGACTTAGAGAATTGGGTAACGCCTACTTTAAAACCAGTTGCTGTCCAGTTGACTCTGACTGGTGGCGACCCCCATGTGTGTCAGAGTAGAACTGTGCTTCAGAGGCTTTTCAATGGTTGATTTTTCATAAGTAGATCGCCAGACCTTTCTTCCAAGGCACCTCTGGGTAGATTTGAATCGCCAACCTTTCCATTTGTAGCTAAGCATGTTAAAAGTTTGCACCACCCAGGGACTCCAGAACCCACTTTAAGTAAGGAAACCCTGGTGGCATAGTGGTTAAGAGCTATGGCTGTTAATCAAAAGGTCGGCAGTTCAAATCCACCAGGCACTCCTTGGAAACTCTATGGGGCAGTTCTACTCTGTCCTGTAGGGTCGCTATGAGTTAGAATCAACTTGACAACAACAGGTTTAATAAATCTACTTGAGTGTTATGGATTGAACTGTGTCCCCCCAAAATGTGCGTCAACTTAGCTAGGCCATGATTCCCAGTATTGTGTGGTTGTTCACCATTTTATGATCTGATGGAATTTTCCTATGTGTTGTAAATCCTAATCTCTGCCTGTCGTTAATGAGGCAAGATCAGGCTATGTTTAATCCAGATTAAGTTGCATGTTAAGTCAATCTCTTTTGAGATATAAAAGAGAGAATCGAGCAGAGAAGGGGGGGAACTCGTGCCACCAAGAAAGAAGTGCTGGGGGCAGAGTGTGTCCTTTGGACCCAGGGTCCCTGCACTGAGAAGCTCCTAGACCAGGGGAAGATTGACAACAAGGACCTCCCCCCAGAACTGCCTCCCCCTAGAACCAACAGAGAGAAAGCACTCCCCGGGAGCTGGCACCCTGAATTCAGACTTCTAGTCTCCTAGACTGTGAGAGAATAAATTTCTGTTTGTTAAAGCCATCCTCTTGTGGTGTTTCTGTTATAGCAGCACTAGATGACTAACAGGGTGAGTGACCCACTTGCAGGAACCCCAGAGAACTGAGGGTGAATTTCACCAGGGATTCCAACCTAAGAACCAGCACCTCCCCTCACCCCCCAACCCCTCCTGGTTCCCTGGCAGGGAGCAGCTGAGAGGCTGAGACCTCTATTTTGCAACAACCAGATGGTGCTGGGGCTTCTTTGGCAACATTTGATGGGGAGGTGGGCAGTGGGGGAGCAAGAATTTCCAGCGAGGGTGCTTCTATTGCCCTGTGGCCAGGTGCCCAGAGTTCCTGGTGGGAAAGGAGCTACAGCAAGTTCGTCTGAAGGGCAAACGCCCTTGAGCTCCTTCCTGAAGTATGGAAAAGCAATGAAAAGAGTTAGAACTTGGGCTGCCGCCTTGCCTTGCTCTTACGGGAAAAACAGAAGTTATGGTGGGGGGAGCTTGTGCTGAAGGCTCTCCTGGCACCACTACATTGCACCCTTGTGAGCTGCACCCCTGACCCCGGCGACTGGTGAACTGCAACAGTGGCAGGGAGTACCTGGGCTCACAGTCCCTCCCTCTGCTCTCCTTGCCCGCTCCCTGCATCCTTGCAGAGGCACTGGGAATTCACCAACTGCAGAGGCCCTGAGTCGCAGCGGTTTCCTGCGGGCAGTTATTTTGGGAACAGGAACTCGGATGTTTCGGAGGAAGAAGGGTAGCCAAGGGCCTGGAGGCAGGCAGGCGGGCACAAGGAAAGGGCCAGCAACTCAGCCACAGAGAGCTGTGGCCCCACGGCCCAGACACAGAGGCAGGCTGGCCTCACTTCCCCTCCCAGCACAAAGACGTAGTCATGTGGCCTCTGGGGCGATGACAAGAAAGCGCTTCCATTGTCCACGCCTCAGGTTTCAGGGAATCAGACGCAGGCAGGACTGGCTGTTTTTGTTTTAAAGCAACAGGGACGAAAGCCAACAGCATTTTCGACTCCGGAAGGGGGGTCTACACATGCACATGAGCCAAGCAGGCTTCTCCAAGCTTGTTTTTCTGACACATTGGAAACCACACAGTTCAGAGAAAATTCATCTCACATGCTCAGGCCTGCTTTCCCGGAACGTGTTCAGAGACTGCTGGGTCAACGCTGCCAAACTCAGTGAGCTGCCCTCCCAACGGGACAGCACGATTTGCCAAGGGAAAAAACACACAGCCCAGACCCTCGGGGGGGAATTGTGCACAGTTCAAAGGAAGGGTGGGCTTCCAATTGGACAAGGCGCTTCCCCGATTACACAGCTGTCACTGACCCCTCCAAAGGCCACCACTGCATCTTCTTGAATTCCCTGTTCCCAGACAGAGCTGCATCTGTGTGCTCAGCTGCTGACCATCCTGCTCATAAAATTCCCTGGGTGGTGTGTGGAGAGACAGTGTAAGGCTGGCTGTGGAGGTGTTTTCTCTGATAAACTGTGCTGGGAGGCAGCTTGGCTTAAGAGGAAAGGGCTTTGGCCTCGCTGAGATCTGGACATCCATCCCCATGTTGCCACTTACTGGTGCAAATGGTTAAGCACTCAGCTATTCACCGAAAGATTGGTGGTTCGACTCCAACCAGAGGCACCTCAGAAGAAAGGCCTGGAGATTCGTCCCATAAGATCACAGCCATTGAAAACGCTATGACTTCCGAAACTATTGCCCAGAGATAATCCCCGAAGTCTTCTTTAAACTATCGTTTAGCTTAACTAGTGAAAAATGTCTGCCTTGAGCCTTATGCTCTTTTAAGAACTGTCTATATGGGATCAAACTGACAACAGCAACCCAAAAAGATTAAATAGAACCTAGAATTTTTTTTTTTTTTTTTAGAGGACAGAGGGTTATGTTAATGGAGGGAGTGGAACAATTTGAAAAAGGAGAGTGAGCATGGTTGCACAACTTGAAGAATGTAACCAATGTCACTAAATTGTACATGTAGAAACTGTTGAATTGGTGTATGTTCTGCTGTGTATGTTCTCAACAACAACAACAACAACCTGTGGCACACAGTTCCACTCTGACACACGTGGGAGTGCCATGAATTGGAGTTGACTCGATAGCAACCTTTTTTTTGTTTTTGGTAGTCTCTTACTAGCTGCATTTCTTGTTTCTGAAACAAGAATTAAAGGCAACCAGTTGCAGAGATATTCTAGGGAGAGAGGGAGAGATGATGGCGAAAGTGCTTAGCACAGGACAGGGGACATCATAGGTGCTTACGGAACCCAAGTTCCCTCTCACCACTCATTGGAGACCTAGTGGGTGGTTCTAACTTGTCTCTTTAGCTACAGTCTGAGGCCAGATCCTTTTACTTGGTTTTCAGGAGAGCAAGAACAGCTGCTTCCTCAATCAAGAATGTTGAGGGTATGGAATTTCACAGTAAAAACAGCCCTCCGGACTCAGGGTGCAGAAATGGACCTCTTTGTATTTTCCTCCATTGAATAAGCTTTGTTCCACTGGGCCACAGGGAAACTTCAGCCAGTTCACTGTAATGACTCCAGGCATTTCTAGAGTCAGTTTGGGATTGGCAATTTGGTCCCAGTCCTGCCCAACATTGGTACTGTGTGATTTATGACCTCTCTTCCTGGTTCTGATTAAATGTCTAGGCTCTCAAGAGCAGGCAGTGGTTGGGTGACTGGCTGCAGGTTGATAGGGAGTTCCCACCTTGTTCTTTCCTGCTTTAGGTACCTTGTGGAGGGTGGTGGGCAGCTTCTTCACAAAGAGGGTGGGATAGGGGCAACCCTGTGGATATATGTTTTTCACGTAATTCATGCTGTGCTGTGGCCATTTGGTGGGTGGCCTAGTCCCCCAAAAGTTCCCATAGAACCAAATCAGCCATGCTTCCTGGGATAGGGTGAATGTTTTTGCATGTGGAAAGGGTACAGATTTTGGGGGTCCAAAGGGCGGAATGTTATGGATTGAATTGCGTTCCCCCAAAATATGTGTTGAATCCTAACTTCTATACCTTTGGTTGTAATCCTGCTTGGAAATAGGGCTTTCTTTGTTATATTAATAAGGCCATATTGGTGTAAGGTGTGTCATAAATCTAATCACTTCTGAGGGATATAAGGAGTAGGATAGACACAGAGATAAGCAAGCACAAACAGGGGAAGGTAGATGCCGTATGTACGTCGCCAAGGAACCAAGGATTGCTGGCTACTAGAAGCTGAAATAGATGAAGAAGGACAGCCCCCCCCACACACAATCTAGATCTATACCCCTAATTTAGATTTCTAGCCCTCTGAACTGTGGAAAAAAATAATACCTGTTCTTTAAAGCCACCCACTTGTGGTATTTCTGTTACAGCAGCACTAGGAAACTGAGATACCTCCCTTCGGCTCCCACCAACACACTGCACCCCTATTTGATGTTTGTCTCCTCAAAATTACCTCACTCACCTAGCAACTTCCAAGGCAGCAGGCTAGCTCTTTCCACTAGGGGATAAAGGACCTTTGGACTCTCCTCCAACCACTCCATGGCCAAGGACACTGGGACAACTTTGCTGCCTGCCTGCTTACCTTCCTTATAGAGGCTCCAGCTACCATATACCTTGCTGGCTCAGCTAGGCATCTGGGTGAGACTGCTTCTTTCAGAAACCTCCAGAAGAGAAGCAAAATGCTTTTCCCTTCTCTCTCAGTTCTCTCCAAATCTCATGAGAAATCCTCTACTATTCCTTGCTCCTCCTTTGAGGGCATATGTGTTATGTAGGTGGAATGGAGCTCATAACTTCTCATTGTTGGTCTTTAAACTCTGGTCTCCTCTGGTTGAGCAGGGCAAAATCTGGTTTTTGTCTCTTGGCAGTTCTTTGCATCAAGCCTGCCCTCATCTCAAACTTAGAGCTGCTTTCTTTAGCAACATTAGGGCCTAGGGTCTTTGCTCTCAGTGCTGGGGCATCTCTGCAATGCACGGTCTTGATTTGAGTTTCCAGTTGATGGAGAGTCCCAACAAGTAGCCTGAGGGAGCAAGAAGGGGTACATTTAATTAATATTTCATGTATCAACCTGCCATGATTACATACTTTTTAAGTCAACTGGTTTTAGGCTCCCTCTCAAGCTTTCAAGCTGTCCACTAGCCACTGGCAACCATCTTTTGGTGTGACTTTGGGCACATCATCTCAGACCTCCAAGCCTCAATTTTCCAAGGTTCATCATCTCTAAGGTCCCTTGCAGCTCTAAACTTCTAACTTGCATGCATTTGGGATTCCAGACAAGCCTCTGTATGCTGAGCCTGATATCCGTGTGAAATATGATGAGTCCTCATCAGGCTCCAGTTTCTCTAGTAATGGAGGGGAGGTCTGGTATAGATTAAATATAATCCACTGATAATCCAAAACCCCACATTAGCCTTTGGTTTTGATCTCATATATTAAAGCAGTGAACAGGCTACAAAATTGACCAATTTGAATTCTACCTGTCCCTTCCCCCTCTATCCTCTCAAAGACACGCTAATTTGATCTGTAATGTGGCCAAAAGGCAGACAGTAGAAGGGAGGAGAAACCAGAAGCATGGAAAATCCCCAAACTGGGTCATCTACCCCCTGGATAATGGGCCGTTGCCTGAACTGAATGCACAATGAGCACTCATCCTGTTTCAAGCCAGCCCCTGCCCCTCTGCTGCAGTGGCTGTAATCTCCATGGCCAAGTGCATTAACTGTCAAGCTCCTTAGACAAATTCCACCATTTCTCACTCCATTCACAGGGAGCCTGTATTATTCAAAATAGAGAAACTAGTTGATTATCATTTGGAAGTAGTAACAAACCTTCCCAAAATGCCAGACTGGGGACCCAGGGACTGTGTTTTCTCCTATCCAGACAAGTAAAGGCAAACAGAAATGTGCATACATTTTTTTATGTTTCCCATCATAGTTTATAAATTCCCTTGCATGAATAAACCATGAATTTATCCAACTTGTAAATATGGCTGAAATCCCACATGACCTTGCACTAATCTCTATCTCTACTTCATGATCTCTTCTTTCATGTCCCTTTTTTCTTTTTTCCTGTACCCATTTTTGGTCACGATGATCTCTATGCATCTCAGTTAAAATCCTTAAGGTGAAAATCTGGTTGGCAATTGGCCAGTCAATGGCTAGATTGCCTTTGGGTCAGGTGAGGATGACTCATGGTCTGCTCCATCCACAGTCCCTGTCTGGAAGAGGTTGTCCCATGTACTTTAGAAGTCTGCCCACAGGTACTTGAAGTAAGAGTGGCATCTGAAGTTGTCGGTGCTTGTAAAACTCTTGGTTCTATGGCAAGAGACTGGACCAGACATGTGTCAAAGTCCTTCCCCACCATGGACCACAGCTTGGACTACATGAGCCTTTAAGCTCTAATGTTCTATGATTTTCTTCCTGAGCTTTAAGATTCCTACAGTCTCTCAGCAGAACTTGTCAGATCACAGTGCCTGCCTTGGGGCATGCTGGGAGTTAAGAGGTCCTAAGCCAGAGGAGACCTGGTGGTGCAGTGGTTAAGAACTTGGCCGCTAATCAAAAGGTCAACAGTTTGAATCCAACTGCCCTTTCTTAGAAGCCCTGTGGGGCAGTTCTACTCTGTCCTATAGGGTTGCTATGAGTCAGAATCGACTTGATGGCAACGGTTATGCCAGGGTTGAAGCCGTAGAAAGGGCTGGGAGTCAGCAGGAATGCAGAAATATCAGTGGCCAGAACTGTGACCCTGTGGGATGTGGAGGACAATCAAAGACTAGGGCTAAAGCAGGTGTCACAGGTGTCCTGGTAGGGTTGGACATCTAGATGTTTCTGGGATGTGGAGTTAGGTATCTGCGGCTTCTACCCTCTGATTTACCTTGGGGCTGGGGAACATCCTGGGAAGATGACTCAAACCCTGCCCACAATTGGAGTTAGACCCCACCCAGATTCTCTTTACCTGTTGGTGCACCCACCCCCAGCGGCTGTGAGTGTTGGCTGCTGATAATGTCTCATAGTTTTCCCCTTCTCCAGAGAATTGCCCTTGGTTGAGCCCAACGTTATGCATCTCACCCCCCCACTCCATCGAGTAGATTCCTACTCATAGCAACCCTATAAGACAGAGTAGAACTGCCGCATAGGGTTTTCAAGAGTGGAACCTTTATAGAAGCAGACTGCCACATCTTTCTCCTGAAGAATGACTGGTGGGTCTGAACTGCTGACATTTCAGTTAGCAGCTGAGTGCTTAGCCATTGTGCCACCACCTCTCCTTGACCAACTGATACAAAGGTAGAAAAGGCCAGCTCCTTGCTTTAACGTTGGGCCAACTTTATTTCGCAATTAATCCTCCAGAGCTCTCCATGAGATCAAGCAGATTCCAGCTGAAACCATATCCTTGGTTAGCTCTGTTCCTTGCCCCATCCTGCTTCCCATGCTCCCCTTCTCCTGAGACCTTCCTTCCAGAAATCATGTGTGACTAAATTCTCATCTCAGGCTCTGTCTGCTTCTGGGGAACCTGGAACAAGTGACATTTTGTGGTTCCTTAACACCTGGGAAGGGCTCTATCTTAGAATTTCCGAGGAGAACACCTTTGTTATGCCCATTTCTTTGATGGCTTTGGAATCTTTCATTTTCACAACTTTGGAATGTTGGAATGTGTTAATCCACCAACATGGTGGATTTATCAAGACTTTATTAGGGAATAACGTAACTACTGCTCTCCAAGGTGAATTCATTTAGAGCAGAAGGATACTTTTTTTTGGTGTTAAGAAAACCAAAAAAAAAAAAAAACCAAACCCATTGCCGTCAAGTCAATTCTGACTCATTGGTGTTATGGGAAGTTTTAATTTATCATACACTAATAATTTGTACTATAATAATTGGGTTAAGAAAAAAAAATGAACATATTTGTGTTATTTTGAATTGCTTGCCAAACGCACAAATGATATCTTATTTCCTCTGTCTCTGACCTGTGGACCTAGATTTAATGGGCTCACGTGAGTAGGTAAGGCCCACATGGTTAATCTCTCTTTCTTAAAGTCGACTGTGCCATATAACATAACCCGACCACAAGAGTGATAGCCTATCATATTCACACAAGGCATGTATAAATTTCCTCTAGCGTAGGAATTTGGGGGGATATCTGCCTACCGGAGTCGGTTTCTTGTTTCTCTCTTTTGATCCATAGTTCTTGGCTTCTACCTTGGCTGGTGTAGGCTGCAACAACCTTTTACATATGGGGTTCCTGGGTATCAGGCTACTGAGAATGTACCCTAACCTCTGGCACAGGTGCCCAACACAGCAGTGTGGTGGGAAGCTCCACCAGAAAACCCAGTTGGGGCACACCTGGATCTGAGCCCACCAACCTGTGAGCTCTGACAAGGTGACAGTACTAAGAAATCATTAGCTTTTCTTAAAATTTTATTTCGGGAAACAAATGTTTTCTGTTGGGTGACTGTAATATACATTATGCAGCTACTTAACATGACATGAGAAAATGCATGCTCATTTTTAGAGAGCTGATTATATGTATGTCCATCTGTGTGTGTGCGGTACGGAATTATGAATGATTTCCTGCGTATATACAGTAGCCACTGTTAACATTTATCCACAGATCCTTCCATTCTTTGTAATCATTCTATGCATGCACACACATATACTACATGCACATGCTTGCATAAATACATATTTATAGCCTTACATAAATTAGAATAATAATGTATATACCATTTATTGTCTGGTGCTTATTTCATTGTCTCATGTCATGTCAAATGGCTGCATAATATTTATCGCACTCACCCACGAGCATGGACTCTGGAGCTAGACTCCCATGTCTTTACTAGCTCTCTGACCCCAGGCCAGCTGACTCCTTCCTGATTCTTGTTGTTCTCATCCATAAAATGGGGATAATAATTATACCTCTTTTAAAGAATGGTTGTAAAAATTAAATGAGTTTTTAAAGGAGTTTGAACACAGTACTCAGCACACAGTAGCGGCTCAAAAAAGTTACCTATTACTATCCTTGTTGTATTATTATTCAAATTTCTATTGATGGGCATTAAAGTTGTTTTCAGTATTTCACCATGATGAATAGCCCCCTGAAAAAATTCTTGTAGACAGATCTTTGTGCATATCTGATAATTTCCTTGGAATGAACTGCTAGAAATGGAGCCTGCGGATCAAACGAGGTTTTTTGTACACATACTGCCAAGTCGTCTTGTGAAAATTGCATGCTCATGCACACTCCCAGCGTCTGAGTGTTCGAGCATCAGAGGAGACCAAGATGGTAGTCACCATCTACCAATAAAGCCCCCACACATGGCAGAGGCTCTGAAAAGACAGGACACACATAAAGATAAGTCCTCCAGAGCAGATCTCTACGCAGGTATCACAGTCACTTGTGAAATGTCATAAGCAACTTACTATGGATAATCATCAAAATTTCCGAATTTGTAAACGATATACTTTTTAGTGAAACTTAGAATGTATTCTGTGTTATCTCTAAAATAGCCAAGGCTTCTTGCCTTGCATTCTGATATACTTTTTTGAGGAATGGAGTTGCAGCTACAAAGAGCATGTACTTCTTTTGTAATTAGGAAAAATCAATCAATAAATGAAATGCATATTTTTACAAGAACCTAACTGGAGGCCTTGGGTGGCAGAAAGGAAACCTCTTCCTCATAACCTTCCAGTTGTTATAGGAAAGGTCAGTTTGTAGGTAGTGAAGGAAGCTGAGGAAGTCAAAGTCAGACAGCTTCAAGATCACTATTAAAAAATAATAATTCTGCTGAGAGAGTGTCATGGATTGAATTGTATCCCCCCAAAATATCTGTCAACCTGGGTAGGCCGTGATTTCCAGTATTGTCCACCATTTTGTCACGTCATGTGATTTTTCTATGTGTTGTAAATCCTGGAAACCCTGGTGGCATAGTGGTTAAGTGCTACGGCTGCTAACCAAAGGGACGGGAGTTTGAATCCATCAGGCACTTCTTTGGAACTCTATGGGGCAGTTCTACTCTGTCCTATAGGGTTGCTATGAGTCGGAATTGACTCTATGGCACTGGGTTTGGTTTTGGGGTTTTGTAAATCCTACCTCTGTGACGTCAATGAAGTGGGATTAGCAGCAGTTATGTTAATGAGGCAGGACTCGATCCACGAGATTAGGTGTGTCTTAAATCAATCTCTTTTGAGACATAAAAGAGAGAAGCAAGAAGGGAGACTTCCCACCAAGAAAGTAGAACCAGGAACACACGTCCTTTAGACCTGGTTCCCTGCACTGAGAAGCTCTTAGAGCAGGGGAAGGTTGATGACAAGGACCTTCCCCTAGAGCCGACACAGAGAGAAAGCCTTCCCCTGGAGCTGCCACCCTGAATTTGGTCTTCTTGTTTCCTAGACTGTGAGAGAATAAATTTCTCTTTGTTAAAGCCAACTGCTTGTAGTATTTCTGTTATAGCAGCACTAGATAACTAAGTCAGAGAGGAATGCCACTACTGGAGGATCAGAAGAAAAATAAACAAGTAAAATTACCAAATGGCATTGACACTGGAAACCATGATTATGTCATGACTCCAATCATCATGGTCATATGCCCTGTAGGGGCTGAAAGCATAGAAAGTTGGGTTGATCCAAGACAAGGGGTCAGTAGAATAGTAGATCCAAAGGATATTGAGGATTCTGGCAATACAGTGCCATGAGCAATGAGCCTTAGGCCTAGGCTGGAGAAAGAAGGAAGCCAGGTCATGCCTGGGGTGGGAAAGAAAGGATGGGAGAACCTGAAGGTCTCAATACCATAAAAGAACACATATAATTCCAGGTGAGTTCAAGATCTTGAAGGATGGGTGGTGTGCTCAAAAATGGATATAACCAAGTTTAAAATTCCTCACACCCTAAACATGAACAGGGATCGTGTTGTTGACCTGCAGGTGGGTAACAGTTGCTGAAATTAGGGTTTGGGGACCCTATCAGTTAGCTTTTGATGTGTATCAAAGATTCTAAAACTTAGTGGTTTTAAGCAACAACCAAATATAAAACAGCTGGGTAGAATAATGCCCCTTGGAAAAGGTTGTGAGTGGACAGGCCAAGCTTGGATATAACCAAACCACTGTTGAATGAACACTTCCGGCAATGTGGAGGGCCAATCTCTACTTTCCAAGGGAAGCACTTCATTATAAAACAGTTCTAGATGCAAGAAAATCCTTCTTTGGACTGAATTGAACTTAAACCTGTCCACCTGCAATTTCCATGTGTATGTCCCAGTTCTGTGCACTGAGCCAGAGGAAGTAGCAAATCTATGTACAGTCATTCAAGAAGACCCTGAGATGCTAAGGTGGAACAAACTTTTACAATATTCTGGGTAATGCTTTTTCATGTACTTGAAGATCCTGATTGACTCTCCCTTCTTCCTTGCCAGATGACCAGCTGCACACAAGCCCCCATTGCTCTAAGTTCCTAACTCGTATAATGAAGTTAATTCCTCCCTGGAGGAAAGACAGGGAGTCACTGAGATCAGGACGAGAGAATTATTTTTGAGCGCTCTAAAGATGCAGTTGCAAAAATAGTTTGGTGATTAGACAGGTAATCCTAACATCCAAAAGCCTAAAACAGCTAATTGAGGCAAAGGCTGATTTCCTGAGCCTAAATTATATGCCTAATTTTTTTCCTCCACTACTTAATAAGTATAAACCAACACCAAACTTGTTGCTGTCAAATCGATTCCAATGCATAGTGACCCTACAGGACAGAGTACAACTGCCACATAGGCTTTCCAAGGAGCAGCTGGTGGATTCAAACTACTGACCTTTTGGTCAGCGTCTAAGTTCTTAACCACTGTGCCATATAGCCCTAAGAGACAAAAATAATTTACCAAGTGAGTTCAATCATGTTAACTCATTTAAACCTTTCAACAACTCTGCAAGGTAGATTGAATTATTTCTATTTAATGGGTGGGAAAATTGAGCCTCCAAAAGCTTGAGTGGTCAGCTTACAATTAACCAAACCTGTTGTTAGAGGCCATTGAGTTGGTCCCCCAATTCATGGCAACCCCAAGCACAAAGAAATGAAATGCTGCCAGCTCCTGCATCAGAAGGGCAACTGGAAATCAGGGCTTCAAATATGTGTTCCGGTTCGAACCCCTGTTGAGAATTTTAATTTCTAACAAGTTCCTAGGTGATGCTAATACTGCTGGTTAGGGACCAGTTCTGAAAATGAATAGGAGAGCAGTGGTTCTCAAAATTTATTATACATAAGAAACACCTGGGGATCTTGTTAAACTGTAGATTCTGATTCAGTATATCTGGGGTGGAAATGCAAACCAGTTCGAAGCCCTGGTCAGAATACAGAGCCCACCTGCCTCTTGTGGAGGGGGCTTTTGGGAGGTGACCCGACCCAGGCACTAATCCTCACTAGTATTTATACATCAGGCAAGAGTAGTGCTGCAGAGGCTAGGCAATGGGGTTTTTTGTGATCACGTGCTCGTGTGTTGCAGGAGAGGCAGTGAACACCCTGCCCTCCTGCCTCTGTTGCCAGGCACTACAGCAGGAGTCAAGGGGCAGATGCCATTGTATCATTGAACCAGGGAGAGAGGAAAAGAGGCCTGGAGTGAAGCCCACCCAGTGCCATCGACTCATAGCGACCCTATAGGACAGAGTAGAACTACCCATTAGAGTTTCCAAGGAGCACCTGGTGGATTTGAACTGCTGACCCTTTGGTTAGCAGCCATAGCACTTAACCACTACGCCACCAGGGCAAAAACAAACAATAGCATAGGATAAAACACTGCTAGCTTCCCAGAAGGTAGACCGCAGGGTGATTTGAACTACTGAAGGCCTCAGTAGGTTTTCAGCAACACCCCCTCTCCCAGCCTCTGCTCTTCCTCTCTTTACCTGCTGTAAATAGGTGCTAGTTCACACTTAGCCTGGCCCTTTCCTGTGAGCTAGGGAGAAACAGTCCTTCCTGCCTACTTCCTCCTCCCTAACTCTGACAAAGGCACAATGAGAAGGCCCTGAGCACTCCCTGCCCAGAAGTCTGATGCCTGGGTACAGTCTCCACCTGTGCCCACCTGTGCAGGCAGCCTAGCTGGCCCTAGAGCAGTGCCCTACTGAATTGTGCAAGTGCCCGGGTTCAACACACCCACAGTATTCAGAGTAACTCAAATACCGAAAGGTGGCTTCTGTCCACAGGCTTTCAAAGTCCAGTTCTCCAGTTCTGGAGGCTGGGTCTGTAGTAGCTCCCTGGCATCTTGAGAACTCATCAAAACCAAGAGTTTGGCTTGGATCATCCAAGGTTCCTTTCACCTCTGAAAATGTATAGAGACAGTTTGTTTTTTTCCAGACAGAAGGAAGGTTGACTAACGGGGGAGGTCTACTTAAAACTCCCTTTTTGGCTCACACTCATTCATGTGTCCCACATTTCACATGGGCCATTCACGTTAAATGGTGGCAGTGTTGTTCCTGACTCACTTTTAATCTGGGCTTTTGAATATCTGTGGTTGGCAAAATAATAATCCTCCAAAGATGCCCACAACCTAATCCTTGAAGTCTGTGAATATGTTATCTCACATGGCAAAAGGAAATTGGCAGATATGATTAAGGGTCTTGAGAGGGAAAGGACATCTGGATTATCTGGATAGACCCAATGTAATAACAAGAGATCTTATAGGAGGGAGTGTGTATGTGTGTGTGCATATGTGTGAGGGAGAGATTTGAATATGCCACACTGCTGGCTTTGAAGATAGAGGAAGGGGGCACAAGCCAAGGAATGCATGTGGCCTCTAGAAGATGGAAGAGGCAAGGGAATGGAATCTTCCCTAGAGCTTCCAGAAGAAACGCAGCCCTACTGACACCTTGATTGTAGCCCACTGAGACTTCTGACGTTCAGAACTGTGAAATAATACATTTGTGTTGTTTTAGGCCAGTAAGTTTGTGGTAATTTCTTACAGCACAAATAAGAAACTAATACAATGTACTAATACAAATTTGTGGTTCAAATTTGCTGGGGACCCTTACTAGGAGGTGTGCACCAAGGCAGATATGAGTGGATATAACAATCAATGTGGGCTCATATCTTAGGCTGGTGTTATGGGTTGAGTTGTGTCCCCTCAAAAGTTATGCTGAAGTCCTAATCCCTGATACCTGTGAACGTGACCTTATTTGGAAATAGGGTCTTTGCAGAGTTAACATGCGGTCATACTGGAGTACAGTGGGCCCTTAATCCAATCTATCTAGTGTCCTACAAGAAGAAGCTGATTCACATCAGTCTTTTCTGGTTGATTTGGAGAGTCTATGGCTGATTTCATGGACAGTCTGCCAAAAAACAGACCCATGACTGTAACCACTCTACAGATTGACATGGATCCTCTCAGTGCAAAGTTGATATGTGCTTTGGAGTCTGAAATCCCAGGTAAAGAACTGAAGGGCTTGATGACTCAGTGCATGCATTTCTTCTTTCACTTGTCAGACCTAAGAAGAGGGGAAGAGACACAGAGACAGAGAGATGCAGAGGGAAGAGGGCTATGTGAAGACACAGGCAGAGTTGGGAGTTACCCTGTCACAAGCCAAGGATCACTTGGGACCGCCAGAAGCTAGAAGAGGCAAGGAAGGATCCTCCCTTAGAGCCTTCAGAGAGAGTATGGTCCTGCTCACACTTTGATTTCAGACTTCTGGCCTCCAGAACAGTGAGATAATAAAGTTTTGTTGCTTTAAGCCATCCAGTTTACGATACCTTGTTACAGGAGCCCTAGGAAACCCATACAGCTAGAATTCCTAGAAGCTGACCCTGAGACTGATTTGAGTGTAAGTCATTTATTTGGGAGTGTGGGAAAGTGGGGAAGTAAGCCAAGGAGGCAAAGAGTTACTCTTTTCAAGCAGGTTAGCCCTGTGGGCAACTGGGGGTCAGTCTGACTGGGGATCTCTGGGAAACACTGTGGAGGAGGCCTCAGAGATGTCTCACCTAAGAGTCAAGAAAACTGTGGTTTTACCTTTTATCAGTCAATGACTGCTCTGGGCCGCCACCCTCCCCCCACCCCCCACACTTCCAGCCTGCCCCGACATGGGCTGCTCAATGCCCTCAGGCAAAGAGTTGCAGGTACATGCAGTAAGAAGCCATTGGTGTGTAGGGAAATGGTGAATACTGAGGGAATATGGTGGACCAAACCATGGCTGATTTCATGGAGAGTCTGCCAAAAAGCAGGCCAATGACCGCTACTGCTCTGCAGATTTACGTGGATTCTTTTAGTGCAAAACTGGAATGTGCCTTGGATTCTGAAATTCCAGTTAAAGAACTGAAGGGCTTGGAGACTCAGAGCATTCATTTCTTCTTTCACTTGTCAGATCTAAGGAATTTCTGGAGGGTATGGGATGTGAACAGCTGGCTCTAGGCACCACCAAAGAAAAGGTATGTTTTTCTTGACTGTGATCTTCCAGGCACTCCTTGGAAACTCTTTGGGGCAGTTCTACTGTGTCCTATAGGGTCGCTATGAGTTGGAATCGACTCGACGGCAATGGGTTTTTTTTTTTTTTAGTGGGTGATCTTCGAAGTCTGGGTTAAGGGTTTCTGGACAGGGATGGAAGGCACTTTATGAGCAAATGGAGAAAGGTGTTTAGTGAGGACTCGTTTACTTGATAAAGACGAAGTTAGACTGGATATTGGCTAGAGAGGGAAAAACAAAGCCCAGGGAAAACCAAAGGGAATCTAAAATTTTACATGAAAAGAGAACAAGAACCTCGTAAGGTACAACCAGTCTTGGTAAAGACTTCATCTGAAATATAACTAGAATGGTGTCATGTTCAAAAGAATGGCAAGCAGAGTCACACTATGGAATAAGATGACCCAGAAACTCATGACCGGGAAACCCATGGAGAAGCACAGAGAAGAATACTCTGGTGAGGCTAAAAGGTAGGAAGAATAATCCATTTTGGGTAATGGATTTTAGTGACAGGGCTCGAGATGGAGTGTTAGCAATCCAGACTTTTGCTGCAAGCCCACTCCGTTGAAAGCAGAGCACATTCTTAAAGTGCCGCGCTGACAACTTCAACACCCAGAAAGACAGGGAAAGCCACAGGGGAGGAAAAATTATTCTGGGATTAGTTATGAACAATAATAAAAAAAAAAAAACTAGTTGGCAAAATGTTGAGAGATAAAATTTTTGTATAAAGTGACCGTTTTACCCTGGGGTTCATAAATATAACATTGGAGAAGGTAAGAAATAGATTCTAGAGTTCAGAAAGTAGATTTCAATAACATTCACACACAAAAAAATAGGTACAAATCTGTGGCTAGAGGATCCAAATAGTGATATGACACAAGATAAAATGGAAATGAAAAAAATGAAATTATAGTAACGCAAGAAGAAGGTATCTCCAGAGAGAAATGTAGTTGTACATGAGGCTCTCAGATAAATTCTAATCAGACATGAGGGAAAAATAGAAAGAGGGACACAGACAAGGACTATGATCAAAGTAAGGTATAAGCCAGGGGATTTTCAGTAAAAGGAAATCCCAGGAAAACCCTTAACCACCCCAAATATTGAAAATAATAATAGTAATAATAATTAATGAACATTTACCAAACTGTTTCTATATTCTGCTCATCATAGAAAACATCCTATTTGATCCTTATATCAATTCTATAAGGTAGTAAGAGGAAACTGAGGGTCGGTGTGACTAATGACTTGTCACACAGCTGGTAAGTGGCCCAGGTGGGTCAAACAAAAATGTTTACAGGTGAGGTAGACTTGCAGCTGGTTCAGCTGTCCCTCAAAGAGCAGTGGCTAATGCCTCCATTTAACCTGTGGAAAGGTTTCTAGTGTGTTGTCAACCAGCTCTGCCTTTGGCACACATTTGGTTAACATTTTTATGAATGATCTTGATGCAGATTCAAAATTAGTAGGAGGAGCAGGACTTTTTGGACAAAGGTAAACAGGTGTTCATGTGCAGGCTGAGGAGCCCCTGGGGAAGCACAGGTTGTGGGGAAATTCCAGGGGCATGTTGGGATGCGGGCTAGATAACCACAAACCTTAAATGAGCTGGCTGGGTGTTGTGTTTTTTTAGACCAGTCCACATCTCCTGAGGGTTTGGTGGGCTGACTGTCTGCCCTGAGCTCCCCATACTTGCCACTTCCGTCTGGGTCACTTTGACCTGACTGGTCGTAAGGAATGTCCAGGGATACACCACTGTACTAATTATGCTATCGGCTGCCCAGGACCTTCAGGTTCCTGGATTCCACCACTTGGTCCTCATTGCTGCTTGCACTTTCTGTGGCCAAGGTCTCTTACATACTTCTAAGCGCTTGTTCTCCTTCTCAGTATGATTTTTTCTGCTTTCTGTCATTCACGAGTCTCTGAGAGTACCTCTTATTACTTTTTTTTGTTGTTGTTGAATTTTTGTTTCATTCTGTTTGGATTCCAGTTGTCAA
This sequence comes from Elephas maximus indicus, assembly GCF_024166365.1. Taxonomy (NCBI): domain Eukaryota; kingdom Metazoa; phylum Chordata; class Mammalia; order Proboscidea; family Elephantidae; genus Elephas; species Elephas maximus. The sequence goes on from NC_064838.1 coordinate 45,292,663, forward strand.
GATACAATCATTTTCTTTTACATAAGGCATTTTAGAAAAATGTACTTGAATCTTTACCTTATGGTTTTAACACTCATGGAAAAAGTCTTTTTTTTTTTTTTATTAACTTTTATTGAGCTTCAAGTGAGTGTTTACAAATCAAGTCAGACTGTCGCATATAAGTTTATATACACCTTACTCCCTACTCCCACTTGCTCTCCCCCTAATGAGTCAGCCCTTCCAGTCTCTCCTTTCGTGACAATTTTGCCAGCTTCCAATTCTCTCTATCCTCCCATCCCTCCTCCAGACAGGAGATGCCAACACAGTCTCAAGTGTCCACCTGATATCATTAGCTCACTCTTCATCAGCATCTCTCTCCTACCCACTGTCCAGTTCCTTTCATGTCTGCTGAGTTGTCTTCGGGAATGGTTCCTGTCCTGGGCCAACAGAAGGTTTGGGGACCATGACCGCTGGGATTCCTCTAGTCTCAGTCAGACCATTAAGTATGGTCTTTTTATGAGAATTTGGGGTCTGCATCCCACTGATCTCCTGCTCCCTCAGGGGTTCTTTGTTGTGCTCCCTGCCAGGGCAGTCATCGGTTGTAGCCGGGCACCATCTAGTTCTTCTGGTCTCAGGATGATGTAAGTCTCTAGTTCTTGTGGCCCTTTCTGTCTCTTGGGCTCTTAGTTATCGTGTGGCCTTGGTGTTCTTCATTCTCCTTTGATACAGGTGGGTTGAGACCAATTGATGCATCTTAGATGGCCGCTTGTTAGCATTTAAGACCCCAGACGCCACATTTCAAAGTGGGATGCAGAATGTTTTCATAATAGAATTATTTTGCCAATTGACTTAGAAGTCCCCTTAAGCCATAGTCCCCAAACCCCCGCCCTTACTCCGCTGACCTTTGAAGTATTCAGTTTATCCCGGAAACTTCTTTGCTTTTGGTCCAGTCCAGTCCAGTTGAGCTGACCTTCCATGTATTGAGTATTCTTCTTCCCTTCACCTAAAGCAGTTCTTATCTACTAATTAATCAGTAAAAAACCCTCTCCCACCCTCCCTCCCTCCCCACCTCATAACCACAAAGGTATGTGTTCTTCTCAGTTTATACTATTTCTCAAGATCTTATAATAGTAGTCTTATACAATATTTGTCCTTTTGCCTCTGACTAATTTTGCTCAGCATAATGCCTTCCAGGTTCCTCCATGTTATGAAATGTTTCACAGATTCGTCACTGTTCTTTATCGATGCGTAGTATTCCATTGTGTGAATATGCTACAATTTATTTAACCATTCATCCGTCCATGGACACCTTGGTTGCTTCCAGCTTTTTGCTATTGTAAACAGAGCTGCAATAAACATGGGTGTGCATATATCTGTTTGTGTGAAGGCTCTTATTTCTCTAGGGTATATTCTGAGGAGTGGGATTTCTGGGTTGTATGGTAGTTCTATTTCTAACTGTTTAAGATAATGCCAAATAGATTTCCCAAGTGGTTGTACCATTTTACATTCCCACCAGCAGTGTATAAGAGTTCCAATCTCTCCGCAGCCTCTCCAACATTTATTATTTTGTGTTTTTTGGATTAATGCCAGCCTTGCTGGAGTGAGATGGAATCTCATTGTGGTTTTAATTTGCATTTCTCTAATGGCTAATGATCGGGAGCATTTTCTCATGTATCTGTTAGCTGCCTGAATATCTTCTTTAGTGAAGTGTGTGTTCATATCCTTTGCCCACTTCTTGATTGGGTTGTTTGTCTTTTTGTGGTTGAGTTTTGACAGAATCATATAGATTTTAGAGATCAGGTGCTGGTCGGAGATGTCATAGCTGAAAATTCTTTCCCAGTCTGTAGGTGGTCTTTTTACTCTTTTGGTGAATTCTTTAGATGAGCATAAGTGTTTGATTTTTAGGAGCTCCCAGTTATCTGGTTTCTCTTTGTCATTTTTGGTAATGTTTTGTATTCTGTTTATGCCTTGTATTAAGGCTCCTAAGGTTGTCCCTATTTTTTCTTCCATGATCTTTATCGTTTTAGTCTTTATGTTTAGGTCTTTGATCCACTTGGAGTTAGTTTTTGTGCATGGTGTGACGTATGGGTCCTGTTTCATTTTTTTGCAAGTGGATATCCAGTTACGCCAGCACCATTTGTTAAAAAGACTATCTTTTCCCCAGTTAACTGACACTGGGCCTTTGTCAAATATCAGCTGCTCATATGTGGATGGATTTATATCTGCGTTCTCAATTCTGTTCCACTGGTCTACGTGTCTGTTTTTGTACCAGTACCAGGCTGTTTTGACTACTGTGGCTGTATAATAGGTTCTGAAATCAGGTAGAGTGAGGCCTCCCACTTTCTTCTTCTTTTTCAGTAATGCTTTGCTTATCCGAGGCTTCTTTCCCTTCCATAAGAAGTTGGTGATTTGTTTCTCTATCACATTAAAAAATGTCATTGGAATTTGGATTGGAAGTGCATTGTATGTATAGATGGCTTTTGGTAGAATAGACATTTTTACTATGTTAAGTCATCCTATCCATGAGCAAGGTATGTTTTTCCACTTAAGTATGTCCTTTTTAATTTCTTGTAGTAGTGCTTTGTAGTTTTCTTTGTATAGGTCTTTTACATCTTTGGTAAGATTTATTCCTAAGTATTTTATCTTCTTGGGGGCTACTGTGAATGGTATTGATTTGGTTATTTCCTCTTCGATGTTCTTTTTGTTGATGTAGAGGAATCCAAGTGATTTTTGTATGTTTATCTTATAACCTGAGACTCTGCCAAACTCTTCTATTAGTTTCAGTAGTTTTCTGGAGGATTCCTTAGGGTTTTCTGTGTATAAGATCATGTCATCTGCAAATAGAGATAATTTTACTTCCTCCGTGCCAATCTGGATGCCCTTTATTTCTTTGTCTAGCCTAATTGCTCTGGCTAGGACTTCTAGCACAATGTTGAATAAGAGCGGTGATAAAGGGCATCCTTGTCTGGTTCCTGTTCTCAAGGGAAATGCTTTCAGGCTCTCTACATTTAGAGTGATACTGGTTGTTGGCTTTGTATAGATGCCCTTTATTATGCTGAGGAATTTTCCTTCAGTTCCTATTTTGGTGAGAGTTTTTATCATAAATGGGTGTTGGACTTTGTCAAATGCCTTTTCTGCATCAATTGATAAGATCATGTGGTTTTTGTCTTTTGTTTTATTTATATGGTGGATTCCATTAATGGTTTTTCTAATATTAAACCAGCCTTGCATACCTGGTATAAATCCCACTTGGTCGTGGTGAATTATTTTTTTGATATGTTGTTGAATTCTATTGGCTAGAATTTTGTTGAGGATATTTGCATCTATGTTCATAAGGGATATAGGTCTGTAATTTTCTGTGATGTCTTTACCTGGTTTTGGTATCAGGGAGATGGTGGCTTCACAGAATGAGTAAGGTAGTATTCTGTCGTTTTCTATGCTTTGAAATACCTTTGGTAGTAGTGGTGTTAACTCTTCTCTGAAAGTTTGGTAGAACTCTGCAGTATAGCCATCCAGACCAGGGCTTTTTTTTGTTGGGAATTTTTTGATTACCGTTTCAATCTCTTTTTTTGTTATAGGTCTATTTAGTTGTTCTACTTCTGATTGTGTTAGTTTAGGTAGATAGTGTTTTTCCAGGAATTCATCCATTTTTTCTAGGTTTGCAAATTTGTTAGAATACAATTTTTTATAATAATCTGATATGATTCTTTTAATTTCAGTTGGGTCTGTTGTGATGTGGCCCTTCTCATTTCTTATTCGGGTTATTTGTTTCCTTTCCTGTATTTCTTTAGTCAGTCTAGCCAATGGTTTATCAATTTTGTTAATTTTTTCGAAGAACCAGCTTTTGGCTTTGTTAATTCTTTCAATTGTTTTTCTGTTCTCTAATTCATTTAGTTCAGCTCTAATTTTTATTATTTGTTTTCTTCTGGTGCCTGATGGATTCTTTTGTTGCTCACTTTCTATTTGTTCAAGTTGTAGGGACAGTTCTCTGATTTTGGCTCTTTCTTCTTTTTGTATGTGTGCATTTATCGATATAAACTGTCCTCTGAGCACTGCTTTTGCTGTGTCCCAGAGGTTTTGATAGGAAGTATTTTCATTCTCGTTGCTTTCTATGAATTTCCTTATTCCCTCCTTGATGTCTTCTATAACCCAGTCTTTTTTCAGGAGGGTATTGTTCAGTTTCCAAGTATTTGATTCTTTTCCCTAATTTTTCTGTTATCAATTTCCACTTTTATGGCCTTGTGGTCTGAGAAGATGCTTTGTAATATTTCGATGTTTTGGATTCTGCAAAGGTTTGTTTTATGACCTAATATGTGGTCTATTCTAGAGAGTGTTCCATGCACGCTAGGAAAAAAAGTATACTTTGCAGCAGTTGGGTGGAGAGTTCTGTATAAGTCAATGAGATCAAGTTGGTTGATTGTTGTAATTAGGTCTTCCGTGTCTCTATTGAGCTTCTTACTGGATGTTCTGTCCTTCTCCGAAAGTGGTGTGTTGAAGTCTCCTACTATAATTGTGGAGGTGTCTATCTCACTTTTCAGTTCTGTTAAAATTTGATTTATGTATCTTGCAGCCCTGTCATTGGGTGCATAAATATTTAATATGGTTATATCTTCCTGGTCAATTGTCCCTTTTATCATTATGTAGTGTCCTTCTTTATCCTTTGTGGTGGATTTAAGTTTAAAGTCTATTTTGTCAGAAATTAATATTGCTACTCTGCTTCTTTTTTTGCTTATTGTTTGCTTGATATATTTTTTTCCATCCTTTGAGTTTTAGTTTGTTTGTGTCTCTAAGTCTAAGGTGTGTCTCTTGTAGGCAGCATATAGACGGATCGTGTTTCTTTATCCAGTCTGAGACTCTCTGTCTCTTTATTGGTGCATTTAGTCCATTTACATTCAGTGTAATTATAGATAAGTGTTTAGTGTTGTCATTTTGATGCCTTTTTACATGTGTTGTTGACAATTTCATTTTTCCACTTACTGTTTTGTGCTGAGATGTTTTTCTTTGTAAATAGTGAGATCCTCATTTTCATAGTATTTGACTTTATGTTTGTTGAGTCGTTACGTTTTTCTTGGTTTTTATTTTGAGTTATGGAGTTGTTATACCTCTTTGTGGTTACCTTAATATTTACCCCTATTATTCTAAGTAAAAACCTAACTTGTGTTGTCCTATATCGCCTTGCTTCCCTCTCCATATGGCAGTCCTATGCCACCTGTATTTAGTCCCTCTTTTTGATTATTGTGATCTTTTACATATTGACTTCAATGATTCCCTGTTATGAGCATTTTTTTTTAATTAATCTTAATTTGTTTTTTCAATTTCCCTGTTTGAGTTGATATCAGGATGTTCTGTTCTGTGACCTTGTGTTGTGCTGGTATCTGATAGTATTGGTTTTCTGACCAAACAATTTCCTTTAGTATTTCTTGTAGCTTTGGTTTGGTTTTTGCAAATTCTCTAAGCTTGTGTTTATCTGTAAATATCTTAATTTCGCCTTCATATTTCAGAGAGAGTTTTGCTGGATATATTATCCTTGGCTGGCAGTTTTTCTCCTTCAGTGCTCTGTATATGTCATCCCATTGCCTTCTTGCCTGCAATGGTTTCTGCTGAGTAGTCTGAACTTATTCTTATTGATTCTCCCTTGAAGGAGACCTTTCTTTTATCCCTGGCTGCTTTTACAATTTTATCTTTGGTTTTGGCAAGTTTGATGATAATATGTCTTGGTGTTTTTCTTTTTGGATCAATCTTAAATGGTGTTCGATGAGCATCTTGGATAGATATCCTTTTGTCTTTCATGATGTCAGGGAAGTTTTCTGTCAGCAGATCTTCAACTATTCTCTCTGTGTTTTCTGTCCTCCCTCCCTGTTCTGGGACTCCAATCACATGCAAGTTTTATCCTTCTTGCTAGAGTCCCACATGATTCTTGGGGTTTCTTCATTTTTTTTTAATTATTTTATCTGATTTTTTTTCAGCTATGTTGGTGTTAATTCCCTGGTCCTCCAGATTTCCCAGTCTGCATTCTAATTGCTCGAGTCTGCTCCTCTGACTTCCTATTGCGTTGTCTGATTCTGTAATTTTATTGTTAATCTTTTGGATTTCTGCATGCTGTCTCTCTGTGGATTCTTGCAATTTATTAATTTTTCCACTATGTTCTTGAATAATCCTTTTGACTTCTTCAACTGTTTTATCAGTGTGTTCCTTGGCTTTTTCTGCAATTTGCGTTATTTCACTTCTGAGGTCATCCCTGATGTCTTGAAGCATTCTGTAAATTAGTTTTTTATATTCTGTATCTGATAATTCCAGGATTGTATCTTCATTTGGGAAAGATTTTGATTCTTTTGTTTGGGGGGTTGGAGAAGCTGTCATGGTCTGCTTCTTTATGTCGTTTGATATCGAGTGCTGTCTCCAAGCCATCACTAAGATATTGTAGTGATTTATTCTGTATTTGCTCACTGAGTCTTATCTTGTTTTGTTTTCTTTCAATATATGTGGATGGGCTGCTAGATTGTGCTGTCTTGATTGTTGTAGCCCTTGACTTACTTATGACCTATTACCAGCTGGTTAGGGTTGTTGCCAGATATATATGCCTGAGTCTATTCACTATTCTTGTGTAGAATCTGATTTTGGGTCATCAAGTGTGTGCTGCACCCTAACACCTATCCACCTTGAGAAGTAGTGGTGATAGTTGTGTGCACCAGATTCTATTAGCAGCTAGGGTTCACACTCCAGGGGGGGCAGGATGCTGACAGACTTCCCCCAAGTGTCAGTGAGGTAGGTGTGTCTCTATTCCTAAAGCACCTTGGTGGGAGGGCTCTGCAGCTGTACCTTAGGCCCCCAATGCAAGTACCTCTACAAATTGGTAGGTGTCACCCTCCTTAGACCCCTAAGGCAAGAGGCTAGGTGGTCTAGGGGGAGCTTCAGCCCTCAGTTCCCTGTTGTGGGTCAGTTAGGGCTCTGTTGAATAAGCAGAGATATCAGACCTAGGAAACTTGTTTTTCCAGTAAGTCCGCTAAAAAAAATGCAGTCAGATCCCTATCAGAAATGCCTTTGCATTGTAATAGCCACCTTGTTCCCTGTAGGGATGAAAGCCCAAGATACGGATTATATATGCTTGGCTGGAGCTGGTTCTGTGTTTTTAGTCCAATTAGGGAAGGATTTTTGGTCCCTGGGTTTTTTGTGGTTGCTTCTCTCAGGCCAGAAGAATGGGTTAGGAAAAGACCAAAAAAAAAAAAAGGAAAAGAAAAGCTGCGGAGCCGGAGCGGTTCTCCCTCTGGCTCAGGAAATTCCAATGTTAATGAAGCCGCCTGGGAAGGGGAGGGGGAGGTTCAGAAAAACAGGAGAGAGTAGCACCCCGGGATATAGCCAAAGTTGCTTATCTTGCTTGGGATGACTATTTTATCTGAGATTCCCGAGGGGCATGTCGCCTATGTGTGCTGGCTGGGTAGAGATTGCCTCCGAGGCTCTGGCCCGCAGAAGCCGGGTCAGTTCCTCCACTGGCAGTCCAAAGCCCAGCGTCAAGGTTCCCCTGCTGGGATGCTGCACTCCCGGCTCCAAAATGAGTCGCTGCCTCCCGGGGACTTCTCGTCCTGCCAGCCGTGTCCCCACGCCACCCTGTGGACCGGCTGGACCCCCTCCCGGGGTTAGTTCAGGGGAGTAGGGTTGCGCCCCGTGTTTGCACCGACCAGATGCCGCGTTCAGCTCCCCTGTGTCCAGTCCAAAGCCCGGCACCAAGGTTCCCCGGCTGGGACGCTGCACTCCCAGCTCCAAAACCAGTCACTGCCTCCTGGGGTCTTCTCCCACCAGCTGCGTGGCCATGCCTCCCGTGCAGACTGGCTGGGCCCCTTCCTGGGGTCAGTTCAGGGGGCTAGGGCTGAGCCCCGTGTTTGTGCCATCACGAGATGTCGTGTTCAGCTCTCCTGGGCCCAGTCCTAAGCCTGGCGCCAAGGTTACCTGACTGGGACGCTGGCTCCAGGCTCCAAAAACAGTCGCTGCTTCCCCGTAGTTGTTTGTTCTCCGTCTCTATCACTCAGGTCAACTCTTTAAATCTGTGTTTGTTGTTCAGGGTTCATAGATTGTCGTGTATGTGATCGATTCACTTGTTTTTCTGAGTCTTTGTTGCAAGAGGGATCCAAGGTGGCATCTACCTAGTCAGCCATCTTGGCCCCGCCTCCCCTCTTATTACTTTTGAATATGCCTATATACATATGTAACTTTTTTTCCTACAGTTTCTCGATTTGGGCTTCAAAGGGCAGATTATTGTGTGTGCCCAGTCAGCCATCTTGAAACCAGAAGATGATTTTTAAACACTCTATTGAAAACTATTGATAAAGTCTCCATTTGAGGGCCATAGGAGGCTGAAAAATTAACTTAAAAAATTAAGTTGTTTTCTCTTCAAATTCAACTCAAATGGCACAAAGAGCTGTTTATTCTCATTGGTCATATGACAGCCCATTTTCTCTCTTCTCACACACCCACACAGGTGCCTCTCCTTGTCAAAGACTGAAAAGGAAGTGATAATAGTGCTTCATCAAATATTTTTTAGACTTGCAGTAGATTTTTCTTTGCAAGATCTTGGAGGAAGGCTTGGAGTATCTCCCAGAACAATGACTGCTTATAAAGCATCCAGTTAAATTTATAATAGCTAAAGGCTGTGAAAATAATAACTTATTTTGGTGATTATATAATGTTTTGGTTTTTTTCAATATAGACTACAGAGCCACAACTTTCTGAGTTTTTTTCAACACATTTAATTTGACTTATCAGAACTCTTTATATTTGCCTTCTTTTTATTCCCCCCTTTTTTGTCTTTGCCAGTGGACCAAGAAAATGAAAATTAAATGGCGTCTTTTCATCTCATTATTGAGAATGTATTCTACAAATTGAACATGAAATAGTATCCAAATGTGGTTTACAGTTAGTAGGCCTCACAAGATTCCCATAGTTCAATTTTACTCTTTGATTTAAATCTCAGGAGATATACGTATATATTTTTTTCAAGCAGAACAACCTTGGGCAGCCAAATTAATCAGAATCTACTATGAAAGATATGTAAAAAAAAATCTGGATAAAGCAGAGAAGGATTGGAACCCTTCTTGTGTACGCAAGAACCTGGGAAAGTCATGTACAGTGCAGAAGGCCCAAGTTGTGCTCCCTGGATTTAAGGTCCTTCATGAACCAACCCCAACCATCCATTCCAGGTTTACTTCCCATTATTTTCTCCTGTTCTCACTTTTCTTCACATACTTCCTTTTTTTCTCTCCACATACATGCACACACTCACACACAAATACAAAGATACATGCAATTCAGAGAACAAACTTACAAATTAGGACCATACCTACATCGGGAGTATTAATATTCTGTGGTTGACCTTGCCCTTGTTTCATTCAAGGATCAACTGAAGCTCACCAAGAGTCCCAAGATATTTTCATACTTGGTGGTGAAGGCTAGGGTTGCCAGATAAAATACAGGATATCTAGCTAAATTTGAATTTCAGATAAACGACGACTATTGGAAAATATTTACACTCATTTTTTTTGTTGTTGCTGTTGTTTATCTGGAATTCAGTTTTCATCCTATATTCATTGTTGTTGTTAAATCTGGATACCCTAACGGGGACAGTGTATCAGTCTGGGTCCTGTTAGAAAAGAGATGGCATGCTGACGTTGGGTAATTTTAGGAGAGTTTAGTAAAGGGATTGTTCACAAAGTGTGGGCAGAATCCCAGGAAACCACAAAGGATGATAAGGTACCCTGGAATTAGAAGTATCAGGGTACAGTTTCTACCACTAAATGAGCAAGGAGGAGAGGTTTCTAGAACCCAGAGACAGAAAGGGCTACATGGAGAGGGTTACGTGATAGAAGCAATGACCTTTTGGTTAGAGATACAGCCAGACCACAAAAGAAAGTGAGGGAAACAAAGATCAGTTTCCTGGAGCAGAGAGCTGGTGTAGACAGGTGGAGATGGGATAAGTTAATACCATTTCCAAAAGATGGCACCTCTTCTGAATCCTAGATGGCAGACTATCCATAAATACTGGAAAATCCCAAGGTCAACAAAATTCCAAATAAAGTTTGTTGAGTTTGTGTTTTTGCTGTAATATTAATAATCAGCTGTTGTTAATAAGCTTAGGCACAGCCACACTTTAGAAAGATTTTCTTTTTCTCTCCCAACAAGATCAGTCAGAAATTCAATGGCTTTCAGTAAAAGTAGTGCTTACGTGTCTTGGTTAGATTGTATTTTCAGTCTCCATAGAGTCTTACCTCACCCTGAGATTTGAGTGCTGGAAGAATGTACATGCTACTAGTTCAAGGGCATCTTGTTTGATTAAATGTTCAATTAATCTCTTATTCAAAGCAAGAACTCCATTTATAGATTTCAAGGGATTTGGTAAAATCATTATGGAAGTCTTTAAGCGGAGGATTGACGTGCCAGATTTGTGTTCCAGAAAGGTCTTTCTCACTGTGGTGTAGAAAAATATTTGGAGGTGTAAAAATCAGAGGCAGGGAAGATGCTTACAGGCCTATTGCAATTGTCCAGAGAATATAAGGGACTGAACTGGCCCAGGGGTTATAGAGTTGGTGAGGAGCAGATGCGGTGGCCATAAGACTGTGCCTCACAGATCTCCAGCTGCAGGGAATGCAATTGACCAAGAGACCCACTGCTGTGCTCTGAAACCCAACATCCTGTTTGTGCTGGAGCCGTGCTTCTGATGTGTTCAGCCAATGACTGAATGTGGCAGATACAAATGTAGGAATGTTCCTGGGAGACTCTGAACTCCTCCAACGGCCAATTTTGACTCAAGGACTTCCCAACAGCTTTGTGGAACCTTCCTTATATTTCACAGAGGTCTAGGACATTGCCACCAACCTTCCCTCCTTCTCTCTTTCACTCAGGGTCAGACTGCATTCTGGTCTGACTGCTGTCCCAGCTGTCCCTGGCTTCTTCCACACTTTGTCATAGGCATGTCCCCTAATAAAAATCCTTGGGTGTTTAATCTCATCTTGCAGAACCTGAACTAACACAGGGGACAATTTCAAAAATATTTTAAAAATAGAAGTGACAAAGGGATGAGGGAAAAGGATGAGTCTACGATGATGCTTGTGTTTCTGACCAGGCAAGAGGATGAATGGTGGAACCATTCAAAGAGATAGAGAATCCAATGTATAGGGCAGGATTAGAGTTGAGATTTTCTTTGTAGCTTTGTGGTTTCCATGGTGATGGGGGAACTTCTGCCCAACAGATGGCCTTTTAGCTTCTCTTACTTCTACAGTGTATGAAACTGTTGCTGTTCCTGCCTTCTTCCCTATCTGAGGGTTTGAGACTGTAATGGCGCAGGAGGCTAAACTATTGCCTTTCATTAATTAATTTCCTTTTACCCTTCAGATGGGATAATCCACATGCCCTTCCAAGACCACAATCTTTTAGAGCTCCATGCTTTTGCTCCTGATCTGGTCTCAGGTTGGGAAACTCACCCAGAATTCTTTATCTTCTGAAATATTCCTCTTTCCCTGAAAAGTAGCTGGCAAGAGAGCACAAAAACAGAGGGTTTCAGTCCATGAGTTAGGGGTTCAAACTCCAGCTCTGCCATATGAGAGGCAGCTGTGGTGGCTCTGGAGAGGACAACATGGGTTTAACTCCTTGCACTACCACCCACAAGCTTATCTACCTGGGACAAGTTGCTTCACCTCTGTGCCTCCGTTTCTCCATCTGTAAAATGAAGAAGATAAGAGTCCCCATCTCATACGGTTATTGTGAGGCTTAAGAAGTGAATCTTGACAGTGACTGGTACATGGTAAGTGCACAATACATGAGCAATTTGTAAGTCTGGAGAGTTGCTTAACCTTTCTGCATCTTTAATTGTAAAGTGAAGGTGTTGAACTAGATGACCTTATGAGATTCTAAGGTCTAACTCACATGCTACCTCTTCCAAGAATCCTCCCTGGCCCACTCCCACTCCCCACACTGAACGCCCATTGTTCCTTCTTAGGTATTCACATGGTGTGCAGGGGCACCTCTACTTGGTTCTCATGCTTGTTCTGCTTGACGTTCTACTTGGTCGCTTACGTATCTGTCTACCCCACTGGAGTGGAAGAGGTTTTAGGGCAGAGACGATGCTACATTCTTCCTTGTAACCCACAGTGGCCAGCACAGTGCTTGGCAGGGGCTAAAAAAGTATTCACTTTAATGAATGGCTTCTAGAGAAGGATAGTGACAAAACCGAGAATTACAATAACAATAATAGATGTACTGATTGAATTCCCATTTTTACCAGTCACTGTGCCTAAGTACTTTTTAAACATTAAATCCATTGCTGTCAAGTCAATTCTGACTCATAGTGACCCTATAGGACAGAGTAGAACTGCCCCATAGAGTTTCCAAGGAGTAGCTGTTAGCTTTGAACTGCCGACTTTTAGTTAGCAGCCAAGATCTTAACCACTGTACCATCAGGACTCCTTTTTAAACATTATCTCCTCTAATTTTCCTATCAGCCCTAAACCAAAACAACAACAACGACAACAACAAACCAATTGCTGTCAAGTTGATTCTGATTCATGGTGGTCCCATGTGTGCGGAGTGGAACTGTGCTCCATAGAGGTTTCAATGGTTGTGATCTTGGAAGATCTCCAGGCTTTTCTTCTGAGGCACCTCTAGGTGGGCTCTAACCACCAACATTTTGGCTACTGGTCAAAAGATCAACCGTTTGAGCCACCCAAGGACTTCATCAACCTTAAAGGCAGTCATTATTCCCGTTTTGCAGATGAAAAACGCAGCTCACAGAAGTTTAGTAACTTAGAAGTGAGTGGCAGACAGGGATAGAAACTCAGCTCTGCTGCCCCCCAAAGACCGTGCTGTTCATGTTACATTGTCAGAGTCAGTGCCCAGCATTCCTCAAACTTCCCCAGGCTGATTTGTGTTGCATTCCACCTCCACCTTCAGGGGCCCCAAAGCCACCATACTCTCCCCTGCCTGCCAAGGGCTCCCCTCTCCAACCAACCCCTGCAACTGTGTTTATCATTCCAGGCTGGCCTTCCTCAACGGCAGTCCATGCACTACGGCTTTCCCTTCCCATCCCATCCTAACCTTGCCAACTGGATACATTAGGACACATGAAGGCATTAGAAACCAAAAACCAAACTCGTCTCCTATCGAATCCATTCTGACTTATAGCAACCCTACAGGACAGAGTAGAACTTCCCCACAGGGTTTCCAAGGAGTGGCTGATAGATTCGAACTGCCAACCTTTTGGTTAGCAGCCAAATGCTTAACCACTGCTCCACCAGGGCCCCATGAAGGCATTGGGGATTCAAAAATTATTTCTCCAAGACAAAGTTCTCACTCCGGCTGCTGATGCCTTAAACCCAGAATGTAAGACTTTGAAGCCTAGGCAGGCTGGGGGGAAGATATATGGGGAATAGAAGGGCCTTTGATTCCTTTTTGAATCAGATCTCAGGCACTGTTACTTATGCAGAAGCATCTGGATCTTAAGAGAGAGACACACACAAACACAAAGGTGAGGCATGGGCCTGTTTGTGCTAAGCTTAACTTTAACCTTCAGGCAATCTGTTAACAGAATCATAAATCTAGGAAGATCTCAGAGCCTCTCACCTCACAGTTCAGGTAGCTGAAGCCCCGTGAGGATACTCACAATGACACACACAAAGTGGCAGCTCCCAGCTCTGAAGGGAGGCAGCCATGATGGAAGGCATATTCCATCGTGATTAGAGCAGGGCTCACACATGCCTGAGCTCCACTCCTTCCTTCCTTTCTCCTCCTTCTTACATACTTCCTTGTTGCTTTTGCTAAGCAGGGGGTCTAAATCACAGCCACGGTTCTGAAAGGTCAGTTTCCAGGATAGGCAGGTGCTGAGGTTACCCGCCCACATGGTGACTCACTCTGGAAGGTCTCCTCAAGCACATTCTCATGTGGTCAGCTCCACAGGGTGTGGCATTTGTCAACAGCTGCAGAGAAGCCTGAACAATCCTATCTGCAGGAAGCCTTTCTAACTCCTCTTAAGATTTTAAGCAAGCCTTCAAAGATCTCTTGCTGAAGAATTACCCTCTTTGCTGTGACTACAAGCAGCCTGTGATCAGCCGAGGGAGAGGCAAACACTCCACCAAGACCGTTTAACCCCCACGTTTTGAGATAAAATGTGGGCCTAGCACAAGAAAATGAATCTCCAGGAAATGGCCCATCTCTTCAGAAATTTCTACTCAAAAAAGTAGAAAACCTATTGTAGACCAATAATCGTGGAAATCTCTGTGAAAAGTTGTCCAAGAATTATCTGAATGAAAACCACCAGCTCCTGGTAGGAAATTATTTATTTATTTATTTTTTAAATGTGTAACGAATCCATAAATTCTTCTGCTATATAAATTATTCTGGAACATAAAAATGTGAAAATCTCCTCTGATTCATTTTCCCAAGAAAATGTACCCTGATGCTAAACTGTGACAATTACCATTCAAAAAAAAAAAAGAGAGAGAAAATTATAGGCCAATCTCATTTTTGAATATGGATTAAAAAAAAAATTCTAAATAAAGAAGTTACAAGTAAAAGTATGGTGAAAAGAACATGCATCTTGCCCAGGAAGGGTTAAGAGTTCTAGGAACGCAAGGATGCTTTGAAATCAGGAAAACCATAAATAGAATCCATCACATCAGTAGACCAAAGAGCATTAATACAGTTTGCATCTCTTCCTGATGTGTACGGAGGAATAGAAAGATATTTACTTGAGGTGCTGGTTATCAGTTTTTGCTTCCAGATAGTTTCTCCTCCATTTTCTACCCTGCTCTGTGCCCTTCTGTGGCTGACCTCTACAGACTGTATCACCTGGGTCCCTGAGTCTTCTGCCTTCAAATCGTGTTCAGCCATTGGGTGTCAGCAGGAGTCTGGAAGGAGGGAGCTGGGGGAGGCGATGGGGAGGTGGGGAGGATTAGGGAGCAGGACTGGGGGTAAGGACAGAGGTGGGTAGAAGGTTTAGGTAATTCTTTCCTCCATTCCTCTCTGCCTCCCTACTGTGTTCTTCCAAGGGCTATAGCTTCCATCAGGGAACCTTTCATCATGAGTCCAGCTCTCATAGGTTCCAGTGGTATTTTTCCCTCCTCTTGTC
This sequence comes from Elephas maximus indicus, assembly GCF_024166365.1. Lineage (NCBI taxonomy): Eukaryota > Metazoa > Chordata > Mammalia > Proboscidea > Elephantidae > Elephas > Elephas maximus. The sequence goes on from NC_064838.1 coordinate 45,307,748, forward strand.
CCTTCAGGTCTAAGGCTAGTAATAGGTTCCCACTGTCTTGATTATTGTAGCTTTATAGTAAGTTTTGAAGTCAGAAAATGTGAACCTTCCAACCTCATTCCCCCTTTTCAAGATTGTTTTGAATATTAAAGATCTCTTGCATTTCCATGTGAATTTAAGGATCAGCTTGTCAATTTCTGCAAAAAGTCAGTTGAAATTTTAATAGAAATTGCATTAAATCTGTAGAACAATTTGGGGAGTGCTGCTTAACAATATTAAGTCTTCTGACCATGAACATGAGATGTATTTTCATTTATTTAGATTTTCTTTGATTTCTTTCAACAATATTTTATAGTATTCAGCATATAAGTCTTACACTTTTTTTAAGTTTATTCCCCAGTGTTTTATTCTTTTTGATGTTATAGTAAATGAAATCGTATTTTTAATTTGATTTTCAGATTGTTTATTGCTAGTATATACAAATACAACTGATTTTTGTATATTGATCTTGTATCTTGCAATCTTGCTGAACTTATTTATTATTTCTAACAGTGTTTTGTTAATTCTTTAAGATTTTCTATATATAAAATAATGTCATCTGCAAACGTAAATAGTTTTACTCATCCTTTCCAATCAGGATACCTTTTATTTCATTTTCTTGCCTAATTTCCCTGGCTAGAATCTCCAGTACAAGATCGAATATAAGTGTAAAAGTGGACCCCCTTGTCTTATTCTTGACTTTAAAAAAAAAAAAAAAAAAAAAGACTTTAGGGGGGAACAATTCAGTCTTTTACCATTAAGTATAATGTTAACTGTGGGTTTCTTATAGGTGCCCTTTATTGGGTTGAGGAAGTTCCTGTCTATTCATAGTTTCTTGAGCATTTTTTATCATGAAAGTGTTGTTGGATTTTTTTCAAATGCTTTTTCTGCATTTATTGAGATGATCATGTGGCTTTTGTCCTTCATTCTCTTAATGTAGTATATATTATATAGGTCCATGTTTTACTGTTAAACCAACCTTGCATTCCTGAGGTAAATTCTATTTCCATGGTGTATAATCTTTTTTATATGTTGCTGCATTCTATTTGCTAAAATTTTGTTGACAGTTTTTGCATCTGTATCTATGAAGGATATTGGTGTGTAGTTTTATTTTCTTGTGATGTCTTTGCCTGGCTTTTCTTGAAGAGTGAGCTCTGAGTTGCATTAAATAATGATCACACTCTGAAAGTGGGGCTTCTCCAGGGAGCTGTGAGGTAGGCCAAATAGTGACAATGCCCTAGAGTGGGGCTTTTTCAGGAGCTCCAAATCCAATCAGCCCCCTCCAGTGACTGCATGGCTGCTGGCCTTTACAGCTTCCATAGTTCCAAGACTCTAATTTTCAAAACTACTGAGGAGTTGGGGAGAGAGTGGTGGGAGTAGTTCAAGTTAAAATGCTGCAAAACCTGATATTTTTACTGAGTTAAGCAGTTGTTCCTGAATAAACACTCTTCATATTGTTGTAAAGTTTTGGTTAATTTGCAGAGTTCTGAAAACGTTGATTTTGACAACTTTTTGCCACTATTGTTACTGCTTTGGGGAAAAGCAGGTTTATGGAAATCCTCACTTTCCCATTCTAGAAGCTCTGCTAATTTAATTTTTAACGTTGTTAATAGGGTGCCCATGCTTTCTAAGACTTCAGGTAGTAAAAATAAGAACAATTACAATACCGGTGCCAGCATGACCCAGACACTACCCCAAAAGAAGGCTAACTGTCTCTGTTATTTCAATGATAGATGTGAAGACACAGATAACTGGAGTAGGGAGATGATAAAAAAAAAAAAAAATCAAACATAGCATACTACACAATATGCAGAAAGAATTTGGGATTGGGCATGGTGGAGAAGGAGACATGAAAACACAGATGGAGACTGAATCTCCCAAGTGCGGAATGAGACACACAAGTACTTCTAAATCAATCAAAAGCCTTTTCATCTCTAAACGAGACAATAATGCTCAGTGGAAAATAGCAGCTGCTGAATTAGCTTGGGCAGACCACACAAACAAACATGAATTATCATGTCGTTCTCTTGATTGCTCTATGAAATTGAGTAAAGTTTCAATGCTTGATTCAGAGCTTGTAGGTAGAATGACCTGTGGGTGAACTAAATGGAAAATTTTGATGATAGAGGTGTTGGCCCCTTACAGTGTAGAGCTAATTCTATCACAGCTTACTAGCAACCATTCTTTCTACAGTGTACCAAGTGATGTGTCTTCTCATGAAACAAAACCACGTTCCTCCTAGCTCTTAGGTACTTTGATTTAAAAATAAAATTTCAGATCATCTTTTTAATTTCTATGTAGAATTTACGAACACCACAGAAAATACAAAAGATTGTTGCCATCTTGTCCAGATAGAAACTAGACTTTCTTCATCTCTATCTGCATATTTGGCAGAAGTGTAAGTGCAAATTTTGGCAAATTCCATTCACTCTATAAACTTCTTACCAAAGAAAATGAAAAGGTTTTACCTTCTAAATGTCCTGCACATCTTATACACAACACTGCTTAAAAAAAGGGGGGCGGAGTAGGGAAGGCTGTGATTTACTTACCTCTGATATTGAGACATTTATAATGAAAGTTTTTGTTCACTTCTCAGTTTCCTCAAAAACCTACAGAAGTACTTCATGAGATTTTTGACTTTATAGAAATGGGATTTCTGGAGCCCTAGTGGCACCAGTGGTTAAGTGTTTGACTGCTAATCAAAAAGCAGGCAGTTTGAATCCACCAGTCGCTCCTTGGAAACCCTGTGGGGCAGTTCTACTCTGTTCTGTCCTATAGGGTCACTACGAGTCGGAATCGACTTGACAGCAACAGGACAGGAGCCACCTTAGACATGTGCCTACAAAGTGTCTAATTTTGCCACCTAGAGAAAAGATGGTAATATATAGGCCTTCTGTAAAATCATATTTTCAAAAGGTGTGACAAGAAGAATGTAGTTCTCTACTGTGAAATACATTGAGAATAAGAAAGGAGAAAAGGATAGTAGTAAAAAAGAAATATGTCCACTGTTTCCCCAAAACTATCTGATAATCTTTGATGAGGCTGAAAGGAGCCTAGAAAAGATGAGCTCACTGCACCTTAGTTGTTTGATGTTATGTGTAGGTTGTGTTAAGGAAAAACAAACAAAAAAAAACCTCATACAGAGAAAAAAATGATACAATTTTTTTGAAATAAGTCTGCTTCGGTACAACAACAACAAAAATTTAAGATAGGCTTTTGCATTTCTTTATGAAAACTGTAACTTATGTAGGCTCCAGCTACAGTTTCACAAGTTCAAATTACCTCTGTACTTTAAAAACATTTTCCTTCAGAGAGGATTAACTTACGACGACATTCAATGTGCTTTAAAGTGTTTTAATATGGTGGACGTTTTAGACATGGAAGGCCTATAGAATAAATTTATGAATGCAAAGGATCCAAGTGACAAACATTTGGTCTACCAAAACAAACCCATACCTATAGTACTGAGTGGATGGACATTTCAGGAGAGCTGGAAACTAATTCCTACAAGTCTATAAACTTGCTTTTGCTAGCAAGTAAAGTCCTAAGTAGTCCATGTTAAACACTTTCGTTGAGACTTGAGCTGATGTTTGGCCTCGTGGGACTGATACCAGTGATCAGTTTAATGTGCACTGGTGAGAACTATACGTCATGTGACAGTATTCAGTTTTATCACTGCGAAAGAAAAGAAGGATGTCCTAAAGGCTGCAGGCTGTTCGGAAAAGTATTAGTGGGAAAGGAGGCAAAAGAAGTAGCCCTGGCGGTACAGTGGTTAAGAGCTCGGCAGCTAACCAAAAGGCCAACAATTTGAATCCACCAGCCACTCCTTGGAAACCCTATGGGGCAGTTCTACTCTGTCCTATACGGTTGCTATGAGTCAGAATTGACTTGACGGTAATGGGGTTTTTTGGTATCATGGGACAGAAAGAAATACATCACTGTTATTTTTTTATTGAGTAGTTTCTGTTTAATTACTCCTGTTGTTGGGCAAATCTGCTCCTGAAGACCTCTTTAAAGATTTAAAAAGCAAAGATGTCACTTTGATAACTAAGATGTGTCCTGACTCAAGCCATGATCTTTTCAATTGCCTCGTATGCATGTGAAAGCTGGACAATGAAAAAGGAAGACCAAAGAAGAAGTGATGTGTTCAAATTGTGGTGCTGGCGAAGAATATTGAACATACTGTGGACTGCCAAAAGAATAAACAAACCAGTCTTGGAAGAAATACAGCTTGGATGGTCCTTAGAAGTGAGGACGGAAAGATTTTGACTTGCTTACTTTGGACCTATCATCAGGAAAGACCAATCACTAGAAAAGGACATCATGTTTGGTAAAGTAGAGGATTAGCAAAAATGAGGGAGACCCTCCACAGGGCAGACTGACACAACCGTGACAACAATGGACTCAAACATACTAACGATCATGAAGACGGCACAGGCCCGAGCAATGTTTTGCTCTGTTACACACAAGGTCACCCTGAGGTGGAGCCAACTCAACGACAGCTAACAACTACAAAAATCTTGTTGTATTTATGCTCTCCTTTTTAAAAGTCTTGTATTTGCATATCTTAAGACTATACAATAATACAGCCTACAACACTTAACTTCAAAGAGAACAATTTTTAAGAAGAGTTAAGGTAAATTGCTACATCAGAGGATAGAAACATTATATAAATATAATATATAAACGCTGTATGTTCTCACAATTACTACTAATTGCCACTGTTAACTAGTCCTATTGCTGTTTTGTTTAAATGATCGCATTTATGTAACAGAAAAGTAAATACAGGATAATGCATAATTTCAAATAAAATCTATTTTTGGTATTTTATATTTGATTAATGAAACATATGCATAATTATTTATCATATATTATTGAAGAATATATATGTTTTTGGCCTAATACGGCTGTGCGCTTGGTTGGCTGTCAAAAAAGTGATAATCCCATCCACAAACTACACAATACACATTTAGTTAAAAGGAGCCAGGCACCCGAGAGCCTACAGTGTCCATGTAGAAGCTGGGGTAGCTGCAGAAGCAGACAGGGAACTTGTGCCCGGAGACAGATAGTGGGGCTGTAGAAGTCCTGATGGAAAATGAGCCTATGTGATGCTTCCTAGAGGCTCTTAAAAATAAGGGGTGAGTAGGGGGTCTTTGGGAGTCCCTGGGTGGTACAAACGGTTAAGCACTTGACTACTAACCCAAAGGTTGACTGTTCAAACCCACTCAGAGGCACCTGGAAAGAAAGGCCTGGCAATCTACTTTCTAAAGGTCATAACCTTGAAAACTCTATACTCTGCAACACGTAGGGTCACCATGAATTGAATGGACTCGACAGCAGCTGGTTTGGTTTTGTTCAGGAGTGCTTTAGAAGGGAAACTAAGGTCCTCTGTGAACAGGTACGGTAAAGTACCGGTGAATTTGGGTTATTAATGTTAGCGTGACTCCCAATGGTACCCAGGTAGGCAAAGCCCACAGATCAGAAAATAGAAATGAGGTCAAACAAGAAATGAGACCACTTAAAGAAATGTCAGTGGTTACATGCTCATTTTTAATGATACATACTTGCAGATGGAGTCCACAAACAAAACCCATCTATACACTGCCTATCAGAGACACATGTAAAAAACAAGAAGATGAAAAAGGTTGAAATTAAAAGAATGGGCACACATACGTCATCCAAGTACAAATAAAAACAAACCAGGGTTTACAACACTGATATCAGAATAAATACAATTGAACGCAAAATAAAATACTGAAAGGGATGACAGGTATAATTTAATATTCGTGCAAGGTACAGCAATGAAAATAAAGATCGATCCCCATGAATATGTCAGAGATTTTTCAAGGACCCCTATGGAAATCTTGTTAGAGTGGGAAACTTTAATAAGTGTCTCCCAGTCTTTGAAACATTAGGAAACCCATTAACTAGGATAGAGAGGATTTGAATAGTAAAATCAATAAAGTTTATTTGATAAGTATCCAAGCAACTCTGTATTCGCTAAACAGAGAATACATCTTTTTTTATTGCCTATTTTATTACACATACACACACACACACACACACACTCTTCCACACTCTTTGTTGACAATGCCATACAACCTGAAAGTAATAAAAACTTCTAAGCACTTGAGAATTAAAAATACTATCTTAAATAACTCTTGAGTCAAAGAGAAAATCAAAACTGTAATTAGAATAGAAATAAATAACACAGCCACATTTGTGGAAAGGCCCTGAAGATTTACCAAAATGGAAAATCAGTAGCCTTAAATTCTGTCATTAATAAACAGACAATGAAAATAAATGAACTCAAGATTCCACTATATAAAGAACATCAAATGGAGAAAAAAACGAATGATAGTAAAATGCAGAAATTAATTAGAAAGCAGGGGAGCAGTAGGACTGATAAAAAAAAAAAAGGACTGATAAATACCTCTAAAAGCTGACTCCTTGAAAAGAGAAAAACAATAAAATAGAAAATATTCTGACCAGTCTAATAAAGACAAAAGAGAGAAAATATGAGTCCATGAAGTTGTGAATGAGTAAAAGATGCAACCAAAATGGCACCATACAAAACACTTTCAAAACTAACCAGGAAGGCTATAAATCTATGGACAGATTTAGTTCATTCATGTAAACTGGAAAATCGTTTGCTAGCTTGTACTTATGTCACAGTATCTTTATCTGTTCTCCTACTGATGGAAATTTAGGTTGTTTCCTGTTTTTTGCGACGAAGAATATGGCAACGAATAAAACCCCAACACCCACGGCCTTCGAGTCGATTCTGACTCCTAGTGACCCTATAGGACAGAGTAGAACTGCCCCATAGAGTTTCCAAGGAGGGCCTGGCAGATTTGAGCTGCTGACCTCTTGGTTAGCAGCCATAGCTCTTAACCACTGTGCCACCAGTGTTTCCACTGCAATGAATACTGTGGTACAATTACCTCGTGTATATGTGCAAGAGTCCTGCTAGGGTGATGATTCTCAAAGCATGGTCCCTGGATCAGCAGCTGGGACTGGTTAGAAATACAAATTGTGGGTTCCACCCCAGATCCACTGCAGCAGAAACTCTGGGGTTGAGTCCCAGTAGTCTGTGTTTTAACAAGCCTTCCAGATGACCCCCATGCTGCTCTAGTTTGAGAATCATTGCGCTATGGTGTACACCTAGAGGTGGAGTTGTTGGGTTGTAGGGTAGTGCATCTTTGTCTTTACAGGAGATTACCGACATGCGCTTCAAAGAGTCTGTGTCCGTTTATACTTTCACCAGCAATGTAAAAGGATTTTGGGCCTTCTTCAGCTTTGCAATCCCTAGAAAAAGGCTTCATGTTTGGTAAAGCAGAGGGTCAGCAAAAACAAAGGAAACCCTCAATCAGACGGACTGACAAGTTAGTCCCAACAATGGGCTTGCACTTATCAAAGATCATAAAGATGGCACAGGGCTGGGCAATGTTTTGTTCTGTTATACATAAGGTCATCATGAGTCAGAGGTAACTTGATGGCAAATAACAATAACACGGTCTTGCAAATATACATGCCATTATAATGCTTTTGAAATGTCAGAAAGATGGGTATACAATATCACTGTTTATGTGTTTTAATATCATTGTTTTAATTTGCATTTCTCTGAAGTTAAATACCTTAATCTAGGTTTTTTGATTACTTCTTTTCTTCCTCTGTGAATTACCTGTTCATATTTTTTGCTCATTTTTCTATTGACTTGATGATCTCTTTCTTAATGACATTGAGATTTTTTTTCTATATATAAGGCTCTTGTATTGCAAAAGTATTTTCCGACCTGTGGCTTGTCTTTTTGCTTTAATTATGGTGTTCATAATTATGCTGGCCTGTTATCTTTATGTGGTAATAAAATTTACCACTTTTTTTCCTAGATTTTTCAGCTTTTTCCTTAATTTGTCTTTTTTTTTTTTTTATGAACGAGCCTGGTCCAAGAAATTCTCCTTGACTTCAGTGCCATTAGGATAATTTCCTTACATTTCTTAAGAAATAGAGACAGCTTAAGAAGAGGTAGGTAGACACTTAATAATGAACTTACCCAAGATTTCATACCCAGCCAAGTGTCTTTCATGCACAGGCACATGACTTTATCAGGTAAACAAAACCTTGAAAAATATCCCATCTGTGTACTTTTTTTATAGAAACTATTGGTTCAAACAAACAAGAGAAGATGGAAAAAATAAGAGTTCAAGTGTAAACCAGTTTAAGTAGAGATAAAGGTAAATAGTTGATGTACACAGATTATAAAACTGCGTAAATTCGTGGAGCTTTAGAGGAAAAGACAGGCGGACAATGTGGGTGGAATGTGGAGATTAAGGGCCCTGGTGGCATAGTGGTTAAGAGCTACGGCTGCTAACCAGAAGGTCAGCAGTTCTAATCCACCAGGCACTCCTTGGAAACTCTATGGGGCAGTTCTACTCTGTCCTATAGGGTCACTATGAGTTGAAATTGACTTGATGGCAACGGGATCAGCCTGAATAAGTCTGTTTGAGCCAGGTACTGTAGACCTCAGGTGCCAGGTACATTTTTTATGACTTCTTCTGCTACGGAAGAAGTTCATCTAATTAAAAAAAAAAAAAACATACGGATAAGTTTTAAAAGGTCTCTATCCTCAAAATATACAGTTTTCCCAATTCAGTAATAACCTAATAGAAAATTCCTAAAAAATAAAAAGACAAGTCAAACAAGGAATATAAAAAATGTAATAAAAATGCAAAAAAACCCAAAATAAGTAGTTATAATCTAGCCAAAAGTGGGGCGGGGGGGGGGAACCCTTAAGAAAAGATAATATGTAGCCTTGGCAAGGGCAGGAGGAAATGTATATTGCCTATGCAATGTTTGTTCATATGTAAATTGGAATGATTTTCCTGGAGGGCAACTTGACAACATATGCCAAATGCCTTGCGAGTATGCATACTCTTTGACTCAGTAATTGCACTTCTAGGAATTTTTCCTTGTGCCTTTCCTTTATAGCACTTTCTTCAGTTTTTTAAGTCAGTTTTTTAACTCCATATTCATTTGGGTGATTATACGACTCATGTCTATAACCATGAGAGCAGAGGTGAGCCTATTTGTGCTTACTGTTGGACCCTAGCACCAAGCACATTCCCTGGCATAGAGTAGATGCTCAATAAATGTTTCTTGAATGAATGACTAAAAATGTTTTCCGAAAGCATGCACATACCCGCATGTGTTGTAGGACAATATTCAGTGAACTAGAGTAGAAGGAGGGGTATACTGGAGCTGGTAATACCAGTTATTCTGTGTCCTGATTTTGATTATGGTTACACAAATCCATACATGTGTTGAAAATCATAAAACTATTCACCAAAAAGGTCAATTTTATGGTATATGAATTTTCAAAAAATAAAAAAGAGGTAATATTGCTGTCGTTAGTTGCTGCTGAGTTGGCTCTGACTCAGGGCCACCCCACATGCCCCAGAACAACCTTTCCTGGTCCTGCACCACTCTCATGATCGTTGGTATGCTGTAGCCCATTGTTGCGGCTGCTGTGTATTTTGAGTGCCTTCCAACCTAGGGGCTCATCTTCCAGCACTGTATCAGACAATATTCTGTTGTGATCCATAGGTTTTCATTGGCTGATTTTCTGAAGTAGGCCTTTCTTCCCAGTTTGTCTTAGTTTGCAAATTCCACTGAAACTTGTCTACCATGGGTGACCCTTCTGGTATTTGAAATAACAGTGGCATAGCTTTTAGTATCACAGCAACACACAGCCAGTACAATATGATGACAGGGGTCTGAATAGTCAAGATAAATTTGATTAAGTAGAATCATTAGGATAATTGAAACCCTGGTGGCGTAGTGGTTAAGAGCTACGACTGCTAACCAAAAGGTCAGCAGTTCAAATCTACCAGGTGCTCCTCGGAAACCCTATGGGGCAGGTCTATTCTGTCCCATAGGGTTGCTATGAGTCAGAATTGACTCGACAGCAATGGGGTTATCAGCTGTTTGAATGATAAGATGCAGGTCTGAACAGACATATCAAGGGAACCAAAGATAAAATGAAGAAAGTGACTGTGCCCAATTTAACAATTTAGCCTGTGATGCAGGCAGCATCATAAACCAAAAACAGAACCAAACCCATTGCTCTCCAGTCAATTCTGACTCATAGCAGTGGCACCATAGCAGGGTGTTTAAAGGACTGGGTTATTTGGGAGTCAGAAAGTCTAGGTTGTTGGCTGTATTCCCTGGGAAAGTTATTCAACCTCTATGAGGCTCAGTTCCTGGACCTGCAAATGGGGCTAATAACCTCACAGTATTATGAGGCTTAATGCCAGTGATGTATGCTAATGTATGTAAATGAACTTAACACAATTCCAGACATGTAACAAGTACTGAAAGGTCAGGGGTTTGAAACCACCAGCAGCCCTGTGGGAGAAAGGTGTGGCAGTCTGGTTCCTTAAAGATTTACAGCCTTGGAAACCACATGGGGTCGCTATCAGTTGGAATCGATAGCAGTGGGTTAACAAGTACTGATAAATGGTAGTGGTAATGCATATTAATAAAATCACTCATATTCACTCTAGATGGGCTAAAGATTTTATGTAAGAAAGACAAAGTACATTCCAGGTGAAGTAATCATAAATAACACATATAATCCATAATTATATATATGAGTTATGTAATAGCAATTATCTATATTTACACATATGTGAATTATATATAAAAAACTAATACTACAGTCCAAGTGAGTTGACTAGTTAATAAATAAATATTTACATGTAGCCAAATCAAAAATACTAAAACTATGGTTTTCAATGCAATTTAATCAAAGAAAATTTTAAGAACTGGAACTTGGACGTCATTAGAAATCTCACGAAGGGCTGAATCTTTTCCCTTATGGAATCAATTCGCTTCCCTCCATTCTGATAGACGCAGGGGCTACGCCTTTTGTTTGGAAATTCCTTCTAAATATCTGTTTAGAATTCTGCGGTTGCCGCCTACCATCTTCCTGCTACCCGCTGCTTCATATTTTACCTCATCCAAACCTCTGCTAATACGAGCTGTCTCCAGAGACATTATCTGACCTCCTCTACCTGAGATCTAATAACTCTGAGAGTTTTCAAATGTTTAAGGTGTCAGACACACCATTACCCACAGAAATATTTTACCTAGCAATTTACCAAGTTTCACAAAATCATTTTCCCAAACACTGGGAGTGCTTTGTGAAGGATAAGTAAGATAAGTATAGAAAATTGCCGGGACGAACCAAACATCCAGCGATTTCGCAGATGGATCACTACCAGACAGACCCCTCATGGAATCTTGTTTGTCTTGTTAAAGATAAATTAGTTAGAAATGAGCAAAATGGTTTTGATAAAATCACTATATTTGGCATATGTTTAGTCTGACCTTCAAAAGCACTCCAAGTATTTCATACATTTTAGTTCCTGGTTTACACTAACTTCCCCTGGCAAATTGACACTAAAAAAAAAAAAAAAAACTGCATATAGCTATTATATTATTAATTTGTTCATCATTTTTCAATTATGATATCTGTATATTACAGTGAATTATGAAAATGTTGCTGTTGTCAGGTGCTGTTGAGTCGGTTCCTATGTACAACAGAATAAAACACTGCCTGGTCCTTTGCCATCCTCACAATTGTTGTGATGTTTCAGCCCATTGTTGCAGTCACTGTGTCAGTTCACCTCGTTGAGGGTCTTCCTCTGTTTTGCTGACCCTCTACCTTACCAAGCAAGATATACTTCTCCAGGGACTAGTCCCTCTTGATAACATGAGATGAAGTCTCACCATCCTTGCTTTCAAGGAGCACTCTGGCTATACTTCTTCCAAGGCAGGCTTGTCGGTTCTTCTGGCAGACCATGGTATATTCAATATTCCTTGCCAACACCATAACTCAAATGCATCAACTCTTCTTTGGTCTTCCTTATTGTAGTGAATTATGAAAACAGAGAAAAGTAAAAAGAAGGGGAAAATTGGTAGTAATCCCATGAAATAGACATAACCATTAGCAACATTTCAGGACTATTTTTTCCATCTTGTTTTCCATGTATATACACAGAGAAACAACAAAATTGGGGTAATAAATGTATTTCCACATCCTTAATAATATCAAGAACCTTAGTTTTTAGAAATTACTAAGTATGTCCTTATATTGAATTACTGTAATTTATCTAGGTGATTCCTTATTTTTGGACGTTAAGCACTTACCTGCTAACTGAAAATTCGGTGGTTCGAATGCACCCAGCAGCTCCAAGGGGGAAAGACCTGGCAAACAACTGCTCCTGTAAAGAGTACAGCCTAGCAAACCCTGTGGAGTAGTTCTACTCTGTCATATTGGGTCACTAGAGTTGAAAATCAACTTGCTAGCACCTAACAACAACAAAAGAATTGTTTTCAGTTTTGAACTATTACAAGTAACATCCTTGTGAATATCTATCAATAAATCTATCTCTTTACTGATAAATTCCTATCAATAAGCAGTGGTCAGAAGGTATGAACACTTTTAATCTCTCTTACCTGTTAATGTACTCTCTTTACATCTTGGTTTCCACATTGTAAAGACAGAATGATAATAACAATAACATTCCATGACTGTTGAGAGGATTAAATCAGACAACTTATTGCAAGTTTTTAGCAAACGATAAGTAGTATACAGAGTTTATTACTGTTAATCATTTCATTTCATTCCATTCCAATCCATGCCAGTCATTTCCAGGCAGGCTAATTAGCTGCATCCTATTGTCAGCTTGCCACACACAAAGGGAGAACATGAATAAGCTCCCAGGTAGCCAGTGGCTGCTGGGGCTTACTGCTAGCATTTATTTCCTTGGGACGTTGCCAATGCTTTTATAGGCTATTGTCATCTGTATGAGCTGGAACAGAGCAATTTGGGGAGTGGTAAAAAATTTGCCCAAGGCATGTGGCAGTTCAGTGGTAGAATTCTCGCCTTCCATCCAGGAGACTGGATTAGGTTCCCTGCCAATGCACCTCGAGCGCAGCCACCACCCTCCTGCAGTGGAGGCTTGTGTGTTGCTGTGGTGTCGAACAGGTTTCTATGGAGCTTCCAGACTAATACCACTAGGAAGAATGGCCTGGCGGTCAGTGTCTGAAAATCAGCCAAGGAAAACCCTGTGAATTGTAACAGCCTGCTCTGAAACCCATCATGGGGATGGCGCAAGAATGCGCATTGTTTCTCCTTCCATTGTACATGGGATTGCCAAAAGTCGGGGGTCAAAAGGCAGCAGTTAACAGCAACGACAAAAAATCTTGCCCATTTTCTGCCATCCCAAATCCAAAGGTTTGATTCAGTTCTTACCAGTCTGATCCCAAGGACTTGCTGCTCTGTGAAATCAGGAAGAGTGACTAATAAACGTGGTATTTTATTTTGTTAATGGAACATTTAACTCTCTGAACATATTCCTAGAATACATATTTAAATGGACAGATAAACGCATGCACGCACCATGTCCATCAATACAACATCATCATCCAGTGTTGGGGAGGTGGTCCCAGGGCCAAGGGCAGCACAGCCAGGCTCACCTGCTGGGGGCAGCCTGAGCCTGCCTGCACAGAGGACATGAGGACACAGCAAACAACCTGTTAGAGGGGGTCCTTCTGAAGGCTGACTTCAGGATCAGAGCTTTCTGACTACAAACTATCAAAGGATAATGAGTTTGAAGCCACAAAATGAAGCAAAGTGGAAGAAAAATTGAGCCCAGTTAAATAAAGTCGAAGTGACTGGTGTGCTGAGGGGCAGCAATGGCTCAGAAGGAGAATCTCATTTCATCTTTAATTTGCATATGGTAAAGATTGATTTTCTACGGCTAATCCAAATTTATGACACATCAGGTGATATTTAAAGGACTCAATGGAGCATTTAATAGCCAAACATTTTCCCTGATTAGTACCCACTTGACCTGGTGACCCGGAGATGAATGCTAATCACCCTGCCCCCCTCCTTCCAAATGGCTGTAAGCAGAATAGCTGCCCAACAGGCAGCAGATAAACAGAGCCGGACTGTCGTTGGAGTCTCCCGCAATTTACAAGTCTGGTGCTCTTGAAGGGCTGGGCAGTGGGTTCTGGTGGGTTTAGATTTCTGTTTTGAAAACATTAAACTTATCGAGGGCTTTATAGCCTTCACGCCTCTGTTGTTAGGTGCCGTCCGGTCGGTTCCGACTCGTAGAGATCCGGTGTACGACAGAATGAAACACTGCACGGCCCTGCACCATACTCATAACTGTTATGTTTGAACCCGTTGTTGCAGCCACTGTGTCCGTTCATCTCACTGAGGGTCTTCCTCTTTTTGTTGACCCTCTACTTTACCAAGCATGATGTCCTTCTCCAGGGACTGGTCCCTCTTGATAACATATCCAAAGTATGTGAGACAAGTCTCGCCATCCTTGCTTCTATGGAGTATTCTGGCTGTACTTCTTCCAAGACAAATTTGTTCATTCTTCTGGCAGTCCATGGGATATTCAATATTCTTCGCCAACACCATAATTCAAAGGCATCAATTCTTCTTCAGTCTTACTTATTCATTGTCCAGCTTTCACATACATATGAGGTGATTGAAAACAACATGGCTTGAGTCAGGCTCAACTTAGTCCTTAAAGTGACATCTTCAATTTTTAACACTTCAAAGAGATCTTTTGCAGCAGATTTGTCCAGTGCAATACGTCATTTGATTTCTTGACTGCTGCTTCCATGGGCATTGATTATGGATCCAACTAAAATGAAATCCTTGACAACTTCAGTATTTTCTCTGATTATCATGATATTTGGAAACCCTGGCGACATAGTGGTAAAAGGTCAGCAATTTGAATCCCCCAGGCACTCCTTGGAAACCCTATGGAGCGGTTCTACTCTGTCCTATAGGGTCATTATAAGTCAGAATCTACTTGACGACAATGGGCAATGGATATCATGATGTTGTGTATTGGTCCAGTTGTGAGGATTTTTTTCTTTATGTTGAGGTGTAATCCATACCAAAGGCTTTTATCTTCATCAGCAAGTGCTTCAAGTCCTCTTCACTTTCAGCAAGCAAGGTTGTGTCATCTGCATAACACAGGTTGTTCATGGGTCTTCCTCCAATCCTGATGCTGCATTCTTCTTCCTATAGTCCAGGTTCTCAGATTATTTGCTCAGTATACGGACTGAAATTCACACCTCTAGCCTCATTTATGTAGAATACATTTATAGAGCATTTATTGTATGTCATTATCTCGATAGCCTCAACCGATAGATGTTCTTAATGCCAATTGATAGATGAGAAAACTGAGTTTCAAAGAAGCTAGCTAATCTGCCCAATCACCTAGCTACTAAGTGATGGAGATTGGATTGAAACTCGGTTCAGGGTGATCCCAAAGCTCAGACTCCTTCCAGTTCAATATTGTTTTCCAAAGGTTCAGTGGGTCACAGCCTTGGGTGTTGTCTGGATCTAAGCAGAAACTATCAGGAGTCTGGGTCAGGGCACGGGAGACAAGAATAGCCAGAGCCAGACCAGGAGTCTCTGCATAAATCTGGGATCTAGATACAAGAAAAATTTGAAAATTGCTTTTATTTTCACTCTGAGCCTTCTATTTTCAAATCATCCATCCAGGGATCTCTGGGAAGGATTCATGGTTCAAAGATCCTGTGCTAATGACCCAGCACGAATAGCCCCATTGCTGCACCATGTGTAGGTCTATCAACTAAGGGGCTTCATGAGGAATAAACTTGCCCAACCTTTAGCTCTGCATCAGTGAAGGTGGTTTCTTTCACCAAAATGGACTTATTTGTTCTCAGGAAACCATGTGGTCCTAGTAGAAGATTTCAAGACAGTATCATTTATCTATTGATACATAAGAAACCACCCACAGAATTTAGTGTGTTAATAGGATAACTCCTTTTCACCTAACAATTCTTTGGGTGAGCAATTTGGGCCGGGCTCAGTTGGGCAGTTCTTCTGTTGGTGTTTCCTGAGGGCACTCATTTGACTGCTCTTAGCTGGTAGCCCAACGGGGGCCAGGTGATCTAGGGTGACCTCATTCACATGTCTGGATATTGGTTATGACTCTTGGTTGGACCTCATTCTTCATAAGCTTTTTCATCCTCCAGCAAGCTAGCCTGGGCTTCTGCACTTAGTGTTCTCAGGGTTCGAAGAGGGTGAAAGCAGAATCTGCAAGGCCACTTAACTTGGAATTTCCACAGCATCACTTCAACGGCAATATATTGTTGAAAGTGAGACACAAAGGGCTAGTGCCCAGATTCAAGGGGGTGGAGAAAAAGACTTCACCTCTTGATGGGAGGAGCAAAGGGACATGCAAACAGAAGTGGAAGGAATTTGTGGCCATTTTTTGCAATCTCTCATAATAAGAAATTAATTCCACCTTGACAAAGGAGTTGCTCTATTCCAGCGCTCTTCAAGCTTTAACGGGCACGTGAATTACCTGGGGAGCAGATGATGATTCGGCAGGTCTGATATGAAGCCTGAGGTTCTGTATTCCTAGCCAGCTTTCAGGCAATGATTATGCAACTGGTTCACAGACTACATTTGGAGTGGTTAGGCTCTGTCGTGATATATGGGATTTTCATTGACTAATTTTTGGATGTAGATTTCCAGGCCTTTCTTCCTATTCTGTCTTAGTCTGAAGGACCTGCTGAAACCTCTCCACCATGGGTGACCCCGCTGGTATTTGGTGGCATAGCTTCCAGCCTCATAGCAACACACAAGTCATGACAGTACGACAAGTTGACAGATGGGCGGTGGACTCAAACATGCCAACGACCATGAAGATGGTGCAGGACCGGGAAACATTTTATTCTGTTGTACATAAGGTCACCATGATTTGGACCTAATTCGATGGCAACTAACAACAGCAAGTTTCTACTCATTGAAGCAGGGTAGAGTCCACTCTTTTTTCCTGGTAAGCTGAGGTATCCGTGGTCTAGCTGATAATGTACTGGTTCTTTCAAAGGTGGAGAGACCCCAAACTATGCCTTTGGCTTGAGATATGTAGCCAATGAATTCAATTAAGGGGGAGTGAACATCACAGGGCTACTGTAAGAAACCTAGTGGCCTGATACAGATTGCCTATCTGCTGCAAGTCCTTGACTCTATCACTAACCCTGTGGCTGCAGTTTCCAGCATGGTTTTGTGATCACATTTGGAGAGAGCATTAAATCTCAATATTAAAATGATCACTTTAATTTTATAACATACCATCAGTCTCTTTTCTAGGATTTTAAAAATAAATTTTACGATAACTAAGAGCCCAAGAGACAGAAAGGGCCACATGAACCAGAGACCTACATCATCCTGAGACCAGAAGAACTAGTTGGTGCCCGGCCACAATCGATGACTGCGCTGGCAGGGAGCACAACAGAGAACCCCTGAGGGAGCAGGAGATCAGTGGGATGCAGACCCCAAATTCTCATAAAAAGACGAGACTTAATCGTCTGACTGAGACTAGAGGAATCCCGGCGGTCATGGTCCCCAAACCTTCTGTTGGCCCAGGACAGGAACCATTCCCGAAGACAACTCATCAGACATGAAAGGGACTGGACAGCGGGTAGGAGAGAGATGCTGATGAAGAGTGAGCTAATTATATCAGGTGGACACTTGAGACTGTGTTGGCATCTCCTGTCTGGAAGAGGGATGGGAGGATAGAGAGAGTTGGAAGCTGGCAAAATTGTCACGAAAGGAGAGACTGGAAGGGCTGACTCATTAGGGGGAGAGCAAGTGAGAGTATGGAGTAAGGTGTATATAAACTTATATGTGACAGTCTGACTTGATTTGTAAACGTTCACTTGAACCTCAATAAAAGTTAATAAAAATAAATAAATAAATTTTAAACAGTTTCATGTTTCAAGTATTATTATCAAAACAGATTGCTTAGACCAGATGGATGGTTCTCTGAGCCCAAAATGGGTAATGTTTGTCTGATTAGACTCAGTCCCAATTCTCTTGCATGATAACTCTTCCCCCATTAGGATGCTGTACATGCCATCATCTCAGGCAGGTCCCCCAAACTCAGGAACAGATGCTTAGGTAACAAAAACCTGGCTAAAGCCTGGGACTCTGGCCACTAGCAACTCCAACCAAGTACATATACATTCTCTTTCCAACATGAACTGATGATGCAATTTGTAATACAATAAAGGAGAGTTCTCTGAGCTTATATCCGCTTTCTGGCTGATACAGAAGCCATGTTGCCCTTATAATCAAAGAGTGGTCAATAATTACATTTGTTCTATTTTATGTATTTATTTGTTTTGATGTCTCCATTTTATTTTTGTCTTTACAAACACTGAACACCTTGAGGAAACTGAAGCAATATATTTAGCTCTTCTTTAGGTAGTGCGGTGCTAGGAAAAAAAAACAAACTGTAATGAGCCTCACAGACACAGGCAATGAGCCAATCTTACGCTTATCTTTGTCTTTGGATGAAAGCAAACCAAAATTAGGCATCAGGTCATCTCCAAGAGTTTGTTTTTTTTAATGATTGCCTAAATTCCTTTCAAAATGGAGGGCTGAAAGTACAGGACAGGTCGATAAGGAGGAGAATAAATCCTGGTTATAGATTCACAGGATGCTGGTGCACAAAGGAACTACAGAGGTCAACTAAGACAAGCCTCTCATCTTATATGTAGGAAAACTGGGGCCCGGGGAGGTGACATGACTTCCCTGAGGCCACCAAGCTGGCTCCCAGATGTTCTAATTCACTTGATAGACTTGCACAAAAGAGGAGGTGAGTTGTGTTCTGAGGTTGCTCTTGGGTTTGGCTCTAAGATGTCTTCCACCTTCACTGGAAAATTTTGGATTCATGTTTGAGATTTCCCAAATTACTTGTTCAACATTGTGAATCTGATAAAAGTCCTCTTTCCTTTATGGCCTGTTCCATTCTTTCCTGGAAGTTTCTCTTTCCCCACTAGAACTTTTTTTATTGAAGTCACAATGACAAATGAGGGAAATTAAACCCTTCTAAGAGTTGCATTCCACCAACCTCTCTGTCAGTCCTGTGCTTTATTAAAGATGATCCAATGTCATAGCCAAACCATCCAGCAGGTTTCCAGCATTATACATTGAATTGGTTTCTCCTGTGAGGGTCCACCAGGGGTCTCAGAGGAAGGAGGGGAAGAAATTCTGTGTATGATGTTACCTGCTTTACATACATCAGCCTATTTAACCCACTCTGTTCTGCCAAGGAGAAAACTAATGCTCAGAGAAGTTAAACGACTTTCCCAAGACTACAGCTTATAAATTGAAGAGGCTTGGAATCCAATCCAAACCTTTTAGCCTTTGCCCTCTATCAGTGGTTCTCAAATACTTGTCCAGACTGTTAGGATCACCTGTGGTTTTAAACATAAATTCTCAGGATTCATCTATCTTCAATTATGATCTTATAAACCTGGGTTGGAATCCAGGAATTCCATTTTCTATGTCCATATGTCTTTTTTATCTGTGTATCTGTACATCTATACACTTATACCTAGAGTCCCCAAGTGATGGAAAACAGTTTACATGCTTGGCTATTAACTGACAGGTCAGTGACTCAAGTTCACCTAGAAGTGCCTCGGAAGAAAAACCTGGCAATCTACTTCCAAAAAACCAGCCATTGAAAACCCTGTGGAGTACTGACACACATGAAGTTGTCACAAATCAGAATCAACCTGATGGCAACTGGCACTGGGGTACCTCTATCTACTACTGTATCTATAACCTAGCAAACTGCCCCAAGACTCATGATTCTGTGAGTAGGACATTGGGGCTGGTCTAAGCTAGGTGGTTCCTCTGCTGGCCTTGGCTGGACTCAGGTAACTCTGGCCCGCTGCTAGGTCAACTGGGGATTGGCTGGTTTTAGATGGCCTCAGCTGAAACTGTCGGTCTCTGCTCCATTTGGACTCTTAGCCTCTAGCAGGCCAGACCAGATGTTTCACATGGTGACAGCAATAGGGGTCCCAAGAGCAGCAAGAGAGGCGAGCCACCTGACACAAACACTTTTGAAGTCTTTACTTGAATCGTATTTGTTATTGTCCCTTTGGCCAAAGCTAGTCAAATGGCCAAAATCAGAGACAGTGTGAGGGGATTTCACAAGGGCGTGGATGCAGGGAATTATTGTGACCACTTTTGTAAATAATCTGTCTTTTTATAGATATAGATATTTACCAAACACACATGGACCTAAAATTTCAAACAGTACCTAAAGGAGGTGCTGTTGAGTTCATTCCAACTCATAGTGATCCCACACAATTTCAGAGTAAAATTGTGCTCCACTGGGTTTTGAATAGCTGCTAACCAAAAGGTCGGCAGTTCAAATCCACGAGGCGCTCCTTGGAAACTCTATGGGACAGTTCTACTCTGCCCTATAGGGTCACTAGAAGTCAGAATTGACTCAACAGCAACAGGTTTTGGTCCGGAATCTTAAAAAAGCAGATAGCCTTGCCTTTTTTGCATGATGTGGCGGGGTGGACTCGAACCACTAATCCTACTTCCTAGAAGTAACCAAACCAAAAAGCCATTGCCATTGAGTTGATTCCAGCTCCTAGCGACCCTATAGGACAGAGTAGAGGAGCTGCCCCGTAGGGTTTCCAATGCTTTAAGGAAGCAGACTGCCAAATCTTTCTCCCACAGAGCGGCTGGTGGGTTCAAACTGCCAACCTTCGGGTTAGCAGCTGATTGCTTAACCACTGTTCCACCAGGTAACCACTTCTAACTATTTATGTTTTAATCTAGTGGTGAACAACTTCTTTATTTGTATTCAGCAATTTGAAACATAGTAATAGTTATATAAGTACACTTAAAGAGTCAAATTGTTCAACAAAGTTTGTTACAAACAACAGAAGCCTCCTTATCTTGCTCTCTTGAGAGGTACTACTTTCAATTCTTTTAGACGATTCTTTTGGGAGCTATCTCTGTATTTCTAAGTAATATAGTATTTTTCCCCATCACTTTCTCCATTTTTCACTATCTGTTAATCACTCACTGTAGAAGATGCAGATGCTATTTTTTATTATCTCACCTTTGCCCTCCTCAAACCACACCCCGTCTGCCCCGCTTCCTGCCAATGAAGCCATCTCTACCACCAGCCTGGGGCTCGCCTATCCCAGATGGGTTAAGAGAGTTAGCCCTCATCCAAATAATTTGCAGCTTCCAAAATTTTCTTTTTTTAACTTTTATTTTGGTGAAAGTATACACAGCCGAAGGTACAACAGTTTGACAATTTCTACCTGTACAAATTCAGTGACATGCTGATTACCTTCTTCAAGTTGTGCTACCTTTCTGCCTCTCTTTTTCCAAATTACTCCACCACTGTTGTGTTGTATTTTACTCCTTCTCTTTGCTCTTATGGGCTTATATCTTTTAAAGCTCCTTTACTGCTGTTTACTGGGGCTTGGGGAGGGAGCAAAAATTTACTCGTGCTCAATCTGTCATTTTTACCTGAAAATCTTATAACATTTTTCTTGATTTATCAGCTTTAAACAAAATGTACTGACTGGCTGCTTTGATAGGCAAGAATTTTAGCTCTTCTAGGGGATCCCTTTCACCCCCTTCACTTCCACCTGATTTCGATCAGTTATATTTTTAGTTTATTTATTTGTGTCAGGTTCTAGGCAATAGGGACAGAGCCATGAAAAAATACACAAAGTCCTTGCACTCCCAGGGCTTACATTTTAGTGGGAGAAACAGAGTCAGTGATATATACTTACACATACATATGTAATTACTGTATATAAAGTTGTTATGTATAAAATTATTATATATTTATAATTCTGCCATGCAATCTCTAGGTCTTTAAATTTGAAGTTTTGTGTCTTACTTTAGCTCTGGAAAATATCTTCTTCCCTATTGAAGATATTTTCTTCCCTATATTTTCTGTTTTTTATTTCTAGAATCACTAGAGGGATGTTGCCCCTCCTGAATTAGTGCACTCTATCCCTCGACTTTTCTTTTATATTTCCCGCCTTGCCATTGATTGCTTTTTCATCTCACCCCACTCTCTCTTTCTTTTGCTCTGTTTCTCTTTGTCTCTCTCTCTCTCTCCCTGTCCATCACTCCTCCCTTCCTCCTCCCTTACTTTACTTTCTTAAACCAAAAACCAAACCCACTGCCGTCGAGTTGATTCTGACTCAGAACAACCCTTTACTTTCTAGGACATTTAAAATTACAGACTTTACATTGAATGTTCATTGCAGTGATCCTATTTTTAATTTCCATGATTGCATTTATTAACTTTTATAAACTCTTTCTGATTCTCTGTTGCTCCTTTTATAGCAGCCTGTTCTTGTTTGATGGGTGCAGTAGCCGATCAAATGTCTCTGGGGGAAAATTAGATTTCTTCAAAATTCTCTTCTCCTCCAGAAGTGACTTCTGTCCCCTTCGGTCACTTGTTCCATCTGTTCATATTGGCCCATCTCCTTTGTTCTGCAGGTTTACTTTAACAGCTAATGAATCTTGGTTGTCCCATCACTATGAAAGAGGGACTATGGCAATTAATATCGGTAAGTGGCTGGGGTTTTCTTGGCCCTTTTGGAGGTTCATTTCCTTCATAGGCTGCCTGTGAGCTTTGTGTAAGTGGACCATGGGTCAACCAGAGACCTCCACTTTAGGGTACACATAAGGATCAGGTGGACAGATCGAGGCCCCCTCAAATGCTCAGACAAAAAGTGTTGAGCTCAGAGGCACTGTCCTTTCCACCAGGAGTCCAGGTATGTGGTTCATTCATTTTGAATTCGTTTCCTAGGACCACATCTGCCAGGGGATGGGGCATCTTAGTTTGTAGCCACTTACTGCTCCTGTTCTTTTTACCCTTCAACCCAGAAGCCAGCACTTTTCTGGAGCTCCTTTTTCTGTGTCCTCTAAGGTGTGGTACCCCCTGCTCTGGTTTATCCTTTCATATCATCTCACCCCTCATTTCTCCCCCTCATATCATGTTGCTGCCCATCACTAGACTGTATACAGCGGGTAGGTCAGGAGCCATCGCTTGAGACATTTTATGTCCACACAATACCTAGCTGTTAGCAGGGTTCAATGATTTTTTGAAATCCATACTAGGATTGCCTCACCCCATGACTGGTTCCATGTCCTAGTCCCTAGTTTCCTTCCTGCTCTCACTACTTTATTATCGCATTGCCTTTGATCACTTTACTATGGTTTAGTGGTAAACAGGTGAGGTCATGCTTCT
This sequence comes from Elephas maximus indicus, assembly GCF_024166365.1. Lineage (NCBI taxonomy): Eukaryota > Metazoa > Chordata > Mammalia > Proboscidea > Elephantidae > Elephas > Elephas maximus. The sequence goes on from NC_064838.1 coordinate 45,330,931, forward strand.
ATCTTGAACTAGCCAAAAAAAAAAAAAAAAACAAAAAACTGTTTTTTTTTTTAATAGCTCCCCAGGTGATGAAGGGCACAGCCAGGTAAGAACCACAGCCTGTAAGACCCAGGTTCTCTGGGCATCAGGGAACGCTGTTAGTATTTCTTTCGGTCTTTTTAAGGGAATTATCTTAGTGATAAAGGAGACATGGAGCCAGTCATGGGGTAAGCAATCCTAGTATGGATTTCAAAAGGTCTTTGAACGGAGGCAGGGAAATTAGATTACTGGAAATGGAACAACCAGAATGGAAATAATGAGAAAGCTGATGTACTGTGAAAAATGGAACCAATGTCACTGAACAAATTGTGTAGAAATTGTTAAATGGGAACCCAATTTGCTGTGTAAACTTCCACCAAACACACACAAAAATACTTTAATTAAAAATAAATAAATAAAGTTCTGATACATGTTATATGTATGAACCTTGAAAACATTATGCTAATTAAAAGAAGACAGACAGAAAGCCCACACACTGTATGATTCCATTTATATTAAACATCTGGAACAGGCAATTCCAGAGAGACTGAAAAAAAAAAGGTCATTGGATACCCGCCAACAGCTAGGTGTTGTTTGGACACAGAAAGGTCTCAAGCTATTGCTCATGACCTACCAGCTGTATACAATCTAGTGAGGAGCAGTGACACAATGTGAGGGAGAGGAACAAGGGCCATTCAGATACATACGAGGGAAGGATCCCTCCTAGCTGGCTTGGCTGTGAAAGCCTCCTTTCAGAAGGTAGTGTCCAAATGAGAGTTCCCCAGGCCAGTATGTATCACTTAAAAAAAAAAAATTTTTTTTTTTTTTTTTTATCACTTAGGAATGTTATATTCCATATAACAGAAAAGACAACTCAAAATAGTTTATACAACCAAAACCCAAAAAACCCAAACCCATTGCCGTTGAGTAGATTTCTACTCATAGCAACTCTATAGGACAGAGTAGAACTGCCCCATAGGGTTTCTAAGGAGTGACTGATGGGTTTGAACTGCTGACCTTTTGGTTAGCAGCCATAGCTCTTTATCACTATGCCACCAGGGGGATTTAAACAACAAAGTGTGTTTAAAAAATAAAAATACTTTGTTGGCTCAAGTAATAGGAGTCCTGAGTTAGAGCAGCCTTCAAGATGGAAGGGTCCAGTGGCCCAGTGATCTCAGGAAGGAGTTTCCTACATTCTCCTCACAGTGACTTCCACATTGTTCAGTTTGTTCTAAGGCTGGCTGGTGGGTGGCCGACAGCAGCGGTGGTAAATTGCTTCTCTATTCCTGTCCAGTAACAGAGTGCTCTGCCACTGCATCCAAGCAAGAGACCTTGATTCCCATCAAGTGTGTGGCTTCAGTCACATGCCCACTGCTGGATGGATGACTGGGGTCAAAGGAATATAGTGTACTACTGGGTTTGAGTCAACTAGGGCCCTTGCTGGATGAAGTAGAATCAGCTTTCTTGAGAGGTAAGGATGGATAACCAAACAAAACTCTGGGTCCTGATAGGAAGACAGGCAACCACCAACATCCACTGTGGTAGAAAATGGCATTTTAGTCAAGATGTCAGTAGGAACAGAGGCCTGAGACTGAGAAGCGTAACCTGCATTTGGGTACTGGTGAGAGAGTGTCCCCATTTGATTGTGTGGAGAGGAGAGGAGCACCTGTGTACGGTCCATCTTACCTTGAGTATGACTTACCTTTAGGCCTTTGGTTTCCTTTTCCACAACCCCTCAGAGTAGGGATCCTCATGTTGGAGTCTGTGAATCCCAATGAGTCCACTGGGCAGACTTCATAAAGCCTACAAACCTCATAAGGAGCTCTGGTGGCACAATGGTTAAGTGCTTGGCTGCTAACTGAAAGGTAGGTGGTTCCAACCCACTAGCCGCTCTGTGGGAGACAAGTCCTGCTAATCTGCTCTGCTGGAGAAAAGACCTTGGTGCACTGCTCCCATAAAGATTACAGCTTAGAAAACCCTATGGGACAGATCTAATCTGTCAAATGGGGTCACTATAAGTTGAAATCAACTCAATGGCACCTAACAACAACATCGATTAGTAATTAGGTACTGTTGCCCTATTAAGATAAAATGAAGACCCTCAAGGCTGGCCTCCTCTTTAACCCCTTTCTCATCAAAATATATTCTGTAGAAAAAGTTTCTTTTTTTTTTGTCCCTGTGGCCATATATCTCCAATTTTAGGCTAAATGATGATAGTAATTTACATGAAATATTCTACAAACCTTGCCAACAACCGAGATAACAGATATTAGCCCTTTTAAAATGCCAGCAGGAGTTATTGTGTCTGAAGATTGGTTCATAATCCATTCCAAATCCTGTGGAAAGTGAAGTGCCACTCTAAGATTTCTACCAAGTCACCAGAAGTCACTTCCACAGGGCACCTCAACATTGAGCTCCTGCCCCTGATGAACTCGTTCTGGTTTCAGCTCCTTCTCCCTTCCATGTGTGCTGTCCCCAGCCTGCCTCACTGAGCTACCTTTAAAGACACTCATTCACTTTTAGACACTCACACAAGGCTTTTCAGGTATATCAGAATTTGCTGAAGGTTGGAAGGGACAGAAGGACTTGCATGGCGGTTAACACCAACAACTTAAAAGTGAATACTATGTAGAACCATGGAGCACAGTGGTTTCCAAAGAGCACCAAGGCACCCAGGGGTGTTTCGGGAAACCTACAGTGGTGCTGTGGGATGTTTCAAAATTTCCGGGGAAACAAAACAATATTTAACATCAGTACGGCACTGCAGAAGTGTCTAGCTCAAAGTAGTTCGCTGTTTCAACAGTAGATTGCGCTCCGTTCCTTTCAATGGTATCTTTGTGAGCCTGGATGTTCAGGGTTGCTGAAATAAAAACAAGCACCAGTGAAAATTAATAAGGATCAGGAAATGAGGGTAGCAGGGTCCAATCTGATTGCAAGCTCTAGAAGCCCTCATATCCAAGGTGCACGCATCTGATTAGTCAGTAAATATGGTTAACAGGAAAATTATTTTAAATTTAAACTTGTGTTATTTTTTTTAAAGGGCTACTAAGTTCTGAGGGCATACTAAGTTGTTTGAATTTACTACTTAATAAAGGAACTGTTAGATACTTCTTTTTGCCTAGGTGCTCAATGAAAAAATGATAAAGATACTAAGGGTGCTGTGGCACAAACATTTAAGTGCTCAACGACTAACCGAACGGTTGATGGCTCGAATCCACCCAGAGGCACCTTGGAAGAAAGGCCTGGTGATCTGCTTCCGAAAGGTCACAGCCTTGGAAAACCTACGGAGTTCAGTTCTACTCTGAAACACATAGCGTCCCCACGCGTTGGAATCGACGCAACAGTAATTTTTTTTTTTTTTAAAGGATGCTGTGAGGAGTCCCTGAGTAGTACAAATGGTTAATGCCCTCAGCTGCTAACTGAAAGGTTAGAGGTTCACGTCCACCCAGAGCTGCCACGGAAGAAAGACCTGGCGATCTACTTCCAAAAAGTCAGCCATTAAAAACGGTATATACCGAAAGAATTGGTGGTTCAAACCAAACAAAAAAAAGTAAACAATTGAAAACTGGAGCAGAGTTCTACCCTGACACACATGGGGTCGCCATACGTCGGCGTTGACTTGATAGCAACTGGTAAGGGCACTGTGAACCAAGAAAGCTTGAGAACTTCTGCTGTAGTAAGCCCTGTTGAGAGAAGTCTCTGGGCTATTTCTAGGGGCTTGGCATTTCATTCTCTCTTCTCTGCTGTGTCTCTATTCTCCAACTCCTGTTTATTTGAGTACAGAACATTTTAGTCATCTCCTTTGTATCCTTACTTCTTCCCAGACCATGCCCTCAGGGTGTTCCCTTCTACCCTCAAGCAACTTATCAAGATACTTTCCTAGGCAAAGACAATTTCCTTCCTAAAAGAAATTCTTGTACCAACAGGTTTTTTTTTTTTTTTTTTTAATTGTACACTTCTGGTACAAATGGTTGTGTTACAGAAGAAGAGGTCTTACATTGTTAGTGGCACTAGACACTCAAAGATGGGGTGAAAGGGAGGCCAATTCAAAAGCAAGGCCGGTGAATAAAGGGAGAGAAAAAGGCCTAAGAAAATATTGTCTGCTTCACAGTCTAACCTTGACAACAGGCTGTGTCACCAAACACATTTCAATCTGCCCAGTGTCCAAACACAGGGTGTGTAACAGAGACACAATCTTTTCCCCTATCTCTGCAAGCTTTAAATATTGCCTAATCTCAAAAGGCGGCATTTTACATCATTTTAATGCTTTACTGTCCTCCTGCAATTAAATGTAGGGGTAACATCTGTGGGAGCAAAACCTGGTCATTTAATCCAGCAGATTTGTCTGTTTTATCAAGCTTTCCTCCAAAATTAATGGAATTTTGCTTGATCAGTGTCTTTGGGCTTTAAGCATCCGTGCCAACTATTTCTGTTCTCGCTTTATCCTTTATTCTGTTCTTATTTAAGAAGACCATTATATGACTTTGCCCACCTTGTGGGAAGAGGGAAAGAAAAGCAATTTTTTTAAGAGTGCAGATCTGACCTGGCATTTATGAAGGCTCTGTGTGTACCATTTGCTCTGAAGTCCGGTTAATAAAAATACCATTTCTCTATACCTTGGGCTTACTATAGTAATGTCCTATTCCATAGCCATCACTGTCTAATGGCTGATAGAATGATCGACACACAAAATCATTCCTTATTGTGATAGAAATCTCTCACCCAAATGGGTTGTTTTTTGTAGTGATGCTGACACATCTCTGGCTGTTAAGTCTCCTTTAAACCAGGTCCCCACGATCTTGCTCTGCATTGCAAGAGCCCCCTGTTCCCATGCTTCTCAATATTTTGTTAATTTGCGTTAACCCATGTGGCAAGCAGGACCTCTGTGTTGCTTACAACACTCTGAGAAGGTCGTTTTCAAAGGCCTAATGCACAGATGTAATGAGTGAGGAAGGACACTCCATTCTTGGAGATTTGACTTGGAGTAATTTCTTGTTCATCAGTCTGAATGACCCAATTGCAGTTAAGGGCTCCTGAAATTTCAGGTAGAGTCTGGGTTTCAATCTCCAGTATATGCAGGGATCTCAATCTGGTCTTAGCCAAGCATTTCTTGATGACTCCTGTGGTTCCAGGCAAGAACCTCTGGTGGCGTGGTGGTTAAGCACTCGGCTGCTAACTGAAGGGTCAGTGGTTGAAACCCACGAGCTGTTCTGTGGGAGAAAGATGTGGCAGTCTGCTTCTGTAAAGATTTACAGCCTTGAAAACCTTATGGGGCAATTCTACTATGTCCTACAGGTTCGCTATGAGTCGAAATCCACTTGACAACAGTGGGTGCTATGGTTCCAGGCACCGGACTAAGTGCTTAAGGTAGCTGGTCTCCAAATATGGCCACCACTAGTCTATTCCCTTCCTGTACGCACATGCCACTCATCACTTGAAGAGATGGAGCTCATTCCCTCTCCCCTTGAATCTAAGCTGGCCCTTTGCATTTCTTTGACCAATATAAGATAATAGAAATGATACTGTGCGAGTTCTAGGCTTAGCCTTTAGGAGGTCTGGCAACTTCTGCTTCTTCCCACTTTTGGGAACCAACTGCCAATTAAGAGGTCTAACGGCTCTAAGACTACCATACTAAGGAAGCCCAAGTTGCCACATGGAGAAGTTAGAGAAAGAGAGAGAGAGAGAGCTACTCGCTGACCCCCAGCTGCTCCAGCCATCTCAAGTGAAGTGTCATAAGAAGCCATCTTGGATATTTCAACTCCAGCAGATTCTTCATGGAGCAGAAGAGTCACCTAGCTTAGCCCAGCCTAGACTGCAGATTTTGAGAAATAATAAACTGTTGTTTCAAGTCACTAAGTTTTGGATGGTTTGTTACATAGTAGTCAATAACCAAAACAACACTTTATAAATGTTCTCTCATTTAATAAATATAACAGCCCTGTGAGGTATCGTCTCCATTTCATACATGAGAAAATTGAAGTTTTCAGAGTTGTGTAATTTGCCCAAAGTCACATAGCCTGTAAAGGCAGAGCTGGCACATGACCCCAGGCCTGCCTGATTTCCAGGTCTCATCACTTGACCCAAACACGCTCACTCTTCTCCACAGAGAATAAAAACCCCATATGCATGGTGTATGATAGGAGTCACCTAGTGTCCCTTGTTCAGAGGAAATCTATTAAAATGTTTGGATTAACAGATGTCTGCAGCTTATGACCAACCCTCCCCCTCCGTGTTTCCCTCAAAGAAGCCCCCATGTCAGATCTTTAGAAGGATGGACAGTGGCCGTGTGAACCATGTCTGGGAATGACAGCTGCTCACAGGGACATAGAGGACAAGCAGACAGCTGGGAAAGGAAGCAGCATTTGTTGAATAGCTCTCATGTGCTGCTTGCTGTACATGAAGTTACTGATTTAATCCTCGAACAGCCTAATAAGGATGGCATAATTATCTCTGCTTTACAGATAAGGAAACTGAGACAGACAGAGGCTAAGGACCTTGCCCAAGGTAACGTAGAAATAAATATCAAAGCTGGGATTTGACTTCAAGGCTGTCCAGCTCCAAAGTCTGCAGTCTTTCTGGTCTAATTATAACCAAAGACCTGGGTTTATACCAAATGTACAACATTGCAGTCCTTAATGTTGGAGGTAAGGAAGTTTCCGGCTTTTAACTTTTATTTTTCCATGTTTTAGTTTTGCCAAAGCCAACCTGGAGGTGGAAATAGAGGAAAACCAACAATGCGTTTCAATGAAAGATAAATGGGAACTAATTAAAACACGAATCTGCATGGGAAACAAACAAAACAGAAAAACTCCTGAGTGCAGCCTTCTGAAATAACCAAGTGTTGGAAAGAATGTGGCAGAGGGCTTGATGTTTGAAAGCAGGGCGGATTTTGGCAACAAGGCCTAATCCCAGCTTCCGGGTGGTCCCGAGGTCTCAGGTTCACACAGAATGATACACGGTTCGTTTCTCTATATAAAGCACCTATCGCATAGACTGCTAGTTGCTGTGGGTGAATTTCTAAGAAACTTTAAAATGTTTCGAGAAATCGAAACATGACCCTTCCAAGGTACATTGGCAAAGATGCCAGAGTTCCCCAGGGCATCCGTGGCCCTGTGGAGTTGCCCGCAGTTTCTGCGTACTTTGAGGAAGGTTGCAGTCCCTGGGTGGTACAGACGGTTGAGCTTTTGACTACTTACAGAAAAGTTGGTGGTTTGAATCCACCCAGAGGCACCTTGAAAGAAAGGCCTGGTGATCTGCTTCAAGAGGGTCACAGCTATTGAAAACCCTACGCACAATTCTGCACTGCAACGCGTGGGGTCTCCGTAGTAAGAACTGACTTGATGGCAGTTGTTTTTTGTTTTTTTAGAGGAAGCTTGACCTGCTAGCCTGTATCCTGGGACTTTGTCTGTCTGCCTTTGTGAAGGGACACTCTTTTTTTTCTTTTTTTTTTTTTTTAATTGTGCTTTAAGTGAAAGTTTACAAATCAAGTCAGTCTCTCATACAAGAACTTACACACAACTTGCTATGTACTCCTAGCTGCTCTCCCACGAATGAGACAGAACACTCCTCCTCTCCACCCTGTATTCCCCGTGTCTATTCAACCAGCTCCTGTCCCCCTCTGCCTTCTCCTCCAGACAGGAGCTGCCCACATAGTCTCATGTGTCTATTCAGCCAAGAAGCTCACTCCTCACCAGTATCCTTTTCTGCTTTATAGTCCAGTCCAATCCCTGTCTGAAGAGTTGGCTTTGGGAATGGTTCCAGTCTTGGGCTAACAGAGGGTCTGGGGACCATGACTTGCTGGGTCCCTCTAGTCTCAGTCAGACCGTGTCTGGTCTTTTTACGAGAATTTAAGGTCTGCATCCCACTGTTCTCCTGCTCCATCAGGGATTCTCTGTTGTGTTCCCTGTCAGGGCAGTCATCCGTGGTAGCCGGGCACCATCTAGCTCTTCTGGTCTCGGGCTAATGTAGTCTCTGGTTTATGTGGCCATTTCTGTCTCTTGGGCTCATATTTACCTTGTGTCTTTGGTGTTTGAAGGGACACTCTTGAGTTGCATGTCTGCATGCCAGCGCACACATACTCGTACAAGCCTCACAGTGTGCTGCCCTTAACAGCAAGCCTGGAACTGTCTTTGTCTCTCTTGTACAGTGCTAGTTATCCAGGAGTCGGTCCAGATAGCTGGCTCACACACACATGCTTTCTCTCTGTCCCTCTGAATGCAGCTTGTCTTTGAGACATAGTCTTGTGGGAACCAGCAGAGTGTTGTCTGAGTTCTGTGTGGGCTGCCCCAGTGTCACATGCAGTCTGCCCAGTCTCTCCATGCATTCCATTCCCCCTGCCTGCACCCCCAGCACACGCGCGGGACACAGGCATCTTTGGAATGTCCCCCTGACTCAGACCCACAGCAGGTGCGGTGCTCTGGAGGTCTTTAGCCTGCACGGCCTCCCTGGGCTTGCCTTGGGAGGGGAAGCACCACCACCCAGTCACCACAGCCGTTGTGCCTGCCCTGACCCTCGGTGTGCTCCCTCTCGGGTCTCTGGCTTCTTCTCGCTACACCCAGGAGGCTGCAGCAGGGGATCTTGAGGGGCTCGCCCACCTCTGATATTCTACGACCAGAGAGTCTTTTTCCATCAGCAGACTGCCATGTTGGGAAGAAAGATCCTTTCCTTCCAGCTCTTTTTAAAGTCTTGGCCCTGCTATGTCCATATGGTAGCCCTACTGGGGGTCCTTCCGGGAAGGAGCAATGAAGGTGTGTCTGGGAGCTTATGTGGACCTTGCTCTCCATACATAGGACAATCTGGGTTCGTTCCATATAGGAGTTAAGCAGACACACATGTTAATTAGACACAGAGTTGGTCCCCTCTTTTTTGCCAAGTAATTACAGTATTTGGTTCACCCCACAAATGACTCTCTTATTAAAAAATAGCAGAAAGGAAGATCTTATTAACCCATCCACATTGCTGGTAGACCTGTTGTTAAAAAAAAAAAAAACAAAAACACTGCTGTCACGAGTCAATTCTGACTCATAGCAACCCCATAGGGTTTCCAAGGCTGTAAATCACTACCGAAGCAGACTGCCACATCTTTTCTCCCGCAGAGCCTCTGGTGGTTTTGAAGCTCCAACTTTTTAGTTAGCAGTCCATCACTTTGATCACCATGCCACCAGGGCTAATTAGTGCTTTGTAATTTTGTTTAAAGCAAAGCAGCAATAGGCACCGTCCTGCCACCCTCTCTGCCTCATGAATGCTTCAGGAAACTTTGGACAACTGGAGCTTATGAGAAACTGACAAAAATATTTTTGGAGCTGTGAAATCATCTGTCCTACCACCAGGAGGACTGGATCTAGCTCCGGGCTGCATGACCACATATAACACCATACCTTGCTTGCTCCTCTGCACACTGAGCGGTGTGGTTGTGTTTATTGTTCTCTGCACAATCATCTGAAACTGATCTGTGGACTTGTCTGACGAGGCTCTTTGGTCATCACTGCAAGGCAACACTCAGGCTCCTGACTAAATGAGCAGACACATTTTCAGACAGAAACGATAATGTTTAGAAGGGACGGGTAGGGGTCTGGAGAGTGACTTTGGCAAGTCGTGCAATCTTCCTGAGTCTTGGTTTTCTCATCTGAAAAACAGGAATATGTATATAGCCCTGATGGTGCAGTGATTAAGTGCTTAGTTGCTAAACAAAAGGTCAGTGGTTTGAATCCACCAGCTGCTCTGTGGGAAAAAGATGTGGTAGTCTGCTTCTGTAAAAGCTTTTCAGCTTTGGAAACTCTACGGGGCAATTTAACTCTGTCCTTTAGGGTTTTTATGAGTCAGAATTGACTTGACGGCAATAGGTTAAATATATATTTGTTGTTGTTATTGTTGTGTTTCGTCAAATCTATATATATATTTATTTCTCTTGTGGGCCGTTGAGTCGATTCCAACTTATGGTGACTCTATAGGGCAGAGTAGAACTGCCCCATAGGATTTTCTTTATGGGGAAGGAGCCCTGGCGTTGCAATGGGTAAGCACTCACTGCTAACCAAAAGGTTGGTGGTTCAATCCCACTAGATGCTCCACAGAAGAAAAGCCTTGGCGAACTGCTCCCATAAAGCCTAGGAAACACTATGGGCAGTTCTACTCTGTCACATTGGGTGTCACCGTAAGTCGGAATTGACTCAATGGCACTTATCAACAATAACAACAGTCTTTTTTTTTTTTTTTTATGGGAATAGATAGCCAGTTCTTTTTTCCTGAAGAGTGGCTGGTGGGTTCAAACTGCCGACCTTTCAATTAGCAGTTAAGCTCTTAAGCACTGTGCAATACATATATAATAAATGCATATATTTATATGTATACATATATATAAGATATATGTACGAAAGCGGATAATACCAGAAAGATGTTTACCTGTGTTTTATTAACTGTGCAAAGGCATTTGACTGTGTGGATTATAACAAATTATGGATAACATTGCGAAGAATGGGAATTCTAGAACACTTAATTTTGCTCATGAGGAACCTGTACATAGATGAAGAGGCAGTCATTCGAACAGAACAAGGAGATACTGAGTGGTTAAAGTCAGGAAAGTGCGCGTCAGGGTTGTATTCTTTCACCATACTTATTCAATCTGTATGCTGAACAAATAATCCAAGAAACTGGACTATGTGAAGAAGAACGGGGCATCAGGATTGGAGGAAGAATCATTAATAACCTGGGATATGCAGATGACACAACATTGCTAGCTGAAAATGAAGAGGACTTGAAGCACTTACTGATGAAGATCAAAGATCACAGCCTTCAGTATGGATTACACATTAACATAAATAAAACAAAAATTCTCACAACTGGACGAATAAGCAACATCATGATAAATGGACAAAAGATTGAAGTTGTCAAGGATTTCATTTTACTAGGATTCACAATGAACACACAAGGATGCAGCAGTCAGGAGATCAAAAGACACGTCACACAGGGCAAGTGTGCTCCAAAAGACCTCTTTAAAGTGTTGAAAAGCAAAGATGTCACCTTGAAGGCTAAAGTGTGCCTAACCCAAGCCATGGTGTTTTCAGTCACCTCATATGCATGCAAAAGCTGGACGATGAATAAAGAAGATCAAAGAAGAATTGACGCCTTTGAATTGTGGTGTTGGTGAAGAATATTAAATATACCATGGACTACCAAAAGAACGAACAAATCTGTCTTGGAAGAAATACAACCAGAATGCTTCTTAGAAGCAGGAATGGCGAGACTACGCCTCACACACTTTGGACATGTTATCAGGAGGGATCAGTCCCTGGAGAAGGACATCATGCTTGGTAAACTAGAGGGCCAGCGAAAAAAAGGAAGACCCTCAACAAGGTGATTGACACAGTGGCTGCAACAATGGGTTTAAGCATAACAACGATTGTGAGGATGGAGAAGGACTGAACAATGTTTCGTTCTGTTGTACATAGAGTCTCTATGAGTCTGAAGTGACTTTAATGTATCTAATAAAAACAACATATACATAATACCTATATCTACATACATATATAGAGAGAGAGTTCCTGGGTGGTACAAACAGTTAAAAAGCACTCAGATGCTAACCAAAAGTTTGGTGGTTCAAGTCCATCCAGAGACACCTTGAAAGAAAGGTCTGGCAACTTACTTCCAAAAAAATTGGCCATTGAAAACACTATGGAGCACACTTCTATTCTGACGCCCATAGGTTTTCATGAGTTGGAATCGAATCTACTCAAGACAACTTGTCTGTCTCGAATTAGGGCTCAAATGAAATAAGGTAGGCAAAGCAATATGTGAGTTTTTAAGTTGCTACATAAATATGAGATGCCACTATTTGGCTCAGTCATACGACAAGGAGAATTCTCAAGGTAAACATGGAGGAGAGCCTGTTGTGATTGGAGCAGCTCAGAGTTATTCTTTTATGGATCCTAGTGTTTATGCTCTTTCTCAAGGTCTAGGTTGATTTTGTTTTCTACATCTAGAAGGGAAGGAAATGCATACCTAAGAAAGATTATAAAATTCCCAGCCTTACGGCTGGAGAAACCCTGAGAGTATTGCCCCCAGACACTCTTTCAGGTCAGTAATAAGGTCACTCCTGAGGTTCAACCTTCAGCCAAAGACTGAACAGGCTCATGGAACAATACAAGACTAAAGGGGCACACCAGCCCTGGGACAGGGACTGGAAGGCAGGAGGGGACAGGAAATCTAGTAATAATGAACCCAGGGTTGAGAAGGGGAGAGTTGACATGTTGTGGGGTTGTTAACCAATGTCATAGAACAATGGGTATACTAACTGTTTGATGAGAAGCTAGTTTGTTCTGCAAACCTTCATTTAAAGTACAATAAAGAAAAAAAATTCCCAGCCTTAGGTCTGTGAGAGGCAGAGCACAGGCAAGGGTATCTGGGTCCTCTGACCACTTACGGACATCTTTAATGGTTTCATTTCCATTAAGGAGAAAGGCGCTCACTTGCCAAGTTTCCGTCTTATTTGCAAAGCCATTCTTCCCATTCTTCTTTTATGCCACTACATAACAGGTATTTGTTGGATTGCTTTTATGAGACGCTAATTAAAGAAACACAAAATAAAATGCCATGGGGAAGTATAATGTAGAGCTAGTGATGTTTGTTGAATGAGCGATTTTAGACAAAGATCAAGTACAGAATGGTCAGCTCTGTCTAGCCAAACAGAAGAGTTTCACAAGGAGCTCATGCGTCCTTAAAGGCAGAACAGCCTCAAACAAAATCTACCTCCAGCTTCAGAGTTGGGTCTTCAAGGATTCTCTTTCTTAACTCTCATTTCACAGATAAGGAAAATAAGTCCCACCAGAAGAGGGAATTTGGCCAGAGGGGCCCAGAAAATGAGAGGTGGAGCTAAGACTCAAACCCAGATCTTCCACAATCATTATCTTTCTAGTAAACTCAGGATCATAATTTCATCAAAAAGTAGTCAAAGTTCCAAGTCCATAGTTGCAGCTCTTGATCCAGAACACCAAGCTATGCACCAAGTTATAGCTGCTTTCTTGAGGCTCAATCGTAGCCTCCTATTCAACTAGATCCCAGGGTTTTACAGAAAAGACTGGTGAGGCATCTCAGTCACTGAAAATGCATCACAAAGCTGGCCCAACAGAAGGCTATATATAGTCTGGGCAGGAAGTAGAAGGACAGAGTATCCAGGCAGAGCAGCGAATGAATAGCAAGCTGTCTTGGCAGGAGGCTGAAGACAGAAGTATGGGAAGACAGGTGGTGTCAGAAAGGTGGCGTAGGATGGGTAAAAACAAGTAGGAACTAAGGCAGGTGAAAGAAAGACAACCAAAGCCAATTTGCTAGATGTATAGTGTAAAACAACAGCTTGGCTCTAAAAAACAAACAAAAATGGACGGCCCCAGTACAAGGAGTGGGGTATGAGACCAACACAAGCCTAGTGGGTGTAGAACAGAATGCCTGGCCTAGAACCCCATTAAATTACCTTAGGATACAGAAAGGATTGGTGTTGGAGCCTGGAGCTAGTATTAAGTAGCTCCAATCATGGAGACTAGAAGACTGCAAGAGGTGAGAAGGTAGGTAGCTTCTGCTTTTCTGTACATCCCACCCTGAACCAATTTCATCCAGGGGAAAAGGAAAGGAGACAAAAAGGCAGCTAAGTTGATGCATAAAAATTTTTAAAACATTTGCTTCCAAAACAGACTCTTTTTTAAAATTGAGAAATAGTTGCAAAGAGACCTAAGGGCTGGAGCCCTTTTTTATTGGTGTGGCATTGTTCAGATGGCCCTAAAGTGGACAGCAAGGGAGGGAAGGCAGGGCTCTCTAGACATAACCCTGGATACCATCTGGAGGAAAACCAAAATCACTCAGCCTCCTCCCACTTCAGATCTTCAGTATATTTTTGGAAATGTATGGGGTGGTTAAATGGCCCATTCTCATAAAGATTTGAGCCTTGAAATATTTGACTTTATTCACAGCTGGACTTGGGCCAGGGCGACCATCTCTTAAGTGATTCCATGCCTTGGGGAGCCCAAGTTGGGGCTTTCATGTTCAAAGGACATGGTCCATTGAAGAACTTGCAATAGAAACTTGCTCTGATCTTCATAGTCCATTCTCATAGCCAAAGCAAGGCTGAATTTAAAAAGGTGGCTGTATTATGTTCCTCTCCTCCTCATCCCCACCTTATCAACTGTTCAAGGGCCTGTCAGGAATCTCAAGGGCAGAGGAAGATAATTCAAAACAGGAATAGAGGAGTTCTTGGTGCATAGGCAGAGTTTAGCTGTTAGGGTTTCTGGGATTTTTTTCCCAAAAGGCAAATATCTCTCAAGACATCCTTTAGCCATGCAAAGCAAACCATGCCAGCCAGACTTTTCGACTGGACTTTGGGGGCTGGCCCTGAGATAAAAGAGAAAAATTTTAGAATCTATACTCAGCCAGTGTGGTCTGAATTTCAAATGCATAAATTCAGAGGAGAGTGCAAATGCTTTCCTTTTATTAGGAAAATAAATGGAGTATAATTAACCATTGTCCCAGCTCAGGACTTCAAGATGGGCTAGATCTGTTCAGTCCATCCGAGAAGAGATTCTAACATTCAGGGTTGTCAAATGGGCAAAAGACGAGCCTTCACTGTTTATATGCGGGTAACATCTCAGGGTAGAAAGAAGGTACACACATAACTGATGGTTAAAACCAAAAACCCATTGTTGTTGAGTCAATTCCGACTCAGAGTAACCCTACAGCACAGAGTAGAACTGCCACATACAGTTTCCAAGGAGCGGCTGGTGGATTTGAACTGCAGACCTTTTGGTTAGCAGTCAAATTCTTAACCATTGTGCCACCAGGGCTCCAAATGATGGTTAAGCAATACATTAAGGCAGTGGTTGTTTGTTAGTTTGTGATAGAGACCATGTGGCCTGGGTTGGTGCTCAGAAAAGAGAGTCATGCTGGGACAGCCCAGAAAGTTCTGGGGAGGCATAACTAGAAGAGAGTCTTAAAGTTCACTGCAAGTAGAAGGGAAGAAGTGCTTCCTGTGGGAGAGAATGTAACGGGGATGATAAGAAGACTAAAGACTAAGCACCACGGTGCGTTAAGTATTGTGTTAGGCATTTAGCGTGCTGTTTTAACGTAGACATCCCATCCATGAGCTAAGTAAGGCTGTTCCCTAGTTTACAGAAGTAAAAACTGGTGAGTTAGGGAGGTTGAAAGACATGTCAGAGCTGTGTGTTCTTCCAGCCCTGACAGCCTGGTGCGCTGCGCTGGAGTTGCCAACCAGAAGCATTTCTAGGACTCTGACTTCCTCTGGGAAGCAACTCACACTTGCCAGCCTTTATCTACCTAGATCAAGAATGATGCTTTTACTTGGACAGAGATTGAGCTACCTCCTGCCAGCAGCAACTGTCGTACCTAGCTGGAACAGCTGGTATAACTTGGCTGTCTGTACTGGACTGTGAGATACTTGGTTCTAGGCTCTGGAGGTAAACTCCCTTCACTGCTTCTCTCCATGCCTGGATTGGCTCTGCAGGGTTGAAACACTTGGGATTGGGCTCTGCTCTACCTCCAGCCTAACTGGGTTCCAGCTCACCCTCTTAAAGCCCATGCTTTTTCATGACCTCTGGAGTAGCCTGGGGCCTTTGTCTTAAGGGCTGCACCTTTCATCTTTTTATATTGTCAACACAACCCCTCCACCATGCTACCAACAAGTGGGGCCTCTCATCTATAGGCAGCAATATACACCAGGCTTCTTGTTCATGAGAAATTTTGGTTTGCTGCTGGGCACAAGCTAGGGCTAATGGCACAAAGACACCAGTGAGCATGATCAGGAACCACTGGAGAGAACAGTGGGGGAGGAGAGGTTAGGGTTGGAAAATGCTGGGAAACAGAGAAGTGAGAGCAGTGTTGGACAAAATCATATTGTTAATTGCTGTTGAGTTGGCTCCAACTCATGGCAATCCCATGTACAACAGAACAAAACATTGCTTGGTCCTGCACCATCCTCACGATCGCTGGTATGCTCAAGTCCATCATTGTAGCCACTGTGCATTTTTAGTTCATTCCAACCTAGGGGGCTCACCTTCCAGCACTATATCAGACAATATTCTGCTGTGATCCATAATGTTTTCATTGGCTAATTTTCAGAAGTAGATCACCTTTCTTTCTAGTCTGTCTTAGTGGGAAAGAGCCACTGTCTACCATGGGTGACCCTGCTGGTATTTGAAATATTGATGGCATGGCTTCCAGCATCATAGCAACACACAAGCCACCACAGTGTGACCAACAGACAGATGAGTGAAAGCCAAACTATAGGCAATGCGAAATGCCATATGGGGGATTTAGCTTTCCACTCTGATGGTATTAGTGTTTGATGATCAGTCTAGAAGTTGCACTGAGACCAGATGAAAGGGGGAGAGATTAGAGGTGGTAGAATGGTGAAGAAAATGACATAACGATCCAAGAATGAAACCATGTGGATTGTGACTAAGGTTCTTGTACGAAGAGTTGAGTGAGATAGATGCAAGCAAAAATCTCGGGAATAACCCATTGAACTTGGCTTTTGACTGTGTAGTAAAGAAAGTGGATTTCTCATAGTAATAGATCTTATTAAAACATCTCTAATCTCCAAAAAGGGATGAGGAGTGTAAAGGCCACCTCCACCTTCAGGCAAGACTTCACTCAAGATGTTCCAGACAGGACGTTTTATTCTGCATATTTCCCCAGCTCTCTGGAGAGGTTTTCAATGTCTCACAGCAACTGATAGATGTTCTGAAGTCCTGCCTGCACAATGGAAGCATCTCAATTTCTTCTTGGTTACAGTGCTGATGTATGAGGACTGCACATCTCTACGATTGGGTTCTTGTCCTTTGGAAAGTCGGCCCCAGCCTGGGAATGGACGGATAATAATCTCAAAGACATCCTCTTAACCTGGTGCAGTGAATGCTTTCAGTGCCCCCTTAGATAACCTTTATAAGACTTTCGCACCCATTCCCCAGCTACAGAAACTGTTGGCTGCTAAAAGCACAAAGCCATTCCTTTCAAAGCTGTTCAGGCCAATAGAGAAGATGCACACCACACCCCTGGCCAACTTGCAGCCATTGATTGACTGACACAGAGTTACAAAAGTCCAGCCCTTTTGCTTCAACGTAAGGCTAACTCTGTGGTGCAATTCATGCTCCAGGGCTCCCTTTGGCATCAGGCTGAAGCCAACTCCAGCTGAGACCACATCTTTGCTTAGTTCTTCTCCCTGCCCCATACTGCCTACTTCATTCTTCTTCTTCCTGCGTTCCTCCAATAAATCACTTGCCAAAGAATCTGCATCTTAGGCCACACTTTAGGGAACCTGAATTAAGACTTGGGACTCAAAAATATTTAATTCATAAGAGCTAAATCTACACTCTGTTCTGAAGCTTGTACAGTTTACTAAACAGAAAACTGTAATCATAAATGTGTTGGCCAGAGTCCAGTCAGGAAAACAGAATCGATACCAAGCAGTCCAATCAAAAGAAGACCTAGTTATGAAAGCGTTGGAAGTGGTGAAAATGGGACAGAGGTGGAAACCAAAGATAAGAAAGATGCCATCATCCATAGGGCTAGAGGGACAAAGGGCAGAGATGGAGTCATTAGAACTTAGGGGCCAGGGATGCCTGAGTGGAGCTGAACCTTGAAGTTGGAAACATGGGGGAAGCTGACCAGTGGGAGTGGTAGCCATGGAGAGACGAAGTCACACCTGCTCTCCAATTTCCCACCAGTGCTTCCTGTTGGCTGCACCTAACAGGAAGTGAGTAGACAGGGAGCCTGGGAAATTCATTTGCAGGATGGCTGATGTTTTTGGTTTGATGCCATATAGAGCAGAGCAGGGGAAGGGCAGGGATAGACAAATGACCATCACAATACTGGGAAAAAACTGTAAATTATATGCATAGTCAACTATAGCGAGTTACAAGTCAACTGCCCATTCATCTAAGCCACTGGAGAAGCCATCAGCAGGAAGAGACTCAGGGAAAGTCTCTGGGCTGTTTCTCTTCTCCCTGCTTCCTCTGCATGTGTCAGCTTTGTATCCTTTTCTGAGGCCCATGCTGATTGGTTCTAGACTGATCACTTCCATGTAGTAGATCCAATTGTTGATTTACTAACTGCAGAGAATTCTATAGTCTCTTTTTCTCAAACTGCTCACTGCAGGATTTGCAGTAGAGTGTTTTCATTAACTCTGCATCTATATTTCTTGCTGTCTTTGATCCCATTTGCTACTGCACTATTCAGTGCAGACGTTGGATGGGGGACTTGCTTCTAATTTTCAAGCAGGATGATCGCAGTGCCTGTGACAGTTCAGGATTACCAGCTGCCCTTTGCATTATGATAGCCAAATAGGTCAATAAACCTCCCAGGTCTCGGTGGGAAGAGCATGGCCACCAACCTTGGGGCCAGTGGAAGAAACGTCCCCTTCCCTTCTTCAATCGTTGCTTTTGGAAATACTTCATAGCTGACTTCCGTCATTACTCACTCCATTGCCCCCTCTTCCAAGCCATTATGTTTTGCTATTTTTTACCCTTTCGTGTGTAGGTTGCATTGATGACAGTTAGTGGATTAATCACTAAGCGTGATCCTCAAGTCCTTTTTATACCAGTTGTTGAAGCAATTCCTCCCCCTCCTCTCAGCTGAGCTGTCCCCCTATGGAGGAAGTCATATGGGTCAGATGTCCTCCCCCTTTTCCTATATCCTCACTACATGGCAGGACCTAAAAGGCCTTTTCGTTACCAGGGCTCTAGGAATGGCTTTGCATGTGACTCAGTGGCTGCCTTGTTATAGGCTCTCTGACGTGGCACCTTGCATCAGAGATGTGAGTGCCTCTGTGACAAATTCTCAAGCATAGGTCTTTTAGGGACACCCAGTGCTTTACATGAGCCTCATGTGTTTCTTGCTTGATTCTCTATTCATTCGTTCAGCACATATTTATTGAGCTCCTACTGTGGGCTTGACCCTGGGATTGTGATAGAACTGCACCATGAGTAAAGGGCATATTAATTGATCTGTCCCACCCAAAACCAAAACCCACTGCCGTCAGGTCAATTCCAACTCATAATGACCCTATAGGACAGAGTAGAACTACCCCATAGGGTTTCCAAGGCTGTAAATCTTTACAGAAGCAGACTGCCACATCTGTCTCTTGCAGAGTGGCTGGTGGGTTCCAACTGCCGACCCTTCAGTTAGCAGCCAAACGCTTTAACCACGGCACCATCAGGTTTCCTCATCAGTCCCACAACACTAGCAAAACAACTCAGTTGGAAGTTTGCTCAATAAATATTTCATTCATTAAAAAAAAAAACCTAATTGGGAGAGATTTGTGTTCCTGGCACTGTGCTAAGCACACATTTATTGATTAACATGGTAGAGCCACGATTCCTCCATCCTTCTTATTGTTCTCTGTGTTTGGAGTATACCTCCCACTCCATTGACTCAAGGCCTGGTCATAGGACTTGCCTTGGCAAGTGGAAAGTGAGCAGAGGCAACAAGTTGCCAATTTGGAGCTGAGACCTTAAGAAACATCACATCCTGCTGCTCTTCCATCTTGGAATTCCCACTCTTCACCATAAGAAGAGGCTTCTCCAGGTAGTCATTTTGCCTTCAGGCTGGGTCTTAAGATTACCCATTAGGCAACCTGAAGCCTGGAGCCTGGAGCTGGGGCCAACTGAGTTGCAGCTGGCTCACAGATTCATGAGTAAGAAGTAAATACTTATTGTTGAAAGCCACCGAGATTTTGGGAATATTATTTACACAACAATACTGCAACAAAAACCTAACCATTCAGGAGAGTTATATAACCTCTCTATGCTTTATTTATTTATTTAATCTGTGAAATGGGAACAACAGTACCTACTTCTTGCACGACTTGGCTCCTTGGAACTCCTGGCTTCACGGGTCTCAAAGTAATTAAAAAATGTAAAATGCTAAGCACAATGCCTCACATACAGAAAGTGCTTCATACATGATGGCTCTCTCATCATCATCAATATTAATACGTCTACAAGATTTATCCATTTGGCCCTTTGACCATGGTATACACACTTCTGGAGTGGGCTCTAGGTTAATCGATAGCCATTGCTGTAAAAATCCAGTGCTTACATGATACCGCAATCGACTGAGCTCAGATCATAATTGCTCTCTGAGCTGACAACAATTTAACTTGAATTTCCTTAATATATCAAGTGAAGACTGTGTGAATTGCAGGTGCTAAAATCCATTACCACGTCACTCTGTCTGAGATTTGTGAGCCAAGGGAATCTAACACCACAATCCCTACACATCATTAAAGAGGTGGTTTCCTCAAGAACATCAGGTGAGAAGGGTAATTTAATGAGAGAAGTAATAGGCTTCCAAATGAAAATTCAAGTTTTAAGAATTAGGTCATCCTAAATGGAACTCAGAAATCTAAAAATAGACTAATTCCATGCAGGGCAGGAGACAAGGCGTTTGGGCTTAATGTGAAGCAGGAAGTTAAAACTGAGACCGTTGCATAAAGCCAGGATCCCACACTCTTTGCATAAAGTGAAGGTCCCACACTCACTGGGCCAGTGAACTAGAGAAAGCCTACTCACCCTCAAAGGAAGGCAACAAACCAGACTGAATCTGTCTCAACACATGCTCAGAATAGAAAAGAGTATCCTTGGGGAATTTGCATCCCAAAGTTGCCTTATGTGGGCTCAGAGTTCAAGTTCATCCCAGGAGACCCCAAACCTAGAAATTAATAAAAAATGGTCCTGGGTAGGCAATGTCTCTGGGGCATCTGTAAAGAAGCAAAACTGAAACAGCTTGGGAGGGATTCTCACCACCCCAACCTAAGCCACACAGAACACTCACAGATAAAGCCCACCCAACATGAGTTCACAAATTTCAAATTATAAAACACATGCTGAAACAAAACCCTACCAGCCACAGTCAGGAGAATCAATAATCGGCAGAATTAGACTGCTAAGAATTTCAGATAATAAAAGTATCAAGTGAAGAATATAAAATAAATATGTTTAAAATGATTGAATAGAGACTACAATATAGAGATTAAGGTCTCTGAGTGGTGCAAGCAGTTTGCTATCAGCTGCTACCCCAAAGGTTGGTGGTTCAAACCCACCTAGCAGCTCTGCCAAAGAAAACCCTGGTGAACTGCTTCTGTAAAGATTCCAGCCAAGAAAACCAGTGGAGCAGTTCTGCGCTGTAACACACGAGGTCGCCATCAGTCAGAATTGACTCGATGGCGACAGGTTTGGGTTTGTGGCTTATTTATTTAGGTATAATACAGAGGTTAACTTTATATTATTTTGCTGTAATATAGAGGTTGGAGTCCTAATGGCACAGTGGTTAAGAAGCTTGACTGCTAACCAAAAGGTTCACAGTTCGAATCCAGCAGCTACTCCTTGGAAACCCTGTGGGGCAGTTCTACTCTGCAACATATGGTGTTGCCATGAGTCAGAATGGATTTCATGACAACTAGTCTGGTGGTTTTTGGTGGGTCCAGCCACAGGACAGGGGAGTGTCCAGGAGCCAGGGAGGAGAAGCCTTGCCCATAGCCTCAGTTAATACCTGTGTGATGACATTTGAGCCTGACTGCACACACGGGAATGGCCTAGAGATGGACAAGAGACCAGAATCATTAGGAAATCATACCTGGGAGACAAAGCACAAAGGAGGTGAGTGATTCATCTAGGGGCCAGGCTAAGAGACACACCCAAGGAAGCCAGAGGACACGGTCACTCCCACAGTGGTGGGCGGTGTGTCTACCTGGGGAAAGGGAGTTACCACCCTAGGAACATGGGTATCACAGAAGGACCACAGGAGGGAGAAAATGTAGCAGGAACTGAACATTCAACCTGCTTCTACGTATTTACAGTTGTTTTTCCTCCCTTTTCTCTATCCCATCAGTGGGACACAAGCCACTGTTCTAGTGGAGGGCACTTCCCATCCACCAGGACCGACTGCAAATATTTCTCATCAGTTGCTGGCAAAGTTTGAAGAGCAGACCCTCTCTGCCCTCAAGGCAAGGGGAACCAGTATTTGGGTTGCTACATGTTTGCGCTCTAGATTTTAATGAGCCAAAGTTAATTGAGAAAGAAAAAGAACCAAGGCTTGTGTGTGGAAGAAACAAGAAAAAGCAGGTCAGGAATCAAAGGAAGATTGTGGGGACAGGAGCAAGCAACAGGTTCCTCCTGGATGGGGCCTGGAAACTAGGGATATGCCCCCTGAACACCTTCAGGGGAAGTGGGGGGTGAGCTCAACCTCCTACTCTATGAGAGTGTTTACTTTGGAGACATTACAGAATTAGTCCAAAAACCCTCAGTCAGTAGCGTTTATACCAGAAGAAGATACCTCATTAGCCATTGTGGGGTATGAGAAG
The DNA here is from genome assembly GCF_024166365.1 of Elephas maximus indicus. Lineage (NCBI taxonomy): Eukaryota > Metazoa > Chordata > Mammalia > Proboscidea > Elephantidae > Elephas > Elephas maximus. The sequence goes on from NC_064838.1 coordinate 45,353,300, forward strand.
CATAGCTGTGACACCAGGGGAGGCAATCTGTTCTTTCACAGCAGGCGGCTGACAACATCTGCTGCCAACCCAGCACGCACAGGCTTGCCTGGAGGAGGGCATCCAGACAAACCTGAGGCATTAAGCTCCCTTTCAACTTTACTTCTTTAAAAGAAGTAGCACAGCCAATAGCATCCAATTCCATGGAACAACCATAGCTCCAGTCCGCAGAGCTCAACAACACGCAAACCCACCTCAGGCCCCTTGCACTTGCTCTTCCCCTGCCCGGGGCCCTTCCCTCGGATGTTGGCATGGCTCCATCCCTCACTTCATTCCATCCTCTGCTGAAACATTACCTCCTCAGAGAGACCTTATATGGCCATCCTATGGCCACTGTACCTGAAATTGCATCGCCCTCAATTCTCTCTAACGCTGTTTGGATTTTCTCCCCAGCACCTATTACTCCTGGCATCATTCTGTATGTTTGTTTATTTTCTGTCTCTCCTTCCTGCATATAAGCTTCAAAAGGGCAGGGGATTCGTCTGTTCTGTTCACTGCTATATCCCTGTTATAGGGAACAATGCCTGGCACAAGGTAGGCACTCAGGCAAATATTAGGAGAATGAAGGACTATCAGATTCTGAAAGTTAACCCTGCCATCAATACTTTGTCGCTGTTGCTGTTGCTGTTGTTAGGTGCCATCAGGTTGGTTCGGACTCATAGTGACTGTATCTACAACAGAAAGAAACACTGCCCAGTCCTGTGCCGTAATGGATATTTGTAGCTGCTTGGGAGGCATCTCTTCCCAGGCATATTTTGAGCACCTTCCAACCCAAGGGGCTCATCTTCTGGCACAGTATCAGACAATGTTCCGCTGCTACTCATAAGGTTTTTGCTGGCCAATTTTTTCAGAAGTAGATCACCAGGTCCTTCTTCCTAGTCTGTTTTAGTCTGGAAGTTCAGCTGAAACCTGTCCACCATGGGTGACCCTGCTTGTATTTGAAATACCAGTGGCATAGCTCCCAGCATCACAGCAACATGACAAACTGAGAGATGCGTGGTGGATACTTTAGGAGTCCCTAAATACTTCAGGTGGCACAAATGGTTAAGTGCTTTGCTACTAACCAAACGGTTGGTGATTTGAATCTACCCAGGGGTACCTCAGAAGAAAGACCTGGCAACCTACTTCCAAAAAATTAGCCACTGAAAACCCTGTGGAGCACAGTTCTAATCTGACACACACGCGGTTACCATGAGTCAGAGTTGGCTTGACAGCCAGTGGGTTTTTTTGGAAACGATACTTTAGTTAAAATATAGATGTGTTTCAAAGATGTTTATCTTAAGTCAGTGAAGTATGATCTCAGGCCACTAGGACCTTCTACAAGCTAAAGCAAACCAGATTGTCTTATTAACCCACTCCGCTATTAGAAAAGAAAAGCTGTCTGGAGCCTGAATTACCTGTTGGACTTCTCCATCAATTGACTTCTCAGTCATTAATTTATCTTTGTGTAGTTGTCAGAGCTCAGGAACATCAATCAGCTGATGCCTGCCACTGATTCATGAGCAAGGCCATAGGGCCTGGCCTGTCACTTCTGTTCTTTGCCTCATTGTGCTGCTTCTTTAATTTAATTTCCTCCTTTTAATGTAAAGACAAGGACAATGTAAAATAAACTCAAACAATACAAAAGCGTTGACAATAAAAAATTAATTTCCTCTTAATATCAGACCCTTGGTCTCCCTCATCAGAGACATCCATTAGTACCTCACCGTGGTTGCATTGCTCACATTATAACAAGATTAATCAACTTTTCATGTATTTTTGGCCTTTTGGATATCCTATTCTGTAAATGATCTATTCAAGACTCGTGCCTATTTTTTCAATGGGTTTTATGTCTTTTTCTTATTGATTTGTAGTACTTTGTATTCCAGATACAAGTCTTTTGTCAGTTATATGTGTTCCAAATACCTTCTCTCACTCTGTGGCTTGCATTTTCCCTCTTAAAGGTGATTTTTATCAACAGAAGTTCTTAATTTTGAGTCCAGTTTATCAATTTTTTCCTTATGGTCAGTCAGTTTTTTGTGCCTTAATCTAAGATAATGAAGGTATTTGTCTGTGTTATCTTCTAAAGAATTTATTGTTTTGCCTTTCACATTTAGGGTTAAAGTCCACCTTGAACTGATTTTTCTGTACAGTGTGAAGTAGAGATCCAGTTAATTCTTTTCCATATCAATATTCCATTGTACCAGTACCATTTACTAAAAAATTCTTTGTTCCAATCCTCTGCAGTGTCACCTTGTCATAAATCAAGTGTCATACGTAGGTTTGTTTCTTGGTTCTCTACTTTGCTCCGTTGATGCATTTGTCTAGGTTTTAGTCTTAGATACCCGTAAACCCATTGCCGTTGAGTCGATTCCGACTCATAGCAACCCTGTAGGACAGAGTAGAACTGCCCCATAGGGTTTCCAAGGAGTGGCTGGTAGATTTGAACTGCCGACTTTTTGGTTAGCAGCCAAGCTCTTAACCACTGCTCCACCAGGGCTCTTTATCTTAGGTAGCTCTACCTTAATTATTAGAGTTTTATAATAATTCTTGTTATCTGGCATAGCAAATCACCCTGCCTTGTGTTTCTTCTTCAAGAGCATCTTGATTATTCTTGGTCCTTGTACTTCTATATAAATTCTAGAAAGAAATTCTTAATTTTCACAGAAAGAAAAACCTATTCATATTTTGAGTGAGATTACATTGAATGAAACTGTATATCAATTTGATGAGAATTAATATCTTCTACAGTATTGAGTCTTCTAGTCCATGAACTACCACATTTGTGGTGTGCTTTTAAAATTTTCTTTTTCTGTAACTGTTTTGCACTTGTTCTTTTTTTAGATTTATTTCTAGTTATTATTTTATACTATAATAGCAAGTGGTTTTTTTTTTTATGATTTGTTCTTGCTGATACATAGACATGTAATTGGTTTTTATAAACTGACTTTGTATGCTACAATCATTCTAATTAGAAAATTTTTTTACAATCCGAATTACCTGTTGGACTGCTCTATTTATTGATTTTTCAGCCATAATTTATATGTTGATGCTCTTTCATTTTTTATGCACATACTTATGTCACATCTGAATAATGACAGTTTTGTTCCTTTCCTTTGGATACTTATTCATTTTATTTGTTCTTCTTGCCTAACTGCACTGGTTAGGATCTCCAGGACAATGCTGAATAGAAGGGTTGATAATAAGCACCCATCTCTTGTTGCTAATATCAAAGAAAATGCTTTTAATGTTTCACTATCAAGTATGTTTTCTGTAGTTATATTTAAGTAGATACCCTTTAGTTGAATAAGGAACTCTCCTTCTCTTCTAAGTTTGCCAAGTTATTTTAAAAATAATGAATGAATGTTAAATTTTATGAAATGTTTTTTATGGATTTATTGAAAAATATTTCTCCCTTTTATTTCCTTTTTTATTACTGTAAAAAATACACATAACACAACATTTGCCAAGTCAAGATTTTTTACATGAACAATTCAATGATACCAATTACATTAATCATGCTATTTTCTATTTCATTACCTTCCATGCTTTTCTGTATTATTTCCTTCCTTTAAATTTCTTTCAGTTTATTTACTTCTCTTTTTCTAACTCTCTGAAATGAATGAATCTTGACTTGGTAATTCTGTATGGAATTTACCAACCCAAGAAGCAGAGTATAGGGATGAACCTGGAATCCGGGGCCACTTCGACCAGGAGACATTTGTGTGTGTGTATTCTATGAGGGTTCCTTGGCTGCAAGCAACAAACACTCATTCTGCACAATTTAAGCACAAATGGCCTAAGTTTCAAAGAGGATAGGAACCAGGGCACTCTATGATCTGGGGAGCAAGAACTAATACAGTTTTCATATTAGTCTGCTCAAACATCAAATTCCAAGGAGCGAGCAACTGGTTTATCCAATTTACGTCAAATGCCCACGTCCTGACCAGGAGCAGGTAGGGTAGACTGCATCCAGTAAGGAGATCTGGTTCCTCAAAAGCAAATCCAGGGGCTTTTATCAGAAGAATCATGAATGGATGCTGGGCACACAAAAAAGAAAACAGATGCCCATTACAGATACAGAAAGAGAAATACAGCAGGAGGAAACATGAGAGAGAGAGAGAGGGAGGGAGGGAGGGAGGGAGGGAGGAAGGAAGGAAATGAAGCAGGAGAGGCAGGTAAGTTAGACCAGTGTGAGCCACCTGAATAGGAGAATGTACCATCTATAATTGAATAATTGGAGCTCCAATTTCACATGGTGTCTTGTGACAAAGATGTGGTGAAGCCCTTGTGAAATTGTTCACTACAGATTAGTAAGTAAGCATAAGTAATTCTGTGCTTACCTTTCTTATTGGATAAACTGCCCCTGGTAGATAGTGTTCGGAGCCGTCCAAAGTTCAGCAGTGAGATGACCATTCCAGCTGACTGTGAACTTGGGGACCCTCAACAGCCAGCCAAAGAAAGCATAATGTGCTTGTTTGTCTTTGCTTTACAGTTTGCAAAGTATATTTATACACATTACCCTCTGACCTTCTAGTCAGCGCAGCTTTGCACTTGTGCTCCACTGTAATTCCTTTGCCTTTCTGGTAGAGCACCAACTAGAGGCTGCTTTATGTAATCGTCACCAACATCCACCTTAGATTCCTGGGCAAAGAAGCCCTGGCAGAGCACGCAGTCGGGACTGAGAAGACCTTGGAGGAGGTCTCTACCGCCACCCCATTTATGAACTGAGTGACAAAGGCAAGTCACACAGCTTCCTGAATCTCAGTAGACTCGCCGTGAAGAGAGGACATCACAATGTCGACCACAGGGCTGTTGGGAGAACCAAATGAAGCCAGATACATGAGATGCTTTGTAAACTTTACAAGGCTGTGTAATAACATATTAGTCAACTCGTGGTGCTTACCCAGGGCCTTGAAACTGTAACAAGGTGTTAATACAGATACAATGAGACACAAAAATGTGAAATTCTAAAGCTGGACCACTTGTGCAAAAATTACAAAGGCAATTGTCAAAAACTGGTTTCATAACTCCTGAGTCTTCACACCTATTCTGAGAATCCAAAAATAGTAAACAGAAAGAGAGGACTTGGAATTGGAAGAGTTTTTTTTTTTTTTTTTTTTTTGAGAAAGCTATTGACATGTCATAAGATCCCCACCCAACCAGGAGGGAGGGTAGAGATTGCTACCTTCACCTCAAGTTTGGTGAAGGAGCTTCCCTGGGACCACTCAGAAAGCTGTGAAGTGCGTTGCCTGCAGCTGGACCATGTGAGGGAGCGTGGAAGCTCAGTGCCTCCTATACAGCTGACAGAGACAAAGTGGTCCAGGTCTGCGGGGTTGAGGGGACAGAGCTGGGTGCATGTGAGCCTTGCAGAAGAGGAACAGAGTGGGCTTTACTTGGGTTTTTCTTAGGGCCCAGCAGCAGGGAACTGAGGGGGAATGTTGGGTCTTCAGAGACTGTGGAAAGAACCCCATTTGACTTCTGGGACAGAGAGGCAGCTGTCTAGATGAGGGGAACTCCAGGTGAAGGGCTAGCAGGAAACCCTCAAGGAGCCCACAAGAGCCCCCTGAGAAAAATGGTCAGCTCCAGCCATCTGCCAGAGCAAGAGAGCACAGATCCTCTTCTGTTTACAACTGAGGAGGACTTTTTCTGCCCCTACTTCTCCTCAGTCAATGCCCACGGAAACAGCAATAAAGAAATCAAATGATGTATTGCATTCAGCAAATCGACTGCAAAAGACCTCTTTAATGTGTTAAAAAGCAAAGATATCATTTTGAGAACTAAGGTGTGCCTGACCCAAGCCATGATATTTGCGATTGCCTCATATGCATGGAAATGCTGGACAATGAATAGGAAAACTGAAGAATTGATGCATTGAATTCTGGTCTTAGTGAAGAATATTAAATATACCATGGGCTGCCAGAAGAACGAACAAATTTATCTTGGAGAAAGTACAGCCAGTCCTGGAGAAAGTACAGCCAGAACGTTCCTTGGAAGTGAGGATGGCAAGACTTCATCTCACTTACTTTGGACATGTTATTATAAGGGACCAGTCCCTGGAGAAGGACATCATGCTTGGTAAAGTAGAGGGTCAGCGAAAAAGACAAAGTCCCTCAATAAGATGGAATGACACAGTGGCTGCAACGATGGGCTCAAACATAGCAATGATAGTGAAGATGGCACAGGACTGGGCAGTGTTTCATTCTGTTGTACATAGGGTCACTATGAGTTGGAACTGACTTGATGACATCTGACAACAACGACAACAACAACTTTTCCTCTATCCTTTCCCCACATCTGGGGATCAGGAACTGTCTAATCTGTTGGCCTCTGTATAGTCCAATGGCTCTGTATTTCTAATACATCTTCCCCACAAACACAAAGTACAGAAATCCCTTGTGGGGCTGCAGGGTGTACCAGCAACTGGGATGAAAGAGATCCCAGGGAAATTTTACCTTTCCCTCTGCCTCTTGGCAGGCAACCCTGAACGATTCCTGATACATGACTCCAAATAGGACTGGCTATATAATTTGCAGCCCCAGTGCAAGATGACAATGCAAGGCCCCTTCTTTAAAATTATTAAGGATTCCAAGACAGCAACAGCAGGGCATTGATCCAAGTGTGGGGCCCTTCTAAATGCAGGCCCTCTGCAACTGCACAGGCCACATGCCCATGAAGCCAGGCCTGACCCCAAATCTCCCCCATTAGCAAGTACTAATAGAGGGGATTCTAGAATCCAGCTCCCCTTCAGGGAGGTCTACCTCAGGCCACACCCCTCAGATTGACATGAACAAACATGTGCAAGCAGGTCTCCTTCCTCCTAGGGGGAAACAGGTAAGGGAGAAGACTAGTGCAAGCTGGAACAGGGTCACCTTACAGACCCAGAAAAGGCTCAGTCCAACCATGTAGCTACAGACCCCAGGGCAGAAAGGATTCTATGGCAAGATATAGCCTCCATATAAGAGCCCAGGGATGCCTGGCAAGTTTACCTTCAATTGCAAGTAGAGCAGAGTGACTCTCAGCTCACAAAAGCATGGGCTGGTTCTGAGCTGGTTAGGATCTTTTGAGCCACGTGGTTAAAATCCTGGCCAGATTTTTCTGGAAGGTAGCCACATCCTCTGTGAGGAAGAGAATCTCCAGAGCAACCAAAAAGAGCACCTATAAAACAGAAATAAATAAATAAAATGATTAGAATAAGAAAGAATAAGAGCCTTCAAGGGGCTTCCTACAGGGTCCCCACTCCTTAAACTGTGCCTCCCTGCACTGGTTCACTGATGAGAATCAGCCCAATGGAGGTGGTCATAAGACTAATGATGCCTTTTTAGCCCCCTAATTCAAACTGAAAAGTGTCTCCTAACCCCAAATGAAATACGCAAAAACCTGTACTTAGAAAGCCAAAAAGGAAGAACACACTCAGCATTTCTCAAGATGAAAGGACTGAAGAAAAAATCCAAGCCTCAAGTTGCAATATCGAAGGATTCTATGGGCAAAACATTGAACGACGCAGGCAGCATCAAAACAAGACGGAAGTACTACAGAGTCACTGCACCAAAAAGCATTGGTTGACATTTAACCATTTCCAGAGGTAGCATATGATCAAGAACTGATGGTACTGAAGGAAAAAGTCCAAGCTGCACTGAAGGCACTGGCAAAAACTAGCCTCCAGGAATTGACGGAATACCAATTGAGATGTTTCAACAAACAGATGCAATGCCGGAAGCACTCACCTGTCTTATGCCAAGACATTTGGAAGACAGCTACCTGGTCAACTGACTGGAACAGATTGATATTTGTGCCCATTTCAAAGAAAGGTGATTCAACAGAATGCAAAAATTATCCAGCAATATCATACACAAGTAAAATTTTGCTGAACATCACTCAAAAGCTGTTGCAGCAGTACATCGACAGGGAACCGCCAGAAATTCAAGCTGGATTCAGAAGTGGATGTGGAAAGAACGATATTGCTGATGTCAGATGGATCTTGGCTGAAAGCAGAAAATACCAGAAAGATATCTGCCTGCGTTTTATTAACTACATAAAGGTATTTGACTGTGTGGATCATAACAAATTATGAATAACACTGTGAAGAATGAGAATTCCCGAACACTTAATTATGCTCATGTGAAACCTGTGCATAGACCAAGAGGCAGCGGTTTGAACAGAACAGTGTTTAAAATCAGAAAACGTGCACATCAGGGTTGTAGCCTTTCACCAAACTTATTAAGTCTGTATGCTGAGCAAATAATCCAAGAAGGTGGACTTTATGAAGAAGAATGTGGCATCAAGATTGGAGGAAGACTCGTTAACAACCTGCGATATGTAGGTGACACAATCTTGCTTGCAGAAAGTGAAAAGGACTTGAAGCACTTACTGATGAAGATCAAAGACCACAGCCTTCAGTTTTCTTTATGTCTCAACATAAAGAAAACAAAAATCCTCATAACTCATAACTGGACCAATAAGCAACATTGTGATAAACGGAGATAAGATTGAAGCTGTCAAGGATTTCATTTTATTTGGAGCCACAACTAACACCCATGGAAGCAATGATCAAGAAATCAAAAGACGTATTGCATTGGGTAAATCTGCTGCCAAAGACCTCTTTAAAGTGTTAAAAGGCACAGATGTCACTTTAAGGACTAAGGCGGGCCTGACCCAAGTCATGGTGTTTTCAATTGTCTCGTATGCATGTGAAAGCTGGACAACGAATAAGGAAGACCAAAGAAGAACTGATGTCTTTGAATTATGTTGTTGGCAAAGAACATCGAGTACACCACGGACTACCAGAAGAACGATCACATCTGTCTTGGAAGAAGTACAGCCAGAATGCTCCTTAGAAGTATGGATGGCAATACTTTATCTCATGTACTTTGGACATTTTATCATGAGATAATGTGTCTAATTCCTGGAATGACATCATACTTGGTGTTATGGATTGAATTGTGTCCCCCCAAAAAGTGTGTCAACTTGGCTGGGCCATGATTCTCAATATTGTGTGACTGTCCACCATTTTGTCATCTGACATGATTTTCCTATGCATTGTAAATCTTACCTCTTTGATGTTAATGAAGCAGGATTAGAGGCAGTTATGTTAATGATACAAGACTTAACCTACAAGATTAGGTTGTATCTTGAGTCGGTTTATTTTGAGCTATAAAAGAGAGAAGTGAGCAGAGAGACAGGGGACCTCATTACCACCAAGGAAGAAAAGCCAGGAGTGAACACGTTCTTTAGACCCAGGGTCCCTGTGCTGAGAAGCTCCTAGACCAGAGGAAGATTGATGACAAGAACCTTCCCCTAGAGCCAACAGAGAGAGACAGCCTTCCCCTGGAGCTGGCACCCTGAATTCAGATTTCTAGCCTCCTAAACTGTGAGAGAATAAAGATCTGTTTGTTAAAGCCATCCACTTGTGATATTTCTGTTATAGCAGCACTAGATAACTATGAGGCTTGGTAAAGTTAAGGGCCAGTGAAAAAGAGGAAGACCTTCAATGAGATGGATTGACATAGTTGCCAACAGTGGGCTCAAATATAGCAAGAACTGTGAGGATGGCGCAGGACCAGGAGCGGGTCGTTCTGTCGTATATAGAGTCGATATGAGTCAGAACCGAATTGATGGCACCTTAAAACAACAATTCCACCTAGCAGTCCCTGGGTGAAGCAAATGGTTTAACACGCTTGGCTGCTTAATGGAAAGGTCAGAGGTTCAAGTCCACTCTGAGGCACCTTGACAATCTACTTCCAAAAATCAGCCACCGAAAACTCTATGGAGCACAGTTCTACTCTGACACACATAAGGTTGCCATGAGTCAAAATCGACTCAGTGGCAACTGGTTAATCCTAACTGCATCTTGGCAGCTCCCAAAATAGGGGAAGGATCCTTCCTGGTTGCTACACTCCTGTTCAGACTCACTCTTCTTCCTCCATCGCTTCAGAAATGTGGCCTCTGAGGGGAAACAATCTCATTATACTGAGAAAGACCAGCCTAGTCACAATGTACCCGAGTAGATGCATGTCCCTGTTTAATGTCTGTCTTTCCCACCGGTTAGTAAGTTATATGAGACCATAAGCTGCGCTGATCTGGTGTCTTGTCAGAAAGATGTGGCGAAACCCATGTGAAATTGTTCACTACTAATTAGTAAGTAAGCACAAGTAAGTCCGTGTTTGCCTTGCTTACTGAGTCATCTGCCCATGTCAGGGATTGTAAATTTGAAAAGAGGCTTTGATTCTATAAGGAGGTGCTGTGTGGGGTTGGGAGAGAGACACACTCCAGCCATACCTAGAAGCAGAATCTTTGATGTGGTAAAAAAAAAATGTGTAATTGTTCACTACAGATGATCTGGTAAGCAAGGTAAGCACTGCGCTTACCTTGCCTATTAGATAATCCGCACCTGGGTAAGGGACAGAGCAAGAATGGGGTCTCAACTGGAGTCACCTTCAGCCTGATCCCATAGGGCACTCAGGAGCATGAATTGCACCACAGGGTTGTCCCCCCTTTAAGTAATGGACCAGCCTTCTGTACCCCATGGCAGTAGGTCATGGGCTGTGGGCTGCCCCTGGTAGGGAGATGTGTAACCTCCTGAGAGCAATTCTCTGGAGAAAGTAACAGCTGTGAACCATTAGCAGCCAATACGGCACTTCGGGGGTAGGGTGGGTGCACCAACCAGTTTGGTGAAAGATATCCAAGCGGGACACCAACAGTCTCCAAAAGACCACCCCACTCTCACTCTCCTCCCCAACAGACATGCCTACACATGTGTCCCAAGATTTAAATTCTCAGAAAATGAGGAAGCTATGCTCTTTTCTGCTAGTCCAACCCATGTTCACTGCCTTAGGGGTATCTGGGGCTTTCCCAGTGATTACAAAAGGGATGCTTTGTTTTCTGTTTGGCTGCTGGTCCTTTTGAACACAGAGGACTCTGTCTAGGACTCTGGAGGGGAGACGCTGGAAGCCTGAGCCAAACCCTTGCCCTTACTCTGCATGAGACACTGTCTGTGTGGAAAGAGGTGCATGGAACAAAGAGAAGTCTCAGCTAAGTGATGCCGGTAAACCCAAGTCAGACTCCATGAGCTCCTGCTAAAAACCCTTCCCTGGCTTTGGATGGGACTTGAATTAAAACCCAAACTCCACACCCCATCTGCAAAGCCTTCCCTCATCTGGTCTCTGCCTACCCATTTGTCCCACCTCATCTCCTTCCACTCACCCTCTTATTATGCTGAAGTAGCCAAGCAGAGTCCTTGGGTGGTGCAGACGATTACATGCTTAGCTGCTAACCAAAAGGTTGGAGGTTCGAGTCCACCCACAGGCACTTACAAAGAAAACCCTGGTGATCTACTTCCAATATTCAGCCATTGAAAACCCTGTGGAGCACAGTCCTACTCTGACACACATGGGGTTGCCATGAGTTGGACTTGACTCAATGACAACTGGTTTTTAGTGGCCAAACATCTTTTCTGTTCCACAAACAGGCAAATCTTGTCCTTGCCTCAAGGCCTCGGTGCTTGCTGGTCACTTTGCCTAGAATGCTCTTCCCCCATCACCTCCCTAGAGAAGCCAATTTTGATCACTCCGTCCAAGAATGTTAAACCTCTCACCTATCACTTGCTAACAAATTATTCCCTGACATTTCTCCTCTTCATTTGTTACTGTTTATTGCATTCCCCTCCCCGCCCCCATCTTCTCTCTAAAATGCGACCACCATGAGAACAGAGATCTTTCCTAACTTACTTGTAACTGTTAAGTCCTGTGACTATAAGTAGGGAAGTCAGGGAAGGGAGCTATTCGAGAGTGAAGGAGGAGGAAGAATCATGCATCATATTTGGTAGAAGTTGAGTTGAAGTGTTACAGTGAAGTATATGGATGGAAATGCCCAGGAGACAGCTGGAGATGCCTGGCTAGACCCAACAGAGAATTGAGCCTGGGATATACATTTCAGAGCCCTTCCCATAGAGCTACTAGTTAAAGTCCTGTGTGTGGATGAGAAGACAGCTAAGAGCAGAGCCTTGGCCAACACCTACATTCCGGAGATTTGTTTCATCACATTGCCTAGAATGTTCCTCCACCTCCTATTAAGCACCCCTTTCTCAAAACCGAAGTTGCAACTCCGGAATTGCTTCCCTCTTTCCCCACATTTATAATCCCTGCCCTGTTCCAAATGTAGAACAGCAACGGCAGCCCCTTCTGGAGGCGGCCCCCCCCCACCCCCCCAGCAGCTGGCAGGAGGCTCTGGGCCAGGCTGGCCTCTTGGCGGCTCTGCATATGGAAGTTCAATTTCCATCAATGGGAGGCCCATCTGCAGGCTGAGGGCAGAATACACAATGGAGATTGGTGCACCAGATAGGAGCCTGGATCAAAGAGGAACCCAGAGTTTGTGAAGTCCTTTCATCCTCCCTGATGAAAGGTAATACATGAAGGCAAAATTACCATGATTATTTCATTGGGTTCCAATTGGAGATGGGTTATAGCTCACCAGTCTGGACAATAGCTAGCAGCCTGCATGGATATGTACAGAGGGGCTGTACACAAATTCTAATACGTAGGTGTGTGTACACGTGTATAGATATGTGTGTATGCATGTATTCATCTATAACATCACCTAAGCACTCCTGTTGTCAAGGAAGCCCTAAAGAGAGTCACAGACTTGAACTTCCTGGGTCCTGTAGATACAGACATACCATGAAATATACATACTTTGTAAATGTGTATGGAAAAAGCCATAAAGTAGGGGGAAAAGGCAACAGTAAGGACATTTGGATTTGTCAGCGTCTCTCCAGAGAGAGCCCTGAGGATATACCATTCTTAGAATAAAGCTTTCATTTCACAGTGCATCAGTGGGAAAATTAACAAGCTCCCCTCATCCTGTTCCATAATTCATTCTCTTTGTTTTAGATATCGAGCTGAGCTGGTGACTTAAAACCATGAGAAATAGCTTTTAAATACAGATCTGGGTCTGGCAGTTGTGCTTTGCCCGTGATGGAAGGCCAACTTGCCCCATCATTAAGGAGATGGACATCATGTCACTTTGTCATTCAAATTCCTTTTCAATTTAACTCTGTGTCCTTCACTCAGGCGGGCTGCCGTTCCACAGAGGATATGGTTTCCCAGGCTGCACATTTCCCTGTCATCCCAGGATTCCTATTGTGGCTGGACTGAGAGGTCCTTAGCTTGGGGCGAGGAAGAGACAAGTGGATGCAAGGGGGAGGGGAGAGCTGGCTCAGAGTCTGTGTTTACCCGACCTTGCACACAGCTTTTCCTTTCTCGGGGAGAAGCTGATTGCTCTTTTCGGCAGCTCTGTCTGCCTGGGGAAAGTGGAAGGCCACAGGAAGGTGACAGCTGAGGCAGGGCTATAACCACAGGTCCCCAGGGTGGGTCACTCACTGGGCTGCCAATCTAGTTGATGCTTGCTGGGGCTGGGGTTTTTGTTAATTTGGGTGCTGACATCCTTGTGACAGCTGCAGAAGGAAAGTGAGCCATGAAAGCATGGATGGGGTGCCTTGAAGTGACTCCCCTAAATGATGTTTGACTTGTTTTGTGACATCATACCCCCAAGGCACAGCTCCTCTCCCCTCACAGAGGGATGCAGAGGTGTCGAGTAGGCATGCTGGGTACAGTTGGGACTTGGTGGCTACAGGGTCCTACAGAGTCTGCCTACCAGCTTCATCTTCACGAGGGTTTGTCCAGCAGGGTCTTGATGCTACCAAACGCCCATTAGTTTAGATTCCATTTTCCTGCTTTCTTTTTTTATTCCAGAAAAAATAGAGGGCTTTCTCTCCCAATCCATGCAGAAGAGATACAACTCAGAGGTCAGTCCTCCTCTCAAAGGACATATCAGATTCTTGAAGAGAGGGTAACAGGTTTAAGTAGGTCAGATGTCAGAACACAGCAGCTTCCACTTGATCCTTTAATCTCACATCTGAAGCTTAGGACCTAGCCAGGTTAGCTGGAGTAGTACCACCATGGTGATATCAGGGCTCTTCTTTCAGAAGGTTGGATAATCCAACTGCTGCACCATTCCACACTCCAGTTTGAGACTCTGAACATAATTTATAAATGTAAGCTCTTGTTTTAAAATCAACCAGAGTCGTGTTAAGGAAATTCTGCCTCTGGGTAGGGAGACACAATGACCGCACCACTGCAAAAGCCCCATGAATGCCAAGAACCCTCAAAAAGAAAAAGTCATCTCACTGAGTTGAAAGGAGCAGAAAGAAAGGAACTCTACAGGCCTTGGACTAAGATGCGTGGGGGTGAGCTTTACCTCTACTTCTAGCAACTTCTATACACACAGTCTCTTCCAAAAATGCCACTAGCCTCAAAGAAGAGACAGCTGCCTCCCCAACCCTTCATTCATCGCCTGCTTGCTGGCCTAGGACTGATAAAACAAATCCAGATCAAATTACCTGGCAACTGGGAGGAACTATGAGATAAGGAGAGGCAGCTTAATAGAGTGGCAAAGATCAAGTTATGTATTAAATTTTCCAGGAACTAAAACCTTGCTCTCTGTGCATATCTAGGGGAGCCACTTAAAATCGGCCAGCTTCTACTGTAGGAGTTTTAAAAACCAACAACAGAGCACTGAGAGTCCAGTCCATGCTCACTCAGCCAGATGATAGGAAAATGAAGAAAGAGGGCATAGATGAACATCATAGAGGAAATGAGTGAGTGGCCAATGGCCAGAGAATCTTCTAACCACAGAAAGAGCAGTCAACTGAGCAAGAGACTTGGGTTCTGATTCTAGATCTCTATCTCTCTCCCTCTGCCACTGTGCTTGAACCCTTCAAGACTTTAGTTTTGTTTTTGTTTTTGCAAAATGGTAGAGTGAGGGTCTCTTCAAGATGAGACCCCTCTGGATTGAAGATTTTTAAATTTCTTAATATTGAAGTCATCATAAGGCATTCCATCTGTTGGCTTGCTTTTTTGACGAGGTCAATTTAGTGGGCTACACCTCGAGGGTTTGGCTACATAATACTCCAAAGGTATTGCTAGAGTCTAGTCTCTTTCATTCAAAACCACCAGCTTTGTTTGTGTTGCCAGTCCAGACCTGAGCTCTCAAAACGTCAGTGACCTGAGGGAAATTTGACTGGTGATGAAACTGTTCTGTATCTTGTTTGAGGTGGCAGTTACACAAATCTGTGCATGTGTTAAAACTCATAGAATTGTACCTCAAAAAAGGTAAATTTTATTGAATGTCAATTTAAAAAAATAAATAAAGGAAAAAAAATTTCAGTAATCCTTAAGTATTAAGTCAAATTCCTAATCAGATGAGCTCTCCTCCTTCACCCAAGCAGCAAAAAGAAAAAAAAAAGAAGAGTGCATGTATGGTGGAGTGATTGCGTCAATGGCTCCAATTCTTCACCCCTCACTGTAGTCAAGCTCTTTGCCATATAACCCTCTGGTGACCTTGCGCTCTCTCTGGATCTAGCCATGCAACTTGCTCCACCCATTGGGATATTACTAGATATGACATAAGCAGATGCTTGAAAGAGCACTTATGTATTTTCCATTTGCATTTCTGCTCTTGCCTTCTGTCATCACCATGACAACATGTCCAACCTAGTCTGCTGGAGGGTGGGACACCCAACACAGGGGGCAGAGCTGAGTCACCAGAGTCATCCCAGCTAAAATGGACTTATACTCGTAAAAAGCTTGCTGCTTTCAAGTCAATTTTGACTCATAGCCACCCTGTAGGATAGAGTAGAACTGGCCCA
This sequence comes from Elephas maximus indicus, assembly GCF_024166365.1. Taxonomy (NCBI): domain Eukaryota; kingdom Metazoa; phylum Chordata; class Mammalia; order Proboscidea; family Elephantidae; genus Elephas; species Elephas maximus. Next base: position 45,369,021 of record NC_064838.1, read on the forward strand.
TAGGGTTTCCAAGGAGAAGGTGGTAGATTCAGACAATTACCAGACATGTGGGTGAGTTCTGAGACCAGCACTGCCTAGCTGGCTCAGCCCAAATTGTCAACACACATACACTCACAGATGCTTATTACTTGAGATTGTGTGTTAGGCAGCGTTATTGTGATCATAGGTTACAGACACACACACACACACACAAAGGCAGATGTAAGCCAGGAAAGAGTTAATTTTGGAGAAGTAAGAAGCTACGGGAGTTGGGCACACTGTCCTGAAGTGACCTTGTCTTCTTCGAAAAAACAAGGACACCAGCTGAACAATGCTGTGCAGGAAACAAGGTTGGAGTGGATCCAATCCAGGAGCACATCATCCTGTCATCCATCATCAGTCCATGATTCTACCATGATGACAGTCTCTCCACATCTTTGAATTTGAATCCATGAATATGTGGCCTCAGATGAATGTAATAAAATAATTGTAATAATATTGGTGTACGCCACTGTAATCTTCTATGAATGCATGTGAATAAATATATATACATACGCATATGTATGCACAAGAGTCAGCCTGGATAGACATATGCACCTAGGCATATACCTTGCATAAGGCTCCTGTTGTTATAACTTGGGTGGGTGTGGCTGGATAGCAGGCCAGGATCTCACCACATAGGAAGAACCTTGGTCTGGCCAAGCCTGGGCCAGGTGATAACATTCAGACAGTGGTCTCCCTGCCATTAGCCTTGTCTGCCACCCAGGGCAGAAGAAGTTAGCAGTCCAAAGGGACATAGAAATTTGGTTTTAGTTCAGGTTAGTGGTGCCAAACAAGGGGAGCAGGATGGAGAGTCTAATCTAGGCCTTGAGACAGGGCAAGAGTTCTCAGGGAGCCACGGAGCTTAGAAACAGGTCTAGCCAATGTCTAGGACTATAATGTTCTACAAAAGGGATAGTCTGGGAAAGCTGAGCAGCATGTAAGGGCCACACAAGATTGGGAGAGGGGAGAAATGAGGGCAGATTCAGCAAGTTAGGCCCCCACGTGCGGGGGCAGCGGGGGAGGAAAGGGAGGAGACAGATACATCTTACCCACAGTATAGGTAAATAAGGGTGAATAGCAGGAGCCACATTCTGGATCACCCTGGAGCAGGTGTCAGGGTAAAGCCTGACATGCAGAAGATCCAGGCATGCAATGTGAACCTAGGGAGAAAAGGAAGAAGAAAGACTTAGAGGACCCAGGAAAGGCTGAGAATTAGGAACAGCAGGTATGGACAAGTGGAAGATGGTCTGGTTTATCAGGAGTTGGGCATCAATGCCTGAGTCAGCTTCTATGGGCTCCTGCAGAAGCCTGTAAAGATGAGGAAAGTTCAGATAAAGGCAGTGGGGCTGGGACTAGATAGGCCCTGGTGCCTAGAGCAGGGAAGCTACGACCAACCTATGATGGTTAATATTATATGTCTACTTGGCTAGGCTGTGATTCTCAGACATTGGACTGATTGCTGTTTCATAATGTAATCACTGCCATGATGAGATCTGATATAATATAATTACCTCCATGATGAACTCCATGAGCAACCATCAGTTGAAAGGGGAGTTTTCTTCGGGTTCTGGCCTGCCTCCAGTATATAGATGGATGTTTCAGCAAGGCTCACTCTTGCTCTGGACCCTGCATCCAACTCATCATCTGGTCTCTGGTTCTTGGAACATGAGCCAGGAGCCTGCTGTCTGGCCTGCTGATTTTGGGTTCAGCAACTTCTGCAACCATGTGAATCAGGAGAAGCCTCCAGCCTGATGCCTGACCCATGGCTTAGATTGCATCGCTCCCTTTGTTTAAAACCTTCCAATGGTTCTGGACTCTACCAATGGCTTCACACTCTTTACCGTGACCAACTTGGTCCCAACTTTATCTCATGCTATTCTTTTTCCCTCCCATTGCTCCAGCCATAGCGATCCTTCCTTGATTCTATAATGCATCCAGCTCTTTCTGACTCAGGGCCTTCGCATATGCTATTCCCTCTGCCTGCATGCTCTTCTTCCCAATTCTCATGAGGCCAGCTCCTTCTCTTCATTCAAGGCTCAGTTTAAATAACCCTTCTTCAGGGATGTCTTCCTGAACGGAGTTTCCCCATTTTTTTTCTTTCTCATAGTATCCTAATCTTTGTACTTAGAACCATTATAATAATTTGAAATAATTTGTCATTATTTTGTTTGTTTGCATACTTAACATGAAGCTCAAGAGGATAGGGACCAATTCTGTCTCACTCACCACTATATACCCCATGCCTAGCATGGCACCAGCCATATTGTATTGTTTAATAAGGACTTGTTGAATAAATGAATGAGGTTTGGAAACAAGGCAGGGAAACAGGCAGGGGAAGAGCCCTAGGGATATCCTCCCCCCATGGGCACCAGGGATGCAGGATGTGTGCCCATAGGGGAAGCCCTGTTACATTTTAGTCACTGTCGGTATGTGGCCCAGGGCTGGGCCTGGGCCAAGTAGCAAAAGATAGGGACACGCTCTCCTAAAGAAGCCACAGAGGGCTACAGATGTTAAGCATTTGAATATTAATTCATTCATCAAGAATTACCTGAAACCCCCCTCAGTCAGTGCCCAGCTCTACTTAAGATAATGTGGTTGTCTTCTTCCTACCTCCAATCCCACTGTCTGTCCCAACATCTTACACACTCTAGGCAGCCAATGACTAATAAAGGGAAATGTCTTAGTCATCTAGTGCTGGCAAAGCAGAAATACCACAAGTGGATGACTTCAGCAAAGAGAAGTTTATTCTGTTATAATCCAGTAGGCTAGAAACCTGAACTCAAGGCACCAGCTCCAGGGGAAGGCCTTCTCTCTCTGTCAGCTCTGGAGGAAGGTCCTTGTGATGCACCAGTCTTCCTTTGGTCTGGGAGCATCTCAGCGCAGGAACCTCAGGTCCAATGGACTCGCTCTGCTCCCAACACTGCTTTTTTGGTGGTATGAGGTTCCCATGTCTCTCTGCTTGCTTCTCTCTTTTGTATCTCAAAAAAGATTGGCTTAAGACACTACCTAATCTTGTAGATCTCATCAATATAACTGCTGCTAATCCATCTTATTACATCATAGTAATAGGATTTACAACACATAGGGAAATCATAACAGAAGAAGAAAATCATACAATCATACAAGGAAATCATGGCCTAGTCAAGTTGGCAGATATTTTGGGGGGATACAGTTCAGTCCATGACAGGAAGCTTCTAGCAATGCCTATTATGTCCATTGCTGGGATGCTCCTTGCCTTGCTTCTACTCCAGCTTCCAAACTCCTAACCCTTGCCTTTGTCGTTTTGGCCTCTGCTCCTCCCCCCGGGAACTGTGTCCACACTAAGGAGCTCCACCTTAAATTTGGCCACTTGCTAAGGTCATGTTTGGCCCCGTCTTAGAGGTTACTGTCTGGAGCTGCCAATGCAAACCCCAGAGCTCAGAAGTCTTGTGCTAGACTCAGGTCAGCACAGATGACTTCAAGTCCTGCTTCTGCCAGGCAGTGTAGCCTCAATGGTTCTGGCTTAACCTGGAGCCACTATCCCTTTTGTCCCTTTCTCCTGGTGCACCTCACAGCTCTCCCCTCCCCACCTCTCCTTCGTTTAAAAAATAAAAGTGAAAATCAATGAGAAATCTTACATTTCCTGGTATATGGGTTTTTTTGCTCCCTCTCCCCAAATTCTTTTTATCTATTTACCTACACTGACCCCAAGTCCTGGCTGTCAATTATTCTTCAGGTCGGGCTTAAGAGAACTGGGAGACAAGACAATCTGTGTGATCCACATTTAATGGAACTGAGATAATTAAATATCAAGCACTGGCAAAGCCACATTTTGTGGTCAGAGAAAAACTGTTTGAGTCTGAGGGGCATTCAGTCGTGGGAGACCTAAAGTGACCAAAGGGGAAAGTGCCTCAAGTAATCATAACCCTGTTGGCAACCACCAGCCTGGATGCAAATCCTTGTCATGCTCATCACCAAGGAGATCTAACCCTCCGACCACCTCTCCACCTCAGCGGGGCTGAGCCAGGCATTTTGTAGGAGGCCTTCATGGACAATTTTGCCAGAGGCAGCACCATAGCACACTTATATTTCAGGAGAAGTGAGCTCCTCGTGAATATTCAGCATTTCAAGGATCTAGGCAATCACATTTAGATATCAAAATAACACAAGCAGCAGAAATAAAGTTGCTGAATTGTAACTGAGGCAAAAAGTCTCCATACTTTAAATATTGGACATTGAGCAACTTCTGCTTTTAGTATCTAAGCTCAGACATTAAAAAAATGGTCAATCTAAAGAAGGAAACCAAAGACTCAGGGAAAAAACTAGTTTACAGGCTAATAGCCTACGTGAGTCATGGCCTTACCAACCCTGAGACCAGAAGAAATAGATGGTGCCCGGCTACTACTACCAACTGTTCTGATCATGGCCACAATATATTGACCCTGATAGAATGGGAGAAAAACGTGGAACAGAACCCAAATGCTTAAAAAGTCCAGACTTACTGGACCAGTCGAGATCAGAAGACTCCTTAAGACTGTCACCCTGAGATACTCTATTTTTTTTTAATAATTTTTATTGTGCATTAAGTTCAAGTTTACAGATCAAGTCAGTCTCTCACACAAAAACCCACACACACCTTGCTACACACTCCCAATTACTCTCCCCCTAATGAGACAGTCTGCTCTCTCCCTCCGCTCTCTCGTTTCGTGTCCATTTCACCAGCTTCTAACCCCCTCGACCCTCTCATCTCCCCTCCTGCCAGGAGATGCCAACATAGTCTCAAGTGTCCACCTGATCCAAGAAGCTCACTCCTCACCAGCATCCCTCTCCAGCCCATTGTCCAGTCCAATCCATGTCTGAAGAGTTGGCTTCAGGAATGGTTCCTGTCCTGGGGCAACAGAAGGTCTGGGGGCCATGACCACCGGGGTCCTTCCAGTCTCAGTCAGACCATTTAGTCTGGTCTTATGAGAATTTGGGTTCTGCATCTCACAGCTCTCCTGTTCCCTCAGGGGTTCTCTGTTGTGTTCCCTGTCAGGGCAGTCATAGGTTGTAGCCAGGCACCATCTAGTTCTTCTGGTCTCAGGATGATGTAGTCGCTGGTTCATGTGGTCCTTTCTGTCTCTTGGGCTTGTAATCACCTTGTGTCCTTGGTGTTCTTCATTCTCCTTTGATCTAGGTGGGTTGAGACCAATTGATGCATCTTAGATGGCTGCTTGCTAACGTTTAAGACCCCAGACGCCACTCTTCAAAGTGGGATGCAGAGTGTTTTCTTAATAGATTTTATTATGCCAATTGACTTAGATGTCCCCTGAAACCATGGTCCCCAGACCCCTGCCCTGCTACGCTGGCCTTCGAAGCATTCAGTTTCTTCAGGAAGCTTCTTTGCTTTTGGTTTAGTCCAATTGTGCTGACCTCCCCTGTATTGTGTGCTGTCTTTCCCTTCACCTAAAGTAGCTCTTATCTACTATCTAATTAGCTAATGCCCCTCTCCCACCCGCCCCTTTCTCATAACCACAAAAGAATGTTTTCTTCTCAGTTTAAACTATTTCTCAAGTTCTTATAATAGTGGTCTTATACAATATTTGTCCTTTTGTAGCTGACTAATTTCACTCAGCATAATGCCTTCCAGGTTCCTCCATGTTATGAAATGTTTCACAGATTCCTCACTGTTCTTTATCGATGCGTAGTATTCCATTGTGTGAATATACCATAATTTATTTATCTATTCATCTGTTGATGGGCACCTTGGTTGCTTCCATGTTTTTGCTATTGTAAACAGTGCTGCAATAAACATGGGTGTGCATATATCTGTTCGTGTAAAGGCTCTTATTTCTCTAGGATATATTCCAAGGAGTGGGATTGCTGGATCGTATGGTAGTTCTATTTCTAGCTTTTTAAGGAAGCGCTAAATCGATTTCCAAAGTGGTTGTACCATTTTACATTCCCACCAGCAGTGTAGAAGTGTTCCAATCCCTCCAACATTTATTAGTTTGTGTTTTTTGGATTAATGCCAGCCTTGCTGGAGTGAGATGAAATCTCATTGTAGTTTTGATCTGCATTTCTCTAATGGCTAATGATCTTGAACATTTCCTCATATACCTGTTAGCTACCTGAATGTATAATATTAAGTCTTCCTATCCACGAGCAAGGTATGTTCTTCCACTTATGTAAGTCTCTTTTGGTTTCTTACAGAAGTGTACTGTAGTTTTCTTTGTATAAGTCTTTTACGTCTCTGGTAAATTTATTCCTAAGTATTTTATCTTCTTGGGGGCTACTGTAAATGGCGTTGATTTGGTGATTTCCTCTTCGATGTTCTTTTTGTTGGTGTAGAGGAATCCAACTGATTTTTGTATGTTTATCTTGTATCCTGATACTCTGCTGAACTATTAATTTCAGCAGTTTTCTGGAGGATTCCTTAGGCTTTTCTGTGTGAGATACTCTTTAAACCTTAAGTGGAAACTATTCCCTGAGATGACCTTTTAGTGAAATAACAGACTGGCGCACAAATTAAAGGATATTGCCTGTGAGTACGATATTATGTTAAAACACCATCAGTGAAAAAAAAAGAAGACCAAAACGTCAACAATTACTCTAAAGCAAAGATGAGAAGATAAGGGGGCAGGGAAACTAGGGTACTGGAAAAGGAACAACCAGAATGCAATTAAAGAGAACGTTGACACATTGTGAAAAATGTATTTAATGTCACTGAACAATTTGTATATAACTTGTCAAATGGAAACCTAATTTGCTATGCAAGCTTTTACTGAAAATACAATATTATTTTTTAAAAAAGTGTTCAATCCAGCATGGCTTTGTTTAGAGTGATGTGGGAGGAGGCTTTTCATGGTCTGTTGAAGGAAGTGAGATGAAGACGAGCAAGCACAGAGAGGCCCCAGAGTAAAGGAGGCAGATACTGTGCCAAGCTCCCCTGTTCAACAGATGCAGCCATTAATTAGGGTAAAGAGATGGGGAGTAGCCACTAGACCCCTAGAGGGGGTAAACCATATCTATTTTGTAATTTGCCTGCATATATTTATGCATTTTAATTAGGGCATAATCATGCATTTAATATGTGCATCTTAAATAGAATTTTCTGGAGACAACACCTTCTGGTTAACCCATTGCAGTCGAGTTGATTCCGACTTGTACTAACCCTATAGGACAGAGTAGAACTATCCCATAGAGTTTCCAAGGCTGTAAATCTTTACAGCAGACTGCCACATCTTACTCCCACAGAGCAGCTGGTAGTTTTAAACCGCTGACCTTTCGGTTAGCAATTGAGCACTTAACTACTGCACCACCAGAACTCCTTAGACAATGCCTTAATGACTCCTAATTATTGATGCCAACTGTAGCAAGTTTGAGCACAGGGTAGGACAGTTCAGAAGAGACTTTGGAGGTAGACAGTATCTTACACTGTTCTTTATATCATTCCAAGGAAGCAGCTTTCTAGGGTGTTTCTGGGTAGGGTCAACTTTGCTCTGAATACTGTATATCATAAATGGGATTAGTTTGCTGAAAGCTCTAGCCTCATGTTCCAGGGAAATTGACCTACAGTCACAAAAGGTGCTAAGATCAAGGCCCTGTGCCAGGTTGAGAATGGCCTGAGTTTGAGGTATTTGCCCGAAGGGCAAGGTCTCCACAGGCTGTGCCACATTCCATGGGGCAGAGTCAGAGCCTGAGCCCTTGCTTGGGGAGGGGACTCCTGAGCCATAGTGCTGGCTGGGGCTTCGGTGCCCAGCCCTTCATTCAGCATGTGCCTTCCCTCCCCATCTCTAAGTCACCAGGGTCTAGAAAAGCTCTCTCCTTGTTTTATCTGGCAGAACCTTAGGACAATAATTGGACTGGGTTCAACTGGCCAGGAAACCAAAGCCCGACAGAAAAATGCCTCTCGACTCCTGCCAACCCCTGCTCCCTGCCAGTTCAAGTGCCGGACAAACAGCCCTGCCAGTGCTTGGATTTGCAAGGGGAAGTACATTCTGTATGTGGAAGCCACATGATGGAAGTTATGTACTTTTTGGGGACTGCATCAGCAAGGGCAACTGCTGCTCTCATTCTGGGGCTCCTAAAAGGGTTTTCACCTCCTAGGCTGGGAGGGAGTTGGTCTGTAACAAAGGCGTTTGACTCTGGCTTTCTGAAAAAGAACGTGCGTGCTTGTCAAAACAGAACTTTCCTGCCTACTTGGAAGAGTGGGCCTGTCCACCTGCCAGAAAGGGGCAAGGCTCAGTCTGGTTAAAAAGGAAAAAAACTTTTCACTCGTCAGCCCCGTTAGCCACTGCACAGGGCAAGCAGCCTTCTCTCTCACAAAGACATTTGTTCACTGTTGCAAAGCTGGCTTCCCTAACAATTTCCCACCAATGCAGTTTGACTCAGTCTGAACGGCAGAGGGCTGGCGAAACCATTAGGGTGAGTGTTTTCTGATCATGGAAAGATAAACAAAACTGTTTTCCGTGGTGGACTGGAGCCCCAAGGCTCAGGGGGTTGAGTAATGTGTTGGTAAACACTCTCACATTGCTTTTCTTATCATTTTTTTCTTCTAAAGTAGGCTGTTGTTATCCCCGTCATAGTAGTGGAAAAACTGAGACACAGAGATAACTTGCCCCAGCCCCTGGAGCAGGGCCCTGGAAGCCTGCGTGGGGATTAATCAGCTGATTGTGACTTTGAGGCCTGAGTTCAATGTCCTCATGTAGCCACAAGAGCACCCAAAGCAAAGTCCAGGGTCCAGGTATGGCTGTATGAGTACAATAAATAGTACCACTGTTTTCTGCAAAGGTGATCTAACTCCGGTGTGATTAGCACACATTCTCTTCCAGTTGCTGACAACCCCATTCCCTGGGTGGCTCCAGATTCCCAAGGGAATCTCTATGAAACTCAAAATGTACCCAGAAGAAGCCATCCCATAACCAGCTGTGAATGGACTATGCCTTCATGAGACACATCTGCACAGTAGGCCATATGAGGCTACATTTGGATTCTAAGCCCCTAATGTGAGAACCACATCTGTTTAATTTGTGTGGTTGGGTTGTGTGGCAGTGGAGGCTTGCATATTGCTATGCTGAGCAGGTTTCAGTGGAGCTTCCAGACTAAGGGGAACTAGGAAGAAAGATCAGGTCATCTACTTCTGAAAATCAGCCAACGAAAACCGTGGATCACAGTGGTCTGGTACATGACCAATCACAGGGCCGGCGCAGAAGTGGGTAATGTTTAGTTCTGCTATGCGCCTGGTCGCCATGAGTCAGGGTCAGCTGGACGGCGGCTAACAATGACAGTAACAACAAATAAAAATTATGTTCCTAGCTCCTGGGTAGGAAGAAAGAGGGCAAACAGCACCTGGGGTTAATCCTGCCATTTCCTGGCTCTCGGCAGTTACAGAACCATCATGCTTTGAGAAATCACAGCACTCCAGCAACTGCCGAATTTCTGGAGGCACCAAGAAAAGCCTTGCCAGGATGAAGGACATTTTGGGGTCCAGTCCCTGAAATTATACTTCTGAGTTCCAGAACACTATTTAGGTATTACTGCAACCGGGAATTGTTGTTAATCAATTTAGGCAAACTGGTTTAGATATTGTGTAGCTGGCGATTTTTGTTAAATGAGGCATGCAAATTTACAAACTATCAGTATCAATCACTTCAATCTGTGAATGTGGTTCCTTCGTTATAACAACAGCTTGACTCCCTGCGAGCCCTGAAGAATACCGTGTAACGTGAGCACCATGTTCCACACCATGCACTTTTGCATCCCAAACAGACCTTAGTCTTTGCTCAAGACGTTAAAGATCAACCATAGGGTATAATGATGAGTACAGACAATAAATGGAAGTTCAGGAATGTTCTTCTGCCATTGCTCCTACTGACCTTCAAGGGGGTTCAGTTGCTGGCTGTACCCAGCAGTTCATGACAGCTCTGGGCTGGAACCTAAAATCAATGGGAAGAACCTACAAGTGGGGCTAGCTGAGAAAGTACATTAAGTTTAGGAAAAATAAGGGCATGCATTTAACAAAGATATGAGCTAAGAATATGCCATGGGCATCATGGGTCTTCTCATGTGACGCAACAGGAAGTATACAACACTCCCTAAGAAGTATTCTTGCTGGCAATGATTAAACCTGAATTTAATCAAATATCTAGATCTAACTACCAGTTTACAGGAAATTTAGGAGATAAAGGAATTACTGAATAACATGAGGAAGAAATAAGCCAAATCTAGAATGTGGGAAATTCTATAGGACAAAGGACTCAATTTCTTCAGTATGGAAAAAATGGGAGAGGAGAAACCATTATACATTAAAAGAAATGAAAGATATATAAACAAAAGAAATGTCTGAACCTGATTCAGTGAACTCTTTGCTGTTGAGTCAATTCCGACTCATAGCGACCCTGTAAGACAGAGTAGAATTGCTTCATATGGTTTCCGAGAAGCAGCTGGTGGATTTGAACTGCTGACCTTTTGGTTAGCAGCTGAGTTCTTAACCACTGTGTCATGAGGACTTTGATTCAGTGAAATCAGTGGTTAAAAAAAAAAAGTTATACATATTTATATTTATATATATATATATATAACCTGGGAAATACATACATACATATATATATACACCCATTGCTGTTGAGTTGATTCCAACTCACAGTGACCCTATAGGACAGAGTAGACGTGCCCCATAGGGTTTCTAAGGAGTGCCTGGTGGATTCGAACTGCCGCCCTTTTGGTTAGCAGCCATAGCTCTTAACCACGACACCACCAGGGTTTCCATATATATATAAAACCTGGGGAAAATGAACAAAGACAGGCAGGTTATTAGGTACTTTAGCGATAATACACTGTGGATGTGTAAAAAACAAAAGTCCTTTTCTATTAGAGATACACACTGAAATATTTGTGGTGAAATGATGTATCTGAGATTTGCTTTTAAATATTTCAGCAAAAAAAAGTGAAGTAACAAAATTGGCAAAATAGTGATAAATGATGATGCTGGGTGATGTGGACATGAGTTTCATTATACTGTTCTCTTTCCTTTGTTTACACTGAAAATTTACAGACTCTGGTTCCAAATAAACAGAAAGAAGATCCTGAGAGGTACTGCTGTCTTCTTTTGTGGTGGGGGCAGAGTTGTTCAAAGCAGCAGTGAACACCAAGACTGAGGCAGGTGGGGGCACTGGCCGAGTGGGACACTGAGCAAGCCAGTTGTAAAGGTGGTCGACAGGGCTAGTCATTGCTTAAAGACTAGAATTACACAGGTTGCTGACCCCACACACCTAATAGCCCCTCCCTCCCTTCCCTTCATCCTCAAATGCATGGTGAACACCTAGCGCAATGTTTCCTGGGAAAACAGAGGAATAAGACACGCGCCTCGCTCTTCAGGGGAGGACAAACTCCCCTGATAAACAGCATGGGAGAGCTAGTTAAACAATACAAACTTCTAAGCATCCCTGACTGCTTGATCTGCCCAGTAGGTCAGCAGTAAATCATGGTGGCTATGTGGAGATATTAGGATGGAAGAGTCAACAGTCTTCAGAGGGTCTGGAGACTTTGAACGCAGTCAGATGCTTGGGAATGCGGTGGCCTTTCTGATCTTGAAGCCAGGAGAGTTCCAGGGCAACCTGACAAGGGCCCTGCTCTACCCTTTTCTACGCTGCTTGGCATTCTAGCTGCAGTGGTTGGTCCAAACATGGGTTTGCGGGGCTGTAGCTCCTTGGCTGGGGGCACTCCCATTGCTGGATTTAAGCCCCTAGCCCTGGGACCACTTTAAAACAAAACAAAGCAAAACAAAACCATTGCAGTGGAGTCGATTCCAATTCATTGCAACGCTATAGGACAGAGTAGAACTTTCCCACAGAGCTTCCAAGGAGCGGCTGATGGATTCAAACAGCCGACATTTTGGTTAGTAGCTGATCTCTCAAGCACTGTGCCACCAGGGCCCCTGGGACCACTTACTCTGGAATAATCTCCAGGAGGCACGTGGCACAGGTGTGTTGGCAGCTGCCATTCCTGGCAACACTGTTTCACATTCAAGGTTGACTGAAAGCATTTGAGAGTGTATTCACAGGGGCTACTGGGAATAATCACTTCAAACCTCTGAACTCCGTGTCCTCTTGCTCCTTTCTTACCACCTTTTCTGACATGGGCACAGGCTCAGGTAACCTCTGTTTCCACTTGGCTGCTATTATCAAAGAACATGAGATCATCTGAAGCCTAGCTTATTATTGGCTCTACCTCCTCTACTTGTTTTATTTGAAGAGCTCCAAACAAACGTTTGTTCTAATTTGCAAAGAATATGGGAGTGAGAACAAGTCTCTGGTGAAAGAAAAGGCACAATTAGAGAATGTTTTGTTGGGAGACAATTTTAGTTCTCTAAAGCCTGTCAAGTACCTCTAACTGCTTACCAAACAGTCTCACCTGTCAAGTTGGTAGCTTTTAAACTGGCTTTGCCGGCATCCCAGGTCTCTGCAGAGGCGCCTGAGGAGCTAACACCGGCAGGGGAAGAGGGATGATGATGACAAAATGGCGTCAGAGCCGGTAGGGTTTCGAGCCCTGCCTCCACCTTAAATAACACCCACTTCTTCCACTGTATCTGCTAGAATTGTGCCTCCAGTTTATGGAGTTCTCCCATCTAAAAAAGGAAAGTTGAAAACCAACTGCTTTAATAAATAAATACTCTAATTCATTATTTATTTACATATGCCTTTGCTAACAGGCTTGAAAAATGATGCCTTAATATGTCTGAACATGCTACCTGCATCTTTTGTTCAACCTATTCATTTTGTTAGCAAACTTTCCCTTCGTATCTCCTGTGAAGGCAAACCAGCCCAGTCCTGCGCGAATTCACACCAATTCACAAAACTGGCAGATTCAAAGGTTATTACATTTTCTTTGGTCAATCTTGTTTCCCGAGTGGAAATTCAATGTCACCAATCACGACCTTGTGGCTTACAGCATCTGTCCACACTCAGGGAGCCACCCAAACCCAGCAGAGCAGTGGAGGTGGAACTGCATGGTAACTGGGTAGGGGAAACCATCTCTCGTCAATCATGAAGCCTGACCAGTTTTCTGTTGGAAAACAGATAAATCCACATGGCCTCAGATATCTCCCTTCTCACCCCTCCTACTGCAATCATTCCCACAGCAAAAGGCCAAGCAACATTTGATGGTGACAGGAAATGTGGCCACATCATTGATCATAAAGGAAATCCCTCAGCCCCAATGAGAGCTAATCACTGCCTCCTTGTCATCATTTCCAATAAAAATGATGGCAAAGTTACTGCCTCATAACCACAAAGTACCTTCATGTTTCAGAGCAGACAAACAAATCGTGGCTGTCATTGCCTCTGTCTGTGGATTCTTCAGGACTTGAGGAGAACGAATGAAATGGAGGTGAGGGCATGAGTTGGGACAGAGAGCGATATTCTGACAACTGTTGTATTCACAGTAAGGAATTAGAAAATCTTATTTTCGGCCAACAGTTGGGGATGGGGCATTCTATTTTATTTCAATAAATATTTACGGAGCACAGACTTCAAGCAAAGTCCTGTGATCCCACTACAGGAGCCACAAAGATGGAAGAGAGATGGTCTTTGTCCTCAAGGAACTTGCGATCTAGTAAGACAGCAAGGTTGTATTCACCTAGCAATAAAATACAAAGCATAAGGTGTTAATGTCATGACAGAGGATGAAAGTGCAGGGGATGGACCACAAGCCCCGAAGGCCTGGCTTGGAGGGTGTGAGCCACTCTGCTCCTACATTTGACTTGGGCCACGCTACTAGGGAAGCTCTGGTGGCATACTGGTTAAGAGCTACAGCTGCTAACCAAAAGGGCAGCAGTTTGAATTTCCCAGGCACTCCTTGGAAACTCTATGGGGCAGTTCTACTCTGTCCCATAGGGTTGCTACGAGTCAGAATCAACTCTATAGCAACAGGTTTTTGTTTTTTTTTTAATGCTACTGAGATGCACCTGGTGATACTGCAGGCCCTTCCATGTAAACAACACTTCTGACCTGCCCAAAGACGGAAAACTAAGGCATGCTTTGTGGACATTCAGGAATCAAGGTCGCTTTTTCCGTATTTCAGGGTCTATTTTCTCGTCTCTGCTTCTCTCTGCCCATCTGCCCCCTCTTCTTGCTGCAGATCAACTTCTTTCACTAACTTATCAGCTTACCCCTTCCCCCAAATGGCCACACCAACCCCAAGTCAATCTTAACTTCCAGCTCCAGTATTCAGCACTGACCAAGCGGAGGCTCTGAAGACTCAACTCCCACTTCATGGGTTGATGGACAGCCTGTGGCCAGGCCTCAGTTGGGCCAGGTATACCCACCACACCCCCACCATCAGCTCAATAAGATCACATGATCCAGCTCACCCAAGAGCACATGTTCACCAATACTCCCATCAGAAGGGGATATGACAGGGCAGTCAATGACTGACGCCTCTAATACTGGTCCAGCATTTTCTTGCCCAAATTCTCAACTTCCTATCCTTGTCTTTTCATCACACATCTAGAATAAAAAACCTAGCCCTATATCAATCCAATTCCCTGAGCCTATACTTGAGATACTGACCACTTTTAAAGAAAATTACTCTACCTTGTATATTGGTGCCACAACAAGTTCCCCAAGATCCCAAAGAGACTTCCTTGCAGCTCTGAATAGCTCTTTCCTATTTTTCACAACTGTCTTAGTTCCCTAGCGCTGCTATAACAGAAATACCACAAGTGATGGCTTTAACAAACAAAAATTTATTGGCTCTGGGGGAAGGTCTTTGTCATCAGTATTCCCCTGGTCTAGGAGCATTTCAGTGCAGGAACCCTGGGTCCAAAAGACACTCTCCACTCCTGGCTCTTCCTGCTTGGTGGTAATGAGGTCCCTCTTCTCTCTGTTTTCTTCACTCTTTTACATCTCAAAAGAGATGGGTTACACATTTCTTCTCTGTGTTCCCATCATATTTTGACTTTTGCTCTTACAGAACTTACCCTTCTGATTTCCAATGATCCATGTATTTTTCTGATTATAAGCTCCTTGAAGGGCAGGACCGTTTCCTGCTTGTTAAAACATTACACTGCATAGCACAGAGATACCTTCCTAGAAGTCAATGCCAAACCCTACCCGAAATGGGCTCTATCTTTAATTATCCCCACAAAAAGCCTCGGTTGGGGCTTCTCAAACACTAACGTGCTCACCTGTCATCATAAAAGGCAGATTCTTGTTCAGTGAGTCTGGGGTGGGGTCCAAGATCTGCATTTCTAACAAGCTCCCAGGTGATTCTGATACTGCTAGTCCATGGACTACACTTTAAAAAGCAAGGGGCTAGCTTGCATAAAAACAAAATAGCTTATAGACTATATCAGAGAAAGAGGGTCTCCCTCATCTGGTGACAAGATCAGATGCCAGAAACAATATGAGAGGGATAGAAGGGGGCCCTCTGCCCTCTCACCTCTTTTTTTCCAACCTCAGAGCATGCACTTCCCAATAGCTGATAAGAAATGAAGTCAACTATTCTTCCCCATGCAGTCACACACTTTAACTCACACCACAATTCTTGACTCCATTTCTCACTCTAGGAAAGATTCCAATTTGACAGTGGAGGGCAAGGTATAGTCCGAGTTATCAAATTGTATTTCCTGGATCTGTCTAAACAAATCCCTTAAAACCTGCTGAAGAAATTGTTCTACTGTTTCCCTGGTAATCTGGGTAGAGTTGGTGTCATTCAAAACCGAGAGACCAGCCAGGGACACCCCTTTTCTTTCTTTAAGATGCCTCAGTCAGAGGAGAACTCCACACTTGAGGGATGTTTTCTGTGAGAAACTGAAGAGACAGTGTCTGTGAGCCAACCACGCAAGGAACCACCATTCCACACTGAGTAAGGACACCAGAGGATACCGCGCACTGCCATGTGACATTACAGGCACTGACTGCTGAACATTTCCTACAAAAAACACGCATAGCTCCCTCATTTTTTATGTAATTAAACATAAACCCTTCATTCCAACTTCGAAGCCCATCATTACCTTACTCAATCATACCCATTCAACTTTCTTAATATTGCTCCAATTTATTTATTTTTAATTTTTTTTTTATGGGAGCAGCAATGAGTTGAAAAGTAAAAACCAAACAAAAAAACACAGATATAATGCAACAATAACGATAAAAAATTATTAAAACAAGAGGGAAGAAACAAAAGCTAATTCTCTAGGGCTTTAAATTCCCAAGTACATCAATTTCTTTCTGTATATTCCACAGCTGTGTAGAAAATTCCAAACCGTAGCCAGCTGTCTTGCAAAAATCCAAATTTGTATCAATGCTGAAGAAGGAGATAGGAAGAAATGTAAAGCTGGGCCAACTTAAGTCCTCCCTATATGTTATGGACCAAATTGCATCTTCCCAAAACACTGTGTTGGAATCCTAATCCCTATACCTGTGACTGTAATCCCTTTTGGGAATAGGGTTTTCCTTGTTATATTAACAAGGCCATCTCTGTGTAAGGTGTGTCCTAAACCCAATCACTTTTGAGATATAAAAAGAACAGATTAGACAGAGAAACAAGAATCACACAGTGGGGCAGATAAATGCCACAAGAAGATGTCAAGGAACAGGGAACTCTGGGGACAGAGATACTGAAAGAGATAAAGATTATCCCCCAGAGCCCACAGAGAGAGAGAGGCTTACCCTACAGCTGGTGCCCTGAATTGGAACTTCTGGTCTCCTAAACTGTAAACTAAAACCCATTGCCAACGAGTCAATTCTGACTCATAGCAATGCTAGAGGACAGTGTAGAACTACCCCATAAGGTTTCCAAGGAACACCTGGTGGATTCAAACTGCTGACCTTTTTGTTAGCAGCCACAGCTCTCAACCACTGTGTTACTAGGGTTTCCCCCATTTTACAAGAAAATAAACTTCTGTTCTTTAAAGCCACCCACTTTTGGTATTCCTGTTACAGCAGCACTAGATTGACTAAGACAATGTATGTCCTCTTGATGGCAGTAGGGTCAATGGCAATGTCTTTATCTGCCACATGTACTCGCTTTTCTTCCCAGATAAATAATACATTTCTGCACAGGGATATAGCTCCCTCTTCTGAATGCAAATGCCTTGTTAAAACTGCAAATATTACCACTCCTAGGAGCACTCTATCGTCCCATCACATCAAGCTCCACAGTGCCTCAAGTATAGATTGTTTGCAAAACTGTCTACAATTATTGTCCCTCCTGTACCCACATCCCTTTCCAGTGTGACTTTGCTACTCTTCCATCAAGAAATGAAATTATTTCCCCATTCCTAAAATGTGGGCTTCAACTAATAGGATGCAAGTAATGTTGAAGGAGTTTCAATCATAGGCCTCAAGAGGCCTTCCAGGCTTCCTCTTGCTCTCTTGGGCCCATAGCTTCTGCTATGTGAGCAAGCCTAAGCTAGCATGCTGGAGGATGAGAAACAAAATAGGGCAGAATCAGCCCACTTATCCCAGCCTAGATCCCAGCCAACATGAGCAAAGGCAGCCCCAGTTGACACACCAGCTGACCACAGGTACATGAACCAGCCCAGCCAAGTCAAGCCAAGACCAAAAGAAATGCCCAGATGAGGTACACATTGATCTTGATGTAATTGCAGTGTTTATACTCACCAAATTAATGCTGTTAGCCCACAACAATAAAATAGGACTGTGCCATTCCTGAGAAAATTCATGGATTTATAAAGATGAATTTATACTGCATTATGGGTATAAGATAAAAAACTTTTTAAAAATTTTGGTCAAGACACCTCTCTGTGACTATATGGACAACTGCATCTGGAGATTAAATCCAAGCATCAATTTGAGGACCTTCATGAGTGTACAATAAGGGCCAGATGGCTCGTCTCCTCATCTCCCCACCCTTCTATGATGGATGCTATGCCTAGCACAGACCTCACCACACAGTAGACTTTCAACATAGACTTGGTTATTGGCCAGAATGAATAGATATGGCTTCCCATCCATCTTAAAGAAAAGATGATATGGATCTTTAAAGATCCTCCAGACCAAGATCAACTCTAAATAAGGTTACTCCTCCTTAGACCCCATGGGACAGATTAGAGTAGGAAAACTTCCATTTTGCTGGCCCACAAATCGGGAGTTCTCATCCTTTTCTGCTACTCCAGCACCCCTGAGGGTTACATATTCTTCTAGATATCTCCTACATATTCTGCTCCTTGCAGAATTGGGCAAGACACCTCCTCCTTGGTGGGATGATGCGCTTATCAGAATAAGAGTATATGTGTGTTGCTTGAAAAAGCTCCCAGGTAATTCTGATACGGCCCCCATTCTAACCCACTTGGAGAATCACCAAACCTAATATCCCAGGGGAAACCCTGGTGCCATAGTGGTTAAGTATGATAGCTGCTAACCAGAAGGTCAGCAGTTCAAACCCACCAGGCAAATCCTTGGAAACTCTATTGGGCAGTTCTACTCTGTGCTATAGGGTCACTATGAGTCGGAATGATCTGTTTTCAAGCCTTCCTTAACCAGGAAGCTTCTAATCCTGTGCTGTCCAATATGCCCTCTAGCCATATATGGCAATTTTAATTAAAATTAAGTAATATTAAGAATTCAGTTCCTCATTTGCATACTTCAAGGACTAATAGACACTTGTGAGCAGCACAGAGAACATTTTCATTGCAGAAATTGCTATTGGACAGAACTGTTCTAGTCAATTCATCAACTCCTTCTCTGAGGTTCCTTAGCTCTCCTTCCTGTATTAAATCATCTCATTTTCTGATTCTCAGTTTCTCTATTATTTTTTTCTTTTTTTAATTTATCTTTTCCATTGCTGCCCCTTGAGTACCTTCCCCTCTTTAGTTCATATAAGCCACTCTGGGCACTTCCCCCAGGCCCTGGAAGAACGCTTCAGTATTTTTCTTTATCTAGGAGCACACACAACACCCACATTCACATTTAAATGAAGTTCCTACTTCAACCAGATCTAGGTGTCTAGAAATAATTATTTATTTTGGACAGGGGAGTGTCTTCATTTTTATGATATAACGTGACCCTCCCACAGACTCTTCCCCTGTCTGGACTCCATTGGAAATTATTACAACAAGTCCACTATTCCCTTGCCTTCAGAAACAGAGCACAAATTTGGTCTCTCAGCTAGGAATCCAAGTTGCAAACCCTTGCTGAGGGCTGGCTTCCAGCCTTTCTTTGGTTGCGCTGTATCTAAAACAAGCAAGGGTTAAAGCCGAGCAATGTTTGCTGATGAGGTTGGACTACTCTGAGCAGAACCCCTACATGTTGTGCTGTAACGGGTGGCATGTTTGCTAAAGGCAGGACATCTTTCTGACTTTCAGGAATTTCCTATTGCCAGGGGTTCCCAAATCTAAGAGGGATCGTCTTGACCTCTTCCTACCTTTGGGAGACCTAGGTCTTCCCTAAGTAAACAGCATGAATCTGCCAACTCAGAAAGTAGACTTTGTTTATGTTGGTATCTGGGGAGAATAAAGAGAAGAAACAAGGAATAAAAAAGAGCATGTGTGCTTAGATTGGGTTCCCCTGAAAGCAGACATTAAAGCAAGGATTTGGGTACAAGTAATTTACGTGGGAAGTGATCTGGGAAGCACCCGTATGGGGTGAGAAAGTGAGAGAGAAGAGAAATAAGCTAGTGCACGAAGTATTAATGAGCAGGTTACAGCTATAGTCAACAGTGGCTCAATCCACCTGGGACCTCTGGGAGACAGTATAGACAACGGCTCAGTGTTGCTGGAATAAGGAAGCTGGGGTATTTACCCTCCAACTCCTAACTGTCGTTTGCCGTGGAATCCCCTTGAGGGCATTAACTACCTACATTTCTGACCTGTCCCATAAGCAAACCAAACACAATCCTGTGCCAAGAGAAAGCCTTCAGAATTGTTGTAAGTGCTGTTGGCTTGCACGGGAATGGTAACACCAAGGGAGTATAGGTGGGCACCAACAGCTCTGGCATACTCTCTTACCAGGTTGGATTTTCATCCATTTCCTTAAGCAAGCAGAAGGCTTGTTTTATATCATTTGGATCATTTCAAAAACTATTCCCAATCATGTTGCATGAGTGAGAACCATATAAAGTCATTCCCTTCCCTACATTGTTGGAATTAACTTGGACTCTGAAAAATTACAGTGCGTGCATTGGCCATCTGCTGCATTGGCCTGCTCGGCTTCTTTCCATACCACCTTACTCTAACGAGCCTGTGGATGACAGAAACTTGCCTGTCCTCTGGCTGCAGGGTTGGGCACACAGTACAGGTCAGACCTATCACAATCCCTCAAATAGTGATTAGTTCACAGGAAAGGCATGTGACTCAAGAAGGGCCAATTAAAATCACTTAGTGAGATCTCATTATATGGATGCTGAGGGAGTGAGCAGGTCAGCTAGAGCTGCCGAGGGCTACTTTTCCATCCACAGGAAGAACACAAGTCTGAAAATGAAGCCATACTGAGGAAAAGGGTCAAGGGATAGACAGACAGAGACTAAGTCCTGGTGAAATCATATGGACACCTGGGCCCAGCTTTGCCTGAAGTCAGTTCCACCCCTTTCAAATTATAGAAGATGACAAATGTCCCTACTTGCTAAAGTTTCTTTGAGTTGGACTCCTGTCACTTAGCTGAACAAATCTTGCCCAAACAATGGATTCGAGAAGGTTATGCCCTTTGGGGTTTTGAAGACTGACTCTTCAGCCATCAGGCTATATGGAGAAAAGAGCAGACACTGCACTCACTGTCAGGACATCAGTGTCCCCAGGGTATATGACGCCTTTGCTGAGTACCACAGGGGAAGGTTATGCTTGCTTGAGCAACAGATTTACTTCTGTTTCATAGACACTGTGAAATTGTATATCTGATCAGTTTCCCTCCTTGCACTGGGTGCTAGGAGGCCCAGAGGGAAATTTGCGACTCACCTTTTTGTTTTGTTCATTTCTCCCTTTGTTACCCAATTTCTTGACTCCTTTCATCTCCTGTAAGGAGCCCTGGTGGTACAGTGGTTACACGCTTGGCTGCTATGACAGCTCAGCGGTTTGAACCCATCAGCCGCTTCACTGGAGAAAGATGTGGCAGTCAGCTTCCCTAAATATTATAGCCTAAGAAACCCTGTGGGGCAGTTCTGCTCTGTCCTATAGGGTCGCTATGAGTTGGAATCGACTCACAGGCGATGGTTTTCATCTCTTGTACCATAGTACTTGTGTGCACCACTGCAAATCTGATTTTTGTCTTTTCTCTCTTTCTTGTTTTGAATGAGGAAGGTTCTGGCAGATGTATTTGTACCCTCCGACTTCAGCTTGTGGCTGTGATGGACTAATCCAGGCACATGGGCTGTATCTCAACTCAGAGTTTCTCCCCATTTTTCTGCCTTGGGGTTTTTCTCAAAAGCCACCAGGGCTTGTTCAGTCCCCACAAGCACAACCCAGAAGTGTGGGGAGCTAAAATTCCCAGGAGAAACCTTCAACCCAAGAAGGGCAGGAACTAATATATAAATGCCCCAGCCTCTTGCAGCTCAGGAGGTCAATTATGAGATGCATCTACGTAGTACCTTAGAGGACCCCCAGTGAGGCAGAGCTCCAGATGTCCGGATCAGTAACCAGATTCATGACACACTTTTTTTGGCCTTCTTTCCCTTGTTTCGTCTCCCCACTTCTTCGCTTCTACTTTCTGGAATCACCTCTCAAGAAACTGTTGTTGTTAGGTGCTGTTGAGTCAATTCAGACTCATAGAGACCCCATGTGACAGAGTAGAGCTGCCCCATAGGGTTTTCTTGGCTGTGATCTTTACGGAAGCAGATGGCTAGGTCTTTTCTCCCCTGGAGCCACTGTGTTAACAGCCAAGTGTTTAACTGTTTATACCATCAGGACTCCTCAAAAAACTATCTGCACGCAAGTCCTGTTTCAGGCTCTTAGTTTGGAAGAACTTAAACTAAGAGAGAAACAAAAGTAAGTAAATAAATAAAATTAATGACCCTTCTTTCTCGCCCTGTTTTAGAAAATGCTAAATGAAACAATGTTGTGGAAGAGTTAACAGTAATGCAATGTGTTTTGTTCTGAAAATTGCATGGAGAGGGTCCAAGAAGGTCCACACGCCCTGCACAGGGATGATACTCCCTCAGGAGGGAGGCTAAACCATCACAAGAGACAGCTGGATACATCACTGCCTGCTAGTTGCAGAATAAAATGAAAACTGCTAAAGGGAACATCCCCTTCTTCCCTACAGGCTTTCAGACATATACATGTGTACCATGCCATAGGGTCGCTAGGAGTTGGAACTGACTCGACGGCACATAACAACAACAATGCCAATATATTAAAGGGAATTACATTAGAATAAAAGAAAAACAAATACAAAACTTAAATTAATTATTTCCTTATCTAGCTCTTGCCACAAATGTCTGGCAGGATGGAGCATTCTCCCTCCCTTTTCTGTGAAGGAAGTTCCCACAACATTTGTTCTCAACAGTGTAATGTACCTCCTGTTGTGATTTGTGAGTCGTTCACACCAACCCGATGGTTTGCTTCAATTACAGTTTCTCTTTCCACCAGGCAGAATCAATTAGGGCCCTCTGGGATAGACTCTGTGGCCTGGCAGCTCAAGGATGATGTCTGCTTGCTTCCAGACTATCACAAGTCCTCTCTCCTCAGTTTAGTCAATGGGCCCCCTGAGCCTCAGAGAATTCAGTAAACACCAGAAGACCTGAGAGATCACCAGGAAAGCCCTGCTTCTTGGACAGAAACACACAGTGAGTGCCCACAGGAGTGCAGGCAGATAGCATCCCAACTTGCTGGGCTTCTGAGCGACCCCCTTGGGAGCAGGCCCTGAGAAGGACCAAGCCCTGAGGTCATCTCTAGCATACACAGCAAGGGCTGCTTTCCATGAGAACATAACATAAATTAAGCATAGCTGATGGAGTTTGGTTCCACACCAATCTCTTTACTAAAATGAATGAATGACTAGATAGATGATAGACTGCATGGATGGATGGATGGATGGATGGATGGATGGATGGATGGATGGATGGATGGATGGATGGATGGATGGATGGATGGATGGATGGATGGATGGATGGATGGATGGATGGATGGATGGATGGATGGATGGAACGACAGATAAAAAAAAGAAAGGAAATGGGAGTTAAGGAAAACAGGAAGGAGGAGATGGTGCTGGCAGAAACTCAGGTTTCCTGAAAGGTGAGCTGTGAGCAGGAAGAAAGGCTCTGGTGGGCAGAATTTGGACCCTGTCCTGGCCTCTATATCTTCACCTATCATAGGAGGGATTTGCATCAAGGTTCTGCTCATGTAACAGGACCTAGCCTAGGGAGACCCTCTAGAGTTAGGGGCTCACGTGTTGATACATGAAGGAAGACTCCTCCACCACTGACCTGTAGACCTAGCTGACTCCAGAGATGCCTGAAGGGTCAGGGCTCCAGCAGGGCCCTGGCAGATCTCAGAGCTGTGCCCTACCTGTGCCACTGAAATGTGGAGGACGAGAGGCAACTGTGGGACCAATAGCCAGGGCCCTGCTGGTGGCTGTGCACTAGCCTGCCTGGAGCACTTTTCCCTGCACTCCCTTGGGACCATCTGACTCGTGTGCTCCCAGGAAAGCCTTGCCTTGAAGAGCTCTGAAGCCGGGACTGTAAAAGTAGAGCTGAAAGGCTGCTCGCTGCAGGATTACAGAGGAACTGTTTCAACACGTCAAAGACTGGCCTTTTAATGCTTTATGCTGAGGCTGAGGCTTATGTGAAACGAGAATAGGCTCTTGGCCTTTGTTACCAACCCACGGTTAGAGCAAGGCAGGTGCCCTGGTCCGGAGTCACAGCTGTTTACCTGGCTGACATTGCAACACTCCCCAAGCTGAGGTGCTGGTGGGGTGGGGCAGGGGGAGGGGGACTCAACTTCTGGCGGGTCAAGGGGTAGCAGACTCAGGGGCTGGGAGAGCCCCACTTGCTTCCAACACAAATGTTGGGCCTTCTTAACCTGAGCGCAGTTTGAAGGCAGGGCAGGAAAACAGGGAAGCTACTTGTGTGGCGGGCCCTGGCTCTAGGTAACAAAACACCTTCAGGCTTGGGATGAGGGATCTCCAACCGAAGGAGGAAGACACAGCCCTTTTTGTTCACCTGGAAACAGGAAAGGGAGATATTGACATCCCAGGCTGCTATGGTCAGGCAGTGTGACTTTGGGGAATTTTGTCACCTCTCCACATCCCTGTGATTTCTCACCTCCTGGAACAGTTCAGTGAATGTTTCTGAAGAGAAGGGAATGACAATGGCATCGTGCAAAAGCTCAGGCAGCCTGGCTGGTACTGGAGGTGGGACACAGGGCAGGGGTTGGGAAGGTGTGCTGACTCTACACCTGTGTGTGTACATGCACAGCACCTCCGCCTGCAGAAGCCCCCCAGCCAGCAGAGGTCAACCCAGACCACACAGCTCAGAGAGGGGCCCAGGCTGAGGAAGGACAGGCCGAGGAGGGACAGGGAGGTTGCACAGCTGGGTGTAGCCAAGTTATGAAAAAAAAAAAAGTTAAACCTATGCCATTGAGTCCATTCCAACTCATGGCAACACCATGTGCTACAGAGTAAAACTCAGCTCCATAGGCTTTTCTTGGCTATGATCTTTACAGAAGCAGACCACCACACCTTTGCTCCATGGCACCACCAGGTGGGTCAAACCTCCAACCTTTAAATTAACAGTTGAGCGCAAACTGTTTGCACCACCCAGGAACCCCAGAGCTATGATAAAACCAAAAACCAAACTTCTTGCCATTGAGTTGACTCTGACTCATTGTGACCCTATAGGACAGGGTAAAACTGCCTCAGAGGGTTTCCAAGGCTGTAATCTTTATGGAAGCAGACTGCCACATCTTTCTCGCACAGTGGGTTCGAACCCCTGATCTTTCCAGTTAGCAACTGAGCGCTTAACCTCTGCACCACCAGGGCTCCTTAGAGCTATGATAAGGGGAGTTAATTCCTTTCCCTTTCCCAGCAAACACTTGATACCGCCACTTCTGGACACTGTTTCTGCTCTTCCTGGACCTCAGAGGATGGCCCATCCTGCCCAAAAAAGAACAGCACAGCTCTCTTGCCCTGTCATGGCGGCAACGCATGGTGCTTAAGAGCTCGGGTGTTGGGTTAGGTCGAGGCAGGTTCAAATTCAGGCTCTGGGACGCTCTCTGAGTCGTTTTGGGCATCTTATTCCACCTCCTTGAGGTTCGTGGTCTGGTTTGTAAAATAGGAGGATTAAAGGTAACAATTGCAGAGGGTTAAGTGTGATGATACAGGTACCATGTTTCTCACAGTCTCACAAATAAAACGGCTCCATAAATGTTAATTATTGGTTATTATCCACCTCACATCTGCCAGCTTGTCATACTGTGGTGGCTTGCCTGTTGCCGTGATGCTGGAAGCTAAGATTTCGAATACCAGCAGGGTCTCCCATGGTGAACAGGTTTTAGCAGAGTGTCCAGACTAAGACAGACTAGGAAGGAGGACTTGGCAGTCTACCTCTGGAAAAACTGGCCAGTGAAAACCTCATGAATAGCCCTGGAATGTTTTCTGAGATAGTGCCAAAAGATGAGCCCCCTAGTTTGGAAAGACAAGATGAACTGACACAGGGGCTACAACAGTGGGCTCAAACATAGCAACAATTGTGAGGATGGCATAGAACTGGGCAGTGTGTTGTGCCGTACGTAGGTTGCTATGAGTTGGAACCAACTTGACAGCACCTAACAAGAACAACAAATTGATTATTATAATTATTGAACTTGGAGGTATCCATGGTGCCCAGCACATAAAAGAGGCTACGTAAGTGAATCCAGGATACCCCTCTGGGGAGGCAAAAAAATCCAGGAGGCTGGTCCTGGTGGCCTTGGTAAGGGGAAGGAATGTATGCAAGAAAACACTCCAGCTCTGCCTCTCTCCATCAATCCTGCCTTCATGTGTCCCAAGCTGACCACCAAATTAGATCAAAGGAATAACCAAGTCGTCCTCCTGGACTGGGAGGACCTAGGGCTGAAGGTAAAAGGGGAAGAAGGAGGATTCTAAAGTCTTCGAGGACCCATCCTTTGGAAAGCATGTAACTGTGACAGACGGAAGGCTCCAGGGCTAGAAGCCTGGGCTTGGATTTCAGCTCTATCAGCTTTTACCTTATGTGACCTTAAGACTTTATTGTCTTTGAAATGGAGACCATTACTCCAAACTTTGGAATTACCATGAAGATTAGATGTGATCATGTAGGTATAGTTCCTGGGAGATGTTTAATTAAATGTCAGCTTCCTTTTGTTTGAAGGATAGCTCCATGAAGCCACTGTGCCTCTGTATCTGGCATGTCTTTGAATCATATTTGGTTTCCTCTTTGTACAGGTTCAATCGCCAGGCTTCTACAGCAAAGATCCTGTTACCCTCTGTGTCAAGCCCTGCTCTACCCCAAGGCATGCACACAAGCACGCATGTGCACTTAAGCACACACACACCTTTTGAAACAAAACTTACTTCTCACTTATAATCATTCACACCCCAACAGGAATGAACGAAGGTTCCAGCAAGGGTAATGAGAACTGCAAATTAAATGCCAGTGTTTCCCTCCTCATCCCTTCCTCCCACCTAGCGCTCGAGCTCTGCAACTGGATCTGGAGGCTTTCTGCCCAGCACTTCAACTGCAAAAGGATGAGTCACTCCCTGGGAGGCTGCTGCTCTGCAGATTCCTTCTGTGCTGTCCAGAGGTGTCCCCATGGAAAACATTGAGGATGGCTGCCAAAGTCTCAGGAAACACCTTCTGGATGGAAGATGGGTTTCCAATCCCAGGGACTTCAGTTATTTGAACTTCTTGGACCGTAGTCCATATGCACGATGCAAAAGTCCACCCCTAATTCCTACTTCAGGAAATAACCAGCCACGGTCACTCTCACCAACACACAGAAGCTCTGCTAGGCTCGACCCACACAAGTCCATCCATCAGTCATGTAACAAACACTCAGCTGAGTCCTTGCTATAGCTGGACCCCAGACGAATGAGCCCTGTCAGTTCTATCCTGTCTCCTTGTCATCCTTCTGGCTACTGCCCATGCTTAGCACATAATCATCTCGTTTTGGTCCTCAACAACTGCCTCCTAGCAGATCAACCTCTGGTCTATCCTCCACTCTTGCACAGCCGAGAAGGCCCTGAACAATTTCATAGTGCCTTGAAGCCTCGTCTCCAAGTCCCCTTCGTATACCCTGTGTTCCAGTGAAACTACACTTCTTGTAGTTTCCAGTTTTCTCTGCCTAACATACCCTTCTGGGCTCCCCACCTGTCTTAGTTATTGAGTACTGCTATAACAGGAATACCACAAGTGGATTGTTTTAACAAACAGAAGTTTATTCTCTCAGAGTCTAGAAGGCTAGAAGTTTGAATTCAGGGTGCCAACACCAGGGGAAGGCTTTTTCTCTGTCAGCTCTGGGTGCAGGTCCTTGTCATCAATCTTCCCCCAGGTCTAGGAGTTTTTCAGTACAGGACCCTAGGTCCAAATGACATGAATTGCTCCTGGTGCTTCTTTCTTGGTAGTAGGAGGTTCCTCTCCTTTATGCTCAATTCTCTCTTTCATATCTCAAAAGAAATTAACACAAGATACAACCTAATCCTATAGATTGAGCCCTGCTCATTAACATAACTGCCTCTAACCCTGTCTCACTGGCATCACAGAGGTTAGGATAATTACATCAGATCACAAAATGGTGGGCAATCGCACAATACTGGGAATCATTGCCTAGCCAAGTGGACACACATTTTGGGGGGACAGAGTCCAATCCATAAAACCACCCTCCTCCTACCTGTGGGAAACCAGAATTTATTTAAGATTTACCTCCAAACTTGTCTCTTTTGGGAACCTCCCTGATGAGTGAGCCATACCTCCCTGTAGGCCATGTGGTTTACGTTATGTTATTGTTTAAAGTGCTGTTGAGTCCGTTCCAACTCATGGTGACCCACGTGTTGCATAGTAGAACTGCCCATAGGTTTTTCTTGGCTCTAATCCTCACGGGAACAAATCACCAGGTCTTTCTCCCACAGAGATGCTGGGTAGGTTTGGACCCACCAACCTTCCGGTCAGCAGCTGAATGCTTAACTGGTGAGCCACCAGGGCTCCTTGGTTTCCATTATAGTGTAAATAGATCCCATCCACATGTATCTTCTCTACTTGACTCCCAGGTCTGTGAGGACAGAAACTGCCTTAGTCATTTGTGGACACTGTTTCTGGAACTGAGAAAGGGCTCACACATTTTTGTGGAATGTATTAGTTATCAAATGCTGCATAACAAGCCACTCCAAAGCTCAGGGGTTTAAGACACCAACAATCATTCCTGTGGACCAGGAATTTGGGAGCAGCTTGGCTGGGTGGTTCTGACTTGGGAACTTTCAAGAGGTTCCAGTCACAGTGTCAGACACAACTACAGACATCACTAAGGCTGGAGGATCCATTTCCAAGATGGCGCACTCACAGGCCTGACAATTTTGAGTTGGCTGTTGGTGGGAGGTCTTAGTTAATTTCCATGAATTAGGGTTGCCAATTGCAACTCAAGGCTTGAATTTTTTTCTTCAGTTCTTTCAGCTTGAGAAATGCAGAGCACGTTCTTTCCTTTTGCTTTTCTATCTCCAGGTCTTTGCATATGTCATTATAGCACTTTGTCTTCTCTGGTCACCCTTCGAAATCTTCTGGTCAGCTCTTTTACTTCATCATTTCTTCCTTTTGCTTTAGCTACTCAGTGTTCGAGAGCAAGTTTCAGAGACTGCTCCTGACATCCTTTTTGGTCTTCTCTTTCTTTCCTGTCTTTTTAATGACCTCTTGATTTCTTCATGTCTGATATCCTTGACGTCATTCCACAACTCATCTGGTCTTTGGCGATTAGTGTTTGATGCATCGAATCTATTCTTGAGATGGTCTCTAAATTCAGGTGAGATATACTCAAGGTCATACTTTGGCTCTTGTGGACTTGTTCTAATTTTCTTCAGTTTCTACTTGAAAATTCAAGCCTCAAGTCACAATAGCGAAGAATTCTACAGGGAAAGTATTAAACAATGCAGGAAGCATCAAAAGAAAATGGAAGGAATACATAGAGTCATTATACCAAAAAGGATTGGTTGGCATTCAACCATTTCAGGAGGTGGCATATGATCAGGAACCAAAGGTACTGAAGGAAGAAGTTCAAGCTGCACTGAAGGCATTGGCAAAAAATGAGGCTCAGGAATTGGCAGAATATTAATTGAGATGTTTCAATAGATGGATGCAGCACTGGAAGTGCTCACTCTTCTATACCAAGAAATTTGGAAGACAGCTACCTGGCCAACCGACTGGAAGAGATCCATATTTATGCCTATTCCCAAGAACAGTGATCCAACTGAATGCGGAAATTATCGAATAATATCATTAATATCACGTGCAAGTAAAATTTTGCTGAAGATCATTCAAAATTGACTGTACCAGTATATCGACAAGGAACTGCCAGAAATTCCAGCCAGATTCAGAAGAGGATGTGGAACAAGGGATATCATTGCTGATGTCAGATGGATCCTGGCTGAAAGCAGAGAATACCAGAAAGATGTTTACCTGTGTTTTATTGACTGTGCAAAGGCACTCAACTGTGTGGGTCATAACAAATTATGGACAACATTGTGAGGAATGGGAATCCCAGAGCACTTGATTCAGTTGGATTACAAGGGCATCTCCACAGGACTGCTTAGGAGTGCTTCTGACGTAGCAACTGGCTTCCCCTAGAGCAAGCACTCCTAGAGGAGAAGCTGTAATGCCTTTAGTGGCTGAGCCTCGGACATCACACTGTCACTTTCCCCATAATCTGTTGGTCACACAGGTCAGCCCTGGTTCTTTGCAGGAAGGGACTACACGAGGGCACGAATACAAGCAAGTGAGGACTAGTGAAGGTCATCTTGGAGGCTGGTTTCCACCGAGCTATTCCCCAGTAGCTCCATTCTATTCTCAGTGTCTCTAGTTATTCCTGAGATGCCTGTTGAAACATGTAATCCCCTGTCTTTAAAATGGGAAGCATAGTTACTCCTACTGGGTGCTTTACCCTTGAAGATATGGGCCAGCAACTCTCAAATGCCTGTTTTAATGAAAAGGAGCTGAAGTTTGAAAATACCCACTCCAAAAACCAAACGAGTAATCTAAAAACACCAATTATTCATACTAGAATTATAAATTCAAGCACACAGAAACGCTTCTGTGTTCCCCTATCCTATATATTCCCTGCTCACCCCAAACCCACCTCTACTCTCAGAAGCCACCATCAATCACCGAATGACAGCTGCCTATATGGAAATTTGTTGAAAATATTCAAGGTGATGACCATAAAATTCCAAAAATTATAATAATCTAGAATTGAGTTTACCTCTGCTGCACATAAAATGCAAGACTCATTGCTGGCTCCACCTCAGGGCATTTATACATGCCATTCCCTCTCCTGGGAACACTGTTCCCTCAGATATTCCCACCTCTAAATTCCTCTTATCATTCAGATCTCTCCTCAAATGTCACCTCCGCAGAGAGGCCTTCCCTGACTATCCTATCTAATACTACCCCTCATCATCCCCTCAAACCCAGTCAATTTCTTCCCATTTATCTTTCAAGGTTTTCTTCCTAGCATCCATAACTATATGAAACCATCACTTTTTTTTATCTGCTTACTTGTGCATGTCTGTTTCCCCCACTTAGAATGTAAGCTCCAAGAGGGCAGGGGCTTTGTCTACCTCCTGTGACTTTTCACCTCCTAGATTTTTTTTCCTTTGTTGTTTCCTAGGATTTAGATTTGAGAGAAGAAAAGCAACCGCTGGTGCAGATAGGAGGCTGTGAACAAGGAGAGAGCACCAAGTATTGAACAACTTACCATGAAGAGACTTTTGAAGAATGAAGACTCATTTTTCATCTACCCGTGGGGAGTATACTCTTTCAGAAAATGACTTCCACAGAGCCAGGCAGTCTTGGTTCCAGGCTCAGCCTTGACAATTTCTAGCTACAGATACCTAGGGGTAGTTTTTAACCTCTAGAGCTCCATTTTCTCATGCATCAAATGAGTAAAATGACCCCTGTCTCAAAAAGGTGTTGTGATATGGAGCAACATGGATGAAGCTTCTGGCCTATAGTAGGTGCTTTCTCCAAACATTCAACCCCCCCCACCCCCGCTTGTAGATAATCATATTTCCCAAGAAAACTGTTTCTTCTTTTAGTCTCCCTACCTCTAGTACTCGCCATAATATGAAAGCCACGGACACTGCTTGTCCCTTTGTGGCAACTTTTGTTGCACTACTTTATTTCATTTCATATTTAAAATTACAGAAATTAATTGACATTATGGAATATAGGACTAGAAATTCCTATATATGTCTTGTTCTTTTCCATGTATATGGGATACAGACATTGTATCTAGTGGAGATGCCATCAAGTTGATTCTGACTCATAGTGGCCCTATAGGACAGAGTAGAACTACACCATAGGGTTTCCAAGGAGTGGCTGGTGGATTCGAACTGCTGACCTTTTGATTAGCAGCCTATCTCTTAACCACTATGCCACCATTCTATCAGGGTCCATCTCTTGTGGCCCTGATTAGAATGGTCGATAGTGGTAGCCAGACACCATCTAGTCCTTCTGTTCTCAGGTAGATGAGGCAGTGGTATATGCAGACTATTTGTCCTGTAGACTAGTTTCTTCTCTGAGTCCTTGGCTTCCTTTTTTTCTGTTTTGCTCCAGAATACTAGAGACCAATAGTTGTATCTTAGATGAAGCTCTGCTGATCTTGACTAGGCTCATGTAGAAGTATGAGAGTTGGTAGCGTGGACTTATCTAGGATGGTGTCAGTTGGGATGACTGTGGTAATTTGGCTTTGCTTCAAATGTCTCTCATCCTCCACCTGATTAGTCTAGGCATGTTCTCATGGCAATTGCAGAAGATCACAGTACAGAGAGAATGCCCCCTTTATTGGCTTTTTCTCCTCCCCGCTCTCATTTTCCTTACTCTCACTTCTGCCTCCTGGAATCACCTTCCAATGAACTACATGCTCCCAAGTCTTTATCTCAGACTCTGCTTTCAGGGAAACTCTAGCTAAGACGGAAACCCTGGTGGTGGAGTCGTTAAGAGTTACGACTGCTAACTGAAAGGTCAGCAGTTCAAATACACCAGGTGCTCCTTGGAAACTCCATGTGGCAGTTCTACTCTAAGCTAAGACAGAGATATTACCTCATTGTTGATTAGATGGAAGACAAATGGTTATGGTTCTGATGTTGGATGAAGAAACAAGATACCAAATCGTCTGATGTCAGATGAGAATGCTAGGTAAACACATCCCAGAAATGCTGCAAATAGAAGGCCCTAACCTCAGAACTCCCTATTCATCAAGCTAAGAAGACAAAAGCAATTCCGAGATCAGTCCAACCCTCTAAAGCATTCTAGTGATTATCTTAACATTGCGCCTTACCAGTAGGTGGATTGGCTCCTCTGTTTTAGATAGCAACTCCCTCACTCCACTCATGGTCAATGTCATGACACACAAGAAAGCAAGTGAAGAAGTGGTGGTGTAAGAAGTAGCCCTTTAAAATGTAGTTGATAGCTCTTGGGATGCACACACTGGGAAAATCCAGATACCATGTGAGAACTCCAACTATGCTAAGATTGCCATGCCATGAGAAAGCCCAAGATAGCTATGTGGAGAGGTTGCATGAAGAGTTAGATGCTCAGCAGACCCCAGTAAAGAATCACTGTGGGCAACTGTGGCACAATTCCACCAGGACCTCCTGAGAATCATAAAAATTATCTCCTAGAATTGTTCATCCAAAGGATGGGAGTTGGGCATTGTATATGCTTCAAATTTCAAATTCTAAGGAGAGAGAATCTGATTGGCTCAGCTTGGGTAGGACATCTACCTCTGGATTTATGAATGATAGTTAAGGGCAAAGAAAAGTGGGGTCACATAGTAGAGACATGGCCCATTTCCAAAGATGGAGAGCAACAAATGTGGGCAAAGGGGTGGGGGTTTATTGAATTGGGAAGCAGGGCCTAAGAAGGTCTGCTGCAGCCATTCACCAATAATCTGCATCACATTCGTATTGGGTGGACCCTCAGCTCTGAGCTGACCTTCAGCTACCCTGAGAAGCCCAGACTACTTGATATTAGTTGCGTTGATTCTTAAACAGAGTAACCCTGTGGGCTCTGGTGAATTTCTAAGTCTTCTTTTAAGGCTTTGAGGCTTGAGAAATATATTTCAGTTTTTCTACCACTGCCATGGTAGTATTCTGTGTTGGGTTGTATTTCATGACACGTCCTCCTATCCTCCTTGTAGCGGGTGGCCGTGTTTACTGGATTACCCCATGTCTTAGTCTCCTAGGTCTGCTGTAGCAAAGTACCACAAACTTACAAGAGCAGAAATTTATTGTCTCACACTTTTAGAGGCTACAAGTCTGAAATCAGGGTGTCAGCCATGTTGATTCCTTCTGAGGGCTTGGATGGAGAATCTGTTCCATGCCTCTCTCTTAGCTTCTAGTGATATCCAGCAATCCTTGGTGTTCCTTGGCTCGTAGATGCATTGCCTCCATCTTTGCCTCTGTCTTCACATGGCTGCCTTCCTTCTGTGTGTCTCTCTTTGTCTCTTCTCTTTCATAAGGACACCACTCATACTGGAGTAGGACTCACCCTACTCCAGTATGACCTCATGTTAACTGATAACATCTTCAAAGACCCTATTTCCAAAAAAGGTCATATTCACAGGTATTGGGGTTAGGACTTCAATGTATCTTTTTGGGGGGGATACAATTCAATCCATAGCACTCAAATCACTAGAAATACTACCCCAACTTCTCAAATGTTTTCTTCCTACCTCTCACCCTCCTGATTTTCCCTGACTCTTCTTCTTCCTCTAACCTCCTTGATGCAGACAGTCCCCACTTGTATTCTCCATTCTCTTCTCTTTTCTCAGGACTAGAAAGACATTTTGTAATTAAATCTGGGAATTAATGCCAGAGTTAGCTTTATGCTCTGTAGACAGTTATAGCTTATAGTTTGAAGTATCACCTAAACTGAACTCTATGTCTATTTCTCCAGAATTTTGCATTGCCATGAATTCTCTTGAAATTTAGTGTCTGGTTGTATCATTAAATTTAGTTTTTTTTTTTTTTATAAAAATTTTATTTTTGTTTTTAGTGGCAGGTGTGGAGGGATTCGGCAGAAAAAGAATAGAAAAACATACATATTCTTCATTAATCATACTAGTCATTTTAACCTTAGTCATTCAGACTTTGGGATTGTGGCACTTCTGCCACGTATTGGCAGAATATCCTAGCTGTTGGTTAAACTTTGTTGTTGTTGTTAGGTGCCATTCTATCAATTATGCCTCATGGCGACCCCATGTGATGGAGTAGAACGGCCCCACAGGGTTTTCTAGGCTGTAATCTTTACCAAAGCAGGTCACCAGGTCTTTCTCCCGTAGAGCTGTTGAGTGGGTTCGAACTATCTACCTTTCAGTTAGCAGCCAAGCTCTTAACTGTTGCACCACCAGGGCTCCTACGTTTAAACGTTATGAGGTGTGAATAATAATTATTGGTGGTATTTATCAGTTACTTGCTATGTGATAAGCACCCTTTTGAGTCCTTTGCTGCATATGGCTTATTAGATATTATTCCCATTTCACCAATGAGAGAGCTGAGGCCCAGCAGGGGAGGCAACTTACCCTGTCACTCAACTGCCCACTGGCAGGGCTAGGTTGTGAACTCAGATCAAGCTGACTCCAACTCCATGCTCTTTCTACTATGGCATGCTGCTTCTAGAAAACCAATCTGCAAACTCAAATCCGGAAAGTAATGGCATCAACAACCATCAACCCACTGTCCCCATACCATACCACTAGAGGTAGATGAGTGTGGGACTGTGAGAATTTGTTTTTCATTTCAGCAGCTGATACTGTGTTGGATTTAAGCTGATGATTAGCTCATCAATGTTTTGTAAATGGAAGCAACCATGACACGTACTACAATTCTGTCTAAACAAGATGCAAGCAACCAACCACCACAGAGGGGTGGGAGTGCCAGAGACCAATCTCCTCTGGGCTCCCAGTTCTAATTGGCCAGATGACCTTAAATAAGTCACTATTTTGGGCCTCTGTAGCAGAAGGGCCTAGTATTGGTTGACGTCTTCCTCACTGACATTTTGCAGGTGTCAACACACCTTCATCACTACGGGAAAATGTACTTGCTCATATATGTTAATATTTGCTGGAGTGTGGGCAGGGTAGTGCAAAGAATGTGCTTATTGTTGACTTTTCACCCCCAAGTTAATGGTTAACTTGCCTCCTCGTTTGACTGGTTGCTGCTTCTTGGCTTTGGTCAGAAAGAAAAATTCTGAAACCCTGAAGGAAACAGTTTAAACATTTGTCTTTCTTCGCCTTCACTTGATGCAGCTTACTTCTGTTAAGTTAGGCAGAATAGCTTTTCAAAAATGCGGTATTTCAAAAATACAGTTTACCGCTATGCTATTTGCCACATAAATCTCTCAACAGACACTAAATGTTCCAAAGAAAAGTATTTTCTTTATATGCTTGTGGTGTTTCTAAAGGTTGCAGACATCTATTGCAGCACTTTAGAAAATCATTCTTTGTAGGTAGCTCAGTCAAGTAAAGGTTTGTGGCAGCCCTATGTGGGAACACCGTGACTTTGGGATCAAGGACCTTGCTTCAAATTCAGATTCTGTGACCCATTAGCCATAAGACCACGGGCAAATCATGTAACCTCAAAGTGTCAGTTTCATCCCTGAGTATACCTAAAAATAGCTGCTTCATAAAATCATCGTGACCTTTAAAGGAGCATATGTAAAACCCTGCCACATAGTAGGAGCTCCGTAAGTGTTAGTTATCCTCCTCTCTCCTCCAGTCAGTTGTTTTGGAGGTAGGGTCAAGAGCTGCCATTTTGAAAACGCAGTTGGGAGTTGACAATGGAACTTCCTTCTCATCCAAGCCTATGACTGAAATTGAAAAGGCAGATCTATTTTTCTCATTTCGATTAGGCCTCAGGGCAGTATTCTGGAAGAAACCTAGGCAGTGTGGAATATTTCTGCCCCATTTGGAAAAGTGTCTACATCTGCACCTATAAATTTAATCTACCGTCAACTTCACCCATGGATTTTACTTATCGTTCCCCTGGAAAGAAAGGGAGGTTTGGAGGCGCTCAGGGAAACCGGCAGCAGGCTGTGTTGATAAATCATTGTTGGACCTGGAGGGAGTTTGTTATGGATGTAACAAGCGACCCACAGCCTGCTTTGGTGCCCAGCCCAGACGAAGTGTGACTGAGGCTGGGGCCTGTGCCTGATTCCAGATAGTTTACTGCTCAGCACTGTGAGCACATTTCCTGTTGGCCCTGCACATAAATGACAGATGGCCATGGTTGTGCACCAGGACTTGGCCCGCTAGAGGAGCTTGTTTAGAAAGGATTTAGATTATGGAGGGAAAACCATCATGGGAACGATGGGGAGTGGGCAAGGTCTGTGTGTGCAGAAACCCAGGTGAAGGCCGGGGCAAGGCTTGGCAGGTCTTTTCAGCCCAGCAGCAAACGTGTCATAAGCCTTAGTGTGCACTGTTCTTAAGTGCCAGCCCCTGTGCATTCAGGTGGGGAAATGAGGATGAATGAAAAACAGCTCCTGCCCTTGTGTTCACCATTTAGTGCAGGAGACAGCCTGTTAAACATTCTATACAACTAGGCAGGGCAGGGGCCCTCAGCTCTCCTTGGAAAAAGGAGTGCACAGTTAAGAGCAAAGCCTCTGGAGCCCAATGGCCTGGGTTCAAATCCTTTCTGGGCCAATTCCTAACTGTATGATCTTGGGCAAGTTATCTGCTGTCACCGAGCTTCCGTGTCCTCGTCTATAAAATGGGGACAGTAATAGCATCTACCTTATGGGGTTGTTAGAGGAATATAATAGTAGTTTTAAAGTGCCAGGCACATAGTAGACACTATGCTGTTACTAAGTTAAATACATTACTCCAGTGGTCCATTTTCATTACAGGCTGATACAGAGATCATGTTTTCCTAACTGAAAACCAAGGCACTGGATATGTGAGCAGAATCTTCCTGGTTTATAAGTGTATGAGCGTGAGAAGTCTTACAGCAGGTGGAAACGTTAAAGCATGTTTGTGTTTCACAGAGCACTGTCTTAGTTATCTAGTGCTGCCGTAACAGAAATATCTCAAGTGGATGGCTTTAACAAGCAGAAATTTATTCTCTCATGGTTTAGGAGGCTAGAAGTCCAAATTCAGGGCACCAGTTCCAGGGGAAGTCTTTTTCTCTCTGTTGGCTCTGGGAGAAGTCCTTGTCATCAATCTTCCTCAGAGTCTAGGAGTTTCTCTGTGCAGGGACCCAGAGTTCAGAGGAGGAGCTCCACTCCCGGCTCTTCTTTCTTGGTGGTAGGAGGTCCTCCTCTCTGCTTGACTCACTTTCGTATCTCAAAAGAGATTGACTCAAGATGCAAACTAATCCCGTAGATTGAGTCCTGCCTCATTAACATTATGGAGGTTAGGATTTACAACACATAGGAAAATTGTACCAGATCACAATGGAGGACACCCACACAATACTGGGAATCATGGCCTAGCCAAGTTGACACACATTTTGGGGGGACACAATTCAATCCATAACAATCACCTTTCACGGAGAAAATCTGAGAGTGGGATATTAGCACAGTGCCTGCTTTTGTTACTAATTCTTTCTAGCAAAAGTTTACCCATTGCCGTTGAGTGGATTCCGACTCACAGGGACTCTATAAGACAAGGTAGAACTGCCCCATGGGGTTTCCAAGGCT
The DNA here is from genome assembly GCF_024166365.1 of Elephas maximus indicus. Lineage (NCBI taxonomy): Eukaryota > Metazoa > Chordata > Mammalia > Proboscidea > Elephantidae > Elephas > Elephas maximus. The sequence continues at coordinate 45,406,806 of NC_064838.1, forward strand.
GTAATCTTTATGGAAACACACTGCTACATCTTTCTCCCGTGGAGCAGCTGGTGAGTTCGAACCACCGACCTTTCAGTCAGCAACCAAGTGCTTTAACTGCTGCATCACCAGGCTCCTTAGCAAAGGGTCAGGGAGTCCTTTCTCTCTTGGGGGCAGCTGGGAGCATCCCCGGTTCTTCAGAAAACCTCCTTAGTTATAAGTAAGAGCAGTGTAAGAAAGAATTGTCATGTGATGAATCCTGGGAACAAAGCTGAAGGGGCTATTTATGCAGAGAGAGCAGTGTGGGTAGAAATAAGTGCTGTCCCATGTTAGCTCTCCTGGCTTCCCCGTCAGTCTGTTTTCTATTCCTGATATTCCCCTGCTTCCATTCTTCCCATCCCCAACTCCACAAGAGCATGGAACACACCCTGTGCTTATATATATATGCATGTGAGCATGTGCACGCACACACACACACACACACACACATACACACAGAGTCATGTCAGGGATGCCTTTCTAAGCTCTCCTGGCTCTGAGGGAATGACATTGTTTCTGGTTGGACGTAGGCAGGCCCCCAATAGGTCCACGCAGGCCCTGGGGTCTGTGAACTAGGCCGTGTCTCCCACACACCACTGGTCCATTGCCTGCCTGCATTCTGACCTTCTCACCATGTCCTCATTTCCAGTCCAGCACCCTTCTCTGTGGCTCAGAAGCAGAATTTGGGCCTCAGGGCTTCACGGGATACAGCCTGCAGTCACCCTCTGGCTCTGTACTGGTAACCAGACCAGACTAGTTCCAGCCCCTGAGGCCTCACCCCATGTGGATGGCCAGGAAGTTCCTCTGTGCTGTTTGTAGGGCTGTTGCTCTGTGCTCTACCCCTCAGCAGCTGCAGTCTCTCAGCCATTTCTCTGAATTCATTTATAAATAGACTTTTCCAACTCCAGAGAAGCATCATGGAGGCATGGGGTGTTGAGTGAATGGACTTTGAGTCAAAAGACTATTCTGGTTGTAACGCCTTGATCCGCCCCCCCACAGCTATAATTGCATAGGTGGAAATGTTTTGTAAATTTTTAAGGAAAAGCACCCGTTCGTGCCTTTTCTCCTCCTGCCTGTTCTCTTTCCACCCTTGCCCTCTGCATGCCACTGTGCACACCATGCATGCCACTCTCACCCCATGTTAGGAACATTTTTTAAAATTATCAGTTCCTCTGACCACCTATTTCTGACTAATGATTACATTATGATAGATTTATATGAACAATTAAAGACTGGGAGTACAAGGACTGTGAGTTCTTCAAGAGGACTGTGTGTTAACCTCCCAGGCCCTGGCCCAGTGCCTGGTGGAGTAAGCGGGTAAACAAACGAATGGATGGCATTCTGAATTTGCTTCTTAGTATGGAAAAGACTCTGCACGCTCACCAGCCCCAACACCCCATCCGATAAATGTGACTGCAGGACCCGTGAAGATTAGCTTCACAGCAAAGATGAACAGAGAGACAAGACATAGTGTCCCAGAGAAATGACCCTGTTTCTGCACTGCAGCAATTTATGAAAAGCATCTCTAAAGAAGGGCAACCTGCTTCTGAAAATCAGCCAAAGAAAACTCCACGAGTCCACAACTGATCACGCAGATGACCAGTAACGGGCAGTATCTAGCTCTGTTGTGCAGGGGGTCGCCATGAGTCTGGAGCCGACTGGATGGCAGCTAACAAAAACGATCGTATATTACTTACTGTGGTAAAATATATATAACATAAAATTTTTAACCATTTTAAGAGTAAAATTCAGTGACTTTAATTACATTCCTCATGTTGTATGACCATCGCCAATATCTGTTTCATCACCCCAAACAGAAACTCAAAGTAGCCATTAAGCAGTAACTACCCAGACCCCACCGACCTCTGGTAAGCACTCATCTATTTTGTTTGTATACGTTTGCCTATTCTATATATTCCATGTAAGTGAGATCAGACGATATCCTTTTATGTCGGACTTATTTCACTCAGCTTAATGTTTTCAAGATTCATACATGTAGTATGTATCAGAGCTTCATTTTTCTTTATGGCTGAGTAGTATTCCACCGAGTGTATATACCACATTTTGTTTGTACGCTCCTCTGTTAATGGACATTTAGGTTGCTTCCACCTTTTGGCTATTGTGAATAATGTTGCAGTGAACATTGGTATATGACTATCTGAGTCCCTGTTTTCAATTCTTTTGGGTATATACCTAGGGGGTGGAATTGCTGGGTCATATGGTAATTCTATGTTTAAATTTTTGAGGAGCTGCCAAACTTTTTTCCGTAATGGCTGCATCATATTACATTCCCACCAACAACGGATTGGGGTTCCAATTTCTCCACATCCTCGCCAACACTTGTTGGCTAAAGCAATTTATGAAAAACATCATTCTATATTTTTGAATAAGCAAAATACAGTCTAATTCTCCTGGTACTTTAGACATATACAATAGAATAATCTACAGCTCAGACATCATTTTAAATTAAATAGTAAAAGAAACACCAAGATTCAAGAGCTATAAACACTTAGGATTTGTGCATTTTTCTGTATTTATGTTACATTTTAATATAAATTTTATGTTAAGGAAAACAACAAAGCCTCTGGTTGTAGAAGGTGTTTATTACTGTTTCATAAATAACAACTGCTCTGACTTCATAGATTAGTGATCACCAAAGAGTTTAACTTTTTAATTTGAATTCAGATTCTCTGTTTACATATAATTATACTATTTAAGGAGATGTCGCTATGAGTCGGCATCGCCTCGAGGGCACTGGGTTTGGGTTTAAGGAGATGGAAGGAGGTTTGTCATTAAACAATAATGCTATTTGACAATAACATAATTGGATCCTTTAAATTTTAATGTTATATGTTGCAACATTGTTTTACAAAACAAAGCTACAATAATGCTATTCAAATTAGAATTTATTGTATATATATATCTGTATTATCTGCTTTTCTTAACATTATTGAATCAAGGCCTTAACTTTAGTGAAATGTCAATATGAATCTGTAAAATATTAATAATATAAACTATATTTTATAAAATAGCATTTATTGATGCATAAATATATAAGTAAACTAACAGAAATGAGTCCCAGGTTTAATGCATGTGTATGCCGTAAGTGTACCTGTATGACGGGGCTTTATTAAAGCCTTACTACTTCATTAAAAAGGTCAGAAATTAATAGTGTTGGTTTATTTAGATCCTAGATGAATACGCTGGGCCGACATAAATGATTTTGCATAAGTTGTTTCTACACAGAAAAGTTCAGAATGACCCAGGAAAAGAAACACATCATTTATTTAACATGTCACACACAAAGTGAGCCCTGCTTTCCATCGTGGACTGGACAGGGTGCCCAAGTACTTGACCTTGTAATTCACCCATCAGAGAACATGGCCCAACTGGTGTCCTGTCCCTCCCTGGGAGGAGAGAAAGGAGAGAGGAGGAGCTAGGAAAACATAAAGGAGGAGATTTTCTCGCTTCAAGGGTTACGGCATGTCAGGACACACTAGAACACTCATCCAGTTAATGGTGCCGGCCAGCCCTCACCGTGACGAAAAGAAAATGGAGCACAAACACTCATATAACACCAAAATGTACTATGCCGCTCCTCTCATTCCCTCTTCCCGTGTCTCATTTGGCCACTTGTCTTCAGAATGGCTATTTTCACCAAAGGAGACAGTGTTTGTCAGAATGTTTACCGATTTGAGGCGATCTATGTCAACACCCTGCTGAAAAGGAAGGCCTGGAACATGACAACCACCCACTGTCACCAAAGGACCCGAGAGCGAAGGCTGTCTACCTGACTAAAACCGGTTGCTGTGGAGTTGATTCCAACTCATAGTGACCCCATGTGTGTCAGAGTAGAACTGTGCTCCCCAGGGTTTTCAGTGGCTGGTTTTTCAGAAGTGGATTGCCAGGCTTTTCTTCCAAGGCACTTCTGGGTGGACTTGAACCTCCAACCTTTGGGTAAGCAACTGAGTGTGTTAACCATTTGCACCACCCAGGTCCACCTGCCAATTTCAGCAAGGTGAGGAAATGGAAGAGGGTGGGATTCAGCTTTCTCAGGCTTCTTGATTTCCCGCAGTTTTTTCTGCTATAATGCAGTAGACATATTCCTAAAAAGTCTTGTTATAAAAGTATGCATTAAAACGTGAACACTTCAGCAGAATAGGGGAGGGAAAGGCAGGGCTAGAGAGTTGCAGATGTTCAGTGGTAAAGTCCTACTCATCCTGCTAGAAGCATGGTGATGCAGTGCTTAAATGCTTGGCTGCTAACCAAAAGGTCAGTGGTTTGAACCCACCAACTGCTCCATGGGAGAAAGATGTGGCAGTCTGCTTGCTTAAAGATTACAGCCTTGGAAACCCTGTGGGGCAGTTCGGCTCTGTCCTACAGGATCACTTTGAGTTGGAATCGACTTGACGGTAATGGGTATTTATCCTGTAGAAATTTTGATCATGACAGTAATTTTTTCATTGTGCTTTAGGTGAAAGTTTACAGCTCATGTTAAATATATACACATATTGTTATGTGACCCCAGTTGCAATCCGTATAATGTAACAGCACACTCCCTCTTACCACCATGGGTTTCCCGTGTCCACTTGACCAGCTCCTATCCCTTTCTGCCTTCTCATCTTGCCTCCAGACAGAAGTCGCCCATTTAGTCTCGTGTATCTACTTGAAGTAAGAGGCACACTCTTCATAAGTATTATTTTGTATTTTATAGTCCAGTCTAATCTTTGTCTGAAGGGTTGGCTTCAGGAATGGTTTTAGTTTTGGGTTAACAGAGAGTCCAGGGGCTGTTTCTTCTGGGGTTCCTCTAGTCTCAATCAGTCCATTAAGTCTGGTCTTTTTACTAGCATTTGAGTTCTGTACTCCACTTTTCTCCAGCTCATCAGGGACTCTTTGTTGTGTTCCCTGTCAGAATGGTCATTGGTGGTAGTCAGGCACTATCTAGTTCTTCTGATCTCAGGTTGAAGGAGTCTCTGGTTTATGTGGCCCTTTTGTGTCTTGGGTTAATATTTTCCTTGTGATGACAGTAATTTTTAATAGCTGTGTTTATCTGTAAAGCCCAGACATCACTGAACATCAAACCACACCCACTTTCTGCTCAAGTGTTCAGACCTTTCTTCTTTGTCCACTAGCATTTGCATTAGCTCAGGGTGCAAAACTGTGTAAGCAAAGCAGCTTCTTGCATAGAGGGCTGGTTGCCTGAAAGCTACTAGCCCACCACTATCAGGTCAGTACAGCCAAAGATAAATCAGCTGAAGCAAATCTTGTTCCCTAAGTAGTTCACTCATATTTGATTAGAATTACAATGTGCTGCAGAGGAAAGGCCCTTATTCCACTCTGGGTCATCCAGTGGGCAACTTCTGATCATGGTTTTTCAGTAATGAGCTAGAACTGTCCCATGGGGTTTCCAAGGAGTGGCTGGTGGATTGGAACTGCTGACCTTTTTGGTTAGCAGCTGAGCTCTTAACCACTGCACCCCTAGGGCTCCAGAATCAGCTGGAGAGATGTAGAAATGCCTCCTTCTTTTTTCTTTTAAAACAATTCTGAAGCTAGAATTGCATAGACATGCCAGGCTCCGGAATGTGTGCTATATTCCCTTTGATAAGGCAACTTGACGTTGGACATCTAATTGTATGCTTCTGCCAGTTCCTACCAAAGGTCAGCTGATTCCATTGCACAGAGGGCTGGACACAACAACGGGTTCGACAAAGTTCAGGGAGGAATCGGGGGGCACATTCACGTGGGGTCACTGAGGAGAGTGTGCTGAGAGGGATTATTTTTGAGGCTGTGGACAGGGTTAGGAAACCAACGGGGAATGAATGGTTAAGGCCTGAGGCTAGTTACTGTAGGCAGTGGAGTCACTACGGTTGGTGTTACCCAGTGCGCTAACTCATGGTGTCACCTCCACCTCCACCACCTGCTACCTGAGGTAGGCGGGCCTTGTCAGTGAACTGCCCCTCAGTGGGCAGAGTAGCCCAGCCCTGCCCCACCCCAGCACAGGGCCTAGCATGCGCCCTTCCCAACCTCACCTCCCACAGCTGTCCACAGCTTCTCCCCTCTCCCAATGGCAAACAGGGAGACTGGCAGATGATGGGGTGGCAGGGGGTGGAGGGCGACAAGTTACTGCACTGCATGACAGGTGACACGAACCCTAGTGACACCACTGCTTTGGCAGCCCCTCCTCCGGCAACACCTTTCTGCCCACTGCTGCAGCCGCAGATCCTGGAGTCTAATTTTAGTGGCACCCCCTCTGATAGTGTGAGGGGGTGCAATCTGCACTCCCCACACCCCCTTAATGATGCCACTGATTATAGAAAACCATTAGCTTCCCCAGTCTTGAGGAGGTGAGGAGGGTGGCATTATCCACACAGAAGCATAGCGTTCCCACGCATGGCTTGGCAGGGAGGGCACAGTAGAGTAACTATCCCAACCACACGCTCCCCTTACCCTCCTGTCTCCAGCAAGTGCTTCCCATAGCCCATCCACACAGAAAACAAGAGCTGAGGGAGAGCTTTCCTGCAGTCCACAGAAGTCTGCTGGCTGGAGACCATCCAGCACAACCTCTAATAGAATAACATTAAGCAGTTTGCATTGCTTGACCCCTTGCTCTGTACCAGGCACCAAAAAAGACCCCAATCAGTTGCCATCAAGTCTACTATGACTCATGACAACCCCATGTGTGTCAGAATAGAACTGTGCTCCATAGGGTTTTCAATGGCTGATCGCCAGGCCTTTTTTCCAAGGACCCTCTGGGTGAACTCAAACCGCCAACCTTTTAGGTAGCAGCCAAGCTCATTAACCATTTGGACCACCCAGGCACCAGGAAATGCATTCCCTCATTTTATCCCCAGATAAAATGGTTGAGTCATATGAGCACCCCCAGGATACGCATCAGGTCTTAAAACTGTTGGAGCACCAGTGACAAAAACAGTGCCACCTCCATAAGAAGCAGGAGAGAATAGTTCTTGTCAAACCAGCAAAGCCTTGTCAAACTAAAGGAGCCTCTGGGCAGACTGTCGGGGGGTGGGGAACACGATTAGCCAAATAGTGTGTCACTGGCATAGCCCCTGGCCTGGAGTCCTGGACTCTGGCATCGGGTTCTGTCACTAACAAATAATATAAGCTTAGGTACATTATCTCCCTGATCTCTGCAAGCCGATAAAATCCCATCACCCTGTTCACCTCAGTTTGGTTCCTAGCTATTCCATTCCATTGACACAGTGTGAATGGAAATGAATTACTTTTCACTTCATGGGTTGGACTTTCTAAAATTATCACAATGTCACAGAAATGAAATTAGTCAAAGCCTCGAGTGAGCCATTAAATTAACACCCCATCAACTTAACTCTCCTTACTTGACTCATAAGACAGTTTACAATTTTAAACACCGTTCTTGGGGAGGGAAACAAAAGGAGGGCTTGTCTGGAACTTTCTAAATTGTCTTCTCGGGTCACATGACAGATTCACATGCTCTGATATTGTTTTTAACACTTTGGCCTGGTTGCTGATCCTATCGTCAGGTTTAGTAACTTTTGGTGGAAATGAAGGTGACTTGCTGTGACTAGAAATCCATGGCTAATCTTCATTAGAAAATTTGGTTAACCAGTTAGAATTAGGTTGACACAGGAATAGGGCTGTCATTGAGGCAATAAAAGGCTGAAACTCAAACTCAAAGAGGTAGGGGCTGCCAGCATTGGGACTTTCACATCCTTTGCTAAGTGATCAGAACCATATTCCTTGACCCATAGGCTTGTTCTGGGGAGTAGATGTGGTGTGGCAGGCACTGGCCTCACCTGGTGAAGGGCCATGAGCTAGACGGGTGTTAGGAGGCCTGAGCCTTGCTCCTGATCTGCTGTTTTTCTACCACGTAGGGTGGGAAAAGCCACTCCCAGCTTTAAAATCCATTAGTGCTTCCCATAAAGGAGCCCTGGTGGTGCAACAGTTAAGCACTCACCTGCTAACTGAAAGGTTGGCGGTTGCAACCTCCCCAGCAGCTCTGAGGGACAGAACACCTGGCAATCTGCTTCCATAAAGACTACAGCCTAGGAAACCCTATGGGGCAGTTCTACTCTGTCACATGGGGTCACTATGAGTTGGAATCGACTGAACAGCACACAAACAACTTTTCCATTGGTATTCGGATAGAGTCTAGCAACCTGTCTGACTTAGGGAACCTTACTCGGATCCACCTCAGACCCCTCTCGCTCTGCTCTGTCTCCAGCCACAGCAGCTGGACATCTGACCATTGGCCCTGAGAGCCCGCCCCTGCTCTGCTCTGTACCACAGGTACTCACCACGCAAACTACACATGCTAGGCTCCCTTGTCTACCAGCGGCTGCTTAGACTTGGCCAGTGGAAGACGCTGATATGAGGCTGGGAAGCTGGGAGGAGAGGAGAAGGCAGGGTTTCTCCCCTTTTCTCTCAGCTTTGGGTTGTGTTTCTGGCAGTGGCTGTATCTTCTTCAAGGGTCCAGCTCACACCTCCTGGCCTCTGGTAATACAACCTCCGTCTTTGTTCCTCCACCCCTGGAATGGTAGCTGCTTCCCACTGCTCTGATCTCTGAGTCTTCTCACTGTCTCCTCTGTGTGCTTTCAGCCTTTCTGCCACCACCAGTCCTCTGCATTGGAATCAACTCGAAGGCAGCCAACAGCAGTCCCGTACACCAACTTTCTGCTACTGGTTCTGCTTTCCTGTCTGGACCCTTCTGATACACTGGTCTTCTTTTTGTTACTCAAATGGGCCGTGCTGCTTACTCTTTTCCATGGCTCTCTGCAAAGATCCCAGATACCACTACCCAACCCACCCAAGTGCCGTCGAGTCGGTTACAACTCATAGTGACCCTATAGGACAGAGTAGAACTGCCCCACAGAGTTTCCAAGGAGCGCCTGGCGGATTCGAACTGCTGACCCTTTGGTTAGCAGCCATAGCACTTAACCACTGCGCCACCAGGGTTTCCAAAATACCACTACAGTTTTTACCAAGGAGTCCTGGTATGGTGCAGTCAAGCGTTTGACTGCTAACTGGGAGGTTGGTGGTTCAAACCTGCCCAGGGGCATTTCAGAAGGAAGGCCTGGTGATATGCTGCTGAGAGGTCACAGCTACTGAAAACCCTATGGAATGCGGTTCTACTCTGCAACACACAGGGTCACCATGAGTTGCAATCAACTCAATGGCAAGTGGTTTTTTTGGGGGGAGGGTGGGTGGGGGCCTAGGGGGAGCAGCTATCCAGCCAGATCAGCCTCTACCCTAGATTCCTGGAAAGGGATCTTTTTTCAAAGCAAGCAAGGCCCTGGAGCTTGAGCCCAAGGTTGCTTGAAGCCAACTCATGTCTAGCTTCCTGAATTCTGCAAGAGCTCAGAGATTCCGGGGCTTACAAGAAAGGTCACTGCTTATTTCAATCAAACCGCATTGCTCTGCATGGCTGGGCTGTGGCCTTCGGTAAAGATGCCCCGTGTGGCAGATTCTCTCTCCTCTTGGATAACGGTGATATTTGCTGCGAGCATCTAATAGAGCTTGAAATTACCCTGGCAAGTTATATACTCTTCTCGAGAGAGTGGTGTTAGGCTCTGCGTGGTGTTTATCTAGCGCTGTCATTGTTTTTATTAAGTAAGCCCTTGCACTTCCAAAGTGTGCTGGAGGCTCTGTAAATATTTTATTAGCCTTTGTAATTAGTCGTTACATCTCACAACACTGCTGCGAAGTGGGTCAGTGTTACAATCCTCACTTTACCCCCAACGGTGGAAGAGAGACACCCAGAGATGGAAAGAAGCCTTGACTCTGAGGGCAGAGGGGACAGATCTTCTTCCAAGGAAAGGCGGGGACTTCGTTTGCTGGAATTTATAGGAATGATGATCCAAATACTGAACCGTGACAGTAGCCTATCATCTACAAATTGTTGTCGTTGGTTGTTGTCAAGTCAGCTCTGACTTTTGGCAACCCCACGTACAACAGAACCAAAGTTTGCTCAGTCCTGTACCATCTTCACAATCGTTGGTATGCTTGAGTACACTGCTGAGGCCACTGTATTTTGAGTGCCTTCCAGCCTAGGGGACTTATCTTCCAGCACTATATCAGGCCATATTCTGTTGTGATCCATAAGGTTTTCATTGGTTGACTTTTCAAAGTAGATTGCCAGGCCTTTCTTCCTAGTCCATCTTAGTCTGGAAGCTCCGCTGAAACCTGTCCACTACGGGTGACCCTGATGGTATTTGAAGTACTGACGACATTGCTTCCAGCATCACAGCCATACACAAGCCACCAGAGTACAACTAACAGATGGGTGATAGATCACCTACAAAGTGGGGTGATAATTCCTCTACACAGGGCTGTGTTAAAGATCAGGTACAAATATATATATATATATATACACACACAAAAAATAGTACAGAGACTTACAGTACATAGTAAACCAAGCCAAACTAGTTGCTGTCAAGATGCCTCTGACTCATGGCGACCCCATATGTTGCAGTGTAGAACTGCACTCTATAGGGCTTTCAAGGCTATGAAGCAGATCACCAGGCCTTTCTTCCTTGGCACCTCTGGCTTGGTTTGACCTGCCAAACTTTCAGTTAATAGCTGAGCGCTTAGCTGTCTGTGACACCCAGGGCATCCCTACAGCACATGGTAAGCACTCAGTGACATCAGGTCCCTTTGTCCCACTCCTCCTCTTGTCCCTCCTTCTCAGGATGACACTAAGGGAGGAACAGAGATAGCTGTAGTCTTCAAAAAGTGTGGTCAGAGAAAGTGACCTGTAATGTCTCTTATTAGAGAGAATTTATTTAAGCTTTCTGTAGTCAAGCATTTGTTGATTTTTGAGTCACGTTTTCCAGGGTGAAAAAAATTCATATAGAGCTATTGGCTTGTTGGTTGTGATCCTTTTCTGTATTGCTTATTTTTGACTCCTTGAATCAAATACTGAAAGAAATCCATGAAAAGGTCCTACTAGAATTGTGATTTTATCAGATGCTCCCTATATTTCTAGGAGCTGTTGTTCTATGTATTTTGCTGTTTATTTTTCAATGCACAAAGGTCTGGGGTTCTTTTATCTTACTCAAGGATTGTATCTTTTATCATCAACAATCCAGTTCTTTTTTTCATGTAATGGTTCAGGCCTTGAATCAAGCTTTATATTGAAATACCACCTTTCTGGTTTTTGATTTGCATTTTTGTAGTCTAGCTTTGATCACTATAATCTACATCAAAATCCACATTTCTTCATTATTTACTTGTAGGTAGGTCTCATAGACATGAAAATTTCCTGTGGTTTTTTTTTTTAAGGAGAATTCAGCCAATTTAAGAGTATTGGCTTAAGTTATATATTTATTTTTAGTTTTTTTTTTTTTTTCTTCTCACGTTTTCTATTTATTATACTTGTTGGTACTGATTTATCTTTTTTCCTAGTATATGCCTTGACCAACTGTTTTTCCTCTATACTCACCTCCATTCCCACTATTATTTTGCAACAGTCATCATACTTCTCAAGGAGCCCTGGTGGTCCCATGGTTTGGTGCTCAGCTGCTAACCGGAAGGCGGGTAGTTGGAACCCACCCGCTGCTCTACGGGAGAAACGGCCTGGCAATTTGCTCCGTTCGAGATTACAGCCTAGGAAACCATTTGGGGCAGTTCTGCTCTGTCCTAAAGGGTTGGTTTGAGTCAGAATCGATTCAATGGTGTAAAACAACAACGTTATGCTTCTCTGTTCTGCCTGTGGAAATTTCCCCATCTTTATTGCACATATTTAAGTCTATATGTTCATCAGCATATGCAAATAAATAATGACCACTGCGTCCCCAACAAGACATTTTTCCAGTTCAGTCCCCCACCTCTCGTTGTGAAGGAAACTTTGGAGCATTTTTGTACTTGCTATTTCCTCATTTCTTCAACTTCTAGGTTTTGCTGAGATTAGAGTAGTTATCTTCTGTTTCAAAAATTCCACATTTACACTTACTTTGCATTTCCTCGATATATTATCATCTTTTATTTAGACCTTTTTAAAAAAAGGCTAATTCTTTTTTTGTTTGTTTGTTTGTTTGCTTTTATCTAAAAAAATTTTAAGCACTTTTGTCTTAATCTGGGTTTGTCAGAAAGCAGAGCCTGAGACCATGGCTGACTGGGGGTATGATCCAGGGGTGGGGGTGCCTGACGGGAGGAAAGTACAGGAGGGGGACCAGCCCGTACAGAGATGCACGGTTGCTTGGCCACAACTGCTAGTAACTGGAGGACAGCCTGGGGAGCTGCACGAATCCTGTCTCAGAACCGTCTATCCAGGGGAAGAAAGAAGGAATCCTCCACCAGCTCAGGAACCTCCACTGGCCAAAGGTTTGCCTCTCGCGGTGTTAACTCCCTTGCATTTCCAGGTGACACATACGTGAGAAGTAGGCAGGTTCCCAGGGTAGCTCCCACACAGGCCTTCCCAGAGAAGCCCAAGGGCATAACATAAGAAGCCCAGGGCATAGGCCTGAGGCGAGGGAGGAGCTGTCAGGTTACACCTGCAGGAAGCTGGTCAGGTCCTATGTAGAACTAACTGGTCACCACAGCCAAGCCTTGAATAATAGGCAGGTGAGGCTGAGACAATATGAAGCAGTATGTTTTGTCTGCTTAACCTGAGAGTCTGTTTTGTTTTTTAAGGAGAATCCAGCCCATTTATACTTATTAGCTTATGCTATATATTTATCTTTTTTATATATTTATCTTTAGTTCTTTTCTTACTTTTCATGTTTTTTATATAGTGTACTTTTTGGTCCTGATTTATCTTCTTTTATTGCATGTGGCTTGGCACAGAGTGTTCTATGCAAGGACCAAAAAAAAAAAAAAAAAAAGCCAAACCCGTTGCCGTCGAGTCGATTCTGATTCATAGTGACCCTATAGGGCAGAGCAGAACTGTCCTATAGTGTTTCCAAGGAGCACCTGGTGGACTCAAACTGCCAACCTTTCGATTAGCAGCGGTAGCGCTTAACCACTATGCCACCAGGGTTTCCATGCAAGGACAGTGCCGCCAATCACTTCACAATCACAACACACCAAAAGAGTCATAAAAAGAATTACACCCCTCACCCCAACCTCTCTCAGTCTTCAAGCCTGCTCCCCAGGAGCAATTTATTTTTGCCTCTTTGAACCATTTTCTCCTGATATTAATCTGTATATTTCTAAATATTTTTATACCATTAGTTTGGGGGAGTTTTGTCTTGGTTTTGTTTGTGGTTGTTGCTGTTGTTTTGAGATTTGGACAGTTTGTTTAATCAAGGAAGAAAGCCAAACCCAACAATTTAGGTGCAGAGCAGGTGACGGTTGCAGAACAATAGACTGCTAGATTTTTAATTCACCAATTTTAAATCTTATCTATTGACTTCCTGCGAAAACAGTTCAAAACTTTGCTATAATACCGCCAAAACCCACTTTTCTGCTCCCATCCTTCCAAAACCTTTTACAAAATAGTTTTTCTTCAATAATAAGTGGTGTTTACATTTTTGTAATTATGTAAATGATGTTTGTCATGGGGCAAGGATTATATTTCTTTCCTGTACAACTTTTTGGTTTTCCTGGAGTTAACGGTTGCCTGGTTTTATCGCTCACCTTAAGTACCTTCTCCTTCCCCCCATGAGGTATAAGTGTTTCGGTGATAGAATTCCCACCTTCTCTACAGAGACCCAGTTTGACTCCCAGACAATACAACTCAGGTACAGCCATCGTCTATCTGTCAATGGAGGCTTGTTTGTTCCTGTGATGCTGAACAGGTTTCAAGGGAGCTTCCAGGCTGACAGACCAGGAAGAAAGGCCTGGCAATCTATTTCTGAAAATCAGCCAATGAAAACCGTATGAATCACAACAATCCTATCTGCAACCCATCATGGGGGTTGTGCATGGGTCGCCATGAATCGGGGGCTGACTCTAACAACAGCATTTTTTTTCTACGTTCTGATCTACCATATACCTAGCAGTTCTTTCTTTTCAAATGCTCCATCATATCAAATAACCTTGCAGTCAACAGTTCCCTTTTATTCTCTTTTAATCTCTTTCCTCTCTTTTATTCCCTTTTCATTACTCTTTTGGAATGATTCTTCTGTTCCAGCCTGGGTGGATGGGTGGGCTCTCTGCACCTGCTAAAAAATTCTCAGCCAGAGACTTCCCTTTGTGCTCTCCTCTGCTGGAGATCATTTCCGGACCCCATGTCTTCATTTTTCTTAGTTTACAGCCTTTGTTTGCTGGCGCACATCCATCAGTATTTTCCTGTGAAAGGGTGCCTTATAGGTATTGTTTTTTAGTACATGTCTTTATTTCTCCTTCACACTTGAATAACCAGTTGGAAATAGAATTCTAGGTTGCATATATTTTCTCTTAGAATTTTGAAGTTGGTTTTCCTTTGCCTTATGGAATTTAGAATTGCTTTTAAGAAGACACATACCATGCTGACATTTAATCTTTGATTTTATTTCTCCCTGAAAGAGTTCAGGAGCTCTGATTTACCTATAATACTCTGAAATTTCAAGGTATCATACTGGAGATGGTACTCTTTGACTCATTGCACGGAGTTGCTGGGTGGTGTAAATGGTTAACATGCTTGGCTGGTAACCAAAAGGTTAGATGTTGAGGCCACCCGGAAGCTTCTTGGAAGAAAGGCCTGGCAATCTACTTCTGAAAAATCCATCACTGAAAACCCTACAGAGCACCATTCTCCTCTGATATACATGGGACTGTTATGAGTTAGAACTGACCTGATGACTAGTTTGGTTTTTCTGAGCCCTAATTGGATCCTTTCAATCATGAAACGTGTCTTTAACTTGTGGGAAATTTTCTTGAAGTATTCCTTTGACAATTTACTCCCAAACATTTTCTGTCTTTCTGGAAATCTATCATTTTGAGGCTGAATATCTTGAATTTGTCGTTTAGATCTCTTTCCCTTTTTTCTGTTTTTTTCCCTCATCTCTTTTCATAATGTCCTATTCTTGTTTTACAGACAAAACCTTTTAGTTTATCTCTTCTCTTATCCAGCTTTTAGAGGCACTTAAAAGGCACTCTATAAATACTGGTTGAATTAAAGAACCACTCTGAAGATAATATAATAACTTTGGAGTTTTCTTCTGTCCTGGAATTATCTTTGATCTCTAGATTCCTTTTCATTTGTTGGTTTTGTTTGGTATATTTAGTCTTATATTAAATTGAGTCAGTTAGAATTGAGTTTGCACCTACAGTGATTCAGTCAAATGGGGCTTACTGCTCTCAAACAGTCTCAGAAAGTCTAGGGTTTTGCACCTTCTCAAGTAAGTCATTAAGCACTTAGGCACCGTCTAACATCCTGCTTCACTATCCTAGGCTTTTGTCCTAGGGCTACAAGATGGCTGCTTCACCTCCAGGCATCACATCTGCTTTCCGTGTTTAAAAAAAAACCGAACCCATTGTCCGTCAAGTTGATTCCAACTCATAGAGACCCTATAGGACAGGGTAGAACTGCCCCCTAGGGTTTCCAAGGAGCAGCTGGTGGATTTGAACTGCCAACCTTTGGGCTAGCAGTCGTAGCTCTTAGTCACTGTGCCACCAGGGATAAAGAAGTAGAAAAGAAGAAAGATTAAAAGGCAAAAAGCTTCATCTGACTTTTAAAAAAGAGCTTTCCTAAAAGCCCCACCCAGTGAAATGTGCTTATATCTCTTTCACTAAGAGCATGTCACATGACCAACCCTAACAGCAAGGAAATTTGAAGAGGTGGATGTGGGTACATTGCTGCCCAAACAGAACCAGAAAAAACAGAACAGCCATGGAGTCGATTCCAACTCATGGTGACTCCATGCATGCCAGAGTAGAACTGGGCTCCACAGGGTTATCAGTGGCTGATTTTTCTATGACGTAGATCTCCAGGCCTTTCTTTTGAGGTGCCTCTGAGTGGAGTTGAACCTCCAACCTTTTGGTTAGCAGCCAAGCATGTTAACCATTTGCACTACCCAAGGACTCCCAAACAGAACCCACCCAACCCAAACCCAATGCCGTCGCAGAACCAGGGCTCTCTAAATACGAAAGAAGGGGAAATGAAAATGAGCAACCAATAGTGTCTAGTGATCCTCTGCTGTCTGTTTATATTTAAAAATGAGAAACTAAAAGTCTGATTGTTCCTGGGTGGGGTTGTCAGCTGGAGGATTTCCCTGTAGGGTGATCAGTCGGAGATCTGACCATTTTGACAGAGTCTGTAAAACGTCAGTAATTGCTGTCAATTTTAGTATTTTGAAGGATGTGTTTTGTTCAGAGAAAATACCATTTAGAGGTTCTTTGTTTTTGTTTTTTAGAATTACTAGTCAATTTATTAGTGAGCCCTGGCGGTGTAGTGGCTAAGTGCTTAGCTGCTAACCTAAAGGTGGGTGGTTCAAACCCATCGCCCACTCCTCAGCAAAAAGATGTGGCAATCTGCTTCCATAAGGATTTACAGCCTTGGAAACCCTATAGGGCAGTTCTACTCTGTCCTCTAGGGTCACTATGAGTCAGAATCAACTCAACAGCTATGGGTTTTTTTCAATTTACTAAAGTAAACAATTTTTAAAACCTTGTTATTCAACTTTTAGAGTACCCTTACAAATCTTACTGTTCTATTGATAAATCTTGCAGATCTTAGCAGTCTTCTCCAAAGGGTTTTTGATCTCATTTAATACATAATTAAACACCTTCAAATACTTTAAAATGCATATACAAACCTAAAATATCTAATTTTCTTTCTTCATTTTTCTGAAATAATGAAATTTTCCTGAGCACACGAAAATGTCTTATGTGTTTAAAAATGTTAAATTTATAAATATGTCGAATCTAAAGTTATCTTAAATGTATCAATAAACCTAAAATCATAAATCTAAAACAATTATTTTGTATGAATTTTAAATTTGAGTTCAAGGCTTTCATTTATCATCCACCAAATTCTAAGGACTCTTGGTGGTGCTATGAGTAAGTGCTCAGCTGCTAACCTAAAGGTCCCTGGTTTGATCCCACTAGCAGCTCCGCAAGAGAACAGACCTAGCAATCTGCCTAGGAAACCCAATGGAGCAGTTCTACTCTGTCCTATAGGGTCACTACAAGTTGGAATTGACTCAATGGCACACTACAACAACAACAACGAGCCAAATTCCGGCATTATAAATACCTAAAATTCCAAATATGAAAAAATTCCCTCTTGACAAAAATATCAATGCTATGTTGTTCTCTAAATTCTTAATCTCACAGAGGTTTAAGGATGCCTAACCACTATAGGGTCACTATGAGGGAGAATTGACTCAATGGCAATGAATTTGGAACCGCTAAGGGAAGCCCTGGTGGCAAAGTGGTTAAGAGCTCGGCTGCTAACCAAAAGGTCAGAGTTCACCACCAACCACTCCTTGGAAACCATATAGGGGCAGTTCTACTCTGTCCTATAGGGTCGCTATGAGTCAGAATCAACTTCATGGCAACTCATTTTTTTTTTTTTTAACCATTAAGGAAGTCAAATTCTACTCCAGGTAACCAAGATTACTTCCTATTAGAGATTTTGCTAGGGCATGTGACCTGGAGCCCAGAAACCCAGAACAATTCTTCCTACTATCCTTATTGTCAACCTGAGCCACTCTAATAGGTTGAACCATGTGAAACAGCATTTTTATAGTGTCAAAGCTGTTCACATGTTGGTTCAGCCTAATGAAGACATTTATATCATGGGCTAGAAAACACAAAGAGGTAGAACTCTCCTAGCTCTTATTACCTAATTATCTGGGTCACAGAATTCTTATATGAATCTAAATGGCACTTGATTGAACTTGAGCTTCTTTTATGAAGTTATTTTCAGGAGGTCATTTTACTTTCATCTTCCCTTGACCAAGGGTCAACCAATACCTTTTAACTTTGGTATGGGCTCATTTCTGTAGTCATTATTGATACAATGCCACCACACATCTATCAGTTTGTTGTACTGTGGTGGCTTTCATATTGTTGTGATGATGGAAGCTTTCCCACCACTATTTCAAATACCAACAGGGTCACCCATGATAGACAGGTCTCAGCAGAAATTTCATACTGAGACAGACTAGGAAAAAGGACCCAGCAATCTGCTTCTAAAAAAAATTGGCCAGTGAAAGCCTTATGGATAGCAGCAGAACATTGTCTAATATAGTGCCGGAAGATGAGCCCCTAAGGTTGAAAGGCACTCAAAATATTACTGAGGAAGACCTGCCTCCTCAAAGTAGAGTTGACCTTAATAAGGTGGATGGAGTAAAGCTTTCAGGATCTTCATTTGCTGATGTGGCATGGCTCAAAATAAGAAGAAACAGCTGCAAACATCTATTAATAATCAGAACATGGAATGTACAAAGTATGAATCTAGAAAAATTGGAAGTCATCAAAAATGAAATGGAACACTTGAAGATAGGTATCTTTGGCATAAGTGAGCTGAAATGGGCTGGTATTGGCCATTTTTAATCTATGGCTTACTATGCTGGGAATGTAATATTGAAGAATTCTGTGACAACTTGAAGAGGGACGGCATCACATTCATCATCAAACACAATGTTTCAACATCTATTCTGAAGTACAAAGATGTCTGTGATAGGATAATATCCATGCGCCTACAAGGAAGACCAATTAATATGGCTATTATTCAAATTTACATACCAACCACTAATGCCAAAGATGAAGGAATTGAAGATTTTTTACCAACTTCTACAGTCTGAAATTGATCAAACATACAATCAAGATAATTACTGGTGATTGGAATATGAAAGTTGGAAACAAAGAAGAAGGATTAATAGTTGGAAAATAAGGCCTTGGTGATAGAAAAGTCACCAGGGATCACATGATAACAGTTTTGCAATACTAATGACCTACTTATTGGAAATACTTTTTTTCAACAATATAAAGAGTGACTATACACGTGAACCTTGCCAGATGGAATACATAGGAATCAACTTGACTACACCTGTAGAAAGAGACGATGGCAAAGCTCAGTGTCATCAGTCAGAATAAGGCCAGGGGCCAACTGTGGAACAGATCTTCAATTGTTCATACGCAAGTTCAAGTTGAAGCTGAAGAAAGTTAAAACAAGTCTACAAGAGCCAAAGTACGACTTTGAATATATCCCACCTAAATTTAGAGACAGTCACAAGAGTAGACTTGATGCACTGAATATTAATGGCCGAAGACCAGACAAGTTGTGGGATGACATCAAGGACATCATACATTAAAAAAACAAAAGGTCATTAAAAAAACAAGAAAGAAGAAAAGACCAAATGGACGTTAGAAGAGACTCTGAAACTTGCTCTTGAAAGTCGAGTAGCTAAAGCAAAAAGAAGAAAAAAAAAATGATGAAGTAAAAGAGCTGAACAGAAGGTTTCAAAGGACAGCTCAAGAAGACAAAGTAAAGTATTAAAATGAAATGTGCAAAGACCTGGAGTTAGAAAAACAAATGGAAAGAACTGAAGAAAAACAATCAAGCCTTGAGTTACAATATTGAAGGATTCTAAGGGCAAAATACTGAACAACGCAGGAAGCATCAAAAGAAGATGGAAGGAATACACAGAGTCACTGTATCAAAAAAGAATTGGTCAACATTGCAGGAAGTACCATATGATCAAGAACCGATGGTACTGAAGGAAGAAGTCCAAGCTGCACCGGGGGCATTGTCGAAAAACAAAGCTCCAAGAATTGATTGAATACCAATTGAGATGTTTCAACAAATGGATGCAGTGCTGGAAGTGCTCTCTCATCTATGCCAAGAAATCTAGAAGACAGCTACTTGGTCAACCAACTGGAAGAGGTCCATATACATGCCCACTGATTCAACAGAATGCAGAAATTATTGAATAATATCATTAATATCACATGCAAGTAAAATTTTGCTGAAGATAATTAAAAAATGGTTGTAGCAGTACATAAATAAGGAACTGCCAGAAATTCAACCCAGATTCAGTAGAGGATGAGGAAGGAGGAGTGACTTCATTACTGAAATAAAATTGTGTCTGGGGCCATACTCTCAGGGTGTCTCCAGTCTGTTAGGCCAGCAAGTCTGGTCTTAATCTTTTTTTTTTTTTTTTAATAATTTTTATTGTGCTTTAAGTGAAAGTTTACAAATCAAGTCAGTCTGTCACATATAAGCTTATATACACCTCACTCCATACTCTCACTTACTCTCCCCCTCATGAATCAGCCCGCTTCCTCCTTCCAGTCTCTCCTTTTGTGATGGTTTTGCCAGTTTCTAACCCTCTCTACCCTCCCATCTCCCCTCCAGACAGGAGATGCCAACACAGTCTCAAGTGTCCACCTGATACTAGTAGCTCACTCTTCATCAGCATCTCTCTCCAACCCATTGTCCAGTCCCTTCCATGTCTGATGAGTTGTCTTCAGGAACAGTTCCTGTCCTGGGCCAACAGAAGGTTTGGGGACCATGACCACCAGGATTCCTCTAGTCTCAGTCAGACCATTACGTCTGGTCTTTTTATGTGAATTTGGGGTCTGCATCCCACTGTTCTCCTGCTCCCTCAGGGGTTCTCTGTTGTGCTCCCTGTCAGGGCAGTCATCGGTTGTGGCTGGGCACCATCTAGTTCTTCTGGTCTCAGGATGATGTAAGTCTCTGGTTCATGTGGCCCTTTCCATCTCTTGGGCTCATAGCTATCGTGTGACCTTGGTGATCTTCATTCTCCTTTGATCCAGGTGGGTTGAGACCAATTGATGCATCTTAGATGGCTGCTTGTTAGCATTTAAGACCCCAGACACCACACTTCAAAGTGGGATGCAGAATGTTTTCATAATAGAATTATTTTGCCAGTTGACTTAGAAGTCCCCTTAAGCCATAGTCCCCAAACCCCCGCCCTTGCTCCACTGACCTTCAAAGCATTCAGTTTATCCTGGAAACTTCTTTGCTTTTGGTCCAGTCCAGTTGAGCTGACCTTCCGTGTATTGAGTATTGTCCTTCCCTTGGTCTTAATCTTTTTGAGTTAGAATTTTGTTCTACATTCTTCTCCAGCTCTATCTGAGACCCTCTATTGTGATCCTTGTGAAGACAACTTTCTTGGTCTTTCATGGACCTAAGTACCGAGATTGAAAGGGCATACCATGTCACAAGGTAAATAAATGAAAAGAGACCCACACAAATAAGTATCCTATCAACACTTTTGAGTTATCTTGATAATGAAAAAACATCCAACAAGTGCTTATATAGAAAATAAAAAACTAAATATAGAAAATAAAAAAAATATATAGAAAATAAAAAAAAAAAAAGAGAGGAAGCCATTAAATCCCCACTTCATTTCAGGTCTCACCTCATATATTCAACAGCCCATTCACACTGAATGTGCTACCCTTAGAGACAGCGTATGTTTTATGCCTCTATAGGTCTGAAAATTCAGTTGTCTCAGCTTATGGCCTCTTCCTCACCCCTCTTCCCATCCTCTCCTCTTTAAGTCCATTCATCCTTCAAGGCCTGACTCAGACTCTGTATCCTCAGCAAACCCATTTTTGTTCCCCTTCCTGGAATGAGTCTCTCCCTGGTCTTACTTCACCGAAGCCACTTTATGATTAGAGCTGCTCTCTACCTCCCTGCTAGACTGTGAGTGTCTTGAGGGAAGAACCCACCGCTCTGCCTAAAACACACAGCATCTAGCACAGCATCTGGTGAAACAATGCTTGCTTCATGGTTGGGCTTTTATCTCTTTTTGTTTCCCCTGAAGATTCTTAGAATAGGCCTTGGCCTTGGTCTTCAGAGAACAATGAACATTCAGTTATCTATCAATGAAAGCTTGCTCTGGCACTGCTGTCTGGTCCATGAGGAAAAGTCAGCCCCATCTAGTAGGTAACTTCAGCTCCCTACAGAGCCAGTCGTCATGGGTCCCCAGGTCTGCACCACCAGCCTGGGATGGTCTGTGGCCCACAGACCCATCACATGGGTCTATTAAAGGCAGGCTGGCTGAGTTTCCCTTTCCTGCTTGGTGGGTTCAAATACTGAGTTCACTTCCTGCCTGCCGTCTTGCAGAAAGCATGAGAAAGGCAATTGCTAAAATTACACAGCAGAAAGAGAAAGGCCATGCAAACCTTTGATTAATAATAAGTTAAGTAGATAATCAATTCCAAAGAATTACATAAAATGTCCTCCCCGCCCAGGCCTTTCTCAAGAATATTGCAATAAATCTTCACAAAGTGTTTAAAAACTATTTCTCAGTCCCTGGAAAATTTCCATATATATGCGTGTATGTGTGTGTGTGTGTGTGTGTGTGTGCGCGCGCGTGCGCGCAAGGAGCCCTGGCGGTGCAGTAGTTAAAGCCATCAACTGCTAACTGAAAAGTCGGCAGTTCAAAACTACCAGCCTCTCTGAGGGGGAAAGATGTGGCAGTCTGCTTCCATAGAGACGTATAGCCTTGGAAACCTTCTCGGGTCGCTGAGTCAGAATCAACTTGACAGCAGTGGGTTTTATATATATATATATATATATATTTTTTTTTTTTTCCTGGCTCTAGGAGGTCAGTTTCTGCAAAATTTTCAGGACTTGTTTTTCTCTAGGAGAAACTCTCACAAGAACTCTGATGGCTTCAGGATTGCCTATGTTCCCACACTCATGATTTGGATCTCATGAGGAGCCTTGGTGGTGCAAAGGTTAAGCGCTCGGCTGCTAACCAAAAGTTTGAACCCGCCCAGTGGCTCTTCAGGAGAAGGACCAGTGATCTGCTTCCATAAAGATTACAACCACATAAACCCTGTGGGGCAGTTCTCCGTCACAGGGGGTCGCTCTGAGTCAGAATTGACTCGATGGCACCCAACGGTAACAGTCAGTCATGAGGCAGATATTACTGTCCCCACTTTACAAATGAGGAAACTGAGACTCAAAGAGGTACAAGGTCCTGCCCAAAGTCACATAGCTCCTCAGCAACAGCATCAGGATTGCCGCTCAGAACCTGGGTCTTCACATCTCAGGCTGCCTGTGAGACTGGCAAAAGGAAGAGGAAGGAGAGGCCAAAAACCCAAGCTTTGTAAACTACACTTCACCATGGCTACTCCATGTTCCTGAGACACACAGATCGTGATCTGAGCCTCTTGGGCGTTTCGCCACTTCATTGGTTTCTTGTGTGTAGAAGGTTGGATGAGAGATGTTAGGACTTGGACTAGCCTACTCAAGGACAAAAATTTAAAGCCACTGCTCATGGTGTGGTATGGCCCTGGAGAACTTGTTTCAACCCATAGCTTCAGAAATTAGAATCTAATCTGAGACTTAGCTTTTGACCTCTAACAAGGGGAGTAAATAAGCAAATCCAGACAACACAAGCACTCCACAGGGTCACGAAAGCCCAACCTAGCATTTTAGCAATTAGGGGTACTTGTCCATAAAGCACTTAAAAATCCATTTAGACCGTCCAAGTCGGTTCAAGCTCTTTCATCTTGGATAAAGTAAACAAGACTGTTTTTAAGGTTTTTCTGTTTTTCTATTTTAAAGCAAGGATATTGGGAGAGAGAAAATAAGACTTTCAAGGCCAGACCTTTGGACCCCAGTAATGTATAACAGCTGCAGATGCTGGTCAGACCTTTTGGTGATATTTGAAGTCTGCCAACGCCACCTCAGCCTTCCATATACTGAAAACAACACATCCCCTTGAAGTACACTTTTCGTTTCATCTGTGACTTAAAATTCCTTAAGGGCAGGCCCATGATGTGTATCTCAGCCCATGGGGGTCTCTGCAAATGCTTGCTAACAGAGTGACCATTGGAAGCAGCAGGCTGTGCCCTCCTAAACAATGAGCAAATCTCACCACGCCCTACAGTCACCCACCCCATTCTCCAACCAAACCAAAAACCCATTGCCATCAAGTCAATTCTGACTCATAGTGATCCTACAGGACAGAGTAGAACTGCCTCAAAGCGTTTCCAAGGAGCAGCTGTGGATTTGAACTGGCAACATTTTGGTTAGCAGCTGTAGCTCCTAACCACTGCACCACAACCCCCTGCCAGTTTTGATAAGTTTCAAGCTCCTCCGTGCCCTGGTGGTTTGCACCTACTGGTTCTCCACCTGAAGTACCTTTCCACCCTTCCATCTCCACCCCCTCACTCTCAGCTGAAGGGACCCTCAGAGGAGCTTTTTCTGACCTCCTTGGCACTTCCCTGGATTATTTTTCTACTACCAGTCTCTTGGCAGTGAAGTCTGGAAGGCATGGACTACTATATATTTCTTTGCATATGTTTCTTTAATGTCTGTTTTCCCCACCAAACTCATGGGGTTGGGGACAACCAGGGCTTTATTCACCTCTTTATCCTCAATGCCTACCACAAGCCTATCCAGTGTAGGTAGTTGAGTGGAATAATTTAGATATCCAAAAGAGCCAGGCTAAACAAATCTCAATTTATTCTCCCTGTTAGGTAAAGGTATTAAAGTAAGATGTGCCCTTTAACCAACAAAACCCATTGCTGTTGAGTCAATTCCGACTCTATATATAGTGACCCTATAGGCAACAAGGCTCAGCCAACTCGTTAGCCACCTAAAGGCACAAAACTCCATGTTTAGTGGGTGTGACATTCGAGATGTCTAAGGAGAACCCTGTCTGAACAAGGTGCACCTACTAGAGAATTCCCAAGAACAGAAGGAAGAATGTGGCCAGAGGGTGGAAAGTAGCACCTAGCTCTGCTTGGGAAAATGTTTAATGGAGCTGCAGTCCCACCTTCACTTCTTGTGGTTCTTGTTCAACTAGAAAACTGCTTTTCTTCTTCCGTAGAAGGAATTCCCCAAAGTCCTGGTTACATTCCGTAGCCAGGAGGAGTCCTAAAAAGTCAGCCTGCCCCTGTGTGTGAGAGGGTGTGGCACTGTTTAGTCAGCAGTGTGCTGAACTTTGGACCCCTCTGGAGACCAAACACGTCAAAGCTGTTTGGAGGCCTAGGAACACACAGCATTGAAGTCTGAGTCCCTAACACTTTCTCAAGGTAGCAAAAATGTCACTAAGATGGTAGCCAGCGACTGCTCTGACAGGGATCACAATACAGGGTCCTGGACAGAGCTGGAGAAAAATGTGGAATAAAATTCAAACTCACAAAAAAAAAAAAAAAATCAGACTTACTGGTCTGACAGAGAATGCAGAAACCTGGAGAATATGGTCCCCAGACACCCTTTTAACTCTGTACTGAAGTCATTCCTGAGGTTCACCCTTCAGCCAAAGATTAGACAGGCCCATAAAACAAAAAGACTAAATGGGCATACCGGCCCAGGGGCAAGGACGAGAAGGCAGGAGGGGCAGAAAGTTGGTAAAGAGTTGAGAAGAAGAGGGTGTTGACCTGTTGACCTGTTGTGGGGTTGGCAACCAATGTCACAAAACAATACATGTATTAATTGTTTAATGAGAAACTAATTTGCTCCGTAAACCTTCATCTAAAGTGCTACTTTTTTAAAAAATAGCAGGAAAAAAAAAAGTCACTAAGGCCCCACACTGAGGCTCATAATACCAGTTCATCTGGAATTTTTTTTTTCTTCATCTCCCATTAAGTTTAGATGGTGTTATGGATTGAATTGTGTCCCTCCAAAATAGAGGTTGGAATCCTAACCCATATACCTGTGGATGTAATCCGGTTTGGATATAAGGTTTCTTTGTAATGTTAATTAGATCATACCCACGTAGAGTGGGTCCTAAATCTAATCAGTTCTAAGTTAAAAAGAGAACAGACTAGACACTGAGGCACACACACCCAGGGGAAGACAGATGCCATGTGAGGATCACTAAGGAACCAAGGAAAACCCACAGCTACCAACAAGGAAGGAATCCACACAGCCAAGACCCTAATTTGGATTTTTTTTTTTGCCTCCAGGAGAGTGAGAAAATAAATTTCTGTTCTTTAAGGTCACTCACTTGTGATATTTGCATTATGGCAGCACTACAAAAATAAGACAGATGATAATTTTTTTCTTAACATTTTTATTTTGAAATAATTATAGATTCACAGTAAATTGTAAAAACAGTGCAAACAAGTCCCACGTACCCTTCAACCAGTTTCCCCCACTGGATACATCTTATAAAAAAAAAAAAATTTTTTTTTTTTTTTTTTAGTACAATATCAAAACCAGGAAATTGACTTTGGTACAATGTGTGTTTATAATTCTACGTCATTTTATTATATACATGTGTAAATTCGTGTAACCACCACCACAATCAAAATACAGAACTATTCCTCCAACTTTTTTTCTTCTATTTTAAAATTGTTTTGGCTATTCTGGGCCCCTTGCATTTCCATATGAATTTTATAATCAGCTTGTCAATGGCTGCAAAGAAGTCGGCTGGGATTTTGATAGGGATTGCATTGAATCTGCAAATTAATCTGGACAGTATTGCCATCTTAAAAATATTGTCTTCCAGCGGGATGTCTTTCCATTTATTTAGGGCTTCTTTAATTTCTTTCAGCAATGTTTTATAGATCTCAGAGTATATGTTTCAGGGTATATTTTTCAGAGTATAACGTCTTTGGTTAAATTTACTCCTAAGATTTTTATTCTTTTTGATTCTATTTAAGTGGAATTGTTTTCTTAATTTCATTTTTGGTTTGTTCTTTGCTGGTGTATAGAAATACGATTGATTTTTGTACGGTCTTGTATCCTACAACTTTGCTGAATTTGTTTATTAGTTCTAATAGTTTTATACTGGATTCTTTAGGATTCTCTATATACAAGATCATGTCATCTGCAAAAAGAGATATTTTTATTTCTTCCTTTTCAATCTGGGTACCTTTTATTTCTTTCTCTTGCCTAATTGCCCTGGCTAAAGCTTCCAGCACAATGTTGAATATAAGTGGCAAGAGCGGTAATCCTTGTCTTGTTTCTGATTTTAGTGGAAAAGCATTCAGCCTTTCACCATTAAGTATGTTAATTGTGGGTTTTTCATAATCGTGAAGGGGTGTGGAATTTTGTGAAATGCTTTTTCCCTGTCTACTGAGATGATCATGTGGTTTTTGTTCTTTAGCCTATTGATCTGCTGTTCATTTGCTCTCCACTATATTTCCTCTCTGTTGTTCAGATCGTCTCATTTCTATTACCTTATATTTAAATTCACTAATCCTTTCCTCTGCGTACGCTGTTCTGTGTTGAACCCATTCATGGAGTAAAAACGTTATATTTTTCATCTCTAAAATTTTCATTTGGTTCTTTACACATCATATGCCTTGGCTGAGACTTTCTCATTTTTCATTTGTTCAAGTGTGTTCCTAATTACTCATTTAAGCATTTTTATGATAACTGCTTTAAAATCTTTCCAGAAAATTCTAACATCTGTGTCATCTTGGTATTCATGTCTCTTGATTGTCTTTTGTCCTTCAAGTTGAGATCTTCTTGGTTCTTTGCAGGATGCATGATTTTTGATTGAAAGCTGGACATTTGGGGTATTATGTTAGAAGACTCTGGATCTTATTTAAATCTTGTTTTAGAAGGCCTCCTCACACACTACTCTGGTGGAGGCAAGGGGACACTGCTTCATTACTGCCAGTGGGAGCACAAGTCTAGGCTTTCCACTCGTCCATCTTTGGCACAAAGAGCCCTGGTAGTGCACTGGTTAAAGCACGTGGCTGCTAACTGAGAGGTCAATAGTTCAAACCCACCAGCCTCTCTGCGGGAGAAAGATGTAGCAGACTGCTTCCATAGAGTTACAGCCTTGGAAACCCTATAGGGCAGCTCTACTCTGTCCTATAGGGGCGCTATGAGTTGGAATTGACGGCAATGGGATCTTTGGCACACCCAAGGGTAGATATGCCCAGGTCAGGGCTGGCTGATGGAGGACTACTTACCATCAGCCACCCCTGGTTTGGGTATATCTTAGTGATTGGCCCTCCCATCTCATGACTGCTGAGCTCACTGGGGAAAAATCCAAAATCCCTTAATCGTAAGTGATCTAAGCAGAGTAATTTTTCTCTTTTTCTTTTAACAATGGCCAGAGAGCTTATTTATAATCAAAAAGGCCACTAAATTATTTCCTTAAAGAGTTATTTTTTCCCTGAGAATAAATTCCTCTTTCCCAAATACAAAATTGGTTGAAGTCAGTGTTTTAACAGTATTTACCCCAATACTTTAAAATAATCATACTTTTTAAAACCAATTCATGTGATCAGACAAGTTTTTTTCCCAATGTATGAAGATAACCACATGAAAAGCCTTTCAAAGTTTTAAAGTTATATAGATCATTTAAAAAAAAAAAACCAAACCCATTGCCAATGAGTCAATTCTGACTCATAGCGACCCGATAGGACAGAACAGAACTGCCCTATAGGGTTCCCAAGGAGTGCCTGGTGGATATAAACTGCCAGCCTTTTGGTTAGCAGCCTTAGCATTTAACCACTACGCCACTAGGGTTTCCAAATGGATCACAGTGCGTGTTTAATAGAGCTTCAGTTTTCTCATCTATAAAATCAACATATTATCCTCCTTACAGAACTATTGAGCTATAAATGAGTTGCAATATATGAGGACTGTAGAGACCGAGCCTGGTTTCAGTACTGGCCTTTTCATGAGAAGAGTAAAATTAAAAAAAATAGGAGCGTCCTGAAATATTTGAGTGGGAGTCACCGCATCTTACCAAATATGAGTTCCTCTCCACCTGGGGCGTATTTACCTTCCACAACTGCAGGAAGGAAGATGGTGGAGGCTGTTCCTTTTCTTGGTGCCCCACACCAATCAGGGAGGCAGTGACCTTCCATGGCAGTGTCCTCTGGACTAGTCTGCATTAATCAGTTGGCTTCTTTTGTATGATCCATTGGTGGAGGAGCACACCCCCCACCCCAGGCACAAATTATTTCTGCAAATAATTTCAATAGAGTCTACGAAAATCAAAGGTTACTCAGAGGATGAAAGGGGGCTTCAGGATCCCTCTTCCCAAAGTAATCCTTCTTCTTTCTGTATCACTTGATCACCTTACTTAGCACATTATCTTGAAATAAAAGACATGCAAAAATTGTCTATTACCTTTCATGTCGTACACCTCTAAAAAAATAAAAATAAAAAATATTGTATTTTAGAGGTGTATAATTTTGTTATTTCTTAATTTAATGTGCTTTTGTGAATGTAAGAATATTTATGAAGGTTTTTAGGTTCACATTCAACCTCACTGTCCCAATCTTTCCTCAGCCATTAATCCGCCTAGCTCTGTGGTTTTAAAAACATATAACTGGGGAAACAATAATGTCCAGCAGTCTTCCCATGCGTTAAACTGGAACTCCTTCTCACATGTTAAATTGAGTCACTCCACCAACACTCCCAGCAGGCCCTCTGAGTATTCTGTGTTACTAAGCACTTTGCAGAGTATGGCTTTATGATAGCCATTTCCTGTGGATCAGGGGACTTTCAAGGCCATTTTTTGAATCCTCCTTTCCTCTGGTTTGGGTATAAACCACAATTCCAAAAGGTAAGAGATGGTATTCCAAGGAGGCTGACACATTGACTTTTAAATCTATGCCTAGGGGATGGGGCACTCCCACACCAATGCATCATCCAAAATAAGCCAATTAATTAATGCAGACTAGTCCAGGTGACATTGGCATGGAAGGCCACTGCTGTTAGCCTCTCTGATAGGTGTGAAAGGAGTAGGCTCCTCACCCTTCCTTTCCACCTATCCCTTTCTGCACTCCCCCCGCCCCCACCTTCTGCAGGCATACTTATGCAGTTAGGAGGAGTTGTGCAATTTCAACTGATCCTAATGGTAAATGAATGAAGTGACCCTATCAGACAGCATTTCAGTTGACCACAAACGTAAGTGATCAAGAATCAGCTGATCCTGTCTAGAATGTCTGTCTGCCCCACCTTATCTGGCTTGCTCAAACCCAGGTCACCTTGTCCAGGACAATTCCAAGACCAAGTTCCGTGCTCCCTTCTGTGCTGCTCACTTACCAGTGAACTCTTCACACCTGTTTACATATGTCTCCTGGTCCCTCTAGGAGTTCCTGGGTGGTGCAAACACTTAAGTGCTTGACTCCTAAATGAAGGTTGGTGGTTCAAATCCACCCAGAGGCACCTTGGAAGAAAGGCCAGGCAATCTGCTTCTGAAAGGTCACAGAATTGAAAGCCTGGTAGCATCTGTAACACATGGGGTTGCCATGAGTTGGAACTGAATTGATGGCAACTGGTTTTGTTTTGTTTTTTCTCTTTGTGGTATTGCTCTGTCTCCTGCGTGCGCTGTGAGCTTGCTGGAGGTGACATCATGTCTTTATTCCTATGCTCAGAAGAACTAGGGCCTGGGACACAGTGGGTTCTCTGCAAATACCTGTGGAGGAAGGAGAGAGGCACAGAGGGAGGGACAAAGGGAATCTGTTGCTAAGAGATAAAATAATTTGCCTATATCACAGTTGCCAAAGATAAGTCATCTGACATAAGTAGGGGACTCCTGGAACTAAGCATTTAAAGCAATCCTTAGCTGGGCTCTAATGCAGTTTGTAGGCACTTGTCTTTGTTATTTTTTAAGAAAGAGATGCTCCAAGGGTCAGTGACTCAGCCCGCCAGGTGACTTGGCTTTGGTTTCCTATGAGTCAGGCCTACCAGACAGCCAAGGACAGAGGTGAACAGGAAACCGGGCCTGAGAAAAAGCAGAGAAACAGAGAGAGTCAACATAGATGTCGTGGAGGCTTCCGCTGGTTCTCTCAGGCCAAAGGGCAGACAAACCCATGGACTCCCAGACACTCACGTGTAAGTGGATGCGGCTGATCCCCACTTCAGCTTGAAAAGTCTTCTGGGCAGCAGGTAGAGAGAACAGGTAGTGAATGCCCTGGGGGTATGGCCACTTTCTTCTCCAGAAGAGCGCTGTCCCAGACTAGAATGTAGGAGGGGTAGAGGAGAAAGAAAAGTGGGCTCTTTTCTAATTTGATTACAGGCAGTCTCTGGGTTACAAATTCGATCCGTTCCTGTGTCTTGAAGTCGAAATGGTAGGTAAGTCAGAACAAGCATGGGTTCTCGCCTAGCCTTACTTTAGTGCAAGAACAGTCTGGAAGGCTTTTCAGTGATTTAAAAGCTGCATGTAAAGGTGATTATGATGAAGAATTTACTGCAAGTAGGGGTTCCTTCAATCATTGCAAATTGAGGGCAAATTTACACAACATTAAAGGGCAGATGGAACCCTGGTGGCGCAGTGGTTAAGAGCCTGGGTGCTAATCAAAAGGTCAGCAGTTCAAATCCACCAGCTGCTCCTTGGAAACCCTATGGAACAGTTCTGCTCCGTATTATAGGTCACTATGACTCAACGGCACGTAGTAACAACAACAAAGGGCACATACCAGTTGTCCATAAGTCGGACTTTTGTAACCCAGAGGTTTACTGTGTTTGTTTGGCTCAGGGCTTGGAACTTGTTTGTTCTGGTTCAAACCTCTGCTGAGATATGCATTTCTAACAAGTTCCCTGCTGGGAATTTGCATTTCTAAGAAGTTCTCAGGCGATGCTAATGCTGCTGATTAGGGACCAATTCCACTAGTAAAGCCAAAAAAACCAAACCCACTGCCTTGTGGAGTCCATTCTGACTCACAGCGACCCTATAGGACAGAGTAGAACTGCCCCATAGAGTTTCCAAAGAGCACCTGGTGGATTCGAACTGCCGACCTTTTGGTTAGCAGCCGTAGCACTTAACCGCTACGCCACCAGGATTTCCGAGAACCACTAGTAAAGCCAAAAAAATTCATAGCAACCCCATAGCCACCAGGGCTCCACTAGTAGAACAGTGGTTCTCCAAATGTATTATACATAAGAATCACCTGGGAATCTTGTTAAAATGTAGATTCTGATTCAGTATATCTGAGGTGAAAATGCAAATTCTCAGTAGGGGTTCAAATCTTCAAAACCCTGGTTTGGCTAAAAAAAAAAAAAAAAGTACAAACCAGGTGTGAGCACTTACACCTTCAAAAACTGTAAAAATTTTCCCTCCCTTCTCCCTGCATTCTCTCTCCCTGTTTTGCCATCTTGACATTCCTGATATTTACCCATTACACACAACTTGTGCCCAAAGATGTTACCTTATAAATCGAGAAAAAGAAAAGAAAAGTTATATCTTTTCTTTGAATACGTAAAAACAATGTCATGCTATAAGACAGAAAATGATACTGGTGAGGAGCGAACTTCTTGGCTTAAGTAGACACATGAGACTATGTGGGCAGCTCCTGTCTGGAGGAGAGACGAGAAGGCAGAGGGGCACAGGAGCTGGTTGAATGGACACGGAGAATATAAGGTGGAAAGGAGGAGTGTGCTGTCTCATGGGGGGAGCAGCTAGGATTACATAGCAAGGTGTATGTAAGTTTTTGTATGAAAGACTGATTTGATTTGTAAACTTTCAACAATAAATTAAAAAAAAATTAAAAACAATGTCATGATGTGTCTTTGGATAGAAGAACCTTCCATACCCTATCTGTCCTTCCAGCCCCTAGCAGTCACCTAGTACATCTGATCTAGCCCTTGGGATGTTTACCATCTGAAGCAACCATGAGAAGTAGACAAGTAAGAGTTTCTAATTACACAAATTGTGATGAGTGTTGTGCACAGGAGATAGCACAATGCATTTTGTGCTTCTACTTGCAGGGTACAAAGCACTTTCCCATATCCTGTCTGATTTAACCGAACCATAATCCTGGGATTATTATCACTACTTACAGATGCAGAAGCTAAAGTACAGAAAAGTGAAGTGATACGATATGCCTCACTTCACACAGCTAATACAAGCAGGATCCTGGCATTGAACTTGGGTTGTGTTTCTAGGATCCAGCAGCAAACTTCCAGCCAGCTGGTCACCTATACCTTCCTCCAACCTACCTTCTGTCTCCTAAGCAGAAGCATTTATACCTCAATCCCAGCACATCGATGACTATAGCAGATAATATGCAACTTGGAGAAATACCAGCTATGCCCCAAAAAGAGAGCTTGGCTCTAATATGGAGCCATGGTGGTACAGTGGTTAAGAGCTCAGCTGCTAACCAAAAGGTTGACAGTTCAAATTCACCATCCGCTCCTTGGAAACCCCATGGGGCAGTTCTACTCTATCCTGTAGTGTCACTATGAATCAGAATCGACTCGACAGCAATGGGTTTCGGTTCTAATGATTCTATTTAACAAACATCTAGACAAAAGAGAGTGAATGTTTTAGGTAAACATTTAGATAAAGATAGAAACTTCGAGGCAGTTAAGGATTTGTTAATGATTGTTGCACTCTCAATGCTAAAATTGGGAGGAGAAAGCTCACAGGGGGAGACTACTGCCTCTTCCAGAGCTGGGAGGAGTCCAGAACCTGAGACATAAAGATCTAGAGCGCAGAAAACACCATGCACAAAGCTCCACATGCTGTACTGAGAATGCAGACCAGGGAACTTGCCTGAAATGGACTTTGCCTTTCCAGGGGAGGGTCTGGTGTCATGGAGGCTTTCTAAGGAGAAAAGTGTCATAGCTCAGGTCTCTGGTGCCAGTCGTATGTATTGGACTATGAGACTATGTGGGCAGCTCCTGTCTGGAGGAGAGATAAGAAGGCAGAGGGGCACAGGAGCTGGTTGAATGTACATGGAGAATATAGGGTGGAGAGGAGGAGTGTGCTGTCTCATGGGGAGAGCAGCTAGGAGCACATAGCAAGGTGTATGTAAGACTGTTGCAGAGAGGAGGTCTAGTGTGTCCCAAGGTGCATCCTACTAAGTAAGCCACTGCTTGATTGAGCAGGGCGCCTGGGCTCTACCAACATTCTGGGCCATCAGCATAAAAGAGAAAATGAGAACAGGGTGTCAGTTCCAGGCCAAGACACCGAGCCAGCCCATAACTTTAAACATTATGCAAATGATGCCAACTCTCAAATGTAGAGTTTCCAGCCCAGGCTTCTCTTCCTAGCTCTAGACTCATTAATTGATATCACACACTTGGATATTTCTGAGAATCTCAAGCTCAAATTTGTTTAAAATGGAAACCATGATCCATCCCTCTCACCAAATGTCCACCTAGTTGCTCAGACCAGACCCTGGGCGTTGTCTTTGAGTTTCTCTCTCCTCATTGCTCCCACATTCAGCTCATTACCACCTTCTGTTGTGTTCCCAAATCCATCCACTTCTTTTCACCTTTAAGGCATCTCCTGAGTCACCACCTCCTGCCTAAATTATTGAAATAACATCCTTAATTGGCTTCCCACTTCTACTCTGTTCTCCAATCACAGAGCAGCCAGAATAATCTGACCAGAGCACAAACCAGATATTCATTTCTTGCTCAAAGCTCTCCGACGGCTTCAGAACACAATCGAAACACTAATGGGCCCAGCAAGGTCCTGCCTCACCTCAACCTGCTCTTTCCCCACTTATGGCACCCCAGCCCCTCCTAATGAACCCTTTCTCATGTTTGGATCTTAACACCATGTCGTTTCCTCTGTCTGGAATTCTTCCCACTTCCCTGTCTTTTGCAATGGCTGTCTCCTTCTTCTACCACCCATCTGTTTGTTGTCGTACTGTGTCCCCTTACATTCCTGTCTTTGTCTTAAAGTCATTGTTGATCATAGCAGTTACTAATTTTTGCCCCATTTTACAAAGAAGAAAATGAAGGCTTGGTGAGTTAAGTGACTTTCCCTAGGTCAGATGTTAGTAACTGGTAGAGCCAGGGCATCCATCTGATATTGTAAGGCTCATAGATCGATCGTACTGCCCTACTGCCTCCAGATTTTCACTGGTATTCCGTGTATGTTAAGATTCAACCAACAGTTATTGAGCCGCCATGACTGTCCAAGGTGCTTGTGTGATCACTGTCATATTTTATCCCCACAACAATCCTGTGAGGTAGGTCTTTGTTCTTACCTTTACAGAAGGGGGCCGAGGCCCAGAGATCTGAAACGTCTTCATGTGGTTCTTTGTGGCAGAGCCAGGATCTGATCCAACCCCCTGCCTGTGAGGCCAGTGCTCTCTCTATCCACGCATCTTCTGCTGCTCTGCCCAAAGAGAGAGGAACAGGAGAAGCAGGACTTGCAAATGCATAAAGCACGATCAGTGGGGTGTTAGATACACCACTGCTAGAGGGGCCTGTTGCTCTTCCACCTCAAGAGAGGCTCCGGACATTGAGTACCTGTTAATGGTGATGGAGAACTTCGCAATGGATGCTGGTGATGGCAGCACAATGTGATTAATTGGTACCACGGAATCAGCAAATGTTGCATTATATTATTATTTACAACAACAATAACAAAAAAGAGAGTAGCTCTGGAAAGATCTTGGGACCGAGGAGAGAGTTTGGCCTTGGAGTGAGACAAATGTGCCTGTAATTTTCAGCCTTGGCCCTCACCAGCTGGGTGGCTTGTACAGTCTACCCAACTCTCAGAGCCTCGGATGCCCCTAAGAAGGGGGTCCCAGTACCAACCTCATGGGGATTTTGTGGAGATTAAATAAGATCACAAATGGAAAGCCCTTAATACAGGGGTCGGCACATGGCAGGTCCCCATTAACTAGCTTGGTATTTTTGACTTCCTGCCCACTGGGTTCTCAGGCAGGAGAGGAGGCACTATAATTAGGCTATTCTGCTGTGGAATTCCTCAGAGCCTCCTGCTTCTCTTTTTTCCTCCAATTGTCTCTCCCTTCCTTCCCCACCCACAACTTCAAGCTGACTGTTCTGTCTGCAGGAAATGTGTTAAATGAGACAATGTTTGTGTTAGCGCCTCGTTCTGTGGGCTTTGCTGGCATGTTCTTCTCTTCTGGCCCTTGGGGAATGTCTGAAATGTGGTCAGGTGCGCCTGCCGGCCATCTCACAGGCACGAACACATGGTTACAGAGGAGAACTATCAGCAGAAAATAATACAAGGATGATATATCCAAATGGACACAGATTTTAGAGACACAGGTCTGGATCCAAATTCCAGCACTGTTATTGGCTGTGAGCCTAGGCCCAGTTATGTACTACCTCCAAGTGTCAGTGTCTTCGGCCATAAAACTCAGAGGATTCTTATTAAAATTGTGAGGCTGTGCTTTTGAATCTTCTAGGACAGAGTCAGGCATATTGTAGATGCTTCATAAATGAGCTATTTTTAGAGCGTCCAGCACAATGCTTGGCATCTAAAATAGAAATTGACATACTATGGCTGTCCTGCAGGTCCAATCCAGCCCGCTGCCTATTTTTATGAATAAAGTTTTATTGAGACACAGCCACACTCATTCATTTATGTATTATTTATGGCTGCTTGTGCACTGTAACAGCAGTGTTGAGTAGTTGTAACACAGACCTTATGGCCCACAAAGCCTAAAATACTTACTATCTAGCCCTTTACAGAAAAAAATTTTGCACACCCCTGATTTGGAACATACTTTATAAATGTATGGCACATAGTTGATACTAATTAAATATTGTTTACTGGAATACTGCCTACCTCATTATGTCAGGCATTAAGCCACTAATAATACACGGATATTGAAATTGCTTTCAACAAAATCACCCCAAAACATCATGTCCCTCACTTACACACTTGGCTGAAAATGTGGGTCTTTGTTATTACCATCTTCTTTGGGAAGGTATCTTCTGAGCTTGTACCCAGCCCTTTCCCACATTTCCTTGGCATTCTGTGTGGGGTTACCTTGGATCTCCTGTATTCCCGAGTTTCTAGGCTTCCCTGACTCATGCCCACAGCTCACATCTCAGAACTTAAAAAAAAAAGGACAGGAGAGAAAACCGCAGGCTTTCAGTTTTCATAGTGCTGCCCTTACTTCTTGATCTCTCTCCTTTTCCAATGGCTTCCCCTCTCCCCTCTTTAGCCAAAAAGTCTTTTTAAGTTTCTCTTCCTCATCTATCCTGACCACCCTTTCTGCAGTACTGATTCAGTTAGTGACAATAATCATTTGATTCTCTGTTCATGTTCATGTAGCTAAACCTGATCCCAGCTGATACAAGAAATAAGCAGCTGCTGGAAGGTATTATTTTTGGAACTTGGGGGAAATTTAAAAAAAGCTGTTACTTTCCTTACTGCCAACCCCCTCCTTTTCTTCCAGAGTCTACAGGGCTGCCAAAGACCCCAGGGTATAATGGCTACGACGGTCATGGATCCTCCCAGCAGTTGTTCATTTCATGCGTCAGTTGGGATCAGGTTCAGCCACATTAACAGTACCAGAATAACAATGGCTTAAACATGATTGAAGCTGATTTGTCTTTCATGTAAAAGTCTGGAGGTGGGCAACCCAGAGCTGTTCTTCTTCACAAGGGCTCAGGGACTCAAGTGCTCTCAGCTTGACACATTTCCTCCCTAAGGTGAGGCTGTCATCTTCACAGTCCAAGATGGTAGCTGAAGTTCCAGCCATCATATTCTCATTCCAGGTATCTGGATAAAGGAAGGAGGAATGAAGAAAAAGGGGCAAAATGTATGCACAGTTTTTTTTAATAGACTTCGTGTAGAGAAGTTTAAGGTTTACAGAAAACTGGAGCAGAAAATACTGAGTTCCTCTTATATACCCCGTCTCCGGCCCCCCACAGTTTCCCCTATTTTTTGAAAATAATTTTATTGTGCTTTAAGTGAAAATTTACAAATCAAGTCAGTCTCTCACATATAAACTTATATAGATCTTACTACATACTCCCATTTACTCTCCCCCTAATGAGTCAGCCTGCTCCCTCCTTCCATCTCTCCTTTCATGACCATTTTGCCAGTTTCTACCCTTCCATCTCCCCTCCAGACAGGAGATGCCAACATAGTCTCAAGTGTCCACCTGATGCAAGTAGCTCACCCATTATCGGCATCTCTCTCCAACCCATTGTCCAGTTCAATCCATGTCTGACGAGTTGGCTTAGGGAATGGTTCCTGTCCTGGGCCAACAGAAGATTTGGGGACCATCACCACCGGAGTCCTTCTAGTCTCAGTCAGACGATTAGGTCTGGTCTTTTTATGAGAATTTGGAGTCTGCATCCCACTGTTCTCCTGCTTCCTCAGGGATTCTCTGTTGTGTTCCCTGTCAAGGCAGTCATCGGTTATGGCTGGGCAAGTTTCCCCTATTTTTAACATCTTGCATTAGTGTGATGTGTTTGTTACAACTGATGAACCAATATTGATACATCATTATTGACTGAAGTCCATACTTTACATTATTTTAAAGTCCATAGTTTACATTAGTGTTCACTGTGTTGTATAGGTTTATGAGTTTTGACATAATGACATGCGCCCACCATTACAGTATCATGCAGAGTAATTTCAGAGCTCTAAAAATGCCCTGTGTTCCACCTATTTATCCTTTCCCCCCTCCCTCTGAACCCCTGGCAACTATCAATCTTTTTACTGTCTCTATAGTTTTGCCTTTTCCAGAATGTCATATAGTTGGAATCATACAGTACGGAACCTTTCCAGACTGGCTTCTTTCAGATACCAGGGGCAACGCATGGGTCTGCATCACAGAGAATTGCTTTTAACTACAAATCACAAAAGCCCAACCTGCAGTGGTTTAAGCTACTGAGAATGTTATTCTTTAATTATCAAGAAGTCTAGAGGTAGATAGGCCAAGGTTTGGTTCAGCAGTTTACCAGTGTCATGGAGGACCCATGCTTCCACTCTCTCTCTTTAATACCCAAAAACCAAACCAAACCCACCACCATCGAGTCGATTCTGACTCATAGCGACCCTACAGGACAGAGTAGAACTGCACCATAGAGTTTCCAAGGAGCGCCCGGCAGATTCAAACTGCCAACCTCCTGGTTAGCAGCTGTAGCACTTAACCACTACGCCAACTTTATTTCCCTAGGCTGGTGACTTTTATGGTGGGAAGACAGCTGCTCCTACAACTTCTGGGATCATGTCCTCATACCCTGCTCCAAAACTAGGAGTAAAGTGGTGATGGGAGAGGACTGTCTTCTTAGGCTGCTCTCTTTCTTATCTCTCCAGAAGTCCCTAGCAGTTTCTCCCTCCATCTCCTTTTCCAGCACTGGATCTTGTACTCATGCCTAGCCCAATCAGTAGCAAAAGGGAATGGATTGCCAAGATTGGCTTATACCACTTTGTACCAGAACAAAAGTAGGACTCTTTTTATAAGGAAGAAGAAGGAAACAACAACTTGTGAGTAGGAAAGCAATGGAGCAATCCACTGTTATCTGGGAGGGGGATCAAATAATAATTGTCTTCCCCCCGCCTAATACTTAGGCTCTTGCTGGATAAAAGGCAAGGAATGAATTGAGTTTGGACCATGTTCTCAAGCTTCATATAGCTATTTGTTAACGATATTTTTGTATCATTGTAAACCCAGGAATGGGAGTCAGGGAAAATCTGGTCCATGAATCTTTAGACCTGAGCTTGCCATTCAATACTCTGCAAGATGCTGCCTCCACAATGCTCAGAGCTATTTTCAGGTAGATGTTCTGGACAGAAAAGGCAGCTTCCTAAAAATAAGTTTGCAGTGGCAATCTTAAATGTTCCAGAAACGATGTACCTTATCCTGTTGCTAGGGTGTATGATCCTATGGCCAGGCCATTGGCCCTAACCGGACTGCTAGTGACAATGAGATTAAATTCATCTCCACTGAAAATAGCCTTTACCCTTCTAGCAGAGCCCAAACAGCATTGGAAACATTATGCACCCAAGCATGACATTTAAGGAGCAGCAATAGTGGGGCAGACCACATCAGGATCTGCAGTGTAGGCTTGGTGTGAGATCGGCAACTTGGCTCACTCTGATTTTATCCAGATTCGTCCCCTAGAGAAAAGAAAAGGAAAACGATATTTCTTGGAGCTCTACCATGTGGTAGGTGTTTTATATGCATTATTTATCAAAGTCACGAAAATATAAATAAAGTTGGTCTTTGTCTTAGTGATCCAGTGCTGCTATAACAGAAATACCACGAGTGGGTGGCTTTAACAAACAGAAATTTATTTTCTCACATTTTAGGAGGCTAGAAGTCCAAATTCAGGGTGCTGGCTCTAGGGGAAGGCTTATCTGTCTCTTTCTGCTCTGGATGAAGGTCCTTGTCTCTTCTGAGCTTCTGCCCCTGGGCAATGTTCATGTGGTTTGGCATCTTTCTTCTCCCATGTCTGCTTCTTTAGCTTGTTTGTTTAATCTCCTTTATATCTCAAAAGAGATTGACTTAAGACGTGCCCTACACTAATCCTATCTCATTAACACAACGAAGACAACCCATTCCCAAATGGGGTTTATAACCACAGGCATAGAGGTTACAATTTACAACACATATTTGGTAGGGACACAATTCAATCCTCAAAAGTCTTGTTCCTGTCTAAAACCCCCTCAAACGGTAGACATGACTGGTTCTGGGGGACTAGGGTTGGAGTCTATACTCTGAATTTAGGCATCCAGAATTGGAACGAGCCAAAGGGTATACACAAACAAATCCACTGGCAAATGCCAAGGGTCCAAGCCCAATAACTCAACAGTACTGCAGAAAAAGGGTAGGAAGGGCTGTAACAAATCACGGCAAGAGCAGGTGGGTTTTCATAAACAAAGCTCAAAGGTTCATGTTTGGGGAAATGATTATTCCCAGTTCATAGGGGATATCCAAGGATCAAGAAGGCTAAG
Organism: Elephas maximus indicus; assembly: GCF_024166365.1. Classification (NCBI taxonomy): domain Eukaryota; kingdom Metazoa; phylum Chordata; class Mammalia; order Proboscidea; family Elephantidae; genus Elephas; species Elephas maximus. The sequence goes on from NC_064838.1 coordinate 45,447,227, forward strand.
TAGATTATTCCAGGTGACACCATTAACAGGTGGCAGAGCTGGCATTTGAACTCCAGCTCAGTTATTAGTTCCAAATTGCCACTCTGCTCTTTCTCCTGGACCACACAGTTTATCTCAAGGGTGAGAAAAGCCTACCTGGATATGATTCTGAACCACCTCACTCCTGATACTGGACCCTTAGGGCTGCCAATGTGTCCACCATTTGAGATGGAGAAATTTAACTCCTTGTCCCTTCTTGGTTCTGGCCTCATTTCCCTGCCACTGCTGTCCCCAGATCCCCACAGCTGCGCCTTCTGATGCCTCCACCTACAGGGTCAGGATTAATCCTGACAGAGATAGGAAGCATGCCTCAAATCTTCAGCACTGTATTAAGAGCTGTATTATCAGGATTCTTATGGCTGCAAGTTACTAAAACTAAGCTTGAACCAACTTAGGTGGAAAGAGGAGTTCACTGGAAATATACTGAGGTGACCAAAGCAGGAAGAGAGCAACAGTGAAGCTGGGCCAAGGGGAAAACTGGAATTGGGGACACAAACACTACAGTGTGCACACGCACTCTCTCTCTCTTTCTTATTCTCTTTCATTGCGGAATGCCTCTAACCAGGGCGGAAAACATGGATGGTACCATTTTCTAACATTTCACAGCTTCTGATGCCTGAGACACTGCTCTCTTAACTCAGTTTTAGTTCCCCCCAAAAAAATTCTCAGCAAGAACTTGGATTTTCTTGGCTTGTGTCAAGTGTGCATCTACAGAGCAATCAGCTGTGGATGATGATGGTGGAGGACAAGGTCATAGAGCACAGACGTAGCCACTGGGGGCCCTTCCTTGTGTATCGGGGGACATTCTCAGAAAGGGGAGAGGGATCATGAGCCCAAAAGTCATCTAAAGCTGTGTCTGCTATGACACCCTCCCCAGACCTAGAGTCTAGGAGCCAATTGAGACTTAAAGGGCTGCTACATAGCCAGGAAAACGTATGTCTTCTGGAAAAGAGAGACACCAAAGGAATTCACCTGTCTCTGTTTAGACTTCAGGGGTGGAATAATCTACCCTGAAAATTCAAAATGCTAGATAGACCTGGGTCTTGCATATCTTTGGAATCCAAACATACCTGCTGGTTGAGGACTCCGTAGCCAAAAATTAACATGAAAATTAGCTGGTAATGCCCTGGAGAACCTGGCAGAAGCAAATATTCCCACCAGCCGTGTATGACCGTGCCAGCTCCTTCACATCCTCACCAACACCTGGTATGGTCAGTCTTTTTTCATTTTAAACCTTCCAATAAGTGTTTTTTAATAAGTGTGGCGTAGTAGGTCGTTGTGGTTTCAATTTGAATTTTGTTCAAAATTGTTGAATCATGTTCTTCTTTTCCAAAGTTGTTTTGGCTCTTCTAAGTCCATTGCATTTCCACAAGAATTTTAGAATCAGCAAGTCAGTTGGTACAAAAAAGCCTGCTGAATTTTGATAGAAACTGTGTTGAATATATAGATCAACTTAGGGATAACTGGCATCTTGACAATATACAGTCTTCCAATCCATGAACATTTGTTAGGTCTTTTTTAATTTCTCTGACCAATGTTTTGTAATTTGCAGAGTGCAGGTCTTTCATATCTTTTGTCAGATTTATCCCTAATTATTTTATACTTTTTGATGTTATTGTAAATGGTACTTCTATTTTAACTTCCAATTGTGTGTTGCTAGTATATAGAATTTCAATTGATTTTTGTATATTGATGTTGTACCCTGCAACTTTGCTAACCCCATTTACTAGCTCTGGTAGTTTTTTTGTAGGTTGTTTTGGATATTTTATGTGAATAATCATGTCAACAGTGAATAAAGATAATTATATCTTTTTCAACCTATATGCCTCTTATTCATTTTTCTTACATTTTTGCACAGGCTAGGACCTCTAATACAGTGTTGAATAGGAGTGGTGAAAACAGCCAGCCTTGCCTTGTTCCAACCTTAGGAGGAAGCATTCATTCCTTTACCCTAAGAAAGGTGTTAACTGTAGGTTTTTGTAGATACATTTTATCAGGTTGTGGAAGTTCCCTTGAATGTCTAGTTTGTTGAGAGTTTTAATCATGAATCAATATTGAATTTTGTTAATATTCACCTTATCACATCATCCCAAAAGTCTTAAACCATTCCAGTATCAACTTTATGTCCCAAATCTCATCTTTTGAATCATCTAAATCAATTATGGCGTGTTCCATCCTGGGGAAAAATTCTTTTCCATCTGTGGACCTGTGAAACCTAGAAAATAATTTATCTGCTTCCAAAGTAAAATGGTGGAACAGACACAAGGTAGACATCTCCATTGCAACTGAAAGAAATTGGAAGGAAAGAGAGGGACACAGGTACCAAGCAAACCCAAAACCCAGCAGAGCAAAATTCATTAGCTGTCAAGGCCTGAAAATGTCATCTAGTAGGCAGAAGCCAGGGATACCGCTAAACAACTTCTATAGCCTATGACAGTCCCCCACAACAAACGATGATCTGACCCAAAGAGGAGAAACACTGGTATAGATAAAGAGAGACTCCAACAGCTAAAAGCCTCAATAGCAGCTTTACATGTTTTCGAGAAGCTGGATGGTTTTGTTCCATAATAGGTCCTCCAACAGCAAGATGGTAAAATGAGAGTAGACCCCAATTCCAGTGTTCGTAGGCCAACTTACTCATTCCCTGTAAGAGAGCTGCTCTGGGAAACAAAACACCATCATGACGTTGCTTTCTGGCAAGAAGCCAAAGCAAAGGGAGGTAATTAGATTAAGTCTATGGCCAGAGCTTCAAGAAGCCAGATATACCTTGTTTTAGTTGGGTTCCTCAGAAGCAGCCCTGAGATGACAACCTGATAAGAGAGTGGGGGGTGCCAGACAGAGGAGGGGAGGAGTCAAGCAAAGCAATAGTCTCAGGTAAAACCCATAGAAGATCATTTTAGCCTGATTCTACAGGGGAACTCTGGACAAGGAAATGGGGCTTCGATCCTCCCACACACATTCAATATTGAAATACTGAAGTTGTCAAGGATTTCCTTTTACTTGGATCAACAATCAATGCCCATGGAAGCAGTAGTCAAGGAATCAAACGACATATTTCATTGGGCAAATCTGCTGCAAAAGACCTCTTTAAAATCTTAAAAAGCAAAGATGTCACTTTGAGGAACAAGATGCACCTGATCCAAGCCATGGTATTTTCAATCGCCTCATATACATGCAAAAGCTGGACAATGAATAAGGAAGACCAAAGAAGAACTGATACATTTGAATTATGGTGTTGGCAAAGAATATTGAATATACCATGGACTGCCAGGAGAACGAAAGAATCCGTCTTGAAGGAAGGACACCCAGAATGCTTCTTAGAAGGGAGAATGGTGACATTTCGTACTTTGGACATGTTTTCAGGGGGGACCAGTCCCTAGAGAAAGATATCGTGCTTGGTAGAGGGTCAGCAAAAAAGAGGAAGACCCTCAATGAAATGGCTAGAACAGTGGCTGCAACAATGGGTCAAACAGCACTGATTGTGGAGATGGCGCAGGATCAGGGCAACATTTCATTCTGTTATGCATATGGCTGCTATGAGTTGGAGCTAACTCAACAGCACCCAAAAACAACAGCCCATTAGTCACTGGGTGAGGACCATGGTGGAGAAGTAAACTCCCTACGTCCAGCTTTTCACACAGGTGGGCCAAATGGGCTCCAGCAGCCTCAGGGAATCTGCCGTAAAAGTGCTGCAGGTGCTGGCTGTTGAAAGCATGCTGAACACAGGGTACACATGAAGGTGGTAAAAAGGGATCTGAAGGGACCCAGGCGTAGCACTGACGTTGTTTGCTGCACACCTATTTCAACTGAGGTTGAACCTCAAATCCACTGATTTACGGGATGCTCTGCATTGTTCTAGGCACAACTGCAGGGACGCAAGGTCTCCATTTGTGGCTGTTTACTCTCCCCAGGTCTGAATGTTGTCATTGCTAGCTTAGAACCTGCATTTGTTCCATCCCAATCATCAACCTATGCTGTGGCCTGGTTCTAGCACATTTACTGGTGTAACCTAGATCTCAGTAATCAGAGTCAAACCCCCAGTCCTTACCTATGAAAAACCATAAAGGCCTCCCCAATATTGCTGCAATCAGTGGGGGGCTTCCTCATGGTCCCTTCTACATTTGGATTTTGCTTTAGATCAACTTAGATGCAAATCAAGACAGATGCAGAACCAAGCCTCTTTACCCATTTCCACAAGGAGCCCATTGACATCAAGGGTTCAGCAGGCATTTTGACTGGCCTAAGCAAATTACAGGAAGCACAGAAAAAAAAATTAGCACTGAATAGAGCACAGCCTGCTAGCATCTTGCTAGCTCCTTCTTTCTCTAATTCTCTCTTATGATCAAAATAAAGTCCTCTCCTGGGCCCTCCAGAGCCGTTTAGTGAGCATCTTCTGAGGCTTAAGCTTGCCCTTGGGCCCCCAATGCCACCCCAGTGGCTTATCAATATGTTTCTTCCACATAAATACAATGCTCAATGCTCCAACTAAGAGAAATTATGTGGGAATAACAAAGCTTCCTCCCACAAGCCTTCATTATAAGCAAGTTACCTTTTTTTTTATTTGTGTGCATTGCCCTGGCATATTCTTGCAACTCCACTCATTCATTCATTTAAATTTCCCTGTCATTGATTTAGACATATCTCTTATAAACAACGTAGGTTTATATCCAATCTGAGAATCTTTGCTTTTATTGTATCCATTATCACAGTTATTGTGAAAATTGACATATTTGATCTTATTTCTCTTATCTTAGTTTATGCATTTTGTTTGTTCATGCTTCTGTGCTCCTGGTATTCCTATCTTTTCCAAATGTCTTGTGTTTATTTGCTCTTTTCACACAAGTAATTTGAAAGTCGTGCGTTCTATTTATATTTGGCTAATGGTTACCCTCACATTTCAAAATTATTTGATCCTAGTAAACCAAAAGCAAAGAAGTTGCCTGAATAAACTGAATACTTCGAAGACCAGCATAGCAGGGGCGGGAGTTTGGGGACCATGGTTTCAGGGGACTTCTAGGTCAATTGGCATAATAAAATCTATCAAGAAAACACTCTGCATCCCACTTTGGAGAGTGGTGTCTGGGGTCTTATACGCTAGCAAGCAGCCATCTAAGATGCATCAATTGGTCTCAACCCACCTGGAGCAAAGGAGAATGAAGAACACCAAAGACACAAGGTAATTATGAGCCCAAGAGACAGAAAGGGCCACATAAAGCAAAGACTACATCAGCCTGAGACCAGAAGAACTAGATGGTACCCAGCTACAACCGATGACTGCCCTGACAGGGAACACAACAGAGAACCCCTAAGGGAGGAGGAGAGCGGTGGGATGCAGACCTCAAATTCTCATAAAAAGACCAGACTTAATGGTCTGACTGAGACTAGAAGGACCCCGGTGGTCATGGTCCCCAGACGTTCTGTTGGCCCAGGACAGGAACCATTCCCAAAGCCAACTCTTCAGACAGGGATTGGTCTGGACAATGGGTTGCAGAGGGATACTGGTGAGGAGTAAGCTTCTTGGATCAAGTAGACACATGAGACTATGTGGACAGCTCCTGTCCAGAGGGGAGATGAGAACGCAGAGGGGGACAGAAGCTGGCTGAATGGACACGGAAATATACGGTGGAGAGAAGGAGTGTGCTGTGTCATTTGGAGGAGAGCAACTAGGAGTATATGGCAAGGTGTATATAAACTTTTGTATGAGAGACTGACTTGATTTGTAAACTTTCACTTAAAGCACAATAAAAATAAAAACAAAACTTTTTTTGATCCTGTGGTCTTTTATTAAGGTGCCTGGGTGATGCAAATGGTTTGCACTTGGCTACTAACCAAAAAAGGAGCCCTGGTGGTGCAGTGGTTAGGCACTCAGCTGCTAAATGAAGGGTCGGAGGTTCAAACCCACCAGCCACTCCACGGGAGAAAGATGTGGCAGTCTGTTTCGGTAAAGATTTACAGCTTTGGAAACCCTATGGGGCAGCTCTACTTTGCCCTAAAGGGTCACTATGAGTTGGAATCCTGTCAACAGTAACAGGTTTGGCAGAAGGCTGGCAGTTCAAATCCACCCAGCAGTGCTGTGGAAGAAAGGCTTGGTGATCTACATCCATAAAGATTACAGCCAAGAAAACATTATGGAATGCAGTTCTACTCTATAACACATGGGGTCACCATGAGTTGGCATAGACTCTATGGCAAAGGGTTATGGTCTTTTATCAGTGCCAAGAATGATACAAGATCTGCTAGAAGTCTCCTCGGAGAGTGAGAAATCCAGCACACTTCCATTTCTTTCCCACCTATGTCTACCTCCAACTTCCCGAGCATTTTTAGTATAATCTTGGCTTTTAAATCCATGTTGGCTTTTAAATCCAAAATATTCTTACATTACACATCTCTTTTGGTAATAATTTTTTACATTTGCATTAAGTTGCTTTATAAAATTAAATGTAATTATTTAGACACTAATTCTAAGCTCTATCGTTGCTCACCACATTTCTTTTTATATCATTTTTCCTCACACTTGAGTTCTTTATTGTGATTTGTGTCTCAGATCACTGGAGCACTTTTTGAAAACGGGTTTTAGAAAGGGAGGTGAGTGGTGTTCTTTCTGAGGCCTTTTCTTTCGGGTAAGCTGTGTTTGCCTTGCCCCGGAAGTATTCCATGGCCATCTGTAGACAATGCTCCATTTTCCATTTTTAGTGCAGAAAAGAAGTGGGGTGTTAACTTTATCATTTTTATTTCAGTTTCATCTGCATGGAGCCCTGGTGGCACAGTGGTTAAGAGCTATGTACGGCTGCTAACCAAAAGGTCGGCAGTTCCAGCCCACCAGCCGCTCCTTGGAATCCCTATGGGGCAGCTCTACTCTGTCCTGTAGGGTCACTATGAGTTGGAATCCACCTCACGGTAACGGGTTTGTTTTTTGGTTTTCATCTACATAGATGCTGTAGGATTTTTTTCTTTATTCTTAAGTTTTAAAACTTTTACCAGGGTATTTCCAAGTATGCCTTACTTTATATTAATTTTTCTGATACTTGCTGAGCCCTTTTAATCTCAAGGTTCTAGGCATTTTCAGCTCAGGAAAATAGCTTTTATTCCACCTCTTGAATCCGCATTTCGTGACTTTTATCTTTTTGCTCATGATCTCACTCAATCTTTTTACATTTACAAGAAATCTTTTTACGTTTCTGAACAATCAGATAATTTATCAAACCATCCTTCGAAATCAATGACTCTCTTTTGCCTTATCCTCTATGCTATTCATGATGTCCGTGACTATATCGTAAATTAAGGAATTCATGTTTTTCATCAAAAAGCAATCTATCCTGACCTCACATTTCTCCCTTTTCATCAGAGCAGAGTCCTCTTGAATCTTACTGAGAATACAAATTAGAAGATTTTTTTTTTTCCTTCCTTTTTCTTCCTGTGGTTGCAGTTCCCAGGTTGTTCCCAAGGCTACAACTTGCCCAGGAGCCTGACTGGTCTCCAGTCTCTCCTGTAGATCTGAAGGTGTTTCTGTCAATCATGGCTGTCATTGTCCACAGGAGATGGGGAGGGGCCACAAAGCAGGGAGATTCACTGAGAGCTTCTCTTCAACGACCCTCAGCAACCCAAGGTTTTCTGAGCCCTGGTAGCACAACGGTTAAGCACTCAGCTGCTAACCAAAAGGTTGGTGGTTCAAACCTACCCAGAGCTCTGTGGGAGAAAGACTTGGCGATCTGTTTCCACAGAATTTGTTGTGTTTAGGTGCCCTTGAGTCAATTCTGACTCATAGCAATGTTATACGACAGAGTAGAACTGCCCCATAGGGTTTCCAAGGCTGTAAATCTTTAAGGGAGCATATTGCCAGGTCTTTTCTCCCATGGAATGGCTGGTGGGTTCAAATCACCAGATTTTTGGTTAGCAGCCAAGTACTCACCCATTGCGCCACCAGGTTTCTTTCTGTGAAGATTATAGCCAAGAAAACCCTATCAGGCAATTCTACTCTGTCACACGGGGTCACTAGGAGTTGGGATCTACTCAACAGCACCAAACAACAACAACACAAGTCCTGTTTTAGGACCCCTTGCAACCTTAGGAAAGGAGCCCTGGTTGTGTAGTCATTAAAGCACTCTGCTGTTAACCAAAAGGTCAGTGATTCCAATTCCTAGCCACCCCAAAGGAGAAAGATGTGGCGGTCTGCTTCTGTAAAGATTTGCAGCCTTGGAAACCTTATAGGGCGGTTCTACTCTGTCCTATAGGGCTGCTATGAGTCAGAACTGACTTGACAGCAGTGGGTTTGGTTTTTGGTTTTGGTGGCATTAGGCAACCCAATTAACTAACTGTGCTGATTGGTCTTCGTGAGGGCTGGTGGTGAACACCATAGCCACTCACTCATATGATGGACACTAGTGCCGCTCATTCATTCATTCATTCAACAGGTATTTCTTGGCCACCTCTTTCTACCAAGCCTAGTTCTACTCACTGAAATATGATAGCAAATAAACAAAGTTCTACTCCCATAATGCTTTTTTATGATGGTGGGGGGGAGAGACAATATACAATAAATAGATGAAATAATACCAAGGAATGATAAATGCTGTGAAGAAGAAGAAGAAGAAAAAAAAAATTCAGGTAATGGGCCAGAGAAAGAAAAGGTGCTATTTTAGATGGAGTGGTCTAGAAACACCTTTCTGAAGAGTCTATTTGTGCAGAAAAACAGAACAAGGTTGAGGGTGTGAGCCAAGCACAAGTCCACGCAGAGGGAACAGCCAGTGAAAAGGCCCTGTGGCGAGAGAGAGTTTGGGCAACTTGAGAACAACCAAACAGGCCAGTGTGGCAGAAGCTGCGTGAGTGAAGCAGAGGAGGGGAGTGCTGAGGGGCAGCATGCTAAATCAGGCTTGTTTTGATAGACAGCCCTGTGTGCATCTGGACTGGACTTGAGCTTCCTGCAAGAAAGTTGTACCATTCAGAGTCTGTAACTACCTCGACCAATCAGAGCTTTACGTCACAGCAAAAAGCATCTCAGCAGCCCAGACCCAGCATGTGGGGCTGGAATTATTCTGCAGAGGTATAGACCTAAGATCTGCTGTGATGAGTCCTCTGGCCACCAAACAGCTCCCTGGCTAGCCTTTCACTAATATCTACCATATTGGGCCAGCCTCCCACCCTCTGTTGTCCAGTAGCCTGGTCTAAGCCTCAGCCTGCTCAGGGTCCACCATACCCTTGTTCTAGAGACCAGCCATCTGCCCCTGTCCACTGTGGCCTCAGCATTTGGTAGTTAGCCTGGTTAGTGGCCTCATCTACAAGATTTCTATCCACTTGCCCCATCCTCACTCTCCTACTTACAGGAGCACCTACTGCCTTCTGCTGCTCTGAACCCTCCTAATGCCTACCCAACCACCACTTGTCTGTCAGTGTGTTGTACTGTGGTGGCTTGTGTGTTGATGTAATGCTGGAAGCTATGCCACCAATATTTCAAATACCAGCAGAGTCACCCATGGTGGACAGGTTTTAGCAGAGCATCCAGGCTAAGACAGACTAGGAAGAAGGACCTTGCAGCCTACTTCTAAAAAAAAACTGGCCAGTGAAAGCCTTACAAAGAACAGCAAAACAGTGTCTCCTATAATGCCAGAAGATGAGACCCTCAGGTTGGAAGGCACTCAAAATATGATTGGGGAAGAGCTGCCTCCTCAAAGTAGAGTCGACCTTAATGATGTAGATGGAGCCAAGCTTTTGGTACCTTCATTTGCTGATGTGGCATGACTCCAAATGAGAAGAAACAGTTGCAAACATCCATTAATAATAAGAACATGGAATGTACAAAGTATGGATCTAGAAAAATTGGAAGTTGTCAAAAATGACATGGAACGCTTAAAGATAGATACCCTAAGCATTAGTGGGCTGAAATGGACTGGTGTTGGCCATTTTGAATTGGACAATCATAAGGTCTACTATGCCGGGAATGACAAATTGAAGAGGGACAGCATCACATTCATTGCCAAAAAGAACATTGCAAGATCTATCCTGAAGCACAACACTGTCAGTGATAGTATAATATTCATACGCCTGTAAGACTAGTTAACATGACCATTATTCAAATTTACATACAAATCACTAATGCCAAAGATGAAGAAATTAAAGATTTTTACCAACTTCTACTGTCTGAAATTGATCAAACATGCAATCAAGATGCATCGATAATTATTGGTGATTGGAATGTGAAAGTTGGAAACAAAGAAGAAGGATCAGTAGTTGGAAAATATGGCCTTGGTGATAGAAAAGCCACTGGAGATTGCATGATAGAATTTTGCAAGACCAATGACCTATTCGTTGCAAATACTTTTTTCCAACAACACAAATGGTGACTATACACATGGATCTCACCAGATGGAATACACCGGAATCAAATCAACTACATCTGTGGAAAGAGAAGATGGAGAATCTCAATATAATCAATCAGAACAAGGCCAAGGGCCAACTGTGGAACAGGCCATCAGTTGCTAATATCCAAGTTAAAGCTTAAGAAAATTAAATAAAGCAAGTCCATGAGAGCCAAAGTACGATCTTGAGTATATCCCACCTGAATTTAGAGAACATCTCAAAAATAGATTTGACACACTGAATATTAATGACAGAAGACCAGATGAGTTATGGGATGACATCAAGGACATCATACATGAAGAAAGCAAAAGGTCATTAAAAGTACAGGAAAGAAAGAAAAGGATGTCAGAAGAGGCTCTGAAACTTGCTCTTCAAAGTAGAGTAGCTAAAGCAAAAGGAAGAAATGAAGTAAAAGAGCTGAACAGAAGATTTTGAAAGGTGCCTCAAGAAGACAAAGTATTATAATGAAATATGCAAAGACGTAGAGTTAGAAAACCAAAAAGAAAGAACACGCTCAGCATTTCTCAACTGAAAGAACTGAAGAAAAAATTCAAGTCTTGAGTTGCAATACTGACGGATTCTGTAGGCCAAATCAAGGGAGAACGATGTGGCAGTCTGCCTCCACTAAGATTTACAGCCTTTGATACCTTATGGGGCAGTTCTACTCCATCCTATAGGGTTGCTGTGAGTCAGAATTGACTCAATGGCAATGGTTTTTTTTTTTTTTTTTATGGACAAAATATTGAACAATGTAGGAAGCATCAAAAAAGGATGGAAGGAATACACAGAGTCACTATACCAGAAAAAATTGGTCAACATTCAACCATTTCAGAAAGTAGCAAATGATTAAGAATCAATGATATTGAAGGAAGAAGTCCAAGCTGTACTGAAGGCATTTGCAAAAAACAAGGCCCCAGGAATTGATGTAATACCAACTGAGATGTTTCAACAAACAGATGCAACACTGGAAGAGCTCACTTATCTATGCCAAGAAATTTGGAAGACAGCTACCTGGCTAACCTACAGGAAGAAATCCATATTTGTGCCCTGTCATGTATAAAATTGTGTCCCCCCAAAGTATGTGTCAACTTGGCTACGCCATAATTCCCAGTATTGTGTGATTGTCCACCATTTTGTCATCTGATGTGATTTTCCTATATGTTGTAAATCCTACCTCTATGATGTTAATGAGGCAGAATTAGAGGCAGTTATGTTAATGAGTCAGGACTCAGTCTACAAGATTGGGCTGTATCTTGAGTCAATCTCTTTTGAGATAAAAAAGAAAGAAGCCAGCAGAAAGACAGAGGACCTCATACTACCAGGAAACCGGCACTGTGAGCAGAGTTTGTTCTTTGAACCCAGGGTACCTGCATTGAGAAGCACCTAGACCAGGGGAAGATTGATGACAAGGACCTTCCCCAGAGCTGAATGAGACAGAAAGCATTCCCCCGGAGCTGGCATCCTGAATCCAGACTTCTAGCCTCCTGAACTGGGAGAGAATAAATTTCTCTTTGTTAAAGCCATCTACTTGTGGGCATTTCTGTTATAGCAGCACTAGATAACTAAGACATGCTCATTCCAAAGAAAGGTGATTTAACAGAATGCAGAAATTATCAAACAATATCATTAATATCACACACAAGTAAAATTTTGCTGAACATGACCAAAAAACAGTTGCAGCAGTACACCACAAACTGCCAGAAATTCAAGCCATATTCAAAAGAGTATATGGAACAGGGGATATCACTGCTGATGTCAGATGGATCTTTGTTGAAAGCTGAGAATACCAGAAAGATGTTTACCTGTGTTTTACTGACTATGCAAAGGCATTCCACTATGTGGATCATAACAAATTATGGATAATACTGCAGAGAATGGGAATTCCAGAATACTTAATTGTGCTCATGCAGAGCCTGAACATAGACTAAGAGGCAGTCGTTCGAACAGAACAAGGGAATACTTGTGTGGTTTAAAATCAGGAAGGGTGTCCATCAGGTTTGTATCCTTTTGCCACATTTATTCAATCTGTATGCTGAGCAAATAATCCGAGAAGCTGAACTATACAAAGAATTTGGCATCAGGATTGGAGGAAGACTCACTAACAACCTGTGATATGCAGATGGCACAACCTTACTTGCTCAAAGTGAAGACAACTTGAAGCACTTATTGACTATGATCAGAGACTATACAGCCTTCAGTATGGACTACATCTCAACATAAAAAAAACCAAAATCCTCACAACTGGACCAATAAGCAACATCATGGTAAATGGAGAAAACAGTGAAATTGACAAGGATTTCATTTTACTTGGATCCACAATCAATGCCAGTGGAAGCAGCAGTCAAGAAATCAAAAGATGCATTGCATTGGGCAAATGTGCTACACAAGACCTCTGTTAAAGTGTTAAAAAGCAAAGATATCACTTTGAAGACTAAGGTGCACCTGAATCAAGCCGTGGTATTCTCAGTCATCTCATATGCATGTAAAAGCTGGACAATGAATAAGTAAGATCAAAGAAGAATTGATGCACTAGAACTACGGTGTTGGCAAAGAATATTGAATATACCATGGACTGCCAGAATGAACAAATCTGTCTTGGAAGAAGTACATACAGAACACTCTTCAGAAGGGTGGATGGTGGGACTTTGTCTTAAGTACTTCGGATACGTTGTCAGGAAGAATCAATTCCTGGAGAAAGACATCATGCTTGGTAAAGTAGAAGGTCAACGAAAAAGAGGAAGACCCTCAATGAGATGGATTGACACAGTGGCTGCAACAATGGGCAACGATTGTTAGCAATCATTGTGATGATGGTACAGGATCGGGAGTGTTTCTTTCTGTTGTACAAGGGTTGTTATGAGTCAGAACCAATTCAATGGCACCTAACAACAATAACAACATCAGTGCCTACCCAAAGTCCTGGAAAGTCCTTGGCAAGCCCCTCCCTTAGAATCCTCAGTTCCCGTTCTTCCCTGGCCTTCCCTGTCTTCTTACCAAGTCTGTGTTCCTGAGGTTTCCGTGTGTCTCACCCTAAGCCCATTTGAATTTTTACAACTGGGCATCTACCACCTTTGCTCTGCTCTGCATCCAGTCCAGGTGAGGTAGAAGCATGAAATCATATCCAGATTTTTCATAAGCAAAGAAATTTGTAATTAAAGGGAGACAAGGGTTATTTTTCCAAGAAGAGTTACCATGATTGAGCAATAGTCTGCTTCACTTTGTCCCAATGGACCCAGCCACGGAATGACCTTTCTCAAAGGTCAAAGTCTTCCTGAAAGTTTTACTTTATGCAATACCGAAGTCATACACACCTTTATATTTTATAATTCTAGTATTTGCTTGAGACTATCATAGGGTCGCTATGAGTCAGAATCGACTCGATGGCACTGGGTTTGGTTTTTTTGTGATTGTTTTAACAAGAACTTATATGCTTTCTCAGACTAAAGAGATAGGCAGATTTATACTGATTTACATCAGAATAGATTTATATTAAGAAATTCTTTTCTTGCAGTCATGTTGCAGAAACCCATATCGATTTCTCCTCAAAAGTCTTTTGACTAGTCATGCTAAGTGTTAGAATTTATTCTAAACCATCTGGCATGCTATCAGGTGAACAACACCTGGATGAGTCACAGAGCCAACATATCACAAAAAAATTGCCTCCTATAATAATACACTGTTTTCCCCTAGAAAGTCATTCTTCAGGTGAAGACAAGTCATTTTTACAGCTTATAAATAAACCAAATTACTAAGACAAGTTCCATTACCCTGCCATCCACCCACACCTATGAAGGTATCTGTCAATTACCACCATTAATGGCATTAATTGATCATCCTGTGGGCTGAGTCTTAGAGAAGCTACTCCAATGTAGTGTGAGATCAGCATGGCAAATGACTCAGTGACACCTGATCCAGGATGAACTAAAACCTATGAACTAGTTGACCTCAAATAAGTTCTTGTAGAGACTCATCCGTTAATGACTGTCCTGATCTTGTATCACATTCCAGAAAGGATGGTCTCCATAATGAGCCCAGTTGGCATTGAACTGATTCAGGAATGGTTCTGCTTTGTGGAAAAAAAAAAAAAAAAGATCTGGAACAAGTAGCCCCAGATAGGCTGGAGACTCCTGTCTTGTCTCTGGAGCCAGCCCACTGCGGTTTATGAAGACCTTATCTTTGGTATTGCGAGCAGCAGCTGTTTTGACCAGGTAACTTTAGAAGATGAATTGACACAAGATGTTCTAAAATTCACAACATAAGCATTAATTTCTCAAAACCCTTTTTTTGGTAGTAGAAGGGGCACAAATTATTCATATCCAACTTAAGCAGCAGTGGTTCACAGGCTGCAGATTCCATTTGTGAAATTTAAATCTCTGAGCAGTGACTGATGGCGCCTGGGAAAGGTGCACCTTCAGTAATCTCACAAGTTCAGCTGTCTTTGAGAAATTCTAATACGGCATATGTTTGTGTCCCACTGATCAGCAATGTAAGCGAAGTGAGTACTAATAATAGTAATAATTTACATTCCAGTGCCTCATGCAAAATCTGCCCATCGTCTGCTCCTCCAAATCCCAAGGTTGCTGGGGGTTCCCAAGGGGTCTCATATGTGCTCATGAACAATTGTCTTTTCCTCTTCTCTAGAGCCACTACTGACACTCCCCTCTTAGGTTGCCTCTCTTTCAAGAAGACTCAGTTGTCTTAGTGTGGATTCCCCTAGAAGCAGACCCCAAGACAAGCATTCAAAACACAACTGCCTTATCTGAGACATGATTCCAAGAGTGAAGAATTGAGCAGGGAAGAGAAGGAAGCAGATATCCTGTTTCATTGATCCACATGTTTATCCTTTCACAACTAAAATACTTCTTTATTACTGTAGCTTTATAAGTCTTGGAAGCTGATAGTGTGAGTCCTCCAAACTTGTTCTCCTTTTTAATTTTTGTATATTGACCTTGCATCCTGCAGTACTGCTATACTCACTTACTAGCTCTAGTAGCTTTTTTGTAGAATGTTCTGGATAGTCTATGTAGTCAATCATGTCATGTGTCATTAAGACAGTTTATTTCTTCCTTTCCAGCCTGGATACCCATTGTACTGGCTAGGACCTCCAGTACAACGATGAATAGGAGCAGTGAGAGCAGACATGTTTGCCCTGCTCCACTCTTAGGGAGAAAGCATTCAGTCTTTACCAGTAAGTACAACATTAGCTGTAGGTTTTTTTGTAGATGTCCTTTATCACGTTGAGGAAGTTCCGTTTAATTCCTACTTTGCTATTTGGCCGAGAGCTTTTAACCATGAATCAATATTAAATTGTGTCAAATGTTTTTACTGCATCTATAGAGACCATATTTCTTCTTCTTTTTTTTTTTTTAAATTTAGACTGGTGAATTACAGTGATTGATTTTAAATGTTGAACCTGCTTTGCATCCCTGGGATTAATGCCACTTAGTCACAATGAGTTATCCTGTTTTTACATATTGCTGAATTCATTTTGCTGATATATTCTTGAAGATTTTTGTGTCTATCTATGTTCATAAGGAATATTGGTCCATAATGAATGTTTTTCTTTTCTCTTGTGTGAACATATGTTTTAATGTCTTTTGGGTAGATATCATGGTGTAGAATGGCTGGGTCATACGGTTGGTATATATTTAACTTTTTAAGAAACTGCCAGACTGTTTTTCAAAGTGGTTGTACCAGTTTACATTCCCATCAACAATGTATGCGAGTTCATTTACTCCACATCCTCACCAACACTAAGTATGGTCAGTCTTTAATTTTATCCATTCTAATAGGTTTGTAGAAATATCTCATTATGTTTTAAATTAAATTTCCCAGATTACTACTAATGATGTTGAACTTCTTTTCTTGTACTAGTTGCCATCTGTATTTTTAGTGGTATCTGTTAAAGTGTTTTATACATTTTTTTTTTTTTTTTTTTTTGCTTTTTGCCCCTCATTGAGTTTTGAGAGTTCTTTGTATATCATAGACACAGGACTTTTATCAGGTACGTGCTTTGAACACCTTAAATCGCTGAGTTAAAATTTGTTTTCCTTGCAGATCAAAACTACAATGAGATACCATCTCATCCAGACATTAGTGGCATGAATCAAAAAAACAGAAGATAACAAATATTGGAGAGGCTGTGGGGAGACTGGAACTCTCGTGCACTGCTGGTGGGAATGCAAAATGGTACAACCATTTTGGAAAACTACATGGCGCTTCCTTAAAAAGCTAGAAATAGAAATACCATACAATGCTGCTATCCCACTCCTAGGAATATATCCTAGAGAAATAAGAGCCATCTCACGAATAAACATACACACACCCATGTTCATTGCAGCATTATTCACAATAGCAAAAAGATGAAAACAACCTAAGTGTCTATCAATAGATGAATGGATAAACAAACTATGGTATATACACACAATGGAGTACTACACAATGATGAAGAACAATGATGAATCTGCAAAAACGTCTCACAACATGGATGAATCTGGAGGGCATTGTGTTGAGTAAAATAAATTAATCACAAAAGGACAAATACCGTAAGAGACCACTATTACAAAAACTCATGAAAAGGTTTACACACGGAAGAAAACAATCTTTGATTATTACTAGAGGGGGAGGAATTGGGGAGGGAAAAACACTAAATAGACAATAGAAAAGTGGTAAATTTGGTGAAGGGTAATACAGTACACGATACTGGGGAAGCCAGCACAATTTGACCAAGGCAGGGTCCTGGAAGCTTCATAGACACATCCAAACTCCCTGAAGGACTAAATTACGGGCCTGAGGGCAGGGGACCATGGTCTTGGCAGACATCTAGCTCAACTAGCATAACATAATTTATAAAGAAAATGTTCTACATCCTACTTTGGTGAGTGGTGTCTGGAATCTTAAAAGCTTGTGAATGTCCATCTAAGATACCCTACTGGTCCCAACCCATCTGGAGCAAGGGAGAATGAAGAAAACTAAAGATACAAGGGCAAGATTAGTCCAAAGGACTAATGGACCAAAACCATTACAGCCTCCACCAGACAGTGAGTCCCTGAATGTACAGTATTTGCAAACTATATTGAAACTGGACTCCATGTTTAAATGCTAACCATAGTAATTTGTAACTAACATTGTGTGATTATTTCTTCATTTCAGCAGAGCTTCCAGACTAAGATGGACTAGGAAGAAAGACCTGATAATCTACTTCCAAAAATCAGCCAGTGAAAACCCTATGGATCACAATAGTCCAATTCACAATCAATCGTGGGAATGGCGCAGAACCAGGCAGTGTTTTGTTCCATTGTGTAAGGTGTCACCATGAGCCAGGGGTCGACTCAACAGCCACCAACAACATTTTTCACCTTATTCCAGAAAGGATTGCACCCAAGTTTGTTTCACCGTTTTAGCACTGGAAGTGACCAGTGGTTTATTTGATGGGGTTACTTTGCATCGTCTTCTCCATTTCCTCAGCAAAGCTCTCAAGTGTCAGGCATCCTTAGAAGCCCTGTGCTAGTGGGACTTTAATTGAGCAGACCCTCCTTTCAGGAGATTTCTGTTTGGGCTCTTATTGTATTCGGCATATGCATAAAGCAGTTATGGAAAAAGAGCCGAGCCAGAAATGTGTCCTTAGCTGCCATCGAGAGAATAATACAGGAGTTGACAGGACTCGGCAATTTCCTTTTCATTTTGCCACGTGGAGCTTTAAGAGAGGGGGAAATAAAGGCTTATAGAATGCCACACTGATCCAGGTGGCAGAAGAGAGTGAGCACTGTATTGGGCAGAGTCCCTCCTGGCAAGGGTGAAGAACAACAAGGAATGCTTTTCCAGCCTAGAGCCAGCTGCACCTGCTATATTTGGGGTCAGCCTCCTCCAGGCAATGCCTCTGCAGGATTCACCCAGGGAATGCCTAGGAATTTCCACCCACTTCCTCTCCTCCAAATGGTAGCAAGTGGCTTTCCACGCTAATGGCATTTGTGTTGCCATTTGTGTGTAGGATAGATTGTTAGCTAACCCAGGCTTCTCAAAGAGTCCGCAGCAATTAGTGTCTTTAGGAATGCAAATGAAATGTTGTTATTCTAGTGGGTTTGTTTATTGTAATTTTAAATATATATATCAGGCTGAATATTTGAGGGCAATGGTTTCAGGACTAATTAAAGGCATGGAAGAAAGGAAGACATAGTCATGAAGACAAACGCGTGTCATAAATGAGACTGGTAGGGTCTTTGATGAGAGTGTGTACTCTAGGGGCCCAAAGAGGCATGTCTTCAAAGTTACCTAGGAATGAGAAGTGGAAGAGCCAGAAGGGTGTCTCTGAGGAGGTGATCTGCCCATGGTTCTCATATCCCCCGTCTCTGCTAGGAAAGAGGTCACCCTCCATTACCTGTGCCCTACGAAGCCTTTCCTATTAACTAGCGCCCTTTGTCACAGGTGGACCTAATCTACACTCTACACTTGAACTCTGTGACATCTGAACCAGCCTCCAGGGGTCTTAAAACCCAGCTGCCATCCAGTGGACTCAGACTCATGGCCACCTCATGTATGTCAGAGTAGAACTGTGCTCCATAGCATTTTTGATGGCTGATTTTTCAAAAGTAGATTGCCAGGTCTTTCTTCTGATGGGCCTCTGGATGACTTGAACCTCCAACCTTTTGGTTAGTAGCTGAGCACTTAACAATTTACACCCCCAGAGACTCATTTGCAAAGAAACTCCTACTCTTCTAAAAGATATAGGCTTAAGACCTACAAAACAAAAGAGTGAAGCTGGCTCTGCTGACACCAAGAGCTTTGGTCATGCGGAATGGGGAAATGTTCCTGATGCCTCTGGCGACTGTGGTGGAGGCTCAAGTTGTGAGGCAGACACTGGCCCGGAGCTTGGCCAGAGGGTCAGTAATGTGGATGAAAAAGAAGGGCCTAGGAGACTGCTATCCTATAACGACAATGAGTGGGGCTCTCCATTAATGATCACTCAAAGGATTAAGCGGAAAAAAAAAAAGTACAATCAAAAGAATGTTCCAGAAACTGTTAATTTCCACAACAAGCTTATGCAGTTTGTGTTATCATTTCCATTTTACAGATGATGAAATGGAGGTGCAGAGAAGAGTGGTGGTTGGTAAGGTCTGAATTTGAACCCATGTCGTCTCACAAGTTCTTCCCACTCTACTGCACTTAGGGATACAGGGTTATATTTCAAACCCATAGTTCTCACCACCACTGTCCACATTCCAGGGCTCGCCTAACAGTAAAAGTCCCAGATTTCTCACAGGGCTTCCCCACCAAGAAGGCAGAGAGGAGATCATGTCTCCACTCCGAACCCTCTGCAGAGGACCCATCAAATTAGGGGAAGGGGGAGTGTGCCTGGTTTGAAACAGGCTCCTCAGAAATTGTGAAACAGCCTCCAGGCCCCTTGAGAATCACTGATTTAATTAAACCAATAGATATAGATACAGGTCAGGTCACATAATTTTCTTTCTGCCCACATAATTGCTGTTTCTATTCCCAGGGACAACCTTGGATTAACATTTGGCCCCCAGTTTTTTATTTCTTGGTTCTTTGTGCTATGGGAGTTTATATGAGGACTAAATTTTCCCTCTGGCTTCTCAATGCACCAAGCAGAGGCACATATAGTCAGATGAGAGGAGACGTGGGCCTCCTAGGAACAGAGAGCAGAGACAGGAAGGACACCAGAGCAGATGATGATGGTTTCCCATCCACATCCACCATCATCTGCTATGGTGTCCTTCCTGTTATGGTGGCAGAATCCCCTGTTGGGTGGAGGGTTCAGAAACACTCGTTGTCCAGCTCATGGTACCCACCCTTTTCTAGTCTTTACGTTCTCTGTTGTCTGTTCGTAGGAGGCTGGAAGTGCCCTATACATTGGTTTAGACTTTTGTCTCTATGGAGTCCTGGTGGCACAGTGGTTAAGACCTCAGCTGCTAATCAAAAAAGGTCAGCAGTTCGAATCCACCAACCAGTCCTAGGAAACCCTATGGGCAGTTCTACTCTGTCCTATACGGTCAGTATGAGTTGGAATCGGCTCCACCGCAATTTTTTTTTTTTTTCTTTTTTTTGTCTCTATACATTAGTGAATGTCCTAGGAACTCTGGCAGCCCAGTGGATGAGCACTTGGCTGCTAACTGAAAGGTCAGCAGTTTGAAACCACCAGCTGCTCTACGGATGAAAGATGTGGCAGTCTGCTTCCATAAAGATTACAGCCTTGGAAGCCCTAGGGGAAAGTTCTACTCTGTTCTCTAGGGTCACTGTGAGTCTGAATCGATTAGCTGGCAAGGGGGCAACGGGGGAATGAAGATCCCTAAGTGATGTAAACAGTTTGCACTCAGCTACTGTCATGGATTGAATTGTGTCCCCATAAACTATGTGTCAACTTGGATAGGCCATGATTCCCAGTATTGTGTGGCTGTTCTCATTTTGTGATTGATATAATTTTCCCATGTGTTGTAAATCCTAATTTCTGCCTGTGGTTAACAAGGCAAAATTAGATTATGTTAAAGAGGATTAGGGTGGAATGTGACATTCCTACTCAGGTCACTTCCCTGATCCAATGTAAAGGGAGTTTCCCTGGGATGTGGCCTGCACCATGTTTAATTGTATAAGAGGTAAAGGAAAGGAAAGTGAGCAGAGAGTTGGGGCCCTCCTATCACCAAGAAAGCAGCACTGGAAGCAGAGTGTATTTTTTGGACCCAGGGTTCCTGCATGGAGAAGCTCCTGCTCCAGGGGAAGATTGATGAGAAGGACCTTTCTCCAGAGCCAACAGAGAGAGAAAGCCTTCCCCTGGAGCTGACACGCTCAATTTGGACTTCTAGCCTACTAGACTGCGAGAAAACCAATCTCGCTTTATTAAAGCTATCTATTTGTGGTATTTCTGTTACAGCAGTACTATAAGACAACTACTTACCTAAAGGTAGGTGGTTCAACCACCCACTGGTGCTGTGAAAGAAAGGCCTGGCAATCTACTTCTGTAATGTTTACAGCCAAGAAAACCCAATGGACCAGTTCTACACTGTAACACAAGGGGTCATCATGAGTCAGAATTCACTTGATGGCAATGGGTTTGTTTTTTTTTTTAATTTAAGATGGAAGCTGGACCCAAAAGACCTGAAAGCAGAGACTCACAAAGATACTTGTACACCAATGTTCACTGTAGCACTATTCACAATAGCCAAAAGGTGAAAACAACCTAAATACACGTCAATGGATGAACAGATAAATGAACGTGGTAGATACATACAAGGGAATACTACTCAGCCAGTAAGAGAAAAGAAGTCTTGATACATGCCAAAACATGGATGGAGCTTGAGGACATTATGTTGAGTGAAATAAATCAACCACAAAACTCACTTACATAAAAAGACAAGAACAAGCAAATGTATAGATACCAAAGTTTCCCCGAGGGTGGGGGAGGAGAGAGGGGTTACTGCTTATGGAGTACAGAGTTTCAGTTTACAGTAATGGAAAAACCACATCGATTAAGGGCAGGGTTGCATAGCCGATTAATGTAATTGCTGTCAGTAAGTCGTACACCTGTAAAAAAAAAGAATTGAGTTGGCAAAAGCTGTGTGATAGATACATTCACAATAACAAAAGCGTTGCTACTGAGGCTGCTTATATAGCTAAACACCTCATGGGATTTGGTTCCTTGGTTTGGAGGTTTAGTGTCACGGTTTCATGGGACATCCCAATTAATTGACCTAATAACATGTTGGTGCTTCTGTTCTACCTCTTAGTTTATTGCACAGTGCCTGCAGTCTTAAAGCTTGCAAGCAGCCATCCAAGGCATAATGATTGGTCTCTATTCGCCTAGAGCAACAGAGGAAGAAGAGTCATGAATAGAAGAGGGTAATTATCTCCATGAACAACTGCCTCTTTTGCCATGAGACCAGAAGAACTGGAGTGCCCAGCTACCATCACTGAATATTTTGATCAAAGATTCTATAGAAGAATCTTTGATCAAAATGGGGGAAAATGTAGAACAGAATTTAAAATTGTCTTGTAATTCCAATTTTCTGGTGTCATAAAGGCTGGACGAATCCCTGCAATTATTGCCCTGAGGTAATCTTTAAACTTTAAACCAAAAACATTCCCTGAAATCTTCTTAAAACAGAACAGTAGTTTAGCTTAACTATTAAAGAATGTCTACCTTGAGTATAATGTTCTTTTAAGATCTATCTATATGGGATCAAACTGACAACAGCCAACTTCAAAGATTAGACTGGAAATTTAGGAGGCAGTGAATTTATGTTAATGGGGCAGGAACAACTTGGAAAAGGAAGGTGAGAATGGTTGTACAACTTTAAGAATGTAATCAATGTTACTGAAGTGTACATTTAGAAATTGTCGAATTGGCATACGTTTGCTGAGTATATTTTCAAAAACAACAAAACCAAAAAAAAAACAAACCCAGTGCCGTCAAGTTAATTCTAACTCATAGCAACCCTATAGGACAGAGTAGAACAACAACAACAATAAAAATAAAATAAAATAAATTATAAGAAAAAAAAAAAGAGAAGGAATTTCGTATATAAATACCACAGTGTCCTCACCTTTGTTGTTGTTGTTGTTGACTGCTATCTAGTTGGCCCCCAACTCATGATGACCCCATGCACAATGGAACAAAATGGTGCCCAGTCCTGTGCCATCCCCATGACCAGTTTCAGACTGGACCATTGTGATCCATAGGGTTTTCGTTGACTGATTTTCAGAAGCAACTCACCAGGTCTTTCTTCCCACTCTGCCTTAGTCTAGAAGTTTCACTGTAACCTGTTCAGCATCATGGCAACATGCAAGCCTTGTTCTTGTTTTCCAGAGCTTCACGGTGGGATTAAGCCCCAGGCACCCACCGTGACAGCTTGCTCAATAATGCACCACTTTTTGGTTGTCTTTCCTTCCCCTTCTCACTTGCCCCACACGCCCATTGGTACTTCCTGTACTTCCCAAATTGCACTCAAATCCTTGCCTCAGGGTCTGCTTTGGGGAAGCCCAAATTAAAAGGTGACAACTTCAAAGACAGATAAAACAAGAGACAGGAGAAAAAAGCTAATCCTCTTCATCATTTAGAAGCCCTGGTGGCGCAGTGGTTAAGCGCTTGGCTGCTAACCAAGGCTTGGCAGTTCAAACCCACCAGTTGCTCTGTGGGAGAGAGACCTGGCCATCTGCTTCCAAAGATTTACAGCCTAGGAAACCCCATGGAGCAGTTACACTCTATGCTATAGGGTTGTCACCCCTGGTGGCGTAGTGGTTAAGTGCTACATCTGCTGACCAAAAGGTCAGCAGTTCGAATCCGCCAGGCGCTCCTTGGAAACTCTACGGGGTAGTTCTACTCTGTCCTATAGGGTTGCTATGACTCGGAATCTACTTGACGGCAGTGGGTTGGGTTGGGTGTAGGGTTGTTAAGAGTCAGAATCGACTTGATGGTAACAGATTTGGTTTTGGTTAGTCATCATTTGAACCCTGGATCAAGCAATGCCCGAGGCAACATCCCTCCAGACTCTTCCACTGCATAAGCCAATATATTGCATTTGTATGTTTGGCTTAAACAAATTTGATTTTTTTTTTTTTTTTTTTTTGGTCAACTGCAACATTGACTGTTAATAGATATGTCTAAAATCCTGCAAAAGGCACTGAGTAATACCTATACTGCCATTCCAAATTCTTCATTCACAATGTGGTCCCAGCCTTAGCTTTTCCAGCGTTCTCCCCACACTTCCTCCATCTCCAGACATAAACCTGACTGCACTCCTTGCTCATGGCTGAAGCCCTTTGTGCCCTTTTGTAGTGGAGTGACTCCTGCCGTCCTGCACACTCTACCCCCATCTCTGTTTGACCAAATGCCACCCATCTTGCAGGGCCCAGTTCTTAAGCCTTTTTTGTTCCTTCCAGTCAGAGCAAAGGCTCTTCCATTTCCTGGTAGGATGTTACTCCTCTCTCATGGCACGGCCACATTCTCCTGCATGTTTGTAATAGGAAGAGAAATTTGCTATTTAAAATACCAACTGTCTTAGGTGGGGGTAGGGGGGCGCTCTGGGATGCTGCTCATGTTTTGTTTCTTGGGCCGGCTGCTGATCACACAGGTGTGTTCACGTTGTGAAAATGTATCAAATAGTATGCTTCTAATGTGCGTACCCTCTTTACCTATGTTCTATGTCAGTAAAAGACTTAGTTCATCTAAAGGTAAAATATCAACTTCAGTCTAAAGTCGTGGTGGCACACAGAAGGTCCTTTTTTTTTCTTTCCTTGAAAATTATGATATATAGTACCCAGGTGTCACAAACAGTTAAGCGCTAGGCTACTGAAGGAAAGGTTGGCAGTTTGAACCCACCCAGAGGTGCCTCAGAAGAAAAGCCTGGCGATCTGTTTCCAAAAGGCCACAGCCATGAAAACCCTATGGAGCAGTTCTACTCTACACACACGGGTGTCCTTGTGAGTTGGGATTGACTCGATGGCAACTGGTATGATACATTTGGCTGTGAAACTTTGGAGGGAGGAGTTATTGATGACTGAATGACTCACAATAAAAGAAGAATTGGAGTTTCCCAGAGTGGGGAAAGGATGTGAGGAGGATAGACACAGAGAGGGGGAAAATCAACTATACACCCATCATACGACCCCTATTCTGCAATCATCAATTTTTAATGCATTCTATGAAGCTCACAAAATGCCTGGCATGAGTGAATTTTTTCTGGACTATGGTAAAGTGGCTTGGTTCCATGTCTCCACTGACACAGAATGAAACGTTGTTAGCACACTTGATTCAGGAGCTAGAGGTAAAGAGCCCCAAGAGATGGTACGCTCTGAGAATCAGAGTCACCACTGGGAGGAAATTGTGCTTGAAGGGGCCAAGAAATTGGGTATTGAAGCCAAGTTTAGTTCCTATCAGAGGGGCAGGGATGTGATATAATAGCCTCATTATGTCCTTAATTGGTCCATAGGTTTCTTGAGGTTGAGGGTAGGAACTGGATAGACAGATATAAATAGATAAATAGGAAGACAGATACCAAAAATCTGTTGTCATTAAGTCAATTCCAACTCACAGTGACCCTATAAGACAGTGGAGAACTGCCCCCATAGGGTTTCCAATGCCATAATCATTATGGAAGTGGACTGCCACATCTTTCTCCAGCTAAGTGGCCTTTCGGTTAGCAGCCAAGTGCTTTAACCACCGTGCCATCAGGGATGGATGGATGGATAGATTAGATAGGTAGGTAGGTAGGCAGGTAGGTAGATAGGTAGCTAGCTAGATGGACGGACGGACGGACGGACGGACGGACTGATGTTGTTGTTGTTAGGTGCTCTTGAGTGGGTTCCAACTCATAGCGACCCTATGCACAACAGAACGAAACACTGCCTGGTCCTGAGCCATCCTTAAAATCATTGTTATGCTTGAGCTCATTATTGCAGCAACTGTGTCAATCCACCTCGTTGAGGGTCTTCCTCTTTTCCGCTGACGCTGTACTTTGCCAAGCATGATGTCCTCCTCCAGGGACTGATCCCTCCTGGCAACACGTCCAAAGTAGGTAAGACACAGTCTCACCATCCTTGCCTCTAAGGAGCATTCTGGTTGTACTTCTTCCAAGACAGATTTGTTCGTTCTTTCGGATGGATGGATAGATAAAAACAAATTAGATAAATAGATAGATAGACAGGTAGGTAGATAGATGATAGATAGACAGATAGACAGATAGATAGATAGATAGATAGATAGATAGATAGATAGATAGATAGATAGATAGATAGATAGATAGATAGATAGATAGATAGACAGACAGATTATTCTCATACCTGTCCTCTTTCCTTAGCTCTAAGCTTGAAGAAGGTGAGCAAGCTTTTTTTTTTTTTGCATGAATTAATAGAAAGTGGAAAAAGATGAAGAAATTGGCACTTCTTGGATAGCCAAGAACTCCTGTATTGTAGATGCAGCCAAAGAGCATAAAAACCAAAAAAAAAAAAAAAAAACTCATTGCCATCTAGTTGATTCTGACTCATAGCGACCCTATCAGACAGAGTGGAACTGCCCCAAAGGGTTTTCAAAGAGCAGGAGCACCTGGTGGGTTAGAACTGCCAACCTTTTGGTTAGCAATCGTAGCTCTTAACCACTACACAACCAGAGTTTCCAAACAGTATAAAGAACACAACATTTCTAGTTGAAGAGCTAGGTTGAAATCTCAGATTTATCACTTAGTAGTCGTGTGACTTTTACCGGGTAGTTGTGTGACTTTGGGACCTACCCAGTAAGTGGTGAGTGCATACAGTTATCCTGTAGATCAGGCCTTCTGACTTTTATATGGCTAAGAATTCCCTGGGAGTTTTGTCAAAATGCAGATTCTGGTTCAGCAGGGTCAGAGTGGGGCCTGAGATTCCGCAGTTCTTATAAGCTCCCACATGATGCCAATGCTTGTCCCACAGACCACACTTTGAGGAGCAAGGCTATAGATGCTTGTTAAATTAACAAATGGATGAATAAATGAATGAATGAACAAATTAATGTATTAAATTCCCACTATGTATATTTTTTATATCATCAGCCTGGGCTCTTTCATCTACTAAGAGACTCTCACCTGTCTGCCCCTCCCAGGAAATTGCAGCCTGTTATTTACAGCCAGCTGTCTGACAGGAAGCCAGGATCTGGCTTCAACCACATGGCCCATCTCTGCTTTTGAGCAGCAGCTGCCTACCCTTCGGCTCCCCCAGCCCCAGCCTGTGCCCTGTAACTCACCAGGTAACATTTGATGTAAAGATGAAAGGCCCAGTGCACCTGGGTGCCTGTCCTGCTGTTCGAGCACCGCTTCCTCCACATCAATCACTTTGACCCTCCCATTGATCCAAATTAAATGCTGGGCTGTCCAGCTCCTGCTGCAACAAATTCTGATTCACAGCTGACCCCAAGGCCAGCCCCAAGAAAGGGTTGGTAAGACCAGCCAAGTGGTCACTTTTTTTTCTCAACCTCTGGGGACCAACTCAATAGCCAGCTGTCATTCTCTTCCCAACATTCCACTTGGTGAGTTGAACAGCATCTGAGAATTGGAAAGGGGAAGACCCTGGCATCTTCAGGGTGTGCCTAGTAGCAGGTGCTCTGCCCTAGAGCAGCTTGTGGGCACAAGTTCTCTTCCAAATCCCTAGTAATAGGATAAGCTAGGTGTTGAGTAGTATCAGACAGGAAGCAAGAACTTGACCTCTGCTATCACAGCTTCTCATTGCACAAGTAGCTTCATCAGAACTAATTATCAAGGATCATAATACCTCCTGTTTCCAACATGGCCCGAATTTTCACCTTTAGGGTTCTTTCTGCTGCATCCCTTCCAGATAGGGGGACTGTCCTCTCTCTGGAGGTCTTTGATTCTCCATGAACATAGCTGATAACCTTTGAGGATGTTTGGAAGTCAGCAAATTCAAACCATGTTTGTTGACCACCTAATAAGTCCCAAGCATTGTCCATAATGCTGAGAACACAGTCATCAATAAAACACATGGCCCTGCTCTCCAATAGTACACACTTGAGTAGGAGAAGAGAGAAAACAAGCAAGTCAGTAAAAAACTAAGACATTTTCAGCCAGTGATGAGGCTGTAAAGATAAACAAGGTGATGTGATGCAAGGAATTCAGGGATCAGGGAACACATTTAGAAAGAGGTAGTATATGAATTAGTATCTGAATAGTGAGAATCCCTGGGTGGTACAAACAGTGAAGGTGCTCATCTGGTAACCAAAAGGTTGGCAGTTCAAGTCCACCCAGAAACTCCTTGGAAAGGAAGCCTGGGAATCTACTTCCAAAGAAATCAGCCTTTGAAAACCCTATGGTGCACAGTTCTGCTCTGACATGCATGGGGTTGCCCTGATTTGGAGCTGACTTGACAGCAATTTTTTTTTTTTTAACCTGAATAGTGAGAAGGAGGCAGCTACGTGGAAACTTGGGTACAGACAAGAGTGTGTCACCAACTCAAAGTCCCGTAAGATGGAAGACACTTTGAGTGCTTCAGTAAGAGAAGGGCAGCAGGGTTAGAGTGCTGAGAGGGAGCAAGAGAGGAGATAAATTTGAAGCAACATGGGCAGATCATGTAGGACTCTGTAGTTTACTCTAATACAGTGAGAATCCACAGGGGAATTTTAGGCAGGGGAAGGACATGATGTGACTTGCATTTTAAATAACATACTGGCAGCTGTATTTAGAGAGTACTGAAGGGGACAGGCACAAAGTAGAAGTGGAAGCACAAAGACCAACTAGAAGGTGAATGCAGTCATTCATGAGAGATGATGGCGGTGTGGACCGAAAGAAGTAGTTGGGTTTGGAAATCTGGACAAACAGCTCCACAGCAAAACCTATACTGCTGGCATCTATATCAGTCCATCCTCTGCAAACCCCTGTAAAGATATCTTCCTCCACTTCCTACACCCACAGTTCCAAATGTCCCTCCCTAGAAAATGGAAGCTCTTCCCCGTGTCCTGGCATGGTGAGACTGTGTCCCACCATCTGAGCATAAATAATCCAGTCTCTTTCTCAATCCACCCTTCTCCTGACATCTGCTACTCCAACCTAAAACAAGCAATAAATAAGCAACAAAATATTTTATTAGTACTAAATATTTTGCAGGTGTCTAGGTGGCACAAATGGTTTGCATTTAACCGCTAACCTAACTGTTGGTGGTTTGAAGCCACTCACTGGTACTATAGAAGAAAAGACCTGGCAATCTGCTTCTATTAAGATTTCGGCGAAGAAAACCCTATGGAGCAGTTCTACCCCGTAACGCATGGGGTTTCCATGAGTCAGAATCAACTTGATGGCAACTAAATATTTTGCCTTAAACTTAAGTTGCCTTGCATGTTGTGTAATACATACTTCTACAAAAAAATAAAAAGACCAGCTACTAAGGCTGACTTTGTACAAGTGAACATTTCATGGGAATTTGGCTTCTTGGTTTGGAGGTTTAGGGTCATGGTTTCATGGGACATCCCAGTTAATTGGTCTAATACAGTTTTTAGTGCTTTTGTTCTACCTCCTAGTTTATCCCGTGGTGCCTGGGGTCTTGAAAGCTTGCAAGCAGCCATCCAAGGCACAACAATTGTTTCTATTTGCCTGGAACAACAGAGGGAGGAGAGTCAGGATTAGGAGGAGGAAATAGAATGTGTGGCTAATTGCTTCCATGAACAACTCTTTTGCCATGAGACCAGAAGAACTGGATGGTGCCTGGCTATCATTACTGAACATTTTGATCAAAGATTATATGGAATAATCCTGATCAAAAGGGGAAAAATGCAGAACAGAATTTAAAATGCTCATGGAATCCAGACTTTCTGGAGCCATGGTGGCTGGATGAACCCCTGAAACTATTGCCCTAGATAAACTTTAAACCACTTAAGCCAAAAATATGCCTTGAAGTCTTCTTAAAACCAAACAATAGTTTAGCTTAACTCATAAAGAATGTCTGCCTTGAGCATTGTGCTTTTTTAAAGAACTATCTATATGGGATCAAATGGACAACAGCAACTCAAAAGTGCAGATAGTAAGCTTAGGGGGCAGTGAGTTTACATCCATGGGGAGGAACGATTGAGAAAAGGAGAGTGAGAATGGTTGCACAACACAAAGACTGTAATCAACGTCACTGAATTGTACCTGTAGAAGTTGTTGAATTGGAATATGCTTTGCTGTGTATCTTTTCAACAATAATAAAATAAATAGCTATCAAGCTGCCTTAAAGTTTTCCATTGAATGGGAATCTACTATTTATTAAAATGTGTTCAGTCCAGTCTTTCTAGGTTTGGACCCTCAGGGTGAAATTTCTGAGCCAAAAATTGCTGGACTGTCTTCATTCTTCATTGCTCCATGTGATTGAAGCTAGCGTTGCTGACGGCATATCAGCTCTTCCCTGCCCTTCAGGACCCTTTGGCTCATCAATGCCTCCATCTCTTCTAGAGACAAAACCCCATTCCAAGCTTCCCTGGCAGAGAAATAACTGCGAAGGGCAGGAAAGTAGTAAGGGGAGTGGACCTGTGACCATGGGCATTGCTATCCTCCCTGATAGTTTTTTTTTTTTTCTCACCAAGTTTATGGTAAGGTCTGAAGGGCCGGGGAGATAACAAAAGCTGTAAAATAGAGAGCCGTCTCACCCACAGAAGAGGGAATGGAAGCATTTAAAACCGTCAAACTCTTACCTGAACTATAGTTAAATCACTTGAGTACTGATAAAGGAGTTATTGAGTAAGATGGGTTTCATGGAACTCCTGCCAGTTTTCCTCTATTTTTTAGAATCTTAAAGCTGGAAGGAATGAACTAGTCTGATGGCCTCATCTCATCAAAGAGGAAACAGAAGCCCAGAGGGCGAAAGTAACTCGCTCAAAATAAAGCTAACTGGTTCTTGTCTTAGCCTAGTTTATCCCCCAAAGCAGAGCCTGGGACCAGGGCTTGCGTGCCAGTAGTATATTTTGGGAAATTATTCCAAGGAAGAGGAGTGGGAAACTGGGAACAGTAAAGCAGAGGAGGGAAAGCCAGCTTCGGTCCCTAGTGGTCAATGGCCATCCTGTGTGGCGCTGATGCCTTTGCACTTCCTGGATTGTGGACATCCGAAAGGCTGAGCAGGTACCCCCAGGTGTCCAAAGGCAGACAGGGAGAGATGCACAGTGCCACTGGGGTGAGGGGTCCCGTGCTTTATCCACTCCCACAGGTTGCTCCTGACCATCACTGACCAGTGGGAAAGCTGTGGCCACTTGGCATGCATAAAGGTGAAAGGCAGGTTAGAATACGAAATTCAAATTGATGAATATGAATGCTTGCTATGAAATATTGCCTTTCAAATGAGACTGTCAGCACACGTGACTATTGAAGAATCAGATAGAAAGTTAACAAGAAATCTGAAAATCAGAACGGGCGACATCAGCAGTGACTCATCCGGTATCTCAGATGTCCGTGTTTACTCATTTCTGTTTACTTCTTGGGCACACTGCCCCTGGCTAACATGTCAGATTCCAGAAGAGATGAACACTTTCTCGTTTCTTTCATTGATTCACTCAGACTAAGGGGATGATAGCGCAAGCAAGAGTTCTCAAAATGTCTCAGCTCACAGCCTCTTCATTAGCACAAAGCATCACTCTCGCCTGCCACCTCAGAACAACCCAAAGAGGATAAATGAGGGTAATGAGGCCGCTTTGAGAAGCCACAGATGAGTTGGCATCTTGCCTTCATGATCCTCCCCCCAAATGTTCACGTTGTTACAATGTCGTCATGAAGTTTGTAAGCACTTTCATCTTCAATTTGTCATCTTCAATTAATTGGTATGTCAGAGGAACAGCTATACGTTTCTTAGTAACGACAGTGTCTTCACTTCACAGCTGATGGAGACATCATTTTTGCCAAGCAGAGGACACAGCTGACCTCACTCACCATTTCTCATTATCGGTTTGTCTCAAGACATAAACTAACAACCAACTGTGTGTTCTAACCAGGGCTTCGAACTGGTTCATTCTGGTTCGAACCCCTGGTGAGAATTTGCTTTTCTAACAAATTCCCAGGAAATGATACATAAGAATCATCTGGGGATCTTGTTAAAATGTAGATTCTGATTCAGTATCTCTGGAGTGGAACTGCAACGAACCAGTTCAAAGCCCTGGTTATAATTTGCAAGGTTCTTGCTTGAATCATCAATATATTTGCTGTTGATAAGGAGACTTACTGTCTTCAGACCCAACAACCCACCATGGTGGCCTGCTTCTCCATGAAAATCAACACTGGGACAGATTCAGAGACCGAAGGTTTGATGGAGGTGATTTTAAATACATTATATCATAAACAGGAATCCTAAGAGGAACTTTCTACATCCTTATTCCACCTCCCTACTCCAATGCAAATGGGGGCTGGGGATGTCTTTACAATGACCTTGTGTGACAAGGTGTTTGAGCAGCTGGTTTATGACTCATGGTCCTTTACAGTGTGATTTTGAATAATGCAGTTAATACTAAAATGTTATTAAAACATCAGGTTAGTCTCTGAGACTCTACAAGGTGACCTGGTCAGCTGTTGCGGCACACAATCCTGAAGCCCAAAAGAGGGTTTACCGCTGCAGCCACACAATCTACATCAAACTCTTCTTTTTCCTCCAGAAGGTACCACACTTATTTATTTACTCATTTGTGAACTTCTGGCTTGCCCAATTATAAGAACAAGTTTGCAGCAACTTACAGAAATACACACACGATTTCAAATCAGTGTGAGAAGTTGGGGCAAAGGACAAGTGAAGGGGGAAAATCAGAAGGAACAAGGGGATGGTCAGTGTACACAGTGGGAGTCAAAAGCCCTATATAAGTGACAAGGGTCACAAATTTGGATGCAGACATCTTGAGGTCAGAAGAAAGGGAATCATAGCCATTCAGGAATGCCACAGGCACCCCTAAGCAAAAAGCAAGCCAGGGTGGGGAAGAAGGTCGGCACGGTAGCCAAGCAGGGCAGATCGGGGGCCTCCCAAGCCAGGGCCCGATTTTCTGCCAGCAAACAGTATTCTTATTCTCTGGTGATGTGGTGTTTACACGGAGTTTTGAAGCATGGAAAACAAAACTACGTATTGTTTAAACCAAACCAAAGCAGTTGCTTTCGGGTCGATTCCAACTCATGGCAACCCCATGCGTTGCTGAGTAGAACTGCGCTGCGTAGGGTTTTCCTGGTGGCGAGCTTTTGGAAGCTGATCACCAGGCCTTTCTTCCCAGGCACCTCTGAGTGGATTTGAACCACCAACCTTTCCATTGACAGCCAAGCGCTTAACTCACACTGGGATTGCAGATATTGTTTAGGGGGAATATATATATAGTATAAGCATTATGTTATATATAATATATACATATAAAGTATATATTTACATACATATGTACATATATATACATTACGTATATATGTAAATATATACTTTATATTATATATATGTTGTACACACACACAAAGTATAAAGATATAACACGTGTGGGAATAATAACCACAAAATCAAAGATGATAGTAACCTCTAGAGGGAGAGAGAATCAATCAAGAAGGTTCTCACGGAGACATCAATTGCATCAATGTTTTATTTATTAAACTGGATGGTGGATACATTTGATGATATTTTTTCTACTTTTCTATGAGTATGAAATATTTTACAGTATGTATGTTTTATTCTGACTGTTAGGAAGGCAAGAGTGGAGGCAGTAAGACCATTTAGGAGACTAATAAAGTAGTCCAGGGCAGAGATGCAGGTAGATTTGATTAGAATGAAGGTAGTGTAGAAAAGAAGTGGACAGTTTAAGACATGGATTTGAGGTAAAGCCAACAAGATCGGCCAATGAATTGCATGAGCAGCATGAGAGAAAGAGGGGAGCTGAGGATTAGCCATGTTTTGGGCATTTTAAACTGCAGGGATGTGGTGACATGTAGTACTATGGGGATGACTTAGAGGGGATGGCTGGGGCTAGGATGTGAGAGGTCGTGGTAACCAGTGGTGCTCTTGGGACAAGTAAAATTGAGACGTCTAATAGACAAGAAAGCGGGAAGGGTTGAATATATTCATCTAAAGCTCAGAGGAAGGATCTGGCATGATGATCAAAATTTGAGAGTCATTGACACATACATTTTATCTAGATATATGATGGTGGAGGCAACAACCAAAAAAAAAAACAAAAACAAAAACAAAACAAACCCACTGCCATGGGGTCAATTCTGACTCATAGCAAACCCATAGGGTTTCTGAAGCTGTAAAACTCTACGGAAGCAGACCGCCACAATTTCTCCCACAGAACCACCGGTGGTTTCGAACTGCTGACCTTTCAGTTAGCAGTTGATCGCTTTAACCACTGTGCCACCACCAATAGAGTCTAAATAGAGAAGAGGGCCCAGGAAAGAGCCTTGAGCATTCCAGCATTTAGAGATCTGGAACAGAAACAGGAACCAGCAAAGGAGACTGAGAGAGTGTGGACAGTGGGGTAGGAGAAAAACAAGAAAAGTGTTACCTCAGAGTCAGGTGAAGAAGTGTTTCAAAGAAAGAGGGAACGGCCAGTTGGATCAAATGCCACTGAGAGATCAGATGAGGACAGGAAATTGACCTTCAGGTTTGGTAAAATGTAGGTCAAAGGCAGCCTTAATAAAAGCTTGATCAGTGGGTTGGTAAGAATGAAAGAGTGGCTGGAGTAACCGAAGTAAAAATGGGAGGCAAGGAAATTTGAAAGATTTGTTTAGACTTAAATATTTCAAGAGGTTTGCTACAATTGGGAACAGAAAAATGGGAGTTGCAACTGGAAGGGTAACACTAGGTTAAAAGAGTTGTTTTTTTTGTTTTTTTAAAAAAGGGAGACAGTAAGGTATGTGTGTATGAAAATGATCTAGCTGAAAGAGAGAAATGGTTAACGCAGAAGAGAAAGGTGATGACTGCAGTAAGGAAGCCCTTGAGGAGAGAGGGCTTGGGACCTAGGGGGAAATTCAAGACTTCTGTTGTCACAATGCAGTACAAACACAGGTACAACAACAGACCAGAAGGTAGAAAGATCAGGTCATTCTTATCTGATTATAACCATTTTTCTCTGTGAAGGAACAGGTGAAGTCATAGCCGATACTGAGAGGTGATGGGCTACTGGAGGCGTCAGGTTGGAAGAAAAGAAGTAAAACATTCATTTGGAAGGGCAGAAAAGTCAATTTATTTGGGAAGAGTAGTAGGAGTACTTGGAACAGCTGAGTGCCCATCTGAGACTTAAGATAATAAATATGAAGTGAAAGTTAACATAATTTTCTCCAGAAATATTCAGTTGCTTGGGTTCAAACACAGAGTAAGCAGAAAACTGGGTTTAACCGGGTGGTTTTTCCAGGAGTAATAATAGAGGGAGAGAGAGGCAAGGGAATTTGCAAGGGAATGGTTATACTGTGTTATCCGTGTAATCCTAAGTGGATGATCAAAACCAAACTAAACCTGCTGCCATCGAGTCGATTCCGACTTACAGTGACCCTACAGGACAGAGAAGAACTGCCCCATAGGGTTTCCTAGGCTGAAATCTTTACGGCCGCAGATTGCCAGGTCTTTTCTCCCACAGACCAGCTGGTTGGTTCCAACTGCTGACCTTTTGGTTTGCAGCTGAGCACTTAACCATTTCGCCTCCAGGGCTCCTTAGCTATAATATAGAATAGGCAAATCCATGAAGACAGAAGATTAGTAGTTACCAGGGGCTTGGGGGAGAGGGCAATGGGGAGTCAGGAAAAAAAAAAAAAAAATAGGGAGAGGGAGGAATATTACTTTTTTTTTTAAATTAAAATTCGTAGGATTTAAATTCCTTGAAAAGAGAGCTATTATCAATTTATGGCCTCAATATATCTTTATAAATGCAGAGAAATATGCTAGCCAAAAGGGTAGGGAAAAGGCAGTAAAAAGTACTGGCTGGTTAAAGAGACAACACAGCATAGTGAAGAGATGGCTACTGACATTTTGGGCTGGAAAATTCTTTGCTGGGGCAGGTGGCGGAGGGTGGCTGTCCTGTGCATTATAGCATGCTGAGTAGTAAGTAGTATAGCCCTGGCTTCTACCCACCAGATGTCAGGAGCACAACCTCTCCATCTCCCCACCCAGTGCCGCGACCAACAATGTCTCCAGACATTGCCAAGTGCTTACTGGGGGCCATATTGCTCTGGGTTGAAAACCACTGGACTTGTGGGCCAAAGGTTAGGGTTCAGTCCAACGGCCCATTTATTAGCTAAGTAGAACAAAATCCAGCCATATATTATTTACAGATGATAGACAC
Organism: Elephas maximus indicus; assembly: GCF_024166365.1. NCBI lineage: Eukaryota > Metazoa > Chordata > Mammalia > Proboscidea > Elephantidae > Elephas > Elephas maximus. Next base: position 45,483,354 of record NC_064838.1, read on the forward strand.
TGAACAAACTATAAATGAAAATTTCTAATATTTATTAAGCATGTACTTTGTGCTCTGTATTTAATCCACACAGAAAGCTTCTGAGATACTTATTATTCTTGTGTTACAGATGAGAAAGTTGGGACACAAAGACATCAAGTAACTTGTTCAAAGCTTCCAAGCCAAGAGGTAACAAAGATGTGCTTTGAACACTGTCCATTAGCCTAAATTGCTCCTCTGAGGTAAGAATGTTTAAAATAAAGGAAGAGCAAAGATAATCCTAGAAAATTTAAACCAAAAATAAAGCCGAGTAGGAACGTTGATAGCACACAAATAAAAGTCAAGGCAAAAGACATTCCAGGGTTAAAGAGAACTGTTTAATATTGATAAAAGGCCCGAACTACCAAAAAGATGCAACAGACATAAATCTTGGAACTTAAAATGTAGAAAGCAAAAAAAATGATAAGAGATTCGGGGGGGGAGGGGGATCTACAAATTCACCATTAGAGGGAAAGATTTGTTCACCTCTCTCATAAATCAAATCAATAAGTTAAATATGCAAAACCTTAAAAACATGGAGAATTTGAATGTAATAGTAAACTTGACTAGCTAGAGAGATACTTGTATCTTTATTGGTGATAGACAGGCAGACAGACAGAATGAGCATTCTTTTCAAACCCTCACAAAATTTCCACAAAAGCTGACAATGTATTAAGGCAAACACACACAAATACAAATTTCTCAAAAAGAAAATTTCCCCCAAATTTCATATGGGTCATGTTCTCCTATCACAATGCCATAAAATTGAAAATCAGCATTGAAAGTATAGTCAAAAATATCTACCTGCTTAGAAATATTAAACCATGTTTTAAATATAATTTTTAGTTGGAAGAAACAATTAAAATGTAAATGAACTATTTAAAAATGAACACAAATGAAAATATCACACATCAAGAGCTGTTCTCTAAACAAAAATTACAACTTTAAATGTATATACCAGAAAACAAAAAATCTTGAAAATAAATGTCCTAAGCACATAGCCCAGGAAATTACATAAAAGCCCTGAAGAAAGTCCCAAAGAAAGTAGAAAGTGGAGTGAATAATGATAAAGCAGAAATTCAGACTAGAAAAAAAAGAAAGAATAATTAATAAACCTTAAACCCATTCTTTGAAAGATCAACAAACAGACAAATCTCTGCCAGATCTGATCCAGAAAAAAATGCAGAAGACACCAATAATATTAATGACACAAAAGTGAAATGAGTCCAAGTAAAAAGGAGATTTTAATAAATTAAAAGAGACTACAGATATAAAACATAATTACTAGCAAATATCAAAATCTGAATGTAATGGATAATTTCCTGGGGAAAAAGTAAATACTAAAAATTGACTAAAGAAGAGGTGGAACCTAAATATCTCAGTATCGGCTGGGAGAAAAAAGAAGAAAAGGTAAAGAATTTCCCCTAGAGCAGACACCAAGTTAACAAGCAAGTTATGTTGATCTTTAAAAAACACATTTGCTCTCTGCTCTAGGAATTTAACATGCTCGGCTGCTAACTAAAATGTTGGCAGTTCGAGTCCACTGAGAGAGGCCTTGAAGAAAGGCCTGGCAATCTACTTCTCAAAAATCAGCCATTGAAAACCCTACTAAGCATAGTTCTACTCTGACACAGATGAGGTCACCATGAGTCAGAAACAACTCCATGGCAACTGGTGGAACTCAACCCCCCCAAAAAACTATTACTGGTGAGTCAATTCTGACTCACAGTGACCCTATAGGATAGAGTAGACCTGCCCCACAGAGTTTCTAAGGAGTGCCTGGTGGATTTGAACTGCCGAACTTTTGGTTAGCAGCCGTAGCTCTTAACCACTTCTCCACCAGGGTTTTCAGTGGATCCTAAAGAAATACCCAGTATATTCAGAGTCAAGTACAAAAACATTTCTCGCTTTCAGGTTTGTAACAGCAAAAGAATTGGATGTAGTCTACATTTTCCACCAAAAATGGAGACATCAAATAGAGCACGGACACCCATATAATGGAATACTATACAGTCTTTAAAAAATGAACTTGACCTCTATGTGTTGACATAAAACGATCTCCAAAGCATGTGGGTCAGTAAGAAAATCAAATTTTAATACGTTGTGTTTAGTATGATTCCGTAAGGTAGCAATAAAAAAAGCAGATATGTGAATGTATACACATTTTTATGTGAATGTAGATGCATAGGAAGGGGGCTGGGAGGATGCCCACTGCCCTGCTAATGGTGCTCACCTGCTGCAAGAGTGGGCAGGGCACCGCAGCATGAAGAAGGAATGTTGTTGTTTGAGTATTTTACAAGGAGAACCTACTCAGGTATTGCTTGTGTAATAAAAACAAAAACTATATAAGTAAAACGAGGCATTCAAGTGGAGGACAGAGATTTCCCACAGACAACCCCTAAGACCCCCTCCAGATCTAAAACTATGACTCACTCCTGCCATGGAGCCTTCCAGACTAGGCAGTTACAAAGCAAACAGCTGTTTACATTTACCATTCCATCCCGACTGGGCCAGAGCAAATTATTACTTTTCATGCTAGAAGGCACTGGCATCTCTGAGTAGGTTCACTCCAAAGACACTTTTCTTTTCTCTGTCATTGTTCCCACCTGGCCGCCAAACCGAACAAGTTAAGCACTCCCATGGTAAAACTCTGCAGCTGTCTTATAAAATGTTAAGTTCCTTTCTGACTAAAAAACAAAACCCTGTTTGTTGTTTTGCCTAGAATAGGACCAAAGGAGCTGCTGGATCTGTCCCAAGGAGGAAGGAGGTGAGTTTGGGGCTGCTCAGGCATGTGAATTGTTACCTGACCAATCTGCTCAGCTCTGAATTGACTGGTAACACCAGTCCGCTCCTCTATCCCTTCCCTGATTGTCTGCTTGGGCGACCTTGCTCCATTCCCTGTTGCTTCACAGTTTTATCTACCACTTCTGCCTCCTTGTCTGCTGAGCTATGGCATGAAGATCAGGAACAGGGATACCACTATGGTAGTGTATTTTTGCTGTAAAATGAACTATTCCAAAAGTTAGTGGCTTCAAAGAACAGCCATTTATTTAGCTCACCATTCTGAGGGTTGGCAATTTAGGCTAGGCTCAGCTGGGTGGTTCTTTTGGTCTCAGCGGGGCTCCCTCATAGGCCTGCAGATGAATGCAAGTCAGTCATATGGCTCTTCTTTAGGGGATCTGCTTGCTATTGGCAAATGACTGGAGTAGCTGCGACATGTCTTTCATCCTTTAGCAGGCTAGCCCGGGCATGTTCATATGGTGGCGGCATCTGCACAAGATGCCTAACAGGCCATTTCCAGGCATTAAATTCTCAAGTAAGGAGAAAGGAGAAACTACCCTATAATTTACCTTCCTCCTAAAATGTCTCAAGACAAGTGTGTGGTTCTCAGTGATTGTTCAGCATACTGTGGATTCCAGAGTTTTAACACATGAGAGATCATCTAATTCCATTCCTCTTTTTTACCAATGAGGAAACTCATACCAGCAAGAAGAAAGGTCTTGTTCAAAGTGGCACAGCATTTCCCAAGGGGCCTACAGATCCTGCCATATTAGTGCATAGACTTTGAATTTTCATGCTCATCTCTATACTCAGATACCAACAACCATCTGGAATTGTGTCCCTTAGGGAGGCCAGGGGAGCTTGGAGGAATCAGAAAATAACTTTCATTCAATCGCAGGTAATGGTAGCTCAGGTGGGTCCTACTGGCACAGGAGAGACTGCCCTCTGGTTATTCACATGGGCTGTGATCAGGATTCTACTTCCTAGGAGAACGCAACGTTGGGTTTTTGTTTGTTTGTTTTTCTTTTTTTTTGAAGGAGATGAAAGAAATGGAGTCATAACCTGAATTTTTCAAGTAAACAGGCCGCCAACAAAGACTGGATATCCACATCCAGCACCCACCTTTAGACCCAGTGGCCTTAACAACTTAGCTGTATCCAAAGGCTGTAAGGAACCTGGTTGGACAATATATAAAAATGCCCATTGGATATATTGCACTAGCCTTTTCTTCTCCCCAGACACTGTCTACTTGATTTTCTCCAGTTCTTGAGTTTCTCCCCAGAAAGCATGAGTAGGTGGGGAAAAAGGCACCAAAAACGTTCCCTTGCTGACATCTCAAAGTGTCACTTACGATTGGGTATTGGAATTATATGACCTGTCTCTGACCTTATAATTTGACCATTCATGTATTTAAGTGATGAGTATGAAGCAAAATAAAACAAACAAACAAACAAAATTATAGTATTTCGACACCAATCCCTGCACTAGGTACTGGCATTACAAAATAAAAAGGCAAAACTCTCGTCTTCCAGTGCTTATGGTCTAGCGGGGGCTCCAGATAGTCTAGTAAAGTTGATCTTCATTACTTATAGGTTCTGTATTTGCAAATCCGCTTACTACCTAAAATTTATTTGCAATCCCCAAATCAATGCTTGTGGCTTTGTTGCAGTCATTTGCATATAAGCGCAGAGCAGTAAAAAATTTGTGTCACCCAACACACACATTCCCAGCCGAGGTTAAACAATGTAATCTTCTGCCTTCTTGCTTCAGGTCTTATACTATAACAAGTGTCCTTTTCATGGTCTATTTAGTGCTAAAGTGCTGTCTAGGGTTCCTAAGTTTAAGAAGGCTGTGATTCACCTTATGGAAAAATACATGTGCTAGATAAGTTTCATTCAGTCATGAGTTTGATGTTAATGAATCAACTATTTATATTAAATAAAGTGCCTTTAAACCAGGGCTTCAAACCAGTTTATTCCATTTCAAAGCCCTGCTGAGAATTTGCATTTCTAACAAGTTTCCTGCTGAGAATTTGCATTCCCAACCAAATATACTGAATCAGAAGCCACATTTTAACAAGATCCCCAGGTGATTCTTATGTATAACTTCTGGGGAACTTGCTGGAAATGCAAATTCTCAGCAGGAAACTTGTTAGAAATGCAAATTCTCAGCAGGGGTTCTAACCGGAACCAAATGATTCGAAGCCCTGCTTTAAACAGAAACACACATAAAACAAAATTATATATTGACCAGTTGATGGAAATGTTGTGACCAGAGGCTCACAGGAACCTAGCCCTGTATTTTTCCTAGAGCAACGAATGGTTTAGTATTCACTAATCAGTGTTCACAGTGACTTTTTAGAACTACCACAAATAATGAAAACCAACCGTACTTACAATGCAATGAGGTAACTTCTGTGATGAATTATGCACAAAGTAGGGGCAGTTTGACAAGGCACCAAGCAGGAAAGAGAGGGCAGAGGTGTGGGAGAGCTTGGCTGATTCTCAGGAGGGTATGTGTTCAGTATTCCTAATGCATAAAGGCAGGAGAGAGCACAAGAAGGGAGTTGCATGGATTGAATCATGTCCCCCAAAAATATGTGTATCAATTTGGCTGAGCCATGATTCCCAGTATTGTGTGATTTTCCTATATGTTGTAAATCCTGCCTCTATGATGTTAATGAGGGAAGATGGATGGCAGTTGTGTAAGTGAGGCAGGACTCAATCTATAAGACTGGATTGTGTCTTGAGGCAATCTCTTGAGATATAAAAGAGAGGCGAGCAGAGAGACAGGGACCTCATACCATCAAGAAAGCAGCACCAGGAGCAAAGTGTGTCCTTTGGACCTGGGGTCCCTGCACCTGAGAAGCTCCTTGACCAGGGGAAGATTGATAACAAGGAATCTTCCTCCAGAGCCAACAGAGAGAGAAAGACTTCCCCTGGAGCTGATACCCTGAATTTGGAATTGTAACCTACTAGACTGTGAGGGAATAAATTTCCCTTTGTTACAGCCATCCACTTGTGGTATTTCTGTTATAGCAGCAATAGATGACTAAGACAGGGGTTGAGGTAGGAAGTAAGGCTAGAAAAGTCATCAGCACGCAAATCACGAATGGTCTTTGCAGCCATGCTGAGCATTTAAGAGTTTATCCCAAGAGAACTAGGGAGCCACTGAGGAATTGAAGCAGAATAAGTGTATCATTATATTTTTATTTTAGAAATGTCATTCACCGGAAGACAAGGAGGCATTCAAGAGGCCTTTGTAATTGACCAACCAGAACATGATTACTATCTGAACCAGGGCAATTGCAAAGAAGATAGAAAGCAAGAAAAAGAGACATGAGACAAGCGTAGCATAAACAGTAGATGTGGTTTGGTGACTGGTTGTATGTAAGATGTACGAGAAAAAAAAAGGAGTCAAAAATATCGATGATAGCTACCACCAACAACCACCCTGATGGGGATCATGACAGAGAGTCCCGGACAGAGCAGGAGAAAAATGTAGAACAGAATTGAAATTCACATCAAAAGAGTAGACTTACTGGTCTGACAGAGACTGGAGGAATCCCTGAAACTACGGACCCCGGACACTCTACTCACCCAGAACTGAAAACATTCCCTAAGCCCACTTTTCAGACAAATATTAGACAGGCCTATAAAATAAAAAATAACATGCTTGAGGAACATGCTTCTTTGTTCAATCAAACGTACAAGACCAAACAGGCAGCTCCTGTCCAAAAGCAGATTGGGAAGGCAGGAAAGGACAGAAACTGGATGAAAGGACACAGGAAACCCAGGGTGGAAAGGGGGAGCACGTGCTGTCACATTGTAGGCATTACAACCAATGTCACAACAATATATGTATAAATTTTTGAGTGAGAGATTAACTTGAGCTGTAAACTTTCACCTAAACCGCCCCCCCCAAAACCAAACCCATTGATGTTGAGTTGATTCCGACCCTTAGCGACCCTGTAGGACAGAGTAGAACTGCCCCATAGGCTTTCCAAGGAGCACCTGGTGGATTTGAACTGCTGACCTTTTGGTTAACAGATGCAGCTTTTCACCACTACGCCACCAGGGTTTCCAAACTTTTACCTAAAGCACAATAAAAATATATAAATAAATTAAAAAAAAAATGTTGACAACACCTAAATGCCCATCAACAAAAAGATAAATGATAAATAAAATGTGGTACATACATACAATGGAATGTTACTCAGCTAGTAAGAGAAAAAGGAGCCTTGGTGGTGCAGCAGTTAAAGTGCTCGGCTGCTAACTGAAAGGTCAGTGGTTCAAACCCACCTGCAGCTCCATGGGAGAAAAGATGTGGCAGTCTGCTTGAATGAAGATTACAGCGTTGGAAACCCTCTGGGGCTATTCTACTCTGTCCTGTAGGGTCTCTATGAGTCGAAATCGATTCAGTGGCAGAGGGGTGGGGAGTAAGACAAACGAAGTCTTGATGCATGCTACAATATGATGGAGGTTGAAGACATTATGCTGAGTGAAATAAGTCAATCACAAAAAGACAAATATTGTATGACCTCACATATAAAAAGACAAGAAAAGGCAAGTGTATAGAGACCAAAATTTATTAGTGGTTACCAGGGGTGGGAGGGAGAGGGAAAGGGGGGTGGTTATTGCTTATGGATGCTGAGTTTCTGTTTACGGTGATGGAAAAATCACACAGATTACGGGTAAGGTTGTACAGCCGATAACTGGTAATTGCTGTCAATAAGTTGTCCACCTGCAAAAAGTTGAATTGGCAAAAGTTGTGTGATAGATATATTTACAACAACAAATGCTGATGACATTTTTTATCTGAGTCACTGGGCAGGTGATAGTGTCATTGGCCAAGTTCAGGAATACAAGAGAAGGAGCAGGTGTTGCCACAGGCTTGGATGGAGACAACAAATGACGAGGTCCGACTGGGCACATCCAGTTTGGCCCCTGTGGAAGGGCTATCCAGATGGAAACAAAGGCACTGGTCATATGGTTCTGGGGCTTAGGGGAGAAGAGTCTGGGCTGCTGAGACGTCTTTTAGCAGAGTAATGAAGCAGAGAATGCCTTGAGAGAGGGCATGGAGCAAGAAAGAAAAGAGCCAAGAACGGAGCCCTGGGGAATGCGAACACTTAACCAAGGCCAGAGGAAGCAGAAGCTGAAAAGCAGAGGGAGTCATAGGGAAGGAGTGGCCATCAGTGTCATCTGTTGTTGCCGAGAGTGGGAAGATAAGGCCTGAATGCGGTCACTGTATCAGCCACATGGAGGTCACTAGTGACGTCAGCGGGAGCTTTTTCAGTCAGGCAGGGCTCAAGTCCAGTGAGAGAGGAGTAAAAGAGAGCTCAGTACATGGGGACAGCTGGTACAGAGGACATTTTAGAAACGTGGTGCTTGTGTAATAAAAGATATATGGCATTAGGTGAGAGGAATAGAGTCCAGGAAGGATTTTGCTTTAAATAAAGAAGACTTAGTTGTATTCAAATGTAATCAGGAAAATGGGGGTAATACTATCCTTGTCGGGTTATTGTAAACTAGGGCCTGTATGTAAGGTATTTAGGAAAGTACCTGGAACATGGCAAGTGCCCAATCAATAATGGCAGCAATGTTAATATTATTAATATGACAATCATAATAAAATAGTTAAGTACAAAACACCATGGGAAGGTACACTGAAGATATGACACGGAGAAGGAGCAATTGATAGCACAAGGAGGCAGGAAGAAAAGGGGTCCCAAATGTAGGTGAACAGACTAATTTTGTAAAGAAAGGGATTCATTCATTCAACATCATGCATCAAGCACCTATATGTGCCAGGCACTCTGTTAGGTATTGGGGATATAAAAATGAACAACAACAAAAACGCCACCATTTCTTTCCTCAAAGAGCTCACAGCCTAGAAGGAGAGATGGGCATGTAAACTGACCATTACATTGTGGTATGTAGAATGGAGTTAAAATCAGGGTTGTATGGGAACTCGTAAGAGAGGGCCCTAATGTAGTCTTGGCTGGGGAGACGGGAGGATCAGGGAAGATTTCCTGGAAGAAGTGATGTCTAGCCTTAAAGTTCACTTCCCTAGACAGGAGACAGGCAGTAGGTGATAAGGGGGAGGGGAGGAAGGTAGAGTGGGGCCTGCAGCAAACCGGGTAGAGAGTGGATGTCTTAGTTATCTAGTGCTGCTATAACAGAAATACCAAAGTGGATGGCTTTAACAAAGAGAAATTAATTTTCTCACAGTCTAGTAGGTTACAAGTCCAAATTCAGGACATCAGCTCCAGGGCAAGGCTTTCTCTGTCACCTCTGGAGGAAGGTCTTGTCCTCAATCTTTCCCTGGTCGAGGGGCTTCTCAGGATGCGCTCTGCTCCTGGTGCTGCTTTCTTGGTGGTATGAGGTCCCCAACTTTCTGCTTGCTTCCCTTACCTTTTATCTCTTGAGAGATAAAAGGTGGTGCAGGCCACACCCCAGGGAAACTCCCTTTACCTTGGATCAGGGAGGTGACCTGAGTAAGGCTGGTGTTACAATCCCACCCTAATCCTCTCGACATTACAAAATGGAGGACAACCATACAATACTGGGAATAATGGCCTAACCAAGCTGACACATATTTTTGGGGGGACACAATTCAGTCCATGACAGTGGAGGAATTTGTGCTAGGGACCTCCTTTGTTCTGTGGTATGGAAAGTTTATCTGAGGCTTGATGATAATCTTGGAATAGGAGTTGGCACATAATAAGAGTGCCTGAGCGGTGTTGCTGGCACAGGTGGGAGAGCCATGTGATTGTCCCTGCCAGCACTCCTAAGACTAGACGGGAGTAAGGAGGGCAGATGAGGTTTGCAGAGTGGCGTGATGGGCTGAGATTAGTAAGTAAACAGAAGTAAGCCTGTGCTTACCTTGCTTACTGGGTCATCCACCCCTGTCAAGGGCTGTAAATTTGAAAAGAGACTTTGATTCTGTAGGAAGGTGCTGCATGGCATTGGGAGAGAGACCATTTTCAGCCATACCTAGAAGCATAATCTTTGATGTGGAGAAAAAAATGTAAAATTGTTCACTACAGATGATCTGGTATGCATTGCTTATTGGATAATCCACCCCTGGATATGGTGGGAATCTAGTATGCAGAAGCTTGGACGAGAGGCTGAGCCCAGAGAGGGAGATAACAGAGTCAACAGCAGCTCTGGCGATGACAAAGTCCAGCAAGTGCTACAGGTATGGAAGAGTGGAGGGGAAGGGGATGGGAACCGAGCAGGTCAAGGAGCTGTGGGGTGGTAGAATGATCACCTCAGGAATGCATAAGGGTGATGGCAGGATGATGGCTGGAATGGGATGGAGGAGCAGGAAGTGATCCAGTCTCTAACATTTTGATCACTTGTGGAGGTGGGACCAAGGTTGGGGTGGTAGAATTACAGGGCTAGAACTTATTCTGGATTTACAGTGATTCTCTCCCAGAATGCCCATAAGTACTTGTGAGATCTTATGCCCTATTTTTTATTTAAAAAGTAGAGTCTATGAACATGAAGAGTGACCTATTTTCTTCCGTCTCTAAATTACATTCTCATGTTCACCCTGAGGCTATTCCTTTGTTGCCAAGTGGGGCAAGGCCACTTGATTAAGGCTTCATGATTTGCTTTTAAATATTATTATTCAGTGACTTCAAATCCTTTAGAACTAAATGTTTTCATTGAACCTCATCGACTGGACAAATAAATAAGTAATTACAAAATGGAGTACTAAATGATGCAACAGGGGTCTATGGGGACACATTGAAGGGGACCTAGCCAGTCTTGTGGGGGATCAAGAAAGGTCTTTAATGCCCAAAGGAAATATCTGCTTCCCTCACTGCCTGGCCCAGTCAGAACACTAACCACGTAAAAGCCAGGCAAAAGCAGACCCTTAAGGGGAAGCCATTTTCTGTCATGCTCTTTGGAAAAACAGAGATGGGAAAAGTGCAAAGGGCTTAATTTGGATTCGTAAAGGAAATTATTAATCAAAGGCTTAAAAGGCACATCTCCAAACTTCTAATCAGCATCAGATTGAGGGGGGTAGCCGACCACATGAAAGGGGGAGAAGGCGGTAAGGGCTCTAAACTGGCAGAAGCCCCAAAGAAGCTGCTCCTCCCCCCTCAAAAGAAGGCTCCCCAGGCACCAACTCTCTTTAGCTTGGGCCTGCCTGGCTCCTTAGTCTCCTGACCCCATGTTTCCAAGGCAACAAACTCCCTGATAAGTCAAACATTGGCTGGTATGTTATGCTTTCCTAAAATAAACCAATACATAGAAGAGAAAAATGGCTGCAGGCCCAACCAGACAGTGGCCTGCATCCCAAAAGGCCATTGGTGGAAGGGCCTCTTATACCTACGAAGACACTGACTGGCCAAGCAAAGGAGATGATCTCCCTGGGAAAGTACAGGGGCCGATGGGAGAGACATTCAGGACTGACTGAGGAGAACCTGCGATGAGAATTGAGGTGCCAGTAATTTATTAAAAATGTGCTTACAGGTGAGACTGGTAAGTAAGGAAAGGAAGCAGGACAGAGAAGAGGAGAAAGTCAAGCAAGGTTGCCATTTCAGGCAAAGTCTCCCAGAGGGTCGCTTCAGCCTGATCCCGCAGGGAAGCTCTGGAGTGTAAACTGTATCTCTCAGGCAAGGGTGCTGGGCTTTCATGCTCCTCCTCCACTCGTCTTTGGTCATTAGTGGTCCTTGGGGGACATAAACACCCTGGTGCTCCCAGCTCTTCACCAGCAAATAGTCTCCAAGAGCTGGAGGGTAGTCCTCCGAAGAAGAACAGAAATTATCAGCTATTGGAAGCAAAAATCTATCAAAGCCAGAGAGAGACACACAGATGCAATAAAAAGGAACTGAGTGGGTTTGGGTGGAGCACAGTGTTCACCTCAGTTACTAATTTTTGTCTGTGAAGGTGAAGGAACAATCAATAGAAACACTAAGGGTTTAGACACCAATTTCCCCTGGGGAAACTCGGAGTGTGAAGAACTTCTAAGAGAACACCACAATGGGAGGGGGTCAGGGAGTGAATGTGACTGAGGGGACCTGGACAATACATGCTCTATCTAAAGGTGATGAGGTACTACCCAGCAACCACCCACCGTTACCATTAGAATCTTGGGCCCCAAACCAAAACCAAACTCACTGCTGCTGAGTTGATTCTGACTCATTGAGACTCTACAAGACAGAGTAGAACTGCCCCATAGGGTTTCTAAGAAGCGGCTGGTGGATTCGAACTGCTGACCTTTTGGTTAGCAGTTGAGTTAATCACTGCACAACCAGGGCTCCAGTGTTATCAAATTCAGTTTTCAGGAAGACCTGGAGGAGGGTCTGAGCATGCCAGGATCTCCAAGGAGAGCAGTTCCTCTTTCCTTTCTTTTACATATTAAAGGTCCCTAAAATAAACGTGTTGCCAATCAGTGGATTTTGACTCAAGGTGACCCCATGTGTGTCAGAGTAGAACTGTGCTCCACAGGGTTTCCAATGGCTGTTTTTTGTTTTTAATTTTTATTGTGCTTTAAGTGAAAGTTCACAAATCAAGTCAGTCGCTCATACAAAAATTTATATACATCTTGCTATATACTCCTAGTTGCTCTCGCCCTAATAATGCAGCACACGCCTTCTCTCCACCCTGTATTTCTGTGTCCATTCAGCCGGCTTCTGTCCCCCTCTGCCTTCTCATTTCCCCTCCAGACAGGAGCTGTCCACATCGTCTCATGTGTCTACTTGAGCCAAGAAGTTCACTCCTCACCAGTATCCTCACCAGTCCAGTCCAATCCCGGTTGGCTTTGGGAATGGTTCCAGGCTTGGGCTAACAGAAGGTCTGGGGACCAGGACCTCCGGGGTCTTTCTAGTCACCAATGGCTGTTTTTTTCATAAGTAGATCACCAGGCCTTTCTTCTGGGGAGCCTCTGTGTGGACTCAAACATCTAATCTTTTTTGGTTAGCAGCTGAGTGTGTTAACCATGTGTGCCACCCAGAGAAAGGTCCCCAGGTGGCATAAATGGTTTGTGCTCAATTGCTAACCAAAAGACTGGCAGTTTGAACCCACCCAGCAGCATGTGGAAGATAGACCTGGCAATCTGCTTCTGTAAAGATTACAGCCAAGAAAATCTGGAAACGACTCGAAGGCAACTAACAACAATATGCAATGCCATTTAAAGATAGGCTTCTTCTGCTGAAGAGAAGTTCGAAAGCCATTGCACAATAGCTCTTCATTCTTCACAGGTGCAGGATGGCCAGAGTGAACCAAGACAATTAAGTGTGAGGGCCCTTGGGAGAAGTCATCCATCCTACACTAGGACAACAACAATCGCGGCCCTGATTCACAGCTCACCACCACCACTACATGCTCCATCAAGCTGGAGACCCTGAGCCCTCAACAGCTCTGGCCACACTCTCACAGAATACTGTGGGAGATCTAGGAATAAGTAAGGCACAAGACATCCTTCATTTTCCCGAGTGTAGCAATGACACAGCGCCCAGATATACGCAAGGGACAGAACCAAAGAGAGGGGAACTTTGGCGGCTGTTAAATAAAGTCCTTGGAAGTGAAACATGCGACCCTCCCCCTCCCCCACCACCCAGAAACAAAGAGAAGGACCAAAGGGAGATTTGTGACCCCAGGGAAGCCTCGCTCTACATCTGGTTAAACAGGCTGCTGACAAAAAGCTTTAATTTCACTCCAGAAAGAGGGGGATACAGATAGAAAGAGTTACTGGAGAAAGAAGTCCCTGGATTCCAAACTTTGCAATCATTCAACAAATATCATGTGCCAAGCAGCCCGCTTGGTCACCTGCCGTTGTGGAAAAAAGGGAAGGAGGGCCATAATTAAGAGGAGTCAAACAGGTCCCCAGGAGAACTAAGACCAGGGAACCCAAAGAAAAAAGTGTTCAGTGCAGGCCACTGAAATTCCAACGTGTTCCATAACTGCCACTTAAACATTACCAGGCAGTGAAGCTTACTTTAGAGAGAAAGACTCCATCAGCTTTCAGGTGACACAGCAAGTTAGGGACGAGCTGTGCAGAAATGCCCTACAGCAGGAACACAGGCTGGCTGGCCAAGTTCATTTGAGTTAGTTGCCAATGTTATAAAATTGAGAGGTTTCACAGAAAACTCCCAACTTCCAGTTCTTCCCGAAAATTGAACTGGACAACGGTGGGACCAAGATTCTGATAGTAATGGTGAGTGGTTGCTGGGTAGTACCTTGTCCTCTTTAGATGGAGCACGTGCTGCCCACATCCCCTTACTCACATTTGCTTCCTGACTCACTTCACTTATGGGCATCGTCTGCCTGACTTCTGTAGGCAGTGGAACCTTTGACCCCTGCCCAAAGGAACCATTGTTTTAGAATGGATGGCAGCAGAGGAAGGGGAGATCAAGCCACGAGGTCTCCCAGGAACACGCTACCCAGGTGAGAGAAGCAGGTCCCCAGTGGTCTCTGGGCATTACCCATACACTCATTAAATGTTAGCTGTTCTTACGGGGTTCAGGCAAGGCTTAAGGAAGATAATGAACAGTAAAGCGCTCAGCACTGCATGGCCCCATCACTGGGCAATTTGCCTTAATCTATGAATTCACAATGGGTATTCTTAAGCCCAGAAATTCCTCCTCTCCATATTTACCCTAGAAGAGACTTCATCAATTCCTGCTGTGGAAGGAAGACACAAGGAGCCTTGTACAAAGATGATGATTGCTACACTATTAATCATAGCAAACAGGGGAACAACCTAAGTGTCCATCAGGAAGGGAATGGCTAAACCATTTGTAATAAACCCATATTGTGGAGTGTTGAACACTTTCCAAACACACACCCATAAACCTGTTGTTGTTGACTCGATTCTGACTCACAGTGACCCTATAGGACAGAGTAGAGCTGCCCCATAGAGTTTCCAAGGAGCGCCTGGTGGACTTGAGCTGCTGACCTTTTGGTTAGCAGCCATAGCACTTAACCATTACGCCACCAGGGTTTCCCAAACATACACACATATATATAATCACATGAACAGATCCCAAGACCCATGAGGCAGCCACAGAACTGTACCACTCAGATCTCCCTTCAAGGCAGAACTTGTCGTTCAACTGCAGCTACATGGAGTGCAGCTAGCTAACAGTCTCCCACTGCAGAGCTTTTAGGGTTCCCTGCAGCATTTGAGGTGAGGCCATGCTGTTCCTGGGAAACACCCAGCCAGTACCCAATCATGGCTAGGGCACTAAGGCTTGGGCATTTCTGCCCAATGAGGGATTCCTCTAAAGGACAATCTTTACTCCCAATCACCCACTGGGCTGGCTGAGACTTTGTCACGTCTACATCATATTGTGCTATCCTGGCCCAGTTCTGCCCCCTTCCTTTCCAGGTGTCAGGTCTACGCTGTTGTCATGTCCAACCCTGCTCCCTCCCCTTATCTTTCACAGGTGTCAACCCCCAATAAACCTCTTATACTCCTAACTCTTCTCAGTGTCTGCTTCCCGTAAGACCCCAAACAGAGACACACGCCCATTGATGAATGAGAACAGCAAATTGCAGGATAATGCATATACAAGATACTGCTTACGTAAATAAGTAAATAAATACACACGTACATTCTTGTTGGTAATTGCCATCGAGTCAGTTCCCACTCAAGACAACCCCGTGTGTTTCGGAGTAGAAGGGTGCTCCATAGGATTTTCAAGGCTGTGTGACCTTTCAGAAGCAGATCACCAGGCCTTTCTTCCAAGGAGCCTCTGGGTGGGTTCTAACCTCCGACTTTCAACAAGTAGTTGAGTGCTTAACCTGTGCACTACCCAGGGACTCCAAATACGGACATAATACATACAACAATATTTTTTAAAGATAGTCAAAAAGAACAAAGAAAGGGAGGAAGGAAAAAAGGGAGGAAGGGAAGGAAGGAGGAAAACCTCACACCACACACACGAAAAAACTATATTTTTCTGTGGGTTTATTATATATGGAGTCCTGGGGGTGCAGTGGTTAAACACTCGGCTGCTAACCGAAAGGTCAGCAGTTCAAATCTACCAGCCACTCTGCAGGAGGAAGGTGTGGCAGTCTGCTTCCGAAAAGATTTACACCCTTGGAAACCCTATGGGGCAGTTCTCCTCTGGAATCGACTCAGTGGCAGTGGGTTTGGTTTTGGTATATATATGAATAGATATGCATTGAAAAGTTCTGGAAAAAATTCACTCAAATAATTGTTGTTGGGTGCCGTCGAGTTGATTTTCCACTCATAGCAACCTCACGTGACAGAGTAGAACTGCTCCATAGGGTTTCCTGGGCTGTAATCTTTCTGGGAGCAGATTGCCAGGTCCTTCTCTGCAGGGCTACTGGGTGGGTTCAAACTGCCAACCTTTTCATTAGCAGCTTAACCATTGCACCACCAGGGCACCCAAATGGTAACAGGAGTTATTTCTTGGGGGTGAAGGGGAAGGGTTGATACATGAACAGGCCTTTAGATTATTGTATTGCTTTCATTTTATTTTACAAGGAGAATGCATTCAGGCACTGCTTACGTAATTAAAAACTTTCAAAACACATACAGCCCTGGGGAAACCAGCTCCCTCGAGCTGAGGCTGAATTTACACAAGATGGAGCCCCATCGTCTCTGCTGGTGTTAGGGGCCTTCAGAGTGGGATGCAAGACCACCCGGTGATGTTCCATCCTACAGGCATCTGCCAAACCCCGGCCACTCCCATTCCCTGCCTCTGCTCGAATAGCTATGGCCACAGCGATACATCCAGAAGGTGTCTAGAAAGATCTCTGGAATGTTTTAAATTGCATGAGATTCTCCTGGCCTTCCTGGCTGCTGCTCTGTGCAGAGACACCCTAACCCCCGTACAGTGTCTCTACGAATCGCACTTGTAATTCCTCCCCCGACGTGGCATCCAGCGCATCAGAGAACAATTCTGGATGATGCTAACTGTAATCAGCAGCATGGACGGTTCGTGCAGCAGGATGCCCTGTTACTTATTTGCTAGAAGTACGTCTTTCACCTTTAAGCTGTGAGGGTCTTGTCTTCTCTTTCTCTGCCCCTCCACCAGTGTCCTTAACCAGTGCTGAAGGGGCAGTCTGGGGAGGCAGGAAGGGAGAAGGCCTCAGGCAGGGAGGAGGCACGTGCTGGGCCTGGTTCTCTCCGGGCCTCACTCTGACGCTGACAGGCTGGTGACGGGTCAGGGGTTTCCAATCTGGACGTGGTGTGAATGGCTTTTCACAGCATGCCCAGAGGAAGAACACGAGCTGGCTGGGTTGAGGCTATTACCGTTTAGGAAATTACTGTATTTTTATTTTTAGACAGCAATAAAAATGACATCTGGGACCAGGGCAGATGAATGTTCCATTTATAAGGAACCAGAGCCCTGAGTGACGGCTGGGGTTGCTCTGCCGACCGTGGCAGAGGTGGCGGAGGAGGGGGCTTCAGAGAGGAGGCAGGCCCCTAGCACTGCAGGGCTAGAACAGAGCTCAACCTAGAAAACAAGTTAGAGGCAGAAGTTCTCTCAGGTCCCAGAATTGTCCCAGTGCCTAACCAAAGAATGCCTTAAATAGAGTAATAACTACCAGGTATTGAGTGTCTAGAAGCCCTGGTGGCACAATGGTTAAAGCTGCTAACTGAAAGGTCAGCAGTTCAAACCCACCAGCTGCTCCTCAGGAGAAAGATGTGGCAGTCTGCTTCCATAAAGATTATAGCCTGGGAAACCCTATGGGGCAGTTCTACTCTGTCTCATAGGGTTGTTATGAGTTGGAATCGACTCACTGGCAAAGGAGGATTGAACGTCTTAGGAGCCCTGACGGGGCAAAGGTTAAGCACTTGGCTGCTAACCTAAAGGTCAGCATTATGCGGCAATTTTACTCTGTTACATGGGGTCACTATGAGTTGAAATCAACTCGATAGCACCCAACAACAACATCTTCCCTTTAGCACGCGAGGAGGTAGGCAGGCAGCCAGCCACAACCTCAGCGTCAGCATCTTAGCCTATTTGTAAAGTTGATGTGTTTGTAAGAACTGACATTAGCCCTAGGAGTGCTCCATTTCCTCCTTGTGGACATTTGCTGGGACAGGACCTCTGAAGCTCTGCTGGTCTGAAGGCCTGGATGATGCAAGTGGGTCATTGAGAGCAAGAACTCTGGCACTGAGGGTTGGTGGGCAGAACTGGGAGGTCACTTCAGTTGAACCTGGTGCCAAACCCCACCCCGACACCCATCGGCTGTGTGACCTTGGATTTGTTACTTATCTTTCTTATTAGTTAAACGGGGGTGATGGTACCCTCTTTGCAAAGCTGTAGAGAGTATTCAGTGAGTGTAGAGTCAGGACTACGGTAACAATAGATACTGGAAGTTGTTGTTGTTGTATGTGCCATCAAGTCGATTTCTACTCATAGCGACCTCACAGGACAGAGTAGAACTGCCCTACAGGGTTCTCTAGGCTGTAACCTTTACGGGAGCAGATCGCCCAGTCTTTCTCCCATGGAGCTACTAGGTGGATTTGAACTGCCAACATTTTGGTTAGCAGCTGAGTGTTTAACCTTTTGGTTAGCAGCTGGGCCATCAGGGCTCCTTTAAGGGAAGACAGCACAGGTAATTTAGATTCCTGCTCTACCACTTTCTAAAAATTATTAACTAAAGTCCAGATTTCTTTAGTTTTTACCTAATGTTCATTTCCTGTTCCAGGATCCCACCTTACACTTAGTCATCATGTCTCCGTAGGCTTCTACTGGCTGTGACAGTTTCTCAGCGTCTCCTTGTTTTAATGATCCAGACACTTCAGAGGAGTGCTGGTCAGGCATCTTGTAGACTGCCCCTCAGCCCCACCACTTTTTACCCCAGAAATCCTACTGAAGAAGAAATCATGTAGCTTCTATAGGGATCTCTTACTTTCACAAACAGACAATGACTTTGAGGTATGAAGACAAAGGCTTTCAAGCCTGTTCATTCTACTGAATGCTCAATGTGTGCATCAGAGGAGGCGCTGAGAAGGGTGTGAGAACAGCTAGAGAGAAGGGCTGAGCGCCAGAAGGAGCCTGCGCATGCCTGTCTGGGAGCTGGGAGCCCTCTGCTACTGTCTGCTTCTTCCCCAGCTTCCTCCCCATGGGCCTAAGGGCTCTCATCTGTCACTGTGGGGAATGCACCAGATCAGTGTTTCTCAGAGTAAGAGAGGGAGTCTCCTTCATTAAAAGCCCAAAGGTGCTCTTGTTAAAAACGCAAATTCTCAGCCTTACTTTCAGATCCACAGAATCAAATGCTCTGGGGGGAGGTTAAGAATCTATATTTATTTATTTTAGCGAAAGTATGCTCAGCCAAAGATACACCAACTCAACAATTTCTACACGTACAATTCAGTGACACTGGTTACGTTCTTCAAGTTGTGCTACCTTTCTCACTATCTTTTTCCAAATTATTCCACCAACTCACTGCCCCCAAGCTTCCCATCCAGCCTTTTGCATTGCCATTGTCAATTTGATCTCACACAGATAATTCTTTAAAAGAGCACAATCTTCAAAGCAGACTTACTTTACTAATTAAGATAAGTTATTTTTTTGGTTCAAAGAAGGCTTCAGGGGATAGTTTTGCTTTACAAGGACTGCAGTTAATCCTGAGGCACAGGTTGGTTTGAGGCCCACCATGAAAGATGATTTTAAAGGGTCTTCCCTGCCTTGATGGATGTTTGTTTACAAGCCCAAGACAGGCAGAGTGAAGCATGTAAGTGACGTGGCACAGAAGGAACGGTACAGACAAGGAGAGCTGGGAGCTCAGAGAAAGAGGCTGTGATGCAGGATGGCTGTGCATGGTGTCAGGAAATAGAAAATGCATTGCCAGGACCTGAAGCATGAGTATATAGAAGATGGCAGAGTCTGGTGTGGTTGGGTTAAAGTGCAGAATGGAGAGGCTGGAATCTGAGGTGACTTGTAGATTTCGATATAGGTGCCCAAGAGAAAAGAGTATTCTTCCTCAGAAACAGGGACTCTATAATGCAGACCTGGCATGGAGAAAGAGGGAACATGAGCTTGACTTTAGACATGTTGTATTCAAGGTCTTGAGGAAACATTTAAGTGGACATGTCCGTAGGCAGCTGGGGGTTCAGACTTGAAATTCAGGTTGGGGGAGGGGTACACATCCTAGATACTCATGGGCTTCAGGGTCATACAGAGCTGGGTTTATGAGCTGCCCTCTCTCACCACCCTCCAACGATCCAGTTGAGTGGCCTTCAGCCAGGTCAGTGGGCTCCACTCAGTTTCAGTTCCCTCCTCTATGAAATGGGTTTAGCATTGACCTTCAGGGTTGTGTTGAAGATTAAAAAAGATATCATATGTAAAGGCCCCAGGGCAACCTCAGGAAAAGCAACATTAATTCACATTCAGAATCAAAGTTAAAATTGAACCCATGAGCCATGCCTTGAAGGAAAGAGTGTATGATAAAAAGAAGAGTTTAAAGCCTGAGTCTTGGAGGAAACGAGAGGATAGTAAGCCAACTCATGGCGACCCCATGTATGTCAGAGGAGAACTACGCTCCATAGGGTTTTCAATGGCTGTAATCTTTTAGAAGTAAATCACCAGGCCTTTCTTCCAAGGCACCTCTGGTGGACTCAAACTTACAACCTTCTGGGCAGCAGCCAAGCACGTGAACTGTTTGCACCACCCAGAGGCTCCTAGAGGACAGTAATAGGAACAAAAGCCAAAACAAAAGAGAGATCTGTAAGGTAAAAGGAAAGGTAACAACATCATGTAGTCAAAGGTAGCATAGGCTTACTGGGGAATATTGACAGTTAAGCCCCACAGACCCAGGTTCAAATCCCTGCTTTTCCACTTACTAGATGGAAACTCAGACTTGCTGAAACTGTCCCCTCAGCTGTAGAGTTGGGTGGTGACAATATCCACCATGCCTGATTGTTGTAATAAATAGCCGAGATGAGGTACATAAAATTTCACATGCCTTAGAAGGAACTTAATAAATGTTAGCCAACTACTATAATTATTACACAGGCAAGGACAGCAAGTGTTATGAACAAAGGATGGCAAGCAGTATCCAATGCCACAGAGAGATTAAAAAAAAATGAGGACTTGGGAAAACACCCTGAATTTATCATAGGGAGAAGCAGACATAGGTAGAAGCCAGTTTGCAGGGTGTTCCAGAGAGAACAGTCTGGAGAAAATGAAGACCAAACCAAACCCATTGCCAAACCAAACCCATTGGCGTCGAGTCGATTCTGACTCATAGCGACCCATAGGACAGAGTAGAACTGCCCCATAGAGTTTCCAAGAAGCGCCTAGTAGATTCCAACTGCCGACTTTTTGTTTCGCAGACGTAGCTCCTAACTAACACACCACCAGGGTTTCTGAGAAAATGAAGATGGTGTGAACTCCTGTCTTAGGACCTCCCAAACTTTTACAAGTCATAACTTGTAAAACTTGTGTGAGCACACACAAAATGTTATAATATTTACACAATACACAGGAGCAAACTGCTCAGGTTGCTCAAAACCAGAGAAGACCAGTCTGGGAACTCCAACGGTCCCAACTTCCTCGAGGGCTGGAGGATCACTCTTCTGGCATTCTGTAGCCCATCCCAGCACCAGCACCAATGAAAACCCTTGCTCTGTTGCTGGCTCCACTGGCAGAGAAAGTCAAGACAACAGCAACAGAGAATTACGGTGATTCCTGGAACTTTTTTTTTTTTTTTCAGTGAACTATTTACTTTGAGCAAGGACCGGCAGACTTCTTCTGTAGGTGGTCAGCTATTTTAAACTTTAATTGGGATGAATCAAGGTTTTTCTATGAGCTCGAGGGTGGGGAGAACCTGAACAAAGTCAGGTTTCTGTTGGGAAGAGGCAGAAAGGGAGGTGGACGCTCCAAGGAAATAACCAGCATTATCTGCTACAGTGGAGCCCTGGTGGTGCAGAGGGTAAGAGCTCGGCTGCTAACCAAAAGGCTGGCAGTTTGACTCCACCAGCTGCTCCTGGGAAACCCTATGGGGCAGTTCTACTCTGTGCTATAGGGTCACTATGAGTCGGAATGAACTTAACGGCAATGGGTTTGGTTTTGGTATCTGCTACAGTTAGTGTTGTTGTGTCCATTTCACAGATAAGGAAACTGAGGCTCAGTGGGGTTACGTTAAATTATGCGAGGTCCCAGAACACATACGTGATAGACCCAAGGATGAAACTCAGACCTGTCCTACTGCAGTCTGCGCCATTTCCCACACACCACACTGCCACGCAATGCCAGGTGTATTTTGTCAGTAGGCAGCAGCATGGCCACCGTGCCACCGAAGTGGCTATTGCCACACTTCTGATTGGTATTAGCATGATGATGAGCTAATAAGGCGAAGCAGCAACGAACCTGCTCTGATCATCTTTCTGGGTAAGCAACTTCTGGTTGTCTGTTGTACAGGACACATTATACTGCTTTTCTCCCCTCAACCTTCCCTTTTATGTTAAATATATGATTTTTATCCTCAGAAGGGGGATTATCTCAGAGCAGAATTGGCAAGGTTAAACACTATCTATAAAACACATTCAGCGGTGCCATGAAATGAGTTACATAATCTATCAGTCATCTACCTGGCTTTCAAAAACCTGCAACTGCATTTCTGTTCGGTATGGGTAAGTATTTTATATTTTGCCTCCCTTCCCATGAAGGTAAAAATGACCTTGGTTCTTAAAAAGTGAAGATATATTGAACGGGTTAGGATCAACACAGTTCCATTTCATTTAGTCTCCACTAAAATTGCAAGGAGTGAAAATGGAGATTGAATTTATTTTACTATATATTGCCTCATTTGAACTTTAGGAAGGCATTAGCTTCTAAGGAAAACCCTCCCCCTTCCATAATCTCTTATTGATGGCGTGTTAAGGAAATTGCCTTGACTTTATTGATTCTCGGCTATGAGGTACAATGTACCCGCTGGTGTGTTCAACTGAGAAAAGTGTGCTGGGCTGGCTCCTGCTGCAGAGATGGAACTTACTGACTGTGCAGCTCTTTGGCCCTACCCAACACCCACAGCCTTCTCCCCAAAGAGCAAGTTAACAGACTGCCAGGCACATCCGGACCTTCCTTCCATGATCTTGCTTTAAAAGAGCAAGCCCTGGGGTGGTGGGGCAGGGGGGGTAGGTGGGGGGCAGGTGGGGGGGTGGGTGAGAGTACCCCTCCCTCATGCCCTGAGAAAAGAACAGCCAGACGAGACCTCCACCAAAGGCAAGGCTCTCCATGGCATCCTGGGGGCAAGACCCCCTTCTAATGTCTTCTTGTATGTCCTGGGCCAGGTTGCTTAACTTCTTAGAATGTATCTTTGCCAGCATCCCCTCCCTGATCACAAACATATACTCTACTTGCCCCCCTCCCCCACTACCCCACAAGCTTTTGTGTTCATTCCTTCCCCAGAACCTATCGCTGGATTGATAATCAATTGCCCTAATAGAAGGAAGCACCGTGGTAGGCTCTTCCAGTATAGAGTTAGGAAGTCAACATATTATCCCTGCAGGGTTATTTGCCTTTGAAAAGGGACACAAAAACAGCTAAAGAAATTCCATAAAGAGTCCTCATCTCTAAAATGGTTGCAGCTGGGTGAAAGAAGTTGTTATCTTGGCTGGCAAAGAGTCCTGTTGAGGGGGCCACATATTTATTCAAGAAACTATGATGGGTCACATTGAGTAAGGAAGATGAGGCCCCCAGGGAATAGTCTGTAAGGAGACAGTGCAACAGGATGGGGGGTGGGGGATGGTCTGCATTAAAAAGGCATCAGAAATTTGGGGGGAGGGGAGGGGACCAGGGGAGCAGACAGAGTTGAGAAATGGCAGTTGGGGGGGGGGGCGCTGGTCTGGTAAAGAAAGGATTTTTGAAATCAGGAATATCTAATATTGTTTGACATTGTTTGGGATGAAAACCATCTGCTGCCCTGAAACCTTTGGTAAAGTCTGCCACTCACACAAAAAGCGGTTCAGTGTGGAAGAGGAGGCTGGGGGTGTAGGACAAGGAGGAAGCACAGAGCAGAGGGAGGAAAGATGCCCTAGTAGGCAAGTGTGGGTGAAAATGGGCGCTCAGAAATGACCATAAGCACCTGTGTCCAGGTATCACAGACATGTTGATGAGGGGAGTGGGCTGGGAACAGGGGCAAAGTCATTTTTGTTTAGATCTCAAAGGATAAAGTGACCACAGCAGATATCTGGGCCACATGAGAATTTAATGCCATACTTTGCAGGGTAGAGGTGAAGCTTACATTTAATGACTAAATTTCTTGATTCCTACTCCCCCTGGCTCTTTACCTCCCATCCTTGTTGAAGAGTATGTCCTGCCTCGTGCCCACGGCCAAGAGAGGCAAGCCTAGTGTCTTAGGCTGCTATAACAGAAATACCACAAGTGGATGGCTTTAACGGAGAAGTTTATTTTCTCACAGTAAAGTAGCCTAAAAGTCCAAATTCAGGGTGTGAGCTCCAGGGGAAGGCTTTCCCTCTGTCAGCTCTGGAGGAAGGTCCTTGTCCTCAATCTTCCCATAGTTGAGGAGCTTCTCAGAAGCAGGGACCCCGGGTCTAAAGAAGGTGCTCTGCTCCCAGTGCTGCATTCTTGGTGGTATGAGGTCCCCAACTCTCTGCTTGCTTCTCTTTCCTTTTGTCTCTGAAGATAAAAGGCAGTACAGGCCACACCCCAGGGAAACTCCCTTTACACTGGATCAGGGATGTGACCTAAGTGAGTAAGGGTGGTGTTACAATCCCACCCTAATCCTCTTAACATAAAATTACAATCACAGAATGGAGGACAACCACACAATACCGGTAATCATGGCCTAACCAAGTTGATACACACATTTTTAGGGGGACATAATTCAATCCATGACACCTAGTTCAAAGAAACACTATAGTGGCTACCTCTTGTTCCTGGGAGTAAGCCTTCAATCAGTTTGTCTTCTCCCTCACTCCTCATTCCTCTTGGTTTCCCTTGTACAGACCCCTTATTCATCTTTCCCATCCCCTGACCTCAGCTCTTACTTCAGCCTCCATCCAATAATCCTCATGCAGCTCTTAGTAACAGTTCCCATCCCTTAAGCTCAACCTGGCCCCCAGGACCTACCTCCTCTTCCTTGCCTTTGCCTCTTCTAGTGGCAGACCCCAGAAAGTTAGCAGCAGCATCTACTCATCAGAAGAATCCTACTTTGTTATTATTCTGCCCAATTTCTCCCCAAGGGCTATTGGATCCCCATGGAGAGTCAGGCAGCAGTGGGTGCATGGCTCACCAGCTGCCCTCAGAGATGTACTATCAGAGATGAGAAAGTTGGTCTTGAAGATGCATTGGTCTCTCAAGTCAGAGTTGGTCTAAAAAGGTAGTGACAGGGCCAAGCATACCTTTGCCAGCATCACCTCTGTAAAGGGTTGAATGGTGGTGCCAAAAAGATACATCTACCTAGAACCTCCCCCACGTGTCTGTCAGTTTGTCGTACTGTGGGGGCTTGTGTGTTGCTGTGATGCTGGAAGCTATGCCACCGGTATTCAGATACCAGCAGGGTCACCCACGGAGGACAGGTTTCAGCTGAGCTTCCAGACTAAGACAGACTAGGAAGAAGGACCCAGGAGTCTACTTCTGAAAAGCATTAGCCAGTAAAAAACCTTATGAATAGCAGCAGAACATTGCCTGACATAGTGCTGGAAGATGAGCCCCCCAGGTTGGAAGGCACTCAAAAGATGACTGGGGAAGAGCTGCCTCCTCAAAGTAGAGTCAACCTTAATGACGTGGATGGAGTCAAGCTTTTGGGACCTTCATTTGCTGATGTGGCACGACTCAAAATGAGAAGAAATAGCTGCAAACATCCATTAATAATCGGAACCTGGAATGTATGAAGTATGAATCTAGGAAAATTAGAAATAATCAAAAATGAAATGGAACCTGTAAACATTGATATCCTAGGCATTAGTGAACTGAAATGGACTGGTATTGGCCATTTTGAATCAGACAATCATGTAGTCTATTGTGCTGGGAATGGCAACTCAAAGAAGAGTGTTGTTGCATTCATTGTCAGAAAGAACGTTTCAAGATCTATCCTAAAGTACAATGCTGTCAGTGATAGGATACTATCCACACACCTACAAGGAAGACCAGTTGATATGACTATTATTCAAATTTACGCACCAACCACTAGGGCCAAAGATGAAGAAATAGAAGATTTTTATCAGCTGCTACAGTCTGAAATTGATCGAACATGCAATCAAGATGCATTGATAATTGCTGGTGATTTTAATGCAAAAGTTGGAAACACAGAAGAAGGATCAGTAGTTGGAAAATAATGGCCTTGGTGATAGAAACAATGCTGGAGATCAAATGATAGAATTTTGCAAAACCAACGACTTCTTCATTGCAAATACCCTCTTTCACCAACATCAACAGTGACTATACACATGCACCTTGCCAGATAGAACACACAGAAATCAAATTGACTACATCTGTGGAAAGAGACGATGGAAAAGCTCAATATCATCAGTCAGAACAAGGCCAGGGGCCGACTGTGGAACAGACCATCAATTGCTCTTATGCAAGTTCAAGCTGAAACTGAAGAAAATCAGAGCAAGTCCACGAGAGCCAAAATATGACCTCGAGTATATCCCACCTAAATTTAGAGACCATCTGAAGAATAGATTTGACACATTGAACACTAGTGATGGAAGACCAGACGAGTTGTGGAATGACATCAAGGACATCAACCATGAAGAAAGCAAGAGGTCACTGAAAAGACAGGAAAGAAAGAAAAGACCAAGATGGATGTCAAAGGAGACTCTGAAACTTGCTCTTGAGCGTCGAGCAGCTAAAGCAAAAGGAAGAACTGATGAAGTAAAAGAACTGAAAAGAAGATTTCAAAGGTCGGCTGGAGAAGACAAAGTAAAGTATTATAATGACATGTGCAAAGAGCTGGAGAGGGAAAATCAAAAGGGAAGAACACGCTCGGCGTTTCTCAAGCTGAAAGAACTGAAGAAAAAATTCAAGCCTCGAGTTGCAATAGTGAAGGATTCCATGGGGAAAATATTAAATGACGCAGGACGCATCAAAAGAAGATGGAAGGAATACATAGAGTCATTATACCAAAAAGAATTAGTCGATATTCAACCACTTCAAGAGGTGGCGTATGATCAGGAACTGAGGGTACTGAAGGAAGAAGTCCAAGCTGCTCTGAAGGCATTGGTGGAAAAGGAGGCTCCAGGATTTGATGGAATATCAATTGAGATGTTTCAACAAACAGATGCAGCACTGGAGGTGCTCACTCGTCTATGCCAAGAAATGTGGAAGACAGCTTCCTGGCCAACTGACTGGAAGAGATCCATATTTATGCCTATTCCCCAGAAAGGTGATGCAACCGAATGTGGAAATGATAGAACAGTATCATTAATATCGCATGCAAGAAAAATTTTGCTGAAGATAATTCAAAAACGGCTGCAGCAGTATATCGACAGAGAACTGCCAGAAATTCAGGCCGGTTTCAGGAGAGGACGTGGAACCAGGGATATCATTGCTGATGTCAGATGGATCCTGGCTAAAAGCAGAGAATACCAGAAGGATGTTTACCTGTGTTTTATTGACTATGCAAAGGCATTCGACTGTGTGGGTCTTAACAAACTATGGATAACATTGCGAAGAATGGGAATTCCAGAACACTTAATTGTGCTCATGAGGAACCTTTACATAGATCAAGAGGCAGTTGTTCAGACAGAACAAGGGGATACTGATTGGTTTAAAGTCGGGACAGGTGTGCATCAGAGTTGTATTCTTTCACCATACCTATTCAATCTGTATGCTGAACAAATAATACGAGAAGCTGGACTATATGAAGAAGAACAGGGCATCAGGATTCGAGGAAGACTCATTAACAACCTGCGTTATGCAGATGACACAACCTTGCTTGCTGAAAGTGAAGAGGACTTGAAGCACTTACTAATGAAGATCATAGACCACAGCCTTCAGTATGGATTACACCTCAACATAAAGAAAACAAAAATCCTCACAACTGGACCAATGAGCAACATCATGATAAATGGAGAAAAGATTGAAGTTGTCAAGGATTTCATTTTACTTGGATCCACAATCAACAGCCACGGAAGCAGCAGTCAAGAAATCAAAAGACGCATTGCACTGGGCAAATCTGCTGCAAAGGACCTCTTCAAAGTGTTGAAGAGCAAAGATATCACCCTGAAGACTAAGGTGTGCCTGACCCAAGCCATGGTGTTTTCAATCACATCATATGCATGTGAAAGCTGGACAAAGAATAAGGAAGACAGAAGAAGAGTTGACACCTTTGAATGGTGGTGTTGGCAAAGAATATTGAATATACCATGGGCTGCCCAAAGAACGAACAAATCTGTCTTAGAAGAAGTACGACCAGAATGCTCCTTAGAGGCAAGGATGGCAAGACTGCGTCTTACATAATTTGGACATGTTGTCAGAAGGGATCAGTCCCTGGAAAAGGACATCATGCTTGGCAGACTACAGGGTCAGCGGAAAAGAGGAAGACCCTCAATGAGGTGGACTGACACAGTGGCTGCAACAATGAGCTGAAGCATAACAATGATTGTAAGGATGTCGCAAGACCGGGCAGTGTTTCCTTCTGTTGTGCATAGGGTCGTTATGAGTCGGAACCAACTCGACGGCACCTAACAACAACAACAACCTAGAACCTGCAAATGTGACTTACTTGGAAGAAAGGTGTTTGCAGATGTAATTAAGCTCTCGAGTTGAGATCATCCTGGATTATTCCAGTGTACACTAAATCCAGTGAGAAGTGCCGTTGTATGAAGAGAACACAGAAAGGAAAGATACAGAGAAAAATGCCATGTGAAGACAGAGGATATACCTACAAGTCAGGGAATGCCAAGTGCCTTAGATAGTTAGAGTTTGTGTAATACAAATAGCACAAGTGGGTGGCTTTAAAAAGCAGAAATTTACTTTCCAACAATTCTGGAGGCTAAAAGTCCAAATTAGGCTTTCAGCCATTGATTCCCTCCTTGTAGGTAGCTCTAGGCCTTCCTTGGTTCTTGCAGATCTTCACATGGGATCTGTCTTTCCCAGTATGTGCCCCCAAACCTAACCAAACCCATTGCTGTCTAATTGATTCTGACTCATAGCGACCATGTAGGACAGAGTAGAACTGCCCCATAGGATTTCCAAGGAGCATTTGATGGATTCTAATGCCGACCTCTTGGTTAGCACCCATGGTTCACTGTAGCTCTTAACCACTGTGCCACCAGGGCTCTCGTATGTGCCTCAGTCTGTGTTGAATCTACTCTTTATAACCCAGAAGTGATTAGGTTTCGGGATGCGCCCTACATTGGTACGGCCTCATTAACATAACAAAGAGAACTCTATTTCCAAACAGAATTACATCCACAGGAATAAGGGTTAGTTAGGATCCCAACACATATTTGAAGGGGGCACAATTCACTCTGTAACACCACGGATTGCTGGCAGTCACCAGAAGCGAGGAGAAAGCCACGGAACAGATTCTCCTCAAAGCCTCCGGAAAGAACCAGTGCTGGCAACACCTTGACTTTGGACTCCTGGCCTTCAGAACTGTGAGAGAATAAATTTCTGTTGTTTTAAGCTACCCAGTTTGTGGTAATTTGTTGCGGCTGCCACAGGAAATGAATATACTCTCCCTGC
Organism: Elephas maximus indicus; assembly: GCF_024166365.1. Lineage (NCBI taxonomy): Eukaryota > Metazoa > Chordata > Mammalia > Proboscidea > Elephantidae > Elephas > Elephas maximus. Next base: position 45,512,755 of record NC_064838.1, read on the forward strand.
CCACACACGTGCTCTACTCACCCCTCCCCCCAGGCTTTTCACTCTTTTTCCAGAACCCACCCCTCACTTGATAAAAATTTGACCTAATGGAAAAAAAGCACCCTGGTGGACCCTTCCACTAGAAAGAGTTAGGAAGTGAACAGGTTACCTTATGCAGAGATAATTACCTTTGAAAAAGGGACACAGCAACAGGCTGAAGGGCTTACATGAAGTGTAGAGCGTCTACCATCAGTGAGAGATTTTTTAATTTGGGGATGATCACCCTCATTTGGATGGGTTCCCGACTCCACACCCCCACGTACTTTTCCCTCAGCCACTTGTCCTTTGTGAATGTCTGCTCCTCCTCTGCCATTGGTCCCAAGATGCTGACTGATATCTTTGTGGAGAAAAAAGTAATTTCTTTCTTTGGTTGTGCTGCCCAAGATGTTTTTTGATCAGTTTGTACTGAGTGTTTCCTCTTGGCTTCCATGGTGTACGATCGGTATATGGCCATTTGTAAGCCCTTGTTGTACATGCTCATTATGTCCCAAAGGGTCTGTGTGCAGCTGGTGGTGGGACCTTATGCTGTGGGTCTTAAAAGCACCATGACCCAGACAACTTTTACTTTCACCTCCCACGCCGTGGTTCAAATACCATCAATCACTTCTTCCGCAACCTTCTTCCTGTTCTCTCCCTGGCACGTGCAGACAACCAGGTCAATACAAATTCACTTTTCATCTTGGCTGGAGCGCTAGGAGTACTCAGTGGTGTGATCACCTTGGTCTCCTATATTTACATCATCATGGCCATCCTGAAGATTGGCTCTGCTGGTGGAAAGCGAGAGAGATGTGTTTGACTGTGTTTGGGGTGACAATGGAGACTGACTCTTACCTGCCGGTTCTGCCTGCTTTCCCCAAAAGAAAGGAGAGGGTCCCCATCACCTGTGTACGTCCTCAGCGCCTGGCCCAGCATCTGGCACAGAGAAGATAAATCAATGTCTGTCTGTCGAACAAGGGAAAAGAAATCACAGACAATTCCAGGCTAAGGGGCCACCAGCTGCTAAAAGATGAGCTTCTTTACCTCTGATGACCCGCAAGCCATAGATAAAGGCCTTCCCAAGCCTAGCAGAAGGGCGCTGTCCCTTGGTTTCTGAACACAATAATGAGTTCACTTTCTCAGAGCAAGATTGGAGGGCAGTGTAGTTAAACAAATAAACCTCTTCTTGCTGGTGTTAACCAACTCCTACGGCTGTGCTCTGGGTACTACGCTAACCAAGTCTGTCCTTTTTTCTGCCATCTTAGCAAAAGTGGAAGAGCTTGAGGATGGGGTGGGGACTGATGAAGGTCAGGGAGAGAAGAAGATTGTGAAGGTGACAGAGGACCCCATCCTATCACTTAAATGTTCAGCAAGCGCATACTGAATAAACTTCAGCTTAAGGTGACACTAGACATTCACAGGCCATAGGCCAATGGCACAAATATCTCCAGATGAAAATAGATGATGCCAGCCAGTGTGACCGGTAACAAGGGGACCGCTGTTCACAGGAGGCTTGTGCCCGTTCTAAGGGCAGGAGCCTCTTCTCAGCCCCAGTCAACAATTGCTATGTGGGTATGTGTGCGAGCACCCTGTGGCTATAGCTTCCTATTTTTTCAAAAGAAAATACAGGAATATGGGCTCTCATGTAAAATTACTCATTTTGAAACACTGGAAACCGGTTCAAACTATTTAAAACACAATACCTGTCAATAAAGATGCATCTGAAGGCAAGATTAAGGGTCCCTTGTTTGATGTAAAATAAACCAAAAAAAAAAAGCCTAACTAGCTGCTGTCTAGTCCATTCCAACTCACAGAGTAGAACTGCCCCATAGGGTTTCCAAGGAGTGCCTGGTGGATTCTAACTGTCAACCTTTTGGTTAGCAGGTGAGCTCTTAACCACTGCACCACCACGGCTCCTTGATGTAGAATAGTGGTTCTCACACTTAAGCGGACACTGGAATCTCTGGGAGAGCTCGGTAAAAGGAAACACAGATTGCTGAGTCCACTCCCAGGGTCAGGTTCAGCAGTTCTGGGAGAAGGACCAGAAAATTGCAAGTTCCCAGAAGATGTTGATGCTGCTGACCCACAGCCCACACTCCGAGATTCGCCAGCAGTGGGGACCACTAGGGTCTCTGGCCTTTCTGCCCCTTCGATGTAGTCCTGGCTTATGTGAAAGGGGCCTGCTCTCTCCTCCAAGACCTCCTGTGAATGAAGTTCTGTGGGTGACCTCTCTCTATCCAAACCCTGTCTTCGGGGCATGTATTCAGAATATGGGCACAAGGTTCTAATTTTCAGGCTCTTTCATTTCCTGATATTTTCCTGGCAAGGTCTAGATCCCCAGCAGCACATTGTCTTCTTTAAATCCCAAACCAAAAGTTGCTCTCCTAGAGAACCAGGTGCACCTTAGAGCCACAGTGCTCAACAGCATTAGATTATGTCTGTATTAGATAAAAATCCAATATAAATCCTCGTGGTGTCAGGCGTGCTGCAAGGTTGCTCCAATTGCCCAAAGCTTAAAACACATTTTTAACGTCGTCTGCCTTCAGTGAGTTGGTTCCAACTAGGCCAGGTGAAATTTATAAACCCTTGGGGCTCTCATTAGGACATGAGAGTCCATTTCTGGTAACTAGGAGCGCTGGAAGAAGTAGCACATGCTGATTGCTCCAGCAGGGCTGTGCTCAGCCTGGATTTCCACTGTGGCTTGTGTGTTTTCGAGCCTGGAGTTACAGAGCTGACCAGATCTTCTCTCCCAGCACAGACCTCGACTAGAAAGCCATGAACCCCCTTCATCCAATGTCCCCAGAGAATGGTACAAAGATTGCTGAAGGCCAAGTTTATAGGGTGACTCAGAAAGCTAGAGAGATGAGAATCTGGCTTTCCTAAATGACGCACTGCTGGGGTCCCAGCGTGACAACCCACACATAGTTCTGATGATAATGGGGCTAAGGACTTAATTCCAAAAGTTCCAATGTGTTGTCTCTCATCCATCTGCTTGTGTATCTTGTACTCAACATTTCCCAATATATCCTCACTGATGAGATATAAAAATAGGGGACTAAGAGGCAAGTCTTACGATAACCTCTCATGTCACTCACTGCCCAGGCCGCAATCGGGGGCAGGATGTCACAGGGCAGGTGAACATAAGCAACTGTAGATAAGCTGGTCACAAGGTTAAGGCTCCCTGTCTCGTGGGTTCCACTGGAGAAGTTCCCAACATCAGTAGCTCCTCTAACTGAGGAGTGAAGACCCTGGGATGGGCCCTTATGGATACAATCTAGATTAGGAAGCCCGCATCAGCTCTGCCAGTGATGTTAAGTCCTGCCTTTGGAAGCTTGATGCTAGTGTTCAGAGTTCCCAAGTCACTCATCTCTCCTACCTGCCCACCACACTCCTTCACCTTTCTAGCAAATGTCTTTATCCCCTTGCACACGGACCTGGGTCGTGCTCCTACCATTGTTGACCACACTGAATTCCTCCTGCTGCAGCTGAAGCCCACGTCCTCTGTCTTAAATTAAGGGATCCTGGGTTTGTTAGACCCATAAAGGGACCTGAGCCCTGTCCTTAAATGTGTATCATGATAACTGAGGATCAAATTGGGCAGTGGACTCAAAAGTCCTTGGCAGCCACGAGCAGCTAGTTATATACACATCAGAAGACGATGTTTTTGGATCCTGTCTCTTAGTCTTGTTCAGCCCAGGTTTTCTAGTTACCCTTTGACATATGGAGCAAAACCCAGGCATGATTCCCCCTGGCAAAGATGTGCCTAGGGAAGAATGGAAGAGAGAAAATTTAACTTGGATAAAACAACCTGGGTAAAGGCTAAAACAATAAATTTCAAGAGGAATCAGCTCTGAGTACAGGAATCAATTGGGATATAGTCACAGTCCCTCTCTTGGGTCTTCTTTGAGCCCACAGGGCTTTACTTGCATGGGTTGTCCAAGAGAGGGGCCACAAAGAAGCCCACCTCCAAAGGCTCCCATCATCTCTGACTCACACCTGGGCCTCACTGTGCAAAACCTCAGGTATGTGCCCTAGCACCATGTGACAGGTGAAAGTGAGAGTAACGAGGCACTGGCAGTGCAGCCCAGCAGAAGAGCACACACCTGGATGCCAATCCTGGTCTAGCACTTACAGACTCAGCCAATGAATTCTCCTCTCCGAGCCTCATCGTTTCATCTGTGAAACTGGGATAACACCATCTCGTGCTGTGTTGGTGAGGACTCGAAAAGCACCTGGTGACAAGCAGAATCCAACCTGTGTGAGCTTCTGCTTTACGTGAGGTTCCCTAGAGGCAGAGCCTGAGGCGGGGATTGGGTGCACCTAGTTTATTGGAGGAAACCCTTTGTGGCATGGTGGTTAAGAGCTATGGCTGCTAACCAAAAGGTCAGCAGTTCAAATCCAACAAGCGCTCCTTGGAAAGTCTATAGGACAGTTCTACTCTGTCCTATATGGTCGCTATGAGTCAGAATCGACTCAAAGGCAATGAGTTTGGTTTGTTTTGATTTTGGTTTATTGGAAAACTGCACTCAGGGAAAAGGGAACAAGGAAAGTAGAATAGGTTAGGGGAAAGGGCTAAGCAAGAATGTGGACTCAGCAGGAGTCTGTCTCAGCCTGATCCCACGGGGAGCTCTGAAGCACGAAGTACACCACAGAGTTGTCCAACCTGGAGGTGAACAGGCCAGGCTTTAGTACCTGTGTCAACCAGTCATTGTCTACAGACTGTTCCCAAGTTGGGGGGAGGGGGCAGTAGGGTAGCCTACTGGGAGAGGTGGCTTGCATCCAGCTGAGGACAATTCTCTGGAGAAGGGGCAGGTGTATGCACTTCACAGCAACACTCACAGCAGCTGGGGGATGGGTGCTCCCCTCAGTGAAGGGGATCTGGGTAGGGTACCACCAGCCTCTGCCACAGCTTCTTTACATCTTCTTGGTACTTCCAGCAATAAACCGCCTTGCTCAGTTCACCCTGCATCTGGCACTATCCTGAGCTGCATCACAGCAAGACTTCAGTGGTGCCCTACCCCGACAGCCTCATAGCTCCATGTGTGGACAGGTATGGCTCCCCTGGGCTCATGATAAGCAGCCAGGCAGAAGGGTTGCCTTTGCAGGAAGAGTGTTGGATTCACACTGACCAGCCGCACCTTTGCCCTATCACCATTCTGATCAGTGGCTCTTCTCAAAAGGCTGAGAGGCCCCGTCTGAGGTCATGGACTAGGGCCTTGCTTCTCCAAGTGTGGAGGACAGACCAGCAGCATGGGCATCGCCTGGGCACTTCTGGAGCCCCACACTATGCCTGCTGACTAGGGCCCACCATCTAACAAGCCCCCCAGGTGATCCATGTGCACCAGAATGCAATTTTTATACTCAACATGTTTCTGTCAAAGAAAAGAGTTGGCATGAAGCCAACAAGGACTTTGGAGCCCTACAGACCACAGTCTAAAAGCCAGCTTTACCATTTCTTAGCTGGTGACCTTGGCTAAGTTGCCCCCCTACTCCCGAGCCTTTATTTCTCCATGGATAAAATGAAGAGAATAATTTCTACTTCACAAGGTTGTTGTGAGACAAAGTATTTAAAACATTTAATTCTGTGCCAAGCACACAGTAGGCATGCAAAAAAAAAAAAAAATCCCTAAGGTCTGGCTTAGTGCTCGAATGCAGCAATGTTTGAAAAATTTAATTAAAATGAATTGAGTTGAAGCAGGGTGACTTTTAGCCTCCAAGGAAACAGAATGTCTGCATGGAGGGGGAGGGACTTTCAGCAACTTTGATCTCGCTGCCTGTTCTTGTTTCTCTCGCCCTTGATGGTTTTCACAATGTGTCATCAGCTGTCGACGCGTGGAAGGATGTGTTCCTGCCGACATAATGTCTTTGCCTTGCGATGTTCTGGAGGATGGATGGAAACCAGCAGGGACAAAGAGCACGGCCAAAGGAAATGTGGCCTTGGCATTTGGAGTGCACTGGCTGCCCTCCAGACTTCAAAGCAGATATGGAAAACCAGTGGTGTAAGCCAAATGCAGCCCTGGATCTTATTTTGTCTGACCTTCACAGGTTTTAGGGTTGTTTTTTTTTTTTTTTTAATTACTTGAAAACATTAAAAAAAAAAAATTAGGAGAATTCAGGAAAAGAAAAATCTGGCTTTCTGGCTTCTTTTTAAAAATTGGTGTCACTCAACCCCACTCCTGTCTGAAAAAGTGGCTGGAGCTGAGAGCTGCTGCTTTCTTTGGTAGGGCCTACACTCTCAAATTTGCCACAGTCCACACCATTCCCTATTGTCTCACATCACCCATACATGCTCCCTGCTTGGCCTTAGGACTCAACCCACCCATCTTTCTGGCCACCTGTGAGTGGCTTCAGTCCTCCGCAAGCTGTAGAACCAGGCTCTGGATGAACAGCATCTTCCTTGAAGGGTCAGAGAGGCTCTCATGACCCAACATCTGGTTTCCATATGCATTTTATGTGCTTATGTAATTGCCCTCACTTTTTGAGCACTTAGAGAGTGACAAGATTTTGCATACATTTTCATATTTTACCTTTACCATGGCTCTGTGTGGCTCTATTTTACAGATGAGAAAAGTGATGCTTGGAGAGGTAAACCTGTTGCTCATGATCACACAGGAGGTAAAGGGCAGAGCCAGGGTTTAAACATGGATCCGGCAGACCCGAGTGTTCCTAAGCTCTTGGCTTAACTTCATATATGTGCACATAAAGTGCTACAAGATGGGAAATCCCCACAGAATAAAAATTTTAAAAAATGAACGAACTAATTCCAACATCAGTTTTTTGTAAACTCTGAATTCAGTCAAAAAGAAAGAAGAAATAACAAGTGAAAACGTTGTTTGATGCCTTCTCTTGTCCCTTAAGCTGTCATCAAACTCCCTTGAGTAATCCCCTCCACTTGACGTACGTGCCAATGTAAGAACAGGGCTCCTGTTAAGGCCTACTGCATACCCAAGCAAAGGGCTGATTGAGTCCTTGCAGCTTCAGCCAAACCTTCAAATGGGGCTTGCTCCTGGTGACTAACTGCTTTCCAGGTAGACAGGTGTTTGCACTAAGAAGCTGATGGCTGTAAGGGAACTGTGAGTGCAGGGAGGATACGGAAGGTCACTGGCGGCTGCTGCAGGGGCTACTCCCTCAATCAGCACTCAAGTTCTACGTCCATGGTATTAGCGGGCATGCCCCTTATAAACTCACACTGAATCTGTGGTTTTGAAAAAACAACGGAGGACTCGTTCCCACCAAGTGCTTGCTGTCTTGCCAGCTCTCCCCCACCCCTCCATCCTGTACTTGTGCCCTCGGGTTTTGGATTAAATTTTGTGCCTTGCATTTCTCCCTGAAAATTTTCATTCTTTTGGTTTCAGCCCAAGGCTCCACCCTGACATCATCTGACCTCTTAATTGGATTATCCATCACACTCACTCTGTCTCCAAGTTTCTATCATGACTAAACTTTGAATACTGCCTTTTGTTTTTTTGTTTTCTTCAACATTTTATGGCACAAGTTGTAATTCCTTATGATGGAAATTCATTAGAAAAATCAGATTACTAAAAAAAAAAAAAAAAATGACCCACTATCCCATCACTCAGACATAGTCACTGGTAATGAACGCTTTGGTTTGTGTTCTTTCAGAATTTTATCAATGCATAAAAATATTTTCCTACAAAAACAGGGTCATCTGGTACATACTGTTTGTAAGCTGCTTTTAAACACCTTAAAATATATGCTGTATGTTCACAAATTCTTTGATTCACCTCTTTCCAGGCAGTGCAGCTTAACTCCCCTCCATTTCAGGAAGCAGCATATGACCACGAACCGACGGTGCTGAAGGAAGAGGTCCCAGCTGCACTGAAGGCACTGGCATAAAACAAGGCTCCAGGAGTAGATGAAATATCAAATGTTTCAACAAACGGATGCAGCACTAGAAGTGCTCACTCACCTGTGCCAAGAAATTTTGAAGACAGCTTACCTGGTCAACTGACTGGAAGAGATTCATATTTACACCTATTCCAAAGAAAGGGATCCAACAGAATGTGGAAATTACCAAACAATATCATTAATATCACATGCAAGTTAAATTTTGCTGAAGAGCATTCAAAAGCAGCTGCAGCAGTACATTGACAGGGAACTGTGAGAAACTCAAGCTGGATTCAGAAAAGGTTTTGGAAAGAGGGATATCATTGCTGACATCAGAAGGTGGAAGCTGAAAGCAGAAATTACCTGAAAGATTTTTACCTGTGTTGTATTGACTATGCAAAGGCATTCAACTGTGTGGATCACATCAAATTATGGATAACATCGTGAAGAATAGGAATTCCAGAACACTTAATTGCACTCATGAGAAACCTGTACAGAGATCAAGAGGCAATTGTTTGAACAGAACAAGGGGATACTGCATGGTTTAAAATCAGAAAAACTGTGCATCAGGGTTGTATCCTTTTACCAATCTGTATGCTGAGCAAATAATCCAAGAAGCTGGACTGTATGAAGACAAATGGGGCATCAGGATTGGAGGAAGACTCATTAACAACCCATGTTATGTGGATGACACAACCTTGCTTGCTCAAGGTCAAGAGGACTTGAAGCACTTGCTGATTAAGATCAAAGATCACAACCTTCAATATGGGTTACACCTCAACATAAAGAAAACAAAAATCCTCACAACTGAACCAATAAGCAACATCATGATAAGTGGGGAAAAGATTGAAGTTGTCAAGGATTTCATTTTACTTGGATCCACAATCAACAGCCATGGAAGCAGCAGTCAAGAAATCAATAGACACATTGCATTGGGCAAATCTGCTGCAAAAGACCTCTTTAGGGTGTTAAAAAGCAAAGATTCCACCTTGAAGACTAAAGTGCGCTTGACCCAAGCCATGGTGTTTTCAATCGTCTCATATACATGTGAAAGCTGGAATGAATAAGGAAGAGTGAAGAAGAACGGACATCTTTGAATTATGGTGTTGGTGAAGAATACTGAATATACCATGGACTGCCAAAAGAACAAACAAATCTGTCCTGGAAGAAGTATGGCCAGAATGCTCCTTAGAAGGAAGGATAGCAAGACTTTGTCCTACATACTTTGGACATGTTATCAGGAGAGATCAGGCCCTGGAAAGGACATCATGCTTGCTACAGTAGAGGGTCAGCAAAAAAGAGGAAGACCCTCAATGAGATGGATTGACACAGTGGCTTCAACAATGGGCTCAAGCATAACAAGGATTGTGAGAATGGTGCAGAACCAGGCAGTGTTTCATTCTGTGGCACATAGGATCGCTATGTGTCGGAACTGACTTGACGGCACCTGACATGACGCTTTGGGAGTGGAAGGAGCCCTGGTGGTGCAGTGGTTAAAAGGTTTGGCTATTAACCAAAAGGTCGGTGGTTGGAACCCACCAGCCACTCCATGGGAGAAAGATGTGACAGTCTGCTTCTGTAAAGATTTACAGCCTTAGAAACTCCATGGGGCAGTTCTACTCTTCCTATAGGGTTGCTATGAGTTGGAATCGACTCCATGGCAGTGGGTTTTAGTTTGGTTTAGTAGAAGTAGGCTGGGCCTATTGATTCACTTCTCGTGTATGCAAAGGAAAACAGTAATGTCACAGTGGAGAACTCTAACAGACACCACCTGAGCCAAATGATCACAGTTAACATCACCAGTTGTAAGTCATCTGATATCATGTACCCCTTGATACGATGCAATGAGAAGGGTACTTCCTCCCAGGCTGTTGTATTACACCAATCTACTCATGAGAAAACATCAGACAAACTCAAATTGAAGGGCATTCGACAAACTATCTGACCAGTACTCTTCAAAAGTAAACGTCATGGGTGGGTGGGGGGGGACTGAGACAGTGTCAGAGACTGGAGGAGATTAAAGAGAAAATTAAACGCAATATGGCATCCTAGATTGGATCCTGGGACAGAAAAAGGACATGAGTGGAAAACTGGTAAAATCTGAATAAAGTCTATAGTTTAATAAGTAGTATTGCATGGACGCCAATTTCTTTAGCTTTGGTAAGTGGACCATGGTTATGTAGGGTGTTAACATTCAGCAAAGCTCTGGTGAAAGGTATACTAGAACTGTCTGTATTGTCTTCACAACTCTTCTGCAAACCTAAACTTATTTCAGAATGAAGAGGTTCTTATCGATATATATGCTGAACATCTTTCCAGGTCAACAGGATCTGTTATAATAACTTTTTTGATGACCGCTAGGCATTTCATTGCTTGGAAATACCACATTTCATTCAATCAATACCTGGATTTTTTTTCCACCAATTTTTTTTCTATTTTAATGACAAAAAAATGACAATGCAATAATATTTCTCTTAAATTTACTTCTGTGCACTTGCCCTTTGAATAAATTCCAAAAGGTGGAATTTCTGGCTGTATTTTAAATTCTGTTTTCCAGTGTCCTGGAATTGTTACTCCCCAAAGAGTCTGTAAAGTGTTGAAGAGCAAAGATGTCACCTTGAAGACTAAGGTGCGCCTGACCCAAGCCATGGTATTTTCAATCGCATCCTATGCACGTGAAAGCTGGACAATGAATAACGAAGACCGAAGAAGAGTTGATGCCTTTGAATCGCGGTTTTGGCGAAGAATATTGAATATACCATGGACTGCCAAAAGAACGGACAAATCTGTCTTGGATGAAGTACAGCCAGAATGCTCCTTAGAAGCTAGGATGGCAAGACTGAGTCTTACATACTTTGGACATGTCAGGAGGGAAGAGTCCCTGGAGAAGGACATCATGTTTGGTAAAGTACAGGGTCAGCAGAAAAGAGGAAGACACTCAATGAGATGGATTGACACAGTGGCTGCAACAATGGTCTCAGGCATAGCAACGACTGTTAAGAATGGTGCAGAGCTGGGTAGTGTTTTGTTCTGTGGACTTGACAGCACCTAACGACAAAGAGCTTGTAAGTTTTTAAGATCACACTCTGGACATGCTGAACTTGAATTTCTAGAGGTATAGACCTAGGAATCTGCATCTTCACAAGCAGGCCAGCTGATTATGATGGATATAATGTTTGAGAAACACCAGTCTGGTCTTTGCTAAAAAAACTTGGAGAAGTTGCAGATACCTTGGTGGGCCCATGCCCTCCATGAGGCCTGAATCAACGTCCACGTGCCAACTTTGTTTTTACAGCTGGAGAAGCTGTGGTCCCAGCAATGAAGACTCTAGGCAAGCAATCAGTGGTTAGTTTTTGGGTGTGGACGGCAGAATATTCTGGAGGAAACATGGGATTGCATCCATGGAGGTGGGAGCTCTGTTCTTTTCAAACCCAGGAGCAGAGCTCCTGGGAGAAGGGAGGGAGAGCTGAGCTGCCCACCACATCAGACTTCCATTCTCCACCTTGAACATCATCCTCCCCTGCCTGGGCTTGAGAAAAGAGGACAGTGATGCTTCAGTTTGCCAGAAAACTGTCGTTCCAGCTTCCTAGGCTAACCAACTCATCTCAGAATTTTCCCTGTTTTCAAGCTGAAAGTCCCACATCCCAGGAAACCCCTCAGTTGTGGACAAGTCAGGATGGTTGGTCAGCCTAAGTGGCCCAGAGAGAAGCCTGAGCCCTAAATCAGAAATCTGTCCCAACCCAGCAATGTAGTTAGAACAAGTTCCACAGCTCTGAGGTTTGAAGGGTTAACTGAGGGGAGGAATCCAGGTCCTCACTCTGGCCACTGCCTCCATAACACCTCTCTTACTGCTCCCAGCAACTCCTACCTGCCATGTCCTCTGCCTAGGTGGCCTGCCTCACCGCTCCAGCCTCCTTCTAGGCATCAACCAACTCCTATCCTATTCAGAACAGCAAGTGATGATGGTGCTGAATTTCAATATATGAATAGATGACAATGCTCTGTGTATCCTCAGCACCCCATTCTATGTCTATCAGGGCACTCAGTCCCTCACCAGAAGAGTCAGCACAGCATGAAGGTTACAGAGGGGCCTTGAGTCACAAACGCCACCTCACCAAATCCTATTCCTCTACTTAGCAGCCATGTGATATTGGGTGAGTTATTTAAGCTCTCTAAGCCTTTTTTTCCACCACCCATCTGTCAGTTTGTTGTACTGTGTTGACTTGAGTGTTGCTGTGATACTGGAAGCTATGCCACTGGCATTTCAAATACCAGGAGGGTCACCCGTGGTAGGCAGGTTTCAGTGGAGCTTCTAGACTAGGACAGACTAGAGAGAAAGCCCTGGTGATCTACTTCTAAAAATTAGCTGAAGGAAACCTTATGGATCACAACAGGACCGTGTCCAACTCACTTTTGGACATGTCATCAGGAAGAATCAATTGCTAGAGAAGGACATCATGTTTGGTGAAGTAGAGGGCCAGTGAGGGCAAGGGACACCTTCAGTGAGATGGATTGGCAAAATAGCTGCAACAATGGGCACGAATATGCCAGCGATCAGGAGGATGACACAGGATCAGGCAGCATTTTGTTCTGTTGTACATAAGGTCGCCATGAGCTGGAGTCAACTTGATGGCAGCTAACAACAACAAGCTTTCATTTCTCCATCTGTAAAATAGGCTTAATAATAGGGCCTGCCTGGTAAAGTGGCTATGGGGTTATACTAAATGAGATAATGTATGGATAACCTGGTACTTAGTAAGTGCTCAATAAATGTTCTTTGAATGAATCAATGAATACATAGAGTTGAAAACTCCAATTCAGAGCCTCTAAAACTAGGCCATCTAGGCAATGCATTGTTCTTTTTCTCTTTACTCCATGGACCACCCCATCTCCTTGGACTCCCAACTCCCCTCATCACAGGTGTTCTCAATCTTCCCAGTGCCATGGAACCCTATGGCAGGCTGGTCCTATGGACCCCTTCTGAGAGTAAGATTTTTATTTTAATTTCTTTAATTTATTGTGCTTTAAGTGAAAGTTTCCAAATCAAGTCAGTCTCTCATACAAAAACTTATACACACCTTGCTATGTACTCTTTGCTGCTCTCCCCCTAATGAGACAGCACATTCCTCCTCTCCACCCTGTACTCCCCGTGTCCATTCAACCAGCTCCTGTCCCTGAGAGTTATATTTTTAAATAAATAAGATAAAATAATAGGATTGCAAAGGAAACTAATTATCTTGAAATAATTATTAAAATGTAAAGTATCATTTGTGGTTGAGCAATATATGTGCTTCTATAGCAACACTTTAAATAAGATCGAGTGGCAGGTCTGATCATGACTGTAATTCCGAAGTAATGATGAGCTTAACTGAGATGTTGCAATATCTGCAAAAACATAATGGGACAGAAAAATATCCATGATTTCTCTCGGTGACAAAGCCACAGGTCTGCCAATACTACTGTGGTTTGTTACCTATGTATATAATTGAAGGAAATGCTACATCTTACCTAGAGGTTGGTGAAAACAAAGACGCCTTTGTTTTCACCTCTAAGTTCACAGACCCACTGAACTCTACCCAGGGGCCCAGGCAGGGGTAGGGGAGTCTATAGACCCCAGGTTAAGAGCCACACCATTGTTCATGCCAGCAACCTGAGGGGCTTGGGCACAGGGGTGCCTCACTCCAGGTTGGAATACATACAAATACTGGGGCGGGGGTTGGGGGGAAGGTGGGAAGTGGAAAGGGGAGAATGCTCTGCATCCCAGTTGAGCCTAGAATATTTTGGAATGTTCTCATTCTAGCCCTTAGGAACATATTTTAAAAAATCAAGAACGTCACTGTTCTCTTTGAGGAACCACCAAACTATTTTGCACAGTGGCCGTACCAGTTTACATTCACACCAGCAATGAATGGGGGCTCCAGGTCCTCCACATCCACCATGAATTTTGATAGAGGAATGCTGTGGAGGCTCAGGGCTGCCGCTGGCTATGGCCCTTGGCAGCCACTCCAGTCACGGAAGGATGTAGTGAAAGCCCACTGGAAGCCAGGAAATGAGTGCCCTCCCCCTCCAGGAGGTACCCTCACAAGCACCACGAGCCAATCCTCTTCCACAAGCTGCTGTAAAAAAATATCAGCATAGCGTGCTTATGAAAATACCTGCCCCCCCCCACCCCACAGCAAATAAATGCAGAAGGCGCCCGTTATCTGCGTAGCAATGCAGTAGGTACACAGAAGGGAAGGTGAGAACGCAATCAGAAACCTGTGCACCAATGTTCACTGCGGCACTTTTCCCAACAGCCAAAAGGTGAGAACAACCAAAATCTCCATCAACAGACGGCTGGATGAACAAAATGTGACATACACACAGCGGACCACTACCCAGCCATAAAGTGAAATGAAGTCCTGATGCAGGCCACAGCATGAACAAACCTTGAAAACATCATGCAGAGCAAAATAAGTCAGTCGCAAAAGACAAATACTGTATGATCTTGCTCATTTGAAATAAGCAAATATACGGAAACCAAAGACTATTAATGGTTACCAGGGATGGGAGGGAGTGGGAAAGGGGGACTTTTTGCTTCGAAGGCATTGGGTTTATGTTAACGGTGGTGGGATATTTTGGAAAAGGATAGCGAGAAGGGTTGCACAACTTGAAGAATGTCATCAACTGTTAGTGAATGGTGCGTGTAGAGATTGTTGACTGAGATGGCGTATGTTTTGTTATGTATCTTTTCACAATAAAATCAGATAAACAACCATGGAAGAGGGGTGTGGGCAGCCCTGCATTCTGGTGGGCTTTGCTGCCTTCAGGCTACCCACCAGCAGCAAATACCTGTCAGGAGCCTAGGGGCACCCCAGCCAGGTTTTGTGATCAGCTGGTCATGCAGGATGCTCCCAGTCTGGGCAGATCCAGGTGCTGCGGGGCCCAAGGTTTACACATCTCAGGGCCTTTTCTTTAGGAAAAAATACAAAATTATGAATCCAAAATTAGGCATGAAAACAAATTATCTAGACTGAGAAAAGAAATGACAACAGATTATAAATTCTGCAAAGCTGGCAACGTAAATATCCCAAGTCCAGAAAAAAAAACATTATTATTTTCGTGAAATAACTACCTGACATTCCTCTAAAATACTCGTTTCCCTACATTTTTATGGCTGCATTCTCTCTGACTGCCTCACGACATGACAACCATTTTGTAATATCATTTTGCTATAGAGCCAAGAGAAGGATAATTACGTCTTTTCTCTCTAGCATGGGTTGATCATCTTTTTTTTCCCATTATTGATAGTTTAGTAAAGTTTCTTGTAGCTTCACAACTCATTATTGGTAAGGTTATGTAAATTTTTAGGATTGTTGTCAAATCTGGGGAAACTTCTCTCAAGCTGAAAGCTTTCCGGGCATTTCAAGTTTTCTTAGGCAGTGACTTGTCTTTGTGCTTTGAGTTGAAGATGCTCATTAACCAGTTTGTCACCCATATCATCATCACAGTGGCATATTAAGAGATTTATGCCATCATCTCTGACAGGAGAGAAGTTTCGTTTTGACTAGGCATCGAACAGAACTGAATCCTTCACTTACAATTTTCTGTCTGGTGATGGGAGGAAATTTCCTCAGAATGTGTTTCAAATCTTGTTTCTTTTCCACCATCCACATGGCTCCATGCTGAGTGCTTGGCCCACATTCACATCCTGCAGGTTGTTACCTGTGGCCCCGCACCTTCGTTCCTGACCCAATGCCAGGTGAGTCAGCTCTGTGGGTGGTAAGAGAATTCTTAGAAGTCATTCCTATACTGGGACAGCCAGCAATGATTTAACTAAACCCCAACGTGACCATGATCCCTATAAGTATCTCTCTCCAAACCCAACTGAATATGTCCCCAACTCGTCTCTTCCTTGGCCAGATCCCTGAGCTGCCAGTGGCTACTCCAAGTACAACCAACAAAAGGGGAAGTAGGGTGACAGAGGTCAGAGCAGAGACAGGCAGTGATTTTAATGAAGACCGAAGAAGAACTGACGCCTTTGAATTGTGGTGTTGGCGAAGAATATTGAATATACCATGGACTGCCAAAAGAATGAACAAATCTGTCTTGGAAGAAGTACAGCCAGAAAGCTCCTTAGAAGAGAAGATGGCAAGACTTCGTCTCACGTACTTTGGACATGTTACCAGGAGGATCAGTCCCTAGAGAAGGACATCATGCTTGGTGAACTACAGGGTGAGCGAAAAAGAGGAAGACCTTCAATGAGATGGACTGACACAGTGGCTATAGCGATGGGCATAACAACGGTCATGAGGATGGCGCAGGACCGGGCAGTGTTTTGTTTTGTTGTACACAGGGTCACTATGAGTTGGAACAGACCTAACGGCAGCCAACAACAACAATAACGTAGTTAAAATACTTTGCTGTTGCAAATTTTATGAAAACACGTCACTCTGGGAAGACACAGTAAGGCCCTTTCTGGGCCTTAGAGACAGACCGATAGGTGCTATCAAGTTGACTCAGACTCATGGTGACCTTATGCACAACGAAGCTGACAGAAGGATGAAATGTTGCCCAGTCCTGCAACATCCTCGCCATTGCTGGCATGTTAGTGTCCATCGTTGCAGCTATTGTGCCAATCCATCTCACCAAGTGTCTCCCTCACCCTCACTGGCCCTTTACCTCACCAAACATGATGTCCTTCTCCAGCATCACAGCAACACGCAAGCCACCCAGAGTACAACAAACTGACAGATGGGTGATAGAGAGCCTTAGGGGGGCCTGTGTATGTGAAGAGACCTAAATCTTATGCTTATTTAGCTTCACAGAGATCATCTCTGCTTCCAGACACAAGTGACAGAAAAGCCAGCTCAAAGTAGCTCCAAAAAGAAGAGAGCTTATTGGCTCACATTCCAGAAACCAGAGCGGGGTGGCAGTAGGGGTTGATCCAGCAGCTCCAGGTGTTCATCAGAGACTCAGTTCTCTTTCTGCCTTTCCTCTCTGCCCTCTACAGAGTCCACTTCATCCTGGATCCCCTCCTGGCCTTGAGATGGCTGTCAGAACATCTGCTTCCTTCACAAACTTGCACAGAACCTCCCTCCACCCTCTCCTGGAGTCTCGCTGGCCCAAAATGGGTCACACACTGGTCCTATGCCAGTCCCAGCCCATCATAGGGATTACTTCCAGCCCAGTCAAGTCTGACCCTGGAGCCAAGGTCAAGGCCCCACACCTCATTGCTGCTCCTCCATGGCGGCAGACCAGAGAGTCCACTGTAATCCCCTAGAGGTCAGAGGTCAGCCTCAGCCTGTCCCCTACGGGGGGACACCCAAGTCATTTCAACATTGTTTTTGTGGAATGATGTGTACGGAGCCCCGAATCATTTGTTTATTCTTTCATTTAGACAATAAGTCTAGAAAGATGCCTACTTAGGCCAGGCCTCATGCTTTATGTGGGGATTCGGATGCAACTCAGGTAAGTCCTCACCCTATGTTCATGGTCTGGTTGAGGAGAAATGAAAGTAAGCAGACCACTGAAATGGAGAATGAGACGGTTAGTCATCAAGATAAAGGAAGGTCCAGGAAGAGTCCTGCAGGGCTAGACTGCTGAGTTCATCTCCCAGGGGAGAGGACAAGGGGGAGAATGACACAGAAGGAACTGAGTGTGCAAAGGCCTGGGAGAGGGAGAGTGGGCATCGCTCTGTCTGGAAAACAAGGGAGGGGCAGGGCGTGGTGCTGGGTGAGAACTGCCTGGTGATGGGCAGTGGGGCCCATCATGCAGGCCTTTGTGTTGGGCTTCCAGCTTCATCCTGAAGGTGGTACGTAGCCCATGAAGGTTGTTGAGGGAGAGAGTGACATTGTTAAACCCAGGTTAAGTGACTGCTGTTTAAGCAGGTGGAGAGGTGACGGGAGGTACACCAGTGAGGAGATGAGCAGAAATTATTTCAAATTCTGTATAGTTGAGTGATGTGGTACCTCCTCTGAAACATGACCGCTCTCCGACTCAGAGCCTCTACCATCAAGTTCTGAGAGAACCCTGAAATCATCAGAAACTGCTTCTCTCCCAGTCTCTGGCTATGCTCAGCCTTGTCACAGCTGCTCGTGTGTGTGTGGGGGGGGGTATGTATGTATGTGGACATGTGTGCACATGTGTGTGCTTGCGTGTATGTGTATGTGCGAGTGTGTATTGGGCGTGGGGGCTGGTCAGTGACCAGCTTTTCCGCCTGGCCCTTTGCTCAAACACTCTGCAAAGAGGGACCAAGAGTCATTTGTGAAAGACAAAATGGAGCCCACAGTATCCCTGAGAAACTCCCATCGTCCCTTGAAAACACTGGAATGGACATCGAAGTAAGGCTGAATGTGGAGAGACTGCAGTTCCGCCACTGGGACATCATACGACCTTGGGCCAGATGTTTTATGTGCCCAAGTCTCCATTTCCTCAGGTAGAAAATGGGGAAGAATGTTCTGTTTTGCCTACTTCCTGGAAGGCTAAAATGGAATAGAGAGAATACATTTTTGGAACACAGGAGCTAAAATTTCCCTTTTAGGATCATCTGTGTGGACGAAACCAATGACAATGTTGGTAACAGCTAACATTTATTCTTTCTTTGGATTAGGTAACTTCATTACTCCCTTTTAATTTTCATATTACAGATAAGGAAGGGGCAGACCAGAGGGGGTAAGTAAAGCCCTCAAGGTCACAGAGCTAGTTAGGGGCAGAGCTGAGATTCAAATCCAGGGGCTGCCCTATGAGGGACCACACTGGACGGTAGGCCTTATGTTTGGTACTGTAAACAAAATTCAAACTGGAGCAGCATTTGGGAAAAGAAAAGAGGTTCCTAAGTATCAGGTACATAGTTGGAGAAAATCAAGACTTAACAGGATCCGACTTTGGAAGAATAAGAGTAACTTCCAAACAGAAAATACATTCTCATCTTCAAGCGACTGCTGGAGTTGAGAACAGAGAGTAGATGACCCAGGCGACGTCCACTTAATTTTAATTTAAAGATTCAGGATGACAAGGCAACTGCCAAGCTTACGGGGAGGGAATGTGGGTGGTGCAAATTGTTAATGCATTGGGCTGCTAACCAAAAGATTGCTGTTTCGAATCCACCCCGAGGCCCCTCAGAAGAAAGGCCTGGCAATCTACTTCTGAAAAATCAGCCAGTGAAAACCCTATAGTGCACAGCTCTGCTCTGACACACATGGGATCAATATAACTTGGAACAGGCTCGATGGCAACTGGTATTGGTACTGGTAGACCCAGGTCAATCTCCGGTAAATAATTAATCAGCGAGCATTTATTGGGCACCTACTGTTTGCCTAGATGAATACCATATCACCAATTCCATTTAAGCAGATGCCATTTTACATTTCACTTCTTGCACAACAGGGAAGTGAGCACAGAACTAACACTTGGTTTCATTCATTCACTCATTCATTCAAGCTAATGTGCCTCAATGTGAACTACCAAAGAATTGCCTTCTGTTGCTTGGTATGAATTATGTTAAGGTAGGGAAAAGCATCAAAATGCCTCTGTAACTTCTGAGCTACATTTTTCAGGGCTGTGAAAGAGCTGGCAACAGGGAGAAAGGACGTGTTTTTGAAAGGATAAAGCCCCCTTATAGTATTACACAAAATTCCTGCTGCTACAGTTTCCTCCAGGAAAACTCCAGGCTCGGCTAGTGCTGGTACATGAAGAACCATGAAGACTTTCCGAAGCTCTGTTTTCACAGCCAAGGACAAGTTTCAGGAGTGCGAGGAAATGTCACCATAAAAGTGGGGAGAGGGAGTTGTCCCAGAGACCACACTGATTCAGCTTTTATCTGCACTATTGGGTGGTTGGTTATTGTTTCAGGGCACACCCTACGTGGCTCTCCCTGGACTGTGCAAAGGGAGCCTTGCAAGCGGAAAGCGTTTGACTAGATGCTTCCTAAGCTCCCAATGGCTGCCTGGCTGTAGCTGGCTGAAAGCATTAAACGTCAGGTACATATGTTACATTTTTCCAACTATGTGCGGGATGCAGGGAGGCCTGTGTCCTGGGGTGATTTTTCAAGGAAGCCAGAGCTATGTGGGTGCCCAGCATGTTTTGGTAAGCTCTAGTTCAGGGTTTCTCAACCTCAGCACTTCAGACATTTTAGGCCAGGTAATTCTTCCTTGTGGTGCTGTCATGGGCACTGGTGCATTGTAGGATGTTTAGCAGCATCCCGGACCTCTACCCACTAGATGCCAGAAGTACATCCCCTCCCCGACTCCAGCCCAGTTGAGACAAACAAAAACGTCTCTAAACATTGCCAAATGTCTCCTAGGATTAAACAAAAAAATCAAACCTGTTGCTGTCCAGTCAATTCTGACTCATGGAGAGCCATGCGTTTCAGAGTGGAACTGCTCCACAAGGTTTTCTTGGCTATAATCTTTACAGAAGTAGCTTGCCAGGCCTTTCTTTGGCAGCTCCCTGGGTGAGTTCAAACCAATCTTTAGGTTAGCAGCCAAGAACAAACCGTTTTCGCCCCACAAGGACCTCCCCTGGAATTAAGGTTGCCATATTTAGAAGAAAAAAAGAAAATGATGCCTAGTTAAATTTGAATTTCAGATGAGCAAGGAACAATTTTAAAGTATACCTCATTGCAAAATTTGGGACATACTTATACTAAAATATTATTTGTTGCTTGTCTGAAATTCCAATTCAACTGAGGGTCCTATATTTTATCTGGCAGCTTTTACCCAGGGGACAAAATCACCTCCAGTAGGAAACAACTGATCTATAGTGACCAGGTGGCCTGGGAATTTCCCGGTTTTAGCACTGCAAGTCCAGCATCCCAGGAAACCCTGGGCAAACTGAGATGGCTGGCGCCATAGAAGACCTGCCCCAATTCTTTGTGTTGGTTTCAGCTTTTGGGGCCCCCACAGGCTTACACAGACCTTGGGAGATGCTGGCACTTTCCCTGGATGGCAAGGCTTCATCTCAAGATTGACAGCTCGGGCTCTCCATAAGAACTTCTAAATGGCCCTATTTTTGCTGAATTGTTGATTCACAGGCACAACCAAAACATTACCAATAACGGCATCAGTCAACCTTCAAAGTGGCCTATTGATTTTGACGGCTTCCGAGTAGATTATTCTTCCCAGAAAAGGCATCCATATCCCAGATATTTCATCTTAAATAATCCAATATCCACAGCTAATGGGACTTCCCCATCAGCTAGTGAGACTACAACTATACTTTGGTTTTCCTATAAACCCTCAAGATGGATTTTTTTGCGGCTTATTGTTGCCTTAATTCAGAATTGTATTGACTGGTCTCCCCCTGCATTCTGGGCTGTTACTAGGCAACACAGATTTCTTTCCTGTCATTTTATATTGGGCAAGACAGCAAAGCAAGGGTTGGGGGTGACTGCGGAAGATTCTTCTGTTCTAATTTGTCTATCGCTACCCATGATACTACTCAGTCCAGAAGAGGCCCCAAATCTCACTGCTTATAGCTTTTTCACAGAACTCAGCCTTAATCAATACGAAAATAAAATTCATTGTGACTTTTTTGACCCCATAAGGTTTCCAATAACTGGAATGGCCAGCCTTACAATTGTGTTAGTTGGTGGTATTTACATTAAAAAAAAAAAAAAGTTGCTGCTGAGTCCGTTCCATCTCATGGTGACTCCATGTGTGTCACAGTAGGACTGCACTCCACAGGGTTTTCAGTGGCTGTGATCTTTCAAAAGTAGACACCAGGCTTTTCTTCTGAGGTGCCTCTGAGTGGATCAAAACTGCCAAGCTTTTAGTTAACAGCTGAACACTTAACTGTTTGTGCCACTCAGGGACTCCAGTTGGTATTTATGGGGGTGAAAATAAAGCATTCTCCAAGAACTTGGAAATGAAGCCATCTCACAAGAATTAAACAGAAAAAGTCCACGTACAATGGTTGTGACTAACTTGGTAAATGTGCTACTGAGAAGTCTGGGAATACTCCCTAATTCCCATCAGGACATCTGGAAATAGTTTTAGAGACACAAGATGCAGTGTGATAGCACAGGTGAGCTGGAGCCTACCTATATGGGCTCCTGAAAGACACTGTGTTCATCCCTTCCCACTGGTGGCTTGAAATCAGCCTTGGTGATAGTGCTTTCGCCATTGAAGTAAGCAAATGCTTCCCCCTCCCCACCAATGGAGTAGTCTGTTAAATGTTTACCAGTATGCCATTGAATGTGAGTATAATTAATATCTGGAGGCCTGGCCAATTGAGTTATACGCTGTCTGGAGAAGGAATGTATAAACAGCCTGGAGCATTGAAACAGCAGCCCTGAGACACCAATATTGGCCATTCTCTTCCCTGTACCTAACCAGAAAGTAGAGGCCTAGGCCTTGAAGATACATAACCCCACCTTGGAGTCTGGGTATCCTGCCTGGTGATCTGCTTCAGGCTCCCTCAGGGACCTTCTGAATATAACTTGGCTTCCCAAACTTTGAATTTGGGAACCCATAATTCTGGCCATTTCTATTTCTCATTACTAATTAATAAATTAGCATTCCTGGCTTAGGTATCCATCTTGGGGAACGTGAGAGCCTCCAGTTTAGCAGTTACATGCTCAGGTGTTAGCTGGGGTCAGACACCCTGGGTCTGAATCTCAGCTCTGCCACTTCTGGCCATGTAATCTGGAGCATGTCACGTAACCTCTCACCATTCTCACCTTTGTCCTTCCCCCCTGACTAAGGCTCAGCTCAGTTTTCCCCATCTCCATGAAGCTTTTACCTACTTCAGTACACACTGATTGTGCCCTTGTCCAAACCATTTATTTTGTTTTATTTCTAGTCTCGTCTCCCCCAACTAAATTTTATGATGCTTGAAGACAAGGATGATGCTTTATACAGCCCTTCTATTCCCAGAAAGTCCTGTCCATGTGCTGTACAACACAAGCTCACTGAGGGGTTAATTAATACAGATTCTTGGGGATGTTCCAGGTAGAATACAAGATGTGTCTCACACTAGCCCATGGAAGCACCCAGCCACCACTCATGCCCACTAGCATGGCTGTTAGAAAAAAGGAAAACAAATGTTGGCAAGCATGTGGGGAAATGGATCCTTCATTCAATTGCTGGTGGGAATGTAAAATGATACATTCACTGTGGAAAACAGTTTGGTGGGTCCTTCAAAAATTACACACAGAATGACCATAACCAAAAAAACTAAACCCATTGCCATCGAGTTGATTCCGACTCAGAGTATGACCCAGCAATTCCACTGGTAGGTATACTTAAAAGTAGAGTCTCAAACAAATACATACAGGCACACCAATGTTCACTGCAACCAAAAATGGAGACAACCCAAATATCCATCAACAGATGAATTGGTAAACAACACATGGTAAAACAGTATTCACCCAAGAAGAGACATGAAGCTCTGATACATGCTACAGCGTGGATGAACCTTGAAAACATTATGCTAAGTGAAAGAAATTAAAACGACAAATACTATATGATCTCACTTATATGAAATATCTACAACAGGAAATGCATAGAGACAAAAGTTGATGAGTGGTTACCAGGGAGGAGGGCAGAAAGAGGAATTATTGCTTAAGGGTACTAGGTTTCTGTTCAGGGTAAAAAGTTTTTTGGAAATGGATTGTGGTGACAGTCGCACAAGATGGCAAAATGTGGTTAATGTCCCTCACTAAACTGTACACTTAAGACTGGTTGTAATAGCAGAAAAAAAAAAAAAAAGGTGCCCAGTCCTCCCCTCCCCACCCCCATCCTTTCCACATCCTTTTCTTATTTCTCACCTTAATGGATGCTCCTATCTCAAGGACTGGCCCTTCTCTCAAGGCCTGTATCAGTTAGGATGCTTTTGGCTACAAGGAACAGAATGCCCCAATTCAAACCAGCTCCAACTATAAGCCAGTCCAGAGGCAATATAACCTGAAGGCAGGCATAGCTCAGCTGCCAGGCAACACTATCCTTAGGGACCCAGGAATCATCCATCCTGAATGCTGGCCTCTCAGAGGATGATAGTACTACCAGGTGCTCATGGCAAAGTCCAAAGGAAAAAGGGGAACCATCTCCCTGTAGGTCTCCTTCTCAGGAGAGAATAAACCTTCCCTGGGTCACTCCCTTGACCCCCTCCTCCTGCAGACTCATTGGTCAGGGGTAGACCACATGCCCTTTACTTATTGCTGGCACAGAAATGGGAGTTATTGTGATTGGCTTAGGCCTCATATGACTGTAAAACCAAAAACCAAACTCATTGCCATGGAGTCAATTCCGACTCATGGAAACACCATGCGTTACAGAGTAGAACTACTCCATAGGGTTCCCTTGGTTATAATCTTTACGGAAGCAGATCACCTGGCCTTTCTTCCATAGTGCTGCTAGGTGGGTTCAAACTAACAGTTTTTAAGTTAGTAGTCAATAACAAACCATTTGTGCCACCCAGGGACCACATGACTATAGGTGGATGGATAGAGAGGGCATCTCAAAGAACGTGTAGGGTCTTTGCTTAGCCTGTTCATTTGACCCATTTACAAGTGTCTTTCTCTTCCCCCTGACTCCTCAGAAGCTAACATTTACATGGCAGGAAGTCAACTTCTTTTCCCCACTAGAAAGTCTATAGGTACCTTGTAGTCTATTTCCTTATTGAAGGAATAGGCATGGATTTAGGAGAAAATCTAGGCAATCGATAAACTCAGGACTCTAGTGTGTGAGGTAACTTAAACCTTTAGATCTCCCAAGTTCATCACGCCTGTGATGGTTAAGGTTGTGTGTCAACTTGGCTGGGCCATGATTCCCAGTGGTTTGGCAGCTATGTAATGATGTATTTATCCTCCATTTTGTGATATAATGTAATTACCTCCATGATGTGATCTGATGTCATCAGCCAAACGGGGGCGTGGCCTGCATCCAATATATATGGACGTTCTGGCAAAGCTCGCTTGTATTTGCTCACTTTGGATCCTGTATTAGGCTCATCATCATCTGACCTCTGATTCTTGGAACCTGAGCCAGTGGCCTGCAGTCTTACCTGCCAATCTTGGGATTCATCAGCCTCCACAGCCTGTGAGCCAGCAGCCTGCCTTCTTCCCTAAGGATCTTGGATTTATCAGCCTCTGCAGCCCATGAACCAAAAGCCCACTGACTGACCTGCCAACCTTGGGTTGGTCAGCCCCTGAAGCTACATGAGTTAGGAGAAACTCCACCCTATCACCCGGCCCACAGACTTGGGACTTGCCAGCCTCTACAACTGTGTGAGCCATTTCCTTGAGATAAATCTCTCTTTCTTTCTCTCTCTCTCTGTATATATACACTTCACTGGTTTTGCTTCTCTAGAAAACCCAGCTGAAGACAATGCCAAAAGGAAATTTTCATCTGATATGCAATGCAAAACTCCTATAGTGATGTCGCATCTTTCAGATAATAGTTAATAAAAAGAACGTGTTATTAATGACAGGGCTTACATATGTTCCAGCAACACATAAGAGGGGAGAAAGAGATAAAACAACTCATAATTGTGTAAAGCCAAATGGCAGTATCTTCCATAGGAGTGGTAAAAGATAACTTTGCAGTCTTATAATCTTTTGTTTGTCAGTTGGGCTTCAAAAGGTGGTATATAGACACCATTGCTAACAAATGAATTTTATTCTCAGGAACTTCTTCCTGAAAGCAAATTTTATGCAATCAATATTCAGGCACCATTTTGCTTCTTCTTCCTATATCTTGAAAGACACCACCCCAAAGGAAAGAGAGATATCTAACCTTTCTTGCTCCACTATAAACATAATAGTGGCTATCTTATTTTTTTTTTTTTGAACACTTGTGTCTGGGTCCTTTACACATTTATTTCATTTAATTTCCACCATAACTTTGTGAAGTTGGTATTAATAATAATTTTTAAAACCATCATTGACTAAAAACTAGATGCCAAGCTGAGCTTGTTGATCCAAAGTCTTTCACATATTTTCTCACTTTACCATCACAGTAAGTATAATAAGTATGTTATTGTTACTGCCATTTTACAGACGAAGAAACTGAGGCCCAGAGATTAAATATCTTGATCAAAGTTACTAAGGTGTAAGTAGGGCCTGAACCCAGGCTGATGTCTCCCAAGTCTACCTTTTTATTCTACCCAGTGTCACCCCAAATATTTGATTCTTTATTCACCCAAAGACCCTGTTTTCTCCTCATCATTCTCTGAAACCCAGTAAAAACTCCAAGGTTATGGGACTGTTTCTACAGGGCTGGGGCTTTCGGGAAGAACATGCTTGTGGAGGATTGGCAAGTTGGGCTCCAAGTCTTCACTGAGGCCAGTTTAGATCTCCACACACACTCAGCGCTCCATCTCCCTGCTCATAAGCCCTCCCACATGTCCTTGGTAGAGGGAGCTTTCCTTTTCCTACATTGTTAGGAATCAGTGGTAAATCCACCCTTAATCCTTGAGCCCAAGTCAGGGAGAAGTCTTATAACAGGGCTCTGCAAATACAGCACCTCCCCACTGCCTTCAGGGCCCACTGTCAAGTTGCAGACACCCATCCCCATGCCCAGGGACATAGTTGCCCCACTAGCATCATCACCATGGCCACCAGAGAATCCACTCCCTCCACCAGACATCCCTGCACTTTCCCCCCATACCTCTGCCCCTCACTAAGTATAAATGACCCCTACAGCCCAGCATTATTACTGATCCCTCCAGGCTCTGCTGGCTCTCGTGGGCACAAACACCAAAATGAGAAGAGCTCTCTTTTCCCTTGCCTGTAAATCTGATAAAGTGGCCCAAAAGTTCCTTTGAATTTTCAGTGAAAAGATCTTTTGCAACTGTTGTCAGTACCTGCCAGTATTTCCTGGACCTTACTATTACCGTATTCAACAACCAACTTCAAACACCAGTATCTGTACTGCAAACACCAGTATCTGTAACCTATGAGTCTGAGGACTTTATCTAGAACCTTGGAAAGCTGTTCTGCCCACAGAAAATGGGTCAGAAATGCCAGGGCATTAACATCCCAGTTCCCAGCAGCCCGCTACCCCTGAGTCTCAGGAGAGGTGTATAAATACCCCAGCTTCCTCACATCTCAGGTGGGATAACTCTGAGGTATGTGTTCTATACTCTTTCCTTGAGTTTCCCCATAGCACTGAGCTCCAGTCACCTGGCTGGCTCACTTCTCCGCCTCCCTACCACTGCTGTTCCGCTCAAATCCCAGAATCCTTATCTCAGGGTCTGCTTCTGCAGAGAGCACAGACTAAGAAGAGATGGCTTTCAAGTTTAACCTACTCAGGCGTGCAGGGGTCATCTAGGAGGGTGACAAAGGAAATCGGTGGGGGTTGGGGGACAGACACTATGCTGAGTTCTGGGCTCCACACTTCCTCTCACCCTCTCTGCCTACTCTGTGTGGAAGTGTCTGGCACACAATTGACTACCACACGTGAGCTCCTTTTCTTCCTTTTTTCCCCCCAGAATCACACTCTCAGTAGAGACAGAGTTAGAAGCAGAATAAGGTGACCTCTCATTTGTAGTTGAGACTTCAGACTTCATGTTTAATTACCTAAGGAGCCTTATTATCATGTAAATTAAAGGGCTTCTGTCTTACAGACAAAGGCAAATGGAGGGGGAAATGTTCAGGGGAGGGGCAAAGGGAAGAAAGGAAAGAAGAGATGGAAGAAGACCCCAAAATAACTAGAAACGGTCCCGGTCTTTCTGAAGGGGTATCATCTATTGAAGAAGGTGGCTGAATTAATGGGTGTAGATTATAGAGAGCATTTTTTTTCTTTTCTTTTTAATGGAAGGATTGTCAATATGACTGTCCTTAAAATAGTAATTACATTGAAGGACCCAGTGGTACTGAACTTAGGCTGCCCCTGCTCCTGGTTCCCTGCATTCTCAAGCTCTGGAGAGTACGGGCTACCCAGGGTTACTTCTCCCAGGCCCTAAACCCTCCCTGGGACAACCCTGATCCATGCCTCAATCTCTCATCTGAAACCTTAGAGACC
Source organism: Elephas maximus indicus (assembly GCF_024166365.1). Lineage (NCBI taxonomy): Eukaryota > Metazoa > Chordata > Mammalia > Proboscidea > Elephantidae > Elephas > Elephas maximus. The sequence continues at coordinate 45,540,561 of NC_064838.1, forward strand.
AGGCATGTTTCAGATTTCAGAACATATTTTAGAAAGGCAATTTGGTGTACATACTACAGCTTATGTAACATGCCAGTGGGTTCTGGGACATCTCATAATTAATGACATTAATATTTTTGCAGCAAAATATATGCATATTCACACTAAGCAAGATCAGTAGAGGCTGTAGATAGCCTCACGTCACTTCAAGTCAGCTATTTCTGGCAAATGAGTTTCCTCAGGACAGATTTTGCTGTTAAATAGATTAGAACTAACTTTTGGTTTTCAGAGCTTTTTGGATTTTGAAATTATGGGTAAGGGATTGTAGACCTGTAGAGGCATATTTCCATAGAAATATATTAACATTTAGAAAAGTAAGTGAATTCTGGCTCTCACCCTAGGAAGTGGCCTATTTGTGAGGGCCAAGGTGGGCCAGAGCAGACGCCATCCTCCCAATGCCTGTGCTGGGGTAGAGTCTTGTGATCAGCTACATTACCACAGGATGGAGAGGAAGAGGTACCTCTGAAGCCAGAAACTGAAGAACCCCAGAAGCCAGTGGGAGCAGCCAATAAGGAGGTGGCCAAGCCAGCCCTTGAAGAGCCATATCAGGTGCCACATCCTTGGGACAGGCATGAGACCCAGATAGTCAAGAAGTGTGTATCTGTGATTTGGGCTAGGAACAAGACAGGAGTAGGGGGACTGGTCCTTCCTTCTTGGGATTGGCCAGTGCACTGAAGGCAGGTCAGCTAGCTTGACTGGATAAGCACTGGTTAGACTGGACTTATCTCCAGAAGATTCCAGTGAAAAGCTGCCCAGAATCAGATGCTCTGGTCCTCCTGTCGGTAAAAGGATTAGGTCATCAGATCAGCCTCCAGGGCCTGGGAGAGTGGTTTCTTCTGCCTGAACCACTCTCGGTGGCATAGCCAGAAGGTGTGTTTTTGCACATGCTGCAATCTCTTACCCATCAAATATTTAAAAGCCAAGTGACTTTGGTTGCCAGCTGTTCTCTTCCAAGTAGGGTATAATTCAGGGGGTGGCCAACTGGGGTTTAATTGCTTCACATCCAGGACTCAAACCTTAGTTCTCAAAACCTTGTTGGGGATCCTGAATAGCAGGGCAGGGCAGGGCAGGCAGGGCAGGCTCCACAAGGGAACAGGGACGAACAAAGATTCAGACAAAGCTGGTGGGCAGGGCAGGGCCACATCACCTGATCATCCTCAAACTGACCCATTTACTTGGAGCCAAAAACCTCCTGCAAAAGGAGCTTGGACTGTGTCAATTATTAGCATTCCAAAAACTAAACAAGGTGCGTTTTGAGTACTGAAGTTAAGTCTCCTGTGGATGTATCTACCTACAGAGCCTAGAGGTGCATCAGGCACATTGTATTAGTTGCACAAACGAGAATATCCAACACACACGGCCTTGCTAGGGGCAGGGATTGCTCCAGGTGGTTTACATAAATTAACTCATTTAATCAGAACCACCGCCTCATGAGGGAATGTGGCACATGTTTTGGGACCATGTCATGTCCCCTTGCCCCACCTGATTGCAGTCTAGCTGCCAAGGGGCATTCCTTCCTTAGACAGCGCCCCACCTTAGGCACGCCCCAGGGATTGCCAAGAGTGGCTGTAGGTGAGTCACTGCCTAGCAGAGCCAGGACGGCAGCACTTCTGCTCCTATCAGGCAGAGCCAGCTCCTGATACCTCTAAGAACCATGAGCGATGCAGTTACATGGCAGCGCAACTGAGCCACAGCCTGTACTCCCAGTGCCTCTGTCCATGAGTGTCTCCTGGATTTATCAGCAACTCTACATTTCCACATCTAGGGCCAGAGCAAGCCATGACTTCATGAGGCCCTCCTGGCTTCTCACCTGCGTTACTGAGACAAGTCTTTCCTCAGACTGACTCCACGCTACAGTTGGGTTGATGCTTATAAAACACAGATCTGAACCTGCCATCCCTCCTCCACTGGCTTCTCAGCCTTCCCAACACTAAGGACACCCAATGCATACATGTTCTGTTCTGACTACTTCTCAGCCATGCCTCCTAATCCCACCCAACCTCTGCCCCCAACACATAAATGTCTACCTATACAGATACACCTACCCCACTGATTGCATAGCTTGCTGGCAAGCCAAGCACTAAGATCCACTCATCCTTTATTCATCAAGACTTAGTTCAGGATCACCTCCTCCAGGAGGTAAAGGCTTCCTTCCCCACCGAGATTAGGCATTAGTCTCCTGGGTATACATTTATTGCCAAATTTTTCCAACTGCATGATAACTGCCAGGTCCTTGTAGGTCTACCCTGTGATTTCCTGATGACAGGCACTGTGTCCTTGATATCTGTATTCCCAGTTCCTAGGGCTGGGTACGTTTGGTCAATGTCTGCTGAATCAATTAAGGATGAATTATTATACTAAGGGTCCCCTTGGCCCTTGGTTGAGGCCACTGTCAGAGCCTTTCTGCCTTTCTGCAGTGCCTAGTGGTTATAAGTGAACATGTCTTGTCCTTCTTTGGGTGTCACAGCCCAGGGTCCTGCGTCCAGTATTTGTAGAGTTGGTTTAACCTGAGTCAATAAGGTCAGCTGGAAGCTGGTGTTGCCCATGTTTATCTTACTGTAGAATTGTCAAAGGAGTTGTGCAAACAGTGAAGCACTCGACTATTAGCGGAAAGGTTGGCAGTTCGAACCTACCCAGGGCTGCCTCAGAAGACAGGCCCGGTGACCTGCTTCTGAAAGGTCAGAGCCTTGAAAACGCTATGGAGCACTTCTACTCTGCACACATGGAGTCGCCATGAGTTGGAACTGACTTGACAGCAACTAACAGGAATAATAACAGAATTGCCACAAGTTTGTCCAAGCACCTTTAGGCATTCTTCTACTTTTCTTCCCCAGCATGTGTAGGCCCTAGCAACCCTTGCTCACAAGCCTCCTTAGTTCATGAACTTGGGACTCTCTGACCATTTGCAGTGTGAGAGTGTGCTGCCAACCTCTGCCAGTGGGGCCCAAGGGAGGCCAAGAGTGGGATGGGGCTGAAAAAGGGGCAGGTATAGATGGCCCTTAGCTAGGAACCCCAGCTCTGAGTCTTCTTCCTAGCTTGGTGGAATCCAGGCTGCCCAGCCTTTTTCTAAGGTTTCCTGGATATGCCAGGGCCTCTCTAGGGACATATCCAACTCTGCCATCCCCAAGGAAATCAGGTTAAACTGGAAAAAAAAAAAAAAAAGGCACCAAAGATCTCCACAAAACAACCTGCAGAGATGTATATAGGAGAGGCAGGTGTGGACATGTGTCTGCACCCCAGGGCTTTTGCTTTTAAGCGACTTTAAACAAAACCACCTACTTCTCCCTTCACTCTCCTCCACCACTACTGCATCCTGGGTCACCTGCAATACAGCCTAATGGGCCCCCCAAAGCATTACGCCCAGGACCCCAATGTATTCTACCCCAGAAACAGTTCTGCTTCCTTTCTCCCCCTTCAGCTTTCAGTCTTTTCTGTAGGCAGCAAAGTGAGAGCACGCACACCTGAATTAGACAGACTTGGGTCCCCTACATGGCAAGTTACCTTCAATCTCAGCTTATTCATCTGTAAAATGGGACCATAATACCTATTTTGCAAAGTTGGTAAGGGGATGACCATGCTAGTACTCTAAAAGGCATCCTGTAAATGTCAGTTCTTTTCGAAACTCTGGCCCAGCAGCCTGAAGCTTACGGTGTTGGGAGTCACGTCTGGCAGTGGCCCAGGAAGGGTCAGCAAGAGTAGGTAAGAGCACAGGGAGAGAGGGGCCAGTGGACCACTGAAGATGCCAGGGATGGAAAATGATCAAGCTGTTTAACAGCAGAAGGTGATTCTCCCAGGCTCAGAGGAGTGGTCCCTGGGCCACGCCTGCCATAAAGCATCAGGAGGCCATCAATCCACATCAATGCAGTCAGCTCCTGGGTCTCTGAGCGTTTAAATCATAAACATGATCAATACCAGACCGTGAAGGCTGCAGCAGCCCTTCATCAGGTGTCTCCTGGGGGCACCACAAACAAAGCATCCTGTCAGCCAGCTCCTGCAGATGGGCCATGCTGACCCAGTCTTTGAGGAGTCCAATGTGATTCTGAGTGTCAAGGGCCAAAACTATATGCACTGACCAGTGACATCTCCATTTCTATGGTGATTTTGCATAACAAGGCGATGGAGCTCAACCAGAGCCATGTGGCTCCACGCAAAAGTGGAGCTGGATTTCGGCTTGTCCTTGGCCAGATCCCCTAGAGGCAGAGCTGGCCAGCTCCCCAGATGTGCTCATCCCCCTCCATAATGCTTCATGGTTCTCAAATGCCTTAGAGCCTGTGAAGGCGTTGGCTCACAATATCTCACCTAACCCCTACAACACTATTGTGTGAAGTGGGCAGGGCAAGGATGCTGGTCCTCATTTGAAAAAGTAGAAAACGAGACAGAGAGAGGGTAAGTGGTATGTTCAAGGCTATACGCTGTAACTGTCAGGGCTGGGACTGCAGCCCAGTCTCAGTTAGGGCTCCAACACCAGGTCTTTCCATTCTTTCTGCTCATCATCAGTGTTGAGAATTTCTGCTACTGGGTCTCTCCCTCCCCTGAATCCTTAAATAGTTCTCCTCCTCTGATACTCTGACACAGAGTTACAAGGGCATTCAGCCCATTTGCTTATCAGTCCCACCACCTACACTGGCATCTTGTCTTGCTCTTCTTTACAGCTGCAGTGTCTAGTGTAATCCCGCTTTCTACTAGAACTCCATCTCCTAGAAGCAGTGAGCAAGACAGACTGTGCATGACCTTGAATGCCAGGCAAAGGAAATAACACTCTAAATCTTATAGGCTGGGGATGCACCAAAGGGTTTTAGGTGGGGCTGTGGCATAATCAGATTTGCATTACACCAGCAGTATGGACCTGCATGAAAGATGGCAGGAAGGAGTCTGCCATCTTTGTTTTAAAATATCACAACATTTTAAACATGAGGGAATTTTTTGCTGAGGAAATGGGATAATGGCAGGGGAGCGTGGGAAGAGCAGAGGGACTTAGACTGAGAATAGATCCTTCACTTAGAATTCAAGATCGTCTCTGAATGATCACTTCCCTACCCCTTCAGCCTTATTTACCACTTCCTACTTGGAGCCCCTGGATGGTACAAATGGCTAATGCACTTGACTGCTAACTGAGAGGTTGAGAGTTCAAGTCCACCCAGAGATGCTGGAAAGAAAGGCCCTGGCAATCTACCTTCTGAAAGATTATAGCCACTGAAAACTTTATAGAGTGCGATTTTGCTCAGACACACTTGGGGTCGCCCTGAGACGGGACTGATTCAATGGCAACTGGCACTAGTATATGTCCCAGGAGATATGACATGGGCAGCGAGGGCACTAAAAAGTATGTTCTCCCTGTTGTGGACTAATTGTATCCTGATATAACACAAAGAGAACACGGGCTTGGAATGGATAGGTGTGGGCCCAGATTCCAGCTCTACCATTTGCTTCTTTAACCAGAGCCTCCAATTCCTGATGTGCAGCGCTGGGAAACACATTTACCTTCCAGAGTTTTCGCCATGATCACCAGAAGCTTCTGGCACAGGGGAGCACACAGCGGGAGCTCAATAAATGCTAATTCCCTCTCTCATCTTGTTGCAGAGTCAGCTGGAACCTCTCTCCAATGTTTGCTCCGGGGAAAATGTCTCTTGGGCCCACCCAGGCTGGGCTTCAGTGTACAACTCCTAATTAAGAGATGTGAAGAGTACAGAAATCACAACGCTGGGGTCGGGGGTGGGGGTGGGACACAAGGTGGGGTGGTCTGTTTTGTTTCTTGTGCAATCACACATGGCAATGGCACCACGAACAGAACAAATGTGGACAGGAACACTGGTTGGATGCTAACTGCCCTCTCCAAGATGCCTAAAGCAGCACAGCTTTTGGAAACCATATATATATTTTTTGTCCCAATCAAGCCAACGATTTTTCCAAAAAAGCACATAGCAAAGGAAGCCAAAGGAATGCTGGATGCCTGTCCCTAGAAGCCACATATATCTATTTTTGGTTCCCAGTAAAGTCCAGTACACTGTAATTTGTATAATAACATGCTCTCTTCCACGAAGGCAGATGACAAGCTTGACCCTCTAGTCCCCATCTGGGCACAAGACGTGTGCTGTGGGTTGTTTTGTCAGCTGTGGACTTGGATGACTTGCTGGTACCCTCCCATCTAGCTTGGACTGGGACCAAGCATTTGCAGGAAGACTGGGAAAGATGGGTGTGAGGTCAACTAGACCCCTGGGGAAAGAACTGGTTGATATGGCGTCTGGGGTATCATGCAGGAGATTAATATGAAATTTTGCCTGAGAAGTCACTCCTGAAAAGACCCACTGGTCCCTGACCCCTTAGGAAATCAAAACCATCACCTCAGCCTTTATCACATGAAGTTGGTGTACTCAGTGCAGGCTTCCTGCAGGACTATGTCCTAGTCTTTGGGGGCTGGCTTGCCCTTGGGGCTACCTTCTAGTACACTCCCAACCCCAGCCCCCTGGTAATGGTCAAAGACATACTCTCAGACTGGCCTCCTTGAACACAACAAAACCCAATTAACCACAGGTAGGGAGCCATAGAAGAATGCACACTGCACACAGAAAGATAAGTGAAGACATGTGAAGGAGAAGCAGCATATCAGGTCAGCTGAGGCGGTACAGCTTTCTGAATACCCTCCCTTACTGATAGCCCTGTTCAGCCACCTGGAACCTTCCCTCCTTGCTCCACACCCCCCACCCCCCACCTCTCACCCCCTGGCAGTCTCGATTGTCTTTCTGGCTCCAGCCTACTCCTCTCCCAATCTGGACTGTGTTCCTAAATTACCAGGTGACCCAGACTTTCCAATATTACATTTAAAAGTTATAGCCCTTTTAAGTCCTGCTTTTTTGTGACCCTTGAGTCACTGGTCTCTAAACCTTAGAGCTGATCTGCTGGTTCTGGGGAAAGCACAAAAGATCTCTCATCAGAGTTCATGATCCTCATCTGTAAAGTGAAGGTGAACTCTTAGGCCCCTTCCAGCTCAGAGATCTTAGTTCCAGGAATGGTTGGTGCAAGTGTAAACAACCTGCTATAAGCCTATTGTCATTGTATAATTGTATACACATGCATGTGTGTGTATGTGTGTTAGAGAGGGAGAGAGAGACATGTAGAAACAGGTGTATTTACCCATGAGAGTCATCTTTTATAAAAGCCATCATAACCTACAATTATGAAGACCTTAGTCATGGGCAGTGTAGCGTTCAATCGTCACAATAAACTTAATAAAAACAATGTTGCTCCTCAAATCCAGATCACTTGACTTGGGGACCAGTGCTGGTTTTGTGACCTCACCCTGAATTCTTGGTAATCAGAGGCACTGGGAGTGTATGTGCCTCAGAGAGGATGGATAAATGGGAGCACTGTGAGCTGATCTAGGGAGGGCCTGGATGGCCAATGAGCTCATGCATTCCTGTGCACCCATTCTTTGTTGTAATGCTGTGGTTAAGAGCTTGGGCTCTGCACTGTCCTGACCTGAATTTGAAGCCTAGCTGTGTACTCTTGAGCAAGTTATTCAACTTCTCTGAGCCTCAGTTTTACCCTATGTAATCAGTACCAGTCGCCATTGAGTTGATTTGACTTATGGCGACCCCATGTGTGTCAGAGTAGAACTGTGCTCCATAGAGTTTTCAATGTTGATTTTTCAGAAGTTGATCACCAGGTCTCTATTCTTAGGTGCCTCTGGGTGAACTCGAACCTCCAATCTTTCAGTTAGCAGCCAACTGCGTTAGCTGTTTGCACCACCTAGGACCCCTTACCCTCTGTAAGATGGGGAAATTAATAATATATGCATCACAGTACAGTTATGAGGATTAAATGAGCTAATCATGTAAGTGCTTAGCACGAATCTGGCGCGCAGTGCCCCATAAGTTAGACTATTCTTTTGATTAATATAGGATTTTTTTTTATTAACATGCATTGATCCTCTAAGTTTTTTACTGCTGTGTATGTTTAGAATAGTTTTAATTTTAAAAATTCAGTAGTAACATACTGTTCCTAGTGAAAAGCATTGATCTGAGGTGAGGTGAGGTGAGGTGAGCAGGTTCAGAAAGGACGTTTGAAAAATTCCATGAGAGGAAAGGCATCACTTCTCGTAAAATTCTGTTATCGTCCAGATTGTTATAATGTCAGTGATTTACACCTAACCAACCCAGGGCAAATCATGAATCGAGAAACAGAGCTGCCCATCAGGAACGGCTGACAGGCCTTTTTAAATGAGCACCAATCCCACATTGCTGTTAGTTGACATCAAGTTGATTCCAACTCATGACGGCCCCACGTGTGCAGAGTAGAACTGCTCCGTTGGGTTTTCAAGGCTGTGACCTTTCAGAAGCAGGTCACCAGGCCTGTCTACTGAGGTGCCTCTGGGTGGGTTCAAACCCCAACCTTTCGGTCAGTAGTCAAGCGCTTAACTGTTTGCGCCACTCAGCTGCCTACCAATCCTGTAAAAAAAAAAAAAGTAAGAGGCCATAAATAAGAATGAACATAGCAAGAGCCTTAGCTTGCAACACAGGACACATTTCTGCATAGGGTCTGCTCAGAACACTTAGGCAGCCAGCTCTAGATGGCGTCCGACAGAAGTGTGGGGTCTGCAGCCAGGCCAACCCAAGCACCTTCTGTGCTGGGAGCCCAACAACTCCGCAGTTGGAAGGCTTGTGGTTAATCCTCTTTCACACCCCAGATAACCAGCTGCTGGCCAGGGCCTGGCTTCCAGGGAAAACAGCTCCCAAGTCCAGGTGGAATGAAGCATTTGTTCCCTCATAATGGAGTTAACTACAAGAAGGCTCCAAGGTTCGGATATAATGGAATCCACTTCACCAACCAGCCTCCAGAAGGTTCTCACTCCGTTGTCTGTTTTTTACATGACTGTTGAACATGCACCTCCCATAGCCTCTGGGAGCCCTATCTCAGAGACTCCAGTGCTTCACAATCTGTTTCATCTCTTAGAGGTTTAAGCGTCTTAGGAGGAAATCCAAGGAGGGACAGAATGTAGCCAAGTGAAGGGCTCTCATTCAAGACCCAGGAGCCCTCTTCTGGTGCTGCCTCATTCCACAGAGAATCTCTGGGAGATGGTGGGATTCCCAGTGAGACTGACCCTCCCCCTGTAGATACACTCAGGGGACATGTGGGCTTCCAAGGTGGGGAGGGTGGGAAGACTTTTAAGATGTTCACACACTGAGGTTCCATTTCCCTTCCTTTCTCTGGACTCCAGTTTCTTAAAATGGAGCCGGAGTAGACCTCTCAAGTCCATGTATTCTCAAGTGTAATGATCTTGCCCCAAGAGGGCAAAAATTGATTTTGGGGAGGTAAAAGAAATCTTATTCTTTTTATGTATAAAGGACAGGTATATATATAGTACGTAAACAGATATGCAGTGTATCTATGGTATTAAAATTCCATGGGAGGGGATGTTACGGGAAAAACGTCTAAAAAGACTCTCCAGGTGAATAATGAAAACCCAGGTTTAGAAACCTACTCCTGACCCTTTCTAGCTCCAGTCTTTGCAGCCTATTTCAATGTTTGGGGGTCCACAAAGGGTGGGTGAGAAGAGGCTCTTACTCTGTCTAAAGCTCTGGGTCTTCTTGAATCCAAGAAATCACCAGATACCCTATTCCTCCAGCCCAGCTCTGGCCCTACACCAATCCTCTACCCAGTTAAAAAAAAAAAAAGAGTGCCTGTGTTACTGAATGCCCTGATATTCAGCCCTGGACTTGGAAGTAGGATCTGTCTTACTCTCTCTACCACCACCACCCCTCCCCCGGTGGAAGCTGTCACCATCAGACAAACAGATTATCCCTGGAAAGGTACACTTAGCACATGTAGTCTCTCTTGGGCAGAACTCTGACAAGTCTAATAATTTCTGGAGTGGGGCTGTACACTTAGGGTGGCCAAATGGTTTATCTTTCAAACAGGACACTCCTGAGAGTGAAAATAGGTACTATTAATAAATTTACCTGGACAGCAGTTGTCCCAGGTAAACTGGGACATATGGTCATCACACTTAAACATATCTATGTAGGAGAGTTATGACTCCTCATTAGCCCAGGGCAAGATAGCTGGCCCAGTTTGGCAAAGCACAGGATCACTGAGTTGTCATAAGGACCTGGGAGCATTCTTGGCATTGAGTCGGTGGGGGCCAGGGATGCTAAATGTCCTGCAATGTGCAAAATAGTTTCAGACAACAAGGAATTATCTAGCTCTAAATGCTGGTTACTACTGGAAAATACTCATATGGTTGAATAATACTAATTGTAAATGATGATATAACTCAGGATGAGAACTTCTAATGCCTCCAGGGCCAGGCAGGTATTGAAGGGTGCTTGCCCCATCTTAAGGCATCCAAATTCAAGCCTTTAAAAGACATTGTCAAACAAGATCTCTTATGCACCAAATTTTAATGTTGGCACCCAGATTGTGGTCTTTTAATAAAAGTTCACAGATCGGAAAAGAGGTTTATGATAGATGAGGTTAAAAAGAAAGGCTACTAATCAGTATAATCCCATTTTTTAAAAAGTATGTAGATATACTATATAGATATACACACACACACACACCTATATACATATATACATGTATTCTCTCTCCATATATAAACCCGTTGTTGTCAAGTCAATTCTGACTCACAGTGACCCTATAGGACAGAGTAGAACTGTCCCATAGAGTTTCCAAGGAACGCCTGGGGAATTTGAATTGCCAACCTTTTGGTTAGCAGACGTAGCTCTTAACACTGCGCCACCACGGCTTCCTCTCCATATATATGTGTGTGTGTGTGTATATATATTTGCTTACATAAACATATGCATTTGCTTTCCATAAATATGTATATGTATTCATACATTCATTCTGTTATGCACAGGGTCGCTATGAGTCAGAAGCGACTTGACGGCACCTAAAAACAAAAACAACATTCATACCCACTGCTGTCGAGTTGATTCCAACTCATAGTGACCTTCTAGGACAGAGCAGAACTGCCCCATAGGGTTTCCAAGGCTGTAACCTTTACGGAAGCAGACTGCCACACCTTTCTCCTATGGGACGGATAGTGGGTTCAAATCGCTAACCTTTTTCGATTAGCAGCTGAGGTCTTAACCACTGCACCTCCAGAGCTCCAGAGACAGACAGACGATAGATAAGTAGGTAGGTAGATGCTATCAAGTTGACTTTGACTCATGGCAACCTTACATACAACAGAACGAAACGTTGCCTGATCCTATGTCATCCTCACGATCACCACTATGTTCAGTCCATCATTGTGGCTATTGTGCCAATCCATCTCACTGAGGGTCTCCCTCGCCCTTGCTGGCCTTTTACTTCACCAAACACGCTATCCTCCTCCAGCAATTGGTCCCTCCTGAGGATGTGTCCAAAGCAAGCAAGTTGGGCAATGTTCTGTTGTGATCCATACGGTTTTCATTGGCTAATTTCCAGAAGCAGATTGCTAGCTCTTCTTCCTAGTCTGTCTTCGTCTGGAAGCTCTGCTGAAACCTGTCCACCATGGATGACACTGCTGGTATTTGAAATACTGGTGACAAAACTCTGGCATCACAGCAACATGCAAGCCACCACAATAGGACAAACTAACAGATGCATGGTGGAGATACATATACGTGTGTGTGTATATGTTTATATATATGTATATACATGCTTCTCAGATTATTTGCTCAGCATACAGATTGAATAAGTGTGGTGAAAGGATACAACCCTGACGTACGCATTTCTTGATTTTAAACCACACAGCATCAGGAACAAGGCATCAGGGTTGGAGGAAGACTCATTAACAACCTGCAATATGCAGATGACACTACCTTGCCTGGTAAAAGTGAAGAGGACTTGAAGAACTTGTTGATGCAGATCAAAGACCACAGCCTTCAGTATGTACCACGCTCAGCATACAGAAAACAAAAAGCAACTGGACCAATAAGCAACATCATGATACATGGAGAAAATATTGAAGTTGTCAAAGATTTCATTTTACTTGGATCCACAATCAACATCCATGGAAGCAGCAGTCAAGAAATCAAACAACATATTGCATTGGGCAAATCTGCTGCAAAAGACCTCTTTAAAGTATTAAAAAGCAAAGATGTCACTTTGAAGACTAAGGTGTGCCTGACCCAAGCTATGGTATTTTCAGTCGTTTCATATGCATGCAACAGCTGGACAATGAATAAGGAAGACCAAAGATGAATTGATGTATTTGAATTTTGGTGTTGGCAAAGAATACTGAATATACCATGGACTGCCAGAAAAATGAACAAATCTGTCTTGAAAGAAGTACAGCCAGAATGATCCTTAGAAGCATGGATTGTGAGAATTCATCTCATGTACTTTGGACTTATTATCAAGAGGGACTAGCCCCTGGAGAAGGACATCATGCTTGTAGAGGGTCAGCAAAAAAGAGGAAGACCCTCAATGAGATGGACTGACACTGTGACTGCAACAATGGGCTCAATCATAGCAGTAATTGTGAGGATGACGGAGGACCAGGCAGTGTTTCGTTCTGTTGTACACAGGCTCACTATGAGTTGGAACTGACTCAACAGCACCTAACAATAACAACATATACCCATATGCGCAAACACGAAAGGAAAGAATACATTTATGTAATTATGCAGATGTGTACATATGTAAGTGTATGTATGTGCGTATACAAAAATTCTAGAAGAACATGAAATGAGACGTGAGGTGATTAAAAAAAGAAGAGTAGATACCTGAAGCTCGAGTGCTTTCCTCTTTAAAGTTTTCTAGAGGTGAGGTGAAATACGAAGCTTTTTAGCAGATATTGGCAACTGCTTAGGAGAAGGCCCCCTGGGACTAGTCTATGAAAAGCAACAGCAGCCGCAACTCTAGTGTCCGTGCCTGTGATTGTCATCACATCCCAAATGATTTTTCCTAACCCTCAATCAGACTTCTGATGGACATGAATCCACACCCCAGCCTCAGCGCTCTGACCCTCAGGAATTGGAGCAATGTGCAGGGCTGGGGGTGCCGAGTGGGTGGGGAGCCAGAGGAAACCAGCAGCAAATGAGCAAGCCATTCTCCACTCGCATGTTCTCCTGTGAGGAAAACACGTGCCCTGGCCACCAAGACAATCATTTCTGGGCTCAAAAACAGGAAGAAATTCACTAAACACTACATCACCAGCACAAAGAGCAGGAGTTTGCCAAGAGCGCAGCCCTGTTCTGACCGGGGCATCAGTTAAGTCTTTAAAGGCAAGGCGTACTGCCAGGCTCAGGATTTCTGAGGTGAAGGGGCAGCCCCAGGCCTCCTCTGATGTATCCAAGATTAATCTCAGTTTAGGCCAGTAGCTGGCAAGAGGGCACTGGGGCTTTCTCTGCATTCGTGTGAGAGGAGACACGTTTCCTAAGCACCTAATTATGCTAGGCCCCACACCTCTGTGATTTCCCTCTGTCTGTACAACAACCCTGCAGTGAGCTGGGCCCCTTACATGCACTGTCTCATTTAATCCTTATAATGACCCTTTCAGTGAAATGTTACTGTCCCCATTTTATTGATGAAGAAACTGAAGCTTAAGGAGGTCCCACAGTGAGTTAGTGTCAGGTTTCAAGGCTAGGCTTGTCAATGCCACACTCTTTACCTTCTCATACTTACCCTCCATTGCACAGTCCCCAAGAAGGGGCAGGAGGAGCTGAGGTAGGTCCTAGATGAGATGTGTAGCCATTGCTGCTGGCTTTCCTTGGGGAGAATATCCAAAGACATGAGGGGCTCTGCCACTGGGCCTTTGGAGACAGGAAGTGGACTGACCATCCAATCTACCAGCTGTGCCAGCGACCCAGAACATCAGTCAGAAACCTCTCCCTATAATGCCTAATCAAATTAAGTATAAAAGACGATGGCATTTGCTTGTGATGAGAGCTGAATATAGTAAAAAAAAAAAAAAGAAAAAAAAATTTTTTTTTAAGGGACAAATACCACTTTCTCTGATTCTCAGATCCCACCTGAATTTGTTAAAGGATGTACTAGTTACCTCTTGCTGTATAACAAATAACCTCAAAACTAAGTGGTCTAAAACCACAGCCAATTCTGCCTATTGGCAATTTGGGCTGGGCTTAGCTAGGCAATCCTTCTGGTCTTGGCTGAGCTCCCTCAGGCATCTGCAGTCAGCCACAGGTGGGTTGTTAGCTGGCATTGCTAATATGTACTGTGCTCTTTTACCTGTCTGAGGCCTGAGCTGGACAACTGGGCTGACTCAGCTCTGGTCCACGGGGTCTCTCATCCTCCAGCAGGCTAGCTGGGGCTTCTTCACATGACCAGACAAGTTTTCAAGAGAAAGGAGTGCACAGGCCTCTTAGGGCTTGGATTCAGAACTGGCACATGATCACTTCTGCCACTTTCTGTTGGCCACAGCAAGTCAAAAGGCTAGCTCAGGTTCAAGGGGTGGGGAAACAGACTTCGCCTCTTGCTTGATGGGAAGAGCTGCAGAGTCATACTGTAAAGAGGTGTGGTTATAAACAGGGTAATAATCATGGTCATTTTAGCAAATAATACACATAGGAGTTCTTGATGGTACAGATGGTTAATATGTTTGGCTGCTAAGCAAAAAGAACTTGAAGTCCACCCAGAGGCACCTCTGATGAAAGGCTTGGTGATCTACTTCTGAAAAACCAGTGCCATGAGCTGAATTGTGTCCCTCAAAAGTATCTGTCAACTTAGCTGGGCCATGAGTCCCAATATTGTGTCATTGTCCACCATTTCATTTTATGTGATTTCCCTGTGTGTTGTAAATCCTATCACTATGATGAAATGAGATGGATTAGCGGCAGTAATATTGAAGAGTTATACAGGATCAGATAGTGTCATAAGCCAATCTCTCTGAGATATAAAAGAGAGAAGCGAGCAGAGAGATGGAGGACCTCACACCACCAAGAAGGCAGTGCCGGGAGTGAGCACGTCCTTTGGATCTGAGGTTCCTGTGCTGAGATGCTCCCAGAACAAAGGAAGATCAATGACAAGGACCTTCCTGCAGAACCAACAGAGAGAGAAAGCCTTCCCCTGGAGCCAGTGCCCTGATTTCGGACTTCTAGCCTACTGGACTGTAAGAGAATAAACTTCTCTCTGTTAAAATCATCCTCTTGTGGTATTTCTGTTATAGCAGCACTAGTTGACTAAGACAATCAGCCACTGAAAACCCAATGGAGCACAGTTCTGCTCTGACACACGTGGGGCCGCCACGAGTCTGAGTCAACTTGATGACAACTAGAAGCTTAACGTAAGTCCCATTGATAAACTACTTCATGCTACCCCAGGATGGTCCTCACTACTGTCCCTTCCTGTCTCTCTTTATTTGATTCAAATTACCCAGGAGAATGCTAAATAGATGGATGCTGACACCCAATCCCCATCTCGTCTCCACCCCATTCCCTGCACTTTGTACCTAATATTGTTGTTGGGTGACATAGATTCTGACTCATAGGACTCCATGTTACAGAGTAGAACTTCCCAATAGAGTTTTCTAGGCTATAATCTTTACTCTCATGGAGCCACTGGGTGGGTTTGAACTTCTAACCTTTTGGTTAGCAGCTGAGTTCTTAACTGTTGCGCCACCAGGGCTCCTTTTGTACCTAATAACCCCTTTGCCGTTGAGTTGATTTGGACTCATAGCAACCCTACAGGGTAGGATAGAACTGCCCCATAGTGTTTCTAAGGAGTGTCTAGTCGACTTGAACTGCTGACCTTTCGGTCAGCAGCTATAGCTCTTAACCACTGTGCCACAAGGGCTCCTTTGTACCTAATAAAAAAAGGCATGTTTAATTTTTCTAGAAACTTTAGACTAAAGAGACAGCTCCCTCCAACACACACACACACACAACTACAGTAAAACCTGTGAAAGGTGGAACCTGTGTAAGGTGGAAACCTGTCAGAGAAAGAAAATTCAAATATTTTCCACTAAAACGAGTGATAGAAAAGTGGTAAGACTGTTAAAGGCAGAAAACTTGTAAGACCTGGAAAAACAAGGCAGTAGAGTTCCGGCTCTCACAGTTTTCACTGTAATTAGGATGGTGCAGGCCTGTTGCTTCACCTCTCCTTTGGGGGAGATGACTACAGCTAGATCCTAATCCATTTCTCCACACCCTCATTCTTTTGAAAAAGTATATACTGGGCACCTGTGTTATGCCTATCACTGATCTAGTGTCTAGGCATATAAGGAAAAACCTAATAGAGTTCACAGTCTGGTGGGGAAAATAGACAAAAACAAAGACCACCTTAATCTGTTGTTTTAAGTGCAGTATTAGAAATGGGCACAGGACTGTAGCCCACAGAGACAAATAAGACTTGATGAAGGGGAGTGAGGCTGACACCTGAAATGAGTCTGAAAGGTAATGAACTATGAGCAGATACTACGGGGATAGGGAACCACAAGAGCAGTGAATAGAAGTATGTGATGCGATGGATCACTCTCATATGGCCTTTCTCACAATGGTCTTGTAACTCCCACCAAATAACTGAGTGGGATTATGCAAATAAGTTGCTTGTGGCCCACCAAGAAGATTGGACAGTTTGCTAATAATGTATATAAGGTACCTGGCACCCTTGTAGGAGTGGAACCCTAATGAGGGGATTGGTCAGTTTTGCCATCCCACTAGGCTTAAAATAAGCCATCTGAGAGGCAGAAAGGGGGGACCTCACTACTACCAAAAAGAACAGACAAGAGTGGAGCACATCCTCTGGACCTGGGATCCCTGCACTGAGAACCTCCTAGACCCAGGAGACAGAGAGAGAGAGCTGTAACACTGGAGACGGCACAAGACGACGGCAAGAAGCAGTGTCAGAGAAACGGCAGCAGCAGAACCAGGAGACTGGAGTGAGACTGCATGGTGGGCTTTCCGGCCCATGGAGAGGGAGTTGTGCACTTTTGGGCAGGAGGCTTGTTAGCCTAGTAGGGTGCCTTTGGGCACTTGTCAGTGGAGCTAGGCTAGCTGACCCATGGAGTGCAAGAGCTGAGAGCCTTTGGGCCAAGGTTTATTGGCAGAGTAGGGTGCTTCTGGGCACTTATCGGTGGAGCTAAAGAGCTTTGGGACACTTGCTCAAGCAGGGCAGAAGCTGGGCCACCCCAAGAGGCCCAAGAGGCCTGAGGAGCTGAGGGTTTGAGGGTCAGGAGGCTGAAGACCAGAGAGAGGCCTGCCTGTGGACATGGCTGAAAAGCTGTCCTGACCAAGGAACTATATCCTGAGTAGTTCCTAATCCTGAATTGTAACCTATTACTTCCCTAATAAACCCCATAATAGTACGTATTGTCTGTGAGTTCTGTGTGACCACTGCAACAACTTATTGGACCAAGCAGAGGAGTAAAGAGTGCTGTGGAAGGGACAGCTGGTGTAGGACTTGGTAAAAAGGTTGGAGAAAAGAGGTATGTCTGACCTCCACCTCATAGGAATCAGCCTTGGGCTGATGCTACTGATGGTGATTCTCCCCCATTACGAAGTTAGAAGAGGTCAGACACCTATGCCATACCATTTTTACAAAGCAAGAAATAGCCTGATGTGAGCTGGAAGGTTGAGCTATTCTGTCTCACCACTGCACAGGGGGAGCAACAAATTAAGCTGAAGCTGTGGGCCTTGTGGGCTATGGCAATGATTTTGGACTTTCCACAGAAGGTAATGAGGGTGGAAGGGTTTAAGCATGGGATTGGAATAATCTGTATTTTTACATTATTCTGGCTTCTGTGTAGGAAATGGATTGACAAGTGAGGGTGGGAGGTCATAGGTCACTTAGAAGGTGATGGTAGTAATCCTGTTGAGAGGGGAGGTAGCCTGGCCTTGGAGACCAGTGGTGAGCAAGAACAAGGGGTGATCTTTCTGGTAAATACTTAAGAGATAACAACTGGCAGAGCTTATAGTTTGACTGGCTATACTGGCCAAAGGAGAGGGAGTTGGGTTTACACACTTCCAGCTTGGGTGACTGGGTAAAATCTCCACAGATGCATAGAACATAAAGGCAAGAGCAGGCTGCAGGAGCTGGTGGTCAGAGTTTCCCGGGTTGAGTTTTGAGGTGTCTATGGAAATTCTGGAAACCGTGGTGGCGTAGTGGTTAAGTGCTACAGCTGCTAACCAAAAGGATGGCAGTTCAAATCTGCCAGGCGCTCCTTGGAAACTCTATGGGGAAGTTCTACTCTGTCCTACAGGGTCGCTATGAGTCGGAATCAACTTGACGGCACTGGGTTTGGTTTGGGTTTGGGTTTTATGGAGATTCTAAGTGGAGATGCTAAAGAAGCAAATGACATACTAGAATTAAACATAAGAGAGAGGACTGGAGTCATTGGGGTACAAAAGAGAGTGAAACCAAAAAAGTAGATTAAATCTGGGCTAGGTTACAGGATAGAGACAAGAGAAGTATTTAGGATGAAACTTACGGAGCAGCAACATATAAAAGGTTCTTGGCAAAGCAGGAGCTCATGAAAGAGAAGAGAAACAGCTGGTGGGGTACAAGGAGAACCACAGGAACTCAGTATCCACGAATACCCCAAAAAACCAAATCAAACCCGTTGCTGTCGAGTAGATTCCGCATGAATACCCAGGGAACAGGAAATTCAGGATGATGGGAATGACCGATAGTTTCCAATGCAGCCCAGTAACATGAAGACTGAAGAGGATGCCCAATTTATTTGGCAGTTTAGGAGGTAACGACCTTAATAAATAAGAGCAAAAAGTTATCCAGTGCTTTCATAACCTAGACAACATGCTAAGCCTTTTATTTGAATTTTTAAAATTAATCCTTATAACAACTCCACAGTTACAGCAATAGCTAACATTTTTTAAGTGATTACCATGTGTCACGGATCATCTAACTTATTCTTACAACCATCATATGAGGTTGGTTCTATGGTTATCCCCATTTTAAGTAAGGTTAAGTAGGTTGCCCAAGGTCATACAACTAGTAAGTGATAGGAATGGGATTCAAACCCTGGCAGTCTAGCCAGAGAGCTCACACTCTGAACCTTGGTGTTATACTGCCTCCCCCCCAAATTTTCCTTTTCATTTTACAAATGAGGACACTGAGCCCAACATCACAAAGCTCATACATGGCATAACCAGGATTTGAACCCAAGTAGGCCCACTTCAGTCTTAGGAGAAATACAGTCAGAATGCTCCTTAGAAGCTAGAATGGTAAGACTTTGGCTCACTTTCTTTGGACACATCATCAGAAAGACCATTTGCTAGAAAAGAACATCATGTTTGGTGAAGAAGAAGGTCAGCAAAAACAAGGGAAACCCTCAGTGTGGTGGATTGACATAATAGACTCAACGATGGACTCAAACATACCAGCAATCACGAAGATGGCGCAGGACTGGGCAACATTTTGTTCTGTTATACAGAAGGTCACCATGTATCAGTGCCAACTCAATGGCAACTAACAACAGCAACGGGCTCACTTCAGAGCCCACACGCTTATGAACAACCACGCTGCCCAGTAAGAGCAAGAGTAGCCTCTGCACAGTGGCGGGGTAGAAGCGAACCCACAAGAGACTACGGTATATCTGGGAGGTCAGGAGTGGACCTACAGGAGTGTCTCCTCACAGTGACAAAGGGTGGGAGATTCAGAGAGAAGGAAACGAGCAGAGCTCTTCCTGCTGCAAACTTGCCCTCAGGGCTACTGAAAAGATGGAAGTCCAGTCCCTCCAACTAAAACTTAGGCTCACATGGGTGCCTTGACAGGGCTCTGGAGTACTGGGGCATGACCCCTTTCCTCCCTGCCAAAGATGTTGTCCTGGCCTTCAGAGTGGTCTTCAAGAGAAACCTTGCTGCTTCCCCCAAGTACCAGGCGGTACCAGCTCCTTAAGGGGAATGAGGAGGTAATATGTTGTCTCTCCGGAAGCTTTCGCCCAATGTGCCAATTTATATTCATTGTGATTCTGCAATTATTTACTGCATTCCCATGGGTGCAGCACCAGCTGGAGCCAAACTTGGTAATAGTTTCTTGCCTCAACCTCAGCAATCATGTATTGCATTCCAGCTGATGGTATGTACACTGATATAAATTGTTCATCAATAAAAACATGTCTCTTAAGAGCCTTATTTATCTTTTGGAAGTGTCATAAAATAATCATATACATTCATCATGCCATATTCTGCCCTTAGTCTTCATTACAGAATTCCCCGTTAACTTGGCATAGATCAAGGTTAGTACATGGCCAATGAAAGGCATATTTTTAAAAAGACCAACTGGGTCGCTCCTGCCCACCACCTCGGAGGCTGCAAGATTGTCTTCTCCCTGTATGGTTTCTCGAGTTCTGCATTCTCCACAATGGAACAACTTCCCCCATAGGGTTTCTACCTCAGCCCCCACTTCCCGTTACATACTGATCTCATGGTGGGAAAATCTTCCTGCCTTAAAACTCCAGCGTTCTTTCCTCTCCCTCACCCGATGTCTTTCTACTCACTGTAGCATGGCACCTAAAATCATGGGCAGCCTTCTAAAGGTGCTTCCAGATGCTGAATGGTCCTTTGTCTTTGGTCTTCAGTCATTTTGTGTTCACTGAAAGGTTTTGATCCTTCAGGCTTCCATCCTTAATTGGAATATGTCACTTTCCACCGCCTGATTTTCTACTGCTTTATTTCTTTTAATCGGTTCTTGATTTAGTTAGGATAAAGGTTAAGCTACTGTAACAGTAAGACCCCCCAAAAACAACGGCTTTAAAAGGTTGTATTTTCTCTCTTGTCCTGAGGGAAGGAGGGGAGGCAGCTCTGCTCCACAAGATCATCCCAGAACCTAGGTTCCCGCCGTCTTATTGCTCCACAGCCCTCAGTTGCATGGTCAAAGCTGAGTCATAGGTGCATCTGACATCTGTGTTCAAGCTTATGGGATAGGAAAAGAGGAATTTCAGAAAACTGGCTTCACTTTCATATGGAGATCGCATGGAAGTTGCACACAATACTTCCTCTCATCTCCCCTTGACCTACACCTGGTCCCAGGGATGCACATAGCTGCTTTCTGCCCATATAAATTCTCTTACCATGTATGGAAAAGAGAGGGAATGGATTTTGCGTAAAGTTCAGTCTCCTCCACAGTTGTACTTGGTAGCGTTCTCTAAGATTGAACTACTCAGAATCAAACATCCAAAAAACTAAAACCAAACCCAGTGTCATCAAGTCGATTCCAACTATTAGGGACCCTATAGGACAGAGTAGAACTGCCCCATAGAGTTTCCAAGGAGCGCCTGGTGGATTTGAGCTGCCAGCCCTTTGGTTAGCAGCCGCAGCACTTAACCGCTACGCCACCAGGGTTTCCAGAATCAAACATACCGCAGTTAAAAGGGAAACTTTCCTCAGAATAGGATTTGTATAGAAACATGACATATAAAGCCAATAAACAGCTGGGTGGTAGACTCTGTCACCATGCCGCACATCTGTTTGAACTAAAACTTTTTCTTAAAAATTAATATTAAAAAAGGCCTTCCTAGAAAGAGCTCATCCTTGACTTCTGAATCATACACAGGGCATCCTATGCATCAGCAAATACTGTGGGTTCTACTTTGAATATGGTATATATTCAGGATGTGACCATTTCTCACTGCCTCCACCACTAATGCAAGCAATCATCAACTCTCTGCTTGATATTTCAATAGCCTTCTGATTGCTGGAATTTTGCCACCCCCCCACCCCCACCATTCTACTCTCAACATAGTAGCCAGAATGGCCCACTTAAAATATAAATCAGAACGTGTCAGTCCTCAGCTCAAAATCCTCCAATGTCTTCCATCTTAATCAGGAGTAAAATCCAGAGTTTTTGCAACGATCTATAAGGCCTACATTTGATCTTATCTTCTACTAGTCTCCCCCTGGCTCCTCCATCTCATCTCTTACCTCTCTTCTCCTGTTCCCTATCCCTCCCAAATCTGCTTCAGCCACACTGGCCTTCCATGCTATTTCTAAAATAGGCCCCACCATTTTGATTTGGCTATTCCCTCTGCATGGAATGCTCCTCCCCTAGATGCCCACATGGCTCCCTCCCTCACCTCCTCCAGATCTCTCCTCCGATGTCGCCTCTCAGTGAGGTTCTCCCTGACCAATCCACACAAAATAGCAATCCCATACTCAGTGCTATGCTTGTCAATGTTTAACAACCAGCTGTCCTGGGGGAAAAAAAAAACTCCTGAATTGTAGCTTTTTGTGTGTGATGTAAACATTCCCATCATGACCGATTTCCAGCTACCAACATGAGGTCATTGAACACAGGGCTGGGGAGAGATGCTCAGAATCTTCAAATGCTAGTGCAAGTGACTCCAGCACACCACCGCCCACACTTCCCCAGCATTCTCTGTCCCTTTACCTTGCTTATCACTGTTGTACATACTATATATTCATAAACTTGCTTATTAATAGTGTGTCTCCCCCACCCAGGACAATGTGAGCTGGGTGAGAGCAGAGACTATGTCTTTACCACCATATCTCTATCATCCAGAACATCTTAGGCACTGAATAATATTCATTGAATGGATGAATAAATTAAATGGCAAAGGATCCAGACAACTCCCACAAGAGAAAACACATTATAAACAAATGTATGTGAAAGCATTCTTCACCACTTGCACTAATTGTCTAAATTAGTACCCATCATTGGGGGAGGGAGGAATGCTGTCCAGAGAACATGGAATTCCTTAATTGAAACAACCGGAGGAGCAGCCTAGACAGAACTCATGCCACACTAGAACAGTCCAGAAGACAATCACTTCTAATAGGGTCTCAGGGGAAGCAGGGAGATTCTAGTTGGGTTTAACAATCAGTGAAAACAGATTCAGGGTGAAGTTGGAGGTTGTGAGGGATGTCCTAGAAAGTCAAGGTCAGCAGGATATGGTAGATGGGTAGGTCTTCCTGGCTTAAAGGGTCATATAGAGGAAGGACATCAATAATCCAAGAAATGCAATTGAAACAGATATGGGGCACCAAGTTTCAGCTACCACATTAATAATTCAATTTTTAGTGGCAACAGCCAGTGTGGGAAGAGTTGGGAAGGAAATAATACCCTCATACACAGCTGGCAACGTTGTAAGTTGGCTCAACCCTTTTGGAAGGCACTAGGGTTGCTCTGAGTCAGAATCGACTCGACGGCACTGGGTTTTGGTTTATGTGTTAAGAAGAATAAAAATGTTCATACCTTTTGACCCAGTAAGCCCATCCCTGGAGTTTTACCCAAAGGAACAATTTAATAGAAGAAATCAGCTATAAATACAAAGACGTTCATACAGCAATCACTATTGTAGTAAAAAATTGAAAATGAATGAAATTCTCATTGATAAGGAATGATTAAATAAATGATGGTACATGGTAATACTCAATGGTCTTTTTCATAAAGCCCTACAACATACTTATGAAAATCATATTAAAAAAAGCAACACTAATAATGCTTATGACATAATGTTGAATGGAAACCTAGACTACAAGGTTGTAGACTATGGCTGCAAATCTTTAAAACCATATTTGCAACTCAGCAAAGACTAAAGGAGAATGTGCAAAAATTATGATGTTTATGGGAAAGGTTTTTTTTTTTTTTTGTAGAATTAGCTCTACTGTATTACTAAAGTTTTAATGTTAATAAGCCTTTGAAAATAGAAAATTATTTTCCACTAAAATGGAGGGCTAAAGAGTGAGGACAAGACACCCCTTCTCTTGGTGGCTTATCTGCTACTATGGCCCCATGAAATCCACCAGGGCTGGAAATTGCTGAGGAACATGGGGACACAAAGTCTCTGCATGGAGCACTGTCCAGGCTGGCCACAGTGAGCACTCAATCCTTCCTACCCACTTGGTCTGGAGTAGAAAATCACCGGAACATTGGATTTGGGGAGCTTCTTGGGGGTCGGTGTGTGGGGGGGTTCACATTTCCTGCCTATAAACAAAGAGAACAGCTTGAGGCAATAAACTTCATGATGTCATTTTCTGCCTGTCAAGCTAAACACTGACCAGCAGCCCCCGGCTCTAAGGCCAGGGTGGGAAAAGACTCAGCCTTCCTTATTAGCAATACCCTGGGTGGTGCAAACAATTAAGGAGCTTAGTTGCTAACGAAAAGGTTGGAGGTTTGGATCCACCCAGAGGTGCCTTGGAAGAAAGGCCTGGTGACCTACTTCCGAAAATTCAGTCATTGAAAATCCTATGAAGCACAGTTCTACTCCAGCACAATTGGGGTCCCAACGAGTTAGAGTTGAGGCAACTGCTTTTTTCCTTAGTTAGTAGCTGAGGAACCTTCTGCCCCGGGAGCCTCCACTGCTGGAGGAGAGCTGGGGGTTTCCAACAACTGTTCAATTAGTCTGAGTCCACTGGCACACTGCTTTCAGAACAACCCCGGTGCTGGGAGTAAAAAGTGGCATGATTCCTTCCTATCCTAACTTATCTTTTTTAACACCTCACTTTTCCAAACTCTTCCACACGCTATGATGAGAGCCATATAATTTCACAGAGACAATACTTGGTCTGGGTCATATCATCTATTCCTCTGACTCTGGATAAAGCTACATTTAAAAATCCCCCATAAAGACTTCTAAGTCAATTGGCATAATAAACTCTATTATGAAAACATTCTGCAACCCACTTTGAAGTGTGGCATCTGGGGTCTTAAATGCTAACAAGCAGCCATCTAAGATGCATCAATTGGTCTCAACCCACCTGGATCAAAGGAGAATGAAGAACACCAAGGTCACATGATAACTATGAGCCCAAGACTGAAAGGGCCACATGAACTAGAGACTTACATCATCCTGAGACCAGAAGAACTAGATGGTGCCCGGCCACAACCGATGACTGCCCTGACAGGGAGCACAACAGTGAACCCCTGTTGGAGCAGGAGAACAGTGGGATGCAGACCCCAGATTCTCATAAAAAGACCAGACTTAATCGTCTGACTGAGACCAGAGGAATCCCGGCGGTCATGGTCCTCAAGCCTTCTGTTGGCCCAGGACAGGAATCATTCCCGAAGACAACTCGTCAGACATGGAAGGGACTAGACAATGGGCTGGAGAGAGATGCTGATGAAGAGTGAGCTACTTGTATCAGTTGACACTTGAGGCTGTGTTGGCATCTCCTGTCTGGAGGGGAGAGAGGGTTAGAAACTGGCAAAACGGTCACGAAAGGAGAGACTGGAAGGAGGGAGCGGGCTGACTCATTAGGGGGAGAGTAAATGGGAGTATGTAGTAAGGTGTATATAAGCTTATATGTGAGAGACTGACTTGATTTGTAAACTTTCACTTAAAGCACAATAAAAATTATTAAAAAAAAAAAATCCCCCATAAAAAGAGTTTTCAGCACAACTGGACTGGACCAAAAGCAAAGAATTTTCCTAAATAAACTGAATACTTTGAAGGTCAGTGGAGCAAGGGTGGGGGTTTGGGGACTATGGCTTCAGGGGACACCTAAGTCAATTGGCAAAATAAATTCTATTAAGAAAACATTCTGCATCGCACTTTGAAGTGTGGCATCTGGGGTCTTAAATGCTAACAAGTGGCCATCTAAGATGCATCAATTGGTCTCAACCCACCTGGATCAAAGGAGAAAGAAGAACACCAAGGTCTCAAGGTAATGATGAGCCCAAGAGACAGAAAGGGCCACATGAACTAGAGGCTACATCATCCCGAGACCAGAAGAACTAGATGGTGCCCGGCCATAACTGATGACTGCCCTGACAGGGAACACAACAAAGAACCCCTGAGGGAGCAGGAGAACAGTGGGATGCAGACCCCAAATTCTCATAAAAAGACCAGACTTAATGGTCTGACTAAGACTAGAAGAATCCTGGTGGTTCGTGGTCCCCAAACCTTCTGTTGGCCCAGGACAGGAACCATTTCTGAAGTCAACTCAGCAGACATGGATTGGACTGGATAATGGGTTGGAGAGAGATGTTGATGAGGAGTGAGCTACTTGCATGAGGTGGACCCTTGAGACTATGTTGGCATCTCCTGTCTGGAGGGGAGATGGGAGGGTAGGGGGGTTAGAAACTGACAAATGGTTACGAAAGAAGAGACTGGAAGGAGGGAGCTGGCTGACTCATTAGGGGGAGAGTAAGTGGGATTATGTAGTAAGGTGCATATAAGTTTATGTGTGAGAGACTGACTTGATTTGTAAACTTTCACTTAAAGCACAATAAAAATTATTAAAAAAAAAAAAAAGTTGTTGGCCCTAGTCTGAATCTTATCCATGGAAAAATACTCTCCAGCCTCTTGTGGCTCTACCCATTTGAAAGGCAGAGCAGGGTTCCACAGCTCAACCCATTTGCAAGTCCTACTAAAATAATTACCTTCCACACTGTGGCTGCATTTTACCGCCCCCTTTCCAACCTTCCTGTCAGCTGGAACTGAAGGTGGTTGCACTTAAGAATTACTTCGCCATCATCATCATTGTGTTTACTGAGCCCACCCTTTGCCAGGCATGGCACTAAGCTTTTTTTTTTTTTTAACCCATTTAATCTTCACAACAGTTCTATGTTAGTATCCCCATTTCATGGATGAGGTAACCGAGGCACAGCAAAGCTAAGTAACTTGCTCAAGGTCAACCAGGACTTGAACTATCTTTTCGTTTGATTCCAAAAACCTGCCCCATGTCCACTATGCCCCCTGCCTCCCTTTATACACAACTATTCACACCAAACAGAAGCATAGTGTTCACAATGGAAAAGCTTCCAAAGTTCAATTTCCTTGCTAAAATATTTCTTAATTGCTAGGAATTCACTTTAGTACAACCATGAACTCACACTGATGACCAGACTCCAGGGAGGCCGAAAGCTTCCAACAACAGCCCAAACCAGCAAATGCTTCCTCAGAAGTGACCCTCAAATGCAGCCTCGTGCTCTGGGATGAAAGAGATGGGGTCTTCAACTAAAAAAGAAGTGCGACAAAACCACATGATACTTCTGGGTCTAAATAATCCTGCTTGGGGCCCTCCAACAGGACAGAACCCAGAGAAGAAGCATCTTCCCTACCAGAGAAGTAAGGTGACCATAGGTGGTCTGGCCAAGGGCAGGAGAGGCTGTAGGAAGCAAGGAGGCAAACCACAGCCCGAGGTAGTACTGGAGAACTGCTGGAATGGCTGGCAGCAAGAGTCCCAGGAACTACTTGTAGGGTTCCCCCCCTCCCAGGATCTCCCTGAGATAGCATAATCGGGTTGAGGTCCTTAAAGGAGGCTGGTTTCCTGCAGTTCAACAGGTGGAACAGGAATATGCAATTATGGGAGCAAAATATGTATCTCATTATTAGTGTAGCTTCATCTATACCCACGAGCCGGTAATGAAAAATACTCCGGTCCTAAAAACAAAGCTTGCCATAAAACTTCCTGTTCACAAACCTCTGCTATCCTGCAATGACCTACAGGATAAAAAAAACCCAACACCTCCTCAGTTTGGCACATAAGGCCTTTTGTGGTCTGACCATTATTACCTTCCTGACTAGCCTTGGCTCCCCTGTGGCACTGTCCCCCCTATTTTCTCCTAAATACAACATTTCCTTGTCCATCTCTTTGCCTGCGCCCCAAGCTGCATTCTCTCTGGGATGTCCCCTGCCTTTCCTTTTGCTACTCCTACTACTTAATTTGCAAGGCCTTCTAAACCATAGCAACTCCTCAAATCACTTCTCTCACTTCCTGCTCCTTGCTCCCCTATCTTTTAGGTTTCAAAACACACAGCATTCAGCCTTGTTCAGACACTCCCCATATTGTGTGGTAGTGGTTGGTTTTCACACTTGCCTTCCTTACTCTCCCGGCAGCCAGTAGACAGCCTACCCCTTTTCCTTGAGACTCTTGCGTCAAACCCTACTAAAATATGGAGAGAGTTCATTAGTCCATAGGCTAGGTAATCCTGCGTCTATTTGAAAATAAGCCAAAAGGAGGAGGCTATTAGAAACCTTCACAGTGACAGACACTTTTTAGGAAGCAAGACCTGGAGCATGGCATGTGGGATGAAACAGGGATAAGTGACTCACGGAATCGCCTGAATGATGGTTCCTGGAGTGAAGTGGACATTCAGCGAACGTTGGCTGAAACCAGCCTTTCCATTGGCCTTGACTTCCTGTAGGTTTGTACTTGGAATCCCTTCCCAGTGAGACTGTAACTGTCAGAATTCTACTAGGTCATGCATGGGAAAACTTTCAGCGTGTTGTTGTTAGTTAGAGTTGAGTCAGCTCTGACTCATGGCGGCCTTGTGTGTAACAGAAGGGAACATTGCTCAGTCCTGAGCTTTCTTCATGATCACTGGTCCTTTTAGCACAAAGACGAGTTTTTCATTTAAATAACCCGGGAAAATTGAAGAGTATGAACTGGCTACGTTGTCCCCCTCACCATGTCCCTTGCCTGGGACACTGGCACTCTCTCTGCTCCTTCATTCTCTAGGTTCCCTGAAGCACCTTTCTCCTCACCCTCCTCCCCAGTCACCCCAACAGCACTGGCTTAGACAGGCCTCCTGGTTTGTCTACCGCCCACTACCACTCCTCCTCGCACTCCTTCTTCCATGATCATCTACTAGGCTGTTGGGTTCAACTCTCTGGCCACATGATAAAGGGCAGTATTCAGAGCAGGTTCTATGATGCAAGTTACCTTACCGAGATCACTGTGTTATCAAACACACCACATTCAGAGCATCTGTTTCCAAAAAACCGTCACTGGCCATTCAGATTTCTAAAAGGCTCCTCTTGTGGGTTTACTTTAGGGTAGACACAGGATACCTGGACTTCTAGCTTAAGAATCCCCTCCATAGTTTAACAGGATTTGACACAGAAGCCTCAAAAAAAAAGATGGAAATGGGCTTTTCAGTTGACCCCAGATGATTTGCTTCGCCTAAATTAATTCATCCTTGGAAATCAGCCAGGAATACCAAGGCCAGCCCCCTTGGCTCTTGGTGAATGCAGTGGGATTGCCTGGGGGAAGACTAAGCCCGGGTCTGCCTTGTCAGGCAGTGGAGGAACCCTCCAGAACTCCAGTTCAGACTTGGACACAACCCCTCCAAGTCCTGCCTTGCTACCAGGTACAAGCCACATTTTGGGAAGGGGCAAAGTTGGGGCAGGTCTAGAGAGACAGCTACATGGCCATTTCACGCATGGGCTTGCCCAAGGGCCAAGTTCAACCACAGACCCTAGAGCCACCAATACTGACCCCAGGATATACTATCTACCCAGCGTTCACTGGAATAAACTGGGCTCCCTGTAGACACCTGGAGGTCAGAGAGACCCTCCAAGATCCAGTCTGGTCCCTAGAGACACAGAGCCCAGGGAGATGTCCCCACCATTCTCGCCGGTGGGGCCCAGTCTTGCCTGGCTGCTCCTCTATTCTAATCTCCAAGAAGGTCCATTGCTTCTCCTGGGAATTCTCCTGGAATAAAGCCTGGCTGAAACTTGGCACTTAGGTGTGTGAGGTGAGTTCGTGTCCTGTTGCATCTCAGGACCCAGGAAGGCACAGACTGTGTGTCAAACCGAGCCTTCCCTGGGAGGTTCCCTGAGCCTTCTGACTGACAGAGCTGTGGCTGAGGAAAGAGGGTGACTGGAAGAATGTGCCAGACAGTGTGAAAAGCCACCAGACAAGGCGATAAGCAGGCAGCCAGGGCATGTGGGAAGCAAGAGTAAAGGGCTGAGGCCCTGATGCATGAGCCAGGCATCAGAAAATGAGCTCCTGTCTTAAGTCAGCCTCTGAGGCCAGCCAGCAGTACCTGGGAGACAGGTCAAAGGGCAGACCCGGCAAGAGGAATAGTCCCACCCAAAGTCCTGGGGCACAGGCAAGTTTAGCCAGCTGCTGGAGTGAAAGAGTGACCAGAGCAGGGTTTGGGGCTTCTTAATTCTCTCCAGCCAGAAGGCAAAATAGGCCCAGGGGCCTCCTGAGTCTGCAGGAGGGTGGCCAGGGAACCCCATCTATGAGGAGAGAAGGGCTCCATGTGCTACCAGCCAGCTGAGGGGAGACTTCACCCCTGGGGCAGTGACCCTCTGTCCTGTGCCTGTGTACAGGCCGAGCTCAAGCTGGCTATGAAGTAGCTCAGTTCTCCAGGGAGCTGGCAGGGAGAGGGGTCCTCTCAACCTGAGGAAGAAGGATAGCATCTGAGAGCACCTCCTTGCCTTCTGGTCTTTTAAGGGGTAAAAGTGGCTGAGACTCTCAGGACTACAGAACAAATACTAGCCCAAGTGGGCAACTCTACAAATTAGGATTATAAAGGGAAAAGGCTCTCTTGTTTTGAAGATCACAGAACTTCTATATCCAAATGAACTCTGTCTTCCAAAAGCTTTTGGTGTTGTTGTGTGCCATTGAGTTGATGCGCCTCATAACGACCCTATATGACAGAGCAGAACTGCCCCATCGGGTTTCCAAGTTGTAATTATTACAGGAACAGACTGCCAGGTCTTTTCTCCTGCAGAGTGGCTAGTGGGTTCTAATCACCAATCTTTCAGTTAGCATCAGAGTGCTGAGCCATTGTGCCACCAGCGCTCCTTCTTCCAAAAGCATCATTCTGGAAAATGATACACGTCTGTCTTAGTTTCTCAGTGCCGCTATGACAGAAATACCACAAGTGGGTGGCTTTCACAAAAAATTTATTTTCTCACAGTTTAGAAGGCTACAAGTCTGAATTCAGGGTGCCAGCTCTAGGGGAAGGCTTTGTCTCTCTGTCGGCTCTGGGGAAAGGTCCTTGTCTCTTTTCAGCTTCTGTTCCTTGGCCATCTTCATGTGGTATGACTCTTCCCCTCCGTCTGTTCTTCCTCCTCTCTGTGCCTAAGCAGCTGTTTTCATATCTCAAAGGTGACTGACTTAAAACACACCCTAAGCTGATGT
Source organism: Elephas maximus indicus (assembly GCF_024166365.1). Lineage (NCBI taxonomy): Eukaryota > Metazoa > Chordata > Mammalia > Proboscidea > Elephantidae > Elephas > Elephas maximus. The sequence continues at coordinate 45,571,343 of NC_064838.1, forward strand.
AGTCTCATTAACATAAAGGCCTATTCTCAAATGGAATTATAGCCACAGGTATAGGGGTTTAGGATTTACAACACATATTTTGGGGGACACAGTTCAATCCGTGACAACGTCTTATACCCTGGTGATGCCATTACTGGAGATACTTTGAGATACTTCCGATGGTGGCCTCCAGAGATCATTTACAAGGCACCTGGGAGAACAGTATCATCACTATAAAACCACACCTTGCTTTTGCCCGAGAATGGTATCACCCAGCGTGTTAGTCAGGCCTTTAGATTACCAGGATCAGAAAACCAACTAGCTCAGGTAGACGAACGTACTGGCCGCCCAACACCTGGAACACACAGGGGTGTAACTGGTGAAAAGGGGGACAAGGAACTCAATGACCCTGGGGCACTCTCTCTCTAGCTCTCATTTCTGTGCCTTTTCTCCCATTTACCAGAGACCTGCTTTGTCCGCTAGGCTGAAACCGTGGACACTGGAAGCTGCCAGACTTACTTCACCCAGTTTCATCACGGAGAGGAAGGAAGTATAACCTTCCCTTAGGCCCAATTTGTTAAGCCTGGGCGTGGACTCTGGTCCTGCTCCACTTTTCAGAGTCTTCTTATGTTTGTTTTATATCTAATATCCAGGACTTTTAGTCATATTTAGAGGGAGAATAAGTAAAAGTGCTTCTACTCCACCTTCCCAGAAGCCGAAGCCCGATGGAGCATTGCTAACTCATTTATTGTCTTTTTTCTATTTATTTTTAAATACTTAAGACTCTCTAGTACATGTGATTTTGAATTCTGCCTTTTTCTTCACTTAGCATTATAATGTAAATGTGATTTTAATGAGTACAGAATAATCCATCACACTGATATTATTTAATTTCTTTAGCCATTTTCTTCTTAACCGTTTGAATGGTTACCAATGTTTTGTTCTGTCGTTCCTTCAGCCCGTCTCTTAATGAACTTGTGGCTTGTTTCCAAGGTGCTACTGATGTAAATACCACTGGAGCTAACATCTTTGTACAGAAAGCTTTAGTTCTGCATTTGGGAGTCATTTTTGCAGCATAAGTTGCTAGAATTGAGGTTATTGAATTCAAAGATGAGAATATCAGAAACTGCATTTTTTTTTAACGTGGTAAATATGTATGTAACAAATCATTTGCCATGTCAACATTCATCACATGTACAATTCAGTGACATTAGTTATGTTTACCATGTTGTTCAACCATTACTATTATCTGTTTCCAAATTGTCCCATCACCTTCAACAGAAGCACAGCGTCCCCTAAGCAGTGAGTCCTCTTTCTCCTCCTCCCTCCCACCCACTCCTTATAACCACTTATAAACTTTGGTCTCTATAGACTTCATTGCATATTTTTTAAAGTATGGTTTAGAATGAGTCGACGGTTTTGGTTTCTATGAGACATCAATAAAAACTTGCCTGTAGTATTTAGATTCAAAGGGCCCAAATGCTCTCATGCCAATTTTGATTAGAGAATGAGCATATTGCCAGCCTGACTTAGGCTTAGCCATCCTGATCCTCCTTGCAGGAATCCTGCATCAATCTGCAAGTCAGGAATCAGTTATTCGCATCTGTGTGCCTTAGACACATTACTTCAAAAGAAGGACTAATAAATCCTTTATGACTCCGTACCTTATCTTATATCTTCATTAGGGTACATATTCTAGTAATAAATAATTTTGGAGTAGTCATGTGTGCTACAATTTATATCTTTATAACTTCTTTAAAAAAAAAAAAAAGCAGTTGCCATCGAGTGGATTTCGACTCACAGTGACCCCACACGTGTCAGAGTAGAACTGTGCTCCACAGGATTTTCAGTGGTTGTTTTTTTGGAAGCAGATTGCCAGGCCTTTCCTCTGATGCACCTCTGAGTGGACTTGAACTTCCAAACTTTCAGTTAGCAGCTGAGCACTTTAACACGTCATTATAAAATGAGGGCTACACCCAAGCTGCCCAAATCTGTACCCATGAGCCATGTGCGGCTATCTAAATTTAAATTAATTAGACTTAAGTAACATTAAAAATTCAGTTTCTCGTTTGCACCAGCCACACTCAGTAGTTACATGTGGCTAGTGGCTGCTGTGTTGGACAACACAGATTATAGGAATCTTCTATAAACACAGAAAGTTCTGTTAGCTGGTGCTGGAAAAACAATTTTGGGAAGGGGAGTCAGCTGTCATAGAAAACATCTGTTTCAAAATTTAAGAACCCGTTGCCACTGAGTCTATTCCGACACATAGTGATCCTATAGAACTGCCCCACAGGCTTCCCAAGGCTGTGAATCTTCATGGGAGCAGACTGCCACATATTTCTTCCACAGAGCAGCTGGTGGATTCGAACTGCCGACCTTTCAGTTAATAGCCAAGCACTTAACCACTGCACCACCAGGGCTCCTTGTTTCATTATTACCTTTCCACAAATCAATTCGTATTTGTAATGAACTACATCATCCAACTCATGGAAGACACAAAGGAGTCCCCACCTCGAGAGGCTGACATGACCAGCAATTGGTGGTTTACTAGGTGCCACCACTAAACACAGCCACTTCCCAACAAACCCAAGACAAGGTGCCATTTTACACATAACGAGAAACTCTGGTGAACAGACTCTCGCCCCGTTCATTATAACTAATTTGTTTGGAAGAAATGCTTTAATATGCTGCTCAGGGTAGATGGTGAGACTTCAAGATTAAACGAAACGTATAAGAGACGCTCAGCAAGTTGCTCAATAAGAGAATAGCTCGTTCTCCTGACAGGGAAACAGAGGCTAGAAAAATGTAATATCTGGAAGGCCTAAGCATGAGCCACAAGTGGAATGCCTCAACGTCTCAAAAAAGCCTCAGATGATGTAGAAAGCAGTCCCTGTGTGGTGCGAACAGTTTATGTGCTCAGCTCCTAACCGAAAGTTTGGAGGTTGGAGTCCACCCAGAGGTGCCTCAGAAGAAAGGCCTGGCGATCTACTTCTGAAAAATCAGCCTTTGGAAACCCTACGGAGCACAGTTGTACTGGTTGCCAGGAGTCAGAATCAACTTGAAGGTGCCCGGTGGTGGCGGTGGTGATGTTGGGGGCAGTGGTGGGGGTGGCAGTGGTAGGGGCAGTGGTGGGGGTGGCAGTGGTAGTGGTGGTGGTGGTGATGGTGGTGGTGGTGACGGTGTTGGCAGTAGCGGTGGTGGCGGTGGCGGGGGTGGTGATGGTGGTGGTGGTGACGGTGTTGGCAGTAGCGGCGGTAGGGGTGGTGATGGGGTGGTGGGGGTGGTGGCAGTGGCGGTGGTAGGGGTGGTGGTGGGGGTGGTGGCAGTGGCGGGGTGGTGGCAGTGGCGGTGGTAGGGGTGGCGGCAGCGGTGGTGGGGGTGGCAGCAGTGGTGGTGATGGAGGTGGTGGGAGGGGCGGTGGTGATAGGGTTGGCAGTGGAGGCAGTGGTGCTGGATGCAGAAAGCACCGTCAGCCCTGCCGTTTCACGCCACGCATGCCCCAGAGATGCAGCGAGGGTACGGTCTGGTGCCTCCCACTTCAGAAGCAGAAAGACCTCAGTTCAATGCTGGATTCCCGCCAGTTGTGAGCACGTGTTCAAGCTTCAGAATCCTGACCTGCTGTGTGGAGATAACATCACCTAACATGGATGTCTGCTTGATACCCGAATTGAAGGAAAGACAAGAGCTTCATCAATTACCCCTCCCAGGTCATCCTGGGCTACATGCCACCATGGCCTAAGACAGGCACCAAGAGAGCCACCAACGTGGCTTTTTCACTCCACGGCCGACGGATACCAATCGACGCAATGTTGAGGAGGGGCCTGTCTGTGCTCACCTGAGAAGGAAAGGATGGGCTCCCCAACATCCATGAGCTGGTGGCTCACCCCAGGCTGCTGGGAGAGAAGACAGGATAAAGGCAGAGCCCTGTGGGTGGCTCCAAGGAGACCCTGGGTGGCACAGTTAAGTACTCAACTACTAGCCAAAAGGTTGGCAGTTCAAACCCACCCAGTGGAGCCTTGGGAGACAGGCCTGGTGATCTGCTTCTGAAAGGTCACAGCCTTGAAAGGCCTACAGGGCAGTTCTACTCTGCACACACAGGGGTTGCCATGATTCGGAATTGGTTTGACTTGAAGACAGCTAACAACAACAACAGTGGGTGCCCCCAGGAGCTTGCTGCCTGCCCCCTGGAGCGGAGGAAATGATGGAAACTTGCAGTCTCACGAACTGCTTGGTGCTGCCAGGCAGCAGCGAGGTGCTGTGTCATTGCAATTTGGTATGTTATCCAGTGGGAGCCCCTGCACTCCCTGAGATATTGGGCTTTAAACCTGTCACAGTAAATAGTCAGAAATTAATACACCAACTCCCCTGCTCTGGCAGTGCAATTTGCCACCTAAATTGTTACCTTCCCCAGAACGGTACATAAACAAAATGAGCAGGTCGTAGGGACGTTTCTGCAGTCATGGTGCTCATGGGTAACTGGCTCTTCCCCTAGAGGAGGGAGCGGAGGGGAAAGCGGTTGGCGGTTCATGCATCCCTGCTGGGTGCCGAGGAGCAGTGAGCCAGGAGCTGTGCGTGTGCACTGCCGCTCTTACCTTTACAACCCCCACCCTGCCAGGGAGGACTCATTCCCATTGTGCCAAGGAGGAAAGTGAAGTTCAGAGCCATTTCCCCAAGGGCACAAAGCTGGTGAGTTGAAGAGCCACCCTCAGCTTTGGTGGTTCTGACCCAAGTTCCACACTCCTGTACAGTGTGAGGTCTGAAAACAGTTCCAGAGGGAAGGAGTCACCGTGAGACAGGCAGGCTATTCGTGGTGAAGAGGACAGTGGAAAGTGCTCTCCTCAGACCCCCAGGGATTCCTTTACCCTTTCTGTGCACTACCCCCCGCCCCCCACAGATGCTGTGTTTCTTTGCTTCTAGCTGCTACCCTGAATTCTCCTTGGAGGACTACCTAAGGGCTCCTGGAGCACTCTGCTCACCTGAGCAAAAGCTGGGAGTGCCTAGAAGTTGATGCCTCCCAGAGCAGCCCTTAGCCAAGGACGGACTGTTCCGGAGTGTGGGTGCCCAGCTCCCTTGCCTCAAGTCAGGACACACTCTGAGGTGTCACATCCTCCAGAGCACCCTGTGGGGTCTGGCTGAGGCTGGGACTTGTCCTGAAATCACTCTTTTGCTAGGCTTCTCCCACCCCTTGTCCTGTTTCCTCCACTCTCTGCCTAGTTTCCTCTGGGAGCGTTTCTTAATAAGTCAGGTCCCCACGATGAGTTCCTGTCTCAGGGTTTGCTTCTGAGAAATTCACCCAAACACAAAGCATTTTCTTGCTGAAGGCAGCGGACTTACATCTGGGATAGAGCTGACTCAATGACCCAAGTCTTCTCCCCTTCATTAACATGTTACCTCAGGCTAATACCTCTCTCTTTCAGCGTCCACCAAATTTTTATCCAGCTGAGGAGGACAAACGGATAAAAAGTGTGGATTTGGATATATGTTGTTACTGTTAGTTGCCTCATGTTAATTCTGACTCATGGCGACTCCATGTGTTTCAGAACAGAACTGTGCTCCACAGGGTTTTTAGGGCTGTGACCTTTTGGAAGATCGCCAGGCCTGTCTTCCAAGGTGCATCTGGATGAGTTTGAACTGCATACCCTTTGGCTAAGAGTCGAGTGCTTAACCATTTGCCCTGCCCCCCCCTAAAAAAAACCCAAACCTACTGCCACTGAGGTGATTCCAGCTTACAGTAACCCTGTAGGACACAGTAGAACTGCCCCACAGGGTTTCCAAGGCTGTCCTCTTTATGGAAGCAGACTGCCACATCTTTCTCCTGTGGAGCGGCTGGTGAGTTTGAACCACTGACCTTTCAGTTCACAGCTGAGTGCTTTAACCACTGCACCAGAAGGGCTCCTTTGCGCTACCCAGGGACTCCTATGTGGATGTATAATGGATCAAATTTTGAGCCAAAATTCAAAACGCAGATTTTTAAAACCTCACCCAAAAAAGGTGTCCATTATCCCAAAAGCAAAAAAAAAAAAACCAAAATCCATTGCCGTTGAGTCGATTCTGACTCATAGTCCTATGGGACAGAGTGGAACTGCCCCATAGAGTTTCCAAGGAGCACCTGGTGGATTTGAACTGCCGACCTTTTGGTTAGCAGACTAGCTCTTAACTACTAAGCCACCACCAGGGTTCCCAAAAAGGGATCTCAAAATGACTACTATGACCTATTAAACCAACTCAGGGTAGAAGCCAGTCATATCCCTTCTATTCTTCAGTCAAATTCCTCCTTCTGGGCCTTCTTTATCCCCATTTTTCCAATGTCTTTGAGCCTTACTCTATCCAAAGAGGTCAGTCCTGCTTCTAAGCGCCTATTGGTCTCAGGCCCTACTCCTACCATGGCTTCTGTCACTGCCACATGGTGTCACAGTTAAAACTGGTCCTGCAGAGTTGGATGGATGCTCCGCCACTGGGGTCGGAGCCACTGGCCCAGCTGCAGGTTACAACCCAGCTCCAGGTTGCTGTTGTCATACACAACCATGTGACTCCAGTACACACCTGAAGTATGCAGCTTGCACAACCAGGCGTAGCAGCCCTCAACTGCGCAAAAGGCTCTCCACTGCCTACGGTACCCCAGCCTAGGCTCCGGTGTACAGGTCCTTCTGATTTTTGTTCCCACACTCAGCCAGTTCCACACGCACAGTTGGAGGACCATCCAGCCTCAGCACTCCTCCCTGCCGTCATCCTTGCCCCACACCCCACAACCTGTACCCACACACACCAGCCTCTAGTCCTTGCCAGTGAGCCTCAATCACAGCTGAGACCTCCCTTCCTCTTTGGTGAGCTCACGCTGGGGCCTCCCAGCATCTTCTCTGGCCATCTGGCTTCAGTCAGGATGTCCCGGTGCACCTGACAGGCTCTCCCACCACTCAACATTAGCAGGAGAAGGTCTGGCTCTCCATCCCTCCCCCCTCCCAGGAAGCCCGTTGCACACTTCCCCACCCCCTCCCTTCCTGCCTGTTCTGTCCCCCAAGGGATACAAGGAAGAGCCAGCCTTGTTCAGCCACAAAGGGTGCCCACCCTTCCCCAGTGATGGCCTCCTCAGTTTACATTTTTATGACTAAGAGGACCATTCCCATGGTCAAGGTGGCTTCCTGCATCCTCTCCATTCCCCTCACCACCCCTGCCAGAGAAGTGGCTGGCAATGTCTTCCGCTACAGCATTCATGACCACAGTCAAAGTGACTCAGGTACCCCACACATACAACAGCAACCCGGCTCCTCAACTGGCCTATGAGCTTTTACTCCTGCCTCATACTGTGAAACAAGTGTTGGTCCTTCCTACACTGTAGCATGGTAATGATACCACTTACTTCTCTATTTCACCTTCCAGAACCAGTGAGGGAATCTACAGAATGTTATCTTTCAAAAAAAAAAAAAATGTTCAGCTGCTCAGCAGGAAGTCGCCGCTCTCACACACAGAAAAGTAACAGAGATTTATCTCCCTCACGTGCAGAGCCACCCTGAATGCCTAAGGGACTTCCCCCAGAGAGATCCAAAGCATGCTGGGCCCCTGAGAGGGGAGCTGCTGCTAATTCTGTTCCCTGGGTCACAAAGAAATGGAAGGAGGTAGCATAGGGAGAGGAAGGCCAGTATTTTCTCTCCTCTCACAGGACTGCAGTGCACTTCACATTTCCCAAAGGCCATAATTATTTCCCAGAGAAGAAATTCAAATGACCCAGATAGTTAATTCGGCAAGATTGGCCCCAAAAAGTACCTAAAAGGCAGTTTTGTCGGAAAAAACATCACAACATAGTCAGGGCTTGTTCTCATTGCCTGAAACGTGCGGGTGCCAGATCCGAGGCTGAAGCCTGATACAATCAGAGAGGGCAGGGGGTGGGAGGAGGAGTGTAGTTTGGGAGTGGTGGGGTGGGGAAGGGAGGCAGGGAGGGAGAGAGAGAGGAAAGGGAGGGAGGGAGGGAGGAAGGAAGGGAGGGAGGGAGAGAGAGAGAGAGGAAAGGGAAGGAAGGAGGAAAGGAGGGAGGAAGGAGAAGGGGAGGGGGAGGGGAGAGGGTGGGTAGAAGGGAGGGAGGGAGAGAGGGAGGAGGGGAAGAGGGGAGGGAGGGAGGAGGAGAGGGAGGGAAGAAGGAAGGGAAGGAGGGAGGAAGGAAGGAAAGAAGAAAGGGAGGGGGAGATCTAGTTCTTAGGAGCACGGAGCTACCTAAAGCAATGGCTAGGACAGGTGGTGTCCAGGAACCTCTTGGATCCTAGGAGTTCCCCCTGCATGGAGAAATGTAGAAGATCGGGAGAAGCTTATCTTTGGCTGCCTGCACCACCCTTTTGGTATCCCTCTCCAACCAGCTCTAAGGTCCCTGGGTAGCACGAGCGGTTTGGGGTGGGCTGCTAACCTAAAGGTTGGCTGTTCAAACCCACCCAGTATGGCACCATAGAAGTAAGACCTGGCAATCTGCTTCCAAAAGGATTATAGCCAAGAAAACCTCATGAAGCAGTTCTACTCTGTAACACCTGAGATCACCATGAGTTAGAATTGACTCCATGGCAAAGAGTTTGGTTTTTGTTTTGTTTTGTTTTGTTTCTCCAACCAGCTAGGACCCCATTTCCCTTCCTTCAAGGCCCCAAGCTCCTTCCCTTGTGACTGAGCCTCAATTGCAGTTATCGCCTGTTTCCCAAAACTCGTTCCCTTAGTACAGGGAGCTCAGCTCTGAGTCAGGAGAAAGCTTGCTGGTGGAATTAATTCACACTGACATGACAATGACAGAGGAGGCACATGTTTTAAAGGAGGAACTGAACTAAAGCACCAGCTGGTTGGTAGAGTTGTAGACCAAGTGTGTGGTCCTCACTGCCCCCTAAAATACACCAAATAGCAATGGTAGGGTCGGTTTCCTTCAAGACCCCTGCACCACATAGTCCCTGAGCTCAGGCAGTTGATGGTGGGAGAGAAGGAAAAAGGCTTCCGAAGTTGGGATACCAGTGAGGGCACGCAAACACATTAACCTGATCCCCACCACGTGACAGTCAAGTTGGGAAAGGGAGAGGAACAAGCTTGGGGCCCCTGGATGAGGGAAGGTTAGACGTGAACTGACTAGGTCTTCATTGGCCAAATAAGAAAAACGGAGCTGAAGGTGCTCCACAAAAGCATGATGATATCAGCATAAGGCATTTCATTTGACACATAGGAGCAAATATTCATCAAGCATTTCAGTTGCCTCATACGCACGATAAAGCTGGACAATGAATAAGGAAGACTGAAGAAGAATTGATGCCTTTGAATTATGGAGTTGATGAAGAATACTGACTGTACCACGGACTGCTGGAAGAACAAACAAGTCGGTCTTGGAAGAAGTACAGCCAGAGCGCTCCTAAGAAGCATGGTTGATGGCGAGACTTCATCTCAAGTACTTTGGACATGTTATCAGGACTGACATGTCCCTGAAGAAGGACGTCATGCTTGGTAAGGCAGAGGGTCAGCGAAAATGAAGAAGACCCTCCATGAGATACACTGACACAGTGGCTGCAGTGATGGACTCAAATATAGCAACGATTGTGAGGATGGCATGGGACCGAGCAGTGCTTCATTCTGTTATACAATAGGCTATGAACTGGAACCGGCTGGACAGCACCTAACAGCAACAACAACTGCAACAACGTGTCAGACACTATGCCAAGCCCTTTGTTGTGAATTATCTCATTTAATACCCATAACAACAAGCATTATTAGTATCCTCATTTTACAAATAAGGAAATTAGGGATAGAATCAGGATTTGAACCCAGCTCTGTCTGACTCCAAGAAGCCATGCCCTTAATCACCTTATTACAAAGCCTCTCAGTGCAGGAAAATGTTGTAACAGACCCTCAAGGTCGCTCTCACTACCCTCTTATCCCTGTCCGAGAAATAACCCCACTCAGTTATGTATAAATCGGCCTTTAGCTCTTTAACTCAGGAAATATCTCCAAGACAGCCAGAGTTGAGTTACACAGGGCTGGTAAAGGTGCTCTTATGGGGAGTGACACCATTGTTTGTCACGGTTTGCATTGTTGGGCAGTGGGCACATCACCCACATAATAGTGCTGACTTCTCTCTGACCTGATCGGTGAGTTTAAAATAAGTTCCTGAGAAGTTCCTTCTTCTTTGGATGCTGGTTGCCTGCAGGAAGCTTGCATTCTTCCCTGATCCCTAAAGGCGGGGCCAGGCCACCACATGGGGAGAACTGTAATGGTCCAGCAAAGCCTGTGCATGGGTGGTAAGTTTGTCTAATTGGGGGTTCAGGATTATGAGGTCCATAGTTGCTGCACACCTAAGTCATGTGCTCTGCCATCAGCTTTGCTGATGAAGAAGTTGATATTCCATTGTCCGTCCAGGGACTCCTCAATGGTTCAGAATTCAGGTGGAGAAGAGAGGTGCTGTATATTGTGCCCCTTAAACCTCATCAAGAAAAGTGGTTTCCTGCAGAACAGGAACGGGAAATGGGCTTGGTTGAGCTGAGGGCAGGCCTAAAGGAGATCAGTCATTGGCGTTCAATGAGTGTCAGTCACACCGTCTAGCCAATGAATGTTCAATGGCTCAAGAGAAAAGGAAAAAACACACCCTATTGGCTCATAAGGAAACCCTGGTGGCATAGTGGTTAAGGGCTATGGCTGCAAACCAAAGGGTCGGCAGTTTGAATCCACCAGGCACTCCTTGGAAACTCTATGGGGTAGTTCTACTCTGTCCTATAGGGTCGCTATGAGTCGGAATCGACTCGACGGCACTGGGTTTTTGGTATTGCCTCATGAAGTCCCTGGGTGGGGGGCGTAAAGGGCTTGTACTCAACTACTAATCTAAAAGTTGGCAGTTTGAACCCACCTATGGGCACTGTAGAAGAAAGTCCTGACAATTTGCTTCTGTAAAAATTACACTCATTGAAAATCCTACGGGCAGTTCTACTCTATAATACATGGGGTTACCATGAGTCAGAATCGACTCGATAGTAATGGGTTTGGTTTCTGGTTTATTGACCCATAATTGGGGCATTGTATTTCAATGCGTAGGAAAATGTGTGCAAATGTGTATTCAGATAGGTACCTATGACAGGTGGGTAGGTAGATCAGAATTAAGTATGTGTGGGAACTTTTCATTTCTTAGGACTTAGAATCTATTTATGTCGACGCTTAAAGAAGCCTGCTTGCATAGGCTGACATTTTTGCAAGCACAGAACAGAGCTGAGTCTGCCAGCATCTTTTACACATTAGACCAGTTCTATTCCTCCTATGGGGCAGCGGTGGTTCAAGGGTAGAATTCTCATCTTCTGTTCAGGAGACGTGGGTTTGATTCATGTTCAATGTACCTCAACCACAGCCATCGCGCATCTGTGGTGTTTTGTGTTATGCTATGATGCTGAACGAGTTTCAGCAGAGCTTCCAGACTAAGACTAGGAAAAAAGGCATGCCAATCTGCTGAAAATCAGCCAGTAAAAACCCTATGGATCACAACAGTTCTACCTGCCAATTATGGGGATGACGCAGGATCAGGCAGCGTTTAGTTCCATTGTGCATAGGGTCCCCAGTGAGTCAGGGTCTGACTTGACGGTGGCTGACAACCACAACAACCCCTTCAATGGAAATCCAAAAACAGTCATGGACGATGTAGGCCAGAAGATCAACTTTCTATGTGATCCTGGGGTATGGCAATCACCTTATCCAGCCTCAGTTTCCTCCTCCGCAAAATGGAAATAGTAGGGCCTCCCTTGCAAGCTACTTGCAAGGGCCCACTGATAAATACAAAGATTTTAGTAATACTGACGTGCTAAATTTGAAGGAATCAAACTCACATTGGGCTGATGACATGGGGTAAAAAAGATCAGTGGGAGTCCATCTGAGGATTTACGGATGTAGAGCTGCTTCAAAGGAGCCCTGATGGTGCAATGGTTGAGCACTCAGCTGTTAACCCAGAGGTCAACGGTTCGAACCCACCAACAGCTATGCAGTAGAAAAGACCTGGTGACCTGCTTCCGTAAAGATTACACCCTAGAAAACACTATGGGGCAGTTCTACTCTGTCCTATAAGGTCACTATGAGTTGGAATCGACTCCATGGTACACAACAACTAGTGCCGCTTTGAGGAGATTCCATGGGCAAAACAAAGAATCCTTCTGTAGCCTCCTCCAAACTCTGAGAGTCTGCCAAATCACCAAAGAGTAAGACGAGTGTCTTGGTACTTGGCCTGCACCTTCCCACACTTCCAAACTTTAAAAGCATAGCTCGGGGGTCAACAGGACCCCGGGCTTCCTGAGTGTCCGACTGGTCTTGCAGGCTGGAACATAAGCTCCTTGTCTCGCACAGGGCACCTCTGTGTGCCCTGCAGACCTGGGCACAGAGCTGGTACAGAGCAGACCCTCAATAAATATTTGCAGATTGTCTGCCTGGAATGAGGCCGGACTTCGGCCAGCTGCGTCACAGGCCTTCTGCCACCTCTCATTGCATTTCAAGCCTCAATGCCACAGGACGGAATGTGGTTCCTACCAACTGTGGATAAAAGACATTTTTCTTTGGTATTTGGAGGCAAGAAAAAACAGAGGTGGGGTCCCTGGAAGGCTACAGGGGCCACGGGAGGAGGCCCTGTGTAAATATCACTGATTTGGCATTTCTGGCAACACGAGGGAGGGGTCAGGTGAAAGCTGACTTTCCTTGCTGGCTGGGGCACCGTCATTTGGGCTGTTCACAGCGGGGGCCACAGGAGAAAGGACGGGTGCCAAGGCAGGAAATCACAGCAGCGCCTGCAGTCTGCAGTGATGCCTGCCCGCCGGGGCCACACCCGGCCACCCGGCAGCTCCAGCGAGGAAACAACTTCCTTTTGTGGTCTGACCCTGGCCAGCTGCCAGGGCTTCAACAACAGCCTTGTGATGTGCACTTTTGAAATGTGTTGGTGGTGCGGAATGCCATGTCTAACTCGTGTTTAATGCCCGTCAGCGTTTACGTCTCTTTCCCACACCCACGGACACAGACTGGCTGCATGTGGGGAGCCGGGGTGTCCGGCCATCTGGGCTGGTGCCTGACTGTGTGGCCGGGCCCTCTCAGGACGTGTTTCCTTGTCACCCTAAACATGGTCTCTGCCAGGCCAAGGAAGGGTGTGGCTCCCTTGGGGGAGAACAAAGACATGGCAAAAGGATGCCTTACTTCACAATTAGCTGCCTGACATGCATTATATTGTTTTAATCTTCATGGCAATTCTGTGAGGTATTATGGCCCCCTTCTTACAGCTGGGGAAACTGAGGCTCAGAGAGGTTATTTCCCAGAGTACCAGTTGCCACCGAGTCAACTCTGATGCATGGCAACCCCATGGGTATCAGAGTAGAGCTGAGCTCCACAGAATTTTCAACGGTTGATTTTTCAGAAGTAGATCACCAGGCCTTTCTTCCGAGGCAGTTCCAGATGAACTAGAATGTCTAACCTTTCAGTGGCTAAACGCATTAACCGTCTATACCACCCAGGGACTCCTTTGCCCAGGATAACAGAAAACTAAAACATGGTGGAGCAAGGACTCATCCCAGTCTCTCTCCTCTAGCAATCTGACTCTTCCCAGATACTCCAGCCCCTCTCTTAGGACCGCAGGATCATTCTCTTTGAGGACAGAGGCAGCCACACTTCACAGTTCTGCTACCTACTCCTGCCTCACAGGTGACCACTGGCAATCAGCATTTGAGAAGGGCACACACAGGCCAGGTCAGCTCACTCCAAGTTCATGGTTTGCTTCCCCAGCAGCTTTTGACTTGATTTGGGTTGTTAGCTCTCCAAGTAGGCCTATCAAAGTACCAAAGTTACTGCACTTCTTTTTCAATGTTTTCTTGTTTTTCTGCTGTTAATCAGTTAAGGTGGCTCTTGCCCCACAGTCCCTGTGGAGACACACTTTGGCTCCAACAAGCTTCCTGAGTGGCCTTCAGGAAACTCAGACAAGAATGGCCTCCTCAACCAAGTGACTGATGATAGATAGCCCCTCACACATGCACTGCTTTACTCTGTGCTGTGTACTTCACCCGGCCCCTTACATTCCCTCAATTCAAGTGAGGCAGCCCCTGTCACAGGTCTCCTCAGACTTCTGCAGAAGCCTAGAATTGGAGGGCACATCATTTACTTGGGAGGTGATCCCAGGAAGCTCCAGTAGAGGAGTAGGGGAAGTGAGACAGGGAAGAGAAGACAAAACAAGGGATGTCTGATCAGGTCACCTCTGTGGACAACTGGGGAGCAGGGAGGGCTCGATCCTGCTGGGGCCCTCCAGGAAACTTTGTAGGATGTGCCTCAGAGTTGTGCCTCCCAAGAGGTGAGGAAGCTGGGGTATTTATCCACCAGTCATTGGTTGAAGGCTGCTCCCAGGCAGACCAAACACGTGTGTAGCCAAAGTCCCCAGGCAGAGAGACATGCATGCTTGAGGTCAGAAGCTGTCAGCAGATCCAGGAAAGTGGAGTGCTGAGGGGATACGGCTGGGGCACCAACAGCACTGCCAGAGCTGCTATGGTGGTGCCCATGAACGCAGGGCAGAGCTCTTGCGTCCTTCCCTTCCCCCTCTTTTTTGGTTTATACCTTGAAGATACTACAGCAAGACTCTAAGGGGCCCTGGTGGTGCAATGGTTAAGCCCTCAGCTGCCAACCAAAAGGTCAGCAGTTCGAACTCATCAGCACAGGAAAAAAGACCTGGTGGTCCCCTCCCTTGAAGATGACAGCATAGGAAAGCCTATGGGGCAGTTCTGCTCCATCTTATAGGGTCATTATGAGTCAGAATTGACTGGACGGCGCTTAACAACAACAGCAAAGCTCTAGTTCACCTTGGCTGTCTTCACGCACACCTTCTCAGGCATTGGGGTCGCACCCCAATTTGGGGAGCTTGAGGGGATGCAGACAGGTACTTGGACTTGTAATCAATCAAAGGCAAATCTTCCAGAGAGGAGAGAAGATCCAGAGGTCCCCCGATGCACTGAGCACAGAAGCTAAGGCGTTGGCCTGCTGGAGGTAACCACTGGACAAGCTGTAGGATGGCAGTGAGAGCCTGCCAGGGCTGTAGGACTCGCACACTCTTCTGCTTATTGGGAGTTGTCCCTCAGAAACAAAAACCAAAACTAGACCCATTGCCATCATGTCAATTCTAACTCATGGTGACCCCATGTGTTACAGGGTAGAACTGCTCCATAGGGCTTTCTAGGCTGTAATTTTACAGAAGCAGATTGCCAGCCCTTTCTTCCATAGTGCCACTCGGTGGGTTTGAACGACCAACCTTTCAATTTGTAGCCAAGCACAAACTGTGCCACCCAGCAACCTATTAGAAGCAAAACAAACAAACCCGTTGCCGTCCAGTCAATTCTGACTCATAGTGATCTACAGGATAGAGTAGAACTGCCTTGTAGGGTTTCCAAAAAGCAGACTGCCAACCTTTTGGTTGGCAGCCAAGCTCTTAACCACTGAGCCACCAGGAAGAGAACTACAAAACAGAATGAAGCATGGCTCCTCCCATACACACAGGGCAAGGTCGGGGCATAGGAAGAATGGATATTTGCAGCACAGGGGAGGTGTAGCGCCTCGTTCCTCCCCATCACCCAGTAATGAACCCACTCCCTGCGGAGGTGCTGGGATCCTCTTCTTTCCCTCCCATTCCTGATTCTCCTCCTTCTCTCTGTCTCTGTATCTGTCTGGATTCTCTCTGAATCCTCCCAGTGGGCTTCCATCCCCATCTGTCTGTCTCTCTCTTCTCCTTTCTCCTTGCCCTTCATCCCCCCCACCCCACCATCCACTCCTCTTTTCTGTCTCTCTGGGCCGCTGGGTCTTGAACTTGCCCCCATCATTCTCTCATGTCTCCCTCTCTCCCTCCAGTCTCTCCACTGCCTCCCCATTCTCTGAGCTCCCCAAGGCTCCTTCCTATCCTCTCCTAGAGCTGGTGCAAACCTCTGTGAAGGGTTTGGCATTGCAGCGATAGGCGCTGCATCAATAATTAGTGGAAGGAAACAGGACACATGTATCCCAGTGGCACGCTGCCTGTGTCGGCGGCAGATGGAGGCCTGACAGGCTCTTCCATTGCCAAGGGCCACACGAGTGTCAGTCACCAGCAGCCTTCCACTCAACCGCCTCCTTTGAGCCTTGATCAACATTTCAAAAGTGAACGCACAAGGCCTACAGTAGGTTCCTATAATTCACCCAAGGGTTGTGCCTGCCGCTGGGAGACAAGCTGCATTCTTCTTTCACAGTGAGCTATTTTTAAGAGCGCTCCCTTCTAGCTCCCGGTTCCCATTTCCAGCCCAAGCGCTGAATTAGATTCTTTCTTCATTTTGTAGGCTCCCCCCTCTCTGTTATTATATAAAACTGTTTCAGCCCTTAAGGAGTTGGCATCTGACATCCAACCGCTTCTGAATCCCCAGAACAGAGAAGGGAAGGAATAAACAGAAGGGTGGGAAAGAAATGTTCTGTTTCTGCTCCAGCGACATGAATCGTCAGAGAGTTAAACAGCAGCAAAGGATTTGGTGTTAATCTTTAATAGTCCCAGGGACTTGTCACCTCCTCCTTCAGTCCCCAAGCCGCTGTGCGTCAAGTGATTCTGGTGCCTCTCACAAGATATCACACCTTCCATTATGCTCTAAAAAAAGGACCCACCAGAGGGAAGGTCTTGGTGATTAGACTACCAGAAAAACGCAGAGCTGCTCGTTGCTATTTACAAGGAATTGACTGAAAAGAATGAGCCGTGGATTCCTTTCCTGTCAGGTCTGCCTTTTTCAAGCAGACTCTGTCTCAGTGTCTGATTTTTTTTGACAACTATCAAGGAATGAAGGTGACATCAGAAGGTGGAAATGGAGACGGGCTGGGAGCCAGCCACCCTGGCTGACTATGCCCCTCCTGACAGCAGCTCATTCCCACCTTGGATGAGGTGAGCCAGGGTGCAAACGCAGGTGGCAAGATTCTTTCTCTAAACTACACCTGTGGCAGGTTGTCTTCATGTGGGTTCTCCCAGAAGCAGAAGCTGAGACAAAATTACCTGCGAGGTGATTCCAGAAAATACCTACAGGGAAGTGGAGAAATGAGATGGAAGGTAGGCAGTAAAGGGTGTTTTATTGAGCAAATAGGAGCCCTGGTGGAAGAATGGTTAAGCATTCAGCTGCTAATCGAAAGGTTGGTGGTTCAAATCCACCCAGTAGCTCTGCTGGAGAAAGACCTGGCCATCTGCTCCCATAAAGATGACAGCCTAGAAAATCCTATGGGGCAGTTCTTCTCTGTCACATGGGGTCACTACGAGCCAAAATGGGCTCGACAGCATCTGACAACAACAACCACATTGAGCAAGTTACCACTGTGGGTGTCTATGGCTTAATTCCCTTGGGAACTCTGGGAGAGAGTGTAGAACACAACTCTAAGTTGTTACAGCTGAGGGATGAGGGAGCTGGTATTGGTTTACCAACTCCTGCCATTCCTTGACTGAACTTTGGGCTTGTGCATGTTGGCTGCAGAGAATACCTCAGGCAAAGAGAAATAGATGCTGGCTGTTATAAATATATTTTAATGCTAAGGTAGAGGGAACATGGCAGTAGCACCCAACAGCAAAATCAAGGACTCTAAATTTAGCAGATACATACTGCCCTTACTACACCAAGCCTTTTCTCCTTGGGTGCCTTCTGGGTTTATAGGCATCAAGCCACATGGGGTCCAGAAGTCTTTGACCCAATACCATACCAAAAGGTTTTTATAGAGGAAGGGTTTCTCTTCATTTTAGAGAGGCATTGCCTTGATGGAAGGCCACATCCTCACCCCAGGTTGCCTGCAGGACTTTCTGAGGTTTAGAAACCCTTTCTTCTTTCCTCTACCACCTGTGAAACTAGTATCGTACCCAGGCAAATGGCTTGAAAGAGGAAGGAAATGAATGACCTCTTCCCTGCCTCCCTGCCACCTGAGGCCAGCTCACCCTTGCCATCAGTCTCTTTCAAAATCCAGTTCTTCTATAGACGTGCTTATTGTTATGTACTATGTCTGCCAAAACACAGTTTCCTTCCTGGCTCCATGAGGACCAGGACTGGGTCTTTTCCAGAACTGTAGCACTAGGACTGGAGAGGCAGTAGATGTGCACTAAGCTTTTCTTAAATGAATGAATAAATGTCATCATTCCCCACCTTAGAACCTTTGGCTTCCCATTATCCATGGGATTAAACTTTTGGCTTCCCATTATCTATAGGATTAAGTCTAAAACCTTTTGCTGTTGAGTCAATTCCAACTCATAGCGACTTTATAGGACAGAGTAGAACTGCCCCATAGGGTTTCCAAGGACTGGCTGGTGGATTCAGACTGCCAACCCTTTGGTTAGCAGTTGAGCTCTTAACCACTGCACCCCCAGGGCTTCAGGATTAAGTCCAAACCCATTAATAGACATTCAAGGACCTTCCCAACTTTCTACCCTAATTTCCCACCCAAATCTCATGCCCTGCCATTCTTCACATGAGTCTACTGACCTACTTAGCCAAAATATCACCCTTTTTTCACCCTTTAGGCTTGGCATATGCTATTTCCTCTACCTGGAATACCCTTCCCCTATTGTCTACCTGCTAAATGACTATTCATAATCTGTTAAGATTCACCTCAAATGTCTCCTCCTCTAACCATGCTTGACTCCTCCAAGTGCTACAATACGATCAAATAGGCAGACCTAGTGTGTGTTTGGGGCACCAGCAAACAGAGACAATACACAATCATTTTTAGATAATTTTAAATAATATTTCAACAAATAAAGGCAGCAAAGTAGTCAGTATGAACTGGTTTAGCCTTTGTTACACGTTTTATAATTTTGAAATATTTTTGCTTTGTTTTTAGCTATTCAAACTTGGAGAAGGAGGCTCCGTATACCTTTTGGAGCTTAAGGCTAGAGACCTTACTATCAACATACTTCCAGGCACTGAAAGTCACTCGTTTATTCATTCAGCACACTGTCCCAGGCATCACGCAAGGCACAGGGCCCTGGAGATGCAGACATGCATATGACCCAGGCTCTCCCCTCCAGGACCATCTACTCAGGAGAAAGTGACCAACATGTTACAGTTCCTTAAGACGCTGCGTGGTTCCTGACTTACTTGAAAGAAGCTGCTCTAGCAAAATAATAATGCTAGTAGTGGATTACCACCCATAACAAAGTTCATATTCAAGAGTCCACACTGATACGAATGAAGGAATAGGAGAGAGGGAGATCTCTTTTTGCAGTAGAATTCTAATTAGTAAATGTGCAAGGAATGATGGAAATAGAAAATCACCACTTGGCCACCACATTAATGATTGTTGTAGGCAATAGTCATCCCAAAATGCTAAAGTTAGTGGGCAAAACTATGCTGAGAAACAGGATATTTGCATACTCTCAAAGTATCTCCTCAAAAGATATTTATTAATTACAAAGGGAATAATAGTAACTTTGCAGTGGAGAGACTTGACAGACGCCACCTTAACCAAGTGATCGAAGTTAATATTACCAATGTCTTAATCATCTAGTGCTGCTATAACAGAAATACCACAAATGGATGGTCTTGACAAAGAGAAATCCATTCTCTCACATTCTAGGGGGCTAGAAGTCTGACTTTAGGGTGCCAGCTCCAGGGATAAGCCTTCTCTCTCTGTCGGCTCTGGGAAAAGGTCCTTGTCATCAATCTTCCCCTAATCTAGTAGCTTCTCAATGCAAGAACCCTGAGTCCAAAGGACATACTCACTCCCAGCTCTTGTTTCTTAGTGGTATGAAGTCCCCGTGTCTCTCTGCTCACTTCTCTCTTTTTGTCTCAAAAGAAATTGACTCAAGACACAACCTAACCTTGTAGATTGAGTCCTGCTTCATTAACATAACTTCCACTAATGCTACCTCATTAAAATCATAGAGGTAGGACTTACAACACACAGGAAAATCACATCAGATGACAAAATGGTGGAAAATCACACAATACTGGGAATCGGACTGGCCAAGTTGACAAACATTCTTGGGGGGACACAATTCAATCCACAGCAACCAACGACAAGACATATTGATGACATACACCTCCTGATCTGACGTACCAAGAAGGACACAATGTCACTTACACAGTATTCCTGCCAAAAAGGCATAATTTCAATCTAATCATGAGAAAATATCAAACAAATCCAAATTAAGAGACATTCTACAAAATACATGGCTGGCAGCCTTCAAAAATGCCACTGTCGTAAAATGCAAAGACAGACCGAGGAGGTGTCCCAGATTAAAGGAGGTTATGGAGACACGACAACTAATTACAATTTGGGATCCTGTATTGAATCCTGAACCAGAAAAAGGCTATGAGTAGGAAAACTGGCAAAATATGAATAAGGTCTGTAGATTGGTTAACAGGGTGGTATCAATGTTAATTTCTTGGTTTTGATACTTATAGTGTGGTTATGCAAGGTATTAACATTAGGGAAAGCTGAATGTAGGACTCTGTACTATTCTGGCAGCTTTTCCATTAAGCCTGAAATTATTTCAATATAATAAGTCAAAACTATATGGACGAAAACAATCCTGCTCTGTTTCCCCACCTCATTTTCTCACAGCACCTGTGGGATGGTTGTGGAACACTTGGTTTATTTATTTCCATCCCTGCATCCCTGTTATCACCTCCAGGGACTGTGTCTAATTTTCTCTGGGCTCCCTGTGGCTCCACATCCCTCCCAACACCCACTCCTTGCACTAGTAAGAGGACCATGGCTTGGAAGTGGAAAGGGAACCTGAAGGGAAAACTCTGGACTTAGTGAATGGTAGTGCTTGAATATCATCATACCTTTTACGAAGAAAAAAAAGTGGTACAAGGATATAAGGTAGATTGTTTGCAAAACTGGCCACAGTTCTCCACTCTTCCCTTATCCATGCCTCTTTGCAATGCTATTTCCAGGTCCTCCTTCTCCTCCCCCTTGAATCTGGGCTGGCCTGTATTTAGTTTGTCTCACAGGCAGCGGAAGTGACACTGAGCCACTTTTGAGCCTAGCCTGAAAGAGGCCTCGCATACTTCTACTCATTCTCCTGAACCCTGTCCACTCAGATGAAGAAGCCTGAGCTCACCTGTTGGAAGGTGAGTGGTCGCATGGCACAGAGAGAAGCCAACAACCAGCCAACCACCAGGCATATGAATGAAACAATACTTGATCTGCAAATCTGCCAGCCGACCAATGACTCATGTGAGTGCACCCAGCCAAGAGCAGAAGAACCACTACCCGAGCCCAGTCCAAATTGCTGATTCACAGGACCATGAGCTAAATAAACAGTTGTATTTAAGCCTCCAAGCCTTTGAATTTTTTGTTACACAGCAATGCCTAACTTAAATAGGTAGCAAGACAACCCTCTCTTTGCCCCAAACAGACAAATTTAAAGACATGAATCTTTTAAACAAAGGCAAGCCCCAATCAAAGCAATACCAGAGAAGTCGCCCGTCCTGAGAGAATTTGGACCCCTCCCCGCCAAAAGTAAGTGAACCTTTGCAAAGAAGGCCCACTGGAAAGGGAGCAAACCACAGGCAGGGCCACCTCAGTACTCCAGGCATCCTCAGTACTCCTGGAGCTGCTGGGACAAAGGAAATGGAGCTGGTGGTAGAGGATGGCGGTTGAGTAGTCTCCCCGCACAAATCTTGCCCACACCTTCTCCCCTGAAGGATGGCCAGCATAGTCCCCTGAGACTCAGGTTGCAAGGTTTTGATAAAAAAACATCTGATGCAGCCTCTCTTAGCTGGACCAGGGCTGCATAAAGCCCAAAGGAGTCAGTCTGAAGTAAGTATGCCAGAAAAGTATGTCCCAAAGGGCCATCAGAGAGAGAGGGCAACAGGGGACCTGGGTAGCCACAGGGCTAGTAAGGATGAGAAATGAGGGAGGCTTCCTGTAGCAGTCTGGGCAGGTACCAGTGATGGGGTCTCATCTGAGCTGGAGATGCCTTCCAGAGGATGGGCACAAAATGGGCAAGACCCCCAGGAGATGGGACTGCTAGCTAAAATTCCAAGTCAACTCCCAGTGCAGTTGTGCTGCTTGGCCCTTGAGTACTCCACAGTCCATTCCCATGTGCTTAGGTCCCTCCACTGCACAGTCCAAGGACAAACCGAAAGGGCATAGTGTAAGGGTGGATGTGAGGTCCTGGAAGGTATCAGGGTTGTGTATCTTCATGCAGATGGTGGCTGTCCCATGCTGTATCTGTCCCCTCCAGTGACGGGCTCAGTCACTGCTTCAAAGTGCTGCCCTATGGTGGAGAAGCTGGAAATTTACTCTTTTCTGCCTCCTCGGTCCGGATTCAGCCCTGGTCTCTGGAACATCCTGTCTTTACCTACCTGGGGACACAGGTACACTCCCCAAGGTGATAGCTTGTCTTTGCTCTCAAGAAGTGCCTTCTTGCCATGGGCACAAAGGATGTGGTCTCCAGTGCTCTTTCCTCAGCTCTGCCCCAGCATGAGGATCCTGAGGAAATGGCTGTCATCCAGCCACTGAGCTGAGGACCACACAACTCAGCTACACAGATCACAATGTAACAATACACATCCAATGTCAGACCGTTCAAGGAATCATTTACGGTTGGTCTGCACTGGGAGAAAGAAGTAGGAAGAGAGGAGAAAAGAGAGGAACGACAAGTCAAAAGAAATACAATAGTCAAGATTTCTTATTAGGCAAGCAACAGACCATGTTGGAGAAGGCCTTCCTTGACACAGGTCATCTCAGTGGAGCAGGAACCACCCACCATGCCCCTCACCTGCGG
Organism: Elephas maximus indicus; assembly: GCF_024166365.1. Lineage (NCBI taxonomy): Eukaryota > Metazoa > Chordata > Mammalia > Proboscidea > Elephantidae > Elephas > Elephas maximus. The sequence continues at coordinate 45,594,039 of NC_064838.1, forward strand.
TTCCTTCCTGCATCATCCCAGGCCTCCTCCATGCTGCCTACTGAGTTCCCCAGAATGCCACACGCTACTCTTGGCTGAAAGCTGGGCTTGGTTTTATTCCAGCCCAGCTCAGCTCTTTCTCTGTTTTTCCCCTCAAGTCCTAAGACAGCTATTAAAATAAACAGCAGGGCTCTCAGCCACACACTCCCTTGTCAAATCCCATGACTAACCCTGAAGGAGCCAATAAAGAATAATGCCATGATGAATTGTTAAATGACGGTCTCTCACTCGCAAGCCTGGACTCACTTCCTGCTCCTCAAGGCCACTGTGAAGGGTTCAATGTGAGCTGGAGAGTCGAGGGCTGCAGTTCCTGAGGAAGAACCATCTGCCTTCAAGGCTTTGCCAATGGACAGGTGGGCACGACAGGTACCAAGGCTGATTCCTGACAGAAGGTGAGGATACTCTTAGGGTGGCTCAGATCTGTGCGAAACTTCATCATCACTTGGCCCAGGCCTCCCATGTCCACGCAACAAGCTGCCATCTGCACCTCCCCACGTGAGGCTGTTTCCTATCTGACTAGAAATACCCATGCAGTAGGCCTAAATCTGAAACTCGCTCCCTCCCTACAAGGATAAAAGCCCAACCTGTTGCTATGGAGTCGACTCAGACTCCTGGCAAGTCCACGTGTGTCAGAGTAGAACTGCTCCATAAGGTTTCAATCGCTGATTTGTCAGAAGTAGATTGCCAGGCCTTTCTTCTGAGGCACTTCTGGGTGTTAGCCATTTGTACCACCCAGGGATTCCCCCAACAGGGGTTGGAACAGACTTTTTCCAGGGAGATAGGCTTCCTCAAGGCCCCGTTTCTAAAGCAAGTCCCCTGGAGAAGCTGAGAAGCATCACCTAGTAATTCTGTCAGACATGGGTTCCTCAAGAAGCAGACCCTGGTACTAGGATTCAAGCACAAGTGGTTTACTTTGAAAGTGAAGGAAACACCAAAAGCAGAGCAAGGAAGTTAGACAGGAAAGGGCGAGCAGCCAGTGAAGAGCGCAATGTTGGCCAGTTACACTGTGGGTCACTGGAGTTCAACCTCTCTGGGAAAACTGGGAGCCCGTGTGCAACACAGGCCTCAGGTGATCCTCAGATTCGCTGGTTGATGGTGAGGTGGGAGGTGAGGGCCAAGAACGGAGAAACCCCAATAAACTCACTGCCGTCAAGTCGATTCCGACTCATAGTGACCCCATAGGACAGGGTAGAACTGCCCCATAGGGTTTCCAATGGGTGCCTGGTGGATTCAAACTGCTGAACTCTTGGTTAGCAGCCGTAGCGCTTAACCACTATGCCACCACGGTTTCCAAGAACAGAGAAGGGGGTGTTAATTCTCTGGTGTGTCCAGCCTTTCACATGGGTGGGTCAAAAGGCTTCAATGGCCAGGGGTAAAGAAATGCAGGTGCTGGCAGCTGGGAGTCAGGCCAGCATGCACTGGAGCGGCAAGGGCCAGGGGTTTATCTCAGACCTCTTAGTGTGAATTATGCCAGCAGAGGTGATTATGAATAACATCTGTGTATTCCCCAAGAATCTGAACTTGCACCACCACGTGAGGAAGGAGTTATTAGTATCTGTACTTTCTGGTGAAGAAATGCAGGCTCAGGGAGATCATGTGATTTGCCCCAAATCACACATCCGGTAAGTGGCTGAAACTCTTTGATCCTAGATTCTAAATTCTTGGTACTTGAGTACTTGGCCTAAATGAGGAAACTGAACATGAAAAGACAGGGTACAGAATGGACAGAGGAAACCCCTGAGGACAGATATCAGTTACCATTTATTGAGCAGTTGTTATCTGCCTGACTATGTTCTAATTGCATCAGATGAATTTTCTCATTTAGTCTCCATAATAAACCCCTGAGGTTGACACTATTATTTTTCCCACTTTACAGATGAGGAAACTGAGGTGCAGAGAGGTTAAGAAACTTGCCCAAGATCATTTAGCTGGGAAGGAAAAGAGCTGGAGTACTAAACCAGGCAATCTGTCTCCAGGGTCTGTTGTTAATCGTACCCTACCTTGTCTCCCTACCTTCCTAACAGCTTTGTCCACAGCTGCACCTGTTTGGAGGCCACTAAGCTCTTCTCAGCTGAAGCACAATTCCTAGGATTTCTTCACCTCAGCAAAGAGGCCATGGCCAGGTGGGGACGGAACCAGCAACTCCAGAACAGAGTTTTGTTGCGGCAGAGACGACGAAACATAAGGACAGACCTGACCTTGGGGTCTAGAGCCTTGACCTTGAATTCTGGTTTCTCACCAGAATTTTGAGGGACAGTCACATGCCAGACATGGTGCTAGGCACTAGGGTTACAAGGGTGAGAAAAACTAACCCCTTGCTTGCTCTCATGGAGTTTACAGTCTAGCAAATGTCAGATAATTTGCTCAACTTCTCTGAGTTAACCCATCCATGAACTACAGATAATACAACAGCCTAGAGTCCTTAGCTGAGATATGTGTGTGCTGTGCCTGACTTGGAAAGTGCCCTTGGAATGTTAGTACTCTAGGCTTTTCTCCTGGCTATCACCTTTTCTCTTTGCCCTCTCTTGAGCCTGACCTTCCTGCTCTTTACCTGGCCAAAAAATCAACCGAAATAGAGGAGTGGAGAGACTTATTCAAACTTCAAGTTCTAAGTAGGAGAAAGGGCACCCAGCCAAAAAACAAGCAGCATATTTTTCCTCCACTGAGTCTGATCCATGAATCACAGAATCCAGTCTGTGCACCAGCACTCAGAAGTTCTGGATCTGCACTTTCCAAGATGGTAGCCACTAGCATGTGGCTATTCAGCCCTTGACATATGGTGAAATGAGACGTGCTGCAAGTGTAAAATACACATCAGATTTTGAAGATTTAGTGTGAAAAGAAAAAACGTAAGACACGTCATTTAAAATTTTTATATAGATTGTATGTTGGAATTATAATATTTTGGACATATAAAAACAAAACCAAACCCGTTGCTGTCGAGTTGATTCTGACTCATATCGACCCTATAGAACAGCTCCATAGGGTTTCCAAGGAGCAGCTGGTAGATTCAAATTGCCGACCTTTTGGTTAGCAGCCGTAGGTCTAAACCACTGCACCACCAGGGCTCCTTTGGATGTGTTAGATTAAATAAAACATATTCCTAAAAGCAATTTCGCCAGTTTTTCTTTCTTTCTTTCTTTCTTTCATTTTTAAATGTAGCTATTAGAAAAAGACAAAATTCCATATGTGGCATGCATTATATTTCTATTGGATGACACTACCCTAGAAGTTTCTGAAGGAATTCTTGATTTCTTTATGCCTCAAAAACTGGCATTTTCCTCTGTTTTTCTCATATCAATAAACGGTACCAGCATTCCCATTTCTCAGATAGATGTGCACACACACTCACAATCACACATTCCAGTCAGCTTTTTAGTGCCTTATTTTTATATTGGAATGAATAGCCAAGATCCATAGACATTCGGAGAAAGCTTCTATCATGAAAGAAACGATCAAAAACAACTAGAAAAAAGGAACCAGGAAGATGAAGCTGAGAAAATGTAGAAAGCAAAGATAAAGAAAAAAAACTGTACTTAATGTTCTCACAGACATGAGGTATAACCCTATGAAACAGCATGATACTACAGAAAAGAAATAAACAACAAATAGAAGTTTCTAAGAGCTAAAATCTTGATAGCCAAATTTAAAACTCAGTAGAAGAATATAAAGACAGTAAAATGAGAAGGCACAGAAATAGATAATAGAAGAGAAAGAATAAGATTAAGTAGTTTACAGTGTTTTGTAAACTTTTTTTTACCATGATTCATAGTAGGAAATGGATATCATTGCAACTCAGTGCCTATACATGCCCACACATAATACTAATACTTGTTACATGATATGCAGACTGAAATAGTTTATTTATATTTTATCCCATTCTATTCTATTTAAATAATGGTGGTGGTGATAGAGGTTGTTAGATGCCATCGAATCGATCCTGACTCACAGTGACCCTAAATGACAGAGTAGAGCTGCCCCATAAGGTTTCCTAGGCAGAAATCTTCACAGGAGCAGATAGCCAGGTCTTTTCTCCTACAGAGCAGCTGGTGGGTTCAAACTGAAGACATTTTGGTTAGCAGCCAAACACTTTATCCATTGTGCCACCAGGGTTACAACCAAAACACCAAACCCGTTGCTGTCAAGTCGATTCCAACTCATAGTGACCTTATAAGGCCAAGTGGAACTGCCTCCATAGGGTTTCCAAGGCTTTAGTCTTTATGGAAGCTGGCTGCTACATCTCTCTCCCACAAAGTGGCTGGTGAGTTCAGACCACCGACCTTTTCATTAGCAGCTGAGCATTTAACCACTGCTCCTTCCACCAGGGCTAAAACCCACTAAATCGGCTTTTTGACTTCCTAAGGGAACACAGTCTGCAATGTGAAAAACTATGGTCTAAAAAACCTAGCATCTGACTAATAGGCACTCCAGAAAAAAAAAGAGAGGGGGCAAAAATGAGCAAAGAAACAATACAAGAAAACTCCCAATAACTGGAGGATTCATATCTTCGTAAAGAAAGATTCCACTGTGGGCCTCAGAGAATTAATTACAAAAAGATACACCAAGGCACTTCATCACTAAATATCAGGATAGCAAAGATAAAGAGATTCTAAAAATTTCTAGAAAGACTGGGGAAAAAAAAAGCCACATAAAAAGAATAGCATCAGACATCTCAACAGCTAGAAAGCAGTAGAGTTATGTGTCAATTCTGAGGTGAAATTATTTTCAAACTGGAATTCTATATCCAGCCAGTCAATCAAATGTGAAGACAGAATAGACATGTCCACGGTGATTCAAAAAAATTGCCCCCTGCCATGAATCCTATCTTAGGAAACTAATGGAGGATGTGTTTTAACAAAATGAAGACATAAACCCTGAACGAGAAGGAGCAAGAGATAAATCAGAGGACCCAGTGACAGGAAATGCCAGGATAGCAGCTCTGCACAAGTCCTAGAAAGAAACCAGGACAGATGAAGACAGAAAGAAGAGGGTAATATTACTGAGATCTCTTGAGGGGAAAGTGATGATTGATTATTTGAGAGACATATTGATTACAGTTTGACAGATCTGTAGAATATAGGTGGTGGCGATAGAGGAATTGCCTCAGATACACAGGGAATTGAGAAACAGAAATAATGCAGCACTTTTCCAAGAATGGCAACATAATCATACCACACTACTTGATTCATCAGTGAACAATATCTTCCTAGTCTTAATAATATAAACACAGGTTTGATTAACCAAAAATTTTGATATAACTATATTGAGATTGATGGGGAGGGCCAGGGTATATGGGGGTAGACTGTTAAACCCTCAAAATAAGTTAATAAATAGCATATAAACAGAGCCCTCAGGGTGCCACAGTTAAGTGCTCAGATGCTAACGGAAAAGTCAGTAGTTTGAACCCACCAGCTGCTCGGCAGGAGAAAGATGTAGCAGACTGCTCCCATAAAGATTACGGCCTAGGAAATCCTATGTGTCAGTTCTACTCTGTCTTACAGGGTTGCTATGAGTCAGAATCAATTCCATGGCACACAACAACATATAAATGAACACATGAAGAAATAGTAATATATGCATATTATTGAGGGGGAGGAAAACAGGTAAGAGGTGAAAGTGTTGCCTTTGAGTATTTGGGGGCAAAGGGGGGGCATGAAGAAAATTTCTATACTTTAAGCCCTATAGTCCTACTTGAAGGAGCCCTGGTGGCACAGTGGTTAAAACTCTAGGCTGCTACCGAAAGGTCAGCTGTTCGAACCCACTTGCTACTCTGCAGGACAAAGATGTGGCAATCTGCTTCTGTAAAGATTTATAGCCTTGGAAACCCTATAGGGCAGTTCTACTCTGTTCTACAGGGTCGCTATGAGTTGGAATCGACTCAAGGGCCGTGGATTTTGTTTTTGTTTTTTGGTTAGTTCTACCTGATTCTTTTCAATCATATGCAGAACTTACCTGCTACAAATTTAATTTCTTTAAAAAGAAGAGTCAAACCACAAGTAGCACAGCCTCCACCAGACTGAGTCCAGCACAATTACATGATGCCTGGCTACCACCACTGACTGCTCTGACAGGAATCACAATACAGGGTCCTGGACAGAGCTGGAGAAAAACGTAGAACAAAATTCTAACTCACACACACACAGAAAAGACCAGACTTACTAGTCTGACAGAGGCTGGAGAAACCCTGAGAGTATGGCCCGAACTCCCTTTTAACTCAGTACTGAAGTCACTCCTGAGGTTCACCCTTCAGCCGAAGATTAGACAGGCCCATAAAACAAAAGGAGACTAAAGGGGCACACCACTCCAGTAGCAAGGACGAGAAGGCTGGAGGGGACAGAAAACCCAAGGTCAAGAAGGGGAGAGTGTTGACATGTCATGGGGGTGACAACCAATGTCACAAAACAATATGTGTATTAATTGTTTAATGAGAAACTAATTTGCTCTGTAAACCTTCATCTAAAATACAATTTTTTAAAAAAGAAAAGTCATAGAAAAGTGGTAAATACTTTGCTGAATGTCTTCAAACTATCCATCCAGTAGAAGCAAATAAGTGTGTCTTTATGTAAAACTTTCAGTAAATATTGAACAGGTACTAAAGAATACTGTTCTAAAGAGCTGCTAGATGGATAGTCAGGCCAGACCACCCATCATCAGGTCCTCTTCAGCCGGCAAAGGTTAGTTGTGTCTGAGGAGAGAGGAGACTGGATTAGGAATAACAGATGATGAAGAATTGTGGTTTACTACCAAGGGGAAACTGGGATTTCCAGTGTCCCCGCACTGCTGAACCTGACCAGCTCACTGGTGGCTCTTCTTGGCCTACCCACATCTCCTTGGACATGCTGTAGTCATCATGGACCCGAGGGGTCTTAGGGATCATCTATATTGGCAGGAGCAAATCTCCAAAACCAGGCCAGCCTGGAGGAGGGGATTCACAGCCCTCCATTCTCAGAGAGGTGCTGACAATTGTAACAACACCTGTTAAAGGAGAAACATCTTCCCTGAAGTTATTTAAAAGACAGATGTGATAGCTTTATCCCTGGGCGGGGGGCGGGGGGGAAGTGAATTATTTTTACAGGCAGAGAGCTGTCTCTTCTGAAATTTTACTACATGATAAGATGAGAGGCTTTCTTAGATGAAATGGGACAGACCGTATAAGCAACCAGTAACTGGTTGCTGTCCAGTCGTTTCCGACTCATGGCAACCCTATGTGTGTCAGAGTAGGACTGTGCTACTTTGGGTTTTCTTTTCTTCTTCTTTTTTTTTTAATGTCTTAAAAAAAAATTATTTTGCTTTCATTTAAAAAAATTTTGCTGTTGTTGAGAATATACACATGAATACACACAACCTAACAGTTTCTACATGTATAATGCAGTAGCACTGATTACATTCTTCGAGTTGTGCAACCATTCTCACCCTCCTTCTCTGAGTGTTCTTCCCCCATTAACATAAACTCACTGCCCCCTAAGGTTCCTATCTAATCTGTTGTCAATATGATCACATATAGTTTTTAAAAGAGCTTAATGCTCAAGGCAGACATTTTTTACTAGTTAAGCTAAACTATTTTTTGGTTTTAAGAAGACTTAAGGGATATTTTTGGCTTAAGGTTGTCTTAGTTACCAAGTGCTGTTATAACAGAAATACCACAAGTGGATGGCTTTAACAGGTAAATATTTATTCTCTCATAGTTTAGGAAGCTATAAGTCCAAAATCAGTGTGCCAGCTCTAGGGGAAGGCTTTCTCTGTCTGCTGTGGGGGAAGGTCCTCAGCAACCTTACCCAGGGTCTAGGGGGTTCTCAGCACAGGGACCCCAGGTCCAGAGATGTGCTCTGCTCCCAGATCTTCTTTTCTTGGTGGTAGTAAATCTCCCTCTTTCTGCTCAAGTCTCTCTCCTTTTATCACTTGTAAGATAAAAGGTGATGTAGGCCACACCCCAGGGAAACTCCCCTTACATCAGATTAGGGCTGTGACCTGAGTAAGGGCGTTGCATCCCACTCTAATCCTCTTTAACATAACCTAACCTTGCCTCATTAACCATAGGCAGAGATTAGGATTTACAACACATAGGACAATTACATCACATCATAAGATGGAGGACAACCAGACAATACTGGGAATCATGGCCTAGCCAAGTTGATGCATATACTGGGGGGCTACAATTCAATCCACGACAAAGGTTTAAAGATTATCTCAGGGTAATATTTTCAGGGGTTCATCCAACCTTCGTGGCTCTAGGAAGTCTGAAGTCCATGAGAATTTGAAATTCTGTTCTGCATTTTCCCTCTTTTAATCACATTCTTCTATACAGTCTACGATCAAAATGGTCTGTTATTCCATAGGGTTTTTGATGGCTGATTTTTTATGTTGATTGCCAGGCCTTTCTTCCTAGTCTTTCTTAATCTGCATGATTTGTTGAAACCTGCTTGGCATCATAGCAACACACAAGCCTCCACTGACAAACAGATGGTGGTTGTATATGAGGTACATTGGCTGGGAATCAGACCTGTGTCTCCCACAGTGGGGGTGATAATTCTGCCACTGAACCACCAATTCTTCATGATGTGAATTTAGAAAGGGCCAAAGCTGAAGACCTGTCTCTCCCCAGTTTGGAAATATTGCCACTGCCTCCTGGTTTTTCTTTCCTTTTACTTGGCTGAATCTAAGAACCAAAGTAAAATCCATATACGCCTCGTCCAATTCTTACTCTTAATTGTGCTGCTGCTACAACGTGTAATGGTATTTTGTATGAGTATATTGCTGTACAAATCCCTTTCACACACATTAATTCACTTGACTCTTAAAATAACCCAGTGAAGGGTCGCTCTGACGCGGATCACAATAGAGGGTCCTGGATAGAGCTGGAGAAAAATGTAGAACAAAATTCTAACTCGGAAAGAAAGACCAGACTTGCTGGCCTGATAAAGACTGGAGAAATCCTGAGAGTATGACCCCCAGACACCTTTCAGCTCAGTAATAAGGCCAATCCTAAGGTTCACTCTTCAGCCAAAGATTGAACAGGCTCTTGGAACAAAACAAGACTAAAGGGGCACACCAGCCCTGGGGCAGGGACTGGAAAGTAGGAGGGAACAGGTAAGTTGGTAATAGGGAACGCGAGGTTGAGAAGGGAGAGCGTTGACATGTCGTGGAGTTGTTAACCAATGCCATACAACAATGTGTGTACTAACTGTTTGATGAGAAACTAGTTTGTTCTGCAAACCTTTATCTAAAGTTCAGTATAAAAAAAAAAACCCCAGTGAAGTTGGCAAGGCCTTTTATAGAAAAATGAAGTGCAGAGAATTTGAGTGCCTTTCTTTAAAAAAAAAAAACACCCAGCCAATAACTATTATGGGAGAGGCTATGTTATTTCAACCTAGCCTTCCCCCACAAAAGGACTGAAGCTGATAATGGTGAATGCATATTATAAAATAGTGCAATGAACAGAAGGAGCAGGAGAAAATAGAAATTAGAATTGGATGCATGGACTGGGAGAAAAAAAAAACTCAACAAAGATGCACTTCTTAAGTCCTGCACAGTTGCTATCATACAAAATATCCTGGTAATCTAAGCAAAAAGGGAAACAAGATAAGTTGCATAGTTCTAGCTGTAAATGGTGCGCCAAGGCCAAAGTTCAGCATTATAGCCAAAATTACCCTTGAAAAAACTTGAGCTAGTTTTCTCATCGCAAGAAGTATCCTATCAAATTGGCTCTGCTCAGGGATCACCTGGGTCCGCCAGCTAATGGTTCACTCTGGAAATAGGGAATTCTGTAACCAGTCATGGAGCCCTGGTGATGCAGTAATTAAGAGCTCAGCTGTTAAACAAAAGGTCGGCAGTCCAAGTCCACCAGATGCTCTTTGGAAACCCTACAGGGCAGTTCTACTCTGTCCTACAGGGTCGCTATGCGTCGGAATCGATTCGACGCAATGGGTTTGGTTTTTTGGTCACCAGTCAGGGAAGAGAAGGGTCTAAGGCTCAGAATCAAGATTTCCCTATCTGAGTCTCAAGAAACTAAGGTGCAACTTCCAAACGGAGTGACCAGTGCTTTCTCCTCAACCTGCCAGAGAATCAGTCTCAAAGTCATCAAGAAGAGTCAAGAAACACAGATAGGTTCCATTACAGTGTCTGCCCAGGATTCCTCCTGAATCTTGGAATGTGTCTCACTGACATCTCAGATTCATGCTCCCCTTCTGCAGATAGAAAATTATCCCTTCAACCAGTGCTCCTAAAACAAGCCAAGAGGGAAGCGGTTGTACAGTTTTAATTGTATCTGGGAAGACCCTCACAGGGTGTAGTAGGCATTTGCTGTTTATACCTTCGAAGCATCCTTTCCTCCTGCTTTGATAATAAAACTCAGGTTTTCCTTTGGGGTCCTGATGGGTTAAGGTACCCCACCATCTCACTTTGCCAAGAGATGGGAACATGTCTCAATCTAGACCATTGTGATTCTTCTAGAAATTAGAATTTTGAGTGGAGTGACACGGAGCTGAGACATCCGATGGCAAGACCCCAAACAGGATGTCTTGTGGGTTTCTAATTAAGAACTTCATGGTTTCTCTTGTTCCCATAACCTGGTTGGTCAGCTTTTTCTATGAGTCTATCAACTACCACATCCTTCCAATGAATTCCTTTTATTAATTAAATAAACAAATGCCAGTTTCTGCTGACCACTATTAAAGAACCTGAACGGACACATCCACCACCCATCTGTCAGTCTGTCATACTGTGGTGGCTTTCGTGCTGCTGTGTTGATGGGACCTATAACACTAGTTTTTCAAATATCAGCAGAGTGACCCTTGGTGGAAAGGTTTCATTAGCTTCCAGGCTAACAAAGACTAGAAATAAAGGCCTGATGATCTACTTCCAAAAATTAGCCAACGAAAACCCAATGGCTCACAATAGAATATTGCCCAATACAGTGCTAGAAGATGAGCCCTCTAGGTTAGAAGGCATCACAGTACACAGCGGCCACCACAATGCGCTTGAGCATGCCAGTGATGGTGAAGATGGCGCAGGACCAGGCAACATTCTGCTCTGTTGTACATGGGGTTGCCACGGATCGGAGTCGACTCCACAGCAACCAAGAACAACACCACGTAACACAGAGAAAGGGTATAGGCGGCTAGGCAAACCTCTTTTGAAGTCTTTTACTACAGCCCAATGCAATGTAATCAAACCACGGGGAGCCTATCAAAACACCCGGAGAGTTTTGAAACAACTCACACATACATTTTGAAAAAGCTGCTGATATCCATGCTTGTTTAAGAAGCCTTTTTCCAACAAACCTGAGCTCTCATCCAGGACATAACCTATGGGCAAGCCCTTAAGCTCCTAGCATTTGCACGACCATCAAGTGAATGAGGTGGGCAGCTATGAGAAAAAAGGGAGTGGGAGTGATTCGGGAGCTCCCCCCACCTAAAGTGAGGGGCCACTCCTCATCCCAGTCAAATGTGATGGCAAGAGAAAGAAGGCATGGGCTTTCCAGATCTCCCAGCTTTTGAACAGATGTTGGAATTCCGTTCAATTTGCCATAAAAAAAATAATTACAAGTAGAACAGAATAAGGTTACTAAATTCCACCTGGAAATTTTGCTCGCTGAAGACTCTGAGTCTGAAGCCTGTGACTCTTTACTGCAAAGAGAGATTAGGAAGAGGTGGTAAAGCACCACATCATACGAGACTATCTCCTTTATATAATCAGTAAGAGCAGTGTACAGGAAATAGCTTTATCATTACGGAAAGACCCACAAACAAGATGGCGCCTGGGTTTTTGACTAAGATTTTCCTGATTTCTCTTGTTCCCATAGACTTGTGGGCCTAGTGTACAATTGTCCACCAACTTAGCCATACTCTTAACCCCCGCTTCATGTCTAACCTGGGATCCCTATTCATGGTGAGGTTTCTCTGCCTGCTCTGACATAGCCAACCTGGGGAATGTTTTTATGTCATCCAGGCTGGAAGCTACCCTGAGTCAGCATTTTCTACATCATCTGTCCTCTCCATCTCCTAATATTCACAGTTCCCTTCCTCCACCTCTGGTCCCTTTTATGCAGCCCACATGGGGTCCAGTATCTTTCATCATCCTTTGCCTAAAAGAGGAGGGAAGCAAAATACCCAGCCAGGACTGCAGCGCCTACTGGGCACTGTCACTGCCACATGGAACACATGGGCACTCAGAAGGAAGAAGTGACTTGTCCCAGGCCACACAGTGCATAATCAGCAGGCACAAGGTTTATTTGCTCATTTATTCATCTAGTATGTATTGAGTCCCTCTGTTCTATACTGGGCATCATCCTATGGCTTGGAGATAGAGCAGGGAAAGGACAAGCAAAGACTCTGACCTCCACAAACAAAAAAGAATGCAAGATACTGTCTGGTGGTGGTAAGTGCTATGATGTAACACTGAGCAGGTACAGAGATAGAGAGCATTTTGGACAGGGTAGAGAGGGGAGGCCTCTTTGAGGAGGTGATATTTGAGCACAGATCATAACAAAGTGTACCATGCACATATCTGGGGGAAGAGTATTCCAGGTAGAAGAAAAAAAGCCCCAAGGAAGGAAGACACTTGGTGTATATGAAAATCAGTAAGGAGATTATGTGGCTGGAGCAGAGTGAGAGAAGAGAGGAGACTGGAGATGAAGACAGAGAGGCAGAAAGGCACCAGATCACATAAACCAGGTCATCGAGTGGTATTAAGGACTTCTGCTCTGAAGCTGTTGAGCAGGGAATGGCATGATCAAGGCTCAAAGGAGAACTAGAAACAGTCTTCTAGGACTCTGTCCAGTGCTATTGGCAGAAGGCCCTGCTGACCCCTTTTCCATCAGGGGCACTGAGCACAGCCATACAGGTTGTGCACTGCCCAACTCCAGTCCACATAGACTACAGTATGAATGGTATCATTAGAGTTGCAAAATGTGGTGATCCTGTTACCTACCAGCCCTGGAGGCTCAGTTGAGCCTAGTGTCATCATGGTGTATATGACTGAAACCAAGGACTTCTGATTCATGTCCTCCCCAGGGCATGGCCTCATACTCCAAACATTCCAGGTTGGTCACAAGGTTGGTCACAGGTTGGTCACAAGGTTGGCCTGGGAATGTGCTTTGGTAGTGAACCTGAGGTGGGGAAGAAGCTCATTCTGATCTACAAATCCCCTCACTCACCATCTATTCCCTGGGGCCTGGCACTTCAGAAGCCAGAGGAGGAGGATATGAGCCAGTGTCACCTCTACCAATGATGAATCTATGGTATGCTGGGCCAGGAATCAGGATTGGGCAGAGAAGCAGCCAGTCCCCATCCCTCCTCCACTCACGTCAAAGTCTCTGGCTTCCATCCTGCCATGATGGGTACGAAAGAGTGTAGGGAGACTCATATTACAAATAGTTTCCTTGCATTACTTGTTTTTATTTTGGTTAAACACACACACACGCACACACACACACACACACACACACACTGGAGATCGGTCAGGATCAGGTAAGACACATATCAGCACAGGATTACAGTCACCTTCCCTGGTCTCCAAAACCTCGCCTTGGACCCTTGTTACACCCACTCCACCCCACGCGCCTGCCCTTGTTGATCACATTTTTTACTTAGTTTAGCTCGTATTTTTTACTCAATTTAACTCATCTTGAATCAACCCAGGACACAGGCAGAGAGACGGCAACCTGAACAGATGGCTTGTCTGGACTGATTGCCCAGAACATTGAATGAGGCTTCTTTTGGGGGGCTGCTTGTCTCCACATCATTGGGGTTTGGGCCTGAGATTTTTACGAAGTGCTAGTATCTCACAGAAAGCTAATAAAGCTCTTGAGCAAGGAAGTGTCATTTCACAAGCCCATTTTTAGAAGGCAAGCAGCTAATAAGACACACCAGCTAATTAGCTGAGCTGTGGAAGGAGCAACATAAAAATATCTTGCTGGGAGTGCCAGCAGAGAAATCACACAAGAACATACAGCTCACTCTGCAGTGCTTTCTGCAGGGAAACAGAGTAGATCAAGGCCCATGCTATCCACAAGTCACCATATCCCCGAGGTACCTGGTAACATTTCCACTGCCCCTCCCCCATGCAGATGCCCTCAGACCTTCCTCCTTAATACAGCTGGGCACATAACTTTGCTCAATCCGAAGCCCTCTGGGAGAATCTCCTCACACCTGGAGTCTTCAATCCAGTTCCTGCTTTAGGTATCTATCACTGTGAAATAAACAAGCCCAAAACTCAGTTGCTTAAAACAACAATTTATTCCAATCTCTCAGGGTTCCGTGGTTCAACTGTCTTAGCTAGGTAGCTCTCACTCGCCATCTCCCATGTGGTTAGTCAGATGGCGGCTAGATCTGGAGTCATCTGAAGGCTCACCTGGGCTGGATGCCCAAGATGATTCACTCACATGGCTGGCAGCAGATGGTGGCTGTTGGCTGGGAGCTCAGCTAGGGCTGTTGACTGGGGTACCTACAAGTGTCCTCCCAAGTGTCCTCTCAGTGGACCTTAGGCTTTTTACAGCCTGGAAGCTGGGATCCAAGAGGGAACGTCCCGAGAGACCCAGGTGGAAGCTACAAGGCTTGTTGTGACCTTGCCATCTCAGAACATTCTGCTGTTTCGTTCTATTAGTTAAGCAGGTCGGTAAGTCCAGCCAAGATTCAGTGGAGGGAAATTAGATTCCGTCTTTTGATGTGAGGAATGACATGCACGCACAGAAAAGGAAGAACTTGACGGCGGCCATTTTTAGAGACTCCACAGTTCCCCAGAAGCAGACCTGTGTAGGAGATTTATGAAGGAAGTGCTCCCAGGAGAAACAGTGAGAGAATAGGGGAAGCAGGTAAGAGAACAGCAAGAAGCCAAGCAAGGGGGTAATTTCAGGCAAAATCCCAGCCTCGGCCTGAATCCAGAAGAGAGGGGAGCTCTGAAGTATAAAGTATCCTGTAGAGTTTAGACTTGAGGCAAGGGAACAGAACCTCCCTATTTCTACTGCTGGCAGCAATCAGCTAAAGGCCACAGGAGGAAGAGGGACATGGGGGGCACTTGCTACTCTCTACCTGTGGGTAAAGTGGCTCCAACAGCCCCAGAGTAGTCCTCTGAAAAGAGTCACAGCTCTGAGAAGTAAAAGCGCATGAATGTTGGAGAAGAGGTACACAGAAACGTAAAAGGGGCCCAAAGGGATCTGGCAGAGCACCAACCCCGCCTGTTACAACTGGCTTAGGAGGTTGTGGGGAAGAGTAGGGAAGTGAGGATTTGTCATATCCTCACTCAATATCTCATTTCACCCTCACAGCTACTCCAAGAGATGAGTTCTGGAATCCCCATTTTATACAGGAAAAACCCACGCTCAGCAGGACTGGATAACTCACTCAGAGAGCAGGATCTGAGCTCCGAATCATCAGGCTCTGTAAGTCTGTGGTCCTTCCTCAAACCAAACGAAAGTCACAGAAGGCTAGGAAATGCCAGCTAAACAGCTGCCTCATGCCACAAAATCATGCTTGGGATGGTCTTCAGGCACAAAAGCCAGGGTTTCTGGCTAGCATCTCACAAGACCCACACCACTTACAGAGTGCTCAGCACTGCTGTGAGAGACAGGGGAAAGCTCTCCACGATTTAAGTCATCTTATTCTCAGGAGTCCCTGGGTGGTGCAAACAGTTAACTGCTCAGCTACCAAACAAAAGGTGGATGTTGGAATCTACCCAGAGGCACCTTGGAAGAAACACTTAGTGATCTACTTCTGAAAAATGAGCCATTGAAAACCCTGTGGAGCACACAGTTCTAATGTGATGCACGTGGAGTTGCCATGAGTGGGCGTCAACTCAATAGCAACTCGTAACTGGTATTCTCAGGAGAGGTGTTGAGTGATTTATCCTCCACTTGAAACAGTGGTTCTCAACCAGAGGTGGAGGAGTATTATGGGTTGTCACACTCGGTGGTGGGGGGGGTGCTACTAGCACCAGGTGAGTAGGGGCCAGGGATGCTGCTAAATATCCTACAATGCACAAGACAGTCCCCACAACAAAGAAATATCAGGCCCATCAATAGTGCTGAGATTGAGAAACCTTGATTTAAAAGAATGAGTCTCACCAGCCTGAATATCCAAGAAAACATGTGGAGGGGGAGGGGCACTCTGGCTATTTTCATGTACCCCAAAGTCAAATTAATATTGAAAATTGAATTTCTGATGGTTGATTTTTATCCCCCAAGAAGTACAACTGGCTTTTTTCTTTCTATTATATTGGCAGGTGCCAGTTGGAATTCTTGAGTCATTCTATATTCTAGAATTCATAATGACCCACTGACTTATGACATTCTTGTGCCAGAGAAGATATACAGCCACCTTCTGCAATAGTGGATGACCCTTAGCAACTTTAAAAGTGAGAAAATCTATAGCAGGATGTGTTTCCATCATGCTCTGTGTTCTCCACATGCCATTCTGTAGTTTCTTAAACATAAAACCTGTTCAACTTGGGAGGGAGAAGATAGTGAAGGGTCTCAGCTTTTAGAAATGCTTTTGCTCACTTATAGGTGAACTGTGGCCATACATGCCACATGACTGATCATCTTCAACATACTTACACATCCCAACAAGTGTTTCCTTTTTAAGAGTCACCTTGGGAGGCCGTACACTTGTTTTTAACAAATCTTCCATTGCTCAAGTATCTTTGGACGTCATCCTTTGGAAGTTCCTTCCAATTCAGCTTAGAACAACAAAAGAAAAAGACTCACTACTTCAGAGTCATACGCCTTATTGATGATCTAAAACAGTATTTCTCGTTTTGAAGAACTAGAATTTGCCAGACTTATCTCTGAACAAATCTGGGTATCTCTAACGTCAACCTCACTCTCAAAGAACCAGTTTTGAAGATATTATCTTCAAAACCCAGTTTTTCAATGGATTTAGGTTACAGTTTAGAATAAGATTATGCCCAAGGTGAAAGTAAGACTAGGAAATACTCATTGTTCTTATATCAATTCGGTCTTAAGCCATGTTCACGATAGTCAGTATCTGACTTTAGCCATGCTTTGGTTCACCTTGGTATTAAATGGATATTTCCATTTGACACCACTTCTGTTTCTATGAATGAATTGCTAAATGTGGCGCACCCTACACTGGGTGATGGGGATATAAAAATATATAAGACTTTAGCCATGCTTTGGTTCACCTTGGTATTAAATGGATATTTCCATTTGACACCACTTCTGTTTCTATGAATGAATTGCTAAATGTGGCGCACCCTACACTGGTGATGGGGATATAAAAATATATAAGACAGTCCTTGTATTAAAGGAACACTGATCTAATGAGAGACAGACCTGTGGGCAGAGGATCACCACCAGGGGCAATATTCAAAATATTTTACAACCAATAGGGCACAGGCTCTAATCAATCAGAACACACTTCTTGCTAGAGCAGGGATCTGCTTGGAATTAACCCTTTAGTTGCTGGATTATGGAACCATCTGGAAGGAGAAGCTGAAGGGTGCCAAAGGGGGCACAGAGTAGGGACACTGGGGCCCTCAGAGGGTCTGGGCAGTGGCCATTTACTAACCATACTTGAACAATAGATGCGTACTGGCTGACTACCAGCACTGGTACAATACCCTGGGTGAAGTGCACTCTAGAGACTGGCCCAAAAGAGGGTGTAATTAGCTATGCAGACACCTGAGGGCCTGACCTTGTCCTCTCATCCCACCTGTGATTTCAACTGCAGCTGTGGTGGACAGTTTTGCAAGCTTGAACACCTCTCCCAGCTGGACAGTACCCCCACCCCATGGCCATTCTTTCTCTGTCTGTGTCTCTTCTCTTTTAAAGGACACCCCTCAGACTGGTAAGGACCCACCCTACTCCAGTCTGAACTCATGTTAACTTAACTGATAACATCTTCAAAGACCTTACTTTCCCACTCAGAGTATTTTCTTCCAGACATAATGGTGGGATTTGAATAGCATCTGGATAGGAATCCAAAAATGTCCAATTCCACCCTCCTCCTCACAAGTTTGTGGAAAGATTTTGTACACAAGGGGAAAGGGGGAAGCAAGGTAGCACTCTGTTATTTGCAGACTTGAAAGCCCAGTGTAGAACTCTCTGGCAAGTGGGGCTGGAGAACATGCCTGAGGGGCAAGGATGAGGAAGATGTCTCTCCCCCTCAGCTCAAGACAAAACTTTCAACCAGCCTGGCACCCAAGGCTGAAGAGATAAGAGGACCCAAGGGCACATGACTGATAAATAGAAGAACTCATGCACTCACTCACTCTTCTAGCTACCTGGAAACATGAGGAAGCAGGAAGCAAAGCATTGGGGGAGAAACAAGGAAAGGTGGAACAAATCCATAGGAGTATCAGGGACACCTCTTCTTCCAGTCTTGTGGTCCCTCTTCTCATACTTTCACCACAAAAGCAATGCCTGTTTTGTATTGCCCTCAGAAATCTCTAAAATGGCTCAAGAAAGGTCACTCATTTAACTCCAAAGTCCACTACCCGAGAATTTGCCTCCATTTTGTAGTCCAGCTACATCATCCACCCTAGCTAGGCAGCGGCTGTGCAAGGTGCTCAGTCCAAATCCAGAAAGATAAAAATGAAATTAAGACTCCCTCCCTCCTGCTAAAGTTTCCACACAAAAATTAAAATCTCTAAGGAATGTAAAAGTTCCAACAGTGCAATCAGCCCTCCATTGTTGCCTCAGAGAAAGTAAAGTCCTAAAATCAAATCTCTCCTGTTTTGCCACTGAAACGAATTAAGGTTGCCAAATATGCTTTCCAGGTTTCTTCATTCTAAACAGAGGAATCATTCTCTGGAACTTGGTTTCTTCTTCACTACCTTCACTACCTTCTCCTGACTTCTTGCTGGGACTGGTGTTGCTCTTCCAGTGTCTTCCAGGTAAGATTTATCCAATGCTAAGTCTCCCATGGGCCCCATTTTCTAAAGTTCCAAATTAACAGGCTACGAGAATATCTCAGTCCCAGTCTCACCCCGTGAATATCCCCAGTTACCCCAAAAGCTTATCATGTAAGCACTACTTTTTTCATCCCCAGGAGAGAAGGAAAAGGACATTACTCGTCTCATTCACAACCTGTAGTGGCTCAACCTTTGCTTAAAGAATAAAGTTTTATTACATCCTTCTCCTAACATTCTGAATGAAACTTACTCTTCTACCTGTTCTTGCTGTTCTTCCCACCTTCCATGTCCTCTCTCTTTTCTGCCTCCTCTCTAGCCTCAACTCATTAATCAAAGTTCAGTTCAGGTTCCACCTTTTCTACGAGACGTCCCCAGTGGTATCTCCCCCCTCCACCCATCCCTGAACTCAAGTACCACGGCTTGTGCTGCTACTCACGTGCACTGACCAGACACAGGCTTGTCTATGAGCTTCCTGACAGCAGAGACCAAAAATGTAACCTGCATGGCCTTAGCAGGTGCCCAGTACACAAAAGGTGATCACACCCTAGCAGAAACTAGTTTGAGGAGTCAGAAAATCTCACTCGACAAGAATTTGACCTCATATCAATCAGGCTTTGGTTGCAGAGAACAGAATCCATTCTAGCTGGGTTAAGCAAGAACAAATTATTATACTATATCCATTGCTTACAGGATCACTAGAAGCACTCAACAAACAGGTTAAGGTCTCTGAAATGATTCCCAAAGCCACGTGAGGAACTGGGCCACCAAAAGAGCTGCTGCCTCTCCTATAGTCAGGGAGCCACTGGCAGCAGAACCACATCACCCGTACCACAATCAGGACACCACCACACCTGCCGTGAGCCAGCCACAGCATCGAAACCATGCTCCACTCTCACTCTGCCTCTTGACATCCTCAAAGATAGGGTGGTTGGACCCTGACACCAATAGAAAGGGCTCCACAAGCATGCGTGGCCCACACTCATGTGAGTGAACCCGATAGGTTGAATCTAAATCCCATCCAGACCTTGACCTACAAAGGAGTCTGGGAAATGTAGTTCTTGGCTTTCCAGCCTCGGCAAGAAGGGTCGTTACACAATAAGAGTGGAACGGCCATTGAGAGCCAGTCCTTCATATCTACT
This sequence comes from Elephas maximus indicus, assembly GCF_024166365.1. Taxonomy (NCBI): domain Eukaryota; kingdom Metazoa; phylum Chordata; class Mammalia; order Proboscidea; family Elephantidae; genus Elephas; species Elephas maximus. The sequence continues at coordinate 45,614,084 of NC_064838.1, forward strand.
ACACACTGTAGATATGTTAACCTTGCCTCTGACCTGCACCTCAAATTCATACATATTTGAATCATCTGCAGTGCCTGATTTTGGAGGTCACCATTCACCCCAATTTTTCCCGTACAATAATCTATAATCTGCAAATGAACATTCAGTAGACTAAGGCACTATTTCTCAAACTTTAATGGAAAAATTATTATAGACCCCCAGTATTGGTTGAAATTGTTTATATTAGAATGCTATTTAAATATGTACAAACATAGAAACAGCTATAAAACTCTCATTAAAAAAATTTTTTTTTAAACTCTCATAGTTACAAAAAAAAAAAACCCTATAAAAACTAATTTGCAAATGAAACACAGGACAAATTCTAAGATGAATGAAATTCAAACTAGCCACATTTCTTTAGCGTGATTAACGATGTTGTTTTGTCCAAAGTAAATCACCAGTTGGACTTCACAGTAGGAAAATTCATTTGCACGTTTTACATTTTGCATGTTAATGGCCTGATTCTTTTGATTTTGAGCAGGATGGCCCATTGTTTCAGTCACTGTCAGTATTATTATTTTTCCTTTTTAACAATGAACTCATTTTTAACCACTGATTTTTTAATGGGCCAATCGATTTAAGGGTGCACTCCAAAAGAGTGCTGAAAATTTTAAAGCACCATTTAATGAAAACTTTCCTTAGTGCATAAATACTAACACTTTCACTGTTAATGAGCTGGTGAAGGTTGGTATGTACAAAGAAGTGATCCATGCAGCACAGAACTGGCATGTGAACGTGGCACCAACTACCACCAGAACAGGCTCTTTGGAATTCAACATGCCTACCTTACCAGGTACTGGGCAATGGCTCAATCCTCCCACCACTCTTCTCTATGTGAGCTACTGTGAATCCTTTGTTCCTATGGGTTTGTTTGCTGTTTACTTAGCACCAACATGCTCATAAACATAAATGGAACAGTATGTGGTTATAATGGTTCCTATAAAAAAGGAACTCCTCCTGGCAAATCAACAAAAACAAGACAGGAAATCCAACAGGAAAAAATGCGCAAAGAATATGAACAGGCAATTCAAAGAAGTAGAGGCAGAATGGCTAATGAGCATGAGAACTGACACAGTGACACATTTAATTTAATTACTAAGTAGAATAATTATCAGATATTCAAGCAAACAGTTGCTGTCAAGTCAATTCCAACTCATGGCAACCACGTATGTGTCATGGTAGAACTGTGCTCCATAGGGTCTTCACTGGTGGATTTTTCAGAAGTAGATCACCAGGACCTTCTCCCGAGGCTCCTCTGGGTGGACTTGAACCTCGAACATTTCAGTTGGCAGCCAAGCACATGAACTGCTTGCACTACCCAGAGACTCCATGAGATACTAATTCAAAATGGAATTGGCAAAGTTAAAAAGTAAGGTGATACCAATGTCTTAATCACTATGGGCAAGCACTGGGAGGAAATGGAACCTTTTTTACTAAGGGTGAGATAGAAGACTGGGTGCAGCAACCTGGCATTACTTAGTGAAATTGAATACACATATACACTACAGCTCAGAAATCCCACTCCTAGGTACACATCTGAGAAGAACTCCCACTTATGTCAATGAAAGAACATGTGTGAGGATACTTTTTGCAACACCTTTTTTGAAGCAGGGAGTTTGAGGTGACCTAGATGCCCATCATTAGGCGGATGGATAAGCAAACCACAGTGCAAGTACACTCTGGAACACACCGAATCCAACAGAAATAACTAGAAGTTCATGTAACAACATAGATTAAAAAACCTATTGCCGTCAAGTCAATTCCAAACCATAGCGAACTCATGGGACAGAGTAGAACTGCCCCATATGGTTTCCAAGAAGCTTTTAGTTAGCAGCTGAACTCTTAACCACTGTGCCACCACGGCCCCACAACATAGATAAATCTTAAAAATCATAGCGTTGACTACAAAAGTGAGAAACTTGTAATTGTACTAGAATGAGATCTCTCATACAAAACCATGTTATAAATAAAAAAACACTTTGCAGGGCAATGGGTTTCTCTTTATATGCGGCCTTTTGGCCCTGAGTTTGCAGTTCTGCCAAGATGATTGCTAGGCCACAGTCTTGCAAAGGGGTTGGACAGTTTACTGTGTAAATAAGGTGTGTAAAACCTTTGTAGGTTTTACTAGGTGACAATGGCCTACCTAGGAGATTGGTCAGTTTTACCATCCTGCTAGGTTTAAAAGGACCATTCCACAGAGATTGGAGGGGGATTTCACTACCATCAAGAAGATCTTGGAGCAGAGCTTGTCCTTTAGACCCGGGGTCCTTGTGCTGAGAACTTCCTAGACACAGGAGACAGAGCTGTAACACTGGAGATGGTGCAAGATGGTATAAGATGGCACAAGATAGCATGAGATGGCACAAGATGGTGCAAGTGGCGAGAACCACAAGACCAGTGGGAGACGGCTGCCGTGGGCTTCCCATCCCAGGGAATGAGGCAGCTACTGTGGTCTCGCTGATGCATGGAGCAAGAGGTGACTTCGGGCAGGAGGCTTGCTGGCCAGGTGGGGTACCTCCAGGCACTTGTCAGCAGGAGGAGAAAGGGGCATGGCAGCAGAGGCTCAAGTGTGGCTGCCTGCCAGCATGACCAAAAAGGAGCTGAAAGCTGTCTTGGTTGGAAGCCATCCTGATTGACAAACTGTATCCTGTCTCCTGATTTGTTCCTGTTACTTCGAAGTTATAGCCTGTTACTTCCTTAATGGGACACATAATCGTGAGTATGGTCTATGAGTTCTGTGTGACCATTACAATGGATTATCGAACCCAGCAGAGTAGAGAGTGCCATGGGAGGGACAGCTGGTGTCAGAATTGGTAAAAAGGTGGAGAGTGGAGTTAGAGAACTTCAGGTGCTACTACACTGTGTACTTGCATATACAAATCATATGCATTTTTCAAAGATATATGCCCATTCCAGGTCATATACAAAACATCAGAATGGGTACCTGTAGAGGGAAAGGATATGGGAGTAGGCATAAAGAATGAAGAGAAGGAAAAATAAAAAACAAATGAAATAAGAAAGGCCCCTGCTTAAACTGGCCCCAACTCTCTCCCACTGAGGCCCAAACAAGAAAACTAAGTGGATAGATTTGTGATGTACTCTGAAAGTAAAATCAATAGGATTTGGTGATGGACTGGATGTGGAGGTAAGACAAAGGGAGGTATTATAAAATAAGTCCCAGCATCCTGGTATTAAATTGGTTGAGCCAAAACATCTATGGAAAAGCAGAATATTGGAGAAGGATGATACTAGGGAAGGGAGGGAGGGAAACATAAAAGTTCCATTTTAATTGAGGGCCAGGGGTTATCCAAGTAGAAAGTGCAGTTGACATTTGGATAAATGGGTCAGGATCTCAGAAGAGGTCTGGGCTGGTTTATTAATTAATAGGCTAAGTTGCTATAATGTAACAAAGAAGATCTAAAAATAGAGACTTAATGAAATAGAATTTTAATGTACGGTGATGCTGCTCCATGAGGTAATTCAGGGACCTAGGCACACTCTTTCCATTTTTTTCCCCCATCACCCTCAGAATGTGTCCTCATCTCAGTGCTGAAAGTTAGATTTCTCACTGTCTATATCCCAGCCTGCGGGAGGGAGAAAAGAGAGAAGGCCCAAGGCAAGGGTTGGAGATAAGTTGGACATTAGCCAAAAGTTGCACACATCATCACTTCTGCTCACATCCAGTGGCATCAAACTTGGTCAAACCTCAAACCTAGCAACACCTAGCCACAACGGAGGCTGGAAGTGTAGGATCAAGCTGGGAAGCTCAGGGTCTGGCTACAGCTGTATTAATACAAAACAAGGAGACAGGATTTCGGAGGACAACTAGTAGTCTGCCCAAGCTGACAATTAGTCGGAATCGACTCCACGGCACTGGGTTTTTAAGCATACAGGCAGAACTTAAAGTCAAGGGTGCAGATAAGATAGTATTAGATGACAGTACAGATAACTAAGGAAACAGGGATGAGGAGCAAGCCCTAAGGCACTCCTACATTCAATGTAATGCTGGGTAGAATAAGAGGGGAAGCACTGTGGCTCAGTGGTAGAACTCTCACCTTCCATGAGATCCAGACTTAATTTGAGGCCAATGTATGTTGTTATGATGCTGAACAGGTTTCAGTAGAGCTTCTAGGCTAAGATTGACTAGAAAGACCTGACGATCTAACTCAGAAGATCAGCTAAGGCAAACCCCCTATGGATCACAGCAGTCCAATGTGCAACCTATCATACGGATGGCATAAGAGAGGGCAGCATTTTGTTCCATTGTGCATGGGGTCACCATGAATTGGGGGTCGACTCAGTGGCAGCAAACAACAAGAGTTGTTGTTGTTAGGTGCTGTTGAGTCGGTTCCAACTCATAGCGACCTTATACACAACAGAATGAAACACTGCCCAGTCTTGCACCATCCTTACAATCATTATTATGGTTGAGCTCATTGTTGCAGCAACTGTGTCAATCTGCCTCCTTGAGGGTCTTCCTCTTTTTTGCTGACCCTGTACTTTGCCAAGGATGATGTCCTTCTCCAGAGACTGATCCCTCCTGACACCATGTCCAAAGTATATAAGATGCAGTCTCGCCATCCTTGCTTCTAAGAAGCATTCTGATTGTACTTCTTCTAAGACAGATTTGTTCGTTCTTTTGGCAGTACATGGTGTATTCAACATTCTTCACCAACACCACAATTCAAAGGCGTCAATTCTTCTTCAGTCTTCCTTATTCATTGTCCAGCTTTCACATGTACATGATGCAACTGAAAATTCCATGGGTTGCGTCAGGCACACCTTAGTCTTCAAGGTGACATCTTTGCTGTTCAACACTTGAAAGAGATCCTCTGCAGCAGATTTACCCAATGCAATGCGTCTTTTGATTTCTTGACTGCTGCTTCCATGGCTGTTGATTGTGGATCCAAGTAAAATGAAATCCTTGACAACTTCATTCTTTTCTCCATTTATCATGATGTTGCTCATTGGTCCAGTTGTGAGGATTTTAGTTTTCTTTGTGTTGAGGTGCAATCCATACTGAAAGCTGTGGTCTTTGATCTTCATTAGTAAGTGCTTCAAGTCCTTTTCCCTTTCAGCAAGCAAGGTTGTGTCATCTGTATAACGCAGGTTGTTAATGCGTCTTCCCCCAATCCTGATGCCCTGTTCTTCTTCATATAGTCCAGCTTCTCGGATTATTTGCTCAGGATACAGATTGAATAAGTAGGGTGGAAGAATACATCCCTGATGCACACCTTTCCTGACTTTAAACCAATCAGTATCCCGTTGTTCTGTCCGAACAACTGCCTCTTGATTTTTGTAAAGGTTCCTCATGAGCACAGTTAAGTGTTCTGGAATTCCTAGTCTTCCCAATGCTATCCATAATTTGTTATGATCCACACAGTCAAATGCCTTTGCATAGTCAATAAAACACAGGTAAACATCCTTCTGGTATTCTCTGCTTTCAGCCAGGATCCATCTGACATCAGCAACGATATCCCTGGTTCTACATCCTCTTCTGAAACTGGCCTGAATTTCTGGTAGTTCCCTGTCGATATACTGCTGCAGCCGTTTTTGAATTATCTTCCACAAAATTTTTCTTGCATGTGATATTAATGGTATTGTTCTATCATTTCTACATTCTGTTGGATCACCTTTCTTGGGCATAGGCATAAATATGGATCTTTTCCAGGCAGTTGACCAGGAAGCTGTCTTCCATATTTCTTGGCATAGACGAGTGAGCACCTCCAGTGCTGCATCTGTTTGTTGAAACATCTCAACTGATATTCCATCAATTCCTGGAGCCTTGTTTTTCGCCGATGCCTTCAGAGCAGGTTGGACTTCTTCCTTCAGTACCATCGGTTCCTGATCATATGCTGATCATATGCTACCTCTTGAATGTTTGAATATCGACTAATTCTTTTAGGCATAATGACTCTGTGCATTCCTTCCATCTTCTTTTGATGCTTCCTGCGTCATTTAATATTTTCCCCATGGAATCCTTCACTATTGCAACTCGAGGCTTGAATTTTTTCTTCAGTTCTTTCAGCTTGAGAAACACCGAGCGTGTTCTTCCCTTTTGGCTTTCCATCTTCAGCTCTTTGCACATGTCATTATAATACTTTACTTTGTCTTCTCCAGGAGACCTTTGAAATCTTCTGTTCAGTTCTTTTACTTCATCAATTATTCCTTTTGCTTTAGCTGCTCGATATTCGAGAGCAAGTTTCAGAGTCTTCTGACATCCATCTTGGTCTTTTCTTTCTTTCCTGTCTTTTCAGTGACCTCTTGCTTTCTTCATGGTTGATGTCCTTGATGTCATTCCACAACTCGTCTGGTCTTCGGCCACTAGTGTTCAATGCGTCAAATCTATTCTTGAGATGGTCTCTAAATTTAGGTGGGATATACTCGAGGTCATATTTTGGCTCTCGTGGACTTGCGCTGATTTTCTGCTGTTTCAGCTTGAACTTGCATAAGAGCAATTGATGGTCTGTTCCACAGTTGGCCCCTGGCCTTGTTCTGACTGATGATATTGAGCTTTTCCATCGTCTCTTTCCACAGATGTAGTCAATTTGATTTCTGTGTGTTCCATCTGGTGAGGTCCATGTGTATAATCGCCGTTTGTGTTGGTGAAAGAAGGTATTTGCAATGAAAAAGTTGTTGGTCTTACAAAATTCTATCATTTGATCTCGGCATTGTTTCTATCACCAAGGCCATTATTTTCTAACTACTGATCCTTCTTGTTTCCAACATTCGCATTCCAATCACCAGTAATCATCAACATATCTTGATTGCATGTTCGATCAATTTCAGACTATAGCAGCTGATGAAAATCTTCTATTTCTTCATCTTTGGTCCTAGTAGTTGGTGCATAAATTTGAATAATAGTCGTATTAACTGGTCTTCCTTGTAGGCGTATGGATATTATCCTATCACTGACAGCATCCCACCATCACAGCAACACACAAGCCCCCACAGTACAACAAACTGACAGACACGTGGGGGAAAAACAAGAGTAGGAGGAGCCAAAAAACGAGAGTGAAAACAAGCAGAGATGTGGAAGGAAAACCAACAGTGCTGTATCACAGAAGCCAAAAAAATAAAATAAACCACTCCCAGGAAGCAACTGTACCAATGAGAGACAGGAGTTCATAAATAAATACCCCAGTATCCTCAGCCTGTAGGGGCACACTCTCTCAATGAGCCCTAGTGGATTGTGCCCCATTTACCCACAGGGTTGACCTGCTCATTAACTCACCCTGCACTGGTTTCCTTCCCTTCACTGTCTCACTTTCCCAACTCCCCTACTAGCACTTCCTGGGATCACCTCCCAGGGGATCCCTTAAGTTCTATTGTGAAGAGAACCCAAACTAAGACAAACTAATAGCCATCAGGTCAATTCCGACTCCTGGCAAAAAAACCCATGTGTCTCAGAGTAGACCTGTGCTCCACAGGGTTTTCAAAGGCTGATTTTCAGAAGTAGGTCCCCAGGTCTTTCTTTCGAGGTGTCTCTGGATGGACTCGAACATTCATCTTTTGGTTAGCAGCTGAGCATGTTAACCATTTGCGCCACCCAGGGAATCCAAACTAAGACAAGGCCTCAGAAAGCACTTTGCAAGTGAGCAGGAACGTTATGACTCCACGCTTTTGCCCAGCGCCCCAGCCTCAGACTGAGGAATTTATTACAAGTCTCAGGGACCTGTATCTCCAGGTCACATCATCCCACAATCCTGCTGTCTGTGTCTATGACAGATCAGACTGCTACCTAAATTTAATGCCCCACTGAGCTACACCAACCAAAAAAAAAAAACCCAAAACCTGGCCAGACGCTCCAGTTCTGAGAAAATAAATAAAATCTGTGTCTCTGATGGTGAGGTCAGGAGATGTTTTATTTTCACACAATTGCACTGCACCTTTGCAGGCCTAATCCATGAATCCTCAGTCTTTATCTTGACACTACATTAAATGGGAATTAAACTGAGTGATAGTAATGGCTTCTCACAAGGAGCTCAGACCTCAGTGGGAGGAAGCAGTTGGCAATATGGAGCAGAACAGCCCACAAAGGAGGAAGGCAGCTCTCCCAGAAACACCAGGGACAGCACTTCCAGTCCTTGGTGCAAACTCTGCTCCAAACCTATTTGCTTCGATTGCTCTCAGGAACATCCAGCCTACAGAGAAGCTAGTCTTAAATTCATCACTCTCCCCAGCACTTAAAGGAAGCACTGTTTATTGGCATACATTATCCAATAAGCAAGGTAAGACGTGGTGAAACCCATGTGAAATTGTTCAATACAGATTAACAAGTAAGCACAAGTAAGCCACTTCTTAAATTGCTTACTGGGTTATCTGCCCCTGTCAGAGACTGGGAATTTGCAAAGAGGCTTTGATTCTATAGGAAGGTACTGTGAAGTTGGGAGAGAGACAAATGCTAGCCAGAGCTAGAAGCAGAATCTTTGATGTGGTAAAAAAAAAAAAAAAGTGGGGGGGAGAAATTGTTTACTGCAGGTGATCTGGTAAGCAAGGTAAGCACTGTGCTTACCTTGCTTACTGGATAATCTGCTGTTGTTTGTTGGAGCTGCCTCCCTGGAGACAGAACAACTTTGAGGCAAAAAGCTGTTTTGAGGCCGAACTTTAGTGCTTCAAATATTGCCTCAACCCATGTTTTCGAAAGTTCGGCTTAACATTTTTAAGCTCTGGATCCGTGTTCTAGAAGAACAAAACAAGATGGAGAGAATGACAAAGGTTAAAGAATGACGCCTACTCCATCATACACTTCTTTTTGTGTGCGCTTTAGGTTTACAGAGCCAATTAGTTCCCCATTCAATAGCTTATACATAATTGTTCCGTGACATTGGTTGCAGTCTCTACAATATGTCAGCACTGTCCCCATTACCACTCTGAGTTCTCCATTTCCATTCGTTCTTGCCCCTTCCTGCCTTCTCATCTTTGCATTAGGGCATATGTTGTTTTTCTGGTCTCATGTATATGATTGTTCTAAGGCGCACTTTTCTCACGTGTGTTATTTTTCATTTGTAGGCCTGTCTATTATTTGGCTGAAAGGTGATCTCTGGGAATGGCTTCAGTTCCAAGTTACAAGGATGTCTAAGGGCTCTAGTCTCAGGGGCTCCTCCAGTCTCTCTCAGACCAGTAAATCTGATCCTTTTTATGAATTTGAATTTTGTCCTACATATTTTTTTCCCCACTCTAACAGGGACATTCTACTGTGATCTTCTTCAGAGCAGTTGGTACTGGTAGCTAGGCACCATCTAGTTCTTCTGGTCGAAGGTTCATGTGGTCCATTAGTCGTTTGGACTAATTGTTTCCTTGATTTTCTTCAGTCTCCTTTGCTCTGGACAGAAAGAGACCAATAGTTGTATCTTACATGGCCACTGGCAAGCTTTTAAGACCTCAGACACTACTCCCCAAAGTAGGATGCAGAATATTTTCTTTATGAACTATGTTATGCCAATTGACCTAGATGTCCCCCTAGACTATGGTCCTTAGCCTTCAAGCCCAGTAACTCAGTCCCGTGAGGTGGTTGGATATATGCAGGCTGTTTCCATGACTGTGGCCCCCGTGTGCTCTACTATATATATATATATGAGTATATACAAATACGTATGCTGTATATACAAATACGTATGTAGAAATATCCACAGCCAAACCTATATATGCATTTTGGTGTACTCCCGTACACCCTCCCATACCTATTCAGCATACATCTTTATCTGTCAGTTCACTTATAAATTATTGTTATTACTATTTTTGCCGGATTGTCTGTCACAGTATTTACCTTCATCGTCTTTTATTCTTGTGTACCTCTCAGCGTCTTCCCTTGCCTTGCTTACACTGTGCTGACTTCCCCCATATTGTGTACTGCCTTTCCCTTCACCAAAGTTAACAAGCGTCTACTCTCTAGTTAGTGATTTTCCCTTCTTCTCTCTCCTATCCCTGGTAACCATAAAAGAATGCTTCTTTCTACATGTAAACCTTTTCTTGACTTTTTATAATAGTGGTCTCATACAACGCTTGTCCTTTTTTGATTCACTTATTTCACTCAGCGTACTGTCCTCCAAATTCATCCACGTTGTGAGATGATTGCAGATTCATTATTATTCTTTCTCACTGAATAGTATTCCATTGTATGTATGTACCACATTTTGTATATCCATTCACACACTGATGGGCACTTAGGTTGTTTCCATCTTTTTGCTATTGTGAATAATGCTACACTGAACATAGGTGTGCATATGTCTGTTCATGTCACGGCTCTTATTTCTCTAGGATATATACCCAGGAGCAGGGTTGCTGGATCATATGGTACTTCTGTTTCCAGCCTTTTAAGTAAGTGCCAGGCCATTCTCCATAGTGGTTTTACCATTTTACATTCCCACCAGCAGTGTATAAGAGTCCCAATTTCCCCACAACTTCACTGTCATTTGTTGTTTTCTGCCTTTTTGATCAGTGCCATTATTGCTGGGGTGAGATAGTTTTGATTTGTATTTCTCTAATCACTGACAGGAGCCCTGGTGATGGGCATAAATCCATTCACTTATGGACAGCTGATCTTTGATAAAGGGTCAAAATTCATTACATGGGGAACAGATAATCTCTTTAATAAATGAAGCTGGCAAAACTAGATATCCATTTGAAGAAAAATGAAACAAGATCTATACCTCACGCTATACACAAAAAAACTATCTCAAAATGGATCAAAGACCTAAATGTAACACCTAAAATTATAAAGATCATGAATGAAAAAATAGGAGCAATGTTAGGGGCCCTGATACATGGTATAAATAGAATACCGGACGTAATTAAAAATGCTAAGAGTTTGGCTAGTTAAGAGGTTGGCTGCTAACCAGAAGGTTGGCAGTTTAAATCCACCAGCCACTCCTTGGAAACCCTATACGGCAGTTCTACTCTTTCCTATAGATTAGTTAGGAGTTGGAATTGACTTGACAGTAACAGGTGTGAGTTTTGGTAATGGCTAGTGATTGTGAGCATCTTTTCATGTGTTTGTTAGTTGCCTGAATGTCTTCTTTGGTGTTTTTTGTATGTCCTTTGCTCATTTTTTAATTGAGCTGTTTGTCTTTGTTGTTGAGGTGCTGAAGTTTTCTATAAATTTTATAGATGAGACCCTTGTTGTAGTTAAAGAGTTTTGCCCATTCTGTAGGTTCTCTTTTTACTCTTTTGCTAAAATCTTTTGATGAGCATAAATGTTTAATTTTTAGGAGATCCCAGTTATCTAGTTCATCTTCTGCTGTTTGTACATTTTTAATTATGTTTGGTATTCTATTGACTCTATCTCCAAAATAGATTCAGAACTGACTATTTTTTACCATTAATTCTAGCCTAGCTTATTACAGTAGTCTCTTTACTTGTCTCCTTGCTTATGTCCTTGTTTCTCTTTAGTTTCTTTCCCCCATAGTGGCAAGGTCCTGTTAAAGCTTGCTAAACCATGTCTCTCCTCTATCCAAAGGCTTTTCCTCTCATGCTGAGTAAAATCCCAAGTCCTTACAATGACCTACAGAGCTGTACATCATCTGCTTCCTTCCTCCCACTCCCAATTACCTCTTGGACTTTATCTCCTACCATCTCATGCCAACACAACCACAGTGACTTTCTCAATGTACCTCAAATACATTAATCCCACTAAAACCTCAGGGCCTTTGCATCTGCCATGCCTTTGGCCTGGAAAGCTCTTCTCCAAGATATCTGCAGGGGTGGCTCTTTCAACGTCTTCCTTTCTTTACTCAGATATCCCTTCTTCAATGAGGCCTTCTCTACCTTCTTCCAAATCTCAACTCCACATGAAAACTCCCCATCCCTCCTCTCTGCTTTATTTTTCTCCTTAGCATTTTCATTACTGGACTCTTATTTTATTCATCTACCTTTCCAAACTGGATTATAGGGGGAGAGAAGTGATTTTTTTCTATTTTGTTCACTGTGATTAGAACAGTCCCTGGAATATAGTAAATGCTCAACAAATATTTGTTTATAAATGTATGAATCCATAACAGAGACTTAGGCTTGAGAGGCGGTTTCCCATTGTAAGACCTAGAGAAAAAGATTCAAAGTTCCAAAAAGCTAAGAGCACTGAAAAACAGGGAGTAAATTTATGCCATAAATTGGATAGAGAATGTATAATGAATGGCTTTCTCCCGTTGTGATCATTAATGTTGTGTGTCAACTTGGCTGGGCCATGATTCTCAATGGTTTGGCAGTTATGATGTAGTCAGGCAGCCATATGATGATGTGATCACTTCCATGACAAGATCTGATATAATGTGATCACCTCCATGATGGGATCTGCTGTGAGCAGCCGATCAGTTGAAAGGGAGTTTCCTTGGGGGTGTGGCTTGCATCCAATATAAGTGGACTTTCTGGCAAGGCTCACTGGCTTTTGCTTGAACTGGATCCTGCAGCTGGCTCCTGTTCATCTGACCTCAGGTTCTTGGGACTTGAGCTAGCAGCTTACCTGCTGTTATGGATTGAACTGTGTTCCCCAAAAATGTGTGTCAACTTGGCTAGTCCATGATTCCCAATACTATGTGATTGTCCATCCTTTTGTAATCTGATGTGATTTTCCTAAGTGTTGTAAATCCTACCTCTATGATGTTAATGAGGCAGGACTCAATCTACAAGATTAGGTTGTGTCTTAATCTCTTTTGAGGCATAAAAGAGAAAAGCCAGCAGAGAGACACAGGGATCTCATACCACCAAGAAACAAGACCCAGGAGAATAGCGCACCCTTTGGACATGGGGCCCCCCTGTAATGAGAAGCTCCTCGACCAGGGAAGATTGATGACAAGGACCTTCTTCCAGAGCTCACAGACAGAAAGCCTTCTTCTAGAGCTGGCACCCTGAATTTGGGATTCCAGCCTCCTAAACTGTCAGAAATAAATTTATCTTTGTTAAAGTCATTCACTTGTGGTATTTCTGTTACAGTAGCACTAGATGACTAAGACACGTGCCATCTTGTCTGCTAATCTTGGGATTCATCGGTCTTCACAGCCTGTGAGCTAGAGCCCTACTGTCTGACTTGCTGATCTTGGGATCACCAACCCCTGCAGCTACGTGAATCAGGAGAAGCCTCCAGCCTGATCCACGTTCCAGTCTCTACAACCACGTAAGCCATTTCCTTAAAATAAACTTCTATATATATTTATATATTTTACTGGTTTTGCTTCTCTAGAGAACCCAGCCTAGAACACTCATCCAAAAGGAGAAAGTGAGAGCTTGAGGTAGAAGGAAAATGAGAGGGGTTGTAACCATAGCTCAGTTACTACCTGATCCCTGGTTGAAGTTTTAAGAATGAGGGGGCTGATAGAATCCTCAGATAAGAAGAGGAGTACTCGAGGAGCAAACAGGCTTGGCACTTTCCTTCCCAGAGTATAGCATAGGGTAGCTGGAAGCCTCATGGAGAAGACCCAAGTGCCCAGAGAGAGGTGATGGTGAGTCAGCACCTGGGCCCTGGACCTCACAGTGGGGTATAGGTGAGGAATGGGACTTGAGCTAGCATCTGGAACTCCCAAGGAAGGTGATAAAGCACTGAGAGGGCCAACAGACTGGAGAGGCCTGTGTTCGAACACATATGATGCCAAGTGTGTGGACTGGTCAACCGGGGCATGGCAGGACAGCAGATCATGTCAACAGACACATTAAGGACCTCAACCCCATGTGTATGTCTCTGGAGACTTTTATTACCCCAGAGAGAACAGAGGAAAAAAATGGAAGAGAACCCTGAGTTATCCAAGTAGTAACCCAAAAGACTGAGTGTTAAAACAGCATTGACCAAATTACGTTGAGTTGGTGTGATTACTTTTCCAGCTACTAGGCAGAAATGGGGTCATGTGCAATAATTTGAATTCAGTTAGAGAAAAATAAAATTGCATTTATTTCACAGCCGAATTTAGTGACTACATAAATTCTTCCCTCTGACATATTTTTGTGAAACCGTAGGTGGTTTATACAACTGGCGGGCGGGGGGTTGTACAGTGGGAAAGGAAGAGGTGTTGGAGACAAAACTGGGGAGATATTCATAGCCAGATAATGAAGTCCTTGTAAAATATGTTAAGGAACTTACATATGAAGGACCCATTGAAGGAGTTTTAAAATAGCAGACATAGTCAGCTTTATATTTTAGAAAGATCACTTAACTACAACGTGGAGAATAGATTGTCGGAAAGGATAGAGGGCAAAAACGGGGTGGGGGGAACCCAAAGTTGAGAAGGGAGAGTGCTGACATGCTGTGGGGTTGTTAACCAATGTCTTAAAACAGTATGTGTACTAACTGTTTAATGAGAAACTAGTTTGTTCTGTAAACCTTCATCTAAAATACAATTAAAAAAAAAGAGTGGTTAAAAAAAAAATGGGTAAGAAAAACAGAAAATGATTTCAGGTGAGCGATGAACTAGGGTTGTACCAGTGGCAAGGGAAAGAGGGGGTGGATTAGAGAAATACATAGGCTGTGACTGACTGGGTAAGGGAGGGTGAGAGAAAAAGAAGCATCAAAGTTGAGATCCAGGCCCTGCTTGGGCAACTGAGAGAAGGTGGGTAAGTCACTAGGATACAAAAAAGAGGAGGAGCAAGTTTGATTTGGGACAAGAGTACTGTCTTTTGCTTACTGGGAGTCCCACTGCCATTGAGTCGATTCTGACTCATAGCAACCCTATAGGACAGAGTAGAACTGCCCCATGGAGTTTCCAAGGAGCGCCTGGCAGATTTGAACTGGCTACTCTTTGGTTAGCAGCCGTAGCACTTAACCACTACGCCACCAGGGTTTCCTAAAATTAATTAGCAAAAAAAAATTTATGAAGCAGTTGGCACTTCCAACCATAAAGTCATGACTATTAGGCCTGGAAGAGACCTCAAAGAACATCTTGGCTATCATCCTCACGTCCCTTGAGCAAGGCCTTGAAAGTGGAGCACATTTCCACACTGTCTTAGGCTGGGTTCTCTAGAGAAGCAAAACCAGTGAAACATATACATAGAAATATATATACAGAGAGATTTGTCTCAAGGAAATGGCTTATACAGTTGTAGAGGCTGGTAAGTCCCAAGTCCGTGGATCAAGCATCAGGTTGGAGGCTTCTCCTGACTCACATAGCTGCAGGGGCTAACGAACCCAAGATAAGCAGGCCTCTGGCTCATAGTCTACAGAGGCTGATAAATCCAAAATCTGCAGGTAAGACGGCAGGCTGCTGGCTCAAGTCCCAAGAACTGGAGGTCAGGTGATGATGAGATGGATGCAGGATCCAGAGCAAGCCAGTTTTGCCAGAACATTCATATTGGATGTAGGCCACCCCCCTGATGAAACTCCCTTTTCAACTGATTGGCTGCTCACACCAGATCACAAAATCGAGGATGACAACATCATTAAATAACTACCTAACTACATCATTACATAATTGCCAAACCACTGAGAATCACGGCCCAGGCAAGTTGACACACAATCATTACATAGTCACAGGTGAACGGCTCTGCAGAGGGAGGGATGAGCCAGGTGTGGAGAGAATGATCTGAACCAGGGGTCTAGAAAGTTTATCCTAACAATGGTTTCCCAGATGAACTGGTAGAAAAAGACTGAAAATAGGAAGTTGAGGGACAAGGGAATTTCAGACTACAACATGAATTTTTCCTTTAAACCTTGGGAGTCAGACAGACCTGACTCTCAATCCCTAAAGATATGACCTTCTGCTGGCCAAATCATCGCTCTGGGTCCCTGTTGCCATCTGTAAATGGGGAAGTTCTGAACATCTGCCTCAGGGGCTAAAGGATACGGTATCTTGGTGTTTACCACGTTTTATTAATGAGTTTATTATGAGTTTATTAGTGAGTTTCAGAAGGAGCAAGGGGAAGGAACACTCCCACATTCAATGTTCACTTCCTAGTGTAGATACGTTAAAATGTAAAAGAAAAACGAGTGTATGAAAATTGAGGAGATGTGGTATTTTGCAAGCACCGAAAGGATGTATGTGCTCGCTGGACATTAGTTTCCTTTAGCCCTCCACAAGGAGCCTCACTGCCCAATTAGCCTCAGTGCAACTACAATGATGGTTTTCCCAACTCTCTCAGCCCACTCTCTCCAATGCCTAGCTCAGTCACTCAGAACTTTTCCTAATGGCTTTGTTTTCCTCCATGGGGCTGAGTCCACCCAAAAAGTACATAAGATGTACGTGGCTGAGGCTGCAGAGTTGATTGTTCCAGCTGGGTGTTTCAGGCTGACGTGTCGCAGCCTGTATAGTTCTGCCTCCCGCCCCATTTTTAAGAGGACACACTCACTCAGATCTGTTAGAGGGACTCCTCTCACATGTTAATTAATCCCCTCGATAATTACACAGAAGGGTTCCCGGTAGCATTATTGGAAGGGATGGGCATGGAGCAGCCAAGGAAATGAAAGATGACCTCAGTTTTGCCTCCCATTTGAGTCCAGTCTGAATTTCAAAAAAGATTTTTGACAACTTTATCTTCATCCTCTATCCACAAAGGGTGAGATATTCCAGTCCCTGGTCTGATGGACCAGCTGGAGCTCAAGCCACGTGTGTGATGGGGCTGGAGATGAAGGTAAGACCAAGAAGAGCCTCTATGTTCTCTCAACTCCAGGACCCCATTGACTAAACTGTATGAGGCACCATTTATTGATTAGTGAGTTTCAGAAGGGGCAAGCGGAAGGAACACTCCCACATTCAATGTTCACTTCTCAGTGTAGGAATGTAAAAGAAAAGCAAGTATCTGAAAATTGAGGAAATGTGGTATTTTGCCAGTAGCAAAAGGAAGAGAAAGATTGGAAGAGCTTGGGTCCAGGCCAAAGAACCACTCTACTTGCCTTCTGCATCCCAGGAGCTCCTTGCCATCTGGAGCCAGCAGCCCCTCGCACCTCCATAAAACTTATTGGGCCGAAGCTTGCAGAGAAGCCAGCTTGCACATCTGAAAGGCCATTAGCCCCTGGGAGCAGTGATTGAAGCCTTCTCAGAAGTGGTCAGCAAGTCCCCCCTTCACCCCCCCACTGCAGAGAAAAGGCCCCCAGGTCACCAAACAGTCTGTGAGAGGTCGACAGCCGGAGCCATCCAAGGGCAGTCCCTCCAACCCCATCGTGGCTTTGGCAACTGCAGCTACCTTCCTCAGTGGAGGCCCTGATTTCTGTTTTTTTACCCCCGGAACTAGATACTCCTCAAGGAGGGTGAATTTGTAAAAAAATATGTGTGGCCCAAAAATATGTGAAATTTATTTACAAAGTGGTACTAATGAATAGTTCGTTTATCCTGAGAAAAGAGTGGAGCCAAGTGAGTGGCTTCAGGGTTTTAGAAACAGTCTAGTGAACTCTTTTCCTATGTTGAATAATATTTTTAATAATCTAAACAACACATGTTCATTGTAGAAAATTAAGAAAAATCAAAATTAGGAGCTTTTCTACATAAATGCTTGCCCATGTCCACAAAGACACATGTACGAGGATGTTCACTGCAGTGTCGTTTGAAATAGCAAATAACTTTATTTCTATTAGAAACTATCAAAATGTCTAAAAATGGGAGAAGGGTTAGGTAAATTAAGGAACACCCTTAGAACACAGAAAGAGGTTAATCAACTGAAAGATGCCAGACATAGGACAATTTATACAGCATGACTTCAAGAATATAAAAATCACTTTAAAAGTTTTTATGCATTTGCAAATATAGAAAAGGGTCTGGAAAAAAACACGCCAAGCTCATGTGTCACCTCCAAGTAGCCCATCGGGAAGGATGAGAGGGCAGAAGCCTTTGTTTTAACACACACAGTCCCTCGGTGGTGCAAATGGTTTGTGTTTGACTACTAATCAGAGGAAGAAAAGGCCTGGCAATCTGCTTCTGTTAAGATTAGAGCTAAGAAAACCCTATGGAGCAGTTCTCTCTGTAACAGTTGGGGTTGCCATGAGTCAGAATCAACTCAAAGACCACAGGTTATGTACTTAACTGAATTCTTTGCGATTTTTGACGAACATGTGTTAACCTTTCTAATTTAGACTAAAAATGAGAAAATCCACATTGGCAATAAATAAAAGCCACGCATAAGACCAACTCCCAGAGATGACTGTCGTTGGTATATGCCCTTCCAGCTTCCCAGAGAAATACAATTACACAGATGGGCTTTTTTCATTACACAAATAAGATAGCATTCCTAGCCTAAATTTGTCTCTAAATAATATATCATGCGCATATTTCCCCATCAAGAAGCAAACATCACATTTCTACGGACCACCTCATATTCTGTTGCATGAATGTACTGTATTTATTTAAAAACCAAACCTGTTGCTGTTGAGTTGATTCTGACTCACAGCAACCCTGTAGGACAGAGTAGAACTGCCCCACAGGTTTCCAAGGAGCAGCTGGTGGATTCAAACTGCCAGCTGTTTGGTTAGCAGTTGAGCTCTTAACCACTGCACCACCAAGGCTAAACACTCCCCAACTGGTAGACATTTAGATTGTTTCTATTGTTTTTGCAAAGGAAAGCAATCCTGTGATGAACATACTTTCTGCTACACTGCTGCATGTAATCATGGTTATTTCCTTAGAACAAATTCATAGAAGTAAAGTCGTTGGGTGAAAGGGTATGTACATTTTAAGATTCTTAATACATATTGTCAAACTGCCCTCCAGAAGGTTGTAAGGTCTACAACTCTTTGTACACGAAACTCTAAAAACTGAAAATATTTTCTTAAGTTGAATATTAAAACTCAATTGGTGGCAAACCCTGACCTGAACTGACATGAAGTTATTTACTTATCCCACTTAGTATGAATATTCATACATTTCACTGTAGACACAAAAATGTGTTTGATCATGGGGTGCTGCCCTAGCCCCTACAAGGGGTGTTATATAACATATAACTTGGAGCCCTGGTGGCAAAGTGGTTAAGAGCTTGGCTGCTAACCAAAAGGTTGGCAGTTCAAATCCACCTCCTTGGAGAAGAAACCTTATGGGGCAGTTCCACTCTGTCCTACAGGGTCACAATGAGTTTTTTTTAATACACCTTATTGCTTTTCTAAAATCTGGAAAATTCCAAGTTCTGAAACACTCTTGCTCCAAGAGTTTAACTAACAAATTGTGGACCAGTGCCCAGTTATGTTTCTCCCAGCAGTATGTGTGAGTGCCAATATCTTCATGGGCTCACCAATACTCAATTCTATAAGTTGTTTTCATCTTTGCCAATTTGTTTTTTAAAAATCTTAAGTGAGGTGGACACTTTTCCTGAGTTATCTGGCCATCTGAATGTCTCCTCACTCAGCCTGTCAGCTGCAGTCTATAACTCTGAGCCCTGGGGCTCCAGCTCCCGTTGGTTGGGCCTCGGGCCTCTTACCTCTGATGCTTCAATGCTGCTGCTGACCATCTCTTCACACCCCCTTCAGGGACCATTCAGCCAAACTCCCCACATCAGCTCTTCCTCTGCCATCATTGGGAGCTCCTCACCCTCTGCCTCCCAGTCTCTAGTTCTCACATCTGGCAAATGGAACACCATTCTCTTCTAACATCCACTTATTTTATGGGGGCAGAGGTGGCCCCACAGTAGAGAGATGGGGCCCCTAGTAACACTATTTACTTCAGATTTTATAAAGCTCTGGGAGTCACAGGACTCTAAAGGGATGGGGTACTGGGTCAGTGCAGATTCTAGAGACATCTCACACTGACCATAGCTCACACCTCTTCTACTAAGGCCAACTCACCCTGCCAGATCCATTCCACACTTGGGTTATTTTCTCCTACCATTGTCATTGTCATTTGCATCAGTCAAAATAACCATGAAATTACAGATAAAGCCGCTCAGGGAGATTGACCTATTGTCTCAGCCATCTAGTGCTGCTATAACAGAAATACCACAAGTGGATGGCTTTAACAGAGAGAAGTTTATTCTCTCACAATCTAGGAGTCTAGAAGTCTGAATTCAGGGTGCCAGCTCCAGGGGAAAGCTTTCTCTCATTGTCAGCTCTGGGGGAAGGTCCTTGTCATCAATCTTCCCTGGTTGAGAAACTTCTCAGCACAGGAACCTTGGGTTCAAAGGACATGCTATTCTTCACGTCCTTGTTTCTTGGTGGTAATGAGGTCCCCTTGGCTTTCTGCTCCCTTCTCTCTTTTGTATCTCAAAAGAGATTGACTTAAAACACAACCTAATCTTATAGATTCAGGCCTGGCTCATTAACATAACTGTCACTAAGTCCACCTCATTAACGTCATAGAGGTAGGATTTACAACACACCGGAAGATCACATCAGATGACAAAATGGTGGACAATCACACAATACTGGGAATTATGGCCTAGCCAAGTTGACAAACATTTTTGGGGGGACACAATTCAATCCATAAAACCTATGATGCCAAGCTAAATTGATCCCAGCAATACCACTTCAAATCATTTGGCTCAAAAAGGCTGTAGGAAACCCAAGTAGGCTGATCCAAGGGAGCACCTGTGGGGGCTGAGGGTACAACTGTGGACAAGATATGCCAGCAAGAGTATGATACCAATGCGTGGACCCAGGGACTGTCATAGTTGCTCCAGATATCTGGTTATGCTTGCCTCACAGATGCAGCCTTTGAAGCGAGAGCCAGTCCCTAGCTGTATCCCCTCCTCCAGCTGAGCACCCAAGGATGTCACTGAATTACCCTCAGGCCAGGCCAAGGTATTAGGAATACAATCAGAGGGGCTGTGATCAGAAATGATTCTCAGAGGAGGATGCTCCAGGCTGGGGAAGGGATAGCTGAATCCTGACAGAGCACACGGCAACAACTATAAAAAGGGTCAACCATGGGGCCTTCAAGAGGACTTTTGAGATGATGCAGGTCCTCAGGACAGTGCTTTAGGGACAGTATTTGGACGCTCAAGACCACTTGTGTAGGCTTTGGGAAGTAGGCCAATGGGATATACAGATAGTATTTCTAAACCCAGTACAGTATATCCCCGTGGCTCTTAATCTGGGTTACTGACTGGATTCAAACATTGGCTCCAGAGCTTCAGTAAGTTATTTCAACCTTCTGTGCCTAAGTTTTCTCATCTGTAGAGCGGGAATTGTTATTAGAGGCAAAGGAGATCATATATGTTAGGCATGTGAAACAGTGCCTGGGGCCTGGTAAGCAGTCAACAAATGTAAGCTATTGTTGTTTTCATTATTATTTTGTGTGATTACTATTATTATATCATATGAAGAGAAAAAAGGTCTTTGGTCATGAGCCTGGACAGCTCATTATGGTAAACAGTAGAGAAAAGCACAGTAAACAAGGGTGTCATTGACAGTGCTGGAGTTCTAATTGCCAGACTAGCAGGATTCCATAATTTCTTTCTACTAATATAATGGATATGAGAAAAGATGGAGTCCCAAGACAACAAAAAAAGGAACACATAGGATCTGAGGGAACTGGATATGAGAAAAGATGGAGTCCCAAGACAACAAAAAAAGGAACACATAGGATCTGAGGGAACTGCAAAGAATCCTACTAAAAAACTGGTAGCTGGGGAGGTAGGGCCTGAACCCTGTCTGTAGACCTGGTGGCACTGAAGAAAAGAGGTGCTGACAACATAGCATGATCCAATGGAGGGCAAGCTGCTGAGAAAAGGGTCAGATGATGCAAGTCCACCCTTTGGTTTGTCACTGCCCATTGGGGGAATGAGCGTATGCAAAAAGAGAATATTTGGAAAGAAAATTCCTCTTTAGTACTGTAAAAGCAAGAGGAACTTATCGAAAGCCAAAAACTGAAGGGGGATAGAAGAAGGCAGGGACTTAAGGCATTTCTAGCTCATACTGGAACAGAGAAGGTCCTATAGATGAAGTCTGTTACCAAGAGAAATATGGAAATAGAGATAGAATGGATTCAGTGCTCAGTAGATCAGTAAAGTGTAACCAAGTTACCATATGTCTGCTTCTCCATGGCCAACACTGACCCCTACCAGGACAGGATTTACCTCGATTGAAAGGGCTGGGCCTGATGGCAAAGGGTTCCCCCCTCTTGATTGCTTCAAGGAGAAGTAATCAGGCTAGAACAGTGAGGAAGGAGGTTAGGGAAGAGGGAGGCTGTGGTGGGTCTGGACCAGGAGGGATACAGGAGCTCTCTAATGGACAAACACCCACTTGACCTGTTTGAGGTATTCATTCTCCCCTCTGGGCAGCAGGTCTTGACATAGTGGGGACATTCTATCCACATTTCATGGGAAAAAAGCCACAAAGCAGAGGCAGAGAAGAGCTGTTTGTAGCCCACCCACCATTTCTGAGAGCTGCAGATGTGACCTGATGCTTGACAAGTGCCAGTTGTGCCTATCCTTGGTAAAATAGGTAAGGCACAGAATATATAGCACAGATTCCAAAGAGATGCCAAAAGTGGCTCCAAGCCACGAATTTTAGGAAAGGAAAGACCTTCTTGGGGTCCAGGACATGGCATCATAAATTTGTGAAGGACTCTTTCAGGATAGCAAAATCCTTTAACAAACTTCCTTAGGGATATTAAGTCCAAGCTGGAATTCTATGACGAAATTGCAAAAGGGGGAGGGATACAAATCATTACTTCTTATTGGCTCTATATGTATCAAAGTAGTAGGGGCAGCAGAGTAAATATGTGCCCAGCATGAATCCAATTTATCGCTATATATGTAAATGTCACATACATAGAAAAAGGACTGGGAGCAAATATACCCAAAATGCCAATAATGGGATACTGCATGGTGGGGGTACAGGTAATCATTTGTTTTTATGAACTTTTCTCTATTGTTAAAATTTCTCAAGTTTTTGGTTTTAGTTTTGCTTTTTAGAGAGGAGTCCTGGTGGTGCAGACAGTTAAGTGCCTGGCTGCTAACAGAAAGGTTGGCGGTTTGAACCCACCAGCTGCTCCGAGGAAGAAAGATGTGGCAGTCTGCTCCTGTAAAGATTACAGCCTTGGAAACTCCACAGGACAGTTCTACGCTGACGTGTAGGGTTGCTTTGAGTCAAAATTCGACTTGATGGCAATGGGTTTGTTTGTTTCTTTTTGCGTTTTAGAGGAGTCGGAATCAACTCGATGGCATCAGGTTTGGTTTTTTTGGCTTTGTCAGGTCTTGAGGCCCAGGAGGCTCCCTGATCCTTGTACAAATATGCCCACCTTGTTCCTAACAACCTCATACCAAAAACCAAAACCAAACCTGTTGCCATCAGGTCAATCTTGACTCATAGTGACCCTATAGGACAGAGTAGAACTACCCTATAGAGTTTCTAACGAGCAGTTGGTGGATTCAAACTGCTGACTTTTTGGTTAACAGCCGAGTTCTAGCCACTGCACCACCAGGGCTCCAACAACCTCATTTGAGGCCATATACAAGAAGATGCAGCAATTAGGCCAAAAAAAAAGTCCTCCTACATCTTTCTCTCACTCTGATTGCTCTCAGAACAAAAAGGAATTCTTCCATGGTAATCTGCAACCTCCTCCATCAGACACCGAGGCCATAGGCAACTTTTAAGTAGCATCTTCATGCCCTACTCTTCTTCATCTGTAAGATTTAACCACAAAAAAAATGTCTGGAAAGGACTCACTAAATCATTGACTCTGGTTATCTGGATGGTAATATTAAAGGCAATCATTATCGTTTTTCTTTATATTTTTGTTATAATCTAATTTTTTAATGATAACATATATTAGTTATATAACCATGCAAAAACTAGGAAAAAAAAAAAAGTAAAATTTTGCTGCCCCTCTGTGCCCTCAGGATAAAATTCAATCTCTCTACACGGTGCTCACAAGGCACCACGTGATCTTGCCCCTATTTGTCAACATTTGAACTATCTGACATTGCTGTTTTCCTTAGTTAAAAACGGTCAGTTATAATTCTGCACCCCACTTGGGAGAGTGGCATCTGGGGTCTTAAACGCTAGCAAGCGGCCATCTAAGATGCATCAATTGGTCTCAACCCACCTGGAGCAAAGGAGAATGAAGAACACCAAAGGCACAAGGTAATTATGAGCCCAAGAGACAGGAAGGGCCACATAAACCAGAAACTACATCAGCCTGAGACCAGAAGAACTAGATGGTGCCTGGCTACAACTGATGACTGCCCTGACAGGGAACACAACAGAGAACCCCTGAGGGAGCAGGAGGGCAGTGGGATGCAGACTCCAAATTCTCATAAAAAGACCAGACTTAATGGTCTGACTGAGACTAGAAGGACCCCGGTGATCATGGTGCCCAGACCTTCTGTAAGCCCAAGATAGGAACCATTCCCAAAGCCAGCTCTTCAGACAGGGATTGGACTGGACAATGGGATAGGAAACGATACTAGTAAAGAATGAGCTTCTTGGATCAAGTAGGCGCATGAGACTATGTTGGCATCTCCTGTCTGGAGGGGAGATGAGAGGGCAGAGGGGGTCAGAAGCTAGCCAAATGGACACTAAAAGAGAGAGTGGAGGGAAGGAGTGTGCTGTCTCATTAATGGGAGAGCAATTAGGAGTATATAGCAAAGTGTATATAAATTTTGTAGGAGAGAGTGACTTGATTTGTAAACTTTCACGTAGAGCACAATAAAAAAAATTTTGGAAAATGTAAAAAAAAAAAAAAAAAAAAGGTCAGTTATAGGTAACTTGGTATGGCTGATATGGCCAAGGCCCTCACCCTCAACTATTCGCTGCTCCCTCAGCCTGCAAAACCCAACCCTTCTCAGCACCCATCTTTCTTCTACTTCCTACCCACTCCCTCTCTCTTGCCAACTTCTCTGTCTTCAAGACGTCAAGACTCTCTTTCATTTCTTCCAGGAAGCTTTGACTGACCCTTCAATACTAGGTTAGGAAAGCCCCTCCTATGGGCTCCCAAAACATCCTCTACTCATTCATTCATTTGCTCAACAAATAATTATTAAACACCAACTACCTGCCACCATAACTCTAGATAGTAAGGACACACAAATGAAAAAGACGAAGTCAGCTGGCCCCTCATCATACTAGATTGTAATTTATCCAGGTTGTTATCGTTAATCTCCTCTACTACACTGTGAACTAACTTTCTTAGGTCAGGGTCCAAGTCTTAGATACTACTAAAAGGCTACGGCTCAGTGTACCTGACACATGGTAATCACACGCTCATTGAAAAATAAATGGCTGTCTCAATTTCATCTAGGTTATACAACTTACTTTATTTCTCTTCTGCTCCACAGTTTTCTTATTTTTCACTTTTTTAAGGTGATTACCGTCACAGTTAATCTTCTGACAAGAGGAAACAGCTGATAAAAGAAGCCCTCCTTTGTTCTGGATTTCCTGGCCAGGTCCCTCATGTTCTGTTTGCTTTGACCGCCTCTGGAGTGCTTGCTGGGTGAGGTCAGGGAAGGGAAGGAGCCACAGGAAGCCAACTGCAAGGTTCCTGCTGGGGAGGGGGGAGGGAGACTGGGGGTGGGGGCAAGTGACCAGCCGGGACAAAGCCCAGCCTGAGGAGAAACGTGTATTTAAAGCCTGCGTCCAGGCTCAGAACCTGCCCAGCAAAATCAGCCTGTATTTATTCAGGTCACGGAATTCTAGGAAACCTTGGGACAAATGGGGAAACCAAGACACAGAGCACAGTCAGGACTTGCCAAGATCACAAAGCCAAGCAACAGCAAAGCTGGGACTTGAACCCTAGTTTGCTCCTCCAAAGTCCTTTTTTTTTTCCTGGTGAGGAAAAGCTGGGGGTCTAGAACTTTAGGCTCCAGAATTTCACTTATCTTTTTTTTTACTGACTTTGGAGGCATCTCTGGGTGGCACAAATGGGTAAATGCTGAACTACTAAGTGAAGGTTGGCAGTTCAAACCTACCCAGAGGTGCCTTGAAGTAAGGCCTGGCAATCTGCTTCTGAAAGATCACAGCCTTGAAAACCCTATGAAACAGTTCTACTCTGTATACATGGGGTTGCCATGAGTCAGGATCAGCTCAATAGCAACCAACAACAATGATTTTGGATGATAATTAACTCACCCACAATTATTTGCTGAGTACCTATTATGTTCCAGCAACTATCTAAGTAGGCAGCAGGCAGAGGGGAAGGCAAATTCCCACCCTTGAAAATCCCCAGAATGAGAGTGATGTGACCTGTGGCATCTATGAAATTGTGCAACTTAATTGAGTAAATCAGAGGCTGGGGGGCTGGAAACTTTTGCAGGAGGAAGGAGCCTGTTTAGGTTGTTCCTCCCAGAAGCCCAGGCTCTGTGCTCTGAGTCCCACCTCCTCTAGGCCAAAGCTTTTACTTTTCCTCAGCATGTAGGCGTGCTGAGAACCAAGAACACACAGTCCAGGGGAAGAAAGTGCCCCTCATTGAGCACCTACCATGGGCCAGGCCCTATGTCAAGGCCTACACACTCTACCTCCTTCAGTTCTCAAAACTATTTTCAGAAATAGGCATTATTGGCACCCATTTTACAGATTAAGAGACTGAGACTTCAAAAAGATGACTTAGAAGACCGAGTTGTGGGTGTCTGCTACAAAGCCCTCCAGCATGGTATTGCTTCTTACAACCCTCACACATTAGTACAGGGATCCCAAACCAAACCATAGTATGTGGGCAATAAAAGAGAAAAAAAAAAAAAAAAAACCTGTTGCCATCAAGTCAATTCCAACTCATAAAAAAATAGCTACTTGTAATCTGACATAAAGTACAGATTTAATTGAGTCATTCCATCATCATAGAAAGTTGTGTTAGACAGCACTGGACTAAACCTGAGAGCTGGCAGCTCATAAAAGCACTCTTCTACTACCAGCATCATCTCTCGTCCTTCCACTCTCACACCTTCCAAAAGTGGATACGGAGCAGGGGATTATGTAGGTGCTCAATAAATATTTGCTGATGAATGGGAAAGGTGTGGCTTGAAGAACAAGAAGGAAGCAGTTGCAGAGGTGCAGCTGGGCCTGATGTATTCAAGAAAAGTTCGCTAGCTGGCTGAGAGCTCTGGCAGACCAAAAGGTCCTTCCTCTATCACCCGTCCCCACCCATGAAAACACAAAAACAAATGGTGATATAGTTTACGAGAGCAATAAAAGTTCATACCTACACATTTCCTCTTCAAATGACTCATGTCTGACCGTATGTATTTAAATTAAAGCATTTCAACCAGACTAGAACAGAGGTTCTAAGAAGAAAAGTAGAACAAGCCCACGAGAGCCAAAGTACGACCTTCAGTATATCCCACCTGAATTTACAAACCATCTCAAGAATAGATTTGACGCATTGAACACTAATGACTGAAGACCAGATGAGTTGTGGAATGACATCAATGACATCACACATGAAGAAAACAAGAGGCCATTAAAAAGACAAGAAAGAAAGAAAAGACCAAAATGGATGTCAGAAGACACTCTGAAACTTGCTCTTGAATGTCAAGCAGCAAAAGCAAAAGGAAGAAATGATGAAGTAAAAGAGCTGAACAGAAGATTTCAAAGGGCAGCTGGAGAATACAAGGTATTATAATGCATATAGTATACAGTACAAAGTATTATAATGCATAAGGATATAGTACAAAGACCTGGAGGTAGAAAACCAAAAGGGAAATAACTGAAGAAATAATTAAAGAAAAAATTCAAGCCTCAAGTTGCAATAGTGAAGGATTCTACAGGGAAAATATTAAACGATACAGGAAGCATCAAAAGAAGATGGAAGAAATACACAGAGTCACTATACCAAAAAAAATTGGTCGATGTTCAAACATTTCAGGAGACAGCATATGATAAGGAACCGATGGTAATGAAGGAGGAAGTCCAAGCTACATTGAAGGCATTGGCAAAAAACAATGCCCCAGGAACTGATGGAATATCAACTGAGAAGTTTCAACAAACCAATGCAGCAATAGAAGTGTTTATTCATCTATGCGAAGAAATTTGGAAGACAGCCACCTGGCCAACCGACTGGAAGACATGGATATTTATGCCTATTCCCAAGGAAAGTGACCCAACCGAATGTAGAAATTATCGAACAACATCATTAATATCACATGAAAGTAAAATTTTGCTAAAGATCATTCAAAAGTGTCTGCAGCGGTGTATCTACAGGGAATTGCCAGAAATTCAAGCCAGATTCAGAAGAGGATGTGGAAAGAGGGATATCATTGCTGATGTTAAATGGATTCTGGCTGAAAGTAGAGAATACCAGAAGGATGTTTACCTGTGTTTTACTGACTATGCAAAGGCATTGGACTATATGGATCATAACAAATTATAGATATTGCAAATAATGGGAATTCCAGAACACTTAATTTTGCTCATGAGGAACTTGTACATAGATCAAGAGAACAAGGGGGTGCCCGTGTGGTTTAAATTCAGGAAAGGTGTGCGTCAGGGTTATATCCTTTCACCATGCCTATCCAATCTGTATTCTGAGCAAATAATCTGAGAAGCTGGACTATATGAAGAAGAATGCAGCACAAGGATTGAAGGAAGACACACTAACAGATGACACAACCTTGCTTGCTGAAAGTGAAGAAGATTTGAAGCGCTTACTGATGAAGATCAAAGACCACAGCTTTCAGTATGGATTACACCTCAACATAAAGAAAACAAAAATTCTCACAACTGGACCAATAACAAAATCATGATAAATGGAGAAAAGAATGAAGTTGTCAAGGACTTCATTTTACTTGGATCCACAATCAACAGCCATGGAAGCAGCAGTCAAGAAATCAATAGACACATTAAACTGGGCAAATATGCTTGAAAAGACCTCTTTCAAGTGTTGAAAAGCAAATATATAACCTTGAAGACTAAGGTGCACTTCACCCAAACCGTGGTGTTTTCAGTTGCCTCGTATGTATGCAACAGCTGGACAATGAATAAAGAAGACCGAAGGAGAATTGATGCCTTTGAATTTTGGTGTTGGCGAAGAATATTGACCATACCACGGGCTGCCAAAAGAAGGAACAAATCTGTCTTGAAGAAGTACAACCAGAATGCTCCTTAGAAGCAAGGATGGTGAGACTACGCCTCACATACTTGGGACATGTTATTAGTTGGGAACAGTCCCTGGAGAAGGACATCATACTTGATAAATTAGAGGGTCAGCAAAAAAGAGGAAGACCCTCAATGAAATGGATTGACACAGTGGCTTCAACAATGGGCTCGAGCATAGCAACAACTGTCAGGATGGTGCAGGATCAGGCAGCGTTTCTTTCTGTTATACATGGGGTCACTATGAGTTGGAACCGACTCAATGGCACCTAACAACAACAACAGAACAGTGGTTAGTACTGACAGGAGCAAGAGCGCATTTCTAAAATGGAAATTAGCAGACCTATTAGGGTCAGAACTCAAGAGCTAGAATTCTAGAGTTCCTGTAATCCAGAAACATGGCACAGGCCTGGGCCACTAGAAACAGTCATGGTGCAGATGGGGAAACTGAAGCCCAGACAAATGACTATCCCATGGTCACAAAGCCAGGTGGAGGCAGAGCTGTTCTCCTGATCATCTGCCACTTTCACCTGGAATTCAGGCCAGAATGAGGGCAGATGCTCCTTATCAAAGCAGATGGACCAAGGAGCAGGATGCTTGGGTGGCCAAAGTGCCAAGGTAGGGTCATGTTGCTGAACATACCAGGAGGCAAATTAAACAGTAGGCTAAGAACAACCCTAGAGCAGTAGGGTCTACCAGGAGCACATTTGGAAGGGGAAGGCAACTAAGAAAAATTGAAGTCTGGTAGTATTGACTATTGGTGAGGAAGACTGAAATGGGCCCTCTTGTACACTACTGATGGAACTGCATATTGGTATGGCCCTTCACAGGGCAATTTAACATTATCTAGTGGAATTTAAAATGTGCATACCCTATGATCCTGCAATCCCACTAGTTCCCTAGAGAAATATCTGGAGATACATATGAAGTTGTTCATTGCAGCATTGCCTATAATCATGAAAAATCAGAAACAACTTAAATGCCCAACCATGTTGTTGTTGTTAGGTGCCATCAAGTCAGTTTCGACTCATAGCAACCCTACGTACAACAGAACAAAACACTGCCCAGTCCTGTGCCCTCCTCACAATTGTTGCTATGCTTAAGCCCACTGTTGTAGCCACTGTGTCCATCTATCTTGCTGAGGGTCTTCCTCTTTTCACTGACCCTCTACTTTACCAAGTGTCTTAGTTATCTAGTGCAGCTATAACACTACAAGTGGATGGCTTGAACAAAGAGAAATTTATTCTTTCACAGTCTACTAGGCTACAAGTTCATATTCAGGGCGTCAGCTCCAGGGGAAGGCTTTCTCTCTCTGTGGGCTCTGGGGGAAGGTCCTTGACATCAGTCTTCCCCTGATCTAGGAGCTTGCCAGCACAGGAATCTCAGGTCCAAAGGACATGCTCTGCTCTTGGTGTTGCTTTCTTGGTGGTATGATGTCCCCCCCTCTCTCTGCTCACTCCTCAATTTTATATCTCAAAAGAGATTGGCTTAAGATGCAATCTAATCTTGTAGATTGAGTCCTACCTCTTTAACATAACTTCCACTAATCCCATCTCAAATAACATCATAGAGACAGAATTTACAACACACAGGAAAATCATATCAGATGACAAAACAACGGACAATCACACAATACTGGGTATCATGGCCTAGCCAAACAGATACACATATTTTTAGGGGACCCAATTCAATCATGACACCAAGCATGATATCCTTCTCCAGGGACTGTTCCGACCTGATACCACGTCCAAAGGATGTAAGACAAAGTATCACCATCCTTGCTTCTAAGGAGCATTCTGATTGTACTTCTTCCAAGACAGATTTTTTCGTTCTTCTGGCAGTCCATGGTATGTTCAATATTCTTTGCTAAGATCATAATTCAAAGGTGTCAATTCTTCTTCGGTCTTCCTTATTCATTGTCCAGCTTTCACATGCATATGAGGCAACTGAACCATAAAACCAAAAAACCAAACCCATTGCTGTTGAGTCGATTCTGACTCACAACAACTCTATAGGACAGAGTAGAAACGTCCTATAGGGTTTCCAAAGAGCACCTTGTGGATATGTACTGCCAACATCTTTGGTTAGCAGCCGTAGCTCTTAACCACTATGCCACCAGGGTTTCCAATTGAACCATAGGTACGGATAAATAAAATGCAATATATACATACTAGGGATGGAGGAGCCCTGGTGGTGCAGTGGTTAAGTGCTCAGCTGCTAATGAAAGGTTGGAGGTTCAAATCCATAAGCCATTCCGTGGGAGAAAGATATGGCAGTCTGCTTCGGTAAAGATTACAGCCTTGGAAACCCTATAGGACAGGTCCATTCTGTCTTATAGGGTCACTATGAGTCGGAATCGACTCGATGGCAATGGGTAATAAAATGAAATAAAAAAACAAAACAAAACCTGCTGCCGTCAAGTCGGACTCATAGCAACCCTAAAGGACAAAGTAGAACTGCCCCATAGGGTTTCCAAGGAGCGCCTCATAGATTCTAACTGCTGACCTTTTGGTTAGCAGCCATAGTTCTTAACCACTACTCCACTAGGGTTTCCAATAAACTGGAATACTACAGAAAAATTAAATGGACATACAAAATCCATCCAGGACTACCACAGCACATACCATATCTTTCTATGAATCAGAAAAAGATGCTCTCCTCTGTGTGGACCAACTAGAGAAAGGCACTCCTTTTTCTGGGCTAAGCTGTGTAGACAGGCTGGGTTTCAGCACCCACTTGTGCCCTCTCATTGCACAACCCCATGCAGTGGTGGCCCTAAGTCCAGTCTTACCAATCTAAAGATCTTGAAGGTTGTGTCAAATGGGCATAACAAGTTGTGAAATACTATGTAAAACAGGATGTCTTTAATGAATTTAAACACATGCTCTTTATATTTCCTATGAGGACATAAATATTAACCCAGGCTGGATAACAACTGGGCAAAACTGGGGTGGGGGTAGATCTTCTCCTTTCCCTATCCCCTTCCAGAGGTAGCATCACCCCAATGCGAGGAGCACATGCCCTGAAGGAGAGTGGAGAAAACGTCAACACACCAACTTGGGCAAGATCAAAGAAATCATCCAATGACTTTCCGGGGCTTTATCACGGTGAAAGGAAGGTGAGGGTAGTTGACTGATCTTGAAATTGTTTTTTAATGGTTTGATTTCATGGTCTTCTTGTTACTTAAGTACCATTCATCTTCCTCCAAATCTCTAGCGAAAGTTTCATATGGCTTGGCAGCTCAATTTCCTCACAGCCTACTGGATGAGACAAAAGGTCCATTGGTCACTTATCTAGGGAGAGCATGTTGGGAGACATTAGAACCTGAACCACCAGGTCTTGGCATCCCTCTCTTTGCAAGATTTATGGTCCCTGGGAGAGTGGATTAATGCTTGCTCCTCTTGTCATCTCCATTCAGAAACAAGCCATATATTGATTGTCCCTGCTTTGGGTCCTATTTAATTATCTCTGAACAACTGGCCACTCAACCAAGGAGATTTCACTGAAATGACAATGATGTTTGACTTTAATGTGCAACTCTAAAGAACAAATAGTCCTACAACTGTTTCCCTATTTCCTGTACATATCTTCCTTCCCTTAGCCTAGACCACCACTGTCATGCACACCCACCAGTGATAATCTGCCCCATGGCCATGACGTGCTTCCCAGGTGGCATTTCTGCACTGTACACTCTGCCCAGGCACCAGTCCCCGGCAGCAATTCCGGAGGCCTACCCACACAGAGAAAGGTTTGACTCCCCTAGCAGAGGTATCATTTTCCCTCTGAGGACTGAAAGAAGGAAAAGTCTGGAATGAAAGGGCAGCAAGCAGAATGATGAGAAACTGAAAGGCTAACTCTGCATTTAAAAGCTGTGGATATGGAACTGATGTGTTCACTGAGTAAGCCAGCACAAGGACCCAACGCTGGCTCCAAGCTCATACTCCACGTGCTCATCAGCATAATCTTGCTATTATTAAACCTCATGGTTAGACATCTGCTCTTACGATCTGGCCACAGGCTTGGCCACAGTCTTAACTCTTGCTCCAATCTTTCCATTTCCCCTAAGCTTGCCTGGCACAGGCCAGCTCCCTTCCTCCCCATCTTTTTCCATGTCCTGCTGCTGCTGGGACCATGACTGTCTTAGGTGGTTCTCCCAGAAGTAGACCTTGAGTCAAAGATTCAAGAGGAAATTATTTATTTTGGGAAGTGAAGAAGTAAGACAGAGAAAGGAAGGAAGTCAGCAAAGGATGTATCAAGCAGGTTACCACATGGAAGAGGGAGGCCCAACCCCCTCCGGGGTCTCTAGCAGACACCATAGAACTCACTCCAAGTTGTCCCACTTGAAGGGCAAAGAAGTTGGAGCCTTTATCCTCCAACTCTCTTCTGGGCACTAGTTCTCTGGCACATCCAGCCTGCCCAGCACGCTTTGGAGAGTTTTATGTGCATGCAGTAAGCAGTTGGCACCATGTACTGGTTGGTGTGCCTGAGGAATATGGGTGTGGCACCCACATAAACCACTACAACTTTGCATCCCCTTTTTTGCTGGCAAATCAGTTTATCTTTCAAGATCCAGGTGAAATGTGACCTCCTCTGAGATGGCACCTCCTTCCTCACTGCCTCCCCATGAGGAAGAATTAACAGCTTCCTCCTCCAAGCTCTATTAGCACTTCACACACACTTCAATTAAAGCATCAGTCACGTTCTGTTCTATTTTCACTACTCTTCTTCCCAAACAACCTGTGCACAATTTTAGAGTGGAGATCAAGTCTGAGCCATCTAGGTATCTTAGCATACCCATTCATTCAATTTGTATTTATCAAGCATCCTCTCTGACAAGCACTGTTACAGGGTATGGGAATATGGAACAAAAAACAGACAAACCAAAAAAAAAAAAGTAGGTCCCTCCTTTCTTGATTTAGTGTGTGCGTGTGTGTGTGTGTGTACGTCAAGGGGGAAGAGATAAAAGCAAATAAATACATGTATAATATGTCAGCGGTGATAAATGCAATGAAGAAAAATAAAGCCAGGTAATGGAATTAAGGTTGAGTAGGTACAGGGGCACAGTGGTCAGGGGAAAAGCTGTCTGACAAAATGACATCTGAATGTAGATGCTGGATAAAGCGAGGGGGTGAGCTAAAAGATAGTTGGAGGAAGAGCAATTCGGGCATAAAGAATTATATGTGCAAAGGCCCTGGGATGAAAGCATGCTGGATGTGTTCAGAGAACATTAGGAAGCAAATAGGACATGTCCAGCTTGTGGTTAATTTAATGGAAGATCCATTTGCAAATCCTTTCTTTATTTGCCTGGGGTGCCTCTTGACCATGCACATTTCTATCACTGCCCTTACCATGTGATACTATAATTATTTGCATGACCATGTCTCTTGATCATCTTGTGTCCCTGGTGCCAAGCTCAGTGCCCATTC
The DNA here is from genome assembly GCF_024166365.1 of Elephas maximus indicus. Lineage (NCBI taxonomy): Eukaryota > Metazoa > Chordata > Mammalia > Proboscidea > Elephantidae > Elephas > Elephas maximus. The sequence goes on from NC_064838.1 coordinate 45,648,404, forward strand.
TGTGGTAGGGACTCAATATGTTCCTTAAACTGAAGTCCTCATTATTCTCCATCTAAAACTTGAGGAAATAGAGATCAAATCCCAGAATGGGTCCCTTTGAAATACATACTTGCTACAATGCAGCTCTGCTTGAAAACTAAAGCGAATGTGGATGTTGGGAAATAGCTTCCGAATCCTTGATAGAAGTGGCCATTCTTGGGTGCAACTAGGACTTCTTTTGGGAAGTAGGGCCCTCAAATGTGTAGCTTTTTCTCTCAGGAACACTGAATTGGCTCAGATGGCTGAAGGCATTTTACAGACTGACCAGAAGGAATTTTGGGTGCTAAAAAACAATGATATATTTCAACCCTCATGGATGAACACAGCATGCAGTCCTCTAGAAACTACAGTGTTCTAGGTCTCATCCTACAGCAAAGGCAACAACTGCTCAGGTGTTGAGACAGGTACAGGCCTGAGTGGTTATATTTTAAGGCAGTAACAGACGACAGCATGTTCCAGTGAAAAAGATAACATAAGCTGTCACATTAGTAAGGACATTTGGGTTCGCAAGGACAATAGTGTTTTGTCTGCCCAGGACTCTGTCCTCTTCCTTTGGGGAAATGTACTTTCCTCACTGCAGACATGGGGACTGGCAACCACAGTTGGTCCCTTGGTAACAGTGTCAATAACCCCATGACGTAGATACTATTAGTATTCCCATTTTATGGATCTAGAACCCAAAGTTCAGCAAGATGAAGCTTTTGCCCAAGATCACCCATTTAGAACGTGATAAGGCTATTAGCCAAATCCAGTTCTTTATTATTCCAGGGCCCTCCCTCTTCATTGGAAATGACAGAAAACAGAGCAGCAGCAGAGTGGGGGAATACAGGCAACCTCTGGAAGTTTCCATCAAGGCTACATGGTCCCAGTAAGCCCAGACCCTGAGCTCAGGGAGGAAATGAGGTCAAGGAACTGATTGTTTCCATAGGGTAGAACCAGCTTTAGTAACCAGCTAGAGAACAGGCTTCAAGGAACTCAAATGGACTTTCTAGAGTTAGAATTTCTCACAAAGATTCTGTTCTAGGGGGTCAATAAAACCAAAAAAACCAAACCCAGTGCTGTTGAGTCGATTCCAACTCATAGTGACCCTACAGGACAGAGTAGAATTGCCCCATAGAGTCTCCAAGGAGCACCTGGTGGATTTGAGCTGCTGACCTTTTGTTTAGCAGCCATGGCACTTAACCACTAAGCCACCAGTGTTTTCCAGGGGGTCAATAGGACAACTATAAAGGCAACGTGGCCTGCAGCCAGGACAATCACCTTTGGAGAGAGACAGTAAGGCACTGTCCTTTCCCAGGAAGCCAGGAGCCACAGCAAGATCAAATCCCAAGTCTGCAGAGACTTGCCTTGTAGCTAAAAGGCCAGTGGGGACAATCCAGAGGGCCCCATCTAAAGAGAACCTTCAGATGCCAATTCTAGTTGGTCCATCCTAGAACTACAGCTAATTTAAAGTCACCCCTGACCTATCATTTGCATATCTTCAAAGGGCAACAAACCCAGCAGGGACCTACCAAGCCCATCAGTGACCACCCTGGTATCAATATTGAATATTAAGGTGCAGGAGGCAGAGTTGGGCCTCCCAGGGCCAGGACCTGTATTGGTCAGGGCTGATCTGGTTCTAAGTAATGGAAACCCAATCCAAACTAGCTTAGGCAACAGAGGGAATTTGTCACTATAAGAACCACACAAGAGAAAAGCAAGGTCATCTAGAACCAAGGACTCAAAAGGAATACTTTCCTCTTCTCTTTTCTCTGCTTTCTGCTCAGAGGCCTCATTTCTTTTCATGAGGCTGAGGTCATGGCCACCAGGAGCTCTGAGTACACATCCTCTCAACGTTATCATCCCAGAAGAAAGCTCTAATTAGATAAATCCCAGAAAGGATCCTAATTTGCTAATCCCCAAACCAATTACTGTGGCCAGGGGATTAACCATTGAAAGCCCCATTAAGCACAGTTCTAGTCTGACACACGTGGGGTCGCCATACGTTGGAGTGGACTCGACGGCAGCTGGTTCCCTATCTGAGGCACATTTACGTTGTCCTACTTATCTTTGTTTACCCAGCTCGTGACACAGGGAATGACCTGGAGTGGTATTCAGAAAATGATGTTGAATTTATTAATCATTCCCACTTGAGTTACATAAGGAAACAGTATAGTTGTCCTGGAAAACATTGATTTATTAAATGTTAGCAAGAAGGGAAATGGCTAATGTCTCCCTCTCTGAGCCATCAAGAGATATGGTTTAAACCAGTGGCTTCTGCAGCCTGGCATCACAAGTCCTGGTTCTGACTCTGTTTTGGGCCCTGCCAGTAACTAGCTGTGCTCCTTGAGCCTCAGTTTCCTCATCTGTAAAATGGAGGAGCTGGACTGAGTCTGATGTGCTCCATAGCCAACTCCAGCTCTGAAGTTCTCTGCATGGTGACACCTAGCCATCCCTTCTTTTTTTTAGAACACAAGCATTTTTTTTTCTTCCTGAAGGTGCCTTAGAGATATTTCTGCTTTCTTTTTGTTAAGGACAGGAAGTTTATTAAGGGGGTTCATTAACCCCCCCACCACATGCCTCATCAAAGGTGAGTTTGGGAGAGTCCCCAGTCTGGCTGGGGCCAGCTAAAATGACCTGTAATTAAGGTGTAAAACTGCTCATGATTATGCAGATGTTTTTCTGAGACTACAGGGTGCAGAAGTCTTCCCTAATCCCAGAGAAAGGCTGGAAGGCTGCCTGGGTGCTGTAGTTCTGGAGTTGCGGGGGGGCGGGGGGGGGTGCGGGAGGAAAATGCTGGCTGTGAGGCAGCAGTTAATGCGTTAGCTCCCAGAACCACAGACAAAAACAAAAAAATAAATAAATAGCCAGGGAGACAGGCACCTCTGAGGTAGGGAAGCAGAAACATGAGGCAGGAAATGACATGTGAAGCTACCTACATACTCTGGGCTTTAGACTTCATAACTACTTACATGCCTCTGCCTTGCCAAAAAGAAAAAAGAGCCGGTGAGTTCAGTACCATCATCATCACTTTACAGACGAGGAAATGGAGGCCAGCCTGGAGAGGTTCACTTTTATTTATCCGCATTACTGAGAGCCCACTGCGTGCCAGGCACTGTTCCAGGCACAGGTGACGCCGCAGTGCACATGACAGATATTTTCTCAGCCTTCATGGAATTTACAGCCCAGTGAGGGCTGACAGACATTGAACAAATGATTGCTCAAAACATTGTGATGATGTTAAACTCTACAAAAACAAAGCAAAGCAAAACCACTGCCTTTGAGTCGATTCCGACTCATGACAACTCCGTAGGGTTTCCAAGACTAAATCTCTAGGGAAGCGGACTGCCACATCTTTCTCCTGCAAAGCCAAATTGCCAACCTTTTGGAAAACAGTCGATTGCTTTAACCACTGTGCCACCAGGGCTCCTTACAAAAGCGAAAGTGCAACTAAACCCAGGGGAGTCAGAGAAGGGCTCTGAGGAAGTAAGCAGGCACCTGAGGGATGGGTCAAAGGGAGCCAGGTGAGGAAAGTGGAGGCAGGAGGAGGGCATCCTGGCTGAGTGGGGCTAGGCAGTCATGGCCTCAGAAAGCCTCCCCTGACCCAGACTGTGCCAGGTCCCCTGTGATGTGCCCTTAAGTGTTCCAGGTTCCCTTCCCAGCCCTTAGCTAGTTTGCAAATTCACACTTAATTTTGTAATTGTTAGATTACTGTCTGCCTTCTGTACTAAACATAAACTACAGAAGAGAAGAGACTGTCCCTGTTTTGGGTCCCTACTGTATCCTCAGCACCTAATCCAGAGCTGGGACAGAGAAGATGCCCAATAACCACCTGCTGAATGAGTAAATGAACGAAGCTGACGAGTGAGAAATCTTGTCATCAGAGAAAAGTGGGCCAGTAGATAACAACAACGTGACCAGTACAAGGTAATACTAATGTGGTTAGCACAAGACCTTCAGCACATTGCCTGACATATGAGATCGCTGTTCTAAATGGCAGTTTGATTTAAAATAATGATAAATAACCTAACCAAACTGTCTTAGGCTGGGTGCTCTACAGAAGCAAAACCAGTAAAGTGCATAAATATATATATAAAAAAAAATCATATATAGAGAGATTTATATCAAGGAAATGGCTCATGCAGTTATAGAGGCTGGAATGTCCCAAGTCTGTGGGTCAGGCTGGAGGCTTTTCCTGATACATGTAGCTGCAGGGGCTGGTGAACCCAAGATCGGCAGGTCAGAGAGCAGGGCTCTGGCTCACAGGCAAAACCCGATGAATCCCAAGATCGGCAAGATGGCAAGTAAACTGCTAGCTCAAGTCCCCAGAACCTGAGGTCGGATGAATAAGAGCCAGCTGCAGGATCCAGAACAAGGAAAAGTGCCAGAGCCATGCCAGAGAGTCCACCTATATTGGATGCAGTCCACATCTCCAAGGAAACTCCCTTTCAACTGACTGGCTACTCAGAGAAGATCCCATCATGGAGGTGATCACATTATATCAAATCTTGTCATGGAAGTGATCACATCATCATACAACTGCCAAACTGATTCATAACTGCCAAACCACTGAGAATCATGGCCCAGCCAAGTTCACACACAACTTTAATGATCACACTGACCAAACCAAATCCTTTGCCATCCAGTCGATTCTGACTCATAGTGACCCTACAAGACAGAGTAAAACTGCTCCATAGGGTTTCCAAGGCTGTAATCTTTACGGGTGCACAATGCCACATCATTCTGCCGTGGAGCAGCTGGTGGGTTCGAACTGCTGACCTTTTGGTTACTAGCCATGTGCTTAACCACTGTGCCACCAGGGCTCCTAAATAACCTAAAGCTACAATACCTGAAGCTGTTCTTCTAACACTGTGATGATTATTCCCATTTTGGGGTGAGAGAAGGGAAATGACTTGCCTAGAGTCACACAACTAGAACCCTCAGGCCATTTTCAGTCTCAATAACCCAGCTGCGCCTTGATAAAAAGCATACAGTAAGAGCAGGGAGTCTCTGGGTGGTGCAGTTAACATGCTTGGCTAACCAAAAGGCTGGTGATTGGCGTCTACTTATAGATGCCTTGGAAGAAAGCCCTGGCAATCTACTTGTGAAAAATTAGCCCTTGAAATCATACGGAGCACAGTTTTACTTTGACACACATGGGTCACCATGAGTTGGAATCAACTCCACGGCAACTGGTTTTTGGTTTTTTAAGAGGAGACCCTACTGTCTTCTTCCTTTTTACCCCATAGCATAGACTGCTATCATGAACTTTTATATACAAACTTTGAAAATTTCCATACCATCTTCTCAGTTTTTGTCTGTACCAGCTGGATAATTATTTGCTTAATATTTTTCTTTCAATCAGCCCAATGTATTCTTCAATAGGAGAGAGCTATAAGAAACACAATGAAAAGAAAAACATCTTGACTAAATTCAGATATTAATGTCCGAGAAAGTTTCTTAGCCTAAGGTCTGTTCTTTCGCTGTTAAAACAGAAGAAATATTAAAGGAAGTTCTTAATGCAGAAGGAAAACGATCCCAGATGGAGAAAAGGAAGTGCAGGCAGAAATGCAGTGCAGTTAAAAGGTAAAAAACAAAAACAACGCCACCTGACTGGTTAAAACAAAAATGATAATAACTTATATGCACAAGTGAAATATATGACGAAAACCAGAAGGCAGGAGGGGGATAAATGGAGTTGAATTGTTGTAAGGGTCTTGCATTGTTCAGGACGGGGTAAAATTACCATTTAGGGGGCAGTGGTGGTACAGTAGTAAAATTTTTGCTTTAGATGCAGGAGTCGTGGGTTCAAATCTCAGCCAATGCCACTCAAGTACAACTACCACCTGCCTGTCAGTGGAGGCTCGCATATTGCTATGATGCCAAAAATGTGGAGCTTCCAGACTAAGGCGAAGGAGAAAGGCCTGGTGATCTACTTCCCAAAAAATCAGCCAATGAAAGCTCTGTGGATCACGACAGTCTGATCCTGCTGTGCGTGAGTTGCCGTGAGTCAGTGGACAACTCGATGGCAGCTAACAACGCTAAGTTAAGGATGTATTTTGTAATTTCTACGGTAACCATTAAAAGGATGATACTAAAAAGCACAAGAGAAAAGCTAATACAGGAGATAAAGTGGGAGGAAGAAAGGAAAGTAGCTGAGGCATGCTGCGAGGTAGAAAAGAGGCCAGCACCAACCCGAGACTTCAGTTGGTCTGAAAGAGACCTGAGCAGGAATAAACACTGCTTTTGGGTTCAGTGTTTTCTCATGCTGCGCCCATGATCCATCTGAAATTTCCTCCCTCCCCCCAACCCAGCAACGAGGGTACCAATCTTTGAAAACCGTTCTACCCAATGGATATGATAAGGAGGCCCTCCCCTTACTAGGAATGGTGCTTGGAGTCATGTGGTCCCTTAGTGGTGATAGGGTCTGCTGAAACCCGTACCCTTCTCTCTTGTATCATGATGCAAGCATCAGAGAAGAATTGAGCTCTGCAGACTGTAGAGTAAGAGCCAGACACCACCTCTAACCAGAGGTCTTCCTTCAAACCATTGGTTCTCAGCCAGGGGTAATGCTGCCCCCCCCCACCCCCGCCAAGAGAATATTTGGCAATGTCTGGAGACATTTTTTGTTGTCACAAGATGGAGGGGAGGATGCTACTGGCTTCTAGTGGTTGCAGCCAAGGATGCTGCTAAACATCCTACAATGTTGAGGACAGCCTCTAAGAATCATTTGGCCCAAAATGTCAATAGTGCCAAGGTTAAGAAACCCTGAGACACCAAATCCCAACACCAAACTGGAGGTCTGAATCAGAGCTAAGAGGAAGGAAGTTGGTGGCATGAATGAATCTGTCCTGAATTCCACTCTGGAAGGAAATCTTCTCAGTCCCACTTCCCTGGGCTATAATCAGATGCATCATTAACTCTGAGGCCCCTCTCAGAGAGCTTTGGTGACCACTGTGAAAAAGAAAAGGCTCTAGTTTCATGAAGCTGAAATCCAGGAAATTCGGCAAAAACATTTCCTAACATCAAACCCCAGAGAAACAGCAGGTTGGGAATAGAGTAATACAATTAAGAGAGCTGTTTTGACAGGGCATGTCCACAAAGACCCATGACAAATGAATAAATGACCTCTCTAACCACAGAGGGCCTATGGTTAGCCTTGTGCCTCAAGCAGGTTCTCAGGCAGCTTGAGCAAGCCACACCATCTTTGTTTTGGTTGGTCGTTCAGGGCACCCAGCCTGGTGTGCTCCCCTCTCCCTTGGTATCTGAGGAGTGCACCTCCCAGTACTCACCTATGAACTGCCACCAGGCACAGCTGCCACCCTTCCCTCCTCCTTTGCAGAGCGGAGGCACCTGGAGCCACTGTGCTTCCTCTGTAGTGCTTAGCCTCAGGGGAGGCTACCCTCCCATCTCCAGTGACAGAGAGCCTTAGGGGCAAGAAAGCGAGGCTCCCCAGAGGCCTGGGCTGGCTAGCAGGCATTCCTAGAGATTCAGACAGGCAAGGAATTCTCTTAGGAGCAACACCTCTACTCCACCCCAGGCTTCCCTCCACATGACTGTAGGGCGTGCATGGAGGGGCGTAGGGAGTCTGGCAGCCATGAAGGGGAGAGTGTAGGTAGGAAGGGGTGACTGTCCACTGAGAACATTAAGCTCCCAGCTTCCAGCCCTGCAGGGAATCCTCCCATTGCTTCTTCTCAAAGTTCTCCAGAGGCGGCAGCCTTGGGGGGTGCAGCCTGGACCCCCGAGAGCTCACAGGGTGGGCAGTGCACAGCGAAGCCAAGACAGGGCCTGATTTGTCGCTCAGATGGGGGAATGTCAAAGCAGTTGCTGTACTCGTGTTGAGTTTTCCCTCCCTGGGTGGTTCCTCCACAGTCGGTTGCTAACCATACAGAGCTGTATGCAGCTACCAGAACTGCCCCTGCCCGGACCTACCCACGCTCAGAGCCTTCAGCTACAGGAAGGAAGCACCACTGGGGCCTTTCACACAAAACAAAAACAACTGCAGTGGGGCCAACTCTGACACATGGCAAGCCCATGTGCGTCAGAATAGAACTGCGCTCCTTCGGGTATCAGTGGCTGATCTTCTAGATGTAGATCGCCAAGCCTTTCTTCCGCGGTGCCTCTTGGTGGACTCCAACTTCTAACCTTTCAGTCAGCAGCCAAGCGTGTTAACCATTTGCACCACCCAGGGACTTCCACCGGCCCCCCAATCTCAGCATGCTAAAAGCTCATCCACTCTCATACCTGCTCCTCGCCCTGCCTCAGGCAATGTTATGCTCAAGCCAGAAACATGGGAGCCACTCTCCACCCTGCCTGCATCCACCTCCCAGAAAGTGAGATCCTTCACCTTTCATGCCCAGAAAAGAATGAATTTGATTGTGGATTTAAACCCATTTCAAGGGCTCCCCTAGGGGTCCACGGGTATATGTTGTAGCATCTCAGAGACAGCAGCTGAGTTATGTGGGCTCCTGTGTCTCCCCTCCAATGTGAAGAAAGCTCCATCACCTCCTGGGGAAGAGGGAAGGGGAGTCTCTAGCCCAAAGGATGCTGGACGGGGAGGGTCTTGGCAGGAGGTGCATGAGGGGGCAGATGTGAAGACCTGAGCCTGGGGACATAAAGGAGAAGGTTGCTCAGATGCAGCTCTTCCTTAAGAAGCGAATCTCTTCGGCTGCCTTTTTCATCCCTGCCGCTGTTCTTCTATTTTGTCTTGTTTTCAGGTCAGTGACAACATACAGCACAGGTTATGCGGGAACTACCTCTGAGGGTGCAGCTGCTTTTCTGTGGGAACACAGAATTCACCGTGCGTCATTCCCCGTTCCCCTCTGTGTGATACAGAGGCGCTGTGCTTGAGGAGTCCGGATGCCCAGGAGCTGAGCCTGACTGGAACGTGGTCGCACAGGGTGGCTGTTCCCGGCATTCAGAAGAAGAATGCCTCTCCCTCAAGATTTATGGGCTGTATTTTATGTTTTAATGGTTTCTGTCAAAATTCGAAGAGGCTTTAGTGACTGATGAGAAACATGGCAAGAGGAAGAATACCCCAGGCTGTGGGAATAGCACAGACGAGGGTTTAAAGTGAGCAAGCATTTGTTAGCAAATGTTTACTGAGCACCTACCATGCATCAAGAGATTGGGCAATAGGTAAGACATAGTCCTGCCTCTGTTGAAGGACCACCAGTCATGGTGAACAAGAGCCCATGGTAGGGAGCTGTGGGATGAATATTAGGAAGAGGGTGGAATCAGCTTGGAGGGTGCATAGAAACTCAAGATGAAGGGCAGCCCCTGGCAATTTATTAGCTGGGGTCTTGTAACAGAGCTGTCTGGGCTCTTCCCAGATCCCCTTGACCCCCTTCCCATTGTCCTGCACATCGATACCTGGTGTGTTCATTGTCAACAGCCAGTTCCTGGGGTGCTAGAACCCATGCTGCCTATGCACATGGGGCCAGAAGTACCTAGGATTGTACACACCACTGGAGGCAGGCCTTAACCAAGACTGATGGAGGCAGGAGTAAAAATACCTCAGCTCGTCTGATCAGGAAAATGCTAAGGTGGGACCTATACTATTCAGAGCTCCCTATGGGATAGAGTCAAGTGGGGACTCCCATGGAACTGGGCTTGATGCTGCACCCTTGCTTGGCCTCCTTCCCTTCCTGGTCTCACTTCTCCACTCTTCTATCGGTTTTTCTATCCCTATGGCACTAGAAAAAAAAAAAAACTCTTCTATCCCTGGGAACACTTCTGAATAAATCAGTTTCACTTGAATCTTTATCAGGGCCTGCTTCTTGGTAACCCAGTTAAGACAGGGCATTTTAAGAAGATGAATCTGAAGGTGATGTGATATGGAATGATTTGAAGAAAGAGGTAAGATTTTCAGGGAAGTAGAGCTAGGTAATCCAACTGAGAGGTGAGAGAGACAGAACAAGATCTTTGAGAATAAGAAGGTTGGGAGGAAGAAGAGACACTTTTCAGAGAAAGAGTAAAAGGTCTGGCTCAGCTTGCAGAATAAAACAGAAAGAAGAGTCAAGAAGAGGTTGCTCTCAAGCCAGGGTAGTTGAAGAGTGATGGAAGCTGGAGAGGTGAACAGGGAACAGACCTGAGGGAGGAGGCCACTAGTTTGCTTCAGACATGCTGGGTCAGGTGTGGTGACAAGATGCCTGGGTAGAAACACTCCAGAGGTGGTTGAAGATATGAGAAAGTCCAGGTGGTTGAGTGGATTTATTAGGCTTCAGTCAAAAGAGAGAGCATCAGGCTGAATCAAAGATGGAGGGACTTAGAATCAGGAAGCTAGAGTCCGGTTCCCACTCAGCCACTTTGAAGTTTCCTGACTACAGAAGTTCACCCATTCAACATGTTTTTATTGAGAACCTACTATGTGCAGGCCCTGTGCTTTGCTCTGAGGATACAATGATGCCTTTTTACTACCCTGCCCTCAAGGAATCTAAAGTCTGATAGAGAACACAGATGAAGATGTGAGCAAAGATTATACCTGAGGCAAGTATATGAGATGGGAAGTCAAGGTGCTGTGGGGGGCATGATGAGGACATCATGGAAGGTGGTAATTAATAAGATGCCGACAAGTGTTTCACTATTAGAAAGGCCAGAAGAGAGAGGGAAGGGTTTTCTGGGAAGAAAAGGCATGTGTACAAATGTTGGGAGAAGTAACACAGAGTGTAGCCTTATGTAAGTTACGGTTCCGGATTGCAGAAACTGACCCAGGAGCTCAGGCCACTAACCTTGGCATCATCCCTGACTTCCTTCTCTCCCCCTGCCACCATCCAATTCATCAGCAAGTCCCACCTGCCCCACCTACGCAATGTATTTCTTTCCTACCACTTCTCACCTCTTCCTGCTGGCTTCCTAAACCAAGCCATCATCCTCTCTCCGCTTTCCCACTGCAAAGGTGCTTTAAATGGTATATAAGGAGCCCTGCTGGCACGATGGCTAATGCTAACTGAAAAGTCGGCAGTTCACACTCACCCAGTGGCTCTGGGAGAGAAAGTCCTGGAGATCTGCTCCTGTAAAGATCACATCCTAGAAACCCTATGGGGCAGTTCTACTCTTCACACGGGGTTACTATGAGTCGGAATCAACTTGACGACACACAACAACAACGTCAGTTTCCTAGGGCTGCTGTAACAAACTACTACAAATCAGGTGGCTGAAAGCAACGCGAATCTGTCGTCTCCCAGTTCTGGAGGCCGGAAGTCCGAATTCTGGGTGATGCCAGGGCCACGATCTCTCCGACGGCTCTACGGAAAGCTTCCTTCCTGTCTCTCCCAGCTTCTAGCGGCATCGTCACTTGCTGTGGAGCTGATTTCAACTCATGGTGACCCCCGTGTGTCCCAGGCATTCCTTGGAGTAGAGATGCGTTTTCACATGGTCGTCTTCTCTCTCTCTGTATCTCCTCTTCTTTTATGAAGTCACCACTCAGATTGGATTAAGACCCACCCTTCTCCAGTATGACCTCATGCTAACTGATAACATTTTCAAAGACCCTACTTCCAAACAAGATCATGTTTACAGGTTGGGGTTAGGACTTTAGCATAACTTTCTGGGGGACACAATCCATAACAAAAGGTCTCCCTGCTTTCATCCTTGTTCCCCTACAGACTACACCTACTTCTCACTTATCTCTTTATCTGGTATTTTGTATTTACAACAATAATAAAAAAATCTACTATATGACTATTTTGCAGGGTTAACAATATACGTCTAGCAGTAACAAACACCGAGGTGCAAGGCGAGGGCGACGCTGGCTGTGATGCATGAGGTTATGTGTCAACTTAGCTGGATTCTCAGTAATACGTAATGCTGTAACTTGACAGTTATGTGATGAGATAATTTAGCAGTTACGTCATGATGTAATCTGGCAGTTATGTAATGATGCAGTCATCCTCCATTTCACATAACGCCAATTTTCACATAGCGACTTGGTCTTTGGAAACTGACCATGTCGATACGTGAGGAGTGGGTGTATTTTCCACTCAGAAACAGGAGTGATCCTGTAGAAGCATACATTGGATCACGTTACACCCTACTCAAAGCACTTCAATGGTTTCCCAACAGATTTAGCATAAAATATAAATATTTAACAATGACCACAAGGCTCTATATGTTATTCATCGAGGCTGGGAGTGAGAGGTAGATGAGAATAGGGGAATCGGGAATATTTCCCAATCAAGTAAACCACTCAGAGAGGTGAAGATTTCCTCCTCAGGGCAATGGGGGTCATGTGGTTGAGGGAAGTAGAGCTCTGGAGATGTAATTTCAGAACTTGCTGATCCATTGGAAGGAAGAGTGAAGGAGAAAATAACTTGAGATAACGTCCCAGTTTCATGCTTGGGCAACTGTAAGCATGATGGTGCCATTCATTGGTTCCAGGGCGAAAGCTGTGAATTCAGTGTGAGACATTTCTATTTTCCTCTAGCCCCATGGCCACACTCTGGTCAGACCATCATGGCTGGACATCCTAGAGGGAAGAACATACAAAGAGCAGTTGGATATATGCGCTTTGGAGTTCAGGGAAAATGCTAAGATTAGTATGCAGATTTGGAGGTATCGCATATGGTTGGTAACTGGCGCTGTGTGAGGGCTCAAGTTTGAGGAATGAGGGGATGCAGGGAGTGTAGAAAAGAGGGACCAGAAGAGAAACCTTAAGAATGTGAGGAAGAAAAGGAGTTAAAAAGGAGGCTAGAAAGAGCAGCCAGAAAAGTTGGAAAAAAACCAAGAGAGTATGGTGTCACTGAAGCCAAAGGAAGGGACCATTGAAGGAGGATAGAGTTGCCAACAGGTCTTCTATTTTGCATCCTGTTATCTTAGCATCCTGTTGTTTTCCTTTTCTAAAACTTTTCACGGTTTGCAACTATGCATTTAACTGGGTGATTATTTGTTTAATATCTACCTCCACAAGTTCATGAACTCCACCAGGGCAGGGACCATGTCCATTTGGCTCATCGCTATATTCCCCATAATTAGAACCTAGCAGTTGCTCAATAAATATTTGTTGAATAAATGAGTGTGGGATACACATTCTGTAGAGTCCTTTAGATCTTATGCCAAGCTTAGTCTTTGCATAGAAGGATAGTCTTTCGCTGATTCCCAGATAAAAAGAGTTTGGGGCCACATTACTCTTAAGGAGATTCTTAAGGCTCTTGCAATGTCTGGCCTCTCTGGCAGAGTCGGGGGCAGAGAGTGGCATCTTAGAGAAGTCCCAGTTCATGCCAACCCCTCTCCAACTAGCAGTAAAAAAAATGGGAGCCCATGAACTGGCCCAGAGCAGCTACAGAGACAAGAAACTACTCTGCTCTTTCCCAGTTCTAAATCCTACCTGTCCCCCAAGTCCCTGGCACAGTCACATACCTACATAGACATGATTCTGACCCTGTTGTATGTCTGCCCAGCCTCACCTTTCTGAGACCAAGAGATAGCCCCCACAGGCCAAGAGCCTTTTGCAAAACAGCCAAGAAGCCCTGCCTTACAGAGCAATGTGTCCACAGCATCTCCTCCGCCCATTTTCACCTTCTATACTCCAGCTTCTCCTTTGAAATAAGTGTAGTCAATACAAAGGTACAAAATGGATGAAACAGTTGTTTTAAAATGCTGATTTCATGCCCCTCCCAAAGGTACTCTTTTGTTCTTCTGTTTAATTTTTTACATCAGATTGGCGATAACAAACTCTAGGGGAGATTCATCAAAGGAAACTGATAGTTACTGACTCTGTACATTTTATTTTGTTCATTATTTTGTTAACGCCCTATTCTGAAAAACACTCTTAAGAATGGGCTGGAAGCTGGCATAAAAATTGTTAGCAATACAGAGATCTTTCACATCGAAAAAGGTTTATCAGCATGCCAGCTGCAGTAGGTGTATAGGACTTGCTTTGTGGCAGACAATAACATCTAGCAAGCACCTTTCCACCTGCCAAGAGGTAAACAAACACCTTATAACCTAAGGGCTGGGTTGTACTTTTCTTTGCAGAAATGTACCCATCTTGTCCCAGCTGGGATTCAAGGTGGGTGGAAAATAATAGATTATAGAGGAAATGGGATCAGACAGTGGGACTGGGGCAGTGCTGAAGAAAGTGGGATAAAGGGTAGGAAATCCTAGGGATTTGTTGGGGTGGCACACCCCTAAGCATTGGTTGGGAGCCCCACAATCACTGAGAGCAGCAGAAAATACATGCATCTCTTGATCCATTCCACATCTATGAAGTACTTCATATGTTCACGGTCCCCATCAGAATCCAAATTTATATAAGTACAGGGAGTCCCCAACTTCTGACATATTCGAGTTACAATGAATCACACTTAGAACTGTCCTTTTTTTTGTACATCTTGTCGTTAGTAATACGTACTACATACAATGTTGCAGTGCATGATTTATGATGTTATCATTCTCAGATGTAGTGTTTCCAACCCCCAAAGACATATAAAGATTTATAAAGATATTGATAACAAAAAGGCAATAATAATGAAAAAAAAAATGAAGTATTTGGCTTACGTCAGAACCGACTTATGGTAGTTGCTAGAACGGAACTCCATCATAAGTTGGGGCTGCCTGTAGTAGATATAAGCTACTTTTGGATGTCTTCCGTGATCTTTGAACACCATTCCTATCTTTGGAGAAATGCCCTGGTTTATGATCCCATGTCTCCCTGAGGTAGAAAGTGAATCTCTCTTGCCCAGCTGCCCTTGCAGCTAAGGTGCAGACAGTTGACTGGGGCTCCACCAACCTGACATACCAACGTGAGACTGTTGAGAAGCTCGTGCCAGGAGGAAGCCGGTACCCCATAGAATCCATTCTGCAGAGTGGCAGAGGTTCTAAGTGGCATCCAAGCCACAGGCTCAGGGGAGTGAACATAGTATTAGCGGCCAGGGGCAGAGGCAGGGGTGTATCCTTGGAGCAGATCTATGGTGGAATCTGAACACTGTTCTTGGTCGCTGAGCCTTTCAGGTCTGTTTCTCTGGCCCTTTCAGAGATTCTGTGAGTTATTTAATATTCCTTTTCTGCTTAAACTGGCAAGAATGAGTTTCTGATGTGTGTAACTGAGACCTGAGGCTGTGGTCATAGCTCCATAAGGTGCAAATGTCAGAAACCCAAAAGAAATACGCTGGGTGGGTGGTATAACAACAACAACAACAAAAAAATCTAGGAATAGCAGAAGTTTCAGGTATAGTTATGTTCAGAGGCCAGAACCAGCTACATAATTTGCAGGGTCCAGCACAAAACAAAAATGCAGAGTCCCTTTTAAAAAAAATCTTAAGAATTTCAAGACGATGACGGAAGAGCAATAAACCAAGAGCAGGGCCCTTCTAACTGCACAGCCCCATGCTGCCACACAGGCCACACACCTGTGAAGCTGGCCCTGCCAGGGGCTCAAACAATGCTGCCCCGATGTCTTTCTCTCTCCACCTATGGCTCTGCTTTTTTTCTCTGTTGACTTCATTCTCAAGTTGGCTTTCCCCCACGTGGTAGTCCCCAGTAGCAGCAAGTTTCAAGTACAACAGAAAGGGAGAGGCTCTCCTTCACACAATTTCCAAAAAGAGTGCCAATATTTAGTCTGATTAGCCATATTGGGGTCACAGGCCCATCATGAAAGGTGGAATTATCCCCAGTAAAGCCATGTGACCAGTCTACCTTAGAGCAGAAAAGGAATAAATCAGTGAACTGTACCAGCAAAGGGAGAATGAATGGATGGTAGACAAGTGAAAACAGCAGATGCTGGCCACTGTACAAGGTACACCTTCTCTTAAGATGCTTCTAATTCAGTAGAAATATGACCTCATAAGAGAATGTTAACATTTTATTAATTACAATTAAGATCTTATAGATGTGCCTATGTGATGCCTGGTACAGATCATTTTACAGGTCCATCGTGTCTGAAATTCCTAAATGCAAAAATCTTTGAAGACTGAATGTTTCACAATTCATTTGGTGACAAAAGTTGCCCTGAATGAAACTCATCACAGGAACAAGATCTAAACTGAACTTTTTTATTCCAGTTAGTAAAAATATACACGTTTAACTGCAGAAATAATAAGGTGATAGTCCACTAAGAATGTGGTACAATACACAGAGTATTTGTACCTAGTTATCTTTCTAAAACTGACAAATGCTGAAATCTGTCATGTCTGAAACCCAGGGATTTGGATAAGGGTTTGTGGACGTGTAATGACATGGATTTGGGGACAGCTTTGGAGAGGGGAGCAAAATACTCAGGTTTTCAAGAAACTTTTCTTGACCCCAATGCCTTACCTTGAAAGCAGAGTAGAACAAGAATCAACAAACCCCTGGTGGAATTTCAGGAACAATCCAGAAAGCCCTATGGGAAAGAAGAGTTGCCCATTACACACATTTGCTTGGGGAGTCATGACTTTGGGGTGCCTTCCCGAATGCCAGGCTCAGTGACTTTCAACAGAAAGAAAGAAATGGAAAGGCCCTAGCAACTCAATGAGCCGAGCCTCCTTACAGAGGCCCTGCGTCCCAAGTGCAGGCTGGGAAAACAGGGCATTCCTTACACAGGAAGTTGGTGATGCGTGGCAGTGCCAGCTGAACCAACTTTCCCATCTCTGTAAAAGCCACCTCACCCTTTGGGAAAAGAAAAAAGCAAGGAAGCACCACCCAAGCATGTTACAAAACTCTTTAGAAATAAACAGGAATGAAAGGTCGCTGGGTAGTGCAAACGGTTTACGCTGGGCTATTAATCAAAAGGTTGGTGGTTTGAACCCACCCAGAGGCACCATGGGAAAAAGGCCTGGCAATCTGCTTCTGAAAAGACTCTAGCCATGAAAATCTAGGGAGCTCAATTCAACTTTGTGATACATGGGGTCGCCGTGACTCGGAATTGACTAGATGGCAATGGGTTTATCTTTTTTTTTTACTAAAGAATTTATATTTGACCGCTTTTTTTTTTTTTAAATCTTCCAACTGAAGTAAAACCAAAAAAACAAAAAACACACACACACCCATTGTCACTGAGTCAATTCCAACTCATAGTGACCCTAAAGGACAGAGCTGAACTGCCCCATAGGGTTTCCAAGGAGCACCTAGGTGGACTCGAACTACGGTAGTTTTTAACCACTATGCCACCAGTTTCCAACTGAGGTACCAGTTTCCAACTGAGGTAAGGAGGCTAGAAAAAGTCACCTATTAGACTCAAGGTGATTAAGTCAATTAAACATAATTAAAAACAACAACAACAAAAAAGCCAAACCCATTGCTGTCGATTCCAACTTACAGCAACACTGTAGGACAGAGTTAAAACTGCCCCACAGGGTTTCCAAGGAGTGCCTGGTGGATTCGAACTGCTGACCCTTTGGTGAGCAGCTGAATGCTTAACCACTGCACCACCATTAGCTAGGTCTAACTTTGCTGTGTAAAAGTCTTGGCTGGAGCCCGGTGTTACTGAGTTAGGTGTATTAGGTAAACACTGACTTGAAGACCTTTTCCACTGGAACATAAGAAGGAGGCAGTGAAAAGGATACGTTTTCTGAACATCATACTGGCCCCATTAGGAGGACCCTGTGATCACATTCTTATGTGCTTTGTCTTCAGAGACTTCCCTGTCTTTTTCACCCATAAGCAGAAAAAGTTCTCTCCATGCTCATTATCAGGCTTGAGGCGCTCGCTTTCTCTCTCTGATGTGCCTCCCTCCCTAACTTTGGAGCTCCAATTCCTTGAGATCTGTCATTGTCACCTTTATTATAATGGTGTCTTACAATGCCACAGCTAGTGAAACTCAGGGGAGGAGTAACTGATGAGGAGGGTGGAGAAGCCCAGGAGACATCTGCAATGAAGTTTCCACAGGGTTACACTGAAAACTCAAACACAGAATGGAGGGCTGGAAGGGAGATGGGCATTTTGCCACCTGATTTTACTCCCCTGGTTTCATGCTAGAAAAAACCAGAGATACCCTTGGGAATACTCAAGAAAGCATATATTGCATTATTCTAGTTAACAGCAGGCAGGAATATGCTCTTCCCAGGTTAAAGCGGAGAGAGTGTATACCTGTACCCCAGACCCAAGTTTGGTACACATAGAAAAGGTAATTTCCCTTCCTTGTATTATATGTAGGCAAAGGAGTTTAAAAGATCCATGGGAGGGAGGAATTATGGCTGGTTTCCTTTTCTCTCACTTAGTAGGGCCCCTGACTCAATGGTAAGACAGTTAACCAAGCCAATTGAACATGATGGGTTTCTGCATGTACCTGATACACTTTCTAAGAAAAGACTATGCCTCCATGGATACTACTCAATTAAAAGAGGGCCAAAGATCAACAAATATGATTCAACCACATTTGGGAGGTAAAACTGGCCCAGGATATCATTAAAAAAGCATCAGAAGTACAAAACCAATATTTTCGGGGGCACATTTAAGAGGTGGCCAAACAGATGTTGTTACTTGTCATCTAGTGGATCCTGACTCACAGCAACCCCGTATGTACAGAGTAGAACTGCTCCATGGGGTTTTCAAGGTTGTGACCTTTTGGAAATAGATTGCCAGGCCCAGAGGCAGATTATCCAATAGGCAAGGCAAGCACGGTGCTTACCTTGCTCACCAGATCATCTGTAGTGAACAACTTCACATTTTTTTCACCACATCAAAGATACTGCTTCTAGGTATGGCTGGCATCTGTTTCTCTCCCAACTCCACAGCATCTTCCTACAGAATCAAAGCCTCTTTTCAAATTTACAACCCCTGACAGGGGTGGATGACCCAGTAAGCAAGGTAAGCATGGGCTTACTTTCTAATTTGTAGTGAAAAATGTCACGTGGATTTCACCACATCTTTGTGACAAGACACCAGATCAGCACAGCTTATGGCCTCATACAACTTACTAATCAGTAGGAAAGAAGACATTCAACAGGGACATGCATCTGCTTGGGTACATTGTGACTAGAATGGTCTTCCTTTTTGTAATGAGATTGTTTCCCCTCGAAGGCCACATTTCTGAAGCGACGAAGGAGGAAGAGTGAGTCTGAGCAGAAGTATAGTAGCAGGAAGAACGCTTCTCCAGTTTTGAGAGCTGCTGAGATGTCATTAGGATTTGCCAGGTACCAAGAGTCAATTATCTTCAGCAAAACTTGGCTTTTGTATGATATTAATGATATTGTTTAATAATTCCCACATTCTGTTGCATCACCTTTCTTTGGAATGGGCACAAATGTGGATCTCTCCCAGTCAGTTGGCCACGTAGCTGTCTTCCCAATTTCTTGGCATTGATGAGTGAGTGCTTCCAATGTGGCATCCATTTGTTGAAACACATCAATTGATAATCTGTCAATTCCTGGAGCCTTGGATTTTTTTGCCAATGCCTTCAGTGCAGTGTGGACCTTTTCCTTCAGCACCATGGGTTCTTGATCATATGCTACCACTTTAGATGACTGAATGTCGACCAATTCTTTTTGAAACAGTGACTCTGTATTGCTTCCATCTTCTTTTGATGCTTCCTGCGTTGTTCAACATTTTGCCCATACCAAAAAAAAACCCAAACCCAGTGCCGTTGAGTCGATTCTGACTCATAGCAACCCTATAGGACAGAGTAGAACTTCCCCATAGTTTCCAAGGAGCGCCTGGCAGATTCAAACTGCCAACCCTTTGGTTAGCAGCTGTAGCACTTAACCACTATGCCACCAGGGTTTCCATTTTGCCCATAGGATCCTTCAATATTGCAACTCGAGGCTTGAATTTTTTCTTCAGTTCTTTCAGCTTAAGAAATGCCAAACATGTTCTTCTCCTTTTGGTTTTCTAACTCCAGGTCTTTGCACATTTTATTTGGGATTAGGGGGCACATTTCTGTTGGGATTAGGGGGCTAAAAAGGCATCATTGGTCCCATGACCATCTCCACTGGGCTGATTCTCATCAGTGAACCAACAAAGGGGGGCACGACAGGGTGAGGTCCCTGCAGGAAGCCCCTTGAAAGCACTCGCTCTTCCTTGTTCTCATTATTTTACATTTTTAAAAAAACATGCTCTTCTCAGCTTCTCTGGAGGGTGTCCTCCTCACAGAGCATAGGGTTGCCTCCCAGAAAAATCTGGCCAGGATTTTAACTACCTGGCTTATAAGACCCTAAACAGCTCAGGACCAGCCCATGCTTTTGTGAGCTGAGTGTCACTCTGCCGTTCTCATGATTGAAGGTAAACTTGCCAGGCACTCCTGGGCTCTTACATGGAGATTATATCTTGCCACAAAATCCTTTCTGTCCTGGGGCCTGTGGCCACATGTCTGACCTAAGCCTTTTCTGGGTCTGTAAGGTTACTCCATTCCAGCTTTTACTAGTCTTCTCCCTTACCTGTTTCCCCCCGGAGGAGAGACAGGAGACCCGCTTGTAGGTGTCTGTTCATGTCAATCTGAGGGGTATGGCCTGAAGTAGACCCCCCTGAAGGGGAAGTGGATTCTACAATCCCCTCTATTAGTGCTTGCTAATGGAGGAGATTTAGGGCCAGGTCCGGCTTCACGGTGTGCGACCCGTGCATTTGCACGGGGCTTGCATTTAGAAGGGCCCCTCACGTGGATCAATACCCTGCTGTTGCTCTCTTAGAGCCCTGGTGGGGCAGTGGTTAAGAGCTACGGCTGCTAACCAAAAGGCTGACAGTTCGAATTCACCAGCTGCTCCTTGAAAACCCTATGGGGCAGTTCTACTCTGTCCTATAGGGTTATGAGTCGGAGTCAACTCAATGGCAACGGCTTTATTTTTGTTTTGTTTATTTGGTTGCTATCTTGGAATCCTTAATAATTTTAAAGAAGGTGCCTTGCATTGTCATCTTGCACTGGGCCTGCAAATTATGTAGCCAGTCTTGTTTGGAGTCATGCATCAGAAGTTGTTCAGGGTTGCCTGCCAAGAGAGAGAGGGAAAGGTAAAATTTTCTTGGGACCTCTTTGACCCTAGATGCTGGTACACCCTGCAACCTTCATGGGGGATTTCTGTAGTTTGTGTTTCTGGGGAGGGTGTATTAGAAATATGGAGCCATCAGACTATACAGAGGCCAACGGGTTAGACAATTGCTGACCCCCAGCAGTGGGGAAGGGGTAGAGGAGAAGTGGGGGCAGGAAAAGTCCTGCTCGGTTGTAAACAGAAGAGGATCTGTGCTCTCTTGTTCTGGCAGATGTCTGGAGTTGACCATTTTTCTCAGGGGGCTCTTGTGGGCTCCTTGAGGGTTTCCTGCCAGCCTTTTACCTGGAGTTCCCTCCAATCTAGACAGCTGCCTCTCTGTCCCAGAAGTCAGATGGGGTCCTTTCCACAGTCCCTGGAGACTCAACATTCCCCCTCAGTTCTCTGCTGCTGGGCCCTGAGAAGAACTCAAGCAAAGCCCACTGTGTTCCTTTCTTCTGCAGGGCCCGCATCCACACAGCTCTGTCCCCTCAACTCCGCAGGCCTGGACCATTTTGTCAGCTATGCAGGAGGCACTGAGCTTCCACACTCCCTCACGTGTTCCAGCTGCAGGCAACGCACTTCACAGCTTTCTGAGTGGTCCCAGGGAAACCCCTTCACCAAACTTGAGCTGAAGGTAGCACTCCCTACCCTTCCCCCTAGTTGGGGTGGGAGTCTCACAACATGTCAACAGCTTTCTTAAAAAAAAAAAAAAAACCTCTTCCAAATTGATTCTTTGTCTCCTATTTTTGTATTCTCAGAATAGGTGAGGGGACTCAGGAGTTATGAAATCAGCTCTTGACAATTTCCTTTGTAATTTTTGTTTGAGGGATCCAGCTTTAGAATTTCACAGTATTGTGTCTCATTGTCTCTGTGGAAACTTTAATATTAACACCTTGTTACAGTTTCAAGGCCCTGGCTAAGCACCATGAGTTGAATAATATATTATTTACACAGCCCTGTAAAGTTTACAAAGCATCTCATGTATCTGGCCTCATGTGGTTCTCCCAACAGCCCTGTGGCCAACATTATGATGTCCTTCCTTCACAGGTGAGTCTATTGAGATTCAGGAGGGTGTGTGACTTGCCCTTTTCACTCAGTTCTTACATGGGGTGGTGGTGGAGACCTCCTCCTAGGTTTTCTCACGCCCGACTGCTTGCTCTGCCACGTCTTCTCTGCCCAGGAATCTAGGGTGGTTGTTGGTGACCATTACATAAAGCAGCCTCTAGTTGGCGCTCTACCCAAAAGGAAACCCTGGTGGCGTAGTAGTTAAGTGCTACGGCTGCTAACCAAAGGGTCAGCAGTTCGAATCCCCTAGGCGCTCCTTGGAAACTCTGTGGGGCGGTTCTGCTCTGTCCTGTAGGGTCGCTATGAGTCCAGAAACCAAAAACCCACTGCCCTCAAGTTGACTCCAACTCATAGTCGACTCACATGGATTTCACCACACGGAACATCATCATTAAATGTGTGATGAAACCCATGTGAAATTGTTCACTACAGATTAGTAAGTAAGCCTGTGCAAACCTTGCTTATTGGATAACCCGCCCCTGACCAGGCCTGTCTTCCTAGGCACTGCTGGGTGGGTTTGAACCTTCAACTTTTACGGCTAGTAGCCGAGTGCTTAACCATTTGCGCCACCCAAGGACTCCATCTAAGAGGTGGCCAAACAGATTAAAAAACAAAACAAAACAAAAAAACCCATACCAAACTTTGCTATTGAGCTGATTCCAACTCCTAGGGACCCTATAAAACAGAACAGGACAGCCCCATAGGGTTTCCAAGGCTGTAATCTTTAAGGAAGCCGACTTCAACATCTTTGGCCCTCGGAGCTGCTGGTGGGTTCAAATTGCTGACCTTTCAGTTAACAGCTGAGCACTTAACCACTGCGCCACCAGGGCTCTGGCCAAACAGATAGGCAGCAATAAACAAGAAAAGATTTAATCCTTCCAGTTAGTTAGCTTTTGTCAAATCTACTGAATTGAATCAAGTTCCATATGCAGACGTGACTTGTATGACTTGTGTGACATTTTACAGGTGAACAACAGTCAAGTCTACCTATCTATTGTTTTTTGGTATTTTTGCCCCAAGAGTGCACAACTATCATAACAAAAACAGATTAATAACATACTCAGCAGTGTGATAAATTGCAGAAGGATCCCAGAAATTGATAAAATTGTCAGTAGTCCTCTCAATATTTTTCATTAATTTCATATTTTTCAGCCTGCAAATAAAGACATGCTACAATTAGGAGAGACTGGATCCAATGCTGCATAAAAATGGCACACAGGTTGCTCTGCCATTTTGAACAGAACAAAAAAAAAAAAAATGAAGAGTTGTGAAAAAGGAAGAAGATAGGCACTTTCAGCTGAGATAAAATATGGGCTCAGTAAAGTAAAAAGATACAGGGAGGCTACTCCAGATAGGGAAATGGCTACAGCAGGAAACTCTCCTGATAGTAACAGTAGTAAAGGCCAAGTTAGAGGAAAGCCATCTGACCCATGATCATTTGCAAGAGGAAACAGGTTGGGGCAGTGAAATATGACACCTTGCTCAAAGTAACCAGTGGGCAGTTTTCATAGCAGTAGGTGATTCTGAGAAACCCTGGTGGCATAGTGGTTAAGAGCTAACCAAGAGGTCAACAGTTCGAACCCACCAGGTGTTCCTTGGTAAACCCCGTAGGCCAGGTCTCTGTCTTAGAAGGTCGCTGCTCTGTGAGAATAAGCTGGAATCGACTCGATGGCAACGGGTTTGGTTTTGGGTTTTAGGTGATTCTGAGAGAGACAGTAGAGCAAAACAATCACAATGAAGGTAGAAGCTGATGAACACCCACCAGGATAAATTCCAAGTAGATGAAAGATATAAATGTCAAGACCAAACTGAAGTGCATTATTAGGGAACATGGAACCCTTCCTCTATAACTCGGAGTGGAGGGAAGTATTTCTCACTATGACTCAAAATACAGAAGCGAAAAAAGATTGATTAATTTGCCTACATAAAAACTCCTGAATGGCCAAAAAAAAGAAAGAAAAGCAGTATATGAGAAGAACAAATACAGGAGGAGGAGGAAGAGAGGAAGGAGGAAGCAGAAGGACAACAAACAAACAGAAAAGGCTCAGAGAGCTAATCTTCTTGATACAGAGGTTTCATAGAAATTGAAGAGGCCAATAGACAAAAGACACGGCCATCATTTCACAGAAATAGAATACAAATGGCTCAGAACACGAAAATACGCGCAACTTCATTCAGAAGAGAAACGCAAATTAAAATTACACTGAGGTATCATTTATAAAATTCAAAGTTTAATAACACACCGTTAGATTGGGTTCTCCCACAGTCAGATCCTGAGGCAAGTATTTTAGTGTAAGCAGTTTATTGCATTGTGGTTAAGAGCTCGGCTGCTAACCAAAGGGTCGGCAGTTTGAATCCACCAGCTGCTCCTTGGAAACCCTATGGGGCAGTTCTACTCTGTCCTATATGAGTCGTGATCAACTCGATGGCAACGGGTTAGGTGGAACAAACAGTTAAGCCAAAAGGTTGGCGGTACCTTGGGAGAGAGACTTGGCAATCTGCTCCCAAAAGGTCACAGCCTTGGAAATCCTATGGGGCAGTTCTACTCTGCATCCATGGGGTCGCCACGAATCGTTACAACAAGGTAACAACAAGGACAACAATTTATTTAGGAGATGATCCCACGAAATACCAGTGAGGCGCAAAGGGACAGGAGTCAAGACAGCGTGTGTTATTAAGTCAGTTACCACTACAGATACCTCGATCTCAGTTGGGGAACTGCGCGAAACAGCATAGAACACATTGCAGAGTTACCTCCTCCAAGACCGAGAAAGCTAGGGTATTTAACCACCAACTTCCCTACTATCATTGGTTGATGGCTGCTTGTGGGGTATTAACTCTCAGGCATCTCCTCCCTTCCCATCCGCGACACTCACGCACGGCCACGCCTGCTCCCTGAAGCTGGAAGAAGCCCTAGGGCAGAGAGGTGCAGCTGTGGCATGGAAATGACTGTCTAGAGGCTACGGGCGGGGCTCAGCAGCACTTATACACATGCTCCATTGATGAAGCTGAAGGAACAGGCCATCTCATACACAGCTGGTGAAGAGTGGAAATTGTCGTTTTTTTTTTTTATTTATGGTAGCCCAGTGGCACAAATGGTTAAGCGCTGGAGTACTAACCCAAAAGACTGATGGTTCAAACCCACCCATATGTGCCTCAGAAGTAAGGCCTGGCAATCTGCTTCCCAAAGGTCACAGTCTTGAGAACCCTATGGGGCAGTTCTACTCTGCACACAAGGCGTTGCCATGAGTCAGAACAGACTTGATGGCAACTAACGACAACACAACCATGGCAATTGGGGGTGCCCTTTGGATATCGGCAATCTGACAACATCTAATACTGATTCTTCTCTCTTGGTGCATATACCTTTGGACTCAGCAGTCCCACTTTTGGGAATTCATCGGACAGCTAAGATTTGCACATGTAGTAAACGACCAGCGTACAAGATTATTCATGCACCACCATTTGTAATGACAAACACTGGGAAACAATCTAACGCTCCTCAACAGGGGAGGAGCTAGTTAAGAAAATTAACACACACACATATCAACACCATGAAGCTACAAAAATAAATGAGGCAGCACTCTGGGGACTGATGTGCAGAGACTGCCAAGGTATGTTGTTAAGTGACAAAAGTAAGGTGTAAGAAGATTATGCTCTCTGTGGTGTAAAAATGAGGGGTGGAGGAAATACAAATACAAACTCCTATTTACTCATATATACATAGAGAGACACAGGATACGAAAGACATTTGTAACAGTGTTAAAGTGAGGAGGGTGGGAACTGGTGGGTTAGAGTGGAATATACATAATTTTTTGAAACATGAAGAGTTAATTCAAAAATTAAATTTTAGAAATGCTGATGGATACTGGGGGTATGGAGTTATGGTGCACTTTCGCATTCTAGGAACCCTCGTGGCATGGTAGCTAAGAGTTTGACTGCTAACCAAAGGTCAGCAGTTTGAATCCACCAGGCGCTCCTTGGAAACCCTATGGGGCAGTTCTACTCTGTCCTATAGGGTCGCTATGAGTCAGAATCAACTTGACAGCAGTGGGTTTGGTTCTGGGTTTTGGATCTCATTCTATGTCATATGCATCTGATTTGTTAGAATGTTTTGCATGGTGCATGTATTATTTTCCAATATGAAAAAGTAGTCGAGAAACAATGAATAAACACAAACTAGGAAAAAGATAAACAGGCAAAAATAATCAAAATCTGGTTTTTCAGATGAGCTGCAAGGAAATTAAAAATGACTTTGGTTGATTAAAGCAGAAAAGAAACACTGGAAGGATCCTGGATAGGTCAAAGCATCATTGGGAAGGCAGGAGTGATGGGCTCAAACACCAGGCAAGAATCCAAGGAGGGGAGACAGCAATAACGGTAGAAGCATCCAATGAGGGCACTATTGCCATCGCCCCCACTGGACCTGGTTCTCTCTGCCATCTCTAGGGGGACAGGATGTCAGACCAGAAGTTTCAACTGAGGCACCAAGATACGATAGTTTTAGATGTCAGAGTAAAGCGTGAAGCAGGCCACCAAGCAGAAAAATCAAAGTAGAGAACCCAGAACTGGGCACAGTGAGTACATCAAGTCCAGGATTGGGGGGAGATTCTTGAAAAGGACCTTGGAAGATCTGTTGTGGAGTCCTACTGTGCCTAAGGGAGTGGCAGTCAGAAGGTGCTTGCAGGGCAGCTGCCAACGAACCCACAAAAACCCCCACGACAGAGCCACCTTTAAACATTGACCCAACCCAGAGAGCAAAGCCAGTTTATGACAGTAACCAGTCTGGTAAAAAAAAAAAATGTTCTATTCCTTTTACTTTCCTCATGACCCCCAAACCCAAAGGGGTCAAAAATAGCAACTATTGAGTGGGTAGGATGTGATGGTGACAGAAAGGAGTCAACCTACCCTTTTTGCAGCCCTAGTGAGGTGGGGGCGGGAGGAGAATTTTACCTTTAATACATTGGGTTATAGATACCGAATTCTGAATGAGACTATGTTTGGCAACTTGGTGACCTTTACTTTGCACCCCCCCACCACTCATGAGGACCCCATGCACCATGGAATGAAACGCTGTCCAGTCCTGCACCATCCCCATGATTGGTTGTGGATTGAACCATTGTGATCCATAGCATTTTGGTTGACTGATTTTGGAAGTAGATTGCCAGGCCTTTCTTCCTAGCCTGTCCCAGTCTGGGTGCTCTACTGAAACCTGTTCAATATCATAGCAACACACAAGCCTCCGCTCACAGACAGATGACGGCTCTGCATGAGGTGCACTGGCCAGAAGGAAACCCAGGTCTCCTGCATGGAAGGCAAGAATTCTACCGCTGAACCACACTGCCCCTACACACTTAGTAACCAGAGAACTTTGCTACGCAAAAGTGGCCAGGGAAGTCATGGGCACTCATTTCATGTGGCATCAGTAGCAAGGATGGGACCACCCCCATGAACAGGCTTAAGGGGATGGGGGGGTCAAAAATAAAACTGTTTTTAAGACTACCCATGGCAAGTCCAGTGAAGTCACAGCTGCACAGAAAGTGGACATTATTGCTGTGGCCACTGAAATAATTAAATCTGCCTCAGCTTCTTCGAGTCACCTGCTCCAGATTCAAAGTCCCAAGCAGAGCATCTGATTGGATGAGCTGAGGCCTCAGGCCCATGCCCTAGCCACCATGCCGTAGCCACCATGCCCATGTTCCCACAGCATTCTACCTGGGGAGGTTCTTCAAGCTTAGGAAAAGTCATCAGAAGATGGATGGAAAAAACTGACACGTGTGCACTATAATGGGAGGCCCTGCAACCAACAAATGCTATTATGCCCCTCTGATGGGTACTGCATCCTGCTGAGTTGTGGGGGGACCAGCGCGGGGAGGGACAAGGAAGAGAGGATGCTAAGAAGAGTGACACAGACCCTGCCCTAAAGGAACTTGCAGCAACCACAAGTAAAAAAAAAGTCACATTTATCCATGACCTTATAGCTTAAAAAGCCCTTTCATGTACATTTTCATTTGCTCTTGACAACAACACAGAGAGATAACTCTTCCATATCTAACAGGATGCCTGGCACATAGTAGGTATTCAATAAACGTCGAATGAATGAATGACTACATGAGGGCAATGATGAGCAAGAATGAATCCAGTGGCTGAAGTACCAGCTTCGCAGTTTGTCCCCAGCCCAGTTAGTGCTGTCCAGTGGAAGGACCCGTGATGATGTAAACCCTTGGTATTTTCACCGTCCAGTACGGTAGCCACTAGCCACATATGGTTATCAAGTGCTTGGAATGTGCTTACGAGATAAGGAGTTTTTTAATTTTACATAATTTTTAATTCATTTACATTTAAATTGTCACATCCGGTTAATGCCTACTGTACTGGACAGTGAGGTCTACAGTTCGGATTCTAGCTCTGCTACCTACTAGTTCGTAACCTCAGCAAGTTCTTTAATCCTTCCAAGTCTCAGTTTCCCTAAATGTAAAATGAGGCAGATAATCCTTGCATCACTGGGTTGTGAAGGTTCAAGGAGGCCTCGCACATGGCGGGTGAAGTTCAGGCCTCCGCGGACGTGAACTACCACTCGCCACGGAGTTGGTTCCGACTCGGGGGACCTCATGTATTTCAGAGCAGAACTGGGCTCCCCAGGGTTTTCAAAGGCTGATTTTTTGGCAGTAGATCACCAGGCCTTTCTTCTGAGGTGCTTCTGAGTGGGGTCAAACTTCCCACCTTTTGGTTAGCAGCCAAGTGCATTAACGGCTTGCACCCCCCAGGGACCCCTGTGAAGGTTAAAGGGGGTCATATGGATAAAGAAGGCCCCTGGCTGGCAAAAGTGATTTGCAATTGGCTACTAACCTAAAGCTTGGTGGTTCAAACCCATCCAACAGCGTCACGGAAGAAAGGCCTGGTGTTCTGCTTTTATAAAAATTATGGCCAAGAAAATTCCACGGAGCAGTTCTACTCTGTAATACGTGATGTCGCCATGAATCAGAATCAACTCAACAGCAAGGAGTCTGATTTTTTTTAATAGGTGAAGAAAGAAGCTTCGTACTTGGCACCTAGTAGAAGCTCAAAAAACAGAAGGCACCATTTGGATTACTGGGACTCCCACTACCACTTCCACTACAGAGGTGAAGGAGACGCAGAGAGGTGGAAGGGCCTGCTCGGGCCACACGTCGACTGCATGGCAGAGCGGGATTTACATCTCTGAGTCCTGAATCCCAGTGTGCTGGCGTTACAGCAGTGGCTTTCTACCTACCAAATTAAGCAAGGGCTCCAAGACCCCACGTGGACACTGAGCATTGTCTGTGCTCTGAAACATGAGTCTTTCACATATGTTTGTGACTGTTATGCAAATTCATGTAGATTCCATCGGGATTAATAAACATAAATTTGTTTAAAAGTGTGACTGAATTCACAGTAACTTTTTGTCATTGTGTAGATTCTCAATCAACAGATACTAAAAGTACAACAATTATAATGTGAGGGATTTCAAAATCTTTTGACAATGAAAAGGCATCCATTCTCCTCTTCTTTTTTGAAAAGGTTGTTAAACCCTGCTGTTAAAATATAGTGAAAGAAGGGGAAGACAGGATACATACACACACATAAGAGTTAAATATCAAGAGAAAATGGTGGAGCCAGAGATTCCATAAACCAGCATACATCCTAGGTATATTTGCTAGATACCCAAATGGCAGTTTTTACCAAACAGCGTTTACTTAAAGTCAGTTAATAGAAAAGATCAAAGTGGATTTCCCTGAAGATTCTGCAACGGTCAGCAACTATAATAAATAAAGCTCAGAGTTTCGTTTTTAAAAATGAATTGCACAAATTCAGAATCGGTGAGACGTGGCTTTCAACAGATGATGTGAGGTTTAGAACAGCAGTCCTGAGTGGGCTGCGTATAACCAAAAAGATGCACAAGAGAATCCACTGGGATGAGGAAATAAAATACTACAACTTCTATATTTACTTTTTATCTTAAAAAAAAAGAAAAGCTAAGCTTGGTTGATGTTTAATATATGTATTGACAGCAGTACATGTATATAGTTTTAATAAGTAGACAACTAGGAAGTGCATACTCAAAATTATTTTACTAAGAAGAGTGCTTAATTTAAAAATCTTCAGAATTTTTTGGTTTGACAACAAGCTCAGTACAAACCTGCACTATGATTGTTAAAAATAAGACCCAAATCAAATCATCTTGGTCCTATCAGTTAGCTTTTCCTGTGTAAAAAACTGCCCCAAACTGACATAGCTTACAACAATGATTTTTTATTGCTCAGAACCTGCAGGATGTTATTTGTATTGAAAAACTAAGAACGAGGGTTTTGAAAACTATATCATAAGAAGAAGGGTTGAAGTAACTGGGATCATTTTGCTAAGAGAAAAGAACATTAATAGAAGACAGGAGATATGTACGTTGTACATTTACCATCTTGATTTCTTGCAGCTTAGTTTTTAACATAATTTACAGCAGAAGGAAAAATACTTTGAATGGACAATCCCTTGAAGCAAAAGAAATTAAACTCTTTTCTTCATTTGCCTTATTGATTTCATAATCATAAATACATGATTTCAAAGAGTTCCATTTGTCTCGACCAACACGATCAGCTGATATGAAAATTATTGGAAAATCCCAGAGGAGATACATACCTTATATTCTTGACTTTTCTCCTTTTTATCAAAAAATTGGCTATTTTTTCCTCCTCTTTTTCAAAGGAGACCAATACGGCCTTTGTTTTGTTTCCCTTTTTCCCCCAACTCGAAATCTATGATTATGAATTCAAATGATGAGCAGATTTGAAAACGGATCATGAAGAAAAAGCTTGAGTATAAACAAAAGAAAGATGGAGTAAAATGCGTGTCTGTCACCGCACAGGAAAAAGTGTGGCAAACATACGATACCTCTGCATCATGAACGGCGGTGACTCGGAGCATTTTCTGTCCACCTAAAAGGCATATGTGAAATAAAATGTGTTTTCAAGAAAACATATGCAAATACAGTATCCTGGGTATAGACAGAATAGTGTTTTGTGTGAAAAATTTTCTATCTTCATCCAGAACTAAAATTAATGCAAAGTTAAATCAAAATGCTGTAAAAATCTATGTATTATAGAAGAAATTATTCTATTACAAGATTCAGAATAAAGTTTAGGATCATCTAATACAATGAATTTTAATAACCGGTAATCTCAAAAATTTTGACTATGATAGAATTGACCATTTATGGCTTTTTAACAAATTAAGGCTGCAATAAAAACAAAAATGTCTTTATCACAGGAGTAAAATCAGAAATGATGGTATCCTTACTCCAAGAGAAATTTTTAAGTAGCTAAAAAAAAAAAAAAAAAAAACCTGTATGTTCTTCCATTTTTCTAGGCCCAAAGTTATTTTTTTGCTGGGTGGTGCAAAACAGAAAACGGACATTTGCTTCTAGCACTGTGACCCTCTCCAGGCCCCTGCCGGAGCCACCCTGATATAATGTATTTCTGGCACACACTTGTGATATGACCAACCACCACTTTCCATAAACACTCAACTTGACAGTCAGTGAGAGTAAAAAAATCTTTCACATCAATGCAGAGTGCTACATTAAACACATTTTCTTTTTCTCCAAGATAGATAAATGATTAAAAAAAAAAACATTCAGATAGCTCACTGCTCAACATTTATTTTTCTTCTAGCAATGCACATGAATACATGTAATTTTTGTTTTAAACCCAAGAGCCCTTAAATATTATACATGATCTCCAATTTCTTAAAAGAGATCTAGAGCTGGTCCACCTGTTTTTCAAATTCAGACATGGAATAAAACCTCCATATGTTGAAAAATGCCTTACCTTCTACACACCCACACACACACATACACATAGGCGGCAACTCCACACACACCCACTGATGACTGAACCATTCGGGATGGGTTGGTGGGGGTCAGGGAGAAAGAGACTGGGAAGGATTGTTTCTTTCTTTTTTTTTTTTTTTACAATAGGCATGCATAATATTGACCAAACAGGACGTTTTGCTCTGCATTTTGTTTTAGCGAGGGGAGGGTGGGAATCTTAATTGTACTTAGACTTTATATGGCATGGATTACTCAGTTCAGAGCCAGAAGCACCTGCAGCAAATTAATTTGTTGTAGCACATTAATTATCTCATAGCTTCTATTTAGGCTGCAGCTGTTACTATTATGTTAATAATATATTTTTTTTATCACCACTGTATACAACAGGTTATGGCAATCATAGAAATATCTCTTTTTGGCTGTTTCCCTTTGTCGTTTCCATTTCTCAATGTCAGAAGGGAAGACGGAAAGAAATTTAGGCAAATTAAGCCCCCAACGTGCACTATAATTTTCTATTTCTGAACTGATTTGTAAGAGAATAAGGGTAACTGAAATTAGCAAAGCATCACCCCTCACAAAGATGGCGCGTGCAGAATTTGCGAAAGCGGAAAAGAAGGTGAAGGAGAAGCAAAAAAGGGACGGCATACTGCAGTCTGGGGTGGTGAGTGTTTGGATGGGGGTGGGGAAAATGCTGCAGTTTTCATGAAATAATAAGGTGGGGGAACAAAGGCATACAAAGAGTAGGTTTTTCATTGTTTGTAAAATATAAACACAGATGAATTCTGTCTTTGGTTGGTTCATGCTTTTCACTCTGCACAGCAGGGATGTTCTTAAGAAGTTGCCCTCTGCGAAATTTCACTAAATGGGAACCGTGGACCCTGCATGATGGGATTATAATCACACCAGCCACTCCTTTTACATAATTTTTTGTTTAAGATCCAGTAAGACTCCCTGTTTTTACTATATATAAAGCAATAGACATGTCTATGTCGATAAACTGAGGATTTGCGTCCCCATAGCCTAGCGCAAGCTAAAACAAAAACTGGTGATATCGTATCTACAAATCTCAATGGACTCAAAAACAATATGAAAATTTTTAGCTGACAAGAACATGTCTGCTGCCTGCAGTCCTTGCAACAGCTCACCATGTTGCCTACTAACCGAAAGATCAAAAATTATCGATTTCATGGCGCTGCGTGCTCTGGAAAGAAAAGCTACTTTAAAATTTGCATTGTTTAAGAAATGAGTTAAAAGAATCTTTTTTTTTTTTTTTTTCCTGAACACTTTGGAATGTGAAAATGGCTTGTTGTTTTAATCTTATCCATGATTTACCATAATTCTATTATTTTTAGCAGCTGGAGTCCAGAAATCATTTTTTTCGATGAATTTAGGATTTTGCCGCAGTATACATCTGCAGTCCCAGAATCCTCCGGTAAGTTAATCCTTCTTGCGATGGGAAACGCCTTTAACCTTCCTGTGAATGAAGTATCTGCAACCATTTTGAAATTTTTATTAGAGGTGTGTGCGTGTGTGTGTTGGGAGGTAGACGGTGCCTCCAAAGCATGATTTCTTAGGGATGTGGCGGTATTTGTATTAGTACTTAGCAACATGGAGAAACAGATACCTTTGTGTTCTTTGAATATCATGGGTGATGTCTCCATTTCTCGTCCTTCACACTTTCTATGGTTGCCATTAAAATGTACTTCCTCAGTATGGCAAGGAATGTCCTGCCAAACCAGCGAAGGCCTCCGGAACACAGAACTGCGAGCAGAAGGGTGTTCTTGGCATAACTGAAGAGGCCATGAACATAACGCTACTGCCACCACCACCACCACCACCACCATCGTGTTCCACCACCTTCACGGCCCCTCATTCGATCTGAAATGCACACCAGACGCAAGCTTTCCACACTGACTCTCCGCCAAATCTGCCCAGTGGGTTCCCAGATTACTTGTGTGTGCGAGAATAGCCAACCATGTAGTCTGACAAGAGGTATTTACAACTACTTAGCCTGTTGAGCTGGAACGAAATCAAAAGATAACACTGAACCCTGAGATGATGTATTGCAAATCAAAAATAGTCCATAAATAGCCCACTTGACGAACTGCTAAATGAAAAACTGACCCTAACTATTGTCTGGTGTTTTCAGGTTGTCATAAATACTTTTAATGTGCCTTCCTAGAGAGTGGGGATTTACTGTTTTTAAAAGCACGGACTATTATTTAGTCTTTTTGTTGGGGGGGGGGATTCCTTTTAAGGGGATTCCTTTTAAGGGAATTCGGATGTAGAGTCCAGAGACCACACCCTGATTTCACAGCTCTTGTTTTCTGTTTCTATTTCCAAGTAGTGCTGATTAACATTTATAATTATTAATTTAAAGGATCTAATACAAAAGATCCAGTCATCTGTTTCCTTCTTGCTAAACGAACCTCATTGTCTTAGGTGCTCAATAAGTGTTTAATTAATAGATTTGATAGAGTTAACCACCCAAAAAGTGAACTGGCCTTCTTCACAATGCTGACTCGATAAATGCTTCTGTCCCAAGTGCAAAAACAATCTCTGGGCATTTATTCCTTTGCCTAAAGGTGATTCAAAGGTATGTGTTTTAGCAAAGGGATGCTTTACGTTCGATTCTGTGTAGTCACTGCTTGATCTGCCAATGGTCGAATATCACAATAATACCTCCACTGCTAAACCAGCTGGAGACGTGCTGGGTTTCTAGGGACACTGGCTGAAATTTAGAACCATTTGTCTGTTGCAGTCTCACAGAACGAATTAATTTATCTCAAACTCAAGTGGGCTGGCTCTACAAGGAAAAGGTGATAATCAAGGGTTTTTTTTTTTTTTTTATGAAATGTCTTGCTCAAAGTCAATTTTTAAAAATCATTTTTTACAAAATCACTTATTTCACCAACTCATTAGGTATTTCGATACTTGTCCTTTGGTTTAATGATAGTATTTATCTTCATTGCACAGAAGTCATCTCATATTTTTGATGAGACAATTGGAACAATTTGTTTTATGAGAGGAGGAAATAAGTAATCGGAGAAATTTGTTAAATTCAACTGATTTGTTTTAATGCTAGTCACCCAATAACTCTTCAGTATACTTACATCTGACGGGAAAAACTGCTTGCTGCATTGCTGCAAATCTTATCATTTCCTCTAAAAACATGTGTTTGCTTAAAGTATCAACAGATTAAAAACATTAATTCTATATTTAGAGAAAAATGCTTGGATTATTTTGGCACCTGAATACAGACATACAAATTTAAGAGTATTTTTATCCTTTAGATTGTCTAATGATGCAAATATTTCTTACGCCAGTGTTAACACCATGCCTTATTCAGCAAAAATAAACTGAGCATAGAAAAAGCAAACATCTGCTAAAAAAAACCCTCTAAATACTGTTTAATCTGTCATCTGATTTTAAGACATATGACTGTAATCAAATCAACCCTAAATTCTTTAACTCTGTACAGAAGAGTTAAAATTGGGGATTAATACCTGGAAATACCATTTATACTTCTGAGTTTATATTAGAAATATTGCTTTGATTAAATACCTTTTTCTGTTCCAATTGTCTAAATTACGACCAGCTGAACTGACCACAAGCATCAGCTACACTTAATTCCACAGATTACTAGCAAAACTGCATATGATAAAGTCATTCTGGACAATAGATCTCACTGAGTATCATCTTAGGGCTTGGACTTTTTCATTGCAGGAACCCACATGGGCTATGGCGATAGACGACAGTTATCATAACTGTATATAATAAAGTATTTTTTAAAACTGCAGAACGGAGTTTAACCTACTGGCCCTGAAGTATTAGCTATGCTAAAACTACCAGTGCTACTCCTTGAGTGAACCAGTAAGGCTAGGTTTCCTGCCTGTACCTATGTATAAACGCTTCTTGTTTGCATGCATTAATTATAATTCTGGTATAAAAGCCCCAACATAACTTTCACTGTTGCTTTTTGTACTCTCTTCATTGCTTTAGATGAAAAATAAGCATAAAGCAATAGACTAGAGAAAGTGAGTCGATAATAATTGTTTCAGCTTTCACAAATGCCAATCTTGCTGGATTACAATGGGGACATTTCCAAGGGAGATGAAGACCCAACTTCAGCCTATCAAAACGAATTAGAAAATGTTTTTGTCGTTGAAGAAAATTAGCTTAAAAAAAAAATTAGAGGCTGTCTAGTCGACAACTCCTTCCGTAAACAACATACTTCGCTTTCTCATGTAACACCGTTGAAATACACCTCCCACAAAGAAAAATCTCCACAAATAAATCTACCGGTACTTAGCACAGCGGAACCAGATAAAATTGGAATCTATAAGAATTAACCTAACTGACTGTCTCTAGCTAATCTATCTCCATTAGTCATTTGTTCACAGTAGGCACTCATAAGGACTTGTTGAATTGCAGACCTGGCGCACAATCTAGAGCGCAGCCTCCCGTAGTGGGATGGAAGGCGGCTCGGCCCGGTCGCTGCCATCCGGATTCAGGC
Organism: Elephas maximus indicus; assembly: GCF_024166365.1. NCBI lineage: Eukaryota > Metazoa > Chordata > Mammalia > Proboscidea > Elephantidae > Elephas > Elephas maximus. The sequence continues at coordinate 45,684,714 of NC_064838.1, forward strand.
TGCGCAGCCGGTCGGGATGCGAGATCCACGATCCTGACGGTGGGGGGCTTTGGGGTGGTGTGCAGCTGGGCTACGAGCCTGGCCTGGCAGGGAGTGTGTGGCACAGACCACAACCGGAGTCCCCGACGGACAGCGGGGCAGCGGGGTCGGCGGCGGCGACGCCCAGGCAGAGCTCGAAGGCAGGCGGGCCCCGACCCCGGTGCCCGCGCCGCCACCCCTCGGCTTCGAACTTCCACCCTCCGGGGACCCGGCTCTGCCCGCTCCGCACAGCTCCCGAGGGTCGGGGCCCAGGGGCCGCCTCGGGCGGGCGGCGAAAAGCGCGCGGCGAGCCCGGCGTCGGCTCTCATGCTCCGGTGGGCGCGCAGGGCGGGGGCGCCGGGCTCGGGACAGTGGGAGACCTCGGTGCCGCCCTGCCCCCGCCCCAGCACGCAGGAACTCCGGCCTCTCCGCCTCAGGCCATAACGCCCCCACGGGACGGCCTCCGCTCCCGCGCGGAGAGGCAACTACCGGCCTGCACCCTAAAGATGGTCTGGGAGGGCGCGCGCCCCGCCCGGGCCCGGGGCCCTGGGGACGCGGCGGGCGGCCAGGCTGCCAGGGACTACTTTCCACCGCCCGCCCGCGCCCCGCCCCTTGTCCTCGCGTGGCGGAATGCTCCGCCAGCGGCGGCAGGATACAGCGCTGCTGCGCCCCTTATAAGAGCTCCTTGTGAGGCGCCATTTTAAGCCTCTCGGTCTGTGGCAGCTGCGCTAGCCCGGCCCTGGGAGCGGAGAGCGAGGGGAGGCGGAGACGGAAACTGTGGAAGGGCCAAGGAGCAGCTTCAGTCCCCGCCGAGCCGCCACCGCAGGCCGAGGACTACTGGACTCCCGCGGCGGGCGGAGCCTGTTCCCCTGAGGTGCTGGACGCTCCTTTCCTTACCCTTCCGGGGCTGCTCCTGCTCCCTCTTCGGAGCCAAACTTCGTCGCGGGCGCGCGGTCCCGGCAGCCGGAGGGGACCCGGGCCCGTTGCAGCCCGGAGGCCCGAGGCGGGGGGCGCGGGCTGGGGCGCCTTGGAGGCGGCGGCGACGGGCCGCGCCCGGTGGACGGAGGGCGGCGGCCGGGCCCCGATTCCGCTCGCGCTGCCCCTCGGCGGTCCGGGGGGCGCCGCTTGGGGGAGGAGGGGGCGCCGCGGGGGGCGCGTCCAGGAGCCCGGATGGCCGGCGGGTTGGGGGGGCCGTGGTTTCCGTCCGGGGCTCCGGCCGCGGTCGAGTTTGGGGGAGGGACCCTGGGCCTCGGGATGCGCCGGGGCTGGGGTGGGGGGCGGGGGTGGGGCTCCGCCTTCCCAGCCCGAGTCGAGAGTTGGGGTTCGGGCGCTGGGGAAGGGGCGCTACGCTAGGTCGCTCCTGCGGTGGGGACACAGCCAGTGGGCTTTCTAGAGTCCCCTTTTCTTTCCCAAGGAGAATAAGAAAATTATTATTTTCTAATGCCTGTGCGAGTTTGGCACTGGCGCTTGTTAAAATTGAAGCAACTTTAAGCCTTAGAGGAACAAAACTCTTCAGTGCAGCCGGTGCGATGCGCCAGCAGGGTTTGCCCGTGTAAGATTTGTGTCTTGCACCTAAATTTTCTTGTGTCGGGCAGGTGAATGATAGCCAGCGAGGACGCGTGGGATATTACTGGGAGTCTTGGGTTTATGTAGGTGGGTGTGAGACCCAGTGAAATGGGGGGGGGGGGAGTCCGAGGGCGACGGGCTGACTGTTAGTGTAAAGTGAAGTGTGGGACTTTGCCTCTGTTTTGAGAAATCTGTTCGTAAAAGCATTTTATTCCAATAGTTTTATAATTAAACTATTTTTAGAGCACATTTTTCCCCCCCAGCAGAGAGAATTTTTCCCCAGCTACGAAATTGGCCAAGTGTAATTCAAGCACGGCAACTCCTTTCAGTGTTTTGTCTGGGGGAAAGGCTTTTTTTTTTGAACAGAGACTTTTCGGAGTTCCCACAGCCCGCTTCTCAATCGGCTAAGCTCGAAAGCTTTGGCAGTTTGTTGTAGTTGTTTCCTTCGTTTTCTGCTCGCTTTTGGAGGCAGCATTGTCTCATACTTTGTATCTTCCAGACATCTGTGGTCTCCCCTCCCCCTGAGTTTGTGAGTGGTGAATGAAGAGAGACTGGGCTGCTGGTATGCAGAGGTCGGCAAAAGGAAATCGAGGAGTGGTTTTAGTGAAATGAGAGCTTTGTATCATGAATAGCGGTGGCTTAGACTAGACAGCGACTTGAAGAGACGGCAGCGTTTCTTTTGATAAAGTCTAGGCTAATCTTTTTCAGATTGCTAAGTTAGAAAAGTATTTTGCCTGGAATTTAGGAAGCCATTTCACTCTTTGTCCCTTGGTGAACATTTCATACCTTCAGAGAAGTTTTCTCCTTGCCTTGTCTTCATCCTGAGAAAGTAATGTTAGATAAAACTTGAAATGCTAATTAAGGTCTGCTGCTATTTACTTCCTGCTTAAATGAGTGACCAAGATGTGTTGTTTGGAATCTTTTCTTTTAAGTGTGATCTAAGTCTGCTGCTACATTTGTTTTACTTCTACATTTAAACTCACAAAACCTCTGGATTAAAAAAAAACAGTACCATCAATGTTTATTTGAGACTCTCCTTTCAGACTAGACAAAATTTGATTAATTTGCACCCAATATTCATTAATTTGACCTAGTCTTTGTTCTGAAGGCCATGTACAAGGACAAGGCCCTAAAGTGATTGCAACAGTAACTGAAGAACTTGAAAAACTTGAAGAAGACTGTTCCATAGGATTAAAGGAATGCAGAGACTATTCAGGTTTGAAGTCCTTGAGGGAGAAATAAAAAAACACTGCGCTAAAAGTCTCAGTGTAGCACGTAACTTAGAGTCCTTGTGGCTTCCTAGGCCTGAGAATTTTTCAGAGGCCAGAACGGTCATTTTCGATAGTTGTAAGGGAAAACTAACACTTTTTTTTCCCACAAGGTAGCTAATAAAAAATGAAGCATTTAACAATATAGAGGTGTCAAGAAGCAGTCAAGAGTTTTTTTTTTTAACCTGATTACTTCATTTACCAAGATTAATTTGTAGAAAAATTTATATTCAAGTATTAAAACTTATTGAACTTTGAATTGAGCTTTCTACTGCTGTTAGTGATGATTGGAGTAAAAATTGTCGTAAATGGAGTTCCATATGCTTGTTTTCATAAATCCTGTTATCCAGGATAGAAGGGAAAACATGAAGTAGGCAAGTTTCCCCAAATGTATTTTGAGATGTGATGTTTAGAAAAACTATCTGTGGATATCTTTTTTATTTGTTTAGTTGCGGGGGGAGGGGCATGACAAGTCGAATGTTGAAACTAGGGCCATGGAGAAATCTAAAGTTTGAATATCATTCTTACATGGTTATCAGTAGCAGTGAAATTAAACACCAGAAATGGACTGTGTAAGTATATTTATCTAGATGAAACTTGTATTATTGAAATGAAACAGTGCATCTGTCCAGTTATGAGTCTATTTCCCTTTCCTGGCTTAGTAGTTGCTGATAATAATTATAGATGAGTAGGTGGTAAATTTTAAGTCTGTTCTTTGAGCTTGGCTACAAGCACGCTTGACTGCCAACTCAAGGTGGAAAGAATGAAGGCTATTAGAGCAAGACAAACTTCCGGTGAAAGTATTGGCAACTATTTTCTAGTGCTGTATGTTGACTTGTAACATTATTTTTGAAAACACTGTGTTAAGTTGGTTGTTTTCTTACAGCCCATTTTTTTTTTTTAATTGGGATTGTGGTATTTACTGTTGAAATAGCTTGACTGAAAACATGTTTATACCGTAAAAATAAACAGTAAACATGGACTAAGATCTACTTCTGAATTATTTGCCCAGAGCATTTAGTTGTTGCCTCTTTTCCCTTCATTGGGAGGGTGTTGATTTGCAGAATCATTCTGTTTTTTTACTGTAACAGACTTTATGCAATATTGTTCTAATTGTGCGATAAACAACCAAATTAAGAGGCGCAAATAAATACCTGCTTCTCAGGTTTCACAAAAGGAAGGTGGATAGTTAATAAACACGTGATTTGTGTTGTTTGAAGATGAGTAGGTGTTAACGCAGTTTTTCATTTCTTAAACTTAGGAGAAAGTTCTGTATTTCCTTTGTTTACTTAATACTGCTTTTGTTTTGCAAGACTGCGCTTGACTCATTTTGAAACCTGGATTCATTTGTTGAGCTTGAGCCCTGCTATTGAATTATGTATGTAATCTACTTTGTCCCTAAGGAAAAAAACTCGAGAGAAAGGTAGATTAGAAACTCATTTTTAGGGTTTAAACCACCTTTTTAACTTTTTCATGTAGGGTAAATGTGGACACCTCTTCTTTTAAGAGACATTCCTCCCCCGCCCCCCATCCCTCTCAAACCTGAAACAGCAGAGAGTAGCAGTAGTGCAAGTTTTCATTGTATCCTTTGGTCATATTGAGTGCCCTCCAGTGGATATAGTATAATGCTTGCGATTTTTTTTTTTTTTTTTTTTTTAATTCCAGCAAGTTTGTGTAGGATATAGTTGCAAGTAGTTCTGATGAGAAAGCATCAGTCAAGAAACCCTTCGAACTCTAGAATAAGTTGTTCATACCAAGACTGCTCATTAAAAGCCTGGCTTGAGAAAATGCCCCTACCTCAACCAATATTTGCAGGAGAAAGGTCAAAATTACAATTAGAGTTTTATTTAAAAAAAAAAAAAAAGTTTTATTTAGTTCACTTTAAATAGGCAGTTCTGCTTAAATATATTTCATTGACAAACCAAAAACTCAATATACTGTTTTAGGGGATAAAAGATCTTAATGTCATCACATTAATGAAGTATAGAAATGGAAATGCTCAGAAAAAGTTAAGGGAATATTCAGTGTGTCTGAAATCAGTTACACAATAAAACGTAAGTGCTCAGATCAGTCATTTATATATTATCAAGAACAGGGCTTCAAAGTGGTTCCTTCTGAGTTCCAACCCCTGCTGACAACTTGCACTTCTAACAAGTTCCCAGGCCATGCTAATGATGCTGGTTAGGGACCAGTTCTGAGAACCACTAGTAGAGCAGTGGTTCTCAAAATTTGTGTATCTAAGAGTCACCTGGGAATGACCGTTAAAATGGGGATCTGGTTAGAATGTATATTCTAATTCAGTGTATCTGGGGGTGGAAATGCAAATTCTCAGCAGGGGTTCGAACCAGTTTGAAGCCCTGATCAAGAAAGAATATATCTGTGTTAGGAGCTAGATAGAAATGAAACTAGTTGAGTCAGCATATGTGAACTAGAATATAGTGTCCCAGGGACTATAGGGTCTTATACAGAATTGTGTGGTGTAGTGTACTGGTATCTTGACCTTTAACTTTTCTAGTAAGGTCTTTTTTCTAGACTCCTATGTTAAGTTTTATGCCATCTGCATTAGTAACATTTTCTGAAAATACTTGTTTCAAATCAGAGTCTGATTAGTAGCGTGAGCCCCGCTAATTCCTGTTTAAAGTAGCTTTTGGAAGTCAAATGATCAGTTTATGGAAATTTCTCGGCTAAGAGTTTTAACTTTGTTTTCCAAAAGATGTGGTTGAAATGAACAAAAAAAAATTAATGGTGTAGTGGAGAAAAATGACAGTGTCCTTTATTGCTTCATTTTGCCTTTGGAATTAAGTATAATTTTGTGGAAACATCGGTAATACTTCTTGGCTGCTTAACAATGTATCTAGGGCCTTTTTTTTTTTTTTTTAAACCAAGAATGCTTTAATTGCTTTACATGTTAATTTTTTTTTCCCCAAGAATAGATTAAATGTTCCTCCATAAAGGGTCATATTGGGAATTAGTGCTGTCCAAGTTGATGCTTGGTTTTACATTTACTGTCTGTAAAGTCAAATAGCGTCTGTTTCAATTTTCCAATATTTTTATTAGAAATGGGGGTAAATATGAAAGTTCCTTTAAAAATTATGCGTATATAAAGTTCCTTTAAAAATTATGCGTATATAGCTTACTGAAAAAAAAATTTGTTAGGAACTTTAGTTCTTGAAAGTGGCTGCTTGTCTTCATTAATATGGCATGCAACAATTTGATGTTCCAGATATATGACTAAAATTAGATTGCTGTCACAAGCCATGTAGGATTGGTCTCATTACGATATAGTGGAAGTGGCTTTTCAAATGTCTCTAGGACCTGGCAGGTATAAGGCAGATTGGAGAGTACTTGGCCCCATCTAAGCAGCAAGTTATGAGCAGCTCCAGCCATTGTGTGGGAATATAGTCCATGTTCCTTTTTTTTTTTCCCCTAAGAGAAGGTAATCCAGATTTTAACGTGCATCTCGTGATTTGTAAAGTTGGCAAATGAAATTCATGTTTTAAGACAGTTTTCAGCACAAATTAAATACATCTATTGGCTGGATACCAACAGTTTGTAACCTACAAAGTAGTCCCATTTTTGGAGTATAATGATGAGTCTATTAAATAAGGGTAATACGGTTCTGTGGGTTTATATAACTTAACAAATCAGGTTATTTCAAAGCCCAAACCAAACCCATTGCTGTCAATTCAATTCTGGCTCATAGCGACCCCACAGGCCAGAGTAGAACTCCCCTGTGGGGTTTCCGAGGCTATAATCTTTAAGGGAGCAGACTGACTGCTACATCCTTCTCCCGTGGGGTGGCTGGTGGGTTCGAACAGCTGACCTTTCAGTTAGTAGCCAAGCACTTAACTACTGCGCCACCAGTACTCCTTAGGTTGTCATTTAGGCACTTTGAAAATGTCTTACTTGTACCAATTGATTGGTATAATAAAATATGATAACAGAGCCGGTTCATGGTAAGTGTGTTTGGGAAACCTGGTTTGGTTCAAGGAAATGAGGGAGAATGTTAATGGCTTGTTCATTACTTGACCACAGTAATTACAGTTCTTCGAAGTGTATTTTTAAAGGCGGTCTCAAAATTTAATCTGTGAAGGCACTTAAAAAGTTGAGCAAATCCTGGCTTGTGAGTACACAGTCATGTCAGCCTAAAACTTTATTGCTGACTTTAAGTCATGTCCTGGTTTTTAGCCGAAGTCTTCATTCCTAAACTAAACTGTTACTATCAGACTAGACTAAAAACTTAAAAACAAAGTTTAGATAATTAAAAATTAGTTAAGTATAAGATTTACTGAAATTAATAGCAAACTGTTTTTTGGTCAGTATGAATTTATTCAGGTAACTAAGTAGAGTTTGGTTAAAATAGTTTGCTGTGGCAAGGCTTTTTATTTCCAAGCCTTGAAAATTTGAGTGTTTAGTCTTCAAACTGCATGCTTAAATGGTAAACTATGTCTGACTGAAAATGCAAACCACAGGCCAACACTGGTTTTAAAACAACATCTGAAAATAGTGCTGTAGGCTGCACTATTTTAATATGCTATGGTATAGAATGCAAGCAAGACTGGCCAGTGAGCCTTTCATGAAACATTTATCCCCAAGGCACATCACCCCCTGCCTCATATCCCACAATCCCCATGTGATTCTTCATGGAGTCACTGTAAAGTTTCTCTTGTAATATTCGAGAAGTTTCCTACCTCTGGTTTCTTTTAAACTAGTTGAAAAGGCATTTTTCCCTTCACAGCAGTCTGAGGAGTGTGAACAGCTGGATGGTGCTGTGAAGCAGTTTCACAGTGCTGCATAGCACTTCCCATTGTCTCCCCTTTCCTTTTGCTTAACAAATATCCCACAGTTTTACTTGAGACTTAATTATTTACATGTTGGTGGACTGATTTTCCTTTTAACAGATTCATAATGGGTATATTAAACAATTACTTAAAGATGAGGGCAGGGTTACCGACCCATTGCCCTCCAGTCTGTTCTGATTCCTAGTGACCTTATAGGCCGGAATAGAACTGCCCAATAGGGTTTCCAAGGCTGTAATCTTTATGGAAGCAGAATTCTACATCTTTCTCCTGCAGAGCCGCTGGTGGGTTCAGACCGCTGACGTTTGGTTAGTACCTCAGCTCTAAACCACTATGCTGTGGGGCGGGATGTGGGGGAGGGAGGAGGTTGGTAATTATTTTTAACCTGCTCAAGTTCTTTCAGAGGAGTGCCTGGGTAAAGGCTGGTGGTTCATACCTGCCCAGAGGCACCTCCGAAGACAGGCCTGGCAGTCTGCTTCCCAAAGGTCACAGTCTTGAAAAATCTATGGTGGAGTTCTACTCTGCACATGTGGGGTCATGAGTTCTTACAAGTTGATCAGCCCTCATGACACACAATACAATCACATCTATGATTGATAAATCTTACCTTAAATGCTGGTAGTTGATCTGACTTGGAAGTGAAAGAAGTATAAAAGCTGAACGGTTAGTTAACTTCTGTTAATGGTTTTATGATAACAAATAATTGTGAGATACATATGAGTGTGTGTGAATGTGTATGTGTGTGCACACATACTTTATTGTACATTATTCATGTAAAAGTGTGAGAAGTTAGATTTACGCCGAATTTGTTGGAAATGCAATTTGAAGATGATCTTAAATGGTTAGTAATTTGCTGCACTGAGGGTTGGTTGTTGCAGACTGCTCCCAGTTTTATTTTAATATGAAATAGATTCAAGACCTGTGACAGTCTTTAAGAACTGTACTCAAAAGTGTTTTGTTTCTTTTTTTTTTTAAGTATAATTAAGTGGTTTTAGGGTAAGGATGTAGGGAGTGAGTCTTTGAAGTTTTCCATGTAGTAGATGAATGCCACATGTATAAGGGAGGAACAAGGGATTCTTGGAAATATTTTTCAATCCAGCTAACTATGAAGGCTTCCAAGTGGAGTTCCATTCCCCTGCAGTGTAGGAAAGTGCTGACTATAGGTACTTGAATTCATTTCTGAGCCACTGAAAGAATGTGGCAATGTCAAAACATTACTTATACCTCATAGTTCATTTAGATACAAAAGTAGAAGTTAAAATGTTTCTTAGGGAACTTACAAGACCTAAACCAAAACCAAACCCGTGCTGTCCAGTTAATTCTGACTCATAGCAACCCTAAAGGACAGAGTAGAACTGCCCCATAGGGTTTCCAAGGAGTGGTTGTTGGATTCGAACTGCCAACTTTTTGGGTAGCAGCTGTAGCACTTAACCACTATGCCACCAGGGCTCCTATTATAGGACAACACTCTATAAATAGATGGATAAACTTAGCTTTCTGGCATTTTGCATAAATGTAAAGTTCCTTTAGTTTTTAAGCCCAGCTGTTTTTATTAATTCTCTTATTTAATATCTTATTTTTGTTGGAAAAGCAAATAGAACTATGTAATAAGGCTTATATTCTTATTTCTAGTTATGACTTTATTGTGATCCATTCTTGTAACAGAACTATTATTTTGTATCTGATCGTTGTCCTCTATAGATCATCCATCATTTCTTGCTTTAATGCTGTGTGCCATTTTTCCTGGTCCTTGAATTGGAGTGCTAACCATTTTAAGCCATTCCCCCAAAGAATAAGAGGCTAGAAAATTTAGAGATTAGAAGTCTGAGAATATCAGAAGACCATGTGTCACTAATGTTGATAAGTGGAAGCTGGGAAATAACTGTGTTTGAAGGATGCCTTGATATATGCCCTTATTACCATTGTATCCCAGATCCTATTACATTTCTCTAGAAATCTCTCAGACATGAGGACTATTTAATACCTTCCGTTTTATCCTCAGGCTTCCCTTTTTCCCCATCAGGAGCTAAGCAGGAACTCCTTCACTTAACAGTTTGTATGGAGGGTCCATCTTTACAGTGGAGAAAATAATTGTATTCTGATCGTGGGCCACTTTAGCCACAGGCCTTCTGAAGGACTTTGTTACTTTAGTTATCCCTCTTTCTTCTGTATTACCCTTACTGCCTCCCCCAAGACTCTAATCCCAGTTATGTTTTTTGTCATCATCTTCTGAGATCCATTCGTTGTACCTTTTGGAACTCAAAGTCATAAGTAAATTCCTTGTATTCTCAAATCTATTCTGAGAATGTTCTTTTTCTTGCTCCATCTGTAACCTAACCTGTCCTCTGATAATGCTGTTTCCCTTGCAGCCCTCTTAAGTAGTGAATTCGCCCCCCCCCCCCACGCATTCTACCACTGAAGCAAGAAGTAGGGATAAATGTCTTCCTTCTGCCTCATTGTACCTCTTTTTGGTTTCTTGGCCATTCTTGCCCAAAATTGAAATCTTTGATTCTCATGTTCTCAATTTATACAACCCATTAACTCCTCTTTATTTTAGCTCTCTACTAACCCTTCCACCACTTTATGTCAGTTTGTCTTACTGACGGATGTACCAAAATGAATGCCAGAAGAGACTCTGAAGCTTGTTCTTGAGCACAAAGTAGCTAAAGCAAATGGAAAAATAATGAAGTAAAAGAGCTGAACAGAAGATTTCACAGGGTGGCTCAAGAAGACAAAGTGAAGTATTATGAACTATGCAAAGACCTGGGGTTAGAAAACCAAAAGGGAAGAACATGCTAGGCATTTCTCAAGCCGAAAGAACTGAAGAAAAAGTCAAGCCTTGAGCTAAAACATCAAAGGATCCTGTGGGCAAAATATTGAACAACGCAGGCAGTATTAAAAGAAGATGGAAGGAATACACCATCTGTACCAAAAAGAAGTGGTTGACACTTAACCGTGTCAGGAGGTAGCGTATAATCAAGAACTGATGATATTAAAGGAAAAAGTCCAAGCTGTACTGAAGGCATTTGTGAAAAACAAGGCTCCAGAAATTGACGGAATACCAATTGAGATGTTTCAACAAATGGTGGAACACTGGAAGTACTCACTCATCTATGCCAAGAAATTTGGAAGACAGCTGGCCAGCCGACTGGGAGAGACCCGTAATTGTGCCCATTCCAAAGAAAGGTGATCAGCAGAATGCAGAAATTACCCAACAAGATCGTTAATATCATACACAAGCAAAATTTTGCTGAAGACAGTTCAAAAAACGGTTGCAGCAGTACCTTGACGGAACTGCCAGAAGTTCAAGCCAGATTCAGAAGAGGACATGGAACCAAGGATGTCATCGTTAATTATAGATGGATCTTGGCTAAAAGGAGAGAATACCAGAAAGATTTTTACCTGTGCTTTAGTGACTGCATTTAACTGGGTGGATCATAACAAATTATGAGTAACATTGCAGAGAATGGGAATTCCAGAACAATTAATTGTGTTCATAAGGAACCTGTACGTAGACCAAGAGGCAGTCATTCGAATAGAACAGGGGATACTGTGTGGTTTAAAATCAGGAAAGGTGTGCGTCAGGGTTGTATCCTTTCACCATACTTATTCAGTCTGTATGCTGAGTAAATAATCTGAGAAGCTAGACTATATGGAGAAGAATGCGGCATCAGGATCGAAGGACAGTTCATTAACAACCTGTAATATGCAAATGATACACCTTGCTTGGTGAAAGTGAAGAGGACTTGAAGCACTTACTGATCAAAGACCACAGCCTTCAGTATGGATTATATCTCAACATAAAGAAAAAAATCCTCACAACTGGACCAGTATGCAATGTCATGATAAATGTAGAAAAGATTGAAGTTGTCAAGGATTTCATTTTACTTGGTTTCACAATCAACATCTGTGGAAACAGCATTCAAGAAATCAAATGATGCATTGCATTGGACAAATCTGCAAGGGACTTCTTTTAAAAAGTAAAGGTGTCACTTTGAGGACTAGGGTGAACCTGACCCAAGCCATGGTATTTTCATTGCCCTCATATGTACACAAAAGCAGAACAATGAATAAGGAAGACTGAAAAATAATTGATGCTTTGTGTTAATGGTATTGGTGGAGAATATTGAATATACCATGGACTGCCAGAAGAATGAACAAATCTGTCTTGGAATAAGTACAGCCAGAATGCTCCTTAAAGTGAGAATGGCGAGACTTCATCTCACATACGTTGTACATGTTACCAAGAGGGACCAGTCCTTGGAGAAGAACATCATGCTTGGTAAAGCAATGGGTCAGTGAAAAAGAGGAAGACCCTCAAAAGAGATGGATTGACACAGTGGCTTCAGCAGTAGGCTCAAACATAGCAGCAATTGTGAGGTTGGTGCAAGACCCGGGTAGTGTTCTGTTCAGTTATACATAGCATCACTATGAGTTGAACCAACTCGATGGTGCCTCACAACAGCAACAGTCAACGCTTGGGTCATTCCCTTTGCTACTTGAACATTTTAAGTGCTCGTGGCTCAACGTCACTGTCTCCTGTTTCTGTCATAATTCTTGGTGATGTCCGTATCCATGTAGAGAGCAGTGTTACTCAGGATGTGGTCTGGTCTACAAACTGTCACTAGTATGAATTGTGACTGAATTCATGCCAGAATGCCAGTCACCGATGTCACTAACTTTACTGTGTAGCGCAGCTGACTTTGGTAGCATATTGATTTACATTCTGGCACAAGCTCCTTATGGTGTCTTGGTGTGACACTCTTGAGTAGTATGGTGTGGAGGACACTCTTAATAGGCTGGCCTCTTAGTTCCTTGACTTTCTGTCATCCAGAATGATGTCATTTTACCCCCAGATTCAACCATGTATTCCCATTGTCATATCTTAGAATACCTTGTCTTTTACCAATAATTATGACTCCCGTCCCCCCCACTCCAGATCTCATTTCAAGCATTCCACTCTGACTGCCACCTCCTATCTCCCATCTTACTCTTACTGGTAAGTATATTTACTGGTAAAATATTTAAGTATTTTTTAACCTTTTCATGCCTCTGGGACCTGCAGTCTGTTGATCTGAGCTTTTCACTGCCCTTCACCCTGACTTACACCCAGCTGAAATTTTAAGTGTAATCACTTTCTTGTATATACCCTCAAGAATTTTATGTCTCCTCTGATGGGGATTACAGTAGAAGGTCCTGGACAGAGCTGGAGAAAAATGTAGAACAAAACTGTAACTCACAAAACAAGACCAGACTTACTGGCCTGACAGAGACTGGAGAAACTCCGAGAGTATGGCTCCCAGATACCCTTTTAGCTCAGTAATGAAGTCACTCCTGAGATATACCCTTCGACCAAAGATTGGACAGCCCCATAAAACAAAATGAGACTGAATGAGCACACCAGCCCAGGGGCAAGGAAGGGAGGGCAGAAGGGGATAGGAAAGCTGGTAATAGGGAACCCAAGGTTGAGAAGGGGGAGTGTTGGCACCTCGTGGGGTTGTTAACCAATGTCATAAAATAATGGGTACTAACTCTTTAATGAGAAGCTAGTTTGTTCTGTAAACCTTCATCTAAAGTACAATTAAAAAAATTTTTTTGTGTGTATGCTCACTGATCCCTGGCCCATTAGTTCACTCTTCTTTATGACCATTTTGTACTTTTTCCTCTCAAACCTCTAGCACCTCTTCTCCCATTTCTGACTCAGCTAATGCCCTTTCTTTTTCACTGAGAATACTTAATAATTGGAAAAATTCTACAAGCTCCGGTATCTATGACTGTGCTCTTTACCTTCTTTTCTGTCGCTATGGATGAATTGTAGTGTTCTGAGATAAGACCTGGTTACCAGTTAATTTCTACATTAGATCTAATTTTCTCTTGCTCCCAATAATACTGCTGTGGCATTCTCTCTTGCATCATTGGTTTATCTTTCTCTGGTAGCTCTTCCCGTGAGCATACAAACATTGTATTATTTATCCTATTAAAAAAAATCTTTCCACCCTATTTCTCCCATCAGTCGCCCACCCCCAGTCTCTGTTTCTCTTTACACCAAAACACCTCATAACAATTGGGTGTGTAGGGTTTTGCCCCTGCCAGTGACCACCATGTTACAGATTCCCAGTCCTTATCTTACTTACCCTGTTAGTAGCATTTGACAGAATTGCTACAGTTGATTGAAACACTTTTTTCACTTGGCTTCCAGTCTACCAGGTCTTTCTACCTCCCTGGCTGTTCCTCCTTAGTTTTTTCTTTGCTTCCCCTGCCCCCCCCCCCCCCCCCCGCAGTTTCTCTGTGGGAGTAGCTGAAGATTTAGTCTTCGGACAACCTCTCCTTTTTCGTTGTCTATATTTAGTCTTACAGTTTGAAACTGGTGATGTTTACATCTGTTTGCTGGTGATTTCTGAGTTTATATCTTTAGCCTGGGTTTCTCCCCTGAATTCTAGATTCTAATATCCAATTTGTTTTTTCAACATTTGGAATGTCTGTAAAGCATCTTGAACTTAAAAAACAAAACATTGGTTGCCATCGATTTGATTTTGACTCATGGTGACCCCATGTGTAAAAAAAAAAAAAAAAAAAAAGTATCACAGTAGAATTGTGCTCCATAGAGTTTTCAGTGGCTGATTGTTTGGAACTAGATTGCCAGTCCTTTCTACTGAGGTGCCTGTGGGTGGACGCAAACCTCCCATCTTTTGGTTGGCAGCCAAGTGTGTTTGCACCACCCAGGGACCCCACCTCAAACTTAGTGTATCTGAAAGTGAGTTCCTAGTTTCCTCCAAAACTGTTTCTGTTTTTGGTCGGCAGTTCGAATCAACCAGTTGCTCCTTGGAACCCTACGGGGCAGTTCTGCCCTGTCCTATAAGGGTCGCTATGAGTTGGAGTAGACTCCATGGTAATGGGATAGATGATCAGATGGAACTCAGTCATTCCAGTTTCTCAAGGTTAAAACCTTTGAGTTCTTGACTCATCTTTCTCTTATAGAACATATCCAGATCCTGTCTGCGCATGTTATCTGCTCTCTAAGGTATATCCCAGATTGAACCATTTCACACTATTGCCATGCCATCTTAATCTTTTGTATGGATTATTGCAGAGGCCTCATAAGTAGTCTCCCTGTTTACACCTTTGTTTAAGTGCGTTCTCCACACTGTAGCTGGGGTAATCCTGCTGGAACAATAGATCATATAAAAACTCTGTTCAGAAAGCTCCAGGGGTTTATCTGGTTCTCCATGTTCAGGCCGTGCTTTTCATTATCTACTGCTTTTCTTTTTTCACTCACTCCTCTTCAGCCATGCTGGCTTTTTTTCCCCTCCAAGTGGTCAAGCATGCTTATGCTTTAAAAAAAAACAAACCAAGCTCTTTGCCACCGCATCAATTATGACTCATAGCGACCCTATAGAACAGAGTAGAACCACCCCATAGGGTTTTCTTTACGGAAGCAGATCGCCACATCCTTCTCCCACAGAGTGGCTGGTGGTTCAAACCACTAGTAAGTACGTGTTGTGTGAATGATGCTTCAGTCTTATTCCCTCATTTCAATTTATTCCTAGTAGCATACAAGTACATTTAGATATTTCCAGAGGTGTTTCCTTTTTGTCATGCATGGCTTTTGTATCAGATCTCATGTCCACATTGAGGTCTTCCCTGTTCATCCAGTCTCACATTATCATATTATCCTCTTTTATAAAAAAGCCCTTAATCATACTCTGAAATAACGTTTGTTTACTTGCTTGTTCTCTCCCCCTTTCCACTAAAAAATACACATCACGAGAGCAAGATCCTTGTCCTGCTTTGTGTTGCCGGTACCTAGAACAGTGTCTGGACCTTAAAGTGCTCAATAAAAGATTGTTGGGTGAGTCAGTATTGTAGAATCTCTCAACCTTTGTTTATTCATTTACTTCTCTGTTCCCTTTCACAGCCTGAAAGAGAGCCTGTGCACTTGATCTCCACTTTTCCTCTCCTTCCAGTTCTTGCTGAGTTTACCCTTGAACCTCCATGTTGACCAATCAGATGGATACTTTTTAGCTTTAGTCTTGCCAACAGCATTTGGTGCATTTTTTACTTCCTTCTGGAATAGCATTGTACAATAGAACTTTCTGTGATGATGGAAATGTTCTTTATCAGTGCTGTCTAAAGTGGTAGCTACCAGCCACACGTGGCTATTGACCACTTGAAATGTGACTGAAGAACTAAATTTTTAATGTTAAATTTAAATGTAAAGAGCTACATGGAGCAGTGACTATCGTGTTGCACCGTGCAGTACTAGAAACACTCCCCTTTTGTCTTCCATGGCACTAGACTCAGTAAGTGTCATGACCTGATCGCTTAAGCCCACCTAGGACCCAGAACCCAGTGCCATCGCGTCGATTCCGACTCATAGCGTCTTCCTTAATTCCTTGTTTTCCCTCATGTACATCCAGTCCATCAGCAGAGCCGGTTTGTACCTCCAAAGTATTTCTCCAGTATAGCTCCTTCTAGTCCCTAGTTCTGCTGCCTGTCCCACCACCACCTAATCCCTGGGCTATTGCTGTAGCTACTTGGTTCTCTTTCCCTTAGTTCTCTCTCCTTCCCTTCCAGTTTTTTTTTTTTTTGTGTGTGTGTGTTATAGCCAGAACTAGATTTTAAAAACCCAAATGGATTCTTGTTACTCACCTGCTTAAAACCCTTCATGGACTTTCAGTGACACTTAGAATGAAAAAACGCATTCCTTACCATAGTCTAGAGAATCCTGCATGATCTGGATTTTTTTCTGCTTCATCTGATTGCACTCACCCCTTCCCACTGTAATTGAATACTCAAGCCTCAAGTTTCCATTCTGCAAAGAGGATCAGACTCTCATGACTCTGGGCTCTTACACGTGTTTTCTGTTTCTGGAATGCTTCTGCTCTGCTCCTTGTATGGTGACTCTTCTGCATCCTTCTTAGGTCTCAGCTTGAAGGTTTACCTTCAGGAAGTCTTTTCACCACTCTAGGACCTTCCACATGTCCTGTGTCGTCCTATCCCCTTTCCCTACTTGTTAATTACACCCTTACTGCTCTCTATAATTGTTTGTTCAGTTGTCTGTCTCTCTCAAGAGTGCAAAGACCATGGCTCTTTCAGTCACTACTGTATGTTGTTACCTGCCCATTTAGTCCACTCTAACTGGTGGTGACTTTTTATACAACAGAATGAAATGCATCATCCTCACAATTGCCATCATGTTTGAGTTCTTATTTGCCACTAGGTTGTGATCCGTAAGGGTTTTCATTGGCTAATTTTCAGAAGTAGATTGCTAGGCCTTTGTTCCTAGCCTTAGTGTGGAAGCTCCACTGAAACCTAAGATGGGTGACCCTGTTGGTATGTGACCCTGCTGGTATATAAAATACCGATGCCATAGCTTCCAGCATGATAGCAACATGCAGAGTGTCACAGTATATGACAAAGTGACAGTGGCACCCAGACTCTATTAAGCTCCTTGCATGTAGTGGATACGTAAGTACTTGTTGAATAAATGAATGAAATCTGTTATACATGTATTTATATACTATTGCTATGTCCTGAAAACTATTGAGTAAAGAAGGCAGTTGTGGGAAAGCTTTCTTGTGGAACAAAACATCTCTTTTGATTAACATCACAATTTGGTGAATTGAGAAAACAAAGAACATAATATACCAATGGAGCATTCATGTATAGCTCCAGGTTATGACTCATTTATCTGCGTGTTTTTGGACTCAAAATAGAACAAAGATTTGGAGCTATTCCTTGAAGTTCTTTGTAATGAGGTAACAAAAAGCAGTCACTTTTTGAAATGAAAAGCTTCTTAACTCACTATACTTTCTGTAATAGTCTGCTACTCTTCCTAACTGTAAGGGGACCTCATAATTATGAGACCTGTTACTAGGGAAGTATTCAAAGGCAGCAACATGTCTTTCTGTTTGGGAGCGTAGCATAAATTTGACATGCGTGGTGGGAGACAGGAGGTTGCTAAATGTTGAGAATCTGTGTTAATGAACAGGGTGCTTCTCAGGAAACTGATGTGAGAGTTACTCTTTGGAATCAGGTTTTTTTTTTTAAAAAAAAAACTTGGGTTACTAATGTTATACCTGAAGTTGGATCATACCTTTTGTCTATAGCTGTACAGCTGAAGTTCTCAACTGGAGATAGCAGCATCAGCGTCATCTGTGACACTTAAAAAAATACAATGCCAGGGCCCTGCGCCAGTCCTGCTATAGAAGACCACGGGGATGGAT
This sequence comes from Elephas maximus indicus, assembly GCF_024166365.1. Lineage (NCBI taxonomy): Eukaryota > Metazoa > Chordata > Mammalia > Proboscidea > Elephantidae > Elephas > Elephas maximus. The sequence continues at coordinate 45,702,591 of NC_064838.1, forward strand.
CCCAGCAATCTGTGTTCTTAAAGTTTCAGGTTGGTCTGATGAACACCCTTGGCTAAGAATCATTGGAAGGGTCTGATTGCCAGTGTAAGAGGTCCTTCAAGCAAAGTCGGAGATCATTATGGTAGAAAAGATAAAATATGCATATTCTGAGGCCAAATTCTGGTTTAATATGTACCTGGTCTTAATAGTCTAAAACATCTTTCCCAAGTAGATGGTCTTGATGTGGTTTTCATTTATCATTTGGTCAAGTTCCATCCGTGTTTTTCACACAACCTGTTTTTGAAGTTACCTGTGCAAAAAAAAAAAAAAAACCCTTTACGACCTCTTTTCATAACCTATTATTAACCCACTTAAAAATGCTTTCTGTTACGGCTCTTCATGTTTAGGCTTAGTATACTTTATTCAATTTATCTGCCTTAGGTTTGTTCTCGGTGAAAGTATATGATAAATAAATCAGGGGTTAGCAAACTACTGCTCATCCTCCATTTTCATATGGCCTATGAACTAAGAATGATTTTTACATTTTTAAAAGGCAGGGAAGATAATATTTTGTGATGTGAAAATTACATGAAGTTCAAGTTTCAGTGCCCAAAATTTCAGTTACAGATGTTACTGGTACACAGCCACACTCACTCGTGTACATATTGCCTGTGGCTGCTTTTGTGGTACAACAACAGAGTTGAGTAGTCATGACAGAGAGCTTATGACCCACAAAGCCTGAAATATTTACTATTTGGAGCTTTATGGAAAAAGTTTGCTTACTCCTGTTCCAGATAATACACTTTTCTCATAAATGAACCCTTCATGTACCTGAAGACATTTAGGAAGTCTCTTAGGTTATATATAATTGTTGTCTCTCTAAAGCCTCTGTATTACATTTTATTTGTACTGTTCACTTTTTAAACGTTTTATTGGCACATCATTCAGAGCTTAATATGTGTTAAGCATTTTGGAAACCGGAACTAAAGGTATGGTCCCAGCCCTCCTTGAGCTCTTGTCAGTGTGCTGCCACGGTAGAAAAGAGAGGAAGGTTTGCATTATGGGTTATAAAACAATACACTAAGAGACTTCTGGAAGTCATAAAATTCCTGTCATTATTTCTGCCTATAGCCCGAACTTAGAGATTAACATCTAGAAACTTTCTAGAAATAAATTCTCCCGTTTCTTCTGCATGATAAACTCAGGTTTGAAAATTCTACATTTTCTTGTCAATTGCTATCTTGTGTAGCTATCTAGCTAGATGCTTAGAGTATGGAGTATGTAGTGGTTCAAATATTAGAAATATTAAAAAAATTTTTTTTTGCTGTGAGTCAACTGCTGAAAGAATATACCATTAAAAAAAAACAACAAAAGTTGCCGTAGAGTTGATTCCAACTCATGGCAACCACATGTGTGTCAGAGTTGAGCTGTACTCCGTAGGGTTTTCAATAACTAGTTTTTCAGAAGTAGGTTGCCAGGTCTTTCTTCTGAGGCACCTCTAGGTAAACTTCAACCTCCAGTCTTTTGGTTAGCAGCTGACTGCATAAACTACACCACTCAGACTCTTCAGAGAATATAGTTCTTTAGTATTACACATGATACCATTATCAAAAATTGTTAACTCTTTTCTTGCATTTTTCTTGCTAGATTGAATGTTAAATACTAATTGTAACTTTGGGATGGGGAATATGATTTGACTGAAAGGGCATATGCCTTGGAGTTAAACACAGCTGTATTTGAATTTTAACTGAGCAGTTTATTAGCTGTGTTCTTGTATTAACTGCTGATAGTCAGTTTTCTCATCTGATAATTGGGGGAATGATCTCTATGAGGTTGCTAGGAAGATTCATTAAGATATCATATTAAGTTCAGAACTGAAGCTATTAGGAATTTAATTATGTGTGTTATTAAGTATGCCAAGGGCAAAATTAGATATTTAGCTGTTATCACAAGGCAATATCCTAAAATTATGCTGTAAAAATACTACTTAAGATACTGTAAATGACTTAGTCATTACTTTGTGATACATTTGGTTCGTAGAATACTCCCACGTTAATAAAATAAGAACTAGGAATGAATGAAGGTCTCTTTTAAATTACTAAAACAAGACATTTATTGATAAAATTAAATAAAATGACGTTTGCCTTAATATTAAGTATTTGCAACAAGTTTGATTTCCTTGTTTCAGAAAACTGGTTATTTTTCCAAAAAGCTTGTCACTTTTTTTTTTTCTTATAGCAATTTGTTTCTGCCTTGAGGTACTACTGGTTGACTGAGTAGTTTCCACATTTCTTTTGTAGAAAGTCCATTTTGCGATTCACTTAGCTTTATGTTTAGGAACGTTTTCTTAATGCTCTATATCAGTTTAGGCTCATGTAATGGAGCTAAAAGATATAAAAGATCTTGGACAAATACCGTTTCTAATAATAACGTATTATTCTGTACATTTGGTTCTGCAACTTGCTTTGCATACTTGATACTTGCCGAACATTTTCTTTACATCCAAACCAAAACCAAATCCAGTGCCGTCGAGTCGATCCGACTCATAGCAACCCTATAGGACGGGGTAGAACTGCCCCATAGAGTTTTCAAGGAGCGCCTGGTGCATTCAAACTGCCAACCCTTTGGTTAACAACCGTAGCCCTTAACCACTATGCCACCAGGGTTTCCTTTTCTTTACATAGACTGCCTTAATTCTTTTGTAATGACTGCCTAGTAGTCCACCTGGATGACTGTAGTAGCCAGTAGCTTTGTACCTGGTCGGCCTGCTTTGCTTTTGCCCTGACAGTCTTTTTTGCCATATTGCTGCTAGAGTGAAGTTTTAAAAAGCCTAAATCACAGATCGTGTTACTCCAGCGGTTTCCAGTGCCCTTACTGATCTCTAGTTCCCACCTCTCTCTTTCCATGGTTCCCTGCACTCTAGTTACACTGGTTACCTTTTAGTACCTTAACCACCCCACACTAAGCTCATTCTTTCCTCTGCGCTTCTCTCTGCCTGGAATGCTCTGCCCCATTTACCTGGCTGGCTCTCCTCCTCATTCAGAGGAGGCCTTCCTGAACACCAGTCTTATCTAGAGTATTCCTCCTCCCCCAGGAGTTGCTTTCTTCTCTCCTGCATTATTTTCATCATAGCACTTCTCATTCTGCGTTTTTATTGTGTAAGCCCTAACAGAATATAAGCTTCGCTAGATGTGTGACCTTGACTCTCTGGCTCTTATTTACTACAGTGCCAAGAACGTAAAAGGTGCTAGAAATATTTGTTCAGTGGATGAATATATATTTCATTTAAAGGATAAATCGTTTTTTATCCAATCCCTTGTTGGGCATTTGGGTAATTTCTGGCTTTTTCTCTATGACCGTACAGACATCTTGGTATACTTCTGTGAATGTTCCTGCAGAATGCATTTCTATTATAAAAATGAAAATTTTAAGTCAGGGTCTGTTTACACATATTTAATGGATAGTGCCAACTCAACCTTCAAAAATTTTCTGCCAGCAATGGGTATTATCAGTCATTTCAGTCTTTGCCAATATGATAAGTAAAAAGTAAATGTTTGAACATTTTTTATATATATTTATTTCCTTGCCCACTTCTTATTTCTCCTTTTAAATGCTGGCTCTTGTCCTTTTCTAATTTTTCTGCAGTATTATTGTTAGGTGCCGTTGAGTAGATGTTGACTCACAGCAACGCCACATGACAGAGTAGAACTGCTCCATGGGGTTTTTTAGGCCATCAGGTCGTTCTCCTGCGGCGCGTCTGGGTGGGTTCGAACTGCCAACCTTTTGGTTAGCAGCTGAGTACTTAACCATTGTGCAACCAGGGCTCCTTATGTATTAAGTCCAGTGTGCCATTTTTTAAAATGACTTCATATATGGTGTTTTTTTTTTTTCCCCAGAATTCCTGTTTGGTTTCAGAGTTTCAGATGATGTTTATTTTGGGCTTGTTCTTGCCACAATTTTATTTCTACGTATTCCCCATATTATCTTGTTTTGTTTTTTACATATAAATACTTGATCAGTGTGGGTTTAATTTTGATGTAATGAAATAAAGATGGAAACAATTTTTAGAATGGCAAGCCAGTTTTTAAAATGATAAGCCAGAAAACACACAACACACAATTTCTCCTAATGCTGTTTATTAAGTAATCCAACTTTCTCCCACTAATTGAAACATCACCTTTCTGAATTATTAAATTGCCACATTATATGTAGGTATTCTGCTTTCCTGTAGTCTTTTATCCATCCCTACCCCAGTAACATAATACTTTTAATTGCTGTAGCATTTGATATATATTTTAATATCTGATAGAACCGATTCCTGCTTGTAGTTAATTGAGAGTATTTTCAGTTTTGAATTTGAGAGAAGAAATCAGAGAATTTTATTTGAAATACATTGAATTTATAAATAAATTGAGGGGGAACTGACATCTTTATAATACAGGACTTTTCTAGTGAAGAACAAGACACATGTCTCCATTTAATCTTGTACGTAACCTCAGAAGTGTGTTACTCTGTACTGTGCTATTATGAATGGAATCTTTTTGTGATTGTGTTTTTCTAACTGGTCTATTTGTATATAGAAAAAGAGTTTTTGCATATAATTTTAATGGTCACTTTTATTAAAATATAAACTGTAAGTTTTCTGTTTAGTCTTGTTAGGTTATAAAATCTGTTTTAAACCAAAACCCGTTCCCATCGAGTTGATTCCAACTCATAGCGTCCCTGTAGGACAGAGTAGAACTGTCCAATAGTGCTGCCAAGGAGCGCCTGGTGGATTCGAACTAGCAGCCAGCCTTTTGATTAGCAGCTGTAGCACTTAACCACCGCGCCACCAGGGTTTCCAAAATCTATTTTAAATGAGTATAGAAGTGTCTCTGGAATGTTAATTGATGTCCTCAGTTTAAAATCATTTAGCCAATTTTCATTTTGTGAAGAGAAACAGAATTTTCAGTCCTTAGATGTAATAGATCTTCCCACACAGCTACGATCCTTAGCCTTCTAAAATAGACTTCGTGTTGTTAGCTGCTGTTGAGTTGGCCCCCAACTCATTGTCACCTCATGCACAACAGGATACGAGCACGGTGATACGCAGGGTTTTCATTACCGATTTTTTGGAAGTAGATTGCCAGGTCTTTCTTCCTAGTCCACCTTAGCTTGAAAGCTCTGTTGAAACCTGTTGAACATCGTAGCAGCACACAGAGCCCCCACTTACAGACAAGCTGTGGCTGTGCTTTGAGGTGCATTAGCCCTCAGTGGAACCCAGGTCTCCCACATGGAAGGGAAGAAGTCTGCCACTGAACCACTCCTGTCCCCTCAAACCTAAAGTCCGTTCAAAGAGACAGAAATATTTTATCTATCTATTTTGAGCTACTGATAGCCTCTTTGAGTTTGTCCATTTTAATTGTTTCAAAGAATTAAAACAAAGATAATCTTGTATTTTCAAATAACGTTTGCAGTTTAAATGATTTTATCTGAAATGCTGATATACAGCTATTTTTATTTCATTTATTTTTGTTATGAAAAGTATAGAGAGTAATATAATACTCATGTACTTCTCAGATTACCAGATAGAATTTTGCTTTATTGGATTTTTTTTTTAAATAAAATGCTAAAGAGTTGAAACCATCTTTATACCATTTCCCATTTTATTTCCTTCCCCTCTCCCGAAGAAGGCACTAAGTATTCTTTGTATACTCTTATATCAAACAATATGTGACATTGTTTGGTTTTTAACTTAATTTAAATTTGTACAAAATTATATTAGGGAAATTATAGAAGTGTGCCTCTGTATATAAAGCTCTTTGTTATGTACTTTGAAATAGCTTTGTTTTAAAATAATTGATCTTTTTGATTGCTTATGGTAACATAAGCTGGAGAAAAACTGCTTTTTGTAGTAATTTGATCTTGGAGATAGAATGGAAATTATTTTAAAACATTTTTTTTTTTTCCTGAAAGATTGGACTATTTTAGGACTGTGTTATTGACCAAAAGGAGCCCTGATGCACAGTGGTTAAAGCACTCAGCTGCTGACCAAAAGGTTGGTGGTTTGAATCCATCAGCGCTCCATGGGAAAAAGATGTGGCTGTCTGCTTCTGTAAAGATTTACAGCCTTGGAAACCCTATAGGGCAGTTCTGTTCTGTCCTGTAGGGTCACTATGAGTTGGAATTGATGTGACAGCAATGGGCAGTAAAATGGAATACTACAAAATAATTAAATAGACACAGAAATGGGCGAATGTACATGCTTATTAAAAGTTGTCGAAGGCAACAGTTGATGTTGATGCCAACCATACAATGTCTTCTTTGAAAATTATGTCAGTTTATATTCTCATCAGTATTTTGGAGCTTTGTATTTTACCCTTTAAACCGGTAGTTGTACTTCTAGGAAACTATCTTAAGGTAGAAGGGTGACAGAAGAAGTTAAGAGAAGTTTTTTGTGTAGGATGTTTATAGCAGCATTGTTTGCATAGCAAACAAATTGGGAAGGACAAACTACCCAAGAATGGGAGATAAGATTAAATGATTGTATAACATATGATACAATATAGATGATAAAAATATTTTATAAGGATCTATACAAGGAATTGATTTTTATATTAAAAATATATTAACAGTAAGTTTGACATAATACCAAATATATCAGCATATCAAAATGTCATTAACTGTGGTGGACTTAAATTATGAAAATGACAAATATTTTATACTAAGATACATTACTTTATGGGCAGGGGAAGACAATAAAATGTTATAATTGGAAAAGAGTATATGTTTAAATGGCAAAAGAAAAATGAAAAGATGGTAAAAAATGGAAAAAAAAATGAAAGGTGATGTCTATACCTCATTAGACAGGGTGTGAAAGAATATGAGAAGTTGGTTATCCAACAGCATACCTTCTGTCTTTGTCAAAGCACCGTTTGGTGTGGTGAAGCTGGCAGGACACAAAGCATTTTAATGTAGTCTGTAATTAGAGATCACTTGCATCTTGGAATATTTACCCCATGGCTGTTAAGTCGATTCCTACCCATAGCAACCAGGCCTGTAATTTTTTTTTTTTTTTAATTGTGTTTTAGGTGAAAGCTTACAGAGCAAATTTGTTTCTCCTTCAAAAATTTATACACAAATTTTGTTTTTGTGACATTGGTTGCAGTCCCTGCATTGTGTCAGCACTCTACCCCTTTCTACCTCAAGTTCCCATTTCCATTCATTCAGTTTTCCTGTCCCTTCCTGCCTTCTTGTCGTTGCTTTTGGGCAGGTGTTGCTCATTTGGTCTCATATACTTGATTGAACTAAGAAGCATGTTGCTCACGTGTGTTATTTGTTTTACAGGCCTGTCTAATCTTTGGCCGAAAGGTGAGTTTTGGGAGTGGCTTCACTTCTGAGTTAGAAAGGTGCCCAGGGGTCATAGTTTTGGGGTTTCTTCAGTCTCTGTCATACCAGTAAGTCTGGTCGTGTGTGTGTGAATTTGAATTTTGCTGTACATTTTTCTCTCGCTCTCTTTGAGATCCTCTGTTGTGATCCTTGTTAGAGCGGCCAGTGCTGGTATCTGGGCACTGTCTAGTTCTTCTGAGCTCAGGGTGGTGGAGGCTGTTAGTCCTTTGGACTATTATTTTCCTTGTGTCTTTGGTTTTCTTCATTCTCCTTTGTTCTGGAGGGGATGGGACCAATAGATGTACCTTGGATGGCTACTCAAAAGCTTTGAAGACCCCAGATGCTGCTCACCAAAGTACGATGTAGAACATTTTCTTTATGAGCTATGTTATGCCAGTTGACCTAAATGTCCCCTAAGACCATGGTCTCCAGACCTCAGCCCCAGTAACTTGGTCCCTCAAGGTGCTTGGATGTGTCTAGGAAGCTTCTATGACTTTGTCTCCAGGGCTGTAGTCTTTGTGGAAGCAGACTGCCAAGGACGTCTTTCTCCCACAGAGCAGTGATGGGTTTGAACCACCAACATTTCAGTTAGCAGCTGAATGCTTAATCCCTCTGTCACCAGGGCTCCTTTGGGATATTGGTTATTGTTGTTAGGTGCTGTTGAGTCGGTTCTGACTCATAGCAACTCTGTGTACAACAGAATATTGGAATATTTAATACGTCATCATTTTTAAGCATCTTCCCCACCCCCTTTATCTTGCTTGGTACTTGGTTTTTCCTTAGCTTTCACCCTTAATGATTGGCAGGGTGCAGTGGAGTTTTGTAAACTTTAATTTCGAAATAATTTTACTTCTTAGTAAAAATCTAAAATCCACTATTTTGGCCCAGATACCAAAATCTGTTGCTCTGTGCAGGTATTTTGGATGGCATTGTATTGTATCAGAAAACAGGTGACCCCTTTAATTAAAAAAAAAAAAAATGGTATTTTTTAAGTCTCAGTGGACTTCTGCTATCCAAAGGGATATTTACTGTGAATTTACTGTGAGAAAGGTTAAAAAGGGAGGCCTTTGGGAGCTCAAGGAACAGCCGATTTGAGTGGCTTTCCCCCAGCTCCCTGGCTTTTCTAATTAGAGCTCTTATGCTTTTTTGCCACCTTCAGTAATTTTTTCATTACCTGCAGTCATGATGCTTTCTGACATTCTGAATATTTGTAATTTATATTTCTCTTGAAAAGAGATGTTTGTTTAAGAACAATTTTCACTTAGAAACTCAGCAGTAATGGAGCTGTGGTTACAGTGTCTAGAGAAGATCATGAGGTCCATATTTCACCAGATCACATGGTCAAAGAGAATTTTAAGCTTTTATTTGTGGGCATAGTCCATGAGTTTAGCAGGCCATCCCGGTAGCTTACGAGTATTAAAATCAAACTCAGTTGAAATCCTAATGGCTTTTGATTAACTTTTTTAGGGTATCTGAAGCATACTATCCAACGATTTTGAAAATCCTGCGTGGACAATGGCTACACAAGGTTTGTGTCATAAGTCTTTGGTTACTTAATTGGGGCTCTGCTTCGTTGCCATTAACCCAGTCTGGCTCAGATCCCCCTGCTTTCCTCTCTCCTGCTTACTTGTCAGGCTACCTTTTGCTCCATTTTCTGCTCACTACTCCTAATGGCTTGGTGAAATAGCAAACAAGCCACCAGCAGGAATCTAGTCTGGATGACTGCTTCTGGAGCCTGGATGCAGTACCATTCTTCCACTGATTCAGTGAGTAACTGTTAGGTGGTACCCTAAAGACATGGGTATTTCATCACTGAGCTAATCCTGGCTATCATTCTGTTACTCTTGGCCGTCTTTCAGATTTGACTTTATTTCTAAAAGTATCTCAATGGGCCATATCACAGATTTTTAAAAATTAATATAACATTTCCGTGATAGTAAAGGTTATGCTGTTTGCTTTTTACAGCTGATTTGATGGAGTTGGACATGGCCATGGAGCCAGACAGAAAAGCTGCTGTTAGTCACTGGCAGCAGCAGTCTTACCTGGACTCTGGAATCCATTCTGGTGCCACTACCACGGCTCCTTCTCTGAGTGGTAAAGGCAATCCTGAGGAAGAGGATGTGGATACCACCCAAGTCCTGTACGAGTGGGAACAGGGGTTTTCTCAGTCCTTCACTCAAGAACAAGTAGCTGGTAAGAGTACTACTGCCTTACTGAAAATCAAAATGTGATTTTAAGAATTGCTCTTAAAAGGAGTATATATAAAAAAGTAATAGCTTAAATAATACGGTGTGGTGAATAAAGGGAGTGATTGTATTATCACCTTACCACTTAGTATAGCAAGCATTCGGATAAATGCTGAACTGTGGATAGTGAGTGTTGGATTTACCTTTTCCAGATATTGATGGACAGTATGCGATGACGCGAGCTCAGAGGGTACGAGCTGCTATGTTCCCAGAGACGTTAGATGAGGGTATGCAGATCCCATCTACACAATTTGATGCTGCTCATCCCACTAATGTCCAGCGTTTGGCTGAACCATCACAGATGCTGAAACATGCAGTTGTAAATTTGATTAACTATCAAGATGATGCAGAACTTGCCACACGTGCAATCCCAGAGTTGACAAAATTGCTAAATGACGAGGACCAGGTAAGCAGTGATACGGCTAACTTTTCATCTGCTTTGAAGGAAACTCCCAAGGGAGTAGTCTCAAAAGGTCTACCTCACCACTGGTATTTGAAAACTAATGATGCCTCTAATTTCTGAATTATAGGTGGTGGTTAATAAGGCTGCAGTTATGGTCCATCAGCTTTCTAAAAAGGAAGCTTCCAGACACGCCATCATGCGTTCTCCTCAGATGGTGTCTGCTATTGTACGTACCATGCAGAATACAAACGATGTGGAAACGGCTCGGTGTACTGCTGGGACCTTGCACAACCTCTCCCATCACCGTGAGGGCTTGTTGGCCATCTTTAAATCTGGAGGCATTCCTGCCCTGGTGAAGATGCTTGGGTAAGATAAGATAGAATGCCTGAAGTTAAGAAGTAGAACCGTGCAATCACAGCTTTCTGATGAGGCCTTTTTCTTTTTTTTTTGAACAGTTCACCAGTGGATTCTGTATTGTTTTATGCCATTACAACTCTCCACAACCTTTTATTACATCAAGAAGGAGCTAAAATGGCAGTGCGTTTAGCTGGTGGGCTGCAGAAAATGGTTGCTTTGCTCAACAAAACAAATGTTAAGTTCTTGGCTATTACAACAGACTGCCTTCAGATTTTGGCTTATGGCAATCAAGAAAGCAAGGTAAAAGAGTGGATTCATTTTTAATGTCATGTAGCATTGGAGACCCACAATATCATGGTATCCCATGGACTCTTGCTGATTCACAGTATGCCTTACTCTTTGTATGTATTTTAGAAAAGTTGGACATCCATAGCCGTTTAAATATTTGAGTGCACTGTGCTAGACAGTAGGGATACAGCAGGCAAGCTTCTCTTAGGGCTTTCATTCATGGGTGGGAGATAGACATTGACATAATAACCTAATTACCGTTTATTGAATTCACGTGCTAGGAGGAAGTAGCCGTGCTGTGAAACCACATAACGAACGAAACAGCCTATTTCGAGAATTTAGGATGGCCTCCTGGAGGAAGCGATAGTTGAGCTTAGCTGTCAAGGATGAGAAAGGATTGACTAGGTGAAGATAGAGGAAACAGCATCTTTAAAAGCCCTAAAGGGGGAGGAGCATGGCGAGTGTGGGGAATTTAAGAAATACAGAGTAAGGAGGAGGAAAGGTTTGATGGAAGCTATGGGACTAGGTCTCTGGGTGGCACAACAAACAGTTTGCATGTGACTAACTTACAGGTTGGCAGTGCAGGCCCAACCAGGGGTGTCGTGGAAGAAAGCAAGGGCAAGAACGAATGACTGTTTTATGGTGGTTATGAGTAGGAAAAGCAAAGGGCAAAGTGATTCAGAGTTTTAAGTGCCCCTTCTGCTTCAAATTGTCAATGAACCAGTTTTGATCTAACTTTTGTATTTGGGCATTGCTATTATAAGCCAACGTAATTTCTTTTTTCTGTAATTTTTGCTGTGATTAGTGTGGGGAAAAAACGGAATTTAGTCAGACGTGATATATTTCTGGGAGAACTGGGATACCAGAATTTGAGTGAAATGCTGTAGAAGGGGGGATAACACCCTGGTGTGTGTGGGTTTAGGTAATGGGGTACAGGAATACATGTGACTCAATAGCTAGTTGGCTGAAATTATAATAAAATAGGTTGACTGAGAAAATAAGGCTTTTCTCAAGCATTCAGTAAGGATTCCGTGATTAACATATATACAAATGTCTTTCTAGCTGATCATTCTGGCTAGCGGTGGACCCCAAGCTTTAGTAAATATAATGAGGACCTATACTTATGAGAAACTGCTGTGGACCACAAGCAGAGTATTGAAGGTGCTGTCTGTCTGCTCTAGTAATAAGCCGGCTATTGTAGAAGCTGGTAAGTATACATGTCTAAGATCTCCCGTGTACAGTATCTACAGTTCTAAATAGATTACCTTTCCTAGGAAAAGGTAATAGAACTTGACTTCAGCAGGCTGAAAGTAAGTGGTTCTATTCAGTTTACGGCCAAGATCATATTCAGATAAATTATAAGTTCTGTTGGCCATTTACATTGGTGCTATTAAAGATTAATTTAGGGAGAGTTTACTGCCAATTGAAATGGCAGCTAATCCTTTGGTTGATAAAATTTTTATTTTGGGCTCACCCAAAACTTACTTTGCTAACACACCTGTGAATATGTAGGTGAAATTATGTTACAGCAAATTCTATTAAAGTGCAGTTACGTGTGGCAAAGTGATTTCTTGATTTGTTAGTGGGCGTTCATGAACAGTGACTTGCGCTGATTTTCTGTAGCCTCAATGAACCAGTGGTCTAATGTGAAAAACTTTTTTTCCTTTCTGTCAGTATTTTTAATGCAACAACTTGTATATGATAGTTTATATTGTTGTGCATGTTGGTGGCAGAGGAAAGGAAGTGGATGTTAATCTCATCTTCCCAGCATCCTGTTTTCAATAACCCACTTAACATCTACATGGACTCTAAAACCAAGCTTCAAACGAAAACTGGAAGAGGAAAAATGTAAAGGCATTTAATAGAAGAAAATGCTGCTTTTCCAATGTGTTGAGTAATTTTACTTGCGAATTCATAGGGGGTGGTGGTTATAATTGCCTGGGGTAACTGCTAACAGTGGAACAGTAGGCTTGGAGATACACAAGTGTAGCTGGCTTCATATAGAACCACCCTACCATACCTGTTGCCGTCGAGTCGATTCCGACTCTTAGTGACCCTATGGAACAGAGTAAAACTGCCCCATAGTGTTTCCAAGGCTGTAATCTTTATGGAAGCATCATAGAGATCAGGGGGGTGCAAACTCTGCTGGCTGTTCCAGAAGCATCTGGAGCACTTCCCTTTTAAAAATACAGGTTCCCGGGTACCATTTCAGATTTATTTGATTGGAATCCCTGAGTGTTAATTTTTATATCAAGATTAATTTAAACAACTACTAATTGAAGTGACAAGAAGGCCTGGGTAGCTGGAAATATATGGGATTGTAGTCCTGGGAATCTCTAAGAAATTTCCAAGGTTATTTGGATGTTCATTTGTTCTGAAAATCTTCAGCACCTAATGTGTCAAGCACTGTAATAAGCACATGGGTATACACTGGGTAGCAAAAACGTATGGTCCTTGTACTTGTTCTTAGGGTCTGGGGAGGGTCACAGAAATAGGCACAAAGATGGGTGGTTACAAATTGGAATGAGTATTTTGAGAGAAACACCAGCTAACAGTGACACAGAATTAATGAAAAGGGACACAATTAATGGAAGGGGACGTATTTGGCGATTAGATGGAGATGGAAGGAGGCGCCTCCCTGAGAAGGGGATGTTAAATGGAGACTAGAGGATGAGTAGGAACCTGTCTCTATGAGAAGTGGAGGTTAAGTGCCTTCTAGGCAGAGAAAAAACATCCTACGATATGTCCTGGAAGTAGGAAAGAGATTGAGGAGTTCCAGGTACTGAAGAGAAAATCTGTGGATCATGCAGTTAGTGAGTGGTAGGGTGAATGGTCCAGGATGAGGTTAATGAGCTAGGTGCGACCATGTCATTAAGAACTTTAGAGGTCTCAGTACGATTTTATTTGAGGAGTTTATTCATATATACAGCCAGTTTTGGAACCATAGATATAGAATACTGAGATCAGTCTGGAAGGCTACTAGGGCTCCAAATTCTAAAGGGTTTCTCAAGGTTATGTTAAAGAATGCAACCTTTATCTTACAGGTAATGAGAGGCTATTGATGGTTGTTGAGCAACGTCATAGCATCACAGTGATTTGTTTGGGATATTAGTAGCGTTCTATGGATTAACAGTTTGAATGACCAAAGGCAAGCAGATGAGGCCATGATTATGTTATAGGCATGTAGACGTGAAATAGTTCAGAATTAGAACGAGACAGCAAGGAGTGAATGTTTGAGAAGTCTGAAAGAGTCCTAGAAAGTCATGATGAATAGAGCTAGAGGAGCTATCAAAAATGATTTGAGGTTTTGTGGTGGAGAACATTGGTCCCATGAGGATAAATAGAACTATCAGAAGGGAGTGTTAATCTTTGGAACAAGATCATTTAAGTAGCTGACCGAAAGGTCAGGAGGTTGACTGGAACTGTGCAGTACTAGGATGTCAGGGAAGTCACAACTGGAGGTTTGAGAGTTGTCCTCTTGGTATGTAGGGTAAGAGGAGCAGGGAAGGGAGGTGACAGGTTGGAGGTAGTGCTGCAGAGTCCCCTGCACGTGATTCTTGCCCTAGACCTGCTGAGTCAGCATGAGTATGTGTTTTAAGTCTCTGCAGACCATTCTGATGGGTACCTGGGGTTAGATCCATTCTCTTAGAGTTAGAGGGAGGGAATGAGCTCTATGAGAGAGAGAAGGTGAAGGGGAGTCCCCCCTCCCCTCCCAGTCATTTAACAAATTCTGATTGAGCATCAGCCTCATGCAAGTCACTCTTTAAGAAGCTGGAGCTACTATGAGGAAGGAGCCAAATAGACACAATCCCTGTCTAGTTGGGGAGGTAGATTTTAGTTGTAATAAACGCTGTAAAGAAAAAGTACAGGGTGCCATGACAGTTACAGCAAGTAAAGCAAGCCTGATTTGAGGAACTTAACCTGAAGGACAGACAAGGAGACAAGGAAGAGTACTGTGCATTCAGAAGTGAGTCGAGCTGGAAAGAGATGGCTGAAGTTAAGCTAGTGCGTGGGGAATTTGGCTTCCGTTTGTCCTCTTAATGTTCTTCATTAAGGGTCTTCAGTGATGGAAGTTGTGAAATTTCGGAGTCAGTGACTATACTTTTTACAGTTCTTGGCAAGAAGTGTTCCAGTGCTTTCTGCACCATTCTTATTCTAGGAATCGGCCAGCTTCTTTGGCTCTTTGTTCAGATGTCACTTTCACATCACGGTGATCTAATTACTCTACTTAAAATTGCATATCCCTTCCCTTTTCCTCTGTTGTTTTTCTCCATAGCACTTAACACCATCTGACCATACTATATACTTCCAGTTTATTAATTGTATATTTATTTTTTGTCTTCTCCAAATAGAAAATAAACTCTGTGAGGGTAGGGATTTCTGAATATTTTGCTCACTGGTGTGTATCTCCAACTCCAGAACCGGGACTGGCACTCAAGCAATTATTTCTTGAAATGATTGGTTGAAACAATATAAGTAATAGGAATATTACTGGGACGGGGGTGTAGTGGAGATGAATGAAGGGTTTTTCCACATAGGGGAGAAGCAGTAGATATTTAACAGAAGTCACTACTGAGGCAAACTGGAAAAGGGAAGCTGAGCAAGGTCCTAGAAAATGAGAGAAAATAAAGTACTTTAGGTGGAGGGGTTAACTTTGGAAATAAGAGGGATGCCTTCGAAGGCTGAAGAATACCTTTATGCGGATAGTCGAACTTCTAGCTGATAGTCATTGTCTTTGATCCTTTTTACGTTTTCTAGGTGGAATGCAAGCTTTAGGACTTCACCTGACAGATCCAAGTCAACGTCTTGTTCAGAACTGTCTTTGGACTCTTAGGAATCTTTCAGATGCTGCAACTAAACAGGTAAATTCTGTATAAATTGGTGCCACTGTGATAAGAGTCAAGATGAGTATGTACTGAGCATCTATTTTATCTCCATAGGAAGGAATGGAAGGTCTTCTTGGGACTCTGGTTCAGCTTCTGGGTTCAGACGATATAAATGTGGTCACCTGTGCAGCTGGGATTCTTTCTAACCTCACTTGCAATAATTATAAGAACAAGATGATGGTATGCCAAGTGGGAGGTATTGAGGCTCTCGTGCGTACTGTCCTTCGTGCTGGTGACAGAGAGGACATCACTGAGCCTGCCATCTGTGCTCTTCGTCATCTGACCAGCCGACACCAGGAAGCAGAGATGGCCCAGAATGCTGTTCGCCTTCACTATGGACTACCAGTTGTGGTTAAACTCCTACATCCGCCATCCCATTGGCCTCTGATAAAGGTAGTCAAAAAGTAGAATGTTGCAGAACTGTAGATGAACCATCTCTAGCTCTGCCTATGGGATGGTGGTCTAGATACAAGAGACGGTTAGAGGGGAGTTTGTGCTCTTCAGTGAATGTGAAGTATGGCTGGGGTGGGGGTGTGGCTTCCAAAGTATGTGTGCAGTCAGTGCTGTTCCCAGTTGACACTGACAGATGCAGTGTGGTGGGAATTTGAGGTGAACCAGTGATTTGTTAAGGTGTATGCCAGTTCATTCTTTGTTCTTCTTTTTATCTGCAGGCTACTGTTGGATTGATTCGAAACCTTGCCCTTTGTCCAGCAAATCACGCACCTTTGCGTGAGCAGGGTGCCATTCCACGACTAGTTCAGTTGCTGGTTCGAGCACATCAGGACACCCAGCGCCGCACGTCCATGGGTGGAACACAGCAGCAGTTCGTGGTAGGCAAATCCTAATAGTGAATCCTGGCTATTAAAAAAATGCATAAATCCCCAGTATCATCAGCTCTCTTGGTCCCTCCTTTCTCTCCCTCTGCCCCCTCTCCTGATGGGCTGCTTATGACTGACAACACTGAAGTGCCTTCTGTGGCTGCAGAGAAGATACGAAATAATGGGGCCCCTAATGATACAGGGTTCAGGTCCTTGGCCATGCCCTTTGCAGTGTCAGTCTTGCAGAGGGAGTGCGGGTGTGGCTTACTGCTGTGTGTTCCGGCACGTCAGACAGTGGTCTCGCTGAACCCAAACAGAGCTTTCCTGCCTTAGGGTGCAGCAGAGCCATCATTTCAGTCTGAGTCTGGCTGATTGCAGATACCATCCCCTACTCCAGCGTGAGTTCGGCCTGTAAATACTTACCATGCCTTTTGACTCTTTTCTCCTGGAGAGGTTAAACTATTAGTCATGAACCTAAAAATATGTAACAAATTGCAAGAATAAGTAGTGGCATATCTTCACCCATAATATTCTCACCCTAGACTGAGTCTTGATACTAGCTTTATTATAAATGTATATGGATATAACTGTGTGAACATAGTAGGAATACAGGAAATATGAAGACACTTTTGAATCCTCAAAATTTATTTTAGGACTCAGACCTGAAGAGTTCCCTCTTATGTAATTAAGTTACTTAAGAAAACGAGGACAGGCCTTGCCAGAACAGATCTTTGGGAGTCCTCATTGCTGGCTGTTTTATGTGTTCACTCATGTTAGGGGCTTTGGTTTTTTGCATTCATTATGTTTGGTATTGGCCAGTGTCCATGGGGTGGCTTAACAGAATGCAGAGGGTATCTTTTACTTTAAAATTTGTTCTGTTTTGTGTCCGCATAAAAATAAAGTTTTCAAAAACTGCTAAAAATAGCAGAATCATAACCATTTTTAAAACTTAGAAACCCAGAAATAGAGGAAGTAGATGAGACTGACACTGCAAAAGCCACCTTCCTTCTGTGCAGGCCATCAGTTGGGAATAGTCGTGGGAGCAGCTATCAGAAGGTATCTGTTGCTTTTACGCTGGCAGCACAGCACAATTTTAGCAGCTGGTGATTAAACTTTGTAAATTTTTCAACAAATACACATAGATCTACAAAAATTAAGGAGGCATATGAAAAAAATACAGTCTGAACATTACTTCCCATCTCTCTTTATATGCTTTTTACCCAGAATGGCTGGTACCTCACTAAGAAAGTTGTCTTTGGGGTCTGGAAGTATATCAGAGCTGCCTCTGGCACAGCACTGTGTGTGGAGGAGGGGTGCTGCTTGGAATTAATGCTGCCATGAGGCCCCCTATCAATGACATACTCTGTCTTAGGTTCATAGGGCTGCTGTACCAAAATACCACAAGGTGGGTGGCTTTAAAGAGTAGAAATGTATTTCTGGAGGTTAGACATGCATATCAGAGTATCGGCCACATTGACTCCTTCTGAGGGCTTCAGGAGAAGAACTGTGCCATGTCTCTCCTAGTTTCTGGTGACTGCTGGAAATCCTTGGTGTTTCTTCGCTGCTTATGCGTGCACCCGCCTCCCCCGCCTCACGGTGTCTGTCTGCTCCCTGTGTGTGTCTTTGTCTTCCCCTTTCATAAGACACCACTCAGAAGGTATTAGGACCCACCTTACTCGCTATGACCTCATTAGTTAACTGGTGATATCTGCACAGAAAAACCTTTTTCCCCAAGCAAGGTCACATTCGCAGGTACAGTGGTTAGGACTTAAACAGAATTTTTTTTGTGGGGGACACAGTTCGATCTATAATATTGGCTGTGATGGAATCCTGTTTCATTCCTTACCTAATTGCAAATTATGAGGAACTTTGAGTATATAAAGGACCCCGAGTGGCACACACAGTCTGCACTTGACTGTTCACCCACAGGTTGGCAGTTCATACCCGCCCAGCGGCTCCATAGAAGAAAGGCCTGGCGATCTGCTTCCATAAAGATTATAGCCAAGAATGTGGGGGCTGCCAGGAGTCAGAATCAACTCGATGACAGTGTGCTTGGGGATATATGATGTGGATAACTTCAGTAGTGATCGCGAACCAGAATGAA
Organism: Elephas maximus indicus; assembly: GCF_024166365.1. NCBI lineage: Eukaryota > Metazoa > Chordata > Mammalia > Proboscidea > Elephantidae > Elephas > Elephas maximus. Next base: position 45,721,040 of record NC_064838.1, read on the forward strand.
AAGCCTCCAAGTTTACAGATTTGAGAGAGGAGAGTGCGTCATTTGTTAATCATGTTGCCTTTGACAGGAGGGAGTCCGCATGGAAGAAATAGTTGAAGGTTGTACTGGAGCCCTTCACATCCTGGCTCGGGATGTTCACAACCGAATTGTAATCAGAGGACTAAATACCATTCCGTTGTTTGTGCAGGTATGTTGATTTTAAGTGAGGTGTCGATCTTATGTGTCAGTAAAATTTCAGGATTTTAGTGGTCAGCAGAATTTCAGAAAATTGAAGACTAAAACAGGGGGACTAGCATTTAACATTTCACCTGTTATCACCATTTTAAGATAGTAACCCTGCCCAGGCCCCCTGCCAAAGTACAAAAAATAGAATATCAGTATGTGGTTTCCCTTTAAGTTGAATAGCTAATTTTATGAAAGTTCTCCATTTTTCTTGGGCAGTAAAGGGAGGAACTTGAGGACTAACTAGAGCCTCATGAAGAGGGAGGGGACTTTTATACTCCAGTTTTCGGAGTATTCAGTGTTGGAGAGAGGTGAGCTGGCCTGGGCTGCTGGGGCACAACTCTGGGTTTTCCAAGTTTTATCTCAATTAAAATTGTTTCAGAAGAAAGCATTCATAGCTACAGATATTCTAGAAAACCACTGCTCCAGAGCATTAAACACCCTAGGACATGACTACAGACATTGATTTAATATGAACAGTGCAAATGCCCGTTACACTCCAATTTAGGACAGTTTGCATGCCAGTGGGGTGCTTGCCATGTTGTAACTTTAGATTTAATTAGTTTTTGTTTGGGTTGTGTTTTCTCTTTAGCTACTCTATTCTCCCATTGAAAATATCCAAAGAGTAGCTGCAGGGGTCCTCTGTGAACTAGCTCAGGACAAGGAGGCTGCAGAAGCTATTGAAGCTGAGGGAGCCACAGCTCCTCTGACAGAATTGCTTCACTCTAGGAATGAAGGTGTGGGTAAGTAGAAAAGGAAGCAAAGCCTTTAGCGGGTATGCACAGCGAAACCTCAGCGTCTCCTCAAGGGTTTTTTCCCCTGCTCTCCCAGCGACATATGCAGCTGCTGTTTTGTTCCGAATGTCTGAGGACAAGCCACAGGATTACAAGAAACGGCTTTCAGTTGAGCTGACCAGTTCTCTCTTCAGAACGGAGCCGATGGCTTGGAATGAGGTAGGCAGTGTGAGCACCTTTATTCAATAGTTCGTTAGAGCAAGTAAGGCATCTTTTTGTTCTATTCCCTCAAAACACTCAGCACACATGCATTCGTACTGACTGTCCTTGGCTTGAATGTTCATTCTTTATGCTATCCAGCAACTCAGCAACTGCTGTTGGATGAACTACAAGCTTTAAACAGTCTGTTCAGAGTCATTACAAACAGTTGTGCTACTTAACATTAAAATTCATAAAGTACATAGATGAAAATGTTCATCAGATTGAAGGTTTTTCAAAAGTATGTAAAGAAGGAGGCAGTCTTAGTGTTGATTAGAGCCTAAATTAGCACTGCCGTCTTGGAGGTCAATTTGATAGTTTGTTTTTAATGCTCATCTAGTCATCTCTTTTTCTTCTTGGAATTTCTACTATGAATTTGTCCTCCATGTATACCCAAGAGGTCTTCATTCAAACAGTTTCTAATAAAATTGGAGCCACCCTGAAAGTTTATTTAACTGATTCAGTGGATTATATTTGCTGAATGACTGGCAAGAGATCCTGTATATTGGGGCGGGGGGGGGGGGGGCAAATTGCCAAACAGTGAGTAATTTGTTAGTTGGGTTTTTCGTAGGCATCTTATTAACATGTCCAAACTTGAGCTCTGAACTTTCCCCATCCACGCTTTCTTAAACCTGTGTCTCGTAGTCTGCTTCCTAGTTAATGGCAACTTTGTCATTCCAGTTGATCAGAAGTCTTGGAGTCATCCTTGGCTGTTCTTTCCTTCCTATAACATATCCTGTCAGCAATTCCTGTTGGCTCTGCCTTAGATCTGACCATCTTCTAAATAACCTCTGCTGCATCTATCTTGTTCCAGCCACCATTATCTTTTAAGTGGTTGTCTTGTTTCTCTTTCACCTCCTCCCCCAGCCCCCAGTCTGTTCTCATCATAGTTGCTAGAGTGATTTTGTTTAAATGTAAAGCAGCAAACTCTTCAGGTCTTTAGATTGAATAAGCTGTTTTATAAAAACACTGCATTTCCTTCATTGGACGGGTGGATTTGGGCACCAGGGTCCAAAGGAGATGGCAGTATTGGGTTATCATCTCACCCAGTGACCTACCAGGCCTTGCATGCTGCCCCTCACTGCTTCACCTCATGCCTTCCTACTCCCTTCATTTATTCTGCTCCAGCCACACAGCTGCTCTTCTGCTTTGTCTCTTCCCACTAGAATGTCAGCTACTGGGGGCAATGCTTTTCCCTATTTATTTGCTGTTGTGTCGTCTACCACCTGGCACGTAGGTGCTTAATACGTATTTGCAAATGGAAAGTTAACATGTTTCAAAAACATTAGAGAGTATAAGTTGATTTTTATTTTGCTGTTTTCTTCCTTGTACCTGTTTCTCTAGACTGCTGACCTTGGACTTGATATTGGTGCCCAGGGAGAGCCCCTTGGATATCGCCAGGATGGTATGTGTCTTGTATTTCTCAGCTAACTCCAGATCAAACTAAAATTCTAAAGCTCTATTGAAAGAGCCAGTTTGCTCATCTGGGAAACCAGTGTTGGTGGCAAAGTCAGTGGCTGCAGTTAAAGCTAGTTCTTTGTAATTCCAGAGTCAGCGACAGTATCTTTAATGGAGCATAGGGAATTCAGAGCCACACACTGAGCCGGCAACAGGGTTGCACCAACAAATAACATGTTACTACTGCTGGACCTTTGCAGTGCAGGATGCTACAGTTGGCATGGCTTTTTATTTACATTTTGGTCAGAGAACCTGTAATACCTGTGTTTACAGTCTACCCAGGGAAGTGAGAATATGGGAACTCCCATCTCAACCTCAGATCTGCAGTGGATATTTACGTGGTTGTATTCCCATGGGTTATTTTCTGAACAGTTAAGTCAAATCTGGGTGATGGAGGATGGGGTAGACTACTAAGAGCTGTAACTTCATTTTAAATATATAATCTAGCCTGGCTTTACCTAATTAGCAAACACTTAAAGCTCATAGGCTTCTTACTTTCATAGGTATGTTAATAAATCAACCCTTAATATGAAACATGTAAAGGTTTCATTGGAAACCGTGAGCTTTTTTAGTACTTTTGTGGGTATCATCTGGGCTTTTCAGCTGGTAGATTACATCTACCAGATTTCTTATTTGTTAGTGGCTAGATCTCCTGCCCATGACTTTCTGTTGCCTGGGTGGTCAGGCACACAGTAGATTGCTGCTGCTCCCAGGACCTTCCGTCTCCGCCAGGGTAGAAAACAAAACGTACAGGAGTAGACTCATGGGATGACTGGAACCTACTGGTCTGCCCTGGGTGGAAACATGTCTTGTCTATGTAGCCTCATGGGTGGCCTGGATGTTGTGAGGATTGGCACTGAGCTTGCTTGGTTGAAGAAAGATGTTAAAGAGGCTAGAAAACAGTACTTTGTGACAAGTTTGCTGCTCTTGGGTACTCCCAACTGTGTTAACCTGTATGTCTGTCTTTCCTCTCTCCTTCCCTTTCCCATTTTTTTTGCCACCCCTGGCTTTTCTAGATCCCAGCTATCGTTCTTTCCACTCTGGTGGATATGGCCAGGATGCCTTGGGTATGGACCCCATGATGGAGCATGAAATGGGTGGCCACCACCCTGGTGCTGACTATCCAGTTGATGGGCTGCCAGATCTGGGGCATGCCCAAGACCTCATGGATGGGCTGCCTCCAGGTGACAGCAATCAGCTGGCCTGGTTTGATACTGACCTGTAAATCCTCCTTTAGGTAAGAAGTTAAACAAGCCAGTTGGGTAAATACTTTTACTCTGCCTACAGAACTTCAGAAAGACTTGGTTGGTAGGGTGGGAGTGGTTTAGGCCTAATTGTAAATCTGCCACAAAAACAGATACACTTTGACAGGAGATGTCTTGGAACATTGGAGTGTTCTCAGATTTCTTGTTGTTAAATGGTCATGTGAAAGTTATTAATTTTAATGTTTTTTTTGCCGCAGCTTTTGCAACTTAATATTCAAATGAGTAACATTTGCTGTTGTAAACGTTAATAGCAGCCTTTCTCTCTTTATACAGCTGTATTGTCTGAACTTGCATTGTGATTGGCCTGTAGAGTTGCCGAGAGGGCTCGAGGGGTGGGCTGGTATCTCAGAAAGTGCCTGACACACTAACCAAGCTGAGTTTCCTATGGGAACAACTGAAGTAAACTTTTTGTTCTGGTCCTTTTTGGTCGAGGAGTAACAATACAAATGGATTTTGGGAGTGACTCAAGAAGTGAAGAATGCACAAGAGAATGGATCACGGGATGGAATTTATCAAACCCTAGCCTTGCTTGTTAAATTTTTTTTTTTTAAATATCTGTAATGGTACTGACTTTGCTTGCTTTGAAGTAGTTTTTTAATTTTTTTTTTTTTGCAGTAACTTAGTTTTTTAAGTCTCTTGTAGTGTTAAGTTATAGTGAATACTGCTACAGCAATTTCTAATTTTTAAGAATTGATTAATGGTGTAGAACACTAATTCATAATCACTCTAATTGTAATCTGAATAAAGTGTAACATTGTGTAGCCTTTTTTGTATAAAATAGACAAATAGAAATGGTCCAATTAGTTTCCTTTTTAATATGCTTAAAATAAGCAGGTGGATCTATTTCATGTTTTTGATCAAAAACTTTATTTGGGATATGTATGGGTAGGGGTCAGTAAGAGGTGTTATTTGGAACCCTGTTTTGGACAGTTGCCTTTTATCCCAAAGTTGTTGTAACCTGCTGTGATACAATGCTTCAAGAGAAAATGCGGTTATAAAAAATGGTTCAGAATTAAACTTTTAATTCATTCGATTGTGTCACCTTTTTTTCCTTGTCATCATGTTGTTTGTGAGGGTATCAAGTTTATCTAGTCCACATCATGCTGAGAAAAATACACATGCTAAGTTGTAATGATAGGTCCCTTGCCTCTAGGTCAGATTATTTGCCAGGTTTCTTTAGCACTTGGCCCTAGGTTAAATCACACCAATAAGGTTTTTCAGCTTTGATCATTGTGATTGATTCAGGATTTGTGTGAGAAAGAGAATCCATCATCTCCAGTTGCAGGACTCTGAGCTTCTTCTCTGAAACACATGGGGTCACCATGAGTCACAATTGACTCAGCATCTGGGTTGGGTTTCGAGTCTGTGGCCAAGACTTCTTCCGCCTGGCCTCTTGTTGTGGGCATGTGTATAATTTTGCTCAAATGAGCAAGGGCGCCTCAGTTTAAAGGCATCTAGGGTACTAATCTTTGTACTACAAAGAGCTAAAAAAAAAGGAAAAACTGGCAGCCAAATAGCTATCCCCCCCACCAAGCCCCTGATAGCTTTGTTCCATTAAAATAATGAGAAACTACCTGGATTTAGACTTCAAGCATCTTCACACAAGTTTGTGACAGATTTAGAAAGGGCAGTAACTCCCAACTCCGCTTTGAACTGACAACATGGACACTTAAACCACATCATCTGAACACAGAGTATTAAGGGGGCTGCCTTCCACGTTATCTGCCGGATGACCCTGCCATCGTGGCGGTACGTCTGACATGCTTAGTTCGTCTCTCGGCAGAATCAGATCTGTTAAGACTTGTGTTTTGGTGTTCTGGTTTTTGAAAGAGTGACAGTTTAGTTTTTAGGGAGAGCTTCTTCTAATTTACTGTTTAGTTTACGAAGATACTATCGGATATGCTGAAAATCCGCTTCATTTGGGGAGGACCTTTTGTGATGGCCTTCTGCGTCACAAAACTTCTTCACTGTGTGGTTTAAAATGGGCTTGGAGAAGAAACTATTTCTGTACCTAGTGAGGTGGTAAGTCTCAGATTCTGTTCCTAGTACATGACAGAACCAGACGCTGTTACAAGCTAGGGCTGTTGATGTAGGTTAACAAGTGAGGATGTATACTGAGTGCAGTTTTCAACAAAGAACTGCAGCGGGATGTTTCATTTAAATAACCTTTTAAAACTATGAAACATTTTCAGAACTTTGCCTAAAATCATATTTTTGACATTCCACTTAAAAGCTTAATATGAAAGTTAATCCTAATTTAGCAAGGTGATTATGGAACTTCCTTGGAAATACAAAGGGTGAAGACACTTGAAGGAAGAGAGAAGATGTGCTCTACTAGATGTCAAGACCTACCTGTAAAGGTAGTGTCGGTAACACTGGCACAGGAATGGATATACAGATCAGTGAAAGAATAAGACGTAGGCACATACAGACATTTTAGAGCTAGTATTGCAGGTCAGTGGGAAAAGGGACTTTTCAGTAAAGGTGTAGAACATTTGGGTGGTTATTTAGATAAAGCTGAAATTGGACCCCACTACATACCATATACAAAAACCAGTTCCAAGTGACAGAGACTGAAGGAAAAGCTTAACATAGTCAAATTTATCAAAATGAAGAACACTACAAGCTAAAAAGATAAAGGGAACATGCATAACTGACCAGACTGACATACAGAATATATGAAGAGCTACTGCACATCCACAAGAACATTTTTAAATGGATAATAGACATGAATCTGCATTTCACAGAAGGGGAAAGCGAAATGGCCAAGAAACAAAATTGTGATTGACCTCAGCAATGGCAAATGTATATTAATATTCCAGTAAGCCATTACTCACCCACCAGGTTAGCAAAAATTAAACATTGCAATTACATCGAATGAGGCTTTGGTATTCTTCGAGTAGGCAACAACATATATGCCAGCCCTCGCCCTCCCCCCACCCCCCCCCCCCCCCGCAACTCCGTGAGGAACTTGGACCAGCAGGGCCTGGACTAGGGTGAAGCACTTGGGTAGAACACAAAATTTAGGGATGAGGTGTCAGAAAACTAATACAAAAACATGATCCACAGTGTCAAAAGTTAAATTGAAAGCCTCAAGCCGTACAATGGCTTGATAGGGCACTGTGAAACAGTCCATACTGGACAGCCATGTATCCAATGGCTTTGTTGTGATGTTCATGCAAAAGAATGCCATACTGCTGTCAAAAACTACAGCTTCACACAATAGTATTGGTGTATCTCAAACATCAGGGGGCCCTGGTGGTGCAGTGGTTAAAATGCTTGGGCTGTTAACCAAAAGGTTGGTGGTTCTAACCCACCAGCAGCTCTTCAGGAAAAAGATGTGGAAGTCTGCTTACAGCCTTGAAAACCCTATGTGGCAGTTCTACCCTGTTCTCTAAGGTCACTAGGAGTCAGAATCCACTCAATGGCAGTGGGTTTGGTTTTTGGCTTTGGATCTCAAACATGGAACAGAACCAAATCACAGATGCATGTGGTAGGACTTCATTGATTTAAAAATGGGCAAACTTTTAAGGAAAGCATTCATGGTGGTAAAAAAAAAAAAAAAAAAGGCAAGGAAGTGAATAGAGCACTACAGAACATACCTGGGAAGGGAAGAGTGTAAGAAGCTGGCCAAGTCATTAAAGTTAACATCTACATTTGTTTGCCACCCACTCCTTCCCTCTCTACTGCCCCCCCCCCCCGTATTTTTGTATGCATAGCAGTGCTTAAAAAATACCTCAGGCGAGGGAGCAGTTGGCAAACAGATGTAGGAGGCATGTGCGATATTTGCGTAAAAATATGGTAGACTGCTGAAGAGAAGTGAAGAATCAAATTTTCAACTCCAGAAACCAATGGAAGAGGAAACGGCTTAAATGGAGTGCTGCCCACCCGCATATCTAGCCCACGTGGGTACCTGAGGTGAAGGTGGTAATGAGGAAACGAGAATGGCTCTTCAGGACGGCTTTCCAGTGTGATGATGAGCTTTCTGTTTTCCATTATTCCATTATACTCTAGTTAGAAGACAGCCTTGGGACTTAGAGGTTTGATCCCATTGCGGTGACCACCACTGAGCTGAAGAATGAAGCTCTTCCATGTTGGGAACAGATGTTCTACACATGAGGCTTTGATCTGATTATTTGAATCCTTGACAGAGATCTTGAGAGACAAATATGCTCTTGTTTTGATTAATAAAAACAGAACATCTGAATTGTGCTGTTTGCTTTATAAAGCAAGGAGCTGAGTCAATTGCAGTGCTTTTTTTCCCTGTTAGGCAACAACTTTAACTGCCTTCCCTTGCTTTGAGCGAATCACCCACCTAACTGCAATTACAAAGTGAGGGGAGAGGATGCTGAGAAGACAATGCTTTCTTTTTTCTTACCCATCAGCATTCTATATGGAGTCCTGAGTACTGCTTTAGTGCCCGTTCCACCACCACCCCTAGGACCTCACCCTATGAAACCCCAGTAAGGTAGAGGGAAGTGACACGCCTCACCAGAGCAGAGCAGTGGGTGGTTCTGGCCCAGGAGACAGGCCAAGGAGAGATCTTGGCCCTTTAGATGGGCTCGGATTGTGACCCTGTGCATTTCCAAGGTAGGTTGTGGCAAGAACAGTGAAAGGGCCCTGTGTGGAAATTTACTTTCTCCTGAATTTCCATGTTAGATAAGGCTGATGGAGCTACTTACTGAAGATTTCCTATAAACAGGGCACTGCAGAGCTCTGGTACTTCAGAGAAGGAATACACAAGTTGAACCTCCGTGTCTATCAGCTGTGCGCCTGGGGGCACTCATGCAACCATAGTCCAGCGAAGTGGAGTCCAAGGAGGGGACAGCAGTCTTGCTAAGCTGAATAGATCCAAATTTAGGGAGGCTGAAGCAGCTAGAATGGTTGGGACAGGATATCAGAGGATTGTTTCAAACCACGAAGAACCAAAAAGTCAAAAACAAAAAACCCACTGCCATCGAGTCGTGACCCTATAGGCCAGAATAGAACTGCCCAATTCAGAGAAAAATTCAGATGGCTTTCAGAGACATGAAAATGATGCTCAACCTTCATCCTCACTCAAAAAATAAGTGTGTTTACCTTTGTCCCATCAGCTTGGCAAAGATTCGCATTTTGATAAAAGGCTACTATTACCCAGGGTGTAAGAAAACTGGCCCTGCCACCTGTTTTTGATAGAAGTATAAACTGAAAGACTCTGAAGGGCCAAACACTGCACAATCCCTTCAAGAGGCTCACATATGTGAGAAAAGACCTGGCCATCTCCTGTAAACGATTACGGGCTAGGAAACCATACGGGGCAGTTCTACTCTGTCCTGTGGGGTCGCTATGAGTTGGAATTGACTGGATGGCACACAACAACAAAGATGAATACAAATGGAAGCACATACCATGTGTATTTAACAACACCATAAACAACATAATATAAATCAACAATAAATTACTTTCTATCCTCCTACCTTGGACATGTTACCAGGAGGGATCAGTCACTGGAGAAGGACATCATGCTTGGTAAAGTAGAGGGTCAGGGAAAAAGAGGAAGACCCTCAACGAGATGGATTGACACAGTGGCTGCAACAATGGGCTCTAACAGCAACGACTGTGAGGATGGCGCAGGACTAGGCAGTGTTTTGTTGTACATAGGGGTTGCTATGAGTTGGAACTGACTCAATGGCACCTAACAGTAAGCACCTTGACAAACGCTTTCCTAATGATAAAACTGAAAAACATAAAGCCATAGTTTTTATACTGACTGAAATTCAGCAGAATATCAAAAGATGAGTAAATTTAATTTTCATTGTGCATGTTTGGGTATTCTGCTGATGTGCCAATGATATTTAGATGAGTAATAAAAGACCTACATAATTCACTTAAAATTCATGTTTTCTTGCCTTTATTTTAGCAAAATCACTATGTTGTTATAATCAATAACATAATCAATGTAATTTTTGTCCTGACGATCTGAAGATTAAAATGAGGTGTATTCAAGTATACAATACCTGAATATATTTTTACAAAAAATATAAATTAAATGTAAAAAATTGAAAATTTACAATTATTATGTGTTCCAAGAGTTACTTTTCCTCTAAAATATTCAAAATATAAAAATTAAAAAGCAGGATACAAGTAATGAACATCAAATTTTAAAGCAAAATTATTTAAATAGGAAATTCTCATTTATCTTTTCGGGAATTTCATTAAATCTTCCCATTTTCATAAAAATCATCTGTAAATCTGGCTTTCAATGTCCCTCTAACCCGTCGCCATCAAGTTGATTCCAACTCATAGTGACCCTATTGGACAGAGTAGAACTGCCCCATAGCGTTTCCAAGGAGCACTTGGTGGACTTGAACTTGCCGGACTTTTTTTTAAATTGTGCTTTAGATGAAAGTTTACAAGCTCAAGTTAACTTCTCATCCAAAAATTCGTACACATATTGTTATGTGACATTAGTTGCAACCCCTATAATGTGATGTGACAGCACACTCCCCTTTTCTACCCACATTGCCTGTGTCCATTCCACCTTTCTGCCTTCTAATCCCACTTCCAGACAAGAGCTGCCCATTTAGTTTTGTGTATGTACTTGAACTAAGAAGCACACTCTTCACGTGTATTATTTTGTGTTTTATAGTCCAGTACAATCTTTGAAGAGTTGGCTTCAGGAATGGTTTTGGTTCTGGGTTAACAGTCCAGGGGCCATGTCTTTGGGGGTTCCTCTAGTCTCAGTCAGACCATTAAGTCTGGTCTTTTTACGAGCATTTGAGTTCTGTGCTCCACTTCTCTCCTGCTCGGTCAGGGACTCTGTCGTGTTCCCTGTCAGGGCGGCAAGTGGTGGTAGCCGGGCACCATCTAATTCTCCTTGTCTCAGGCTGATAGAGTCTCTGGTTTATGTGGCCCTTTTGTCTCTTGGCCTCATATTTTCCTTGTGTCTTTGGTGTTCTTCATTCTCCTTTGGTTCCAGGTGGGTTGGGACCAACTGATGCATGTTAGATGGCCGCTGGCAAGCTTTTAAGACCCAGACATCACTCACCAAAGTGGGATGCAGAATATTTTCTTAATAAACTCTGTTATGACAATTGGCTTAGGTGTCCCCTGAAACCATGGTCCCCAGACCCCAACCCTGTTACTCTGTCCCTTGAAGTGTTTGGTTGTATTCAGGAAACTTCTTAGCTTTTGGTTTAGTCCAGTTGTGCTGACTTCCCCTGTGTTGTGCATTGTCTTTCCCTTCACCTAAGATAATTCTTGTCCACTATCTAGTGAATTCCCTTCTCCCTCCTTCCCGACCCTTGTAACCATCAAAGAATGTTTTCTTCTCTGTTTAAACCTTTTCTTGAGTTCTTATAATAGTGGTCTCGTACAATATTTGTCCTTTTGTGACTAATTTCACTCAGCATAATGCCTTCCAGATTCATCCACGCTGTGAGATGTTTCACGGATTCTTCATTGTTTTTTATCGTTGCATAGTATTCCATTGTGTATATATGCCATAATTTGTTTATCCATTTGTCTGCTATGGGCACCTAGGTTGTTTCCATCTTTTGGCTATTGTGAACAGTGCTGCAGTGAACATGGATGTGCATATATCTGTTCGTGTAAAGGCTCTTATTTCTCTAGGATATATTCCAAGGAGTGGGATAGCTGGATTGTATGGTACTTCTATTTCTAGCTTTTTAAGGAAGCGCCAAATCATTTTCCAAAGTGGTTGTACCATTTTCCATTCCCACCAGCAGTGTATAAGTGTTCCAGTCTCTCCACAACCTCTCCAGATTTATTATTTTGTGTTTTTTGGATTAATGCTAGCCTTGTTGGGGTGTGATGGTATCTCATTGTAGTTGATCTGCATTTCTCTAATGGCTAATGATCGTGAGCATTTCCTCATGTATCTCTTAGCTGCCTGATAATGTCTTCTTTAGTGAAGTGCCTGTTCATATCCTTTGGCCATTTTTTAACTGGGTTGTCTTTTTGTTGTTGAGGTTTTGTGGTATCTTGTAGATTTTAGAGATTAGACCTGATCAGGTATGTCGTAGCCAAAAACTTTTTCCCAAACTGTAGGTTGTCTTTTTACTCTTTCGGTGAAGTCTTTTGATGGGCGTAAGCATTTGATTTTTAGGAACTCCCAGTTATGCAGTTCCTCTTTTGGTATTTGTGCATTGTTAGTTATGGTTTGTATTCTGTTTATGCTGTGTGTTAGAGGGCTCCTAGCGTTGTCCCTATTTGTTCTTCCATGATCTTTATCGTTTTAGATTTTATATTTAAGTCTTTGATCTATTTTGAGTTAGTTTTTGCACATGGCGTGAGGTATGGGTCTAGTTTCATTTTTTTGCAGATGGATATCCAGTTATGCCAGCATCATTTGTTAAAGAGACTGTCTTTCCTCATTTAACAGACTTTGGGCCTTTGTCAAATATTAGCTACTCGTAGGTGGATGAATTTACGTCTGGATTCTCAATTCTGTTCCACTTGTCTCTGTATCTGTTGTTGTACCAGCACCAAGCTGTTTTGACTATCATGGTGGTATAACAGGTTCTAAAATCAGGTAGTGTGAGGCCTCCTAATTTGTTCTTCTTCTTCAGTAATGCTTACTTATCTGGGGCCTCTTCCCTTTCCATATGAAGCTGGTGATTTGTTTCTTCATCTCTTTAAAAAATGTCATTAAAATTTGGATCGGGATTGCATTTCCATCTGCTAACCTTTTGGTTAGCAGCCGAGCTCTTAGCCACTACACCACCAGGACTCCAATGCCCCTCTAGTTGCTAATATAAAGAATTGGTATCAGTGCCTCACGTATTACATCAAAATCTAAGTATCTTCAAATTTAAGAGTAACATGACATTTACTATTGCAAAATATCCCTCAACCACTATTTACAACTGCTGTGAAATCATGTTAATTAATGAACTGCAAACTGGAACACAAGGGTAAAAAAGGGGAGGGGGTGCTTAGCACTATGGGAAGTAACACGTCCTTATATAAGAACATTATGCATTCACACCACACCATAGGAAGGATTTGAAAGTAAATACATTTCTAATTTCTCTTTCCTCACTGCTTCTGTGGCTCAGATCCTTCCCCTTCTAAGCAGTGTGTCCAACTCCAGTGAGTCAGCAGTACCATACACCTTCAGGTATTTGGATGCTGTTACCTTTAGTTTCAAGGATCTGGGGGAAGAGGTGTGAAGAAGTGTTTCCTTGGGGCCCAAATGATGTCCTCAAGAACTCGGGGTTACTGTTACCGGTTACACTAGGCCACTGCTGAATGCCAGACCCCAGCTGACAGAGGCATCCAAGCATTCTCTGAGAGTTTTACTTTTGTATGGGGTTGGGATGCTCTAAAGCAGGGATTGGCAAACGTTTGGCCCGGGAGCTTCCAATATGACCCTGCTGCAGAAGCTTGCCAACCCCGCTCTAAAATATGGAATCCAGATCAGGGCCCTCTTGCCTGGTCAAAGGGCGGTATTACCCTTTAACAAGGCAGTTCTCCTCAGAATTTATCCAAAGTGTGCTTACGCAGAAGTATGTACAAGGGTATTCATGCAGCACTGTTGGTAACAGCAACCCAAACAGCCACCAATAAGGGACTAGTTAAAGTGTACACCCACCCACTTAGTGGACCACTCTGCAGCCAAAAGGGGGGGGGGGGGACTAAAAAGCTCTGTGCTTTGATATAATCTTCAAAATATATTGTTAAGCAGAAAAAGCAAGGAGCAGAGCAGAACTCACAGCTGTTACCATTTGGGTTAGAAAAGTGAGGGGGGGTAGAATATAGCTATAAAGACATATATGCATAGACTGTCCCCAGATACATATAGGGACACTGGTGACACTGGGCATGTGTGGAAGGAGACTAAAGCAGGGAGAAGGACTGACTGCAATGGGAGGGAGATCTATTTTCTGCTTACATCTTTTGGTGGCATTTGAGTCTCTTACCACTCTCATGGGTTGAGTATTACTGACTCAGCAAAACACATTATTAAGAAACCCAATGAATGCATTTGTCCTCTACCACCTTGAAATCAAGCCTCAGGTGAGAGAGGCCCAAGGCGGGACTGAAAGTTCAGTCTTGCTTGTAGGCCCTATCACAAGTCCCCCTCCACCAGCTGTTGCTCCTTGCTCCTTCTCAGCTCCACTGAAGCTAGTTTTGCCCCCAGCCATCAGCCTCCAGACAGTTCCAAGGGTCAAGCCTCTTCCTTTGGGCTGTTCCTTCTCTTACTACATGTTCCTCCCTGAGGCCCCTACCTTGGCGCCCCTGTATATGTTGGGGTGGATTATTCCTACGTCACTGTATTTTTCAGTTGCCTGGGAAGGAGAGAAATGGCCATTTTGCGCCAAGTGAGGCAGGAGTGACCCACATTGGATGCTCATTACTCACCTTGGACAAGAGCCTAAGCCACCCAGAGCCCTGAGTCTCTGAGCTAGAACACAGGAATAATGTCTGCCCTCCTTCAAAGAACTGATGTCAGGACCTCATGAGGTAATATGGTTAATGGGAAAAGCTAGACAAATGCAACGAACATAACTGAGTAACCTGTTGCCACATCCCACAGGCTCCCGTATTATCATCTAGACCCACCTCCCTAACTGCCCCAGATGACAGTCAACTGTCCCCAGGACACTTGTGGCCAGAGTCACACCAGATGGCTCTCCACAGACAGGGGCCAGCTTAGGCTGTAAGTGAGGGCAGGTCTTGAAGCTTTGGACCTGCGGTTAGTGGAGGGAGAGAAGGTAGCCCTGTGTGCCTACTCACCTGGTCCCCTCCTGCCCCTAGTGCTCCTGCTGCCTCCTTTGCTTCCTACCCCTGCACCTCCACTGACCACCAGCCATCCCAGGAGAGGCTCAGCCAGTGGTGTAGGTGCTCAGAGAGCAAACCACTGAAGCTAGGTGGTGGGAGGAAGAGGCATGTCCATGGGGCCTCAGCCTCCCTCTGCCCAGCCAGCCCACTTGCATCCCTCACCTTTGGGCTCACTGGAACTGGGCTGCGGCTCTCCCTACAGCACCTTCATGAGAATTTAGAAATTATTCCCTTCCCCCAAGGACGGAGCCCATGCCAGGGTATAGGCTTGGCACGTGACGCATGGCACCCTTGGCTGGGCGCCCCTGGTTGGTGTGGTAGAGTGACTTGGGACCCTCATTTCCTTGCCCCTTGCCTACCCAGATGTGTCCTTTTCCAAACAGGTAGCTGTTGCACTGAAGCCCACCTGGAGTTGGGGTAATGTTTGTCAGGGACAAATCCCCCTTCTGAGAAGCACAGAGCATTTGAGCTGGGAGGGGGTTAGTACCCACAAATCTAGTCTAGCCCTTTCATTTTGCAGATAAGGAAACTGAGGCCTGAGAAAGGCCAAGGGATGGCTTCAACTTCTCAACTGACTTGAGATTTCCAGGACTCAGTACTGCCCTTTAGTCCAGATCCACCAGGAAGCCTTCCTCAGGACAACAGCCCAGAATCCTTCCACAGTGCCCACCACATAGTCTCATGGGTTATTCCTACAGAGGAGAGCTAAGGGCATCCCTGAGGGCACATGAGGAAGCTGGGTGGGTTTCAGGGATAAGGGGGTACACGGTAGAAGGCAGGAAACTGAAAACCAAACCCATTGCCATCGAGTTGATTCTGACCCATAGTGGCCCTAAAAGACAGATTAGAACTGCCCCATAGGGTTTCCAAGGAGGAGCTGGTGGATTCGACCTGCTGACCTTTTCGTTAGCAGCCGTGCTCTTAACAAGTGTGCCACCAGGGCTCCAGAAGATGGAAGGGGTAGGCAAACCTTCCAGGAAGCCAGCTTTCCACCAGCATTCTGTATTCCTTTAGGCAAACTTTTAATGACCTGTGCCTGCCAGTGGAGCCCCTCCCAGCGGTCCCCAGAATTCTTGGAATCAGTTTATCCCTTAAAGGAAAAAAAGCCAGGCTGGGAAAGAGGCAGGAAGACAGAGGCTAAAAGGTAAGTTCCACTGGCTTGCTCTGGAGGCCAGCCGCAGCCCAGAGAGCATGCATGCCCGATCCTGCCTCTTAGATCTTCCCCAGAGAGAGACGCTCACTGACGCCCCGGATGAGGAATGCGGTGCCTCGTCCAAGGAGGCCTGCCCAGCCCACGCAGACAGGGACATTTTGGAGAACAGAGAGCAAACCTGGCCTTCCCAGATGCATCCCACAGGAACCAGGAAGAACATTCTGCGTCCGTTTTCTAGGGCCCAGGGTTAGTGAGTGCACCTCAGCCAGAAGGTTCTGGGTTCAGCTGACTTTATTAAGTCCAGAATATAGCCCTTAGCAAGGGACAGCTGTGGTGGTGATGTGCCGACGGCATTTCGGAGCTGACCTTGCCTGTGCAGCCTAGGGTTGGGGTCGCAGGATGGGCCTGTGCAGACTGCCTTCTCACTTAGTGGCCAGCAGCTGTGAGGATTTCCAGGGCCAAGGAAGTCATTGCACTGTCGGTAGACGAACTGTGAGAAAACCAAAGTAGAAACACTTACTAGGCATCTCCAGGTAAAATGCCCCCACCCCTTTCAAAGGGGCTGGCCTCTTTTGCACCCAAGTACCTGATGGAGCAGCTCTTTCCTGCAGCTGAAATGTGCATCATCTTGGGAAGCTGAAGGAGGAAACCCAGGCTCCCAAGCCATAAGGTGAAAACCTCACCCCAGTCCCAGCCTCTAAGCTAGGCTTGAGCACCTGGCTCTGGCTACCACGCAGCATCTGAACCACCTTGGCTGGGAGCACTGACCCTGACTGTATGGATGTCTCAGACCAACAGCAGCCAGAGCCCAGCATGCCTGCTCAGCTCCTGCCTGGAGCCAACTTATGTAAAATGACAAAGACCCTAGACCCTCTCAGGCAGGACCCCATCTCCAAACACTGACCACTCTGTGCCACAGTACTGCTTCCTGGACAGTCAGCCAGGACCTCTGGGTTTCTTATTCTCGTAGGTGTGGATGTACAACTGAAAAAAAAACCCACTGCTGTCAAGTTGATTCCGACTCATAGCGACCCTATAGGACAGAGTAGAACTGCCCCTATAGGGTTTCCAAGGAGCGGCTGGTGGATTTAAACTGCTGACCTTTTGGTTAGCAGCCAAGCTCTTAACCACTGTGCCACCAGGGTTCCAGATGTGCCACTAAGAGCTTCATATGGAAACTTTGTTACCAGAGCAAAGCAAATTGTTTGAAACACATTTAAACCCGTGCCTTCACAATTGTTAGGAGGAGTACTGGGGCGGTGCAAATGGTTAACACGTATGGCAGCTAACCAAAAAACTGGAGGTTCCAAAGCACCTTGGAGGCACCTTGGAAGAAAGGCCTGGCAATCTACTTCCAAAAAATCAGCCACTGAAAACCTTACGGAGCGCAGTTCTACTCTGACACACATGGGGTTGCTAGGAGTTGGAGTCAACTCCATGGCGACTGGCTGGTTGGTTGGTTGGTTGGTTGGAACAACTGTTAGCAAAGAAAGAAGGACGCTCAGATAGCAATGCCCCTTGAAGTATAAAATTAGCTTGTGACACACTCCTGAGTGCCCAGAAGTAGAGCTGTTGCCAAATAAATGAGTGAGGGCTGCATAAAAGACATGGGTTGCAGTGAAACGGGGCTGCGGCTGAAGACTGCAGCCAGAGGTGGTGCTACACATTCCTGCTCTGTTGACCAAAGGTCCCGCCTGATCCCTGCTGAGTCTAGGCTAGTCTGCCCATCCCGCCCACCAGGGCAGCCCCAGAGGGCCCAGTGACTGAGAACACTGCCTTCCATTCATTCTGGTTGGGCCATCTGAACAAAGTGCAAAGGAGACTCCTTCACAGTGACAACAGTGACAAACTCCCTACCCAACCTTAGGTCTGCCTGATGTAGATGTTGCAGTTGCTATATTTGGTGTGGATGCAGGAGAGGCCACCAGCCTCACGGGACACTGAGCTTGTTTTTTTATACGTTGAGTCCACCTCTCTCCCACACTGGCCCAGCAAGGGGGTGTGCTAGCTTTGGCACAAAGGCTTGATGAGGAGCCCCACAAAGCAGGCACCCGGAGACGAGGGCTCTCGAGCTGTCTGCAAAACTGCTGCGACCAGATGGTTTTCCCCATCTCCCCTTCCCCTCTTTCGGCACGTATCTGCTCAGGGTGGCTTCATCAAGCCTGTTTGCACAAGGCTGGAGGGGGGGGTCCCTGGGGATGGACGTCACATGCTCTTCACAAACCCGACGCTTTTATACCACGAGTGGCCCAGTGGGGTGAGGAGTGGCCCTTCACATCAAAGTCAGCCTCACCCACCCTCGCCTCACAGAAAACCATGGGTAAGAACCCACTTCTCTGGCTTAAGCTAAAGCCTCAGAGGTGGTGAGTTCTTCTCCTCCCTCCATTCGCACAATCCAGGATTAATGCAAAACAGGCTGGTGGAGATGAGCCTTCCCTGTGGATGCACCTTCTCAACAACTCCCCAGCCACACGTTTGCCTTCAAATTAAAACCAAACTCAATTAAGAAAACAATTTCACTTATAACAGCACCTAAAAGAATAAAATACCTAGGAATAAATTTAAACAAGGAGGTGAAAGATTTATACACCGAAAACTATACAACGTTGCTGGTAGAAATTAAAGGATATCTAAATAAATAAAAGACATCCTGTGTTCATGGACTGGAGGACTTGATATTGTCAAGATGTCAATACTACCCAAAGTGATACATAGATTCAATGCCAAAAAAAACCAAACCAAACCCAGTGCCATCGAGTCAATTCTGACTCACAGCGACCCTATAGGACAGAGTAGAACTACCCCATAGAGTTTCTAAGGAGCACCTCGCAGATTCGAACTACTGACCCTTTGGTTAGCAGCCGTAGCACTTAACCACTACGCCACCAGGGTTTCCAGATTCAATGCCATCACTATCAAAATTCCAACAGTCTTTTTGCAGAAATGGAAAAGCCAATGCCTAAATTCATGCAGAATTGCAAGGGGCCCCAAATAGCCAAAACAATTTTGAAAAAGAAGAACAAAGTAGGAGGGCTTGTACTTCCTGATTTAAAAACTTATCACAAAGCTACAGCAATCAAAACAGTAGAGTACTGATAAAAAGACAGATACATAGACCAACAGAAGAGACTTGAGACTCAGAAATAAAGCCATACATCAATGGCCAATTGATTTTCAACGAGAGTGCCAACTACATTCAATGAGGAAAGAACAGTCTGTTCAACAAATGGTGCTGGGACTATTGGATTTCCACATGCAGAAGAATTAAATTTGATACCTCTTTCATACCCTTTAAGAAAATTAACTCAAAATGGATCAATGGCCTAAATATAAGATCTAAAATCATAAAACTTGCAGAAGAAAACACAGTTAGTGGTAAACTTTCAGGATCTTGTATTTGGCAAAGGGTTCTTAGATATGATACCACATCACAAACAAAAGAAAAAACAGATAAACTGGACTTCATCAAGTTAAAAAACTTTCTTCTGCATGTTTTAATGCTCTATTCATCATGCAAATGTCCGTATTCTTAAATCATTATGTAGCTTTCTTTGCTTAAAAAAAAACTTCGGTGCTTCGAAGGACACCATCAAGAAAGTAAGAAGATTTACATAAATAAATAAATCCTCAATTTTATCTGGAACGGCAAGAGGCCCTGAACAGCCAAAGCAATGTTGAAAGAGAAGAACAAAGTAGGAGGACTTACATTTCCTGACTTTAAAACCTACGATCTATACAGCTCAAGTAATCAAAACAGCCCAGTACTGGTATAATCAACACAGACCAATGCAATAGAACTGAGAGTCCGAAATAAACCCACACATCTATGGTCAACTGATTTTTGACAAGGGCACTAAGTCTATTCGATGGGGAAAGAAGAGTCTCTTCAATAAATGGTGCAGGGAAAATTGGATTTCCACGTGCAGAAAAATGAAACAGGATCCATGCTTCATCCGATATACAAAAACAAATTCAAAATGGATTAAGGACCTAAATGTACAAACCAAAACCATAAAATTCTTAGAACAAGAAGCAGGGAAAATGCTGTCAGGCTTAACTTTCAACAATAAATTATCTAATAACAAAAGCACAAAAAGCAAAAGAAAAAATAAATAAATGGGACCCCATAAAAATTAAAAAACTTGTGACCATCAAAAGACTTTACCAAAGAAGTGAAAAGACAAGCTACTGATGGGTGAATATCTTCGAAAGCATAGATTTGACAAGAATCTAATAAACAAAAAATATATATAAAACTTCGATAACTTAAAAAAAAGACAATTAACCCAGTCATAAAATGGGCAAAAAACTTGAATAGACATCTCACCAGGTAGGACATTCAAATGGTCACCAAACATGAAAAGACACTCAGCATCATTAGCCATCAGAGAGTTGAAATCGAAACCACAATGAGATACCATTTCACTCCCACTAGCACGGTTAAGATTAAAAACAAAATGAAACAAAACAAAAACCCAGAAAATAACATACTGGTGAGGATTGTGGGGAAATTGCAACCCTTATTCATTGCTGGTGGGAATGCAAAATGGTACAGCTGTTGGGGAAAACAGTGTGGCAGTTCCTCAAAAAATTAAAAATAGAACTACCATATGACCCAACAATTCTACTCCTAGGTATAAGACTTGAAAGCAGAGACTCAAAAAGAGGCTTGTACACCAATGTCCACTGCAGCACTATGCACGATAGCCAAGAGTTGGAAACAACCTAAATGCCCATAAACAAATGAATGGATAAACAAAATGTGGTATATGTGTACAATGTAATACTACTCAGCCAGCAGGAGAAATGAAGTCTTGATACATGCTGTAATATGGATGGAGCTGGAAGCCATTATGCTGAGTGAAATAAGTCAATCACAAAAGGACCAATGTCGTATGTCTTTACTTATTTAAAAAGACAAGAAAGGGCAAATGTATAGAGAGCAAAGTTTATTAGTGGTTACCGGGGTGGAAGGGAGGGGGAAAAGGTGAATTTAACGGTGATGGAAATATCATGTTGATCAAGGGTAGGGTTGCATAGTCGATTATTGGAATTGCTGTCAATAAGTTGTATACTCATAAAAAGCTGAATTAGCAAAAGCTGTGTGATAGATATATTTACAACAATGACTAAAAAGAGGAGTTGCTGAGGCTGCTAAAGTCCAGGCAAAAGCCTCATGGGATTTGGTTTCTTGGGTTGAAAGTTTAGTGTCATGGTTTCATGGGACATCCCAGTTAATTGGCCTAATAACAAGTTTAGTGCCTCTGTTCTACCTCTTAGTTCTATGTAGTGCCCGGAGTCTTAAAAGCCCACAAGGCCATCCAAGGCACACCTTGGATGTTCACCTGGGGCAACAGAGGAGGGAGGAGAGTCAGGGATGGGAAGAGGATATGAAATGTGTGGCTAATTGCCTCCATGAATAACTGCCTCCTTTGCCATAAGCCCAGAACTGGATGGTGTCCAGCTACCATTACTGCACATTTTGATCAAAGATTCCACAGAAGAATCCTGATCAAAAGGAAGAAATGCAGAACAGAATTTCAAATTCTCATGGATTCTAGACTTTCTGGAGCCATGGAAGGGTGGATAAATCCCTGAAACTATTGCCCTGAGATATTCATTACACCTTAAACCAAATACATCCCCTGAAGTCATTTTAAAACCTAACAATTGTTTAGCTTAACTAGTAAAAAAAATAGTTTGCCTTGAGCAGTACGCTCTTTTAAGAAGTATCTATAAGGGCTCAAATTGACAAGAGCAACTGAAAAGATTAGACAGGAACCTTAGGGGGCAGTGAGTTTATGTTAATGAGGAACAACTCAAAAAAAGAGGGTGGGAATGGTTGCCCAACTCAAAGAATGTAATCAATGTCACTAAATGATATATGTTGAAACTGTTGGGTTGGTGCATGTTTTGCCTGATAGTCTCAACAACAACAAAATAAATAAGATTTAGAAAAAAAGAAGTGAAAAAACAACCCACAGAACAGGAGAAACTTTTTGCCAAATCATTGTCTAATAAAGGACTTGTATCTAAAACATATAATAAACTCTTACAACTCAATCATAAAAATGTTTTAAAACATGGCCAAAGGGCTTGCTTTAATAGACATTTCTCTACAGCAGATAGTCAATATCATTAGTGACTACGGAAATGCAAATCAAAAGCACAATGAGATGCCGCTTCATACTCAGTACGATGGTTATTATCTAAAACAAAACAAAATTAAAAAAAACAAAACCAAACAAGCATTGGTGAAGAAGTTGAGAAATTGGAACCCTCATCTGTTGCTGGTGGAACGTAAAATGGTACAGCTGCTGTGGAAAAGTTTGGTGGTTCTTCAAGAAGATAAACATAGAATTATCACACGACCCAGCAATTCTGCACCAAAGAGTTGAAAGCAGGCACTTAAACAGATACTGGTATACCAATGTTCCTTTCAGCATTATTCACAATAGCCAAAAGGTGGGAACAACCTAGATGTCCATCAACAGAAGAATGGATAATCAAAATGTGGTCTATATCTACAATGGAATATTACCCAGCCATACAGAGAAATGAAGTTCTGATACATGCTACGACTGGGATGAGCCTTGAAAACACTATGCTGAGTGAAATCAGTCAGAACACAAAATTTTAATGTATTTTGAACCAAAATATATTTTTTAATTTTTATTGTGCTTTAAGTGAAAGTTTACAAATCAAGTCAGTCTCTCACATATAAGCTCATATACACCTTGCTACACACTCCCAATTACTCTCTCCCTAATGAGACAGCCCGCTCCCTCCCTCCACTCTCTCTTTTCCTGTCCATTTCGCCAGCTTCTAACCCCCTCCACCCTCCCATTTCCCCTCCAGGGAGGAGATGCCAACATAGTCTCAAGTGTCCACCTGATCCAAGAAGCTCATTCCTCACCAGCATCCCTCTCCAACCCATTGTCCAGTCAATCCCTGTCTGAAGAGTTGGCTTCGGGAATGGTTCCTGTCCTGGGCCAACAGAAGGTCTGGGAGCCATGACCACAGGGGTCCTTCCAGTCTCAGTCAGACCATTAAGTCTGGTCTTTTTACGAGAATTTGGGGTCTGCATCCCACTGCTCTCCTGCTCCCTCAGGGGTTCTCTGTTGTGTTCCCTGTCAGGACAGTCATCCGTTGTAGCCAGGCACCATCTAGTTCTTCTGGTCTCAGGCTGATGTAGTCTCTGGTATGTGTGGGCCCTTCTGTCTCATGGGCTTGTAATTACCTTGTGTCCTTGGTGTTCTTCATTCTCCTTTGATTCAGGTGGGTTGAGACCAATTGATGCATCTTAGATGGCTGCTTGCTAGCGTTTAAGACCCCAGATGCCACTCTTCAAAGTGGGATGCAGAATGTTTTCTTAATAGATTTTATTATGCCAACTGACTTAGATGTCCCCTGAAACAATGGTCCCCAAACCCCCGCCCCTGCTATGCTGGCCTTCGAACCATTCCATTTATTCAGGAAACTTCTTTGCTTTTGGTTAGTCCAGTTGTGCTGACCTCGCCTGTATTGTGGTGTTGTCTTTCCCTTCACCTAAAGTAGTTCTTATCTACTATCTAATTAGTGAATGCCCCTCTTCCACCCTCCCTCCCTCCCCCCTCTCGTAACCATCAAAGAATATTTTCTTCTCTGTTTAAACTATTTCTCGAGTTCTTATAATAGTGGTTCTTATACAATATTTATCCTTTTGCAACTGACTAATTTCACTCAGCATAATGCCTTCCAGATTCTTCCATGTTATGAAACTGAACCAAAATATTTTACAATCCCACTTCTGCGAAGTATCTACAATTGGCAAAAAACGTAGAGGTAGAAAGTAGAACATACCAGGGGCTAAGGGGGATGGTGAGATGGCAAATTATCGCTTAAGGGGAACAGGGCTTCTGTTTGGGGTGATGAAGTTTTGGAAATAAACAGCATTGTTAGTCGTACAACATTGTGGATATAACTAATGCCACTGAGCTGTACACTTAAAAATGGTCAAAATGGCAAATTCTATGCTATACATATTTGTCATGGATTGAATTGTGTCCCCCAAAAATATGCATCAACTTGGCTAGGCCATGATTTCCAATATTGTGTGGTTGTCTTCCATTTTGTGATTTGATGTAATTTTCTTATGTGTTGTAAATCCTAATCTCTGCCTGTGGTCACTGAGGCAAGATTAGGTTCTGTTAAAAAGGATTAGGGTGGGATCCAACACCCTTACTCAGGTCACAGCCCCAATCTGGTGCAAAGGGAGTTTCCCTGCAGTGTGGCTTCTATAACGTTTTATCTTACAAGAGATAAAAGAAGAGAGGAGTGAGCAGAGAGTTAGGGACCTCCCATCACCAAAAAAGAAGAGCCAGGAAGTGAGTGTGTCCTTTGGATCTGGGGTCCCTAAGCTGAGAGGGTTCTAGATCAGGGGAAGATTGATGACAAGGACCTTCCCCCAGAGCCGACAGAGAGAGAAAGGCTCACCCTAGAGCTGGTGCTCTGAATTTGGACTTCTAGCCTCTTAAGCTGTGAAAGAATAAATCTCTGTTAAAACCATCCACTTGCAGTATGTGTATTATAGCAGCACAACATAACTAAGACAATATTTTTTGCCACAATAAATTTAAAAAATGTACAGATTCTTGCAAATGGATCATGCCATCCTCATACTTAATTCCAAGGTCACAGTGGCCCAGTCAATTGATCCAATTCCAATAATAATAAAAAAAAAGAAATAATAATTTTTAAAAAACCACACACACACACAAACCCCAAACACACTAGGAAGCACTTTTCACAAAATCCCTTGGTTTTTAATCTATTTTTGAAAACAGAAAGTACCAAGAAATGCTAGTCACCACTCCGTGTCTTACACACACAGTGAAACTCAGGTACCCCCTTAGGAGTTGGGTACTTCTCCCAGGGTTGGGGGAGCAGCAGTGGAGCAGAGAGGTGGGCTAGGAGGAATCTCCATGGGCAGTGATAGACTGGAAGGTGGTGGTCCTTGGAAAGGGAATGTGGAGGGAGGAAAGAATGGGTGAGACCCCGGTTGGACTCTGCACTGCCCCTCCTGGGCCTCACTTACCTGCCCGCTGGGGCCAGCTGCTCCAGAGCCTGCAAGAGGCTACCTGCATTCTTAAGGCTTTCCAGGTGCTTCTCGTTGGAGGTGATCTGCAAGGGAGGGAAGACAGAGTGGTCATATGGCCTGTCTCTGCTCATGCTTGTTGGCCAGGCACCCTGAGTCTCAGGTCCATGTGTGCTTCAGTTGCCTATGGCACAGGAAGCATGCCAGGAGTCAGTGCCCATCCCCCAGGACACTACGGCCCATGGAGATGGAGGTAAACCTTGGAGGTGGACGTAATGGAGCCCTTCGGGACTGGAAATATGCCAGGTCAGGGTGAAGTGCCGCTTCTCATGGTTCCTCAGGAATGTCTGTGTTCCAGAACGCCAGGCTTTCTAGTTAAAGCACAGCCAGGACCTTGTGGGTCAGGCTATTAATTGGAAACCTGGGTCCTTTGGTGCCTTAGCCCAACATAACCTCTTTTACATGGAGAGCAGGACTGAGATCTGGGGTTTGGGGAGCCTGGGAGAAAGAACACTGACAACCAAACCAGGGTCCACCCTCTTCCCAGGTATCCTGGGAAGCCTGCGTTGCTAATCACCACTGTCGTGGGCGAGATGAGGAATAACACTTAGGCATCCCTGAGTCTCGGGCACTAATGTGCACAATCATGAACTCCCGGGGCTGCCAGGGGCTTGAAGGGTGTCGAGCCAGTCCAGGCACTTCTAGCCAAAGGGTTCTCAGCTCCTAACTCAGCCCCTCAAGTCCACGTCCTGCAGGCTTAGGATTAATCTTTGATTCCAGTACTAAACTTGAGCCCCGGTGGCATAAATGCTTAAGTGCTCAGCTGTTAACCAAAAGGATGGCGATCTACGCCCACCCAATGGCTCCATGGGAGAAAGACCTGGCAATCTGCCCCATAAAGGTTACAACCAAGAAAACCCTATGGGGCAGTTCTTTTCAGTGGGATCTTTATAAGTCAGAATCGACTTGATAGCACCTAATAACAACAACAAAAATTTTTTTTAACCACCACTTAATTCACCATTCATGTCTCATTTTTATCTTTGTTGCTTAAAAATTTTTAATAAAGACTGGTGTGGTACTTTACATTTTACAGTTTCATATACATTTTCTCATTTATTCTTCTGAACAGCCTCACCTTGTGTGGCAAGCATGTAATGTGTTTTATGTTGTTAAGTGCTGTCGAGTTGGTTCTGACTCACGATGACCCCATGTATAACAGAAGGAGACGCTGCTCGTCCTGTACCATCCTTACAGTAGTAGGTTATGTTTCAGCCCACTGTTGCAGCCACTGTGTCAATCCATTTCGATGAGGGTCTCCCTCTTTTTCGCGGACCCTCTACCAAGTATGATGTCCTTCTCCAGGGATTGGTCCTTCCTGATAACATCTCCAAAGTAAACAAGACAAAGCCTTGTCTTCCTCAATTCTAAGGAGCATTCTGGCTGTACTTCTTCCAAGGCAGATTTGTTCATTCTTCTCAAAGTCCATGGTATATTCAGTGTTCTTTGCCAACACCATAATTCAGATTAACAGGCTGTTTCAGCAGTTCATGTGGAGCCTGACCCTGTCCCCATCACAAAGCTGAAACCTGGCTGGCCTCCACTGACCCCACTGCTCAAATGCACTGTGTCTTTTAACTAGATCACAGCAACCAAGTCTAGATTATCATCTCTAGCTCTTGAGAAGGGGTTGAACATTTCTTAACCAGTCACTTAGGCTGAGAGGAAGGGCACAAGAGTAATCACGCCTTAATGTGGACTCTGAATGACATATGGGTGAGTTTGCACCTCCACTGAGACCCTATCCCACTTCTGGAGTGTGCCAGACAGCAGCTGCGGCTCAACTGCTTCAGGTGAGATTTCTCCAAACATCTGCATTTTAAAAGAGCTGCATGCAAATCTGTTCTGAAATTACACCCAATTCAGTGAGTTCAAAAGGCTGCTGCTGAGAAATGTCAGCTACAGTTCAATTATGCCCAAAGTAAGCAGAAACACATACTGCAGTTGCCCTCACGGGTCTTCAGTGAGGATTCCCACCCGACTTTTCTCAGAACTGGACCTCATACAGCTCAGCTGAGCTATACCCAGGCTCACCGCCCCCACTAGCCCTGCAATTGTGTACAGAAGCTGTGCTTCAAGGAAATCACTCCATCAGCTGCAAAGAAATGACAAGACCACTTTCACCCATTAGACTCGTTAAAAGGTACAAATGGAAGAATAGAGTGAGAATTATGTGATCAAAGGAAGAGACCAAAATAGCATTATGTGCAGCTGACATAAATATAGGCAGAAACAAAGCCAAAAGAATTAATTGAAAACCATGTAATTTGGCCACTTAACTGAACTCTTAACAACTTCAACTGTTGTCCTGTATATGAGGATTAATTAGAAAACAGAATTTTAAAATTATCTCCCCTTCAGAGGTTGCACTCTTTCTCTCCCTTTGAATGCAACTATAAAACGTGGGAGAATGCATATCACAGCTATGTGAGAATGCTGAAAAAGTAAACACAACAGGTGGGCTGGAAAGCACCACCAAACTGATGTGTTTACCACTTTTTCCCACAGCTCAAACTCAACAAATCCCCAAACCCAGAAGTGAGTACTGTGGGGCAGAGAGAGCTTTAGAGAGCCTGACTCCAGGAGTGGGAAAGGGAACTCCTCAAACTCAGAGGGAGAAGAGGAAATCCCTCAGGTTCTTTTCTTTCCTTTTCCTCTCTTCTCTTGTGCCCCAGGCTGCAGGCAGTTCTATGGTGGCAGTGATGGTAATGACAGCAGCCCGCAACAGGAGCCTATGGCCAAAACTCTTTTCCTGTTCTCTGTTCTCCCTAGTACTTGGGAAAGCAACTCTATAAAACTGTTTATGAAATTCTGGGCTTATTACAACCTGTGATCCTAATTAGCATACCAAAGACATGGAGAATTGAGCTAACAGATAAACCTATGCCCAGGTCCCAAAATGATGCCTGGGTGATACACACTTCTAAGATAGGTCCAAATAGCACTGCAAATACCTTGAAACTGACCTGACATTAAAGCTACAGTTCCAACCTGCAGCCGGAACCCTAACCAGATCAAATACTTGTTAAAACGGAAATGCCAACATTTTCTGTAGGATTTAAACAAGACCCAGAGACCCATGATGTAATAATAAAAATGTTCAGAATAAAATTAAAAAATTACTTGATATACAATGAAAATAAAAACTTCAACTTGCATAAGAAAAGACAATCAACAGAAGACAACAATAAGATGACAGACGTTGGAATTATATGACAAAAACTTTAAAGTGCCATAATAAAAATGGTAAAACCAAGCAACTGTTAAAACCCTTGAAACAGATTTTAAAGTAAAATGTATCAGCAATAAAATAGACGATATAAACAAGGACCAAATGGAAATTTTAGAATTAAAACTATAATAACTGTGTGCGGGGGGGACCTCACTGGATGGGCTCAATAGCTGAATGAAGATAACTCAGGGAAGAGTCAGTGAACTTGAAAATACAGCAATAGACATTATTCTCTGGACAATGGAGCAAAAAAGATTGAGAAAGAAATAACAGCCTCAGGGACCTGTGGAACAATAACAAAAGATTTGCACCAGTGGGGCTCCAGAAACCAAAAACAGAGAACAAATAGATGAAAAAGTATTTGATGAAATCATGGCAAAAATATCCCAAGTGTGATGAAAGACATTAACCTAGAGATTCAAAAAGCTGAGCAAATCACAAGTAAGATTAACAAAAGAAATCCACACCCAAACACATCATAATCAAACTTGTTGAAGACAAAGGAAAAATGATGCATTACCTACAAGGGGATGATGATTTGAATGACTCTGGATTTCTAGAGGGTCGCTATGAGTTGGTATCAATTCAATGGCAACAGGTTTGGCTTTTGGTTTTTGGATTTCTCATCTGAAACCACTGAGGCCAAAGGAGAGTAGGACAGCATTTTTGAAAGTGCTAAAAGAAAGAAACTATCAAGCCAGAATTAAATAGCCAGCAGAAGATATCATTTAGGAATGAAGATAAAGAATTCTCAAATGAAGGAAAACTAAGAAGCCTTGCTTTAAAAGAACTACTAAAGAAAGTTCTCCAAAGAAAAATGAAATGATACCAGGAGGAAATGTGGAACGTTGAGCACGAAGCAAGAGCAGCGGAAATGGGAAATATCTGGATACATATACAGCCTAGGCTTTCAAGTTCCTTAAAATATGTTTGATGGTAGAAAATAAGATAATATCATCTGATGGATTTTTCCAATGAATGTGGATGTAATATGTAAGACAAATGGAGCATAAAGGGGAGAGGGAAAAGAAACCTATAAGGTGGCAAGGTTTCTACATTCCAACAGAAGTGGTAAATTCTTGATTATAGAAATCACTAAAAAAATTATACAAAGATATATATCAAAAATACAGTGGATAAATTAAAATGTAATCTTAAAAAAAGTTCAAATAACTTAAAACAAGGCAGGAAAGGGGAAAGAGAAGATAAAAACAGAGGGAATGAACAGAAATCAGATAATGAAAAGGTACACTCAATCCTAACATATCGAAAATTACAATAAATGTAAATGATCTAAACACCGCAAGTACAATAAAGAGGTTTGAATAATTAAAAAAAAAAAAAAAAAGCCCAACTGTACACTGTCTAAGAGAATCTCAATTCAGAAGATAGAGTTTAAAAGTAAAAGAATGAAAAAAGATATACCATTCAAACATGAGTCAAAAGAAAACTAGAGTGGTTATACTAATATAAGGAAAAGTAGACTTTTCGAAGTAAAGAAAATTATTAGGGATACAGAGGAAAAAGCAGTTTGATAAAAGTGTTATGTTACCAAGAAGACATAACAATAAATGTATATGCATCTAACAACAAGGATTCAAAAAACACAAAGCAAAAAGTGATCCAAATGAAAGGAACAATAGAAAAATTTACAACTACAGTTGGAGACTTCAAAACTCCTCTCACGGTTTTAGATAGAACTAATAAAAAATCAGCAAAGATATAGAAGATCTAAACAACAGCATCAACCAAGCGATCTCACTGACATTTGCAGAGCACTGAATGCAACGACAGCAGAATTTTTTTTTTTCCAATGTTCATGGAACACTCACCAACATATACAATATTCGGGGTTATAAAATAAATCTTAAATGCAGGGGAATTAAAATCGTATGAAGTGTATTTTCTGACCATACTAGAATTATACTACAAATCAGTAACAGAAAGATAACAGAAATATCTCCAATCACTTGGAAATAAACAATATACTCTTAAATAATCCAAGGGTCAAGGAGAACATCCCAAGGGAAATTAGAAAATATTTTGAACTGAATGAAAATAAATATACAACACTACAAAATCTGTGGTATGCAGCTAAAGCAGCACTTAAAGGGAAATTTGTAGTACTTGTTGTTAGGTGCCATCGAGTTGGTTCCAACTCATAGCAACCCTATGCACAACAGAACGAAACACTGCCCGGTCCTGCGCCATCCTTACAATCGTTATGCTTGAGCTTCTTGTTGCAGCCACCGTGTCAATCCACCTCATTGAGGGTCTTCCTCTTTTCCTCTGACCCTGTACTTTGCCAAGCATGACGACCTGCAGGGACTGATCCCTCCTGACAACATGTCCAAAGTACGTAAAATGCAGTCTCACCATCCTTGCTTCTGAGGAACATTCTGGTTGCACTTCTTCCAAGACAGATTGCTTCATTCTTTTGGCAGTCCATGGCATATTCAACAATCTTCACCAACACCACAATTCAAAGGCGTCAATTTTTCTTTGGTCTTCCTTATTCACTGTCCAGCTTTCACATGCGTATGATGCAACTGAAAATACCATGGCTTGGGTCAGGTGCACCTTAGTCTTCAAGGTAACATCTTTGCTTTTCAACACTTTAAAGAGGTCTCTTTACCCAATGCAATGCATCACTCGATTTCTTGACTGCTGCTTCCATGGCTGTTGATTGTGGATCCAAGTAAAATGAAATCCTTGACAACTTCAATCTTTTCTCCACTTATCAGGATGTTGCTCATTGGTCCAGTTGTGAGGATTTTTGTTTTCTTTATGTTGAGGTGCAATCCATTCTGAAGGCTGTGGTCTTTGATCTTCATTAGTAAGTGCTTCAAGTTCTCTTCACTTTCAGCAAGGAAGGTTGTGTCATTTGCATAACGCAGGCTGTTAATGAGTCTTCCTCCAATCCTGATGCCCCATTCTACTTCATATAGTCCAGCTTCTCGGATTATTCGTTCAGCATACAGACTGAATAGGTATGCTGAAAGGATACACCCCTGATGCACACTTTCCTGACTTTAAACCAATCAGTATCCCCTTGTTCTGTCCAAACAACTGCCTCTTGATCTATGTACAGGTTCCTCATAAGCACAATTAAGTGTTCTGGAATTCCCATTCTTCGCAATGTTATCCATAATTTGTTATGATCCACACAGTTGAATGCCTTTGCACAGTCAATAAAACACAGGCAAACATCCTTCTGATAGTCTCTGCTTTCAGCCAGGATTCATCTGACATCAGCAATGATATCCCTGGTTTCACGTCCTCTTCTGAAACCGGCCTGAATTTCTGGCAGTTCCCTGTCGATATAGTGCTGCGGCTGTTTTTGAAAAGTACTTATAACAGGAAAGAAGAAAGATCTTGAATCAATGATCTCAGTTCCACATCAAGAAACTAGAAAAAGAAGAGCAAAATAAACCCAAACCAAAAGGAGGAAAGGAAAGGACAAAAACAAAACAAAAATCCTAGAAATAAATGCAATTAAAAACAGAAACAAAGTAGGAAAAAAAAAAATCAATCCAAAAGCTGGTTTTGATAAAATTGACTAAACCTGTAACAAGACTGACAAAGGCAGAACAAGAGCGAGAACAAACACAAATTATCAATACTGGGTATGAAAGAGAAGATATTACTATAGACCTAACAGACATTAAAAGGATAAGGGATTACTATGAATAATTCTATGTGTAAAATAAAACATAGATGAAATATTTCAATTCTTTTAAAACCACCAGCTACCCAAACTCATCCAAGATGAAATAGCCTCAATAGCTTTCTCTCTATATATGAAAGAAATTGAATTTGAAGTTTAAAACCTTACAAAAAAGAAATCCCCAGGCTCATATGGTTTCACTGCCAAATTCTACCATTTAAGGAAGAAATAACATCAACTTTATACAATCTCTGGCAGAAAATAAGAGGGCACTTTCCAACACATTTTATGAGGCCACCATTACCCTGATACCAAAACCAGATAGAGACAATGACGGAAAAACTATAGACCTATATACCTCAAAAACACAGACAAAATATCAGCAAATCAAATCTAGCAACACAGGCAGCTCCTGGATTACAAACGAGTTCCATTCCTAAGTCTGTGTTAGGGTTGAAAACAGTACAGTTAGGTATGGTTTGTATTTAACATCAATTAGTCAAATGTTTGACTTAGAATACAGTATATAGTGTACTTTTCTATGCATAAAAAACCTTAAAGAAACATTTTCAGATACACTAAAACATCTTTGTTGTTGTTAGGTGTCATCAAGATGGCTCAGAGTCATAGTGACCTGTGTGCAACAGAACAAAACACTGCCCCGTCCTGTGCCCCATCTTCACTATCATTGCTATGTTTGAGTCCGCTGTTGCAGCCACTATGTCAATCCATCTCGTTGAGGGTATTCCTCTTTTTCAGGGACCCTCTACTTCACCACACATGATCATCTTCTCCAGGGACTGGTCCCTCCTGATAACATGTCCAAAGTATGTGAGACGAAGTCTTGTCACCCTTGCTTCCAAGGGACACTCTGGCTGTACTTCTCTCAAGACAGACTTGTTCGTTCTTCTGGCAGTCTATGGTATATTCAATATTCTTCACAAACACCATAACTCAAAGGCATCAATTCTTTGGTTTTCCATTTTCATTGTCCAGCTTTCGCATGTATGTGACGCAACTGAAGATACCATGGCTTGGGCCAGGTGCACTTTAGTCCTCAAAGTGACAACTTTGCTTTTCAATACTTAATGAGATCTTCTGCAGCAGATTTGCCAAATGCAATATGTCACTTGATGTCTTGACTGCTGCTTCCATGGGTGTTGACTGTGGATCCAAGTAAAGAGAAATCCTTGACAACTTCAATATTTTCTCTGTTACAGTAATAATAATAATGTTTTGATGCATATCACAAAGCAGCACCCATTTGTTATTACGAACCATTGTTTGTACTGTATTTTTAAGCAAATAATGCATCCCTTCTGCATTTGTCTGCTGGCTGCACCCCCTGCCTCAGGTGTTTTGTAAGCACTCTACGCTAAGTTTTGTTTTTACAGCAACATGTGCAAGAAGATTGGCATGGCTGTGCCTTGCCTGGCGGGGTTGGGGAGCTAGGGGAGAGGGAAGGAGGGGAGGGCATGGCCAGCAAACAAACGCAGAAGGCATGCATTCTTGGTGTAAAAATACAGTACCGCAAATTTTTAATAGGCTTTCCAGGGGTTGGTTCATAACTACGGGTTGTATGCAAGTCGCGCACTCATAACCTGGAGACTGCCTGTATATAAAAAGAAAAATGCACCATGACCAAGTCGGCTTTATTGTGGGATTACAAAGCTGGCTCAATATTTTAAAAAGCAATTTATGTAACCAACCATATATACAGAAGAAAGCCACACGATCGTATCAGTGTTGATTCAGAAAACACATCTGACAACATAACGTCTTTTCATTATTAAAAAAAAAAAAGCAACAAACTAGAAATACAAGTTACCTTCCTCAACCTGGCAAAAGGCATCCATAATAAACCTACTGCTACTGTGATAATTAATGGTGAAAAACTTAATTTATGGCTTTCCCCTTAGATGTAAAACAAGGAAGGCTGGAAAGGAAGAAATAAAAGTGTCTCTATTCACAGACAATGTGATTGCCTGTGTAGAAAATCCCAAAATCATCCACACAATGAAGTTCATAAAAAAAAAAAAACCCAGTGCCGTTGAGTCATATGAGTTATGAAATATTTAATTTCTGGAGAAATACACAATGAATATCAACAAAATGACAAAATGTTGTCTGATAAGCATTTTGACCTCTTTAAGAAGCTATGTAAATACAAATCTTTATTCCTGCTACTGTGATGGCCATTACTAAGTAGGAATATTAAGCATAAAGGATAGACATAAAGATCAATGGAATAGAAATTCTAGAAACAGACCTACACAAGTAGGTGCAAAGGTAATTCAATGGAGAATGGATAGTCTTTTCATCAAATGGTATTGGAGAAACTGTCATCCTCATGCAAAACAAAAAACCTTGACCTAAACCGCATACCTCATATAAAAATGAACTCAAAACAGATTTTTTATGCAAATGTAAAACCCCAAACTATACAACTTTTCGAAGAAAACACAGGAGAAAATCTCCATGACCTGGGGCATTAGGTAAGGTCTAAGACAGGGCAACAAATATATGACCCATAAAAGAAGAAAACTGAAAAACTGGACCTCATCAAAATTAAAAACATTTGCTCTGTAAAGGATACTGTTTAGAGACTGAAAAGACAAGTTATAGACTAGTAGAAAATATTTGCAAATCACGTATCTGACAAACGCCTTGTATCCAAGTATATAAAGAACTCTCGAAACTCAATCATAAGAGAACAAACAACCCAATTTCAAAATGGGCAAAAGATCTGAACACTTTACTGAAGAGGATTTAAGAACGGCAAATGATCACATGAAAGAGGCTCAACATCACAGTCATTCCTAATAGTTACCGTTGAGTCAACTCCAACTCATGGTGACCTCGTGTGTGTCAGAGTAGAGCTGTGCTCCATAGGTCTTTCAATGGCTGACTGTTTGGAAGTAGGTCACCAGGCCTTTCCTCCAAGATGCCTCTGAGCAGACTCAAACCTCTAACTTTGCAGTTAGCAGCCGAGCACATTAACCATCTGCACCACGTGGGGACCTTATACACCTATTAAAATGGTTAAAATGAAAAATACTGACAATATTGACAATACCAAAAGGATGCAGAAGAGCTAGAACTCTCATACATTGCTGTCGGGAATTCGAAATGGCACAGTCCTAGAAAATTGTTACGCAGTTTCTTATAAAGTTAAAACATAAACCTACAATAACCCACAAATCTACAATACAACCTACAATTCCACTCCTAGGTAATTTACCAGAGAGAAAAGAAAACTTAAGTTCACACAGAACTGTCCACAAATGTTGACATCAGCTCTATTTATAATTGCCAAAAACTGGAAACAACCGAAATGTCCTTCCATGGGTGAATATATAAACAAATTGTGGTACATCCATACAATAGTATAGTACTCAGCAATAAAAAGGAACAAACTAGTGATACACACAACATGGAATGAGGCTTAGTGAAAGAAGGCTGGCTCAACACATACTGTATGATTCCATTTATATGGCAGTCTCAAACAGACTAGTGATGAAGAACAGGATCAGTGATTGCCAAGGGATGAAGTAAGGGGTGGGAGGGACCAAAAAGGGATGGCACAAGGGAGTTTTCAGGGGTGAAGAAACTGTTTTGTATCCTGATTGTGGTGGTGGTTACATGATGTATACCTGTGTTAACATCAAGAACAAAAACATCAAAGAAAAAAAGAGTTGATTTTCTGAACGATAATTTGAAAAATAAAATTCAAGATAATCTCATTCACCATAGCAGCGAAGCTGTAAAAGACTTAGTTGTCAATGGCTATGTATGACTTGCTTAATGAAAACCTCAAAATTCTGCTGAGATAAATAAAGGAAGACAAACTAAATGGAGGGAAATACCCTGACCCTGGATTGGAAAATCAAATTAACATAAAAAAAAATCCTCCCCTAATCAAACCATAAATCAGATTAGTCTCAAAACATTATAAAATAATTAAATTAAGCAAAAACTATAAAATTTATTAAAAAAATAAAGACTATTTTTAAAAGGCACAATAAACAGTAAAACATTCTTCTGGATAATTGAGCATATTTTAAAAGAACATGGATTTACAGCATAAGGGTGCAAAAACAAATACAGAGCAATGGAAGAAAAGAACAGAAAGCTCAAATATAAGAATCTTGCAGATGATAAATTAAGCATCTCAAATACAATAAGCAAGGATAGTTTGTATTCTTTCATTCAAGCATTTACTGAACAGGCACTGAGTGACAAGCAATGCTTCAGGCACCAGGGACATATAGATCAATAAGACCCAGTTTTTTGCCTTCAAGCTCAGGGACCAGCAGAGCAGTGAGATAAAGCAGCACTTAAATTTTCCATAATTAATGATTATGCCCAGTGCTAGTAATGTGGTAGAAACGGTAACAGTGTAAACCAGTGCAATCCTTCTGGAATGAAATGGAGCAATTAAGAATCATGACAAATATTCATTGACTCGGTAATTTCATTTGTATGATTTATTGTAAGGAATTGCTCTCAAAGAAAAGGCTCATGTGGATATTTAATACAGTGTTACATCGTACAATGAAAAAGTAGAATATACTAAGTATAAATAACCGATGATGTAAATATGGCACTTCGAAAATGCACGGTGAATAATATTAAGCAGAAAAGAAGAGTCATGAGCCATTACTATAATCATGTGATCATGATAAATGAGAGTAGATGCTTCAAGTTCCCACAGATCTATACATGCTGTTCCTCCTTCTGTCTTGAATGTCCTCCTCTCATCTTGCCTGCCTGGTAAACTTCACATTATTCTACATGGTGCAAAAAGCACTTTCTGGGTGAAGCCTTCCCTGATGCCCTCAGGCGTGTTACGATACTCTTCCGTTGTTTCTGTTCATCCTGCGTACGTGTCCATTTCAGCATTTACTGCACAGAGTTATAAGTGTTTGTGGATTGTCTGCCCACACCCTTCACCAGACTGAGGCCCAAAAAATTGGTGCTGTGTCTCTTTATCTCCGTAGCTCTGGGCAATAGCACAAAATAAATACTTGTGGCCCAAGTGAATTCAGGTTCATTGATATAGAGCCACTCCCTGGAAGGGGAAGCCTGGGGTTGGATGGGGTCAGGAGAGGGTTCCTCTCAGCTGCCAGGGCTCTCCCAGTTGTTGGTTGGCTTCTGAGGCACCTCCTGGAGGTCACAGGATATTGGCAGATAATTTAGCTTCTACCCATTATGTTTGCCTGAACAGAGATTTCTACTGTGCAAGGAGAAAATCCCCATTAGAGGAAGTGTGAGGGGGAAGAAAAGCAAATAAATAATGAGTAACCCTTCTGTAATGAAGAAAAAGCTTCTCTCAGAGTTGTCTATCTCATGTTTGGTGCAAATCTACCTGCCTGAACCTTGGCAGTGCTAATCTTTTAGGGTGAAAAATTCCCAGGTGATAAACAGAAGACTTGAGGACATTAACATACAGATGACTACTCAGCAGCCAGACTTCCAAAACGTAATTCATTTTGCAATGTTAGGTACTTAAAAGGGTCCTTGCAAAGCAATCTTCCACAAAGGTAGAAGCAATCCATGATAAAGAGGAATACTGTACATGTAATAACTAGGAGAATCACCATCCACACAATGAAGTTCATATGAGGTATAAATTACTTGATTTCTGGAGAAATACACAATGACTACCAACAAAATGACAAAATGTTGTCTGGTAAGCATTTTGGCCTCTTTTTAAGCAGCTACATAAATACAAATCTTTATTCCTGCTACTCTGATTGCCACTACTAAGTAGGAATATTAAGCATAAGAAAGATGGAAAGTCGAATAAAATATGCACAACAGGAATTTGTTCAATTACATGGCCATCTTAAAATGATATTGCACCATGGAGCTCTGCTTCTGGGAAAGACAGACTAAGTTGTTCCAGGTAACTCTCTTGCTAAGAACATGTAGAAACGCTGGACAAAACCCAAAAAGAATAAAACAAAACAATTTCCAGTCAAAACAACAACAAATATCTGTATGGCCATATCAGAGAGTTACCAAGGCTGGGAGGATTTTCAAGGCTAAGTTCCAGGGGAGAGAATGGGGCCCAGAGATGTACACCTGCTATCTGGTACCATTTTCCATATGAAAAGATGAGCAGTGGCCAAGAGGCTGAAAAACTAAGCAGAGCTTTCACAGGCTCACAGGGCTGGTAAAGGAGACCTTACCAAGAAAACGATGAAAAGACAGTGAAAAGTGATTCACAGAAG
Source organism: Elephas maximus indicus (assembly GCF_024166365.1). Lineage (NCBI taxonomy): Eukaryota > Metazoa > Chordata > Mammalia > Proboscidea > Elephantidae > Elephas > Elephas maximus. Next base: position 45,759,186 of record NC_064838.1, read on the forward strand.
ATCCATATAATGGCATTATCAGGCACAAGCTTTAAATAAATATAATGAATATATTCAAAAAGTAAAGGGGCAAATGGAGAATTTGGGGAGATAATTAAAATTATTTAAAACAGAATTCTAGAACTGCAAAATGGAAAAACAGAACTAAAAAAAAAGGGTTTAACAGCATGTTAGACACAGTTGAAGAGAGAATCAGTAAACTTGAAGAAATAAAGAAAAAATAGCCAGTCTGACGTACAGACAAATAAAAGGATGAACATTACAGAAAGGAAGATCAAAGACACGTGGGACACATGGAAGTGACTGATTACATATATAACTGGTGTTCTAAAAGAGAGATAAATTGAAGCAGAAGCAATATTTTTTTAAGAGATAATGGTTGGGAATATTCCAAAACTAATGAAAGACAATGTCTCAGAATCATAAAGCACAAGAATATTAAAGTATGATAAATTCAAAGACACATGATGACAAAATTGCTGAAAACGAGACAGATACAATATTTTCAAAGAGACCAGATGGAGGGAAAAACACTTGCCATGTTCAAAGAAGCAACAAATTATGATTTTCAGCTGAATTTTCAATATAACAAATTGAAGCAGAAGACAACTGTACATCTTTAGATTAACCAATTCAGAATGCAAAACTCAGTGAAAATAAACTTTAAGGCTACATAATTAGGATACATTTTAAGATAAACAAATCCTGATTTTTTTTTTCCCCCAGAAAGCTCATATTAAAATAAAAAAAGGGTATTCTCTGATTAAAAAAAAAAAAAAAATTAAATCAGGGAGAAACTCAGATACTAAGGAATGAATAAAGAGCAACAGGGAGAGTACTATGTGACTAAACCCAAATAAATATTCACTGTATAAAAAATGATGGCTATATAATAATTATAATTATTACAATAATTGTTATTATTAGGTGCTGTGTACAACAGAACAAAATACTACCCAGTCCTGTACCATCCTCACAGTCGTTGCTATATTTGAGCCCATTGTTGCAGTCACTGTATTAATCTAATCTCATTGAGGGTCTTCCTCTTTGTTGCTGACCCTCTACTTTACCCAATATGATGTCCTTCTCCAGGGACTGGTCCATCCTGATAATGTCCAAATAAGTGAGATGAAGTCTCACCATCCTCGCTTCCAAGGAGCACTCTGGCTGTATTTCTTCCAAGACAGACTTGTTTGTTTTTCTGGCAGCCCATGGTGTATTCAGTATCCTTCACCAATACCATAATTCCAAGGCATCAGTTCTTCTTTAGTCCTCCTTGTTCATTGTCCAGCTTTAGCATGCAATGAGGCAACTGAAAATATCATGGCTTGGGTCAGATGCACGTTAGTCCTCAAAAGTGACATCTTTGCTTTTTAACACTTTACAGAGATCTCTTGCAGCACATCTGCCCAAGGCAACTCGTCATTTGATTTCTTGACTGCTGCTTCCATGGGTGTTGATTGCAGATCTAAGTAAAATGAAGTCCTTAACAACAGCAATCTTTTCTCTATTTATCATGATGTTGCTTATTGGTTCAGTTGTCAGGATTTTTGTTTTCTTTATGTTGCGGTGTAATCCATACCGAAGGCTGTGGTCTTTTCTTCATCAGTAAGTGCTTCAAGTTCCTGCTTTTAGCTAGAAAGGTTGTGTCATTTGCATATCACAGGTTGTTAATGAGTCTTCCATCAATCCTGATCCCACATTCTTCTTCATGTAGTCTTGTTGTCGTTGCTATGTGCTGTCGAGTCTGTTCCAAATCATAGTGACCCTATAGGACAGGGCAGAACTGCCCCATAGGGCTTCCAAGAAGTGACTGGTAGATTTGCATTGCTGAAGTTTTGGTTAGCAGCGAAGTCCTTAAACACTGCATAGTTACATGTTGTTGTTAGGTGCCATAGAGTCCATTCCAACTCATAGCAACCACATAGTTACACAGTGTATAATAAATACACATATAGTGTGTATGTAATGGACTCAAACATCGCAATGATCACGAACATGATGCAAGACCGGGCAACGTTTTGTTCTCTTATACGTAAGGTCGCTATGAGTCGGAATCAACTTGACAGCAACTAACAACAATAATAGTGCAGATATGTAATATATAATTAAAATACATGCTACCAATAGCACAGAAGGCAAGAGAGGATACATGGAGTTAAAGAGTTTTAAGGTCCTTGGATTTTCTGGGAAGTGCTAAAAAATACTAATTTTTGTTAGATTTTAATTAGCTAAAAATGTTATACCTAGGGCCAATGCTGTACAAAAGAGCTTTTTGCAATGATAAATGTTTGTATCTATACTGTACAATACGGTAGCCACTAGCCACTGGTGTCTATGGAGCATGCAATATAGCTAGTGACTAAAATACTGGATAGCCCAGTTAGACAATCTCTAGAAGAACAGAAAGGATGTACAGCTAACATGCTAATTGAAGGAGAAAATAGAATACTAAGAAATACTTAGTCATCCAAAAGAAAGTAGGAAGAAAGGACAGGAACACAGAAATAGGAACATGGATCAGACAGGATGAATAGAAAGCAAAAAGAAGTGTGGCAAATTTAAACTCAAACACATCAATAATTACATTAAATGTAAGTTTACCAAATACTCCAACTAAAAGATTAAGATTTTCAAACTGGATATAAACAAAACAAATACAACATAAATATACAGTGCTTACAAGAAACATATTTTAAATAGAACAATTGAAGGTTAAAGAATGGAAAAGGATATGCTACACAAATGGTAACCAAAGAAAGTTGGTGTAGCTATATCAATAGCATACAAAATAGACTTTAAGTCAGTAACCACAACTAGAGATAAAAAGAAACATTTCATATTTATAAAAAAAATCAATTCACTAGGAAGACATACCAATTCTAAACCTGTAAGTACCTAATAGTCTCAGGGATCCCTGGTGGCTCAATGGTTAAGAGCTTGGCTGCTACCCAGAGGGTCAGCAGTTCAACTCCACCAGCTGCTCCTTGGAAGAGCTGTGGGGAATTCTGCTTTGTGCTATAGGGTCGCTATGAGTTGGAATCGACTCAATGGCAATGGGTTAATAGTCTCAAGATACATGTCAAAAAATGACAGAATCAAAGTGAGAATTAGACAAATTCACAATCGTGATGCTACATTTTTCAATCTCTCCCACACACACACACAAAAATTAGAAGGAACATAGAATTTTTATACAGCAGGATTAACACACTTGTCCTAACTGACATACATAAAACAATGCCTTTAACAAATAGACAATACATATTCCTTTTAAGTGCACATGGAAAATTTACCAAAATAGACAATATGATGGGCCTTAAAGCAAATTCCAAAGGTAAATATGCAAAATATGTACAGGATCTGAATGCTAAAAACAACAAAATGCTGATGAAAGGGGGGAAAAAAAACCCTAAATAAATGGAGAAATATATCACGTTTAGAGACTGGAAGACTCAATACGGTAAAGATATTAATTCTCCGTAAACATAAGTTTAGCGCAATTCATATCAAAATACCAGCAGGATGTTTTGCAGATATAAACAAGCTGATTCCAAGATTTGCATGGAAAGGCAAAGGAACTAGAATAGCTAAAACAATTTTGGAAAAGAAGACTAAAGTAGAAAAATTACACTGCCCAAAGAGAAAGAGGAAGACCCTCAACAAGATTAATTGACACGGTGGCTACAACAGTGGGCTCAAGCATAACAAGGATCATGAGGATGGCGAAGGACAGGGCAGTGTTTTGTTCTGTTGTACGTAGGGTCGTTATGAGTCAGGATAGAGTTGATGGCACCTAACAACAACCCAATTTTAAGAATTACAATATAGCTACAGTAACCATGAGAGTGTGGTATTTATTGGTGGAGAGATAGGCACATAGATCAAGGGGACAAAATAGAGAGCCCAGAAATAGCTCTAAACAAATACTGCCAATTTTTAAAAAAAGGTGCAAAGGTTATTTAATGGAAGAAGGATAGTCTTTTCAACAAACGGTGCTAAAACAAATGGACACTCACATGCAAAAACATGAACTTAGACAGAAGCCTCACACCTTATACAAAACATAATTCAAGATGGATCATAGATCTAAATGTAAAACATAAAACTATAAAATTTCCAGAAGAAAATATAGGAGAAAAATCTGTGTGACCTTGGGTTTGGTGATGAGTTTTTAGATGTAATATAAAACCATGATTTATGAAGGAAAAACTGATAAATCAAACTTTATCAATATTAAAATTTTGTTCTGTGCAAGATACTCAAAAAAGAAGTAAAAGATAAGCCATAGACTGGGAGAAAAGAATTGCACATCATATTCCTGATAAATAACTTGTATACAGAATTTGTAAAGAACCCAACACTGAACAATAAGAAAACAAACAACTCAGTTAAAAAACAGGCAAAAAATCTAAATAGACACTTCAGCAAAGAAGATATATGGGTAGTAAATTAACACATGAGCAAATGCTCAACATCATCTGTCATTAAACCGCCCCCCCCAAAACAAAACAAACCTGTTGCCATCATTACGGAAAAGCATATTAAAACCACAATGTAATATCTTTACATACCTATTAGGATATGGAGCCCTGGTGGCATAGTGGTTAAGAGCTATGACTGCAAACCAAAAGGTTGGCAGTTCAAATCCACCAGCTGCTCTTTGAAAACCCTACAAGGCATTTCTACTGTCCTATTGGGACTCCATGGCAACAAACAACAACGACTTGTTAGGATGGAAAAATCCATAAAACCAACAATAACAAATGTTGACAAGGATACAGAACAACAGAACTCTCATTCGTTGCTGGTGAGAGTTCAAAAATGGTACACTTTGGAAGACAATTTGGCAGTTTCTTGTAAAATTAAATACAGACTCACCATACAGCCCAGGAATCACACTTAGGTATTTATCCTAGTGAACTGAAAACTGACGTTCACACAAAAACCTGTTTGTAAATACAGCAGCTTTATTCATAACTACCACCACCCATCTGTTAGCACTGTGGTGGCTTTGCATGCTATGAGACTGAAAGCTATGTCACCAGTATTTCAAACACCAGCAGGGTCACCCATGGTGGACAGCTTTCAGTGGAGCTCCCAGACTAAGACAGACTAGGAAGAAAAGGCCTGGCAATCTACTCCCGAGAGTTAGCCAACAAAAACTCTATGGATCACAATAGGATATTGTCTGATACACTGCTGGACGATGAGCTTCCTATGCTGGAAGGATACGGTGGCATCAAACATGCCAATAATTGTGAAGATGGCGTAGGACCAGGAAATGTCATCTTGCTTGACAGAGGGTCACCGTGAATCAGAGGTGACTCGACAGCAAATGACAACAAAAAATAAGAGCAACCCAAGATGTCCCTAAACAGGGGCGTGAAAAATAACAAGGAACACATTCATCTGTCACTTAGTGTACCTGTCTGATTTTATTTTTAGAATAAGGTATCAGTAAAAATACACCTGCACTGACCTCTTGAAAAGAGTTTTAATTTACCTTAAATTATTTTGTTCTATGACACCAAATAATTCTCTATAATTAATCAAGCTTGTAATAAAGGATTCCAAGTGGCATTGAAATGAATTATCCATAGGAGCAAATCAACTCCTTCTACCACAGTTTGGTCTCTTCTTAGTCCGCTGAAGGTTATACACTAAGATGGGAACCAACCTTCTTTTAGAAACAACCAGTGTATCTACCACTGTGGCTTTCTATACTCTCAGTATTTGAACTTTCTTAAAAACCAAATTATGGGCCTGCTCAAAAGTCATCCCACCTACTTCTCCTTTGAGCTACCTAAGCAGAGAATGTTTTGCACAAACTGATACCCAGAGAAAAATCTCCTTACCATTCTGAATGAGTTAGGAATAAAGGTGACCCTTACCTACTGTGATCTTGATTTCATGGCTAAGCCATTGTCGGAGAACTTCTCATGGCTGTGATTACAGAAGTCAAGAAGGAACACTGCAGTGACTGTTTAAGAAAATAAATAATGCAAGAGGCCGAGGAAGAGTATAAACACAACACCTTCTTCCTAGAATTACTATTTTCATTACTACCAGTCAGTTAATTCCCATAAAGCCAAGACAAGCAAACTCAATTTTATTTTGCAATAATGTACTATAGAAGAGGCTCCTGGATCTCTAAGAGTCCATGAGTAGATTTCAGTATTTCAAAACATCAAATGGCAGGTGTCCATTTCCTGCAAACACAGTCATGCCTGCCTCACATTTCTCTACTTCGTGATGAAAATACATCAACAGTGTTTGGAGTGCTAGTCATTATCTCCTGCTGAAAAGACATTCGACTGGTAGCTGTATGGCTAAACCAATCAAAATGGGAACCTGAATTGCATTTAATACTTGCAGTTAACCTGGCAGACAGGTATCATTCAAATGATGAGGTCTTTACAGGACAAATAATAAAAAGAGCTGGGACTCTGAGCTTAGAATTAAGATCAACTTGGAAAGACAGTCCCTTCAATTCTCCTTAGATGAGGATATACATAAAAATCAGATAACGCACCGTGGGTAAATACTTTTACTCAACCTTCTGTGACAGACACTTTAACATGGCATTGTGTCAACTGATGCAATTCACGGCATTAGTACAAATGAAGAGGAGCAGTTATTGGCATCCGGCGTTGTGTCACTTGGTAGAACTAAAGCACTGAAAGGAGATGCTAGTGTTTAGCACAACCATCCCTCAAATTCCCTCCCAGGTTCACAAATTACACACAACATGCTGCGGGACAGAGTTTGGCTTAGCTCCTTTCTGAATTTCAGCTTCCCCAAGTGCAAACTAGCCAAAGGAGCCGTCTTATGCCCCCCGATAATGGCAGGACCCTGAAGCCAGCTAGCCTCCTCGGTTTGCAGGTGAGTCTGTGAGAACAGAGAGGACAGTGGCTTGCCCCAGGCCAAGTGGCCCCTGAGGGACAAAGCCAGGCCTGGCCCCCAGACCACCATCTAAGGCTTTAATAACCTATAAATCAGAACGTACTTGCATTTTCTAGCCTCATGGCACACCACAAATTTTTATGCTCGTAACTATGACTCATAGCATCGAGCTCATGAAGCTGGTAAAATGCTTCAGTGTGAGCTTCTGTATTTATAAATAGTTTGGGGTATGGGAAGAGAGGTGGCTGTAACTGAGTCAGGTATAGGCAGGCCGTGGTACTTTGTTTATAAGGGTGTAATAATATGTATCTGTATTGTTACTGATCCTGAATGTGTGTGGCAAAATGAAGCCAAGTTAACTTGAGTTTTCTCATCATGGTTCCTCTCAACAGGCCCAAGCAGCACTGACAGACGAGAAAAAAAAAAATTGGGAGATGAGACTGACAACAGTGAGAGCATCCCAGGTGCTCCTTGGCACTTGTTATAACAGACACACACTTCACACACGGGAGGATTATTTTAATTCTGTAGCCTTCAGATCTCATAAATACAAGTAAAAACAAGCAGGGAACTATGACAAGTCTACTTCAGAGAGTTCAAAACTAAACCCATCCATCCGGCCCCTTTATTTTTTTCTCTTAACATATACTTTGTCTTCTCTTCATCTGGGGTTTTCATGTTACTTCAAAGCCATTGCCACCAGTTGCATAGCGAGACATGCTGTCCCCCTTGCCATCTGATGGCAAGATGGAATCTGGAGGAGAGCCTCTGGCCAGGGTGATGGAACCTAGAGGGGAACCTCTGGCTGGGTGATAGAACCCGGAGAACCTTTGGCCTGGGTGATGGAACCTGGAGGAGAATTTCTGGTTGGGGTGATGGAACCTGGAAGAGGACCTCTGGTCGGGGTGATGGAATATGGCAGCCCCTTCCCACTGACTACCCACCCTAGGACTCATAGTGGGTCTCTTCAGAAACTTCGCTGGCTGCTGCCAGGGTCTCACCTTTCACAATAAAAACAAGATTCTATTAGCACATGCTGCGCTGCACCCAGGCCTGAATGAGGTAATTTTCATGCACAGCCTTTGGCTCCCTCACTGCATCTGTGCCTTGCTTGGGCTCCATGTAGAGACTTTCTGTTCCCCAGAAAAAGCATTTCATTTTCTTTTCCATTTCATTTTTGACGATTTCCAATTTTCCTAGATTCGTACTTTGTACATTCCAGGTTCTGATTATTAATGGATGTTTGCAGCTGTTTCTTCTCATTTTGAGTTGTCCCACATCAGCAAATGAAGGTCTCGAAAGCTTTACTCCATCCACGTCATTAAGGTTGACTCTACTTTGAGGAGGCAGCTCTTCCCCAGTCATCTTTTGAGTGCCTTTCAATCTGGGGGGTCCATCTTCTGGCATTATATCAGACAATGTTCCGCTGCTATTCATAAGGTTTTCACTGGCTAATTCTTTTCAGAAGTAGACTGCCGGGTCCTTCTTCCTAGTCTGTCTTAGTCTGGAAGCTCCACTGAAACCTGTCCTCCGTGGGCGGCCCTGCTGGTATCTGAATACTGGTGGCATAGCTTCCAGCATCACAGTAACACACGAAATTGTCAGAAATGAAATGGAATGCATAAACATCGATATCCTAGGGATTAGTGAGCTGGAATGGACTGGTACTGGCCATTATGAATCAGACAACCGTATAGTCTACTATGCCGGGAATGACAACTTGAAGAGGAACGCTGTTACATTCATCGTCAAAAAGAACATTTCAAGATCTATCCTGAAGTTCAATGCTGTCAGTGATAGGATAATATCCATATGCCTACAAGGAAGACCAGTTAATACAACTATTATTCAAATTTATGCACCAGCCACTAAGGCCAAAGATGAAGAAACTGAAGATTTTTTTTATCAGCTTGTGCAGTCTGAAACTTATTGAACATGCAGTCAGGATGCATTGATAATTACTGGTGATTGGAACGTGAAAGTTGGAAATAAAGAAGAATCGGTAGTTGGAAAATATCACCTTGGTGACAGAAACAATGCTGGAGATCGAATGGTAGAATTTTGCAAGGCTGACAACTTCTTCATCACAAATATGTTTTCTCACCAACATAAACGGCGACTACACACATAGGCCTCGCCAGATGAAACACACAGGAATCAAATCAACTACATCTGTGGAAGGAGTTGATGGAAAAGCTCAACATCATCAGTCAGAACAAGGCGAGGGGCCAACTGTGAAACAGACTATCAACTGCTCATATGCAAGTTCAAGCTGAAAGTGAAGAAAATCAGAGCAAGTCCACGAGGGCCAAAATATAACCTTGAGTATATCCCATCTGAATTTAGAGATCATCTGAAGAACAGATTTGATGCGTTGAACACTAATGACCGAGGGCCAGATGAGTTGTGGAATGACATCAAGGACATCATACATGAAGAAAGCAAGAGGTCACTGAAAAGACCGAAAAGAAAGAAAAGTCCAAGATGGATGTCAGAGGAGACTCTGAAACTTGCTCTTGAGCGTCGAGCAGCCAAAGCAAAGGGAAGAAATGATGAAGTAAAAGAACTGGACAGAAGAGTTCAAAGGGCAGCTTGGGAAGACAAAGTATTATAATGACATGTGCAAAGAGCTGGAGATAGAAAACCAAAAGGGAAAAACATGCTCAGCATTTCTCAAGCTGAAAGAACTGATGAAAAAATTCAAGCCTCCAGTTGCAATAGTGAAGGATTCTATGGGGAAAATATTAAACGATGCGGTAAGCATCAAAAGAAGATGGAAGGAATACACAGAGTCATCATACCAAAAAGAATTAGTCGATGTTCAACCATTTCAAGAGGTAGCACATGATCAGGAACCAATGGTACTGAAGGAAGAAGTCCAAGCTGCTCTGAAGGCATTGGTAAAAAACAAGGCTCCAGGAATTGATGGAATGTCAATTGAGATGTTTCAACAAATGAATGCAGTGCTGGAAGTGCTCACTTGTCTATGCCAAGAAATATGAAGACAGCTTCCTGGCCAACTGACTGGAAAAGATCCATCTTTATGCTTATTCCCAAGAAAGGTGATCCAACTGAACATGGAAATTATCGAACAATATCATTAATATCACACATAAGCAAAATTTCACTGAAGATCATCCAAAAGCAGCTTCAGCAGTATATCGACAGGGAACTGCCATAAATTCAGGCCGGACTCAGAAGAGGACGTGGAACCAGGGATATCACTGCTGATGTCAGATGGATCCCGGCTGAAAGCAGAGAATGCCAGAAGGATATTTACCTGTGTTTTATTGACTATGCAAAGGCATTAAACTGTGTGGATCATAACAAATTATGGATAACATTGTAAAGAATGGGAATTCCAGAAAACTTAATTGTGCTCATGAGGAACCTGTACATAGATCAAAAGGCAGTTGTTCTGACAGAACAAGGGGATACTGAGTGGTTTAAAGTCAGGAAAGGTGTGAGTCAGGATTGTATCTTTTCACCATAGCTATTCCATCTGTATGCTGAGAAAATAATTCAAGAAGTTGGGTTATATGAAGAAGAATGGGGCATCAGAATTGGAGGAAGACTCATTAACAACATGAGATATGCAGATGACATAATCTTGCTTGCTGAAAGTGAAGAGGACTTGGAGCACTTACTAATGAAGATCAAAGACCACAGCCTTCAGTATGGATTACACCTCAACATAAAGAAAACAAAAATCCTCACAACTGGACCAATAAGCAACATCCTGATAAGTGGAGAAAAGATTGAAGTTGTCAAGGATTTCATCTTGGATCCACAATCAACACCCATGGAAGTAGCAGTCAAGAAATCAAAAGACGCACTACAGTGGACAAATCTGCTGCAAAGGACCTCTTTAAAGCATTGAAAAGCAAAGATGTCAACTTGAAGACTAAAGGTGCTCATAGGCATGTGAAAGCTGGACAATGAATAAGGAAGACTGAAGAACTGACGCCTTTGAATTGTGGTGTCGGTGAAGAATATTCAATATACCATGGACTGCCAAAAGAATGAACAAATCTGTCTTGGACGAAGTACAACCAGAATGCTCTTTAGAGGCAAGGATCACGGGACTGCATCTTACATACTTCATACATGTTGTCAGGAGGGGAGAAGGGCATCACACTTGGTAAAGTACAGGATCGGTGGAAAAGAGGAAGACCCTCAACAAGGTGGATTGACACAGTGGCTGCAACAATGGGCTCAAGCATAAGAACGATTGTAAGGATGGCACAGGACCAGGCAGTTTTGTTCTGTTGTGCACAGGGTCGCTATGAGTTGGAACCAACTGGACAACATCTAACAACAACAACAACAACAGAAAAAGCAAGGGAGGCCTCTTCTGAACAGGGCTAGTAAGCAGGGGACGGTCTTAAACAAATTGAAAGCTGTCTCTAAGGATTCCTATCAGTGGATCTGCTGATCACTAAGGGGTGAGGGTCACAGTTGGAGCCAACACTGGAGCATCTCCCCAAAAAAGTGGGTCTTGCAGATGAGGCTGGCCCAGTCGCACAGCCTTGCTCACCTAGCTGGGGCCAAGACCCCAGGAATTCTGCTTCTCTGGAGGGGGGACACAGGTATTGCACTAAACACCCTGAACAGTATTGGTGCATGAACAGCACCGTCTTTGTGACCACGTAGGCTACCACGGGAGGCATTCTTCCACCCTTTGTGTGAAGCACAGTTTAGCTCTAGCTCCCTGGGAGACCCTAGTAATATCAGGGCCTGGGGAAATGATGGTGTCTGGAATATAGTGATTCCTAAAGCTGAAGGAGGCTGGGGCAGCAGAGGTGGAAGATGAAGGACCACTTCTTTTTCAAGAGTATCCATGGGTCACCATTCTTTATATCTGCAGAAGAACTGGGGAGGGGGACTGAAGGGGTGTCTGCAGAGGACAGCATTGCCAGGTGTGTACGGGCAAAGCCAACAAAACCTAGGTTTCAGGTAGAAAATGTTAGTCACCTTTGTCTATAGGACTAACCAAGACAAAAGCCCTGGAGTAAAAATGGCTTGGGATTTGGGTCGAGAAAGGAAACAAACATCTCTGAGTACCACCCTACTCAAGAACAGAGTCAAGTGCTTTGATTATATTATTTTTGACAACTTTGAAAAATAATATTACTCTGCCCATTTTACAGCTGAGGAAACTGAGACTAGGAGAGCTTATGTGACTTATACAAGGTTACCTGGCCAGCTGGCAGTGGCACTGAGATTTGACCCAGTCTCCTCAACTTCAAGACCCCGTGCTGTTCCAAAGAGACTACTTCATCCTCATACCTACCTGTACACACCGTGGCCAGCTGTTGGATGACTGGCTGATTACTAATAGTAACTGACTGACTGCCTAAAGTGTTCCACTTTTAGCTCCACTGCCTACAAGCTGAGAGATCTTGTGTAAACAGCTTACCCCCTCTGTGCTGCTAAACAGGCCTCCTTTTGTAAATTGTATGGCACCCTTGGCTCCCCACCACTGTTACTGCTGATCCTGGTCACTTCCAGTGGGAGCAGGGACCACAGAATCTCTCCCCTACACAGAACCAGTTCCTTATCTTGGCCAAAGGAGGCTGTGGATCACGTGTATTGTCCAGTAAACTGTTCCTGTTGTGCAGACCATTACCTATTTGGCAATATCTCTTGGAGCCTGGCTACCAGAAGGCCGTGCACATCTCTTCTTGTGCTTTTGGGTGGAAGTCTGTCCTTGATGGTGATGGGAAGTGAATTAATGCTTGGCTGAGTAGGCACTGTGGGCCATTATCTCATGATCTCTTTACAATGACCCTATGAGGAAAGTTTTCTATGGTCCCACATTAGAGGTGGGGTGAGGGTACTGGTCAGTAGTGAAGTTGGGATGGAGGCCCTGATCACCTTGACTCTATTCCTGCTGGCCACCCTGTTGATGCATTGCCCTTTGCCCACCCCCTCGGTCACCATGCTGTCTTTTGCCTCCTCTCACAGGGGCCTGGCTGCTGGAGTGTCCACCACAGAGACAGGGTCAGTGTCTGACTGGAGGAGACAGAGATTGGAACCTTCATGAGTAGTGAGGAGGCCAACATTCTGTGGTGCGGAGCCACCTCCAGCCTCTGAAGCACAGGTCCCAGAGGGAAAAGTTTGGTCTGTGGTGTTTAGGACAGCAGCCTCGAGAGCAAGGGTCAAAGTGGGGAACACTGCTCCTCTCAAACGATAGTACTGGATGTGGGAAGGCAGCAAGCAAGGGAGGATGGGGGTAGCAAACATCTAAATTATCACGTAGCACAGGAGAGCTGATCTTAGGAGAACACACCAGTGTTGAGGGATTTACTTCTTTCTCTTGATCTTTTTCCCACCTTCTGGGGTTCATAGGCTCCTCAAACCAGCTGGACACCATCATTCTCCTGTCCTTCTCAGACTCTTGTCCGTACCTGTGGGCACCTGCTCAATCCAGAGGTCATGGAAATGACATGCTCAGGATTTGAATGTTTTTCTTTTTCACCCCATAAGACATGATTATTTTCTGGAAGAAAATTATCCATAGCTACTTCCTTCTTCACTTTAGGCCCGCCAATTTTCTCAGCTCTCTGCAGGGCAGTAAAAATGCCCTTATTGCTTAGAAACTGTTCATAATTACATCAGTTTCTGGCCATTAAATTGAGTAAGTTTAAAACGTTGAATACAATACAGCTGGTTTGAGAAATCTCTTAGGCCTAATCTATCTACAACATCCAGGTCCAAAATATGTGGGGGGAAAAAAGTTTTAATTGGCAAAAAAAATTATAATTGTAGGCCTCTTGTGACTATAAGAATAACCTAGAGGTTGGCCCAAAGAAAGTTCAGGTGGAATACAGGGTCAGGTCATACCTTTTTGCCCAGGAGGATCCAACCCATGTGCTCAGAAAGGCAAATGTGAGAGAAAGGAATTCCAAGGCAGTGGTACTCCAACGTCAACCATGAGATGAGGCTAAACTCTCTTCCTCAAAAGAGAAAATGCTCAAGGACAGAACTGTGATTTGATAAGTGTGTGAACTTGGGTCATAAGTAAGGAACAGCGTGAGCAGACATGACGTGAACTTGACCCAAACAAATGTCAGCGGATCCTTAGGAATACCATATGGGGTAAGACTGAGGTATCTATTTAGTAACGGAATCACTGCATATGTGTCGTGTGCGTGTGTGTAATGGGAGCGAGGAGGGAACAAAGAAGTAGACAGAAAGAAAAATGCCAATTTCCAGTTCTTTCTCTGAACAGTCTACTGGATAGAGGTGAGCAAAGGAGATGTTGGGTCAGCAAGGCTAATTAAACTCCACAGCTTCCTCTTTCCTCAACTCCTTACTCTGCAAAGCAATGACACTGTCAGTCACTAAACCACTCTGCCATGACTCAACCACTGAAAACGGGGACAATCAGGAAAATGCTTATAATATGTTACGTACAAAACATAAATGTACAAGCAAATGTGAAATATGACTGCAATTAGATGAAATAAGTTTGGGTAAATCCTATGTTTGAGGCCGTTGGTGTTATAAGAAAATTATATACCCAACCCTCAGTCACTCCCAAGGGCCTCAGTCTAGTAAGAGGTGGGAAAAAGAGAAATCACAATGATACATGAGGTGAGAACACATGAAAAGCTCTTTTGGCAACTGTGAAGTTTCCTACAAATATTAGTGTAATTCTGGGGTAAAGGAACCCTAGGTGCAAAGACAGGGGAAGCTACTCATCTTAAAGAGGGGTCAGTGACACATCACCAAGGAGGTGTGTTCTGAATAAGGCTTTGAGGAATGGACACGAGCTTGCCTGGCAGCAAAGAGGCCCCAAAGGCAGGAGGTAAATTATCCAGGGCCTGGAGGTACGTCCAGGGAATGCAGATAGTAATTTTCCAGAAGACAGAATGAACTGAGCACTTACTATGTGCTCATGGTTTATGACATATACTACAGGATACAGTGTTTGGGGGCAGGAGAGTCAAGTCTGAGCTTCCAGTTAAAAACTAAACACATAAAATGTGAGATATTGGAGGGGATGTCATAAAGAAATCAAGGCAGGGGGAAAGGAAAGACAGAGGTGTGGGGTTGGATGGCAGTGACAGTCTCTCTGAGGAGATGACACATAATTGAGGAAAGAATGATTAAAAAAAAAAAACTGTCATGAGGCTATTTGGGGAACTTATATACTAGGGAGGGTCAACAATAGCACTCATGAAGGCTCTGAGGTGGGAACAAGCCTGGTGGAGATGTAGAAGCTGCAAAGCAGGGCCCAGCTGGGAGCAGGGAACTGGTTAAGGAGAACTGCAGAAAGGGTCCAGGTGAGAGGTGATGGGGACAAGGGAGCTGCATCCAACAACTCACACACCAGCACCAGATCCAAAACCACACTGACTCAATTCCTCTTCCCTTTCCTTTCCCCGGAGCCCTAGTGGCGCAGTAGTTAAGAGTTTGGCTGCTAACCAAAAACTCAGCAGTTGGAATCCACCAGCCGCTCCTTGGAAACTTTATGCAGCAGTTCTACTCTGTTCTATAGGGTCACTATGAGTTGGAATCGACTCAACAGCAATGGGTTTGGTTTTGGGCTTGGTTCCTTCCCCTGAGCCTTCAATGAAGCAAAAATAAGATGCTGTCAGGACCTGCATCCTCAATGGCAAGGAACGTGTTTTGGTGGAGGTATGAGGCAGAATGTGACTGCTGGAGGAATGTGCCAAGTGAGCCAAGCACTGAAGAGCCTTTCTTGCAGGGCTACGTGTCTAAATAGTCCTTTTCTGTGGACAGAGTGGACAGTGTGGAATGAGAGGGAAGTCTGCATCCTAGACTTTGTACTATAGAAAGAGAATCCTTGAACTTCCTATCCGAAGTGAAGTAACTCAAATACTCCTCATGGAAAAGGAGGAACAGATAGGTACATAGAGCTTAAATTTGAAAATAAGTAACACAATTATATACTCGTTCTCAGAGTAGAGGGGAGATAAACTAATTGACAATTATTAGTAATCTTTTAAACCAATTAGAATTTTTTTTTTTTTTTTTGGTAAGTGATGACTTTTTATAATATTGTCACCTCAATGAGTAAAATCTTCAAATCTCCTCCTGAAACACATCACGATTGGGGAACAAATCCATTGGTTAATGACCAGTTGTAATTTCTGCTCATAATAACAAAACATCTTTGTCACAATAAATATGAAAGGGAGACTTAGGAGATTTTACGGGGTTGGGACCTAGTATCTGATTCCCACAAGACCTCTGAGAAGCCATTACTAAGAGCTTCAAAGCCGTCAAGTTGGTATCTCTAAGGTCAGACAGACGGTCTCAGGGACACAAGAGGCCAAGGAGGCCTGGCCTGGAAAACTAGAAGCTGGGCCAACTCCCAGAGTCCTCTGTGCTGTGTTCTGGGCCTCTAATCAGGAAGGTAGGTGAGGGGTCATTTCAGGGCTTTTAAGCACATCTACAGCCACCAGTGCCTTAGGTAGCAAAGTGTGAACGTAAGGGAGTGGCTAGCTTTGTGAATGATTCGCGTGCTGTCTGGGACTCAGAAGGCAGGCACCTCCATGAGACTCACCAACACCTCGTAAGCCACCTCAACACAAGGCAGGGCAAGGCTGAACATGACCAGGCAACAGCCAGAAACAAGAGCTGGTGACACGTGAGCTAAGAGTCTGCAGTTATCCTTTTCTGCCATGCTGTGTCCTCCAAACTTCACCTTATACTTCTGTGACTCTCTAATGAAACATTAACGGCCCCTGAAATTCCTTCAAATTAATAAAATTGGGAGGAAAACAACATGAAGAGGAAAATTAAAGCACATTTTGTTTACATGATGAAAGCCATCAGGCACCAATTAGTCAAAATTTAGGCCTGATACTGACTGCCGGACAGCTGAAATTCCCATGTTGGCTGTTACTTCTGTGGAAGGGTTTGATCAAATACTGAAATTCTCCATTTGGAAACGTTTTAGCAATGCCATTTTGAGAAAATGAGCAGTCCCTTTGAGAGATCCCACCCTCCCCTCCCTTAGGCCACAGTTTGAGGATATTCTTTGGAAGGCTTTTGAGAAAGGCTTCTCTGGAACAAGGGAGGGGGTTTGTGGAGCCTCTGGATTTTCACCTCATACAGACAGGTCAGCTGGTGGCTGACCCTAATGCATCCGTGATGTCTGGCTGGGTGGTGACACGGAGCTGTGTGTGGTGGGAGGAGATGGGCTTGGAACACTCACAGGAAGAGTCTGCTGACCCACGGCGGTCCCTGCTCTGGGGCAGTCAGATGGACCACACAGAGCTGAGCAGAATTTGTATGCACAGGAAACAACTTCCTGGCCAAGTGTCAAACTGGCCTTGGGATAAATTTAACTGAAGCAAGGTCTCAGAGTATTCCGGGGGCAACATCAAAGAGCCCAGTTATTCCTCTATAAAAGGCTAAGTTCACCAACCTCCACAATCCTTTGTGTGTCATCCTTGTGGACCCAAGGGGTGAAGGGATTGGCTGGTACTGCTGACAGGACAGGGTTTAAGATCCTAGACCCAAAGGTGTTGTACCTCCATGTGGCCAAACTCAGGTGTGCGTTCTCCTTTTGGGCAACCCTGGGCACTTAACAGGGGCACCAGAGCTTTGGTCCAAATGAGTCTCCAATGGGTGAATGTGAGGCTCCAGAAAGATTACGTGGAGGCTACAAACTTTAGATTGGCTTCAGACTCTTTCATACATTTTTCAGAGCAGAGAGGAACAGAAAAGGAGAGGCCATGCCACAGAATCCAGGTCCCAGAACTCAGATCAAGAGTGACTCCCTCCTGGGTTAGCTACTTTGAGTGTATGGGAATTCCTCAGGGAGGATTTTCAGGGACAGGCTGTGAACAGGCTGGACTTTACCATGTTGATCCACATTTTCCTTAATGGCTGAGAGGTTGGCTTCTTGCAAGTGGAAGAGCATTATCCAAGAAGAAAACCTTTCAGGCACTTTCAGATGAGTTAGAATATTAGTCATTTACAAGTGCTCCACACTCCCAGGTCAAATGCAAAGTTTTCACTGAACAAAGGCAGGAAAATAAAGTGATTGAGAAAAGGATTTTCAGAGAGGGACGAAAGGCAAACTCCTACTCTGACTTCTAACTCAAGTATTGCTATACATTTCCCCCAAACAGCCTCCTTTTTTTCCTGTGGTCCCTAAAACCTCTGTGCTAAAGAAGTCGACTTACACAGAGCAAAGGCAATGCTAAAGTGAGGACAGAGCTGCCTCGGTATCTTCAAAGTAGAGAAATGTCACCTTCTTGCCACCTACCTC
The DNA here is from genome assembly GCF_024166365.1 of Elephas maximus indicus. Classification (NCBI taxonomy): domain Eukaryota; kingdom Metazoa; phylum Chordata; class Mammalia; order Proboscidea; family Elephantidae; genus Elephas; species Elephas maximus. The sequence continues at coordinate 45,777,346 of NC_064838.1, forward strand.
ATGTGGTCTGGTGGTAAATGTCTGAGGGTATTACAAGGATTTTTATTCATTTTAACTCATTTAACTTATCTTAGATGGTTAAGTTTACCCTGAAATGGGGAACGTAACAGATGGTACAAAGGTGGAAATTCTAAATACCTTACCATAAATTCTCCATGGCTTTTAAGTCTCAATTTAATAGTCGCCACAGTGAAAAGCCCTTTACGTGCATCATCCTGATGGCCCTCAGAGCCACATAGGCCTGTTGTTACTATCATTTTACAGATGAGGAAACTGCTGCCTGGAGAGGCCAAGCGGCTAGCCAATGTCCTCCTTCTCAGAACCCTTGATTTCAACCACAAAGTGACACTGAGAAAGAGCCAAGGGGCCTCTGAGTTAGGAGTGGGGGCTGAGATGTCTGCAAGATCAAGACAGCCTGTAAAACAGGAGTCAAGCTGCTCTTGCAACTGATTTGGTGGCTTTATGACACAGTTCACTACTACAGATCAGTGGCTCTTAACCAGGAGATAATTTTTGTCAACCAGGGGATGATTTCTACCTCCCAGGAGATAATGTGGCAACGTATGGGGACATTTTTTGTTGTTACAACTGGGAGGGGCAGGGTGTGCTATCAGTGTCCAGTGGGTCAAGGCCAGAGATGCTGTTATACATCCTACAATACAAAGATCAGCCCCCCACAACAATTAACAAGGATTATCTGGCCCAGAACATCAATAGGGCTGAGGCTGAGAAACTCTGCTGCAGACCATCAGATCCTTGCTGAGACAGATGACGCTGCCTTCTCACATTATACCAGGATGTCTTTCTTTAGAAAAGTAACCTTCCCTGCTTCCTTTTTTTAATCTGAGGCTGAGTCCTATCTTCCAAGAGGAAACACCTTTCCTTCTGTGGTATGCGGATCTGTGACCGTCACTTGGATGTATCCTATTCTGGGGTGAATTTGTACGCAGGTCCTTCTGGCTGCCCAAGGCAGAGAGGCTCAGGTGCTCGGATGGAGTGTCCTCGAAGGCCCCACACTCCAGCATCCCTACATGTGGTTTGGGAAAGTAAAAGCTCACATTTCCAGGTGAAGCCTCTGCCCATGGCTCCTGCAGAGCCGGGGGGGTGGGGGGGGTGGCGAGGAGAGTGTGCTCAGACTCATCTTGCAGATGCTAACCCCGCAGATGCTCTGGGGACCAAAATGCTCATCAGTTACTTGACCGGAACAATCGAGGAAAGATATTTCACATCCTGACCAAACTGACACTCAGCTGTCACTAGATAGTTCTTTTTCTCCTATAACCCACTTGAGTGAGAATGTGAAGCACTGAAATTAGTTCTGTATGAGTTTTAGAACAGATCAGATTCTCGAAAAATGTGTGATGAACATATGACTTCCTTACTTTGTATTTAAAGCACAATTGTTCACGGGTGTCCCTGGGAATGGAAAATTCCATCTACCTCCATTAGCTTCAGAGAAGTTGGATTATATGAAGAAGAACGCATCATCAGGACTGGAGGAAGACTCATTAACAACCTGCGTTATGCAGATGACAGAACCTTCCTTGCTGAAAGTGAAGAGAGCTTGAAGCACTTGCTGATGAAGATCAAGGACTACACCCTTCAGTACGGGTTACACCTCAACATAAAGAAAACAAAAATCCTCACAACTGGACCAATAAGCAACATCATGATAAATGGGGAAAAGATTGAAGTTGTCAAGGATTTCATTTTACTTGAACCCACAATCAGTGCCCATGGAAGCAGCAGTCAAGAAATCAAAAGATGCATTGCATTGTGCAAATACACTGCAAAAGATCTCTTTAAAGTGTTAAAAAGCCAAGATGTCACCTAAGGACTAAGGTGCGCCTGGCCCAAGACATGGTGTTTTCAATTGCCTCATATGCGTGTGAAACCCGGGCAATGAATAAGGAAGACCAAAGAAGAATTGATGTCTTTGAATTATGGTGTTGGCAAAGAATATTGGATATGGACTGCCAAAAGAATGAACAAACCTGTTTTGGAAGAAGTACAGCCAGAATGTTCCTTAGAAGTGAGGATGGTGAGACAGTCTTACATACTTTGGACATGTTATCAGGAGGGATCAATGCCTGGAGAAGATCATCATGCTTGGTAAGGTAAAGGGTCAGTGAAAAAGAGGAAGATCCTCAATGAGATGGACTGACACAGCGGCTGCTACAATGGGCTCAAGCAAAACGATTGCAAGGATGATGCAGGACCAGGTAGTGTTTTGTTCTGTTGTACACAGGGTTGCTATAAGTAGGAACTGACTTGACGGCATCTAACAACAACAGTCATTAGCTTCACTGATAATTTCAATGCAAACATGAAATCCATGCAGGAACAAAACTCATAGACTGTAAAGAATTTTATATGTTACTTAACATGTCCTTCTGCAGAAAATTCTAGAAACAGAGACTGGGCCTAAAGCAGAGAAGTGTGCGCTGAGAATTGATGGTCATGTGCAAATGCACAGTCCTCCAGTATCGGGTGTGGTGGCTTCAGGAAAACGTGACATTGAACCAAAGGCTCCCTTAATTGATGGATAGTATGAATCCATCATACATTTCACCCCATGACAAAATGGCACCATGATTCAGTTGTTACCTTGATGAGATGCTTTGGTTTATGATAATGAAATGAGTTAAGATCATAGGATTCTGGAACTTTTTCAATGAAATGCAGTATGTTGAAGATGCAAATTTAAGAAAAAACAAATTATTATGCAGATTATCTACATAATAGAAGAAGCATTCATAGGATTCCCTATGTAAAACGTGCCTTTTCCCTCTGGCTGCTTTGAAGATTTTCTCTTTATCACTGGCTTCAAGCAATTTGATTGTGAGGTACCTTGGTGTACTTTTCTCCATGTTTCTTGTGCTTGGGTTCATTCAGTACAGTGGATCTGTCGGTTTATACTTTTCATCAAAGTTTCAAACATTATTTCTTCAAATATTTTGCTCTCACCGCCCCCTCAACCCACTTTTTGGGGACTCCAATTACACTTGAAGTTGTCCCACAGCTCGCTGATTCTCTTCTTTTTTTCTTTAGGTTTCATTTTTAGACAGCTTCTATTACTGTATGTTCAAGTTCACTAATTTCTTCTATAATATCTAATCTGCTGATAGTCCCATCCAGTGTATTTTTCATCTCAGACATTGTAGTTTTCATATCCAAAAGTTCTTTCTGGGACTTTGTTATGGATTGAATTGTGTGCCCTTCCAAAAAACGCGTGTCAACGTGGCTAGTTCATGATTCCTAGTATTGTGTGATTATCCACCATTTTGTCATCTGATGTGATCTTTCTATGTGTTGTAAATCCTACCTCTATATTAATGAGGTGGAATGAGCGGCAGTTATGTTAACGAGGAAAAACTCAATCTACAGGATTAGGTCGTGTCTTAAGCCAATCTCTCCTGGGATATAAAAGAAAGAAGCAAGCAGAGAGACATGGGGACCTCATACCATCAAGAAACAAGAGCCAGGAAAATACTGTGTCCTTTGGATGCAGGATCCTTGCACTGAGAAGCTCTTAGTCCAGGGGAAGATTAATGAGAAGGACCTTCCTCCAGAGCCGACAGAGTGAGAAAGCCTTCTCCTGGAGCTGGTGCCCTGAATTTGGACATCTAGCCTAGTAGACTGTGAGAGAATAAACTTCCATTTTTAAAGCCATCCACTTGTATTTCTGTTACAGCAGCACTAGATAACTAACACAGTCTTTAAAAATATCTCCCATGTCGCTACTTAACTTTTTGAACATATGAAATACCGTTACAATAACTTTTTTACATTGTTACCTGCTAGTTAATCTTAGATGCTAGACATTATAAATTTTACATTTTGAGTGCTTGACCTTTTTGCATAAATATTCTTTTAAAATATTCTTTTTTTTTTTATGGTAAATCCTTGGTGGTGTAGTGGTTAAGAGCTCGGCTGCTAACCAAAAGGTTGGCAGTCTGAATCCACCAGCTGCTCCTTCGAAACTCTATGGGACAGTTCTACTCTGTCCTATAGGGTCATTATGAATCCGAATTCACTTGACAGCAACGGGTCTGGTTTTTTTGGTTATATATGTAACAAAATATTTGATATTTCAACAATCTTCACATGTACCGTTCAGTGACATTAACTATGTTCAGCATGTTGTTTAACCATCATCTTTATCTGTTCCCAAATTATATCACTGTGAAGGTTAAGGTATGCCAACTTGGCTGGGCCATGATTCTCAGTGGTTTGGCAGTTGTATGATGTGTGATCACCTCCATGATGAGATTCAATATAATATGATCACCTCCATGATGGGATCTGCTGTGAGTAGCCAGTGAGCTGAAGGGGAGTTTCCTTGGGTGTGTGTCCTGCATCGAATATAAGTGGACATTCTAGCAAGGCTCAGGTGCTTTTGCTTGCTCTGGACCCTGCAGCTGGCTCCTGTTCATCTGACATCCAGTTCTTGGGACTTGAGCTAGCAGCTTACCTTCATTATTGCCTGCCGATCTTGGGATTCATCGATCTTCACAGCCTATGAGCAAGAGCCCTGCTCTCTGACCTGCCGATCTTGGGTTTGCCAGCCCCTGTGGCTATGTGAATCAGGAGAAGCCTCTATCCTGACCCACAGACTTGGGATGTTCCAGCCTCTACAACCATGCAAGCCATTTCCTTGATATAAATCTCTCTGTATGTATATTTATGCACTTTACTGGTTTTGCTTCTCTAGAGAACCCAGCCTAAGAAATTTGGTACTAAGAGTAAGGTGCTGCTGTAACAGATACCTAAAATGTGAAGTGGTTTTGAAACTGTGAATGGATAGGGGGTAGAAGAATTTTAAAGTGTTAATTTTTTTTTTTTTTTTAATAGTAAAGGGTTAGATTGCCTTGAAGAGATTGTTCATGGAATTATGGATGTCCAAGGCAATTCTGGTGAGGACTCAGAAGGAAGTGTGCAGAACTGTTAACATGAGATGGCTCAGATGGCAAAATGCCTGAGACAGTGCTAAAGCCAACGCACAAAGCAAGAGAGCTGAGGGCCTGGGGGAATACAGTGCCTCTGGGCACTTACTGTGGAGCTAGGTTTGCTGACTCATGGAGCAAGAGAGCTGAGTGCCTTCCAGCTGAAGTTTACTGGCAGAGTGGGGTGCCTCCAGGCACTTAGTGTGGAGGTAGGTTTGCCGACCCATGGAACAGGAGAGCTGGGTGCCTTCTGGCCAAAGTCTACTGGTGGAGTGAGATACCTCCAGGCACTTATCAGTGGAGCTACAGAGCTCTGGAACACTTGTCCAAGCAGAGCAGACATGGACAGTGAGGCCTGAGGGGCCAAGAGTCCAAGGAACCAGAAAGCAAAAGCTGAAGAGACAAGGAACACAGGAAACAGAGCTGCCTCAGTCTCAAAGCATAGAATCACAACCTTTGAGGTCTCAAAGGATGGAGTCACAATTCAAATGGACCAGAAGAATGGGGCTGCCCAAATTCAAGGGAGGAGAGTTGCTGTTCAGTGGGCCTGGAAGGCAGAGCTGAAGCCCAGGTCTAAGGGGCCTCCACTCAGAATTCGGAGAGCATAGCCAATACCTAGAGTCTGGAGGGTCAGGCCATTGCATAAATGGTCTCAGACAACAGATGATTATTTTCAAGCCTTAAGGGCTAATGCTGACTTGCTTGGTGCCTGTTATCCCTTCTTTCCTTCCAGTTTCTCCCATTTGTAACAGAAATGTCTAGCTTGTGTCTGTTCCATCACTGTACCTTGGAAGCAGATACCTTGTATTCTAGATTTCACAAGTAAAGAAAAATTTTTGGATTTTGGACTTGGAGTTGAATTAAGTCTTTTGCTATGATATAATGAGGTGAATGTGCTTACATGTGGCAAGGACATGGCTTTTTGGGGACCTCATACCAAGAATGAAGAACCAAGAAGGGAGAGTGTCCTTTGGACCCAAGGTCCCTGTGCTGAGAAGCTCCTGGACCAGGGGAAGATTGATGAGAAGGACCTTCCCCCTGAGCTGACAGAGAGAGAAAGCCTTCCCCTGGAGCTGGCGCCCTGAATTCAGACTTTTAACCTACTAGACCGTGAGAGAATAAACTTCTGTTTGTTAAGGCCACCCACTTTTGGTATTTCTCCTATAGCAGCACTAGATAACAAGGACAACCATACCCTTAACAGAAGCTCAGTGTCACCCTATAGGACAGAGTAGAACTTCCCATTAGGGTTTCCAAGGAGAGGCTGATGGATTCAAACTGCTGACCTCTTGATTAGCAGCCTAAGCTCTTAACCACTGCACCACCAGGGCCCTGTGAACTCTAGCTGCCTTAGTCTCCCTGAACTATTACTTTTGACTCCTTAACTCAGGGAATCTGCTGGGCTTAATCTCAGTTCCCTCTCCACGCGCTGTGGCCTGGGAACTTTCAAAGCAGTAAACTGGGGCAATCATCAGGCTCATCTCTTTTGTTTCCTATCTCTCAGGGATCACTATTTTTTTATTGCCTGATTGTCTAATGCCTTGAAAACCATTATTTCATATATTTTCTGTAAAAAAAAAAAATTTTTTTTTTAGTTGTTCCATGCTGGAGGGTAAATCTCAGCCTTATCACCCCATTTTGGCTCAAAGTGGAAGTCCTTATATATTAATCTATAATGCTTAAAAAATGCTTACATGTCCAAAATTCATCTAACCATTTCCTTATTGTTGGAAATCTGGGATGTTTCCAGTTTTTTCTTTAGTTGTGTACACACGAGTTTGCAGTATATTTTAAGGTTGTATAGCAACACAACAGCCTATAATACCCTGATGTGCAGTCACAGTGGTAATGTTTTCCTTAAAAAAGCATAGATGAATTATCTTTTTAAAAAGGCTGAGGAACTGACTCATGGATTTAAAGATGGGTGGCAACCCTAGAATCTTAAATTCCATTATTCATAAGAATATTTTGGCACAAATATATCCAAATTAATTACAGGTCTTAGCCTGGAATACGTGGCTAAAGCTATTATGAACCAGAATAAAAATTTTGGTGAGCTCATTTGCTATAGCTTACTTGGATTTCTGAAACCCCAAACACCCAGTGCAGTCAGTTACATCCTATGGAGCTGTGTTCCCATTTGTTGGCATTTTTATAAGTACTGTATCTCAAGGACACATGTGCCTGGGACTTTTATCTATATGGTGGCTAGGAAGATAAGGGTTGGAGAAAAAGATGCCTCTGTTATAGCTGCCCAACTCTGATAACCCTAAATTTAGTGCTCAGTGCTCTGTCCACTAATAATTCTGCCTGAGAATGCCTGAGACATATCCAACCTGCAGTGCCCACTAAACCGGCTCAGAGGCCACGTTACAATGAGCCAAGGCTGAATGAGCTAGGTCGTCCCACAATCCTTAAAAGTAAGACATCTTGCACAGCCTGTGGTACTTGGCAAACACCCTGAAAGAAGCAACTTCTCTGCTGTTTCCTATGAAGAATATCAAGACAGTGACAAAGCAGAATTTCTGACGTGTGATTTGTTGTATTTGAGTTTACAGGATCATCTAGTTCGGTGATCCATAGCAGAGACCTGGGAAGTTTCTCTTCACCTCCTGCCAGGTTAGAGACAATTTGCTGACTACAAAGAACAATTTTACAGCACTTTGTTAGGAGTCAGAATAAAGCACTGGTATGGGTTTTGGCTTTTGAAAGTATTTGTCTTATTTGACCTGATATTTAGGTGATTTTGAAGCAAACCATTAAGTACATAGAAACAAAACATTAGATCAAAAGATCAAACTTAAAAAGAATGCCTAGAAGATCAAAGACTCTCGTTCATCCTCTCTTGCTGCAGGAGTGTCTAGCAGAGGCAGAAAACATTTCTTTTGAGAAATACCCTTTTCAAAGAAAGATTAGAATCAGGCTTTAAGAGAATGGTCAAAGGGTGGGGAGATAAGGGGTGGGGAAAAATCCGTAGTATGGCATTCAGAGCAAACCTCTTGGCTACTTGTTCAGACAAGTCGCTGCATCCCCATTAGATGTTTGAACACTTAGGAGAGAACAATCTAGCTGCTGGTAAACTTATTCAAAATCCTCCTAGCATCTCCAGGGTCCAGGGTGATACCATCTGCCCAGGAAAGTGTGGCTCTGCCATGTCCTCTGACCAGGATTGACCAAAGCTCCTTCTGCCCTTAGCCCCCAGGCACAGCAGGTGGCTACGGAGCTGTCCTCACTGGGCATGGGCTCTGCCTATAGCCAGATTAAGGAAGGGACATCGATGTGGAAAGGATCAAGAATCAGCCCCTTTCCCAGGTCCTGGTTCCAGGATCCCATGACGGCAGAATTTGTAACAGATGCAACTACTGCTGATCCACAAGGTCCTGGCTTGGCATCTTGGAGAAGAAAAAGCGAGGGAAGGTAGGTCTATGAGTGGCAGACATCCGCCCCAAGAGCTGACCTCAAACTCTAGAGGTTCCAACGCACTGACTGGGTTAATTCTCTTGTTCTCCTGTAGTTGTATGAAGACAGTAGGCACAGTATAGGCTTAGTATCCTTGACTCAACCCCAATTTAACAAAAGACCCCTTTCTCCAGAGCTCCAAGGAATCCCTATATCCCAGTTGCCTTGACCTTTGAGCCTGTCCTCTAGACCTCATCTGTGTTCTCAATTTGTCCCAAGACTCAAAGCTTTGCACTGTCCCTTGTCTCTTTGGACTATCCCAGATCAAAGCTCCAACCCTCTCACCCTTCACTTACATGAGAAGGGAGGTCACAGGATAATAACAGGTGATAGAAAAAGAGAAAAAGCTCAAGACAGACTCACTGAAAGGCAAACCTCAGAGCTGAACAGCTTTTTGTATATTCTTTCTTTCCAAAGCAAATGACAGAAATTTGAATACATAAAACTCTGCATAGAAACAACATTACGGACAGAGTTAAAAGGTAAATAGAAAACTGGAGGAAAAAAATTACAACATGTATCGCAGAGGGTTTGTTTCCCCAGTAAAGAGCTCGTACAAATCAATAACGCAACTGAAAAAATGAAGCAAAACATATGAACAGATGATTCACAAGAAAGGATACCTGCATAGCTTTTAGACAAGAAATTATACTTTCCTCACTTATAGGAAAAAAAATACAAATTAAAACCCCACCAAAATACCACTACCTATCTGATCGCAAAACAAACAAAAACTTTCAATGAGAAATTGGGAAAATAAACAGGGTGCAGTATGTATAATAAGCCACCATTTGTGTAAAGCGGGGAGGAGCATGACTAGCCACCACCTTCCTGTATAAGCACAAAGCACCTCTGGATGATTCACGAGAATATGGCTGCCTCTAGGGGGGAGAACTAGGTGACTGCAGAACAGGGCTGGATGGGAGAGTATTCACTCTACATTCTTTGGTATTGACTGAAATTTAAACTAGAATTTGCCTTAAAGATGAACTAATTTTGTCACCATCTAGTGAAAGAGTATTTTCTGAGTCCTCATTTTGGTGGATGTGCTGATATAACAAGCTGAGTGTGGGGCTTTTTGTATCTTCAGAGATCAAAAATATAACAATTTCCTTTAAAAAGATAATTGATCAGTGCAGCATGGTTTGTGAAGGTCTTTCCTACATAATTTTCTTGAATCTTGGTAATAACTCTCTGAGGTGGGCATTATTTTCATCTCTGTTTTTTCTGAGGGGGAGACTGAGGCTCAGAGAAGCAGCCTTTGTCAGCCAGAGAGGTGAAGCTGCAAAGCCTGCATCTGGTGCTAAGTCACTCTGGTAGCTGCATGAGGCTGCACTTTGAGATGTGCCTTGTCTAGGATTTGGAGGACATGAACCCGCCGTCAGCCGTCAGGGGAAAGCAGATGAGGGAGAGAGAGCAGCCGGAGGGCTGAGGTGGCGAGAAGGGCACAGGGCCCACCTGCATCTGGCCTGAGGCCTGTGCAGGAGCTCCCAGACCTTCAGGAGGTGGAGGCAGGGCACACAGTAAAGCAGAGAGAAAGCTGCTCAAGGGCCCATGTTATAGCCAAGGCTGCAGCCACAGCCGAGGCCAAGAAGAAAGGCTGGCTGGACCCAGGTAAAGAAAGATGACCTGGAGCTGAAGGTCAGGGGTGGCGCAGGAGCACAGATTTGAAGCAGAACACCTTACTTCTATTCCATGCTCAGGCCTGCTCATGTTCACCATCAAGGTCTCCCTCTCCCTCCCACTTTCCCACCCTGCCTCTTGCCTTCAGTTCCTCTGCACTACTTGCAAGGCTGGTACTTCCCAGAAGACCTTCACCCTAGGAAAGGCAGTTGTCCAGAAGACAGAAGTCAAGCTCCTAGGGATTCCATCTACACTCAACTGCACTTCACATGGTCCACAAGACTATAAGGCCTGGAGGCTCAGACAGTATCTTTTGGGTAAACAAACGAGAAAATGGAACGCATTGCAGTGGAATTGATTCCCACTCATAGTGACTCTATAGGACAGAGTATAACTGCCCCATAGGGTTTCCAAGGCTCTAATCTTTAAAGGAGCAGACTGCCACATCCCTCTCCCATGAAAGGCTGGTAGGTTGAACCTCCGACCTTTTGGTTAGCAACCAGGCGCTTAACCACCGCACCATCAGGGTTCCTTGTCTTGGGGGTAGGATGCTGCAATTCCATTTTGTAACGCACTGTTCATGCAAAGCACTCCCTGGAGACCACAGAGAGGACGGTGGAGAAAACGGAGAAGGAACCCTAGTCAGCAATCCCCACACATCAAAGAAAGAGCCTGGTAGGAACTGTAGGAGTTTACAGCAGAAACTCACCAAAATCTCAATGGTAAATGACAAGGTCATGGTAGGCACTGAATTCAGGGGGAATGAAAAGGTGAGCACAAGACCAAGGATGAGGAAGGCCACTGAACAGGCAAGATGGGTTGGGGGGTTGACAAAGGCCAATTAAAGGCTAATTAAAGGAGTTAGGGACTTTTTTCTTCTAATAAGAAGAAAGAAAAAACAGTTCCTGTTTAACTTGGTGGAAGGAAGGAAAACAAGTCTGAGTGGCAGACAGAGGGATACAATTTCCTGCTGGCTCAAGAACTGATATGACACAAAGAGAAAAAACAATGCGGAGTCCTCCGTTTTCTGCCCCTGGGATATGGATTTAGGTTGCAAGTGGAATAGGATGTTTATCTCCACACTGATTTTTCTTGGTCCAAAATTTAGAACAAAATGAGATCAAATGGGGCCCTCGTGGGATGTGATTTGGTTGTGTAACTGCTCTGCAAAGAACAGGACGCAGAGCTGGGACCTGCGGAGAACACACCTCAGGTTCTGCTTTCGCCCCTGGGATATCATTAACACTCCCTGGGGGGTTAAATGCTCCTCAAATATTGCTGTTGTTAGGGTGCCTTAGGGTTTCCCACTCACGGTGACCCCAAGCCACAAAGGAGAGCTGCCCCCAGGGTTTTCTAGGCCGTAAGTGTTACGGGCAAGAACAGATCGCCAGGTCTTTCTCTTGTGGAGCTGCTGGGTGGATTCAAACTGCCAACCTTTTGGTCAGCAGCTGAGTGCTTAACCATCATGCCACCAGGACGCCTCGCTCTTCAAATAGAGGGCTGATTTTTCAACGAGAGAGTTGGGTCTTGTGGAAGCTGAGTTTTTCTCTCATCCAAATCCTCACATTAAGAACTTTAAACCCTCCTAGGATGATAGCAACATTTGCCAGAGTCCAAATATCCCAACTGGAGTCATCCTAGAAAGTACAGCACTGAGGCTGAAGTCATGTTTGTTGCTAAGTTTAGTCCAGGGATTCTTGCTATTTACCGGGGTTACACATGGGGACATTTGAGGTCAGGGCATGCACAGCCTGTTGTCTTAAACTACCCCACAAACCTGTGTAAATATAATATGATTGGGCTAAATGTCCTTAATAGTTACCTTCAGGCTGCTTGAGTCTAAGGTGGGTGTGAAAAGACCTGAAAGGAATACAGTGATGCTTTGATGAGGATTATACAACAACTCAGGTTGAGTCCAGCCTAGTACATAGTTTTGTGGGTAAATGAAACTTCAAGTCATTTCACAAACAGAAAAAAAAAAAAAAAAATGAAATACAGCACGTTAACAGGCACCTTGATTAGCCGTTAAGATTCCATCATCTCCCCCCTCTTCCTAGCAGAACCCCAGTATTGTGCAGCACCCACCCCTCCTCCTCAGGACTTCCTTCAGGAAAGGTAATCCTGCCAAACTCCAGGGGTGGTTTCCAATTGGTCTGAGCTAATCTGGGTAAGCTGATACTCAGTAAAGGCGCTGACCCTAATCTGGCCAACAAGACCCTGGTAGAGGTTAGCTGGGGACTTCTGGGAAAGGTTCCCTTCTCCAAGACCTAGGTAGAAACTGGTCCTCCTCCTTCCTTTGGAGGTCACTGCTGCAAACATCCTGCTACAGGCTAAGAAAGAAACTCATGAAAGGAGGAGGGAAGGGCAACAAGGTGGAGCAAGGTAGAGCCCTAGAATCTCACCTCTGGACTCACTTCTATGAGATGTAATACATTTATTCACTGTGTAAGCCTATTTTGAGCTGGAGATTTTATTTGCTGTTACTATAATTGTTCATACTATGACCCTAAGAATGCTTTGAGGGATCTTGACTCACCATACCACCAATTTATCAATAGTCAATACTCAAGAGAAAGGCCTACCAAATCCACTCAAGGACCTGACAGGTGGCTGTGTCTACTCAGAGAAGAAACCCTCCTCTAGGTGATTCTACGAGTGGCCACAGTTTCCAACCTAGTCTAGAAGTAGTGCGGTGGTCAAAGATGGTGGACCTTCAGGTCTTACTTCGTTCTGGTTCACAACAGAGCAGGCATTCCCAAGCAGCACCCCCTTGTGTAACTGTTGATATTCACTGCATGGCACACGCTGGGATGTGTGTGTGTGTGTGTGTGGCTTCACGTCAGGGAGCACTGCGGAGGGAGCATCTGAAGTAGCTGGGCAATTTCTGAGGCTGCCTACTGTTTTCAATTCTTTTATATCTTTTTTCTATTATAGCTGTTATCTCCCATACATTTTTTTTTAATTAACCTATTTGGATAGTTTAGTTTTGCTATTGCTGCTGTTATGACATTTATAAACCACATACTTAAAACATTCCTAATTTTGGAATAACACACCATCAGCCAAGTGCACCGAACATTTTTAAATTATGGCTACTTTTTATTGAGTTACCGCTTCAGGTAGTAGAGAGAGTAGGCACAGTGCACTAAAACGACTGGAATAAATGATTAAATCCCGGGGTGACTTTGTACTCTGAATTCTCAATCAGACTTTACAAGTCATCTGGATCTAACACTCACTGACAGTATTGTAAATACTGTTACAAAATTCCCTCAGAAAGTTTAGCATTATTGAAAATGTTTGCAAAATAAAAGGTGAGTTTAATACGATTTTGGTACCTGAACAAAAACATTTTATGTTGCCAAAAGGTTAAGGCTGAGGTGAACTTTCTAGCAGACACGACGATGACAGCCTGAGCAGTACCCTCTGGCAACCCCCAGAATCTCAGGTAGAAGGTGGCTACAGAGTACACGGTCAAAAGAGCATAAGGAATCTTGGGGCATATCCATCCAACCCCTGCTCAGTATCCAGAGGTAACTCAGAGCTCAGAACTAGAAGGGAGAAACCCAAGCCAGGGAGGGTGAGTCAGTCTAATACCCAACACTGGACCCTCACCCAGGAACTTCTCCATTAGATCAATCCAATGGACAACCTAACCAACAAGACCTGGTAAGGGCTTTGCCATATAATAATAGTTTCAGGAATAATGATGATGGTGGCAATGATGATGATAACAGCTACATTTATTGAAGATTTACTATGTGCCAGGCAATTTATGTGTATCAAGTCATTTAATCATGCAACAACTCAGTGCAGAAGGTAGTATTGTTATTTCCATTTTACAGATGGGAAAGGTGAGACAGAGAGGTTAGCCTAACCGGAAAGTGGACAGTGGGATCTGAACCCTTGTAGTGTGGCCCCTGCTCTTACTCTTTAGTTTACAGTGCTTTGCTTCCAGGTTCCTATCATCTTCACTTGGCTTTCTCTCATCAGTGAGCCCTCCACAGCTCTGGGATAGTACTAGTGGGACTGCATTGGAAAGGGGTTCAGGGAGTCCCAAGTAACTGGGCTGAGTTCTGCTGTGGAGGAACTGAGTGAATGGGCAGCAACATCGTGAAGCATGTACCAGGCACTGCCCAGCATTGTTCTCACTCCTCTAGCTTACCACCAGCTTCTTGTGGAAAAGGACTGTGACACGCATATGCTGAGTATCATCTCTTGATACTCAGCACAGTTCTCAGCACTCTGTACTCTTGCCTGCAGGTTCCAGATTAGATTCTGCTGGTGAGAAGCAAACATTTGAAATTTGGAAGGCAGGCAAGGAGAAGCCATTATTCACTAGAGGCAGCTTGGACATTCACATGGGTATTGGTAAATGACAGGTGTCATGGACTGAATTATGTCCTCACCCAAAATGTTTGTATCAATTTGGCTGAGCCATGATTCCCAGCACTGTGTGTTTGTCCTCTATTTTGTGATTGTAATTTTATGTTAAAGAGAATTAGAGTGAGTTTGTAACACCCTTACTAAGGTCAAGTCCCTGATCCAAAGTAAAGGGAGTTTCCCTGGGGTGTGGCCTACACAACCTTTTATCTTACAAGAGATAAAGGGAAGCAAGCAGAGAGTGGGGGACCCCATACCACCAAGAAAGCAGTGCTGGGAGCAGAGCTGGTCCTTTGGAACTGAGGTTCCTGCATGGAGAAGCTCCTAGGCCAAGGGAAGATTGATGACACAGACCTTCCTCCAGAGCCAACACAGAAAGCCTTCCCCTGAAGCTGATGCCCTGAATTTGGACTTCTAGACTACTAGACTGCGAGAGAATAACTTTTGTTAAAGCCATCCACTTTTGGTACTTCTGTTACAACAGCACTAGATGACTAAGACAATAGGTACGAGGTTGGCCAGTGGCTACCAGGCATCCTCTTGAGAATCATCCTCTTCAGTGCCACAGGCAGCTGAGAATATTGGTCCTAGTTTGCTGTGATCACTGCCAGTCCTGATTCCTTGAACACTCGTAGCAGCTCCTGACTTCTACTCTCTGCACCCTTTCCATTCCCTGTATTCAATCCCTGCCTGCCTGAAATACCTAGAATGGTTTGTTTTCTTCACTAAATGTTGCCTGATACAACATGTGCACAAGATGTACCAGGAGGTTCATCGCACTACTGCTTACAATAGGTAAAAAGAATTAACAGCCTAATGCCTCTCAGGAGAGGAATGTATAAGCAGTCTGTGTGTCAATCAGGAAGTAGAGTACTATTTAGCACTTAAAATGAAGGAAATAATCTGCATGAACAAACATGGTTAAGTCTGAAAAGCATAAAGGGGCACAAAGGGGCTTCTGGGGCAACACAACGTTTTGTCTGTGAAGCTGGGTACTGGTTGCTCAGGTGTATTTAGTCCGTGAACGTTCACCACATCATCAGTCGTGATGTGCATTTTTCTGTAGGTATATTATTCATCAAAAAATTATAACTAATAACGACAACTAAATGGAAAGTGGGGATTACAGATTAACTTGTAAAAACAATTCTTTCAACTCACAAGGAAACTTTGGGAGAGGTATTATTTCTCCCATTTTGTAAAGGGAGGCTCGGAAGAGCCAAGTAATCTGCCGATAATTCCCTGGACTTTCATCCGGGTCTTTGGATTCAGAGACTCTGCTTCTAACCAGCACCCACTACCACCCTCATCATGGGCCTCCCCAAGTCTTTGACCTGAAGCAGAGGAAGCTCTGTGTTTATACCATAGATAGTCATGCCCCCGTCACAAAACTGAATGTAGGGGGCATTTTCTAGAACTACTCCCCTGTAGTCTTGCTGTCTGTCCTGACTGTCCCCTCCTGGGCACACAGCCCACAGACAATGGGTGTGTCAGGGACCGTCAGCAAAATCTATGTGGATACTGAAAGATGAACTCAGGGCCTGGAGAGACAACATTTTGGGAGTGTTTTTTGGAATTTTGTGAGGAAAAAAAAACATAAATGATGGAGCTGTTCTTTTCTATTTTGTATTAGAGAGAATCGTAAGAATTTAAAAATACTACCAGAAAGCATGTAATGTGAGTCAAGATGAAGGAGAACCAACGCATAATTACTAAATACTGAGAGATCTAACACAAAATTAATTTAAAACTGGGGACTGCAGAAGCAGGACCTTCCTTCCAAACCCCTAGGAACAGCAGCAGATCCTGTTACTATACATCCAGGGTGTCAGATTAGCTAAGAGAATGAGGGAAGAGGCCAGAAAAGTACTACATGAATTAAGGTTCTTGGGTAATTTCTGTAAAAAGAAGAGGATAAAGTATTCCTACATTATAACACCACAGTATGGATAAAAACTATTTACAGTAAAGTATCAATATTGAGAATGTCAAGAAATTAAAGATTGTTTTTGACCATACAATTTTAACAATGCTAGTTATCCTTAGGAACCTATGTGATTTAGAGAAAAGAAAATGGATATTGAATACCTTTGATTTCCAATGGGAAGATACCAACAGTGAATCAAGGCTGATATTTTAAGTATAAGAAGTCCCACAAACAGGACTGGTAACCTGAAGTATATGAATAAGATATAATGAATAGAAATAAAGCAAGACCATTTGGGTAACCCAGCCAGCGGTTGTTGTTATTGAGTCGGTTCTGACTCATAGCGACCCTATGCACAACAGAACGAAACACTGCCCGGTCCTGAGCCATCCTCACAATCATTGTTACGCTTGAGCTCATTGTTGCAGCCACTGTGTCAATCCACCTTGTTGAGGGTCTTCCTCTTTTCCACTGACCCTGTACTCTGCTAAGCATGATGTACTTCTCTAGGGACTGATCCCTCCTGATAACATGTCCAAAGTATGTAAGAAGCAGTCCCGTCATCCTTGCTTCTAAGGAGCATTCTGGTTGCACTTCTTCCAAGACAGATTTGTTCGTTCTTTTGGCAGTCCATGGTATATTCAATATTCTTCGCCAATACCACAATTCAAAGGCATCAATTCTTCGGTCTTCCTTATTCATTGTCCAGCTTTCACATGCATATGATGCGATTGAAAATACCATGGCTTGGGTCAGGTGCACCTTAGTCTTCAAGGTGACATCTTTGCTCTTCAACACTTTAAAGAGGTCCTTTGCAGCAGATTTACCCAATGCAATGCATCTTTTGATTTCTTGACTGCTGCTTCCATGGCTGTTGATTGTGGATCCAAGTAAAATGAAATCCTTGACAACTTCAATCTTTTCCCCATTTATCACGATGTTGCTCATTGGTCCAGTTGTGAGGATTCTTGTTTTCTTTATGTTGAGGTGCAATCCATACTGACAGTTGCGGTCTTTGATCTTCATTAGTAAGTCCTTCAAGTCCTCTTCACTTTCAGCAAGGAAGGTTGTGTCATCTGCATAACACAGGTTGTTAATGAGACTTCCTCCAATCCTGATGCCCGTTCTTCTTCATACAGTCTAGCTTCTCAGATTATTCACTCAGCATACAGATTGAATAGGTATGGTGAAAGAATACAACCCTGACACACACCTTTCCTGACTTTAAACCAATCAGTATCCCCTTGTTCTGCCCGAACAACTGCCTCTTGATCTATGTAAAGGTTCCTCATGAGCACAATTAAGTGTTCTGGAATTCCCATTCTTCACAATGTTATCCATAATTTGTTACGATCCACACAATAAAGCCAGCAGTAGTGGTGTGGAAAGCTCTCCTAATTGTCAAACACATTGAAATGCTGGGTGGCAAACAACCAAAATTAAAAGGAAACACATAATCCAGTCAGGAAGAAAGGGACAGGATACCTAGGGGGTAGCGGAGAGAGGCTGGAAGTCCAAACCCTCTGGAGATTTTGACCAGGGCACCATCACAGAGGTGGGTGTAGCACCAGCCTGATGGGGTGCTTGAGGCCACAGGAACCAGACTTGTGAAACCAGAGTTGAGCTTCCTGGCTGAGGCCGGGAGTCAGGAAGGTCTCTCTTGCCTGTTAACAGGCAGAGAAAACTCTGCTAGCAGCTGGAGGCCCTGCAGGGAGTCTACCATCTTCCAGTGCCATGGGAGGGAAAAGAATTATCCATGAGAAATCAGAAGCCTTTGGTGGGAGGTGACATTTAAGTTAAGGCCTAAAGGTGAAAGGGAGGAAACCACGAACAGGGCTAGGAGAGTATCACGAGCAGAGGGATCTCCAGGCCTAATGTTTCTAAGATAAGAAAGGGCCTGAGGAAGGAACTAAGGTCCTCATGGCTGGAAGCGGATGAGTGAGGTGGGAGAGGAGACAAGGTCTGGACCCCACAGGTCCTTGAAGTGAAAATTATGTTAGAACAAGCAGAATGGGAGCATGGACGGATGGACGGATGGGTGGATGGATGGGAGGGAGGGAGAAAGGAAGGAAGAATCATGCTGGGGAGATGGGAAATGAAAAAAGTAGTAAGATCCAATCTAACATATTTCTCTAAGCAAAGGCCTATCACATTTCAGACTTCTACAAATGACACCTGAGACAGTAAGAGGAGCAGTGACAAGATGCTACCAGGTGCTACTTCTTCCACCTGGAATGAGCTGTCTCCTCACTTCATTAAGGCTCATCCATCTTTTAGGGGCTCAATCTCTCCAGAAATTTCCCTCCCTCCTGCAGCCTCTGTGAGTGCCTGCCATGCTATGGTCAACACTTATTTGCTATTTATTTTTTCTGTAACTAAGCTTTGTGATCCTGGGCCCCTTCTGGAACCCTAACCCCTGCCTCTGGGTAATCACTGCTGCCCAGTGCCTGGGAGCATTGTGGGGGTGGGGGGAAGGACTTCTTCCTGCTCCATACACTTTGAAATTGGAACAAAGGTTATTCTTCAGCTGTTTGATTTTGAGATGGATGCTCCGCCATGTCAGGGTCCTATGCAGCTTCACGGTGTACTGCACTGGCTAGCAGGAGGCACTGATGCTGATGATGAACCCGCTTAACAGGACTGACAGGGCCTTTCTCCCTCAGAACATAGGCCTAATCCAAGGAGTCTCAACCCTTGCTACATGTGAGAATCACCTGCACAGCTTTGAAACACACAGATTTCCAAGCCCCTCCAGACCCAGCAAGTCAGAATCTTTGAAGGTTAGGGGTCAGCACTTTTTAAAAGTCCCCTTGGTTGAAAGCCACTGAAATTAACTGAAGCCAAAGAAAAATTCATAATATTAATGTTTTTTCCAATACCTGAGATGGTTTCTGATGAACCACTGCTGTTTTTCAGAAGCAAATTGTCTTTCCAAACAGACTCTCTCACCATAAAAGGCTAAGGATGGTGAGGATGTCAGGAGTTTTTGGATGGGATACTGCATTATCATGAAGTCCCTGGGTGGAGCAAACAGTTAATGTACTCAGCTACTAACCGAAAGGTTGGAGGTTCAAGTCCACCCAGGGGCACCTCAGAAGACAAGTTTGGCAATCTACTACCAAAAAATCAGCCATTGAAAAGCCTGTGGAGCACAGTTCTACTCTGACCCACATGGGGTCACCACGAGTTGGAATCGATTCAATGGCCACTGGTTACTGATTAGTGCGTTATCATATTACAAAAAAGCATAAACATCAGTTCATTGTATCCAAGGTAGCAAGGGACATGAATGATGCTCTCCTGGCAACATTACACCAACACTTTACCGCTTACAGGCCAAAGACTTAACACAAACCCATAAGTCCTCCATTAGCAACTGACCTGGCGGCACTTTGCTCTGTGTGTTTACAGCAGGTAACAAATTGCTCATCACCACCAAGGGTGTTGGATCTGTCATTTGATTCTGCTAATGCATGAAAGAAGCAGACACTCAAATAATATAATACACCATATACACCAAGTGACATACAGCTTCAAATGCAATAGATGGAAAATCATATCCAGCTGACAAAACTAATACATAAACCTTAACAAGTAAGCTACTGAAATACTTTTAAAATAATACTTATGGGTTTCCTGATGGATGAACTGTTTCAGTTTTTTTGAAATGATAACATTGGAATTCAAAGGACAAGAGTATTAACTTAGAGTTTAAAGATAAAAAAGTAAAGAATTCAAGGATATTTATTAAACCCCAAATTGGTTAGTTCCAAAAAGTGAGACATAAGTAATGTTTTCTGTCCTTAAAATAAGCAAATAAATTAATCAGGATTAGTGCTGTTCGAAAGATTTAGATCTTCCAAGTATTGGGTTCGTTTCCTCTTAAAAAAAAAAAAAAGATTTTGAGAAGCAAGAGATATGGGTCATAGCTAGCATAATTATGCCTTCTGCTTTGACAATAAATCATTTAACAACTATACTCTTCTTCTCCAAACTGTATACACACCACTCCTCACTTGTCGACATGATTAGGTTTGAAAGACCAGGTCATTATGCAAAAATCAGCATTATGAAAAATGGAGGATGATGACCACATTAGATCACAAAATGGAGGATGACTACATCACCACATAACTGCCAAATTACATCATTATATAACTGCCAAAACCACTGAGAATCATGGCCCAGCCAAGCTGACATATAACCTTAACCCTCACAGCCAGTGTTACTCTTGCCTTGCACCTCAGCATCTATTACTGCCACATGTACATTGTTAGTGCGCAAAAGAATCAGATAGTAGATTTTCTACTATTGTCGTAAATGCAAAATGTCAGATAACAAGAGAGTCCATAAGTGAGGAGTCGGCGTACTAGGAGAGGAATAACCCTGGGAAGGGTTGTAGAATTTCATCCTGTCGTGGGGGTCTCTGAATTATACAGCATCAAGCAGAAGAGATATTAAAAATATTTAAAAACTGGAATGGCACAAGCCTAACTAATCAGAACGGGCATCACAGCCAATCTGAAGTGACGCCACACTGGGGTGTTCTGGTTGAATCTCAGCCCTGGGGTAAAGCAACAACTTTGGAATACCTGAACTTTTTAGAGAATCACTGGAGGTTATAAGGAACCTTGACAATTCAGTGAATCAGCAGGGCAGAATGTCTGCAAAATGGCAGCAATTATTCCTCCCTGTATCCAAACCTCTGAGAACTTTACATTGCAGTTCCCCTCATCAACAGGTGGAGTCTATTTCCCCACACTTGAATCTGGGCTGACCTTGTAACTTGCTTTGACCTATAGGATGTCATGGAAGTGATGCTGTGCTAGTTCCAAGCCGAGAGTTCGAGAAGTGTTGCACACCTTCACTGTCTCTTTTGGACCCCTGTCTAAGACAGCAAGCCCAGGCTACTCCTGCTGGAGGATGAGAGGCCACACGGGTAGGGCAAAACTAGCCCCACTGTCCCAGCCAAGGCCCTGGATACGTGAGACATGCCAGCTGACCAAGGATACGTGAGGAAGCCCAGCCTGAGAGAGCTCAATTAAGACCAGCAAAATAGTCCAGCTGATCCCAGCCTAAATGGCTGACCTGCAGAATCATGAGCTACATAAATGGCTTTTGTTTTAAGTCACTAAGTTTCAGGGTGATTTGTTAATGTGGCAATATCCAACTGATACAGTTCAGGGTCTCCTAAAACTGGGATGGGGGAGATTCTTACGTTCTGTGATCCTTTGCTCAGAAGGAGTAATTTGTAATCCTAGTGAGCAAACTATGTTTGTATGGCTTTAATTTCAACCTCTGCAACACACATATTTTTCCACATTGCTAATCTGTATTTTCCGTAATAATTTCTGATAGCTATAAAATATTCTATTGAAGGAGTATACGATAATTTGCCTAATCATGCCCATGTTGGTGGACTTTTAGATTGCTTCCAATTGCTGAGTACTATAAATACTGAGACATACACCATTTTCCATGTTTCAGATGGCTTCTTCAGAAGAGAGTCTTAGGGGCAGAATTACTGAGTCAAGGGCACTGACAATAAGGTGGCCCTTGAAACATGCCATCAAATGCTCTCCATAGGGGTTGAACCAATTTTCACTGACACCAGCAGGGCATGAATGCCAGGTTTCTCACAAACTCGTCAGCACTGGATTTATTTTAGGCGGGACAAATTTAGTAGATGAAAAAATTGAAAAATGAGAGCTTTGGTTACATTTCTCTGACTGGATGAAAGCCTGAGGCAACCATGGAGCTGTCTGATTTATAAACCACTGGGTGAATGAGGTTGGCATAAAATTTTGAAAATGCAGAGGATGAAGGAAGAGGTAAATGTTACTCAGATATTTATTTCCAAACATTTACAGCAGCTCTAAATTATGAAAATTGGTGTCTTGGTTCTCTAGTGCTGCTATAATGGAAATACCACAAGTGGGTGGCTTTAACAGACAGAAATTAATTTTCTCACAGTTAGGAGGTTAGAAGTCCAAATTCAGGGTGCTGGCTCTATGGGAGGGCTTTCTCTCTCCATTGGCTCTGGAGGAAGGTCCTTTTCTCTTTTTGAGCTTCTGCTCCTGGGTGACCTTCATGTGGTTTGGCATCTCATCTCCCCCATCTCTGCTTACTTCTCTCTCCTTAATCGGCTTGTTTAATCTCTCTTATATTTCAAAAGA
Source organism: Elephas maximus indicus (assembly GCF_024166365.1). Taxonomy (NCBI): domain Eukaryota; kingdom Metazoa; phylum Chordata; class Mammalia; order Proboscidea; family Elephantidae; genus Elephas; species Elephas maximus. The sequence continues at coordinate 45,799,860 of NC_064838.1, forward strand.
GACTGACTCAAGATAAACCCTACATTAATCCTGCCTCATTAACATTAACAGAGACAACTCATTCCCAAATGGGATTATAACCATAGGCATAGAAGTTAGGATTTACATCACCTATTTTGGGGGAGCACAATTCAATCCATAACATTGGTGGGTATTTGCTTTTCTAAAATACGTTTTTAGAGGAGGGACGCTCCCTGTTACAGGCTGTGTGTAACTACGTGTAACTTCCCTCTAAATGTACGTTTATAATGGGCTTTAACTAACACAATCATATCAAAAGGATAACAATAAACTGACAACAAATAAACCCTACAGAATTTTGCAATTATTTTCCACTGCTTTCTGTATTAAGATTATTCTGCGGTTGCAAAACACTCCCCAAATCCTACAAGCACTCCTGGGAGAACTTTCATTGCAACTAAGTTCCAACAGTGTACACACACAGCCACCCATGCTGGTGAGGCTCCTGTTCATGTGCATGTCCTACCCAGCTGGTCCTGAGAAAGCACCACGTAGATCTCAGTGAGGAGAATGCTCTGGTGACACCCTCCCAGCAATAACACAAGTGATTTGTGGCTAATAGCTGTTACAGCACTAAAGTCTGTAAAAGATTAAAGTTTTTCTTCTTAGAAAATAGAGATTCAAGGTGACCATACAGAAATATTACGGTCAGTCTCTTGCATTCTGATAGGTTTCTGAGTAGAAAATTAAGAGGTGGGGTTATAGCTAGTGCTCTGGGAAATGGGCCTTTCAGTCAATCTTATCTGCTCAATAGCAAGGAACAGAAGCTTCTAAACCCCTGCTCATGCCTAGCCAAGACCAAGTGGACACCAAGACTGAAAGGAAAAGTAAAATTATGCAGGTGAGCACATCTCTATCTGTTGTCATTGAGTTGATTTTGACTCATAGTGACCCTATATGACAGAGTAGAACTACTCCATAGGGTTTCCAAGGAACAGTTGGTGGATTCGAACTGCTACCTTTTGGTTGGCAACCCAGCTCTTCACCACACTCCCGTATTTCTAATAGATACAGCAAATTTAACGTGTTTAATTTGAACAGAACTATTGACACTCGATCTTATACTCAAAACCTAGCCCACTTGTAGTCATTCTTGATTCCTTTTTCTCTCTCATGCTGTGTATCGAATCTGTCAGATTGTCCAGCTCTACCTTTAAAACATATCCAGACTCCAACCCCTTCTCACCACTCCCACTGCTACCACCCTGGGCCAGGCTACAGCCATGGCTTTCTCCTTCATTACTGTAACATGTAATCTGACTTAACCTTTTACTGTTCTCTTCCTTGTGCACTCTATTCCATCCCCGCTGGCCTCCCTGTTGTTCCTTGAGTCTGCCATGCCTTGCTGTTTCTCGAATAAGCTACCTCAGGACCTTTGCACTTTCTGTTTGCTCAGCCTGGGGAGACTGTTCTTACCCCAGATACCTACATGGCTCACTCCCTTACCTCCTTTAAGTGTTTACAAAATGTCACCTTCTCGTTGCAGCCAAACCCCTCACATCTTGAACATTCTTTTTGTTAATTATCCCCCAGCACTTATTATTTTCTGATATACTATGTAATTCACTTACTTAGTATGTTTGTTTTTACTGTCTACTTTTCCCCACTACAATGTGAGGTCCATGGGAGCAGGGATTCCTGTTTTGTTTCACCGATGTTCTTAGAACAACGTCTGCTACATAGTAGATGTCAATAAATACTTGTTGAACAAACTTTTTTTTTTCCTCCCCTTAACTGTAGACACTGGAATCAGGGATAAGAAACAGTAGAACTATGAAACTTTCAACTCAAAAAAGGTCATGTAAATATGGAACCATAAAACAACAAATGAAAATTTTATGAACACTGCCACAGCCCAGTGCTTCACAGAGCTGGCATTCCTGCCCTCAGTTGGACTATAGAAAAGCTAGAAAACCTAGGTCACTTTAAACAGACATCGTCCCCAAGCAATGTTCATGAGCTCAGATCTCAAAATACAGATTAGATACTTTCTGCACAGAACATGATGAAATCTTGATCATTTCATAGATTTGGGGGAGGGGTACGTCTTTCTGATGCAGACTCGCTGGGACCTGAAGTCACAGGAGGAAGGTACTTGAATCCGGGTTGAGAAGAAGGATCATGAGAGATTGTTTTGTGCAACCGAATACTTCAGACTCCAGGGCTTGTCTAAGATCTTGTAGCCCATATGGATGGAACAGGACTAGGCACAGAAAGGGTCAAAGGAAGCTGCTGTGTTTTATTACAAAATGAAAAGGAGTGACTTCTCAATCATTTATTGTTGGGAAATCATCCACGCTGCCAGCTGCCTTCAGTAGTCTGGACTGAGAGCTGAGGGAAAGGGGGAGAAGTCAATCCCCTGCAGGAATGGTGCTGTTGAGTGGAGAATATTACACTAACGACATTTTTTCTTTTTTAACCAGCTAACATTTCATTTTTAAATGAAATGCTATTCAATCTTTTAAGACAAGAGGAAACGTACATTCTGACACAGCAACAGAATACAATGGACTGGATCTTTCCAGGACCCAAGATACCTTCTAATTAGCTCTTAAGTTATACACCAGGCACTGACATAACATGTAAACACTGACTTATTTAATGGTATGTAGCCAGCTGAAAAGATTACACACCAATTCTAATTTATTTAACTTTCAACCAGACAATAGCTTAAGCACTAGAAAAGACAAGCTACCGACCGAGAGAGTATCTTCAGAAACCATATATCTGACAAGAATCTAATAAACAAAATACATATAAAACTTTGACAACTTAACAACAAAAAGACAACCCAATCATAAAATGGGCAAAGGACCTGAACAGACATTTCACCAAAAAGGACATTCAAATGGATTCCAGACAAGCATGAAAAGATGCTCATCATCATTAGACACCAGAGAGATGCAAGTCAAAACTACAATGAGACAACACTTCACTCCCACTTAAAAAAAAAAAAAAAAAAAAACTAGTGCCATCGAGTCGTTTCTAGCATGGCTAAAACAAAGAAACTAGAAAATAACGAATGCTGGCGAAGATGTGGGGAAACTGGAACTCTTACTTATTGCTGACAGGAATGCAAAATGGTGTAGCCATTGTGGAAAACAGTATGGCAGTTCCTCAAAAAACTAAAAATAGAACTACCACCTGACTCAGAAATTCCACTCCTAAGTAAACACCCAAAAGACTTGAAAGCAGAGACTCAAAAAGAGATTTGTACACCAATGTTCACTGCGGCACTACTGACAATAGTCAAAAGGTGCAACCAATCTAAATGCCCATAAACAGATTGAATGGATAAACAAAATGTGGTACATACATACAATGGAATTCTACTCAGCCAGCAGGATAAAAGAAGTCTTGATACATGCTACAATATGGATGGAACTGGAAGACATTATGTTGAGTGAAATAAACCAATCACAAAAGGACAAATATTGTATGACCTCACTTATATAAAAAGACACAAAAAAGTAAACGCACAGAGAACAAAGTTCATTAGTTGTTACCAAGTGGGAGGGAGGGGGAAAGGTGGGGGCTAACAGGGATAGAAATATTGCATTGATCAAGGCTAGGGTACAGCTGGTAGTTATAATTGCTGCTGATAAGTTGTATACCTGTAAAACTTCAATTGGCAAAAGTAGTGTGATGGATAAATTTACAACAACAACAACAAAAGAGTAGCTGCTGAGGCTGCTAATGTACAACCAGAAACCTCACGGCACTGGTTTCTTGGTTTGGAAGTTTAGTGTCATGGTTTCATGAGACTTCCCAGTTAACTGGCCTAATAACATGTTTAGTGCCTTTGCTCTATCTCCTAGTTTGATGTGTAGTGCCTGGAGTCATAAAAGCTTGCAAGCAGCCACCTAAGGCATGACAATTGGTCTCTATTCACCTGGACCAACAGAGGAAAAAGGCCAGTCAGGAATAGGAGAAGGATATGGAATGTATGGCCAATTGCCTCCATGAACAACTGCCTCCTTTGCCGTAAGACCAGAAGAACTGGATGGTGCCAGGCTACCACTACTGAACATTTTGATCAAAGATACCACAGAAGAATCCTGATCAGAAGGGAGAAACTGTAGAATAAAATTTCAAACTCTCATGGACTACAGACTTCTTGGAGCCATTTTGCCATGAGACAGTCTTTAAACCTTGAACCAAAAATACACCCTGAAGTCTTCTTAAAACCAAACAATCTCCCCCTGACCCCCACCCAAAAAATAAACCTCCACAGCTGTCTAGTCAATTCGGAAAATGTCCACCTTGGACAATATGCTCTTTTAAGAAGAGCACATATGGGATCAAATTGACAACAGCAACTCAAAAGAGCAGATGAGAACCTTTGGGGGCAGCTCAGAAGAGGGTGAGAATGGTTGCACAACTCAAACAACACAATCAATGGCACTGAGTGGGACACGTAGAAAGTTGAATTGGTATATGTTTTGCTGTGTATATTCTCAACAATAAAATAAATAAAACTATATATTAAAAATAAAAGATTTTGAAACTTCAGCATGACCAAAGGCATGATACAATGTTAGGGCGCGGTGCTGGGACAGCACAGGATGCCCAGACACCTGCACCCTCTCCTGGGCCCCATAAAAAATTAGCTTAAGCACAGGCATAAGTGATTATTTTACAAGCTTTCTAGCATGCTATGTTTACAATATTACAAAGGAATTTCTCTGAATAAACGCATCTTAAAAAAAAAAAAAAAAACTTTAAGCACCTAATAATACAAATGAATGGAGTGGTGCAAATGGTTAAGCGCTAGACTACTAACTGGGTGGGCAGTTCAAACCCACCTAGAGGTACCTGAGATGTAAGGGTGGACGATCTTCCGAAAGGTCACAGCCTTGAAAGACCTAAAACAGCTCTACTCTGCACACATGAGGTTGTCATGAGTTGGAATCGACTCAATGGCAATTAACAACAACAATACAAATGAAGAAGTATGAAAAAAATATGAACATAAAACCAAGACTTTAGATGGCCATTTAATGTCCATCCTCAGAAATGCAATCACTAAAGTACTTGAGAATCAGCATACTTACAAGGACAAAACATGTCTATGAAAAATTAGTCTGTTTGAATCCAGAACGAATATAACAAACTCTTGGGGACTGTTATTTACCATTGCTGTCAATTCTGGCTCACAGTAACCCTATCGGACAGAGCGGAACTGCTCCATAGGGTTTCCAAGCAGCAGCCGGTGGATTTGAAGTATCAACATTTTGGCTAGCAGCTGTGGTTTTTAACAACTGTGCCACCAGGGCTCCATGATGATGAATCCACGATCGATGTAACAATCTTTTGGGAAAGGGGTGCTCTAACGCTGAGTTATCTAGAGTTGGTTGTTGTTGTTAGGTGCCGTTGAGTCAGTTCTGACTCATAGTGACCCTATGTACAATCGAATGAAACACTGCTCAGTCCTGCGTCATCCTCACAATTGTTGTGCTTGAGCCCATTGTTGCAGCCACTGTGTCAATCCATCTTGTTGAGGGTCTTCCTCTTTCTTGCTGGCCCTGTACTTTATCAAGCATGATGTCCTTCTCCAGGTACTGATCGCTCTTGATAACATGTCCAAAGTATGTGAGACGTAGTCTTCCTTGCTTCCAAGGAGCATTCTGGTTGTACTTCTTTCAGGACAGATTAGTTCGTTCTTTTGGCAGACCATGGTATACTTAATATTCTTCACTAACATCACAATTCAAAGGCGTCAACTCTTCTTTGGTCTTCCATATTCATTGTTCAGCTTTCACCTGCATATGAGGTGACTGAAAACATGATGGCTTTGGTCAGTGCACCTCAGTCTTCAAGGTGACATCTTTGCTTTTCAACACTTTAAAGAGGTCGTTTGCAGCAAACTTGTCCAATGCAACATGTCTTTTGATTTCTTGACTGCTGCTTCCATGAGTGTTGATTGTGGATTCAAGTAAAATGAAATCCTTGACAACTTCAGTCTTTTCTCCATTTATCACAATGTGGCTTATTGATCAGTTGTGAGGATTTTTGTTTTCTTTATGTTGAAGTGTAATCCACACTGAAGGCTGTAGTGTTTGACCTTCATCAGTAAGTGCTACAAGTCCTCTTCACTTACAGCAAGCAAAGTTATGTTACCTACATATTGCAGGTTGTTCATGAGTCTTCCTCCAATCCTGATGCCCCATTCTTCTTCATATAGTCCAGCTTCTTGGATTATATGCTCAGCATACAGATTGAATAGGTATGGTGAAAGGATACAACCCTGAGGCACACCTTTCCTGAATTAAAACCTCACAGTATCCCCCTGTTCTGTTCAAATGACTGCCTCTTGATGTATGTACAGGTTCCTCATGAGCATAATTAAGTGTTCTGGAATTCCTACTCTTCACAATGTTATCCATAAATTGTTATGATCCACACAGTAGATAAAGTTGGTTATATACAATAAAATTCAGTTTAATGTTTGAAATCAACAGATCCTGGCCTCTTCATTAATAAGTATTTTTACAGAATGGATAACCCTGACATTTTCTACTTAATATTGACACTGAGTCCAAGGCCTAACTGATAGTGACTGGTCATGCTGCGGATATAAGAGTCAGAACAAAGAACACGGGGAAATTATAATCACTGGAAGCACAAGGATGAAAAAGATGAGCATTTCATGTGAAACCACTTTTATATATATAACCACTGTGAAGACTGGCTAATGGAGAATTGAACAGACATATTTAATGGGTCTGACTATCAATTTAAAATGTTTTTAACTTTTATGTTCTCTCTGAGATAAATGGAGTTTTCCTCAACTCATTTAATGGAAACCAAATAATATTTAAAGGAAGGCTTAATCAAATTGTTCAAGCAAGTTAGCAAGCAGAGTTTTTCATATGTCTGGAATCAAGGAATAAGAGATAGAACCGGGAAGTCAGAGGAGACTACTCTACCACCTGGGCTTTTAAATGTCTGGTTGTCCTTTTGAATAAAGAATACAAGAGAATGGACAGCTCATGAGAACGAAGCAGTGACAGATCATGCTTTGAATAATCAAGTATGTGAGCTTAAGAGATAGCTTTACACAAACCTGGCACAAAGCAATACGCTATCTATTACTTATAAAAGAAACATTTAGAATACTGTCTAGTTGCAGCACAGGTTTATTTACTTCCCAACTGGCCTCCAAAAAGTTTAGATTCCAAGTTGCAAAACAGTCGTTACTTAAAGTGGACAGATAATTTTAAAATGAAGTGAAATGACAAAAGGCTCTGATTTCAAATAAAAAATTCACAATGAACATCTGCTGGGGGATTACAGATAATGTTAACCATTCAGTGCTCTATGTTGGCAATGTAGCTATCTTTGGTTCTCTATCTGTCAAAGTCTAGAGAAACAAGTTTAAATATTCAAAAATCTAAATAATCTATCCCTGACTAATTTGACATAGATATGCTAAGGGAATTTCATGATATTTAAGAATATGTGACACTTTTCTTAAAAATGGAATATACTGAAGCAATCTGTAGCAAAAGACTGGGAGGCAGAATCATACCTTGTGTTAGAAGGAATAAAATCAGTATCATATTAAAAAGTCATAAAAAGCCAAACATTCAAATATAAATGAGCAAATGTTATAACTGTTCAGTAAGCCATTACAACTTTAAAAAATTATGGCACTGTCTCTGGTAATTGTTATTTGGCTCTTAACTGATTTTGATATTGTCTTAGTCTCAGAATTTGAGAGAAAAGATTTTTCTATTCTTGAAGAACATTTAAGTAGACTTCAAGCTTGAGAGCCTGCACCATGATATTTTACTCTGCCTAAATTAAGATTAAATCACTGAATGTGTCATAGCAAGAAATAAAACCCCAGGGAGGCTAGTAACAATTTAGCATTTCCAGTTCATGCTGGAGTGCTAATTGCACTTTCCAAAGAAAACTAGAGAAGTGCTATTTATTAAAATTAAGATCTTGTGGCTACAGAAATGTACCACTACATTTATATTAGAGCACATTTGGAAGAATGTAGCTCAGTGGAGCAGGAAGCTAGTGAGGTCTCATCTTGATTTCTCCTCAACTTATTTCTTCACAAAGTGAAATGCAAACAACCAACTTCCAATTATTCACAAATGAAAGTGGAGTTTTGCACACGCATCTAGCAGCATGCTCTGGGATAAGGGGTTCCCTAGGCTAGTGAATAGTGATGACCTCGAAGATTATGGCTATAAATTTGCCTTTCTGTACTGTAATACCCTTCTGAGATCCTCAAGCCTGGAACTCAGGGTCATCTTGAGTAGCATGCCCTGGGGATGGCAGAGCAGATACACCTGTGCTCTCAGATGACTGTGCTGGGGAGCCTGCAGATGTGACTAGGATGAATCTGGGAGCAAAAGGTGACAGGTGACAACCAGGAAGTGTTCAAAGCTCCCTAAGAACTGTCAGAAGTACCTAGGAGGGGGCTGAATGCTGTGCAGTCATGCCAAATGGATGCTAGCACTATTTTACTTGGATATTAAAGAAAACGCTAACTCTTGAAGGCTGGAAAACTTGGGGGTATTCAGTATCATATGTAAAATGGTGAACAATCTACCTGAAGTTTCCTTCTTCCTGGTATCTGAGCCATTGAGTACTTCCTAGTCAGAGAAGAGGAGGCCTGGATTTGGTAGAACACTGCCTGGCAGGAGTCTATGCAAGGACAGCTTATGACAGGAGCACATGGGCTTGTTGGCTCAGTAGAAGCAAATAACTTTTTACATTGGTAAATGTAACAGTTGGGGTTCTTAGTTTTTAATTATATGCTACAGAGGTCACTCTGGCTAATTTAATCAGAGGAAGATATTGGAGACTCACAATTTTGGGGCACGCTGGAGAACCATACTAGAGGCTTAAGCTTTCATGGACAAAGCCTGTAACCAACCACTGCCACAGATGAAGATGTGAAAACAACCCAAATGACTACCAACTGATGAGTGGGTAAATAAAATGGGGTATATCTCTACCTGCTTACCTGTGTTTTACTAACTATGCAAAGGCATTAAATCCTGTGGATCATAACAAATTATGGATAACATTGTGAAGAATGGGAATTCCTGAACACTTAATTATGTTCATGCAGAACCTGTTCATAGACCAAGAGGCGGTCATTTGAACAGAAAAAGGGGATACTGCATGGCTTAAAATCAGAAAGGGTGTGCACCAGGGTTATAACCTTTCACTATACTTATTCAAGTATAGGTGTATGTTGAGCAAATAATCCAAGAAGCTGGATTATATGAAGAAGAACATGGCATTAAGATTGGAGGAAGGCTCATTAATAACTTTTGATAGGCAGATGATACAACCTTGCTTGCCAAAATGAAGAGGACTTGAAGAACTTACTGATAAATATCAAACACCACAGCCTTCAGTATGGATTACATCTCAGCATAAAGAAAACAAAAATCCTCACAATTGGACCAATAAGCAACATCAGGATAAATGGAGAAAATACTGAAGTTCTCAAGGATTTCATTTTATTTGGATCCACAATCAATGCCCATGGAAATGGCAGTCAAGAAATCAAATGACACTGCATTGGACAAATCTGCTGCAAAAGACCTCCTAAAAATCGTAAAAAGCAAAGATGTCACTTTGATGACAAAGACGCACCTGATCCAAGCCCTGGTATTTCCTATTGTCTCTTATGCATGCAAGCTGGACAATGAAAACAGAAGACCGAAGAAGAATTGATGCATTCAAATTATGGTGTCGGCAAAGAATATCGAACACTTCATAGACTGCCAGAAGAGCAAACAAATCAGTCTTGGAAGAAGTATAGCCAGAATGCTCCTTAGAAGCAAGGATGGCAAGATTTTGTCTTCCTTACTTTGGACATGTTATCAGGAGGGACTAGTCCTTGAAGAAGGACACCATGCTCGGTAAAGTACAGGATAGGGAAAAAGAGGAAGATCCTCAAAGAGATGGATTGAAACAGTGGCTGCAACAATGGGCTTAAACATACCTACTATTGGGAGGATGGCACAGGTCTGAGCAATGATTCATTCTGTTATACACAGGGTCACTATGAGTCAGAATCAACTCTCTGGCACATAACAACAACAATATATATATAAAATGGAACATTACTCAGCGAAAAATAAAAAAAGTACTAATACATGCTGTAACACAGATGTACCTTGAAAACTGTATGCTATGTGGAAGAAGGCAGATGCAAAAGGCCGTATATTGTGTGATTCTATTGATTTGAATGGATTGATACAGTGGCTGCAATGATGGGCTCAAGCATGGCAATGATTGTGAGGATGGTGCAGGACAGGGCAGTGTTTCGTTCTGCTGTACACAGGGTCACTATGAGTCATAATGTACTGGGCAGCACCTAATGGCAACAACATTGATATGAAATATCCAAAACAGACAAATCTATAAACAGAAAGTAGTTAGTGGTTGCCAGGGACTAGAGAGACGGGAATGAGGAATGAGTGCTAATGGGGCAATGAAATGTTCTAAAATTGACTGTGGTAATTGTTGCACAACACTGCGAACATACTAAAAACCACTGGATTGTATACTTCAAATGGGTGAATTGTATGGTATGTGAATTACCTTTCAATAAAGTAGTTATGGGGAAAAAAAAAAAACTGCGATACCGTCCCTCATCTTCCCAAATGGGGTATAAGTTCCACAAAGGCAGGACCTTTCTTACTTGGTTCACCATAGTATCTCTCAGCATCTAGAACAGTGTCTTGCACATAATAGGCAGGCAAATCTTTGTTAAGTGCATGAGTTAACATTGTGGTATATTTCCTTCTAGTTTTTGCTTTGTCCATCTGTTTTTCTAAGCATTTTTAAAATTTAATTTTATATCAGGGATTTTCTAAAAACATTAAAATTTTCTTTAAACATACTGTTTTATGACTGAATATTTTAAACACAAAACATGCAATCATATCTACTTTCTCAGCAATTCAAACTTAGTTCTTCTGATTTTGAAACATCAACTTATCTGTTCCCCATTAGGATTTTCTCAAGAGGTGAGATAAAGGGCAACTTTTGCCTTTAAATTCATTAATAATTTACCCAAAGCCCTAGGACAACAGCGTTGGATACAACCCATTAGTTAAAGGGTCAATAAAATGGCGCCAGTTGGAGGAGGGAGGTCAAGTGACTGATTCCCTGCAGCATCTGTGAGATAACAGTAAACAGATATAAAAGGAGAGGAATTGACATCAGCTTTTCCAACCTCAGGCCCAGAAAGTCATTCATAATGACAAATAATCCAACACAAAATTTCTTAAACTTCTACAAAAAAGGAGATGACCTAGTTCGGTTCTGGCCTGATGTTTCTCCCCCACTGAATAGAAAGTTACCGAAACACAATAGCCATTTTTTTCTTGGCCAAATGATACATCACTCTGAACAACAAATGGTGGATTTTATTATGGTGGGAACTTAAGGATAAATGGCAGATGCTGAATGGAACTATAATTCTGATGGAGAGACTTAACAAAATATTCCAGAAGGTGATCTGATTCACCCCACAGCACAGTGCTATCCACACCACAGATGGGGTTCTGCCGCTCACTGGAAGAACTTCCAGTGATTTACTTTCTGGGCCTGAGGTTGGAAAAGCTGATGTCAATTCCTCTCCTTTTATATCTGTTTACTGTTATCTCACAGATGCTGCAGGGAATCAGTCACTTGACCTCCCTCCTCCAACTGGCGCCATTTTATTGACCCTTTAACTAATGGGTTGTATCCAACGCTGTTGTCCTAGGGCTTTGGGTAAATTATTAATGAATTTAAAGGCAAAAGTTGCCCTTTATCTCACCTCTTGAGAAAATCCTAATGGGGAACAGATAAGTTGAAAAATAAGATAAAAAAATTACTTTTTTTTAGCCTTTTCTTCCCGTCAGTGTTGTCTGACATGAATAATAACACGTGGGATTTTCTCTGGCATAGACAGCTGAGAAGACATTTTAAAAACTGGGGTCTCAAAACAGAACTTCAGTTTGGAGAACAAGTTTGATATTCTAATTTATGGAATCTACATTGGTTAGTACTGGGTTGCCAGGCTAATTTTTTAAAATGGTTGTTTGTATGTTTTAATAAAAATGGAAACTCGGGTTTGGTTTTTTGAGTTCAGTAAGTAGATACATCTAGCTTTTAGTTCAAAATTTTAGCTTTCTTAAGTATCTTTAAATACTTCATTTGTGAGGAAAAATAGGGATCTAGAAGAAATGAAGATTTGTTTGTATTTTGGATTATAACTAACACTACCCTAAAAAATTTAGTCAGAACCTTTTGTATAGTTAGACATTATGCAAAGTGCTGGTAGGAAGAAAGGTCCAGAGCCTATGGTCTGTGCCCCAAGGGGAATCCTGATGAACAGGGTCAGTCAGCCACTTGAGTCACCTCAGAGCGACAGCAGCAGATGATCAGCTGTGTCATCTGTGAGGTTGGTGCCAATCTAGAAAAACACTGCTGACACTGTGTATCCAACCACGACTTGTCAAGAAAATGGGCCACATTTGAAGCGATGAGGTCTTAAACACTGATAATCTGTAGAACATGGGAGATCCAACGAGAAACTTAACTTTACTTCCAGTCTATGTTAATTTGGCTTTAAAAGGAAACATGGAGGAGTCAGTGCCACGGATTCCATTACACTGGACTTTGAGGAATAAAATGATTGCCTCAAAATATATGATTAGTTGTAGCAGGTCTATGAAAACAAGTTTAGGGATTGCTTGCATGATTTCTAGAAATAAGGTCCTTATTTTACCTAAATGCAATACTAAAGCTGGTACAAGATGGTCCCAAAGGCATTTAAATGGCTGTGTGGAGACTAAAGCAACCTTTGGAATGGGCTGGAAGGCAGTGTAGTCTCTCAGGCGAATGAGGGCCTCTCCTCTGGATGGACATTCTGAGGAGCAGCACAAGGAAGCACTTGTGACTGCAATTTATACTCTTCAAACAAGACAATCTCCATCGCAGCAGCTGGTAGGACACCTCATCACCACTGGGATATCACTGGCCTTAAATAGCTCAAAAATAAAAAGGAAGACAGGAATCCCTTCCTTTTACCTCTCTGAAAAGTCTAAAAGTACTTTACATGTAATATATTACCATATAACTTGGCTATCACAGCTCATCAAGAATGAGTCACTGAGAACGGGAATCAGACAAGGATGTCCTTTATCACCACTCTTTTTCAGCACTGTGCTGGAGGTCCTAGCCAGAGCTATTAGGCAAGAAAAACAAATAAAGGGCATCCAAACTGGTAACCAAACAAACCAAACCCAGTGCCGTCGAGTTAATTCCGACTCATAGCGACCCTATAGGGCAGAGTAGAACTGCCCCATAGAGTTTCCAAGGAGCACCTGGCAGATTCGAATTGCCGACCCTTTGGTTAGCAGCCATAGCACTTAACCACTACGCCGCCAGGGTTTCCCCAAGTTGGTAAAAGTACCCCTATTTGCAGATGATATAATCTCATATATAGAAAACCCAAAAAAATCCACACAAAAACTACTGGAACTAATAGAAGATTTCAGTGAAATATCAGGATACAAGATAAACATACAAAAATCAGCTGGATTCTTCTACACCAACAAAGAGAACTTCCAAGAGGAAATCACCAAATTGATAACATTTGCAATAGCCCCCAAGAAGATAAAATACTTAGGAATAAATCTAACCAGAGACTTAAAAGACATACAAAGAAAACTACAAGACGCTACTGCAAGAAACCAAAAGAGACCTATGTAAGTGGAAACGCATAACTTGCTCATGGACAGGAAGACTCAACATTGTGAAAATGTCTATTCTACTGAAATCTATAGGTACAATGCAATCCTGATGCAAATTCCAACGGCATTTTTTAGTGAGATGGAGAAATAAGGCACCAACTTCATATGGAAAGGGAATAAGCCCTGGATAAGTAAAGCACTACTGAAGAAGAACAAACTGGAAAGCCTCACACCCCCTGATTTTAGAACCGATTATACCGCTGCAGTAGTCAAAACAGCCTGGTACTGGTACAACAGATACATAGACCAACGGAACAGAATTGAAAATCCAGACATAAATTCATCCACCTATGAGCAGCTGATACTTCACAAAGACCCAAAGTCTGTTAAATGGGGAAAAAACAGTCTCTTGAACAAATGGTACTGGCATAACCAGATATCCATTTGCAAAAAAAGGAAATGAGACCCATACCTTACACCATGCACAAAACTAACTCAAAATGGATCAAAGACCTAAATATAAAATCTAAAATGACAAAGATCATGGAAGAAAAAATAGGAACAATGTTAGGAACCCTAATACACACCATAAACAGAATATAAAACATTACTAACAGTGTACAAACACCAGAAAAGAAACTAGATAACTGGGAGCACCTAAAAATCAAACATTTATGCTCATCAAAAGACTTCACCAAAAGAGTAAAGAGACAACCTACGGTCTGGGAAAAAAAAATTTTTGGCTACAACATAGCTGATCAGGGTCTAATCTCTAAAATCTACAATATACTGCAAAACCTCAACAACAAAAAGACAAATAACCTAATTAAAAAATGAGTAAAGGATATGAACAGGCACTTCACCAAAGAAGACATTCAGACAACTAAAAGACACATGAGGAAATGCTCACGATCATTTGCCATTAGAGAAATGCAAATCAAAACTACAATGAGATTCCATCTCACCCCAACAAGGCTAGCATTAATCCAAAAAACACAAAATAATAAATGTTGGAGAGGTTGTGGAGAGACTGGAACACTTATACACTGCTGGTCGGAATGTAAAATGGTACAACCACTTTGGAAATCGATTTGGCATTTCCTTAAAAAGCTAGAAATAGAAATACCATATGATCCAGCAATCCCACTCCATAGAATATACCCTAAAGAAATAAGAGTCGTCACGCAAATATATATATGCTCACCCATGTTCATTGCAGCACTGTTCACAACAGCAAAAAGATGGAAACAACCTAGGTGCCCATCAATGGACGAATGGATAAATAAATTATGGTATATTCATAATGATATACTACGCGATGATAAAGAACAACGATGAATCCACGAAACATCTCACAACATGGGTGAATCTGGAAGGCATTATGCTGAGTGAAATTAGTCACAAAAGGGCAAATAATGCATAAGACCACTATTATAAGAACTCAAGAAAAGGTTTAAACACAGAAGAAAACATTCTTTGACGGTTACAAGGTTGGGGAGGCAGAGAGCAGGGAATTCACTAACCAGACAGTAGACAAGAATTATCTTAGGTGAAGGGAAGGACAACACACAATACAGGGGAAGTCAGCACAACTGGACTAAACCAAAAGCTAAAAAGCTTCCTGAACACAACCAAACGCTTCAAGGGACAGAGTAGCAGGGGCAGGGGTCTGGGGACCATGGTTTCGGGGGACATCTAGGTCTACTAGCATAACAAAGTTTATCAAGAAAATGTTCTGCATTCCACTTTGGTGAGTGGCATCTGAGGTCTTAAAACCTTTCAAGCAGCCATCTAAGATACGTCAATTGGACCCAACCCACCTGGAACAAAGGAGAATGAAGAACACCAAAGACACAAGAAAAATATTAGTCCAAGAGATAAAAGGGCCACATAATCCTGAGACCAGAAGAACTAGATGGTGCCCGGCCACAACAGATGACTGCCCTGACAGGGAGCACAACAGAGAATCCCTGAGGGAGCAGAACAGTGAGATGCAGACCCCAAATTCACATAAAAAGACCAGACTTAATGGTCTGACTGAGACTAGAAGAATCCCAGCGGTCATGGTCCCCAAACCTTCTGTTGGCCCAGGACAGGAACCATTCCCAAAGGCAACTCATCAGACACGGAAGGGACTGGACAATGGGTTGGAGAGAGATGCTGATGAAGAGTGAGCTACTTGTATCAGGTGGATGCTTGAGACTGTGTTGGCATCTCCTGTCTAGAGGGGAGATGGGAGGGTAGAGAGGGTTAGAAACTGGCAAAATGGTCTCAAAAGGAGAGACTAGAAGGAGGAAGCGGGCTGACTCATCAGGGGGAGAGTAAATGGGAGTATGTAGTAAGGTGTATATAAGCTTATATGTGACAGACTGACTTGATTTGTAAACTTTCACTTAAAGCACAATAAAAATTATTAAAAAAAAAGGCTACATAAACCAGATACTCCATCAGCCTGAGACCAGAAGAACTAGATGGTGCCTGGCTACCACCAAAGACCACCCCGACAGGGAACACAAGAGAGAGTTCCTGATGGAGCAGGAGAAAAGTGGGGTGCACAACTCAAACGCTAGTAAGAAGACCAGACTTAATGGTCTGACTGAGACTAGAGAAGCCCCAGAAGACATGGATCCTGGACTCTCTGTCAACCCAGAACTAAAATCACTCCCGAAGCCAACTCTTCAGACAAAGATCAGACTGGACTATAAAACATAAAATAATACTTGAGAAGACTGTGCTTCTTAGTTCAAGTAGATACACCAGACTAAATGGGCAGCTCCTGTCCCGAGATGGGATGAGAAGGCACAAAGGGATACGAGCTGGTTGAATGGACATGGGAAATCCAGGGTGGAAAAGGGTGGTGTACCATCACATTAAAGGAATAGCAAATAGGGTCACCTAACAATATGTGTATAAATTTTTGTGTGTGAGACTAACTTGAGCTGTAAACTTTCATCTGAAAGACAACAACAACAAAAGAATGAGTTAGATGTTCAACATGTTGAATTTTGGGAAAGCCCAGATCAAATGGCAGAACCTGCAGGTCCATGGCTCTCTCAAAATCTGTTGTCAGATACCGTGGAGCTTGCCCCCAACTCATGGAAACCCAACGCATAGTGTGACTGGACTGTTGTGATCAACAGGGTTTTCACTGGCCGATTTCTGGAAGTAGATCATCAGCCCTTCTCGCTAGTCTGTCTCAGTCTGGAAACTCAACTGAAACTTGTTCTGCTTCACAGAAACACATAACCCTCTGCTGACAGATGGGTGGTGGCTGTGCTTGAGGTGCACTAGCCAGGAATCAAACCTGGTTCCCTTGTGTGGAAGGTGAGAGTTCTACCGCTGAACCAACGTTCCCCTATTTCGAAGTGTAGGCTCTATTAAATAACAACAAACCTTTGCATTTATCATTTTATAAGACTAAACACACCTTGGTACACGGTCAAAGCAAAATATCATGGTCTATAATCTGTAAGGCAAATGCCATCGGGATCATTTTTTAAACATCTAACATTTATTGGGTACTCAGCATATGCCTGATACTTCTCTAAGCACTACGTATTATTAAGCCATGTAACCCTCGTAAGAATTAGTGAAGTAAGTACTACCATGTGTCTGTGTTATAAATGTGGAAACTGAGGCTCAGAGAGGTTAGGTAGCCCTCCGAAAGTCACTGAATTAAATGGTGGAGCTGGAGTCATTGAATTAATAAATGGAGGGCCCAAGTTTTTTTTATCAATTGATTCCATGGTGGATTCTTCATGTATGTAGCCACAAAACTTTCCCATAACTTAATAAAACTTATTAGTGATATAAATATGTTATATTTTGAATTTATTTACAGATTTAAAAAAAAAGTTGAATTTATTTAGGAGCCCTGGTGGTGCGTGGTTAAGAGCTATGGCTGCTAAGCAAAAGGTCAGCAGTTCAAATTCCCCAGCCACTCCTTAGAAACCCTATGGGGCAGTCCTCTGTCCTACAGGGTAGCTATGAGTCAGAATTCACTTGATGGTAACAGGTCTAGTTTGCGTTTGTTTCCTTTATTTAAATTACTGTGTAAACTGCACACGACTGGAGAGTTCTCTGCCTGAATTCTGTGATTCGGCTGCTTGCTGGTTATGTGACTTCAGGTAAACTCTCCTAAAGGGAAAGTGAAGGCACACTCTCTTGACCTTCCATTTCCCCACCTACAAAAGTACAGATTCCTTGGGAGGATTAAGAGTAATGTATATAAAGCACCACCTCATTGTGGGCACCTGACAAGGGGCAGCCATTATAATTACAAGATAATCTACGGGCAAGTCCTGGGTAAACTGTATCCAGTACGAGTCGCTCACCGAGTCGTCTCTGACTCATAGTGACCCCGTGTGAGTCAGAGTATAACTCTACTCCATAGGGTTCTCCGTGGATGGTTTTTCAGAAGTAGATCATCAGACCATTCTTCTGAGGAGCCTTTGGGTGGATTTGAATCTCCAATCTTTGGCATTTGCACCATCCAGGAACTCAGTAAACTGTAAAGTGCTATCTATACAATGATGATGACGAAGGCATTAATAAAGCTGTCAAGATCAGAACACATTTTCTAGTTGAAAGGAGAGTGGTTGGTTTCCAAGGGGCCTGATAAACCCAACATAAATTCCTCCGGTTTCTGTGGGACCAAGAGAACCATCCACTAACCTTGCCTAGCCCCTTGCCCTGGGCTTGGAATTGAGAACAACTTCCACCTGCCCCCTATCTTGGAGGAGAGTCTTTCCCAATTTAAAATATTCTCCCAGATTGATCCTGAGAGGTTCATCTTTAATAAGCCATCTAGGCGTCTCTGGAGCATGTTTTAAGATTCGATAATTTAATACAAGTATGCCTGACTGTCATTTTTTAAGGCTGAAAATTGTCCATGGATCTTAACTGTCAGGTCTCTCTGGCTCTTCAGTTTTCCCTTCTATGCAGCAAACTTGTACCCTGGGAAGCTGCTGCCTCCTAAGGTCTCTCATTTCCATGAACTATTTCAGGGGCTCCTTTAAAAGAAGAGGAAAGATGTTAACTAGGGTGGTAAAGGCCTCAGAAAAACCTTTTCTAGTTACCAGAAGAACCAGAGCCTGTTAGAAACTCAGCATTAGTGTGAAAAAATCTAGTGGCATAAAATATTCAGCAGCTCTTCTAAATAGAAGCCTTGCTTCTCCACACCCAGAGACGCCCCTGTTCCAAAGACTGCAGTTCCCAGTGACCTGTTGGTGTTGCAGGTAAACTTCCAGTGCATTCCCTTTTGCTCTAAGTCCTTACCCTTATTTGAATGGTTGTGAATGGGGTTTGGTAAAGCAATGTACCTGCCATGATTGGTCCCACTTTAAGGTAGGATCTCTCAAAGTACTAGCCACAGACCTACTGCGTCAGAGTTACCTGTGCTGGCATAAAGGAGATCCCTGAGCCCACTCCAGATTAATGAACCAGAATCTCAGGAATCAAGAGTCTACATTTCTAGAAAGCTCCCAAGTGATTCTCATGACACTAAAGTTTGAAAACCACTGGTATAAGAAATGATGAATGCTTACTTCTGGCAAAATTATCTAATTCCTAGCATGTACTGGTTGCTAGGTTACATCTCAAACATATTAAAACTATATTCAAGCTTTTTGCTTCCCTCAAATTAAATAAAACCAGAGTAAATGTGATCCAAAGGCTTCTAGAATGACATTTTAAAAACTAAGGTTGAAACAAGAACACACTGTAGGTGGATATCTTTATGACCTGGGTCCAGGGAAAGACTTCTTAAGCAAGGCTCTAAAAGTACTAAGCAAAGGCAAATGGCTGGTTATTTTTCTGGCTCATGAAGGATACTATATACAAAATTAAAAGACGTGACAGACATGGAGATGACATTTGCCATCTTTAAAACCAACAAGAGATAAATATCTAGAATGTACAAGCAATGTCTGCAAGTGGACCAGAAAATGCCACAAACATCAACAAAAGGATATGAATAGAACATTCACAGAAGTCTCAGTGGCAGCAAAGTTCATGTCATTGTTTTGGCGCTGACTTTAAAGTGTCTCTCTCTATATACCATGTCCATTGCTTTTGTTTTGCTTAGCTAGGGGTTGGATTTATATATTTTTTCCTTTTCTCTCTCCAATCTCCACTCCCATCCCCCCTCCCATTCTGATGTATTTAATATATGACCTTAAATATGCGTTCTTGGTGTACATGAGTGCGTGTACACAAAGAAACATCAATGGAGTTTAAAAAAATATACACACACAGCTAATTTATA
Source organism: Elephas maximus indicus (assembly GCF_024166365.1). Classification (NCBI taxonomy): domain Eukaryota; kingdom Metazoa; phylum Chordata; class Mammalia; order Proboscidea; family Elephantidae; genus Elephas; species Elephas maximus. The sequence continues at coordinate 45,819,873 of NC_064838.1, forward strand.
TGCATATACATAAAGAGCGTTCATATATGTCTGTTTTTAATTTACACAAATGGTCTTGTACTGTCAATCTTGTTCTGTATTTTGTTTGTTCTGTTTTGCTTTTACCTAATCCTATACTTTTAAACTCTGGTGGCGTAGTGGTTAAGGGTTACCACTGCTAACCAAAGGTTGGTGGTTTGAATCTACCAGGCACTCCTTGTAAACCCTACGGGGCAGTTTTACTCTATGCTATAGGGTCGCTATGAGTCGGAATCGACTCAACAGCAATGGGTTTGGTTTATACCTTTAAATTCTGTTCATGTTGCTGTATGCACATGTAGTTCTTTGCTGCTAACTGCATAGTTTATTCTTTGCTTTAAATGCCTGTGTAGCAGTTGTGAGTGCATACCCCACCGTTTTACACATCCATTCCACTAGTGATCAGCACCTGCTTGGCCTCCAATTCCTGGCTATCACATACAACACTGCAATGAACATCCCAGTACCCGGGCCTATTAAAGAATTTCTCTAGGAAAACCACAAGTGCTGGTGAGGATGTGGAGAAATCGGCATACTTGTTCATTGCTGGTGAGAATGTAAAATTGGGTGGCCACAGCGAGAAACAGTTGGGTGAGGTTTCTAAAAAAAAGTTAAACATATGACCCAGCAATTCCACTCTTAGGTGTATACCCAAGAGAGCTGAAAACAACATTCACAAAAAGACACTTGTATGCCAAGGTGTGGAAACCCTGGTGGCATAGTGGTTAAGTGCTACAGCTGCTAACCAAAGGGTCGGCAGTTCAAATCCGCCAGGTGCTCCATGGAAACTCTATGGGGCAGTTCTACTCTCCTGTAGGGTCGCTATGAGTCAGAATCAACTCAACGGCACTGGGTTTGGTTTGGTTTTGGTTATGCCAAAGTGCTGAAATATCAACGAGCTGTTCAGAGAGTAGGTGAAAACAGATGGGTTTGGACTAAGTGGAGAGAATGGTGGGCAACAGCATAAGCAAAAAGCAAAGGTTTGAGGTGAGGGGCGTCCTCTCTCTCTGGGGCTCTACCTGCCAACATTTTTCTATTTCATCAAAAGCAATATAAGAGCATTTTACTCCTTCACCTTGTCCACTGTGATGGCAGAAGCATCTCTTTTGGTTTTCTTGTTTTCCAACCAGCATCTTATAACAAACTATGCGTGTTTCACTTTTGAGTGGACAAAGTGTTGTACTGAAACATTAAGTAGGAAAAACATCAGCACACGAGGAGCAAAAACAAATGATTGTCTTCCCAAAGGAGGTAATTACCCAGCCAAATGAGATCATCTGCACCAGCAGGGAGAAAGGAAGGACCAGTAGTGCTTGTTACGGGGGAGCTAAGGCCCTTGGTTTCTTCTCAGTGTAACCTACAATCTTCTGATGATGTAAATGATTAGTTTTTTCATAAAGTACAGCTTGACATCATATACTCAGTCCCCAGTAACTCAAGAGAGGCGTAATGGCAATATTCTCAAGGTACGCCTTCTTTTCAAAAAGTGGCAATATCAGGTTGGTCTCTCAGAAAGGGAGAACATCTGAAAGAAGCCCAGGAGGTGGAGATGCCTGGAGGAGCTTAAAGAATTAAGATGAATCACAGGTGGAATGGAGATAGAAACAACTTTTAGAAACCTAAATAGAAATTCTTCATTGGTTTCTTAGAAGAAAGAGATGAGTTCAACTGAAATATAAAAGGGAAGGCAGACTCCACGTTATGTAAAACAGATACTTTCAGTGCAAATACTTATCTAGTTGTATATTCTAGAATTTGTTATTGTCTTAGTTGAAAATGGTTTTCAGGGACAGTGAAATTGCATCTGAGGAGAGAAGTTCCTGGCAAAGAAGAAGGTGTTTTTAAGGAAAGATTGGGTCTTTTATATATGTATATGTATATATATATATATACATATATATATATATTTATATGTATATATGAATATATAACTGCATTATTTATATACATAATGGCATTATATGTATGCACATATGTATATACATATACATACACACACGTACAATAATGCATTTATATGTAAAAAAAGAAAACTGGACCTTTATCATACCCCAGTATACCCACTGCCATCGAGTCGATTCCAACTCACAGTGACCCTATAGGACAGAGTAGAGCTGCCCCATAGGGCTTCCAAGGCTATAATCTTTACAGAAGCAGACTGTCATCTTTTTCCTGCAGAGTAGGTGGCAGAATTGTATCACCAACCTTTCAGTTAGCAGCCAAGCACTTACTACCCCAGTATAAATCACTGTAAACAATGACTGGGCTCCTTGGGCTCCCACTAGTTGTGACTATTTGCTTCAGCTCAGTGTGGGTGATGTCTGCAGCTTGGGCTCACCAAGAACACACCGCTCCCATCTGCTCTCTCGCTCTCCCTGCAGGCAGCCAATTCACAGCATTCCGATCACGGGGAGCACCATTATGCCTCACAAATCAATACAGACAACTCTTCAAATTCGATTCTTGAATACAAGTCTGCAACTAATTCCTGCAAGAATTTCATTATTAACTGGAGAGCAATTTAGATTCTTTGATTGAAATGCCTGCCCGCTACAATTCCCAATTCTCTGCTTCAACTAGTTTACCCTACATTTGTTGGAAAATGTATTAACCTTAAGTCAAAGAAAGGTACATTTACATGTTTGTATATATACAACAATACAGTAGAAAAATATTATATGCTATCTCTTCTGTTAACAAAGAGTAACAAGAAAAATAATAGGTGAATGGCAGACTTAGGGGAAAAGAAGCCTACGGTCAATAGGGTACACGTTTGGGGGTTTCTGAATACAAGAAAAAGCTCAAATGAAATGTGTATTTTGGTGGTCATGTGTAAAGTATATCTTATGAAAAGTTTTAAGCTATTTTTAATGAAGTTTCTTGTTTTCTCTCGTCCTAAGTCACTTTGCCCTGATGGCTCAGGATGGACAGTTTAACTACTTCAAGGCCACTGAGAAATGGTCTGAGAGGGACACAGTGAGGGACACAGAGGACGGGGACACCCATCAGCCAGGCTAGCAATCAGAGGAACCATTGCCACAGCAGGCAGATCCGCTTCGCACCCCGTCAAGAGCAGGGCCTTTAGAATCACTACAGCAAAATGCTGACGTACATAAGGGTTTCAAATTGGATGCAGCCTCATGACCAGTGTGGGAGTAACTACACAAAACAGGTCAGTATTTGATAATGCTACATTTGTATTCTAGGCTCTCTGCCCTGGTGTTTCCAAGTTTTTGATAAGATGGAACACGGCAGGAGTTTTGCTTTGGGGTGATTTATTTTTTGGTGGAATGAGGGGTGGAAAAAAAAAAAAGAGGTGTGGAAATAAATCCCTGACTTCTACAGGGTAAGAAAAAGGACAATCTAGCACCTTCTCTATCTACCGACATTGCCTGACCAATCTGTTGATAGAAGGTATCTTGCTGAAGAAAGTCCATAAGGCACTCAGTCCACAAGCCAATTATACCAAATCCCTGGCCTATTTAAGGTACCACATTCTAGCACTCCACTTTCTAATCATGCCAACAAATTGCCTCAATGACCATTTACACTTTGCTTTTCCTTTAGATGTGTTGCCCACTTTGCTCTATAGTATCTGTTCTTCGTTTTTATGCCCTTTACTCTTAAACTGGTACCAGGCCACTGGCCACCTGCCTTCTCTGCAGTCTCCGGAACCCACACAGCTCTAGGATCCATCAGGAGAAGCTGTTTCAAAATTCCTGATTGTTAATATAATTAACACCTTGTCATTCCAGAACAGGCCAGTCGTCACCTTTAAAGTGCAGCAATTAGGGAAATAAGACAGCCAGATGTGTAGTAATTTCATAATAACTACACACCTATGAAGTACCATAGGAGGCCCCGAGGTTTTAAACCTGCTTAAGTATGCAGTCGTGCTAATTAGGATGATAACTTGTATTTATGTGGCGCCTTCCTGCCCCGGAAACCAAAGCTCACATCAAGACGTACAATTAACAGTCACATATAAAGAGTTACAACACTTGGAATACCAGAGAAACTTTTCCAGAAAGCAACACAGGCAGAGGAAATCTTAAGACACGCTGGCATTTCTTTTCTTGTGGAACAGGCTGCCCTGGTGAGTCAGAGGTGGAGGCACAAGTCAAGTTGAGAAATCTCCCTTCTTCAAGTCTTTCAGAAAGAGGGACTTAGAGGAAGACATGGCATGTGAAGGAGACTGAGGGCTGCCACATGTTAGAACCCTGCAGGATACACACTGATCCTGACAGTGTGGAATGGCCAAGCCTAAAGAGAAGGAACTGAAGGGGATAAATGCAGAGTTCTGCTGTGAAAGACAAGGAGCCCTGGTGGTGCAGTGGTTAAAGCACTAGGCTGCTAACCGAAAGGCCAGTGGTTTGAAACCACCAGCAGCTCTGCAGGAGAAAGATGTGGCAGTCTGCTTCCATAAGATTACAGCCTTGGAAACCCTACGGGGCAGTTCTACTCTGGCCTATAGGGTTGCTGTGAGTTGGAATCGACTTGAGGCCAACCAGTCAACAGGGAGTGAAAGACAGAGAAGCGGCTCCTGCTTGACAGGATGGGGAAGATGAGGCTCTGCGGCAGTATGTGTAAAAAGATGGCCTGCGTCTGGACGCTGAGTCCACGGTATGATATGGCTTCTGGACATGGCAGTGTGACCATCAGGGCCATTCACAGAAAAACTGTTAGGGATCAACAAGAGAGTCAGACCACAGACAGACCTGCATTCACTTTTGGTCTGTACATTTTCAGGGGGATGCTGACAAATGAGACAGCAGGTGAAAGGGACCAGAGTGGTGGAGGGTCTGGAAACCAGGGCTCAGGTAGATGAAAAAAGAGACAGTTCCAAGGAGAGGCGGGGATGGCAAGAGAGCTGAGGCACGACTGTACTATACAGGTATTTCTAGAATTATATTACAGAATAGGGGGTGGACTTATTTTATATGATGTCAGTGAATAAAACTAGTTTCATCTGGTGGAAGTTATAGGCAGGAAGAGTTGGCTTCATAGAACACACATGTAAATCCAACAGAAATGCTTAAACGGTGTTTTCAGTTTAAAACTTTGCTCCAATAGAAACTAGACAATTCCTTACAGTTCCTGAATGGAGGAACTGATGCCCTGGGCAGAGGTGGGAGTGAGACTTCCCCAAGGACTCAGCCTTGGACAGCAAGTCCTACAGAGTGGAGCTGATATGTGGTACCAAACAACAGGAAAACCACTGCTATGTTCTTAAGTGGGTCCAGGCAGATACTCTTCCTTGGCTCCCTCTCTTCCTTTTCATATTTCTTCCTTTTTAAAAATTTTTATTTTTTAAATTAACATACAAATTTGACTTCTAAGGTGTCAGTTCTATGAACTTTAATACATGTTAATCACATTAACGAACACTACAATCAAGATGCAGAACAGTTCCACCACTGAAAAATTTCTCTTGTGCTGCCCCTTTTTCCAGCCTCTGGCAACCATTGATTGCTTCTCCCTGTCCCTATTGTTTTGTCTTTTTGAGAATGTCAGATAAATGGAATCATACAGCATGTAATCTCTAGGGGCTGGCTCCTTTCATTCAGCACAATGCCTCTGAGTAACATTGTATTATATGGAAGTACCACAGTTTATCCATTCACCTATTGAAGGATACAGGCATTACTTCCAGAAAACATTAAGTTTTCCTGTCTTCAGGGTAAATACCCCAAGAGTGGGATTGCTGGGTCACATAGTAACTGTATATTTAACTTTGTAAGAAACTGAAACTGTTTTCCAGAGTGACTGTAATATTTTATGTTCTCACCAGCAACGGTTGAGAGTTTCAAATATTCTGTATCCTTGTCAGCACTTAGTATTGTCAACATTTTTAATTTCAGCCATTTAATAAGTTTGTAGTGGTATCTCATCATGGTTTTAATTTACATGTCCCTAATTTTTTTTAATGACTATCGAGAATGAGAATTTTTTCACATATGTACTTACCATTCTTATATTTCCCTTGCTGAAGTATCTGCTCCAGTCTTTTTATCCATTTTTTAACTGAGTTCTTTTTTTAAACAGTTTTGAGAATCCTTTATATACTCTAGATACTAAATCTTTTGTTTGATTTGTGATTTACAAATATTTTCTCCAGTCTGTAGTTTGCTTTTCATTCTCTTCACAGTATATTTCACAGAGCAAAAGTATTAAATTTTGATCAAGTCCCAATTAACAATTTTTTTTTCTTTTATGGATCATATTTTTACATCATGTCTAGGAATTCTTTGCCTAACTCTAGGTCACAAAGATTTTTCTCCTAAAAGTTTTGTAGTTCTACATTTTACATTTAGATATGTGATCCATTTAGAGGTAATTTTTGTATAAGGTAGGAGGTTTAGGTCAAAGTTTTTTTTTTTTTTTGGCATACGGATGTCCAATTTTTCTGACATCACTTACTGAACAGACTATCCTTTCTCCATTGAATTGTGAAAAGGGAGGAAGGAAAAAAGACAAAGAAAAACGGGGGCTTCCCCTACTCTAAGCATTAAGAAACCTCTTTCCTTGTTGTCCAATCAGAACTAAAGGGCTTTTCCTAGAGTTCTCTTTGTCCACACAGATGCCCACTTCTGGGTTTCTGGTTGCACTGAGTTCAGGCTGAGATATTCCAGGAGAAAAAAAATGGTAAACTCACCACCAATTTGGTGGTGCTTTGACTTCTAATGTTCTTCATCAATCTGTCTACTATTATTTACTTTTCAGAGTCCTCAAACGCTCTCCACGAATTCTGTGAGAGTTTTATACCTGCATTCAGTGGGACTCAGAGGGTGGAGCGTGCTTACTCCATCATACCCAGAACTACAACTCCTTCTTTTTGTAAAGTGAGAAGCCAGGACCAAATTTTTAAACAGAGGATGATGGAGAGCACCAACTGGCTATAGGATTAGCTTTGGGGAGGGAGGAGGCAGCACTCTCTAGCTGGATACCCACCAAACCAAACCCACTGCTGTCAAGTAGATTCCAACTCATAGCAACCCTACAGGACAGAGTAGAACTGCCCCATAGGATTTACAAAGCTGTAAATCTTTATGGAAATAAACTGCCACATCTTTCCCCCTTGGAGCTGCTGGTAGATTTGAACTGCTGACCTTTTGGTTAGCAGCTGAGCGCTTTAACCACTGCACCACCAGGGCTCCTTTCTCTAGTTGGATACCTACTTTGAAATCTCTGTCTTTTTAGCTTTTTGAACCTTCCTGATTCAATCTGGGGAGTGGTGAGTCCAGTTTAAGAAAATTACAGTACCTGCTGCCTCTAGTGATCTTTTTCTTTCTGTTGGTGTTTATATTTAAAGGGCTTTAGTTCTAAAAACACACACACACACACACACATTCACTGTAAAGTCCAAATGCTGCAGATCAATACATACACACACGGAGAATACAAAGAAAATTTACTCTCTACAACTTTCATCATTAGAAGGATACATTACTAATGGTTTTATGACTATTCCTTTTAGACTATGTTCTAAACTTAATCACAAATATTTGAATATAGTTATAAAAATAGGATTCTACTATAAACACAATTGTACAGTCTGATATTATCAACACCTTCTGTATCAACACATATAGCTCCACCTCATTTGTTTTAAGAATGCATAATATCCACCAAAATTAACATAATAGGTCTCCTATTTTTTATTGATAAACATTCAGATTGTTTATAGATTTTTACTACTACACTTTAGCAATAAACACCTTTTTTGTTTATCTTATGGGTTTTAACTCTTTTGAATGAAAACATAAAGTTCTTCCTAGAAAAGAGGATTTATCAGACGGGCATATTAGATTTGGCCAATGGTAATGCAACGGTCCAATCCACAACAGGACTGTGCAGCGTTTTGTTCCGTGGTACCTGGGGTCAGCATGAGCCAGGGGCCCACTTGATGGTAGCTAACAACAACAATGCATCAGGAGATAAAAACACAGAAACATACGGGATTATTAAAACATAAGTGTCAGAATCAAGTTTCCTAGCTTGTATGAGCATGAAGAGCTTTCAGATTAATATCACATTAATTGGCCTCACCTCCACAGGCCCAGTGGTTCCTTTCTAGACAGTTAAACGTGTTTCTCCCTGAAGCTAAGAGCTGTTTCCTGTCACGGATTTTTACAATCCTGCTGTCATTGAGCTTTCCCGGACTCAGTGGGGCGGAGTCGATGCCAGAGAGATTAGAATTCGCCAGCGCAAGGACGCATGCATCTCTCCAGTCCCCACATGCTGATTTCCTCCTTGTTCTTCTCATCCTCCCTCAAGCTTCTTGGGACTGGTTTTGCTTTCCCAAGGAAACTGACCCTACACTAACTTCCTTTTTTGAGTTTAAAAATTATCCGACAATCTGAGCGTGGTTGGGCACTTCCCAAGGCTGGCCACAGCTCACATACCATCCCAGTTCCTCAGGCAATGCTTACCTAGGCAGCTCTTATAGGCAAAACCATAGTTAAGACAGACCTAACTACTCTCCTACTCTCATACAAACTCCATGCAGGAATAAGGGTTCAGGGAGCCCAGGTAAGCAGGGAAATGCAGTTACAGAATCAAACAATAATGCTGTATGAAGCGTCTGCATCATCACGGTGAAGAGTGGCTGGGCAGTCAAGAGGCTCGGAGCCAAATCACGGATTAAGAAGCCTTGTTCACACCTAAATCATCTAAAAAGCCCAAAGGGCCCTCCCTCAAGGTCCCAGCACTTTGTGGTTGAAAAGGCCTTTTATATCCATAATATCACTTGGGCCTCACAAGAGTTCAGGGTAGACAGAACTAAACCTAAGGGAATAGCCCAGCCAAGACCACACAGAAGTAGTCTGGATTGTGGGTTTTTACTAAGCCATACTGTCATTTCACATTGGCTACACAGGTCAGAGAGGAACCAGTGGGGAGGCCAAAGGAAGGCAGAGAGGCCAGGAGGAGTAGCCTATCCTGCCAGTCTCTGCAAGGAGTCACATGGGATCTACAGCCCAGCACCAGGCATTGCAGTTTCCCAGAGACTAAACGGTCTGCTCAGTTAACACACATACATCTCATGAAAGCACCAGAGCGGGCTCTAGTACCTCTAGTACTGCACTCTTGGGCTATTTATTACTGAACGCTCTAATGAACTCTTTCAGCCACAGTGGCCATTTGGGTCAAAGAAGGGATTTGCCCCCGAGCCAACTTAGGTATCTGTTAGCTCTTTTGGTCTGGCTTGCAAGCATTCATTAAGGTAAGAGAGCTGGTTAGTCTGGATGCAAGTCAGGCAAGACTGACCACCTGGGGGCAGGGAGCTTCTTTAGACCAACAATTGAGGAAATGGCACAGCAGTGACGCATGTAAGGGGCTCATCAAGGGAGCAGAAACATTTGGGCAAATCAATTCAAACTGGGCATGCACTCTAGGGCTCTTAACAGCTAAAAAAAAAAAAATTTTTTTTTTTTTTTAAGCTAATCTACTCCAAGTACCCAAAGAAAATGGAGTGGTCTTACAATAGTAATGTGTACCACTATAGAATAAAATCTTACTGTTTAATATTAATCCCTTGCCTTTAGATTCTTGGGAAAAAAAAAAACAAGCAGAAGAAAAAAGATTAGTCCTGCACTCTTTACTTCCTGTCCACATTCCCAGCCCCAGGGTATCAGAAGTATCACAATGTCATTTAGGATTCCTCAGTGTCTTAGTTTTTTTTGTTTACTTACACAATTTCTTAAGTATTTTGAAAATTCGAGGTAGACATAAACTTTGTCTCTGAAATCTGATTTCCTCATCACTACCCAAAAATCTTTGCTAAACTCGTGGGATCACTAAAGTTATTCGAGGCAAGTTTCCTAGCACTTTCTGTTTAATTACTTGGATTATCTAGTGTGGGCTCCCTAATAATTCAGCTGATCACTGTTTGACCATCAATAACTTTGATTCTTCCATAGTACCTTATAAAGAGCAAGTGATCAAGGAATATTTGTTATTTTGGAATGAGTATGTATAAGATTAGAAACAAATATACCAAAGTTATAACCAATAATTATCCGGGAATACGGTAAATTTTTCTTTCCATTTCCATTTCCAAGCTTTCTATAAAAGTACATATAGCTTTTATGATAAATTAAATTGTTCTTAAACACAAAACGTGGAAGTGTATATGTTACAGGAGTATAAGATCACGATTAAGTGACAGTAAGCCCTTGGAATGTCAGATCTTAAAAGCTCACGAGTCTTTCTTTTGCACTGGAAAGCTAAGAGCAGTAGGGATGATTCCTTCAGTAAGCAGAAGCTCTCCAGACAAGAGAAAAATGCAAAACACAAACCAAGACTCCCACATTTTCATTTCAAAGCTGACCTACTCCAGGAGGCACCTATTACAAAGCAGATCAACATAGGTGAATTCCAATCAAGCATTCAAATGATTTTAGGAAAATTCTTGAACACAGTCTAGTCCAAGCACGACTCACTTGAGTTCACTGTAGTTGATGACACTTAGTGCTACAAAAGGACAGCGTTTCACAGCTTCCCATCCTCTTGAGTGCAGCCTTGGTTGGAAGACAGAAATCTCAGCTGCTCAATGGACCCACCAATGCAAAGTCTGCACTGCTCTGCCTGAATGGTCAGGTGGTGCAGCGCTCAAGATAAACGGAGTTTAAGATCCTTTCTTTAAAAAGGTTGGTACCAAGTTTTAATACCTTTAAACCAATCTTTAAAAATATTTTCTAGTCATCTCATCTGGAATTTTGGAAATGACTCTTCTTTCTAAGCAAAGCATTGTACATTGAGATCCAGGGGGCACGATGACATTATTTCTGGATAACAAGAATCTTTCCAGAATAAAATACAAGGGTATCATCTATAGATATTTCAGATGAAGTCACTGAATTCAAACACGGAGATAAGTGTGACTCGGACACTTTCATGATCCAAACTGGTTGCCAGTGGGATCTGTGGAAGTTAATGGTATAGCAGCAAAACCCAACCTGGTGCACATAGCCTCAACACACCTGCACTCACAGAGAGGAAGCGCTACTTCATAGCTTCCACTCATTTCTGTCTGTGCCTGTGATACTGGTTATGTTCCTTTAAATGGAGATGCACTGGAAATCGCTGAAAAATAAGTGCTGCGAAGTTGGATACACAGTCAGAATTGTGGGATCTATGCTGGGTATCTGCTTAGGGAGAGCTGTTGTTGTTGTTGTTGTTAGATGCTGTTAAGTCGATTTTCAACTCATAGCGACCCCATGTGACAGAGCAGGACTGCCCCATAGGGTTTTCTAGGCTGCAGCCTTTATTGGTACAGATCACCAGGTCTTTCTACCATGGAGATGCTGGGTGGGTTTGAACTGCCAACCTTTCGGTTAGCAGCTGAGCACTTAACAGGTGCACCACCAGGGATCCTTATAGAGGGAGTGGAAGTTAGCAAATGGTTCATACCTTGGCCCAAATGACTTTCTTTGCCTTGGTGTATGGTACTTTTTTAGTTCTGAAACCCTGCATATCTACTTGAGGACAGAGCTACTTGTAACCGTCTTCCTTTCTCTTTGCCTGAGACACTTATGGCTGTTTCCTCTTGTGATTCCGGCAAGGTTCACTTTTCACCTATTTTCTTGATAGGATGTATAGGCAGGGTTGGGATGCTGGCTGTTGAGGACACCGTAGTATAAAACAAACCAAGGTTGGCAAATCTCGCAGCACACTGGAATCAGTGCGAAGCTTAAGAGCACAGATTCCTGGGCCCCATGACTGGAGACTAATTCAGCTGGTCTGGACTGCAGTTTAAGGGACTCCAAAGCAGGTAGACCACAGATTGGCACCTGGGAACCACTGGTCTAAGTGAAATACTTTGTGCTTATTAAAGCCCACAGACCTTGTTTTCTTGTTCTAATGGTCAGGCACTATTCATCATAAGATGTCAAGATCTTGGGAGGACAATAAAAATTTGTGGGACAGGACAATCAAGGGAAAAAACATGAGCAAAACCGGGGGTAGGAGAAGGTCACATGTGTGAGGTTGCTTCTTCTCTTCTAGTCATTGTTATGAGATGTGTGTTGCTATGGTGATGGGAAGAGGGCTCAACATGGTCTGTTTGTGAAAGGGGTTGCAAACTGGAGGGGGCTTAACCTACAGAAGTCTTTGTTAAAATGATTTCTGTGAGTTGGGTTGAGAATCTACCTTATCTACTCTAAAGTGGAGGCCTGTTAAGTCTCCTAAGGTTCGATTAGCTCCTCAGTTCTTTATTTCTCCCTGTCATCCTTGTGGGGAGGGAGCCCCCAGCTTTTAGCTACAAAGACAGGGTGTCCCACCTGATATCCTAGGTTCCTTCCAGAAGTGGTTAAGAGCCCAGGCAGCTAACCAAAAGGTTTGCAGTTCAAATCTACCAGCCGTTCCTTGGAAACCTTATGGGGCAGTTCTACTCTGTCCTATAGGGTCACTATGAGTCAGACTCAACGGCACACAACAACAACGATGACCCTAGAGGATTTTTAAAATGGGCTAGTTTCCTGTTTAGGTCATAATTTTTTTTCTTTCTTTTTTTTTTTTTAAATCAATGTGCCTGCTGTAAGCATCTTTGGTGGTTTCGTGCCTGTCTAAGAAGATATATAAAAAGTGAGCCACGGGGAGCTACACTCTGAGCTGAGCGCTGCTCTGCAGATGCTCTTCTCTGCTGGCTCCGCCTCTGCCCCCCACTGCCACGCTCTCCAAATGGGGGGCAGAAAGTCCTCTTGTGTGGCTACAGACCTTTGAAGCAATGAAAGCATTCTAGGTCTTTGAAGATTACTGCCTAAAGAAAGATATGTGGAAGGTGTACATTCATATGTGAGAGCGTATTTGCCTGTTTGTGGAAGGGAACTAACTACATGGAGTGCAAAAAAAGTTTCGTATTTCATTAACTTATGCTGTAACTCGTCCTTTGAAGGAGCAGAGACAAAGAAGACAGCTTAGACAAAGTCTAAGAGCTGAACGGGGCACAAACTGCCGTGCAATGTTATGACTGGAGGGAAAAGGGACTGCTGAAAAGATGGCCCCTGTCCTGGGGACAGAGAATTTAAGGCAGGAGGGAAATGTATAGAGTTGAGGGTTAAGAAAGGTAAATTGGTATTTACACAGAACTGCTGGTTAAAACATGAAAGTCACACAAAGAAACAAAACTTTTACAATTCTAAATTGATTTTTAAAAAGTGATTTTAACAACCGTACATGATTCCTTCTTTTTAACAGTGTTCTTTGTAAGACAAGTAGAATGGACAAAACTAAGTCTTGAAACAATAGTCTTAAGTATTCTCTTTAAAAGTGGGGTTCTGAGTTAACTTAATTTGAGTTAGGAACTAAGGCACAGGTCGTTCAATGCTGGTTGACTTCATAGTAAAGACGTGAAAAATCACATTTCAAGACCTGGGATTTAAAGACTGACGACAGGAATCATCAGCAACTCTGGATATTTACCAATCTCCATTTCCATTTATTTAACTAATTCCATTTACTTAGGTGAGAATATCTCCATCTTCATACTTCATATCATCACCAAATTTAATGGGGTTGGAAGCTACAAAAATGTTATCTTAGTGGTGGCTAACTTTCTTCTGATGAAAAATATATAAGAAATAGTAAGATAAAATTAAAGACTTTTCCTGCTTGGAAAAAAGCCACGACCACGACTGATACAAGGTTATAAGAAAAGTATGGCCTATAATGAGGGTAGGCAAACAGCTATTTCGTTAAAGAATACTGTGCATAATGGTAACCCGTATTACGGAAACTGATTACAAAACGGGTATACCCTGGAGGCATAAGGAATTTCAGGGTGTTGCCTTCAAATTTCAGAATTCTTAAGAAGTTTTATTATGTAGAATGTCACCAGGACAAAGAAACAAAGAAAGGATATTCTTTACTTAGTCTTCGAATATCACCAATATTTTCATCTCAAGTTATTTCTTTAGATATAAAAAGTGTCCATCCTCACAGCCCCTAAGGAATATGCGAAAAATAGAAAGGAACACAGTAACACAAGGCAGCTCGAATAAAAAATGCTCTACAGCCTTTTACAGACACACATAACCTGAAAACAGCAGAAACTGTGCCAAAAGCCATTTTAAACCTGTTCTAGAACAAGGCCTTCTGATAAATACAGAGGGAAAGAGGGAAGGAAGAAGAAACAAGCTCTAAGGGCTGAACTGCAGATAGAGTCTTTGCCATGAAGAACATAAGCTCTTCCTTCATTTAAACCTACTCGTCTCCCGGTGGAGACAGGTGGGAAGGGCAAGTGGAGAATCGGGCTCAGTTCACTGTCCCCTGCAACAGGCTGAGTCCTCTCTCTCGATAGCACCACAGTACTGCCATCAGGAATGCAACAACAGTGAACTACTCCTGGAGGCAAAATGCTTTCTGTACCACAGCAAACTGGGAACAAAAGCTCTAAGAAAACAGCATAAAGACTATCAAGTTGCTGTCAAGTCAACTTTGACTCATGGTGACCCCGTGTGTGTCAGAGAACAACTATGTTCCACAGCGCTTTCGATGGCTGATTTTTTGGCAATAGATTGCCAGGTCTTTCTTCCAAGGTGCCTCTGGTTGGACTTGAACCTCCAACCTTTGAGTTAACAGCCCAGTGTGTTAACTGTTTGCACCACGCAGGGACTCCATGTAATAACAGGCCCTCCCATAATAAGAGTAAGACTTACAGGAAAAGGTAACAGAAAATGATGATGGGAGAACTTTAAGCTGCTTCTGAAATACTCTCCAATGTTACTGGGGTCCAGCTTTGGGATAAAAAATGTGACAGAGGAGTGCTCTATGGGAGTCTGTTCTGTGTCATCTCCTCTGGAAAAGCCCAGAAGTCCATGGCTTTTCACAAACTCTCAGGGGAAGAAACTGGTGCATTTCAGGTTTAAGGAGACAGCTTACTGTATAGACAGGCATGGGGCTGGTGCAAAGGTGCTGGAAGACAATGTCTGAAATGCCACTATTTCACCCCAAAGCCCACTCCCACTCCCTCTACAAATGCCCATTTTTATCCCTTCTTTGGCTGTGCCAACTACTCCTTGAGGTGGGTCTTCAGGCACTTGCACCTACAGAGCCTTAGTTTGAATTAGGGGCAGAGTCTGGCCTCCTGGGCAACAGGTCTGCACGCAGCCTGGGAGGCCACAGTGACCGCTGCCGTCCATCTGGAGCACTTGGGACACACTGGACAGGAAGCATGCGCTCCCATGTCAGGAACATTCTGGGGGGCCCTGGGGGTGTTCTACACCAACCCAGGCTTCTGTCTCCTTGTCTCTAAAGCGTGGGTGTCCACTGCATCTCCAGACAGCTTCACTAAGGTGACGATGACATTAACTCTATATGAGGAGTGCTTTCCAGGTCACAAGGATTTTTCCAATGCTATCTTACTTCATTCTCGCAACAATCCTTCTCCTTGGGTGTTAGTTCCATTTTATAGTGGGGAAACTGAGGCTCAGAGAGGATACTTGCCACATAATGAGTCAACAGCAAATCCAGGACTCGAATGCAGGTCTTAGGACTCAAAATCCTAATGATGATTCAATTTTATGTTGAACTTTACATTTCTGGGCTGCAAAGTGCTACTATACAGTCCATACTTATTAGATTTATTTAAAAATAAGAAGTCTGAAAACTTCGATAAATTAAAGTTGATACTATTTTGACAGGCCCCTTGTAGGCGTTGGGGGAAGGTGTTCAGACACAAGAGTCATTGTCATCTCCCCGTCATTGGTGCTGCCTGGAAGGGGGATCCTCACCTTCCCTGTTCTGCAGGGTGGTGTGGAGAGTGGGGGAAGGGCTGGTACCTGAGGGGTAACAATCAATACCAACCACACCTGCTGGGTTAGAAAAACACATGTATGAACACTCATAGCCACACACACACATATATGCACCCACACACATACACACATACCCACACATGCACAGGGAACCCTGAGGTCCCAAATGCACCTCCCTTGCCACCCCGCCCACTAAAATTACACATACTTAGCAGTTCATAATATACCCTGGAACAATGTGCTGAGGGGCTGCTGTCCTCATTTCACAGTGTGCAATCTGCACTCTCTCTCTCAATCTGCACAGCCATTTCGTGGCAGACCTGGCCTCAACCAGAGTCAGTAAATCCGCATCTGGTTCCGCTTCCACTGCCCAAGCCCTAAGCTCAGTCCTCTGCATTTTCCACCCTAATAGAAATGGCAGAATTTCTGGCAGCTCTGGACATGGCAGCCCTTGAAAAAGTTCCTCAGTTAGGGAACAGTCTGGCATCCATGGGAGAGAGGACATGGACAGCCACGGGGAGAAGGAGTGAGCCTTTCCGCCTAGCCGTCCTCACTGAAACCCAGAGGGAAAGACAACGAGGGAGCTAATCAAGTTTTCACAGCCCCAAACCCTCTCTTCTCTCAAAGGCAGAGAGGTTTCTCAAATGGAACAAAGTAATTTCTTTGCCAAGAGGGCTTTTATGTTCACCTTCAAAATAACATTACTGGTTTGCAGAGAGAGACTTTCAGAGAAACACCTTCTTTGAAAGGAAGTAAATAAGAAGAGAGAAAGGGCTGGGGCTCCAATTTCTCTCCACTAGGACCTGAGTGCTTCGACCTCAGGGTACCTGGCACCTGGAATTCCAGCTTCCCTTCCCCGGTCTGTGAGGGCCTGCTAGGAGCTATCTCTGCTGCTTAGAGATCAAGCCCTGAAAATTCTGGCCGTGACAAGGCAGGAATCACTACAGCGTCCCTTGGTTTCATAAAGAATTCTCAGAAAAAGAAAAAAAAAACATTAATTTCTGGATTATGTGGGTGCTTTATTAGCAGGCCTTACCTGTGAGTAGCTCACCTGATCTGAGCACCTTCCCCACTGGCCTTGCTACAAATTCCCTCTGCTGCCCACCCTACTCTGCTTTAAGACTCTGAAGACTATTGTTAAAATACCAATGGGATCAGAAGGAATAAAAACTGTGATAAAAATCCTATTTTGCCTTGATACAATTTCTGTCAGTTCTCCAGTCCCTCAGGAAGACTCCAAGGAAGCGATCTGGTGTGCTCTGGTGGGAAGCCTGGCATGGTGGGAACTCCCAGCTGTGGGCAGGGCCTGAGGGGTTCCTGGGGTGGCGGACACTGCCAGTGGTCTACCCAAACCTGTTGGACCTCATTTGGAAACCCTGGCGGCATAGTCATTAAGAAGTACAGCTGCTAACGAAAAGGTCGGCAGTTCGTATCCATCAGGCACTCCTTGGAAACTCTATGGGGCAGTTTCTACAGGGTCGCTATGAGTCAGAATCGACTTGGTTTTTTGGTTTGTGCCCCTCTCCGTGGGCCTGCGACTGTGGCTCTCTTCAGAAGACTGCCCTCAGACAACTGGATCTACCCTGCCCACACGCCCAGAGAGCTGCAAATGCCTGGGGATTTATGTCCCATGAGGGGCCCTCGGTCAATCACCAACTACAGTGCAAGTATGAAAGCTCAGTCCTCTGCCTTTGTACTGGGGACAAAATCTGAGGCATTTTCTGTGGAGTCAGGCTGAAGCCACCTCCACGGGGCTCTTCCTGAGGTCACCCCCTTGCTTCGCTTCCCCCTCTTCTCTGTCCTGCTCTTTCCACTCCCTTATTGGTCTCCACTGAGAGTACTTCCTCAATAAACCATTTGCACCCAGATGCTGATCTCAGGGGCTGCTTCTGAAGGACCAGCCCTAAGGCAGAGTTCCTGACTGTAAGGGCCAGGGGGGACGGCAGGCCTCTGATGAGGTGGGGGGAAGACCATCTCTATCTACTTTTCCATTTTTGCTATGGGACACCTTTCTACAGTTGCATCTTCACGCAACTAGAGGAAAAACAAATCTGTCTGAACACAGCAGCTTTGCTTACCAATGTATTTAATCATATTCATAACTAAAGATACATCTATTACTGTTGTCTAACACTTGTGGGCAGTAGGGATGGTAATGGCTGCTGCGTTTCTCAACAGTGATTAATATTATTTGCATAAATTTGTAGGAGCACTTATCACAAAGAAATAGAGCACCCACCGAAGCAGTCCATGAAAATCAGCATAATATTAACCAAAAGAGGAAATTAAAAAGGAAAATGTCCCTGGAAATTTTAGCTTATCAATCTTCATTCTTTCCCTTTAACACTGTTTCGCTGCCACTTGTATCATATTTGCATAATTAAATTGCTGGGAGCGTGTGTTTTAATTTGGATGGAAAGTATATATTATTTCTACTGTGTAAAAATTATTTGATGTTTGATTGAGGTTTTAATGCTCACCCTTCAAATTACCAAAGACAGAAAAATAGTTTTGTTTCTTTCTCTGTTCTTTTTTTTTTTTTCCCTAGGAGTTGAGATATTTTTAGAAGGTTAAAAGTACAGAGGTAAGCTCAAACTAGTGCAAACAAATCTAGGCCCTCAGGAAGGGATGTGGCATGCAGGAAGTGCCCAGGCTGGCCTGCCCAGGGTCTCGGGGTCTTATTTTTATTTTGGCTTTGCCATGAGTTGCCTTGTGGCCTTGGGTGGGGGACATCTCTCTTTTTTTCATTCATTCATTTGAGAAATATCTACGGATATCTACTCTGGACGAAAATGGGATTAACTAGCTCTGTGACGTCTAACATAGTCACTTTGAGGACTAAGGTGCACCTGACCCAAGCTATGGTCTTTTCAATTGCCTCATATGCAAGCAAAAGCTGGACAAAATAAATAAATAAAGACAGAAAAAGAATTGATGCATTTGAACTGTGGTGCTGGAGAAGAATACTGAATATACTGTAGACTGCCAGAAGAACAAACAAATCAATCTTAGAAGAAATACAGCTAGAATGCTTAGAAGCAAGGATGGTGATCCTTTTGCTCTCGTACTTTGGACACGTCATCAGGAAAGACCAACTGTTAGAAAAGGACATCCTGCTTGGTGAAGCAGGTCAGCGAAAACGAGGGAAACCCTCAGTGAAATGGGTTGACAATAGTCACAACGATGGACTCAAATGTACCAACGATAATTAAGATGGCACAGGACTGGGCAATGTTTTGTTCTGTTATACATAAGGTTGCCATGAGTCAGAACCAAGTCAACAGCAACTAACAACAGCCACATGTGGATATTTAAATTCATAAATGAATTAAAGGTAAATAAAATTAATATCTACTGGCACTAGACACATTTTGAAGTGTTCAATACCCCCTTGTGGCTCGTGGCTACTGTATTAGCACAGATATAGAACATTTCAGTCATCGCAGAAAGTTCTATTGATAGCGGTGGACTAGATGGTCTGTGAGTTTTTTCATCTCTAAGGTGTTAGGATTAAAATGATATGAAAATAAGTCCAGTTTCATACTGGTAACCACTTTGGATCCTGTGCTGAAGTTTCTGTCATTCTATGTGTTTTCACTGGGAGTCTTTTGTAACACTGTACAGGGTTGGGGTAGGTGCATAGGGGACAAAGGGACAAGGTTTTCTTTCCTCTTAAAGGAAATGAGAGGCAAGCAGAAGAGAAAAACACATGCACAACAGTGCAGCTGGGAAGAGGAGTAAGACAGTGGTTCCTAAGTTGAGTATGAAACCAGCCATCCTCCAATTTCCATGGCTGTTGTACCATCCCACTGCTGGGAGTACACCAGGCCACACGGCGTAACTGCTATTCCCTCTTGATTAAGTGGCTATCCTGTTCTCTGATGTGCTTTATTCTCCTCCAAACACTGTGGTAACACCACCAAGGCATTAAAGCTCTTGAATGTAGGCAGGGCTGTGTCTCAACACAAGCAGCAAGGGAGGAACAAGCAGACTGACAGGAGATTTGCCTTATGTGGCCAGGCCCTGCAATGGTGTGGCAGTTTATATTATTTTTCAACAAATACTCACTTGGACTTCGCCCTATGACTTGTGTTGGGCTCACAGTGGATAGACATACTTCCCAGGTCCTTGATTAGGGGCTTGGCCTGGTGGATTGATTTGGACAGTGGGATGTTAGTAGATAAGACACAAGCAGAAGCCTAGAAAGTACTCGCAGGGTTGGGTTTGGCCTTTTGTGCGCTGGCACTGCCGTGAGAAGATCTCATCCTGAGTAGCCCACTCACCCCGGAGAATGAGAGACACCTGGAACAGAGCTGAGCCCAACTTGAGGGCTAGAGCCACGCCTAGACCAGCTGAACCCGGATGACCTGCAATTACATGGTCAGGAAATAATTGCTTTTTCCTATATTCCCCAGAGTTTTGAAATGACTGGTTATACAGCATTATTGTGGCAACAGTTGACCATTACAGATGGTGACAAAAGGGAAAGCCAGTCCAGTTCAGACAAATTATGTGATTTGAGGCTGTGATTCTGTTAGGCAACCGGGTGCTTTGGAGTTGCTAGCCTAGCAACATCACGTTAAGCATGATAAACTGGGCCAGCTCTGACAACCATAGCCCAACATGTGAATGTTTACCTCCCCCATGGAAACCTGTCACAACCAGAACTGTAACTGAAAAAGAAAAAAACTGATGTTGGAATCATCACTATCACTATATCATAACTTTGACCTCACAAATGACATAAACGCCTAAGTATATCATTTGCCTCTTTTGTAAATTCTTTATAAAACTGAGAAAGAGGAAACTAAGAAAACAACCTCATCCTTCCCAAAGCCCTCATTTTCTGTCTTTTCTTCTACCAACTTTATTATCAGAGTTTCATTCAGCATAAAATCAATAGCATATAGCAGTGTCTGGCAAAGGAGAACAGATGAACAAATACACACACACAGAAATGAGCTACTTTCCCCATGGTCTGGCCCAGTGGGGCAGGCTCCTCTTATCTCTGCTCTCCGGACTCTGCACTGCTTTTCTGAGAATCTGCTGGAGGAGGTTGGCTGCATCTTCTGGTAGAGGCTAGAAGGGACAAGGACGAGGGAAATGAAAGGCTGACGGTGGTGGTCAAGGGCCTGTAGCCTGCAATCAACAAAGTAGAGCGACTGATTTTGTGGCCGCCATATTCGGTCCTGTAGTCACTCAAAGAGGATGCACTGCTAAACGACCCCGGGGGGGCCCCACTCCCATATGTTACTTCCTTATAAAGGATGATGTTTGTCCGTTGGAGCGACAAAAACAACTAAATAAATGGTGTAATGGTACTTTAGACCTTTTTCTCATAGTGTTTTAGAAATGGAAGCCGAGGCATCTGTAAAGTGGTCTCATAATCAGAAAGGTGTTTCCTGTGCTAATTATAAACAAATTTCCCTATACTAAAAGAGCCAAAGAAGCACAAAATTTCTGTAGATGGGTCAGATGAAGTCATTTTTGGGAAACTGTTGTTCAGATATGGTTTGTGATAAGATGTGGGTGAAGTGAATAAGCAGCCGTGATAATTAAGTTACCCTTTTAAGTTCTTGGTCGGTATGGAGTACAGAAACTACTGGGAGGGTAAATTAACGACCTGAGGGCTCAGAGAGGAGCTTTTCCATTTGAGTTTTCACGCATGCAAACAGGCAAACCTGCTCGTTCGCATTAGAAATGCACAGCCCAGGATATCTGCACAGAGAGGGAAAGTGATGCCCCGAAGGCGAGCACTCTTGCACTACTATCTAATGCTTCCATCTTGTGTTCCTGTGGAGCCCGAGGTTTCTAATAGATTTTCCTTGGCTATGTTGTAATCAAAGTTGATTTAGAGGCCTCAATAATTTTTATAATAATTAGGATGCTGCTACAGTTATTACAGCTAAAGTCACATAAAAGACACACAAGCAACTATTGCCTAATAAAGAGTCAAATGAGCAAAAATGTAAACCGCCGACAAGCTGTGGTCTTGTTTTGATCTCTCCTGACTTCCCATCACACTGGAATTGTACATAAGAATGAAAAACCCTCTATCGTGGAAGCTTCTCCCACAGCCTCATGCTAATTATCTATTTTCCACCCCGAGCCTTGTGAGGTGATTACTGACAGGGACATAACAGGAAATGAGGACCGAGGCAGGGTTTACAGGTGCTCTTCACTTGGGTTTTACACAGCTTCTGTGAAAAACAAAAACAAAAAAAAACCCAGCAGCTTAGCTTTATATTATCCTTATATTTTTAAACACCTTAAACAGGATTATATTCATTAATGCTCAACGTTAATTAGCTCATCTATATTTGCCTATCCATATTCTTCATTACAGCGACATCGCAGCGACCATGGAAGTTACACTAGCTCTGGGTAGAGAGCAGAACTTCTCATCAAAAAACTGCTAATGCTGGAGTCCACCTCTCTCCTGTTCATGCAAGAGGGAGCTTCTAGAAGGTGCAGAGGAGGGCTGCCCTTGGTGCTTTTCTGTGGTTTTGCACAGGTAAGCCCAGCTCTTCCTCAACTAAGTACATGCTTGGTCCAATTATCTCAAGAGGAAGCAGTATGGGTCCTGTGGGTCCTGTGGGACCTGTGGCTGCAGAGGGCAACCTCACCAGCCAGCACTAGATCCTGGGCAATCTCATCACCTGTAGGACCCTGTTTCCTCCCCAGTCTCGAGACCTGTAACAAGGTCTCACCCTCACGCTCAGGAGCTGCCTTGAGTGGGCTCATGGCCCTTAGCTCACACCACTTTTACATGTTTTCTCACCCTGTGTGTTTTTTTTTGTGTGTGTGATCAGTGATCTTTTTTATTATTATTATTATTTTGTTTTTGGTGAGAGTTTACACAGGAAATTAGATTCTCATGTAACAATTTCAGTACATATTATTCAGTGGCAGTTACATTCTTCACAATGTATCAGCATTGTCGTTATTTTCATTTTAGTTGTTCTGTTTCCATTAATCTAGCTACCCCATCCTCCCTAGCCTTCTC
Source organism: Elephas maximus indicus (assembly GCF_024166365.1). Taxonomy (NCBI): domain Eukaryota; kingdom Metazoa; phylum Chordata; class Mammalia; order Proboscidea; family Elephantidae; genus Elephas; species Elephas maximus. The sequence goes on from NC_064838.1 coordinate 45,842,652, forward strand.
ATCTTTTTTTTTAATAATTTTTATTGTGCTTTAAGTGAAAGTTTACAAATCAAGTCAGTCTGTCACTTATAAACTTATGTACACCTTGCTACATACTCCCATTTACTCTCCCCCTAATGAGTCAGCCCTCTCCCTCCTTCCAGTCTCTCCTTTCGTGACCGTTTTGCCAGCCTCTAACCCTCTCTACCCTCCTATCTCCCCTCCAGACAGGAGATGCCAACACAGTCTCAAGTGTCCACCTGACACAAGTAGCTCACTCTTTATCAGCATCTCTCTCCAACCCATTGTCCAGTCCCTTCCATGTCTGATGAGTTGTCTTCGGGAATGGTTCCTGGGCCAACAGAAGGTTTGGGGACCATGACTGCTGGGATTCTTCTAGTCTCAGTCAGACCATTAAGTCTGGTCTTTTTATGAGAATTTGGGGTCTGCATCCCACTGTTCTCCTGCTCCCTCAGGGGTTCTCTGTTGTGCTCCGGCACCATCTAGTTCACCCTGTGTTTTTAATAATTTAGGATGAATCTCTCTTCTTCACTAGGCTATGAACTCCTTGTGGGCAGGGTCATTTTTCTTATTTATTTTTTATTTTCAGTGCTTGGCTCAGTTCCTTCGTTCCATTGCCGTCGAGTTGGTTTTGACTCATAACGACCCTAAAAGACAGAGTAGAACTGCCCCACAGGGTTTACAAGGAGCACCTGGTGGATTGGAACTACCGACTGTAGCTCTTAACCGCTACACCACCAGGGTCCTAGCAGACATTTAATTCTTTTTCTCCTTCCTTTCCTCCTCCCTTCTTTCCGGTTTTCTCTCCTTCCTTCTTGTTTCTTTCCTCTCTTCCTCCCTCCCCTCCTTTTGTCCTCCCTCTTATCCCCCTCCCTTCATAAGTCTGAGTGTCTTCTATGTTTGTCTCATATACTCTGCTAGATGCTAGCAGGACATGAACAAGACAGTTCCTCAAAGACCATGTAATCTAGATACAGAAGCTAAACGTAAGGGTTTCACGACATCTATGATGGGGTAAGCACAAGATGTTAACTGACCCTGGTCAGACTAACCTTCATGCAGAGACCTGCAGAGAGAGCTGGGATTGGCCAGGGGAAGGAGGTGAGGGCAGGAGGTAGAGTTGTGAAGGAAGAATGTTCTAGGTAGAGGGAATAGCTCAATGGAGAACAAGAGTACAGCTAATTCAGGGAACTTTTAGAGGCCAGGATGGCTGGAGTGCAGAGTGAAGGAGGGGAGGAGCGCGAATAGCACCAGAGAGATAAGCAGAAATCATGAAGAACATCCTAAGCCACGCTCCAGCCATGCTTAAGACTGGGCTTTATCCCGAGGGCACTGGAAAATCGCTGATGGGCTTTAAACAGGGCAGTAGGTGCTTTCAGAGTCCCTGGGTGGCACAAACAGTTAAGTGTTCAACCACTAGGTAATGGTCCACAGCAGAGGTGCTTTGGAAGACAGGCCTGGTGATCTGCTTCTGAAAGGTCACAGCCTTGAAAACCCTACGGAGCATTTCTACTCTGCACACGTCGGGTTGCCATGAGTCAGAATCGACTCCACAGCAACTAAGAACGACGAAACCAAGGTGCTTTCCCAAGGCACTCGACAAACGTTTGCTGAGCGGATCGCCTGGTGCACCGAGGACCCAGGATGTGCTCTCTCCGGGACTGGCTTTCCTTCTCGTCTTCTCCCCAGCTCGTCACTCACAGCTGGGTTACGCTCTTTCCTTGGTATTTGCATGTCCAAATCATACAAACGTTTCAAACTCATCTCTGAGAAACCCATCGTGACATCTAAGACTTACTTCTTGTTTCTTGGAAGTTCTTATAGTTTCCCTGCAGTTGCCTCAAAAGTAACACTTTGATACCCTCAATTCTATCCTCTTTGGGGTATTTTAATAATGTTAATTTTCATTGTGAACTACTTTTCATAATAAGGGCATAATGAATAAGGAGAAAGTACATTTTCCGTGTGTGTTGTGGAAAATAAATATGAAGTAAAATAAATTGAAAAAGGTGGCAGCAAGTTATCCTTGAGCTCTCTCTTTTTCAAATCATTCATTTAAAAATTATTTTCAAGTGATTTTAAGTATACAGCATTGAACCTGACCAAAGATCATTAAGTGGAGCACGTGGACTTGAGGGCTCGGTCACATACAGACTCAGTGCTTTTTTCTGATGAGTTTCAAGCTTTTCTAATGGTTTAAAAATAACCTACAGTACGTGAGTCATCACTCAGGATTTATCTTCAAAGAATTCCAATTTACATTGCTTAGTCACTGCAATCCCGCCTTTTTAGACACAGGGACAAATATTTAGGGGAGAAGAAAAAAACAGGATTCGCAAGTAAAGATTTATACCTTTCTCTCAATAGAAGAGGTGCTAAATAACGTTGCCATCACTATAACTGCTGCTCTAGCTGCATTCATCCCAATGATCAACTCAGCGCAAAGTTACACAAGTGCCAAGTAGGTGTCTCACGTGCACATTGCTTCCAAGTCTTCAGCAAGCAGGTATCTCCTCATTTTTGGATAAATAATAAAGTATTCTGATTTTGAATATTTCTAATATAGAGTTCACAGTCTTTACAATCAATAAAATAACATGTATAAATAAGACATTTCACTCCCAGCTCTCAAAACTCAAAAGGTAGTCAGGCCTCTCCCAGATCAGGCTCCCATTTCAATTCTTCCTCTTCTTTCCTTTCATGCATACAACGTTCCATCTAAAACTTCCTTTCCTGCCTCCATACTCTTGTTCGTGCCATCCCCCAGACCCGGAATGCTGCTCTCTCTGTATCTGTATATCCAAATCATACACACATTTCAAAAGTCATCTCCATACTTCTCTAAGAAGCCTGCCCTTGTATCTCCAGAGAAATGGAGCTTCTCCTACCAATAGACCCCTTCCAGCGCCTGGGCCACTTGTTGCAGTGTGTTGTACCATCTTCTCTAGGCTCACTGAGGGCAGGAGCCCCTAGTGTACTGACTTACTTAGAACAGGCATCAGTACCTGCTTACCCACAGGAGTGGTAAGGTATTGGAAAAATATGAACAGGCAGATTTGCTGGTTTAATAAGTCAAAAAATTAAATGGATCAAGAGGAGGCAAAAAAAAGAACAGAGTCTCAAATGCAAAGGATGACATTTCAGCACAGGAGGACCATTTACCTCCAGTAAATACAATTCAGCACATCTGGGTCCCCACACAAGGTGTCCTGGAGAACACAAGGTAAAGGCTGCCATTTAGGGTCTCTGGTGAGTACCAGGGTGTGTGCAAGTACTTTACTTAAACAATTCGTTTCTCAAAACACCTGTAGAACGTATGTGTTATCAGAGAGGAGGAAATGGAGGTCAGGAAGGCCCAGAGGGCTGAAAATTCTTGTCTCCTAAGTCCATGCCCCACCTCTCCTGCTGCTCCAGGAGTGTGCCCTCTGCCCACAAAAACTTCGCCTTCTGAGAGAAATATGTTTGAACACATACCAAGCCCCAGTAAAACAAGGCTAAATGTCTGTGTGAGACCATTTTGAGCATTATTAGTTTTACAGCAGGAAAAATCAAAAGAGGCTAACAGAAGTCCCATATGTCTGCACAATGCATCATACTTCCCAGAGAACTTCCACATTCATGAATTTATTTATCTGTTAGATTTGGCATAATCTGAGTTGGTAAGGTATGAACAAACAGGTTTTGGCTATGCCTTGCAAGAATGGGCCAGAGTCCTTAGTTCCTAGCTTCTGGAAGTCTACAAAGCTCTGTGGCTCCGGAGAAGTAAATATCTTTTTTAAGACTGCCCAAAAACAGGTCTCCAAGAGACCCAGGGAACCAAAGTGCCCTCATAAAGCTGATCTGAGAGGTTCACTCTTCCCCAAGTCAGTCTGGAAGATATAGGTCCAAACAGAGATGGGGCTGGTAGATCTCTTCATTCTGAGGCTGCTGCTGTCTGAGAGCATCTGGGAGACCAGAGAGTCTCTGGGGTTAAGCTATTCTAAGGTCACATGAGATACAAAGCTCAACCCCTATTGAAATCCCCACATACCCACTCCCCAAGTTTATCATGTATAGAGCTTATGTTTCTGACAACAGCAGTATCTATCCACTGTTCTATTCATATCCAATATAACTCCTAGAAGGTAGTCATAGACTTTGAGACTTGAACAGGAGCAAAATAAACACCTTCTGAATAATGTATACTCAGAAACTGCAGACCTCTGGGGAACTGAGCTACGGGTCTTTCGACTTAGGAGGACTTAAGTCAAACTTCTTCACCCCTAGCCTCTATGCCTAAGTCTTCCCAGGGGCCAGCATGGAACTTCCCCATTCACCAACATCCAACATTTTATTTAATGGCAGACATATGAGAGGGGCCCTGGTGGCGCAGTGGTTAAGAGCTCAGCCTGCTAACAAAATGGTCAGCAGTTCAAATCCACCAGCTGCTCCTTGGAGACCCTATGGGACAGTTCTACTCTGTTCTATAGGGTCGCTATGAGTCAGAATTGACGGCAATGGGTTTTTGGTTTCTATATGAGAGGGGGAAGCCCTGGTGGTGTAGTGGTTAAGTGCTATGGCTGCCAACCAAAGGGTCGGCAGTTCAAATCTGCCAGGCACTCCTTGGAAACTCTATGGGGCAGTTCTACTCTGTCCTATAGGGTCGCTATGAGTCAGAATCAACTCAGTGGCACTGGGTTTGGTTTTTTGTTGGTATATGAGAGGGACCCTTAGTAAAATTAGTAATAGTAATGATAATAAGCTTCTAAAGTCATGCTTCTCCTGTAGAACTCTAACCAAAACCAAACCTGTTGCCATCAAGTCAATTCCAACTCATAACGGCCCTATAGCACAGAGTACAACTGCCCCATACGACTTCCAAGGAGCAACTGGTGGATCTGAACTGCTGACCGTTTTGTTAGCAGGCTGAGCTCTTAACCACTGCGCCACCAGGGCCCCTCTCATATGCTTGCCATTAAATAAAATGTTGGATGTTGGTGAATGGGGAAGTTCCGTGCTGGCCCCTGGGAAGACTTGCATAGCAGCCAAGCTCTTAACCACTGCGCCACTAGAGCTCCTACCGAACTCTAGAGAAGGCAAAGTTAAACTTCAGAAGGGCAAAACAGGAATACTGTCTTTTCTACCCTCACCCTATTTGTCAAATATATACACGCAATTTTGATTTCCCCTTGGACTTCTGGGCACATGTATAAGACACATTATGTTTCTCCTTGGAGAGATCTCGCTACGGAATATAGGGCCCAGGGTACCCTATTCCTATTTTCAATGAAATAGCACAGTTACTCTTTATGGGATTCCATCCTGTGTGAAGTCAAGGAAATATTGCCACGGCACCACTGTCAAGGCCACACACATCTTTCTGGAAAATAAAATGTAGATTATTTTGTCCATCTTGCCGTTATGAATATGCACATAAATTCTCTGTGCCATTCCATGGGTATATTTCCAGGCACATGGTATATATTTTATAACTTAATACTAAAAAAAAAAAATACTACACGATGATAAATGTGATTTGTGGAACTCATTTCTTTACAAACACAGATCTTTTCCATATTTTATGCCAACCTGCTCTTCGTCATATTTTAGCATTCTCATGTTTAACCTAAGATAATAAAAGCATAAGGTGAGGCAACAATTTTATAAAATCCTAACTTGGATGTCACTGCCTCCTTTACAACAGGGTAGCATGTTATTCATCTTTGGTTTTTTATTTTGTATTCTTGATTTATTTTGTGTTTGAGTCATGAACCCTTTTAAGAACACGACAAAAGTTATGGATTCCTTCCCCAGAAAAAATGTGCTCAAACAGAAAAACAAAGTTTTCATATAACTAATTTTATTTCATTGGAAGTTTATTTCCTTAACAGGAACAGAATGTAGAAATAATCTTTACAAGGAATTATATATCATTTACTATCTTTTTTTATGTGTTTATTGTATATATAAACCAACAAGCAATCCTGCTGAAGAATAAACTTCAATGGGAAAGCTTGCTGTTGTTTAGCTTGCATAGCAGCTGAAATTATGGCACAGTGTTTGGCGGCCAGATGTGTGTGTTTTAACAGTAACCAAAGCAAGGCTTGCATCAGGCAACTACAGAATCATCTAGAACTCTGGACAATGAACTCATGGTTTACTCTTCGCTGTGTCTTTCGATAAGTGTTGTTGTGTTTGGCAGGGCCTGCCTCACTGGGGCTGTCTCTGTCATGACAAAAAATGCAGAAATCACTGCTTCCATTTTAAAGACTCTGAGCAGAAGCAGCCTTCAAAGGATTAGGTGGTATTGCCAGATGTGTGCAGATTCCTTCTTGCAGGGAAATTAATGAGGCTTTGTCCTTCTGGAGGCCAGCCTACAGGTCTTCTTGATCCAGCACTGGAAGCTTCACCTGTCTCCACCTTCCTCGTGCTGAAAGCTTGACTGAGGGAGCTCAGCGTTCCTCAGGAGCATCAGTAATGGGGCCCATAGGACCTTATAATGAAAGATTAGCCTTATTCATAAGACGAAAATGAAAACTAAGTGTGTCAAGTGATAAATGTTTCCCTCAGATTGCTCTGAGAGGGGCTGTCCTTTTCTCTCCAAACCAGGAGTGCTTTTGACTAAAGACCAGTCAAGTATTCTAAAAATTGTTCTCTGGAAAGCTAGGAAACTTCTGGGTGGTGGGGAGGACTTACATCCTGTGTCACTTGACAAACCCTATAGAAGATGGTGATTTAAGACTTTGTCTCTCCTAAAAGACAACCTATCATGGCGGTAAATATGACTTCTGTGGGATTGTTGGTGGAGTAGCTGATGCTGGAGCATGTGGAGGTAAAGAGACTAATAGCCCTTCCTTCCTCTTCACAAAAGAAGTCAAAGCAGAAGCTCTTTGATCACAGTAATTCGTACCTGATGAATGAATGGGAGTGTCTGGGTGGCACAATTAAGTGTTCAGCTACTAACTGAAGAGTTGGTGGTTCGAATTCACCAGGGGCGTCTTAGAAGAAAGGTCTGGACATCTACTTCTGAAAGACCACAGACACTGAAAACCCTATATAGTACAGTTCTACTCTGACACACATGAGGTTGCCATGAGTTGGAATCAACTTGATGACTTTTTTTTTTTAATGGACAAAAACCATACGCTGGTTTCCCAGGAATATACCAGAAATTCTATCCAGTTGCAGCTGAAGGAAAATGGCAAAACTATCAATTCTGGCAGAATTTATTTTGAAATATTACAATTTAGAAACTGCAGGGACCCTGGAAAACCCAAAACTAAATCCATTGCTGTCGAGTCGATTCTTATTCATAGTGACTCTATAGGACAGAGTAGAACTGCCCCATGGGTTTCCAAGGAGCTGCTGGTGGATTCAAACTACCAACCTTTTGGTTAGCATGGCTTTTTTTTTTAATAGTACTTCAGATGAAGGTTTACAGAACAAACTAGCTTCTCATTAAACAGTTAGTACACATACTGTTTTGTGACATTGGTTAACAACCCCATGACATGTCAACACTCTCCCTTCTCAACCTTGGGTTCCCTTTTACCAGCTTTCCTATCCCCTCCTGCCTTCTAGTCCTTGCCCCTGGGCTGGCATGCCCCTTTAGTCTCATTTTGTTTTATGGGCCCGTCTAATCTTTGGCTGAAGGGTGAACTTCAGGAGTGACTTCATTACTGAGCTAAAAGGGTGTCTGGGGGCCATACTTTTGGGGTTTCTCTAGTCTCTGTCAGGCCAGTAAGTTTGCTCTTTTTTGTGAATTAGAATTTTGTTCTACCTTCTTCTTCAGCTCTCTCCAGGACCCTCTATCGTGATCCCTGTCAGAGCAGTCAGTGGTGGTAGTCAAGTACTACCTAGTTGTGCTGGACTGAGTCTGGTGGAGGCTGTGGTAGCTGTGGTCCATCAGTCCTTTAGACTAATTTCTCCCTTGTGTCTTTAGTTTTCTTCATTATTCCTTGCTCCCGATGGGGTGAGACCAGTGGAGTATCTTAGATGGCCCCTCACAAGCTTTTAAGACCCCAGACAGTAGCCGTAACTCTTAACCACTGTGCCACCAGGGCTCCGCAGGGACCCATAATGGATGCTATTTGACGGATCACTACTTCTTTCCCTTCTTATTCCCACCACAAGCTGTAGAACAGTTCAATTCTCTCCACTTACATATATGCCCCTCCCACCCCCCCCACCCCCGAAATGCTATAGGAACCTTATTGGCTGCTTAGAGACAATGCTTTCCTCTTGGGACAAATCCAAGTTTCTGACTTGACGATGGCGCCATCTTCTCAGAGAGATGATCATACCACCTGGTGAATCTCCAGGCAAGATGGACAGGTGTTCCTTTGGGTCTGCTGTTCCCAGCGTCAGTCACCTATGTGCCTGCTGCTAGGCTTGCCCCTATCCACTGAGTAGAGGAACTGACGTTTCCCTCCTTTCCAGGTCATCTTCTTCCAGGACATACATTCTCAACGAGGGCAATATTGCTCTGAAGGAGGTGAAAATCAGTTCTTGGGAGTGGCCCTCCGGAGGATCACAATGCATAACCAGATTGAAGTATCCATGGTATTAAAGTTGTATAGAGGGGGATGTTAGGAAAAAAGGTCTAAAAAGGTTCCTTAGGGGTGCATAACACTAGAAAGGCCAACAGACATTGCTCCACTACATGTAAAGAAGGGGGTTGAGGTATCTCTGGCCTCATGGTCTTACACTCTTTGCTTGTCTGCAGACATTCTCTGACTTGGGTCCTGGTTTCCATCCAGAATTCAGAGACTACTGACCTCCCCTGTCCCCATAAAATGCTACAACTACCACTGTAGCCACACAGGAATGGTGTGCAGAGAATCTCACACAGTCCTACACTGCCCCCTACCAAGGGTGTATACTGCTTCCACTTGACCAGTATGTAAAACATGCACTCACATGTATAAAGTATGTATAACGGTATTTACGGATAGTATTTGTACCACCTGTCAGATTGTCAGGAAACCCTGGTGGCATAGTGGTTAAGAGCTACGGCTGCTAACCAAAAGGCTGGCAATTCAAATCTACCAGGTGCTCCTTGGAAACCCTATGGGGCAGTTCTACTCTGTCCTGTAGGGTCACTATGAGTCAGAATTGACTCAACAGCAATGGGTTTTTTTTTTTGTTGTTGTTGTTGTTCAGATTGTCATACTGTGGTGGCTTCTTGTGTTGCTACAATGCTAGAAGCTACGCCACTAGTATTTCAAATACCAGCAGGGTTGTCATGGTGGACAGGTTTCAGCAGTGCTTCCAGACTAAAACAGACTAGGAAGAAAGGCCTGGCAATCTACTTCTGAAAATTAGTCAATAAAAACCTCATAGATCACAACAGAATATTGTCTGATATAGTGCTGGAAGAAGAGCCCCCTAGGTTGGAAAGCACTACACAACGGCCCGAACAATGGATTCAAACATACCAGTGATGATGAAGGGCACAGGACTCGACAATGTGTTTCTCTGTTATACATCAGGTTGCTGTGAGTTGAAGTTGACTTGACGGCAACTAACAACTGACAGTATTAGAAGGAAATTATCATTCAGAAAAGCAAGCCTAAAACTCTATCAAATTTTGATGCTCCTATAGAACATATTCCATCACTAAGGGGTCCCTTATTGACTCCCTTTAGATCTGTTTTCCTTGCCCCATTCATATTGCTGAGACATCTCTCTTTCAGATATGAGTATTCTCCCTGTGATCTCTGCCCCAGGCTCAGGACTCTGGCCACCAAGAAGAAACCAAAAGTAGTTAAGACTGTAGTGCCTTCTCCTCCCAAAAGAGTACCCTCTGTATTTGCCCTGCAGAGCAGTTTAGCTTCTATTTGCTCAGCCTCTTCCTCTGAACTAGGTTCCCAGTCTCTCCTCCACAGAGCCCAATGACCAAGAAGAGGCTGCTTGACATGTAGAAAGGCAGATGATCCAGGGGTCTAACCTAAAGTGCTTGTTCATAAGGGGAGCCCAGACAAAGCCAATGCACAGACAGCAGGGCATATGCATTTTCAAATCTCAAACAAACACCACCAGTAGCATCCTCCACCTGTCTGGGTGTTGGGATGGTGCTCGTGGACCTCAAAATCTGTCTCCTGCCCTTTTCCTCTCATCATTTTATTCTGCTGGACTTGTTTTCATGGCAAGCCACATCTGGTAGCCTTCTTCCTTGGGCTTCAGGAACTCAAGAAATGACTTAACTTTGGCGTATCCTAGGGATGCTGTCTCCTGTCTACTCTGTAGAAATTCTAATTTGGTATCCATTGCTCCTGGGACCACATACCTTAAAATTCTCTCTGAACATCAGGTTCTCGCTGTCTAGAACAAGAGTGGCCTGGCTCCATTGAGCACTAGCCTAACTTGCTGAGTCTACAGACCAAAGCTCTACTCAGAGGGCCAATGATAGAGGCACAACTTCGTATTGATATATCCGATTAACAACTTGGAGCAATGAAGCGTCAACATAAAGTCAATAATACCTAAGAAAAACAAGGAAAGGCTGTTTTACAACTTTATAAGACTTAGTTCCATGGGGTGATAACTTGCTGTCTTAGGTAAAATAATGCCAGATACTGAAACAGGTAAGCCCACACTCAACCCTTCACCCAAATCTTGGTGACTTAACACATTTAAAAAATTTTTTATTTCTTGTTCCCTGTAACAGTTCAAAGCAAGTTTCAAAAATGGTCTTCTACATGGTGCCTCAGGAGACCTGATCCTTCCATCTGTGGCTTCACTATGCCATGACGATCTCAAAAGCTTTTTATATCCAGCTGGTAAATGGGCAAAGAGGGTAGAAAAGGCCTCCTTCTCCTGAAGAACCTTGATATAGAAGTCATACACATCTGCTCACATGCCACTGGTTAGGATCTGAACGCAAAGGAGCTAGGATACATAGTCCAGTTGTGAGCCAAGTAAGAGGATAAACATGCTTGGCACATTGCTGGTCACTCTGTCACTCCCTCCTTCTCCCGTAAGTCCACTGTGGCCAAGCAGAGGTTGTGTTGGGATCATGAACTCATGGAGGGAGGCTGTATGAGACCACGAAGTCCAATCTCATTCGATTTAAGGCTTGAGTGACTTGGGAGAAGTTTCTCCTTTACCAAGCTTTATTGTTCACCGTTTTCATAGACCGCATCTCTTATAAATCAAGCCTCTCTGGCTGTTTCAGAAATTTCACTGGATCCTGGTTTTTAACTGGTTGTCTTGTTTATGGACCACATTTGCAGGTGATTCTCATTTCTCCTGAAGATTTTCTTATTTTCACATTCTAATTACACAGTGTTGTAAAACTGTGTGCTAACATACCTCTTGCCTGTTTAACTGGAAGCTCTCTGAGGTCAAGACACAGTAGAATATTCCTTAGTTTACTTTCTGCTCTTACATTAGGGGCAAGGGAGAAGTTTGGCAAGGCCAGCTTATAAAATGGAAGATGAGGTCCTTACTCTGAGACAGGACAATCAAACTCTGCTAGGTTCTGGGGAACCCGCCAAAGAAGATGCATTTATTAGATTATAACTCATTCTCCGAATCTGTACTCATTACAGACACAAGTAACTGCAGACAAGAACTTCTGTGCAGTCTCTCAGGTAAATACTTGACCTCTGTTATCCTATGAATATCCAAGATGGTTTGCTGAGTCCATTCCTACAGATTGTGGATTCCCCTCCCCCACTGATCTGGGCCACCTTCTTCCCCTTCCCCCAACACACACATAACGCATTGATTTGTTCCGACCATGCTCACCATTCTTGAAGGAGCTGCTCCCAGAGCTCTATCACACTGGAAAGCAGCTGGAAAACTCACAGTTGCCAAGGAACTATCTGTGCTAAGGGTAAAGACATCACCTTTCCAAGAATATCTGCCTATTAATGAGGGCTCGTTCCCAAAGGAAAGCTCCCTAGTACTGAGACTTTAGAAACTGACGAAGATGTTCAGGGAAGACCTGAAAGACACAGGCACATTGAGATGGAAGAGCAGCCCTAGTACTTTTCAATCGCCCCAGAGTGGTCGCTGCTGGTCTACCCACATCTAAAACTGACCAGCCCTGGGCACAGATACACAATCCTGGATTGAATCCCAACCTTCAAACCTAAGGATGCCCTTGAACCATGCAGAAGTCCTGCATAACTTGCCTTTGCTTACACTTCAACCATTGCACCCATCTTTAAGAATCAATGATTATTATCGTCATTATTATTTTTAGAATTGTTCTCTTTATAGATACCTTCCTAATAGAAATTTAGGAGTAGAAAGTTTTCAGGGTTGTGTTCATAACTGATCAGCACTTCCATACTGTGGAAAAGGCTGGTGGTTAAGATTGTTGTTTGGAAAAAACATTTGAGAAGGTCTCAGATCAAACTGTATAATCAGCACTGGCGTTTTATGCAAATTAGAAGACATATCCCTACACTACATCATAGGAACTAATAATCACCTAGGCACCATCGCTCCAAGAAGGCATCTGCCACCCCAAAACTTAGAACAATAATTCACAGTCCATGGAACAGTGCATCACTACAGATTAAACTTGTTATAAATTTATAATGATTTCATATGAAAACATTACATTATAATAGTTTCAAGAAATGACAGGATAGGGCTGGTATAAATGTTTAACTAGCACTGCCTCATAACTCACACTTCGTTTATTTCATTACTGGTTATGCTAAAATGAAAAAGCAAGCTTAAAAGCACCATCAAATTCCAAACAGAAAACTTATGAACAAATACTCTATGCAAACCAGTTTTCTAGCCCCAAGGATATCCCAGCTTCTCTCAGATAAACACCTGGCTGTTTCAGTTTACCTCTCAGGTAATTATTTTTTATAGGCAATTTCAATTGTTCATCATCCTGACCTTGGTGAGATGAAAAATAGGACATCGTCCTTTGTTATTCATTTGCTTCCATATCTGAAAACCATTATGGAGAAGACAGAAGAAGAATTGATGTCTCTGAATTATGCTTTTGGTGAAGAATACTGAATATACCATGGACTGCCACAAGAAGGAACAAATCTGTCTTGGAAGAAGTACAGCCAGAATGCTCCTTGGAAGCGAGGATGGTGAGACTTTGCCTCACATAGTTTTGACATGTTATCAGGAGGGACCAGTCTCTAGAGAAGGACATCATGTTTGGTAAAGTAAAGGGCCTGTGAAAAAGAGGAAGACCCTCAATGAGATGGACTGACACAGTGGCTGCAACAATGGGCTGAAACATAGCAACGATTATGAGGATGGTGCAGGTCCAGGCAGTGTTTCATTCTGTTGTACATAGGATTTCTAGGAGTTGGAACCAACTTGACAGCACCTAACAACAACAACAACATGGAGAAGCCCCTTGTGTTCTCAGTGCCAAACTGCTCCTTGGCTCTACTGTGACTTTATACGCTTTTCTATAAAGAAATGAAGATCACTCGCAAATGTCAAGACCTGTTAATATGACATTGAGATGTGAGTCACTGGGACATATCAGACACACAGAGGGAGACCTGAAACTGCCTGGCAGGAGTATATTTGATTGTCACCATCAGGTCTGGATCATCTACTGCCCTTTTTCTTGACAGCCTCTTCTGTTTTCGAATTCTCAGTTATTCTGCCCACTTTGTTTTCTGATACAATCACTTATAGAGATCTGAGGATGTGATGGCATCCCCAAAGATGTGGGAACCCAAACTGTAGCATCAGAAACTACATCCTTACTATTTATTGATTATAAACTAGTTGGACTTAAAGCTTCATACCCCATGCCCTACAAGCCAGTGAGAAAAGGTAACTATGGAACGGTTTGTATGAACGATTCCTTTTCCTGGGATTTTTAACTTTGTCGGTCATTTCTGAAATGCTTGAATTATTGTCTCTAATGGTCACATGTTACTTGTACAATCATAAAATGAAAATAAAGATTTAAATTTTGATAATTAAGGGAAAAAAAATATTCTTCTGGTCTAGGTGGGCCTCAAAGAAGGCAGAATCAAAACAGAGGGTAACGTGAAATCAGACAAAGCCCATCAGAGCTTTGAGAAGAAGTTGGGAGGTGGGGAGAAGGGAGTGCAAGGTAGAATGAGTCCTCACAGTTCAGGCAGCAGCCGAAAAAGATCCCCTCCCCACACAGCCACCTTGGGAAAGCAGGGCTCTGGGAAATAAAAGAGAAAGGTTCAGGTCCATGTTTTGGGGAAGCCAGGGAAAGGAGAATAGAAGCAGCCAAAGAAGTGATACTGAGTCTCAAGCAGGCATGTGGGATATAAGTAACCCACAGAATCTAAGCCCCTTCCACTTCTCAGGCGACCATCAAAGGGTACTGGATCTCTAAGGTCCACCAATTCTTTTATTTGGAGATTTAAGGAAAGGGTGACCCCAGAAGCTTGAAATATGAAGGCGTTTGGTAAACATGTGAGCCTCCTACTAAGCTGTGAGGCAAATGCTATCATTTCTAGTTTAATGATAAAATATATGTATGTGTGTGTATATATACATATATACACATATATATACATATATTGCATAGTGGTTAAGAGCTAAGGATGTTAACCAAAAGGTCAGCAGTTTGAATCCACCAGGCACTCCTTGGAAACCCTACGGGGCAGTTCTATTCTGTCCTATAGGGTTGCTATAAGTCGAAATTGACTCAGTAACGATGGTTTTGGTTTTTTGTTTTATTTATTTATATATATTCAAAGAAGTAACTTGTCCATGGATTCCAAGTCTAGAGCTGAGACGCAAACCTAGACATGACATTAAAGCTTTGGTCCTCATAAATGGTATTTTAGAAAGAGTAAGCAGAAGCCCTCATCAGCAGCTCTGCACCAACTCTGAGAATGTGTCGGTGGCGTGTGGGGCAGAAGGCACTTCTGAGTGGTGAAATGGCAGTAAAATGAAATTACAGATTGTGTCTGTTCTACTTCCCTCAATTTTCAGTTCCTTTGAGTGGGACACGAAGGCCCCACAGCTAAATAGGGCAGGATCAGGAGCGTCCTGAGAATGAAGACTTGCCTGTGTTTGCTCATCACTGTTTGCCCAACGCCCAGCAAGGTGCCTAGCTCGGTGTAGGGAACAGCATGTGTTTGTTGAATGCAGTCATGAAATGGTGGCAGCTTGGATCTAGGTCTGCTGCCTGCCAATCCATCACTCTGCCCACTCACCCTTTAAGGCTGTATTCCCAACAGGAGGCATGTAGATTTGATGAACGTCTACTAAATTTAGGACCCTGCGGCGGGTGTCCTGGCAGATGCAAAGATGAATAAAAACAATACAACTAACAGATAGCACTTATCATGTGCTGGGCACTGTTTTAAATGCTTTAGAGGCAACTCACACTTGATTCTCACAACAACCCTCTGAGGAGAGTACTGTTAGAATTCCATTTTATACATGAGGAAACTAGGGCACAGATAGGTTAAGTAACCTTTCTAAGGCCAGAGTGCTAGTAAGGGGTGTAGCCTGGTTTCAAACCCAGTATTCTGGCTCCAGTGCCCGTGTAGCTTACTATTATACCATATTGCCTCTCACACACTCTCATCTACAGAGCATTCGGGGGAAACAGACCATGAAGCAGTGGGCTCTGCAGGACAACTTGGGCTCGAGTCCCTCTAGGAAGGGCAGGCAGATAGTTCCCCAAACCACTCATTTATTGAAATAAACCATATGACCAGTACTATTCCAGGTGCTAGGGATATAGTAACGATGATAAAAATGAACAAATCCCTTGTCATAGTGCTTGTATCTTAGTGAAAGAGATAAATACTAGAAAGCAAACAGCAAATAGGCAGAGTACCAGGGGACAATAAGTGCAGAAAAGAAAACGCCAGGTAGGTAAGGAGGCAGAAGATGCAGAGGCAGGGAAAGGGGCACCTCTTTCATTTAGGTTCGTCAGGGAAGGGCTCTCTGACTAGGTGACACTTGAGTAAAGATCCAAAGAGAGGAAGTCATGTGGGTAACTGCAAGAACGTTCCAGAAAGAGGACACAGCAAATACACAGATCTTGAGGTACAAGCATGCTTGGTGTTTTTCCCCACACAGTTTCTACATGTATAATTCAGTGACGGCGATTACATTCTACATGTTATTCGGCCATTACCGCTATCCTTTTCTAAATTACTCTGCCAGCATGCTTGCTGTGTTTGAGGACCAAAAAGTATGTCTAGTGTGGAGTGATCAAGAAGAAAAATGGTAAGATATGAGGTCAAACATGGTAGGTAGTGGACGCCAAATTGCAAGGGCCTTGTAAAAAAAGGACTTCAATTTTACTCTGAGATGGAGAGCTATTTGAGGGTTTTGAGGGCCATAATCTTACTTAGGTTTTAAAAGGATCGCCCTGTTGCCATGTCGAGAATAGACTGTGGAGAAGGGGTGGGAGAAATGGTGAAAGCAGGATGACTAGTTCAAAAAAAAAAAATATATAGTTGCAATAATTCACTCGAAAGGTGATGGATCAGAATGGGGGTGGTGACCATATTCTTGACATGTTGATATAAATCCATCCAGAATCAGTGGATGAATGGAGGTGGGGTGGGAGAGAAAGAGAAGCGTTAAAGATGACTTGATTTGTTCCCTGACTTCCTTCATGTCTCTGCTCAGAGGTCACCCTGCTGGGTAGGCATTCTGGACTATATAAGGTCTGACTTGAGACACCTAAGCTGCCCTGACTGAGCTGGGGAGGAGCACTGGACAGCTTGGGGAAGGCCATGCTAAGTCTGAGGTGCGGTGCTGAGTGAAGACGTGGAGCAGGCTGCTGACTTTCAGACTCAAGCTCAGGGGTCTGGTTGGGCTGAGGGTATAAACATGGAGCCATCAGTATAAAGACAACATTATTAAAGGACAACAATGAGCTGAGCTCCCCTAGAAAGGAAACAAAGATGGAGAAGAGAAGTAGTCTTAGGGTCAGGTCTTCAGGCACTGTGATGTTTAGAGACAGCAGCAAAGGAACCCGAAAGGAATGACTGATATGTCAGGAGAAGCAGCAAGAGAGCATGGTGTCCCAGAAACCAAGGGAGGAAAGTGTTTTCCAAAGAGGGAGCCATCGGCTATTAAAAAAAAAAAAAATTTTTTTTTTTTTTTTTATAGCAAAGATCAAATAAAACAAAGATTGAGAACTGACTGTTCACTTTTGTTGTTGTTGTTAGTTGCTGTCCAGTCAGTGCTGACTCATGGAGACCTTATGCATACCAGAATAAAACATGGCCTGGTCCTGTACTGTCTTCATAATTATTGGTATGTTTGAGTCCACTGTTGCGGCTATGGTGCCAGTTCATCTCACTGAGGGTTTCCTTATTTTTCACTGGCCCTGTGCCTTACCAAACATGATGTCCTTTTCTAGCGATTGGTCTTTCTTAATGATGTGCCCAAAGTAACAAGCTGAAGTCTCACCACCTCAATTCTAAGGAGTATTCTAGTTGTATTTTTTCTAAGAAAGATATATTTTTTTTTTCGCAGTCGACAGTATATCTAATATTTTCCACCAACGCTGTATTTCAAATGCATTAAGTCTTCTTCTGTCTTCCTTTTTCATTGTCCAGCTTTCATATGAGGCAATTGAAAAGATCATGGCTTGGGTCAGCCACACCTTAGTCATCAAAGTGACATCTTTGCTTTTTAAAACTTCAAAGAAGCCTTTTGCAGCTGATTTGCTAAATGCAATATGTCCTTCAGTTTTTTTTTCTTAATCTTATTGTGCTATAGGTGAAAGTTTACAGTGCATATTAGTTTCTCATTCAAAAATTTATACACAAATTGTTTTGTAACATTGACTGCAGTCCCTGCAATGTGTCAGCACTCTTCCCCTTTCCACCCCAGGTTCCCCAGGTCCACTCGTCCAGTTTTCGTGTCTATTCAGTCTTATCCTTTGATTTCTTGACTGCTGCTTCCATGGGCACTGATTGTTGATCCGAGAAGAATGAAGCTGCTGACAATTTCAAGTTTTTCTCCATTTATCATGATGCTGTTTACCGGTCCAGTTGGGAGGATTTTTCTTTTCTTCACAGTCAGACATAATCTATACTGAAAGTGGTGGTCTTTGACCTTCATCGGTAAGTGCTTCAAATTGTCTTCATTTGGGGCAAGGAAGGTCATGTCATCTGCACGCTGCAGGTTGTTAATGAGTCTTTATCTAATCCTAATGCTGTGTTCTTCATACAGTCCAGCTTCTCAAATTATTTCTTCAGCATAAAGACAGACTAAGTAAGGGGAAAGGAAACAACTCTACTGCATACCTTTTCCAATTTGGAATATGCTGTATCCCCTTGTTCTGTTCAAATGACTGCTCTTCATCCATGTACCAGTCCCCTTAAAAAGAGCTGTCTCGGTGGAAGAGTGAGTATGCAAAAAATGACTAAATGGAGACTTTGAGTCTAAGATAACTTTCCCAGGGAGTTTTGCGGGGAAGGGGAGTAGACAAGTGGGGCGGAAGCTAGACGGGGATATGTGGTCAGGAGTTTGTTTTTTCTTTTTGAAAGATGGGTGATGTAACAGCATATTGTATTCTGACTGGAATGATTCAGTGGAAGGGGAACTTCGATGATGCAGGACACAGAAAGGGGAGAAATGCCAAAGGATGTGCTGGAGCATGACAGAGGAGATAAGATCTAGAGCAGAAGCAGAGGGTGGAGCCTCAGAGAGGAGCTGGCCTCATCCACAGTAAGAGGAAGGCAGGTGGAGTGTGTGGCGCTGACACAGGGAGGTGCCAGATATCGGGGTGGGAGCTTGTGGCTGTTCTCTTCTGGTCACTCCTACTTTCTCTGTGAAATATAAAGAAAGGCCATCAGCTGAGAGTGAAGATGGGAAGAAGGTGATGGGTTTGGGCCTCTTTAAAATGATTTTAGATAGAAAACAGTAAGCTTAGATTTGATTGAGAGAAAAACTGGATTTAATGAGACAAACTTCAGGAAAAAAAAACTAAAGGTGCTTGTTTCTTAACTGAGGTTTGACAAGTGCATTCAGACACAAACTGGTCTTTTCCCAGCAACGAGGCTGAACCAGGCCATTTCCCTGAAGAGACAGGACCACTGGGACCATCAGGACTTGTTGAACATACTCTGTAAAACCATGTTATTTGGGGATGACTATTTTATATATTTTATTTATTTATTTATTTATTTTATATTATAACATCTCAGTGTCACAATTTCCCATTTCCTAACGTCACTAAAACATCTTTCAAAGCAGCATTTTACTGGGTGGTGGGTTACGTTGAGTGTTTATCATTGTGTTCTCTGCACATTTCTGTGTGTGTGTGAAATATTCATAATAACAATAAAATGCAGCATCTTATTCAAGTTTTGATAGAATGGATTTCCATTAAATTCAAGTTTCTGCCATAAAAACTTTAAAGGCATAGTCTCACGTGTTGATGTTGTTTCTGGGGAAGGTGATGATTTTTGGTTTTATATCATTATGAAGTAAGAGCTGGTTTGCCCAGCATGCTTGTAACAGCTGCAAAAAAATCAAGTAAGGCTTTGCTTGGTGTTCTTCTGAGCATAACATCACGTGGATCGCCGTATATTTAGAAAGGAGTTCTAAACAGTCAAGCAGTGATTAATTTGTGTTTAGAGGAGTTTTGCTTATAAGAATGTCTGTATTCTAATTTCCGGGGAGCACTATTAATCAGACACCTCAATTAACCAGAATCGGCCACTTCTTAGCCATGCCAGACAGCAGAAGATTAACTATGATAAGACAGTTGGCTCTAGTAATTTTTTTCTTTAATTTTTATTGTGCTTTAAGTTTACAAATCAAGTCAGTCTCTCATACAAAAATTTATATACACCTTGCTATATACTCCTAGCTGCTCTCCCCCTAATGCAACAGCACACTCCTTCTCTCCACCCTCTATTTCCATGTCCATTCAGCCAGCTCCTGTCTCCCTCTGCCTTCTCATCTCCCCTCCAGACAGGAGCTGCCCACATCGTCTTATGTATCTACTTGATCCAAGAAGCTCACTCCTCACCAATATCATTTTCTATCTTATATTCCAGTCTAATCCCTGTCTGAAGAGTTGGCTTTGGGAATGGTTCTGGTCTTGGGCTAACAGAAGATCTGGGGACCATGACTTCTGCGGTCCTTCTAGTCTCGGTGAGACCATTAAGTCTGGTCTTTTGATGAGAATTTGAGGTCTGCATCCACTGCTCTCCTGCTCCTTTGGGGATTCTCTGTTGTGTTCCTAGTCAGGGCAGTCAACGGTTGTAGCCGGGCACCATCTGGTTCTTCTGGTCTCAGGCTGATGTAGTCTCTGATTTATGTGGCCCTTTCTGTCTCTTGGACTCATAATTACCCTGTGTCTTTGGTGTTCTTCATTCTTCACTCCAGGTGGGTTGAGAACAATTGATGCATCTTAGATGGCTGCTTGGAGTCTGGCAAAGTCTTTTCAGGTGTGAACAGCTACAGGCATAGACCTGTGGTTTTAAGAGCATGAAAAATGCAACCCCTCCAGAATGGAATACACAGAAAGTTCCTAGGTGTGACAGCATCAGGTTATTCTGGGATTTTCTAAGGAAAGACAACTCTAATAGAAAAGGTAGAATTAGAATTTGCAACTGAATTAGTGATTGACACATTCAGGCTACTGATACAGCAGAGATCAGTTACAAACATTCAAATCAGCAACACATTTTTAAAAAATAGGCCCCTGGAGAATACTGCCAATTCTTCCTTATGTGAGATAAATATGATCCGATGTACACTATTCAGAGTGGTTAAAAACGTTAAGTTAAGAGGGCGGGACCAAGATGGCTGACTAGGTAGACACTACCTTGGATCCCTCTTGCAACAAAGACTCGGAAAAACAAGTGAATCAATCACATGCATGACAATCTACGAACCCTGACCATCAAACACAGATCTAAAGAGTTGACCTGAGTGATTGGTGAGCAAAAAGCTGCACCCTGAACCAGCGACCGCTTCTGGAACCCGCGACCCGCTCCACGGCCTTCAGCCCTCGCGGTTCCCTGGTGCCGAGTGGCGGGGCTAATGGTGGCTTGCTGGGGCGGGGCACGCACGGGACACAGCCCTAACCCCTAGCCCCCTGGGGTAACCTCCGTAGAGACTCAGCCAGTGCAAGAAGGCTGCACACAGACACGGCTAACAAGAGAACGAGCAACCATGGGGAAGCGGCAACTGTTTTCGGAGCCTGGAGCCAGCATCCCAGTCAGAAAACCTTGGCGCCGGGCTTTGGACTGGGCGCAGGGGAGCTGAGCACAGCATGCTGAGACGGCGCAAACAAGGGACTAGCCTTAGTCCCCAGAAGTGACCTTGGGGGAAGCCCAGCCAGTGCACGCGGGCAGCGCGGTGACGCGGCTGACAGGAGGAGAAGTCACCAGGAGGCAGCGACTGGTTTTGGAGCCTGGAGTGCGGCATCCCAGCCGGGGAACCTTGGTGCTGGGCTTTGGACTGGGAGTGGAGTAACTGACCAGAACAGACCACAGGTTCTGAGACAGCACATGCACAGGACGTGGGCCTGACCCTCAGGGGCAATCTCCACCCAGCCAATGCACACAGGCTACAAGCCCCTTGGGAATCTCAGATGAAACAGTCCTCACCAAGCAAGATAAGTAACTTTGTCTATATTCCTGGGTGCTACTCTCTCCTATCTATCTGATCCCTCCCCTCCCCTTCCCAGGTGGCTTCATTAACATTGGAATTTCCTGGGCCAGAGAGTGAAGTGCTCTGCGGGTTTTTTGTTTGTTTGTTTTTGTCTTTTCCTAACCCATTCTCCTGGCCTGAGAGAAGCAGCTACAAAAAACCCAGGGACCAAGAATCCTTCCCTGACTTCCCGAAATTGGACTAAAAATACAGAACCAGCTCCAGCCAAGCATATGAGATCCACAGTCTTGGGCTTTCACCCCTACAAGGAACAAGGTGGCTATCACAATGCAAAGGCAATTCTGATAGTGATCTGACTGTAATTGTTTTAGCGTATTACTAGAAAGACAAGTTTCCCAGGTCTGATATCTCTACCTATTAAACAGAGCCCTCACTGACCCACAACAGGGAACTGAGAGCTGAAGCTCCACCCAAACCACCTAACCTCCTGCCATAGGGGTCTGAGGATAGTGACATCTACCAATCTGTAGAGGTACATGCATTGGGTGCCTAAGGTACAGCTGCAGACCCCACCCACCAAAGTGCTTTAGGAATAGAGACACAACTACCTCACTGGCACCTGGGGGAAGCCCGTCAGCATCCTGCCTCCACCGGAATGTGATCCCCTGCTGCTACTAGAATCTGGTGCACACAACTATCACCACTACTCCTCTAAGTGAACAGGTGACAGTCTACCCCACACACTTGGTGGCCCAAAATCAGATTCTACTCAAGAATAGTGAATGGACTCTTAGGCTTATATTTCTGGTAACAACCCAAACCAGCTGGTAAGAGGACATAAGCGATTCAAAGGCTGCAACAATCAAGACAGAGCAATCTAGTAGCCCATCTACATATATTGAAAGAAAACAAAATAAGACTCAGTGAGCAAATATAAAATTAATCATTACAGTATCTTATAGATGGCTCGGAGACAGCAGTCGATATCAAACCACATAAAGAAGCAGACCATGATTGCTTCTACAACTCCCCAGATTAAAGAATCAAAATCTTTTCCAAATGAAGATACAATCCTGGAATTGCCAGATGCAGAATATAAAAAAGTAATTTACAGAATGCTTCAAGACATCAGGGATGACCTCAGAAATGAAATAACACAAGCTACAGAAAAAGCCAAG
The DNA here is from genome assembly GCF_024166365.1 of Elephas maximus indicus. Lineage (NCBI taxonomy): Eukaryota > Metazoa > Chordata > Mammalia > Proboscidea > Elephantidae > Elephas > Elephas maximus. The sequence goes on from NC_064838.1 coordinate 45,865,346, forward strand.
GAACACACTGATAAAGCAGTTGAAGAAATCAAAAAGATTATTCAAGAACATAGTAGAAAAATTAATAAGCTGCAAGAATCCACAGAGAGACAGCATTCAGAAATCCAAAAGATTAACAGTAAAATTACAGAATTAGACAACTCAATAGGAAGTCAGAGGAGCAGAATCAAGCAATTGGAATGCAGAGTGGGGGAGTTGGAGGATAAGGCAATTCACACCAATATATTGAAGATATATCAGATAAAAGAATTAAAAAAAATGAAGGAACCCTAAGAATCATTTGGGACTCTATCAAGAAGAATAACTTCCATGTGATTGGAGTTCCAAAACAAGGAGGGATAACTGAAAATACAGACAGAATAGTTGAAGACCTGTTGGCAGAAAACTTCCCTGACGTCATGAAAGATGAAAGAATATCTATCCAAGATGCTCATCGAACCCCAATTAAGATTGATCCAAAGAGAAAATCACCAAGACATATTACCATCAAACTTGCCAAAACCAAAGATAAAGTTTTAAAAGCAGCCAGGGATAAAAGAAAGGTCTCCTACAAAGGAGAATCAATAAGAATAAGTTCAGACTACTCAGCAGAAACCATGCAGTCAAGAAGGCAATGGGAAGACATATATAGAGCACTGAAGGAGAAAAACTGCCAGCCAAGGATCATATATCCAGCAAAACTCTCTCTCAAATGTGAAGGTGAAATTAAAACATTTACAGACAAACACAAGCTTAGAGAATTTGCAAAAACCAAACCAAAGCTACAAGAAATACTAAAGGAAATTGTTTGCTCAGAAAATCAATAACATCACATACCAACACAACACAAGGTCAAAGAACAGAACATCCTGATATCAACTAAGGAAATCACAAAAACAAATTAAAATTAATTTTAAAAAGAAAAAAATGCTCAAAACAAGGAATCATTGAAGTCAATATGTAAAAGATCACAATAATCAAAAAGAGGGACTAAATACAGGAGGCACAGAACTGCCATATAGAGAGGAAAACAATGCAATATAGGACGATACAAATTAGGTTTTTACTTAGAAAAATAGGGGCAAATATTAAGGTAACCACTAAGAGATGTAACAATTCCATAACTCAAAAGAAAAACAATGACTCAGCAAACATAAATTCAACTACTATGAAAATGAGGAACACACAATTTACAAAGAAAAACATCTCAGCACAAAAAAGTAAGTGGAAAAACAAAACTGTCAAAACCACACAGAAAAAGGCATCAAAATGACAGCACTAAACACATTCTTATCTATAATTACACTGAACGTAAATGGACTAAATGCACCAATAAAGAGACAGAGAGTCTCAGACTGGATAAAGAAACAAGATCCGTCTATATGCTGCCTACAAGAGACACACCTTAGACTGAGAGACACAAACAAACTACAACTCAAAGGATGGAAAAAAGTATATCAAGCAAACAATAATCAAAAAAGAGCAGGAGTGGCAATATTAATTTCTGACAAAATAGACTTTAAAGTTAAATCCACCACAAAGGATAAAGAAGGACACTACATAATGATTAAAGGGACAATTGACCAGGAAGATATAACCATATTAAATATTTATGCACCCAATGACAGGGCTGCAAGATACATAAAACAAACTTTAACAGAACTGAAAAGTGAGATAGACGCCTCCTCAATTATAGTAGCAGACTTCAACACACCACTTTCGGAGAAGGACAGGACTTCCAGTAAGAAGCTCAATAGAGACACGGAAGACCTAATTGCTACAATCAACCAACTTGACCTCATAGACTTATACAGAACACTCCACTCAACAGTTGCAAAATATACTTTTTTTTTCTAGTGCACATGGAACATTCTCTAGAATAGATCACATATTAGGTCATAAAACAAACCTTTGCAGAATCCAAAACATCGAAATATTACAAAGCATGTTCTCAGACCACAAGGCCATAAAAGTAGAAATCAATAACAGAAAAATTAGGGAAAAGAAATCAAATACTCGGAAACTGAACAATACCCTGCTGAAAAAAAACTGGGTTATAGAAGACATTAAGGAGGGAATAAAGAAATTTATAGAATGCAACGAGAATGAAAACACTTCCTATCAAAACCTCTGGGACACAGCAAAAGCAGTGCTCAGAGGTCAATTTATATCGATAAATATACACATATATAAAGAAGAAGGAGCAAAAATCAGAGAACTGCCCCTACAACTTGAACAAATAGAAAGTGAGCAACAAAAGAAGCCATCAGGCACCAGAAGAAAACAAATAATAAAAATTAGAGTTGAACTAAATGAATTAGAGAACAGAAAAACAATTGAAAGAATTAACAAAGCCAGAAGCTGGTTCTTTCAAAAAATTCATAAAATTGATAAACCATTGGCCAGACTGACTAAAGAAATACAGGAAAGGAAACAAATAACACAAATAAGAAACAAGATGGGCCATGTCACAACAGACCCAACTGAAATTAAAAGAATCATATAAGATTATTACAAAAAATTGTACTCTAACAAATTTGAAAACCTAGAAGAAATGGATGAATTCCTAGAAAAACTACCTAAACTAACACAATCAGAAGTAGAACAACTAAATAGATCCATAACAAAAAAAGAGATTGTAAAGGTAATCAAAAAACTCCCAACAAAAAAAAGCCCTGGCCCAGACGACTTCACAGCAGAGTTCTACCAAACTTTCAAAGAAGAGTTAACACCACTAAATGATGGAATACTACGTAACTCATTCTATGAAGCCACCATATCCCTGATACTAAAACCAGGTAAAAGGTAAAGACACCACAAAAAAAGAAAATTACAGACCTATACCCCTCATGAACATAGATGCAAAAATCTCCAACAAAATTCTAGCCAATAGAATTCAACAACATATGAAAAAAATAATCCAACATGACCAAGTGGGATTTATACCATTTTTTTATGCAAGGTTGGCTTCATATTAGAAAAACCATTAATGTAATCCACCATATAAATAAAACAAAAGACAAAAACCACATGATCTTATCAATTGATGCAGAAAAGGCATTGGACAAAGTCCAACACCCATTCATGATAAAAACTCTCACCAAAATAGGGCCTGAGGGAAAATTCCTCAACATAATAAAGGGCATCTATACAAAGCCAACAGCCAACATCACTGTAAATAGAGAGAGCCTGAAAGCATTTCCCTTGAGAACGGGAACCAGACAAGCATGCCCTTTATCACTGCTCTTATTCAACATTGTGCTACAGGTCCTAGCCAGAGCAATTAGGCTAGACAAAGAAATAAAGGGCATCTGGACTGGCAAGGAAGAAGTAAAATTATCTCTATTTGCAGATGAATGATCTTATACACAGAAAACCCTAAGGAATCCTCCAGAAAACTACTGAAACTAATGGAAGAGGTTTGGCAGAGTCTCAGGTTACAAGATAAACATACAAAAATCACTTGGATTCCTCTACATCAACAAAAAGAACATCGAAGAGGAAATCACCAAATCAATACCATTCACAGTAGCCCCCAAGAAGATAAAATACTTAGGAATAAATCTTACCAAAGATCTAAAAGACCTATACAAAGAAAACTACAAAGCGCTAGTGCAAGAAACTAAAACGGACCTACGTAAGTGGAAAAACATACCTTGCTCATGGATAGGAAGACTTAACATAGTAAAAACGTCTATCTACCAAAAGCCATCTATACATACAATGCACTTCTGATCCAAATTCCAATGACATTTTTTAAAGTGATGGAGAAACAAATCACCAACTTCATATGGAAGGGAAAGAAGCCCTGGATAAGTAAAGCATTACTGAAAAAGAAGAAGAAAGTGGGAGGCCTCACTCTACCTGATTTCAGAACCTATTATACAGCCACAGTAGTCAAAACAGCCTCGTACTGGTACAACAACAGGCACATAGACCAATGGAACAGAATTCAGAAGCCAGATATAAATCCATCCACATATGAGCAGCTGATATTTGACAAAGGCCCTGTGTCAGTTAATTGGGGAAAAGATAGTCTTCTAAACAAATGGTGCTGGCATAACTGGATATCCATTTGCAAAAAAATGAAACAGGACCCATACCTCACACCATGCACAAAAACTAACTCCAAGTGGATCAAAGACCTAAACATAAAGACTAAAACGATAAAGATCATGGAAGAAAAAACAGGGACAACGTTAGGAGCCCTAATACAAGTTATAAACAGAATACAAAACATTACTAAAAATGATGAAGAGAAACCAGATAACTGGGAGCTCCAAAAAATCAAACACCTATGCTCATCTAAAGACTTCACCAAAAGAGTAAAAAGACCACCTACAGATTGGGAAAAAGTTTTCAGCTATGACATCTCTGACCAGCGCCTGATCTCTAAAATCTATATGATTCTGTTAAAACTCAACCACAAAAAGATAAACAACCCAATCAAAAAGTGGGCAAAGGATATGAACACGTACTTCACTAAAGAAGATATTCAGGCAGCTAACAGATACATGAGAAAATGCTCTCCATCATTAGCCATTAGAGAAATGCAAATTAAACTACGATGAGATTCCATTTCACTCCAACAAGGCTGGTATTAATCCAAAAAAACACAAAACGATAAATGTTGGAGAGGCTGCGGAGAGACTGGAACTCTTATACACTGCTGGTGGGAATGTAAAATGGTACAACGACTTTGGAAATCTATCTGGCGTTTTCTTAAAAAGTTAGAGATAGAAATACCACACAACCCAGAAATCCCACTCCTTGGAATATACCCTAGAGAAATAAGAGCCTTTACAGGAACAGATACATGCACACCCATGTTTATTGCAGCACTGTTTACAATAGCAAAAAGCTGGAATCAACCAAGGTGTCCATCAACGGATGAATGACTAAATAAATTATGGTATTTTCACACAATGGAATACTACGCATCGATAAAGAACAGTGACAAACCTGTGAAACATTTCACAACATGGAGGAACCTGGAAGGCATTTGAGTGAAATTAGTCAGATGCAAAAAGACAAATACTGTATAAGACTACTATTATAAGATCCTGAGAAACAGTATTAACTGAGAAGAACACATTCTTTTGTGGCTACGAGAGGGGGGAGGGAGGGAGGGTGGGAGAGGGTTATTTACTGATTAGTTAGTACATAAGAACTACTTGAGGTGAAGGGAAGGACAATATTCAATACATGGAAGGTCAGCTCAACTGGACTGGACCAAAAGCAAAGAAGTTTCCAGGATAAACTCAATGCTTCGAAGGTCAGCAGAGCAAGGTCGGGGGTTTGGGGACTATGGCTTAAGGGGACTTCTAAGTCAATTGGCAAAATAAATTCTATTATGAAAACATTCTGCATCCCACTTTGAAATGTGCCGTCTGGGGTCTTAAATGCTAACAAGCGGCCATCTAAGACGCATCAATTGGTCTCTACCCACCTGGATCAAAGGACAATGAAGAACACCAAAGTCACATGATAACTACGGGCCTGAGACAGAAAGGGCCGCATGAACTAGAGACTTACATCATCCTGAGACCAGAAGAACTAGATGGTGCCCAACCACAACCGATGACTGCCCTGACAGGGAGCACAACAGAGAACCCCTGAGGGAGCAGGAGACTGGTGGGATGCAGACCCCAAATTCTCATAAAAAGACCAGACTTAATGGTCTGACTGAGACTAGAAGAATCCCAGTGGTCACGGTTCCCAAACCTTCTGTTGGCCCAGGACAGGAACCATTCCCAAAGACTACTCATCAGACATGGAAGGGACTGGACAATGGGTTGGAGAGAGATGCTGATGAAGAGTGAGCTACTTGTATCAGGTGGACACTTGAGACCGTGTTGGCGTCTCCTTTCTGGAGGGGAGATGGGAGGGCAGAGAGGGTTAGAAACTGGCAAAAGGGTCACGAAAGGAGAGACTGGCAGGAGGGAGCGGGTTGACTCATTACGGGCAGAGTAAGTGGGAGTATGTAGTAAGGTGTATATAAGCTTATATGTGACAGACTGACTTGATTTGTAAACTTTCACTTAAAGCACAATAAAAAATATTTAAAAAAATGTTAAGTTAAAATATCTGGGTTCAAATCCTGGCTCCACCACTTTCTGATTTAGCCTCCTGTGCCTCAGTTTCCTCAACTGTAAGATGGGGATAATATCTTCCCTCTAAAGGGTCATCTAAGGATGAAACGATAACGTCTACGTCAATGACTCAGCTCAATGGCTGGCCCAGAGAAAGCACTTGATTGTTGTCACCTCTTACATGATTATTAACAGGGTGGTTGAAACAGTAACTTTGCAGAAACTGTCTTCCGTCTTTAGGGTAATTTGATTAAATAAGTTGGGGACAACAACCGAAACGCCCCTGAGAGATGCACCTGACAGCAGAGAAGATTCCAGCTCTGAGATAGCTCAGAGGTTCAGGAGAGCCAAGAAAGCAGAGCCCTGCTCTAGGGCACTGTTCCTGGGGAGTTTCCATCCAGTGATGCAGTCTCCAGCATCATTCCTGGGAGCTGTGGCCCTGGCACACAGCCTGGCCATCCTCCAGCCTTTGTAGTGGTAATGGAGGCAGCAAGCATCTGTGACCTGCAGTGGACTCCCCGAGCCATGCTGCCCATCACCAGGATGCCCCAGGACCACTGGTAAGGCTGATACCAGACGCTCCAGCTCTCTGTGACCACGCAATTAAGCCTAATAAGGCACAACGAGCTCCTTGAGGGGGCACACAGAGATGCCCACAGTAGTTGCCAACAGGCTTCTGGCTCCCCAGGGGCTAAGGATTATGTGTTGGCAGCGGGGAAGGGCCAGGGAAGGGTCAAAACCTTGAGGGAGGCCAGATGGGATCAACCTACCTTCATGCATAAGTCATGAGCAGCTCTGATGACTGCTCTGAGCCATCTCGAGTGAGACACAGAGAGGAGGAGCCCTGGTTTGGGGAAGCAGACAACAGAGGCCTCCTCTCTGCTGAGAGTCGACTTGGCCCCACATCTGACTGTGGCTTCAATAAAGCTGACTCCAGAGGTCTGGATTCTTGCAGAGGCAAGCAATAAGAATACGTGCATTATGCAGTGTGCGTTCAACTACTGTACCCACACGGAGCCCCTTAGCAGAAGGTGTGCATCACTGTGACAGGAAGGGCGTGCATGCTCAAACAGAAACAGGCCTTTGCTGAGGAAACAAGTAGGATGAAAGTGGGTAATCTTCTAGGGATGTGTGCCTAGGTCCTGGATATTTATGAAGACAATTCCCAATTCCAGAGCGCGCGTGTGTGTGTGTGTGTGTGTGTATCTGTGTGTGTGTTTGCCTTTTACTGATGGCTTCTGCTGTGCTAATCACTATGATAAACACCTTCCATAATTATCTCTGGCATCCTTATATAAAGTCCTAACAGGTAAATTAGCACTCAGCTTGGAGATGTTAAATGACTTCCCCAAGGACACACAGCTAGTAAGGGACAAGGTGACAACTTGAACTCTGGCCTATGTGCATCCACATCTCTTAATCCAGTTAGAGGTGACTGGATGCCTCGAAGGGCTCACTCACTATTGCTTCCAGGCTCCCGTCTCCTGGCCTTTGGCCCTGAACTGATGGATCGGTGGCAATGTCAGCTTACCTGCCCTCTGCCAGACCCCGTGCTGGGCCTTTCACACACATTACTACATTATTAATCCAATAGTAGATAGATGCTATCACGTTAACCGATAAGAAAACTCTTCTACTTGCTGCTAGCCTGTTCCATAAAGGTTTTTTAAATCAATATTTTCTTATTGAAATTTCTACTGCTGCTCAAGGTTTCATCGCTGGTAACTTCTTTCCGAGCTAAGCTAGCCTTTAGAGTCAGGAGACCATAAATAGATACGCCAGCTTTGAACATTATCATCATTTTTAAATACAACAATAATTCAAATGAGACATAACAAGATTTTCAAAGGTGGATGTCAGCAGACCTTCTAGAAATAAATGGATGCAAATTAAGAGTTCCAATCTCCTTCTAGCGACTATAACTGAAAATATATGGGACTGATTACAGGTAGGCTGGATTCTGCAAAGGGGATCTCTCAGACCCCAACCTTTCTGACCACTTCAGGAACCACCATTCTGGATTTTCTGGAGCAGCCTCTACAGCAGCACAGTCCCAAAGGAAGTGCACACAAATCACCCAGAGATCTTGTCACAATGCAGATTCTGACTCAGCAGGTCTGAGGGGGAGCCTGAGTCTGAATTTCAAATAAGCTCCCACATGCTGCTGCTGCTGCGGGGCCAGCAAGGGGCTGAGGCCCAGTTATTTTACTCAAATGATCACACTGTCCCAGAAATGGCACTATTTCAGCATTTTCAGTACAACCCTGGATTCTGAAACCCCAAGTCCTGTTTGCTGGATAATCTCAATATACAGACTTGGAAATCCAGTAGTCCTACTCGAGCATGCCATTACTGAGGGCTTCTTCACGTCACAATAAACAGTACCACACAAGAGAATAAGGAAGAGAAAAAACAAAACCTGACATGAGAATAAACAACAGCCCTCATGATCTTGAACTTCGATGAAAGCTCCACGATGATAAGAGGTTTTACCCAACCGTTCACTGATGTATGTATCCTGAGAATCCGTAAAAGTCCCTGGCACAGAGCATGTACTCAATAAGTCATGATGAATTACTGAAGACATGGAACCCAGGGGGCAGGGGAGGAGATTCTCACTGAAACCCCATGCCCTCATGGAGACGCTGTCTACTCAGCCATGGTGATGGGAACTCCAAGATGGACACAAAGGGAAGCACCGTACTGCTACTAACTGAGAAAGGATGAAGGAAGACAGGCATTCTTGACCCTGTTGTTTGTTTTTCATTTTAGTGGCAATTCTGAGCCTGACAAGTAATTCATGAGATTTCAAATCTCTGGGAGGGAGAAAGGGAAGGTGTGTTATAGATTAAGTTGTGTCCCCCGAAAATATGTTCGGAAACCCTGGTGGCATAGTGGTTAAGAGCTACAGCTGCTAACCAAAAGGTAGGCAGTTCGAATCCATCAAGCACTCCTTGGAAACTCTATGCGGCAGTTCTACTCTGTCCTAAGCGGTCACTGTGAGTAGGAATCAACTCGACGGCAGTGGGTTTTAGTGGGTAAAATATGTGTTGTAAATTCTAACCCCTATACTGAGGAAACCCTTGTGGTGTAGTGGTTAAGTGCTACAGCTGCTAACCAAGACGTCGGCAGTTCAAATCTGCCAGGTGCTCCTTGGAAACTCTATGGGGCAGTTCTACTCTGTCCTATGGGGTCTCTATGAGTTGGAATAGACTCGACAGCAGTGGGTTTGGTTTGGGTATACTTGTGGATGGAGCCCTGGTGGCTCAGTGGTTAAGAGCTGAGCTGCTAACTGAAAGGTTGGCATTTTGAATCCACCATCTGCTCCTTGGAAACACTGTGGGACACAGTTCTACTCTGCCCTACAGGGTCCCTATGAGTCAGAATCGACTAGATGAAAATGTGTAGTTTTTTTTTTTTTTTTCCTTTTTTGATACTTGTGGATATAATCCCATTTGAGAACAGGGTTTTCTTTGTTATGTTAATGAGGCCACACAGAGTAGACTGTCTCAAGCCAATCAAGTTTGGAGATACAAAAAGAGCAAGTTAGGCACAGAAGCACAAATGGAGAATGGTTGACTCCACGTGGAAATCAACCAGGAAGAGAAGCTGAAAGACACAAGGTTTTCCCCCAGAGCAGACAGAATAGTCATACACAGAAAACCTTCCCCTAGAGCCGGCACCCTGAATTCAGACTTCTAGCCTCCCAAATTATAAGAAAATACAGTTCTGTTTGTTAAAGCCACCCACCTGCAGTATTTCTGTTAAAGCAGCATTAAGAAACTAAGAGAGAGGTAATTCAGAGCTGTTTGAGTTCCTCTTCCTGTCCTTTACCGGCAACAACAACAACAAAAAAACCAAATCCGTTGCCGTCGAGTTGATTCCAACTCATACTGACCCTATAGGACATAGCAGAACCGCCCCATAGGGCATCTTTCACATAAACTAATAAAACAAAGCACAAAAGATCCACATACTTTCCACTCTTATCTTTTTCTATTAGCATTTAGTGAACAGTAAGATTTGTTGGACCAAGGAGACCCTCCTGGCTGTCGTTACTGAAACCTGTACCAATGATTATTAAGAAAGGCCATTCAAACGGTAGAATCACAGTGATTTTGCAGTTTCTAGCCAATCTGTGAAAAGCTTTCGATGGTTTTGCCCATTTTGTAATGTTTATACTGATGATTCTGTAATGTTCCTTGGACTCAGACAGACATGGATCTGACAGCGTGCTTGCCTGTTTCCCACTTCCGTCTATGCTGTAATATTCCTGGGCTCGCGCAGACCTGGCTGTGGCAGCATACTTGTCTGTTTCCCACTTACGCCTCTTTGAACATACGCCAAACAAAACCTTTCTCTTTGCTTTACTGTAACTTTGTGATGATTCTACCCTAGCACACTTGCACTATATTCTTTCTAGGTTCCAATGATAGGTATCAGTGAATAAAATGGATAGACCCCTGGCCCTTATAGAGCCTAGTAGGTGAAGATTGAAAACAAACACACATATAAAATGTCTAGGGGATGGGACAGTAAGGACCAACAAGGAAGTTGGCACGGAGGATTGGGGCAGGGGGATGAGGTCAGAAAGAGTGGGAGGCAGAGGCAGAAGCAGATTACACAGGGCTTGCAGGCCATGGTGAGGCTGCTGAGCAAAGGAGCACCACCACCTGATCAATATTTTAAAAGGTGAACTCCTGCTGCAATGGGGAGAATGGAAGGGGCAAGGGTGGAAACAGGGAGGCCAGTGAGGAGGCTATTGAAACACTCCAGGCAAGAGATGATGCAGCAATTTAAATGTCAGTCAGCCTAACACAGAAAATTCAAAATACCTGTTAAATATCGCATAGACATTTTTCACGTCCTAATGTTTTAAAATTATGTGACAGAGGGAAACATGCATTTGGGTAATAAGACAACTAAATTTTCTGGTATAGCCAGAAAATTAGTATAATACAGGGATAAAAATAACGAGGAGGATGTTGATGATAATGACAACAGCAGTAGTTGCTATTTTTGAGCAGTTATGTGCTCGGCACGTGCTAAGTACTTTGCTTACACTCTCTCCTTTAATCCTTACAACAATCTTAAGGTAGAAATATTGTTATTTCTATTTTTTAGATAAGAAAACTAAGACTCAGTGAAGAGAGGTTACCCGCACAGAGACCAACTGTTTACGAAATGAAAGGAGGGGGATTTGAACCTAAAGCTATGCAATCTCCAAGTCCCTGCTCTTCACCATTATGCTAAGTGAGCACTTTGACTGCAAATGCAGAATGTGCACATTATAAAAGTTAAATCTTCATCTACCTCAACGTAAAGAAGACTACAAGGTAAGGCTATATCAAATAGACGTATAAACAAAGGCTTTTTAAAATAAAATTAGGACAACTGATTTCTTGGGTAAAGACATGAATCAAATTGGTTTAAAGCAAATACTCCATGTTACAAAGTGAATGGTTCATAAGCCATATGGTTAGATTTGGTGTTTACCTCAACAAAGGTTGATCTGTTCATTAGCTACACTGAAAGGCTACCCAGCTTAAATCCTCTGATCCAGAAAAGATAGGACAGTCTCACAAAGCAGGGTAACAATGGCACAATTGCCAAGGCCAGAGATGCTCTTGAAGCTAACAGCAAGCAGCATTCTGGGAATTCAGGCTCCCCTGTAGCAGGAGCCCTTGGAATCTGAGAAGGAATTCTAGTCAAATGGCTCATGGCTTCCCTATGGGTACAACTCAGTTTTTGAAATCCTCTTATGACTTACTTCAATGGAAACCCATGGAACCATAGGCTAATGTTCTTGTTAGCTCAGCAAACAAAGAAGAGCAACCACTGTGATTGTTAAGTATGAGAGAAGTGGGGTGGGGATGATCTATTCCTTATATATTACAGCATTCGAAATATAAGGTAAAAAAAAGAAAAATTACAACATCCTATAAAATATGTGGAAACCCAAGTGGTGTAGTGGTTAAATGCTACGGCTGCTAACCAAAAGGTTGGCAGTTTGAATCCACCAGGCACTCCCTGAAAAATCTATGGGGCATTCTACTCTGTCCTGTCAGGTTGCTATGAGTATGAATTGATTCGACAATGTACTTTCAAGAATAACATTATACATTTTATGTTTTGAATAGTACACAGTACGTAACAGTCATATTTATTTGGTCTAAGTAAATATCTGACAATATCCAGTTCAAAAGAGTCTACAAATGTCTAAAACACATATTCCAGAAAAATGGTTATAAGCTTGGCTGCTAACAAAAAGGTCAACATAGCAGGAACATGGTTGTTTGAATCCATCAGCCACTCCTTGGAAACACTAAAGGGCAGTTCTGCTCTGTCCATTAGGGTCGCTATGAGTTGGAACCGACTCGACAGCAGTGGGTTTTTGTTTGGGGTTTGAAGAATTGATGCATTCGAATTATGGCGTTAGCGAAGAATATTGAACATACCATGGAGTGTCAGAAGAATGAACAAATCTGTCTTGGGAGAAGTACAGCCAGAATGCTCATTAGAAATAAGGATGGCAAGACTTCTTCTCACATACTTTGGACATGTTATCAGCAGAGAGGGTCAGCAAAAAAGAGGAAGACCTTCAATGAGATGGATTGAAGAGTGGCTGCAGCAATGGGCCCATGCACAACAACTGTGATGATGGTGCAGCACTGAGCAGTGTTTCGTTCTGTTGTACACAGGGTTGCTATGAGTCAGAACCAACTCAACGGCACCTAACAACAACGTATCCATATTGCACGCTATAAGCAAATTGCCCTCATGTAGAAGATGCAAAAATATCTACACGCCACAGTTGAGTGTTCTGTTCCTTTTTCTATGCCAGGAGACTATTTAATTTTGGAGGATCACCAAGCCTGTGGTCCAAGGCCCCTGTTCATGGATCCCCAGGTGGGCATCCAGGTCGCGTGGCAATGGAACAGCCATGTTCCTGCTGTGCTGATATGCTGTTCCCATGAAGGGCTGTTGGAGCTCCTGATCCACCTTCTGCAATTCTTCACATTTCTCTCACTCTGTATTCAGAATGAATTCAAGTTGGTTTTATAAATAATTCACTTGGCTTTGTCAAGAGTTTATTCTGTTATTCAATCCCTCTACTTGGTTTAAAATTTCAAAGTCATGTTTAGTTTTATGGATGCAATAATCTCTCAAGTCTTTATGAGGATACTAATAATTTTTTTTTTTTTAAGTCTAGTTTCTTTATAGTATCTGTTTTTTCCCTGTGGTCACTGGTTTTTCTGGTTTACCTGTAGCTGCTTTTTGGCTATGAACTTTCTGCAAATGTCTAGTGATTCTTCATCGTCTGTTCATATTCACTAATGAAGATCTATATGAATGAGTACTGGTAGCCTTATGAGCTATCTCAGTAATTTTTAAAATCATGCTGCGATTTCCCTGGGGATCTCCCCTTAAGCAGCTAAGAGGTGTGGGCAGCCCTGTCCTGGGATTAGTTTGTGAGAAATGACTAAACCAAAAAAAATCAAACCTGCTGCCGTCGAGTTGATTCCAACTTAGCAACCCTATAGGACAGAGCAGAATTGCCCCAAAGAGTTTCCAAGGAGTGGCTGATGGACACGAACTACCAATCTTTTTGGCTAGCAGCCAAGCTCTTAACTACTGTGCCACCAGGGCTCCAAGAAATGACTAAAGGACACCAATTTAGGTGGAGCTAGAGAGGAACACAGGTGGAAGGTTGTGCACCCCTTTGGTGGAAGGCGGTGGCTCTGGGGGGCCAGGGCAGCACAGCCCAGAATTCGGTTACTCTTGTGTCCCACCTACAGGGCACCTTGGAGAAGATCTTGTGGTGAGTAGCTCCAAGGATGGGGCTGGGCCTATGCCTCCTCCGAGCCCCTGCTGCCCCTGAAACTGGGATTCTTCCAGAGCTTCTCAGTATGCTCGCCTCTCTGTCTGCACTGGACTATGATCTACTAAATTCTGAATACTCTTTTTGTCAAACCAATATCATTGTCTAGAAACTTCCCAAGTTAGGCATCTATTACTGACATCCTTCCCTGCTTTTGGTGAGATTACGCATTTTTATTTATGTTGATCATTTCAATGGAATTGGGGAGGCAAGTAAGGTAAATGTGAATTTTTTAACATGAGTCAAAATCTCAATTCATTTTGAAATATATGTCAACATATATATGTATACATGCATGCATGTGTATGTCATGTGCGTGTGTGTGCATGTGACAAATTCGAAAAAAATAAACCAAAATGTTAACTATGACAATTTATGGGTTGTAAGTTTAAGGATGCTTTTGTTTTCTTCCTTTTACTCTTCTATGCTTCGGCTGTTCTAATTTTTATAACAAATTCACAGACTGTAAAGTTCACCATTTTAAAGTATACCATTCAGTACTTTTTACTATATTCACAGAGTTGTGCAACCATCACCATCTCAGAACATTCTGCAGCTCCAAAAAGAAATCCCATGCTCCTTAGCAATCACTCCCCGTTTCCCTCTCTCTAGCCCCTGGCAACCGCCAATAGTCTGTCTCTGTAGATTTGTCTATTAATGTAAATGGAACCGTACAATATGTAGCCTTTTGCGACTTCTTTCACTCAGCATAATGCTTTTAAGCTTCATCCATATTGTAGCATGTATCAGTACTTCATTCCTCTGTATTACTGAATAATATTCTATTGCATGGATATATACCACACTTTATTCATCCATTCACCAGTTGATGGAAACTTGAGCTGTTTCCACCTTTTGGCTCTTGTGAACAGTGCTACCACTAACTTCATGTACAAGCTGTGTATTACTTTTACGATCAGAAAAATGCTGCTTTAAAATTACAAACGTTTTTAAAAAATAGTCTGTAAGTCAAATTTGTCACCAGTTTAGACTGGCTTTACTCCTATTACTCTAAAATATATGAGTTCACTACACCTTAAAACCTATCTAATACCTGCAGATACCTGGATAGAATCAATTAACTAGGAATAAGCAGATATTCTTGCATTAACTGGTGGTCAACTACTAAATTCAATGCTGTTTTCAACATGGTGAGGGTACACAGATATGTGTTAATTTCTATGGTATTTACAATCATTATTTCAGAATAGTGGGCCTCCCTTTAAGAGTATCATCTTTGAATATATTCCATCCTGTCACATGCCACATTCAAAAAAACAATACGTTGCGCATTGAATTAAAACTTGCCCAGGCTGTGAAAAGAGAGGGGGAAAAGAAATCTAGTTTTCTACCCACTCATGAAGTGCAACCTTTAGAAAGGGATTATTTCTCCTACATTTTCATCAGGGGCTGGCAAAGAAAAGTACATCATGTTATTACACAGCCTGGAAACGTAATGACTTCCAGGTTGCTAAGCAACACCACAATGTTAAAGGCCCCAGTATCTGTGATCTCTAGAGACACTCTCAAATTTCATTAAAACCTGCTCATAACCATTACACAAAAGGTCCATGTGGAGTTTATAAACAGGCTTAGTTTCTTGACACAATAATGAAGGAATAAAGAAAAAAACAAGCAGCATCAAAACTTTTGTGGTACTCAAAACCAAACAGCTTGGAGACCCAATTAAGGAAATCTATGATGTTACTAGGGGTGCTTCATAGCAAGAAAGTCACTGCTATCGGTTTATAGTAAATAGAAGTGTTTAGGACACTGAAAAAAATCATACTGTGTAGATCTTTGAGACTTTCTTTTTAGTAAGGATAAATAGGTCCCGTGTATAAAATCAGAATGGGGGGCAGGGATAATTTGTTATGAAAGTGTAATCATTATTTGCTTCAAGGAAGGTTATGATAGCAGCATGCTTTCAATGGAAATAGGAAAGCAATATGCCACAGGAAATAACGCTCAGAAATGCTTTCTAAACATTTCCTTTAGCAATGATGCTGGGAAAGCGAATCCCTGAAAAAGTTATGATAGACCTCAATAACAGTTTCAAGTGTATCACTAGGATGCTGGTCTAGGATGTTTGGCTCAACTGCTTAAGACAAGATGCTAATGAGACTTGATATCTCCATAGAGCACATGTGGGCTACCTACCTTTCTCCATCCACCTCATCAATGTTCTAAGAAGAAATACTGGGAGAAGATGGTGTGGTCAGTTCAGCCCTACTCATCAATCCTATGAGTCAAAATACTGAAAAAATTAATCAAAATAAATGCTTACTGACATTGATCAGGAAGATCATTTATTTTGATGCTTGATTTTAAAGGTAAATTCTTGAACAGAAGCTATGCCTATATGTGGGATCACCAGGTTTGCTAAATGGGTATTTAGAGAGGGGCAGAGAAAATAAATATTGCCTAAATATTTATTTTCTCTACTCAAACCTCCAGGAACTCTGACTGAATTGAGAAGAAAAAGCCCTCAGGTGTGACCATGCTCACTAACAAACTGATGGGTAGTTCGCGTGCAATCACACATGAACACACAAGCAAACACACACACAAGTGTCTAGCCCAGCCTGGGCACAATGCTTGCATTAGGCAGCATCTCTGTGATAAGCATTACAGTGCAAATCAGTTGCAATGGGAAAATTCAAATTCTGCAAAAGATGTGAGATTTTATGTAAGCCGTGGAGTAATGGTGGAGGAATCATACCCAAAGACTTTGAAAAGTGAAGGTCTGACAGCCAACAAGGCTGATGACTGAAGAAGAGGAAAAAAAATCTCTTCAAGGGTAAAGATAGGGCAGGTACTTCAAAAGAAAATACTCATCTGAGTAGCAACGGAAAATTTATGCAGATGTGAAATAGTTTTGCAAAAAACACCCTTATATGATGGTGCCCAGGAGGTTAAATATGAAAGATGCTGGAATGCACCACCATACATTTTTGATCATGTGAAAGAGGACATGCAAAGAGATTCTCAAGTCTTTAGTAGAGCCCCATGTGATGCAGTAAAGTGACCCTCCACAAGCCTCCTTGGCAAGATTCATGGGGGGACCCCCATGCTCAGAGTAAGAATGCTCCTCTGCTGACTCCTACAGGCAGGGGATGTGGCAACCCAGGTACTCTGGGTGGGATCACCTCTGTCCCAGCTGGAGTCAGGAGTCTCAGAGCTCTGCAGGTTCCCAGCAAGGTCCCTGCCCTCACAGCTTCACCCAGCCTGTCTTCCTGGGACCGTCAGGACCAATCTCATTATGCCCTTATCCTGGTATATATTGTTCCCTAGGCAAAGCCCAGGTCTTCCAGGTCCCCTTCTTCCCATAGGGCTCTGTACATCCTTTTTTCTGACTTTTTCTCTCACTCCTTCCTATCTCTTGAGCCCCTTCTACTTTGCTCTTTGGACCAGCCAAAAACCAAACCCGTAGCTGTTGAGTCAATTCTGACTCACAGTGACCCTACAGGACAGAGTAGAACTGCCCCCAGCTGAGGTTGGCAGCCGAGTTTTTAACCACTGCCTCACCAGGGCTCTGCTCTTTGGACAGTCACCAGCAAAATCCACACCCTCAATATCTTCCCTGGATGTTCCCTTTGCTTTCTTACCTAACAAATTTGGTTCTTCTCTCAAGACACTGCTTCCTCTGCAGGCCTCTCACATATCCCTTGAACCACTGGGCCTAGAGGTGGGGTTCCTTGATTCTCGTTGCTGTTTTCTGACCACTCTCCATTCCCTTCTCACCCCAGAGCTCTGGATCTGATGTCACACCTACTACTCTTCCTTATTGCAGTTATCTGTGGATCACTCAGATCCACGCCCTTAGCCCTGAGCTCACTGTCCTTGTCTTCGATGTCATTCTTGCTATTAAAAAAAAAAAAAAGAAAACCAAACCAATTGTCACAGAGTAGATTCTGACTCATAGCAACCCTATGGGACAGAGCAGAACTGCCCCATAGTGTTTCCAAGGAGCAGATGGTGGGTTTGAACTGCCAGCCTTTTGGTTAGCAGTCATAGCTCTTAACCACTGAGCCACCACGGCTCCACTCCTGTTACTAAAAAATAAAAAAAAAACCCAGTGCCGTCAAATCAATTCTGACTCATAGGAACCCTACAGGACACAGTAGAACTGCCTCATAGTTTCTAAGGAACGCCTGACGGATTCGAACTGCCAACCATTTGGTTAGCAGCCGTAGCACTTAACCACTACACCACCAGGGTTTCCCAAGTAATTCCTGTTATAGTGCTTGGTAATTTCAATGTCCACAGAGAGGGTCCTTCTAGCACTCCAACCAATTATCTCTTTGGCTTTCTCTGAGTGTACTCCAGGCACTCAGTCCTGTGGTTTTGCCCTAGACTCAGCCATTACCATTAATTGGAAACCCTCCAGAATCCATATTCAGGCAGCTCACACTCTGATCATCTACCATTGCTCTTCTCTCTAGTCAGACCTCTCTTACTTGGAATTCGAGACCTGTAGATTCTGCTGCCAACCTGACATGTGGATGTCTGATGGGCATCTCAAACTTAACATGTGCAAAACTGAGCTCCTGATTCTCCTGCCCCCTCAAACTTCTGACTTCTGCAATTTTAGCCTTCTCAGTTTTGGCCAAGGCCAAAACTGGCAATATCTTTGACTATTCTCTTTGTCTTATAACCCATATCCAATTTGTTGGCTAATTCTATTGGCTTTACCTTCAAAATATATCCAAAATATGACCACTTTTTACCTCCATGCCATGATCATGACTCCTCTGGACTGCAGTAGCCTCCTGCCATCATATTTCTCACCCTTTTTAATGACTATTCTCAACATACCAACCAGATCACCTCATCCCTGTGCTCCAAACCCTCCAAAGTCCCCCATCTCTCTCAGAATAAAAGCCAGTCTTCATAAGGGCTGACAAGGCCCTCATCATTTCCTCCTTCCACCATACCCCTCCTTGTCATCCCTTTCACATCTTACATGTTTCCCTTTGCTCATTTTGCTTTAGACACATTGGCTTCCTTGCAGTTCCTAGAACTTATCCCTATGGTTACTTTCCCCTTTCCTCAGGTGTTTACTCAGATGCCATCTTCTCAGTGAGGCCTTCCCTCACCACATTATCTGAAGTTGCAAAAGCCCCCATGTACTTCCTATCTTTCTTTCCTTCTATATTTTTCTTCACAGTGTTTTTACTATCTAAAATAATACACAGTATATTCATTAATCATGGTTATCATCTCTCTCCCCAGTAAACTCCGTTAGAGAAGGGGTTTTTATGTTTTGTTCACTGCTCTATCTCCAGCAGGTTTTTAGAACAAAATCTGGCACAGGTGTACCCTCAATAAATACTTGGTGAACGAGTGGTCACTCTAAGACTTTTTAAAGATTTTTTTCTGCGTATTATTACAAAATGCTACATAGTTCATCATACGAATGCCTTTATAACCTGAATGTCATCAAAAGACAAAATCAATTTATTTTAATGAACTTCTACTTCATTTTTTGAGATAAAGTCCCAATCAAACATCTTGTCACAATTTACCACAATAGTTAGGTGGTTAATTTAAGTGAATTTATATTACTCGGTTATTTTTACAGTACCATTTATTCTGGAACAGAAGTGGATGCCTGTGTTGCTGAATCACATACCTTAACTGGTCAGATATTTTTCTTAAACGAATTCAAAACACTAGCTTACAAAACATCAAGGTGTATATAGCTGTAATTTATCTAACAGCTTGAATTTAAAATGCGTTCTTTTTTAGTCTCAGATAAATACTTAAAATATCAACTGAAATATTCTTTCATCTTAAGGTTTTCCTGTGAGAATGAATAAATGTAACAGAGAACTCAACCTGGGTTCTTTGTTATATGCAACCTAATACACTGGAAAACAATCCTTTTTAAGGAAAGAAACATATTCTTATTAATTTAATGTCAATATTAGGTATTATTTCTTTCAGTAAAAGGAATCTACTTATTAAAATACAGATTATAGAAAGGAAAATGGCATTTTAAATATTATTTGAAAAACCAAAAAATTATAAAAACAGTGTATGGGTTCATAAGGAAAGGGCCACCAAAACAATTTTCATTACTGTAGGCAACCACAAGGAAGTATTTTTCAAGCATGTTCATCCTAATACTTAACATACCCTGAAAGCTTATTATTTTGAGAAAACTGTTTTGTTAAAAGCATGTCATTAAAGAAACCCCCAATTACCAAGAGAATGTGCAGCACCTGCGTCCAGTGCAGTTGACAACGGTCGGAAATGATCACGGAGAATCAGGAAAACTCCACAGTAACCTATGCTAACTGTAATTTGAACCAGATAATAATTACCTACCAATGGGAATTTTTAAGGTTTGAATAAATTAAGAAGCCCTCACAGTAAGTTTTTTTTTTTTTTCTTTTTTTAAGGTGGCTGTAGGATATAAAACTAATTACAGGGGGTTTTAACTATTTACTTACAACTTGCATTGAGTAAGCTCTCAATGAACTAATATTGTGGAAAGCAGCAGTATTCCTAACATGTCTTGGCTGTTTTTGAGGGATAGTATATCTGTTACCAATGATAGTACTTGGTCCTTTCCACATTTTAAATGTTCCCTCTGTCAGGCTTAAAAATCAACAATTTCTTTTGTTCCCAGAATGCTGTCTTGTTTTCACAGATTTTAACCTTTGCTTTAAAAAGCTGTCAATGTGGGTAACAGGGATATTCAAACAGTGCCCACATATCTCCACAAGGATTACTAATTGCAAAGGAAAACATGTACCTTCTCTACCTTCACGATGGAAGGATTTGACAGTCACCCCCTAACCAAGCAATCAAACTGAGTATCACAAGAGGCGGGGCAGACTGACATCGTAAGCTTCCTAATGTGCCACACTGTGAGAGACCATGAACAACAAGGTGCTTACCAAAACATCTACCTGCATCATGAGGAGAGAGTCACACCGTTCCAATTGTGGAACATTCTATAAGGCAACTGACTCAGGCTCTTCCAAAGTCAACTTCATGGGGGAGAAAAAAAGCAGAAAGACTCTTCTAGACTAAGAGAGACTAAGAAAACAACTGAATTCAGTGTGTGAGCCTTGATTGGATCATGGCTCAAAAAACTCAAAGCTACAAAAGTCATTTTTTAACAACTAGGGAAAATGAAATATGAAGTGGATACTGATGATATTACAAAACTGTTAATTTTCTTGGGTATTGTCTCAGGCACTCCCTCTCTCTATATATATACATATATGGAGCCCTGGTGGTGCAGTGGTTAAGAGATTTGCTGCTAAACACGAGGTCGGCAATTTGAATCCACCAGCCACCCCTTCGAAACCCTGTGGGGCAGTCGCGATGAGCTGGAGTTGACTCAACAACAACCAGTTTTGTGTGTGTGCATAGGCACATATATATATATAGAGAGAGAGACAAAGATTTATCTCAAGGAAATGGCTCACACAGTTATGAAGGCCAGCAAGTCCCATATTCATGGGTCAGGCATCAGGCAGGAGGCTTCTCCTGACTCACATGGTTGCAGGGGCTGATGAATCCACAATCAGCAGGTCAGATGACAGGCTGTTAACTCATGGGGCTGTGGAAGCTGGTGAATCCCATATTGGCAGTTTCAGATGGCAGGCTACTGGCTCACAGGGCTGCAGAAGCTGGTGAATCCCAGAACTGGCAGGTCAGAGGAAAGGCTGCTAGCTCAAGTCCCAAGAACTGGAGGTCAGATGATGACGAGCCAGATGCAGGATCCAGAGCAAGGGTGAGCTTTGCCAGAATGTCCATAAATATTGGATGTAAGTCCCCACACCCTCAAGGAAACAACCTTTGCATCAGATACTTGATAAGGCGGTTCTTGAGTAGGATGTGACTTGAGTCACATCCTTTAGTAAGGGTGTGACTCAAGGTACACCCCACACACTAACCCTGCCTCATTAACATACAGAGGCTTAGGATTTACAACACAGAAAATGGAGGATAATTAAAAACTACCACAAAATGGAAGACAATTGCACAATATAGAAATTATAGCCTAGCCAAGTTGACACACAGTGTTAAACATCACAGGTATGGTAACGGTATTGTGACTAACTGGGAGAATGCCTTTATTCTTATGAGTACATGCTGAAGTATTCAGGGGCCAAGTGTCATGATGTCCTTATTTTCACATGATTTAGAAAAAGGGAGAGAGAGATGGAGAAAAAGGGGGGTATAGAAAGAGAGAATATGGTAAAATAATATAATTCTTGGCTATACAAGTGTTCATTGTACCACTCTTTCTTTAAACTATTCTGGGGTTTTGAAACTTTTGACAATAAGAAGTTGGGTGAAAGTATTATCCATGGCAATGGGACCTTGAAAGAGAGCTAGGCTTTTAACAGAAGATAGGAAATGAATTTTGTGTGGCAGAATTTCAGGAAGGGGGCAGGGGAAGCTAATCCTGTTGAGAAAAGAATTCATAAAAGGAGGAAAATTTTGCTTCCCCAGGGCTGCAGTGATCAGACTGAGGAAGAGGAAGGGAAAGGAACCAGGCTAGCCATGAGGAGCCTGCATGTACAGAAGGGAGGAGGGAGCTGATGTATGTAGAAAACAGGGTGAATGAGAAGGTTCAACGTGAATGTTAAGGGCACTTTCTCTGTCACGTGCACATGCTCAGGTAACCTGCGGGAGAGATCCTGACAGCAACACAGCCGACTGGGTCCCCAGAGGCGCTGCCTATAAACGCTTCTATTCCATTAGCCATTTGCTTCCTGGTTTGCCTGGCTCAAAATATCTGGAATGTTTCCCCAGAGAATTAAATAAAAATTTGAGGCCAGAAAGTTCTTTTCTTTGTTGGAATAATAACACGAAATGATTCAAAGAGTTTGCAAATCCTTTAACAATCAACAGCAGACAATGTTTATCTGGGTGTAACTATAAACAGGTGTAACCACAAAACTTAAGTACATTTACTTTTTACTCGTTTGGGTACATAGTGTCTCTGTTAAAAATTTCATTGCTTTCACACCAATCCTCATCTTTTTTCTTGTAGGAAAACAAGCCATGAGCAGGTCTTACCATAAGGAAATGCAGCTAGGAGACAGAGAGACAACATGTTGCCTTTTTGTTATACTTCAAGGAATATTTCCTTACTTTTTGAACAGAAATTAGGTCTCCTCTGATTCTAAATTCTACAATTCAAATGGGTCCTACAACAGGGTGGTGGGGTAGTAAGGGGCAGAGAATGGCTATAGAATTCCTGGTTTCATTTGGTCTCTTTAAAGCTATGAAGACTCTGCACATGAGGAAACCCTGGTGGCATAGTGGTTAAGTGCTTTGGCTTGCTAATCAAAAGGTCAGCAGTTCAAATCCACCAGGCACTCCTTGGACACTCTGTGGTATGTGAAGAAATGTTACGTTTACTTATTTTTAGCCCAGAACATGTCTGTTCTCATGATGGGATGAAAAGGACCAGGGGACCTATAAAAAAAATTAGAAGGAAAAGGATGGCGAACACAGCAAGATTTTCTGAAAACCATAGAGGAAAGGATCTCTGAGGGATTTTTTTTTTTTTTTTAGTACTTTAGATGAAGATTTACAGAACAAACTAGTGTCTCATTAAACAGTTAGTATACATATTGTTTTATGACATTGGTTAACAACCCCCTGACCTGTCAACACTCTCCCCTCTCAACCTTGGGTTCCCTATTACCAGCTTGCTTTTTCCCTCATGCCTTCTAGTCCTTGCCCCTCGGCTAGTGTGTGCCTTTAGTCTCATTTTGTTTTATGGCCCTGTTCAGTCTTCAGCTGAAGGATGAACCTCAGGAAGTGACATTAGCACTGGGCTGAAATGGAGTCCAGGAGCCATACTCTCAGGGTTTCTCCAGCCTCTGTCAGGCAGGGATGGGTATTTTTAATTAATCCTTAATATTAATCATCTACAAAAAGCCACCCCAAATTGCACCCCTGCCATCAGATGAGTGGGCATGAGGGTGACAGTTAGCTAGTAACATCAGTATATTATCACCATCCTCCCATGGATAGATTCTCTGTTTTCAGAGTAGTCAACAGCATATATTTAAACAAATTTTAGGCACAGAACAAGTTTATGATAGTTCATGTGTAGTCAATATTTTGAGTATTGAGTTAAGCTGACTTTAATTAAGAGACAAGTAGCGAATCTACAGATATTACCCTGGGAAAACTCCCACTGGTATCAAGTTTAAGGGATAGATAAATTTGGAATACACTTGAGGATTTCCATCACATTTTTAAAGCTAGAGCACAAGGTGTAATTAGAAAATCTCCCAACTTCCTGGTAAATTACAACAGGTAATTAAATCCTTAGGTTTCCTAACATTCTCTGGATGTTCTAAATACAGACTATAATAAGGAAGAGCGCCCTAGGGGCAAAGCATATCCCAGTGCCATCAGCAGAAATTAAACACCCTATTTCTTCATTAGGGGAAATCATGGTCTTGAATCACAATACTGGGGCTTTAAACAGAAATTCCAAGAGTATACGGCCTTTCGTGTGATTCACTGGGGGGGATCTGCCACATTATTCCCCAAAGATAGCTCTCTAATACCAGTTTACAAGTCACTAACAGGATCCTTACCTGGTCTTGTCAACTAAGGGCCAAGTGTTTTTCAGGGTCACCCTCCCTGAACCCATTCAGGCTAGCTCAGCTTTGTGGAGAGGAGGGCACTCCTCCATCGGGGCTTAAGAAGAGACAGTCTCAACAGCTTAGGGCTCTCTTCTTTATTTAGATGTGCTCCCAAGGAGGTATACAGGTAACTAATATGTTTATAGGTAGGTCCCCCAGGGGCCTGTCTTTCCCTCCTTAGCGTCTTACGACCAGAAGCCTGTGTTTATAAAAACACACACACACACAAAACCTAAACCTGTTGCCACTTGAGTTGATTCAGACTCTTAGCGACCCTACAGGACAGAGTAGAACTACCCTACCCCACAGGGTTTCCAAGGAGTGGCTAATGGATTTGAACTGCCGACCTTTTGGTGAGCACCAGTAGCTCTCAACCACTGTGCCACCAGGGCTCCTGGTGTTTATAAGGACTTTGTAATTCAATTACTGACACCAGATAATAAAGCTATACTGGCCCTTGCTTCTCTATCAAATTTGACTCCTCTGGCCCAGTGAGATGAGTCTGAGAGGCCGGTCTCCTTCCTTATAAAAAAAAAAAAAAAAAAATTATAGTAGCAGGAAATCTTAGTTCATGTTCCCTGCATCTCTCAAGTCCCCTTCCTCTATCTGTCTGTATATCCAGTCTCATCCATTCCTCAGAAACCTCAGATACTATGGGGAGACTGAAGCATCAGACGGTGGACTAAATAAATATTTTTTAAGGTCCCTCTCAGTCTGACCTAGGTGCTTAGGAAGACCAAAAATGAATAGTTGCCAGTAATAAAGTATAGATTTTATAGACATTTCTAATTCAACTCAGTAGATACTTACTAAATACCTATTACCTGAGAAAAAGTACTACGATAAAGACTTACTTCACAGTAAAGGTAACTAGAATTCACTTGAAATACTACCGCTGCCTTTTATATCACAGACCAGAATCTTCTGAATTCCAAAAATAGTGTCTTAACTCCAAATGCTACTAAACCTCAATCTTTGATACCCTCTGGCCTTTCCCAGCCCATTTCTTGGGTCTCTTGGTCTGGGCCTTTGCTCAGGATGCCCTTCTTCCTGCTCCATGCATGGACAACCAACATTACCTTCTACGCTCAGCTCAAACAACATCTCCTTGCCACCTTCCCCCCAAGGGGGACTGTTCCTGTGGAGCTTTGCAGGCTCCTCCCCTGCAGCACAGATGGAATTCTGCTTTGTCTTAAGATGCTTGTCTCTGTATCTCTCTCTCCAGTTAAAACATAAGATACTCGAGGGCAGGGAGCAAGAAGATCGTATCTTACCATTTCAGTATCCCCAATGCAGTGCTTTGCACATAGTAACACTCTAGCACTTATTCTTTCATGAATGAAGAAATGAATATCTCGAGTGCCTTCTAGATCAAAATTCAGTCAAAAAATGAAAATTTTGGAGGGACTGAATAAAAGGTAGCTCAAGATATCTGGTGTACCATTCTCCAAAGGCTGCTATAACTAAGTACCAAAACCCGACGGCTTTAAATAATAGAGATTTTTGGTCTCACAGTTCTGGAAGCTAGTAGTCTGAATTCAAGGTAGTGGGAGAGCCATGTTCTTTCTGTTTGTTGCAGGTGAAGGTCCTTTCTTGCCTCTTTCAGCTTCTGGCAGCCACAGGCATTCCTTGGCAAGCAGATGCATCCTCACATGGCCACCTTCCCTCTGTCTCTGTTCTTTGTGCCTGTTCTCCTTTTTTATAGGACACCACTCAGATTGGATCGGAGCCCAACATAATCCGGTATGACTTCATGTTAACTAATAACACCTTTCAAAGACCCTATTTCCAAACGAGGGCAGGTTTACAGGTACCAAGGGTTAGGACTTCAACCTAAATCCTGGGGGCACACAATTCAATCCTTAATACCTAAGAAACACAAACTGCCACCTAAGGTGACTGATTAGCCTGATGACTGTGTGCTGACTCCAGATCAGTGTGGGCAACGCAGCAGTGGGGGCCAGCTGCGTGGAAGAGCATGGGTTGAGGGCAATCCAACTGGGCTGGTAACCAGCTCTGCCATTTCCTAGGCAGCAGCCTTCGAAATGTTATTTAAGTTCTTTGAGCCTAATTTTAACCAGTAAAATGGGGACAGTCACTGGACCTGACCTCTAGGATTACTGTGAAGATTAAATGGGACAAAGCACCAGAAGTCCTTATCATAGGGACTAGCGCACAGTAATGACAAACATCTGCTGACCACCTTTTAGGTGTCAGACACTGTTAACACACTGAAGATGTCAGGATGAACCTGAACAAGGGTAATGGGAAGGTGAGAACAGCAAGTGACCCAGCAGCTATGAAACAATGGCTACCACAGAGTTAAGGGTGGGGTACCACAGGACAGACAAGAGGAAGGACTAAATCAGTCTTGGGTGGGGGCTGGCATCACATTTTCTCTAGGTAAGTTGCTGCCATTTCTCTCCTAAAGGTACTAAACTCAGTCTATGCAGAACTGAGCTTCAGAACAGGCTAGCTCACAGCCCCAGCTGAGCTGACTGGGCCCCAGGATCCTAGTTGGGTGTTGCTTTGCATAACTTGAACCGGGCATTGACCAGCCCAGGGATACATCAGAAAGCTTTCTAAAGGTTTCAAAGCACTTATCACAGGTGCAAACATTACTGGCATTCTTGAAGAGTTAAATTAGAGACATCAAGGAGTTAGAGTGATTTTCTGGGGAATTCTCCAGGAGACGGAAGGGAATAGTATATTTTGACTCCTGGGTCTGACCAGGCTGTTTTTCTTGTTAAATAGACAAACAGTTACACTAATTTCAACCCAGAACATTTCTGCATCTTTCTTTCTAAATATCTCACTAAAACGTCCCAGAGTTCCTTGGAGAGATGGCTGATTTCAGGGCTGGAGGAGGGGAAGGGTACAAGATGAGCCTGAAATACCACATTATGACAGAACGTGCTCAAAGAAGAAAGAAAAACAACAGGGCATTGTTAAAAAGACACAGGAGATGGCCAGAAGGGCTTCCCACTAGCCAAATCTGCAACAGTAGTGGATTATAGCCCACTGAACAAAAGAAGAATCCATGAGTCAATTTTGATAATAAACAGAAAGAAACAAAAGAAAAAAATAAACGGGGCAGGAGGGAAAATGTTTTTTTTTTAGAGTGGGATGATGACTAATAATTATAGCAAGAATGCTGGGAGTTAGAAGAATCTACATTTTACAGCCATTACAAAACAATAACTGTGCAGTGATGAAACCATGATCAAAATGAGGTTCACCAGTAAGGGGCGAACAGACATCATGAACCTCCAGATGTGGTGTACTGAAAAAGGACACAATATTGCTTTTGTGGTATTCCTCAATCTAATCATGAGGAAACATCAGACAGATCCAAACCAAGGGCAATTCTGCAAAACGTCTGGTCTATATTCTTCAAAAATGTCATGAATGGCAGAGACAGCCTTGCAGAACTATCCCAGATTAAACAGATTTGTCTACTAAATAAAGGCAATACAGATCCTGGACTGGATTCTGTTTTAGAAAAGAAAGCTAATGGTATGAGACAGTTGACAGAACTGGAATACAGACAGATTAGTAAAAGAATTGTATCAATGTTAAATATCCTGATTTTATAACTGTACTATAGTATATATTATAGTATATAAGAGAATATACTTTTTTTTAGGAGATACACACTTATGTATTAAGAGGTAAGGAGGCACAGTATCTAATTTACTTTCAATAGTTTAGGAAAAATCCATATATGTAGATAGAAAATTTTTAAACATTAACAATAGGTGACTATGAGGAAAGGTAACTGGGAGTTCTTTTACTACTCCTGTAATTTTTTCTGGAAGTTTAAAATTAAGTCAAAGGAAACCACTGCTCCCTGTCCACTTGGATATCATTGAAACTCCTAATCCATCCATCCCTGGTTTCTGTTTGGACTCACCATTCTTCTAAGAATCCTCAACAGAAGCTTCTGCTCCTTGGGGTCCTTCTTCCATGTAAGTAATTTGGCAAAGGTTTCTGCATTCTCTGGAGACAGGCTGTCTGGGTTTTCCCCTCCATATAGCTGAACCAGTATAGACAGACACTTGGATGAAACCTCAAAAATTTCGGGATCCTCATTAAGAAGCTGAAAATAAACAAACAGGGCTACTTAAGCTCCATGGAAATGGTATTAGCCTTCCTCAAGAAATACAGTAAAATTTGACTTAATGGTGGGAACATCAGTCTGAGTACAAAGTCTAGCTGAATACATTTTTTTAATGGATCTTTTTCAAATCATACACAGTAACTTAAATTAGGCTTGTTGTTGTTGTTGTTAGGTGCCCTCCAGTCGGTTCCTACTCATAGCGACCCTATGCACAACAGAATGAAACACTGCCCGGTCCTGCGCCATCCTTACAATCGCTGTTATGCTTGAGCTCATTGTTGCAGCCACTGTGTCAATCCACTTTGTTGAGGGTCTTCCTCTTTTCCGCTGACCCTGTACTCTGCCAAGCATGATGTCCTTCTCCAGGGACTGATCCCTCCTGACAACCAAACTAGGCTAGGAGGACAAAATTAGGATTAGGTCCTATGCTGCCCTTTAATACATACAAAAGAACAGCATGTAGGTAGCAGAGGACCAAAACATATGTTAAGTGCATATGAAACATAAAACCCGTTGCACCAATTCAGACTCACAGCGACCTTAAAGGACAGAGTAGAATTGCCCCACAGGGTTTCCAAGGAGCAGCTAGTGGATTCAAACTGCTAACCTTTTGGTTAGCAGCCAAGCTCTTAGCCACTGCGCCACCAGGGCTCAATATGTAACTGAGACATACATAAATATATATACATACAGGTGTGTGTGCATGTGTTCATGGGTATTAAAAAAAGTTCCATTTTTCAGAGGCATATCCCTTATTTTAGTTTAGTTGTGAGATATATATGGACATTTACTATTTCAACATTTTTTACATGTACAATTAAGTGACAGTAACATTCACCATGTTGTCAAACCTTGTGTTATTAACTTGTTTAGGAAGAATCCACTTCCTAGAGGACATCAAGGAACACTTTGGTCCTGTCTGTGTACAAATCACCATTGACTAAACAGGTGGAAGAGCAAGCATTGTTCTTACTTGTATTAGAAGGCTACAACATGAAATAGTAATCATACTATATGCATTTTTCGACCTGTTATTTTTTTAAGTTTTATGTTATTTGTAACAGTTTTATTGAGATACAATTCAGATACCATTCAACTCACCCATTTAAAGTGCAAACGTTGGTTTTTAGTATATTCACAGCTGTGTAACTGCACAATTTAAGAACATTTTCATCACCCTGAAAAGAAAACTCCATCCCCTAGGCAACCAATAATCTACCTTGTCTCTGTGGATTTGCCTATTCCAGACATTTCAGATATATGAACTCATACAATATGTAGTTCTTCGCGACCAGCTTCTTTCTCTTAGTATAAGGTTCTGAAGGTTCATCCATGTTGTAGTATGTATCAGTTCTTCATTTCTTTTTATTGACAAATAACATTCCATTGTATGGTTATACCAAATTTTGTTTATCCATTCATTAGTTGGGTAAGTTGTTTATACTTTTTTGCTATGAACATCTATGTGAAAGTTTTTGTATGACACATGGACAACATACCTAGGAATGGAATTGCTGGGTCATATGGCAACTCTATGTTTAATCTTTTGAGGAACTGCCAGGCTATTTTCCAAAGTGATCGTTTGCACCACCAATGCATGAGGGTTCCAGTTTCTCCACATCCTCATCAACACTTGTTATTATCTTTTTGACTATAGCCATTCCTACTGGGTGTGCAATGGTATCTCACTGTGGTTTTGATTTGCATTTCCCTGAAGGCTAATGATGTTGAGCATCTTTTCATGAGCTTATTGGCCATACGTATCTTCTATTTAAGTTCTTTGCCTATTTTTCAAATGTACTATTTTTCTTTTTATGATTGAGTTATAAGAATTTGTTATATATTTTAGACAAAAGTCCCTTATCAGATACATGATTTGCAAAAATTTTCTCCCATTCCATGGGTTATCTTCTCACTTTCTGATGGTATCCTTTGAATTACAAAAGTTTTTTTAATTTGATCAAGTCTAATCTTGCTATTTATTTATTTAATTTGTTGCTTGTGTTTTTGGTGTCATATCTAAGAAAGTACTGCCTATTCTTAGGTCATGAAAATTTATCCTTATGATTTCTTCTAAGAATTTTATAGTGTTAGCTCTTATATTTGAGTCTTTGATCCATCTTGAGTTAATTTTTATATATGGTATGAGGTAGGGGCCCAACTTCATTCCTTTGCATGTGATTAATCTTTTATTTTGAGATAAGTGTAGACTTGTATGTAGTTTTTAGAAATAATACAGAGATAATACTTCACCCACTTCCCTCCTCCCATGGAAACATCTTATGTAACTATAGTACAATATCACAACCAGAAAATTAATGAAACTATTAACTTATTCAGATTTTACTGCTTTTACATGCACTCCTGAGTGTGTGCGTGTATGTGTGCACATGTGTATTTAGTTCTACACAATTTTATCACATGTCAATTTTTGTGACAATCTTTGTCATCAGGATATAGAACAATCCATCATAAAGATCCTTTTTATACCAACAACCAACTCTCTCTCTTCTCCATCCCTAAACCCTGGCAACCACCAATCTATTCACCATTTTGTCATTTCAAGTAAGTTACACAAACGGAATCATATAGCGATGTATAGCTTTCTTCACTCAGCTTGAGTTCTTTAAGATCTATCCAAGTTGTGTATCAATAATTCATTTCTTTTTATTACTAAGTAATATTCCCTAGAATAGATATATTACAGTTTATTCATCTGTTGAAGAAAATCTGAGTCATTTCCAATTTGGGGATATCCCAAATAAAACTACTATGAACATACTTGTACAGGTTTTTCTGTGAATATAAGCTTTCACTTTTCTGGGAAAAAGCACAGTAGTTCAATTGCTGGGTCATATGGTAAGCTCTATTCTGTTGTACACAAGGTTGCTATGAGTTGGAACTGACTCAACGGCACTTAACGACAAAAACAACATGGTAAACTCATGTTTAGTTTTTTAAGAAACTGCCAAACTGGAAAAGAAAGCATTGTTCTCATATTCGAAGGGTACAGTCCTACCAGCATGTAGGAAAGATCCAGCGTCTTCACATTCTCACCAGCATGTGATGTCATCACTATTTCTATTTTAGCTGCTCTGATAGGTATGATGTCTCCAACAAAAAATACCAAACCTGTTGCCATTGAGCTGATTCTGACTCATAGCGACCCTATAGGACAGAGTAGAACTGCCCCAAAGGGTTTCCAAGGAGCACCTGGTGGATTCGAACTGCCAACCTTCTGGTTAGCGGCTGTAGCTCTCAACAACTACACCACCAGGGTTTCCTATGATATCTCAGTGTGGTTTTAATTTGCATTTCCCAATGGCTACTGATAATAAGCATTTTCCATTTGTTCATGTCTTTTGCCCGTTTGATAACTGGATTGTTTGTTTCTTTACTATTGATATTTGAGGGTTCTTTACTTATTCTAGGTACAACTCTTTTATCAGTTACATGGTTTGCAAGTATTTTCTTCCAATTTGTAGCTTGTCTTTCCACCCACTTTACACAGTCTTGCAGGGAAAATTATTTAATTTTGACAAGGTCCAATTTATCAATTTTACTTCTTAGGAATTATGCTTTTGGTGTTAAGTCCAAGAGCTCTTTGTCTAGCCTTCAGTCCTAAAAGTTTCTCCAATATGTTTTTCCAAAGTTTTACAGTTTCACACTTAATTTTATGTTAATGTTTGTATATAGTATGAGGTTTAGATCAAGGTTCTTTTATTTCCTCCTCCCCCATGGATGTCCAATTACTCCAGAATTATTCTTGAAAAAGCTATCATTCCTACACTGAATTGCTTTTGACTGTTGTAAAAAATCACTTGTAGAGGTCTATGTCTGGGTTCACTATTATGTTCCATTGATTCAGGTGTCTATCCCTCCAGCAAAAACACTGTCTTAATTACTGTAACTATATAGAAAGCCTATCACCAGGTGAAGTGATTTCTCCCATTTTATTCTTCGTTTTCAAAATTATTTTAAGTAATCTAGGGCCTGTGCCATTCCATGTACATTTTAGAAGAAGCTTATCTATCTACAAAAATCTCTGCTGGGATTTTGATACAAACTGCATTAAACCTGTAGATTTATTTGGGGAGAATTGATATGTTTATCATGTTGAGTCTTCCAATTCATGAACCCAGTATTTCTACCTATTTAGGTCCTCTTTGATTTTTTTCATTAAAAAAAAAAAAGCATTTTATAATGTTCAGAATATGGATCCTGTACATTTTCCTGTATTTATACCTAAGTACTTTATTTTCCTTGAGTGATTATAAACAATATTGTTTTAAAATTCAGTTTCCACATGCTCATTCTTAATATATGAAATGCAATTGATTTTTTTGGTTGCTGATGTTATATCCTACAACCTTGCTGAACTCATTTGTTAATTCTACTATTTTGTAGATTCCTCAATATTTTCTATGTAGACAATCATGACATTTGTAAATAGGGATAGTTTTATTTCTTCCTTTCTAATCTGTATGCCTTTTATGTCTTTTTCTGCACTGGCTGGAACTTTTAGTGCTATTTTGAATAAGAATGGTGGGAGTGGACACTATTTTAAATAAGAATGGTGGGAGTGGACACTATTTTGAATAAGAATGGTGGAAGTGGACATCCTTGCTCCTGTTCTCAGTGGGAAGGCATTCAGCTTTATTAAGTATGATGTTAGTTATAGGTATCTGGTAGATACTCTTAATCAAGTTGAAGAAATTTTTCTCACATTCTCGTTTGATGAGAATTTTTATCATGAGGAGTAGGATTTTGTCAAACTCTTTTCCTGGGTCAACTAGAATAATATTTCTTCATTAACCTCTTTATGTGGTAGATTACACTGATTGATTTTCAAAGGTTAAACAAGCCCTGCAGGTCTGCAATAAAAAATTGCACTTGGTCATAGCGTATAATTCTTTTTATACATTGCTGGAAACAATTAGCTAATAATTTCTTAAGGATTTCTGAATCTAAATTCAAGAGAGACACTGGTCTGCAATTTTCTTTTTTGTACATTCTTTGTATGAGATTTTAGTTACTAGAAATGTTTAGATCCTTGTTGCAGCCACTGTGTCAATCCATCTCACTGAGGGTCTTCCTCTTTTTCACTGATCCTCTACTTTACCAGGCATGATGTCTCTCTCTAGGGACCAGCCCTTCCTAATAACATGTTCAAAGCACATGAGACAAACTTTCGCCATCTATGTGTCTAAGGAGCATTCTGGCTGTACTTCTTTAAAGACAGATTTGTTCATTCTTCTGGCAGTCCACAGTACATTCAATATTCTTTGCCAATACTATAATTCAAATGCTCAATTCTTCTCCAGTCTTCCTTATGCATTGTCCAGCTTTCGTATGCATATAAAGTGACTGAAAATACCATGGGTTGCTTCAACATAATAAAGGGCATCTATACAAAACCAACAGCTAACATCATTCTTTTTTTTTTTTATACAAAACCAACAGCCAACATCATTCTTAACTGAAAGAGGCTGAAAACATTCCCCCTGAAAACAGTAACAAGGCAAGGATGCCATTTACCACCACTCCTATTTAACATTGCACTAGTCCTGCTAGAGTAATAAGGCAGAAAAACAAAGGGCGTCCAAATTGGTAGAAGAAGTAAAACTATCTCTGTTTGAGGATGATACAATACTATACATAGAAAACCCAAAGGACTCCATAAGAAAACTACTGGAACTAATACAATGATTCACTGGAGTAGCAGCATACAAGACTCTGTTGTTTGGCGTGCATACATTTAAAATGGTATGTGTTACAGTGGACTTATTTTCTTACCATTATGTAATGGCCTTCTTTGTAGCTAATACATTTCCTTGCTGTGAGGTCTGCTTTATCTGATATTACTAATATAGCCACTCTTGCTTTTTTTAAAATTAATGGTTACACTAATATCTTTATCAATCTTTTGAAAACTTTCAACCGGCCTATACCATTTTTTTTTTTATACCATTATATTTTAAGTGACTTACTTTCACACAGCTATTGTTGGATCATGTTTTTTTACCCACTCTATCTTTTAAATCATATATTTAGACCAGTTACATTTCAGGTAATTTTTTATATGCTGGGGCTTCAGTCTAAGGTACCTTTTTGTTATTTATATTCTATTTGTTTCCTCTATTTCTGTTTTCTTACCTTCCTATGGCAAGGAACATTTGTTTTATGTTTCCGATGATAATGATTAAAGTTCTCCTTTCTTCCGTATCATTTTGTTTCTTCTGTGCTAAGCTGTTTTATTTGTCAGTCTTTCTATTTCTTGCTGTTATACTTCCTCAAATGTCTGGAGGTCTCTGGTTGTCTATTTTATGAATGAAAGATTGGGTAGATTATTATAGGCAGCTGGCTTGCATTTCCCCTGCATTTGTGTATATATGTTTCTTAAAGTGGACACCCCTGTCTGCCAACTCCACTCTGTATTCTGTGCTTACCTCAAACTCTGCAATGCTTCTCTGCTAGGCTCTACTTCCATACCAAAAAACACCTCTGAAAGACAGTTCACTCTCTTTACAGTGCAGTTCTCAAATTTTTATGCTGGAATAAAACAGAACAACATGGAGAAAGAG
Organism: Elephas maximus indicus; assembly: GCF_024166365.1. Lineage (NCBI taxonomy): Eukaryota > Metazoa > Chordata > Mammalia > Proboscidea > Elephantidae > Elephas > Elephas maximus. The sequence continues at coordinate 45,900,640 of NC_064838.1, forward strand.
AGGATCCTGATTGGCCTGACTGTTCTGAGCATTAATCTTCAATTACCTTGGTGAATGCCCTGGGACCACTATCAGTTTTTTTACCTCACTCTGAGTTTATATATCCTTGGCAGCTGTTCCTACCTTCCGGTTAGTTTTCTTCAATGCATGTTCTGGGTGATAAGTTTCTTCACTACTTCAATTCAGTCCCATCTGCTTTCTATCACCCATTAATTCCACAAAATTTCTTTCCCATTAGCAGGTGTTCTTTTTGTTCTACCAGCACTATGTGATACATTTAATCCTTTCTTCTCACAGATTTTGGGTAGTTGTTGAGATAGGCACATACTCAGGTTTCTATTTCAGTCTACTCTAACATTACTTCATTTTTTATTTAAATTTTGCTTCATTATTCAAATACTTAGAGGATGTTTATCAAAGTAATTTCAAGCAATTCAAGGATGGTTTATTTCCCGTATCCTTGTAAGTCTGATAATGTCCGTGTTTTATTTTTGTTTTAAAAAAATTGTGAAGGTATGAAAATCTTCCCATCTTTCTTAGACTAACAGACAGGATATACCCAATTGCCTGAAACAAAAGCAACAACAACAAAACCTAGCAGACAAGATACGTGAAACAATGGTTTTTAAGACACTAGACATCAGGCAACGAAGGGCAGTGACCCTTGAGAGATGGGATACAAACAAGGTGAACCCTAGTATTGTTCCAGATTAGAGGCTTGACAGAGTTTCCAGGCCTCAGCACAAGGAAGGGCACCTGAGGAAGACACCAGCAGATCCCCTAAACTGAGGAGAAAGAGTCAAAAGTCCCAGAAGGCCAAGGCAGCTAGAGTTCACAGGACAGAGTACCAGAGAAAACAGAGCAGACCAAAGCTCATTCAAGAAGACATAGGTATGTTGGGTAACACATAATCTATTAGAGAAAACGAATCTGTGGTTGAAACTTCCCTACAAAGAAAACTTCAGATCCAGATGGCTTTACTGATGAGCTCTACAAAATATCTAAGGAAGAAGTAACACCAATTCTACACAAACTCTGAAAACTGGAAGAAAAAAAAAAAAAAAGAATACGTACAAACTCATTCTATGAATCCAGTATTACCTTAATACCAAAACTAGACCAATATCCTTTGTGAACACTGACATAAAAATCTGGCAAATTCAACACCCTTTCATGATAAAAACACTTAATAAGCTAGGAAAAAAAGGGAACTATCTCAAACTGAAAAAGGGCATCTACAAAAAAAACTATAGTTAACATCATACTTAATGGCAAAAGACTGAATCTTTCCCCCTAAGATCAGGAACAAGATAGGGATATCTGTTCTTGTCACTTCTGTTTAACATTGTACTGAAGGCTCTAGTGAGGGTAACTAGGCAAGAAAAAGATAAATAAGAAGCATCTAGGTTGCAAAGGAAGTAGTAAAATTATCTCTATTTGCTGATGACATAACCTTCTATATAAAAAATTCTAAGGAACCCACTAAAGAACTATTGTTCTTGTCATGAGCTGTTGAGGCAATTCTGACTCACAGCAACCCTATATGACAGATTAGAATTGCCCCATGGGGTTTCCCAGGCTGTAACTGTTTTTTTTAACTGTTAGAGAAGCAGACCACCAGGTCTTTTCTCCTGCAGAGCAAATAATGGGTTCAAACTGCCAAACTTTCCATTAGCATTTGAGTACTTAACCACTGTGCCACATTAGAACTAATAAATGAGTTCAGCAAAGTTTCAGAACATAAGATCAATATCCAAAATTCAATTGTATTTCTACACACTATCAATAAACAGGGGCCCTGGTGGCACAGTGGTTAAGCATTTGGCTGCTAACCAGAAGTTCAGAAGTTTGAATCCACCAGCCACTCCTCGGAAACCCTACGGGGCAGTTCTATTCTGTTGCAGGGGGTCACTATGAGTCAGAACTGAGAAAGGAACATACCTTGGACATACACTGGATGTGTTATCACAAGGGACCAGTCCCTGGAGAAGACATCATTCTTGATAGAGTAGAAGGTCAGTGAAAAAGGGGAAGATCATCAATGAGCAGGGTTGACACAGTGGCTGCGACAGTGGGCTGAAGCATGACAATTGTGAGGATGGCACAGGACTGGATAGTGTTTTGTTCTGTTGTACATGGCGTTGCTATGAGTCGGAACTGACTCGACGGCACCTAATAACAACAGCAATAAACAATCCAGAAATAAAACTATGAAAACAATTCCACTTAAAATAGCAACAGAAAGGATAAAATGTTTAGGAACAAAGTTAATAGAAAAAGTTCAAGACTTGTACACAAAAAACTACAAAATGTGGTTGAAATAATTAAAGAAAGTTTAAATAAATGACTTCCCATGTTAGTGGATCAGAAGACTTAACACTGCTAAGATGGCAATATGTCACAAATTAACGTACAGATTCAAAGCAATCTATTATCAAAATTGCAACTGGTTTTTTTTTTTTTTTTTTTGCTGTTTTGCAGAAACTGACAAGATGATTCTAAAATTCACATGGAAATGCAAAGTATGAAGACCAGAAAAACCAATCCTGAAAAACGAGAACAAAGTTGAAAACTCACACTTCCCAATTTCAAAATTTCTACAAAACTACAGTAATGTGACCAATGTGGTACTAGCATGAAGACAGAAATAAAGACCAGTGGAATGAAACTGAGAGCCCAGAAGCAATATCTACATTTATGGTCAATTTATCTTTGACAAGGGTGCTAAGACAATTGAATGGGAAGAAAGAATGTGCTGCTGGTAAAAATGTAAATGGTTCAGAACTTTGGACAGTAGTCTGGCAGTTCCTCAAAAGGTTAAACATAGAGTCACCATATGACCCAGCAATTCTAAACCTAGGTCTATACGCAAGAGAAAGAAAGCATTTATCTGCACAAAAACTTGAATGTTCACAGAAGCATAATTAGTAATAGTTAAAAAGTAGAAACAACTGAAATGTTCATCAACTGATGACTAAATTAGATAAACAAAAATGTGAAGTGCAATGGAATATTATTTGGCAATACCAAGGAATACAGTGCTAATACATGCTACAAAATAAATGAATTTCAAAAACATTATAGTAAGTGAAAGAAGCCAGTACAAAAGGTAACATATTATATGAGAATATGTAAGTGAAATATCCAGAATAGTCCAATCTATATAGAGAGAAAATAATGGTTGCCCAGGGTTGGAGAGAGGAGGAAATGGGGAGTGACCTATAATGGTATGGAGTTTCTTTTTGAGGTGATGAAAATGTTTTGGAATTAGATAATGATGATTGTACAACTGTCAATATACTAAACACAACTGAATTGCACATTTTAAAATGGTTAAATTTATCATATGTGAATTATTTATCAATAAAGCTGTTTAAAAAATTAACACTAATTCTACACAAAGTGAAATTAAAGAGGAGGGAATACTTCCGACTCATTCTCTGATGCCAACATCACCCTGAGGTCAAAACCAGACACCAGAAAAGTAAACTACAGGCCAATATCCCTCATAAGGATAGATGCAAAAATTCTAAACAAAGTTATAGCAAATTAAAACCAACAATATACTAAAGAAAATAATGCAGTCATAAACTAAGTGGGGTATATCCAAGGAATGCAGGGTAGGTTTAACATCTGAAAATCAATCAATGTCATACACCATGTTAATAACTAAAAATGAAAAACCATATGATCATCTCAATAGAACAAGTATTTGACAAAATCCATCATCCATTGATAATAAAACCTCAGTAAAAAATGAGGAATAGAAAGAAATTTCCTCTACCTGGTAAAGGGCATTAGGAGACCGAATGCTTCCCCCTTGGATCAGGAAGACAGACAGGGACTTCTGCTCTCAGATGAAAGGAGGAGGAAAGAAACAAAGACACACAGGGAAGACAGGAAGAAAGATGGAAAGACAGACGGAAAGGAAGTAGAAAAGGCATCCAGACTGGGAAGGAAGAAGTAACTATCTGTAGAAGACATGATCTTCTTATGTAGAAAATCTAATGGAATTTCCAACAAACTACTAGAACCTGTGAGTTTAACAAAGTTGTAGGATTCAAGAGCAACATGCAAAATCAATAATATTTTTATATAGAAGCAACAAACAATTGGAAATTGAAATTAAAACACACACAAAAAAAACAATAGCATACCCATATACACATTCGTTGCCGTGGAGTCGATTCCGAATCATAGCGGCCCTGCAGGACACAGTCCAACTGCCCCATAGGGTTTCCGAGGAGCAGCTGGTGGATTTGAACTGCCAACCTTTTGGTTAGCTGCAGTAGCTCTCAACCACTGCACCACCAAGACCCCGTGCAATAGCATAAAAAATATGAAATACTTAGGAATAAATATGAAAAAATTGAAAGACCTGTACACTAATACAATATACTGACTGAAATTAAAAAAAAAACAATGAAAGAGGGCTTGAATAAATGGAGGGATGTATCTTGATCATGAGTCAGAAGACTCAGTCTTGTTCAGACGGCAATCCTACCCAAATTAATCTATAGAGTCAACACAATCACAATCTCAGCAGATTTTTTTTTGGGGGGGGGGGAGGGGGTACAAAAATTGACAAGCTGATCTAAGTTTTACACGGAAATGCAAAAGACAGAATAGCCAAAACAAATCTGAAAAGAGGAACAAAGCTAGAAGACTAACAATATCTGATTTCAAGACTTATAAAGCTAATCAAAACAGTGTGATATTGGCATAAAGTTAGACACATCAATGAAAAAGAACACAGAGCCCAGAAATAGGCCCACATAAATAAAGTCACCTGAGTTCTGACAACGGCACAGTGGCAATGTAGTTGAGAATACATTTTCAGCAAAGGTGCTGCAACAATATGCAAAACACATAAATGTCAATCTGTACCTTATACCATGTGCCAAAATGAACTCAAAATGGATTTAAAAAAATCCAAATAAAAAACTGGAAACAATACAACTTCTAAGAGATAACATAGGAGAACATCTTTTTGATCTTGGGTTAGGGAAAGATTACTTAGATATGACACCAAAAGCATGGTTTACCAACGGAAAAATTGATAAAATGGACTTCATCTAAATGCAAAACTTCTGTTCTTCAAAAGACCCTGATTAATGATGAATCTGCAAAGCATCTTACAACATGGATGAATCTGGAGGGCATTATGCTAAGTGAAACAAGTCAATCACAAAAGGACAAATATTGTTCGAGACTACTACTACAAAAACTCATGAAAAGGTTTACACACAAAAAGAAACAATCTTTGATGGTTACGAGGGAGGGGAGGGGAGGGGAGGGGTAAGGGTGGGAAAACAGTAAATAGACAATAGATAATCGGAAGCTTTGGTGAAAGGTAAGAAAGTACACAACACTAGGGAAGCCAGCATAACTTGTTCAGGGTAAGGTCATGGAAGCTCCATAGACACATTCAAACTCTCTTAGGGACCAAATGACTGGGCTGACAGCTGTGGGGACCACGGTCTCAGGGAATATCTAGCTCAACTGGCATAACATAATTTATAAGGAAAATTTTCTACATTCTACTACGGTGAGTAGCACCTGGGGTCTTAAAAACCTGTGAGCCACCGTCAAGATCCTCCATTGGTCTCACTCCTTCAGGAGCAAGGGAAAATGAAGAAAACTAAAGACACAAGCGAAAGATTAGTCCAAAGGACTAAAGGACCACAACTACCACGGCCTCCATTAGACTCAGTCCGGTAAAACGAGATGGTGCCCAGCTACCACCACTGACTGCTCTAACAGGGATCACAATAGAGGGTCCCAGACAGAGTTGGAGAAAAATGTAGAACAAAATTCTAACTCAAAAAAAAAAAAAAAAAAGACCAGACTTACTGGCCTGACAGAAACTGGAGAAACCCCGAGACTATGGTCCCCGGACACCCTTTTAGCTCAGTAACGAAGTTGCTCCTGAAAGCCAAAGACTGGACAGGACCATAAAACAAAACGAGACTAAAGGGGCACACCAGCCCAGGGGCAAGGACTAGAAGGTAGGAGGGAACAGGAAAGCTGGTAATAGGTAACCCAAAATCGAGCAGGGGGAGTACTGACATGTCATGACATGTCATGGGGTTGGTAACCAATGTCATAAAACAATATATGTACTATTTAATGAGAAAGTTGTTCTGTAAACCTTCACTGAAGTACAAGTTAAAAAAATAAAAAAACACTGATTAGTTTGTAAAATGCTTAATAGCATAGATGTTACTGCCACCACCCTCATCACAAAGTGTACTTGTAATGGAATCCCAGGAAAAAATGTTCTTTCAGACTTATGTACCAGAAAGTTTATTGCAAACATTCTTATTAGCCACCTCAAATGCTTCGTGGGAGAGATTGTATGTAAATGCACACATATACACAACCTGGAAATATTTCAAAGTAAACTTCCACTGGAATTTTCAAAACTATTTTAAAACAATTTAAAATCATAGCTGTATTCACTTCCCTTTACCCAATTTGCACGATACAATGCATTTCAAAATCTTTCTCATTCTATATTCTGTTTTCAAAATACTGCCTGGTATGGTGATCTGTCAAAAATTATATGGGAACATTTATTTTCTGAGAAGAGAATATACAAATCAAAAAAGAAACAGAAAAATAGGATATTTTCTACCCTTTTTATGCTATCTAAAAGCACCTTGAAGAGAAAAGTCCCTCTGAATTGTTAGGATATCTTTAACAAGATTTCACATCAGGCCATCAATCCCTGTTTCTCTTGATTTTAATACATCACTCCTGCCCAAACTCAGCTGAAGAGGCAGCAGAAAATATCATTAAGCTGATGAATGGTGGCAATTCCAGATGACATCGCCCAAGGAAACATGGTTGCCCACAGCCTCGACACTGCCCCCTTTCCCTTGAGAAGTAAAGATACTCTTTCTGTCTCCTTTGACCCTCAGGCACATAATATTCTTAAATGTGGGAGTTTAGAGGGAAGAAAACCAGCTACCACCATTTCTGATTTAGTTGCAAGTCTATATATCACAGGTCACCATACCAGGTAAAAAAAAAGAAAAAAGATCCAAAAGCAAGTTGAAAGTCACTGGTAGGTCAACTTGGTCTTGACTTCCAGGACTTGTGCACCAGCCTAACTTTCATAACGTAATTCACACTTTCCTTGCCAATAACTAAAGAATGGGAAGACGTGACTCACTTTAAAATATCATAAGCAATCAATACAGAAGGAGATTTTAAAAATTCTACTGAAGAAGCATAGTTTCAGAAACCTCTTATGGTTAAATTTGTCCACATCGAACACGAAAATGCTAAGTTTTATAGAAAAGCATTGGCCTGATCACAGATCACTTTCTGCTCTGTCTCTCCATCTAAACACTCAGGCAGCGCCCATTTCCACTGGATGAGGCAAATGTGTTTGAGACAGGCCCCAAGAAGTAACCAAAATGTTTCACTATGCTTCCACTTGTGCCCCCTATGATCCACTTTCCATATAGGAGTCACAGCGATATATTTTTTAAAACTTTCATCAGATTACATCACTCCCTTGTCTAAAAGCCTCCAATGACTTCTCATTGCATTTAGAATACAGTCCAGGTGCCTGCTGTGGCCGGGCCCTGGCCTCTCCCCACTGCCTCACCTTGCACTCCCCGCTACCCTTTGCTCATTTTGCCCTAAGCACCCCAGCCTTCTTTCAGTTCCAGGGACACAACAAGCTGGGTTCTGCCTCGGGGTATTTGCATCTACCATTTCCTCTGTCTGCATGTTCAGTACCTGTTTTCACGAGGCTGGCTCCAGGTCAATCACAACTCAGCTCAAATGCCACCTCCTCAGAGAGGCCCTTCCCGGCCTCCCAATGTAAAGGTACCCACCCCTAAATGTACTTTGCCTCTCCCACCACCAAAGTCATTCCCCAGTGCTCCAGAAAGTAAACTTTCACTTAAAGCACTGTAAGAAAAAAAAATAATAATAATAAATTTAATATCAGTTTCAAACATTTAAAAATGGGAAGATTTCACATAAAAATTGGGATTTCCCAGTCTTGCTGTGAAATCAGAAGTGTCCACCGCGGGTCTTCAGTACTCCGTGGCAACCACTGAGCAGAGCTGGGCCTGGGCATGTGCTCTCCCAGGCACCCAACCCCCACCTCCCATTTGCCTGGCTACCTCACGTAATGTAAAGCCTCACTTCTAAGCAGTTAATTTTTCAGCTGCTGCGTTCCCAAAACAAAGGTATTTGCTCCCAATTATTCTACCCTTTGAATATTTTACAGTGGAAAAATGATCAAATTTCCTGAATGACATAAAAAATGCTCACCGATGCCGCGGAGGTTTACAACAGCGGCAGGAGGAGAGAGCAAAGGAGAAAAGGGAATGGCAGTGAGATTTTTAGGAAACAGAGCCTGAGAAAGGAATGAGGAATGCCAAATGCCTGGAAGAACAGAAACACAGGAGTGACAGGACTACAAAACACTGGCTTGAAAATTCCACATGAAGATACTGAAAGACAACAGGAAGAAACAATGTGATTCATAATTCGCAAGGGGAACGATATGGGGTTGAATGGCAGCTGTGACCAGGTTGGTGTAAAGCAATCCCAGGAGGCCCCAGGATAGCCAGTCTGGAGAATTCCAAGGTTGTAAAGAGGCTGACTGCACAACCAGATGCCTATTAGTTTTTGGGGCCTACGGAGGCTCCTCCCATCTAGGCAGCAGAAAGGGGTAAAAAGACAGATGAGCAAACACAGGGTCTTTTTAAGAGGTGAACCTGGAAGTGACACACATCACTTCTCATTGGCCTGACCGTTGTCAGCCACATGGTCAAATCAAATGAGAAGGGAGATTGGAAACTGTAGTTTTCATTTTGGGTGTTCATAGGGAGAATGGATAATGGTGGACACCTTGAAGCCTCTACCAAAAGGACCCTCCATGTGCCAGACATGTTCTAAATACTGATGGTATAGGGCAGACAAAGGAGGCAAGTCCTTGCCCTCTCAGGCTCATATTCTACAGGGGGAGGCAGATAATAAACAAATGGGTACATAATACAGTGTTGGGTCTGATAAGCATAATTCTAGATAGGGATGTTAGAAAAGGTTTCTCTGAGGAAGTTCTCTTTGAACAGACAGTCAGCACAAGTGAGGGCGGGAGCCATGTGAACATTGGGGGAAAGAGCGTTCCAATGTTAGAACAGCAAGTTCAAAGGCTCTGTGGCAGCAATATGCTTGGCATTTTTGAAGCACAGCAATGAGGAAGAATGAATGGAGTGAATGTGCATGGAGGAAAATGGTAGAAGACGAGGTCAGAGAGGAGGACAGTAAGATGTAGAACCTGCAAAAAAGGTAAGTCAGGTAATAATAATTCTGCTGCTCAATTATGGAGATTATATGTAGGCAGTAGATTTATGAGTCTGGAGCTCAGGGGACAGGTCATGGCTGAAGATACAAATTTGGGAGTCCTCAGAGTATCAATACTATTGAAAGCAGGAACTGTCTGAGACCATTACGGAATGAGCAGGACACAACACTTCATTGGTGGTGTGGAGTTTGGATGGCTGGTCTTATGGAAGCTGCACCATCACTTCTACTACCATCACACCTCAAAAATTCAGGAATGCTTTATCCTGGGAGAATGTCAGATTTCTTCTTAGAGAGCTTCGCTGACTTTAGAGAGAAGTACTAGGCTGCTTGCTCTTTGGCAGGTAGAAACTGAAGAAGAGCACAAGACGGATCAAATGTCAGAGCTGCTCCTTAAATTCCCTCACTTTCATCTTCTCCCCTGAGGTGAGGTGTTATGGGATTCCAGTGGGAAGACCAACTCCCAGTGCCACTGGGACACCCTCACAAAAGGCATTCTTGGCTGGGCTTCCTCTGCTTCTATACCTGCCTTCTCTCTTCCAGAAATATGCTGAAATCTTAATCTGCTACTGATTGGCATTTCCTTTCTCTTCAGTGTTAGGAGATTCTTTAATTCCTACACTCTTCCATCAAAAGAGGTTTTGTAGGAGACAGGACATGTATGTGTGAAAAAGAACAGTGAAAATAGGCATTTCTGTTCAAGACTTTCTTGGCAAATCTCACGTACCTATTCTCTAGGATCATTTTAATGAATGAAAAAAGTATAGACAGGATTCTAATAAAAATTACTTTAAATTCATATATTTAGGAAGAATGGATATTTTAATGTCTTACCACAAGACACAGGGCATATCTTTCCATTCATTTAGGTCACATTTTACATATTTCAAAGTTTTCTACAGTTATCATCATATGATTTGTATCTTCTTGTTACATTTATTCTTGGTCTTTTGGTAGGGTGATTTTAGTCACTGTGAAAGGAGATTTATATCAGAATAAAGAAAAACCCTTGATTTCTGTGTACTATATCATGTATCACCAACTTCTTGGAATTTGCTTTTTACTTCCAATGAATTTTTTATTTTAATCTTTTTTCTAGGTATAAAAATCATATCAACTACAAATAATGATCATTTTTAAATGGAACAATCATTTCTCCTATCTTACAGCACTATCTAAAGCCCTCTTCTCCTTCATCACTGTTGAGTATCACTGGTAGTAGAAGCACTTCTCTTGTTTCAATTTTAGTGAAAAGGCTTTCAGTGTTTATTTAAAACACTTGCTACTGATTTCTAGGTAATAACTTTCACTATGTTTGGAAAATTCATTCTATCTGAAATAAAGTCTTAAAAAATGAAGAATGATTAATTGAACTTTTTGGCATCAATTATTATTATCATGTTTTTATTCTCCTTCAATTTCTTAAAATACTGAATCATGATTTCCTAGTGCTTCAACTATTCTTGAATTCCTAGGTCACACTCTACTTGGTATACTAGTCCTTTAATATATTGCTAGATTTGATTTGTTATTATATTTAAAAAACTTTTTACCTATACTTATAAGTGAAAGTCACCTGCAGTTTTTGTATTTTTAAAAATAAGTTACGGCATTAGGTTTATTATAGCTTTATAAAAATGAACCCGGAAGTATTCCATCTTTTTCTATACTCCAAATCATTTTAATAGCATAGGAGTTGTCTATTCCTTGAAAATTTAGAACTCACATGTAAAATCTAGGTAGCCATGCAATATTTTAATCATAGATCTTCTAAACATAAAATATCGCATCACTACAGCCCACTTGTTGTTTGCTTCTTCATATTATATATATATATATATTTTTTTTTTTTGTAGTAACTAATGGAATTTTAGTATTTACCCTTCAAACAAGCAGCTCTTCTAGCTGCACGTGAAATAAATCTTGGCGAAAAAATAAAGAAAAAAATGTTGCCTCTTTCCCTGAAGCAGCAGGAAAGTAGATTCTATTCTGGGTCATAAAATAGTCCTTTAAAATGTTATTTCTAATAAAGAAGTCTTGTGAGACACCAAGAAGACAGAGAAAGAGACTGTGTCCTGTGAACTCCACATTTAAATTTTAACACATAAATAATTCTGATCGGTTATCTTATCTAACAATTTTTGTTTTGGTGGTAATATTTATATTCGTATCTTTTTCTACGGGGTATAAACACTTCTAGGATTTCTGATTTCTTTGTTGGATTGAACATCCACCTGTATTGCGGTAAAGACAAATTACACCTTATGGATTCTTATTTATACAAAGAGGCTGAGGAACCTGCATCATTAGATGATCAAATTTTAAGAATATTTAAAGTTTCTTCTATGTTATTCGTCAGTTTGATATTTTTAAAAAGGAAAGATATTACTTCAATAACTGAAGTATGCCTGACCAAGCCATGGTCTTTTCAATAGCCTCATATGTATAAGAAAACTGGACAATGATAAAGTAAGACAGAAGACTTGATATATTCAAATCGCGGTGTTGTCAAAGAATATTGAATATATCATGGACTGCCAAAAGAACCAACAAATAAATCTTAGAAGCAATACAACCAGACTGCTCCTTAGAAGCAGGAATGGTAAAACTTCAACTCATTTACTTTGGACATATCATCAGGAAAGACCAATCGCTAGAAAAGAACAGGTTTGGTACAGGTTCAGCGAAAACAAGGGAAACCCTCAATGAGATGGAACAATAGCCACAACGATGGACTCAAGCGTACCAACGATCACAAAGATGGCACAAGAACGAGCAACATTTTGTTTTTTTTTACATAAGGTTGCCATGAGTCAAAGCTGACTTGATAGCAACTAACAACAATAAAATAATTTCTGTCTTTCAAATTTTAATGACATAATGTTACATATATTTTGCATTTGTGCGGCTGTATTTGGTGTAGTGGTTAAGTGCTATGGCTGCTAACCAAAAGGTCAGCAGTTGAAATCCACCAGGCACTCCTTGGAAACCCTGTGGGCAGTTCTACTCTGTTCTACAGGGTCACGATGAATCGCAGTAGACTCGACGGCAACGGGTTTGGGTTTTGTTTTGTTTTGTTTCCTAATTCTATAGCCATGGAGTTCAAAATAATTCTGAGGTATCATTTTTACTTATCAAATAGGCAAATATTTTAATAAGACTCAGAAGATGCAGTGTTGGTATGGAAACTGTTACAGCCTTTAGAAAGTTACAGCAAAATTAATACTAAAATTTTAAAAGCACCCTTTTATCTAACCAACTTCTGGGAGTTTATCTAATCAAAGGAAATGCAGAAGTGTCTAGAACCATACAAAGATATTTACTGCGTGGCATTTATAATAGCAAATAACTGGAAATAATCAAGAAATGTTTGAGTTAAATAAATAATAATACATTGTTATGAAAAAAATAAAGCAATTGTTGCTTTGTTTTTTTCATAATATAAAATACTATGCAGCTATTAAGAAGAGGATCGATGTATAAATAGACTTAAAAAGATGTCCATGTATTGAAATAAGTAAAAAGAAAAGTTACAAAATATGTATACTAAGGTCCTATTTTTAGAAATAAAAGCAAGCCCCCCCCCAAAAAAAAATTACACATATAAGTATATATGATTGTAAGCAAAGTAAACCGGAGACAAGGATACATGTCAAATTGTAAATGATGGTTAAACTGGGGTAGTGCCGTGGTGGGGGAGACTTTAGTTTTAATCACTTAGGTATTCTTTACATTGTTATAATGCGCTTATAGAATCTTTTTTTGTAATTCAAGTAACTGAAATAAATCTGCCTTCCCTCCCCTCAAAATTAAAAAAAAGAAAATTTGCTGGGTAGCCTGTGTAAATGACCTTGACGGACTGACATGAGTCAAAAGCAAGACTGTACAACCAGTGAGAATGGCTGGAGAAGAAGGGAAGGGCTCAGGCTGCCTTCGACAGCCTCAATAACAGACATCATGAGTTGTATGGTCATCAAATAGTGAACAAAGAAACTCAGAAGTATTACTTCTTGATTATAATATTCAAAAATGTATCACAGAATTATATGGTTTAGAAGTCTGTTACAATTACTGTTTACTGCATTGAGGGTATTGAAAAATATATGAAATCATTTTCATGCTAAGATAATCCCTTTATAAAGAGTGATGTCTAAATAATACAGGCTTGAGGTAGAGAATATACCCCAAAGGGAAAAGAATAGGAGATAATGCATTTATGCCTAAAAAGGGTTATTTCCATTAAAAAAAATGGATATTTTACAATAAAATTGCAAGGCTAATAAAATTGAAAAAGCCACTTTCCAACAGTGCAACTTATCAAACCAGGCAATCTCTACAACCAAAATAAGAAAATTCTCTATATAAAAGTGGTTAAACATAGTCAAGGCTTTATTATCTAGACATTTAGCATAAATTCTATTAAGGTAAGGGCTCAGCTTTATAAACTAATGGTTCACTTATTCAGAGAAGAGACTGATCCAGAATTAAAACGAAAATGAGATTGTATGTCTGAAGTTTTATGCTGTAGGACTCTGCTGTCCCTAAAGTGCCTTTACTGTGAGCTCTGCTCTGTGGACTTTGGTGATCTGCAAAAGCACTGCAGGAGACTCAGTCATTGGAGCTGAAGTGGCAGTTTTCACACCAATAGAGCCATTAGGGCAGCTAATTTTAGAGCTACAATGAAATTTCCTGAAATACCCCCGGGTACATTATTTTAGCACATTAATGAGGCTGTTCACAAAGAGAGTTTATTACAATAAGAGATAGATGTTTATTAGATCAGTAATATGATTACAGAACATGCTGTATGCAAAGGGCCTCTGGGAGCCGTAGGCCGGATAATTTTGCAGGCATTAAACAAAACACAAAAGCCAAACATCATTATGGGAACTGCAAACTTTACTGTAGCACAGTTATGAGAGAATATCCATATTACCTAAATATCCATACTATTTTCCTGCTCCGAAAATGATGCATAGTCTTTACTTCTGAGCTTACACGAAATCAACGGACTTTTTCAGGGTGGCAAAAAGAACAAACTCAGGGACTTTACTATTCGTCTTCAATATGGCCCACTTTTAAAGTCACCTGGGAATTGTATTTCATGACTATATCCATGATGGGTTTTTCACCACACCCTAGTGTACTACTGAGCAATAAAGATAATACCACCACCAGTAACGATGCAATAAACAGAAAAAGCAAACAATTTGGGGGCATTTACTATGTGCCAAGAGCTGTGCTAAGAGTGAGAATTCTTCATGCATTCTCTCCATTAGTCTCCTCAACAGCCCTGGGAGGTGTTACAATTCCCTCATTTGTCTGGCTTATAAACAGAGGCTTATTAACTTGCCCATGGTCATTCATCTGGTAGCCAGTGAAACCAACTTAACCACAGTTAAAAGAATGGGTGTTCAGGGGTAATTCGATTGCATATGGAAATGCCACTGTCTCTTGCCAAAGAGCCTCACATACGGTATCAAATTAATTACATAACATTGTTTTGTTTTTGCTTCTCAAACACTCAGCCATTCCTTTCCTTTTGCTGTTATCAGTAAATGCACACCTCCACGCTACTTTCCCTGCTGACACCTAGGCAACAGCAGCTTCTACAGTTTATAAATCTACCACGCATTTTAGGCAAATGAGATATTAAAGACCAGCACTGACGAACTAAAATGCAAGCCATTTGACCTTGACTCGGAAACGAAAAAATATAAGCGAGCTAAGTTATCTGTTATCTACCAACATCTCAACTCTAAATGAAATTTCCTTCATTACTCCAAAGGAACAACATGTCTTGAATCTGATTGTTTCTCTGCGATGAACCAATGGAGAAAAGTTGTCTTTCCACAGGGAAAACCAGTCCTGAAAATGCTACTTTCTCTGGAGGATCACATAATATAAAAATAAGGCTATTCTGTGTAATTCTTGGGGAATATGCAGAACAGCTCTCCCACCTAGAAGTCACTACTCACCTTCATCTCTGTGGTAGAGGAGGATCACTACGATCTCATCCCATTTTGCTTAGTTTTATTAGAAACACATCAAATTGAGTCAAAAAGATAGTATTTTTTCGTAGCATATGCAGATGCCACTCCCAATTATTTAATAATTATGAGACAAAAGACAGAACCAATGGGCCAAAATCTTAATCATAGTTGATGTTCGAAATCTTTTACTAAAATACAACTACGTAGAAAAGATGTTTTCCACCATTGGCCATTAACTCATTGTCATTTAGTTGATTCCGACTCATAGATCCTATAGGACAGAGTAGAACTACCCCCATAGGATTTCTGAGGCTGAAGGAGACTGCCCATCTTTTTCCCACTAGGTGTTGGTGGGTTCAAACTGATGACCTTCCGGTTAGCAGCCAAGCACTTAACCAGTGCACCAACAGGGCTTCCATCAACCATTACACCCATTGCCATCAAGTCGATTTCAACTCATAGCAACTCAACAGGACAGAGTAGAACTGCCCTATAGGGTTTCCAGAGAGCGGCTGGTGGATTTGAGCTGCCAAACTATTGGTTAGCAGCCTGAGCTCTTAACCACTGTGCCACTAGGGTCCCATTAGCCATTAGAGAGATGCAAATTAA
This sequence comes from Elephas maximus indicus, assembly GCF_024166365.1. Lineage (NCBI taxonomy): Eukaryota > Metazoa > Chordata > Mammalia > Proboscidea > Elephantidae > Elephas > Elephas maximus. Next base: position 45,916,575 of record NC_064838.1, read on the forward strand.
AGCTACAATGAGATATCACCTCACTCGTGTTAAGCATTGACCAAAAAATCAGAAAACAAATGCTGGCCAGGATGTGGAGAGACTGGAACCACTACAACACTGGTGGGATGTAAAATGGTATAACCACTACAGAAAATGATACTGCACTTCCTCAGAAAACTAGAAATAGAACTAACGTATCATCCAGCAATCCCACTCCTAGATATATACAGCAGAAACTTAACAGAAGTGACACGAACAGACATATGCACACCTATGTTCATTGTAGCACTATTCACAATAGCAAAAAGATGGAAGCAACCTAAGAGCTCATCAACAGATGAATGGATAAACAAAATGTGGTACATACATACAAAGGAATACTATGTCACTATAAAGAATAAAGATGAGTTCTTGAACCATTTTATAATGTGTGGATTAATCTGGAGGACATTATGCTGAGTGAAATTAGCCAATCACAGAAAACACAAATACTGTATGATCTCACTTTTATAAAAAGACAAGAATAGGTATACATACAGAAATCTATGTTCATTGGTGGTTACCAGGGTTGGAAAGGAGAGGGAGAAGAACTACTCTCTAGACAGTAAACATTTATTATTTGGGGTGATAGGAAAGGTAAAACCAAATATGGGCAAGTGTGCAGAACCTGACCAAAGTAAACGATGTCACTAAGAAGTACACAAGAATAAGGGATGTTTTTGGTAAATGCTATAGCATATACAATTTTGCAACAATATCAACAACAACCAAAAAATATGTGTGTGGTTACAAAGGTTACAGAGGTCACCTTTCAGCTAAATAACCGATTGGCTCATAAGATAAACAATTATCACCACTGAGCAAAATTACCTATATGACACCAAACAGGCAACGTTTACTCTAAAGCAAAGATGAAAAGGTAAAGGGAAGGAGGAGAAGGACTAGATGAATGGAAATGGAGCAACCAGAATGGAAATAATGAGAATGTTCACACATTGTGAAAAATGTAACCAGTGTCACTGAACAATATTGTATAGAAGTTGTTAAATGGAAGCCTAATTTTCTGGGTAAACTTTCACCAAAAACACAAAATATTATTAAATATATATATACACACAAACTATGTAGATGTCCCCCTTATACCTTACAGAAAATATTCCTGAATAAATAAAATATTTAAATGTAAAAAAATAAAGCCATGAAACTACAAGAAGAAAATATGGATGAATATATTTATAATCCTGGAATGGGGAAGACCTTTTTAAACAAGACATAAAATTCAAAGTCATAAAGGAAGAGACTAATAAATTTGACTACAAAATACAAAGTGCCTTTACAAAACATACTATTAAAAATAAAAGGTAAAAAGAGAAAATGGTAAAGTATATTTGTTGTGACAAAGGGATGAGCTTCTTCATATACAAAGAGCTTTTATAAATCAATAAAAAAGGATAAACAACTCATTAGACAAAATGGGCAAAGATTACACTCAATTTATAGAAAATGACACACAAACGGCCAATTAATGCATAAATGATGCTAAACCTCATTCATGATGAAACAAATGCAAAACAGCAAAGGCACACAAAGTTTCATGTATCAGAACCACAAAATGTTACCATTTCATAAAACTCACTGTCAGCTAAGCTGCAGGGAAACAGGCACTCTCAGTGAGATGAAAACTGGTCCTCTACCTTTTGGGGAGGGGAATTTACATATATACATAAACACACACATACATACATAAAATTAAAAAAAACATATTTAAAATATGTATAAATTATATATAACGTATACATGTTAATTTACATACATAAATTAAAAATTCACAACTTTTAACCTAGCAATCCTATTGCTAAGAATTTATCATATGGTATTTGTAGAAGTAAACACAGATATATCTACTAGGATTCTCAGTGTTCTGTTTGTGAGAAAAACTACCACTACCACCACCACCACCCATCACCAACCTGGGAGCTTAAAGGTCCCCTAAAAGGGGGGCTAACTAACTGAGCTACAGTGTGTTAATACAGTGGTCAGTCAGCAAGGCCAGCTGTATTTGTGTGTGTTGGTGTGGAAATCTGGCTAAAATATAAGTGTGAAAGGGGGGGAAAAGCAAGTTGCAAAACTCTGTTTATACCATGGTCCCATTGTATGAACAAAGAGCATGTATACATACCTTTACATATCCATTATGTGTATACACTCATACATATATACATATACTTATAAAAGTATACTTTTTTTTTCCCTGTGGGTCTGAACAGGGGAGGAAGATGTTTATATTTCATTTCTTAATCCTTCTGAAGTGTTTGAATTATTTTGTGTTTGTATACAGAGCTTTTATGATTTAAAAAGGGATACTAGCACATACAGTCTGTTTGCCAAACACCTAAGATATCTGGATAAAAAAGCGGAAAATACTGTAAATCATGCAGGCACATTACAAACTCAGAGAAGAGCTAATCTGCCAGTATATCGGGATGATCAACCGGAATTTGCAGTTTTCATACACGTGCAATCTTGGCATGGAAGTACATTACTTTATTTAATTAAGTTTTTATATTTTAGTCTTCATGTTTCCCCAATGTTAAATGGTCAGAGTATTTTAGTTATAACCTACAGGAAAAAAAAAAAAAAGGAGTTTAGTTCTTAAATACTTTTCCCTTGGTGATGAGCTAAGGGCAATGGATCACCGGGTTAAACATTGAATTTTCGGTATTTGCAGTGTTTCTGCATGATGGATTTTGTAATTATCTTGGTCTCCATATTCCAAACAGCTTTGAGGTTTCATTTACATGAAAAGTGAGTTTCCCATTTTTGCCTCAAGTGTATCTTTAATTATAAGCTAAACAATAATTATTTTAAAAAAGTTACAGACTTGAAAATTTTCCCCTTCAATTCACACTGACAAAAAAGAAAGATAGTAATAGCTTAACCAAACAATTTACATATAAATTTACTTCTCCATAAAATGGGTAGTTGCCTGCTGTCTCTGAAAGCTTTGCTGTCCAGCAGGCATGCTTCTGATGGTAGGATGATCTCAGGAAGATGAACTCCATATCCCAGGTCTTTACTGGTGAATTGTCCTATTGCCCTTGAAGGTAGCTTAATCCCAGGGACAAAAACAAGCTGTGGAATGCTAACTACTAATGATTAATAGGCCATCTAAACAAAATGAGTATGTGAGAAACACTAAGAGTTTATCAGATGACACACACATATGCTCAGGATCCAAAATGGCAATTTACCTCTTCCCAGGAAATATGCAAGTGAGGTTGGATCAACCAAAGATGATGCTTCTCAACTTGTCTCACACCAGGTCATACAGGCAATGTCCAAATTAACCCAAACATTGACAAATAAATTTTAATAGGAGAATAAGTAACTTTGAACTAAATATGAGAACAATGACTTTTTGGCCCAAGAGATACTTTAAAACTAGGAAATTGAACAAAACTAGACGTAACCAACTACTGTAGGGATATTTTTCGTTGCTACTTTTGTAAAAAAAAAATTTTTTTTTTTACTTTTGTAAATTTCTATGTCATTTTGAACCAATATTAGGTATTTTCATTATCTCCTAGGTGAATTTTAAAATGATAGACCTTAAAGTAGCCAGTTAAACTCTTCTAGTCCAACCATTGGCTTGTAGGTAGGAAATGGCAATTTTAACTTCCTGATGAATCCTCCAAACAAACTGGGTGAAAAAGGTTACTGTGCACTGTGTCAATCAACTGCACTGGGTCACTGGATGCGGATGGGTGAGGGGCCATCTGCCCAACTGGCCTGATGGTTAGAAAAGGGTGACCAAGCGGCCACTCTCCTTTACAGTGATTAGGGAGCAGACCCAGGGGCTGCTGCTGGTGTTGAAAACCAAGGCTCTGGTGTCCCGTGCAGCAGAGGTACACAACCCAGCTGCCCAAGGAAGGGCATCAAGAGTGAATAAATCTCAGCAAATCTCCTAAGTAATATAGATCCAAAAACCTTATCTGCTTTTTCCTAAAATAAACAACTATTATTTCTTGTATGCAGCAACAGGCGCTAAGACACTGAACATAATGAGTCTGAAAATAGAAAAATGACATTTCTCTCTTTTTCTTAAATTGTGCTTTAGAGGAAAGTTTACAGAGCAAATTAGTTTCTCATTAAACAATTAATACACATATTGTTTTGTGACATTGGTTGCCAATTCCATGATGTGTCAACATTCTCTCCTTCTCAACCTTGGGTTCCCCATTTCCATTTGTCCAGCTTTCCTGTCCTTGTCCCTGGACTGCTGGTGCCCATTTTGTCTCATATACACGGTTAAGCTATGTGTATTACTGGAAAAGCAACACTTTTAAGTTTCATATAAGTCAACCAACGTAAAGTTTTATGCTCTGCTGAGTCATACCTAGCTGCTTATTTTGGAGGCTAAAAATAATATATTTTTTTTTTATTATAGCACTACAGAGCCAATTTATTGCCACAGGAAAACCAATCGAATTGTTCTTGGTCTCCACTCAACAGAACAGTACGCTGACTTTTGCCTGCAGAATTAAAGAGCAAATTCTGTTGATAACAGCTACTGTGAGAGACAGAGGTGCAGAGCTCGTTAACATTTATGAAGCTTCCCTACTGCCCTGGCCACTGGCAGGGAGAGCGGGAGTGAGGAGCACTTCTGAATCATCCAAGGAGCCTGGAGTTACCTATCAGATCTGACTCTACAATTTCAAATCCTAAATTTAGAGAAAGAAATCACCGTTCACTAAAAATGATAAGATGTATTAGGAAAAATGCTCAAGATCCTGAAGCTAAAATTATAATCCCCATACTTCTCCCTATCTGAAGGGAAGAGCGCCAGGTCTCTCTGGAGTGAAAAGAGTAGGCAGTAAGCTACAGCCTTGCTGTGCCCCTGAGCCTAATACAGTATATTCTGAGCAGATTAAGGTAATACCTTTGGTTCCCTGATGCAGGTGGCCATGCAGGGAGAAAGATGCCCCTGAGGTCTTAAAATTTTTTTTAAGTGGCCATCTAAGATACTCCACTGGTCTCACTCCATCAGTAGCAAGGGAGAATGCAGAAAAGATTAGTCCAAAGGACTAATGGACCACAACCACTACAGCCTCCACCAGACTGAGTTCAGTACAACTAGATGGTGCCCAGCAGCCACCACTGACTGCTCTGACAGGGATCACAATAGAGGGCCTCAGACAGAGTAGAGAAAAATGTAGAAGAAAATTCTAACTTAGAAAAATAGGCCAGACTTACTGGCCCGACAGAGACTGCAGAAACCCCAAGAGTATGGCCCCCAAATACCCTTTTACCTCAGTACTGAAGTCACTCCTGAGGTTCACCCTTCAGCCAAATACTGGAGAGGCCCATAAAACGGGCACCCCAGCCCACAGGCAAGGACTAGAAGGCAGGAGGGGACAGGAAAGCCGGTAACAAGGAACCCGCAGTTGAGAAGGGAAGAGTGTTGACACATTGTGTGGCTGGTAACCAATGTCACAAAACCATATGTATAAAAAAAACAGAAAAAAAAGTTTTTTTTTTTTTATACACAGAAGGTAGTTTGTTCTGTAAACCTTCATCTAAAGGACAATAAAAAAAAAATGTTACATTAAAAAAAAAAAAGAAAGAAAAATGACCCTGAGATCAGCTTCTGGTCATCCTCAAACAGATAAAGGTTTTCAAGGCTGAGACTGAATCTCTCTTCCCCTGTACCCTCTCAGGAACATCCCTGCCTCCCCTTGTGAACACCAAAGTTTTCTATTTTATCATCCATACCTCTAATCACAACGGGAACAATCCGAATGTCATCACTGACTTCCTGCCAGAAAGGCATACACACTGGTGCATCAGCTCTCCCAAGAAGGCAGCCCAAGGTTAAGACTTTTACTTTCCAATTGTAATTAAAGGATTTCAAGTAGTATCAAGCAGACAGAATGACTTTTTGAAGGAGTGTGATTACAGCAACTGGGAGAAAAGTCCTAAAGGAACAGAAGGCCAGTGAGAGGGGTTACAAAAACGCCTGTGCAGCCATGGACTGTGAGGAATGGGGAAGAGGGGAGGTGGAAGGAGAGGCAGGTGCCTCAATTCAAAGGAGGTCGGAGGGAAGGACAGTCAGAACCTTTGCTCATTTGTCTACTTTTTTCAAAATGAAGATAATTTTATATTGTATTCTGATTTTAAGAGAAATACATGTTTAGTGTTTTAAGACGGGGGGGGGCAGCATAGAAAAGCATAAAAAAAAATTGTCCAGAAAAACCCTATTAAGCCCTTGATGTAGATCATTCCACCCTCAGTTCTTTTTGTGTGCTCTGTATATACATACACACAGCATGAGATAAATCACGTCATAATTTTATTTTGTAACCAGATTTTGACACTTGGTCTGATTCTTGATTGAACAATTACTTATTGAGAGCTTGCTATGGTTAAGTACTTTGAAAAGTTCCATGTACAAAGCTCAGAACTAAACAGATGTGTAATTTCCAGTTAAGACAGTGCATGAGCTCAAAATTTGCACTCTCCTCCCCTCAAAAGTAACTAATTTTACAAATTTAGAGATAAAGATATTCTCTGTGGACCACAAATGGAAAAAACACACAGCAGCCTGAGCTTCAGAAGCAGCCACCAGGAATGTTGTTATTGTTAGGTGCCTTCAAGGTGGTTCCAATTTGTAGCAACCCTCTGCACAACAGAATGAAACCCGGAATAGGGGTCTTCAATGTAATAGGGCCACCATCCCATATACGACAAGGACAAAAACCAGGAGCAGACTGTAAAATGGGAATTAGAGTTCTCTGTTCAGAAAAGGAGGTTGAAGAAGTTGTCACGACCTTAGAGAAGCCAGCCAATAAATGAAAGTAATAAATGAAATCACATGTACTTCTACCACCCAGACTTAACCACTGCCGGCATTTCGGTATACATCTGTCCAATGTCATATAGAGGCAGTCCTCACTTTCCATGGCAGTGTGGGACTGTAAAAACGGCCCTGCAAACTGAAACCAGGCAAGATGATCTTGCAAATGAATGGGAAAAATTACAATTGCTCTGTGACCATTAAACATTTCTGTCAAAACCTTAAAGACTGTCTTACTATGAGTTATAAATATTTAGGGAGATGAAAAAAACAGTAAAACTAATACTATACTGATGTAATTTAAAGCATCAGAGACATTGAAAATCCTTTATTTCTTTGTAAATCACTTATCAAGAATAGTTTGAACAGAGCTTGCTTTCTTTTCATCATATAACTTACGATACAGAGACAGTATCTTTTCTATGCCTTAATGAACTGTTGTACACCTTACTAAGTTTGCATCAGCTACTAAAATGTTATCCTTTGCGCATTCAATGTCATGAAATATCTCCAAGAGTTTTTGTAAAGGTTTTTGCTGATTAAGTCACTTCCCCTGAGCCATCTCCATCCTTTTTGTCACAACCACTTTCTCTATGTCATTAAGTTCACCTTCATTAAATTCCTCCAGCTGCATATCTAAGGCTCCTAAAATGGCGGCAGTGACAACCGTTCTACAGTCTGCTATTTCTTCCAAGACTCCATCTACATTTGATTCAAATTCTGTTACCTTTATTTCTTTGCTATACTTTCACCTTTGCTGGACAATTCTCCTGTGATTATCCATTTTTGTAAAATATAAAATGGGTTTATCACTGCAGACCAGGAGGCAACACAACTGTAGCTTTGCTGTTTTTATGCGAAGTGAGTAACAGGTGTATAGTGAGCAGCTGCTGACAGACTTTGAAATAAGCCACGTGAAGTCACCGATCATGAAGTGCACCTGTCATTTACACCTATGATTTGTGGACTGAAGAGCTAGCAGCAAAGCTCGTACTTTATGTAATCATACAGTTAATATTCTGTGGTAACTGAAATTTGAACCATGTGTTATTTAACTGAAATTAGTACATGTTGTTGCTGCTGTTGGGTGCTGTGGAATCGATTTTGACTCATAGTGACCCCACGTGACAGAGAAAAACTGCCCCATAGGATTTTCTTGGCTGTAAACTTTATAGAAGCAGATAGCCAAGTCTTTTTCCCCACAGATCCACTTGGTGGGTTTGAACCGTCAACCTTTTGGTTAGCAGCCTTTTGGGTAACTAAAATTAAGGCATAGGAATCACCTAAAGTGAGGACTGCCTGTGTGTGTGTGAGTCAAAATATATACTGAATTACAATATGACGGTAATTTTAAAATATACAAATTTATACATTTTAAAGCATATATATAAATATTTCCATTTGTATACGTCTTGTTTTCTAGATGCATTTTTAAAATTAATGTGTTATAATTATTATATATTCTGATATTTCTTTTACCTTCATGTTACAAGTATTTTCCCACATTTTTAAATATGCTTCGGAAATACGATATTTATTAGCATCACAGAATTCCATCCTAAGAATGGACTCTAATTCATTCTCAACAGAGCAACATATAGCCTATTACCAAACTTTCTGAAACCAAATAAGTTGCTGTGAGAATATCTATGTATACAAAAAAAATCACCTGTAATTCGGATTATTATCTTTGCATAACTTCCTAGATGGAATGACTGCATTCAAAGGTATAAGTAATTTTAAGGCTTCAAATCAACTTACATTTGAATTTGCCAGTTTATATTTCTACAGTCAGCTTCGACTTTAAAGATTGGAAAATTAAAAACTTGTCTTTCATTTGACTCTCCTTTATTGCTAGGGAGCTAAAATGTGTTTGGTGAAATTAACACTGGGCATTTGTATTTTTGCTGTTCTGAATTGCCTGCTCAGCTCTTTCATCTACTTTTGTCTTGGGGCATTTGTCTATTATTAAGTGATTTATATGATCTCGTTATATATATCACCTCCTTACAGACAGTGTGCCTTACAGATGAATTTGTTAGATGTTCTGCAATGCCAAAAATCATGAGTTATTACCTTCCTGTCCATTTCTTACATGACAAGTAAGATATGTAAAAATGAAGTTATGCTAAAATTCTGAAGTGCTTTTACCTGGTTCCAATGGTTAACTCTTAGATTTGGTTATAAGAATCCAATTACGAAGGCCCACTTTCCTCATAGATACACCTAAATATGGAACCATTAATTACATAAAAATATCGTTATCTTTAGTTTTCAAATCAAGGTAATACCAGGAACTAGGAATAGGGCATAAAATACACCCTAAAAACAAACAAAAAACCCATTTGAATTAACTAGATGTTGTTTTGGCATGACACATGTCTTATAGTTACATATTCAACTCTTTCTTTTACCCCTTTCTCATCTTCTCCTTTCTTTTATCAGTCTGTCATCTTTTTTTTTTTTTTTTTAGTGAAGCTTTCACATTAAAGCATTCCTATTTGAAAGAGGGCTTGAAAAGAGGACAATGAGAATGCTGGAATTTGGCTTGTCACTGGGAAGAGTGGTTTTCCTGAGGAGTTGCTTTCTGGTTGGTATTCCTCACATCCCACCACCTGAATGAATGCTTACCTAGTCAATTCAGAGCAAGGCCACCTGGGCCAAGAATAGATGTTCACATAAAATGCCATTTAAAAAAAGCATATTGTTACACTGCAACCAATTTGAGACAAAGATATAAGAAGTAACAGGAGAAAACGGACCTGCTGTTCTGGGACTTTCCTTTCCTAAAGCTATATAAATTAAAACGTTGAATGTCAGAGCCCCAGGGACCCCCCTGTTAGAAAAGGGTAACGATGCTGTGGCATCTATCTTGGCTGCCCAGAGGCTTTTATGCTCACCACTGTTACTGGGGTCCCCAGGCTGGGTTTCTATATACTGCAGTTACTACAAGTAGAACAATTTTCCAGAAACACAGGAGTCCCTGGGCAGTGCTATCTGCCCTTTCGATCCTTTCTTGTCAGTTAAAGGAGGGGTGTGCGTTGTTTCAGTACAGGTTGCCAATGAAGATCAGGGCAAACCCTGCCAAGAAGAGGGCAACCTCTAAAGAGAATTCCAGATGATGTGATTTTAAAACAAGTGAGTTATTCAGCCATCATCACTACCACCCCTAGGAGGGCGGGTTCTGGCCAGGCAAGACAACAGAGGTGGGGACCAAGTGTCTGGCCAAATCTGTACTTTTATCTATGTCTCACCAAATTTGGCCTATCCTCAGTTACAGCGAGGAAAGGCAGAAAATACACATTTGCTAGCCCTTTCCTTCCTTTCCTACACAAATATTAATCAAATTCCTACTTTATACAAGGTCCAAAAGTGAAATAAATAGATACAGCTCCTGCCTTCCCAGGACATGCAGTACAATGGCAAAGATAGAGACATAAATAAGGTATTTCAGTACCATGTAATAGTAAGTGTTAGGATTGAGGAAGCTGATGATGCTATGGGAGACAGGGACAGGGGACAGCCTAACCCAGTCTTGGTGGGAGTAAGAAGCAACATCTGTACTGAGAACTGATGTGAGGAAGAGTCAGTCAAATAAAATGGGGAAAAGCAGGTTCCAGGCAGAGGCAAGGGAAATTTAAAGAACTGAGAAACAGTTGGGATGCAGAACACAGTAGGGCAAGGAAAATCAAAAGATGTGGCTAAGAGCATAGGAAAAGGTCAGATCATACATGGTTTTGTAAACCTATGAAGAAGTTGGAATTTATCCGATAGTTGTAGGGAACCACTGAAGATTTTTTTTTTTTAATATTTTATTGTGTGTTCAGTAAAAGTTTACACAGTAGTTCAGATTCCTATTTAATAAATTTCTACACAAATTGTTCAACGACATTGGTTACATTCTTCACAATGCATGAACATTCTCATTATTTCTGCCCTGGTTGTTCCATTTTCATTAATCTAGTTTCTCTGCCCCCTTACTTTCTCATCTTTGTTTTAAAGTAATTGCTGACCATAGGTCTCATATAGATGATTCTTTTTTTAAAGGAGCACAGTACTTACAGGTGATAGTCTTTATTTTGTAAGCCAATCTGTTATTTAAGCTAAAAAGTGACCTTAGGGCTAGTTTTGGTTCAAGGTTTAAAGAGCATCTCAGGGCAATGGTCTCGGAGAGTTCTCCAGTCTCAGTCAGTTCACCAAGTCTGGATTTTTTAAGAAGCTGAGGTTCTGTTCCACATTTTTTCCCCACTCTATCAGGATCCATCTATAGTGGCCCCGATCAGAATGGTCAGTAGTGATAGTTGGGCACCATCTTGTTCTGGTCTCAGGGTAGATGAGGCCATGGTTCATGTAGACTATTAGTCCTGCAGACTAGTTTCTTCTTTGAGTCTTGGGTGTAATTTCTCTTTTGCTCTGGCTGAGTAAAGACCAATAGTTGTATCTTAGATGGCTGCTTGCAACCTTTTAAGACCCCAGACACTACTCACAAAACTAGGATATAGAACATAAACTTCATGAACCTTATGCCAACTGACCGACTCATTCCACGAGACCATGGTTCTAAAGCTTCAAATCCATAAAACCAATCTCACAAGATGTTTGGTTGGTCTAAGAAGTATCCGCAACTATTCCCCCCATTGAAGGGTTTTAAGTAGATGACTGACAAGACGAGTTTGGCATTTTAGAAAGAGCACTCTGCCTCCACTATGGGGAAGAGATTAGAAGGTGGCAAGACCTGGAAGAGAAACCAGGTATAAGGTAACTGTGTGAGATGATGGTAGTGGTTTTCATGATGAGAGTGTCAGTGGGAATGAGTAGGAAATGACATTTTGTGTTGTGTCCAGGTGATAGAACTGCCAAGGCTTGACTAGGTGGGGCAGGATAACGAAGGGAAAGAAAAAGCAAGGATGGTACTCATGTTCTTGGCTTGGGCAACTGAGTAGAGGTTAGATTCATTCAGTGACGAACAGAACACAAGAGCAGGAATACTTCTGAGGAGATGATTGTGAGTTTGGTTTTAACCTTGCTGAATCTGAAGTGTTCTGATGCCTCTAGTGGAAATCCCCAGTAGGCAGATGAGCAGTAGCTAAACGGAGGAGACGTATCACTGTTAAACCGGGAAGTGACTCCTTAGAGGAGCTGCTTAATATAGAACTAAGATGTCCAATCTCTTGGGTTTGACTTGCAAACTACTTACCCGTTCTGTGTTCCATCACCATAAGCCATAATCACCATAAACCATAACCTATATTTCATGCCACTTACTGTGAAGGTAGACGGCAAGGAATAAGACAGGTGAGTCCAAGTCCATCACCGTTTAAAGAGAAAAATCTGCTCAGTTATTTCTTGAGAGGAAGAAATTAGAAAATGAAGAACAGAAATTGATTTTCCCTATACTTTGTAGACCATAGTTTATTTCTAAAATTGGCACAGTAATCTTAGGAACATGAATTGACAAGTGTCATGGTGGCATGGGCTAAAAGTTGTTACTGGCAGAATCATTAACTCGTTCAGGCAATAAGCTCAGGCCTCTAGTCATCTAGCATAGGACAGGTGCCACGTTGTGATGCTAGGTGAGGACAGGGATCCTCAACAGGCTGCAAAGGAACACCTTGTCAGTGGCCAAGGAAAGCACACATGGTTACATGAAACGGATAAACCAATATAAACCAGTCTAAACACTGGCACCTTTGATACATAATAAAGAAAAAAAAATCACTTTCAAATTCAAAAATATCTATTTTAATTGAGGGAGAACCATGTTGTAGCACAATTTTTTTGTACCAATTGATTATCTAGTCACAAAACTCATCTAGGATGTACAGCCTGGTTTCTCATTCTCTCTTCTTGAGAAATAAAATATTTAGGTCAAACAATTACCTTGGTTTTATCTTTTCTTCAGGAAACACAGTCAACTTATTATATCCTATGTTCGCCATTTCTTTAGCCATGGTTACTAACTGAGGTTCAAAGACTCCCTTGAAATCGTGCAGAACATTGCATATATGTGAGCCAGGCATTTTTCTGGAAAAAGAGGTCTAGAATCTTCAAAGTGGTTCACATTCAATGCAGACTAAGAACCACTGTCTTATACATATACTTCACTATGATTTTCCTACAGTATATAAATAAAATATATGTATAAATTATGGGCTGACAGGTTTCATATTCTCTTTTAGGTAAGTATGTTTACTTTCACAGAACCATACCTGGAAAGAACCTCGAAATCTAAAAGGTTCATTCTCCTGCCTTTAGGCAAAATGCCTCCGAAATCTTCCAAGTCAGATGAAAACTGAAAGTCTGTTTATTTTTCCCTACAGGAAAGAAATTCCAGCACCTCATTCTGTAACCTATTACATTTTTCAACAACCACTGTAAAATTTATCTTTGGTCTGTATGTGCTCTAGTTTAGGTCCTCAATAACCTTATTACTACTTTATACACAGCTATAAATATGTGTTAATCTCTCCCAGAGAAGAAATACAGCAATGTTCTTGTCACAGGCCATTTTTAAACCTAATGGCTCCAGTGATAAATATGTATATACACAAAATGACTCACACACGTTAGGCAGACATCTGGCTAATATACCAGGACCCTCATGTGAGCACGTTACTAGTAACAGGAGGAGATCAGTATCTCAGAGAGCTGGGAAAAGCCTCTCAGGGAACGATGTTCTCCCTTGGGTAATTACCCACCGGAAAGCTTGGGCAGCATTGAAATGAGGACCAGAGCTCTCCATAGCAAGGGGTGAAAGAGGCTGCTCCAGAATTCCAGGGGAAAAGCAGAAGGCCTATTAGCATTGACAGTATTCCAGGGAACCTGACTCCATGATTTTATATATATAAATAACCAAGGTAAGAATGCAGAAGACAACGTGGGAGAAGTACAGGAGACAAGAGGCCTTTAGGGAGGAACTATAAACAATAGTGAAAGATGTCTATAAAGAATTCTCCAGGAGCCTGCTGCAAATAAATGATCCTGAGCTCAGGAGATATGGCATCACAGGGAGGCTGTGTGAAAAGAGAAGAAAAGGTGCACTCGCTGAGGACAGGAGTAACTAGTCCAATGAAGAATCACAAGCAGAGGATAAGGCTACTTATCAAAGTAAGGTAATACATGACAAGCGATCACACATTAGAACTGCAGAGTCAAAAACGAAAGCGATGCATTCACACCACGCACCCAGCCCTGTGCCCGGCGCCCTCTCATGCATCATCTCCTGTGATCCTCTGAGACTCAGGAATGTTGAGTGCCTCATCTTACATCACACAGCCAGGCAGCAGAGCCAGACACTGCGTCCATTACTTCCGGTTCCAAGTCCAGGGCTCCTGCACCCACACAGCAACCTCCGGCCCTAGAATCACAGCATATTCCAGTTACAGTAACTAAGTGTCTTCTAGGATAATACTGTATATGGAAAAGGGCTACAAGGATATTAGGAACTATTTGTTGTACAGGCTAATGAATTGTTACATATTTCTATTACAAAGCTGAGCCAACTGAAATTGCCATTTTTGCAGGTCAAAACCACTTGAGTATTGGCAAGTTGATACGGTTCAACTTAATATAAAGAGTTAAAAAGGGAGAGGAGAGCTGCCCCTGTCAGCTCTCAATCTAGAGCCCAACTAGTATCCTGCAGTATTTACATCTTACAAAAAGCAGGAAAAGAATGATGGGGAAAGATAACACCACTCTCTCTCCTCTATCATGACAATTTCTAAGGCAGGCATTCTGACTTTGACCTTTGTCTACTCACACTGCCCTGTTTAACCAACCTGCATTGTCAATAGAGAACCATCCATTTGCTTTTGCTCCAGGCTCATGGGGCTCTGCTCTTGATCTACTTCAGAACCCTCCAGGAAGCTCCCCGGCAACAGCCAGGGCACTCCAGAGGGTCAAGTCTACATTTCAGGGTTCAGCCTCTGCTCCACCCCAGGGGTTTTTCATTAATGGCCTATTAGGATTGTTAGATTGCCTCCATCAGATGCCTGTTAACAAACAATTCTGTAAAAGGCTGATTCCTCTATGAGGGCTGGAGACAGGGCTGTCTAGTCCCTTTCCCTTACGTCTAATCACTCAAATGCAGCAATTAAACAGCGTAATCAGGGCAGCTATTACAAGCAGTGTAAGCAAGGCTAAGTTCATCAAAGCCACTGCTGTTCCCAGCATTTTGGAGGCATATCTTAATCGCTTGTATCTCCTAATTAAGTCTGTTAAGGAACTGGGTATAACTAGATCAAGTAGAAGAGTAAAAGAACTCCTTTTATCTTGCCTAAAAGGAAACACTGTGTGAAGTTTCCAAGCAATTTTTTCCATTTATGTGTTTGTCGTTGTCCTCGGGACAAAAGGCAAAAAGTACCCTACATTTAGAATGCTGACTTAAACCAAGGAAAATGCATGTGGAGGTGACTTTTTAGCTAAGAAATCTCTCCCATTCATACAAATCTCCACAACTTGAAAAATCAGAATGGTTTTCTAATCAAACATATTCTCTTACAGCAAGACAGTATTTCAAAACATACAATGCAGCTAAGACTTTAATGTGTATGAAGTCAATCCAGAGAGGTCGAGTGGAGTTGTGGTGGGGAAAACGTGCACTGAGGTCAGACTCCTGGCTCTGCTACTCTGTATTTTTAACCTCTATAAGCTTCAAGGTCCTTATCTGTAAGATGAAGATGGGCCCTAAGTCACAGGAAAGAAGGACTAAATACGATCAAAGGTAAAATCTAGCTCATTGTCAACACAGGTAACAGTGGTTCATATTTACTTTTCATATGCTGCATTTACTGACCACTTACTATGTGAGAGGGGTTCCTGGGTGGCACAAAGGGTTTGTGCTCAACTCTTAACCTAAAGTTGGTGGTTCAAACCCACCCAGTGGCTCTTCAAAAGGCCTGGAGATCCAGGGCTTCGAACCAGTACATTTCAGTTTGAACTTCTGCTGAGAATTTGCATTTCCAACAAGTTCCTAGGAAGTTATACATAAGAATCACCTGGGCATCTTCTTAAAATGCAGATTCTGATTCAGTGTATCTGGGGTGGAAATGCAAATTCTCAGCAGGGAACTTGTTAGAAATGCAAATTCTCAGCAGGGATTCGAACTGGAACTAACCAGTTCAAAGCCCTGTGGCAGATTACATCCAAGAAAACCTTATAGAGCATTTCTACTCTGTAACACATGGGATCTTCATGAGTTGGAACTGACTGGATGGCAACAGGCTTGGTACTATGTGCAAGATGCTATTCTTTATAACATAATGCATGGTCACTTTTTTAAAGTCATTTCCTGGAAAATCGAAAAGACGGTGCAGTCTCTATCTCTATGGTAGAGAGATGGGTATAGATCACCTTCATTAAATTATTCAGACCCTCTATATAAGGTGTCAAGAAACTTTTTCTGTAAAAAGTCCAAAAAAGAAATATTTTAGGCTATAAGGTTTCTGTTGCCACTATTCAATTCCGCCTTTGCGACATGAAACCAGCCATAGACAACATGTGAACAAATTGTCTGTGTGGTGGTATTCCAATGAAACTTTATTTACAAAAACAGGTGTGGGCTAGATTTAGTCCACAGGCCATAGTTTGCCAGCCCCCCTCTACCTCATCACGTTTATCCACTTGATCTGATTAGTTGGTCTAAACTCCAAGTTTGTGTTTGACTCTTGTCACATATCCAGTGGTCTTGTGTAGTCTTACCTGTTCTTATTCGTTTTCACTTCATTTCTGTAGAGATGGAGGTGGACATATTCTAAGTCTGTGTCTGTGCTTCTGCGTCTCTGGGAAGGCTTCCATGCCAGGTATAACTCTAAAATATCTTTTTGAAGGGAACTGACTCCCATGACGATTTTTTTCTTCCTTCTTGGAATTCATTTGTTGAAGTTTTCACCTCGTGCTCATTAAGAAAGTAGTTGGATTTGAGGTGCTGCCTTACTTAAAGATCTACTTATAGAAAATGATAAGGCACCTGGTTTTAAAATAAAGTAGAAATTTAGTATTTCCAGGCCAAATCATCTTTGCAGATTTTCTTTGGTGCTAGTTACGAACAGCATGGAAATTTATCATAAGAAGGCAATAGATCACGAAATTCAAATAAAACGTTTTGAACCTCTGCAATGTTCAGGAAAGCACACAAACAGGTGAGACCTTACCAGTGGAATAAGCAGGCTAATGAGGTCTGTCAGAGGTTTGCTGAGTAGCAGCAGGTCTTCAGCAGCCTGAGTGTCCCCTCCTGAGCCAGACTTCTGTGCCTGAATAGGAGGAAGAGAAAGGGGAAGGAATTTGTGTTGAGTATTCAGCTTGACTGTGAATGACAGGTCCACTCAATCCAGCAGATGGAGGGAGCTGAAGAGCCATTTCACCTCAGTCCCCCTGGGTGCATGACAGATGGAGGCTCAAGACAACATTACGTTTTCTTATAAGAAGTGAGAGTACACACACTGCCACTGTCACCAGCATCTACTGATAATGGGTGACAAAGCCGGTGGCTAAACCCAGCTGCTATCCAACTCCAAATCACACGTGCTGATTTCTTCTGGGCATTTTGTTTGAATCCACAAGGTGATCCTTAGAAACTCTATGGGGCAGTTCTACTCTGTCCTATAGGGTCGCTATGAGTCAGAATCGACTCAACGGCACTGGGTTATGATGCATACCAAATGTGCTCTGATGTGCTTCTCTTGTCTATATGGATGTTGTTTTTAGCCACCATTGAGCTGGCCCCCAACTCGTGGCAACCCCACACACAACACAACAAAATGCTGACTGATCCTACGCCATCCCCGTGATCGGTTCCAGATAGGACTGCTAGAGTCCATAGTGTTTTTAGTGGCTGATTTTCATAAGTAGATTGTTAGACCTTTCTTCCTAGTCCATCTTAGTCTGGAAATTCTGCTAAAACACGCATCCAAAACCCAAACCAAACCCACTGCCGTCGAGTTGGTTCCGACTCATAGTAACCCTAGAGGACAGAGTAGAAATGCCCCACAGAGTTTCCAAGGAGTACCTGGCGGACTTGAACTGCCAATGTCTTCATTAGCAGCCATAGCACTTAACCACTACACCGCCAGGGTTTCTGAAACACACATACACGTGCCCAAATCAAATCTAGAATATTCGTCCAATGTACCACTGCATGGACAGGCTTCAGGTTCACACTCCTTAGGAAACATCTGCCCAGATTGCGAAGGATATACGAAATGAGTAGGTGGCTTTTATTTTAAGTGTGTCTTCTCCCAGGAGTTTCAAAAAAAAAAAAAAAATCCAAACCTGTTGCTGTCGAGTCAATTCTGACTTATAGAGACCCTACAGGACAGAGTAGAGCTGCCCCATAGTGTTTCCAAGTAGCGGGTGGTGGATTCAAACTGCTGACCTTTGGTTAGCAGCTCAGTGCTTAACCACTGTGCCACCAGGGCTCCTAGGACTTTTGTAGAACTGCCTAATTCCAGAGGAGATTTCTATCAGAGAGGAATAATTTTTTATTCCAAAGAGGTACTGAGTTATCTATTGTTTTCTATAGCACATACACACACGTCATTCACATTCTTCCTCCCCGTTTTATTTTCACTCAAAAGAAACGAAACCACTTTTAGGTAATGGCCTTTGCCAGAGCTGTTGGAGCAGGCTGCAGGCTGCTGCAGCCTGGGTCATAAATCTGGACTCCAGGATGTTTCTCATGAATGCTAATTTTCCTTCTGCACTTCAGACCTCTATACAGAATTTCAGTTGCCTGCTTTCTTTGTTTCAGAAGGACTTGACTGAATATCAGATACATGTCTTTTAAAAACACGTATCTCTCCACAGCCAAGGGGAATGATGGCAATCATGAGCTTGCAGCTTTCCCCAACTGATATCATCAGCAAGGTAGTGTTTCCTCCCAGAAAACAAAAAAGCAGCACTATCCTGAACCTTTCAGAATCTCAGCTGTTGATCCCTTGACTTCTGAACCATGATCTAAAATGGACTACTGGCCTTCTCACATTAACATCATCCTGCAGAGTACACTGCTTCCTTCATGGGAGAGATAAGGGCAGTCTTGTAAATCAGGACCAAAGCAGCAGTGAGGGGCATAGTGCCACCAACTTCCCTTCCAAGTACACATAGGCAAGCAGATGGGGCCACAAGAACAAGCACACACTGTGGACTTTTCTGACCTGGATATCCAGTGGTCCTCCAGAGTGTCCAGGATCTACAAAGCCACTTATTAGTGCCACCAAGAAACATCCAGAGCCTGACCCACATACTGGCATTCAGGCACCACCTCCCTGTAAAGTTACCAAGGGTTCCAGAAAGGGAATGCTGCTGCCCAAGAGGGAGGTGAATGCCAGGAATCCATTAGAAATACACCTCTCCTCAGAAAAACATGGGCTCACACAGACGCTCTGTGAACCAAAGGGATCCCCGCATAGATGCAGGAGTAAAAACAGAAGCTGAACTACAAATTCAGGCCTGACTTCTTCTCAGTCTCTAATTCCCCAGGACCAGCCTCTTCACTCTGCCCTTTGGCCCTCTCTGTGCATTTTGCAGGGGCCCCAATCCACAGCCAAGAAAACTCCACTGCTGCCATGACATCACTATCGCCTTCTCCATCCGGGCCCCCCGCCTTTGCCTCTGGTCCCGCCGACCCCTTTCCAGAACTCACTTGTCGTTCCTTTGGGGTTACTTAGTCCTCTCCTGGCCTTCCAATGTTCTTGACCTATCTACTGTTACAGTCCAGGCAAGACGACAATAGTCTGGGCGAGGGTGGTAACAGTAGGACTTGAGTGAAATGGTTGTATTTGTTAGATATTTAAGGTGACATCAATATTACTTGGTGAGAGATTAGATGTGGGAGGTAAAAAAAGAGAGAACTTTTAAGAATGACTCCCAGGTTCTGGTTTGTGCAGCAAAGTTAGGGTGGCAGGGCTCACTGGCAGGAGACCACCAAGAGTGCCAAGGAGTTAAAAAGTTGTATCACAGATAAGAGTGTGTCACTGGTATTTCCAAAGAGAGGGAGACCATCAGGACTACAGGCTATGGCAGAAAAATCACATCTGAACGTAACAACCAGACAGAGGGTAGCTCATGGGAAAAAGCAAAGAGAAGGTCATGAAGGTGTCACATTGGATAATTCCAAGAGACATGAGAAATAAGACACTATAATCCCCAGCCATGGACAGCCTTTATGTGCATATGAGACTAAGAAAGAGGCAATGGCCACCTTTCAGTCTTTCGGCAATAACAACAGGTCTGCAAATAACAGCAGCTCAACTGTCCTAGTACAGGAGAGTAATAATAACAAGCTCCTGTATACCACACCTCAGAAATGAGGGACAGTCTGATGACCTGGATTCTAACAGCCTTCCCTGGAAAAGCTGTCTCTAGCCCCCAGGAGTAGGTTAGGCCCCTCTTCCTTATTATTTACTGTGCAGCACCCTGTAACTACCAGTCACTGCCCTTCACACATGTAATTAAGATGATGATTTGCTCCCTTATTCGTTTACTGACACTCTTTCCTACTAAGCTGTAATCTCCCTGAGAGCTAATTCAGTTTCCCTCTTGATCTCTGCTGTAATTATAGGTGCCTAGCCCTGTGCTGGAGCGCTGGTGGCATAGTGGTTAAGAGCTCAGCAGCCAACCAAAAAGGTCGGCAGTTCGAATCTACCAGCCACACCTTGGAAACTCTATGGGGCAGTTCTACACTGTACTATAGGGTTGCTATGAGTCAGAATCGACTCAGCAGCAGCAGGTTTGGCTTTTTTGGAGGGGTAGCGGGGTAGGGGAAGGGTAGTTACTCCTGTGCTAAAGTCATGCTAAGTACAAAATAAAAGAATATATTAATAACCCAGAAGCCAGCTAGGAATTAGTTCAGTCCAGCAAGTATGAACTGAGTGCCCTTCTGTGTGCTAAAAAAAAAAAAAAAAAAAACCAAACCCGTTACCATCGAGTCGATTCTGACTCATGGCAACCCTACAGGACAGAGTAGAACTGCCCCATAGAGTATTCAAACTGCCGACCTTCTGGTTAGCAGCCGCAGCTCTTAACTACTATGCCACCATAGTTTCCTTCCATGTGCTAAACCCAGTCTCAGTGCCGTCGAGTTGATTCCGACTCATAGCGACCCTATAAGACAGAGTAGAACTGCCCCATAGAGTTTCCAAGGAGCGCCTGGTGGATTTGAACTGCTGACCCTTTGGTTAGCAGCCGTAGCACTTAATCACTATGCCACCAGGGTTTCCTAGGACCCTGAAATAAGGACCCCCTGGCCTGCAGGAAGGCCCTGGTAACCACAAGGCTTTTCTTCAAGCTGCTGGTAACGATGCAGCAACCATTGACTGAATAGCATCCCTGAACCAGGTATGTGTAAGGCACTTTATATTTACATATGTACATATATTTTGTTCTCTCGTTCATTAGTTATAACCATATCTATTTTATAGATGAGGAAACTGATAGTCAGAAAGGTGAAGAAAACTGCCCGGGGTCCTACAGGCTGGAGAGCAGTGTGTGGCTAGATTTGGATCCAAGGGATTCCAGTCTGCAAGTCCACGGGCCCCCCACCACACCAGTGGTTCTCAAGAGTGTGTATCTGTCTCTGCCTCCACAACTTTCACACACTTCTAGCAGTCACATCTCCCTCAACAGGGTAAAGTTCCTTTAGCGACCAATTTGTAATTGCAGGGCAGAGCGTAGCCTAGGAACTGAATTCCTGACAGAGATTCTGACTGGGGCCTTCCCCACTCCCCACCTCCCCCAAGGCACATTCTTGCATCATACTATTCTCTCCTCCCCGAAGAGAAAAAGAGCTTCAAAAATCTAAGCACTATTATAATTTTCAACACTGGCTTCCCTCAATTCTTCAACCTAAATATCTTTCTTCTACTTTAGAGAGCTACTGTTAAAATTAGACACAGGCTTTAAATGCAGAAGAGTTGCCAACATGAAGCATGTTTGTAAGTGGAAGAAGTAACTTACAATTTCAAAAAGTACTTCTAGCTCACTGTTTCAGGAGGTGTCTTTGATGCACACTCCATTTCTTTTCCCAACTCTTTCCCCTAATTCAATCTCAAGGACTCTATCTCTTTCAGACTGACACCAGGTGTCACAGAGATCAAAGTTGGTGACCAAGGCCAAAAGCTATAATAATACATGGTGGATATTATATGGAGAGATGACAGCAGTAAAATGTGCAGTGGTGTTTAAAATTAAAAAAAAAAAAAAGATTTATTGGCATATTAACAAAATTGAAAAAAAAAGAGAAAAAATTTTGTATTAAGGAGTTTTCTTTTAACACACCTGAATATCTACCTAGTCACTAGTAACAAAAGAGGACTCCTAGAGCTCTTCAACTTATCATCCTTTTTATCTACAATCTGCAAGACACAGTCTTTTAGAGATCAATGCCATCAAGGCATCTTATGAGAGTAACTATCTGCCGCACCTCAAAGTATTACATACAAACCACCACTATGGAATCCTAAACAAGGAACAGTGTTCTCTGGAGAAAGACTCAGTAGAAAAGCTAAGAGAAATCCACAATCCAGTGCTCCATAACCACTTAACGATGCGTCACTGTAAACGCAGTATTATTACAGATGAGCAAATAAAAAAAACACTAGATAGCTAATTGGCTATTGGCTTTACAGGTTTAGGTTAAACGCTTTCTAAGTATCTACAGTGTTCGTTGAGCGGAGCTTGGAATTATTTATTAAAGCATATTAGACAAGCCAAATACTAGACCAACTTAACTGTGGCTAGAAGATACCATTTTTCATGATGATGAATAGCACAGACTAAACCAGGGTCTGGGGACTGATTCTTGGCTCCACTGCTATGACACTTGGCAAGGTGTCAAAACAGTCTGGCTTCAACTTTAGCTTCTGCATCCATTCAAACCAGGATACTACCATTTGATATACATTTCCTGCAAATTTTACTAGAATTCTAAATATAAAAATGAATTCATATTGGCTGTGTGCCTTTCGTGTGACTGCGGGAGCAGCTGACTCAGTTGGTTAGAGGGCATTAAATGAAATAAGCATGTAGAGGCATTTACCACCTAATATGGAAAGTACTCAATAAACTCACATCTTCTTCCTTTTCTACTTTAAGCCTGATGCTAAGTAAAGCCAGGGTACAGTTAAGGGAAAACTGACTTTTCCCATAGCCACTGAATACACCTCTGGTGGTGCTGTTACCAAAAAAACCAAACCCAGTGCCATTGAGTAGATTCCGACTCATAGCGACCCTACAGGACAGAATAAAACTGCCCCATAGAGTTTCCAAGGAGCGCCTGGTGGATTCGAACTGCCAACCCTTTGGTTAGCAGCCGTAGCACTTAACCACTATGCCACCAGGGTTTCCGGTTGTGTTGTTAGGTGCCATCAATTCAGTTCCAACACATAGAGACCCTGTGTACAGCAGAACAAAACAGTGCCAGGTCCTGCACCATCCTCACAATTGCTGCTATGTTTCAGCCCACTGTTACAGCCATTATGTCGTATGTCATTCCATGTCACTGAGGGTCTTCCTCTTTTTCACTGACCCTCTACTTTACCAAGCATGATGTCCTTCTCCAGGGACTGGTTCCTCCTGATAACATGTCCAAAGTAAATAAATACAAACTATTGAATGGGAAGCTAATTTGCTTTGTAAGCCTTCACTTAACGCACTATTAAAAAACAAAAAAGCAAAGTAAGTGAGGTGCAAGTCTCGCCATTCTTGCTTCTAAGGAACATGCTGGCTGTCTTTCAAGATAGATTTGTTCATTCCTCTGGCAGTCCATGGTATATTCAATACTCTTCATCAACACAATTCAAATGCATTAATTCTTCTTCAGTCTTCCTTATTCACTGTCCAGCTTTCCCATGCATATGAGGTGATTGAAAATACCATGGCTTGGGTCAGGCACACCTCAGTCTCAAAGTGACATCTTTGTATTTTAACACTTTAAAGAGGTCTTTTGCAGCCAATTTGCCCAATGCAATGCGTCTTTTGATTTCTTGACTGCTGCTTCCATGGATGTTGATTGTAGACCCAAGTAAAATGAAATCCTTTACAACTTCAATATTTCTCCAATTATCATGATGTTGCCTACCGGTCCAGTTGTGAGGTTTTTTGTTTTCTTTCTGCTAAGATGTAATCCATACTGAAGGCTGTTCTCTTTGATATTCAACACTACTTGCTTCAAGTCCTCTTTACTTTCAGCAAACAAGGTTGTGTTATCTGCATATCACAGGCTGTTAACTGGTCTTACTTCAATCCTGATGCCACATTCTTCTTCAGATAGTCCAGCTTCTCAGATTATTTGATCAGCATATAGATTGAATAAATATAGGCAAAGTATACAAACCTGATGCACACCTTTTTTATTTTAAACCACACAGTATCCCCTTGTTCTGTTAGAACAACCGCATCTTGGTCTACGTACAGGTACCGCAGGAGCACAACTAAGTGTCCTGGAATTCCCATTCTTTCCAGTGTTATCCACAATTTGTTATGATCCACACAGTCGAATGCCTTTGCATGGTCAATAAAACACAGGTAAAAACCTTTCTGGTGTTTTCTGCTTTCAGTCAGGATCCAGCTGACATCAGCAATGATATCCCTTATTCTACATCCTCTTCTGAATCTGGCTTGAATTTCTGGCAGTTTCCTATCGATGTACTGCTGCAACCATTTTTGAACTACCTTCTGCAAAATTTTACTTGTGTGTGATAGCACACTTCTTGTCCTCCAAAACCATCTACAATTCCATGTTATCGGTCATAAGGAAAAGCAAGTGACAGAGTTTATGTGTTACATATTTACGTATATGTATGTGTCTATACGTGCACACGTGCATAAAATGTCAATCCACTGTTCCTAGCAACTAGGTCATTCTGCTGGGGGTGGATTGGCATGCCATCTCTGGACAAGAGAGACTGAACACCACCTGGCTAACCTACGGTGCAACTAAGACAAATAAGGTCTTTGGTCAGGAGCAGTTTCCCAACTAGCAAGTCTTGCTTAATAGGTCTCTCCTGCTTTCCCTTAAGACTTTGTGGTCAAATTCTCTATTCAAGACATTGGTCACCCAAAGATGGCTTGTTCATAGTCCCTCCCTATAGACTTTTATGCTCTTTTGTAAAAATAAAGATACATTAGAAGAAAAACAGGAAGAAGAGAACAAAAGGGAGGCATGCCATGTATCAGAGTTGCTTGAGACACAGGAGAAGCAGTGTCACCTGCAGAGCCAGCCGTACAATGCTGGACGTATAGGTCAGCATGCCGTGTAGAATATCCAGCAGGGAAAACAGCAGGGCAGCGCCTGTCTCATTGTTGCTTTTATTGTCCACATCCAAGCACAGTGTGGCAGTTTCGGTTAACAGGTTACAGACATGACCGACGAGACCTAAGGGGAAAAATATTCATCAAATATTATAAAAAATAATGTGTGATATAAACCAAACAGAACAGGCCTTCCTGCACTATGTTCTATATGCTCAGAGCAGTCCTTGAACATTACTTTGTGCCAGATTCACTTGGGAAAGTTGTTTAAAATGTAGGGAAGATACTTGTAAAACAACCTCCCCAGATAATTTTGATGCAAGGATTCCTCAAACCACACTCAGAGAAACAATATCCTATGTGAGTGCGTTTCACAGGGTCTGAAGACTTGCTGATACTGAAGGAAAGAAAGCCTGTTACATATAAACATCCTGTCCCCAGATTCTCTGTCTGAAGGCCATGTTTCCCAGTGTGTGGATCAGAGACCATGGGTAGGCCTAGCGGTCAATTTTGTTCTTATATATTTCAAAAATTTGAAATCTAAGGTTCATGATGATTTCAAGAAAGAAGCTGAAGTTTAGAAACTGCCACAGGCTATCATTTTGTTTCTGCGAACCTCATATGAACAGTGTGGTCAGTCTTCACCAACAATGAGCTTGGTGTAGTTTGTCACAACAAATAAGTTTTCACATTTTTGGGCATATTAAGCGCTCAACTGCTAACTGAAAGGTTGGCAGATCGAATCCACTCAGCATTACCTCTGGAGTCAGCCCTGGCAATCTGCTTCCAAAAGGTCACAACCTCAAAAACACTATAGAGCAGTTCTACTCTGGACACACGGAATCACTATGAGTCAGAATCAATCAATGACAACTACCAACAACAAAAAGAATGTTCACATGTAAGTTGGAATTTTTATTGTTATAATGTAA
This sequence comes from Elephas maximus indicus, assembly GCF_024166365.1. Lineage (NCBI taxonomy): Eukaryota > Metazoa > Chordata > Mammalia > Proboscidea > Elephantidae > Elephas > Elephas maximus. The sequence continues at coordinate 45,942,588 of NC_064838.1, forward strand.
ATGTATTATGTAATAATGCAGCATTGCACCTTGAATTCCCAAAAATGAATCCTATATAAATGTGAAAATACAGCATGGAACAAAGTTGTAAATCTAAATGGTAAATGGAACTTTGAGTATCAGCAGATCTTAACTCAAAAACAGAAAAGAATCTTGAGAGGCAAGTATTTTATACAAGAACTGACTTAAAAAAAGGCATGGTAAGGAAGTCTGGCGTGTACTGAAAGCTGGAATTTACTGGACCCACAATGCAATGCAGACCCCCAGACCATCAGCTGGATGGAAAATCATCCAAACACAGCCATTATAAAGCGTTGCTACCTCTTCCAAATAATGCACACCGTCCCTTCCAGGAAACTCATCTTGTTTTCCTTTAAAAAGTGCAAAATAATGCTCTGAGTAAAACAGTAATTTTGTCGTTAAAGACAGAGGTGACACCACAATTGCAGAAGCATCATCAAAGTGGTGCTCCTTCCGGCAGAAACAGGTACAAGTCACACAAATGCCAAACCACTGCCATCGAGTCCATTCTGACTCATAGCAACTCGATAGGGCAGGGTTGAACTGCCCCATAGGGCTTCCATGGCTGTAATCTTTACGAAAGCAGCCTGCCACATCTCTCTCCCATGGGGCGTCTGGTGGGTTCGAACTGTCGACCTTTCGATTAGCAGCCAAGCAGTTTAACCACTGTGCCACCAGGGCTCCACACAAATGCCAAGAAGCTTAACCAAAAAACGAAACAACTGAGCCCCAAAGCTGAAGACAAATACAGTTGGAAGGAAGGCAGAATGAATTACTGGCAAAATTTTTCCATCAAATGACAAAGTCTGATATCACATATCATCAATGACACTTAGGGCAGAAAAGCAGTTATTACGACACGTGCATCGCACTGGCAGGCACTTCTCCGGGGACTTACAGCACATCACTCTTGTGCATGTGGTGAACCAGCACACGGCATCTGTGAGCAGCAGGTAAGAGAGAAGCACAGAAAAAACGTCGCTATTCGGTAAACACATGCTGCAAGAGAACCTGTGTCCTTTGTGGGGCTTATGGTTACTTTCTGATGCAGCAGGTAGATGGTCAAAGAGGTCTGGGGGTCAGCACTGGTGAAGTCCAGCTATGTGAACAGCTGGCTCTTTGTATGGCAGAGGGGCGCTCCTATACACCCGTTTACAAGATGGTTGAGTCAGAGCAAAAAGCTGGTGGAACTAAGTGAGTAAGTCAGAAAAGGACAAATATTGTACAATCACATTTATATGAAATATGTAGAAGAGGCAAATGGATAGAGACTAAAGTATATTCATGGTCACTAGGGGTGAGTGGCAGGGCTCATTGCTTAGGGGACATGGGGCTCCTCTTAAGTGTGAAAAAAAATTGGAAACAATTAGTGGTGATGGTTGAATAACATGATAAACATAATGAATGTCACTGAATTGCACATAGGAGTGCTGGTGATACAGTGGTTTAGCGCTCAGCTGTGAGCCAAAAGGTTTGAACCCTCCAGCTGCTCCACAGGAGAAAGACGTGGCAGTTTGCTTCTGTAAAGATTATAGCCTTGGAAACCCTATGGGACAGTTCTAATCTGTCATATAGGGTCGCTATGAGTCAGAACTGACTCAACGCCAATAGGTATTGGGTATCTTGGTCATGTATTCAGTGCTTCCTCAAAGCTTGAACTTCCATTTTACAGTGAAAATACATGTTTTTTTTTTTTTAAACTCTCTATTAGTGGTTAAGTGCTATGGCTGCTAACCAAAGGGTCAGCAGTTCGAATCCACCAGGCGCTCCTTGAAAACTCTACGGGGCAGTTCTACTCTGCCCTATAGGGTCGCTATGAGTCGGAATTGACTCGACGGCACTGGGTTCTTTTATTATTAAAGTTATGAGACAGGTCAGTAAAATGAATCCCCATCACCGCTTTAATAATTATTAATATTTTGCTAATCCTGTTTTACCTATCCCCATCTATTTCCTTTTTCTTTCAGTATTTTAAAGTAAATGCCAGACATCTTGATTCTCCTGTAAACACTTCCATATAAGTCTAGCAGATAAGGACTTTTTTTTTTATTATTAACATAGCCACAATGCTATTCCACTGCCACTTAACAAAATTAACATAATTTTTAATGTACTTGTGAACTAGTTTTCTAAGGTTGCCATTAAAAAATACCACAAACTGGGGGCGGGGCCAAGATGGCAGACTAGGTGGACGCTACCGCAGAGCGCTCTTGCAACAAAGACTCGGAAAAACAAGTGAATCGATCACATACCTAACAATCTACGAACTCTGAACAACAAACACAGATTTAGAGACGGAGAATGAACAAATACGGGGAGACAGCGATCGTTTTCAGAGCCAGGAGCCAGCGTACCAGTCAGCGGATTTTCTGGAAAAACTAGTTTCCCAGTGATGGCTCAGAGACAGCAGTCCATATCAAACCATATAAAGAAGCAGACCATGACAGCTTCTCCAACCCCCCAAACAAAAGAATCAAAATCTTTCCCAAATGAAGACACAATCCTGGAATTATCAGATACAGAATATAAAAAACTAATTTACAGAATGCTTCAAGACATCAGAAACGAAATAAGGCAAACTGCAGAAAAAGCCAAGGAACACACTGATAAAACTGTTGAAGAACTCAAAAAGATTATTCAAGAACATACTGGAAAAATTAATAAGTTGCAAGAATCCATAGAGAGACAGCATGTAGAAATCCAAAAGATTAACAATAAAATTACAGAATTAGACAACGCACTAGGAAGTCAGAGGAGCTGACTCGAGCAATTAGAATGTAGACTGGGACATCTGGAGGACCAGGGAATCCACACCAACATAGCTGAAAAAAAATCAGATAAAAGAATTAAAAAAAATGAAGAAACCCTAAGAATCATGTGGGACTCTATCAAGAAGGATAACTTGCGAGTGACTGGAGTCCCAGAACAGGGAGGGGAGACAGAAAACACAGAGAAAATAGTTGAAGAACTCCTGACAGAAAACTTCTCTGACATCATGAAAGACGAAAGGATATCTATCCAAGATGCTCATCGAACCCCATTTAAGATTGATCCAAAAAGAAAAACACCAAGACATATTATCATCAAACTTGCCAAAACCAAAGATAAACAGAAAATTTTAAAAGCAGCCAGGGAGAAAAGAAAGGTTTCCTTCAAGGGAGAATCAATAAGTTCAGACTACTCAGCAGAAACCATGCAGGCAAGAAGGGAATGGGACGACGTATACAGAGCACTGAACGAGAAAAACTGCCAACCAAGGATCATATATCCAGCAAAACTCTCTCTGAAATATGAAGGAGAAATTAAGATATTTACAGATAAACACAAGTTTAGAGAATTTGCAAAAACCAAACCAAGGCTGCAAGAAATGCTAAAGGAGATTGTTTGGTCAGATGACCAATAATATCAGGTACCAGCACAACACAAGGTCACAAAACAGAACGTCCTGATATCAACTCAAATAGGGAAAGCACAAAAACAAACAAATTAAGATTAATTCTAAAAAATAAATAAATAAATAAAATAATACACATAACAGGGAAGCATGGAAATCAATAGGTAAAAGATCACAATAATCAAAAAGAGGGACTAAATATAGGAGGCATTGAACTGCCAGATGGAGAGTGATACAAGGTGATACAGAATGATACAAGTTAGGTTTTTACTTAGAAAAATAGGGGTAAATAATAAGGTAACCACAAAAAGGAATATCAACTCCATAACTCAAAAAAAAAGCCAAGAAAAACGTAACGACTCGACTAGCATAAAGTTAAACATTATGAAAATGAGGATCTCACAATCTACTAAGAAAAACGTCTCAGCACAAAAAAGTACGTGGAAAAATGAAATGGCCAACAACACACATGAAAAGGCATCAAAATGACAGCACTAAAAACTTATTTCTCTATAATTACGCTGAATGTAAATGGACTAAATGCACCAATAAAGAGACAGAGAGTCTCGGACTGGATAAAGACACACGATCCATCTATATGCTGCCTACAAGAGACACACCTTAGACTTAGAGACACAAACAAACTAAAACTCAAAGGATGGAAAAAAATATATCAAGCAAACAATAAGCAAAAAAGAAGAGGAGTAGCAATATTAATTTCTGACAAAATAGACTTTAGACTTAAATCCACCACAAAGGATAAAGAACGACACTATATAATGATAAAAGGGACAATTGATCAGGAAGACATAACCATATTAAATATTTATGCACCCAATGACAGGGCTGCAAGATACATGAATCAAATTTTAACAGAATTGAAAAGTGAGATAGACACCTCCACATTTATAGTAGGAGACTTCAACACACCACTTTCGGAGAAGGACAGGACATCCAGTAAGAAGCTCAAGAGAGACACAGAAGACCTACTTACAACAATCAACCAACTTGACCTCATTGACTTATACAGAACTCTCCACCCAACTGCTGCAAAATATACTATTTTTTCTAGTGCACATGGAACATTCTCTAGAATAGACCACATATTAGGTCATAAAACAAATCTTTGCAGAGTCCAAAACATCGAAATATTACAAAGCATCTTCTCAGACCACAAGGCAATGAAACTAGAAATCAATAACAGAAAAACTAGGGAAAAGAAATCAAATACTTGGAAAATGAACAATACCCTCCTGAAAAAAGACTGGGTTATAGAAGACATCAAGGAGGGAATAAGGAAATTCATAGAATGCAACGAGAATGAAAATACTTCCTATCAAAACCTCTGGGACACAGCAAAAGCAGTGCTCAGAGGCCAATTTATATCGATAAATGCACACATACAAAAAGAAGAAAGAGCCAAAATCAGAGAACTGTCCCTACAACTTGAACAAATAGAAAGAGAGCAACAAAAGAATCCATCAGGCACCAGAAGAAAACAAATAATAAAAATTAGAGCTGAACTAAATGAATTAGAGAACAGAAAAACAATTGAAAGAATTAACAAAGCCAAAAGCTGGTTCTTTGAAAAAATTAATAAAATTGATAAACCATTGGCTAGACTGACTAAAGAAATACAGGAAAGGAAACAAATAACCAGAATAAGAAACGAGAAGGACCACATCACAACAGAGCCAAATGAAATTAAAAGAATCATTTCAGATTACTACGAAAAATTGTACTCTAACAAATTTGAAAACCTACAAGAAATGGATGAATTCTTGGAAAAACACTACCTACCTAAACTAACACATTCAGAAGTAGAACAACTAAATAGACCCATAACAAAAAAAGAGATTGAAACGGTAATCAAAAAACTTCCAACAAAAAAAAGTCCTGGCCCGGACGGCTTCACTGCAGAGTTCTACCAAACCTTCAGAGAAGACTTAACACCACTACTACTGAAGGTATTTCAAAGCATAGAAAAAGACGGAATACTACCCAACTCATTCTATGAAGCTACCATCTCCCTGATACCAAAACCAGGTAAAGACATTACAAAAAAAGAAAATTATAGACCTATATCCCTCATGAACATAGATGCAAAAATCCTCAACAAAATTCTAGCCAATAGAATCCAACAACACATCAAAAAAATAATTCACCACGATCAAGTGGGATTTATATCAGGTATGCAAGGCTGGTTTAATATCTGAAACACCATTAATGTAATCCAACACATAAATAAAACAAAAGATAAAAACCACATGATCTTATCAATTGATGCAGAAAAGGCATTTGACAAAGTTCAACACCCATTTATGATAAAAACTCTCACCAAAATAGGAATTGAAGGAAAATTCCTCAACATAATAAAGGGCATCTATGCAAAGACAACAGCCAATATCAGTCTAAATGGAGAGAACCTGAAAGCATTTCCCTTGAGAACTGGAACCAGGCAAGGATGCCCTTTATCACCGCTCTTATTCAACATCATACTTGAAGTCCTAGCCAGGGCAATTAGGCTAGACAAAGAAATAAAGGGTATCCGGATTGGCAAAGAGGAAGTAAAGCTATCACTATTTGCAGATGACATGATCGTATACACGGAAAACCCTAAGGAATCCTCCAGAAAACTACTGAAACTAATAGAAGAGTTTGGCAGAGTCTCAGGTTATAAAATAAACATACAAAAATCACTTGGATTCCTCTACATCAACAAAAAGAACACCGAAGAGGAAATAACCAAATCAATACCATTCACAGTAGCCCCAAGAAGATAAAATACTTAGGAATAAATCTTACCAAGGATGTAAAAGACCTATACAAAGAAAACTACAAAGCTCTACTACAAGAAATTCAAAAGGACATACTTAAGTGGAAAAACATACCCTGCTCGTGGATAGGAAGACTTAACATAGTAAAAATGTCTATTCTACCAAAAGCCATCTATACATATAATGCACTTCCGATCCAAATTCCAATGTCATATTTTAAGGGGATAGAGAAACAAATCACCAATTTCATATGGAAGGGAAAGAACCCCCGGATAAGCAAAGCATTACTGAAAAAGAAGAAGAAAGTGGGAGGCCTCACTCTACCTGATTTCAGAACCTATTATACAGCTACAGTAGTCAAAACAGCCTGGTACCGGTACAACAACAGGCACATAGACCAATGGAACAGAATGGAGAATCCAGATATAAATCCATCCATGTATGAGCAGCTGATATTTGAAAAAGGACCAGTGTCAGTTAACTGGGGAAAAGATAGTCTTTTTAACAAATGGTGCTGGCATAACTGGATATCCATTTGCAAAAAAATGAAACAGGACCCATACCTCACACCATGCACAAAAACGAACTCCAAGTGGATCAAAGACCTAAACATAAAGACTAAAACGATAAAGATCATGGAAGAAAAAATAGGGACAACCCTAGGAGCCCTAATACAGGACATAAACAGAATACAAAACATTACCAAAAATGATGAAGAGAAACCAGATAACTGGGAGCTCCTAAAAATCAAACACCTATGCTCATCTAAAGACTTCACCAAAAGAGTAAAAAGACCACCTACAGACTGGGAAAGAATTTTCAGCTATGACATCTCCGACCAGCGCCTGATCTCTAAAATCTACATGATTCTGTCAAAACTCAACCACAAAAAGACAAACAACCCAATCAAGAAGTGGGCAAAGGATATGAACACACATTTCACTAAAGAAGATATTCAGGCAGCCAACAGATACATGAGAAAATGCTCCCGATCATTAGCCATTAGAGAAATGCAAATTAAACTACGATGAGATTCCATCTCACTCAACTAGATTGGCATTAATCCAAAAAACACAAAATAATAAATGTTGGAGAGGCCGCAGAGAGATTGGAACTCTCATACACTGCTGGTGGGAATGTAAAATGGTACAACCACTTTGGAAATCTATCTGGCGTTATCTTAAACAGTTAGAAATAGAACTACCATACAATCTAGAAATCCCACTCCTTGGAATATACCCTAGAGATACAAGAGCCTTCACACAAACAGATATATGCACACCCATGTTTATTGCAGCTCTGTTTACAATAGCAAAAAGCTGGAAGCAACCAAGGTGTCCGTCAACGGATGAATGGGTAAATAAATTGTGGTATATTCACACAATGGAATACTACGCATCGATAAAGAACAGTGACGAATCTCTGAAACATTTCATAACATGGAGGAATCTGGAAGGCATTATGCTGAGCGAAATGAGTCAGAGGCAAAAAGACAAATATTGTATAAGATCACTATTATAAGATCTTGAGAAATAGAAAAAACTGAGAAGAACACACACTTTTGTGGTTACGAAGAGGGGGGGAGGGAGGGAGGGAGGGAGGGAGAGGGTTTTTTATTGATTAATCAGTAGATAAGAACTGCTTTGGGTGAAGGGAAAGACAACACTCAATACAAGGAAGGTCAGCCCAAGTGGACTGGACTAAAAGCAAAGAGGTTTCCGGGATAAAATGAATGCTTCAAAGGTCAGCGGAGCAGGGGCGGGGGTCTAGGGAACATGGTTTGAGGGGACTTCTAAGTCAATTGGCAAAATAATTCCATTATGAAAACATTCTGCATCCCACTTTGAAATGTGGCGTCTGGGGTCTTAAATGCTAACAAGTGGCCATCTAAGATGCATCAATTGGTCTCAGCCCACCTGGAGCAAAGGAAAATGAAGAACACCAAGGTCACACGACAACTAAGAGCCCAAGAGACAGAAAGGGCCACATGAACCAGAGACCTACATCATCCTGAGACCAGAAGAACTAGTTGGTGCCCGGCCACAATCGATGACTGCCCTGTCAGGGAGCACAACAGAGAACTCCTGAGGGAGCAGGAGATCAGTGGGATGCAGACCCCAAATTCTCATAAAAAGGCCATACTTAATGGTCTGACTGCAACTAGAGAGGTCCCAGCAGCAATGCTCCCCAGACCTTCTGTCGGCACAGGACAGGAACCATCCCCGAAGACAACTCATCAGACATGAAAGGGACTGGTCAGCGGCGGGGAGAGAGATGCTGATGAAGAGCGAGCTAATTAAATCAGGTGGACACTGGAGAGAGTGTTGGCAACTCTTGACTGGAGGGGGGATGGGAAGATAGAGAGAGAGGGAAGATGGCAAAATTGGCACGAAACGAGAGACTGAAAGGGCTGACTCAATAGGGGGAGAGCAAGTGGGAGAAGGGAGTAAGATGTATGTAAACTTACATGTGACAGACTGATTGGATTTGTAAATGTTCACTTGAAGCTTAATAAAAGTTAATTAAAAAAAAAAAAATACCACAAACTTAGTGGCTTATAAGACCAGAAATTTATTGTCTCACAGTTCTGGAGACTAGAAGTCCATATCAACAAGACATCAGGGCCAAGCTCTCTCTGGGGGAAGATTCCTTCCTGTCTCTCTCAGCTTCTGGTAGCCCCAGGTATCCTTGGCTTGTAGCTGCAGCGTAACTATCTTCACACACTTCCTCTGTGTCTCTGTGTCTCGTCTCCTCTTTTATAAGGACATGATTCAGACTGGAAACCAAACCAAAGCATTGCCATTGCGTTGATTCTGACTCATAACGACCCTATAGGACAGAGAAGAACTGCCTCATAGGGTTTCCAAGGAGTGGCTGGTAGATTCAAACTGCTGACCTTTTGGTCAGCAGCCGTATCTCTTAACCACTGCACCACCAGGGTTGCCAGATTGGATTAAGACCTGCTCAGCTCTAGTTACGACCTCATGTTAATTCATAACATCTACAAAGACCCTCTTTCCAAACGAGGTCACATTCAAAGGTCCAGGGGTCAGGACTTCAATGTATGTTTCTGAGGGACACAATTCAGTCCCTAACAAGTTAACAACAGCCTTATCTCAAAAAGATCTTTTTTTTTACATTAGTTTGTTTGAATCAAGGTACAAACCAGGTCCACATATTTCACCTGGTTGTAGGCTGTAAGTCTCCATTAATCTCTGTCTATGTCCGAGGCAATTTTTGATGGCATTTATTTTGAGAGAGAAATTAGAACATTTTTCCTGTAGATTTTCTCATGGTAGTCATTCCTGTTCTTTTAATTTCTGTAAACTGGTAAAAGAGACTTGATTAATTCAGGTTCAATTCTTCTGGCAATAATGCTTCATAGGCGGGGCCATGTACTTCCTGTTACACCATATCTGGAAGCAGACACCTTCTGATTGCTCCACTTGTGTGCGCGTGTGTGTTGTGTGTCAGGTGCTGTCAATTCACTTCCGACCCATAGTGACCCCGTGTGCAACAGAACAAAACACTGTCCAGTCCTGCACCATTCTCACAATTGTTGCTATGTCTGAGCTCACTGTTGCAGCTATTATGTCAATCCATTTGTTGAGGGTCTTCCTTTTTTTCACTGACCCTCTACCTAGCATGATGTCCTTCTCCAGGGACTGGTCCCTCTTGATAACATGTCCAAAGTAAGTGAGACTAAGTCTTGCCATTCTCGCTTCTGAGGAGCAATCTGGCTGTATTTTTTCCAAGACAGATTTTGTTTGTTCTTCCGACAGTCCATGCATATTCAATATTTTTCACCAACGCCATAATTCAAAGGCATCAATTCTTCATCAGTCTGCCTTATTCATTGCCTGGTTTTCGCATGCATATGAGGTGTTCGAAAACACTATGGCTTGGGGTCACGTGCACCGTACTCCCCAAAGTGACTTCTTTGCTTTTTAATACTTTAAAGAAGCTTTTGCAGCGATCTGCCTGATGTGATACGTCATTTGATTTCCTGACTGCTGCTTCCTTGGGCTTGATTGTGGATCCGAGTAAGATGAATGAAATCCTTGACAACTTCAATCTCTTCTCTTTTATCACGATGTTGCTTAATGGTCCAGCTGTGAGGATTTTTGTTTCTTTATGTTGAGGTGTAATCCATAGTGAAGGCTGTACTCTTTGATCTTCCTCAGTAAGTGCTTCAAGTCCTCTTCACTTTCAGCTAGCAAGGTTGTGTCATCTGTATATCGTACGTTGTTAATCAGTCTTCCTGATGCTGAGTTCTTCTTCATATAGTCCACTTGCAGTGATGTTAAAATAGTTCTATCAGTCCAGGGACTGTCAGCATAATCCATCCATGTTAAGGTTCCCCATAAAATCTTATCTATTAATGACCATTATCTAGTCCCATTATTTCATTAGGTATGGTGATATGGTGATTTTCAAATTCTTTCTGCATTTTTTTAGACAGTTTTCTTCTATAAAGAACCTCCCTTACCAGGTATTTGGTTATTACAAAATATTATTTGTAAAGGCAAGAAAATACTTCCTTCTGTCCCATAATTTGTCAGTTTCCAGAACGATTCTGGAGTGCTAGCAACTACTAAAGATACCCAGGTGGCAGGGAGGAGCTAGAAGCTATCAGAGGTTACTACTGTGCTCATTTTGTAGCATCATTACGAACATAATGGATTTTTAAAAAATATATTTTGGAGTTTCAATTGATTAGAATCATAATTTATCTTTTATGCTCAACTTGCCCCATCTTTGCCCACTGAGAGCCCCTTCAAGTTGTATCTCTCTCTTTTTTTTTTTTAATCTGACCCCAGTGGTCTTTGAAAGCCTCCTTGCTTCTGCTATAATATATTTCAGGTTCATCTTAACAGAATTCATGCCTCGAACTGTGCATCAGCCATTTTTCCAAGGAACTTTGGTTTCGCTTAATGGGAAACGATGTTTTAGAGACCATGGTCTACGTGGTACAGGGGCTCACTGCTACCGGGTTGTTGATTCAGTAGCGAAAAATAGAAGGTATGCATCTTTTATACAGAAAAATATTGACTTCATATAGATATTTTTATTTCAAGTTTAAGATTACATAGTTTTTACTTATACTTTGATTTTATTCTTACATCTCTTTTATCTGAAAGATCTGTATGACAAAGTACATTAACATGATTACTTATTTGCTGTATTTTGCTACGTGTGTGTGTGTGTGTTTCAGAATAACTATACCAATACTGCTACTAAATGCAGTTTAAGATTTCTTTGTGACCCCCCCCCCCCACAACACACACAGGATATATTCTTCCAGGGATGCACAGTAAAATAAGATGTTTTAAGATCACCTGAAATAATTCTTTTCTCCACGTAGTTATGCCATCAACCATGATGGCATTTGGCTGGTTATTCGTTTCAGTTGGCTTTTAATTATAAAAGATTTCACCGTATTTTTCTTTTTAATTTAATTCTGATTTTTAATTATATAAAATATTTCTATGATTCCAAAGTTAAAGTAATGAAGCAAGAATGAATGAGGCAAAGGGAATCAAAGTAGAAATTTTTGGTATGGAGGGAAAAGAAGTTAACATTCCAGTATCTTCCTACTTTTACACTTCCCCACAAATAAGTCTGGAGATGCAGAGAAAGATACTCCACCTCCAAAGAGATAGACTAAAGTTCAAGGATATTGCCAGGTTTGTTTTCTTCAGGGTGTAACCTTTCCAAGGGATTAAAACGTCAGTGGACAACAGTGTATGGCTTTTCCAGCTTCCTCTTCCACTAAGAAGCCTGATGAGAATATGACATAGCTAGAAGCCTGCAACCCTGGGAAAGGCCCATCTGTTTCTTTTCCTCCCTCCTTCTCTCTCTCACTCTATTCTGGTCCAGAGCCAGTCTAAGATGCAGTAGCTAACTGTGGCTTAAGTCACCTCTGCTCCAGACCCGTGAGCAAACGCACTGTCCCTTGCTGTGTTCTTTTCTCTTTCTATTGGTTCTTTTATGATTAATTTAAAGGTACAAAAGGGCAGTAAGACTTTTCTTGCATGAGAGCATTAAGATCCAAGACTGCAAGCTAAATCAAAAAATCAGAACCAAATCTAATGCTGTCAAGTTGATTATGACTCATAATGACCCTATAGGACAGAGGGGAACTGCCCCATAGGGTTTCCAAGGAGCGGATGGTGGATTCAAACTGCCAGCCTTCTGGTTAGTAGCCAAACGCTTAACCACTGCGCCAAATACTGAGACAAATATACAGGGAAGGCCACAGTCAACTTGGTTTCCAGATCAGCAGGTGGACCTAATATACAAAGTGTGACCAAAAGGAACTCTCTACGTGGACAACATAACAAAAAGGGTTTCTCTGCCTTGCTTTCCTGTCACATCCCTCAGAGATGCTATGTAAAGGCATCCGGGATAACATTCTAGTACTCCACAGTTCTCTGGTCAAATGCCATCTAGTAATTTTTTAAAATGTCATTTCAACATCTCTAAAAGAAATCAAAAGTCATTAAGTCAAAGAACCCAAGAATTATTTTACATTAATTATAACTAATTCATAAAAAAAAAAAGGTCCAAGAATCATTTTGTATCAGTTATAAGCAAATCTCTAAAGGAGTGATCCCATAAGTTATTTTCAAGTGTTTAATGTTCTAGGAATATTAATGTGCATGAGCTGTCCCCAGCTCAGGTCACTGTGTCCTTATTATATTATTACTTTGTCAAGATCTGTTGGCTTAGAGAGCTAGTGAAAGAGTACACTTTGAACTTGTAGACTTTTCCAAGTACTTTATATCATTAATGATTTGAATACAACACATTAAATCCAAATGCAACCTTCCTAAATAGGGGCTTCCTTCTTCCACTCCTGGATAATTTTACATCTACATCATGCAGGCATGTGGTCATTTCCACTAGGTTACATTAAAGTTGACCTAAACAGACAACTGAGAAAAGGAGTATAAAGTGCTACATCTGTAAAATTCAAGGTAGGGAAAATTATTCTTTCCCAAACTGATCAATCCTCAACCACCAAAACCAGAAGTGGCATCAAATCAGTTGTGCTAAAAATCTGCCTTTAAATAGGAAAACCTGGAGAGTGAATTTGGCAATGTCTGTCTTGGACCCATTGACCAGGTAAATGGAGGTATCTATAAACTGTGGTGTTCAAAGCCTCAGCATCCAAACACACTCAACCTCTTCTGCCCAGTGGTTTGTAAGCATTTCACACAGAAATGACCCCCTATGAAAATATGTCCAAACATCTCTGAGGTAAAAAAATGTCTGAACCATTTCAGCACAGGTTTTTGCCTACATTGTTCCAGTCCCATTAAGCATGTGTCCGCCACACTCAAGTTGGCACTGGAGCTGCGTGAGGTTATGCGTGTCTACACTCATGTTTGGTACCAGGCCACCATCTTTTCCAAGCCTTGATCCTCCTTGCGTGTCTATGCTCCATCTGGCTTGATCCTTTGACTTGCACTCTTTTCATCTAAAGAAGAGAGGGTAAGGGGCGCTTCACCCTCACACTTCCCAAGCACTGGGGGTCTATGGGAGTTTGGTCTTCCCTAGTCAGGGGAGGACCTTAAACAGGTTTAGCTTGAGGAGTATGACCAGCTAATTCACATTTCTGTGCTCGCTAAGTAAAACAAGCCAGCAAACCTGTAGTCTGCATGAACCCCACGGATTCCAGACTGGGGGCCACTTAAACATGGCAGAGCTAATGTTGTAATCAGTTTTTTCCTCCCAAAACCTGATGAGACTCCATATTCAGAGCCCTTACTTTGAATTATGTTCCTAAGAAAACTTTGTACACGAGAGTATCTTAAAAACAAACTTGCCCATCCCCCGTCTGACCCCTCAATGATACCTGGATCCTCTAATTAATTAGCACATGAATCATTTAAGCACTTAGTTCTACAGAAAGAGAACACTGTATTGAATGATTCCAAGTCTATAGTTTATTCTGGTCACTTGGCCTAGAGGTGCAATACCCTTTTCTGGTTTAAACAGAGGTCCTGAATTTTGGCGACATGTAAACTTACTTCTAAAAAAAAAAAAACTTACTTCTATGTGGCCAAAAAGAGGCCTAGGTTGCATACTTAAGAAGTAAAAGTTTTGTATAGAACTAACTCAATTAGGAAATTTCTAAAAGGAGAAACTTAATGTTTAAGGGATTATGCACTACAGATTACTGTACTTTGATTACCCAGAGATAGTTACAGCAGCTTCAGATTGATTGAAACAAATATATCTGCAAGAAAATTTTTGCGAGAATCTATAAAAAAGGTAGTGAATGCTGATTTCACACTCGAAACTTAAGATACAATATTGTTTATGACTAATTCAAATATGTAAATTTTATGTATTAACTTAAAGGTACATAGCTTTACTTTTCAAGTTCTACCAGGGAATGGAGGACGGATACATGGATCGATCGTGTATTAGCAATGTCCAGGAAAGCACTGGGAAGGGGGGGTGGGGTGGCAGGGAAGGAAACCCTCTCAGGAGGGAGATGGTCCCTCCACAGAGACACAGCCCAAGGTCTGCCTGAATAGCCCTGAAACCTGTGTCTAACTTGGTTCTCATTTTGATTTAGCACTTGCTGAAATAAGAAGGGGATATTTTGAGCTGAGCGCTGAGCCAGAACATACCCTCTTGAGCCCCACGTCCCAGAAAATCCTCGGTCCTTCCTTTTCGTCCTCCTGTCATCCCTCTCTGAGATGGTAGGTAAACATCCCAAAAAACCTGCATCATTCATTCATTCACTGGTTCATTTGTAATACACTGAGCATTTATAACGTAAACTTCACAGCGTTGGACACCAAGGTAGCTACGACAAACTCGAGGAACGGTCTCTTCCTTTTGGGGCCACACAGAGATATGTACATGTGAAACAGATGACAGAATAAAATGCCAGCTTGGTGTGACTGCTCGGAGGAGACGATGCTGAATGAGAGGGCAGGGAAAGTATTGGGACCGAAGGACTTGAGGTGGACTTCGTAGAACATCAGGATTTGGACAGGCAGAAAGGAAGAAGAGCACACTGGGTCTGTACAAAAAAACCTCAGAAAAATTTGCAGTTGGGATTTGAATGTTTGTATTCAAGCAATTGTGTGAAGACTAGAATATAGAACCCATGAAGGAGAGCAGAAGCTGCTCGGGTAGAGAGAGGCTTTGGTCAGATTCCTAAGGCTCCTATGAAAGACTGTAGATTTTATCCTGTAGGCAACATAAAGTGGTAAAGATTTCTCCCATTTATTTCTTATAAGAAAAGCCATATATGCTTGTTATGGAGTCCTGGTGGCTAGTGGTTAAGAACTCGGCTGCTAACCAAAAAGTCAGTGGTTCAAATCCATCGGCCACTCCTTGGAAACCCTATGGGTCAGTTCTACTCTGTCCTACAGGATCACTATGAGACGGAATCAACTCGACAGAACGAGTATGGTTTTTTGGGTTTTATGCTCGTTATAGACAAATATCAATTTTTCATTTTCTTATTATGCTCTGTAAAAATTCACATAACTATATGTATTTGTATGTAAAATGTATGACACAGACAACAAAAGTTTACTGGCATCCCATTTTCCATGGATTTTTTTGTGTATTTTCTCCAGATACATGAAATACATGTAAATATATACACATATATATGGATGGAATACTTCCTTTTTTAATTTTTGGTGAAAACATACACTACAAAACATATACCCATTCCACAATTTTTACCTGTATAGTTCAATGACCATGCTTACGTACTGCATATTATGTCAACATTCTCACTCTCTCTGCCCATACTGTGTGACTTCACCACTGTTAACGTAGACTCTCTGTCCCTTAAAGCTCTCATCCAAGCTTTAGAGTTACTACTGTCGATTTGAACTCATGTAGGTAATTCTTTAAAAGAGCACAATGCTCAAGGCAAACATTATTAACAAGCTCAAGGCAAACATTAATAACTGAGCTAAGCTATAGTTTAAGGATGACTTCATGGCATAGTTTTGGTTCAAGATTTAAAAGTTGTTTCCAGGAAACAGATGTAGGGGTTCTTCTAGTCTCATTGTGTCCATTAAGTCTGATTTCCACGAGAATTTTAAGTTCTGTTTCACAATTTTCCTCCTTTTGATCAGAATCTAGTGGGTCACTGATCAAAACGTTTAGTAATGGTGGCCAGGAACCATCCATTCCTTCTGGTCTCATGGCAAAGAAGATAGTAGTTCATGGAGGCAATTAGACCCACATTCTATTTCCTTCTCTGATTCCTGGGTCTACTTTTTCCTCTGTTGGTCCATTAGAATAGAAACTAATTGTTGTATCTTGGGTGCCTGCTCACAAGTTTTAAAGCTCCAGACACTACTCACTGAACTAGGAGGTAGAAAAGAAACTGAAAACAGTATTAGGTCAACTGACTGAACAGATTCATAAAACCATGACCCTAAACCTTTGAACCTAAGTAGTATCAGCAGCTGCAGACTCATCCCTTCTTTTTTTTTTGGCTGCTGTTTCTGTTGTAAAATTATATACTACATTCTATTTGCCATTTTGCCTTTTTTCCCCTAGTGTACAGTTTAGTGGTATCAGTTACAATAGTCAAGTTGTGTAACCATTACCCTTAGTCAATGCCAATATTCCCATTACCATAGACAAAAATTTACTACTTCCCAAAGAATGATTCTCCCTGTTCCTTCCCGCTCCAGCCCCTGGTAACCACTAGTAACCATTGTTTTTTAATACATTCACCTAATCTTGTGATTTCATGTAAGTGAAGTCATACAATATTTGTCCTTTTGTGATAGACTTATTTCACTCAACATAATTTCTTCAAGGTTCATCCATGTTGTAGCATGCATCAGGGCTTCATTCTTCTTTAAGGCTGAGTAGTACTCCATAGTACATAAGTACATTTTGTCTATCCATTCATCTGCTGATGGGGACTTGGGTTGTTTTCAACTTTTTGCTACTGTGAATAATGCTGCCATGAACATCGGTGCACATATGTATGTTCATGTCACTACTTTTAGGTCCCTAGGGTATATTCCTTGGAGAACATCCTTTTTTTTACCAAAGAATATATTAGAGAAACCTGACTGCATTACGTATATATATTGTGCTAGTTCATTCTTTTAAATAACTGCATAGTGTCTCATTTTAAAAACAAAATTCCATAATACATTTAACCAACTGCTAGAAAGAGAAAGTGTGATGTCTGGGTATCACATCGTTCTCACGCAGCAGCCACTCTGTACAAGGTGACTTTGTCTCCCAGCTACAGCCAGCTGCTTCCTTCCCCGGAGGTTTCAGAAACTGGGCAGCGAAGAAGAGACTAGCATCTCTTTGAGGAATGTGTTTTAACACTTGAAACTTGGGAGCGCCAGTGCTGATGTACCACCTCCAAGATGAAGGAGCAACAAAGCTGAGCTATAACAGGAATGAAAAAGAAAGTGATATACAGAGAAAAGAAAACATGAGGGTAGAGGATTCAAGGGTCCCCGCTCAGGCCCCTGGTTCCAGCTCTTCTTGGGGCCCAGGTTCTAGTCTTGAGTTCCATCAGACATCCTCTCACTTGCAAGATATTCTCCTTTTTGCTTGGCTAGTTTGAGTTATGTTTCTGATACAAACAGATAAGAACCTAACCAAGACAGCAAATTGGGAGTGCTTTCATTTATTTGCAGTGAAACCTGTAAGAGCTAGAATTCGCATAGACTGCCTTGTTTTTCTGAGTCTTGCAAGTTTTCTGCCTTTGACAGGGTACAGTCTTGCCACTTTTCTATCGTTCATTTTAGTGGTAAATATTCTATTCAGTTTTCCTTCTCTGACAGGTTTCCACCTTACCCAGGTTCCTTCCAGCTTTCCAGGTTTGCTGTATATCTTCTTTTAATGGAATAGACTAGCTTCTCCCAGTTGCCAAGTTTCCAGTTACTTAAAAACAAAACTCATTGTCGTTGAGTGGATTCTGACTCATACCAGCCCTACAGGATGGAGTGTGACTGCCCCATAGGGTTTCCATGGCTGTATTCTTTATAAAGGAAACCCTGGTGGTGTAGTAGTTAAGAGCCATAGCTGCTAACCAAGAGGTCAGCAGTTCAAACCCACCAGCCACTCCTTGGAAACCCTATGGGACAGTTCTACTCTGTCCTATCAGGTCACTATGAGTCGGGATCAATTTGGCAGCAACAGGTTTAATCTTTACGAAAGCAGAAAGCCACGTCTTTCTTCCACAGAGCTGCTAGTGAGTTCAAACCACAACCTTTCAGTCAGCAGCTCAGTGCTTAGCCATTGCACCACAAGGGCTCCTTTCAAGATACTTAGCGATCTTCAAAACATCCTTTGTTGACTCCAAGCATTATTTTCCCTCCTTCCTTTCCTCTCTTGATATGCATTTATATTTTTCCTTTTTAATCAGAGTCAGAAGTTAAACGGTTCCAGGCCACCTTCCTCTCTCTGGAACCAATCACTTCTACTTCTTTCACTTGATTATTTTATTATTTACCTCCATTTTTTAAAATAGTATGCTTGCCAGAAAGATTCAATCAACAGATAAATAAACAAATGAACTGTGGTACATACACACAATGGAGTATTACACAACGATAAAGAACAACGATGAATCTGTGAAGCATCTCAACATGGATGCATCTGGAGGACGTCATGCTGAGTGAAATAAGTCAATCACAAAAGGACAAATATTGTATGAGACCACTACTATAAAACTCATGAAAAGGTTTACACACAAAAAAGAAACAATCTTTGATGGTTAGGAGGGAGGGGAGGGATGGGGGTGGAAAACACTTGATAGACAATAGGTAAGCAGAGACTTTGGTGAAGGGTAAGACAGTACACAATACTGGGAAGCTAGCACAGCTTGTACAAGGCAAGGTCATGATAGCTCCACAGATGCATCCAAACTCCCTCAGGAACCGAATTGCTGGGCTGAGGGCTGTGGGGACCATGATCTCGGGGAATATCTAGCTCAATTGGCATAACATAGTTTATAAAGAATATGTTCTACATTCTACTTTGGTGAGTAGCGTCTGGGGTCTTAAAAGCCTGTAAGCGGCCATCTAGGATACTCCACTGGGCTCACCACTTCGGGAGCACGGAATAATGAAGAAAACTAAAAATACAAGGGAAAGATTAGTCCAAAGGACTAATGTACCACATCTACCACGGCCTCTACCAGACTGAGTCCAGTGCAACGAGACGGTGCCCAGCTACCACCACTGACTGCTCTGACAGGCATCACAATAGAGGGTCCCAGACAGAGCTGGAGAAAAATGGAGAACAAAATTCTAAATCAAAAAGAAAGATCAGACTTGTGGGCCTGACAGAGACTGGAGAAACCCTGAGAGTATGGCCCCTAACACCCTTTCAGCTCAGTAATGAAGTCACTCCTGAGGTTCACCCTTTAGCCAAAGACTAAACAGACCCACGGAACAAAACAACACTAAAAGGGCGCACCAGCCCTGGGGCAGGGACTGGCAGGCAGGAGGGAACAGGAAAGCTGGGAATAGGGAACCCAGGGTTGAGAAGGGAGAGTGTTGACATGTTGTTGGGTTGTTAACCGATGTCATAGAACAATGTACGCACTAACTCTTTGATGAGAAACTGTTCTGTAAACCTTCATCTAAAGTACAATTAAAAAAAAAAAAAGCATGCTTGCATTGCTACTGCCAGATTTTTTAGTTTTCGGCAATCTAAGGATTCACTCTCTTGCCCCCTCTCGCCCAACATGCACATACATCCCATTCACCATCATCCCTCTTTGGTTAGCTCTTACTTGAAAAAAAGGATATTTTAATTGAGGTGAAACTCACACAACATACAATGAACCATTTTAAAGTGTACGGTTAAGCAGTATGTGCGCACAACTTGGTGGTATTTAGTGTATTCACAACGCAGTCCCGCCACTAGCTCTTTACAGTTTCAAAATTTGTCATCACCCCATAAAAATACTCTGTACCCAGTAAGTGATCACTTCCCTTTGTCCTCTTTCCCCACCCCCTGGTAACCTCTGATCTGTTTTCTGTCTCTCCGAATTTACCTATTCTAGATATTTCATAAAAGTGGAATCATAGGATATGTAGTCTTTTGCCCTTTTGCACCTGGCTTCTTTCGCTTAGGATAATTTTTTTTCAAGGTTTATCCAAGTTGTGACATGTTCAAAGCACCGACCTTTTGGTTAGTAGCTGAGCCCTTTAACCACTGCACCACAAGGGCTCCTTCCACTCCCAATCTATCACATCAAGTGCCACTGAGTCAGTTCTCACACATAGCTACCCTGTGTACAATAGAATAAAATACTGCCTCGTCCTATGCCATTCTCACAATTGTTGTTATGCTTGAGCCCATCGTTGCAGCCACTGTCAATCCATCTTGTTGAGGGTCTTCCTCTTTTCCACCGACCCTGTAATTTACCAAGCATGACGTCCTCTGTTTCTTTTTATGCTTGCGTAATACTCCATTGAGTATATATACCACAATTTCTTTATCCACTTATCCATTAAGGACATTAGAACTGTTTCTATCTTTTGGCTATAAACATTTATGTACGAGTTTCCGTGTGAACGTATGTTTTCATTTCTCTTGGACATATACCTAAGAGTGGATGGGTCATATGGCAATTCTAAGAAGTCCTGTTGACACAACAGTTAAGCACTCTGTTGTTAACAGAAAGGCTGGTGGTTCAAACCCACCCAGTGGCTCCAAGGTAGAAAGACCTGGCGATCTGCTTCTGGAAAGACTGTAGTCAAGAAAACCCTACGGGGCAGTTCTACTCTCTCAGGTATGGTCACTCTGAGGTGGAATCGACTCAGTTTTCCACAGTGCCTGCACTATACATATTTTACATTCCTACCAGCAACCCTTGCAAACACTTACTATTTTTCCGTTTTCTTGATTAACGCCATCCCAGTGGGTATGAAGTGGTGTCTCACTGTGGTTCGCTTTCCTTAATGACCATTTCATGTGCTTATGGATCATTTGTATATACCTTCTCTAGAGAAATGTCTATTCAAGTCTTTTGCCCATTTTTTAATTGAGTTCATTGTCTTTTTGTTGTTGAGTTGCAAGAGTTCCTTACATCTTCTGGGTATTAAACCCTTATTAGACATATGACTGGTAAAGGTTTCCTCCTATTTCATAGGTTGTCTTTTTCACATTCTTAATAATGCCCTTTGATGTGCAAAAGTTTTAAATTTTCATGAAATCCAATTTATCTATTTTTTTCTTTTGCTCTTACTTTCTTGCTTGTGCTTTGAGTGTAAAGTCTAAGAATCCATAGCCAAAGGCTGAGGTCATGAAGCTCTTTTCTTCCATGAGTTTTATAGCTTTAGCTGTTATATTTAGGTTGTTGATCCATGTTGAGTTAATTTTTGTACATGGACTCAGATAGGTGTCCAGCATCATTATTTTGCATGAGGTTATCCAGTTGCCTCATATCTCTTACTTTTAATCAGATTGATATTTAGCAATTATACTGCTGTGACTTATGAAACTATTCCCAATTAAATACTGTAGAAAACTATGATTATTTTTTCTTTCCTGAACAATTTTTTTTTTCCCACAAAGTTAATACTTTAGAAGACTTAACTTTTATTTTAATGGTGTTTTGGGAATATGGTAGGCTGAAAAATATTCCCTCCCCTTCAATATATCCAAGTCCTTCTCTCTAGAATGTATAAATGTTACTGTATACGGCAAAAGGGACTCCTGTTGTTGTTGTTAAGTGCTTTTGAGTCGGTTCTGACCCATAGTGACCCTACGTACCACAGGAGGAAATACTGCCAGGTCCTGTGCCCATACTCACAACCATTGTCGCTGCCACTGTCAATCCATCTCGTTGCGGGTCTTCCTCTTTTCCGCTGACCCTGTGCTTTACCAAGCATGATGTCCTTCTCCAACAACTGATCCCTCCTAACAACATGTCAAAAGTATGTAAGACCCAGTCTCGCCGTCCTTGCTTCTAAGGAGCATTCTGGTTGTACTTCTTCCAAGACAGATTTGTTCATTCTTTTGGCAGTCCATGATACATTTAATATTCTTCACTAACACCACAATTCAAAGGTGTCAATTCTTCTTTGGTCTTCCTTATTCATTGTCCAGCTTTCGCATGCATATGACATAATTGAAAATACCATGACTTGGGTTGCTTTTCAACAGTTTAAAGAGGTCCGTTGTAGCAGATTTGCCCAATGCAACGCATCTTTTGATTTCTTGACTGCTGTTTCCATCGTTGATTGTGGATGCAAGTAAAATGGAATCTTTGACAGCTTCAAAAGAGACTTTTGTAGATGTGATTAAGTTAAGAATCTTGAGATGGGAGATTATCCTGGATTATCTGGGTATACCTGATGTAATCACAAGGGTCCTTATACAATGAAGTCACGGAATCTGAGTGAACAGTAGGAGATTAATTATGGAAGTAAGAGGTTTGAGTAATGCAAGGTGGTTGTTGTTGTTAGTTGCCATTGAGTCAGCTCTGACTCATGGCAACCTTATATACGACAGAACAAAACTTTGCCTGGTCCTGTTCCACCTTCATGATAGTTGGTATGTTTGAGTCTATTATTGTGGCTACTGTGTCAATTCATATCATTAAGAGCATCCCTCATTTTCACTGACCTTCTATTTTAACAACCATGGTGTCCTTTTCTAGTAATTGGTCTTCCCTGATGACACATCCAAAGTAACCACGACACAGTTTCATCATCCTCACTTCTAAGTAGCATTCTGGTTGTATTTCTTCTAAGATTGATTTGTCCATTCTTCTGGCAAAAAAAAAAAACCTACTGCCATCAAGTTGATTCCGATTCATAGTGACCCCATAGGACAGAGTAGAACTGCTGCAAACCACAAGGAGTGCCTGAGGGATTTGAACTGCAATCTTTTGGTTAGCACCATAGCTCTTAACCACTATACCACCAGGGTTTCCATCCTTCTGGCAGTCCATGGTATATTCAATATTCTTTGCCAACACTGCAATTCAAATGCATCATTTCTTCTGTCTTCTTTGTTCGCTGTTCAGCTTTCACATGCATATGAGGCCAAGGAAAAGACCATGGCTTGGGTCAGCCACATCTTCATCATCCAAGTAACATCTTTGCTTCTTAAAACTTTAAGGAGGTCTTTTGCAGCAGATTTTTACAATGCAATACGTCACTTGATTTTTTGACTGCTGCTTCCATGGATGCTGACTATTGATGCAAGTAGAATAAAATTCTTGAAAATTTCAATTTCTTTTTCCACACTCAACTTTACCAAGACTTAATTTCCTCATTTGAAAATGAAGGAGCACCACGTAACCTTAGAAATGTCTTTTAGCGCTAATATTTTATAAGTCAGAATGTGGTAAATGAATCTATTATATATCTTTAAATCAATACTGTACATGGAAAATTATTCCCATATGCTTTCACTAAAAATGTATCATAACAAATTATGACTACTATTTATAAATCAATATTCTAAACCTAAAAATTAGACATCAGAATAAGCCAGTGCAGGGAAACAGTAATAATAGCAAAAACTTATATGCCTCTACCCATGTGCCAGATATTATTCTAGGTGCCTTATATTCTAACTGATATTCTCTTAACAACTCCATTACACAGATGATATAACTGAGGCTCAAGGAGGTAAGTTTTCCAATGTCATCTGGCTTCATGATCTGTGTTACTACCTCTTAATGTAGGCTGCTTCACTGTACCTGACATGACTGAAAATGGAAAAGAAGGCAAATAAGACTATTTATCACAGGTCTAATGTGTGAATATAAAAAAAGATAGATTCTTTAAAAATATGTAATTAGAAACAGAAAAGGATAAGAAAGGTAAGGGGGAAGGGCTTCACAAAGAGTAGCGCTTTTACCACAAGAAAAATGTGAAGGGCTAAAATATAAGTAAATAAAAAGAAGAGATAGAAAATTGTCATGGTACCAAGGTGTTCTACCTTAAAATAAATCTGCTTCATTAAAACCTTATTTTGCAAAAGTTATTTTAGCATTTGTACACAGCAGGTCTATTATCCCATGACAATCTTCTACTTCAGTGGCATCTTTCTGCATTTGTTAATTAACAGGTGCCACTCACAGAGTGAGCCCGTTCTAGCTAATGGTGCAGGGGATACAGTGCAATATTATATATTCAACACCAGTGCTGTCAGGTAAATGACAACAATCAGCAGGGAACACATTTCATTTTCAGTTTCTGGCAGAGAAATAAATATAAGTTAGGAAGAATCTGATATGCAGCTTTTACATATCAAATTTCTGGAATATTTGAAGTCACAATGGAAATCAATGCAAGGTATAAAAGGACTTCTAAATGCTTAAATATGAATGCAAAGAATGATGCTAGCAGAAATTAGCTTAGCTTAGAGAACAACAAATGAGGAGTCATGGGGAAAAACAGAAGACCACAATATTGATTTCATATCTCCTTGCACTTGACCTCTCAATGGCTTTTAGCACATTTGACTTTTTACATGTGGTACCTTCCCTTGGCTTGGATGACACTGCTTGGTCACTCATTCCTTATAAGTTTCTTGGCGCTCTCTGTCCATTCCCCAAAATCAAGTGTGTGTGCTTACCTAATGAAAGTCCACAAGCCTTAAAACAAAACAAGCAAAACACCGGTAGCCATTGAGTCAATTCTGACTCACAGCAACCCTACATGACAGAGTAGAACTGCCCCATACGGTTTCCAAGGCTGTAATCTCTACAGAACCAGATTGCTACATCTTTTTCCCAGAGTGCCTTGTGGGTTCAAACTGCCGACCCTTCTGTTAGCAGCCCAGTACTTTACCGCTGCGCCACCAGGACTCCTTTGATAGGTACTACTACACTATAAAATTCCACAAGAGCAGGACACGTTTATTTGGTTATTTCTATATAATCTGAGCCTAGCACACTGCCTGGCTCATAGTAGGTGCTCAAGAAACATGTGTTGAGTAACTGATACTACAACATGACTAAAGAGGGGTTTGTTTTAGAAATTGATAAGTAACTAATCATTAAAAATAGCAGACCCTAACTAGATTCAGTAACTAGCAGACAAGAGTCATCTTAGGTGAAGGGAAGGACAACACACAATACAGAGTAAGTCAGCACATCTGGACTAAACCAAAAGCTAAAAAAGTTCCCTGAACACAAACAAACACTTCCAGAGACAAAGTAGCTGGGGCTGGGGCCTGGGGACCATGGTTTTGGGGGACATCCAGGTCAAGTGGCATAACATAGTTTATTAAGAAAATGGTCTGCATTCCACTCTGGTGAGTGGCGTCTGGGTCTTAAAAGCTTGCGAGCAGCCATCTAAAATGCATCAATTGGTCCCAACCTACTTGGAGCAAAGGAGAATGAAGAACACCAAAGACACAAGGAAAATATTAGTCCAAGAGACAAAAAGGGGAACATAAACCAAAGACTCCATTAGCCTAAGACCATAAGAACTAAATGGTGCCTGGCTATTACCAATGATTGCCCTGACAGGGAACACAACAGAGAGTCCCTGACGGAGCAGGAGAAAAGTAGGCTGTAGAACTCAAATTCTAGTAAAAAGGCCAGACTTAATGGTCTGACTGAGACTAGAGGAACTCCCGAAGCTATGGTCCCTGAACTCTCTGTTAACCCAGAACTAAAACCGTTCCTGAAGCCCACTGTTCAGACAAAGATTAGACTGGGCTATAAAACATAAAGTAACACTTGTACTTAGTTCAAGCAGATACACGTGACAAATGGGCAGCTCCTTCCTGTCCAGAGGTGGAATGAAAAGGCAGGAAAGGACAGGAGCTGGTTGAATGGACACAAGAAACCCAGGGTGGAAAGAGGGAGGGTGCTGTCACATAGTAGGGACTGCAACTGATGTCACATAACAATCTGTGTATAAATTTTTGTATGAGAAATTGACTTGAGCTGTAAACTTTTTAAAGTGCAGTTTAAAAAATTAATAAAAAATAAAGAAGGAAGACCCATTAATGAATATTATACTTAACAGTATGGGGAAATAAATAAAGACCTCCCAAATGAAAACAAGCAGAGGCTATTTATTCAGAGTTTGTTCGAGCAAGGGAGTCACCATCATCACTTGCATTTGGTGGAGACTTGAAGGCAAGCAGAGTGTGAGAAAGATTTGTACTGAAAAAAGGGGAAGGCATTAGGTATGCACTGATTGGAGGCCAACCAGTGGTTTGTAAGAGCTCTTTATTTATTAGGGACATTAATACATTTTCTATAACCATGGGGAGAAATGCTTGAGTTTAACTTTGTTGGTTGAGTCCTTTGCCATGTGTATTTCTAAACATCTGTATTGTCAAATCCATCAGTGTTTTCTGTTATGCTTTCTGTTAACCTTTCCCACTTGAGGATTTGTTTTTATATTTAAAGCTTCAACAGGGCTGGGATTTACTTTTATGAATCCTGTGAAGTAAAGGCATTTAATCCATCGTCATTGAGTCGATTCCGACTCATAGCGACCCTATAGGACAGAGTAGAACTGCCCCATAGTGTTTCCAAGGAATGGCTGGTGGATTCGAACAGCCGGCCTTTCAGTTAGCAGCCAAGAGTCGGAACTGACTCAACTGCAATTTTTTTTTTTTTTTAATAAGGATTTACTCTTAATTTTGTATTAAAGGTTAAGGCAATTATATCAGTGCTATTTACTTCTCCTGGAATTCTTGAAATTTACAGTATTCATATCCCTGTTTGTAGAGTTCCTACATACACCAAATTTTTATTATTTTTTTATAGTTTCATTCTCCATTTTGCCCCATCTGTAGAGCTTTTAATATCTATGTCAGAATCACAATATTTTAGTTACTGTGGTGTTAGAGTTATTTTGGTATTTGTTAGGGCATATACTTTTTTTTTAATAGAAAAAAAATTTTTTTTAATACTTACTCTTTATTCTCTTTTTTAAAAAAAATAACTTATTCATCCTTCCAAATGAACTTTAAAATCAAGTTATGTTCACCAAAAATTCCAATAAGATATTGACCACTAATATTAATTATATGCCAATTTGGATAGAATTGGTATGTTCACAATATTGAGGGCTTCCACTGAAAATCCTCTCTTTCCATTTATTTGGGTCTTCGTTTACATCTTTTTACAAAGTTTTAATAGTTTGTTTTCACATAGCTCTGACACTTCTGATCAAATTTATTCCTAAGCAGTTTTGTAGTTTTAGTTGCTGTTATGAAAGGGATTTTTTATTATGCATTTCAACTGGATGTTGTTAGTATTATGGGAAACCATTGACTTTCACACATTGATTGGTAACAGCAGTTTTTAGTTTCTTGTTTCTTCTAGGTTCAGAATCACATCATCTACTAATAATGATAATTTTCACCCTTTGTTTCTGATAATTTTGACTTATTTCCTTTCTTCATTGCCTTGGCTAGATTATCCAATACAGTGTTAAATAAAAATTGTCAGAGTAGGCATCCTTTTCTTGTTCCTCAATTTAATATATATGCTTCTAGTGTTTCATTTCAGAGATTGAGTATACAAATGGAAAAAGGCCAAACCATATACAAAAACAGAATTCTGACCCACAGCCCTGCAGCAACCAATCCAGGAGGCCAAACCACAACCCCTGCAGCTATCAGCCCAAATCGGTCAGGGCTCGGTTAGTGACTGCCAGTTTTCAATTTTCTGTTCCTGCTTCCAACTTAGGGCCAACCAGGGAAAGCCAAATATGCTCCCCAACCAATTACACAGGAAGGCATGCTTCTAGTTAGCGTGTTATGAGTAAGCATAACAATGAGAAATGCTACATGGCCTGAAACTTAAAATTCTGCTAGCAATAAGCAAGGCTTCTGTTCAGGATTCAGTGTGAGTTTCTGTAACACCAAGTGAAACTCTTATTCCATTCTGACATGTGGTGAGATTTGTTCCACTCTGAATGAAGTTTCAAATGTCTTAGATATGAGAAAGCTCGATACCAAGAAAAGGCACTACTTGGTAGTTTGTGGGGCATTAAAGCACTGGCTTTGCCTGCCTAACCGGGATGGCTTTGACACAAGGGCATAATGTGAAAATCAGAGACACAGAAAATTGTATAATCCAATCATCCTTTCTGGTGGTCTCAGAGTAAGGGAGGTCTCATTCCTTTTCGGGAACATCCCTCTTGGGCTCCATCCCAGGCCCCTCTGTCTTCTCCTTCTCTGCTTCCACGTAAGTTTCCTTCATGCCTACCTTTCATCTTTCTTTTTCATACGCCAATTTCTCAATTCTTATGGAAACCTTCAACTGGCCTTGGTGCCCTCTGACAATACCATGCTATTTCTCCCCTTTCTTTTACAGATAATGTAAACACATTTGTTTCCTATTTTGTCCTCTATTAAAGTCATGATTAGAACTTTCAAAAGGTACTTTACTAACAAACACTTCAGCATTCACAATTGCTGGATGAGTTCTCACTGCCACGCTGGGCTCTCTGTTGAGTGTCACCAGCTGGATGGAATGGGATGGTAGTGGGATCTTTTTGAAGACTGGGAACACCTAGAAGGCAGGGTGTGATGTAACTCAGGCTTTCATTCTCTTGCTTGGCCCAGGGCCCCACAGTCAGGGTATGGATCTCCTCAGATAATGGAGCCAAACCTACTAACAATCCGATGAGCCAAGGGGCAGCACCATCCCTTCCTAGCACAGTTTCTTTTCCTCCTGACCCCACTGAGGTAGAAATGGATGCTTTCCCCTAAGGTTTAGGTCCTCTGGCACTACACGCAAAGTTCTGCTTTTCAGCCAAGGAAATGCATCTGCTCTGTTGCTATGTTTCCAAGGCTGTCGCCACTATACACCCTGAAGTCTAGTACGTGCACGTTCTACTATGGATGAGTTACTCAACTCAGCCTACTCTAGGAAGATAGTCTCTCATATGTCACCTTCCACCAATCTTGGCTACCAAAATTCTAGTCATTAAGATTATAAACATAAAACCACACAGTACTAATATTAATACACACTGGGTTTGATTAGGATTATCCTTGCATGTGAATTCTTTCACTTTCCCGACTTTGATAATTAATCTGATTCAGAAACCAGGACTTACAAACCCACGTCTTCAGAAATAGGTCAAAGTCATGATGAAGCTTCCTGCCTCTGTGATTTAAAGCCTTGGGGCCATTGTAGTCTCCTCCCTTAACCTAAATTCCCGTTACTCAGTCCTGGCCGTGCACCTTTTGCCACGTTTCTGGAATGACTGCACGCTACACCAGTTCCTTTCCTGCTCCAGGTCTAACTTTTATCACCACATATCCAAACTTACTGTCTTAGCCTCCTGACAGTTCACCCTGCCTTAAATTTCTATCCCATGAACAGGGCAACCTAATCTTGCTCAGCATTACTGCTGTAATGTTCCTCGCTGCTAAGAGACCCTGAGCATCATGCCATCGCTTTCAGGATAGAGTCTGAGTCCAGCCCAGCGGTCAAGGCCCACCATGCTTGGCTCCAGCCAACTCTGCCAACACAGACCCATCCTCCAGCCAGGATGTACACTGACAGCTCTCTGCACCGTCATTGTTCATTCCTGCCTCCTTGCTCTGTGACCTTGTCCCTCCATCTGGCCAACGGCCTCTCCATTGCTCAAGGTACATGGTTCCCCAATCATTGTACTTTCTCCTGAGAACTTCATACCATCCATATTTTTACAATATCACCTTGTATTACATTTGTCTTTTCATATAAAACTTAACTCCCAACTAGACTGCAAGCTCCTCAAGGAAAGGAACTATAAAAAAAATGGGATGAAAAACACATTTTAAAAATATTGCATATATATTTGAATTGAGCGGTGTGCTTTTTGTGAATTTTCCACAATGTCTATCATTGTGTTTGGAATTCACGTAACGGGTTTAGTAAATACTTCTTGAACAAATGAATGGAGTAATGAATAAAGAATAAGTAAAATATTTCAGAAAAGAAAGACTTCTAGACTACTGGTGCTTGGGAGTACAAACTATGTCTTCTGCATCATTCCACCCAGAGTTCATCTCAGTGGCTGAAGTATACCAGTGCTCAGTAAATGTCTGGGTGCAAGACAGTGAAAAGAGTAGAAAGAGAAATGGGACAGTATTTAGGTGAAAGTTACGAATAGCACAGATTAGAACGTCCGGCAAAAATAAAAAAACGTCAGTGGAAGACAATAATAGCCACTAAGAGGATGAAATAGAAGACCACATTTACAATTGCAACAAAAGATGATGTAGCTAAGAATAAATTTGACAAGAACTCTACAAGGTCTATGTAAAGAAACACTTAAAATACTACTGAGGGACACAGAAGTGGACAGACTTACACACATGGAAAGCCATACCATGTTTTTGGACAGAAAAGGTCAACATGATAAACATGTCAATTATCTCTAAATTAATCTACAAATTCAATGTAATCTCATGAAAATAAGCAGCCAAATGTTTTTTTGAAACTAGGCAAACTACAAAGTTCTTGTGGAAAAATAGAACGGCAGAGATAATAAGGAAACTTCTGAAAAAGGAAGAGGGAACTGCCCCAACCAAATAAACACATAACAATAATACAAAAATTAAAAGAGTTTAGCAGTGGTACTTCAGTAGATAAATCAATGGACAACAGCAAATAAATGTGAAATCTACAACAACAACAGAAAATACAGAAATTTAGTACAAAAGCATTTCAGATCAATGGAGAAAAGATGGAATATTCAGTTAACAGCACTGAAGTAGTCATAAAATAATAGATTCTACTCCCACAACTTAAAGTAAATTCCAGGTCAATCAATGATTTAATAATCAAAACTTAATTCAAAAAGTAGTAGAAAAATACTAGAGAATTTTTAAAATTCAGAGTTGAAAAAGCATTGCTAATATAACACAAAACCCATACGGAACAAAAAATTTATAAATCACACTTAATAAAAATCTCATTTTTCTGTAGTAAAATATAACATTAAAAAATTAAAAAGTGAAACAACAAAGTAATAAATATTTGCATAACATATCATAGGGGTCAATTTTAAATACAAAAAACACCGACAAATGTAAAAAACAGTAGAAAAGCAGTCAAAGGAAATGAAGACATGTAATTATTTAAAGCAAAATGTATGATACCGTACTGAGTGGTATATAATGAATGCAGATGTTATATATAAGAGAAAATAACACAAAAGGCTGGGGAGGATATAAGCCACTTTGTTGCAACGATCTTATGTTTTACTTGCAGTGGAACAATTTTAACTCAAAGTTGATTGTGATAAATTGAGGACTGTAATCTAAGCATTTATAAAACAAATACGTAAGAAGTGTAGCTGAAAAGTCAATAGATAAGTTAAGAGGGAATTTTAAAATACTCAACTCAAAAGAAGGCAAAAAAAGAAGACAACAGGACCATAAAACATACAGGACAAAAGAAAACAAATATCAGTGTGGTATTCTTAAAGCCAACCACATCAATAGTTGCATCAAATTAAAATGGGATAAACACTTCAATTAAACGGCAAAGACTGACCAACACCTATAATCATAGTGGAGAAAGACTGGGCACTTCCCCCTTAAGATTAGGAATAAGATAATGATGCCCATTCTCACCATTGCTATTCAACACTGTACTAGAAATCCTAGCAAGAGCAATTAGGCAAGAAAAAGAAATAAAAGATATCTAAGTCAGAAAGAAGGAAATAAAACTCTCTCTCTTCACAGATGACACGATCTTGTATTTTGAAAATCCGAAAAATTCCACAAGAAAGCTATTAGAACTAATAAATGAGCTCCTCAAAGTTGCAGAGTACAAGTCAACACACAAGAATCAGTTGGGTTTCTATACAGCAACAATGAGCACTGTAAAAAGAAAATTGAGGAAACAATTCCATTTACAACAGCACAGAAAAGAATAAAATACCTAGGAATAAATTTAATCAGGCAGGTGAAAGACTTGTATACCGCAAATTAAAAAACATTACTAAATGAAATTAAAGCCCCAAGTAAGCAAAAGGACTTTCTGTGCTCATGGATTGAAAGACTGAATATTCATAAGAAGCGAATACTACCAAAAGCAATCTACAGATTCAATAAAACACCATCAAAATTCCAACAGCCTTCCTTGTAAAAACAGAAAAGCCAATCTTCAAGTTTATATGCGACGACAAGGGGCCCTGATTAGCCAAAGCAATAGGAGGACTCATACTTCCTAATTTCAAAACATCCTATCAAGCTACAATCATCAAAACAGCCTAACATTGGTGTAATAAAAAAAAAAAAAAATCAGACATACAAACTAGTGAAATAGAACTGAAAGTCCAGAAATAAACCCATACATGTATGGTCAGCTGATTTTCAACCAAGGTGCTAAAAGTCCATTCAATGGGAGAAAGAAGAGTCCCTTTAATAAATGGTGCCAGGACAACTGGATTTCTACAGTGCTGAGACAACTGGATATCAACATTTTAAAAATGGGCATGTATCCTTACCTTACACTATACACAAAAATTAATTCAAGACTGATCATAAACCTAAACATAAATGCTACAACTATAAAACTGGTAGATGAAAACACAGTATCACTAGAGAAGGCAAAGATTTCTTAAACAGGACTAAAAAAGCAATAAACACACAAAAATATTAAGCTTGAACAAAACTAAAGGCTCTTCATAAAAGACACGGTACTAAAGAAATGAACAGACAACTCATTGACTATCAGAAAATAGTGACAACACAAAGGACTTTTATCCAGAAGATATAAAGAACCCTTATAACCCACTAATAAAAAGACTAATAACACAATTAAAAAATAGGTAAAAAGCTTGAACAAGCAATTCACAAGGGAAGATGCAGGAAAGATCAACAGCCACATGAAGAATATTCCACATCACTAGTCATCAGGGAAATTCAAAATAAAACCACATATGATACCATGCAAAAAGATGCGGCAATCTGCTTTGGTAAACATTAAAACCCATTGCTGTTGAGTCGATTCTGACTCATAGCAACCCTGTAGGACAGAGCAGAACTGCCCCATAGGGTTTCCAAGGCTGTGCCCTGGTGCCATAGTGGTTAAGAGTATGGCTGCTAACCAAAAGGTTGGCAGTTCGAATCCACCAGTCACTCCTTGGAAATCCTATGAGGCAGTTCTACTCTGTACTACAGGGTCACTATGAGTTAGAATTGACTTGATGGCAGTGGGTGGGTGATACTACTCATGTCCACTAGAACAGCCAAAATTAAAAAGACCGACAACCTCAAATGTTAGCAAGGGTGTAGTCTGGAAAACTGAAAATACTATAATCACTTTGGCGAACCTGGTATTTTCTTATAAAGTTAAACATAAACCAACCCTATTCGCCAGCAATTCCACTCCTAGGTATTTATTCAAAAAGGAATGAAAACTTACATCAACAAAGACTTCAACAAGAATATTCATAGCATCTTTAATAGGAGAATGAGTAATAAAATTGTGTTTATACACACAAAGCAATACTACTCAGCAACAAAACAGCTTGGAAAGCTACTGATGAATCAACTACTTATTGATGCCTGCAAAAGTATGAATAAGCCTCACAAACATTATCCTGAAAAAAAGAAACGAGACACAAAAAAGTACATATTATATGATTTCACTCATAAAAAGTTTGAGGAGGCAAAACTAATTTACAGTGGGGGGGGAACAGAAAGTAGCTGTGGGTGGGCGGAGGATTAACTGAGAAGGGGGATAAGAGAACTTTCTAAGAATGATGGAAATGTTCTCTTTCTTAGTAAGAGTGTGAGCTACAGTACTGTATGCATTTGTCAAATTCATTGAATTGCACAACCATGACTTGTGTCTTTAACTGTAAGTAAATTTAACTACAAAAAGAGAGCTATAACAATTATTAGACCTATGTCCTGTAGGGTCGCTATGAGTCGGAATCGACTCGACGGCACTGGGTATTTAATATGTTGGAAACCCTGGTGGTGTAGTGGTTCAGTGCTACGACTGCTAACCAAAAGGTCAGCAGTTGGAGTCCACCAGGCTCTCCTTGGAAACTCTATGGGTCAATTCTACTCTGTCCTACAGGGTTGCTATGAGTTGGAATCACTCGACAGCAATGGTTTTTTTTTTTTAGTATGTTTCCTTTTGTAGTGCTATACGAGAGCAATTCTGAAATTATATTTTATGCATTTTAGGAATCAGTAAAAGAGTAAATATATAGAGAACAATGGAAGTCAGGTTTTTCACTGTCGGATAAAAAAAAAAAAGCAGCTACAAATATGGAAAGAGGGGAGGAAGGTTGGAATGTACTTGTGGTGAATGACTTTCTGGTGCCACAAGATGTAACTCACACTTTTATTAAAACAGAGAATATTTCCATCATGCTCACAAAGTTCCCTCATCCCCGTTCTCAGTACTGAAAGGATGATGGAGACACATTCAACATACAAAGGCTCCAGCTTGAAGGGATCCCTACTGAACAAACGTGAGACAATTCAACATCAAAATAAAAATAAATGGTGATAGTGAGATAATTCCACTTAATAAATTATGAATCCATGAGTCCATACTGATAGAAATAAATGAACCAACGGGGTAGATGGAAAAGCTCTCCTTTACAGTAGAATGACAACTAATGCACATGGAAGAAATGACGGAGTTAGAAAAACATCACTGGA
Organism: Elephas maximus indicus; assembly: GCF_024166365.1. Lineage (NCBI taxonomy): Eukaryota > Metazoa > Chordata > Mammalia > Proboscidea > Elephantidae > Elephas > Elephas maximus. Next base: position 45,977,382 of record NC_064838.1, read on the forward strand.
CACTAAAAACAATGGATTAAAGTTTGCTGAAGAACAAAACACCTGATTTCAAGTATCTCTCTCAATGTTGTTGTCAGTTGTCATCGATTTGGTACAGTGACACTATGTTCCACAGAATGAAACATCTCCAGGTCCTGTGCTACTGTGTCAACTCATCTCATTGAGGGTATCCCTCATTTTCACTGACCCTCTACCAAACATGATATCCTTTTCTAGTGATTGTTCTTTCCTTATGAAGTATTCAAAGTAAGAGAGCCTAAATTCCGCCATCCTTGATTCTAAGGAGCATTCTGGTTTTATTTCTTCTAAGATTGATTTGTTCATTCACTATTCTTCACCAACACCATAATTCGAATGTATAATTTTTTCTTCTGTCTTCCTTAATTCATTGTTCAGCTTTGACAAGTGTATGAAGCAACTGAAAAGACCATGGCTTATGTCAGGCACGCCTTAGTCATCAAAACATCTTTGCTTTTTAAAACTTAAAAGAGGACATCAATTCTGGAGAAAACTGATATCTTTACTATACCAAGTCTTCCAATCCATGAACAAGATTGATCTCTCCATTTTTTCTAGGCCTCCCCTATTGTCTTTCAATAGTTTTATACTTTCCTACATAAAGGTTTTGTACATATACATAATTATTTAGGTTAATTTTTTGACACCTTATTTCTTGTTGTTATTGTAAATGATATTATTCAAATTATGTTTTTAACATGTAGAGATATAATAAATTTTTGCATATTGATCTTATACCCAGTCCATGTACTAACCTCATTTCTAATAATTTTCCTGTAGATTCTTTAGGTTTTCCACGAAGACGATTACATCACTGAACAGAATGAGTTTTCTTCCTTCCTTTACAGCCGTTATATTTTTTATTTCCTTGAATCGTCTTCTTTTATTGGAGAGGACCTTGTTGTGGCAATCCCTGTCTTGTTCCTAGTCTGCCGAAGTAATGCTTCTTAAGAATTACCTTAGGACTTAAGTTCGGTGGAAGTTTTTGGCAAACACCCTTTATCAAGTTAAGAAATTCTCTGATTTTTATTTGGCTAAGAGTTTTTTATACTGCAAGAGTGTTAACTCTATTAAATGGTTTTTCTGAATTGATTAAATTAACATAATTTTTCCTTCTTTAATCTATTAATGTGGTTAGTGACATCTTATAGATATTTCTAATGCTAAACCACTCTTAGATTACTGGGTTAAAACCAACATCTTCACATTGTGTTTTCTTTTTTATATCTCACTAGATGTATGTTCATGTATGAGACTGATCAGTACTTTTATGTTAAGGCATTGTCCTAGGCTGGTTTCAGTATCAAGGTTATACTGACCTCACAGAATGACTTGGGGATATTACCTGTTACTCTGTTCAAGGGAAGAATATAAGATTGGAATTATCTGGCTTTCAACTTTTGATAAAACTCCCCCATAAAACCTACCGAGACTAATGAATTCTTTGCAGGAAGGTTTTTAAATTATTTTAATGGTTATAGTCAGTACGACCGTATGTCCCAGGTGGTCTAGAACAGTCCTGGTTTACACATGTCCCCCAGCATAATTTTAAAAAATATCTCAGTTTAGAAAATAAACTGTATAGTCAGCTTAATACAATTTAGACTTTCCACTTCTTGGATCAAGTTTGGTAAATTATCTTTTACTAGGATTTTGTCTACTTTTCTATACTTTATATAATATTTCCATAGTAATCTCTTTTTTTTTCTTTTTGTCACTGTTGGATCAGTAGTATTACTTTCTTTTTCATCCCTAATGCTATTTATTTGTACCTTCTTTCCTTTTTCTCTTGAGGCTTTCTTGAATTTTGTCAGTTTTATGAGTCATTTTAAAGACCTGTGAGTTAGCTTTGTTGGTCTTCCCTACTACATTTATGAACTTTTCTGCTTAATTTCTGTTTTTCTCTTTATTATCTCCTGCCTTCTATGCCTTTGGGATCCCCACCCCCACGCTTCCCCCACTTTCTTTTTATAACTTCTTGAGTTGGATGTCCAGATCATTAATTCTCAGCCTTTTTTTTTTTTTTTTTCTACCTAAACCATTTAAGGCAGTGATTCTCAAGTCTGGCCGAGAATCCTGATATTTAAAAAATATCAATGGCAGGATCCCGCTATACAAAAATTCTGATTTCACTGGTCGAAGATGGGGCAAGGATGGCAGCTTTCTTCTTTTGGCTTTCATCATCTGTAGTAGATGGAGGTAAGATGAATATGGAATGGAGGGAGCACCAAGCTGAACAATGGTAGGCAACCTTTCACAGGGAATTAGGGAGGCAGAGTGAGACCTTTATGTTTCCAGGAATCTTCTGACCCAGTACCCTGATGATGCCAATGAATGTGGGGTCCACTAGCTTGGAAATCTCCAGAAATGCTGGTACTGTCCGAGAACTCCCAGCCTGGCACTGAACCCCAAACCACCCCACCCATACATACACCAGATCCACAGTGGCAAACAAAGAGCTCCAAACATGGTCAGGCCTGGAACGACAGGGAGATCGCAGCCGAACCCCCAGATCTTGGGGCCAGGTGGCTGTTGTAGGCTCATCCTGGTCATCTCATTACTCCTGCATTAACACAACCCCACATTTTATAAGACTGTCTTGCTACCCTACTTACTGTGTTATGGCGAAATTTATAAATGTAATCTTTTGGTACCTGTATGCTTTGTGCCTTTTCTATGGATTTGTTCACATGAACTGTATATGGAATAGGCTTTAAGTGTTTTTGTTTCTCCAGTATTTTGAAGGGCCTTATGTTAAAGTCTACCAGTTATTAACTGACAAATTAGCACAGCTCAGTATCACTACTCATCATAGAAACGCAAATTAAAACTACAATGAGATACCATGTCACAGCCACTAAAATGGTTAAAATTAAATAGACAGCTCCAAATGGCGGTGAGAATGTGGGACAGCTAGGACTCTCATACACTACTGGGGAGAATGCAAAATGGTCCAACCACTTTATAAAAGATTTAGGTAGTTTCTTATATAAAAATACTAATCACATAACCCAGAAATTTAATTCCTACGTATCTTCCCAAAAGAAAACATAAAGACCTATATGCAAATGTTCATATCATCTTCATTAATAACTACCCAAAACTAGAAACACCTCAAATGTCCATCACTCGATAAATGGATAGACAAAATAAGAAGCATCCATACACTGGAATACAACACAAAAGGAATGAACTACTGATATACGTGACGATAAGGAAGCTCAAAAGCATTTTGCTATGTGAGAAAAGCCAGACACAAAAGATTACATACTGTATGATTCCATTTATACGACATTTTAGAAAATGCAAAAATATTTAAAAAAGGGACATAAAAATTAGTAATTTGTTGGGGGTAGGTGAGGAAATTCACTGCAAAGCAACATGAGGAAAATGGGGTGATGAAAATATTCTATATCTTGATTGTGGCTGTGGTTTCATGACTGTATACTCAACAAATTATACGCTTAATTGGTGTATTTTATTATATGTAACGTATCAATAAAGCTGGTTAAATACACACACATGCACATGCGTGCAGACAAAAATAAAACAAAATCTCCCCATCCCAATGCAATCAACTGCCTTAAAAACGTGCTGCCCTCTGACTCACCACTACAACTACTAAAAAATCGGTTTAAGAAAAAAAAAAAAAAAAACACCTCTGCTTTGGATATGATTTTCAATGGTTGCAGGAATTCAGAGAAGGTACTGGGATGGTAACCTATCAGGTGGTCGAGGAAGAGGACACAGAATATTTAGCTCCATAAGAATTTGAGAGAAAATCCAACATAGCTAAAGGACCAAGTTAGAACTGTGGGAAGATATCAAGTGCCCAGAGTACCAATCTTCTAGTATCAAGTAAGGCTTTTCTCACCAGACCACCATTTAATTATCATAACATTTGCAAGAAATCAGGTTAGCACAATGAAACTGCCTCAGGGAGCTGGACATCTCTCAAGACCGAATTAACAACCACGAGGGCCATCAGTGGAAGTCTTAAGGCTCTGCTACAGGAAGCACAAAGGCAACTAATGTCAACAAAAGATCAAAATTTAGTTGTTAACTAAATTTTAGTTGTGAACTAAGTATGTGCAGAATCCTTCACAGGTTATTTATGAAAATAATCCTGATACCAGCTAGCTCATCTGCCTTTAGACTATGGACGTACTGTGACCTAAAGCTGAACTATGAAGCAGAGGAGAGGGCACGGATTTTGCAATCTGCAGGTCCCACGTGGCTGCTGGCTCTCCTTCTCCAGGGCATTCTACCTCCCTCTGGATCTCTTCACTAACGTTAAGGAAATAGATTAGAAGAGCTTTATGGTCCTGTCCATTCGAAACTTCTATGACTGGTGGAAAGAACTTCCCTGCCAATGTCAGAGGACACCTAAAATTTTTAGGAGTTATCTATTTACGTTAGAACGTTGAGAAATATTAAAAGCATTCAGGTATGAACCGGCTAAGGAATTCACCTAAATAACGACATATCTTTTTCAAATTATATTTAACTTAAAAGTATAAACATGTATGTAATTGCAGTGCATATGCATTATGGACCATTTGTTTTTGTTTTTTAAAGAGAAGAAAACCTGAAGATTAATTCCTGATAACTTTAATGTTCTAAAGTGATATAAAGTAATGCCCTTTCTGCACAATAGCTAAATCTTACAAATGTAAACGAATTTTTAAAAAAAGTAACCAAGAACACCCTGAAAAGAGGAGCTAGAACTGGAAATGTCTGGTTTCAGATATTTCTCTGAAACCAGTCATTCGAATCAGTGCTTTGATTTCAGCATCAGAAAAGGCCATTTTGGTTGAGTCCAATTTAAATATACAAAAAACCAAAATCACCCCACATAAGTAGAAATAGAGATATATTTAAAATTTTTAACCTTGGATCATTTGATTTTGAATTGAGACTGGGGTATCCAGACAGGGAGAATGGTTATCCTTGGACACTGGCATAACTCTCCCTTCCTTCTTCAGGTCTCTGCTCAAATATCGCCACACAGAGAGGCCTTCCCTGATCACCTGTACACAGCAGCCCCTGCCCTACACGCCCTACCCCCCTTACTGTTCATGTCACCACCTGACTGTACACATTTATCTCACAGATTATTTCTCTCTCCCCTAAAATATAAGCATTAATAGGACAGGTGCCTCTGTTTTATGACCAGTGCCTAGAATAGTACCTGGACTTGCTTCTCAACAAACATTTAAAGAAATGGATGTGTGAACAGCTAAGTGAATGCAAATGAAGGCCACTTCTGTTATTTTGGACTATAAAATGACTCAGGTCTTCAGACTGATATATGCAAATGCGGAGGTGGAAAGCATAACTTTGAATTTCATTTTTCCATCAATGTCTGATTATGTACTGATTAAATCTGACAAGCTGCAAAGGAAGAAAAATCATTATTAGACCCCAACCTATCATCTGTAACAACCTAAATGTAACTAATGATACGTTTTATTATACATAATAGCTTTTAGAGGAAAAAAAGATATGGCCATAAAATTTTCAAAGAATTTTTTGCTATACTTGAACACAGCCACATAAATACATAGTTATACTTAGGTCTATAAGCATTAAAATATATTTAGAAAATAACATTTCATTTGTAGGTAGATCACTTTGAATCTAATCAAGTTTTATCATTTAAAACTCACTATTAAGGTGCTTCTTTCTACCACAGATATACTAAGGATGATGGAGCCCTGGTGGTGTAGTGATTAAGAGCTCTGCTGCTAACAAAAAGGTTGGCAGTTCAAATTCACTAGCTGCTCCTTGAAAACTCTATGGGGGACTTTTACTCTGTCCTATAGGGTCACTATGAGTCGAAACTGACTCAATGGCACCTAACAACAACAAGGGTGATGATTCTCACATACATACACACACCTTCCCCTCAAGGAAAGGAAATGAGCATTTTCTCAATGACACCTATGTGCCAATATTAACCCTCAATGTAGCTAACCAAGGATGATATAATCCCCATCCTATGTACAGGAAATACGTTCAGACGTGCCACGGCTGGGTATGCAAGGTCACACAGCCATTATATGGCAGAGTTAGAACGATAATCTGACTGACTGAAATCTGGGGTACACATGTACCCTGTGTTAAGCTACTATCTGCATATACAAGCAGTGTTGAACTTTTTTTTTTAAATGTTCTGTTGAGGTATCATACACATATAAAAAAATGTACATGAGTGTATCGCAAGATGAATTTTCACAAACTAAGATGACCCATTTAACCAGTATGTAGCTTGAAAAAGACAACATCACCAGCGCCCAGAAGTCCTATTGTCTCCCTCCAGACATTACCGCCCTCGCCAAAGCCAATGCTCTTCTGACTTCTAGCACCATGGGTTAGCTGTGCCTAGTTCTGTACTTTGTATAACTGGAATTATATATTATGAGATTCATCCATACCATAATGCGTGCAGTTGTAGTTCATTCATTCTCACTGCTGTGTAGCATCCTTAAATATTCTAATGCTGATGGACATTTGAGTAGTTTCCAGTTTTTCATTATTACAATGAATACTGTTGCAATGAACATCATTGTACGTGTCTCTCAATAATGTTATAGTTCCCAGTAAAGAAGTTCTGTCCATTAGATTAATTCCTAGGTATTTGTTTTTTGGGATGTTACTATATATGGAATCACCTTTTAAATGTTTTATTTATGGTTGGTTGGTAGAAACCTGATTTTTTAAATATTTACCTTATGCCTGGGGACTTTGGTAAATTTACTTATTAATTTTAATAGTAGAGTATTTTGTGAATTTTAGGTATATAATCATGTTGTTTGAAAAGAATTCTTATGCATCTATTTCTTTTTCTTACCTTATTGTGCTGGCTAGGACCACTAGTACAATGCTGAATAAAAGCGGTGATGGCGGGCATCTTTGTCTTGTTCCCAAACTCAGGGTGAGTATTTTTCAATATTCCACTACTAAATACGATGTTTACTTCAGTTTTAGGTATTCTTTATCACATTAAGGAAATCCCCTTCTAATCTCGGCTTACTCAGTTTTCAAATTACATATAAATGTTGCATTTTGTCAAGTGCCTTTTCTGCAGTGTTCTTTTAACCATCCTTACAGCAAGAAAAACTAAATTAGAAACTCTTTGCCTTACATAATAATGCATACATTAATACGAGCTTTTTAAAAAGTTTGAGAGCACATTAACATTTTTTAGTCTGGATATACTACAGCTCCTTCATTCTACTCTGCCAGCATTCACACTAATTGCTACGGAGGTAAAAAAGCCAGATAAGAAAACCTCAGACCTCCAACACCCAGAAGCAGAAGCCAACCAGACGGTGCTACAGGCGACTATATGTATCTTCTGCCCATCTTCTGGTTCTGGAGACAACTGTTCCTATGATCACATCAAGCCTAGAGGCTGATGAGATGGGTTCCCTAAGTGTAGCAACAGCATGAACACAACCGGAGGAGGAAGAGAAAAAGCTCAACTATCCATCAGATACTCTTCCAAGCTTTGAGCCACATAGCAGCGGCTTTGCAGAAATGCTAGATTTTAGTCATTGTCTTACTTGCTTTTTTTCCCCCTTTTGCTTCCTTATTGGAATCGTCTAAGATTTTTCTCTGTATTTTCAAAATCTCTCATCACCTTTGTTTTTCCCCTCAGTTCTCTTTCCACTCTAGTCTTTCATTAATGCATCATTTTTCTGGTCTCCATCTCTCTAAGCAAGTAGTTTGTTATTTTTAGGCTAAAGGTCTCCAAAGTGATCCACTAGAGTGTGATTAAAAAAAAAAAAAAACAGAACTCTGTTATAATTATTTTTAGCTAAAAAATAACACTTGGTCTCTTCACTGAATCCATGGGCCAAGGTTTGCTGCCCCACATGGTCACTGGTACTTAAATCTACAAAGGAAAGGGAAGGGGGTAATGTAACCCAGAGATGGTGACTGTAGAAGTCCGAGTTAAACGAATGCACCAATCAAGAAGTAGACAAATGCTTTATAAACATTCCTGAAAAGGATCTAGAATTAAAGGTAATTCTAATAGCACAAACACATGCACGCTAGTAAAGACAAAATCAGAGCTGACACTGTTCCCTATGGTTTTCCTCAGCCACACTGTGCATTTGTTTTGATACTTTTGCTAGAAATAATATGAAGCCATCAGGATTGGCAAGAAAATTTAAAACTAAGCACCCGCAATAGAAAAATAAACCTTTATATTTCACATGATTGTCAACCCAGTACTTCCCAACATTTTATGAAACGTAATGATAATTAATCTGGAGTCTTTGTGAGGTTTCATACTCTGCAGTAAAAGTCAGAAAAGGCCTGTGTAAGTGAAACCAATGATGCAATGATGGAATAGCTGCTTTGAATTAAAAAAAAAAAAAAGGGGTGGGGGGACTCTAGGGCACTGGGTGGGTTTTTAGGGGTAAGGTTACAAAGATAATCCCACAAGTAAAATTCATTCCCAGCATCACTCACAGACAAACTACAGCAGTAGGGCTATTTAATAGCAGAAACAGACAATGTATTAGAGGAAAAACAACAAAATCTAAATACACATACATACTTGGTCATGTGCATACATGACATTTATGGAGCACTAATTTTGTGCAAGACAGCATTCTGAGTGACCTCTTTACATTCATTCTTATATATCCCTTTCAATAACCCTCTGCAGTGAAAATTACAATTAAACCTATTGTTACAGCCAGGAAGCCAGCGATGTCATTACTTTTATAAAAACGAACTCTTTAAAACACAGGCAAATCTTTACAACATTTTGTAATGAGATGTGGAGTAATCAGGAAACCACATGGATGTGTTCCTTATCTCATGGTCTGATCTTAAAAGAACTTCTCAACTTGAAGATGACAGCCTTTGTCTTCACCAAAGACCAGTGTTACATATTTGCTAAGATTTCTGTGGGATGAGAAACTGTCAGTAAGCTATTTAACAGATGCTTACATACACGCACACACGTCCTCCAAAATCCAAACACACACTTTACTTGTCCCTCAAGGTGAAGGTGAAGTTTTAACACTGAGTGGAAAAGTAAGTGCTAGAGAGAGTTTTGGAAAAAAAAAAAAAAGTTGAAAAAGCTTTTAGTATCTGATGGAGGGTTGAAAACACCGTAAGACTGTCCCCTAAAACACTCAAACCTATACCATCAGCAAAATCAGATAAGTGGGAAAGAATTTCTTTTCAATAAATAGTACAGGAATAATTGGATATATGTATAGCAAAAAAGTAGGCCTTGACTATTACATCACACATACCCAAAAATTAAGTTGAGATGTATCATAGATCTACATATGAAAGGTAAAACAATAAAGCTTCTAGAAGAACACATAGAAGAACATATTCTTGACATTGATATAGGCAAGGTTTCTTAAACAGGTCACAAAAAGCATGAACAATAAAAGAAAAAAAAAGATAAATTAGACTTTGTTAAACTAAGAACATCTGTTCACCAAGTTTACCATTAAGGCATACAAAGGCATGCTACAGACTTGAAGAAAATATTTGCAATACATATATCCAACAACAAAGGACTTTTATCTAGAATATTCACAGAGCCCTATAAATCAATAAGAAACACACGTACATACAAAAAATGGGCAAAAGACATACACAGGCACAAAAATGGATTACGTGCCTGACTCAAGCCATGGTCTTTTCAAGTACTTTACATACATGTAAAAGCTGAACAGCAAAAAAGGAAGACAGAAGAAGAGTAACACATTGGAATTGTGGTGTTGGTGAAGAACGGTGAATATACCGTGGACTGCCAGAAGAATGAACAAATCAGTCTTAGAAGAAATGCAACCAGAATGCTCCCTGGCTTGCTTACTTTGAATATGTGTCATTAGGAAAGACCAAGTGCTGGAAAAGGACATCGAGTTTGGTAAAAAGTAGAGGGTCACCAAAAATGAGAGAAACCCTCAATGAGATGGACTGACGCCAAAGCCACAACCACGGACTCAAACATACCAAGAATCATGAAGATGGCACAGGATCAGAGCACATTTCATCCTGTTATAAAGGCAGTCCCTGAGTCATAGGGACAACTCCCTTTAATGTCATGTAAATTTGCTCTCACTTTGAAATGGCTGAACCATTTGGCTTTTAAATCATTGAAAAGACTTCAAGCATTTTCTTGCACTAAAATAAGGCTAAATTCCAGCTTTGTTCCAACTTACCTACAAATTTGACTTAAAGGGACAATTAGGAACAAATCTCATTCGAAACTCAGGGACCGCCTGTACATAAAGTTCCCACTGAGTCCAAGACAACTGGAAGGCAACTATCAACAATGACAATATATAGCAATTAAAAAAAAAAAAAAACTGATAAAGACAACAATGTGGATAAATAGAAATTACGGTGTGAAAGTAGACAGGCACAAAAGTGGGCATACTTGATGGTACCACTTGCTGTATCTGAAGTTTGACAACAGGGCAACTAATCAATGCTGACAGAAATCAGAAGGCTTATTAGCTCTAGGTGCCAGCACTGACTGGGAAGGGGCTTGACAGAACTTTGTAATTAGAAATACTCTTTATCTTCATCTACGTGCAGGTTTTACAGGTATATTCCCATGTAAAAATTCATTTAGTTGTATACTTAAAATTAGTTAAGTCTTGGTAAAAAGTATATAAAACAAAAAATGTGAAAGAATTTCATACCTATTTAAATGTTTTCCAGATAAATCTCAATGGGTCTTGAATCTATATAAGAATGCAGTATGCTCTCATTAGTTTGCAAGAATAGGGCACATCTGAGAAAACAAAATTCTACTACACAAATTTTTAAAAAATCCTTTGCACAGTTGGTGTATGGGTTTAAAAATAAGCATCATAATTTCAAGGAGTCCCGGTGGTGCAGTGGTTAAAGTGCTCGGCTGAGAACCAGAAAGTCAGTGGTTCGAACCCACCAGCCACTCCGCAGGAGAATGATGTGGCAGTCTGTTTGCATAAAGATTACAGCCTTGGAACCCCTAAGGGGTCGCTATGCTTCAGAAGAGACTCAACAGCAGTGGGTCTGGTTTTCTGGTTTCATCATAATTTAGGAAGCCAAGTCAATGGTGCACTTCCTTCATTCACAACTATGCACTGTTATGAGATTTGCTTTTCAGCTATGACAGCCATTAAAAGCAAGTATCAAAATAAACTAAATCAAATCTGTAAATAGCTCTATTAAAGCTCTATTATAAAAGGCTAAATCCTGTTTTCAGAAATCATGAGGCATACATGATTAAAAACTAAACAGGATTTCACACCATTAAAAATAAAATTATGTTTAAATATTGTTTATCTTACATGTATCTCATCATAAGGGGGTTTACGGAGCCCCTCCATCCCCTGCGCCACCACAAGGACACACAAAGCACTCCCTGTAAATCCAGTGGGAGAGGGAGGGGAGTTGAAATTTTGAACTGACTGCAAGTTGACTTCAAATCAGGCCATTTCCAACTGGAAAAGACTCATTTAATTGGAAATTTTAAGTTTGAGAAGTTTTTGTGTGTGCTATTTTTTTTTTTTTTTTAATCCAGTGGGATGAGGGCTTGTGAAAATGTTTACACTTAGTGTGTATGTACATTTTGGCCTCTACAACAAAATGTGACTCTATAGTATCATGAGCAATGGGCCTCAGACACTTCACCTTTAAAGGGAACAACCCACAAGGCCAAAAACAAGTTTCTCTTTCCATGTTGCACTCTGACAGCTCCTGTTAACACTAGCATAGCGTCTCTGGATTTGGATGCCTGGTTGTAGTCAAGAGGTTTCCTCCTTGCCTGGTAGAGAGCCTCACTCAGAAGCAAAGCCCCATCAAAACTGTTCAATGCTAGGTGACTTGGCCCTTGGAAATCAAATGCCAATTTGGGTCCCATGTTATTATTATTTTACTACTGTTGAACTAAGGAGCCTTCGTGGCACAAAGGTTAAGTGCTTGGTTGCTAACCAAAAGGTTGGTGGTTCGAACCCACCCAACAGCTCCATGGGAGAAAGACCTTCCAATCTGTTTTCATAGAGATTATAGACAAGAAAATGCTTTCGGGTAATTCTACTCTGTCACATGGGATCATTAAGAGTCAGAATCAACTCGATGGCTCTGTTAAAATAATATTAAGCCAATAACAAATTAGTTCGAAGTTTATTCAATATGCAATTTGCAAATAGGGCAACACATACAACTAGAAAGTCAAAAATGTTCCAGAGATGAGAAAACCTCCAAAGACTCTTCTACCCCATCTTATTGACAATGCAATGGAAAAAAGTGCCAGAACAGAACTGATAAAGCCATTTGTGGTCGGGAAGGATATCAAACGGCATTGTCTCGAAGAACAATGAAAACAACTGCTGATTTACCCTAAAACACAGCTCCAGTCTGGCCTGCGGAGTGACTGCTTCTCAGAGCTGACCGCACATAGATAATTTTTCAAAAGATTCCAATGTCTAAGGCAAAGAGGTTTTTTACTACTTTATCTAGACCACTGTTTGACTCAAAGGTGACTTTTAGAAACCAGTTTCCCTAAGGCTCAAGGTTCGAAAGAACATCTAAGGGAAATGGCGTCTGTGGGTTACTCCAACGTCCATGGAAGCCAGAAATCTGGACTCCAGGAAAATGAAAACTGTTCCTCACACCCAAAAACATTGTTGAACAAATTCACTCTTCTAGCCTCATTTTCTCTCACCAGCACACACCATATGCAATTATCTTTAACTAGGATAATTTTTCAAGTTTATTTGTTCATTCATTCTTTCATTAATTCTTTCAATAAACATTTATTAAGCACAAATGACACGCCAGGTGTTTTGCTAAAAAAAATCTGGATGAATATCCTTTATCCAATAACAAATACTGATGAAGCTGAGTAAATAAAAACCCTTTGGATTGGCTTTTCTGTTCACATAGGATGAAGAGGACAGAGCATCACATGGTTCTGCTACCAACCTGTTTGTTGCTCCAATCTCATAAAATGGACCCACCCTCAGCAATTTTACCTTCCTTCTTTCTTTATCTCAAATATAACACTTTTTCTCTCTTTGAGTTATTATTTGAAGCTTATCTTTAAAACTAGTCCCAGGTTTTGCATACCAGCTGCATGTCAGAGCACTAGAGTGAATGCCATTGCCAGCTGGAGAGTACGGTTGGTGGGAGCCCAGATTAAAGTGTCCTGAGCAAAGTCCCTGAGGGGTGGCGTTATTCTCTGGGCAGAAATGACTTGTCAAAACACTGGCCAGACCGTTCCTCTCTCTCTCTCAAAAAAAAAAAAAAAATTCCACCAGCACCAAAGATATCCAGGGAGAAGATTCTGAACTGCTTCTATAAAGGAAGGGACCTCAAGTCATCAGTAACATTAACCTCAGAGACACAGAGGGCAGGGTTCCAGCTGATTTCATCAACTACAAAGCCAAAAACGAAAGCAAAGCCTAGAGTTAAATGAGAGGCAGAAAAAGAATACCTAAGGTGCCGTGGTGAAGCACTGCTGTTCTGGAAAGAGACATGAGTCAGCCCTTGGCGAAGGCATACGGAGGGAAGAGACTCGAGGTAGAACATCTGCAACTCAAGGGCATCTCAGAATTTTTTCCATCTGGGGGATCTGGGCAAGTTCCTGCCCCAGTTGACCTTCCTTTTGCCATCTGTACAATCACGGCCTTGGATAAGTGATCTTTAAGGGATCCTCCAACCCTAAACATTCTGTGATTCAAAATTTAATAGAGTTAGAAAGAAAAACCGAATCAGAAGAACTGTCTCCAACAGGAAGGGAAGTCTTCCGGGCATGGTGCAGCTTGAAAGAAAGCTGCCAAAAAGGAGGAGAGGGCAAACTCTAATAATGTCCAAAACCAAACCAAAGCAAACTCGTTGTCATGGAGTAGATTCCAACTCATAGCAACCCTACAGGACAGAGTAGGACTGCCCCAGAGGGTTTCCAAGTAATGGCTGGTGGTTCAAACCACCAACCTTTTGGTTAGCAGCCATAGCTCATTGTAGCACTTAAGCACTGCACCACCAGGGCTCCACTAATGTCCAGAAAGGCTCAGTGATGGTAGAAATTATTAACGTCTAACAGGAAATAAAAGGCATATGATTTATTCAGCTATGTATAGCTAATAATGCAGATACCTAGAAAAAAAGACTGGATTAAATCCAAATTTGGTGCTTATATAGACAGAAAATCATTTTATTATTTGCCACTCACTCATTTATATACCTGTAAGTGGAATGAGTTGACACCTTACTTTTTCTTAAAAACACTCATGCTAGATCATTGTTCTTTGGGGACTCATTTTTTAGCGTGTGAAATTCTACAGACTTTAACAAAAAGCAGCACATAAAGACATTTGAAATCGAAGCGATCTCCTGACATTTGACTAAAAGTCAAAGCGGTGGACCACAAGACAAATAGAATATTTCACCCATGAAGGTTGACTATTATCTTTGTTTCATGATCTGTAAATGAGTTATTAAACTCCTCTATAAAACTTTATCACTGTTCTAATCCCATTAATAACTGTCCCCGCTTTAAATGTCCTACTGTTTGCAGAATGTGGCAGCGATGTGCTACAGTAATTGCTGCCTGGCATTAGATCTTCCTTCTCTCTAAAACTAAGGATATAAAATAGAAGGCGTCAGAGGTGCCGTGTGGCACTGATTATATCATTTAAAGAAAAAAAGAAAGAGCCAGATGTTAGCTGTCTCTCTGTGTACGGGTGTAACCTGCTAGATTCCCCATTTCCATCTTTAGTTCCTGAGTATCAGCAGTCTAGACAGAAGGGAATAAAAGTGAATGCCTGTCTCAGCACATTGTGAAGGCACTGACAGAGAAAACAATTTACATCTTAATAGCTTTCTTTCAGGCCACTAACTTCTCCCTTGCTTTTCATCTTGGAGACTGCCGGATTGTTCACAAACATTGACAAGTATAAGAATCACAGAATCTTAGAGCTGTAAGGGGCTCCAGAAGCCAAAACCCAACTTCCTGCCAGCACTGAAATCGCCTATCTGCTCAGTGTCCCCTGCAGAGCGTTGGAGCACTCACAGTGCTGAGCATCCAAGACTTTCAGAAGCTGACCTTTCCATAGCTGAGTCTTCAAACTGTTGGAAAGGTCTTTCTTATGTGGAACAGGAAATGGCTGCCCTAGAACTTTCACTAGGACTCAAGGTCTTGCTTTTGGAGTGACTCACGGCAGCAACCTCCTCCCTGAGCCACAGGAGAGGCAGACACACGTGTGAAGACAGTCCTCAAATGCTCTAGTCATCTAGCCTAGAAGCCAGGCATTCCCAGCATCGTCTGCCACCCCTCAGAAGGAATGGCTCCCATTTGCCTCAGCATCATGGATGTCTGACCTAAAGGCAGCTTCTAATTTTGTCTGCAATGTTTCCCTTAACACGTTTCACCTAGAATTAAACTCAACAGTCTTCCTCATACAGAGTAGACATTTGCTATCAACCATACAGTTGTTCCTGTCTGAAACACACTGTGGTAAAGAATCTGAATGTGAAGCACATATGAACATATGGGGAAAACAGCGTCAGGAGAATCAATGTCAATTAATGAAAGCCCTAATGATAAAACACAGAGCACATACTAATATAATTAAAAAAAAAAAAAAAAAAAAAGCAGCAGGACTGCCATGTCCACTCTTTTTCTTCTGCCTGCTGGATGCAGATTGACTTCAAGGCCCTGGGGAATGACAGAGCCATGAAATGGAAGGAGCTGGGCATCACGTGGAAGAAAGCCACTCACTGACGAGGAATGCCACATATTTCCCTGTTATATAACTGATAAGCAAACATCTTCAGGGTTAACCCACTAAAATTTTCATTCATTTTCCACAAGCTAGAGCTGCCCAGACTAATATAGTCTTCTATTCAAAAGCTCAGAGTCTTTGCAATTGTCTGATCTCAGACTTCATGACTTCCATCTCCCAGATCTCATCTCCATCAGCGCCTCTTCTACGTGGCCTCAGGCCTTTCCTGGTGAGTCTCTCCTTTTTCCAATTATCATAAACTAACGGCATAATCATTTGGTCTGGACAGGTTTATTTACCTGTAGTTCATGAGTGCAGGCACTGTGAGTGCCCCAACACTCTCCAGGGGACTCTGAACAGAGAAGTGGCTCTGCACTGGCAGGAAGTTGGCTTTTGGCCTCCATTTCTCCTTTTTGAAAATGGAGTAGTTTCCACCTGTCATGGATTGAATTATGTCCCCCCAAAAAATGTGTGTATCAATTTGACTCGCCATGATTCCCAGTATTGCATGGTTGTCCTCCATTTTGTGATAGTAATTTTATGTTAAAGAGGATTAGGGTGGTATAAAAAAAAAAAAATTTTTTTTTTTTTTTTGGTAACACCCTTACTAAGGTCACATCCCTGATCCAATATAAAGGGAGTTTCCCCGAAGTGTGGTCTGCATCACCTTTTATCTTACAAGAGATAAAAGGGAAGGGAAGCAAACAGAGAGTTGGGGGACCTCATACCACCAAGAAAGCAATGCCAGGAGCAAAGCGTGTCCTTTGGACCCAGGATCCCTACATGGAGAAGCTCCTAGTCTGGGGGAGTATTGATGAGAAGGCCAACAGAGAGAGAAAGGCTTCCCCTGGAGCTGATGCCCTGAATTTGGACTTTTAGCCTTCTTTACAGTGAAGAAAAAAATTTCTCTTTGTTAAAGCCATCCACTTGTGGTATTTCTGTTATAGCAGCACTAGATAACTAAGACGCCATGCTAGGCTCTTAAGCATCCCGATCTCTCTGTAATTTCTTAAGAATAATGGTTCTAAGATCATATTTGGGATTCCTTCAGTTTTCTGCACTGTAATCTCTTTGGGATGGTGCAGTACAGTGAATTACTTAATATGGCCCTTCTAGCCACAGTCTTTGTAACTCTCACCAAATGAATGGGGGGAACTATGCAAATGATGTGCTTGTGCCCCACCAAGGGGACTGCATAGCTTGCTAATGTAAATAAGGTACGTGGCACTCTTGTGGGGGTTGGACCATACAAATAAGGTGTATGGAAGCCTGACAAGGGAACTAGCCAGTTTTGCCATCTGGCTAGGTTTAAATGAGCCACTCCAGAGGCAGGAAAGGGGATCTCACTACTACCAAAAAAGAGAGTCAGAGGCAAAACACGTCCTCTAAACCTGGAATCGCAGCACTGAGAGCCTCCCGGATCCAGGAGACAGAAAGAGAGAACTGTAGCACCGGAAACAGTGAGAGGCGCAGGAAGCAGCGGCTGAGAAACAGTGCCAGCAGAGGTAGCAGAACCAGGAGACGTACAGAAGACAGCACGGTGGGATTCCTGGCCCATGGAGCTAGAAAGCTGAGTGCTTTCGGGCAGGAGGCTTCCTGGAGGACTGGGGTGCCTCCAACAAGAAGGCTGAGTGACTTCAGACTGAGGCTTACTGTGGAGTGGGGTGCTTTTGGGCATTTACTGGTAGAGCTAAAAGAGCTTTGTAATTCTTGCCCAAGCAAGGCAGAGGCCA
Organism: Elephas maximus indicus; assembly: GCF_024166365.1. Lineage (NCBI taxonomy): Eukaryota > Metazoa > Chordata > Mammalia > Proboscidea > Elephantidae > Elephas > Elephas maximus. The sequence goes on from NC_064838.1 coordinate 45,994,894, forward strand.
AGGGGCCTGAGGCGTGCCTGCACACACTGCTGAGAAGAGGCCGCCCTAATCAAAAAACCATATTCCGAGTGTTCCTGAATCTGAATTGTAACCTGTTACTTCCCTAATAAACTCTCATAATTTTGAGTATTGTCTGTGAGTTCTGTGTGGCCATTGCAACAAATTATCGAACCCAGCAGAGAAGCAGAAAGTGCTGTGGGAGGGACGGATTGGTGTCGGAATTGGTGAAAAGGTTGGAGGGTGGAGGCATGTCTGATCTCCACCTCACAGGAATCAGCCTTGGGCTGTTCTTGATTCTTCTTCCTCCTTGGGAAGATAGAGGAGTTCAGACACCTCTGCCATGCCATTTTTACAGATGGTAAAGTTTAACTCAATTTAAGAAGGCTGGACACTGTCTTAGAATCTAATCACTTATCTTGGGCTTCGCTTCTCTCTAATAGCCTGATTACATGGTCCAGTTTGAAGAACACTCTCTTAGCTATTTTTAGTAATTATTTTTAATTGCTTATGTCAATTTTAATACTTATACATGACAAATTTATGTATGTTATCACTTAATCCACAAAACAAACATATGAAATAAGTACCATGGTACAAACAGTTAACGTGCTAGGCTGCTAACCAAAAGATCGAAGGTTTGAGTTCACTCAAAGACACCTCAGAAGAATGGCCTGGTGATCTACTTCTGAAAAACCAACAATTGAAAACCCTGTGGAACACAGCTCTACTCTTACATACAGGGGGGTTGCCATGAATTGAAATCGACTCAGCAGCAACTGTTTTTTTTTTCCTTTTTTGTGCGTGTGTGTGTGTGTTTTTTAAATCCCTACCTAGGGAGATTATGAACCAAAGTATTGCACCAAATAAGCTGTACACTCAGGATTCAAATCCAGCTATTTCAATTACCATATCATGTTACCTTCTTATGCTCACATACTGACTTCTCAAATTCTTCTCTAAATAATTGACTCATCTCTTCCTTTCAGGGAGCTGGCTTCAAAGATCTCTCAGTAGCCCTTTGTGATACTTATAGAAGGCATAGCTCATTGTGTCCTACTCCCCGAAACTATTACAGATTCGTGCCTTTTTATGTCCCTCCTTCCCATTTTTAATATATGTTTCTGATCTAATCTAGTAAAAAGCTCTCCTTTTAAACTGAAAAAAGATTTTTTGGAGTAACTAATAACATGATTTTGATATTTCAGAATATATCAGACATTAAGAAACGTAACGGATCACTAGTGAGGAGACTCCTGGGAAGAGAAGTAATGACAGGCAGGCCATTCTATTAAAAGAAAATATAAAAGAAATAAAAAGTGAAAGTTTAATTTATTTAACATGTTGTTCTTCATTATTTCAAAATTAAGGTCAGACAAATGAAAAAAGTAAAAATGAGATCACTACTTTTTAGTGTTTAGCTCCCAAAAGTTGGTCCGCTAAATGCAAGACAACTGTCTCAGCCTCTACCAATGATTTCTACTATGCTCCAAAGTGACAGGATCTACCCCTAGAAGCTTGGCCAGCGGGGGTCCAAAGTACGCCATCATCATGAGAGGAAGGGGATGAGAACTGATGAAAAATCAATCAGCACTAATGAAACGGCAGAGCCATTTATTTTGGTGGCTTTCAAAGAACCCATATAATGTCTTCTGTGTATCATGTTCTCAATAAATACACGTGGAGGGAGGAAAAATATGAAGCACCTCATTGCTGGTGAGGTCAGAAATCAAATGGCACACATGGAACAGGACATTCTGTGACTGAGTTCATGACGAGGGTGCAGAGACTCAGAGCCTTTATTCTAGAAATGGAATGTGAGCAATATGCTGGGTGTATCCACTCGCATCCACTTAGTCAATGAATATTTACTGACCACCTACTATGGGCTAGACACTCTGCAGGAGATTCAACTATGAAAGGGGATAATAGGCTCCTGTCCTCATGGAGCTTTCATTCTAGCAGGCGACGCGGACATTAAACAATAATTGTGTAATTCATACCTAAGTTACAACTGCGGTAAGAGCAACAAAGGAGAGAATACAGGACAAAGGAAGATGTTCCTGGGGGAAGCATTTGAGCTGGGTGCTGAAGGAAGTGACAAAGTTAGATGGACATGGACAAGAAAAATGGTACTGGTGAAGGCGTGGGGTGGGAAGAAGCACGTTACAAAAGAGAAGCAGAAATAAGATGAATGTGGCTACAACAGGCAGCAAAGGGAACAGCACCTGAGATGAAGCTGGTGAATCAGGGCTGTTATATACCCTGTTAATGATTCTAGGCTTGGTCCTAAAAGCACTAGAAAGTCAGTACAGGGAGGAATATGATGAGATTTGCCTCCTAAACTGACTGCTGTGGCTGCCCCTGTATGAAAAATAGACCACAGAATCCTCTTCTTACTTCTCACTCCAGTATTCGCCTATTCCCAAGCTCAGCTCCCACAAATTGTCTCTGAAATTTCAACTAGACAGCAATTCACTTAAAATTTTTTGATTAAGAAATAAAGCAAAAGAATTCTTGTAACTTAATTTTAAAAAAAGGCAAATGATACAATTCGAAAACGGAAAAAGGATCTGAATGGACATTTTTCCAAAGATGATGCATGAATGGCCAATAAACCCATGAAAAGATGCTCACCATTATTAGTCATTAAGGAGAGGCAAATCAAAACCACAGGGTGATACCACTTCACACCACTAGAATGGCTATAATAAAAAAGAGAGATAATTACAAGCGTTGAAGAGAATGTAGAGAAACTGGAACTCTCACACACTACCACTGGGAAAAGTGCAGACACTTTTGGAAAACAGTTAGGCACTTCCTCAAAAGATGAAACATAGAGATGCCATTCCATTCCTAGGTGTATCTCCTAATACCTAATTTTGTCCCATCCTCACATGCAGCATTAAAAACCAAGGCTGTAGGGTTTCTGTCCAAGAAAGAAGAAACATCCTGAGATTTAAGTTAAGGATACTTGTCTTTTCATTCTCCAGGTTTTAACTCAAGTCCATCCAAGTATTAGCTTAAGGATCACAGAGAAGTGTTATCAAAGCAGCTTTGAAAGAAAATAAAAAAGTTGATCTGGCATCCATTTAACACTATTCTTGGAGTCCTGGTGGCACAACGGTTAAGAGCTCAGCTAACCAAAAGGCTCGCAGCTTGAATCCACCAGCTCCTCCTTGGAAATTCTACGGGGCAGTTCTGCTCTATCTTAGAGGGTTGCTATCAGTCGGAATCGACTTGACAGCAATGGATTACATTATTCTTCAAAAAATTTTGGTAAAATTACTTTAATGAGTAACTTCATGTCAAATTCAAGCAATTCCCATTCTATATATTTAAAGTTTAATTTTTTGACAGCATTCTTACTTATGCGCATGTTTCAATTATATCATTAAAATGAGAACAATTTCTAAAAGTTAGAGCAAAGCTATTGAATTAAACTTACTCTTCATTTTCATAAGAATTTAATTCAAATTCAAAGCTTCATGCAAACATGTTTAAATGCCTTTTGAAGCAAATAAGAGCAATTAATTAAGGCAAAATTTTAGTGATACCAAAAACCAAATAAACCAAACCCATTCCCATGGAGCCGATTCCGACTCATAGCGACCCTATAAGACAGAGCAAAACTGCCACATCGGGTTTTCAAGGAGTGCCTGGTGGGCTCGAACTGCTGACCTTTTGGTTAGCAGCCCATAGCCCTTAACCACTACGCCACCAGGGTTTTCAAAAAGGAAAGAAAAGTTCAAATACCTGATGAAAACAGGTTCGTTAGTTAAACTCAAGAAAGTTTCTCAGGTACTGATATCTTAGATTATTTGAGCCTTATCCACCAACACTAAAATGTATACATTAATGCTAAGTAAAAGAAGACAAAAACAAAAGGTTACGCATGGCATGATTCCATTTCTACGGACTACCCAGAACAGAATCAGTAGGGCTCACAATAATAGGGCTTCATCTAAAGAGAACTGGACGGGAGCCCAACTTTTTGGGGGCCTACTTTTTTTTACTTACACCATGTTACTACTTAAGGATCCTTCCAGCTGTTCACTTCATGTGGGTTCTGCAGTCACCATTACGGGCTAGTCCTGGAACCCACCTCACTTCACATCAACATGTTCTGAAGTCTTGAAGCCTCTGGACAGGCATCCTGCCATATACCTAGCATCATCTGACTTGAAATCTACAGTTTATTCTCTACATGGCACCTATATGCCTTTAGCATTTCCCACTATGGGCACTTGCACAGTCTATAATTATTAGCCCACCTTAGAATCCAATCTCTTCACTGGGAGTCATCAAAGGGTTTGCTTTATTCTGCGAAGTCTTCAGTGGCAAGCACAGAAAACCACCGAGACCATGTCTTACCTACTTTTATTCCTTGACACCTGTGTACATTTATTCAGGGCAAAGGGCTTTCCAGGGGAAGTTCTCACTCACTCACCTATTGGTCTCAGACATTTTTATTTTCCCAGCATTTTATTTAAGCAGTCAGGTTCACTTAATGCCCTCTCATAGAGCCCTGGTAGTACAGTGCTTAAATGCTCAGCTGCTAACTGAAAGGCCGGTGGTTCGAATCCATCAGCTGCTCTGCAGGAGAAAGATGTGGCAGTTTGCTTCTGTAAATACTACAGCCTTGGAAACCCTACAGGGGCAGTTCTACTATGTCCCATAGCAACTGTATGCACAACAGAACGAAACACTGCCTGGCCCTCCATCATCCCCACAATCGTTACGCTTGAGCCCATTGTTGCAGCCACTGTATCAATCCACCTCGTTTAGGGTCTTCCTCTTTTCTACCAACCCTGTACTCTGCCAAGCATGATGTTCTCCTCCAGGGACTGATCCCTCCTGACACATGTCTGAAGTATGTAAGACTCAGTCTTGCCATCCTTGCTTCTAAGAAGCATTCTGGTTGCACTTCTTCCAAGACAGATTTGTTCATTCTTTTGCTAGTCCATGGTATATTCAATATTCTTTACCAACACCACAATTCAAATGCGTCAATTCTTCTTTGGTCTTCCTTATTCATTGTCCAGCTATCACACGCATATGATGCGACTGAAAATACCATGGCTTGGGTCAGGCACGCGTTAGTCTTCAAGGTGACATCTTTGCTTTTCAACACTTCAAAGAGGTCCTTTGCAACACTTTGCCCAATGCAACGTCTTCTGATTTCTTGACTGCTGCTTCCATGGCTGTTGATTGTGGATCCAAGTAAAATGAAATCAATGACAACTTCAATCTTTTCTCCGTTTATCATGATGTTGCTCATTGCTCCAGTTGTGAGGATTTTTGTTTTCTTTATGGTGAGGTGAAATCCATACTGAAGGCTGTGGTCTTTGATCCTCATTAGTAAGTGCTTCAAGTCATCTTCACTTTCAGCAAGCAAGGTTGTGTCATCTGCGTAATGCAGGTTGTTAACGAGTCTTCCACCAATCCTGATGCCCCGTTCTTCTTCATAAAGTCCACCTTCCCAGATTATTTGCTCAGCATACAGTTTGAATAGGTATGGTGAAAGGATACAACCCTGACACACACCATTCCTGATGTTAAACCACTCAGTGTCCTCTTGTTCTGTCTGAACAACTGCCTCTTGATCTATGTAAAGGTTCCTCATGAGCACAATTAAGTGTTCTGGAGTTCCCATTCCTCGCAGTATTATCCATAATTTCTTACGATTCACACCGTTTAATGCCTTTGCATAGTTGATAAAACACAGGTAAACACCCTTCTGGTATTCTCTGCTTTTAGCCAGGATCTATGGGCATTAGCAATGATATCCCTGGTTCAACGCCCTCTTCTGAATCTGGCCTGAATTTCTGGCAGTTTCCTGTCATATACTGCTGCAGCCGTTTTTGAATGATCTTTGGCAAAATCTTGCTTGCGTGTAAAACTGTTCGATAATTTCCTCATTTGGTTGGATCACCTTTCTTGGGAATAGGCATAAATATGGATCTCGTCCAGTCAGCTGGCCAGGAAGTTGTCTTCCATATTTCTTGGCATAGGCGAGTGGGCATTTCGAGTGCTGTATTCGTTGGCTGAAACATCTCAATTGTTATTCCATGAATTCCTTAAGACTTGTTTTTCACCAATGCCTTCAGTGCAGCTTGGACTTCTTCCTTTAGGACCATCAGTTCCTGATCATATGCTACCTCTTGAAATGGTTGAACGTCGACCAATTCTTTTTGGTACAATGACTTCTGTATATTCCTTCCATCTTTTTGATACTTCCTGCGTCGTTCAATATTTTCCCCATAGAATCCTTTGCTATTTCAACTCGAGGATTGAATTTTTTCTTCAGTTCTTTCAGCTTGAGAAACGCCAAGCATATTCTTCCCTTTTGGTGTTCTATCTCCAGCTCTTTGCACATGTCATTATAATACTTTACTTTGTCTTCTCGAGCTGCCCTTTGAAATCTTCCATTCAGTTCTTTTACTTCATCATTTCTTCCTTTTGCTTTGGCTGCTTGACGTTCCAGAGCAAGTTTCAGAGTCTCCTCTGACATCCATCTTGGTCTTTTCTTTCTTTCTTGTCTTTTCAATGACCTCTTGCTTTCTTCATGTATGATGTCCTTGCACAGCTCGTCTGGTCTTTGGTCATTAGCGTTCAATACGTCAAATCTATTCTTGAGATGGTTTCTAAATTCAGGTGGAACATACTCAAGGTCGTATTTTGGCTCTCGTGGACTTGCTGATATTCTTCAGTTTCAGCTTAAACTTGCGTATGAGCAATTGATGGTCTGTACCACAGTCAGCCCCTGGCCTTGTTCTGACTGATGATATTGAGCTTTTCCATTGTCTCTTTCCACAGATGTAATCGATTTGATTACTTTGCGTTCTGTCTGTGAGGTCCATGTGTATAGTTGCCGTTTATATTGGTGAAAAAAGGTATTTGGGATGAAGAAGTCGTTGGTCTTGCAAAATTCTGTCATTCAATCTCTGGCATTGTTTCTATCACCAAGGCCATATTTTCCAACTACCAATCCTTCTTCTTTGTTTCCAACTTTTGCATTCCAATCACTAGTAATTACCAATGCATCCTGGTTGCACGTTCGATCAATTTCAGACAGCAGAAGCTGATAAAAACCTTCTATTTCTTCATCTTTGGTCTTAGTGGTTGGTGCATAAATTTGAATGAGAGTAGTATTAACTGGTCCTCCTTGTAGGTATATGGATATTATCCTACCTCTGACAGTGTTGTACTTCAGGATGGATCTTGAAATGTTCTTTTTCACAATGAATGCAACACCATTCCTCTTCAAGTTGTCATTCCTGGCATAGTAGACTATATGATTGCCTGATTCAAAATGGCCAATACCAGTCCATTTCAGCTCACTCATGCCTAGGATATCAACGTTTATGCGTTCCATTTCATTTCTGACAATTTCCAATTTTCCTAGATTCATACTGTACATTCCAGGCTCCGATTATTAATGAATGTTTGCAGCTGTGTCTTCTCATTTTGAGTCGTGCCACATCAGCAAATGAAGGTCCTGAAAGCTTGACTTCATCCACGTCATTAAAGTTGACTCTACTTCGAGGAGGCAGCTCTTCCCCAGTCATCTTTTGAGTGCCTTCCAATCTGGGGGGCTTATCTTCTGGCACTATATCAGACAATGTTCCACTCCTATTCATAAGGTTTTCACTGGCTAATTCTTTTCAGAAGTAAATAGCCAGGTCCTTCTTCCTAGTCTGTCTTAGTCTGGAAGCTCAGCTGAAACCTGTCCTCCATGGGTGTCCCTGCTGGTATGTGAATACCGGTGGCACAGCTTCCAGCATCACAGCGACACACAAGCCCCCACAGTACAACAAACTGACAGACATGTGGGGGACCCTGTCTGTAGAGTGTATTAAACAGTTGCCATCAAGTCAATTCCAAGTGATGACAACCCCATTTGTGTCACAGTAGAGTTTTACGTATGGTTTTCAATGGCTGGTTTTTCAGAAGTAGATCACCAGCCCTTTCTTCCAAGGCACTTCTGGGTACACTCAAACCTCCTTTTGGCTAGCAGCCAAGGATGTTAACTATTTGCATCATCCAAGTACTCCCAAAAAAGGACCCTAATTCTTCATTCCTCCTTGTATGCATGCCTCTTAAAGTGTGACAATTTCTCCCATCAAAAAGCAGAGATATTTCTCCACTCCCTGATCCTGAGTTCAGCCATATGACTTGCTTTGGTGAATCAGATCTTAACAGTCATGAGGCAAGCACAGGCTTAAACAAATGCTTGTACATTTCTGATTGCTCTTTAGTGCCTTTGCCCATGCCATGAGAAGAACATGTCTGGGCTAGCCCACTGGTCCCAGGAGGAAAATAAGAGATACTAGGAATTGTCCCACCTAAGCCACCACAACATAAGCAATTTGTTAATGCAAAGTTTTGACAGCCCAGCCGAGAACTGAACCCCTATCCAACGCACAAGCATGCAGACTAAAATATGATTTTTGTTTTAATTCCTGAGTTATGGGGTGGTTTATAATTTAGCAATAGCTAACTGATACAACTTGAAAATAAACACCAACTAGAATTAATAGGCATAACCAAATAACTCCTCTTCAATAACGGATCAAGTAAAATGAATGTCAAAATCAAAGAACATCAAACATGTTTACAGATATGTCAATAAGGGGATACTATAAGCAGTCACAAGGAGCCCTGGTGGCACAGTTAACGATTCAGCTGCTAATAGAAAAGTCGGAGACTTGATCCCACCAGCCCGTTCTACAGGAGAAAGATAAAGCAGTTTGCTTCATTACAGCCTTGGAAACCCTATAGGCCAGTTCTACTCTGTCCTATAGGGTTCTTTGTGAGTTGGGATTGACTCTACAACAGGAGTAGTTTTGGTTTTTGGTATAAGAAGTCACAAAAATAAATATCATTAGTTAGCTGGAAAACTTTTAAAAAATATTTCTAGACCTTAAGTGTGTAAGATATTATGAAACACCAACTGTGATATTACTGTAACCTTAACTTATATACTTAACACTGTAAGTTATTTTATTCCACCTGGAATCGACTCGACGTAGTGGTTAAGAGCTCAGCTGCTAACCAAATGGCTAACAGTTCAAATCCACCAGCTGCTCCTTGGAAACCCTATGCAGCAGTTCTGCTCTGTCCTATAGGGTTGCTATGAGTTGGAACAGACTCAACGGCACCAGGTTGGACGTCTGATTTGCTTGGATCAATAGGAAGTGATGGAAGTAACCTGAGAGTTCCACAGCTAGGCTGCAAGAGACCCTGCAGGTTCTACTCAGGCCCTCTTTGAACACTGCCAAAAGGTTAACAAGCCTGAGAAAGCCTCTTTAAAACGAGACGTCATACGGGAGAGAGGCCCCATTGATCCCCGCTGAGGCCCAAGATTTATGAGTGAGCCCAGTTGATACCAGCAGAGCCCAGCCTAAGCTGCCAACCCACAGAATAGTGAGCAGATAAATGACCATTATCTTAGGTTCCTTCGTTTTGGGGTTGCTGGATAAAGACCTGGCTATCTGCTTCCATAAAGATTACAGCCTAGGGAACCCAATGGGGCAGTTCTACTCTGTCACATGGGGTCGCTATAAGTCAAAAACTGACTCGACGGCACCTAACAATAACAGTTACAAGTGGTTTATTATCTAGCAAAGGCTAACTGATACAGTAACACTTAATATGATTTTTAGATTAAACCCACAAGGCAGGTTTTTCACTGCTTCATACTACTATGAAGGCAGCAGCCTCGTTTTTAAGTTCTTAATTTCTATAAAATGTTCTTCCTGAGTTGAATCACAGTTTAATAACTAAATTTTATAAATATTTTGATTCATGAGTAGTTTCGAGAGAGTTGATTTGACTTAGCTACTGAACAAGAGGGGCCGGCAAACCATGACCACCAGATTTTGTAACTAAACTTTTACTGAAATCCAGCCAGGTCCATTCATGTATGGATTGTCTATGGCTGCTTTCATGTTATAATGGCAGAACGGAGTCATAACAACAGAGACTAGATGGCCTGTAAACTTACAAAATTCACTATGTGGTCTTTATAGAAAGTTTGCCAACCCTTGCTGTACATTATTTTCAATGTTATTCTTAAAAGTAAAGAAATCTAAAAGACTGACTTAGTTACCTAGTGCTGCTGTAACAGAAATACCACAAGTGGGTAGTTTCAAAGAACAGTATTTACTTCCTTCCAGGTTAGGAGGCTAGGAAGTCCAAATTCATGGAACCAGTTCTAAATAAAGGAAGGCTGTCTTGTTGGCTCTGGGGGAAGATACTTGTCTCATTAACATAACAAAGAAAACTATACTCCCAAATAGGATTACATCCATGTGTGGAGGATTCCAACATATGATTTTGGGGGACACAATTCAGTTCATAAGAGAGAGCTATCAAGAATAAAATACTTCCTTCTTAAAGCCTATACTCGCCTAGCGATTTTCTGGTCCCCTGGGTAGACATCAACTTAGGCAGTTTTATAATGAACCTGTTAATGAGTCTTTTGATTTCTGACACACCATAAACCAGTGAAGACAAACATAATTTCTTTAAATGCTTCTGTGGAGGTACAACATTTTTGTTTGTTTGTTTTTTGGCTGTTGCAGTGTGTCACGTAAATCCATTATCCTGACAGCCCTACTGGTAAAACTGAAGCTGGAATTAATATCCATTATCGAAAGGTCAGTGCACATGGATGAGTCAGCAGCCAGTTTTAAAATGTTAACAACACTAATATTTTTCAAATATAAACAAAAGGTCTGCCTTTGTTTTATTATTTTTTTCCCTAAATGTTTCATTTAAAAATGAAAATGTTTGAAACAAAAAGCCTGGATTATATAACACACTTGTGTGCTGGTGATATGTCTATGACTCCTGACTTCTGAGCATTTGTGCATTTTCCTGGCGTACTCAGCAGTCGGCAGACGTTTACCTATATTACCTACCATACTTCACTGGCTCTAAGGTGCCATTGGTAAGATGGGACACCGTGATTTTCAATACTGCTAAGAAAGAAAACATGCCGCCAATTACATTCTGCCTCATGCTTTATAACCTAAAATTTCATCTTACACTTAGCGCAAGTATTCAGGCTTATTTTGATACGATTTTTCTGAGATACTGTCTTTCTAAAACCAAACACGTTGCCAGCGAGTTGCTTCCGACTCATAGTGATCCTATACATACATATGAAAGAAAATATAAGCAAAACAAATTGACCATTTGAGGTTCGATACTTCTTATTTTTCAACACATTATCATCAGTGTCCATGCTGTTCCATATCTCTGTTCCAACAAGAGCCCTGATACAGGAGACTTCTGCTTAAAAACACTCTTAAGATCTCTCGAGTTTACTTCCAGGGTGCTCACACTCATTCTGCAAAGTCCAAAATGCATGTCCTAGCAACAGTAACTATGCCAGGATTACCATGCAGGTAGCATTGGTTTTAAGATGTAACGATTTCAGAGATAGTACAACATGAAGGGAAAAAAAAATGTGTGTGTGCCTTACAATTGATCCTTATTAGCTACCTACCACTACGGGCTGGCGTTTGGTCTGAGGATGAAACCCAGTTTGACGCTGACCTAATGCCATGCTGTAACGAAAGTGCAGTAATAAAGGCAGGGAACGACCCTTTCTACTTCTTTATCTTCATTACAGTTCACTTCTACTGGGGTGATTTTTAAAATATCAATATTGGCAATAACATGCATGCTTGAAATAAAGAATTTAAGTCCATATGAAATAATAATAAACCAATGAATGAGCGAGAATTGATCAAACACAAAGATTTACACGAAGACTGCATTCAAAACAACCTTCAAAACCACCACCTACACTCAAAGCCCATGCAACAGCCGGTCATCTGCAGCTCCGTGTGGCCACGCCCCGCTGAATCTTAAAACACTCTGGGTTTCCTAGCACCCATTGGATCTTTACTCAACTCTGGAAAACTAATCCCACACATTCAGTAGCCAGAGAGGTGTTTGTTGTTTTGTTTAATTATCGTACTTTAGGTGAAGGTTTACGGAACAAATTAGCTTCTCATTAAACGGTAAGTACGTATATTGTTTTATGACATTGGTTAACAACCCCGTGACATGTCAACACTCTCCCTTCTCAACCCTGGGTTCCTTATTACCAGCTTTCCTGTCTTCTAATCCTTGCCCCTGAGCGGATGGGCCCCTTTAGTCTTGTTTTATTTTATGGGCCTGTCTAATCTTTGGCTGAAGGGTGAACCTCATTCCTGAGCTAAAAGGGTGTCCAGGGGCGATATTCTCGGGGTTTCTCCAGTCTCTGTCAGGCCAGCAAGTCTGGTCATTTTTAGTGAATTAGAATTTTGTTCTACATTTTTCTTCTGCTCTATCCGGGACCCTCTATTGTGATCCCTGTCAGAGAAGTCAGTAGTGGTAGCTGGGCATCATCTAGTTGTACTGGACTCAGTCTGGTGGAGGCTGTGGTAGATGTGGTCCATTAGTATAATAGCCAGGAAGTTCTGAAAGCAGCAAAGTGGGATGAAAAGTCACACCTGGGTGCTGAATAGATATTCGTCTGAACAATTCGTCAGATTGTTCTGCAGGCCATGAGAGCCTCCTCTCCCCACCCTCCACACCAGGATGTATCAGGAAGGAGTTCCTGGCCTCTGTGTACTCCTGGAAACCCTCTCAACTCTTCCTTGCTCCACCACATTCATGGCATGACCACCCTCCTCAGCCTAAAGGCTTCCTGGGCTCTCATGCCCTTCGTCTCTACTTAAGTTGTCACAGTGAGCTCAAGCATAACAACGATTGTAAGGATGGCACAGGACCGGGCACTGTTTCGTTCTGTTATGCATAGGGTCGCTATGAGTCGGAACCAACTCGATGGCACCTAACAACAACAACAAGCTGTCACAAGAAACTCAAAACTCCTAGGTCAACCCCCATCTCCTGCAGTTTGAGTAGTAAAAGGATTTGCCTTTCTCCCTTTTATATGCCACAGCTCCTCCATTCCCAACTTCTGAACCCCTTCCACTGTGACTTTGGGAGTTCATAGTTATCTGCAAAATCACTCAGATCTTCAACCTCGTCTCTGTATGTTCTATTTACCTTTCTGCTCTATTTGAAACCTGCCTCTCTTAGGACCTTCTCTTTTCTACAGGCCCTTCAAGTGATGGATACTTTTTTCCCACTCTGCTTGTACCACTGGACCTCGATGTCACCTTGTTCCATACAGTTGCTTCTACATAAGGGACTGGCAAATTTTTTTCTTAAAAGGCCACACAGTAACTATCTCAGGCTTTGCAGACCATGAAGTCTTTCTTTCAACTACTCAACACTGCCATTACAACACAAGACTAGCCACATACAATACACAAATATCTCTTTGTTCCACCAAAGCTTTATTTATGAAGGTAAGCAGCCAGCTGGCAGGATGTAATTTACTGATTCTCAGATTACCAGTCTGTACCACTTAATTCCTCTCCCAATTTCTATCATCCTCTGATCACCAAATCACTCACCCTTATTCCCTAAAACACACTGTTTCCCTTTCTAACACTACCCCTGCCGCAATTTTTTGGTGATTTCCACTTTACTCCACAAAATATGTTATAGATTCTGGCTTAATGAGAACTAAAGCTTATAAAGTTTTGTTTTGTTTGGGGAGGAGCGGCTGTACAAGAACACAAAAGTATAAATTTATAATTGCCCCTGTGTCAGTGAGGGGCCCTGAAACCATTAGCTTCACAGTAAATCTACCTGTGCGTCTTCTGGAATGCCAACTTGGCAAAAGTCCATTGAGCACGAAATTTAAATAGCCACCTAAATCACCTTACAGACAATTCTTCCATGACTAACCTCTCAATTCCCTAAGCTCCTGTCCTCCAGGATTTTGTTCTCCATTCCACCTCTATTGTACAGTCCCATGCTTCCATGGAACAGTACCTGCAAACCTCTGCAATCTCAGTTTCAGGCAGCTGATTCCTTGTCCACTCTATCAGCTAGATAACAACAGGACTACTATTTTTCTCTTCTTTGAATGAGAGAGGCCATTATTCCACAATCTCCTCATTTTCAGCCCGAGTTAGAGAGAAGAACGTTCTGAACGGATGGCTGAATGAGCTTTTTGATAATGGAACGAGCATCAGTGAGATTTATAGGAAACTCACAAAGTTTCTAATAGAATTGTGCTGTCAGAAGAACCACCAGCTTAGCCTATAAAGGACGGGGACAATTCTTTTCAGAATGAAAAGAGCTCTCAGGGTTCCCCAAACCTCTACAGACAGAAAGCAAACTTAGGACACTATTCGGCTATAAACACAGGTCATTTTTCATGGGAAAGGAAGGATGATTCAGAGGGCTGAGGCAAGAGCCACAGAGAGCCATCCTCAGGGAGCAGAACTGGGCCAAACACAAGGAACACGTTTTTTTTTTTTTTTTTTTTTTAATTCCTGGAGAAAAAAGAACTGAGAAAATGTGCCCACCAAGATTTCAGCATTGCCATAGATCAGTGAATGTCATGTGCCTTCTATTTTTCTCTTCTCTGAATGAGAGTATCTACTGTGGTCCTTTCTGTAGCTCATCTTTATAGTCTGAGAATGTGGGGGAGCAGATAACAAGTTTCCTTAAGTTCACAGGTCTTCAAGATTAAGAGAAATGGTATTCAAGGAGCTGCACCTGAGGAAACGTACCCAAGGAGCCTCCTACATATCTAGTCTTGATTTAGATGACAAGATCCTAGCAATCAAGCCTGAAGTCATCTGTAATAAGATGAGATTTGGGAGAACATTAGGACACTTTAACTGTATATTGCATGTGGGGAAGACATGAATCATTAGGGGCTACAGAGCACACCTTTCTCCAAAGACATCTCCCAAAGAACTGCGCCTCCTAGTATTCACACTCTTTGTGGGACGTTTTTAATTACAAATTCAATTTCTTTACCTGTTACAGGTCTATTCAGATTTTCTATTTCTTCTTGAGTTAATTTCAGTAGCTTGTCTTTCTAGAATTTGTCTTTTTTTAGAAGTTTATCTAAGTTATCTAATTAATTGATATACAGCTGCTAATAGTATTTCCTTGCAATCCTTTTTATTTCTATAAGGTTGGTAGTAATAGCCCCTCTTTCATTCTTGATTTTAGTATTTTATGTTCACTCTGTGTTCTCTTGGTCAGCCTAGCTGAAAGTTTGTCAATTCTGTTGACGTTTCCAAAGAACAAATTTTTATTTAATTAATTTTCTCTATTGTTTTTCTAGTCTCCAGTTCACTTATTTCTGCTCTAATTTTTATTATTTCCTTCACTCTGTTTGCTTTGGACTTACTTTGCTCTTCTTTTTCCAGTTTCTTAAGGTAGAAAGTTAGGTTATTGAATCGAGAGCATTCTTCTTTTTTAAAGCTAAGCATTTATATCTATAAATTTCCCTGTCACCATTGCTTTACTTGTATACCATAAGTTTTGGTAAGATATTTTTTGTTTTCATTCATTTCAAATTTCCCTTATGATTTCTTCCTTGATCACTGGTGATTCAGGACCTAAAAATATGTTTAATTTCCACATATTTTTGAACTTACAAGATTTTGTGAATTTATAAGATTTACGGTCTGCCATATGATCTGGAGTCCCTGGGTGGTATAAATGGTTAAGTGCTCAACTACTAATTGTGAGGTTAGTGTTTGTACACACCAAGAGATGCCTTGGAAAAAAGGCCTGGCGATCAGCTTCTGAAAGGCCACAGCCTTGAAAATCCACAAAATACAGTTCTACTCTGCAACATGTGGGATTGCCATGAGCCAGAATCAACTCAACTGCAACTGGAGAAAGTTCCATGTACACTTGAGAAGAAGGTATACCTTGGAGAAAGTTCCATGTAAACTTGAGAAGAAGGTATACCTTGGAGAAAGTTCCCTGTACACTTGAGAAGAAGGCATACCTTGGAGAAAGTTCCATGTACACCTGAGAAGAAGGTATACCTTGGAGAAAGTTCTATGTACACTTGAGAAGAAGGTATACCTTGGAGAAAGTTCCATGTACACTTGTGAAGAAGGTAGATTCTGTTGCTGTATAGAATATTCTGTAGATGTCTACTGGGTTTAGTTTATCATGTTGTTCCAGTACTTTCATTTCCTTTTTAATTACCTGTCTAGTTGTTCTTACTTATGGAAGTCAAAGACTACAGACTTCAGTATAGATTACACCCAACTGTAAAGAAAAGGAAAAACCTCACAACTGGTAACATAAACAACATCAAGATAAAAAGAAAAAAAAATTGAAATCTGTTAAGAATTTCATTCTTCTTAGATCAACAATGAACACCCACGGAAGCAGCAGTCAAGAAATCAAATGACTTATTACAATGGGCAAAGCCGCAGCAAAAGACCTCTTTAGAGTTCTAAAAAGTGAAAATGTCACATTAATGACTAAGGTGCACCTGACCCAAACTATGGTCTTTTTAATCACTTCAGATGCAACTGAAGTTGGACAATAAAAAAAGAAGACAGAAGAAGAATTGATGCATTTGAATTGTGGTGTTGGTGAAGAATATTGAATATGTCAGGGTATGCCAGATGAATGGACAAATCATTCTTAGATGAAGTACAGCCACAATGCTCCTTAGAAGCAAGGATGGCAAGACTTCGTTTGCTTACTTTGGACACGCCATCTGGAAAGACCAGTCACTAGAAAAGGACATCATGTTTGGTAAAAGAAAGGGTCAGCAAAAATGATGGAAATCCTCAATGATACAGATTTACACAATAGCCACAAAAATGGGTCCAAATATATCAAAGATCTGTTGGCTCACTGATCAGCTCATGACAGGTCAGAGATTTATTTAAATGTCTTGAACCAAAAAGTCTCCCACCCGTATGCTCGGGCACATCTTCAACATTTAGGGAGTTAACAACTCTGTGCAGGGCTCAGTGTCAGCCAGAGGTAAGAGATGGAAGCCCTTTCAGATCTTTTCTGGTCCGGCGCACAGTCCTGTGTAGTGTGCAGCCTTCTAGATTGCCCAGGAAATATCTCCTATGGATATCTCATTCCCCAGGTCATCCTTGTCAGTCTCTACCCAGACTCTTGTTTGTCTCAACTTACATCTCAGCATCAGGCAGTTGAAATGTTAAAAAATTTTCCAAAGCTTTTTCAAGAACTGCCCTAGGGATAGGTCTTTTCTGCAGGTAAGCTCTGAGTCAGATCAAATAATGACAATTCCCTATGAATGGGGCTTTTCCAAAGAGCTATGAGGCATGTCAAAGAATGACAGTGCTCTGAGAATAGGACTTTGAGGAGAGTTACAAACATGGAATGCTCTCTCCCAGGGGCTGCAAAGCCTGCTGATTTTCACTATCCCTATCTAACCCCAATTTCAATGTTTGCTGGTAATATTATTATTAGTTATAGCTGCTTAAACATTTATTTTGAAGCTTCAACTTTACATAGTACTTCTTGACTCTCTGTCATGGAAGATAGGGAAACATACAAAAGGAAAAACTCAACAGAAGCACAGACTAATTTTAAAAAGCATTTACCTTGTTCATAAAGTAGCTTCATGTTCGAATCTTTACAGGCAACCAGATTGTTGAGTAATGCAATCACACTTTGCATGGTGTTACCCAGAATGCTCTCCTGATGCACCTGCAAATAGATAACAGTTTACATCATGATTGCACAGAAATACAATTAGATGATAATAATAAAAAAAAAAAACAAGCAAATGATCTCCATCCCTTCATTCTTCACACAAGTTTCAATGCTTACTTTCTGCAGGTGAATGAGCCAGCTGCTCTGCTGTGGGGAGGCGCCCCCAGCAGTGAGCTAGGCGAGCCGGGAAGCAGAGGGAAACATTCAGAGCACCAGGGTCACTGCACGCAGCGCCCTGCCTGTGAGCAAGGGGCAACCACGTGGCCCTCCGTGCTTTAGAAGGGAGACAAGAGAGTGAGAGTGACCAGAAATCAACTGTACAGAATTCAGGAGAGCATACTTGAAAAGGATATTGAGAGCACAAAAAAAAAAAAAAAAAACTACTTAAGCAAGGAGATATTTTCTGCAGTCTCTAGAGTCTCCTGGTGCTGATGTTTTCCCACTTTAGTTTTGTGCGTGTATGATATGGCAGACATGCATCACTGCCTCACTGTTTGGGGACAATAAACTCCACTGGGACCTAAAAGAATAAGGTGTTTCCCCCCGCCTTCATATATGTGTCATATATCAAGGAGTAACTTAGGTCCTAAAGAGAAAGAGGAAAATGAGTAATTCCCTCAGTCTCAGTTTTTCATTATAAAGACAAATAAGATGGTTTCTTTCTAAGTGTTAAAGGATATAAAAAATAACATGCATTTGTTTTGTTTTCTTGCCTCTGAATTTAAATAATTTTAAAAGTAACACATATTGTAACTGCAATTATAAAATTTCAAGCAACACAAAAATAAAATTTCCTTTTAGGGTCACAACTAGGGTGAGACAAGTGAGACGCATAGGGTGCAACACTTAAGGAGGTGCTCTCTCTTAGGTCCGTGCAAGGGCAAGTTCTCATGAACAGTGAGGGTGTCTAGGCATCTAGCTTGCCTCACTCTAGTCCTGCCCTCCTCCCCTTGGCCACTCCCTTAATAATTAGTCGCACCCTGAAAGCTAACAAGTATACCAATTTAGTAGGTTTCATTCAGGCCATTTTCTATTCATCTTCACACATACATATGGAAATACATGGTTTTCTTTTTTTTAACAAACTGTATCATACCTATTAATTCACTCAATGAATAATTAATGAGTAGCTATTATTTGTTATTTGTCAGGCACTGTGCTGGGCACTGGGGATACAGAAGTGAGCCACACCAGCCACGGCCTCAGACCTCACGCAGGTTTCGCTTTACTATGAATGTATCTTTCCAGCAAATTTATTCACCAAATATTTACTGAGCATCTGTTATGTGCCAGGCATGGTCCTAGGCACTTGAGATATACTGGTGAACAAAGCAAAGTTCCCTGACCTCATGGAAATGGTACATAAAAGACATAATAAATAAGTAAACTGAATAGCGTGTTAGAAGGTGGCAAGTGCTATAGCCAAAAAGACAGAGCAGGAATAGGGGGATGGAGAGAGCAGCAGTGGGGCAGTACGCGATTTCAAGTTGCAGTCAAGGTGGGACTTGTTGAGAAATACCATTTGAGCAGGCATTTTATTTTTAATGTTAGAGCATCTTAAAATTCCCTGGTTTAATGAATTCATTTTAACAAACATTTTTTGAAATCATTTAGATTTATAGGAGAGTTGCAAAGATAATACAGAGAGTTGCCAGGACACCACATTACATTTAGAATTCATGTTTTTAACAAATAGTTACTAAGTGCCAGCTGTTCTAGGTTAAAAAAAAAAAATTTTTTTTTTTTTTTTTAGAACTTGGCTTATATCGGTAAACAAAACAGACAAAAATTCCTACCAGTGTGGAGTTAACCTTGTAGCAGGCAGAAAAGACAATAAACAATTAACATAATAAATGAGTAAATTATACGGTATGTTAGAAGTAATGCATGCCATGGGGGATAAAAACAGACAACCGTTGATATGCTGCTTTGAGTGTGTGGCACTCTCCACAGTCCTGCCAATAATCCAGTCTCCTATATCAGAAACTCAGTAGAAACACATATTGAAAGCCACGTGGTCGGCCACCATCTCTGAGTGGAGTACCACTGCCTGTTTCCTACTCAGGTCAAAATCTGACACACAAGAGATCTGGTTGCTATGTAACGCATACGTTGCCCTGGTTTCCATTGGCCATCACTGAACTGCTCAGAACTAGTTCAAAGTCCTGCCCTGTTTCTGTTGGCCATGACTGAAATGCTTAAAACAAGTTCAAAGCATTTTCAACCCTTTGCAATTGAGTCAATTCTGACTCACAGAGAACCTATAGGACAGAATAAAACTGGCCATAGGGTTTCCAAAGCTGTAATCTTTACAGGAGCAGGCTGCCACATCTTTCTCCGGAGAAGTGGCTGGTGATTTGAACCACCAACCTTTTGGTTCGGTGCGAAGCACTTAACCACTGTGATACCAGGGTTCCTTTCATCTACAGTGAAACATGTGAGAGCCAGTATGCTATGGGACTGTCATGTTTTTCTGAGTCTTGCAAGTTTTCTGCATTTGACAGGGTACAACCTTACCACTTTTCTATCACTAGTTTTAGTGGAAAATGTTTAAGTTTCCTTTCTCTGACAGGTTTCTGCCTTTCACAGGTTTCGCTGTATTTTACTCAACAAATATTTACCGTGTATCTAATATGTTTCTGGGCAAAGTAGTAAAATTCATTCATAAAATCAACTGGGCTTCGTACATTTTTACCAACAGAGCTTTAAATATATATGTATTTTTAAATACATTCTACTCAGGTCTTTTTACTTTGATCCAATTTTGGTTATTTCCATTTTCCTAGAAAATCTTCTACAATGCCTAAATTTTCAAACATAATAAAATTGTACGTCTCATTCTCTGATGCCTTCATAAATCTTCTCTGACTCCTAATTATATTGCCTTTTATACCGTGTCCTCCCCTCTTTACTGTCGATCCGACTCACCACAGCACTGCTTATTTTATTGGTCCTTTCAAGAAACCAACTTTCCATTTTAATGATCAATCGATAATTTTGCTTCGAGTTAATCATTATGAACATACACAAATTTCCCACTGCTTAGGTATGCAATAGGATGGCACTGCCTTGCCACTTGAAATTAGGGATGACCACAAGACCAGCTCTGGCCAATTAAACCAATTTGGGTAGGAGCTTTAAGGACCACTCAGAGCTTCATCAACCTCTCTTTTCTTCTGCTCCTGTGGGGGTGACATTCCAGATGCTAAAGGCACCAACAGCCTAGGTCCCAGAGTGAAGGCATGGAGTAGAATATCCAGGAGCCCCTTGAGAGACATACGGCTTCAAAAGCTTACAAAACAACAAGGCACCTGGCTCTGAAACTGCTCTCTCAACAGATTTGTCCTTCTCACTGATGAGAGCTACTTGATTACAGGCAAGTCTTCCTATCTATGTCTTTGCTTGATACAAGACAAGGGGTTTGCTTTACAAGTACTGTTGTTGTTGTTAGGTGCCGTCCAGTCGGTTCCAACTCATAGCAACCTTATGCACAACAGAACGGAACACTGTCCGGTCCTGAGCCATCCTTACAATCGTTTTTATGCTTGAGCTCATTGTTGCAGTCACTGTGTCAATCCACCTCGTTGAGGGTCTTCCTCTTCTGTGCTGACCCTGTACTCTGCCAAGCATGATGTCCTTCTCCAGGGACTGATCCCTCCTGACAACATGTCCAAAGTATGTAAGACGCAGTCTCGCTATCCTTGCTTCTAAGGAGCATTCTGGTTGTACTTCTTCTATGACAGATTTGTTTGTTCTTTTGGCAGTCCATGGTATATTCAATATTCTTCACCAACACCACAATTCAAAGGCATCAATTCTTCTTCCATCTCCCTTATTCACTGTCCAGCTTTCACACGCATATGATGCAATTGAAAATACCATGGCTTGGGTCAGGCACACCTTAGTCTTCAGGGTGACATCTTTGCTCTTCAACACTTTGAAAAGAGGTCCTTTGCAGCAGATTTACCCCATGCAACAGGTCTTTTGATTTCTTGACTGCTGCTTCCATGGCTGTTGATTGTGGATCCAAGTAAAATGAAATTCTTGACAACTTCAATCTTTTCTCCGTTTATCATGATGTTGCTCACTGGTCCACTTGTGAGGATTTTTGTTTTCTTTATGGTGAGGTGCAATCCATACTGAAGGCTGTGGTCTTTGATCTTCATTAGTAAGTGCTTTAAGTCCTCTTCACTTTCAGCAAGCAAGGTTGTGTCATCTGCATAACGCGGGTTGTCAATGAGTCTTCCTCCAATCCTGATGCCCCGTTCTTCTTCATACAGTCCAGCTTCTCGTATTATCTGCTCAACTGACTGGAAGAGATCCATACTTATGCCTATTCCCAAGAAGGGTGATCCAACAGAATGTGGAAATTGTAGAACAATATCATTAATATCACACGCAAGCAAAATTTTCCCGAAGATCTTTCAAAAGTGGCTGCAGCAGTATCTTGACAGGGAACTGCCAGAAATTCAGGCTGGATTCAGAAGAGGACATGGAACCAGGGATATCATCGCTGATGTCAGATGGATCCTGGCTGAAACCAGAGAATACCAGAAGGATGCTTACCTGTGTTTTATTGACTATGCAAAGGCATTCGACTGTGTGGATCATAACAAATTATGGATAACATTGCGAAGAACGGGAATTCCAGAACACTTAATTGTGCTCATGAGGAACCTTTACATAGATCAAGAGGCAGTTCAGACAGAACAAGGGGATACTGATTGGTTTAAAGTCAGGAAAGGTGTGCATCAGGGTTGTATTCTTTCCAAGTACTGGTGTCTAAAAATTCCTACAAACACACGCCTAAGAGCACCTTTGTGGTGAACATTAATGTTTCAATGTTTCACTGACACCAGCTTAAGAAGATTAATGTGGAAGTGATGGTGTGCCACCAATTCTACCTAATTATTCTTACAGCTGGTTGGAAGGAAAGAGTGATAAATAAGCACTACAATGACACTATATGTTATTTGTAACAACGTAACTAATGATACACAGGAAACCTATTCTTGTGAACAAACTGAAGCTAATAAAGCTTTTTTTCTTTTTGTTAGTCCTGCTTGGTAAAATGACACATACCGCTCCTTATTCAAAGACCAGTCTGTCAGAGAATACAGGCTGGTCTTACTGGGGATAAATACATTGTTTCTTTGACGTAAACGCTTTTACGACTAAATTCACTTTTTCTATTTGCCCTCAGCAAGGCTTGTGCCAGTTCTGAAGCCAATATTTTGGTTTTTCCTCATGATCAGTGGCAAGTGACACTTGTTAACATAAGCTTTTTAGTACAAAAGCCAACTCTCCCGACCTCTGTTATCCCTGGGTGCTAAAAATGCAGGATCAGATCCTGGCCAACCAGAGTCTGGGGCTCCCAGCCTGGAGGTGGCAGAATCACTGTAGAATGAGGGTGTCTGCCAGCCCTGCTACTCACTCTGCAGAGAGGTGTAAAACTAAGGTGCACTCTGATTATCAAAAGCCCCCACCAATATTATTACTGAGAGGTCTCAGGGAAAAAAGATTTATGCTCAGAATAAACAAGAAACTAACACAGTAATCCTGTAACCAGACTGGGAGAAACGATTTCTATTGTAGGCATTGTTAAAAACACTGCTGGTTTTTAGTTCCTTTATTGTTGGTTTTCAAACCATACGTAGACCATGAACTTTGTTCAGTATAAACTGGAGGCTCTATAAAAATTGCATGACAGATATTATACTTACTTACTCTTCCGTCTTGTAGGCCTATGTGCTTCTTACATATATATAAGGCTGGAGTGGGAAACTGAGGAACAGAGTAATTAATTACTCCTGCTCAAGATGATGACGTGGTTCTCTAGGGGAATGAGGACAGCTACCACTGTGGCCTAGATTCATAATTTTCCCCAGAAAGAACGCTAAATACATGGTTAGAGCAGATGAGAGGTGTAAATAGGAGTTAATCACACTTCTGTTAAATTTATCAAATTGAGTAATTTCATTTCTCTTAAAAAGCTTTTATAAGACGACTTCTTGCTGTTCACAATCATATTAACCTACAGGGGCCAAATTATGCATTGAAAAACAACCACGTTTACATCTCAAAGTCACAATGGAAGATAACATAAAGGAAGAAAACACAAGAGTAAGTATATGGGGCCAGAATCCTTGGGCAAATCTGGCTGGAAAGAAAAAGGGGCACGCAAGTATGGCTGAAAGGCCAGAGCTGGAGAGGAGGGATCATTCCAATTAAAGGCAGGTGTCATACCTGGACACACCTCTGGGACAACCCCTTCCACAAAAAACATTTATGCCTGAGCTGCAGGGTGGAAGGACTGTAATAGAAGGCTACGTGGAATCCTGACTTGCTAAAGAAGCAAGGAGTATACAACACTGGTTATCTGACACATGCAACGAGAGCAGAGTGAGGAGATGAAGCAGGTGACAACCTGCAACAGGGCCTTTGGAACAGGGTCAGGGGCCCAGACACCAGAACCAGCAACACCAGCTCACCTGGGACAAGACATTACTGACAATTTACTACGTGCTTTTTTTTTTTTATGTCCTGTACCTTTAGCACTTCACCTACATCGTCTCATCTAATCCTTACCAAAACCATGGAAGAGGGTACCCCTCTCCCCTTTTTATAGATATGGAAACTGAGCTCAGCAAGGTGAATCGTGGCTTGCTCAGGGTCATCAGCTCTTTAGTGGCGGAGCTGGGATTCTGGGTTGGACTGCAGAGGCCATGCCCCCACATGATGTCAGTAATCCGGAGCTGGAGAGAAGGGGTAGGTACCAGGGGTCACCCAGGTTAGTCAGCACAGAGAGCCTACACCTCAGATTAACTAACATATAACACTGCCTGCGTGCCCACAGAGCTGTTTAGGAGAATTTTACAGGAGTCTGGTCTAGGGGGTAGGAAGAACCAGAAATACTGATCTGGGACTGCTATTGTGATGCTAGGATCCCTGGTGGCACAGTGGTTAAGAGCTTGGCTACTAACCAAAAGGTCATTGGTTCGAATCTACCAGTTGCTCCTTGGAAACCCTATCGAGCAGTTCTATTCTGTCCTATAGAGTCGCTATGAATTGGAATCGACTTGATGGCAATGGGTTTGGTCTGGTTTTTCATCGTGATCCTAGTTCTCCCTCCAGAATCTCCACTGCCCCTGTCATCACCACTTTACAGAGAACTCTGAATATATGTCACTCTGCTCTAAGACCTATAACCCAGGATACAACAGGTAGGTACTAGGCAACTATAGGAGAGGAAAGAATGAGCCTATCAACCAAAAGAATAAAAAGACATACCAGAATCACCATTAATAGCCACAATATTTGGACACTTGGTGTTAACACTGGCTGACGAGTTGGAGGGAGGAAGCTGAGCTCAAGTAAGACTGCATCAGTGATATCCCACAAAGCCCCACAAGGCGATTCTATCACACTATGAGGTTATGATGAAAATATTTAACTCCTTCATCCATAACCCATCAGTAAGCACAGCTGACCTAATTTGTGTGCCCAACACCACAGTGTATGGGCATTTAATAAACAGAGCACTTGAGAGCTCTAATAAAACATAGCATTTGCCAGCAGAGATAATTAGAATTGAAGCAGCAAAATTCTCATGTTTGGCAACACTGATGAAACAACTTCATTAAAATGTACAGCTTCAGCAAATGAAAGGCAGGGGAGCACTGGACCCTGAAAAATCAGCCTTCTCAAAACTAATTGCTTCGGTGCTTAAAGAGGACAGCTCTCAAATAACAAGGGCACCGCAAGGAAACACTAGTAAAAAATGATCAGCCTTTCCAAAGTGCTCTCACTGCAGACAGGCATCACACTTTAATCCCTTCGTCTGAAAATGTACATGCCCCTAAATTCAGACATTTGGATTAAAAAGTTAGCTAGGGGTCTCAACAGTCAAGGTAGGGGATACCTTTCACACTGAAAGTAACGACAAACCACAACTGCTGTAAATTGCCTTGGATCTGAGTCAAAATTTATGTTAACTGAAAGACAACTAATCCTAGGGAAGTCAGAAACCACGGGAAGAGAAAAGAGTAGGACACACAAGAGTTGTGCGCATAAATGTCTACAGTTAGACACTGACATATGGCACATCCTACCCAACATGCAGAAACCCTAGTGGTGTAGTGGTTAAGTGCTACGGCTGCTAACCTAAAGGTCGGCAGTTCAAATCCACCAGGTGCTCCTTGGAAAGCCTATGTTTCCAGTTCTACTCTGTCCTACAGGGTCACTATGAGTCAGAATCAACTCGATGGTAACGGGTTTGGTTTTTTACAGGTTTTACCCAACGTGCATTTAGATTGTATTTTAGGGAAAAAAAATCTATGTTGCTCTAAAGAATACTAGTCTATTGTGTGCACGCTTGTACAACAGCACAAAGCGCTCCTCCAAGATGAAGTGGTGTACCAACTCACTTTCCTTTCCAAACCTTCTTCCGTGTGGCTAGATCCTAGAGATCCATAGCCCCAAGCACAGAAAATAGTCTTCAGAGCATTCAAGTGAAAAAAGTATTTTTGAGTGGAAGAGGACACTTTTTCATATCCCTGATGATTTTCACAAGGCTGCTCCGCATGTACTCAAACTCATAGAATCTAATGGAACTCCTTGCCCCTCATGCTTCCTCTTTTTCTGTTCCCTACTTTAATGAGCAGCCCCACAATCTGCCCAGTTTCCCTGCCAGAAATCTTCCAAGCACCCAGAACTACTTCTTCTGTCTTGCCCCAACATTCATTCAATCAGCCACAAAGTCTTCTTGATTCTCCCTGAACTCTCTTGAATGTGTTCTCTGCTCTCTATCCATAATGTCTCTGCATAAGATCAGGGGATTCTCACCTTGGGCCAGGACCACCACAATCTCCTAATGGTTGTTTCTACTTCCAACCTCACTTCCTCTGCTGCTACTAGACTCCTCTTTCTAAAGTGGCACAGATGCTCCTTCTCCATTCCTGTGGTTTAAATCTGGGGGGCTACGGGGCTGGGGAGTACATCAGAGCCTACAGTTAGCCCAAGATGGAGTGTCACTGCTTCCTTTAGGCCAGCTTGTATCCAGAGCCCCAGTGGCATTCAAGGCTGGAAGGAGGGGAGGCCGCAGAGTCACAAGATGGCAGAGGCCAGGACATGGTTGCTCCAGTGCTTTCAATTCCAGGTAAGTACCACATTATCATTTTGGAAACGTTCTCATGACTTATTAAAGTCGAATATTGACTCCTTGAGAGGAAGGGCAGGGAAGGGAACAAGGTGGATTAAACTCAAAGGGCACAGACAAAATTCATTCTCTCCTTTGCTTCATAACTGTATACATGGGATCCCTGGGAAGAAAGCCATCCTAAGTGGGATGGTTTGGGGCAGGGGTACTGCCACTGGGCATTTGCTCTGCCAACTGGGAACAGGTCCTCTGCCCACATGGTCAGGGGTCCCAGGATCTGAGCAGGCTATGCTAAGCAAGAGAAACTGAGGAAGAACATTGAAGCATGCCCTTCTCCCATCTGTAGCCAAAAACATATGGTTTTCTAACCCTAAAAGGCAGGGAAGTGTAGAATTAATTGCCTTCTTTTATTTGGGGACATAATTATTTGAGAGACCTCCTTCTACATTTTTCACTACAAACTTAAGATAGTTGAATTTGAAATTATTTTAAAATCTGACTGGCAGATATTGTAAAGCTCTTTTAGCAGCAGCAAATACAAGTCGTTATTAGCAATACATTCCAGCTGGCACAGAAGGGTGGCTCTGAATCAGCTGGTACCATTTGCCAATCAGTATGCTGAGCTCAGAATTCCAATCCCCGTTCAAGTCCAATGGCAGTGTGCTGTGGGTGCCCTTCTGGCAGGCTAATTGCATCACTTAGCTTCCCCAGCCCTGCCCTTTCACATATTTAGGCTTCGAGCTGGAAGCTTCATCTTCTTGGCTCCCGACAGGGCCCTATGCCTCAAGACAGGCACAGTGGGCCTGAGCCAGCACTGCTCAGCAGGAGAACCCTGGCAGCAGAGCCAAAGGGAAGCTGCCAGGACCAGTGTCCCTGGGGGTGGATTATGCCCCTTTTATGTGTCTGCCTGGAATGTTCAAAGACAGGCCAATCTGTCCCACAACATGCAACTGAGCTAAAGACCAGGCTGAACTGGGAGGAAAAACGAGAAAATACAAATGTCTATCCTGACACACAACTCCTTCTGGCCTTCTCCTGTGTCCCTCTAACCCCTACCCCTATCCAAAAGGAAAAAAGAAAAAAAAAAAAGTCTTGGCAAATTTTTGGAAAACTAAAATTCACTCTTAAAAATCCAGACCAGATTATATATCCAAAAAAACTGAAAGCAGGAATGCAAACAGAAACCTGTACACCAATGTTCATTGCAGCACTATTCACAACAGCCAAAAGATGTAAACAACCAAAGTCTCCATCAACAGATGAATGAATAAACAAAATGTGATACATACATACAATGGAATTCTACCCAGCTACAAAGAGAAATAAAGTCTTGATAGTTCTACATCATGGATGGACATTGAAAACATTATGCTGAGTGAAGTCAGTCACAAAAGGACATATACTGGATGACCTCACTTATATGAAACAGGCAAAAGTACAGAGACCAAAACTTATTGGCGGTTACCAGGGGTGGGAAAGAGTGGGACAGGCAGAATCACTGCTTCGGGAGCACTGAGTTTTTGTTAATGGTGGTGGAATCATTTGAAAAAGGTCAGTGGTAATGGTTGCACAACATGATGAAAGCAATCAACGTCACTGAAATTAACATGTTAAAATTGTTGAACTGGCATATTTTTTTTTTTTTTTTACCAGAATTAAAAAATATATTTTAGGCTAGATACCACTTCCTGAAGCTGAGAGCTATGGATAAGGTTGCCGTTCTCGTTTCAGATAGGATTTTCATCACTTGGAACATTCAAAATATTCACCTTCCTGCAGCTGCGTCCACCATAGCAGCTGCCATGTGTACACTAACAGTTAGTTCATTCCACTCCTTACCTCACACTGAGCTTCTGAGGGTGAGACTAAGCACTTTTAATTTTGTCTCCAGTGCCTGGTATACAAGTGGGTGCTGGCAAATTAATGAAAGAACAACTCTGCTCAATATTGCTTGGGTGAATACAGCTGAGGAAGGGCTCAGCTTGTGGCATTCTTCTTCAGAAAATAAACTTGTCAATGACTATAAATTGGCCTCAATTAAGCAGTCTATAAATATTTATTGAACACCAAAAATTTTGTGTGAAATGGGACTACAAACAGATAAAAACGGTCTTTCTCCAGAAGCTTTCAATACATGTATATTTACTTTTGAATAATGTTTTCAATACGTGATCAATACAGGTATTTTTACTTTAAATACATAAACTCCTTCACATGCTAACCCAGTGCCCTCGAGGACTCATAAAGCACATGCATCGGCACTGAAAACATACACTCCTGAAGTCCTGAAGCCAGTTGACACAACTTTAATGGACTCTCCATAAAAGGGAGTCCCTGAGTGGTACAAATGGTTAAGCACTGGACTGCTTACCCAAAGGCGGGTGCTTCAAACCCACTCAAAATGCCTCAGAAGTAAGGCCTGTCAATCTGCTTCCAAAAGGTCATAGCCTTGAAAACCCTATGAAGCAGTTCTACTCTACACGCATGGGGTTGCCATGAGCTGGAATGGACTCAACAGCAACTAACAACAACTGCATAAAAGATAACTGCTCGAAAACATAAAGAACTGCCCCATACTAAGAATACATTATATGTGGTAAAAATGAATGGAACGATCAATACATACAATTACCACAAGAGAGTTTTTAATTCCAGTTATGAGAGTCAATTTACTGTGGAAGTTTCAAAGTTTTCCAATAGGGGTATACCAAACACTGTACTCATAAAAGAGATACTAGTAATTCCTGCAGTAAAAAGATTTTGGTTGAGAACTGGCTGGAAGTTTACCCAAACCTAGGGTTTCCAAGAGCATAAAGAAGCCATGTGGTAGAGTAGAAAGAAAACCAGGCTGAGAAGAGACAGGAGCCCTAGGCCTTGGCCTGCCCTGAACCAGCTGGAGAACCTGGAGCTAAGCAAGAATCAAAAAACATGAGACTGTAGAAGAATCCTAGAGACCCTTCTAGTTCAATCTTCTGATTTTATAAAGAAATTGAGGCCCCAAGAGGGAAATATAGGGAGAGTAAGGCCAAGACTCAAACTCAACCATGCAGCCTCCTTTCCCATTACTTCACATTGCCCTTCACAATTTATTACCCAGAAAACACATCACAGTAACCGCAAGGAAAGCAACTTAAAAAAATGTATCATTAACTTCCTCATTTGCACAAGCTGAAGAAATGCTGTAAATACCGCTCCCTAGAGTTACAGATTCCGTTGCCCTTAACGCCTTCTTTGGTAGGTCAGCTCTTATTCCTGACAAGCAAGTGGTGAGTGGGTTTATTCCTGAGGAAATGAAAATACCTCAACACAATTCTTGATGACCCCAAGCCCCCAAAAGCAAATATTTTCTGAATCTGATAGTTTTTCAACCTGTTTTTGCAGCAGGGGATTGTTGTTAAAGAGGTGACGGGAGAGCCTAGCCATCTCACAGTGATGATTAAAATTTTAAACAAGAAGCACACTCTTCCTAGTGAATTATTCTAAGCAGGTAAAAAATCAGGCATCAGTGGAACTGCAAGGATGTCTATGGTGTATTTAAAAATCAGCAGCATAAAGCAGTTGGGATCTTAGTTGCTCAACCTGAATTTGCTGCACTTGGCATTTTATGCAGAATCACACTTTTGTTCTCAATCCCCATAACTGAGGGCAATCAGTTTTTCTTTTCTTAGACTCTACTTAGATAACAGCAGTTCTATTTGTATTTGCATAATCGCTTTCAAAACTCAAAACCAAACCCACTGCCAATTCTATCAAGTCAATTCTAACTTGTAGCGAATCCATAGCATTTCCAAGGCTATAAAACTGTATGGATGCAGGCTGCCATGTTTTTTTCCCCATGGAGTCCCTGGTGGTTTCGAACCAACGGCCTGTCAATTAGCAGTTGAACACTTTAACCACTATGCCACCAGGGCTCCACTTTGGAACATTCAGTATATCTCATTTTTGGCTACACAATGACAGAAACTACGTCATCTTGGAGAATACATTGGCTGCAACGGGATAAAATGGCCTCAGGGATTCCTCACCTTCCAGATGTTATTTTGTGTCCTTCTTGGCATTTTTCTAATTAACTGGAATTAGAAGATAGCCAAGATAAAGCATAAATGGGGAAGTTTTAATGTGGGCCAATAAATATGTCCAAAGTCTCAAGTGGGACAACTATGAGGAAGGTCAAGGAGTCATGTATTGGGGAAAAGTTTGGGAAAGGAAATAAAAAAACCTACGGACCCTGTGCATGAAGTAGGGTAGGTGCTGAGCAAACAAGAAGAATGAGGAGACTCCAGAAGTAAAGGGTCAGGAGGCTGACCAACTTGATCAAGGGAGAAACTGACCATATACCGGCCAGTCTCCATTTCTAAAGTCCAGAAAAGAACTTATTGAGAGCTTAATTTCCTAGGCCAAAGTAGGCTGGGAGTCCCCTAGGGAACTTGAGACATGAGCTGAAACCCGACCGTCCTCTTCACTGTTTGTTCTTGTTACTTGCCATGGAGTTGGCCCCCAACTCATGATGACCCCATCCATAATGAAAAATGCTGCCTGGTCCTGTGCCATCCCCATGATTAGTTGTGGATCAGAACACTGTGATCCACAGGGTTTTCAGCGGCTGAGTTTTGGAAGTAAATCACAAGGCTTTTCTTCCTTGTCTATCTTAGTCTGGAAGCTCTGCTGAAACCTGTTCAGTATCGTAACAAAATGCAAGCCTCCACTGACAGACGGGTAGTGGCTGCACAGGAGGTATATTGACTGGGAATCGAACCCGGATCTCTTGCATGGGAAGTGAGAATTCTACCACTGAACCACCAATGCCCTGCCCTCTTCAAGAGCTCTGGGATAAATAACTGAGAGTCCTGGCTATATCCTGGACATCCAAGGTTCACTTGAGGAGTGTGCATGTGATCACATCCACTGTCTGCAACAAAGCAGCAGTTCTGTCAGCATGTCCACGAGAACTCCCTTGAATTCAGACTAAGGAAATGCAGAGGAGGTGAAAGGGAAGGCTATGTTGTTTTCATATTTTTAATTGCTGTATTTCAATAAATGAACTTCAGCTTTAAGAGTTTATATATCAAGACTTGATTAAATTTTTCCCATGAAGGTCTAAGAGAAAATCAGAAATCAGAACAAAACGCTAAGGCAGTATGGCCGGAAAGGAGGACAGGGGAAGGAGGGTGGGATAATACATTTCCCCAAGAAGAAAAACTGAGCCCAGTGAGGCTGAGCTCAGAGTACAACTCCAAGTCCACACGTACTGAATCAGCTGTTTACCTCAGTCTGGAATTGGTGTTTTTGCTTAAAGTGAGTCAGTGCAGAACGAGTGCGTGCCCAGCCACTGTGTGCCTCCCAGGGCATTGGACCAGTTCTTTCTGCTTTGAACCCCTGCTGAGAATTTGCATTTCTCACAAGTCCCCAAGAAGTTATACATCAGAATCAACCAGGTGATGTATAACTTCCTAGGAACTTGTGAGAAATGCAAATTCTCAGCAGAGATTTGAACTGGAAGCCCTGGTGCCTCCAAACGCTGACCAGCACGTCAGAGAGGCATTCTCTGTAGAGACAGCAGCTCTTGTCCCTGCACTTTAGCGCTGCCTAGGGAGTTCCTGGGTGGTACAAATGGTTAAGTGCTCAGCTGCTAGTCAAAAGGTTGATGTGGTTCAAACTTACCCAGAAGCATCTTGGAAGACAGGCCTGAGAATCTGCTTCCGAAAGGTCACAGCCTTAAAAACCCTATGGAGCAGTTCTACTCTCCACACATGGGGTTGCCATTAAATTGGAATCGACTGGACGGCAATGAACAACAACAGTGTTTTCCCAGGGTGGCCTAGGCCATGCTCAAAGGACAAGGTACAGAAAAACTATTGTAGTCTTTCTCTGTGATTCTCTTTATCTTGAGGCACTTTGAACTGCTTCTCGATTCATGGAGCACAAAGTCGGAATTGCTTTCTTGTAGCTGTACTCCATGCCTGGCCACCCCGTGAGTACACAGCATAATGATGTCACATCCCCTTCTGCCTGTGAATTCTAATGAGCTGCTGATGACTAGACAGGTGGTCCCCACAGGCTGACTGGCTGGCACAGAGTCCCCCTACGATGGAGGGGTGCCAGTGAGGGCTGTCATGAGCTGTGTTTGTG
The DNA here is from genome assembly GCF_024166365.1 of Elephas maximus indicus. Lineage (NCBI taxonomy): Eukaryota > Metazoa > Chordata > Mammalia > Proboscidea > Elephantidae > Elephas > Elephas maximus. The sequence continues at coordinate 46,027,778 of NC_064838.1, forward strand.
TGGGGTGGGCGGAGAAGGGGTGCTGAACTTCAGAAGATGTTCCTGAGCTGACATATACGGCTCAGGAAGAACTAGATTTTGTTATTAGTCAATCTTATTCGCCAACCTTAGACTCTCGACTCTCAGCACACAAGTAACAAGTTTTTAAAAAAAGTTGTTTTTGAGGCAGAAGAAATAATCCATATATCAAAATTAATATGGTTTCAATTATGAACATTCCGTTTCACCATGCTTTGAAGTTCAACAAAGCGTAGCCTCTGCCACACCAGGGCAGGGGACTGCACAAAGGAGAAAGATGCCCACAGCACCCACAGGGTAGAACTGTCCCATAGGATTCCTAAGGCTGTGATCTTTACAGAGGCAGACTGCCACATCTTTCTCCTGCTGAGTGGCTAGTGGGCTCGAACCGCTGGCCTACCAGTTAGCAGCCAAATGCTTTAACCACTGTGTCACCAGGGCTCCTATGAAGATAAAAAATGAATAATGTTCTTTTGCATACAACTGAATGCCATTCCTTCAATAGTCTGTACTGAAAAGCAGCACATGCCAGATCTGCCGTGGATCCTTATGAAGTACTTAAAACATGCACCAAGACGCCTGCTCTGGGACCTTCCCATTCAGGAGGTAGGCAGATCATAGAAATGGAGCAGGTTTAGAGGTAGTGCAGAGCATTGCTCCAGGCAAGCAGTGCTCTAAGCATTCCAGGGAGTGAGACTGGTGAGCTGAGAAGACCAGGAAAGATTTTAAGAAGGAGATGGGACTGGAGCTGGGCTTGGGGGAACCAGCAGACTTGGAGAGGTTCTTGGATTCAGTATAGTTAAGACAAACCACAAATATGCTTTCATTATAAATCACAGATATTGGCTACATTGTTTCAGCAGAGTGGGCAGGAGAGTACCCCTGTTAGCCTCATGGTAAGCCCCACGGGACCTCACTCACTGCCAGCTGCTCTCGGCTCCTCAGTTCACCTGACATGGCCTTCCTCCCTTGACCTTGACTTATCCTTTTGTACTTTCACTTGGCCTGGTGGTTCTGAGTCTCTGGGCATTGTCTTCAGAATGAACCTAAGTTAACTGGGCTCTATCTCCCTGGTTGGAAAGGCCAGCACCCTCTCCCTAATTACATCAAACAGAAGGGGCAATATTTTCTGGAGGTTTTTAAGGCAGATGGGTTCTTAACTATCCCTATCTATAAAGTTGTAAAACATGTAAAAGGCTGGTACCATAACTGATTACTACTCTTATTATCTACAATATGATTTTTCTGTGGACATGCTTGAAGGCAAAGGGTTAACGGATGCATTCTTAAGAATCCTCACGGCCTCCCCACTGTAGGGACACCCATCAGTAAGCTTTAGTTTTGTTTCCAACTCTACAATCAAACCGCTTTTGTGTGAAAGCTCATACATAATGATATTTATGGCTTTCAAGAGATGAGGTAAGAGAATATGAGATTCTGGATGTGAGTCATTGATATTAAATAGTAAAAATGAAAGAGTATATTACTAGCTATTTTTGTTTTTTAATGGCACTCACAGGCTTCTATCTGCTCCCTGGAAATGCCTCCAAGCTCCAGCATGGCAGGATGCCTAAACGAGGTCTCAGGAAAGATAATGGAGCTTTAATGATGGAAATAGTAAGAAAATTAAATCTAATCATGATCCATTAAGCATACTCTCAGCTCCCATTTTTACTAAATTATTTTATTATGATTGTGCCTCTATTGAAATAACCTTTTATGGCAATTTGATTTGCTAGCATAAATAAGTCTAATTTATTTTCCACTATGAAACCCTGTAGGATTAATAAGAAGAGATGGATTATCTATAATTTTACCCATTCCGTAATCAGGAAGTAACCATTCAGGGAAATGGCTACTTTGTCTTACATTTATATTTGTGAGGAAAGCATTACACTATAATTAGAGCCGCAATCAGCACTAACATATCACCTGCTAAAGAGATGCTCTTCAACCAGGCAGCACCTTCTACACCAGCCTGACAAAAGGGCAGCCAGGTCTACTGCATTTGCTGGTGTGTTCTCCAGCCTTCGTCCTCATGCTGGGTCCCCAACCCCACTCGTTGATGGAATGTCATCATGTTTGGAGGGCTCTGTCATTATTGACCAGAACTCCTGGACTGTTTGCGTCTTGAAGGATAATCCTGCAAAGCCACGTAGACATGAATCCCAAGGTGCAGCCTGGTGAACTGCAAACCATTATGCAACGTGCTGTGAGGCACATGAAGATAGGACACAGCAGGGGAAGACAAGATGCAGCACGGAAAGACAGGAGTGGCCATTCACTGGTCTCTGCAGGGAACGGAAGCACCTGCTGGCACCTACAGCTGGCGTTTTAAAGATCCCTTCCAAAGCACACATGCTTCCAAAAATGTCAAGATGAGAAAGCTGTGAAGCCAAACCGAAATCACAATTCACTAATTAAACGGATATCTGGGCCAAATCATGATTGAGTCTATTATAAACCAGAGAACTTCATGAGGAAAAACTCTCACTTAGAAAGAATGATACCTGCTGGAGAGGAGATGACGATACAATGACCAGACATAAATCCAGCACTGCTTTCTATTATACCTTTGTACTAAGGTCTAAAGAGAAAGAAAAATTATAAAGAATAGACTTAAAAAACAAATTTTAACCATAGATAGAGGCACTTAATAAAGATAAATTGGTTATTGATATGTATGCGCCCAACGACACAGCAACAATTTTCATAAACAAGACTATGTGAGAGAAATAAGCAGAACACACCAATAATAAACGTACTTTATTCACTTCTCTCAAACTAAGACAGATGAAGAAAAAAAATCAGAATACAGAAGACCTAAGCAATATGCTCAGTAAGATATATCTTATAGGTACATGTCAAACCCTGACCTGTACGGAGAATTAGAGAACAGTTTGGAAAAGCACACACAGTGGTCATGTAAATTCATATCCTAGGCCTCAGAGGACAACAATTGTCCCCAAAATAGAAATATAATCAACTCACTAAAACTAGAAACTAACTAAAAATGAAAAAGAGAAACCTTTTTTTTCTTCAGTGCTATTAAACAACTCTTGAGGGAAATGCAGACCAAAATCATAAAATTTTATGAAAATAAAACAACAGAATCTATGGGACATAGCTAAAGCAACTGCCCAAGGAAAATGGGTAGCATTAGAATAAAAATAACTGAATTAAACACCAAATTTAAAAGTTCGAAAAACAATAAACTTACCAAAAGAAATCAACAGGATAAAATTCATAAAGATAAAAGCAGAATTTAATGAATTAGGATACTTCTGCCTCTGGTAAGAGGTAACAGATCAAGCAATTTAACGTTACTGCCTCAACAACTAGAAAAATCCAGATAAATTACAAAAGCATGTTTTTAATGGCATTAGAGAGCTACAGAACTAGGTGATCTAAAATTTCAGAAAGTGAATAGCTTTTCCAAGGTGAGCTGATGATTCCAAACATTTCCTCCCTTGAGGCATTTGCTGGTTCTAGACAAAAGCTGAAACACTGGGCTTGATACAGGCAGAGGGCCTCTACTGAGCGAATGAGAAACTAGCAATGGTTTTCAGATGTTGTATGAGGCTGGAAAGGCGTCCTGGTGGAGCAGTGGTTAAGCACTTCACTGCTAACCTACTCGAATGTAATTACCTTCCTTAATGTAATCTAGTGTGATGAAATCAATCAGTTGAAAAGAGGTGAGTCCTGCCCCCAGACTATAAATAGATAATTTGGCAGAACTCCCACACTTTACTTTGCACTCTTTTTGTCAACCTGAACTATGGATCTTGGGACACAAGCCTGCAGCAGTCTCCAGCCTATTGCCTGATTTAAGAGTTTTGGGATTTGCCAGGCCTCACAGATACATGAACCAATTCCTTGGAGTAAAACTCTATGTAAGTATCTCATTGGTTCTAAGACAGTGGTGATGGTTACATAAGGTTATGAATACACTAAAAACCACTGAACACTTTAGAAGGGTGAATTTTATAATACGTTAATGATATATCAATAACTACCCGCCCCCCGCCAAAAGATGACTAGGTCTTAGTCTACTTTAAGAGAAACAACTTGGAAGACAATACTCACAGAATTTCATTTTTATTCTACCCAAGGTCCACATGATTGGTATCAATTTTACAGGAATACAAATTCAAATGGAAACTTTAATCTACATATATAAAAACCAACAGAATGAACAACAGAAACCAATCAAAAAAATTGATGTTTGTGTGTATACACTCAGAGTAGTTACAAACTACTTTGAAGGCCCTATAATTATATCTAAAAACAGGCTTTCATATTTTGTAATATTCAGAAATTTTTCTTCTCTGCAGAAATGTAACAAAACAAATTTCAATCATCTCAAAAATGTATCTTTGAAAGAATAATAATTTTCAGGTATTAAGTCAGTAAATAAATACTGCTTTGATACTAAAAATGGTAGGTTGTTGTTAGTTGCCATCGAGTTGATTCCAGCCCACGGCAACCCCATGCGTGCAGAGCAGAACTGTTCCACAGGGTTTTCTAGGCTTTGACCTTTTGGAAACAGATCACCAGGCCTGTATTCTGAGGTGCTTCTGGGTGGGTTCAAACCACCAACATTCTGACTAGTAGACAAGTGCTTAACTGTGCCATCCAGAACTCCTAAAAATGATGTAGGCAAATGAATTCACTTCTTGAAATGCACTTCAATGACCTGCTTAAAGAACTGTATGTATATATCATACAAATCACAATTAAATGATACAATGCATAGTAATCTAGTAAAATAACACTAAGAAAAAAACAATGAGTTACATTTACAAAAAAAAAATACATATTCTCCGACTAAGTGGGATTCATACCAGGTACGCAAGGATGGCCCAACATTAGAAAATCAATCAACATAATCCATCACATAAATAAAACAAAAAAGAAAAGAATCACAAGATCATCTCAACACAGAAAAGGCATTCAAGAAAGTACAACACTCGTTTGTCATAAAAACTCTCAATAAAATAGGCATAAAAGGGAATTTCCTCAACATAATAAAGGGCCTCTACACAAAACCCACAACCAACAATAGAGGGGCTGAAAAATTTCCCCCTGAAAATAGGAACAAGACAAGGATGCCATTGATCATCACTCCTATTTAACATTGTGCTAGAAGACCTAGCTAGAGCAATCAGGCAAGTAAAAGAAATAAAGTGCATCCAAATTGGTAAGGAAGAAGTAAAACTGTCCCTATTTGCGGGTAATATGATACTATAACATAGAGAAACCAAAAGGCTCCACAAAAAGGCTACTGGAACTAATGGAAAGATTCAGCAGAGTACTCAGTAAACCACCCAGTGCCCTTGAGTCGATTCCGCCTCATAGCAACCCTATAGGATGGAGTAGCAGGATACAAAAAAGTCAGGTGGATTCCTATACATCAATAAAGAGAACGATGGAAATGAAATCAGAAAAGCAATACCATTTATTATAGCCCCTAAAAAAAAAAAAATACTTAGGAATAAATCTAACCAGGGATATAAAGGACCTATACAAAGAAAACTACAAAACACCACTGCAAGAAAGCAAAAGAGACTTACATAAATATAAAAACATACCATGCTCAGGGATTGGCAGACTCAACTTTGTGAAAATGTCAAGTCTACCCAAAGCAATCTATAAATACAATGCAATCTCAATCCAAATATCCAAAGCATTCTTTAACAAAATGGAAAAACTTATCATGAACTTTATACAGAAAGAGGCCCCAGATAAGTAAAGCACTACTAAAGAAGAATAAAGTGGGAGGACCCACACTTCCTGACCTCAGAACCTACTATACAGATACAGTAGTCAAAACAGCCTGGTACTGGTGTAACAGACATGCTGACCAATGGAACAGAATCAAGAACCCAAATGTAAATCCAGGCCCATAAAACAAAGCAAGACTAAATGGACACACCAATTCAGGGGCAGGGATGAGAAGGCAGGAGGGGACAGGAAAGCTGGTAATGGGGAACCCAAGATCAAAAAGGTGTGAGTATTGACATGTCATGGGGTTGGCAATCAACACTCATATTAATTGTTTAATCAGAAATTAATTTACTCTGTAAACCTTCATCTAAAGAACAATAAAAAAATACATATTGATTTTACTTTAATATCAAATGTCAAGACATGAAGTAAAATATAAGATAATTTTATGCACTGCTATTAAGGACAAGAAAACCCTGGTGGCGTAGTGGTTAAGTGCTACGGCTGCAAACCAAAGGGTCGGCAGTTCGAATCCGCCAGGTGCTCCTTGGAAACTCTATGGGGCGGTTCTACTCTGTCCTTATAGGGTCACTATGAGTCAGAATCAACTCGACGGCACTGGGGTTTTTATTAAGGACAAATAAATACCAGATGAAAAATTGGAAAAGCACATTTTCTGATTCCTCCCTGGAAAGAGAATTTAAATATTTCCATTTTTCTCCCTAACCCAAAACCACCCAGTGCTGTCGAGTCAATTTTTCTCCCTAGACAAAGGAAAAGAGCTCTCAGGTCAGGGGGACTGCCAGACTCCAGGCACACCTAGAATAAGGGTGTCAAAACTAAACCAAAGTCCTAGCCATTGAGTCTCTTCTGATTCGTAGCAATCCTACAGGACAGAGTAGAACAGCCCCACAGCATTTCCAAGGAGCGGCTAGTGGATTCGAGCTGCCGACCTTTTGGTTAGCAGCTGAACGCTTAACCACTGCTCCACCAAGGGTGTCAAGATGAAGGTAAATACTGATTGTGTTAGTTTTCTACAGGTGCCTAACAAATTACCATACACTCAACAGCTTAAACCAACACTGATTTATTATCTCACACTTTCTGTAGGTCAGAAGCCCAGGCTGGCTCAACTGGGTTCTCCTTTAAGATCTCACAATACTAACATTAAGAGTCAGCTGGAAGAACACTCTTCCAAGCTCATTCAGGTTAATAGAATTCAGTTCCTTGTGGCTGTAGGGCTGAAACCCCCATTATCTTACTGGTTGTTGGCTGGGTACCACTCTCGTCTCCTAGAGGCAACTTTCAGGTCCTGCCCTGTGGCCCCTTCCATCTCAAAATTAGCAATGGACTTCCCTGACTTTGACTTCCTCTCATACCTTGAATCTTTCTGACTCCCCATTCCACCCCCCAGCCTCTATGCAACCAACTCAAGACACTGTTCCTGTTTTAAGGAGCTCATAGCATTAGGCTAGGCACACCTGGATAATCTCCCTATCCTAGGTCAACTGATTAATTACCTTAATTGTATCTGCAAACTCTTTTGGCATGTAATGTAATATAATCTCAGGAGTCACTTCAGGGGAATGAAGCTCATGGGGCATCTTAGAATTCTGCCTATCATACTGATAAATGCAATGAATTTCAACTTTATTTTTCATGCAGCTGGATAGTTTCAAACTACTGAGAAAGAACTATTAGCTTAAAGATAATTTGACAAAAACAGTGAAATATTCACTTGGAGCCTTAGTCCATTCAATTGGCAATAACATTTATCTCCTTAATTGAAACTAGATAAGGCTACCTGAAGGCAAAGTTTAAGTATGACTCATCTTTTTTTTTTTCATCTTAGTAGTCCTAATGTCTAGAAAATCACTTGGCACATAGCAGTATTCCATAATATTTATCAAATAAATTTATAAATATTAAAAAGAAAACATAATTCACAGACAGATATTAGTAAATGTCAGATATAATCACTAAAATTAAATATTGTTTTTTGTTATTAGTGGAATAACACTCTAAGTATTATTTTAGAATTTTACTATATTTTTCTCCAATTTTAAAACCGAAGACAATTTTAAAAGGATCTTTTGTTTGCTTTTTTAATAAAAGATGCCAATATATGATGAGCAAAAGATACAATGACTAGATTAAACAGAGCATAAATCAGTAGCATTACAACTTCCAAATTAAACAAAGGAACTAAAAACTCTTTTATTGAAAAGATTGCTATTGCAACCAGACTTTGGCCAGATTGAAAGACATCTGAGATGGCAGGTTTCAGGATGCCAGTGCAAGGTGCCATAATGGAACTGGAAAAAAAGGAGCAGATGGCGAGAGGGAAAAAAAAAAAACAAAAACGCAAGTCTGAACTAAAGAAGCACACGTCAAGACAAAGATACACACACAGCTCATCTGCTTGATAGTTCACTCCATTTAGCGCATGGTCTTCTGTAAAATGCACGTTAAAATACAGTTTTGAAACCTAAAAATATGTACTTGCATACAAACTTGCCTCGAAGAGTTAGATTTTTAAAAATTATATTCCATTCAGAGATAAATTTTTCATGCTTCGAATCATCTTCTAATTCTCACTGAAAAATATAAAAACTGTGGGTGTCTGGGGCTAGAAAAAATTGTAGGATTCTGTTCACGAATCTGAACTTTGACTTCTGAGCAAACTGAGGCCCTGTGAAATGGGGAACAGGCACCTGGCGAGCAGCGAGGGAGGCCCAAGTCTCCTGTCTGCTACCCCGCAGGCCAGGCTCTAATCATATTTAAAAAAAAATTTTTTTTTATTTTTTTTTTACTCTTACCTAGAGAACATGACAAGAACAATATAGAGAACATTTTAAGAACAAGTACCAGAGCTTATTCCCTAATGTATAAAGACAAAGAGCCTTTTCATAATGCTATTTTTACCAATAAGATAAACACAAGAGTATAATAATTTTTATGGATATTTGAAATTTAAATATATATGTAGAATTAAAGTTTACAAATAGTGCATCAAATAATTTAAATGAATATACGATGGTCATATGCGTTAACAAAAAACCAAACCAAACCCACTGCCGTCGAGTTGATTCCGACTCACAGCGACCCTATTGGACAGAGTAGAACTGCCCCATAGAGTTTCCAAAGAGCGCCTAGCGGATTTGAACTGCCAACCCTTTGGTTAGCAGCCGTAGCACTTAACCACTACACCACCAGGGTTTCCAGTGTAAACAAAGCTACAGTAATAAAGACAATACTAAATCAATAAAATAATAATGGGTTCATTATTTTTCAAGACCATCCTAAGATCTGTTATTATCGTCAAGTCCTCACTGAGCAACGTGAGACAGATACATCAGGTCACTATGGGTCAAAATCGACTTGACGGCGCCTAACAACCACCTGTTAGTGATGCTTGGCCACTTGGTCACTGCCTTCATTTTATTCACATTCTGAAATAAGAGATGGACATATAATAAACGGTATACTCTTGGGATTCGTCTGCCAGCCATGAGGGGTTAGGAGGCTCTGCAATTACTCTCTCTCCATAAACAACTAGAAAACAAGACAAAAGTATAAAAAATAACTATTTTCAGACACTGGACTACAGGTAGTGCAGGACAGTGATCCCTGAAAGAAGGGAAACAAATGAGATCAGCCTATCTTGTCCAGGCTTTCTGCTAGGAGGCAGCTTTTCAGGTGGTAGCGCAATAAAAAAGTCCAACAACCTTGATGAGTTCCAGAAGATGGAACCGGAGTTCAATGAGGCCAAAGGAGCTACAATTTATGAGGTAGAGCTCCAGAGAGAAGATAGCTACACAGAGAAAGAGCTTGAGAATTCAGTGTAAAGGTCCCCTTGAATCTCTGACTGAAATAACACTGCATATGATTGGAGTAAACCTTCACATAGCCATGAAAAAAATTCTTATGAATTAAAAACTACTAGTGGTTTTTTTAGTGACAGTAAAGGAGCTCTAGTGGCACAACAGATAAGCATTTGGCTGCGAAGCAAAACTTCAGAGGTTCAAATCCACCAGCTGCTCAGTGGAAGAAAGATGTGGCAGTCTGCTTCTGTAAAGATTCAGCCTAGGAAAACCTATGGGGCAGTTCTACCATGTCCTATGGAGTTACTATGAGTCAGAATTGACTTGATGGCAATGGGTTTGGGTATGTTTGTTTGGTTGGTTGGTTTAGAGGTAGGTTAAGGGAAACAATTCCCAAAGCTCACACAAGGCGAGGCTCGAGGTTCCCTACAGCCAGAGTAGAGAAGTATTACTGAATATAAAATGCATTCAGTAAAAGAAAATCAGGAGCTCATGACTTAGAAGTTGTTGTTAGGTACCATCAAGTCAGTTCCAATTCATTGCGACCCCATGTAAAACAGAACAAAATACTGCCCGGTCCTGCACCATCCTCACAATCATTGTTATGCTTGAGCCCATCATTGTAGCTACTGTGTCAGTCCATCTCATTGAGGGTCTTCCTCTTTTTTGCTGACCATCTACTTTACCAAGCACAGTGCCCCTCTCCAGGGTTTAGTCCCTCCTGATAACATGTCCAATGTATGTGAGATGAAGTCTTGCCGTGCTCGCTTCTAAGACGTATTCTGGCTATACTTCTTCCAGGATAGTTTTGTTTGTTCTTCAAGCAGCCTATGGTATATTCAATATTCTTCAGCAACACCATAATTCAAAGGCATCAATTCTTCAGTCTTCTTTATTCACTGTCCACCTTTCACATGCGTATGAGGCAAATGAAAACACCATGGCTTTACTCAGGCGCACCTTACGACTTGTTGTTGTTAGGTACCACTGCATTGTTTCCAACTCATAGCGACCCTATGCACAACAGAATGAAACACTACCCAGTCCTGCACCATCCTTACAATCGTTATGTTTGAGCCCATTGTTGCAGCCACTGTGTCAATCCATCTCATTGAGAGTCTTCCTCTTTTCCACTGACTCTGTATTTGCCAAGCATGATGTCCTTCTCCAGGGACTGATCCTTCTTGACAACATGTCCAAAGTATGTAAGACGCAGTCTCGCCATCCTTGCTTCTAAGGAGCATTCTGGTGGTATTTCTTCCAAGACAAATTTGTTTGTTCTTTTGGCAGTCCTTAGTATATTCAATATTCTTAGCCAACATCACAATTCAAAGGCGTCAATTCTTCTTTGGTATTCCTTATTCATTGTCCAGCTACCACATGCATATGATGCGACTGAAAATACCATGGCTTGGGTCAGGCACACTTTAGTCTTCAAGGTGACATCTTTGCTTTTTAACACTTTAAAGAGGTCCTTTGCAGAAGGTTTGCCCAATGCAATGTGTCTTTTGATTTCCTGACTGCTGCTTCCATGGCTGTTGATTGTGGATCCAAGTAAAATGAAATCCTTGACAACTTCAATCTTTTCTCCATTTATCATGATGTTGCTTATTGGTCCAGTTGTGAGGATTTTTGTTTTCTTTATGTTGAAGTGTAATCCACACTGAAGGCTGTGGTCTTTGGTCTTTATCAGTAAGTGCTTCAATTGAGTCCTCTTCACCTTCAGCAAGCCAAGGTTGTGTCATCTGCATAACACAGGTTGTTAAGGAATCTTCCTCCAACCCTGATGCCTGGTTCTTCTTCACATAGCCCAGCTGCTCATATTATCTGCTCAGCATAAAGACTGAATAGGTATGGTGAAAGGATACAACCCTGACACACACCTTTCTTGATTTGAAACCACTCAGCATCCCCTTGTTCTGTCAGAAGAACTGCCTCTTGATCTATGTAAAGGTTCCTCATAAGCATAATTAAGTGTTCTTGAATTACCATTCTTCACAATGTTATCCATAATTTGTTACAATCCACACAGTCGAATGCCTTTGCATAGTCAATAAACAACAGGTAAACACCCTTCTGGTATTCTCTGCTTTCAGCCAGGATCCATCTGACATCAGCAATGATAACCCACGTCCTCTTCTGAATCCAGCCTGAATTTCTGGCAGTTCCCTGTTGATATACTGCTGCAGCCGCTTTTGAATGATCTTCAGCAAAATTTTGCTTGCATGTCATATTAATGATATTGTTCGATATTTTCCACATTCAGTTGGATCACCTTTCTTCGGAATAGGCATAAATATGGATCATAAGTATGCAAAAGAATGAAGATCGCCTGAAATGGTAGCTATGAGGGTAAATATAAAAGATTTATTTCTCTCATATTCAAATTTCTTTAAAAAAATCATTGACTGGATAATGTAAAAAACAACATACTATGGGATTCGTAACACATATAGAAGTAAAACGTGTATGTGCAAATGTTTGGACACAGGAATGAAGACAACAGTTGTATACAAGCAATCCTCAATTCACACAATAGTGCAGGATTGTTAATGTGGCCAGGAAGTTAAACCATGGAAAGTAATCTTAATAATTAATGTAAAAAATTATGATTGTTCCATGACATTTAAAATTTCTTTTCAAAACATTAAAAACTCTCGTTATCAGTTACAAACAGGTAGGAACTTTTTTTAGTTACACCTAACATTTAGTGATATTTGAAACAAAAGAAAGGATTGAGAATTAAAGTGTTTTAACCCTTCTCGAGTAATCTGAACAGTGCTTATCCCCTTCTTGTCCTAGAACTTACAAAGTGAGCGTCCTTCCTATGCTCTGGGGAATTGTTATATTCCCTTCTACCATTTTACCCTTTGTGCTTTCGATGATGTGAAGCATCACCAAGATACGGATGTCTTTACGAGCATCGCTTCCTCTGTCATATCTTCATTCTTTTTGTCACACCACTTTCCTCCTTAATGTCAGCACGTTCACCACGTTCCCCTGGCTGCACACGTAGAGCTTTTGGAACAGTGATAGTGTCAACTTCTCACAATCATCTATTTCTTCTAGAACTCCACTTATGTTTGTTTCAAACTTCATTTCCAGCCGATCACTTTTTTCTGTTCCTCTGCTGCATTCCTATCTCTGTTGTCCAACCCCTCTTTGACAAAACGTTTTTGTAAAACATCATGTAGGTTTATCACTGGGAGACAAGCAGGCAATAGAACTACACATTTAGCTGTCTGGCCACAAGCTGAGTAACAGATGCAGTGACAAATCACCAACAGATTTTGAAAGTAATGGGACTTGCCACCAATCATGATGTGCATCTGTGATTTACTCAGTGATTTGTGGACTGAAGAGCTGGCAGTGCAGTTTGTATTTTACACAATTATTAACAGTTAATATAATGTGGTAGGAGCCCTGGTGGTGCAGTGGTTAAGAGTTTGGCTGCTACCCAAAAGGTCAGCATTCAAATCCACCACCCGCTCCTTGGAAACCCTATGGGACAGTTCTACTCTATCCTATAAGGTTGCTGAGTCAGGATCAACTCCATGACAATGGGTATGTACTGTGGTGACTGAAATTTGAACTAGTGTTACATCTATACTAATAACTATGTAGACAGAGACACACATAGAAAAAGAGTCCCTGGGTAGGCTAATGGTTAAGCTGATCAACTACAACCATTCAGAGGTTCCTCAGAAGACAGGCCTTGCAATCTGCTTCCAAAAGATCACAACCTTGACAACTCTATGGAGCAGTTTTACTCTGCATACTCGGGGTTGCCATGAGTCGAGAATCAACAGCAACTAATAACAATAACACATAGAAACAAACTCAGAAATAAATATACTAAAATGTTAACTATGATTATCTCTGGGAATGGGCTTACCTAATTTCTGTTTTCTTCTTTGGGTTTTTTCTGCATATTTTTACACAATACATATCAAAATATAATACTTGTGTAAAGAAAAATACCCATTTGTAACTGATAACAAGAGAGTTTTTAATGTTTTGAAAAGAAATTTTAAATGTCACGGAGTAATCATAATTTTTTACATTAATTACTAAGATTACATTCCATGTTGAACTTCCTGCTCACATTAACAATCCTGCACTATTGTTCAAATTAAGGATTCCCTATATACAACTGTTATCTTCATTCTTGTGGCCAAACATTTGCACATATACGTTTGACTTCTATGTGTTATGAATCCCATAGTATATTGTTATTTTTTACATTATCCAGTTAATGGCTTTTTAAAGAAATTTGAATACGAGAGAAATAAATCTTTTATATGTACCCCCAAAGTTACCATTTCAGGTGATCTTCACTCCTTTGCGTACTTATGATCCATATTTATGCCTGTTCCCAAGAAAGGTGATCCAACTGAATGCGGAAATTATTGAACAATATCGTGTCAATGAATATGAAGATACATATGTAGTATACACATGGTCAAAGAGTAAAATAATATAATCAGTAAAATAAAAAGCTCACCATCATTAGCTTAGCCTAGGAATTTATAGAACTCTGTTCATATATAATGAGAAGTATTCTACCCTGGTAGCCAAGATACCTGGCTACTTCCCTTGAAATTAAAAGTTCACGTAGAGGGAGCCAAGATGGTGGAATAGACAGACGCTTCTGGTGGGCCCTCTTTACAACAAAGGCCCGAAAAAACAAGTGAAACAAGTATATTTGTGACAAGCTGGGAGCACTGAGCATCAAAGGGAAGCTTAGACAACGAACTAAGGGGCAAGGGGTGGAAGAGACCGTTCAGAAGCGGAGAGGCGTTACCAAACCTGAATCATAGGGAGCCCTCAGGCACCATTCCCGAAGTGGCAGCGGCAGTGCGCTGGTGGCTAGGGTTCGGCCGCACTTTCCTCAGGGAGAAGCAGCCAGCCACACACACTACTCACACCTCTGCAACCTGAGGAGAACCACGCCCTCGGCAAAAGCTATGTACTTGCGTATATTTTACCACGCACCCCCACTCCCAAGTCGGCTTCAGCAGCTGAATCCCTGGGCCTGAGATACACCCTGGTGAGCACCTAGAGCCCTCCTCCCGGCCTTGGGGAAGGAAAAAACTTGCAACTGGGGGTAAAAGATAATTTGCTAGCTCTATTAACCTGGGGAGCTCAGGACAGAAGCGGATCCTGTCCAAACATAAACCATCCGTGGACCTTGAGCATCTTTCCTTTCTGCATGGACCTGCGTGAGCCTATTTTGGGAGAACAGACCCTTGTCGGCGAACTCCAACCATTACAGCTATGCAGTGGAGAGGTGGGTGTTTGACGTTTGACATTGCTTTGCCTATTAAACAAGGTACTCACCTACCCACATCAGGGACCTAGGGACTGGTACTCCAATCAGGTCATCCAGCCACCCGCAACAGGGGTCCAAAGATAACTGGTACCTTCCAGTCCTTACAACAAAAACTTTGGGTGCCCATGATCCCTCTGCAGAGCCCACCCACCAGCATGCTCTCAGGAACAGAGATGCGTGCTCCTCAGAGACACATGCGGGTCAGTTCTCAGCCCCCTGTCTTGTTCAGAGCATGAACCCCTGCTGCAATCAGATACCAGTATATACGCCAATCACCCCTGCCCCTCTAAGACTGTAGGACAGAGCCTGTACCACACACTTGATATCAGCTACCTGGAAACCTGAGCTGAATTCATACAAGAAAACTGAATGAACTCCTAGACTGATATACCTGACAACAACTGTAGCCAGCTGGGGACAGGACAGCAGAGCTCCAAAGGAGAAAATAATCAAGTTAGCTCACTCAAGCAACCCATAGGGGTATACCAAAACAAAACAAAGCAAGCAGCTATGACACAATAAGTAAGCATAAACTAATACAATAACTTATAGATGGCTCGGAGACAACAGTCAATATCAAGTCACATAAAGAAATAGACCATGATCACCTCAACAGGCTCTCAAAACAAAGAATCCAGGGATCTTTTAGATGAAAGTGCATTCCTGGAATTAGCAGATGCAGAATACAAAAGTTTAATATACAGAACCCTTCAAGACATCAGGAAGGAAATGAGGCAATACGCAGAACAAGCCGAGGAACACACAGATAAAGCAACTGAAGAACTCAGAAAGATTATTCAGGAACATAACGAAAAGTTTAATAAGCTGGAAAAATCAACAGGCAGACAGTAATCAGAAATTCAGAAGATTAACAATAAAACTACACAATTAGACAACTCCATAGAAAGTCAGAGGAGCAGAACTGAGCAAGTAGAAGCTACAATTTCTGAACTCGAAGATAAATCACGTGGCACTAATATATCTGAAGAAAAATCAGATAAAAGAATTTTTAAAAATGTAGAAACATTAAGAATCATGTGGGACTCTATCAAGAGAATTAACCAGGAAGTGATTGGAGTACCAGAACAGGGAGGGATAACAGAAAATACAGAGAAAACTGTTGAAGATTTGTCGGCAGAAAACTTCCCTGATATTGTGAAAGATGGGAAGATATCTATCCAAGATGCTCATCGAACTCCACATAAGGTAGGTCTTAAAAGAAATTCACCAAGACATATTATAATCAAACTTGCCAAAACCAAAGACAAAGAGACAATTATAAGAGCAGCGAGGGATAAATGAAAAGTTACCAACAAAGAACAGCCAATAAGAATAAGCTCAGACTACTCAGCAGAAACCACGCAGGCAAGAAGGCAATGGGATGACATATTTAAAAAATTGAAGGAAAAAAATTGCCTGCCAAGAAGCATATATCCAGCAAAACTGTCTCTTAAATATGAAGGTGAAATTAAGACATTTCCAGATAAACGCAAGTTTATGGAATTTGTAAAAACCCAACCAAAACTACAAGAAATACTAAAGGGAGTTCTTTGGTTAGAAAATCAATAATATCAGGTATCAACCCAAGACTAGAACACTGGGTAGAGCAACCAGAAGTCAACCCAGACAGGGAAATGTAAAAAAACAAAGCAAGATTTAAAAAAAAAAAAAAAAATCTCAAAACAGGGTAACAGCGATGTTACTGTATAAAAGAAGACAACATTAGAATAATAAAGAGGGACTAAAAAATGTAATTGTACACCTTCCATATGGAGCAGAAGATACGGCGATACAAAGAAATAAAAGTTAGGTTTAAATTTAGAAAAATAGGGGTAAATAATAAGGTAACCACAAAGGAGACAAACTATCCTACTCATCACAATAAAACATAAGAAAAAATAGAGACTCAGCAGAAACAAAATCAACAACAACAAATATGATGAAAAGACAATATAAAAAGATAATCTACTCAGCACATAAAATTAAGTTGGAAAAAGAAACTGTCAACAACACACAAAAAAATACATCAAAATGATAGCACTAAATTCATACCTGTCCATAATTACCCTGAATGTAAATGGACTAAATGCACCAATAAAGAGACAGAGAGTGGTAGAATGGATTAAAAAACAAGATTCATCTATATGCTGCCTACAAGAGACACACCTTAGACTTAGAGACACAAACAAACTAAAACTCAAAGGATGGAAAAAAAATACCAAGAAAACAATCAAAAAAGAGCAGGAGTGGCAATATTAGTTTCTGACAAAATAGACTTTAAAGTTAAATCCATCAGAAAGGATAAGGAAGGACACTATATAAGGATTAAAGGGACAATACACCAAGAAAATATAACCATATCAAATATTTATGCACCCAACGACAGGGCTGCAAGATAAATAAAACAAACTCTATCAGCATTGAAAAGTGAGATAGACAGCTCCACAATAATAGCAGACATCAACACAACACTTTCAGTGAAGGACAGGGCATCCAGAAAGAAGCTCAATAAAGACGCGGAAGATCTAAATGCCACAATCAACCAACTTGACCTCATAGACATATACAGAACACTCCACCCAACAGCAAACAACTATACTTTCTTTTCTAGTTCACATGGAACATTCTCTAAAATAGACCACATATTAGGTCATAAAGCAAGCCTTAGCAGAATCCAAAACATGGAAATATTACAAAGCATCTTCTCTGACCATAAGGCATAAAAGTAGAAATCAATAACAGGAAGAGCAGGGAAAAGGAAACAAACACTTGGAAACTGAACAATACCCTGTTCAAAAAAGACTGGATAATAGAAGACATTAAGGATGGAATAAAGAAATTCAGAGAGTCCAATGAGAATGAAAACACTTCCTACCAGAACCTTTGAGACACAGCAAAAGCGGTGCTCAGAGGCCAATTTATATCAATAAATGCACACGTCCAAAAAGAAGAAAGGGCCAAATTCAAAGAATTATCCCTACAACTTGAACAAATAGAAAGAGAGCAACGAAAGAAACCCACAGGCACCAGAAGAAAACAATAAAAATTAGAGCTGAACTAAATGAAATAAAAAACAGAAAAACAATTGAAAGAATTAACAAGACCAAAAGCTGGTTTTTTGAAAAACTCAGCAAAATTGATAAACCATTGGCCAAACTAACAAAAGAAAAACAGGAGAGGAAGCAAATAACCCAAATAAGAAATGAGACGGGCGATATTACAACAGACCCAAATGAAATTAAAAGAATCATATCAGATTACTATGAAAAACTATACTCAAATTTGAAAACTTAGAAGAAATGGATGAATTCCTAGAAACACACTACCTACCTAAACTAACACAAACAGAGGTAGAACAACTAAATAGACCCATAACAAAAGAAGAGATTGAAAAGGTAATAAAAAATTCTCAACAAAACAAAGCCCGGATCCCGATGGCTTCACTGCAGAGTTCTACCAAACTTTCAGAGAAGAGTTAACACCACTACTACTAAACGTATTTCCGAGCATAGAAAAGGACGGAACACTACCGAACTCATTCTATGAATCCACCATATCCCTGATACCAAAACCAGGGAAAGACACCACAAGAAAATTATACACCTATAAAAAAAAAAATTTTTTTTTTATCCCTCATGAATGTAGATGCAAAAATCTTTGACAAAATTTAGCCAATAGAATTCAACAACATATCAAAAAAATAATTCACCATGACCAATTGGGATTCATACCAGGTTTACAGGTATGGTTCAACATTACAAAATCAATTATTATAATCCGCCACATAAATAAAACAAAAGACGAAAATCACATGATTTTATCAATTGATGCAGAAAACGAATTTCACAAAGTTCAACACTCATTCACGATAAAAACTCTCAGCGAAACAGGAATAGAAGGAAAATTTCTCAACATAATTTAGGGCATTTATACAAAGCCAACAGCCAACATCACCCTAAATGGATAAAGCCTGAAAACATTCCCACTGAGATCAGGAACCAGACAAGGATGCCCTTTCTCACCACTCTTATTCAACATTGTGCTGGAAGTCCTAGCCAGAGCAATTAGGCTAGACAAAGAAATAAAGGGCATCCAGATTGGCAAGGAAGAAGTAAAAATATCTCTATTTGCAAATGACATAATCTTATACACAGAAAACCCTAAGGAATCCTCCAGAAAACTACTGAAACGAATAGAACACTTCAGCAGAGTATCGGGATACAAGATAAACATACAAAAATCAATTGGATTCCTCTACACCAACAAAAAGAACATCGAACAAGAAATCACCAAATCAATGCCATTTACAGTAGCCAAGAAGATAAAATACTTACGAATAAATCCTACCAGAGATGTAAAAGACTTATACAAAGAAAACTACAGTACACTTCTGCAAGAAACCAAAAGAGACTTACATAAGTGGAAGAACATACCTTGCTTGTGGATAGGAAGACTTAACATTATAAAAATGTCTATTCTACCAAAAGCGATCTATACATTCAATGCAATGCCGATCCAAATCCCAATGACATTCTTTAAGGAGATGGAGAAACAAATCACTAACTTCATATATGACGGGAAAGAGGCCCCGGATAAATAAGGCATTACTGAAAAAGAAGAACCAAGTGGGAGGCCTTACTTTACCTGATTTTAGAACCTATTAAACCGCCACAGTAGTCAAAACAGCCTGGTACTGGTACAACAACATACACATAGACCGATGGAACAGAATTGAGAATCCAGACATAAATCCATCCACATATGAGCAGTTGATACTTGACAAAGGCCCCAAAACAGTTAAATGGGGAAAAGACAGTCTTTTTAACAAATGGTGCTGGCATAACTGGATATCCATCTGCAAAAAAATGAAACAAGACCCATACCTCACTCCATGCACAAGAGCTAACTCAAAATGGATCAAAGTCCTAAATATAAAATCTAAAACAATAAAGATCATGGAAGAAAAAATAGGGACAACGTTAGGAGCCCTAATACATGGCATAAACAGTATACAAAACATTATAAAGAATATAGAAGAAAAACCAGATAACTGGGAGCTCCAAAAAATCAAACACCTATGCTCATCCAAAGACTTCACCAAAACAGTAAAAAGACTACCTACAGACTGGGAAAAAGTTTTTAGCTATGACATTTCTGATCAGCGCCTATCTCTAAAATCTATATGATACTGCAAAAACTCAACTGCAAAAAGACAAATAACCCAATTAAAACATGGGCAAAAGATATGAATAGACACTTCATTAAAGAAGACATTCAGGTAGCTAACAGATATACGAGGAAATGTTCATGATCATTAGCCATTAGAGAAATGCAGATCAAAACTACAATGAGATTTCATCTCACTCCAACAAGGCTGGCATTAATCCAAAAAAGACAAAATAATAAATGTTGGAGAGGCTGGAACACTTCTACACTGCTGGTGGGAATGTCAAATGGTACAACCACTTTGGAAATCGATTTGGCACTTCCTTAAAAAGCTAGAAATAGAACTACCATACGATCCAGGAATTCCACTCCTTGGAATATAGCCTAGAGAAATAAGAGCCTTTACACAAACAGATATATGCACACCCATGCTTACTGCAGCACTGTTTACAATAGCAAAAACATGGGAGCAACCAAGGTGCCCATCAACAGATGAATGGATAAATTATGGTATATTCACACAATGGAATACTATGCATCAATAAAGAATAGTGAGGAATCTGTGAAACATTTCATAACATGGAGGAACCTGGAAGGCATTATGCTGAGTGAAATTGGTCAGTTTCAAAAGGACAAATATTGTGTAAGACCACTATTATAAGAACTTGAGAAATAGTTTAAACTGAGAAGAAAACATTCTTTTGTAGTTACGAGAGGAGGGAGGGAGGGAGGGTGGGAGAGGGGCATTCTCTAATTAGATAGGAGATAAGAACTACTTTAAGTGAAGGGAAAGACAGCACACAATACAGGGGAGGTCAGCACAATTGGACTAAACCAAAAGCAAAGAAGTTTCCTGAAGAAACTGAATGCTTCGAAGGCCAGCGTAGCAGGGGCAGGGGTCTGGGGACCATGGTTTCAGGGGACATCTAAGTCAATTGGCATAATAAAATCTATTAAGAAAACATTCTGCATCCCACTTTGAAGAGTGGCGTCTGGGGTCTTAAATGCTAGCAAGCAGCCATCTAAAATGCATCAATTGGTGTCAACTCACCTGGATCAAAGGAGAATAAAGAACACCAAGGATACAAGGCGATTACGAGCCCAAGAGACAGAAAGGGCCACATGAACCAGGGGCTACATCATCCTGAGACCAGAAGAACTAGATGATACCCAGCTACAACCGATGACTGCCCTGACAGGGAACACAACAGAGAACCCCTGAGGGAGCAGGAGAGCAGTGGGATGCAGACCCCAAATTCTTGTAAAAAGACCAGACTCAATGGTCTGACTGAGACTGGAAGGACCCCGGTGGCCATGGCCCCCAGACCTTCTGCTGCCCCAGGACAGGAACCATTCCTGAAGCCAACTCTTCAGACATGGATTGGACTGGACAATGGGCTGGAGAGGGATGCTGGTGAGGAGTGAGCTTCTTGGATCAGGTGGACACTTGAGACTATGTTGGCATCTCCTGCCTGGAGGGGAGACGAGAGGGTGGAGGGGGTCAGGAGCTGGCGAAATGGACACGAAAAGAGAGAGTGGAGGGAGAGAGTGGGCTGTCTCATTAGGGGGAGAGCAATTGGGAGTGTGTTGCAGGGTGTATATGGGCTTTTGTGTGAGAGACTGACTTGATTTGTAAACTTTCACTTAAAGCACAATAAAAAGTATTAAAAAAAAGTTCACGTAGAAAGAACAATGCATAAAATAATACCACCATGAAATTGATTATGTACACAGTTGCTTTCTAGTTATCACATAATAACCCCAAGCTAGCTTTCTGTGTATCTATTTGCTTTAACTTAACAACTAATACTGCCAATTTCATTAATGACAAACTAACTTCAGAAAAAGGTGAAATATACTGACATTTACTAAGAGAACCCCAAAACTGCACTGCCAAAACTGAATGTTGCCATAGGCCACTGAAGTCCAAATTTATCTTCACTTTCCGACTGAACTCAAGCCATAATACATGCCATTATACAAGCCAAAACACACAACTTGGTATTTTTTTAATTTTCATATTTGTTTTGTTTTCAAGGATGAACCACTAGTGATGATGATGATGATGTCACATCAGTATACCTTTTCTTATCTTTAGAAAACAACGTGGTCCTCAAATCCTCATCATAAGAAAGTGCTTTATGAATGAAAAATATGTAACATTCCATGGAAAAAACTGAAAAAAATGCTTCATAGAAAGAGATAATTTATGTCGAGGGCATAGACCATTTTGTGACTAGGGTGACATAAAGAAAAATGTTCCAGCATGACAAAAAGGTGCAGAATCTACCTACACACCAGTTTTAAAAAGATGCCATACATACCATCAATCTAAAAGAGCAAAACTTTGCCAAATGATATTCTTTCTGTTCCCTGTTCACCCTGTTTTCAATCACTGCTGTTTGATATAATGAACGCTTCTATCCCTCTCAGAAGTGAATTAATCATAGTCAAAGGATCATACAAGCAAGCGAGCGTCGTTAATGATCAGTAGCAACTCTGACAAGAAACAACGGGTTTGTGCTGTTGAACTTTTCCCTTTCTGTAGCTGTTCTTGTTAGCTGCCCTTATATTGGGACCTGATTCATGAAGAACCCATGCACAATAGAATCAAACGCTGCCCAGTCCTGTGTCATCCCCGTGATCAGCTGTAGATTGAACCCTTATTATCCACAAGGTTTTCACTGGCTGCTTTTCAGAAGCAGATCACCAGGCCTTTTTTCCTAGTCTGTCAGCTCTGCTGAAGCCCGTTCAGTATCATAGTAACATGCAAGCCTCCAAAGACACACAGGTGGTGGCTGTGCATGAACGAAGTCCACTGGCCAGGAACTGAACCTGGGTCTCCTCCACCACAACTGTCCCCAAACTTCTCCTTAGTAGTCCCCAGGCTTTACAAGGAAAAATTTGACAATGTACAACCTTTGAAAGTCCCTGCAGTGATCTTGGTGCCTGTCCTGCTATTCCAGAAGTAATGGCAGTAGCACTGGGGGAGGAGAAGGTATGCTTAGAAATCCACTATCTTCTCCTCAACAGAAACTGACAACAAGCAAGAAGAGGGATTTCAAAGCCTAATCTCATTTCAGTAAAATCATTGTTACTTGTTAGGTCTGCAGGTTTGACAGGGAGAGTACGCTTAATAATTAGAAGAGGAATGGGGAAACTGACTCATTGTCCTCATTTCTACATTTAACGCATGGGATTTTTGAGTATCTACTCTGTCACCAGCGCTGTACTAACCATGTTCACACTACAATCTCACACATCTCATGAAGACTTGACATTCACTGGCCCATAGAATTCTGTCCTCAGAGTGTGTGAAAGAAATTTCTGATAACCTACTAAGAGTATACGTGATTCCTTATAACAAAGCCAGTATTTTTAACTCTACAGAAATTGGAAGAAAAAAAAGAAAAAAAACCTTAATAGAGGAGACCCGAGTCTCCACTTTTATATACATAAGATTTTGGTAAAAATGCGTAAAACATTTCAGAGAGGGTAATAAGGAAAAAAATTCCATTAAAAAAAAAAAAAACTGTGGTACTCCACTGGAATAGACGTTAAACCAATTAAACATGTAAGAAGGAGTTTTAGTCATCTCATCCTGGGACACAATTCAATCCATGACAGAGGCCTGGGAAGAGACCTAAATATCAAGTCTTCACATCATGTTAAAAGTTGTTTGACAGTGGGAATAGATGGGCTATTTTCAAAAAGAGACTGGAAATGAGTACAATATTTAACAATAACAGAAGCAGTAAAACCAAAAAAACCAAACCCACTGCCATTGAGTCAATTCCGACTCATAGTGACCCTATAGGACAGAGTAGAACTGCCCCATAAGGTTTCCAAGGAGCGCCTGGTAGATTCAAACTGCAGACCTTTTGGTTACCAGCTGAACTCTTAACCACTATGCCACCAGGGTTTCCAACAGGAGCACTAAGAAAAAAAAAAAAAAAAACCACTGCTATCGAGTCACTTAAAAAAAAAAAATTTTTTTAGACCGCAGTAATTAACAGTGTGGACTCTGGAACATGGCGGCACCAACTCTTACCGCCCTGTGATATTGGACAAGTTACTTAATCTCTCTGTGCCTCTGCAGTCCTCATGGGGGAAAAACATTACCTACCTCATAAGGTTGTTATAAGGATTAAAACCAAGTATGTGCTTTAGAATAACAGCACCTAGTATATAATAAACATACTACCACTGCTGTTGAGTCAATTCCGGCTCACAGGGACCCTACAAATGGAGTAGACCTGCCCCATAGGGTTCTTAAGACTGGAATCTTTATGGAAGCAGACTGCCACATCTTTCTTCCTTGGAGCAGGCTGGTGGGTTCAAACCGCCGACGTTTCAGTTACCAGCTGCCTGCTTAAACCACTGCACCACCAGCGTTCCTTACACACGCTGTTTGTTAAATAAATCAAATATTTGGAGAAAAACAAATTTAGGTTTTTACTTCAAAACATTACCCAAAGCAAATTTAAAGCAGATCGAAGACTTCAATGTTGGAGTAAAACCACTTTAGAACCGTAAGAGAGGTAAATGTTTTTCATACCGGGAATGCGGAAAGAATTTTAAAGCCTAACATCAAAGACCAAATCTTAAAGGATACAGATATGATTTCAAAATTATTGAAAATGCGTCTAGCACTAGTTTACAATTCAAGTCAGTTTCTCATACAAAAACTTAAACACACATTGTTACGTACACTAGTTGCTCTCCCTACAATGCGACAGCATACTCCTCCTCTCCATCCTGTATTTCCTGTGTGCATTCAACCAGCTCCTGTCCCCCTCTACCTCCTCATCTCGCCTCTGGACAGGAGCTGCCCGCATAGTCTCATGTGTCTACTTGAGCCAAGAACCACACTCCTCCCGAGAATCATTTTATGTATTATGGTCCAGTCTAATCTTTGTCTGAAGAGTCGGCTTCAGGAATGGTTTTAGTTTTGGGCTAACAGAGTCTGGGGGCCATGCCCTCTGGTGTCTCTCCAGTTTCAGTCAGACCACTAAGTCTGGATTTTTGTGAGAATTTGAGGTCTGCATCCCACTTTTTTCCTGCTCAATCAGGGATTCTCTGTTGTGTTCCCTGTCAGGGAAGTCACTGGTGGTAGCCGGGCACCATCTACGTCTTCCGGTCTCAGGCTCTTGGAGTCTCTAGTTTGCGTGGCACTTTCTGCCTCTTAGGTTCATATTTTCCTTGTGTCTTTGATGTTCTTCATTTTCCTCTGCTCCAGGTGGAGTGACACCAATTGATGCATCTTAGATGGCTGCTTGCTAGCTTTTAAGACCCTGGATGCCACTCACCATTTTCTTAATACGCTTTGTTATGCCAATTGACCTAGATATCCCCTGAAACCATGATCCCCAGACCCCGGCCCTGCTACTCTGTCCCTGGAAGTGTTTGGTTGTATTTAGGAAACTTCTTAGCTTTTGGTTTAGTCCAGTTGTGCTGGCTTCCCCTGTATTGTGTTGTCCTTTCCTTCACCTAAAATAATTCTTGTCTACTATCTAGTTAGTGACTACTCCCTCCCTCCCTCCCTCCCCTTGTAACAATCAAAGAATGTTTTCTTCTGTGTTTAAACCTTTCCCGGAGTTTTTATAATAGCGGTCTCATACAATATTTATCCTTTTGAAACTGACTAACTTCACTCAGCATAATGCCTTTCGGATTCATCCATGTTATACGATGTTTCACGGATTCATTGTTGTTCTTTAGGCTGCCTAGTATTCCATTGTGTGACTATACCATAAATTTGTTTATCCATTCATCCCTTGATGGGCACCTATTTGTTTCCACCTTTTTGCTTTTGTAAACAGTGCTGCAATGAACATCAGTGTGCATATATCTATTCGTGTGAGGGCTCTTATTTCTCCAAGATATGTTCCAAGCAGTGGGATTGCTGGATCGTATGGTACTTGTATTTCTAGCTTTTTAAGGAAGCACCAAATCAGTTTCCAAAGTGTTTGTACCATTTTTCATTCCCACCAGCTGTGTGTAAGTGTCCCAGGCTCTCCACAACCTCTCCAACATTTATTATTATGTGTTTTTTGGATCAATGCCAGCCTTGTTGGGGTGAGATGGTATCTCATTGTAGTTTTGATCTGCATTTCTCTGATGGCTACTGATCGTGAGCATTTCCTCATGTATCTGTTAGTTGACTGAATGTCGTCTTTGGTGAACAACCAATTTTTTTATTTGAATTACCTGTCTTTTTGTTGTTAAGTTTTTGCAGTATCATATAGATTGTAGAGATCAGATGCTGATTGGATTTGTTGTAGCCAAAAACTTTTTCCCAGTCTGTACATAATCGTTTTTACTCTTTCAATGAAGTCTTTGGAAGAGTATAAGCATTTGATTTTTAGGAGCTCCCAGTTATCTAGTTTCTCTTCTGGTGTTTGTGCGCTGTTAGTAATGTTTTGTGTATTGTTTATGGCATGGATTAGGGTTCCTAGCATTGTCCCTATTTCTTTTTCCCATGATCTTTATTGTTTTAGATTTTATATTTAGGTCTTTGATCCATTTTGAGTTAGTTTTGTGCATGGTATGGGGTATGGGTCTTGTTTCATTTTCTTGCAGGTGAATATCCAGTTATGCCAGCACCATTTGTCAAAGAGGCTATCTTTTCCCCCATTTAATGAACTTTGGGGCTTTGTCCAATATTGGCTGCTCATGTAGGTGGATGAATTTACGCCTGAATTTCTCAATTCTGTTCTATTGGTCTATGTATCTGTTGTTGTACCAGTACCTGCCTGTTTTGACTATTGCAGTAGTATAACAGGTTCTAAAATCCAGTAGTGTGAGGTTTCCCACTTTGTTCTTCTTTTCCAGTAATGCTTTCCTTATCCAGGGCCTCTTCCCTTTCCATATGTAGTTGGTGATTTATTTCTCCATCTCATTAAAAAATGCCATTGGAATTCGGACAGAGATTGCACTGTATCTATAGATCAATTTGGGTTGAATAGACATTCTCACTATGTTGAGTCTTCCCATCCATGAGCAAGGTATGTTTTTCCCCTTATGTAGGTCTCTTTGGGTTTCTGGCAGTACTGTGTTGCAGTTTTCTTTGTATAGGTATTTTACATCTCTGGTTAGATTTATTCCAAAGTATTTTATCTTCTTGGGATCTATTATAATTGGTATTGATTTGGTGATTTCCTCTTCAACATTCTCTTTGTTGGTGTTGAGGAACCCAACGATTTTTGTTTATCTTGTATCCTGACACTTTGCTGAACTCTTCAGTTAGTTCCAATAGTTTTCTTGTGGGTTCTTTAGGGTCTTCTGTGTATAAGATCATACCATCTGATAAACAGAGATACTTTTACTTCTTCCTTACCAATTTGGATGCCGTTTATTTCTTTTTCTGGCCTAACTGCTCTGGCTAGGACATCCAGCACAATGATGAATAAGAAAAAACGTGTTTATTTTTAAAATCAACAAGTGAGACACTCAGAAGTCATCCCAGATTTCCGAATAGCCAGTAAAAACCCATTGCCATCAACTCAATTTCCACTAATAATGACCCTTATAGGATAGAGTAGAACTGCTCCATAGGGTTTCCAAGAGCAGCTGATGGATTTGAACTACTGACCTTTTGGTTAGCAGCTGTAGCTCTTAATCACTACGGCACCAGGGCTCCAAAAAGCCGGTAGACGATTAGAAATAACGGACCAATCACTAATAACAATTCCTTCACGAATATGAGGTTCTTCCAATCAGAGCCTGAACACACCATACATTCCTGGGGCGTTAACAAGTAGAGGGTAACTTTTATTATTCACAAAAAGCAGGAGACAGCATAAAATAGGCAAACAGTTCCCCCTGTTCAAAAGCTGTCCTAAGATGGAAAACTTCTACATGTGCTCTGCTGTCCATCATAGAGAGTCCCCCCAGCTTCTGGAAGCTGTCCTGGTAGAGACAGGGAACTCTTCCATGCCTGCCTCCACCTGCATCATAGATGAGAGACAAAAAGCCGGGGAGTGGGGGGAGTCAACCTTCTGCAGGTACCCCCAGGTCAAACAGGCTTAGTTAGGTGGGCTGAAAGCTTCTGCTACACATGCTGCTCAGTGGCACCATCACTAAGGGGACATTGAGGTCCTCACCCAGACATTTTTATATCAGAAAGTCCACATGACATGCTACAGGGACAAACACCAGGCAAGCTTGTTCCAAGGTCTCATCATGCTCCTCACTTCCTGAGCCTTGTTGCCGAGGTGATGAGAAGGAACTCCCAATTCATTTGCACATGGCTATTTTAGAAAAAAAAAAAAACTAAACCTACTACCATCTAGTCCAGAAAAACAAAAGGTAATTTAATTGCTCGGGCTATTTTCAGAAACCAGAGACAAAAGACCAAACCAAGTTCCTTGTCCCATACGACATAAACACAGCTAATAATCAAATGACAAACTAAGAAAATATTTGAATCATACAGATATGATATGATACAGGATAAAATTTAATATAATTAATAATGCGAAAAGATCTAATGAACAACTAAGAAAAACACAAATACATAAATAGAAAACTGGGTAAAGGCCATAAATCAGTAATTCACAGAAGAAAAAATAAAATTATAGCAAATGTATTAATAGAAAGCTTAACCTTTTTTTAACCGATATTCAGAAAACTTCAAATGAGACAATTTTACGTATAAAACATACCAATATTTATACACCAAAAGTTTATACATTAAAGTTTGTTGTTACGCACCTTTGATTGCCTTTAAGACCAATTTTCTTTGGTCTTCCTTATTCATTTTCCAGCTTTCACATGCATATGAGGCAACTAAAAATATCATGGCTTGGGTCAGGTGCACCTTAGTCCTCAGAGTGACATTTTGCTTTTTTAACACTTTATAGAAATCTTTTGCAGCAGACTTGCCCAATGCAACATGTCATTTGATTTCCTGACTGCTACTTCAATGGGTATTGATCGTGGATTCAAGTAAAATGAAATCCTTTATGACTTCAGTATTTTCTGCATTTATCATGATGTTGCTTAATGGTCAAGTCATGAGGATTTTTGCTTTACGTTGAGATGTAATCCATAATGAAGGCTGTACTCTTTGATCTTCATCAGTAAGTGTTTCAAATCATATTAGCTTTCAGCAAGCAAGATTGTGTCATCTGCATATCACAGGCTGTTAATGAGTCTTCCTTCAATCCTGATGCCCCATTCTTCTTCATATAGTCCAGCTTCTTGGATTATTTGGCTCAGTATACAGATTAAGTATGGTGAAAGGATACAAGCTTGACACACCTTTCCTGATTTTAAAACACCCAGTATTCCACTGTTCTGTTCGAACGACTGACTCTTGTTCCTAATAAGAACAATTAAGTGCTCTGGAATTCCCATTCTTCACAATGTTATCCATAATTTGTTTTGATCCACATAATCAAATGCCTTTGCATAATCAATAAAACACAGGCAAACATCCTTCTGGTATTCTCTGCTTCCAGCCAAGATTCATCTGACATCAGCAATGATATCCCTTGTTCTACGTCCTCTTCTGAATCCAGCTTGAATTTCTGGCAGTTCCTTGTCGATGTACTGCTGTAACAGTTTTTGAATTATCTTCACCAAGCTTTTACTTGCAAGTGTGATATTAACGATATTGTTCAATAATTTGCACATTTCATTGGATCACTTTTCTTTGGAATGGGCACATATATAGATCTTCTCTGTTCAGTTGGCCAGGTAGTTGTCTTCTAAATTTCTTGGCACAGACGAGTAAGCGCTTCCAGCATTGCATCCATTTGTTGAAACATATTAATTGGTATTCCATCAATTCCTGAAGCCTTGTTTTTTGCCAGTGCCTTCAGGGCATCTTAGACTTCTTCCTCCAGTACCATTGATTCTTAATTTTATGCTACCTCCTGAAATGGTTGAACATTGACCAATTCTTTTTGGTACAGTGATTCTGTGTATTCCTTTCATCTTCTTTTCATGCTTCCTGTGTCATTCAATATTTTGCTCTCAGAATCCTTCAACATTACAACTTGATAACTGAATATATTATATGCACATATGCATTTATAATAAGTATTGGCATAAATATAGGAGCTAGTCTCTTTTATAAACTGTTCAAATGAGTATAAATTAATATACCTTTTTTGGAATTCAATTCATAATAGCTATAATAATTAAATGCCATCCAAAGGATGCACATACCAAAATCCAGAAATTCTAACTTTACAAATGTCTTTTGAAGATTAAGAATATGCATAAAGACATATTATGAGGATGTTTTTAATCACCTTATCAACTATAACTGAGCCCTGGTGGCGCAGTGGCTAAGAGCTCGGGTGTTAACCAAAAGGTGAGCAGTTCAAATCCACCAGCCACTCCTTAGAAACCCTGTGGTGCATTTCTACTCTGTCCTATAGGGTCACTATGAGTTGGAACCAACTCAATGGCACCTAATAACATCTATAACAATCAAATTCATTCATTTGTTCAATAAAGAATATTTATGAGCATCTGCTAAGTGCTAGTATTGAGAATAAGATCTGGGAATCTAGTAGTGAACAGAACATGCATAGTTCATGCCCTCACAAAGTTTACAAATAGTGGAAATGAGAAAAAATGGAAACAAATTGTCAAATAATTCCTAAAAAATAATGAAGTAGAATTATGTTTACTAAAAGGCCAAAGATGTCTGTGATAAAGGCAACTTATAAAACAATATCAATACCTATTTATACACAAGTGTGCACACGTATGACTAGAAAGCAGCACACCCAAATGTTAAAGTAATGATCCCTTTGTACTTGGGAAAAGGTGATGTTCATTTTCTTCTTTCATATTTAGTGTTTTAAAATTTTTTCTACACCAAAACCTTTTTAACCTATATATATATATATATTTGAAAACAAATTCAACAAATGTTTTTTCATTCATTCATTCAGTATTTGATCAACAGTACTGATGTGCCATTCACTGTTCAAGGTGCTGGGTGGACTTACCATGCTGAGCCGGACAGAGAATGCCCCTGCTCTCACAGAACTTAAATTTTAGTGGGACACAAAGTTCATAACTATGTCAACAAAATATATATATATATATATGTGAGCACTTTAGTTTGAGGGATGGGGGAGCTCCCAGAGGAGGTACAATGCAGTGAATTACTTAATATGGCCCTCCTACCCAGTCTTCGTAACTCCCACTAAATGACTGGGTGGAACTAAGCAAGTGAGGTGCTTGTGGCCCACTAAGAGGACTGAATAGCTTGCTGATAATATAAATAAGGTGCATGGCACATTTGTGAGAGCGGGACCATGCAAATAAGGTGTATGGAACCCTAACAACAGGACTGGTTAGTTTTGCCATCCTGCTACACTTAAAAGTACGCCAATTCCAGAGCAGAGAGAGGATCTCACCACCACCAAGGAAGAAGAGCCAGGAATGGAGCATGTGCTTTGAATCCGGGATCCCTGTGTTGAGAATCTTCTGGAACCAGGAGACTGAGAGAAGAGCTGTAACACAGAAGACAGAGAAAGGCAGCAAAGGCAGAAGACTGGCAGGAGACCAGAAGGAGACAACAGGAGATGGTGTGGTGGGCTTCCTGGCCCATGGAGCAAGAATGCTCGGTGCCTTCAGGCATAAAGCTTACTGGTGGAGTGGGATGCTTCTGAGAGGCCTGTAATACAGCTGAGAAGAAGCTGTCCTGATTGAAGAATTGTATCCTGAGTGTTCCTGAACCTGAATTGTAACCTGTTACATCCCTAATAAACCCCATAATTGTGAGTACTGTCTGTGAGTTCTGTGTAGCCATCGCAACTAATTACAGAACCCAGCAGAGAAGCAGAAAGTGCCATAGGAGGGACAGCTGGTGTCAGGATTGGTCAAAAGGTTGGACACGGGAGGTATGTTTGACATCTGCCTCACAGAAATCAGCTTTGGGCTATTTATCTTGATTCACCTTCCCTCTTTTAAAGTTAGAGGAGGTCAGAAGTCTCCACCATGCTGTTTAGACTGAAATTTAAATGACGAGAGGGACACAGCCATGCCAAGGCAAAGGGGAAGATATTCAAGGAAGATGGAACTTCTAGTGTCAAGGTTCCAGGATGAAAATAAGCCTGACACTTAAAGAAACAAGAAGGCCACTGTGGCTGAAGCATACAGGTGAAAGGGAGAGGGTATGAGATGGGGCAGAGGAGATACTCAAGGGACAGATGATGCAGGCCTTTGTAAGTCCTGGTACAGAGGTTTGGAATGTTTCAAACTGGATGTTAAACCCCAGCAATTTTTTAAGCCAGAGAGAGATATATAATTTTCATTTTAAGAAGGTCAAATCTGGCTGCTATGTGGAGGGACGAGATGAGGGGAGATGAAAGCAGAAGCAGGGGGTTGAGTAAGGAGACTTTGCAGCAGTGAGATACGATGGTAGTAGCTTGGACTGTGGGGCTATAATGGTGATGGAGAAAGGTAGACGAATTGAGGAATGCTTGGGAGAAAAACAAAGGATGATTCCAGGTTATATTACATGGGTGGAGAATGGTATATTTTACTGAAAATTGGGAAAGAAAGAGTTTTGGTAATGTGTGAGGAAAGGCAATGGGTACAGAATCAAAAGGCTTATGTGGCCATGTAATGTTTGAGATAATTTTAAGACACCTATGTGGAGATATCAAACAGGCAGTTGAATACATGGCTCCAGAGTTCAAAGGAACGATCAAGGTTGGAGATAAAGATTTGGAAGTCTGCAGCATAGAGGCTTTTATCAGACAACAGGTGGCACACTGATCAGATCAGATAACAGATGGCACGCTCAAAAGGATTTAACTGAAAATAATTTAATGAAAGGACTCTTTACAGATGTGTAGGCAAGCTTAAGAGAGCCAGCAAAGACGGTGGAGCACCCAGGGACAGCTATTGTTACCACCCTTAGGTCTGAAGCAGCAAAAAGAAAGAATGGTGTTCCTTACAGCGTGGGAGCCAGGGAGAAGGGGGCTCCCAACTAGAGTTGTCCGGAGCCAGGCAGGAAGAAACAGAGGAGAGTAAATACTCTGACCTCTTTCTCCTCCTGCCCTTTGATCCTGCAGTGTCTCCTACTGGTACAACAACCCAACTAGAAGCCAGAAGGTTAAGGAGCTAAGGTGATGTAGCCGGTTGCATCAGCCTTCAGGGGCTCTAAGCAGAGCACTGACCACTGAGCTTATTGATCCTGGGAGGGGAGGCTAATGGAGAATTACCAACGCAATGGTATTTGAAGCCACGGACATGAAAGAATTTACGTATGGGAAATTATGTAAGTAAAAAAGACAAGGGATACCAGGATAGAGCTCTGGGGCCCTCTGAACCTTAGAAGTCAAATACAGATTGAGAAATTAGAAAAGGATACTAAGAAATAGTGACTAGAGAGATGGGAGGAAAACTCAGAGCGTAGTGCCACAGGATGTTTCAAGGAAGTCAGGGCAGTCAATTTTATTAAGAACTGTTTTCAGGTCAATAAAGTAATAAGAGAGAAGTGACATGGGATTTGCCAATGTGAAAGTCATTGATGACATTAACACGTGCAAACTCAGTAAAGAAGTGCAAACAAAACCTACAGAGTAGCTGAGGAAACACTGTAAGATGAAGAAGAGAAGCTGGCTCCGATAGACAACCTGTTATGGATTGAATTCTGTCCCTGAAAATAAGCATTAGAGTCTTAATCCCTATACCTTTGGATGTAACTCCATTTGGGAATAGGGTTTTCTTTGTTATGTTAATAAGGCTATATCAATGTACTTTGTGTCCTAAACCTAATCACTTCTTCCTTATAAAAAAAAAAAAAGCAGATTAGACACAGAGACAAGCAAGTACAAACAGGGAAGATAGATGCCACATGAATATCATGAAGAAACCAAGGAATTCTGGAAGAGACAAAGATCTTCCCCCTAGAGCCAACACAAAGGGAGCCCTGCCCCTATAGCTGGTGTCCCGAATTCAGTCTTCTAGCCTCCTAAACTGTGAAAAAAAAAATTTCTGTTCTTTAAAGCCACCTACCTGTGGTATTTGTTACAGCAACACTAGGAAACTAACACATGACTCTTTCAAGAAATGTAGCTATAAGAGCAATCAGAGAAATGGAGCAATAGCTGCAGAGGAATGCGAGGCTAAAGCAAGTCTAGTACTTCCTAACAAGATCTAGTAAGAGCAACAGTGAAGAAAATTGCAGGAATACAAACCTTACAAAAGAAAGAAGGGATGAATCCATAGCACAAGTAGAAGAGTTGGTTTACCCTTGATAAAAACAGGGATATGCTAGCCATTCCGATAGGAAAAAAAGACAGGGACTTGGGTACACTTGCATATAAGCTGGCAGATTTGGTGCTGGGAAGATGAGGGAACTTCTCAATGAAGTGTAAGGCAATTGTGCATAGGGGGCAGTTATTCTAGAGAGTAGAAATCAAATACATCAAGCAGCATGGATCCCCACCTAAGAAATGTTCAATGAATTTAAAGAGAAAGCAATCAGGATAGTTGTGTGTTTTTCACTAGGAGAGTTTCATATATCGGGTGCTGGTACAAAACAGAAGGAAAGCTGGACTTAATGAGTTGTGACTCTGACAGCTAAGATACAGGGAAAGGTACCGAAAAATTAAGGTGTTTTTAATGACATGGGATAGATAAACCATGGAACTAAGCTGAGAAACGAGTGAAGACAAAGAAAAGTGGGCAGATTAATAGTCTGGACATCTCAGTGAGGTTACAGAATATCTGAAGGACCACAGTAGGTGAGCTGTAAGGATAGGCGTTGAAAGAGTGGGATGTTTGGAATGAAAAGATAGCTCAGTTAGGAGGGATGACAAGGTTAGGAATGTGTGCACGGAAATGGGTACATGACACGTGTGCAGAGGATGGAACAGAACATTAGAAGTAAGATGGTTAAGGTACTAAATGGTCAAAGCAAAGGATGGACCATCAATATGAAGACTGAGGTCACTAAGAATGATGACAGAAGTCATCACAGAAAGGAACAAATTGAAACAAGTTTCAAAGAAAGGTTTCTCAACCTTGGCACTACTGACACTTTGGGCCAGATAGTTTTTTTGTTGTAAGGGGCTGTCCTGTGCATTGTAGGATGTTTAGCAGCACTCCTGACCTCTACTAGATGCCAGTAGCACCCCATCCCCAATCTCTCTTTTGTAGCTCCTCTGGGTTGGTGTCCATGGCTGAAAATAGGACATTCCTGCAGATTCCTTGCAGGAATGTCCTATTTTCAGTCAAGAGTGAAGTCCACTGGGGCTCTGTTCTCATGCAGCATAGTGGTGACTGAGAAGGGTAGTCTCACCTAGAGCAGATACCCAGAGACTTTACTGTCTCCCCACACTGGAGGGGAGGGCGGCATGATGGAAAAATCTCAATGTACCATCCACAGGCAATCCAAGCACTAACTCTGACTTGTTCTCTTCAGCCTGGGCCTTCCCAAAGGATTCTCTGGGAAACTGAACTGCATTCAAAGAACTCTTCTCTGTGTGCCAAGAAAGACACCACGGCTCGAAACCCCAGAGCCTTTCACTGATAAGGACATGGCAAATTGTGTGTTTATCTCTGAAATAGAATCTGGCTTTGTGGACTCGAACTCCATCTCTTCCCACCCCTTCTCCCATAGCATCTCCTGGGCTGAATTTGTTAGGCAGATAGTCCAGTCACACAATGAGTCACTGGTGAAGCCAAACAATGACTTTCATGTAGATCACCTTGTATTCACTGCCTAGACTGCTGGGAGTAAGTACTGAGGTTTAGTCGCACACGAAAACCCATGGGAAGGCAGATTTCTGGGAATAGCCTAAGGAGTACCTCCTATGTTCAATTGCTTCTCTCTTATTACCACCCTGAGATGGTTTATCAGTGGACAATTTTAAAAGGGGACAAAAAAGGGATATGCCCCTCAAAACACAAACCTATAGATTTTGGGGGCAGGGGGCCTATATACTAAAAGAGCTCAGAAGTAAAGTCTACAATTCGTAATACCACATGGAGAAAGTGAAAAAAAAAATCTATATACAGTAAGTCCACCGAATTTTGACATATATTTCCCTAAGTTAAAAAAATAATAACTTTCAGGAAAATTTCATTTCTGAGCACTCCTTTCACGATGGCAGTCCTTGGCTTTCCAAAGAGCTGAGGCTAATAAATCTTAAGAGCACCAAGGCCTCCTGGGATGAGCAGACCCAGTAAACGTTACACCAATGCCCAACGTGTAAAGGTGATGTGAGAAGAGATGTCCTGGACCCACTTGTCCAGTCTTCACTCTTGCTCCTCCCTCACCAGCCACCATTTCAGGGGAAGAGCTAGATACACCTGACCTCCTTTCAGCCTGCCATCCCCTGCCATCTATCTAAACAGGTTTACAACACTGCTTACTTTTTAAACTAAACCCTCTAAAACATAAATTATTTAAAAGTAGCTCAACTGGAGCCATAGAGAAACTATAAAACATAAAACATTTTATGGTGAAATAAAATAAAAATCCAGTGCTTCAACAGACACAGAGCATCTCGGGGATCAGAGAGACAGAAAGACATATGTGAGCAATCTCCCAGAGCACACGAGCAATATATTTCAAAGGAAAACCTGTCATGGAGAGCAAAATCAATCATTTTTACAGCAAAACCTAGAAATGGTCATAGTTATTTGTCACAGCAGGAACTGTTCACATGTGAATCATGGGAGGGCACCACTGGAATGAAAAAAAAGAGTGTTATTTTTGCTTTGATCAATTTAGATCAAGAATCATAATAACAATTTTAATGTAAGAGAACACCAAATATATGTAGAAATTTTTTTGACCACAGAACACACACACACAAGATCCAAGATTTCATGCAATCTTCACAAAGATTACTTTGTATTATCTTTCATTATAATTTCGTCATATAATTATTATAAAAAAATACAAAGGGGTATCACATTACCTTATCACTGCTGTAATGAATTACCACCAAGTTAGTAGCTTAAAACAACACAAATTTATAATCTTACAGTTCAGAAGTTCAAGACAGGTCTCACTGGGTTAAAATCGAGGTGTTGGCAAAGCTACACCCCTCACTAGAGGCTCTAGAAGGGAAATCTGTTTTCTTGCTTTTTCCAATTTGTAGAGGCTTACTGCATTCCTTAGATCCTGGCCCCCTTCCAACTTCAAAGCCAGCAATGATCGGCCAAATCTTTTTTGCACCACATCATTTTGACTCTTACTCTTCTGCCTCCCTCTTCCCCATCTAAAGGATCTCTGTAAGGACATCGGACCCACCCAGCTAATTCAACACAATCTCCTATCTTAAAATTGGCTAATTATCAACCTTAATTCTATGTGCAACCTTAATTTTCCCTTGCCATGTAACATGCTCATAGGTTCTAGGGATTAGAACACAAACATCTTTTGGTAACCGTTATTCTGCCTACCACAGGTATAAGCTTTAATAATCATTCCAAATCACAGCAGAGGAGGGAGATCTACATATAAATATAAAAAGACTGCCCAGAAAAGGCATTTTCAAAATAGGAAGATTAGTGAATAATACTGTAAGAATGGGTAGGGGGCAGTGTCTGCCCTTCTCTAACTTCACAAGGAAGAAGGAGAAACAAGATCAACAGCCCAAGGCTGATACCTATGAGATGGAGGTCACACATGCCTCATCTTTCCACCACCTTTACCAATTCTGACACCAACTGTCCCTCCCACAGCACTCTCTACTTCTCTGCTGGGTTCAATAATTCATTGCAATGGCCACAAAGAACTCGCAAACAATACTCACAATTATGGGGTTTATTAAGGAAGTAACAAGTTAGTTCAGGTTCAGGAAGGCTCAGGATACCATTCTTCCATCAAGACAGACTCTTCTCAGCCATACCCACATGCTTGCCTCTCACTGGCAAGTGTTACAACCTCCTTTAGTTCTGCCGATAAGAACCCAGAGGCTCCCCCACTTCACCAGTAAGCCCTGGCCCGAGGGAGCTCAGTTCTCACTCTGTGGGTCAGCAAACCTAGCTCCACCAAGTGCCCGGAGGTACCCTACTCCGCCAGCAAGCCTCCTGCCCAAAGGCACTCAACTTTCTCACCAGGAAGCCCACCACACCATCTCCTGCAAGTCTCTCCTGCCTCCATTTATCTGCTACCACTTCTTGCTGTTCTCAGTATTGCAACTCTTTCTCTCTTGCTCTCCTGGTTCTAGGAGCTTCTCAGCACAGGGATGCCAGGTCCAAAGGACATGCTCTGCTCTTGGCTCTTCTTCCTTGGTGATAGTGGGATCCTCTCTCTGCTCTGGAATTGGCTCTTTTTTAAGCCTAGTGGGATGGCGAAACTTAACAATCCCCTTCATGTCCCACAATTACCTTATCTGCACTGTCCTTACCCAATCACTTGGGT
Organism: Elephas maximus indicus; assembly: GCF_024166365.1. Classification (NCBI taxonomy): domain Eukaryota; kingdom Metazoa; phylum Chordata; class Mammalia; order Proboscidea; family Elephantidae; genus Elephas; species Elephas maximus. The sequence goes on from NC_064838.1 coordinate 46,066,206, forward strand.
AGGAAGTCACAAAGACCATGGCTAGAAGGTGGAGCAAAAAGCCATTAAGTTAATTCATTATACCACAAGCACCTACTGATTAATATCTAAAAAACTAAGAACCTAATTAATATTTGCTTTACTCACATGTTCCAAAATGTTCTCCCTCACAAATGGCTCCCAGGTGGATCTTTCTAAAATTCAAATCTAATCATGTTACATCTTGCTTAATATTCTTCCCTGTCTCATCAGAGCACATGTGGTGTAATTTCCCTGGCAGTGATTACAGGGCTCTTTCCAGTCTGTATTCAATCTACCTCATATTTATCATCACTCCCCATACGCACTCACTCACTCATGCAGGCACTGACTAAGCACCTACTGCATCCCAGCCAGTAATCCCAGTGCAAGGATATAAAGGTGACCAAATACAGACACAGTTCCTATGGTATGAAGTTTGTAATTGAGTGGTAGACTTTAATTAAATAATCCCACAAAACAAATGTAAAACTGCAAACTATGACTAGTGCTATGAAGAAGTACAGAAGCACCTGTGACAAGGGACTCTGACCTAGTCAGGAGAGTCTACATGATCCTCAGGAAGAGAGGCCTGAGAAGAGAGAAGAATCACTAGAGTTAACTCTGATAGGAAAGCACAAATTGTTTTGCAGGCACATGGAGAACAGGTGCATATGTTTTCTGAGAAAAGGAACAGAGCAAGGATACATTTCGGCTTGGGAACAACAGTGTCCATCATGCAAACTGAAACACTTCATGCTCAGTACCAGTATCCTCTCGTTCTAGGAAGGGGCTCTGATCAATCCACATCAGGGAGTTGGCAGCACCATCCCCGTTGCTGTGTTTGTCTCCATTACAACTTACACTATATTGTACTGTAACTGTTCATTTAAGTCTGTCTCCACAGTAAACTATAAGCTCACTGAGGCCAAGGCTGTATTTTATTCTTCTCTCTAACCCCAGCAGCACCTGTCTAACCAACTGACTGAACAATAATGACTACTACCAGTTACACAAAATTTCCATATAATATTTTCCACTTACTTCTCTCCCTGATACACTCCCAAGAAATGGGTAGCTTTGGTTGAGAAGCAAAACCAATTGCCTATTATTTCTCACAAGGTAAATCCATAAATGCACAAGCATTTACATCAAGAGATCAAGAAGACAAAATAACCCTGATTGGAAAAGAAAGGAATAATTGATGACTTTTTTTTCAAAAGGGATTAATGTAATAGAAAGAACAAAACCAGTAGAATTGGTAAATAAATTTAAGAAGCATTGGAAAAAAAATAAGTTAAATAAAATACTAGTGATCTTAATATAGACAAAATACGAGAAGTCATATATATACTAAATTAGGAATAAGATAGGGTAAATAACTATATTAAAATAAATAGTCATACAATACTACTCAAATAATGAAATGAATGATATTCTAGGAAAATTCAAATTTACAAAATATGAGAGAAAATAGAAAGAAATTTTTAAAACTGCCATGTGGGACAAGAGACAAGTCTTCCACACAAAAGAATTTCAAGTAATGTATGTAGATATTTGCACTCAAGGGTATGGATACTGAAAAGTAACTATACAGTGTAGAAACCTCAGCCATGTAATCAAGATTAACATCATCAGCAACAAGTCCTGTTAATTAAATATATCCTTAATAATGATATAAGAATGGTATTTTTTTAATAATGATATAAGAATGGTACTTCCCTACTATGGATTCCTCCCAAAAACACATAATATCTAATAGTGAAAAAAAAAAAAATCAAGCCAATTCAAATTAAAAGACATCCTTCAAAATACCTCACCATTGATAGCATCTGGGGTCTTAAAAGCATGGGAACAATCATCTAAGATACAATTAGTGATCTCTTCCCGTATGGAGTAAAGGAGAATGAAGAAATCAAAGACTCAAGGGAGCAATTAATCCCAAGGACTAACAGACCACATGCACCACAGCCTACATGATCCCAAGACCAGAAAAACTAAATGGTGCCTCACTACCACTACCAACCACTCTGACCGGGATCACTATACAGGGCCCCAGACAGAGCAGGAGAAAAATGTAGAAAAAAAAATCAAATTCGTAACAAAAGACCAGACCTACTAGCCTGATAGAGACTGGAGGAACCCCAAGACTACAGCCCTAAGACACACCTGACTTGAAATTGCAGCCATTCCCAGAAACCACCTTCCAGCCAAGAAATAGACAGGCTATAAACGTTAACACCGGAAAAATACATGCTCTGTAGAACAAACAATTATACAAAACCAAAAGGGCAACATCTGCCCAAAAGTGAAGATGAGAAGGCAGGAAGGGGTAGGGAAATCAGATGAATGGAAATGGGGAACCCAAGGAGAAAATGTGGAGATTCCAACCAATGTCATCGAACACTTTGCATACAATTCATTGAATGAGAAACTAGTTTGCTCTGTAAACTTTCACCTAAAATACAATAAAACTTAAAAAAAAAAAAACCTCACCATTACTGCTTAAAACCATCAAGTTCATCAAAAACAAGGAAATTCTGAGAACTATCACAAATCACAGGAGATTAAGGAGACATGGAAGATAAATGAAATGTGGTACTCCAGATGGGATCCCAAAAAGGAAAAAAGGACATTATGGAAAGCTAATGAAATTTGAATAAAGTCATAGTTCCTTAGTTGGGACGAATTTACTCTAGAAATAAAAGAACTTAAATATACAGGAAACTCTCTGTACTACCTTTGCAACCTTTCTGTAAATCTAAAACTATACAAAAAAATTTTTTCAATAGTTTTTTAAATGTGGTCAAAGAACTAGAACCTCCTAAAAATGAACCATGACCAGAAAGCTTCATAGCTGAATGTTTTAAACAAATAAATTTTCTATAACGGGAGATAAGATTTCTACAGTGACAAACTGATGACATTAATAGGCTGTGATAACTTATACATATAACATGATACCAACAGTAACCACTAAAAAGCCTATGCAAAGGGATACATTCAAAGCCACTACAGATAAATCAAAATGGAATTCTAAAAAGATGTTCAAGTAAGCTATAGGAAAGCAGGAAAAAGAAATCACAGATACAAAAAATAGGAAGAAAACAAAAAATAAGATGACAGACTTATGACATATAAACAATTATATTAAATATAAAGGGTCTAAACACACCACTGTAAAGACAGAGATTAGGAGAATAGATTTAAAAAGCAAAACAAACATGTCCCATCTATATGCTGTGTACAAGAAACTTACTTCAAATATACTGATAAAGATAGGTTGAAAGTTAAAAGAATGTAAAATATATATACTGTGCGTAGTGGTTAAGTGCCATGCCTGCTAACCAAAGGGACAACAGTTCGAATCCGCCAGGTGCTACTTGGAAACTCTATGGGGCAGTTCTACTCTGTCCTATAGGGTCACTATGAGTCGGAATCTACTCGATGGCACTGGGTGGTTTTTTCTGGGTGCAAATACTAATTTAAAAAAACAAGTTGTCAACTTCAGAGGAAAAAAATTACTGGGGTCAGAGAGATTTATTACATAACGATAAAAGATTCAATACACAAAGAAAACAATGCAATCCTAAATGTGTACACACCAAACAACACAGCTACAAAATATGTAAAGCAAAAACTGATATAACTGAAAGGAGAAATAGACAAATCCACAATTAACACTGAAAATTTCAACACCCCTCTCTAAACAATTTATATAACTAGACAGAAAATCAGCAAGAGGAAAAAAGAAACCAACATCAACCAACAGGATATAATCAACATTTATACAACACTCCTCTGAACAGCAGCAAAATACAGATTCCTTTCAAGTATCTACAAAACATAAACCAAGATAGGCCACATCCTGGGTCAGAAAACAAATCTTAACAAATTTACATAAACTGAAATCACAGACGGTGCACTTTCTGAACACAGTGTAATCAAATTAAAAATGATGACAGGAAAATCTTCAAATACATGGAAACTAAACAACACACTTCTAAATAATCCATGGGTCACAAAGGAAGACTCAGTGAAACTAAAAAAAATTTACAGTGAACTGAATGACAATGAAAACGAACCATTAAATTTGTGACATAGTTAAGGCAATGCTGAAAAATTTATAGCATTAAATGTTTACCTTAGAAAAAGCAAAAAGTCTCAAAACAATAACGTAAGCTCTCACCACAAGAACCTAGAAAAAGAGGGGAAAAAAAGGCAAGCCAAAGGAATAACAAGACAAAGCTAAGAGCAGAAATCAATAAAATTTAAAACAGAAAAACAATAGAGAAAAATCAATGACAAAAAGCTGGTACTTTGAAAGATCAATAATATTCACAAACCTCAAGCAAAACTGGCACAGAAAAAAAAAAAATAGCCAAGACACAAATTACCAATAACAGGAATAAAAGAGTGTATATCACTACAAAACCTGCAGGCATCAAAAGGACAATAAGAAAGTATTAGAACTCTACACATATAAATTTGACACTTTAGGGACCAATTCTATAAAAGCACAAACTCCCACAACTCATCCAATATGAAATACATCATTTGTACAGCCCTAGAATTAAGGAAATTGAATTTTAATTTAAAAAATGACAAAAAAAAAAAAGCAGGCCCAATGAAGAATTCTACCAAACATTTAAAGAATTAACATCAATTTTACAAAATCTCCTCCAGAAAATAGAAGCGAATGCTTAATTCATTTTATGAATCTATTATTATTGTAATACTAAAACTAAAAACAGTACAAAAAAAGTACAGAACAGTATCTCCCATGGATATAGATTCAAAAATCCTTAACAAAGTATCAGCAAATAGAATTCAGAGATACATAAAATGAATTATACACTATGACAATTATGACACATTATGACCATATTAACAGGTTAAAGAATAAAAATCACATGATCATATCAACCGATGCAGAAAAAATGATAGAATTCATCACCTATTTGATTTAAAAAGAAAATTCTCACAAAACAAGAATAAAGAGGAACTTCCTTAATGTTATACAGTAGATCTGTATAACATACTTAATTGTGAAAGACTTAATTTTTTGCCCTAAAACTGAAAATAAGGGTGTTCTCTCTCTCTCCTCTCTTATTCAACATAGTGCTGGGAGTTCCAGCTAGAATAATAAAATCAGAAAAATAATTAAAAGGCATACATATCAGAAAGGAAGAAATAAAACTGCCCATAATGTGGTATGGAGCCCTGGTAGTACAGTGGTTAAGAGCTCAGCTGCTAAGCAAAACATCAGCAGTTTGAATCCACCAGCCACTGGAAACCCTATGGGGCAGTTCTACTGTGTCCTACAGGGTTGCTATGAGTCAGAATTAACTCAAGGGCAACGGGTTTATATATGCCATGACATGATGGTCTACAGAGAAAATCTCAGAATCTACAAAGAAACTCCTACAATAAGTGAGTTTAGCAAGTTCACAGAAAACAATATCAAAATACAAATAATTATTGTATTTCTATATATTAGCTACAAATATGTGGAAATTGAAAATTTCACTTACGACTGCTCAAAAATTAGGTGTAAATATAATGAAACATGTACAGCACTTGTATGCTAAAAACTGCAAAGTATGCTAAAAACTGCAAAGCACTGATGAAAAAAATAAAAGAAGATCTAAATAAATGGAGAGACATAACATGTTCAACGATTAGAAGACTCAACAAAGTAAAAATGTCAATTCTCCCCAAACTGATAGGCAGGTTTAAATGAAATAAAAAAAAAATGAAATACCTACTAAAATTCCCACAAGATTATTCTAAAACTTACGTGAAAAGACAAAGAAACAAAAATAGCTAAAACAATTTTGAAAAAGAAGAATCAAGTGGGAAAAACCACTCTACCTAATATCAAAACCACGGTAACCATGACTGTGTAGTAATGGTGGAGGGACAGACACACAGATCAATGGAAAATAATAAACAACCCAGGAAAAAAAACTCACATAAGTACAACCTACTGATTATTGATAAAGATGCAAGTCAATGGAGGAAAATCAGCCTTTTCAACAAATAGCCGGCAGCATTTGGTCATCCATATGCAAAAAGAAAAAAAAAAAAAACCTTCAAAGCAACCAGAGTGGAAATAATGAGAACGTTCATGCATTGTGAAGAATGTAACCAATGTCACTGAATAATCTGTGTAAAAATTGTCGAAAGGTAACCTAAACTTCTGGTAAACAGTCACCAAGAGTACAATAAAATATTATTTAAAAAAATAAACTTTGAAACCTCATGCCTTATGTAAAAATTAAATCCAAATGAATCATAGATTTAAATGTAAAATAAATTTTTACAAATTTTATAAAATTTTAGTAGGACATAGAAGAAAAACTTCACCTTGGTTAAAAAAAAAAAAAAAACTCTTAGGACACCAAAAGCATGATCCATAAAAGGAAAAAAAAAAAAGCTAAAATTGAACTCTACCAAAAATAAAAATTATGTTCTATGAAAAACCTAACAAGGTTAACAAAGAGGATAAAAAGATAAGCTACAGACTAGGAGAAAATATTTGCAAAGGACTCATATTTACAATATATAAAGAACTCACAAAACTCAACAATAAGCCCCCCCACAGAATATCCAATTTAAAAATAGCAAAGCACACATATTTCCTTGAAGAGATTCTATGAATGGCAAATAACACAAATTAATACCACTGTAAGGTATCACTACACACCTGTAAGAACTAAAATAGAGTAACAATAATACCAATAAGGATGTGGAGAACCTGAACCTCTCATACATCACTAGTAGGAATATAAAACAGTACAGCCACCCAGGAGAGCATATGGGAAGTTTTTTAAAAACCAAATACGTACTTACCATGTAACCCAGCAATCACACTCCTGGGCATTTACTTCACAAAAATGAAAACTTATGTCCACAAAAACATGTACACAAACGTTCACAGTAGGTTTATTACAATAGCCCAAAACTGGAAAAAATCAAAATGTCATAAATAGGTAAATGGTTAAACTATGGTACAGCTAGGCCATAGAATATAAAAACCAAAAACCAAACCTACTGCCATCAAGTCGACCCTGACTCACCGGGATACCACGAATTGCAGCGTAAAACTGCTCCATAGGGTTTTCTTGGCTGTAATCTTAATGGAAGCAGATAACTTGGTCTTTCTTCCACGGTATCACTGGGTGGGTTTGAACCTCCAATATTTAGGTTAGCAGTTGAGTACAAAGCATTTGCACCATTTAGGGATCTTTGTGGTACACCTGTACCATGGAATACTCATCAATAAAATGAACAAACTATTGATACATGCAACAACTTGGAAGGATTTCGAGATTATTGTGCTGAGTGAAAAACCCAACCTGAGAAAGTCACAATCTTGAGTATAATAAGCCAGTCTCAAGGGGAAAACTATTGTATGATTCCACTTATATGAAACATCTAGAAGAGGAAAACTTAGAGAGACCTAAGAAGCCCTGGTGCACAATGGTTAAGTGCTCAGCTGCTAACCAGAAGGTTGGAGGTATGAACTCACTCACCAGCTCCATAAATGAAAGACGTAGAGATCTACTTCCATAAAGAGTGCAACCAAGAAAACCCTATGGGGCAGTTCTACTCTGCCACATGGGGTCTCTATGAGTCGAGATCAACTTGACAGCACCCAAAAACAACACAGAAATAAGTTCATCAGTGGTTACCAGGGGCGGGTGGGGTGGGGGGTAGGAAGGGCAAAAATAAGACTTATTGCTTATACCATATGACCCAGCAATTCCACTCCTAGGTAGATACCCAAAAGATGTGAAAGCAGAGACTCAAACAGATGCTTGCGCACCAATGTTCATTGCAGCACTATTCGCGATAGCTCAAGGTTGGAAACAACCTAAGTGCCCATCAACAGATGAGTGGGTGAACAAAACACATGCAATGGAATAGAGTCGGCCAGTAAGAGAAATGAAGGCTTCATACATGCTTAATATGGACATTATCCTGAATGAAATAAGTCAATCACAAAAAGACAAATATTGTATGACCTCACTTATAAAAAAAAAAAGACAAGAACAGGCAAATGTATAGAGATCAAAGTTCATTAGTAGTTACAGCAGTGGGAGGGAGGTGAAAAGGGAGGGGAGGTGTTATTGTTTACAGAGTACTGAGTTTTGGTGTATGGTGATGGAAAAGTTGCACTGATTAAGGGCAGGGTTGCACAACCAATTAATGTAAAAGCTGTCAATAAGTTGTACACCTGTAAAAAGCTGAATTGGCAAAAGTTGTGTGATAGATCTATTTACAACAACAACCAAAAAAAAAAAGAATAGCTGCTGAGTTTGCTTATATGGAACCAAATACCTCTTGAGATCTGGTTCCTTGGTTTGGAGGTTTAGGATCATGGTTTCAGGTGATATCCCAGTTCACTGGCCTAATACCATGTTTAGTGTGCTTCTGCTCTACCTCCTAGTCACTGCATAGCACGTGGGGTCTTAAAAGCTTGCAAGCGGCTATCCAAGGCACTCTATTTGCCTGGATCAACAGAGGAAGGACGCAAGTCAGGAAGAGGAGTATGGAATGCGTGGTTAATTTCTTCCATGAACAACTGCTTCCTTTGCCATGAGGCCAAGAAAAACTGCATGGTGCCCGGCTACCATTACTGAGTATTTTTGATCAGAGATTCTATATAAGAATCCTGACAAAAAGGAAGAAAATGCAGAAGAGGTTTTCAAATTCTCACAGACTCCAGACTTTCTGGAGCCATGGAGGCTGGATAAATCCCTGAAACTATTCACCTGGGATAATCTTTAAACTTTAAACCAAAAATATCCCCTGAAGTCTTCTTAAAACCAAATAGTTTAGCTTAACTAGTAAAAAACATAAGCCTTGAGCATGACGCGATTTTAAGAACAAGCTACATGTGATCAGACCGACAACGGCAACTCGAAAGACTAGACAGGAAGCTTCGGGGGCAGTGAGTTTATGTTAATGAGGGAGGAACAATTCAGAAAGGGTGGGAATGGTTGCACAACTCAATGAGAGTAATCAATGTCACTGAACTGTATATGCAGAAATTACTGAATTGGTGTACGTTCTGCCGTGTATATTCTAAACAACAAAAACAAATTATTTTAAAAAAACAGACTCATTGCTTATAGGACACTGAGCTTCTGTTAAGGACCATGTGAAACTGTGGAAACAGATAGTGGTGACACTGAACAAAGAGATGAACATCATTAATATCACTGAATTGTACACATAAAAAATGTTGAAATGGAAATACATTTTATATAAGTAAATATAAAAACATAAACGTATATTTATCAATATATAAAATGTTTACATTTACCACAATAAAAATTCACATACTGCATAATTCCATTGACATAACATTATCAAAATGACAAAACTATAGATAGGAAGAACACAGCAGTGGGTGTAAGGAATTAGGGACGATGAGGCGCATGAAGATGACTGTGACTATAACAGGGTAGCAAGAAAGAAATCTTTGTGGTGATGGAATAGTTCCGATCTTGATTGCAGTTGTGGGTACATAAATCTAATCATGTGCTAAAAGGACATAGAAGTATACATACACATTGGGCCAATGTAGATTTTCTGGTTTTAATCGGTACTATAGGGTTGTTATGAGTCGGAATCAACTCCACGGCACTGGGTTCGGTTCGGTTCGGTTTCGGTATAGTTAGTTACATAGGAAACCCTGGTGGTAAATTTGAATAACAGTTAAGTGCTATGGCTGCTAACCAAAAGGTCAGCAGTTAGAATCCACCAGCTGCTTCTTGGAAACTCTATGGGCCAGTTCTACTCTGTCCTCTAGGGTCACTATGAGTCAGAATCCTCTACAGCACTGGGTACAGTTACATAAATGTAACCATTGAGGGAAAGTAGGTGAAGGGTACACTGAAACTTTTTTGCAATATTTTTGTAATTTTGAATGTATAAGTATTTCAAAATAAAACTTTTTTCAAAGTAGCAAACTTGACACAAAGCCTACAAACCAATTTCATCTACAAATATTTATGTAAAAATCTTTTAAAAAAAAAACCTTTTGCATACTGAATCTAGTACTACATTAAAAATAATAATCTACCATACCTTAAGTATTCAGTGGATAAGTAGCGAGCGGATATTCTGTGCCAGATGATGTGTGAGGCTAAAGAGACAGGCCTCGCCCTCGATTCTCAAAGAGCTATTTTAGATGGGGTAGAGAGGAAAAGTCTCTCTGAAATCTTGAGGGTGAGAAACACTCAGCCATACTAATAGACAGGAGAACAACATTCCAAGGAGAAGGAATACCAAAAGGGCTCTGAGGTTTAAAGAACTAGGTCTATACAGTACTCTCTCCAGTAAACTTTGAGAAGGTCAATATGGCGGGAGCATAGCAGAGAAGACATGAGATGGGAAAGATGGCAACAGATGTAGGAGTTTGATTTCATGGTGCATTTAATGGGAAGCCACTAAACACATAAGTATCCAGCATAAGGCTCTTACACAAAACATGAAGTGGTATGAAGTATGCTTCTACATTACCTGAGAATATTCAATTCTGATGTAGAAGAAATGGGATGCATGAATCATAGGAGATGTGTCATGGATAGGTAGTAGAACATATGTGTGTTAAACATGAACAGAAGTGGATAAAATGACCAAAAGAGACCTAAGACTCATGAGCCATTAAACATACATGAGATATTTGGGCCCTCAATATTCATGATACAATAAGTATACGGAAGTACACCAAATATTCAATACCCATGAAGTTTTAATTAAGTCACATATTGGTAACATCTACTGAGGCCCCATGTGTTCTTTTCCTAAGAAACAAATAAAACACAGGACTGTGTAGCAAGCTTGCTGTCAAGCTACAGCGAGGACCAACCATACATGTCCCTCTGTCTCTCGGACGGAATGTGCATTATTGATCCAAGACACTCAGTCTGTGGACCTTCTTTCTCAAATTTAAACTTTGAGGATGGCTAATGCAGAAGAGATAGGAAATGTGAATATGGGGTTCCTTAAGATTCAGATAGTGTGCTGTTTCCACTCCGGCTTGTACTCTGATCAGTGTGTTAATTTACCCTACCTCTTGCTTTTCACTGTGTGCACTTAATTAATCACGTGATGTGAGATTTTTAAATCCTTTATGCTTAATGAACTCTCTGCTATTTTGACAATGTATTTGGAGGTGACCATTACATTAATTACCTACATGACAGTCGGTAGACTGTTATGTTGTTGTTAGGTGCCGTCGAGTCGGTTCCGACTCACAGTGACCCTATGCACAACAGAACTAAACATTGCCCAGTCCTGTGCCATCCTTACAATCGTTGTTATGCTTCAGCTCATTGTTGCAGCCACTGTGTCAATCCACCTCGTTGAGGGTCTTCCTCTTTTCCGCTGACCCTGTACTCTGCCAAGCATGATGTCCTTCTCCAGGGACTGATCCCTCCTGACATGTCCACAGTGTGTAAGAGGCAGTCTCACCATCCTTGCTTCTAAGGAGCATTCTGGTTGCACTTCTTCCAAGACAGATCTGTTCGTTTTTTTGGCAGTCCATGGTATATTCAATATTCTTCGCCAATACCACGATTAGAAGGCATCAATTCTTCTTTGGTCTTCCTTATTCATTGTCCAGCTTTCACGTGCATAAGATGCGGTTGAAAATACCATGGCTTGGCTCATACCTTAGTCTTCAGGGTGACATCTTTGCTCTTCAACACTTTGAAGAGGTCCTTTGCAGCAGATTTGCCCAATGCAACGCGTCTTTTGATTTCTTGACTGCTGCTTCCATGGCTGTTGATTGTGGATCCAAGTAAAATGAAATCCTTGACAACTTCAATCTTTTCTCCGTTTAGCATGATGTTGCTCATTGGTCCAGTTGTGAGGATTTTTGTTTTCTTTATGTTGAGGTGCAATCCACACTGAAGGATGTGGTCTTTGATCTTCATTAGTAAGTGCTTCAAGTCCTCTTCACTTTCAGCAAGCAAGGCTGTGTCATCTGCATAACGCAGGTTGTTAAGGAGTTTTCCTCCAATCCTGATGTCCCGTTCTTCTTCATATAGTCCAGCTTCTCGTATTATTTGTTCATCATACAGATTAAATAGGCAGGAAAAGAAGTTAGAAAGAGAGCAAGTTTCAGAGTCTCCACTGACATCTATCTTGGTCCTTTCTTTCTTTCCTGTCTTTTCAGTGACCTCTTGCTTTCTTCATGGATGATGTCATTCCACAACTCGTCTGGTCTTCGGTCACTAGTGTTCAATGCATCAAATCTATTCTTCAGATGGTCTCTAAATTCAGGTGGGATATACTCAAGGTCATATTTTGGCTCTCATGGACTTGCTCGGATTTTCTTCAGTTTCAGCTTCAACTTGCATATGAGCAATTGATGGTCTGTTCCACAGTCGGCCCCTGGCCTTTTTCTGACTGATGATATTGAGCTTTTCCATTGTCTCTTTCCACAGATGTAGTCCATTTGATTTCTGTGTGTTCTATGTGGCGAGGTCCATGTGTACAGTCACCATTTATGTTGGTGAAAGAAGGTATTTGCAATGAAGAAGTCATTGGTCTCGCAAAAGTCTATCATTCGATCTCTGGCATTGTTTCCATCACCAAGGCCATATTTTCCAACTACTGATCCTTCTTTTTTTTTCCAACTTTCACATTCCAATCGCCAGTAATTATCAATACACCTTGATTGCATGTTCAATCAATTTCAGGCTACAGCAGCTGATAAAAATCTTCTATTTCTTCATCTTTGGCCCTAGTGGTTGGTGCGTAAATTTGAATAACAGTCGTATTAACTGGTCTTCCTTGTAGGCATATGTATATTATCCTATCACTGACAGCATTGTACTTCAGGATAGATCTTGAAATGTTCTTTTTGACGATAAATGCAATACCATTTCTCTTCGAGTTGTCATTCCCAGCATAGTAGACTATATGATTGTCCAATTCAAAATGGCCAATACCAGTCCATTTCAGCTCACTAATGCCTAGGATATCGATGTTTATGCATTCCATTTCATTTTTGACGATTTCCAATTTTCCTAGATTCATACTTTGTACATTCCAGGTTCCGATTATTAATGGATGTTTGCAGCTGTTTCTTCTCATTTTGAGTCGTGCCACATCAGCAGATGAAGGTCCCGAAAGCTTTACTCCATCCACATCATTAAGGTCGACTCTACTTTGAGGAGGCAGCTCTTCCCCAGTCATCTTTTGAGTGCCTTCCAACCTGGGGGGCTCATCTTCCAGCACTGTATCAGACAATGTTCCGCTGCTCTTCATAAGGTTTTCACTGGCTGATGCTTTTCAGAAGTAGACTGTCGGGTCCTTCTTCCTAGTCTGTCTTAGTCTGGAAGCTCAGCTGAAACCTGTCCTCTATGGGTGACCCTGCTGGTATCTGAATACTGGTGGCATAACATCTAGCATCACAGCAACACACAAGTCCCCACAGTACGACAAACTGACAGACACGTGGGGGGCAGGTAGACTAGAATACATCAAAGATGCGTATTGTAAACTTTACACTAACCACTGAAAGGTTAAAGAGGTATAATGTCAGGAGTGGAATTAAATAGAATAGTAAAAAATACTCAGTTGATCCAAAAGAGAACTGGGAAAGAGTAAAAAATAAAAAGAACAGAAAATACAAGCACAAACTACAATAGCAAAAAAACAAAAGGTACAATAATAAGATGGTATATTTAAATACAATAATATCAATAATTACATTAAATGAAAATATCCTAAGCACCTCAAGCAGAAGGGCAATATTGTCAGATTAGATGAAAAGACAAGCGCCAACTACATCTTTAAGAAAATAACTTTAAATATAAAGGCATAGATACATTAAAAGTTAAGAGCTGGAAAAAATTATGTCTAACACTAATCAAAGAAAGTGGCAGTGGTGATATTAACACCAAACTAGGTTTCAGAACACACAATATTACCGAGGATAAAGAGAGTCATTTCATGGTGACAAAGGGGTCCACGTGTCAAGAGGACATATTACCCTAAATTTAATTTTTACATGGAATATAAGGCTTCAAAACACAGGGAAAAAAAAATGATAAAACTGAAAGAGGAAAGAGCCAAAGCCACAATTAAAGTCACAGACTCCATCACCCTTCTCTCAATAAGTGACACACAAACATACAGAACATCAGTAAGAATATATAAAAACCCAGTGCCGTCGAGTCGATTCCGAATAGGGCATGAATAATACCATCAAACAACTCGACCTAACTGGTATTCATAGAATATGTCAACCAACAGCAGCAGAATACACATTCTTTACAAGTTTACAAGGGACATTTACCAAGACAGACCACTGTGACAGTTTAGATTGTCTATCAACTTTTCTAGGCCATGACTCAGTATTTTGTCAGTCACACAGTGTTGTGATCACTTCCCTGTTGAGATTTAACATGTCACCCCCATGATGGGATCTGCTGTGAACAGCCAATCTATTGAAAGGGAGTTTCCTTGGGCATGCGGCCTGCATCCTGATATAAGAGACGTTCTGGCTTTTGCCTGCACAGGATCCTTCAGCTGGCTCCTTTTCATCAGACCTCCAGTTCTTGGGATTTGAGCTAGCAGCTGACCTTGCTGTCTTGCCTGCCAGTCTTGGGATTCATCCATCTTCACAGCCTGTGAGCAAAAGCCCTGCTCTCCGGCCAGCTGATCTTGGGTTTGCCAGCCCCTGGGGCTACTTGAATCAGGAGAAGCCTCCATCCTGATCCACCAACTTGGGACATTCCAGCGTCTACAAACTCGTGAGCCATTTCCTTAATATCTCTCTCAACATATATTCATATGCTTTACTAGTTTTACTTCTCTAGAGAACCCAGTCTAAGACGACCATATAAAACAAACCAAACCCATTGCCATCAAGTCAATTCTGACTCATAGCAGCCCTATATACTGGGCCAAAAAACAAGTCTAAAGAAATTTAAAGGATTCAAATCATACAAAACATAACCACAATGTGGTCAAATAGAAATCAATAAAATATATATTTGGAAGTCCCCCAAAGTGGAAAACTAAATAATATACATTTCTAAATATCCTATGATTCAAACCACAAGAAAAATTGAACTAAGTGAAAATGAAAACACAAAACACCAAATTTTGTAGGATAGAACTAAAGCAGTGCTTGTTGTTGTTGTTGTTAGGTGCTGTCAAGTCCGTTCCGACTCATAGTGACCCTATGCACAACAGAACGAAACATTGCCTGGTCCTGAGCCATCCTTACAATCGTTGTTATGCTTCAGCTCATTGTTGCAGCCACTGTGTCAATCCACCTCGTTGAGGGTCTTCCTCTTTTCCGCTGACCCTGTACTCTGCCAAGCATGATGTCCTTCTCCAGGGACTGATCCCTCCTGACATGTCCACAGTGTGTAAGAGGCAGTCTCACCATCCTTGCTTCTAAGGAGCATTCTGGTTGCACTTCTTCCAAGACAGATCTGTTCGTTTTTTTGGCAGTCCATGGTATATTCAATATTCTTCGCCAATACCACGATTAGAAGGCATCAATTCTTCTTTGGTCTTCCTTATTCATTGTCCAGCTTTCACGTGCATAAGATGCGGTTGAAAATACCATGGCTTGGCTCATACCTTAGTCTTCAGGGTGACATCTTTGCTCTTCAACACTTTGAAGAGGTCCTTTGCAGCAGATTTGCCCAATGCAACGCGTCTTTTGATTTCTTGACTGCTGCTTCCATGGCTGTTGATTGTGGATCCAAGTAAAATGAAATCCTTGACAACTTCAATCTTTTCTCCGTTTAGCATGATGTTGCTCATTGGTCCAGTTGTGAGGATTTTTGTTTTCTTTATGTTGAGGTGCAATCCACACTGAAGGATGTGGTCTTTGATCTTCATTAGTAAGTGCTTCAAGTCCTCTTCACTTTCAGCAAGCAAGGCTGTGTCATCTGCATAACGCAGGTTGTTAAGGAGTTTTCCTCCAATCCTGATGTCCCGTTCTTCTTCATATAGTCCAGCTTCTCGTATTATTTGTTCATCATACAGATTAAATAGGCAGGAAAAGAAGTTAGAAAGAGAGCAAGTTTCAGAGTCTCCACTGACATCTATCTTGGTCCTTTCTTTCTTTCCTGTCTTTTCAGTGACCTCTTGCTTTCTTCATGGATGATGTCATTCCACAACTCGTCTGGTCTTCGGTCACTAGTGTTCAATGCATCAAATCTATTCTTCAGATGGTCTCTAAATTCAGGTGGGATATACTCAAGGTCATATTTTGGCTCTCATGGACTTGCTCGGATTTTCTTCAGTTTCAGCTTCAACTTGCATATGAGCAATTGATGGTCTGTTCCACAGTCGGCCCCTGGCCTTTTTCTGACTGATGATATTGAGCTTTTCCATTGTCTCTTTCCACAGATGTAGTCCATTTGATTTCTGTGTGTTCTATGTGGCGAGGTCCATGTGTACAGTCACCATTTATGTTGGTGAAAGAAGGTATTTGCAATGAAGAAGTCATTGGTCTCGCAAAAGTCTATCATTCGATCTCTGGCATTGTTTCCATCACCAAGGCCATATTTTCCAACTACTGATCCTTCTTTTTTTTTCCAACTTTCACATTCCAATCGCCAGTAATTATCAATACACCTTGATTGCATGTTCAATCAATTTCAGGCTACAGCAGCTGATAAAAATCTTCTATTTCTTCATCTTTGGCCCTAGTGGTTGGTGCGTAAATTTGAATAACAGTCGTATTAACTGGTCTTCCTTGTAGGCATATGTATATTATCCTATCACTGACAGCATTGTACTTCAGGATAGATCTTGAAATGTTCTTTTTGACGATAAATGCAATACCATTTCTCTTCGAGTTGTCATTCCCAGCATAGTAGACTATATGATTGTCCAATTCAAAATGGCCAATACCAGTCCATTTCAGCTCACTAATGCCTAGGATATCGATGTTTATGCATTCCATTTCATTTTTGACGATTTCCAATTTTCCTAGATTCATACTTTGTACATTCCAGGTTCCGATTATTAATGGATGTTTGCAGCTGTTTCTTCTCATTTTGAGTCGTGCCACATCAGCAGATGAAGGTCCCGAAAGCTTTACTCCATCCACATCATTAAGGTCGACTCTACTTTGAGGAGGCAGCTCTTCCCCAGTCATCTTTTGAGTGCCTTCCAACCTGGGGGGCTCATCTTCCAGCACTGTATCAGACAATGTTCCGCTGCTCTTCATAAGGTTTTCACTGGCTGATGCTTTTCAGAAGTAGACTGTCGGGTCCTTCTTCCTAGTCTGTCTTAGTCTGGAAGCTCAGCTGAAACCTGTCCTCTATGGGTGACCCTGCTGGTATCTGAATACTGGTGGCATAACATCTAGCATCACAGCAACACACAAGTCCCCACAGTACGACAAACTGACAGACACGTGGGGGGCAGGTAGACTAGAATACATCAAAGATGCGTATTGTAAACTTTACACTAACCACTGAAAGGTTAAAGAGGTATAATGTCAGGAGTGGAATTAAATAGAATAGTAAAAAATACTCAGTTGATCCAAAAGAGAACTGGGAAAGAGTAAAAAATAAAAAGAACAGAAAATACAAGCACAAACTACAATAGCAAAAAAACAAAAGGTACAATAATAAGATGGTATATTTAAATACAATAATATCAATAATTACATTAAATGAAAATATCCTAAGCACCTCAAGCAGAAGGGCAATATTGTCAGATTAGATGAAAAGACAAGCGCCAACTACATCTTTAAGAAAATAACTTTAAATATAAAGGCATAGATACATTAAAAGTTAAGAGCTGGAAAAAATTATGTCTAACACTAATCAAAGAAAGTGGCAGTGGTGATATTAACACCAAACTAGGTTTCAGAACACACAATATTACCGAGGATAAAGAGAGTCATTTCATGGTGACAAAGGGGTCCACGTGTCAAGAGGACATATTACCCTAAATTTAATTTTTACATGGAATATAAGGCTTCAAAACACAGGGAAAAAAAAATGATAAAACTGAAAGAGGAAAGAGCCAAAGCCACAATTAAAGTCACAGACTCCATCACCCTTCTCTCAATAAGTGACACACAAACATACAGAACATCAGTAAGAATATATAAAAACCCAGTGCCGTCGAGTCGATTCCGAATAGGGCATGAATAATACCATCAAACAACTCGACCTAACTGGTATTCATAGAATATGTCAACCAACAGCAGCAGAATACACATTCTTTACAAGTTTACAAGGGACATTTACCAAGACAGACCACTGTGACAGTTTAGATTGTCTATCAACTTTTCTAGGCCATGACTCAGTATTTTGTCAGTCACACAGTGTTGTGATCACTTCCCTGTTGAGATTTAACATGTCACCCCCATGATGGGATCTGCTGTGAACAGCCAATCTATTGAAAGGGAGTTTCCTTGGGCATGCGGCCTGCATCCTGATATAAGAGACGTTCTGGCTTTTGCCTGCACAGGATCCTTCAGCTGGCTCCTTTTCATCAGACCTCCAGTTCTTGGGATTTGAGCTAGCAGCTGACCTTGCTGTCTTGCCTGCCAGTCTTGGGATTCATCCATCTTCACAGCCTGTGAGCAAAAGCCCTGCTCTCCGGCCAGCTGATCTTGGGTTTGCCAGCCCCTGGGGCTACTTGAATCAGGAGAAGCCTCCATCCTGATCCACCAACTTGGGACATTCCAGCGTCTACAAACTCGTGAGCCATTTCCTTAATATCTCTCTCAACATATATTCATATGCTTTACTAGTTTTACTTCTCTAGAGAACCCAGTCTAAGACGACCATATAAAACAAACCAAACCCATTGCCATCAAGTCAATTCTGACTCATAGCAGCCCTATATACTGGGCCAAAAAACAAGTCTAAA
The DNA here is from genome assembly GCF_024166365.1 of Elephas maximus indicus. Classification (NCBI taxonomy): domain Eukaryota; kingdom Metazoa; phylum Chordata; class Mammalia; order Proboscidea; family Elephantidae; genus Elephas; species Elephas maximus. Next base: position 46,085,091 of record NC_064838.1, read on the forward strand.
GAAATTTAAAGGATTCAAATCATACAAAACATAACCACAATGTGGTCAAATAGAAATCAATAAAATATATATTTGGAAGTCCCCCAAAGTGGAAAACTAAATAATATACATTTCTAAATATCCTATGATTCAAACCACAAGAAAAATTGAACTAAGTGAAAATGAAAACACAAAACACCAAATTTTGTAGGATAGAACTAAAGCAGTGCTTGTTGTTGTTGTTGTTAGGTGCTGTCAAGTCCGTTCCGACTCATAGTGACCCTATGCACAACAGAACGAAACATTGCCTGGTCCTGAGCCATCCTTACAATCGTTGTTATGCTTCAGCTCATTGTTGCAGCCACTGTGTCAATCCACCTCGTTGAGGGTCTTCCTCTTTTCCGCTGACCCTGTACTCTGCCAAGCATGATGTCCTTCTCCAGGGACTGATCCCTCCTGACATGTCCACAGTGTGTAAGAGGCAGTCTCACCATCCTTGCTTCTAAGGAGCATTCTGGTTGCACTTCTTCCAAGACAGATCTGTTCGTTTTTTTGGCAGTCCATGGTATATTCAATATTCTTCGCCAATACCACGATTAGAAGGCATCAATTCTTCTTTGGTCTTCCTTATTCATTGTCCAGCTTTCACGTGCATAAGATGCGGTTGAAAATACCATGGCTTGGCTCATACCTTAGTCTTCAGGGTGACATCTTTGCTCTTCAACACTTTGAAGAGGTCCTTTGCAGCAGATTTGCCCAATGCAACGCGTCTTTTGATTTCTTGACTGCTGCTTCCATGGCTGTTGATTGTGGATCCAAGTAAAATGAAATCCTTGACAACTTCAATCTTTTCTCCGTTTAGCATGATGTTGCTCATTGGTCCAGTTGTGAGGATTTTTGTTTTCTTTATGTTGAGGTGCAATCCACACTGAAGGATGTGGTCTTTGATCTTCATTAGTAAGTGCTTCAAGTCCTCTTCACTTTCAGCAAGCAAGGCTGTGTCATCTGCATAACGCAGGTTGTTAAGGAGTTTTCCTCCAATCCTGATGTCCCGTTCTTCTTCATATAGTCCAGCTTCTCGTATTATTTGTTCATCATACAGATTAAATAGGCAGGAAAAGAAGTTAGAAAGAGAGCAAGTTTCAGAGTCTCCACTGACATCTATCTTGGTCCTTTCTTTCTTTCCTGTCTTTTCAGTGACCTCTTGCTTTCTTCATGGATGATGTCATTCCACAACTCGTCTGGTCTTCGGTCACTAGTGTTCAATGCATCAAATCTATTCTTCAGATGGTCTCTAAATTCAGGTGGGATATACTCAAGGTCATATTTTGGCTCTCATGGACTTGCTCGGATTTTCTTCAGTTTCAGCTTCAACTTGCATATGAGCAATTGATGGTCTGTTCCACAGTCGGCCCCTGGCCTTTTTCTGACTGATGATATTGAGCTTTTCCATTGTCTCTTTCCACAGATGTAGTCCATTTGATTTCTGTGTGTTCTATGTGGCGAGGTCCATGTGTACAGTCACCATTTATGTTGGTGAAAGAAGGTATTTGCAATGAAGAAGTCATTGGTCTCGCAAAAGTCTATCATTCGATCTCTGGCATTGTTTCCATCACCAAGGCCATATTTTCCAACTACTGATCCTTCTTTTTTTTTTCCAACTTTCACATTCCAATCGCCAGTAATTATCAATACACCTTGATTGCATGTTCAATCAATTTCAGGCTACAGCAGCTGATAAAAATCTTCTATTTCTTCATCTTTGGCCCTAGTGGTTGGTGCGTAAATTTGAATAACAGTCGTATTAACTGGTCTTCCTTGTAGGCATATGTATATTATCCTATCACTGACAGCATTGTACTTCAGGATAGATCTTGAAATGTTCTTTTTGACGATAAATGCAATACCATTTCTCTTCGAGTTGTCATTCCCAGCATAGTAGACTATATGATTGTCCAATTCAAAATGGCCAATACCAGTCCATTTCAGCTCACTAATGCCTAGGATATCGATGTTTATGCATTCCATTTCATTTTTGACGATTTCCAATTTTCCTAGATTCATACTTTGTACATTCCAGGTTCCGATTATTAATGGATGTTTGCAGCTGTTTCTTCTCATTTTGAGTCGTGCCACATCAGCAGATGAAGGTCCCGAAAGCTTTACTCCATCCACATCATTAAGGTCGACTCTACTTTGAGGAGGCAGCTCTTCCCCAGTCATCTTTTGAGTGCCTTCCAACCTGGGGGGCTCATCTTCCAGCACTGTATCAGACAATGTTCCGCTGCTCTTCATAAGGTTTTCACTGGCTGATGCTTTTCAGAAGTAGACTGTCGGGTCCTTCTTCCTAGTCTGTCTTAGTCTGGAAGCTCAGCTGAAACCTGTCCTCTATGGGTGACCCTGCTGGTATCTGAATACTGGTGGCATAACATCTAGCATCACAGCAACACACAAGTCCCCACAGTACGACAAACTGACAGACACGTGGGGGGCAGGTAGACTAGAATACATCAAAGATGCGTATTGTAAACTTTACACTAACCACTGAAAGGTTAAAGAGGTATAATGTCAGGAGTGGAATTAAATAGAATAGTAAAAAATACTCAGTTGATCCAAAAGAGAACTGGGAAAGAGTAAAAAATAAAAAGAACAGAAAATACAAGCACAAACTACAATAGCAAAAAAACAAAAGGTACAATAATAAGATGGTATATTTAAATACAATAATATCAATAATTACATTAAATGAAAATATCCTAAGCACCTCAAGCAGAAGGGCAATATTGTCAGATTAGATGAAAAGACAAGCGCCAACTACATCTTTAAGAAAATAACTTTAAATATAAAGGCATAGATACATTAAAAGTTAAGAGCTGGAAAAAATTATGTCTAACACTAATCAAAGAAAGTGGCAGTGGTGATATTAACACCAAACTAGGTTTCAGAACACACAATATTACCGAGGATAAAGAGAGTCATTTCATGGTGACAAAGGGGTCCACGTGTCAAGAGGACATATTACCCTAAATTTAATTTTTACATGGAATATAAGGCTTCAAAACACAGGGAAAAAAAAATGATAAAACTGAAAGAGGAAAGAGCCAAAGCCACAATTAAAGTCACAGACTCCATCACCCTTCTCTCAATAAGTGACACACAAACATACAGAACATCAGTAAGAATATATAAAAACCCAGTGCCGTCGAGTCGATTCCGAATAGGGCATGAATAATACCATCAAACAACTCGACCTAACTGGTATTCATAGAATATGTCAACCAACAGCAGCAGAATACACATTCTTTACAAGTTTACAAGGGACATTTACCAAGACAGACCACTGTGACAGTTTAGATTGTCTATCAACTTTTCTAGGCCATGACTCAGTATTTTGTCAGTCACACAGTGTTGTGATCACTTCCCTGTTGAGATTTAACATGTCACCCCCATGATGGGATCTGCTGTGAACAGCCAATCTATTGAAAGGGAGTTTCCTTGGGCATGCGGCCTGCATCCTGATATAAGAGACGTTCTGGCTTTTGCCTGCACAGGATCCTTCAGCTGGCTCCTTTTCATCAGACCTCCAGTTCTTGGGATTTGAGCTAGCAGCTGACCTTGCTGTCTTGCCTGCCAGTCTTGGGATTCATCCATCTTCACAGCCTGTGAGCAAAAGCCCTGCTCTCCGGCCAGCTGATCTTGGGTTTGCCAGCCCCTGGGGCTACTTGAATCAGGAGAAGCCTCCATCCTGATCCACCAACTTGGGACATTCCAGCGTCTACAAACTCGTGAGCCATTTCCTTAATATCTCTCTCAACATATATTCATATGCTTTACTAGTTTTACTTCTCTAGAGAACCCAGTCTAAGACGACCATATAAAACAAACCAAACCCATTGCCATCAAGTCAATTCTGACTCATAGCAGCCCTATATACTGGGCCAAAAAACAAGTCTAAAGAAATTTAAAGGATTCAAATCATACAAAACATAACCACAATGTGGTCAAATAGAAATCAATAAAATATATATTTGGAAGTCCCCCAAAGTGGAAAACTAAATAATATACATTTCTAAATATCCTATGATTCAAACCACAAGAAAAATTGAACTAAGTGAAAATGAAAACACAAAACACCAAATTTTGTAGGATAGAACTAAAGCAGTGCTTGTTGTTGTTGTTGTTAGGTGCTGTCAAGTCCGTTCCGACTCATAGTGACCCTATGCACAACAGAACGAAACATTGCCTGGTCCTGAGCCATCCTTACAATCGTTGTTATGCTTCAGCTCATTGTTGCAGCCACTGTGTCAATCCACCTCGTTGAGGGTCTTCCTCTTTTCCGCTGACCCTGTACTCTGCCAAGCATGATGTCCTTCTCCAGGGACTGATCCCTCCTGACATGTCCACAGTGTGTAAGAGGCAGTCTCACCATCCTTGCTTCTAAGGAGCATTCTGGTTGCACTTCTTCCAAGACAGATCTGTTCGTTTTTTTGGCAGTCCATGGTATATTCAATATTCTTCGCCAATACCACGATTAGAAGGCATCAATTCTTCTTTGGTCTTCCTTATTCATTGTCCAGCTTTCACGTGCATAAGATGCGGTTGAAAATACCATGGCTTGGCTCATACCTTAGTCTTCAGGGTGACATCTTTGCTCTTCAACACTTTGAAGAGGTCCTTTGCAGCAGATTTGCCCAATGCAACGCGTCTTTTGATTTCTTGACTGCTGCTTCCATGGCTGTTGATTGTGGATCCAAGTAAAATGAAATCCTTGACAACTTCAATCTTTTCTCCGTTTAGCATGATGTTGCTCATTGGTCCAGTTGTGAGGATTTTTGTTTTCTTTATGTTGAGGTGCAATCCACACTGAAGGATGTGGTCTTTGATCTTCATTAGTAAGTGCTTCAAGTCCTCTTCACTTTCAGCAAGCAAGGCTGTGTCATCTGCATAACGCAGGTTGTTAAGGAGTTTTCCTCCAATCCTGATGTCCCGTTCTTCTTCATATAGTCCAGCTTCTCGTATTATTTGTTCATCATACAGATTAAATAGGCAGGAAAAGAAGTTAGAAAGAGAGCAAGTTTCAGAGTCTCCACTGACATCTATCTTGGTCCTTTCTTTCTTTCCTGTCTTTTCAGTGACCTCTTGCTTTCTTCATGGATGATGTCATTCCACAACTCGTCTGGTCTTCGGTCACTAGTGTTCAATGCATCAAATCTATTCTTCAGATGGTCTCTAAATTCAGGTGGGATATACTCAAGGTCATATTTTGGCTCTCATGGACTTGCTCGGATTTTCTTCAGTTTCAGCTTCAACTTGCATATGAGCAATTGATGGTCTGTTCCACAGTCGGCCCCTGGCCTTTTTCTGACTGATGATATTGAGCTTTTCCATTGTCTCTTTCCACAGATGTAGTCCATTTGATTTCTGTGTGTTCTATGTGGCGAGGTCCATGTGTACAGTCACCATTTATGTTGGTGAAAGAAGGTATTTGCAATGAAGAAGTCATTGGTCTCGCAAAAGTCTATCATTCGATCTCTGGCATTGTTTCCATCACCAAGGCCATATTTTCCAACTACTGATCCTTCTTTTTTTTTTCCAACTTTCACATTCCAATCGCCAGTAATTATCAATACACCTTGATTGCATGTTCAATCAATTTCAGGCTACAGCAGCTGATAAAAATCTTCTATTTCTTCATCTTTGGCCCTAGTGGTTGGTGCGTAAATTTGAATAACAGTCGTATTAACTGGTCTTCCTTGTAGGCATATGTATATTATCCTATCACTGACAGCATTGTACTTCAGGATAGATCTTGAAATGTTCTTTTTGACGATAAATGCAATACCATTTCTCTTCGAGTTGTCATTCCCAGCATAGTAGACTATATGATTGTCCAATTCAAAATGGCCAATACCAGTCCATTTCAGCTCACTAATGCCTAGGATATCGATGTTTATGCATTCCATTTCATTTTTGACGATTTCCAATTTTCCTAGATTCATACTTTGTACATTCCAGGTTCCGATTATTAATGGATGTTTGCAGCTGTTTCTTCTCATTTTGAGTCGTGCCACATCAGCAGATGAAGGTCCCGAAAGCTTTACTCCATCCACATCATTAAGGTCGACTCTACTTTGAGGAGGCAGCTCTTCCCCAGTCATCTTTTGAGTGCCTTCCAACCTGGGGGGCTCATCTTCCAGCACTGTATCAGACAATGTTCCGCTGCTCTTCATAAGGTTTTCACTGGCTGATGCTTTTCAGAAGTAGACTGTCGGGTCCTTCTTCCTAGTCTGTCTTAGTCTGGAAGCTCAGCTGAAACCTGTCCTCTATGGGTGACCCTGCTGGTATCTGAATACTGGTGGCATAACATCTAGCATCACAGCAACACACAAGTCCCCACAGTACGACAAACTGACAGACACGTGGGGGGCAGGTAGACTAGAATACATCAAAGATGCGTATTGTAAACTTTACACTAACCACTGAAAGGTTAAAGAGGTATAATGTCAGGAGTGGAATTAAATAGAATAGTAAAAAATACTCAGTTGATCCAAAAGAGAACTGGGAAAGAGTAAAAAATAAAAAGAACAGAAAATACAAGCACAAACTACAATAGCAAAAAAACAAAAGGTACAATAATAAGATGGTATATTTAAATACAATAATATCAATAATTACATTAAATGAAAATATCCTAAGCACCTCAAGCAGAAGGGCAATATTGTCAGATTAGATGAAAAGACAAGCGCCAACTACATCTTTAAGAAAATAACTTTAAATATAAAGGCATAGATACATTAAAAGTTAAGAGCTGGAAAAAATTATGTCTAACACTAATCAAAGAAAGTGGCAGTGGTGATATTAACACCAAACTAGGTTTCAGAACACACAATATTACCGAGGATAAAGAGAGTCATTTCATGGTGACAAAGGGGTCCACGTGTCAAGAGGACATATTACCCTAAATTTAATTTTTACATGGAATATAAGGCTTCAAAACACAGGGAAAAAAAAATGATAAAACTGAAAGAGGAAAGAGCCAAAGCCACAATTAAAGTCACAGACTCCATCACCCTTCTCTCAATAAGTGACACACAAACATACAGAACATCAGTAAGAATATATAAAAACCCAGTGCCGTCGAGTCGATTCCGAATAGGGCATGAATAATACCATCAAACAACTCGACCTAACTGGTATTCATAGAATATGTCAACCAACAGCAGCAGAATACACATTCTTTACAAGTTTACAAGGGACATTTACCAAGACAGACCACTGTGATAGTTTAGATTGTCTATCAACTTTTCTAGGCCATGACTCAGTATTTTGTCAGTCACACAGTGTTGTGATCACTTCCCTGTTGAGATTTAACATGTCACCCCCATGATGGGATCTGCTGTGAACAGCCAATCTATTGAAAGGGAGTTTCCTTGGGCATGCGGCCTGCATCCTGATATAAGAGACGTTCTGGCTTTTGCCTGCACAGGATCCTTCAGCTGGCTCCTTTTCATCAGACCTCCAGTTCTTGGGATTTGAGCTAGCAGCTGACCTTGCTGTCTTGCCTGCCAGTCTTGGGATTCATCCATCTTCACAGCCTGTGAGCAAAAGCCCTGCTCTCCGGCCAGCTGATCTTGGGTTTGCCAGCCCCTGGGGCTACTTGAATCAGGAGAAGCCTCCATCCTGATCCACCAACTTGGGACATTCCAGCGTCTACAAACTCGTGAGCCATTTCCTTAATATCTCTCTCAACATATATTCATATGCTTTACTAGTTTTACTTCTCTAGAGAACCCAGTCTAAGACGACCATATAAAACAAACCAAACCCATTGCCATCAAGTCAATTCTGACTCATAGCAGCCCTATATACTGGGCCAAAAAACAAGTCTAAAGAAATTTAAAGGATTCAAATCATACAAAACATAACCACAATGTGGTCAAATAGAAATCAATAAAATATATATTTGGAAGTCCCCCAAAGTGGAAAACTAAATAATATACATTTCTAAATATCCTATGATTCAAACCACAAGAAAAATTGAACTAAGTGAAAATGAAAACACAAAACACCAAATTTTGTAGGATAGAACTAAAGCAGTGCTTGTTGTTGTTGTTGTTAGGTGCTGTCAAGTCCGTTCCGACTCATAGTGACCCTATGCACAACAGAACGAAACATTGCCTGGTCCTGAGCCATCCTTACAATCGTTGTTATGCTTCAGCTCATTGTTGCAGCCACTGTGTCAATCCACCTCGTTGAGGGTCTTCCTCTTTTCCGCTGACCCTGTACTCTGCCAAGCATGATGTCCTTCTCCAGGGACTGATCCCTCCTGACATGTCCACAGTGTGTAAGAGGCAGTCTCACCATCCTTGCTTCTAAGGAGCATTCTGGTTGCACTTCTTCCAAGACAGATCTGTTCGTTTTTTTGGCAGTCCATGGTATATTCAATATTCTTCGCCAATACCACGATTAGAAGGCATCAATTCTTCTTTGGTCTTCCTTATTCATTGTCCAGCTTTCACGTGCATAAGATGCGGTTGAAAATACCATGGCTTGGCTCATACCTTAGTCTTCAGGGTGACATCTTTGCTCTTCAACACTTTGAAGAGGTCCTTTGCAGCAGATTTGCCCAATGCAACGCGTCTTTTGATTTCTTGACTGCTGCTTCCATGGCTGTTGATTGTGGATCCAAGTAAAATGAAATCCTTGACAACTTCAATCTTTTCTCCGTTTAGCATGATGTTGCTCATTGGTCCAGTTGTGAGGATTTTTGTTTTCTTTATGTTGAGGTGCAATCCACACTGAAGGATGTGGTCTTTGATCTTCATTAGTAAGTGCTTCAAGTCCTCTTCACTTTCAGCAAGCAAGGCTGTGTCATCTGCATAACGCAGGTTGTTAAGGAGTTTTCCTCCAATCCTGATGTCCCGTTCTTCTTCATATAGTCCAGCTTCTCGTATTATTTGTTCATCATACAGATTAAATAGGCAGGAAAAGAAGTTAGAAAGAGAGCAAGTTTCAGAGTCTCCACTGACATCTATCTTGGTCCTTTCTTTCTTTCCTGTCTTTTCAGTGACCTCTTGCTTTCTTCATGGATGATGTCATTCCACAACTCGTCTGGTCTTCGGTCACTAGTGTTCAATGCATCAAATCTATTCTTCAGATGGTCTCTAAATTCAGGTGGGATATACTCAAGGTCATATTTTGGCTCTCATGGACTTGCTCGGATTTTCTTCAGTTTCAGCTTCAACTTGCATATGAGCAATTGATGGTCTGTTCCACAGTCGGCCCCTGGCCTTTTTCTGACTGATGATATTGAGCTTTTCCATTGTCTCTTTCCACAGATGTAGTCCATTTGATTTCTGTGTGTTCTATGTGGCGAGGTCCATGTGTACAGTCACCATTTATGTTGGTGAAAGAAGGTATTTGCAATGAAGAAGTCATTGGTCTCGCAAAAGTCTATCATTCGATCTCTGGCATTGTTTCCATCACCAAGGCCATATTTTCCAACTACTGATCCTTCTTTTTTTTTCCAACTTTCACATTCCAATCGCCAGTAATTATCAATACACCTTGATTGCATGTTCAATCAATTTCAGGCTACAGCAGCTGATAAAAATCTTCTATTTCTTCATCTTTGGCCCTAGTGGTTGGTGCGTAAATTTGAATAACAGTCGTATTAACTGGTCTTCCTTGTAGGCATATGTATATTATCCTATCACTGACAGCATTGTACTTCAGGATAGATCTTGAAATGTTCTTTTTGACGATAAATGCAATACCATTTCTCTTCGAGTTGTCATTCCCAGCATAGTAGACTATATGATTGTCCAATTCAAAATGGCCAATACCAGTCCATTTCAGCTCACTAATGCCTAGGATATCGATGTTTATGCATTCCATTTCATTTTTGACGATTTCCAATTTTCCTAGATTCATACTTTGTACATTCCAGGTTCCGATTATTAATGGATGTTTGCAGCTGTTTCTTCTCATTTTGAGTCGTGCCACATCAGCAGATGAAGGTCCCGAAAGCTTTACTCCATCCACATCATTAAGGTCGACTCTACTTTGAGGAGGCAGCTCTTCCCCAGTCATCTTTTGAGTGCCTTCCAACCTGGGGGGCTCATCTTCCAGCACTGTATCAGACAATGTTCCGCTGCTCTTCATAAGGTTTTCACTGGCTGATGCTTTTCAGAAGTAGACTGTCGGGTCCTTCTTCCTAGTCTGTCTTAGTCTGGAAGCTCAGCTGAAACCTGTCCTCTATGGGTGACCCTGCTGGTATCTGAATACTGGTGGCATAACATCTAGCATCACAGCAACACACAAGTCCCCACAGTACGACAAACTGACAGACACGTGGGGGGCAGGTAGACTAGAATACATCAAAGATGCGTATTGTAAACTTTACACTAACCACTGAAAGGTTAAAGAGGTATAATGTCAGGAGTGGAATTAAATAGAATAGTAAAAAATACTCAGTTGATCCAAAAGAGAACTGGGAAAGAGTAAAAAATAAAAAGAACAGAAAATACAAGCACAAACTACAATAGCAAAAAAACAAAAGGTACAATAATAAGATGGTATATTTAAATACAATAATATCAATAATTACATTAAATGAAAATATCCTAAGCACCTCAAGCAGAAGGGCAATATTGTCAGATTAGATGAAAAGACAAGCGCCAACTACATCTTTAAGAAAATAACTTTAAATATAAAGGCATAGATACATTAAAAGTTAAGAGCTGGAAAAAATTATGTCTAACACTAATCAAAGAAAGTGGCAGTGGTGATATTAACACCAAACTAGGTTTCAGAACACACAATATTACCGAGGATAAAGAGAGTCATTTCATGGTGACAAAGGGGTCCACGTGTCAAGAGGACATATTACCCTAAATTTAATTTTTACATGGAATATAAGGCTTCAAAACACAGGGAAAAAAAAATGATAAAACTGAAAGAGGAAAGAGCCAAAGCCACAATTAAAGTCACAGACTCCATCACCCTTCTCTCAATAAGTGACACACAAACATACAGAACATCAGTAAGAATATATAAAAACCCAGTGCCGTCGAGTCGATTCCGAATAGGGCATGAATAATACCATCAAACAACTCGACCTAACTGGTATTCATAGAATATGTCAACCAACAGCAGCAGAATACACATTCTTTACAAGTTTACAAGGGACATTTACCAAGACAGACCACTGTGATAGTTTAGATTGTCTATCAACTTTTCTAGGCCATGACTCAGTATTTTGTCAGTCACACAGTGTTGTGATCACTTCCCTGTTGAGATTTAACATGTCACCCCCATGATGGGATCTGCTGTGAACAGCCAATCTATTGAAAGGGAGTTTCCTTGGGCATGCGGCCTGCATCCTGATATAAGAGACGTTCTGGCTTTTGCCTGCACAGGATCCTTCAGCTGGCTCCTTTTCATCAGACCTCCAGTTCTTGGGATTTGAGCTAGCAGCTGACCTTGCTGTCTTGCCTGCCAGTCTTGGGATTCATCCATCTTCACAGCCTGTGAGCAAAAGCCCTGCTCTCCGGCCAGCTGATCTTGGGTTTGCCAGCCCCTGGGGCTACTTGAATCAGGAGAAGCCTCCATCCTGATCCACCAACTTGGGACATTCCAGCGTCTACAAACTCGTGAGCCATTTCCTTAATATCTCTCTCAACATATATTCATATGCTTTACTAGTTTTACTTCTCTAGAGAACCCAGTCTAAGACGACCATATAAAACAAACCAAACCCATTGCCATCAAGTCAATTCTGACTCATAGCAGCCCTATATACTGGGCCAAAAAACAAGTCTAAAGAAATTTAAAGGATTCAAATCATACAAAACATAACCACAATGTGGTCAAATAGAAATCAATAAAATATATATTTGGAAGTCCCCCAAAGTGGAAAACTAAATAATATACATTTCTAAATATCCTATGATTCAAACCACAAGAAAAATTGAACTAAGTGAAAATGAAAACACAAAACACCAAATTTTGTAGGATAGAACTAAAGCAGTGCTTGTTGTTGTTGTTGTTAGGTGCTGTCAAGTCCGTTCCGACTCATAGTGACCCTATGCACAACAGAACGAAACATTGCCTGGTCCTGAGCCATCCTTACAATCGTTGTTATGCTTCAGCTCATTGTTGCAGCCACTGTGTCAATCCACCTCGTTGAGGGTCTTCCTCTTTTCCGCTGACCCTGTACTCTGCCAAGCATGATGTCCTTCTCCAGGGACTGATCCCTCCTGACAACATGTCCAAACTATGTAAGACACAGTCTTGTCATACTTGCCTCTAAGGAGCATTCTGGCCACACTTCTTTCGACACAGATTTGTTCGTTCTTTTGGCAGTCCATGGTATATTCAATATTCTTCGTCAACACCACAATTCAAAGGCGTCAATTCTTTTTCGGTCTTCCTTATTCATTGTCCAGCTTTCACATGCATATGATGCGATTGAAAATACCATGGCCTGGGTCAGGCACACCTTAGTCTTCAGGGTGACATCTTTGCTCTTCAACACTTTGAAGAGGTCCTTTGCAGCAGATTTGCCCAACGCAATGCGTTTTTTGATTTCTTGACTGCTGATTCCATGACTGTTGATTGTGGGTCCAAGTAAAATGAAATCCCTGACAACTTCAATCTTTTCTCCATTTAGCATAATGTTGCTCAATGGTCCAGTTCTGAGGATTTTTGTTTCCTTTATGTTGAGGTGCAGTCCCTACTGAAGGCTGTGGTCTTTAATCTTCATTAGTAAGTGCTTCAAGTCCTCTTCACTTTCAGCAAGCAAGGTTGTGTCATCTGCACAATCCAGGTTGTTAATGAGTCTTCCTCCAATCCTGATGCCCCATTCTTCTTCATATAGTCCAGCTTCTTGGATTATTTGTTCAGCATACAGATTAAATAGGTATGGTGAAAGAATACAATCCTGATGCATACCTTTCCTGACTTTAAACCAATCAGTATCCCCTTGTTCTGTCCAAACAACTGCCTCTTGATCTATGTAAAGGTTCCTCATGAGCACAATTAAGCAGTGCTTAGAGGGAAATTTATAGCGCTAAATGATTATACTAGAAAAACAGAGAAGTCTCTAACCAGTAACTTCAGCTTCTACCTTGAAAAAGCTAGAATAAGAGAAGAAATGAACCCCGAAGGAAACAGAACAAAAAATAAGCACAGAAATTAATATAAAACGGAAAAGAAAAAAAAAAAAAATCAGTGGAATCAGAAGCTAATTATTTCAGAAACCCAACATTTCAGAAGGTAAATAAAATAACTCTAGTGAGGCTGAGGGAAGAAAAGAGAGAATATTCAACTTAGTAATATCAGAAGTGAGAGAAGAGACATCACTATAGATCCTTAGACACTAAAAGGATAAGAGAATACTATGAATGCCTTTATGCCAATAAATCTGACAATTTAGGTGATACACGATTTCCTTGAAAACCACAAACTACCAAAGCTTCCTGAAAAAGAAATAAACTTAATACACCTGTATCCATTAGAGAAAACAAATTTGAAGTTTAAAATCTTCACACAAAGAGAACGGTTGGCCCAGATGGCTCCACTGATAAGTCGTACTGAACATTTAAGGAAGAAGTAATACCAATTCCAAAAAAAATCTATTCCAGGAAACTGAAGAGAAGGGAACATGTTCCAACGTATTCTTTAGGGATAGCATTGCCCTGATACAAAAAACAGGAAAAGATTACAAGAAAAGAGAACTATAGACCGATATCCCTAAGGGACATAGTCACAAAAATTCTTAATTTTTTTACTAAATCAAAGTCAACAACATATAAAAAGGATAATACAGCATAACCAAGTAGGGTTTAACCCCAGGATGCAAGTTTGTTTAACATTCAAAAATCAATTAATTCATCCATCAACGGATGAATGGTTAAATAAATTGTGGTATATTCACACAATGGAATACTACGCATCGATAAAGAACAGTGACGAACCTGTGAAACATTTCATAACATGGAGGAACGTGGAAGGCATTATGCTGAGCGAAATTAGTCAGAGACAAAAGGACAAATATTGTATAAGACCACTATTATAAGATCTTGAGAAATAGTATAAACTGAGAAGAACACATACTTTTGTGGTTACGATGGGGGAGGGAGGGAGGGAGGGTGGGAGAGGGTTTTTTACTGATTAATTAGTAGATAAGAACTGCTTTAGGTGAAGGGAAGGACAATACTCAATACATGGAAGGTCAGCTCAATTGGACTGGACCAAAAGCAAAGAAGTTTCCGGGATAAAATGAATGCTTCAAGGTCAGCGGAGCAACGGCAGGGGTTTGGGGGCCATGGTTTAAGGAGACTTCTAAGTCAATTGGCAAAATAATTCTATTATGAAAACATTCTGCATCCCACTTTGAAATGCGGCATCTGGGGTCTTAAATGCTAACAAGCGGCCATCTAAGATGCATCAATTGGTCTCAACACACCTGGATCAAAGGAGAATGAAGAACACCAAGGTCACACGATAACTAAGAGCCCAGAGACAGAAAGGGCCACATGAACTAGAGACTTACATCATCCTGAGACCAGAAGAACTAGATGGTGCCCGGCTACAACCGATGACTGCCCTGACAGGGAGCACATCAGAGAACCCCTGAGGCAGCAGGAGATCAGTGGGATGCAGACCCCAAACTCTCACAAAAAGACCATACTTAATGGTCTGACTGAGACTAGAGGAATCCCGGCAGTCATGGTCCCCAAACCTTCTGTTGGCACAGGACAGGAACCATTCCCGAAGACAACTCAGCAGACATGAAAGGGACTGGACAGTGGGTAGGAGAGAGATGCTGATGAAGAGTGAGCTAATGATATCAGGTGGACACTTGAGACTGTGTTGGCATCTCCTGTCTGGAGGGGGGATGGGAGGATAGAGAGAGTTGGAAGCTGGCAAAATTGTCACGAAAGGAGAGACTGGAAGGGCTGACTCATCAGGGGGAGAGCAAGTGGGAGAACAGAGTAAGGTGTATATAAACTTATATGTGACAGTCTGACTTGATTTGTAAACGTTCACTTGAAGCTTAATAAAAGTTAATAAATAAAAAAAAATCAATTAATTCACCATACAAATACAATAAAAAAGTATACGATCATTTCAATAGACGTAGAAAATATCCAGTCATGTTTAAATTTCTCTGCAAACTCAGAATAAAGGGGAACTTTCTCAACCTACTAAAAACGTACAGCTCACACCACACATAATGACAAATTGAATGCTTTCTCCCTAGGATTCGGAAAGATCCTAGGATGGCTGCTTTCTCCACTGCTATATAGATTATTGGACTGAGATCCTAGCCAGTGTAAAAAGGGAAGAAAAAGAAATAAAAGACATACAGATTGGAAAGAAAAAAGTAACATTGTTTTTATTCACAAATACAATGATCATCTATGGAGAAACGTGTAAAGATTTTATTACACAGCTGTAAGAACTAAAAATTCAGTTCACCAAGGTTTCAGGACACAAGGTCAGTAGACAAAAATCAACTGCATTTTTATATACTAGCAACGAACATTCTAAAATTAAGTTAAAGAATGTCATGTGTAATGGCATCAAAAAACGTGAAATGCTTTGAGAGAAAACAAAAATAAGTTGTGGAAGACCTATACAATAGAAACTACTAAACATTGCTGACAGAAATTAAAGATTCAAATAAATAGAAACAAAAACCAAGTTAATGAATCAAAAGACTCAGTATTGTTAAGATGCCAATTCTCCCCAAATTCACATACAGAGTCCACGTATTCCCAATAAATATCCCAACAGGCTGTTCGGTTTTATTGCGTTTTAGGAGAAGTTTACAACGGAAATTAGTTTTTCATTCAAAAATTTTATATACAAATTGTTTTGTGACATTAATTGCAATCCCCGCAACATGTCAGCACTCTCCCCCCACCTTACATTTCCACCATGGGTTCTCTATGTCCATTCATCCAGTTTTTCTGTCCCCTCCTGCCTTTTCATCTTTGCTTTTGGGCAGAAGTTGCCCATTTGGTCTCCTATACTTGACTGAACAAAGAAGCATGTTCCTCACGTGTTACTGTTTGTTTATAGGGCTGTCTAATCTTCGGCTGACAGGAGGATTTCAGGAGTGGCTTCAATTCTGAGTTAGCAGGGAGTCCAGGGGCCATAGTCTCAGGGGTTCCTCTAGTCTCTGTCAGACCAATAAATCTGGTCTTCTTTTGTGCGTAAATTTGAATTTTGTTGTACATTTTCTTCCGCTGTCTGGGACCTTCTATTGTGATCCCTGTCAGAGCGGTCAGTGGTGGTAGCCAAGCACCATCTAGGTCTTCTGGGCTCAGGCTGATGGAGGCTGTGGTTGATATGGTCCACTAGTCCTTTGGACTAATATTTTCTAGCCCTCAGCCCCAGTCAGTAGCTCCCTCAAGGTGTTTGGATGTATCTAAGAAACTTCTATGACTTTGCCTTGCTCAAGTTGTGCTGACTTCCCCTATACTGTGTATTGTCTCTCCCTTCACCAAAGCTAACGCTTGCCTACTATCTAGTTAAAGACTTCCCCTCCCTACCCCTCCCATCTCCTCCCCTTCCCTCCCTTATAAACATCAAAGACTGTTTTTTTCTGTTTGTAAACCTTTCTTGGGTTTTTATAATAGCGGTCTCGTATACTGTTTGCCCTTTTGTGATTGATTTATTTCACTCAACATAATGCCCTCCAACTCATCCATGTTGTGAGATGTTTCATGGATTCATCACTGTTTTTTGCTGTTGCGTAGTATTCCACTGTGTGTATGTACCATAGTTTGTTTAGCCATTCATCTGTTGATGGGCACTTAGGTTGTTTCCTTCTTTTTGCTATTGTGAATAATGATTCAAGGAACATACGCACGCATATGTATATTTCTGTGATGGCTCTTATTTCTCTAGGATATATTCCTAGGAGTGCGATTGCTGGATTGTACGGCATTTCTATTTCTAGCTTTTTAAGAAGGCACCATATCAGTTTCCACAGTGCTTGTACCATTTTACATTCCCACCAGCAGTGCATAAGAGTTCCAATCTCCCCGCAACCTGTACAACATTTGTTATTTTCTGTTTTTTTTTGATTAGTGACAGTAATGTTGGCATGAAATGGTACCCCATTGTAGTTTTCATTTGCATTTCTCTAATGGCTAATGATCATGAGCCTTTCCTCATGTGTATGTTAGAAGCCTGAATGTCCTCTTTGGTGAAGTGTCTGTTCATAGCCCTTTCCCATTTTTTAATTGTGTTATTTATCATTTTATTGTTGACTTCCAAAAGACTTTTTATGGGAGAAACTGACAAGTTGATTCTAAAATTCACATAGATATGCGAGGGATCTAGAACAGCCAAAACAACTTAGAAAATGAACAACAAATTTAGAAAGCTTACATTATCTGATTTGTAAATGTATTATAAAGCTTAAAACTATAGTAACCAAGACAGTGTGGTGTGAAGGAAAGATAATTATACAAAACAGTGGAACAGAACAGATGGTCTAGAAAAAGACCCCCACGTATACAATCAATTAATTTTTGAACAAAAGTATGAAGATAATTTGATATAGAAAAGATGTTTTCAGCAGAGGGTGTGGAACAAGTGGATAACCTCAAGCAAAAACAAACACTCTCAACCCTCACTTTAAACCATATAGAAAATTAACTCAAAATATAGATGTCAATGTAAGTGCTAAAACTATAAAAGATCTTAAAAAAAAAAAACTATAGGAGGAAATTTTTGTGAAGTTTGTTTTGGCAAATCTCTCTCAAATAGGGCATAAAAATTACCTAGTATTAGAGTAAAAAGTTAGTACTTGGACTTCATAGAAATTAAAAATGTTTGTTCTTCATAAGACACTAATATGAAAATCCAAAGGTAAGCCACAAATTGCCAGAAAATATTCATAAGACATACATCTGACAAAGTACTTTTATCTAAATATAAAAAGAACTCTTACAACTCAATAACAAGAAAAACAATACAGTAAAATAGACAAAAGATTTATAAAGACACTTCAATAAAGGAGACATACAGATGAGAGATACACCCAATTACAGTCATTAAAACCAAACCTGCTGCTATCAAGTCCATTCCAACTCATAGTGTCCCTATAGGACAGAGTAGAACTGTCCCACAGGGTCTCCAGGGCTTTACAGAAGCATACTGCCACATCCTCCTCCTGCCAAGCAGCTGGTGGGTTCGAACCGCCAACATTTTGGTTAGCAGCAGAGCGCTAAACCACTGCACCTCCTGGGCACCTGTTATTAGTCATTACGGAAATGCAAATTAAAAGTCATATTGACATACCACAACTAAGTCCCTGGAATGTCTAAAACTAAAAAGACTGACCATACCAAGTGTCGAAAATACAGAGCAACTGTGACTTTCACACACTGTTGGTGGGAATCTAAAATGGTGCAGCCACTTTGAAAGGCAGCTCTGCCGTTTCTTAAAAAGTTAAACATACACCTATTATATGACTCAGCCATTCTAATCCAAGGCATTTACCTAAGAGAAAGCAAAGCATATTCCACACAAAAAAATGGTACGTGAATGTTCATGGCAGCTTTTTTCGTGACAGCCCAAAGCTGTAAACAATCCAAATGTTCATCAACAGGTGAACGGATACACAAATTGCAACACAACCACACAATGGAACAGCACTCAGTAATAAAAAGAAATGAACTATTGATACACGCTACAGCACTGTCAAAAAATACACCACTCAAAAAATAACTATGCTCAGTGAAAGAAGCCAGGTCCAAAAAGAGTACGTACTGTATTATCCTGGTGGGGTAAAAGTCTAGAAAATGAAAGTCAACCCACAGTGACAGAAAGCAAATCAATAGTGACTTAAATCAGGAATGGGGGTGAGGAAGGGTGGATTACAAATAGGCACAGGGGAATTTTGGGAGGTGACGGGTATACTCATTATCTTGACTATTTATACAGGTGGTCTTCAATTTATGATGTATTCAAGTTATGACGGAAACTCTGGCGGCATAGCGCTTAAGTGCTACGGCTGCTAACTAAGAGGTTGGCCGTTCGAATCCACCAGGCGCTCCTTGGAAACTCCATCAGGCAGTTCTACTCTGTCCTACAGGGTCACTTTGAGTCGGAATCAACTCGACGGCAGTGGGTTCAAGTTATGACAAACTGCACTTATGACTGTCCCTTTTTTTTTTTTGGCCATCTTATCATTAGTAACATGTACTACATACAACATTGCAGCACATATATTGCTGGTGTTATCATTCTCGAGCCAACCCCCAAAGACAAATAAAGATCAGATTTATAAAAGACTGATAATACAAGGCAATTATAATGAAAACTAAAAAAAAAGTGAGGTATTTGACTTACATCTGAACCATCTTACGACAGTCATCGGAAAAAAATCCTGTTGTGTGCTGGAGACTACCTGTGTATATACGTTTGTGTGTGTGTGTAAAAACTCACTAAATTATACATTTTAAACATATGCTGTTTATTGTACGTCAAGTCATATAATAAACATGTAAATATAGTGAATGAAGGATAAATATGATATTTCAAATTACCATGATGATTTGAAATAAATCAATAAAAACTGCTGGAACAATTTGGGAGGCTTGGGGGAAGAGAAAAGTTGGATTTGAATTTACAACAAAATTACTTTGGGGCAAAGATTTAAGATTTAATCATGGAATCATAAAGGTATACAACAAAAAATGGATAAATATTTTATAAACTTTTTGACAGAAAGTCCTTTCCCAAGCTTGCTGGCAAACACAGAGCTATAAGCAAAAAGACTGGTATATCTGACTCTGATATTAAAATGCAAACAGAGCAAAATACAGATGGTTCACAATTTAAAAGACTGAACTCAGTTGTACTAAGAGTTTGGGAACGCGAGAGTTGTCTTCTACTTTTTTCCTGTGGGAAAATTTGTACTGCCATTTTGGAGAGCAATATTAAATACAAAAGATCCATCTACTTTAGTGCAACAATTCAACTTTCAAGGACTTATTGTATAGAAACTCACACAGTGTGCAAAGATATGACAGAGATATCCTATTCAGCATTGCTCATATCAGCAAAAAATTGAAAAACTTTGAGATGCTCATCAAGAGGGACTGGCTAAATATACTGTTAATGCAATGAAATAAAAAGCCATTAAAGAGGACACACACACTGCTGCCATGGACATTATAATAGAAAACAGACAGGAAAGAGAATATTTAGTATCATCCTGTTTTTTGAATAAAAGGAGATTGATACAATACATGCATGGAAGCAAGGAAAAGATTTCACCTTAGGTTGTATGCCATGATGTTATAAGAGACTTTGACATTCTGTGTTACACATTTCTACACTCTGAACTCTTCACAAATGTGTATTGATTTTGTTACCAAGTAAGTTAGACCTAAAAATCCTGTGTAGCAACTTGCCCTCGCTGGCTTTGCATCACAACCTCTCTCTAATTTGGTGCCTCTAATAAATCCAAGGCACAATTTCCCTGCTAGTGCTATTTAAAAAGCTTTCACCATAAATCTGTGAACTGATTTCATGCATCAGATTCCTGCTCAGCGTGAAAATCTTCTGCAGCTCTGGGTAAGCACATTGATCCTGTTTTTCCTTGCTCATCCAAGAAAACAAATGCAAAGTACATACAAAGCAAAATTCTAACACCTGTCTGCTGCTTTATTTAATCACAACTGGTAACTTTTTGCTGACACCTCTCTTTCCTTAAAACAAAAAGTTGTTTTGTTCACGAATAAACTTTATAGGGTCCTAGGTTACTGAATAATTTTGAGGAAAGTAACATTCTGTGGTTACACATTGAGAGCGAGCAATGACTGATCTTACTCAGGGCCCTTCCAGTAATTCTTTGTATTTGCCACCATGAGTTATTTTAATTTACTCCATCTGCTGAAGGGCTCTAAACGCATAGGGTTTTAGAGTCAGGAGACTCGACAATGCCTGACACAATAGGTTATTTTATTTTTTAACACAGCCTGAACCCAAGGTCAGCCAGTGGCCAATGACTGGACGTTTCCAGATACTCCACAGTTAGGAAAGAATTGAAATCAAGTGGTGTCACTAGCTGTTAAGGGATGATTTGTATCCCTCCAAAAGATATGTTCAAGTCCTAATCCCCACTACATGGGATTGTACCTTATTTGGAAAAAGCATCTTAGTGGATGTAATTAGTTAACATGAGGTCATGCTGAAGTCGAGTGGGGCCTAACCCAACTGATGTCCTTTTAAGAAGAAGAGACACGTAAACAAAGGGAAGACAGTCATGGGAAGACACAGGCAGAGACTGGAGTTACGCTGTCACAAGCCAAGGCATGCCTAGGTACCAGAAGGTGGAGGAGGCAAGGCAGGATCCTTCCCTAGAGCCTTCAGAGAGAGCACGGCCTTGCCCACATCCTGAATTCTGACTCCTGGGCTTCAGAACTTCGAGAGAGTACATTTCTGTTGTTTTAAGCCACTCAAAATGTGGCAATTTATTACGGCGGCCCTAAGAAACTAATGTGCTCGCCAAGGTCATTCTACTGCCTTTGTGAGTAGGTAACACACTGAAGAATACTGGCCCTTCCTATTATTGTATCTTCCAATCCACCATCAAGAGGAAACCAGTCAGCCACAACTGCAGTCCAGGAAGGGAGGGTCTCAATATGACAGCCATTCCTTGTCTCCTTCTCTGTTCACCAATAAATCAGTATGTACTGAAAGGCAAAGAGGGGGCAGGGTAATATGCTGGGGCAAATAAGATTGTACATAGTGTGGTTTCTTTCCAGTGTACCTGAGGACACAAGACTTAGGAAATCATCTCCTGCAGCACTGTCCAAAGGAAATACAAGCCACGTATTTTAAATTTTCTAGGAGCCACATTAAGAACCATAAAGAGAAACAGGTGAAATTAATTTTAATAATATTTCATTTAACCCAATATACCCAAAGTATTACCATTTTAACAGGAAATCCATAGCAGTGATTGTGAGGATAATGCAGGACCAGGCAGTGTTTTGTCCTGTCGTACATGGGGTTGCTATGAGTCGGAGCCGACTCAACAGCACCTAAAAACAGGAAATCCAGTGTATATCTGACAGTTAGAGCACTTCTCAATTCAGGCTAGCCGTGTTTCAAATGCTTAGTAGCCACACATGGTTACTGGCTGCCATACTGGAAAGAGCAGCTCTGTGGGGGAAAACTGAGCAGCAGCCCAGGTACCGAAATCAGTGCTGAAGGAATGGCTCACATAAGCACCAAGGTTCATAGACTTTCAAACAGGAAAAAAGGCTTCTTCTTTTAGTATCCTATTAATTCCTTTGCTTCTTCAAAAATCCAGTGGTTTGGTTCCTTCTGATTCTTCTCTCCTTCCACCTTATTGTACCACGCCTCCCTCTTTACTTGTCTGTAGCTCGTTCTCATCAAGGTTTCAATCACTTGCTGTGCCCTAATTTTACCCTTGCTCTCCTCACAAATCTAAGTCCTCAATCAATTAAGAGGATAAACCAAAAAATACAAAGCTTACAACTGTGGGAAGTACATTATTTAATTTCTTATCATTTATCTACTCCCCCATGCTTTTAACTAGACTGTCTCCTTAGAGAGAACAAAGAAGGAATACTGTTTCCTCAAAGGGAAGTTCAGGACTTAGAGCAGAACTAGAAACAATACTGATAAGGATAAAACTCAAGATGCCACTGGCTTGGGAGAAGCTACATGTTAACACAAACCAAAATATGCCCTGTCATTGATCAAAGATGTTCTAAGCTCTAGTTCAGCACTTTTTCAGCAGGTACAGTATGTCATTCTTAGCTTAAATTCATCTTCTTTCCAATCGACTGGGCTGATTAGGCTGCGTTAGTGGACCCCAAAACCTGAGGCACTTGGCACAACTAGGAAGACTGACCCAGACCTCATCAGACTCCATTTTGATTCACCCACTAAGACCTTAGCTCTACTGTTGCTTATCAGATGACTTTTTGTGTATCTGTAACTTAGGGTTGAAACACAGACTGTTATTTTAAGATACATGGTTGTTACAAGTTGACACAAACGCTCTCAAAAAGATGCTCTGTTCAAAATGCTCTTGGAATGATGATTTGTTCAGAACGATCCAGGATGTTTAACAAATGGAATTACTAATGTGAAGAAAGACTGTGGTTTGATGACTCCTTTGTGAGTTTTTGCCTTATACCCACCCCGCCCATGCCTTTGAGCCCAAAGCCTTTGTTTACCTCACCCTACAAAAGCCTCACTCCCCCCACATTTAGAAACACTAAGAACGCTATCGTACTCTGCCTGAGTGTAATAATGTCTCCCGATACCTGAATCTATTTCACAATAAAACTCTTTGTTTTCACATTTAACAGAGTGTAAGTATGGTTTTCTCCTACGACAAGGCAGAAGCCAGTTATCATTTAGTCCAAGCTTACTGATATAAGTTTATTTTACTTAGCCTCAGTCGATTTATTCAGCTAATCAGATAAACACGGTACTGCACAGATTAAAGTCGTCTGTTCAGCTGCTACATGGCCCACTTCACTTCATTCAATCCAGTATCAACAGATTGCACCCTAGCCCTAGAGAGTTATTTTGCAAATACAAATTTTATGATACCTGTTACCAAGAATGGATCTGCGCAAATCCATTTTCATTCCCCCAAAGCATATGCATGAATGGTGGCCATTACCAGTGTGCAAAGTCATCTTTGTACACACCAGGAATTGATTCAACAACTCCATTCTGCAGTCTACAGAAGCCCTGAGTAGGCGTGCGTGCAGGCCAAGGAATCACATTTATTGCCTGCATCTGACAGCTAGTCCTTGAGTAACTTTCAAAGTACCTTCTAGGTCAAGCATTTTGAAAATTTAATAAAATCTTGTTTTCTATTTTGGAGTATTTTTCTTCCCCCATGTGCACCGCAGAGTCTTGTTAACTGCATATGGGACATAATAGTGCAATTCCTAAAATGAGAAGGAACCTGCCATTTTAACACACCCTAGGAACACAAAAAAAAAAAAATTTTTTTTTTTTTTTTAGGAACAGTTCATATTATCTGCATTGCAATTGGAGTGGAGCAAAATCATGTTAAAAACCTGATGGATGCACAGGACCAAAAACATTCCTTGAACGCAGTGCGGCTGCCAGTCTGTACTACCCTGGTGTCTCAGTGATTAAGTCCTTTTAGGCTCTAAGGGCCTATAAAGAGACTCTTTGCTGAAGATACAGTTGCCTTGAAAGATTTATTAAAGCTTGCTTCAACTGCTATCCTGCAGAATTGCTAAAACAATATAATTGTCAAACCAGTGTATTGCTAATCCCATTTTTAATGTTAACATTTGCCACTTTAATTGCTCCTCAATTGTTTGTTTTGGAACAGACACATAAAATATCATGACAGCAATATTTTGGCACATATTGGAAAATCTGCCATGAATAAAGATTTTTTTCCAATAAAATAGAGTTTGCCTATATTACTTGGCATTAAAATGATTTACTGAAGTAGGCCATAGCATAAACCACTGAAATAAAATGAAGAGAGATTAGAGTTATAGCAAAATCCAAAGGCTGATCTCTCCAAATCCATCCTTAAGACACATTTAAAAGCAACTCCTGCTCTTTGGAAAGTGGCATGGGGGGGGGGGCGGGCGGAGAGGTCCTCCAACCTGCTCATCTGGCAACTTCGCCTTCGGGCTCTTAGGACGGCTCGCACTCTCAGGCTCGCACTCTCAGGAACCTGCATTTCTAAAGTCAATTCAGACTGCCCTAGTGCCGTGCGCACTGATGACTGTGCATACGAATCTGTTCAGCTTAACTCAGTGTGCACAACCTGGGTCTCCACTCCTGGCCCAACAACGTGGTCTTCTGCACCAGCAGAAGTGCTGTGCTCTTACCCAGGTGGGCCCTGTCAGGGCAGCAGCCCTCCGTGCCCTGACAGCTCCTTCTTGTAAGCAGTCAGCTACCCAACTTTCCCTATAGCTTTGCCCTCCAAGAGACGGCAAACTTGTGTCTGAAGCTCAGGGCTGAAAACACCTGCCCCCTCTCAAGCCTAGTTCTCTCCTACCCACCACTCCTTGGTTGATCAGATCAGTCTACCTTCCTACTGTACATACGCCCTGCAGCACAGAGGCTCTAGAAAATTCTTTTTTTAAGTAGAAGAGAATAACTGATTTTGAAGACTATAAATTCTATGCAAAGCCAAATAAACACCAAAAAACCCACTATAAAGCCCTGCAGGATCTGGTCCCAAGCTACCCTTCAGTCTCACTACGTACCACTTCTCCATGGTCTCTGCTCTGGGCACATGTAAGAATGCACCATTCCATATGCGAACCTAGCCTTCTCATTCTCCAATCTGCAACGCCCCCTCTGCTCATTACAGCTCCTCCTTATCCCTCAAAAGCCCTGTTCAAAGGTTACTTCTTCAGTGAGACTTCCCTGCTCTCCTCTGGGGCCCACAGCTTTCTAGATCTCCCAACATGGCAGCTCCTACTATGTTCCTGTCAACTGTGGGGCTGGCTTACCCACTGCTGTCTTCCCCCTAGTATGAATCCATAGAAGGCCCAGACATCAGCATCCAGGCAGAAAGGAACACAGTGCCTCCTGGGTAAGCAGCTGAAACTAGATACAGCTTTTTCTTTTTCAAAATAATAAAAATTACTTTCAATTAGTTATTTAACCAGTTTGAATCCATACTTGGAGCTCTTGGGTTCTACCATGCAACTCCAGAAATGTCTGCTTTTCCTAAGATTTGTACATAGCTCTTTCGGTACAAACAGAACTGCAAACTCAGAATTTTGCTGCCATCACCTTCCCACCTGCAGGAAAGGTGGAGAAGCTACCTGCAGTTCTTGCCCATCAAAAGAGACAGCCTTGCTTTCTTAATGAAAAACACCTAACAGAGGTGACACTGCTGGCAAAAGCACGTCATATGAGGAACTGCAGAAAAGAATGAAATTACAAAGCTTTCATCAGGCTTTAGGTCCATCAGACAGAAGCTGGAAAATGATGACAGATTGGGAGTAAAGAAAAAAGTCATCAGGAGGTCTCAGTGGACCACCAGCATATGAGTCGAACACGGTTTTGTTGTTTTTCTTTTTTAATGGATGGCTACAAGGCCTAACTAGTAGCCAAGCACACAGGGACCAATACAATATTATCATTGTATCTTGTTCTGATTAAATCATTACTAGAATTTGCCATATGCCAGGTACAACACAGGCCCTCAAACATATAAGACAAATTGAATATAATGAATATACTATGTTTCCTCAAACCTAGGAAGCTATCGGTTTTAAGATGCACCATTTATTTTACCAACCACTAAAAAGGAACACATGGCCAGTTAAACTATGACACAGGTTCTTTTTAGAGTTTTGTTTTTCCTGAAAGAGTTCTTTTAGACTTATTCACAGACTTTTTATACCATATCACTGTTAGGCAATTATAAAAAGAAAAGTCATAGTGAAATAAATTGGTTAAGGCAATGGCAATCAGGTCACCTGGCTGAAAGTGACTGTGAGATACCATTGATTTGAAAGGTACATCCCAGTTTCAGAGATGTTAAACTGAAAAAAGTGGGCATCACAGAATCAAGGGAACACTCTATTACGTCTGGCTCAGTGACTACAATGTAAAAAGGACAAGATCATAGTTCACAGGACAACTGCTACAGAGACGTTTCATTGATTAAAAAATGTATTTCTACGGAGAAAAACGTTGAGATTATGCAACTAGGAAGACAAAAGTAGAACTAGGATTTAACAATATTCTTCAAGGACATCAAAGTCCTGCCCCATCAAGCAGTGGTTTTCAACTGTTTTTCCTTTACTTTTTTAGCATCAGAACTTCTTCTCAAAATAATATCACACAGTAAACCTGAGTATGAAGCTCTTCTGGTTGGGGTCAGGGCATCAACCTATTGGCCACAGGGCTCGGACCAGCTGAAACCCTGATCTGGAGAACAGACATCGCCTTCCACCCACTCCCTACTACAGCCACAACAAAATGACAAGGGTTTAAATCATGGCGTTTACCACTTAGTTCATCATTTACTGTGGTTTGTAAAACATGAGGCACTTGCTAGGTGCTCAGTATAGAAAGATTAATCAAGTATAGAGGAGTTAAGGTAACCTACAAGAAGGAATTTTTCCACGTGGGATTTTAGATCTTGAAATGTTTGCTAAAGGATAAGATAAAAACTTTCTATCAATCATAAAAGGAGTTGCATTGACCTCAACAGGTTAGAAGCCCTTCTGCTACAGCAAGGGGATCAATCGATCACATCTAGTCAAATAAGGTCCCTTCTAGCTTTACAATGCTCTCTGTGTCTGCATCACCAGTCTCTTTTTCAAATGCAAACCAAGTAAGGCTGGGTTTGGCCAGCTTTGGCTCTTGCCCCATGCCCAACCATGTGGCCAACTCAGCAGTTTGCTGCACTCATCACTTTCCAAAACAAATTCAAC
Source organism: Elephas maximus indicus (assembly GCF_024166365.1). Taxonomy (NCBI): domain Eukaryota; kingdom Metazoa; phylum Chordata; class Mammalia; order Proboscidea; family Elephantidae; genus Elephas; species Elephas maximus. The sequence goes on from NC_064838.1 coordinate 46,112,546, forward strand.
TCCACAACTAATGAGCAAGTAATGTACTTCCTGCCGAAGGTGGGGAGACACACATAACACTTGGCAAAACTCAAATATCTCCGTTAGACCTCTCTTGACATCCACATTTCTCTCACCTCCTTTGTCTCTATTGCTTTTCCTAGTTAAAAAAAAAAAAAAAAAAATTTCTAGTACTGTCTCTAAAATCCCCTTTATTATACTAAGCAATTCAGTCTGAGCTCTAACCTAGTACACAGCAGCTCTCTGTCATCTTGCGGTGAACTGAGCATGCTTTGGAAAGACGACTCATGCCCATCTCTAATCACCACCCCGTGCGAATGGCTCAGTAAACCCATCCAGCTCTCATGCCAGGCAAAGAATGTCTACAGCTAAGAAAATTAGGGTTCTCACTATACAGCCATACAAGCACACAAACAATTTGTAGACAAATATTTTAAGGTGATTAAGGAAAGTTAATTTTCTACATGTAGGGCTATCCAACTATCACAGCAACTGTTCCGCTGAAGAACAAGGTAGATAAGACTGATTTTGCTGGGGAGGTGTCACCTCCTTTGTCTCCTGGGCTGTCAGTTACAAAGTACTTGGTAAGGGGAGATGACCCATCCAAATACAAAAGAATCTTTCTTTGGCCAAGGGTACTCCCTTGCTATAAGTACCAACTCAGTTCTCAGATCTATATTTAATAGAATTAGGGATTTTTCAGAAATGAGAAAAGACAACTCTGCAATCCCATTTTATTCTCTACATAGGAACCATAGATGGAATATTTTCTCCTACAGATAGTTTTGAATTAGGTTGCATTCTTTGAATACAAAAAAAAAGTGGTGCATGGAAGTTAAGCTATTCTAAGTTCTGAAGAAGATAACTTCCTGACCATAAGCATAAAACCACTGACCAGGTATCCAGTGACTGCAAAGGCAGAGAGCTCCAAATTGAACATCAGAAAATTCATCCCTCAAGTACAGCAATAATTATTATTCTGCCTTCCCTCTGCAAACCAACTTCAGATAGGGTATTCTTTCCATATTACCACCCAAAAACAACCAAACCCACCACAGTCAATTCTGACTCATAGCAACCATACGGTTTCAAAGGCTGTAATGTATATCTTTACAGAAGCAGACAGCCACATCTTTCTCCTGTGAAGCGGCTAGTGGGTTTGAACCACCAAACTTTTGGTCAGCAGCTGAGTGCTTAACCACTGTACAACCAGGGTTCCTACTTTCCATAAAATAGTAGGTAATAAATATTGTTTAATTCAATAAAAAGAAAATGCAAAATATCTGTGAAAAGAAGGCAAGTCATTAAACATGTCAGACAGAGCTAGACATCCAGTGTCGGATTAGGAACCCAAGGCCTAAAGTAGGTTAAGTGAGATGATAAAAGACACACAGTTCTTCCAGGTATAGTCAAGGTAAGAACCCGACCACACAAGTTTTAATATCCTTAGATTTTTAAATGTACATTTCCTTTCTTACCAGGATTACGTCAAAAATAAGTGGGATCAGTTTGCTTTCTTCCACAAGTCTGTTAAAAAAAAAAAAACATATAACCACAAATTAGATAATTCATATTTCACCTGCTGCTCTGATATGGAGCACTGCAGCCCCACATTTTATTGCTACGGCTATTATACACAAAAAATATGAGGCTACTTTGCAAGTCACATTGCAAGTGACTACTAGCTTAGCCTTATTGATCTGTAGCAAGTGAAATCTCAAAGAGATTGATATTTTTAAATGTGAAAATTAATTAAAAATCAGAATTATTATAAAGACTATCAAAATAGGTAATGATAACTGGAAGGAGCCCTGGTGGCATATTGGTTAAGCGCTCAGCTGAAATGTGACCAATCGTCACTGCACAGTTAAACTATACGCATGCCACACTGTACTTTTTATGTATGCCTCATCGGCTATCTTGTCAGCATTAATGAATTAATGTACAATGATTTCCATCGTCGTTGCTCAGTGCCGCTGAGTTGGTTCTGACTCGTTGCAACCCTATGTACAACAGAATGAGACACTGCATGGTCCTACACCATCCTCACAATTGTTGCTATAGTTGAGATTTTAATAACCTTACATTTTAAAGAAACTGGATATCAATCACCCAATAGACTATAGGCCCTTTCCTTTATGAAACCAAGTTATAAATTACCATCTAATACAAAAGGAGAATTTTTTCATACAATTTAAGATAAAATAGCCTTAATAAAACCTAAGCTATTTAAAAGTGAAAGTTTTATAAAGAAAACAAGTATTTCAGTTTCCAAATATTCCTTTAGACTAGGGTATAGCAAACTTTTTTCTATAAAGGGCCAGACAGTAAATATTTTAGGCTTTGCAGACCACATAGTCTCTATAGCGACTACCCAACTCTGCCACTGTAACGTGAAAGCAGCCACAGACAATAAATAAATAGGTGGGACTGTGTTCCCATTAAACTTTATTTACAAAACCAGGTGACAGGCCACAGTCTATAGGTTGCTGACTCCTGCTTTAGCGTGTGTGTACGTCTATAGATAGAGATAGAGATGTACACACACACACATACATATAAATATATATTATATATGTACCTTTTTATTTCATTTATATACATAAATAAAACCAAAAAACCAAACCCAATGCCATTAATTCTGACTTTTAGCAACCCTACAGGACTGAGTAGAACTGCCCCATTGAGTTTCCAAGGCTGTAATCTTTACAGAAGCAAACAGTTACGTCTTTCTCCCATGGAGCAGCTGGTGGGTTCCAACTGCCGATCTGGGTTCAAATCGCCGAACTCTCAGGAGGTGAGCATTTAACCACTGCACCACCAGGGTTCCTAAATCGTCATGGCAGACCTTGGAAAATAGTGCAGTAAAAGGCTAACTTATATGTGTGGCTCTTGTGGTTGGCCACTATGACTTAAATCACCAGTATCATTTTACTACACAAGCCTGTTATATTCTAAATTCTGAAAGAATGAATGCCTATGGTTATAGACAGCCTAAAGGTAAGAAGTGAAGAGATTTACCTGAATATTTTAAAACCAAAAACAAGCAAAAAAGAGATACTTTTTGAATTATCCCTAATCTTCAAAAGATTATGAAGATATTAACTACATTACAGTATACTTTTTCTTCTTTTATGTTAGCCATCTAAGCACATGGTGTTTAAGTAATTCCAGATGAGTAAATGGAAACATACATTCTTGAATGTAGTTCCTGGGACTATTTTACCTTGGGCTGTATTTTTTTCCCCCTTAACAGTGCAATTTAATGATAGACTGTGTGGGTAATGAGTTTCATTTTCGAAGTTTTGTTTCTGGAAAGTCACTGGGGGTTTGTATATCTTTAACTTATATCACTAAAGAAAGAGACATTGTTTGAATTTAAAATTTTTTAATAAACTCATGAAAATCTTTCAGTTACATTATTTGGCTTTCTAACCTGTGCCTAAAGTAAATCTATCCTTCATTGTTGTTGGGTGCTGTTGTGCTGATTCCAACTCAGAACAACCCCATGTGACAGAGTAGAACTGCCCTATAGGGTTTTCTAGGCTATAATCTTTACAGAACGCATTGCTAGATCTTCTCCTGCAGAGTCACTAGGTGAGTTTGAACCACCAATCTTCCAGTTAGCTGCTAAGCATTTAACTACGTGGCACCAGAGCTGCACTTACTGCTGGGAAATTATTTCTTTAAAACTATTTATTGATGCTTGAACTATCAATTTTTTTTTAATTTCTTAAAATACTATGATTAAATTCTAATTATTCAGCTGGGATTTATCTATGGAAGCTACAAACACAAATTCATCTATAAGACCATTTTATCACAGAATGTGCTATGATTTACTAAAGAAACTTAAATGTAAACTTTAATGGGTCAACTGCAAGAAAGAAGAAACATTTACCTTTCAAGGTGAAGTCATTAGCAGTGGCCTATGGAACTATGGTAGCCTTGGTTTTCTCTATTTTCTGCCATGATTGCATATCATATACCTTTCATGACTCGTGGGACAGACAGTATCCCACCCACTATTACTGACTCTCAGGTTTTTTGGAGCTCTACTTTTCCAGCCAAAAGTATGTGCTGCCCCCCAGTGGGGACTTGTGTAACAGTGAAAGGTGAAAGAAACATTCACTGAAGTAAAATACCTGGGGTATCAACCAGGAAGCTTGACTGGGTAAAAATTTTGTCTCTTTTGGCTTTGTACAGCTAGGTAAGCCTTCTAAGTGTATTTATGGTCTTCTGATAATTAGGGAGCTCTGATGGGTTTGGTTTTGTGTGTGTGTGTCACAATACATCCTGCCACCCACTACTGGTGGGACAGATGGGCACCCCCTAATCCTGGTGCCCGAGAACCCCCCTAGGTTTGTAGGAACCATGTATTCCCAAATAATATTTCTCAAAATCCATATTACCAACCAAAAATATAAACACACTCCATGACTCAGCAGGCTTCCATTAACAAAACACATGGTATATAAAAAAAAAAAAAAAAAAAATCAAAGCAGAAATATGCTCTTGAAGGGGATATTCATCAAAAAGAAAGTCAAGATGTAAATTAAATCTGCCACTATTTAGATATGAATGACTAGTTGTAACTTAGATAATAAAATTAGGAATATGGAGATTACCAGGGCTGAATTTCAAACCATTAACATTTCTTACCTTTCCTTTGAAGTTTACAACTTTTACCCCAAGGCTATCTAGGGATGAACCAAGAACGTGAATGAAAAGGAATTAAAGTTCCCCCACTCTGTCCTACCATACTTCTATTTATTAAGAGAACAGAGGAGGCAGAAGGTGGAAAGAGAAGGCAGCAAAGAATTTCTGCCTGCTCTGGGCTTAGGTCTTTACAACAAAGGAGTCCCAGAAGGGATAAGACCGTCCAAGAGAACAGCAGGCTTGGTTCATGGAGCTGCTCTGTTTTGGGTTTGCTTGCTTGCTTGAGGTTTTTAATTTAATCGTGTGGGTAAAGACAGGCCATGTGAAACAAGGGCCAGAGTCTAGACTCCCAGTCTCTATCAGCAGACCCCATCCATCAGGGACACTGTACACCCCAAAGAGTTTCTTCTACCATCTCTACATTTCAGGCTTCCATCTTATCACACAGAGCTGAGTATTAGATATTATTTTTCTAAAAACTATCACAGTACTCAATTCATGCTTAACATTACTGAGCCCTGGTCATGGCAAAGTCTATTCTCTCAAACTCAAGAGTCAAGTGGGTTAAAAGATACATAAACAAATATAAAAGCTAACCTCAATTACAGCACAGGATGCAAGGGAACTGATACAAGGAAAACAGCTAGCCCATGCTGGTGAGAGGTGGTGTTCAACAGTCTAGAAAGACAGCAGGAATTAGTCAAGAAATCGTGTGGAGGAGGTAGCTGTGCATGTATGGAGAGGGGAGTATGGAGGAGTGGCAGCAGAGCAATCTGAGTGGTATAAGGACAATGTTAAAGATGGAACTAGAAATGCTGCCTTGAATGCCATGCTAAGAAATGTGGTTTTTATCCTAAAGGTGATGGGGAGCCAGTGAAGGGTTTTAAGCAGAAGAATGACGTAACTGCATTTGCCACTCACAAACTCAAATCTGGGAAAAATGAACTGGGCAAGGGGTGCAGCCTAGAGCACTCACACTCAAAGTATGGGGTACAGGCTAGGGCCAACCTGCCAACTCTTACTGGTCTACAACAAGATCAGTACAGGTATTTGAAAGATTGAGTTTATGCCCATTGGATCTAATGATAAAAAACTTGAACTTCACAGCAGTTTTAAAGCAAGGCATCGTCTGATGAACAGAACGTTTGCTGTCTTATATTATCTCCCTACAGATATTTACATTGGAGAAACCCAGCAGACAGCAGGCTAACCAAGTGATCAAGTTTCACTTTACCAATTAGAAGACATATGGATATCACGTACCCCTTGATATGATGCACCAAGAAGAGCATCAAGGAGGGCACGTCATTACTTCTGTGGTATTCTTGTCAAAACTGCACATCCTCAATCTAATCATGAAAAAACATCAGACAACCCAAACTGAGGGACTTTTTACAAAATAGCTACCCTGTACACTTCAAAAGTGTCAACACCTTGAAAGACAAGAAAGACTGAGGAAGATGTCCCAGACTGAAGGACACGAAGGAGACAATGACAACCAAATTAACGTGGAGCCCTGGTTTGGATCCTGTACCACAAAAAGGACAGCAGTGGGACAACTGGCAAAATTTGAATAACATTTGCAGTTCAATTAACAGTATGATGTCAATATTAATTTCCCAGTTTTGTTAACTGTACTACGGCAATGTAAGATGTTAAAATTTAGTGGAAGCTGGGTAAATGGTAAATGGAAACTCTCTGTACTATTTCTGTACCTTTCTGTAAGGCTAAAATTATTTCAGAATTAAAACTTCTTAAATTTGGCTCCCAAATTCTTTGGCTCTCCTCTCTTTGAGACATGGGGCCTATGCTCTTTCCTCTTAAAGCTGGACAGGTTTGTGGCTGTTTTGACCAATAAGTAGATACCTGCTTGTATTCTGTGTATCTGGGCTTTTTCTTATTATTTCATTTTTCTAATTATTCTTATAGTATTTTTTACAATCTACTTATTCTGATTATCTGTTGCTACGTAACAAACCAATAAGCAACCTCGCAGTAAACGGAGAAAAGACTAAAGTTGTCAAGGATTTCATTTTACTTGGATCTACAATCAACAGCCACAGAAGCAGCAGTCAAGAAATCAAAAGACCCATTGCAGTGGGCAAATCTGTGGCAAAAGACCTTTTCAAAGTGTTGAAAAGCAAAGACGTCACCTTGAAGACTAAGGTGCGCTTGGCCCAACAAGCCGTGGTGTTTTCAATTGCCTCATATTCACGTGAAAGCTGGACGATGAATAGGGAAGACCAAAGAAAAACTGATGATGCCTTTGAATTGTGGTGTTGGTGAAGAATATCGAATATACCATGGACGGCCAAAAGAACGAACAAATCTGTCTTTGAACAAGTACAACCAGAATGCTCCTCAGAAGCAAGGATGGCAAGACTTCATCTCACATATTTTGGACATGTTATCAGGAGGGATCAGTCCCTGGAGAAGGACATCATGCTTGGTAAAGTAGAGGGTCAGCAAAAAAGAGGAACACCCTCAGCGAAATGGATTGACACAGTGGCTGTAACAATGGGCTCAAGCATAACAACAATCATGAGGATGGCGCAGGACTGGGCAATGTTTCGTTCTGTTGTGCATAGAGTCACTGTGAGTCAGATCCAACTCGATGGCATGTAACAACAGCAGCATAACAAACTACCCCAAATTTGGTGGCATAAAACAATAACCAAGTTATTATGCTCATGAATTCTGTAGGTCATGAATTTGGACAGAGCACAGTGGGAATGCCTCGCCTCTGTTTGACATGTTTGAGACCTCAACAAGGAAGACTCAAAGGCTGGAAGTGACCGAAAAGTTAGTGGTTGTGATCTCGAAAGGTCTTTTCACTCATATTATGGCACCTGGGTGGCCCAAAGGTGGCTCAGTTAATTTTCTCGACTACAGTGGCTGCTGCTGACTGCTCCATGTGGCTTGGTTTCTCGCAGCATGGCAGCTGGATGCCAAGAGGGAGTGTCTGAAGAGCAAATATCCACAGAGCAAGTGTTCTGAGAGAATTTGATGGAAGCTACATGGCCGTTTCTAACCTGGTCTGGAAGTTAGTTGTGCGGCATTACTCCCACTGCATTCTAAGTGGTTACGAGCAATTTCTTAAGGCCAGCCCAAATTCAAGTGGAAGGGGATTAAACTCTACCTCCTGACAGAGAAGTGGAATGGTCACGTTACAGCAGAGCATGTCAGATGGGAGATGTTAAGCCAACTTTGTAAAACACAATCTGCCACAGGACTGGTTTGTGCCAGACTGAAAATTTTAAGAACTGCTCCTTACCACAGACAGTCTGAGTAACACTGCTCTAGAAATAAACAAACAGTCCAGTTTATAGGCTACACAGTGATCCATGGGAGACATGACTGGGGCCCTGTATTAGTTTTTTTACTGATGTGTAACAAATTACCACAAACTTAGTGGCCTAAAGCAATACCCATTTATTAGCTCGTAGTTGTACAGGTCCAAAGTCTGGCTCAGAGTGGCTGGCTTATCTGTTCATGGTATCACAGAGTTAAAATCAAGATATTGGCTGGGTTGAGTTCTCATCTGGAGGCTCTGGGGAAAAATCCACTTCCAAGCTCATTCATATTATTGGCAGAATTCAGTTCCTTATGGCTATAGAACTGAGGTCTCCATTTCCTTGCTGTCAACCACAGTTGCTCTCAGCTCCTAGAGGCTACCCACATTCCTTGACACATGGTCCTATCAATCTCAAAAACCAGCAACAAAAAAATGCCCCCCACCCCCTGTCAAATCCTTCTCAAGCTTCAAATCTCCCTGACTTCCTTTTCTCTGACCTCTAGACCAGATTTAATGAGCTTATATGCTAGGCAAGGCCCACCCCAGACAATCTCCATATCTTAGGGTCAACTGATCTGGATCTTTAATTGTACATCCAAAATCCCTTTGCCAAAAAAAAAAAAAAACCCATTGCCGTCAAGTTGATTCCAACTCCTAGCAACCCTACAGGACAGAGTAGAACTGCCCCATAGGGTTTCCAAGGAGCAGCTGGTGGATCTGAACTGCCGACCTTTTCGTTGGCAGCCACAGCTCTTAACCACTACACCACCAGGGTTCCCAAATCCGTTTACAGCTGCACCTAAATTAGTGTTTAACTGAATAGCTGGGAGGGGGCTAGGACCCTCAAGGGCCATCTTAGAATTTGGGGTTCCACAGACCTGAACTTGATCACCCCCCATTCCACTCTATCCCTGGTTTTTTTGTTTGTTTTTTAAACAATTTATAGTTGATTCTTTGAATAAGCTGCTTCTGGCCAACTTGTGTACAAACCCAAAACAGCAGCTGGACTCTGTTTAGCTTTCCAGCAATGCTGGTTAGGGATTTTAGATTCCATGTTTACTCTGTAACTAACTAAGCACTACAGTACAAACAAAATTTTTTCATTTCTTATAGCTTATATAATTTACCAGTCAAATGGGCCAACGGCAGTCATTTTAAATTAAAAATCTCTAACATCAAGCTGAATTTCAAATTACTGGTTCGGTGAATCAGCTTCAAAAAGAAATGGTTTCACAATGTTTAGTCACGGTACAATATTACGTCTACCCTGAAAGCAATAATATTTGTGACATTTCTCCTTGAAATGTTTGCCCTGGTCAGGAATGCTTGCTAGTCCACTTACAGAGAACTGCAGAAGTCTTACCAATAAAGGTAGACATATAAGGAGTGCTTTTTCACGAAAAAGGGGCAAGGTTGAGATTTCAGCAGCTTTAGTATGGAAAAATTTTAGATCTGGTCAAGATCTATAGGGTTCTCCTATGGGCAGGCATTACACATCTTTCTTAAGGGAGTTTGCACCCCAGGGGGCACAAGATATACAACATAAATGTAACTTAATCCAAGTTATAACACTGACTGCTTCATTTGCTAAGAAATTCTCAGAATTAAGTGAGAATATGAGGTTACATCTAGAATGCACCTCCTATGTATGGAAATCCTCCACTGCCTAAAATTGCAAGAAACAGATCTGAATTTCGGTAAGAAAAACTTTCATTAAAAACAAGAGTTTTCCAGTAGAAAGGAGGTTTCAGATGAAAACAGAATTTCAAGTTACATTAAATGTTTTAACTTTGCAAAATGCTTTCACATCTATTATTTCATTAGATGCCCAGCACTGCCCAGTGACAGCCACATATGTTGAATGAAACAAGGCCACAGAATATAGTAATCTGTCTAGAATATAGTAATCTGTCTATCACAGAGAGTACAGAAGGTGAGACAGAAGAGCTGCAGTCAAAAGGATCTCCATGAAGTATGCACAGCTCTTTTACAAAGAACCTCTGGCTCCCCTTCGACTACAGGTGCTATGATGTGCCTGAAATCCTTGTTTTATCCAGGGCTTAACACGAATTGCCCCGCTCAGGCAGTCACATTCTTGTTAACCAGCTGAAGGCCCTGGACCCTTGCCCTGTGATTGATTGCTTTTGTACGACCTTTGTAACCACGGTCTTGCTAACTCCCACCCAAGTGACTGGACGGGAGTTTACAAATAAGGTAATTGTGGCCCATCAAAGAAGGGATTGGATAGCTTGCTAATAATGCAAATAAAGTTCATGGCACCCATGTAGGGGTAAAAAAAAGTGAAGTTTTTTTTTTTTTTTTTTTTTTTTATGTAGGGGTGGGACCACGCAAATAAGGTCTATGGAACCCTGATGAAGGTACCGGCCGGAGATTGGTCAGTTTTGCCATCCCACTGGCTTAAAATGAGCCATCCCAGAGGCGGAAGGAGAGGATTTCACCACCACCAAGGAAGAAGAGCCAGGAGCAGGGCATGTCCTTTGTATCCAGGATCCCTGCACTCCTGGAACCAGGAGACCTGAGAAAGAACTGTAACAACGAAGACAGCAAGAAGTGGTGGCAGAGAAATGGCAGTGAGGCAGGAGACCAGCAGGAGATGGCCCATGGAGCAAGAAAGTTGAGTGCCTTTGGGCAGGAATCTTGCTGGCAGAGTAGCGTGCCTCCGGTTCTTGGTGGAGCTAGATTTCCTGACCCGTGGAGCTAGAGCTGAGTGCCTTCAGGCTGAGGCTTACCGGCAGAGTAGGGTGCTTCTGGGCATTTACCGGCAGAGCTAAAAGAGCTTTGTAACACTTTCCCAAGCAGGCCAGAGGCCAAGGGCCAGAGAGAAGCATGCCTGCAGGCATGGCTAAGAAGAGGCTGTCCTGAGGGAAGAACTGTATCCTGAGTGTTTCTGAACCTGAATTGTTATCTGTTACTTCCCTAATAAACCCAAAATTGTGAGCATGGTCTATGAGTTCTATGTGGCCATTGCAATGAACTATCAAACCCAGTGGAGAAGTAGAGTGCTGTGGGCAGAATGGTTGGTATCAGAATTGGTAAGGACAGCAGACAGAGGAGGCATATCTGACCTCCACCTCATAGGAATCAGTCTGGGCTATTGATTTTAAAATGAAAGATCTTGATCATGAAAGAAATATCATGAGTAAGATAAAAGACTGGCAGGGACATATACCAGAGGTGAGACCCTAAGAGGGCCACCTGATTACACATATAGCTACTCTTTCTTTTCTCCTACAGACATGAGCCCAACAACGGAAAGCATTAATCATATGTAAGCTATTTTTAAGATTCTTTTCAATTTAATGAACCTGCTTATTTTCTATTGTCCCTTTTTGTCCTGTTACTTAGTGAAACGTAATACTTTTTTGTTTTGGAATCTCCTCGAAGTCAGATTTCTCTCTCTCTCTCTTCCCTCTCATTTACTCAATGAACATTCGCTGAATGCCTATTATGTGCCATGCACTGGGTTAAGTGAGAGCTATAACAAGTGTTAAGTGCTAGGACAGACACCTATAAAAGGTCCAGAAGGGATGACGGAGGAAGGGCTTCAAAGGGTAACCAATGACAATAGCAGCAGACATGGTTTGTGCAGTTACCATATGGCATGCAGTTCCAAGTGCTGTACATGTGCTAACTTATTGGATTTGAATCAAAACAAAAAGGGAAAGAAAAGAAAAACATTAGGAAAAAAAACTTTTTCAGATGAGAAACTGAGGCACAAAAAGTTAAATAAACTGGTCAAGTGGTAAGTAGCACGGCTGAGCTACAAACCCAGGCAGTTCAGATCAGAATCCACATTCCACAGTTGACGTACTGCTTCAGCTGAACCTTGAAAATCAAGTGAGTTATTTATAGGCAGTGGGTGGAGGAAGGGGCTGGAAGGAAGAGAGGAGAGGGAGCAACGAAGTATATCCTGGGTGAAGAGAACAGCATGAAAGAAAGCAAAAATAGATGGCTCATTAAGGGTAATGAAAATGCATGTTTATTGCATAAGTCAAAGAGGTGAAGGGAAGGTAGCAAAAGATTGGGTTGGAGGAATAAGCTAGAGCAGATCACGAAAGATCTTATTAGCCATGCTGAGAAGCTTAAACTTTATGTCTAGGTTACCCACATCTTCAAAATAATAGCTACGATTTCTTGAGCATGTACTATAGGTCATACTGTGCTATATGCTTGGAAATCTGTGCCTCATTTAATGTCTAATAACCCATGAACTAGGTGTAGTTTACAGAGGATGACACTTAAGCATAGGGTGGTGAAGTAATTTGTTCACACTCACAAAGCCAATAATGGAGCTCGGATTAGAAATGGAATCTTCTTAATTTAAGAACCTGTTAGATATATTTGGAGGGCAGGATGGGAGAGAAAGTTCAGAATATATACAGTTTTTTTTTTTCTTTAACACATCAAAACATTCTCCCATATCATGAAATGTCCATTGAAAGCGTGGCTTCTTACAGTTACATGTGAGACACTGGTGGTTCAGGGGTAGAACTCCCGCCTCCCATGAGGAGACTCTGGTTCGGTCCCAGCCAAGGTACCTCATGCACAGCCACCACCCATCTGTCAGTGGAGGCTTGTGTACTGTGGAGCTTCCAGGCTAAGACAGACTGGGAAGAAAGGACTGCTGATCTACTTCCAGAAATCAATCAATGAAAACCCTACCGACCACAAAGGTCCAATCTGCAACCAATTATGGGCATGGTGCAGGACCAGGCAGCATTTCATTTCGTTGTACATGGGATTGGGGGACTATTCGATGGCAGCTAACAACACAATAGCCACACAGTTGTTCAACTTAACATTTATTTAGCTAGTCTTCTATCAGTGGATCCTTGTTTCCCACTTTTTGCTAGCATACATTTGAAAGAAAATAAATATAGAGGTTAAGGGATCACTTCAAATGAGTTCAAATTCTTCCTTTCAATTTCCTTAGGTCATTGGTTAAGAGCTATGGCTGCTAACCAAAAAGTCTGCAGTTCGAATCTACCAGCCGCTCCTTGGGAACCCTATGGGGCAGTTCTACCCTATCCTGTAGGGCAGCTATGAGTCAGAATCGACTCGACAGCAACCAGTTTGGGTTTGGGCTTACTGCTTCCAGGAAAGTTACATAGACTCTCAAGATATTACTTTCTTCATATGTAATACAGTAGTTCCCCCTTATCCACAGGGGATACATTCCAATACCCCCCATGGATGCCTGAAACTGCAGACAGTACTGAGTCCTATATATACTATGTTTTCTCCTACACATATATACCTATGATAAAGTTTAATTTATAAATGAGGTACAGTAAGAGATTAACAACAATAGCTAATAATAAAAAAGAACAGTTGTAACAATATACTGTAATAAAGGTTATGTAAGTGTGATCCCCAGGCAGGATGGAGCAAGATTTCATCATGCTACTCATTTAACATTTTTGGACCTTGGTTAACTGCAGGTAACTGGAACCACGGTTAATTGAAACCAGGGAAAATGAAGCTGAGGTGGGGGTGGGGGGGTAACTCTACCACTGTCTACTTCACTTTATGATGGTGAGGAGTAAATAAGGTTGTGCCTTTGAAATATGCAACAGTTGTCTATACATAAAAAGTACTCTTTGAAGACAGATGCTAGATATCTTTTCTATTATTATTGTTGTTTCATATAATTTTGTAATGGGCATACTTGTAATTAAACATTTGTGCGTATCTGTTACCACTGTTTTGGGATATATTCCTAGAAGAGGAACCAAAGAGGATTTAAGGTTCTTAATAGATACTGACAGTTGCTTATCACAAAGGATGTGCTAATTTAAAAGGCAAGCAGTGGTGAATGAAAGTATACATGTTTCACTGGGCTTTCAATAATGATGAGTGCTACTGGCAAAAAAACTATACTAATTTTTTTTTAAGTATCTTATTATCATAAAAGAATCTTCTTTGATTATTAACGAGTATGACTTTTTTTTTTTTTTTTCTATGTTTTATTGTTGAGAATGGCCTTTTCATGCCCTTTGTCTATTTTCCCTCCGGGCTTATCCTACTTTAGAATCTCAAGATACCTAATGAAGTCTGTCCTTAAAAGCTGACCATTCTGTTTGCTTATAAACCACCAGTTTAGGCAGGATTTCTGACTCCAAGCAGAGAGGAAAAAATGCACACAGAAAAGCAAACGGTATATTCTGAGAGCACAAAGTATGTCAAGAGGCATTTAACTCATCAAAGAATCATCATTAGTCTACTTCACTGCCTGGGTTTTTTTCCCCCCTTCTATGTAATACCCTATGGCAAAGAATGCTAAGTGACAACACATGTTCGAAATGGTAATAAAAATGTACCAAGAAGTTACAAAACATCATTTGAATCTCCAACCACTGTTTAGTCTGGCGGCTCTTGTGCTCTTTAATTGTATGATGAAGACCCGTCTGTACAGCAAACACTGTGATGCATTCTGACCAATAGCTGTCATCACGTAAAATCAGAAGACTCGATATGGAAGAGGATTTGGTGTTGAGACACGACAAGCAAATCGGGAGTCTGTGCTTTATGCTTCAAGTTACAGTCCATTCAGTGGTGGGCTGGGCTTCACTTTGTTCTAAGGAGCTGATAGGCAGTGACAGGTGTATATAATCTATTCAGAGGCAATGCGTGACTTTATCAAAAGCAGATAAACAACAACTAAAAAACAGTTTTGCAGTGTAAGTTAACTCTGAGATGGTAAGTCAGCTTGGTAAATCACCAAAAGAAAGCAGAAACATTAATACATGACTGTGATGCAAAAACCTGCCAAATATGGAGAAATTGATTCCATTGGACTTCAGAAGGTACACTGATCATATCAAAAAACTTTGTTTAGCTATTTATTTCTACAGTTAGAATGCCACAAGTTGAAGGGTTTGCTCGTTGTAAATAATAAACGAAAGTTGCCAAATTATCTATGTGATATGTGAAGTCACTAAATGACCACATAAACACAAAACATAAAGACACCATGTTGCAAGATAAGATTAGCTTTGCCATTTTGCCATCATTTTCGGTGTTTCAGTTTAATCTCATCATAAGCAAAATAAATTTGTTCTTCAAGTAGAAAAATAACCAAAAAAGCATTAACTCATGAGTCAAAAATCAAAGAAGCCAACAAGAAAAGTTGAAAATTCCTACCAAGTGAAGATCAGTAGATGTCAAAATAAATATATGCTACATTTTTTTTTACATTAATATAACTGTGCCAGACAACTGGTTCAACTGTCATTGTTACACATCTCTCAATAAACCAGCAAAATGGAGATGGTGATCTGACGTTAAATAAATGGACAAGTAATTTTTTTTAAATCCCTTTTAAATCCCAAAGGTAATGATGCCTATAGTGGCTAGATGAAGAAATAGACAGGTATTTATCATGGTAAAGGATAAAGCAGAATGCTTTGATGCCAGATCCCATGTATGTATGAGAAACCAAGTGTTCCACTGAAGGCTATCAATGTTTGGATGACAAATGGCCTGTGAGAGCTTGTGAAGGTTGGGGTTGTACCCGTGCCACCATGGCTGCCATCTTCTTATGGGTATTGATATCATCAGCCTGACACTACTCATTCCACAGGCACACAGGCCACTTACACGTCTCACCTACCACTGAATCAGCTGAAAAACTCACTGCACTCATACATACAGAACTAACTGCATAAACTCCGCAGGAGGATTCTTCTAAATGCAATCAAATTATTTTTTAATAATTGCTGGCAAACAGAGGCTGCCACTGAACTAAGCCTAATGTATAATTGCTGAAAGGTTTGGAACCTAGCTCTGAAATTCACGTCTAACTCTGATAGCCCAAGCTAGACCTCTTGCAGTAAAAGAATGTTATTTAAGCTCTGCTCAATATTTTCACAATATTTCATGTCATCTCCATAATGGCCACAAAATTTATGGAGCAGTCTATGGCTCTGCCTAGTGGTCCCAAACAGCTGGGGCTCTTCCTCATGAAGAGATGATCAGTCAGCTGCACTCATGCCTGCCCCCGCCCCCACATCACTCAGGGGTCTGTCAGGTTTCTCTAGGACAAGGAAAATCGCAGCCTCAAATTGTGTGTCAAAATGCATAAGTCTGAGCAAATGAGGAGCAAGTGATAACATATCACCAAGCACCAGTGCCTACAATTTAACCAATACTCTACATATACGTGAAGCAAGGAACCTGGATGACATCCACCTTAATCAGGAGTTCAGGGAGAAAATGGAGGAATGATCCAGTAACACACGGAACCCTTCACTCAAAAAAACCACTGTTCTCAAAACCTGGAAGAGCTCCAGAGGGGACTGAGAGACCCAAACAGATGAGTCCTCTGTCCTATCGGAAAGAGCTAAAAATAAACAGTAAGTTCTGAACACGCTTAAAAAATCAGGGAAAATTTAATACATTTTTTGCCACATGGGGACATTTTGTCTTAATAATTTTTTAGACAGCAACTGTAAAAACAGGAACTCATAAACACAATGACCACAATAATCAAAATAATATCTGTCATTTTTATTATCCATATATCTATCTTGGAAACCCTGGTGGCATAGTGGTTAAGTGCTACAACTGCTAACCAAAGGGTCAGCAGTTCAAATCCGCCAGGCGCTCCTTGGAAACTCTATGGGGCAGTTCTACTCCGTCCTATAGGGTCGCTATGAGTCGGAATCGACTCGAGGGCACTGGGTTCGGGTTTTATATCTATCTTAGAAGAAATACAGCCAGAATGTTCCTTAGTAGCAAGGACGTCAAAACTACATCTCACGTACTTTGGACATGTTATCAGGAGGGACTAGCCCCTGGAGAAGGACATCATACTTTGGTATAGTAGAAGGTCAGGGAAAAAGAGGATCGACACAGTGGCTCCAACAATGGGCTCAAGCATAACGATTGTGAGGATGGTGCAGGACTGGGTAATATTTCGTTCTGTTGTACATGGGGTCACTATGAGTCGGACCCAACTCAATGGCACCTAACAAAAACATACAAAGTAGAAAACAAAGGATAGTAACAAATGGCTACAGCTCCAAACAGAAATATGTAAACAGCAATGATGCATTAGTACGATGACAGTTATTACTTTTATAAATATTGGAAAAGGATGAATATATAATATAGCTTCCAGTTATCCAGATAAGAATACCTTGACCTCTCAGTTCACTGACCTCATCATTTCCAAAGTCGTATCTCTTTTTTAGCCACCCACTTTGTAGGGGGTTTTATGATCAACAACTGCACTACTGAAAAAAAAAAAAAAACTTACTTTCAATCATCCCAAAACCAGACCCCTACCTCCTAACTTTCCAATTCTTCCACATGTGCACTGGATTCTAACTTTTCACCCTAAAGGAAAACTAATCTCCTGGGGGCAAGAACATCAGTCTAGCAAGTCACCACTTACTCTCCTGCATCATCGGATTTACCCTTTCCACAAGAACAAGGGCCAGAAATAAATATTTTAGGCATTGCAGGACATATGATCTCTATTACAACTACTCAGCTTTGCCACTGTAATGCAAAAGCAGCCACATGGACAATGTGTAAGTGAATGGGCATGGCTGTGTTTAATAATATTTTATTTACAAAAGCAGACCATGACTGATTTGGCCTGAAGCCATAGTTTACCATGACTGATTTGGCCTGAAGCCATAGTCTACCAGTCCCTGTAGTAGATGATTCTCATCAGCATAGAAACATAACTAAAATATTACTCATCGTAAAAACAGACCAAAAAAAAAAAACTCCTTTGACCGCATATCTCCCTCCAGTTCCCTGTTTTTCAGCTCTCTTTTATTGCAAAATTCCTCTAGAGTTCTTGATGTTCCCTATCTCTTCATCACTTCCCCTCAATCCACTCCACCAGGCTTCTGCTCCCTCGTGCCACTGAAAATCACTCCTAACTGACGCTCTCAATACCAGTTGACACTGTTACTATTACCTCCTTCTGCAGGTCCCTGAAAATTGGGACCTTGCTTCTTTAATAATGAAATGATCATTCATACAGCTGAAGAGCTCCCTCACGTCAATCCTATATCTTAACTTCCCAAAGAGGCTCTCTCCGACCACCCTTTAGGGAAGAGCCTACCCCAGTCTATCACTTTCCATTTTTCTTCCCCTGCTTTACTCTTCACAGTATTTGTAACTAGCTGAAATTGTGTTACTTACTGATGTCCTTGTTCACTGTCTACTACATCCATTTAATCATAATCCCCATGAAATGCAGTACCTTGTCTATCTTGCCCCCTCACCGAACACCCTTCTACTGAGTAGGTGCCTGATAATTATTAAATGAATAAAATGAAGTTTTTTTGCAGGTAGAAAAATACCAAGCCAGATTCTGCTCTGAAGTCCATGATTCTATGATGGAAATAAACTGCAAGACCTCAAGAGACTCTGTGAAGAAGAGAAAATTAACAAATGAATTTTCTTGTGTCCACATATGGAAACACATTATGGGAAAATGTTAGGTGGCATTCTGTTAAAGATAATGATCTCTGAACTTCTATTTAAATACAGAAGAAACAAATTGTGCATTTTCTGTTGATTGTAGCCCCCAAAATACCAAGGTCACTCTGACCAATAATTTAGTCAAATGCTGGATTCTGACACAAGCACATACTAAGTATTCAAGCCAGGGCACCATGTAACCAAAGAGACATGGGCACCCAAGGCTCTCTGCCAGACTCTGGTTCCACTCCATGAGGAAAGCTGCCGCTGAACCCGTGAAAGTCGGAGAAGGACAACTGAAATGGCCAAGTGTCCGGCACATAGGGCCACTAGGAGAATACAGATTCAAAAGATTGTTTCTGATGGCAAGAAAGAACACTTCAATGGACCCAGCTGAACCCACGCAAGAGGGATAGGAGATGAAATGTCTACAGTGTCGCCATGAATTACGGAAAATCTTTCTGTGAAGTGTCATCACCATAATGTAAGAAAATAAGCAGAAGTATTCACCATCACCTAACACAGGCAAAATTCCCATAAGAGAATTTTATATTCTGAAAAATACTTCAAAACAGACTTACAGTAGTTGCAGCTGATCTTTCTCATGAGTTCGTAAGAAAAACAGAATACCTTGGGTCAAACTCCTAAGCTTTAAGGTTGGTGTCATTCATAATCCTACTGAAAACAAAATACGGGGGTGAATGGAAAGAATTAATTTAACACTTACTTCAGGAGTGCTTATGTAAAGACTTATACCAGTTCCAGGAGGAGATATAACGATGAGTTATGTCATTAGAAACATAAAGAGGGGAGGTGTTAGCCCTGTCAGTGTGGTTTAAGTCATGACCCAGAAAAGGGTTCAACAGCTCGGAGGATAGGGAAATAAAGGTTGAACTGAAGCAAGAACCAGGACTATGCTACAAATCAGGATAGTGCCCAGAGCTGTCACAGGATGAAAAGCAAAGAGGAATGGGAGACAGAACCTCATGACGACGGCAGAGGAAAACATCCGGAAAATCACTCTTTTCTTTTTATCAGCTCCACATGATGGTGAGGAAGACTAGGGTGAGGAATTGGATCAAAATCCCAAATAGCTCTAAAATTCTAATATTTCAGCGTTCACATGAATAAAGGCAAAAAAAAAGTTCTATTCCTTTAGATCAGGAATTTCCAGGTGTTTTCTATAATGGTGCAGATACAAAATATTTTAGGCTTTGTCAACCATGCAGTCTCTGGCTTATATTCTTCTTTATTTATTTATTTGGTCTGTTGGTTTTACAACTCTTATAAGTGGAAAAACTATTCTTACTGCCTGGGCTGTACAAAAACAGGCTACAGGCCAGTTGGTCCCATGGGCCATAGTTTGCCAATCTCTGCTTTAGATGACAAGGGAAAGTCTACAGACTAAGGATGCCATGCAAAACATAAAAAGTTTTACTGAATCCACACTCAAGATTTAAAATCACTCTATAAAGCACAACTGGGGAACCACGATTTGTAAATGCGTGCAATAAACTCTAAGTGGCTCCCTTGTAAATCTCACACCAAAAAAGTAACCTGAAACCACTCGCTTCTGATACAGAAATAGCTGCTAAGCACTCGTGTGACCGTGAACTAACATCTGTGTTGAAAGAAAACAATGAGAAAACATCACTGTGTTGAAATACTGGCTAGAGTCCAGGAGATACAAACTCAACAGGTTCATAAATCAAGGGGTCCTTTGCAAGGAAAACATATGTCTATTCCAAATATTTATAAATTAGGAATTTCTCTAGAACCAGAAAAGACAACATGAAATAAACATATCTAAGTATCAACCCTTTCTTTATAAAGCTATCCCTCTACTTATAACTATCAGAGATAGTTAACAATTACTAGCAATTGAACTAAGAAAAAAACAAAAATCCTTAACTTTTCAAGAGTAAAATAAATTTTTATGCTCATAAATGTAAAAGGAAAATTTCAGTGGAAATATGCAAAATACTTCAGCACAGTAGATAAGAACCAATTTCTAGTTTCTTCTTAAATAACTTTAATTATGAAAAATACATGTTGTTCAAGTATGCAGGACTATTATCTGAAATCACAGAATACAGAGAGACAAATAAATAAAATAACTTTTGATTCACGGACTGATGAAGGGAGTAAACTCAAGAAATACTTAGTGTTTTAAATCTTTTACACTTCCTTTATCCTCTGAAATTCCTCTAGGTTACCAAGAAGCGACAATATGATTCCAACTTGAATAAGTGATTGAGAACACTGGAACATGGGCTATCACCACAAAAGAGGAAAGAACAGGGTAAATATAAATGCTCAAGCATTTCTGTTGGGAAAATATTGTATTTTATTCTGTGAAGTGCTAGTAAAGAAAAACTGTAAAGCCAAATTAAGAATGAACCTACAATGGAAATGGAACCCTCAGAGACACAAAGATTTCCTTGTTCCTCAGTGTGAAGTGTTTCAATATTCACAGACACCCTAAGAAGCAATAAATTATTTCTACGAAAAATCAATTCACTCTAATTCCAACAATAAAGTTTTGCTAATTATATAATTATATACTCTGAGATTTTATCAGAAGAAATATTTTAGCGGCATAAATTTAGCAAATTTTCAATTAAGAACAAACAACACCTAAATGGCTTATTTAACCACTGGAAAACATCTAAAGCATCTGTGATGATTTAGACTTTTATCAAACCAAACCAGTTGCTATCAAGTCAATTTCGACTCACGGAGACTTCATGTGTGCAGAGTAGGACTGCATTCTATAGGGTTTTCATGACTGCGACTTTCTGGAAGCAGATCCATCCATCACCAGGCCTTTCTTCCAAGGTGCCTCGGGGTGGGTTCAAACCACCAGCCTTTCAGTCAGTAGCTGAGTGCTTAACCATTTGTACCACCTTAAAATACATCAGAATAAAGCAAATCTAATTTTATTTATATAAATTGAAAGGCAAATTCAAATGTAAGCCATCTTGTGACCGTGGTGTTTTCTATGGCTTCCACCACAGTATCCAAAATCAATCTAAAAAGGCCGCCCCATGCAGTTTCTTTCCATTACAGAAACCTCCACCCCCACCCCTGCAAATTCTTTGTAGGGTGTTAGAGTTCGAGGCTGAATCAGTATCACCAAACATTTCTCCTTTCTACCAAAGGGGTCACCTCTTCCAGAGATACTTCCTTCAATATTACTTTTTCTAGAAAAGGAGGCATCAGTACTGGAAGAAGACTCATTAACAACCTACAATATGCAGAGGACAAAACCTTGCTTGCTCAAAGTGAAGAGGACTTGAAGCACTTACTGATGAAGATTAAAGACAACAGCCTTCAGTACGGATTACACCTCGGCATGAAAGGAAACGAAAATCTTCACAACTGTTCCAATAAGCAATATCACAATAAATGGAGAAAATATTGAAGCTGTTAAGGATTTCATTTTACTTGGATCCAAATCAACACCATGGAAGCAGCAGTCAAGAAATCAAATGAGGCATTGCATTGGGCAAATCTGCTACATAAGATCTCTTTAAAGTGTTAAAAAGCAAAGATGTCACTTTGAACATTAAGGTGTGCCTGACCCGTCATGATATTTTCAGTCACCTCATAAGCATGCAAAAGCTGGACAATGAATACGGAAGACCAAAGAAGAACTGATGTATTTGAATTATGGTTTTGATGAAGAATATTGAATATAGCATAGACTGCCAGAAGAAAGAACAAATCTGTCTTGGAAGAAGTACAGCCAGAATAGTCCTTAGAAGGTAGGATGATGAGACTTAGTCTCATGTACTGTAGTCATGTTATCAGGTGGGACCAGTCCCTGCAGAAGGATATCATGCTTGGTAAAGTAGAGGGTCAGCGAAAAAGAGGAAGACCCTCATGGGATGGACTGGCACAGTGGTTGCAACAATGGGCACAAAGACAACAACAACTATGAGGATGGCACAGGACCAGGCAGTGCTTTGTTCTATTGTACGTAGGGGTTGCTATGAGTCGCCTAACAATAAAAGAAAAGGAGAAGGAATGTGCAGATGAAGGGAAGATGACAAGGGAGGAAGAGAATAAAAAGAGGAACAAGGAAGAAAGAGGGGGAAAAAAAGGTGAAAGGAGGGAGAAGGAGATGAAAAAAGAAGGAAGAGGGGACAGGAGCAAAAGGCCAAACACACAAGCATTTTCTATGAACCAAGTGGTTAATATTACCCCCATTTTGCAGATGAGGAAACTGAGGTTCAGACAGGTTAAGTAACTTGGCAAACATAAACCTAGTTGGGTTAAATCCCTTTAGATGCTCCCTTAATCTTCTGGACGTGGTTCTATCTTTGAAATCGTCACATTGTTTTATAAAAGCCTCCTTATAAATCTGTCTACTCCACTAAATTCTAAGTGCCTTGAGGGCAAGAACTTTATCTAAATTATCATGTATCCTTGTCATCATTCAGTAGTTGCTGATAAATGTTTGATGAATGAATCAATCAATCAACAAATGAACCAAAAACCAATGAAGGAAGTCAGCTGAAGGCTGCTGACTGTAAAGCCAGAAGCACTTCACCTTTGAAGGCTACGCCATTGATTCACCATGACCTTCATTTAAAAAAAAAAAAAAAAAAAGACATCTCTAAAATCCCATCATTCTAAAATTCATTTTTATTATTCCTGCCATAAAACAAATAGCTTTAATACTTTTTGAGCATACTTAAATGCTAACTACTCTTCTTAGATACAGAAAATAAACATTTTCTGCAATTCGAGACATGAGCTAAATTTTCTTCCAAAAGAACTCAAAGAAGTTAAAATTTAATCTGTTTGCTAAGGAAGATTTGCTGAAAGCTAATTAGTTCTTAATAGAAACAAGCTATCGGGGTATTGCTGCTCTCCCAAAGATCAATGGTTTGGTGCAACCTACTGTAAAATTACGGAGAGAGAAAAGGGCAGAGCTCAGGGAAGCCAACGCATTCCTTCATACAATAAAACTGCACCATCCTGGCAAAAAAATTCACCCCTCTGTTATAAACACAATAAACCAGATCCATCAGGACAGTGGTACTTATTTAAAAAAAGAAAAAAAAACTGTCAAGTACAATGCAGATTTGATCATGCTCTGTGGCACAGTGGTTAAAGTGCTCAACTGAGAACCAGAAGCTCAGCGGTTTGAAACCACCAACAGCTCCACAGGAGAAAGATGTGGCCGTCTGCTTCCGTAAGATTTATAGCCTTGGAAACCCTATGGGACAGTTCTACTCTGTCCTGTGGGGCCACTATGAGTCGAAATCAACAGCAGTGGGTTTGATGTGGGTTTTTGTCCTTTATTTGAAGGGGAATGGTAAGATTTTGAGGACGTCTTTGTCCACTAAGAAACCTAAAAATAAGAACACACAAAAATAACAAATGCCTCACCTGACATAAGACAGTTTAATGTCCCAATAGTTATTATTTGGTACTCTAAACTGTTAACATGCACAAGCTAAATGAAGATGCATATCCTTCAAAGAATCTGATGTGCAAAGATCCAATTAATAAGTTACTTAGATTTATAATAAACGGTTCATGGTTATTTTCATATATCCAGAAATCTATTTGCATAACAATTAAGGCAGTCTGTTCTTGATATACATTTACAGTCAAGTGTTTTGCCTAAAAAACATTGCCACCAATCACTTGGGAAGATGTTATCGGTTAACAAGTTACTGCTTTAGGCCCTTGTCAAAATCAGGGGTGACAGCCTTTTCAGGGATAGGCCTAATTTTTTTTGGTTACAATAAGCAAATACTAAACCACAAATAAAAGTAAATAATAAAAACTAGATAAAGAACAAAGATATTATCTCATGCAAAGCAGTAAAACCAGAAACGAAAAACAAGAGACAACTTTCACTTACCAGAATAGCAAAGATCGAACACTTTTATACGCTAATGTGATAAAGGCTTGGCACAAATATGCACTCTCAAACACATCTGGTGGAGAGTAAACTGGCGCAATCTAGATGGAAGGCAATTTGTAATATCTTTCAAAATTACAAATGCTTAGATCAAAAAATGACTCAACGGCACCTAACAACAACAAACACCTACATTTAAAAAGAAAGATCTCAAATCAATAACCTAACTTTTGAGAAATTAGAAAAAGGAGAGCAAACTAAGCCCAAAGCTACCAGAGGGAAAAAAATAATAAAGATCAGAGCAAAAATAAATGTAATAGAAAATTAACAACAGAATCAATTAAAACAGAAGTTTGTTTTTTTTTTTTTTTAATAAAATACACAAAAGCTTAGCTAAACTTACAAAGAAAAAGAAGATACAAATATCCAAAATCTAAAATCACAGTGGGGATATTACAAGCAACCCTAGAGAAATAAAAAGGATCATAAGTGAATAATATCAACAATTGTACACTAACAAATTAGATAACTTTGACGAAATGAACAAATTATTGGAAACACATAAACTACCTACATTTACTCAAGAAGAAATGGAAAATCTCAACAGATCCACAAGTAAAAAGATCACATCAGTAATCAAAACCCCACAACAGCAAAGGAGAAAAACAAAAATAAAAGTGCTGAACCATATTGCATCGCTGGAGAATTGTAACAAACATTTATAGAAGAATTGACACTGATCTTTAAAGTCTTTCAAAAAATAAAAGAAGGAAACACTTCCTTACTTATTCTACAAGGCTCGCATCATCTTAATACCAAAGTCAGACTAAGACAGTGTAAGAAAACTACAGACTGAATCTAACACCATATTAAAACCGTTATACACCATCATCAAGTGGTACTTATTCCAGGAATACTGGGGTGGTTCAATGTTAGAAATTATTCAATGTAATACACACATTAAGAGAACGAAGGAAAAGAGCCAAGTGACCATCTTAATGCAAAGAATATATTACAAAATCCAACACCTTTTCATGATAAACACACCCAACGAACTACGAATAGAAGGGAAATTCCTCAATATGATAAAGAGCATTTATAGAAGCCAACAGCTAACATCATAATCAAAGGAGAAAGACTGAGAGCTTTTCCATTAAGATAGGGAAAAAGACAATGAGATCTACTCTCACCATGCTATTCAATACTATACTGGAAGTCTTAGAGCAATAGGGGAAGAAGTAGTAATAAAAGGTATCCAAATCAAGAAGGAAGTAAAACTACCCGCTTTCTCAGATGGAACAATACAATATATGGAAAATCCCAAGAGACTCACAAGAGAGCTATTAGAGCTAACGAATGAATTCAGCAAAGTGGCAGAACACAAGGTCAACACACAAAAAATCTGTTCGGTTTCTATACACCAATAATGAACAATATAAAAAGGAAATTAATAAAATAATTCCATTTATAATAGCATCTAAATGAATAAAAATACCTAGGAATAAACTGAACCAGGGAGATGAAAGATTTGTGCACTGAGAACTATAAAACACTGCTGACAGAAATTAAAGAAAACCTAAATAAATGGAAAGATGTTCCATATTCATGGGTTAGAAGACTTAAATACTGTGAAGATGGCAATACTGCCCAAAGTGACCTACAGATTCAACACAATCCCTATCAAAATTGTAACAGCTTTCTTTGCAGAAATGGAAAATCCAATCCTGGAATTTACACAGAATTTAAGGAACCCCAAATATACATACGTAGAGACAGAAAGAGCAAGAGATCTCAAGGAAGTGGCTCACACAGTTGTAGAGGTTAGCAAGTCCAAAGTCCATGGCTCAGGCATCAGGTTGTAGGCTTCTCCTGACTCATGTAGCTGCAGGGGCTGACAAACCCAAGATCAGCAGGCAATAGGACAGGGCACTGGTTCAAGCGCCAAGAACTGGAAGTCAGATGATGACAAACTGGATACAGGATCCACAGCAAGCAAAAGCCTGCAAGCTTTGTCAAACGTCCATATATACTGGATGCAGGCCATAACCCCAAGCAAACTCCCCTTACAACTGCCTGGCTAGTCACATCATGGAGGCGACTGTGTCGTATCACAAAATGGAAGATAACTGTATCAGTACATAAATGCCAAACCACTGGGAATCATGGCCCAGGTAAGTTGACACACAACCTCAACCACCACATGGATCAACCACCTAAATGTAAGAAAACCATAAAACTCTTGGAAGGAAAAAAAAGGGGGTAAACCTTCAAAGACAAAGTATTCAACAACAGATTCTTCGATATGACATCAAAAGCATGAGCAACAAAAGACAAAGGATAAACTGGACTTCTAAATTGAAAAATGGGAGGCATCAAAGGACTTCACAAAAAAAAGTGAAGCGACAACCTACAGAATGGGAGAAAATATTTGACAATCATGTATCTGGTAAAGATTTAATATCCAGAATATATATATATATATAAAAAGACAAAAGGTGGCGGAGGCAAGATGGCGGACTAGGCAGACGCTACCTCGGATCCCTCTTACAACAAAGACATGGAAAAACAAGTGAATCGATCACATACATAACAATCTACGAACCCTGAACAACAAACACAGATTTAGAGACGGAGAACAAACTAATACGGGGAAGCAGCGATTGTTTCCAGAGCCTGGAGCCAGCGTACCAGTCAGGTACGGCACAAGCACAGAGACCTGCTCCACCCCCCTGAACTAACCCCGGGAGGGGGACCAGCTGGTTCCACGGGCGGCGTGGGACGCAGCCGGTAGGAGAAGTCCCCGGGAGGCAGTGACTGGTCTTGGAGCAGAAAGAACAGCATCCGAGCCGGGGAACCATCCTGCAGGGATTTGGACTGCACGCAGGTACGCCATAAACACGGAGAGTTGCTCCACCCCCCTGAACTAACCCTGGGAAGGGGCCCAGCCAGGTCGCGCGGGCGGCGCGGGACGCAGCCGGTAGGAGAAGTCCCCGGGAGGCAGCGACTGGTATTGGAGCGGGGAGAACAGCATCCCAGCCGGGACACTCGGTCACGGCACAAGCACGGGGAGCTGCTCCACCCATCTGAACTAACCCCAGGAGGGGGCCCAATTGGCTCGCGGGGGCGGCACGGCCACGCGGCTGGAGGGACGAGAAGTCCCCGGGAGGCAGCGACTGATTTGGGAGTCAAGAGTGCACCGTCCCAGTAGGGGAGCCTTGACGCTGGGTGTGGGGCTGGAAGCGGAGGATCTGACCGTGACTCCAGCGGGCCAGACCCCCCGGGGGCAATCTTCACACAGCCAGCACACATAGGCGACACGCCCGCGAGAATCTCAGATATAATAGTCATTCCAAGCAAGACAAGCAACTCTGGCTTTATTCTGAGGTGCTACTCTCCTATCTCTCTGTTCCCTCCCCCACCCTCCCCAGGCGGCTTCATTAACATCTGAATAGCCTGAGCCAGAGGGAGAACTCTGATAGGGATCTGACTGCATTTTTTTTTTAGCGGATTTTCTGGAAAAACTAGTTTCCCAGTGATGGCTCGGAGACAACAATCCATATCAAACCACATAAAGAAGCAGACCATGACAGCTTCTCCAACCCCCCAAACAAAAGAATCAAAACCTTTCCCAAATGAAGATACAATCTTGGAATTATCAGATACAGAATATAAAAAACTAATTTACAGAATGCTTAATGATATCACAAATGAAATTAGGATAACTGCAGAAAAAGCCAAGGAACACACTGATAAAACTGTTGAAGAACTCAAAAAGATTCTTCAAGAACATAGTGGAAAAATTAATAACTTGCAAGAATCCATAGAGAGACAACATGTAGAAATCCAAAAGATTAACAATTAAATAACAGAATTAGACAACGCACTAGGAAGTCAGAGGAGCAGACTCGAGCAATTAGAATGCACACTGGGACATCTGGAGGACCAGGGAATCAACACCAACATAGCTGAAAAAAACTCAGATAAAAGAATTAAAAAAAATGAAGAAACCCTAAGAATTATGTGGGACTCTATCAAGAAGGATAACCTGCGGGTGATTGGAGTCCCAGAACAGGGAGGGGGGACACAAAACACAGAGAAAATAGTTGAAGAACTCCTGACAGAAAACTTCCCTGACATCATGAAAGACGAAAGGATAGCTATCCAAGATGCTCATCGAACCCCATTTAAGATTGATCCAAAAAGAAAAACACCAAGACATATTATCATCAAACTCACCAAAACCAAAGATAAACAGAAAATTTTAAAAGCAGCCAGGGAGAAAAGAAAGGTTTCCTTCAAGGGAGAATCAATAAGAATATGTTCTGACTACTCAGCTGAAACCATGCAGGCAAGAAGGGAATGGGACGACATATACAGAACACTGAAGGAGAAGAACTGCCAGCCAAGGATCATATATCCAGCAAAACTCTCTGAAATATGAAGGCGAAATTAAGATATTTACAGACAAACACAAGTTTAGAGAATTTGCAAAAACCAAACCAAAGCTACAAGAAATACTAAAGGATATTGTTTGGTCAGAAAACCAATAATATCAGATACCAGCACAACACAAGGTCACAAAACAGAACGTCCTGATATCAATTCAAATAGGGAAATCACAAAAACAAATTAAGATTAATTAAAAAAAAAAAAAATACACATAACAGGGAATCATGGAAGTCAATAGGTAAAAGATCACAATAATCAAAAAGAGGGACTAAATACAGGAGGCATTGAACTGCCATATGGAGAGTGATACAAGGCAATATAGAACATAAGAAGTTAGGTTTTTACTTAGAAAAATAGGGGTAAATAATAAGGTAACCACAAAAAGGTATAACAACTCTATAACTCAAGATAAAAACCAAGAAAAACGTAACGACTCAACTAACATAAAGTCCAGCACTATGAAAATGAGGATCTCACAATCTACTAAGAAAAACGCCTCAGCACAAAAAAGTATGTGGAAAAATGAAATTGTCAACAACACACATAAAAAGGCATCAAAATGACAGCACTAAAAACTTATTTATCTATAATTACCCTGCATGTAAATGGACTAAAAGCACCAATAAAGAGACAGAGAGTCACAGACTGGATAAAGAAACACGATCCATCTATATGCTGCCTACAAGAGACACACCTTAGACTTAGAGACACAAACAAACTAAAACTCAAAGGATGGAAAAAAGTATATCAAGCAAACAATAAGCAAAAAAGAAGAGGAGTAGCAATATTAATTTCTGACAAAATAGACTTTAGACTTAAATCCACCACAAAGGATAAAGAACGACACTATATAATGATAAAAGGGACAATTGATCAGGAAGACATAACCATATTAAATATTTATGCACCCAATGACAGGGCTGCAAGATACATAAATCAAATTTTAACAGAATTGAAAAGTGAGATAGATACCTCCACAATTATAGTAGGAGACTTCAACACACCACTTTCGGAGAAGGACAGGACATCCAGTAAGAAGCTCAACAGAGACACGGAAGATCTAATTACAACAATCAACCAACTTGACCTCATTGACTTATACAGAACTCTCCACCCAACGGCTGCAAAATATACTTTTTTTTCTAGCGCACATGGAACATTCTCTAGAATAGACCACATATTAGGTCATAAAACAAACCTTTGCAGAGTCCAAAACATCGAAATATTACAAAGCATCTTCTCAGACCACAAGGCAATAAAACTAGAGATCAATAACAGAAAAACTAGGGAAAAGAAATCAAATACTTGGAAAATGAACAATACCCTCCTGAAAAAAGACTGGGTTATAGAAGACATCAAGGTGGGAATAAGGAAATTCATAGAATGCAACGAGAATGAAAATACTTCCTATCAAAACCTTTGGGACACAGCAAAAGCAGTGCTCAGAGGCCAATTTATATCAATAAATGCACACATACAAAAAGAAGAAAGAGCCAAAAGCAGAGAACTGTCCCTACAACTTGAACAAATAGAAAGTGAGCAACAAAAGAATCCATCAGGCACCAGAAGAAAACAAATCATAAAAATTAGAGCTGAACTAAATGAATTAGAGAACAGAAAAACAATCGAAAGAATTAACAAAGCCAAAAGCTGGTTCTTTGAAAAAATTAACAAAATCGATAAACCATTGGCTAGACTGACTAAAGAAATACTGGAAAGGAAACAAATAACCCGAATAAGAAATGAGAAGGACCACATCACAACAGAACCAAATGAAATTAAAAGAATCATTTCAGATTATTATGAAAAATTGTACTCTAACAAATTTGAAAACCTAGAAGAAATGGATGAATTCCTGGAAAAACACTACCTACCTAAACTAACACATTCAGAAGTAGAACAACTAAATAGACCCATAACAAAAAAAGAGATTGAAACGGTAATCAAAAAACTCCCAACAAAAAAAAGTCCTGGCCCGGACGGCTTCACTGCAGAGTTCTACCAAACTTTCAAAGAAGAGTTAACACCACTACTACTAAAGGTATTCCAAAGCATAGAAAATGACGGAATACTACCCAACTCATTCTATGAAGCCACCATCTCCCTGATACCAAAACCAGGCAAAGACATTACAAAAAAAGAAAATTATAGACCTATATCCCTCATGAACATTGATGCAAAAATCCTCAACAAAATTCTAGCCAATAGAATCCAACAACACACCAAAAAAATAATTCACCATGATCAAGTGGGATTTATACCAGGTATGCAAGGCTGGTTTAATATCAGAAAAACCATTGATGTAATCCATCACATAAATAAAACAAAAGACAAAAATCACATGATCTTATCAATTGATGCAGAAAAGGCATTTGACAAAGTCCAACACCCATTCATGATAAAAACTCTTACCGAAATAGGAATTGAAGGAAAATTCCTCAACATAATAAAGGGCATCTATGCAAAGCCAACAGCCAATATCACTCTAAATGGAGAGAACCTGAAAGCATTTCTCTTGAGAACGGGAACCAGACAAGGATGCCCTTTATCACCGCTCTTATTCAACATCGTGTTGGAAGTCTTAGCCAGGGCAATTAGGCTAGACAAAGAAATAAAAGGTATCCGGATTGGCAAGGAAGAAGTAAAGTTATCACTATTTGCAGATGACATGATTATATACACAGAAAACCCTAAGGAATCCTCCAGAAAACTACTGAAACTAATAGAAGAGTTTGGCAGAGTCTCAGGTTATAAAATAAACATACAAAAATCACTTGGATTCCTCTACATCAACAAAAAGAACACCGAAGAGGAAATAACCAAATCAATAACATTCACAGTAGCCCCCAAGAAGATAAAAGATACTTAGGAATAAATCTTACCAAGGATGCAAAAGACCTATACAAAGAAAACTACAAAGCTCTACTACAAGAAATTCAAAAGGACATACTTAAGTGGAAAAACATACCTTGCTCATGGATAGGAAAACTTAACATAGTAAAAATGTCTATTCTACCAAAAGCCATCTATACATTTAACGCACTTCCGATCCAAATTCCAATGTCATATTTTAAGGGGATAGAGAAACAAATCACCAATTTCATATGGAAGGGAAAGAAGCCCGGATAAGCAAAGCACTACTGAAAAAGAAGAAGAAAGTGGGAGGCCTCACCTTACCTGACTTCAGAACCTATTATACAGCCACAGTAGTCAAAACAGCCTGGTACTGGTACAACAACAGACACATAGACCAATGGAACAGAATGGAGAACCCAGACATAGATCCATCCACGTATGAGCAGCTGATATTTGAAAAAGGACCAGTGTCAATTAACTGGGGAAAAGATAGCCTTTTTAACAAATGGTGCTGGCATAACTGGATATCCATCTGCAAAAACATGAAACAGGACCCATACCTCACACCATGCACAAAAACGAACTCCAAGTGGATCAAAGACCTAAACATAAAGACTAAAATGGTAAAGATCATGGAAGAAAAAATTGGGACAACCCTAGGAGCCCTAATACAAGGTATAAACAGAATACAAAACATTACCAAAAATGATGAAGAGAAACCCGATAACTGGGAGCTCCTAAAAATCAAACACCTATGCTCATCTAAAGACTTCACCAAAAGAGTAAAAAGACCACCTACAGCCTGGGAAAGAATTTTCAGCTATGACATCTCCAACCAGCGCCTGATCTCTAAAATCTACATGATTCTGTCAAAACTCAACCACAAAAAGACAAACAACCCAATCAAGAAGTGGGCAAAGGATATGAACACACATTTCACTAAAGAAGATATTCAGGCGGCCAACAGATACATGAGAAAATGCTCTCAATCATTAGCCATTAGAGAAATGCAAATTAAAACTACGATGAGATTCCATCTCACACCAGCAAGGCTGGCATTAATCCAAAAAACACAAAATAATAAATGTTGGAGAGGCTGCGGAGAGATTGGAACTCTCATACACTGCTGGTGGGAATGTAAAATGGTACAACCACTTTGGAAATCTATCTGGCGTTATCTTAAACAGTTAGAAATAGAACTACCATACAACCCAGAAATCCCACTCCTAGGAATATACCCTAGAGATACAAGAGCCTTCATACAAACAGATATATGCACACCCATGTTTATTGCAGCTCTGTTTACAATAGCAAAATGTTGGAAGCAACCAAGGTGTCCATCAACAGATGAATGGGTAAATAAATTGTGGTATATTCACACAATGGAATACTACGCATCGATAAAGAACAGTGACGAATCTCTGAAATATTTCATAACATGGAGGAACCTGGAAGGCATTATGCTGAGCGAAATTAGTCAGAGGCAAAAGGACAAATATTGTATAAGACCACTATTATAAGATCTTGAGAAATAGTAAACCTGAGAAGAACACATACTTTTGTGGTTACGAGGGGGGGAGGGAGGGAGGGTGGGAGAGGGTTTTTTACTGATTAATTAGTAGATAAGAACTGCTTTAGGTGAAGGGAAGGACAATACTCAATACATGGAAGGTCAGCTCAATTGGACTGGACCAAAAGCAAAGAAGTTTCCGGGATAAAATGAATGCTTCAAAGCTCAGTGGAGCAAGCGCGGGGGTCTGGGGAACATGGTTTGCGGGGACTTCTAAGTCAATTGGCAAAATAATTCTATTATGAAATCATTCTGCATCCCACTTTGAAATGTGGCGTCTCGGGTCTTAAATGCTAACAAGCGGCCATCTAAGATGCACCAATTGGTCTCAACCCACCTGGAGCCAAGGGAAATGAAGAACACCAAGGTCACACGACAACTAAGAGCCCAAGAGACAGAAAGGGCCTCATGAACCAGAGACCTACATCATCCTGAGACCAGAAGAACTAGTTGGTGCCCGGCCACAATCGATGACTACCCTGACAGGGAGCACAGCAGAGGACCCCTGAGGGAGCAGGAGATCAGTGGAATGCAGACCCCAAATTCTCATAAAAAGACCAAACTTAATGGTCTGACTGAGACTGGAGGAATCCCGGCGGCCATGGTCCCCAGACCTTCTGTTGACACAGGACAGGAACCATCCCCGAAGACAACTCATCAGAAATGAAAGGGACTGGTCAGCGGGTGGGAGAGAGACGCTGATGAAGAGTGAGCTAATTATATCAGGTGGACACTTGAGATTGTGTTGGCAACTCTTGTCTGGAGGGGGGATGGGAGGATAGAGAGAGAGGGAAGCAGGCAAAATTGTCAAGAAAGGAGAGACTGAAAGGGCTGACTCAAGAGGGGGAGAGTAAGTGGGAATAGGGAGTGAGATGTATGTAAACTTATATGTGACAGACTGGATTTGTAAACGTTCACTTGAAGCTTAATAAAAGTTATTAAAAAAAAAAAAAAAGACAAACAACCCAAGGAAAAAAATGAGCAAAGAACTTAAATAGACATTTAACCAAAGAAGCACAAATAGCCAATAAACACATGAAACATGTTCAATGTCATAGTCACTAGGGAAGTCGAAATGAAAACCACAATGAGATACCATACTTCACCCCCAGTAGGATGGCTATTATCAGAAAAACGGAAAACAGCAGGTGTTGGTGAGGATGTTAAGGAACGAGAACTCTCACTCACTGTTGATAATACTGTAAACAATTTGGTAGTTCCTCAAAAAGATAAACACAGAAATACCATATGTCCCAGCAATTCGCTCCTAGGTATTTGTCCAAAAATATATACTAATGATTTGAAAGCAGGGACTCAGGCAGACTCATACGTCAATGTTCACTGCAGCATTATTCACAATAATGAGTAGAAAAAACCGTGTCCATCAACAGATGAACACATAAGCGTAATGTGGTGTATCCATACAAAGGGATTACCCGGCCATGAAGAGAAATGGCGTTCTCCTATATGCTGCAACGTGGATGAACCTTGAAAACTGTATGCTGAGCTGAAATAAGTAACTCAAACATGAAAGGACAAATATTATATGATCCCACTTATAGAAAATACCTAGAATAGGCAAATGTATAGAAATAAAAGTTTCCTGGTGGTGACCAGGGGTGGTGGGAGGGGAAAGGGAGGAGCCATTCCTTAAGGAACACTGAGTTTCTGTTCGGTGTGATGAAAACATTTAGGAAAGCATAGTGGTGATGACCACACCCATGGCAAATGGAACTAATGTCACTGAATTGTACACACAATAGAGGTTGAAACGGCAAATGTTTTGTTACATACATTTTACCACAAAAATTATATTAAAAAAAAAAAAGAGATCTACTGGCAACTTTGAAGGTGCACTTTCCAACTCCAAAGTTCTCAGCTGTCACCTGTACAACTAAAACTAGTTTTCTTGTTTGAAGGCAAGGAGGACCTCCCACTCTCTTCCCGTTCTGTGGACCTGGGTGCTCTCTCAGAAGCTCTTCTCTGCAACACTGAAAGCAGTTACCACTATCCTAGGAACTACTTTCAAAAATTTGGGGATCTCTCTCTAGTTTCTTCAATAAAGGCCAAAACTCTATACTACTTAATAATACTTTGTCAACTACATAAAATGGCCAGCAAGTAATAGCCTATAAATTCTCTATAGAGATTTAAATAAAGAATTGTTCAGTACAATATGAGGCACCAATTGACTTTTTTTTTTAAGTACATGTGTCAGTATTTCTCTTTAAAGCATTTATCATTTAAAGTGTCATGCACTGCACAGTGTTTTGCAAATTTCAATAAGGGGCAAAAATGTGAGAACAAGAGTCAAAACAGCATGAAAGATGGATATTACAAATTATGAAAAATGAAAATGTGAAAAATCACAATCTCATCATCTTTAATAACATTCTCAGCCCACCAAAGATTCATTTAATCAATGAGAGACAAGACTAGGGAATCTAGTTATAATACCTGGTAAAAGTCGGGTTGTGTTCAGTCATAGCAACCAGCAGCTTCAGGGCATAAGCTGGTACTGGGTCAGGCTCTGTGAGGATGTGTTCATACCTGAAATGATAAAGGGAATAAAAAGGAATACTCACTTAAACCCTCCTCTAAACAGTAGAAACGATATACCCTGAGGTGCAAATATCTGGGGGGAAAAAAAGAAAGGTTCTGAAATAAACTTGTGAGCTATAGGACCTACACACGTTACTTAAATCCCACGAAGCTTCAAACAGCGTCACTTGTCAAATGGTGATGATGGTACTGACCTGCCTCAGAGGGGACTGTTGAGGGAAGGATTTAATGAGATGAACAATGTAAAACAATTAGTACTGAGCTTGGCATATAGTAAGAGACTGATGAAGGTTAGGCATTTATGTCAGGGGTCCCCAAGACCATCCCCACATTCAGAGATTTACTCAGCATATTGTTGTACTCATGGCTAAGTTTTATTCCACTAACAACGTAAGCATATACAGCTGAATCATAAGGGAAAAGAGACACAGACGGAGTCTAGAGGAATCCATGCTTGCTCTTCCCAACGATCTCTCCCTCCAAAGAGGAGTCACACAGAGTGCACTCTTCCCCTAGTATTGAAAATGGAGCAAGATGTACACAACATTTCCACCTAGGGGAGACCATTAGGCTCAGTGATCAGGGTTTGCACTGGTGGCTGGTCATGTAGGCAACCTGCTATGTAATGTACCAAAATTCCAGACTCCCAGAAGGAAAGCAGGGGTACAGCATAAGCCGTATTGTTTGCACCAACAGTATAGGCACAGTGAACTGGCCTTACCGGTTGGTTAACTGTTGACTTAGGACCCTCTGAAAGCCAAGTTCCCAGATGCCAGTCGAGGGTCAACTCTGCAGGCAGGCATAGCAGTCATAGACCTGTCATGTTAACTCTTTTCTGCACAGCACTCTTACTATTAAATACCTTAAAATCTCAAACTGAAATTATTTCCAGAAACTAAAACTCAAAAGGCCTTTATCGAAAGTTTTCACAACCAATTCAGATGGCTCTCCCATGCTGGGAAGAGGCTGGTCTATATACTGCAACCTGTCTATTTAGGTTTAGTTGTCCAGTATACAGCACCGTGTAGATGCACAATAAAAAAATGTCAAATGCATGAATGAACAAACCAGCCAATCAACCAATTTTACTATTTCTCTTAACTCTCTGGAACTGCCAACAACTAAAAAAGGAAGCAAGTATCTCTAAGAACCCAAAATAGGAGTTTTAAAAAGACATGACATGAAACAGATGCTTTTCAGGGAGAGAACAGGATCCCAGGCTCCTACTCAGAGTCCATTTCTCTCCTTCTTGAAATCATTAGATAACGAGTTTAATTATGTGGCCTCTAGGCCCACAGTCATTAAAAAGAAAGCAAGTGAAGTGAGGAGAGGGACTATTTCAGGAAGGCAACCTGAGAATTACAAGTGAGATTTAAAAGCACAAAAAAAAAAGAAGAAAGCAAACCCAAGCGCTCCAAACTGGGGAGCATGTGATGCAGAATAAGAAATGTGTTCATACTTTAACGGGGACTGAGGGCCTATGACACACCACAATGTTCCAAATGGGGGGAGTGAGTCAAGAAAATGTTAAATTATGTATACTGCTCTGCTTAAGGAAACAGGAAGTACTATAGTTTAGAAGGTTTTCTATAAAATACAGTTAAATTACAGCAATTAAAATTGTCCACACATGATGAAGATAAAAAACAAAATACCAATCATTCATTATAAAATCAAATATTAATTTATTAATAAATATTAAATCAAAGATAGCAGTCGGTTAAAAAATGCAGCACAACTCAGTATGATTAATCTTAGGAATGAAAAGAATCAACATTAGAAAATCCATTAATAAATGTTATCATATAAATAAATTAAAATCAAGCAAACATCTTTATAGGTGACAAAAGGTGTTTGATAAAATTTAACACCTAATTTTATTTTTTTAAAAAAAGGAATGACTCTTTGTGCACTGTAAGAATTCATCTGACATAGAAAGTTCTTATCATTAAGAGACGGGGATCCCCAAACCACCCTTACGTTCAGTGATTAACTAGAAAGACTCACAGAACTCAGAAAAGCTGTTATACTCATGATTACAGCTTATTCAGGGAAAAGAAACAAATTAAAATCAGTTAAGGTAAAAGGTACATGAGCAGAATCCAAGAGGCACCAGGCATAAGCTTCCAGTTGTCCTCTCCCAGTGGAGTCGTACAGATAACACTTAATTCTCCCAGCAACACTGTTTGACATACGTGTGAAGCACTGCCAACCAGGAAAGCTCACCCAAGCCTTGGGGTCCAGGGTTTATACTAGGGGTTAGTCACATACGCACAGAGCACCCATGTGGCTGACCTCAGTTACTCAGTCTCTACCCCTTCCAGAAATGAAGCTAATATGGCATGGCCTTAGGCCCCTACCATAATTAACATTGTTAGCATAAGCTATCTGGCTGGCCCAAGGCCTCCACCATTAATCACATTGTTAGTATAGACTATCTGGTGTGGTTCAAGGTCCCAGGTATGGGAAGACACTATCAGGCAGGATATTCCAGGGACTTAGAGGTTATCTCCCAGTAGGCAGTGTAGGGTTTCAACACCCCAAGTCTGCTGAGTTAACCCTTTATAAGGAAACTGACAGGAATGCCATTAACTCAGAAATAAGAGAAAATGGCCTCTTCCACTGCTCAGCAGTATTTGGAAATAGCAGGCCAGGCTTCTAATGAGTCACTCATATTCCCAGATAACCAGTCCCTTTGTCCCTACTCACAGACAGCAGTAAATCACTAAGGGGAGGGGTTGCAAGCATTTTTTAAAAGTGACCTTCTTACTCACGTGCTTGAGTGCAAAGTCTAAGAGGAAAATACGGACAACTATTTAGAAATATAATAGAAAAAACATTCTCAATAGTACTGGAAAATGAATATTTCAAAGGACGATGAAAAATACATAGAACTACATTTAAAAAGAAAACACTGAAGAAAAGTTACTGAGTGAAATAAAAATGTCTTGAGGTTGTTTGAGGTTATCTAACCTTGAAACAGGAGGAAAGGATGAAGCTTAGATCAGCCCCAGCATGAGAACTTTCCCAAAGATTACTAGGCTTTTCTTCTTTTGGAAAAAGAGGGATAAAATCCATAATGGATAAGTTTAGAATACAGATAGTGCATATATTTTCATTTAATCAAAGATAACTTCGTAATGGTCAGCAAGATCTAGCCAAAAGAAGGTTTTGATTTATTAAGCTTGTCTTAAGAGAGAGAAGGCAGCTGAGCTGATAGTAATTGGATCCCACTCTCCCCTGAATGGGACTTGGCAGAAAATAAGCAAATAGTGAGAAGCAGCAACTCCTGAAGGAGCCTGTGAGGAGAGTGACCAGTGCACAGCTGGCCCACTTTGATGAACAAGGGCTGGAGAGGAATACTCCAGGTGCCCTGAGCCTGGCCACAGCTTGAGACAGCTGTTGGCGTAACAGTACCCTGTCCAGGCGTTGTCTCTGGACCCCACCATTCTACCTCTAGGATCCCCTCTGAAGCAAAGGGCCTTTGCAGCTGGAAGTCAGGCAAGAAAAAGTCATCCATACTAAATTCACACCCATCCCAAGGAGAGAAAACTCCTAAAAGTAACACATTTAGGGGCCCATAGCCAGAAAAGGGGTTCCCCGCCACTACGAGGCAGACACTATCAAGCAAGATATATTACTCTTCATTTCCAACCCTGAAATGAAATGGACTTTTTCCTATTGTGTCAAACAAACAACAGCAAAAAAAAAAACAGTGCCATCGAGTTGATTCTGACTCATAGTAACCCTACAGGACAGAACAGAACTGCCCCACAGGATTTCCAAGGAGTAAACCCCAAACTACCAAATCCAGTGCCCTTGAGTCGATTCCAACTCAACTGCCAACCTTTTGATTAGCAGCCAACGTGTTTCTTAACCACTGCACCAAGTGCCTAGTGTAAACAGTGCTCAATTAGGTAGACTGATGAAAATTGAAACGGCCTATCTTCACAACCCTAGATTACTGTGAGGAGCTATCCTGAGGGGTATATGTGTAGGGGTAGGGTATTGTGTCATGAAGAGGTCCACTCTGTTGGGATTAAACCACAAATTCACATTTCACATCTCAATGTGGTGTAGATTCCAGAATATCCAAGGCATTTTGGGAGGAAATACAATAAGAAACAGTCTGCTATATTAAAAACTAAAGTACGTTACAAAAGCACATTGATTTAGTAAGTGTAGGGTGGGCTCAAGAATAAATCAAAAGGAAAGAAAGGTGGCATTTGACATTAGAAGGGAGTTATCTTGGAAAGAGAGTTAGGCTGAGGAGTCAAGCCTTTCCTTACGAAAATATATTCTTAATAAATTAAAATATTTTACCTCATTAAAATACTGAAATGAATAAATGTTTCCATCATCTTGGGTGATAAGGCAGACTGAGCATGACACCAAATTAGAAAAATATAGCTTCAAAATTTTTAAAAGAATATTTCTCAATGGCAATACCATGATAAGTCAAATGAGGGACAAATTACTTGCACAATGTTGGTAAAAACAAAAAGTAATATTCTTAAAGTATAAAGAGCTCCTGGAAGCCACTATATATCCCAGTGCCGTCGAGTCGATTCCACTATATATATAGTGCCTGAAAAAATGGGCAAAATCCACCTACGGAGAATATAAATGGCCAAGAACACAGGTGGAAATGGTCAACTCCATAAGAGCTGAGGGAATACAAGTTAAAGCTAAGAAGGGTACAATAAAATGCAAAAAAACAGTAGGTTAACTACCCCTTTCTTGTAGAACAAAAAAACCAAACCCATTGCTATCGAGTCAATTCCAACTCATAGCAACCCTATATGACAGAGTAGAACTGCCCCATAGGGTTTCCGATCAGTGGCTGTTAGATTTGAACTGTGGACATTTTGGTTAGCAGCTGAGCTCTTAACCACTGCGCCACCAGGGCTCCCCCTTTCTTACAGCAGTCAGTAAAATCCTTTTTCATAAAGGAAAGCTGGTAGTGTAAGCTGTCTTCTTTGAAAAAACAATTGGTAAAATGTATCAAATGCCTTTAAAATTTTTGACATAGTGATTCCACCCCTAGAGATTCAACAAAACAAAGTCGTGCCCAAAGATAACAGCTATAAAAATAGT
The DNA here is from genome assembly GCF_024166365.1 of Elephas maximus indicus. Taxonomy (NCBI): domain Eukaryota; kingdom Metazoa; phylum Chordata; class Mammalia; order Proboscidea; family Elephantidae; genus Elephas; species Elephas maximus. The sequence goes on from NC_064838.1 coordinate 46,153,379, forward strand.
CTTTCCAGCCTTATATATAATAGTGAAATACCGCAAAAACCCCAGATGTCCTGTAATAACCAGAGATTGTTTAAATAATTTATAGTACATCTATAAATATAGATAACAAGACAGTCAATACAAGAGTACAATATAAATATATTCACAGTATGAGGTCTGGGAGTAAGAGGAGGAAACAGGTTCCAAGCAGGAAATTTCAGAAAGTACTAAGGAAATCTCTCCAGGAATGGGGAAACAATACGAAGGAGCAAGAAGATATTAACATAAAATAGTAGGCAAGAGGCAAAACACCAAGAATCTTGAAAGGCTGGGTAAGTACTGTTAATGTTATTTTCTACAACCTACAGATCTAAAGGTTTCAGAGCAAGGGAATGATATAAGGAAGCCAGCTGCTAGCCAAAAGTTTGGCAGTTTGAATTCACTAGCCACTCCTTGAAAACCCTATGGGGCAGTTCTATTCCGTCCTACAGGGTCACTGTGAGTTGGAATCGACTCGAGGGCAATGGGTTTTTATACCTAAGACAGTTCAATAGCTCTACGGTATGTTGCCACAAATGGAATGCATTCACAAATTCAAATTTCAAAAAGGAAATACGATTTCCAAATTGTAAGGAAAAGCTTCCTTTCTTAGATTCTAAAAAGTCTTAATAACTTAGGACACCATGATGGCCCTGATGATTTTAAAGGTCACGGGAGAGTTATAAATAGAAAAGCAGCACTCATTTTCCCCAGGAAAGAAGCGCCAAGTGTCACATCATCAGAAAGATATCGCAAGCACATTCACATTGAGATGATCTTTTTGAAATATAAAATGCAAAGCCAAAAGAAAAATGGAAACTCAAATATACTTCGGCCAAGTGGCTTCCAATCTACCAAAGGCAAATCACTTAGTACATCCTTCCCGCCACACATGACTTCACTTCAAGCCTGCCCACGTGACCCTATCGAAAACAGCCCCTCCTTCAGCCCTCTTCCCATCAATCTCTATTCTCTTACCCTTTTTTATGTTTTATTTTTCTTCACAATACTTAGGTTAACTGAAGTTATCTCATATATTTACCCTTTTGTTTATGACTTTGTCTCACCCACTGGATACAAGCTCTCTAGGGGGCAGGGGCTCAGTCTTTCCGCCACTGTATACCCAGCATCCGGCATGGAGAAGTCGCTCAATATATATTTACTGAATTAAGAAAAGGGAGGAGGGGAGACAGGGAAAAAAAAGGACAAAAGGGTCTGAAACTATATATGCACACTTAACAATGTAGGACAAATTAGATTATTTACATTTGTATGAATATTAAAATTATCTCTTCCCCGAGAATACTAAAGGTATGTTTCCTAAGTGAAAAGTCTGGTCCTACTTACAGTAAAATACTGAAGAAAGATGCCCTCGCCTTATTTAACAAGTCTCAGAAAAAAAAATGTTCAAATCATCAGCAGAAGATTAGTACTAAGATTTCATTGATAACGACTTTGATATTATATTTCCGAGGTGCCGATTTTAATTAATAAGATCAATTTAAGGTTTAAGTTCCATTAAATATTGCCTCTTCTCTTCTGTATGAACCTTTAAAATTAAATCTTTTCTTTCAGCTGAATAAAAATCATGGTTCATAATTTTCTGCATATATGTGGTACCCTTCTTCCCGGAAAAGAGAAAAGCGTTTTCTTATTAATCATACAGATAAGTCAGTTATGTTGTTGGCATTCTGTCATGAGGAAAGAAAGAGGAAAAAATGAAGGAAAGAAAGGGGAAGGAGGGAAGAAGGGCACACACACCAAGTTAATGGCAAAGCCCAGGTTTGGATCCAAATATATTCTAGACACAAGACACAGACTACCAATGGCCAATATCACCAACTTAAATAAGCAGAGAGTTTTCTCAGGCTGGTGGCAGAGAAGGAAAGCAGAAGATTTGCAGCTTTTAATGGAGATCTGACAAACTGTTGTTGACTTGAAGATAGAGAGGGCCACATGAGAAGAAATGTGGGCAACCTTAAGGAACACAGAAACAAGAGACTTGAGTCCTATGACTAGAAGGAATTCAACTCTGCCAACAACATGAATGAGCTTAGAAGTTGACTTCAGCCCAGAGTCTCTACATGAAGGCTCAGCCCAACAAACACCTTGATTTCAGCCACGTGAGACCCGATGTACCAGACTAAAGCTCAGGGTTTCCCAACGTTCTGTGACCCAAGGGCACAGCTTCAGACTGCCATACCAGACTTCTGACCCACAGAACTAAGAGCTAATAAATGAGTGCTATTTTAAGCCACCAAGTTTGTGCTGAGTTGTTAAGCTGCAATAGAAAACTACACATCTACAGTTTAATTTTCTTATATTAGTTAATTTTTATAATTCAAAATTATATAAAAGTTTTGATGCTTAGCATGCTTCCCTTGTTTCTGATCTTAATGGAAGTGCCTTTAATTAAGCATTATGTCTACAATTGCGATCAAAGGAGTGCCAGAGTTCTGGGAGACGTTAACAGGCAGACCATGGAAAAGGTGGTCCGAAGGGCACAGAACATCCGGAAACAGGAGCTTTACAAAGTCAAATGGCTGAATCGCAAAATTCAAAAGCAGAAGAATAACTAAGGCTTAATAAATAATTGGCAGAAAGTTCCATCAAGCCAGAGGCTGTGCCTATCTTGGTCACTGTATTCCTATAAAATGAACGCCAGTGAAATGAGATATATTCAATTAGCACCGCATGATTAAATGAGCAGAGAGAAAGCATCCTCTCCCAACTTATCTCATTTAACCCTTAAATGCAGACTTTCTACTGGAAACAGGCTGACCTATTTACTGCCCGCGTACTCTGCCTCTTCCTCCACTCTGCACACCCCACTCTAGCCTGGGATGCCCACTCCCTTTCCGCCTACCCAATCATGCCCAGGTTTCAAAGTCTAACTCAAGACCCAGCTCTCTACAAATGCTATTATAATCCCCTGTATGTAACAGGCAAACAAACACTTATAACTAAAGGTCATCTCTATAGAAAGTAAAGCACACACACTGAGAGGAGATAACAGTTAACTCATTAATTTATAAAATAAGTAATTCAGTTACGATATTTATAATAGACATTTATTCTTACAACAGATTGTTCGTATTACACAGTAGGTTTTGGTAAGCACCAGGAATTGAGTTGGTCCCTGACTCATGGCAACCCCACACACAACAGGATCAGATCACTGTGATCCACAGAGTTGGCACTGGCAGATTTTCAAAAGCAGATTGCCAGGGTTTCCTTCTTTGTCTTAGTCTGGAAACTCTGGTGAAACCTGTTCAGCATCAAAGCAAGATACAAGCCTCTCTACTAATAGATGAATGGTGGCTAAGCTTGAGACACATTGGCCAGGAACCTAACCTGGGTCTCCTGCATGTTGTTGTTGTTGTTAGGTGCCATCGAGCTAGTTCTGACTCATAGCGACCCTATGCACAACAGAAAAATATACTACTGCCCAGTCCTGCACCATCCTTGCAGTCGTTGCTACGCTTCAGCCCACTGTTGCAGCCACTGTGCGAATACATCTTGTCGAGGGTCTTCCTCTTTTTTGCTGATCATCTGCCTTACCAAGCATGATGTTCTCTCTCCAGGGACTGGTCCCTCCCTGATAACGTCCTAATTATGTGAGAAAAAGTCTCACCATCCTCGCTTCTAAGAAGCATTCTGGCTGTACTTTTTTCATGACAGGTTTGTTTGTTCTCCTGGCAGTCTACTGTATATTCAGTATTCTTTGCCAACACCATAACTCAAATGCATCAATCGTTCTCCAGTCTTCCTTATTCCTTGTCCAGTTTTCACATGCATATGACGCGATCGAAAATACCACGGCTTGGGTCAGGTGCACCTTGGTACTCAAAGTGACACCTTTGCTTCTTAACAGCTTAGAGGTCTTTTGCAGCAGATTTGCCTAATACAGCAGTTGATTTCTTGACTACTGCTTCCATTGACACTGACAGTGGATCCAAGTAAAATGAAATTCTTGACATCAATATTTTTCCCATTTATCATAATGGTGCTTATGGGTCCAGTAACGAAGATTTGTTTCCTTTATGTTGGCGTGAAACCCATACTGATGGCTGCAGTCTTTGATCTTCTTCAGTAAGTGCTTCAAGTCCTCTTCACTTTCAGCAAGCAAGGCTGTGTCATCTGCATACTGCAGGTAGTTAATCGGTCTTCCTCCAATGCCTCGTTCTTGTCACATAAGCCAGCTTGTTGGATTATCTGCTCAACATACAGATTGAAAAAGTATGGTGAAAGGATACAACTCTGTCATGCACCTTTCCTGATTTAAAACCACTCAGTATCCCCTTGTTCTGTTCCAACAACTGCATCTTGGTCTATGTACAGGTTCCTTACTAGAAAAATTAAGTGTTCTGGAATTCCCATTTTTCCCAACGTCATCCTTAATTTGTATGATCCACACAGTTGAACGCCTTTGCATAGTCAATAACATACAGGTAAACATTTTTCTGGTATTCTCTGCTTTCAGCCAGGATCCATCTGAGAACAGGCATGATATCCCTGGTTCCAAGTCTTCTTCTGAATCTGGCTTGAATTTCTGGCAGTTCTCTGTCCATGAATTGTTGCAACCACTTCTGAATTATCTTCAGCAAAATTTTACTTACATGTGATATTGTTTGATAATTTCTGCATTCCATTGGATCACCTTACTTAGAAATGGGCACAAATATAGATCTCTTGGCCAGGTAGATGTCTTCGCAATTTCTTGGCATAGGCAAGTGAGTGCTTCCAGCACGGCATCCATTTGTTGAGACATCTCAATTGGTATGCCATCAATTCCTTTTTTGCCAATGCCTTCAGTGCAGCTTGGACTTCTTCCTTCAATATCATCAGTTCTTGATCATATGCTACCTCCTGAAATGGCTGAACATCAACCAATTCTTCTTGGTACAGCGACTCTGTGTATTTCTTCCATCTTCTTTTGATGCTTCCTGCATCGTTCAATATTTTGTCCATAAAATCCTTCACTATTGCAACTAGAGGTTTGAATTTCTCCTTCGGTTCCTTCAGTATGCGAAACACCGAGTATGTTCTTCTCTTTTGGTTTTCTAACTCCAGGTCTTTGCACATTTCGTTACAATATTTTATCTTGTCTTCTCCAGCTGCCCTTTGAAATTTTCTATTCAGCTCTTTTACTTCATTTCCTCCATTAGCTTTAGCTACTCAACATTCAAGAGCAAGTTTCAGAGTCTCTTCTGACATCCATTTTGGTCTTTTCTTTCTTTCCTGTCTTTTTAGTGGCCTTTTGTTTTCTTCATGTATGATGTCCTTGATGTCATTCCACAACTCAGCTGGTCTTTGATCATTAGTGTTTAATACATCAAATCTATTCTTGAGATGGTCTCTAAATTCAGGTGGGATACACTCGAGGTCATATTTTGGCACTCGTGGACTTGCTTTAATTTTCCTCAGCTTCAACGTGAACTTGCATAGGGCAATTGATGGTCTGTTCCACAGTCAACCGCTGGCATCGTTCTGACTGACGATATTGAGCTTCTCCATCTCTCTTTCCACAGATGTAGATGATTTGATTCCTGTGTATTCTATCTAATAAGGTCTACATGTATGATCTCCATTTGCATTGTTGAAAAAGGTTATTTCCAACAAATAAGTCACTGGTCTTGCAAAATTCTATTATGCGATCTCCAGCGTCGTTTCTATCACCAAGGCCATATTTTCCAACTACTGATCCTTATTCATTTCCAACTTTTGTGTTCCAATCACCAGTAATTATCAATGCATCCTTGATTACATGTTTGATCAATTTCAGACTACAAAAGTTGGTGAAAATCTTCAATTTCTTCATCTCTGACATTAGCAGTTGGTACATATATCTGAATGGTAGTCGTATTAACTGGTCTTCCTTGTAGGCATATAGATATTATCCTATCACTGACAGTGTTGTACTTTAGATCTTGAAGTGTTCTTTTTCATGATGAACGTGACGCCATTCCTCTCCAATTTATCATTCCTGGCATAGCAGACCACACGACTGTCTGATTCTAAATGGCCAATACCAATCCGTTTCAGCTAATCCCTAGGATATTAATCCGTACGTGTTCCATTTCATTTTTTTCTTATTAACTTTTATTGAGCTTCAAGTGAACGTTTACAAATCAAGTCAGTCTGTCACATATAAGTTTGCATACATTTTACTCCGTACTCCCACTTGCTCTCCCCCTAATGAGTCAGCCCTTCCAGTCTCTCCTTTTGTGACAATTTTGCCAGCTTCCCACTCTCTCTATCCTCTCATCCCCCCTCCAGACAGGAGATGCCAACACAATCTCAAGTGTCCACCTGATATAATTAGCTCACTCTTCATCAGCATCTCTCTCCCACCCACTGTCCAGTCCCTTTCATGTCTGATGAGTTGTCTTCGGGGATGGTTCCTGTCCTGTGCCAACAGAAGGTCTGGGGACCATGGCCGCCGGGATTCCTCCAGTCTCAGTCAGACCATTAAGTATGGTCTTTTTATGAGAATTTGGGGTCTGCATCCCACTGATCTCCTGCTCCCTCAGGCGTTCTCTGTTGTGCTCCCTGTCAGGGCAGTCATCGATTGTGGTCGGGCACCAACTAGTTCTTCTGGTCTCAGGATGATGTAGGTCTTTGGTTCATGTGGCCCTTTCTGTCTCTTGGGCTCTTAGTTATCGTGTGACCATAGTGTTCTTCATTCTCCTTTGCTCCAGGTGGGTTGAGACCAATTGATGCATCTTACATGGCCGCTTGTTAGCGTTTAAGACCCCAGATGCCACATTTCAAAGTGGGATGCAGAATGTTTTCATAATAGAATTATTTTGCCAATTGACTTAGAAGTCCCCTTAAACCATGGTCCCCAAATCCCCGCCCTTGCTCCGCTAACCTTTGAAGCATTCATTTTATCCCGGAAACTTCTTTGCTTTTGGTCCAGTCCAATTGAGCTGACCTTGCATGCATTGAGTGTTGTCCTTCCCTTCACCTAAAGCAGTTCTTATCTACTAATTAATCAATAAAAAACCCTCTCCCTCCCTCCCTCCCTCCCCACCTCATAACCACAAAAGTATCTGTTCTTCTCAGTTTATACTATTTCTCAAGATCTTATAATACTGGTCGTATACAATATTTGTCCTTTTGCCTCTGACTCATTTCGCTCAGCATAATGCCTTCCAGGTTCCTCCATGTTATGAAATGTTTCACAGATTCGTCACTGTTCTTTATCGATGCGTAGTATTCCATTGTGTGAATATACCACAATTTATTTACCCATTCATCCGTTGATGGACACCTTGGTTGCTTCCAGCTTTTTGCTATTGTAAACAGAGCTGCAATAAACATGGGTGTGCATATATCTGTTTGTGTGAAGGCTCTTGTTTCTCTAGGGTATATTCCGAGGAGTGGGATTTCTGGGTTGTATGGTAGTTCTATTTCTAACTGTTTAAGATAATGCCACATAGATTTCCAAAGTGGTTGTACCATTTTACATTCCCACCAGCAGTGTATAAGAGTTCCAATCTCTCCGCAGCCTCTCCAACATTTATTATTTTGTGTTTTTTGGATTAATGCCAGCCTTGCTGGTGTGAGATGGAATCTCATCGTAGTTTTAATTTGCATTTCTCTAATGGCTAATGATCGAGAGCATTTTCTCATGTATCTGTTGGCCGCCTGAATATCTTCTTTAGTGAAATGTGTGTTCATATCCTTCGCCCACTTCTTGATTGGGTTGTTTGTCTTTTTGTGGTTGAGTTTTGACAGAATCATGTAGATTTTAGAGATCAAGCACTGGTCGGAGATGTCATAGCCGAAAATTCTTTCCCAGGCTGTAGGTGGTCTTTTTACTCTTTTGGTGAAGTCTTTAGATGAGCATAGGTGTTTGATTTTTGGACCTCCCAGTTATCGGGTTTCTCTTCGTCATTTTTTGTAATGTTTTGTATTCTGTTTATACCTTGTATTAGGGCTCCTAGGGTTGTCCCTATTTTTTCTTCCATGATCTTTATCGTTTTAGTCTTTATGTTTAGGTCTTTGATCCACTTGGAGTTCGTTTTTGTGCATGGTGTGAGGTATGGGTCCTGTTTCATTTTTTTGCAAATGGATATCCAGTTATGCCAGCACCATTTGTTAAAAAGACTATCTTTTCCCCAATTAACTGGCACTGGTCCTTTGTCAAATATCAGCTGCTCATACGTGGATGGATTTATATCTGGGTTCTCCATTCTGTTCCATTGGTCTATGTGCCTGTTGTTGTACCAGTACCAGGCTGTTTTGACTACTGTGGCTGTATAATAGGTTCTTAAATCAGGTAGAGTGAGGCCTCCCACTTTCTTCTTCGTTTTCAGTAATGCTTTGCTTATCCGAGGCTTCTTTCCCTTCCATATGAATTTGGTGATTTGTTTCTCTATCACCTTAAAAAATGACATTGGAATTTGGATCGGAAGTGCATTATATGTACAGATGGCTTTTGGTAGAATACACATTTTTACTATGTTAAGTCTTCTATCCATGAGCAAGGTATGCTTTTCCACTTGAGTATGTCCTTTTGAATTTCTTGTAGTAGAGCTTTGTAGTTTTCTTTGTATAGGTCTTTTACATCCTTGGTAAGATTTATTCCTAAGTATTTTATCTTCTTGGGGGTTACTGTGAATGGTATTGATTTGGTTATTTCCTCTTCGGTGTTCTTTTTGTTGATGTAGAGGAATCCAAGTGATTTTTGTATGTTTATTTTATAACCTGAGACTCTGCCAAACTCTTCTATTAGTTTCGGTAGTTTTCTGGAGGATTGCTTAGGGTTTTCTGTGTATAAGATCATGTCATCTGCAAATAGAGATAATTTTACTTCCTCCTTGCCAATCCGGATGCCTTTTATTTCTTTGTCTAGCCTAATTGCCCTGGCTAGGACTTCCAACACGATGTTGAATAAGAGCGGTGATAAAGGGCATCCTTGCCTGGTTCCCGTTCTCAAGGGAAATGCTTTCAGGTTTTCTCCATTTAGAGTGATATTGGCATAGATGCCCTTTATTATGTTGAGGAATTTTCCTTCAACTCCTATTTTGGTGAGAGTTTTTATCATAAATGGGTGTTGGACTTTGTCAAATGCCTTTTCTGCATCAATTGATAAGATCACGTGGTTTTTGTCTTTTGTTTTATTTATGTGATGGATTACATTAATGGTTTTTCTGATTTTAAACCAGCCTTGCATACCTGGTATAAATCCCACTTGATCGTGGTGAATTATTTTTTTGATGTGTTGTTGAATTCTATTGGCTAGAATTTTGTTGAGGATTTTTGCATCTATGTTCATGAGGGATATAGGTCTATAATTTTCTTTTTTTGTAATGTCTTTGCCTGGTTTTGGTATCAGGGAGATGGTGGCTTCATAGAATGAGTTGGGTAGTATTCCGTCATTTTCTATGCTTTGAAATACCTTCAGTAGTAGTGGTGTTAACTCTTCTCTGAAAGTTTGGTAGAACTCTGCAGTGAAGCCGTCCGGGCCAGGGCTTTTTTTTTGTTGGGAGTTTTTTGATTACCGTTTCAATCTCTTTTTTTGTTACGGGTCTACTTAGTTGTTCTACTTCTGAATGTGTTAGTTTAGGTAGGTAGTATTTTTCCAGGAATTCATCCATTTCTTCTAGGTTTGCAAATTTGTTAGAGTACAATTTTTCATAATAATCTGATATGATTCTTTTAATTTCATTTGGTTCTGTTGTGATGTGGTCCTTCTCGTTTCTTATTCGGGTTATTTGTTTCCTTTCCAGTATTTCTTTAGTCAGTCTAGCCAATGGTTTATCGATTTTGTTAATTTTTTCAAAGAACCAGCTTTTGGCTTTGTTAATTCTTTCGATTGTTTTTCTGTTCTCTAATTCATTTAGTTCAGCTCTAATTTTTATGATTTGTTTTCTTCTGGTGCCTGATGGATTCTTTTGTGGCTCACTTTCTATTTGTTCAAGTTGTAGGGACAGTTCTCTGATTTTGGCTCTTTCTTCTTTTTGTATGTGTGCATTTATCGATATAAATTGGCCTCTGAGCACTGCTTTCGCTGTGTCCTAGAGGTTTTGATAGGAAGTATTTTCATTCTCGTTGCATTCTATGAATTTCCTTATTCCCTCCTTAATGTCTTCTATAACCCAGTCTTTTTCAGGAGGGTATTGTTCAGTTTCCAACTATTTGATTTCTTTTCCCTAATTTTTCTGTTATTGATTTCCACTTTTATGGCCTTGTGGTCTGAGAACATGCTTTGTAATATTTCGATGTTTTGGATTCTGCAAAGGTTTGTTTTATGACCTAATATGTGGTTTATTCTAAAGAATGTTCCATGTGCACAAGGAAAAAAAAAAATACTTTGCTGCTGTTGGGTGGAGTGTTCTGTATAAGTCTTTGAGGTAAATTTGGTTGACTGTAGCAATTAGGTCTTCCGTGTCTCTATTGAGCTTCTTACTGGAAGTCCTGTCCTTCTCCGAAAGTGGTGTGTTGAAGTCTCCTACTATAATTGTGGAGGTGTCTATCTCACTTTTCAATTCTGTTAAAATTTGATTTATGTATCTAGCAGCCCTGTCATTGGGTGCATAAATATTTAATATGGTTATGTCTTCCTGATCAATTGTCCCTTTTATCATTACGTAGCATCCTTCTTTATCCTTTGTGGTGGATTTAAGTCTAAAGTCTATTTTGTCAGAAATTAATATTGCTACTCCTCTTCTTTTTTGCTTATTGTTTGCTTGATATATTTTTTTCCATCCTTTGAGTTTTAGTTTGTTTGTGTCTCTAAGTCTAAGGTGTGTCTCTTGTAGGCAGCATATAGACGGATCGTGTTTCTTTATCCAGTCCGAGACTCTCTGTCTCTTTATTGGTGCATTTAGTCCATTTACATTCAGCGTAATTATAGATAAATAAGTGTTTAGTGTTGTCATTTTGATGCCTTTTTATGTGTGTTGTTGACAATTTCACTTTTCCACATACTTTTTTGTGCTGAGACGTTTTTCTTAGTAAATTGTGAGATCCTCATTTTCGTACTGTTTGACTTTATGTTTGTTGAGTCGTTACGTTTTTCTTGGCTTTTATCTTGAGTTATGGAGTTGTTATACCTCTTTGTGGTTACCTTATTATTTACCCCTATTTTTCTAAGTAAAAACCTAACTTCTTATGTTCTATATTGCCTTGTATCACTCTCCATATGGCAGTTCTTTGCCTCCTGTATTTAGTCCCTCTTTTTGATTATTGTGATCTTTTACATATTGACTGGCATGATTCTCTGTTATGAGTATTTTTTTTTAATTAATCTTAATTTGTTTTTGTGATTTCCCTATTTGAGTTGATATCAGGACGTTCTGTTTTGTGACCTTGTGTTGTGCTGGTATCTGATATTATTGGTTTTCTGACCAAACAATATCCTTTAGTATTTCTTGTAGCTTTGGTTTGGTTTTTGCAAATTCTCTAAACTTGTGTTTATCTGTAAATATCTTAATTTCGCCTTCACATTTCAGAGAGAGTTTTGCTGGATATATGATCCTTGGCTGGCAGTTTTTCTCCTTCAGTGCTCTGTATACATCGTCCCATTCCCTTCTTGCCTGCATGGTTTCTGCTGAGTAGTCTGAACTTATTCTTATTGATTCTCTCTTGAAGGAAACCTTTCTTTTCTCCCTGGCTGCTTTTAAAATTTTCTGTTTATCTTTGGTTTTGGCAAGTTTGATGATAATATGTCTTGGTGTTTTTCTTTTTGGATCAATCTTAAATGGGGTTTGATGAGCATCTTGGATAGATATCCTTTCGTCTTTCATGATGTCAGGGAAGTTTTCTGTCAGGAGTTCTTCAACTATTTTCTCTGTGTTTTCTGTCCTCCCTCCCTGTTCTGGGACTCCAATCACATGCAAGTTATCCTTCTTGATAGAGTCCCACATGATTCTTAGGGTTTCTTCATTTTTTTTTTAATTCTTTTATCTGATTTTTTTTTTCAGGTATGTTGCTGTTGATTCCCTGGTCCTCCAGATGTCCCAGTGTGCATTCTAATTGCTCGAGTCTGCTCCTCTGACTTCCTAGTGCGTTGTCTAATTCTGTAATTTTATTGTTAATCTTTTGGATTTCTACATGCTGTCTCTCTATGGATTCTTGCAACTTATTAATTTTTCCACTACGTTCTTGAATAATCTTTTTGAGTTCTTCAACAGTTTTATCAGTGTGTTCCTTGGCTTTTTCTGCAGTTTGCCTTATTTCGTTTCTGATGTCTTGAAGCATTCTGTAAATTAGTTTTTTATATTCTGTATCTGATAATTCCAGGATTGTATCTTCATTTGGGAAAGATTTTGATTCTTTTGTTTGGGGGGTTGTAGAAGCTGTCATGGTCTGCTTCTTTATGTGGTTTGATATGGACTGCTGTCTCCGAGCCGTCACTGGGAAACTAGTTTTTCCAGAAAATCCGCTAAAAAAAAATGCAGTCAGATCCCTATCAGAATTGCCTTTGGATTATAACCGCCACCTTGTTCCCTGTAAGGATGAAAGTCTGAGATTTGGATCACATATGCTTGGCTGTAGCTGGTTCTGTGTTTTTAGTCCAATTAGGGGTGGATTTTTGGTCCCTGGGTTTTTTTTGTTGTTGTTGTTCCTTCTCTCAGGCCGAAAGAGTGGGTTAGGAAAAGATCAAAAGAAAAAAAAAGGGGGGGGGAAGCAACGCCGCCACAGAGCCGGAGCCCTTCTCCCTCTGGCTCAGGCAATTCCAATGTTAATGAAGCCGCCTGGGGAGGGTGCGGGAGGGATCAGAGAGACAGGAGAGTAGCACCTCAGAATATAGCCAGAGTTGCTTGTCTTGCTTGGAATGACTATTATATCTGAGATTCACGCGGGGCGTGTCGCCTATGTGTGCTGGCAGTGTGGAGATTGCCCCCGGGGGTCTGGCCCGCTGAAGTCACGGTCAGATCCTCCGCTGCCAGTCCAAATCCTAGTGTCAAGGTTCCCCTGCTGGGACGCTTTACTCCTGGCTCCAAAATCAGTAGCTGCCTCCCGGGGACTTCTCCTCCCATCAGCCACGTCACCGCGCCGCCCCCGCGAACCGGCTGGGCCCTCTCCCGGGGTTAGTTCAGGGGAGTGGAGCAGCTCTCCATGCTTGTGCCGTGACAGCACCCAGTCAAATGCCCGGCGGCACGACTCCCCGGCTGGGACGCTGCTCTCCCAGCTCCAAGACCAGTCACTGCCTCCCGGGGACTTCTCCCACCAGCTGCGCCGCCACGCCACCCACACAAACTGGATGGGCCCCCTCCCGGGGTGAGTTCAGGGGGGTAGGGCTGGGCCCCTTGTTTGCGCCGTCCGCCCCCCTGGGCTCTGCCCTAGATCGGGCGCCAAAGGTTACCTGACTGGGACGCTGGCTCCAGGCTCCGAAAACAATCGCTGCTTCCCCGTATTTGTTCGTTTTCCGTCTCTAAATCTGTGTTTGTTGTTCAGGGTTCGTAGATTGTTATGTACGTGATCGATTCACTTGTTTTTCTGAGTCTTTGTTGCAAGAGGGATCCGAGGTAGTGTCTACCTAGTCCGCCATCTTGGCCCCGCCTGCCCATTTCATTTTTGATAACTTCCAATTTTCATCGGCCCATATTTTCAGAAGTAGAACACCAGGTCCTTCTTCCTAGTCTGTCTTAATCTAAAAGCTCAACTGGAACCTGTCCACCATGGGTTGAAATACCAGAGGCATAGCTTCCAGCATCACAGCAACACGCAAGCCACCACAGTAAAACAAGTTGACAGATGAGTGGTGGTCTTCTGCATGGAGGGCAAGAATTCTACCAGTGAACCACCACTGCCCTCTATGGTACTTAATAAGAGCACACTATTTTCCTCCCTGAAAATTTTGCCAGTGCTACTAGAAAAGACATCCACTCTTTCTCTGAGATCATCTCCCAGAAGCCATTTAAACAGCCAATGGAAAGAGCTTGTCTGAGAACAAAGCCACTTATCTGCAGGTAGACTAGAGACATGAGGAAAAAGACACACTTATGGAGTACTGCTGACATAATTTAGACCCCTGAACCCAGCTATATTGGATGCCAGCACAAGTTTTTGACTTCTCAGTTATATGAACAAATAAATGTTGAAAGTTAACTTGCACTGGGAGCTACTGTTTCCAAATAAAATAGTTTTGACTAATACGACACCTTCATGTGAAAACTGGGAGCCTAATATGCATGCCTGAAAAGACTGTCACCTTAGCTTTGTCTAAAGTATGACATTAGGTCAAAGTATTAAAACACAAACAAAATTAAAAATATCACATCAACATGCTTATTTGCTAAACTGAAATGGATGCCATTTAGCTCCTATAAACTCTAGAAAATTTACAATTCATAAGCCATTATATTTACATCTTCATGAAAAACAAATTTTCCATTATCAACATTTCTAAACTTCTTATAATTACCAAGAACAATCATCAAGGCCAAACTCCTGGTCAAGGTTTCTAGTTTCACAGAGTAAAAGAAACTGAATGAACACACTGCTTACATTTCTATAAATGCTTAGATAACATTTATTAAGTTCTTACTATATATGCCAGGTATCCGCCAGGCGCTCCTTGGAAACTCTTTGACAGCACTGGGTTTTTTTGGGTATATATGCCAGGTAGCCACAATAAGCATTATTTAATGGTCATGTCAATGAAGTATGTACTATTATAATCTTTATTTTGAAGATTAATAGGAGAGATTAAAGTAACATACCTAATAATCGTAGTAGTAGTGAATATTTCTATGCCCCAGACACTGTACTGTTTTACAAGAAGCACCTTATTTAATCTTTATAGCTGTCTTCTGAGGTACATACTGTTATCCCCATCCTATAGATGAGGAAACTGAGGCTTACAGCCTGAGATGCAACAACAACTGGCACTTCCCACAGGAATCCGTCAGTGAAAATATCCACATATCATATCCCAATAAACTCCACGCCATTATCCTAAGTGCACTTCTGTTCTGTTTAATAAAAACCTGAACTCATCTACATTGTGTATGTTCTTGAATTGCTGTGTGGCTGACATCTGTATTTTCTTCTTTAATTCCTCATCTCTGGAAAGGGTAAAGGCACACATTAAAGGAAATGTATTCCATTTATTCCAGCTTAAAAGAAAAAACTACAACAAAAAAAGACAGCAACACTGAATACAAAGCAAACACTTTTCATTTTACAAACTGTTCCAGAATTGGGCAGGCATCAAACATGAAGAAATTTTATCTCAGATCTGCAGAACTGCTGACAAGTTAGTACTAAACTGTGAAGTACTGGTAGAATAAATCCTGTACCTCTTATAAGGGGTCATGTCTCAGGACTTGGAAAAATGCTTCTATACAAGTTTTCAGATAGTAGAGAGGCAAAGGATATCTTTTTTTTTTAATCACTTTTTGCGCAAAGAACTATTTTAGGCACTTTCTTGTCAAAATGCATGAGATTATTTACAAGCAGTTTTAGTATCATAAAGTGGCACTGAAGGCATTAATTAATCCCATGAGAGAAGACTCTGATCTTTCACTTACACAGGCAAGTATAAACCACATATCCAAATACACCCACATATACACATACAAGAAAATATATTTACTGCTAGTATATTACTGAGAAAGGGCCACAAGGTTTTACTTTTTTTTTTTTCACATAAATAATCACTTTCTTATTTTGGGTGTCAAAAGTATTCTTATTGTATATATCCTTTATCAGGGTCTCCCTGAAACCAACTTCTGAAGAGCAAGAAGAAAACAAAAAAGCAAACAAGAGACTGACCCTTAAAAACCAATGTCTTTCATTTTTTTTTTTGATAAATCAAGCCACTGGGGATCAAGCTAAGCTTCCAATCAGTCAAAACAGGTCTCTTCAGTTGGTCGGAGAGCCAGCACACTGGCTGACACACTCATAAAATGTACCTTCCTAAACCCTAGCGGTGTAGTATATTAATCTTCTATATTCTGCCTCTGGTAATTCCAGGAAGGCACTTTCATCTAGAAGATCCCTGGATTCTTCATTCTGAGAGCTTGTTGAGGCAATCATGGTCTGTTTCTTTATGTGACTTGATATTGACTGTTGTTTCCGAGCCATTTATAACTTATCGTATATTTTATGTTTGCTTACTATGTCATAGCTTCTTGCTTTGTTTTGTTTTGATATGCCCAAATGGGTTGCTTGAGTGAGCTAGCTTGATTATTTTTGCCTTTGGAATTCTGACATCCCGTCCCCAGATGGCTAGAGCTGTTATCAGGTATGTCAGTGTAGGAGTCCATTCACTTCTCTTGTATGAATTCAGCTCAGGTGTCCAAGTAGCTGATCATCAAGTGTGTGGTACAGGCTCTGTCCTACAGTCTTAGAGGGGCAGGGGTAATTGGTGTAGGTACCAGTGTATCTGGCTGCAGCAGGGGGTCACAATCTGAACAAGGCAAGGGGCTGAGAATCATCCCCCACGTGTCTCAGAGGAAAGCGTGTCCCTGTTCCCTAGACCGCACAGGTGGGTGGGTTCTGCAGATGGACCGTGGGCTCCCAATGTTTTTGGTTGTAAGGACCAAGAGGTACCAGTTACCTTTGGACCCATCGCAGGTGGCTAGGTGACCTGAATGGAGCTACAAGTCCTTAGGCCCTTGATCTGGGTAGGTAAGGACCCTGTTTAATAGACAAAGCAACGTCAAACATCAAACACCCACCTCTCTGCCGCACAGCTGAAATGGTTGGAGTCTGCCAACAAGGGCCTATTCTCCTGAAATAGGCCCACACAGGTCCATGCAGAGGGGAAAGGTACGCAAAGTCCACAGACCATTTATGCCTGGACAGGAGCTGCTTCTCTCCTGAGCTCCCCCAGTTAGTGGAGCTGGCAAATTATCTTTTCCCTCAATTGCAAATTTATTCATTCTTCAAGGCTGGGAGGATGGCTCTAGACACCCAACAGTGCCTATCTCAGGCCCAGGGAAATGAACAGCCACTGAAGTTGGCTTGGGGGTGGGGGTAAAATATAGGCAAGTACTTAGCTTTTGCCAAGAGCGCCATTCTTCTCTGGTTCTGGAGGCGTGAGTAGGCTGTGTGGCTGGCTGCTTCCCCCTGAGGAAACTGCGGCCGAACGCTAGTTGCAGCCCGCCGCCACCGCTCTGGGAATGGTGACTGAGGGCTCCCCGCGATTCCAGTCCGGTAACTCCTCTCCGCTTCTGAACTGTCTCTTCCTCCTCCTGCCCCTCTGTTCATTGTCTAAGCCTGCCTTTGATGTTCAGGGCTCCTAGCTTGTCATAAACATACTCATTTCACTTGTTTTTTCGGGTCTTTGTTGTAAAGAGGGCTCACCAGAAGCATCTATTCCGCCATCTTGGCTCCACCTCCCTGGTTACCCTGGTGGTGTAGTGGTTAAGTGCTACGGGTGCTAACCAAAAGGTCAGCAGTTCAAATCCACCAGGCGCCCCTTGCAAACTCTATGGGGCACTTCTACTCTGTCCTATAGGACTGCTATGAGTCAGAATTGATTAGACAGCAATGGGTTTGGTTTTTTGGGTTAAACCAACTAGGGTAGGAGTCCTGGTGGGGGTGGTTAATTAAGCACTTGGCTGCTAAACAAAAGGTCAGCAATTTGATCCCACCAGCTGCTCTGCAGGAGAAGGTTGTGGCTGTCTGCTTCTGTAAAGATTATAGCCTTAGAAACCCTATGGGGCAGTTCTATTCTGTCCTATAGGGATGAGTCGGAATCGAGTCGACGACAAGGGGTATGATCTTGTTTGTCTTGGTTTAAACCAACCAGAAGTGGTTGAGTGGTTTATCTTCAACAGTTAAATTTTTTAAATGGTAAACCTACTTTTTTGCAAGGAAGTTCAAACCTGTCAACATTGGCCAATGTTAGAATGTGATTAGATTTGGTTTCTATGGTGTGATAAATGACCTTTTTTTTTTTTTTTTTATGAGAACCAAGATTTTGAGGAGTTGAACAAATAGCGAGGTACACTTGGTGAGGACGCCATGCTTGAAAGCCTGCTGAGCTGACTCAAGGTGCAGCTCAGGCTCCGGAGAGAACCATGATAACACATGCTTTCTAATGTGTGACACCCAAGCCAGCATTTGTTGAATTGTATAAAAAATCTTCTTTAATATACTATATGGCACACACCTTTTTTTTTTACTTAAATTACTTTTATTTGATAAAATTCACAGTGTCCCTTAAACTTTAAGTGACAGGCTTAGAGTCTCACACGCCTGCATTGTGCCTTCTGCAATCAGTCTGATGAATGCTTGCCATGGTAACAATAACACCTTTCCGTTCACAAATATTCATTATCTGTTCTCCTCGTTCCTACCCTACACACACACACACACACACACACACAAATTCCTGTTCATAACTAAACAACTTGCATGCCAAGAATTTGGGGGAGGAAGGATTTCCTTCCATCCCTACTATTTGTGAGTAGAGCCAGGATAAGTCCCAATTTCATATTCCAGCTGTCTTGTAATGTTGACCTTGAACCACAAACCTCAGCCACTGAGCCATGAATACTTTTAAATCTACATGACCTCAATACGCCTCACTCAGAGATACAGCATTTAGATACTGATCTGAATAGATGTTTTTGATGATGGGCTGCGATTCTTCTAGAACCAGTGTAACAGTTATTGCCTCTGTTTCTAGACCTCTTTGTACAGTGAGTCCACAGGCATTTAGGCTTAAATATAAGGACATCAAGGCCCGCAACCCCATCATTGGACCTAGTTTAACAGAAGCATCCTGGACATTGATGCTTCCCACATCAGTAGAGCAGCATAGTACTTACTGGGGAAGTAAGACATCTCTAATGAGAGCCAGAAGATTGCTGTCAGAATCAAGGCTCGCCTCCTTCTTGCCATCCCCAGCCTCCTGGTTCAGGAGGAGAGATGTGGTTTCGGAGAGCAACCGCAAGCTGAAGAGCCTCCACTCCACTTGAAAGAAAGAAATGCCAAGAATGTGACTACGTGGAGGATGGAAAGAAAACAGACTGTGTAACTGATAGAATTCTTGTTGATTGGTCACACTTACCATTTTGGCTTTGAACCAAGGAGACCAAGGGTGGCAGGACATAATCAACAACCTAAAAAAAGGATGTACAAAATTTGGCTCTAATGTTTGCAACATCAAAACTGATATTAATCACTATCTATGCTTTTTCCACTGACAGAATCATTAATGAAAGAAATGGGGGAAAAAATCAATTAACTTTATCCTGGATTTAAACACTCCATAACAACATTTAATAAACCACCAAGCTCATTAAACTCTGAAAAAGTCCTGAAGTTAAAATGACATTATGATTGCCAAAAGAGTAATTCTCAAACTTTTAGAGTTTATGAAACGAACTTTAATGTAAAATGCAAAATCTGGTTGGCATAGGTTGGCATTAAACCATCAAATTAATATGTATAAGCTGATGATCATACTTAAGTTATAAGCTAAACAACAAAGTGTTGGAGGAAAAAAAGAGGCACATAATCCTCACGTTTTATCAAGTACATCAAAGAGCTATGACAAGTTAATCTCGGTTATTTTTAGAAACAGACTCAAAAAATGTAAATGCATTACACAAAACAGACCCATGGTTTCATCAGTTAAAACAGAGCACAATCAAATTGGTCTGAAGCTTACCCCAAAATAACAAAATTTTTCCCCAAAATACTGATTTAAAAAAAAAGGCAAATCCATGCTGAAGTCTAATTTTGAAATGTACTACCTTATTTATCTCTTTTGGAGGAAATAAACAAAATTCCTGTTGTTCACACTGAATTTATTCCTCAACCTCATGATTACTCACTCTACACTGATAAAAGAACAGGAGAAGCTATCACAGTCAAACGCCACCTTGCTGTCCAACCCAACAAAAGATGTCCTGCCCAGGTAAGCATCTACACTCCTGGGTGGCAGCCCATCAGTACTAACTTGTTTTATCTCCATTTTACATAATAAGTTTACACCTAATACAGTGAAGCCCGTGACAGCCATAACTTGGAACAAGCTTGAACTGCCTTCTTTTTCTGGGTTTTTAAGTTTTCTGCCTTCGACAGGGTGCAGCCTTACCACTTTTCTATCTCTTGTTTTTGTGGAAAATATTTGAGCCTTCCTTCCCTGAGAGGCTTCTGCCTTACAAAGGTTTTACTGTATTACATCTAGATATTTGTACAAGGATCCTACGAACCGGGAATGATTCTCCATCACCCTTCTTCCATTAAGATATGACACAACAGCCAAAGCATAGATGTCATGCTCTACACCAAGGTATTCTGAGAAAAACTCTGAACTTCCAGTTTTGGCAAAATCAAACACTATGCAATGGAAAAAATACATCCCACTATTAACACCTATCAACATGATCAACACCTATATTATACCTTTAAAAGCTTGTATTAGGAGAGGGGGGAGATTGAAAATAAATAATCCAACTGTCCAATTCAGGAAGTTTGATAAAACCACAACTGGGCACAGCCAAAAAAGCAAGAATGTCAGATAAAAGATAACTACACAAAAGTATTATTCCTATATACCTAAAACAACCAATCAAATAATTGAAAAAAGATGCCACTTACTACAGCAAAAATTATAAGATACATGTATCACACTCTTTATAGAAAAAAATATTAATTACTTCTAGGCTCTACAGTCATTCATGGGAAGACTCACAGCAGTCAATTTTCTTCAAATTAATCTGTTATTCCAATGCAACACAAATAAGATCCACATAAGCAAATATATATATGCAAATATAAGCATAAAATAAATGATTTAGACTAGCTGACAGTATGTAAATTCGGATTAGTAAGAGGATTTTATTATCACCACTATCAGAACTTAACAGCTACTAAGGGATATGAGGAAAATGGGCCCATTTAAAAATATAATAATACCAAAACCAAAAAAATCAAACCCATTGTCACTGAGTCGATTTTGACTCACAGCAACCCTAAAGGAGGACAGAATAGAACTGCCTCATACGGTTTCCAAGGCTGGTGGCTTGGAATGGTTAAGAACTCAGCTGCTAACCAAAAGGTTGGCAGTTCAAATCCACCAGCTGCTTCCCGGAAACCCTATGGGGCAGTTCTTCTCTGTCCTATAAGGTCACTATGAGTTGGAATTGACTTGATGGCAATGGGTTTAGTTTGGGTTTTCTTTAATCTTCATGGAAACGGATTGCCACATCTTTCCCCCACAGAGTGGCTTGTGGGATCAAACTGCCAACCTTTCTTTTAGCAGGCTAGCGCTTAACCATTGCACCACCAGGGCTCCTTGCACATTAATTACTGCAAATGATTTTCAATGGCATGTCTTAAATGCAGTGAATGTCTGTGACTCAGGGATGCTAAAGGCAGCCCTAGGACATTTAAGCTAAATGATCAGAAGTGCACCAAAATATGTAAATAACATTTGCATCTCTACATCTTACTTCATTTGTTCTTCAGCAAAGCCATTGGTGCCCAAGATGATGCTGTGTTTATAATTTAGCAAACTTACTTTCCATTTTAAAAAACATTAAACAATATAAGATACTAGAGTTTCAGCAGCTTTAAACTATAAATAACTATGTAATCATATTCGTGTTCTTCTTTTCATATGGAAAAAAGAAATAACACTCCTATAACCTATGAAAGAGTGTAATTCAAAACTTACCCATATATGACGAAAGGATGTTTTATGATCTTTGCTATTTTTGCAGATGGGCTGCTGCTATTTTTTATTTTACTGACGAAAGTAAATCATTTGCAAACAAGTTTACTTTTCTAAGAACTCAACTAAAATTCTTATTCTGTATTTGAAAATTAATCATCACTGCCTTTATTCCAGCAGGCCTTAAAGGATCTGGTACGTCTGACATTATGATAATTAATATGCTCCTACCAACTTCCAGTCCCCTTTTGGGCACAAGGTAATGCCCAAATTACACAATGAATCTGCCCAGGACAGGACGACTACTGGTAATGGCAGAATGGGTCACTCAGAACTCTTCAGAGGAGGAAAACTTGACAAAACATTATTTAAATCTTCTTTACAATATTAAATAGCTAAAAAGATGTTGGGGAATTACCAGGGTCACATCAGATTGGCAAAAATTGAAAAGCTTGATAATTGCTGTTGGTAAGGCTGTGGGCAAGCAGGTACTCTCATACTCTCATACATTACTGATGGGAAGGCAAAACGGTAGACTCCAATGTAAAGAATTCTGGCAGTATCTGACAAAACTTATATATGTATTTACCCTTCAATCCCACAATCACCCTTACAGGAATTTACCCTGAAGTTACGCTGCCATCAACTGGAAATTACATATGCACAGATTATTTATCCTAGCACTGTTTATACTTGTAAAATATTAGAAACTACCTAAATGTCCAAACATAGGAAACTGGTTGACTAAACCATGGTACACATACACATGGTGGAGTACTATCATGCCCTAAGAAGGAACAAGATTCTCAATGAGCGGATACGGAGTAATTTCCAACATGTACTGTTAAATGAAAAAAGCAAAATGCAAAAAAGTATACACAGTACGTACCTTTTGTGTAAAAAAGGGGGGGAAATAAGAAATCATATATTCCCTTTACAAACGAAACACTGAGAGAGTACGTGAGAAAACAATGAAGTTGGTTGCCTACAAGGTCGGGGAGAGTAGAATAGAGCAGTGATGGAGTAGAAGGGATATATATTTGAGCAAAGGGAGTCAGGCTATTTTAAATATATCTTTGTCTATACTTTTGACTTTTGGAAGCATGTTAATGCTCTACATTTTCAAAAAATTAAAACCATCAAGGAAGGGAAGGGAACAAGAAAACCTTAAATTGAAAGCAAACTGGTATTAATCAACTCAACTGTATTTCAAATCAGTATTATAACCACACTGAAAGGCGGGGATTTGGAGGAGTCGTCAAATCCCTCATGAACACAGTATTGGCACATACTTTCAGTCTTGGGTGGCACTTAGGGGATCAGGTGAGTGAGGGGAGGGTTCACCAAAAAACTTCTGGGGTCATTAGGTTTGTTTTTTGTGTTAGTTTAGATGAAGCCAATTCCATAATGATTTCAGATGTATTATTGGGTTGAAGGAGCACTGGTGGCACAGTAGTAAAGCGCTCAGCTGCTAACTGAAATGTCAGTGGTTTGACCCCACCAGCCGCTCCATGGGAGAAATATGTGGCAGTCTGCTTCCATGTAGATGTACAGCCTTGGAAATCCTATAGGGCAGTTCTACTCTGTGTTTTAGGGTCACTGTGAGTTGGAATAGACTCTATAGCAGTGGGTTTAGGTATTGGATTGAGCAAATGAGAAAATTCAATGATGTTACTGGGAGCTAGTCTTCACTAAAAAAAGCACAGACACGTGAATATGAAATGAGGGAAGGCAGAAAAGAATCATCTGTGGGCGGACTGAATCAGGAGGTATCAGTGTGAACTCATGATCTCAAAATACATGTATGTGCATGTACATGCAGTGACATGTGTGCACGTATATATATAAGCATGTATATGGGTATATGTATATACGTGTGTGTGTGTTTACATGTGTATATACATTCATATATTTCCTAGCTCTGTATTTTGGAAGGGCCTAGAAGCTTAGAAGCTAAGACATCCTAGTAGAGAGCAGTACACTTAGTGACCCAATCCTGGTCTCATATATTATTCTCCACTAAAGGGAGCCAGGACTCCTAAGAGAAATGACTGATTCCAGGGCCACAGCAGAGGAGTTACAAGCTAAGCCTAGAATACCTTGTTGTGCCAGAAGGAAAGTGCTCACAAAATGATGGTGTATGTCACAAGGACACAGGTGCCAACTTTAAAGGGCTTGTACTGGCCAAAATCTGTTATAACTTTAACACCAATTAAATATAGTAATGAATCACAAGCCATTGATAAACACAGAAGTCTAGAGCAGACAGATTAACGGTCCCTCTAGATGCCCATATCCAAATTCCCAAAATCTGTCGACAGGCTGCTACCTTACAGGGCAAAAAGGACTTTGCAGATGTGATTGAGTTAAGGGCTTTGGGATGAGGAGGCTATGCTGTATTATCCAGATGGACCCAATGTAATCACCAGAGTCCCTATAAGTGGTAGGCTAAAGGGTCAGAGTCAGAGAAGGAGGTATGATAATTTAAGCAGAGGCCAGAGAGAGGAGGATTAAAAGAGTTTTTTGAAGATGCTATGCTGCTGACTTTGAGGATGAACAATGGGCCCAGGAGCCAAGAGATGCAGACAGCCTCTGGAAGCTAGAAAAGGTAGGGAAACAGATGCTCCATCAGCATGCCCGGACAAAACACAGGCCTGCTGACACCTTGATTTTAGCCCACTGAGATGGATTTGAAACCTCTGAATTTAAGAACTGTGAGAGAATAAACTGGTGTTGTTTTAAGCCATGAAATTTGTGATAATTTGCTACAAAAGCAAGAGGTAACTGATAGAGAATCCATGAGTCCATACCAATAAAAGACAGAAAAATAGATGACAGGCAGATATTAGATAGAGTAGAGGAAAAAGAACTGTTGCTAATTCTGATCACTTAACTTCACCAAAAAAGTAAAAAAGGCTTACTTTTACCAAGTCCTAAAACAACTTTTTTCACATTTGTGTACATTTTTAATTCAAGTATAACATACATACACGAAAGTGTACAAATCCTAAGTATAGAACACATTATTTACAAAATTGACACTCTCATGTAACTAGCACCCAGATCAAGCAACAAGGTATCACCAGGGCGTGACAAAGGTCCCTCAGAGCCCCTTCCAGTCACTACTTGTCCTAAGGGTAACCACTATCCTGACTTGAAATAAGATTAGTTTTCTCTGTTTTTATACTTAATGCAATTGGAATCATGGAAAACATATTTTTTGTATTTGTTATCTTTAGTTCAATATTAAGTTTGTGAGATTTACCCATGTTGTTAAATATAATTGTAGGCCATTCATTTTCTTTGCTGTATAGTATTCCATCTTATGACTATGCCATAATTTATTTATCCATTAGACTGCTGATGGGCACAGACAGTTTCCAGTTTGGGCTATTAGCATTCTTGCATATGTGTTTTGGTGAACATATGTTCACAATTCTATTGAACATACATTTAAAAGTATAATTGCTGAGTTAGAGTATATGCATATTTAGTGACAGTAGCTACTGTCAGTTTTCCAGAGTGGATGTGCCAATTTACACTCCCATGTATAGGTTCTAAAAAGGCTGATATAATTAGCCAAATTATTCAATATTTATTAGCTCCAGACTTTTAGTTTAAAAATTGACATAAACGACAGACTTTTCACAAAAAGGTATTAAGATTTAACTTGTTTTTTGAAGTTACAGAAACAAAAATATATTGTGGGTGAATTATGCTTATTATTATTGCCAGACCTTTCTAATAAAGAAATTACCTTCCTTTTTCCTTTTACTACTACTAACATTTTTTTAAAACCACCATGAGTGAAAACAAATTCTCCTTCCACACCAAATCATTGTGGTATTTCTGACTACTCTGTAGGCCACACTGATGATTTCTAATTCTGAGGCACTAAGTGGTCTAGACTCTTAGTTAAGGACTTATGCTCACCAAGAATTAATGTGTTTAGCTACTTCCATATGATAACAGTATTGATTAGGAGCCTTGAACAGTCTGTGCTAACATTTCAAACAATGCTATACTCCTTGGGGTGTTGAATCTTTACCTTGGTATTTTCCAGTCATGCTCAAGAAGAGGTAATTAGAGATTTCCCATGAGGAAGAGCACTGAAAAGTATTTTTTATGAAGGCTGTATGTTGCAATCATACTTTTTCTGTCATAATAGAGACTCTGGTTTCAATAACTGGTATGCTAGCATTTTATGAGTAGAAAATTAAGTAAATTGTAATGTAAATGTAAATGCAGAAATTTAAGAATATGTACTCTTAACGAATCAGCCATAAGGTTATTATTGCTCTTTAGACAAAAGAATTTTAACACCGGAGGAGGTAGTATCCCAATGAAAGGCTGAGAAACCACTGCTATGAAAATGACGTGACAGACAATATTTCTGGGAGTGGTGAGTTGGTTACTTAGACTACCTCTCTCACTGTAAACAATGAAAAATATAGTATTTTTATAAACTGAATATATATATATAATCAAAATATTAAAAAATACAAAATAAAAAATATCAAAACCCTAAAAACATTTAAGGTCTGAAAAGACAGTTGAGAACTCTCAGACCAATTTCTGAATGCAACCCTGTAACTAGAGAATTAAGCAGAAAGCGTTTGCCAATAATAAAAAAATGGGTCTTCAGTTGGGGCCACTAAGGCGAGAGAGATGGTAGTTTGGGTCCAGGTCCTCCCAGCACACAGAAACCTCCATACTAGGCCTCAGGGGACCCCCACAAATAAATTTCAAGGACAATGACCAGCAACTAGTACAAAATAATCACAGCTACAAGAAAGCAAGATAATTTGGGCATAACAAGATATACCAGACACCACAGAGAAAATGAGACTTTCACCATCTTCTCATAATGGAATTATCAGAAGCAGTGCAAAATAACTACATTTAACATGTGAATAAATAACAAATCATAAAGTATCTACAGGGAACACGAAACTCTAGAAAGCAATACAGTAAATTTGAAAAAAATAAAAGAACAATTTCTAGCAATGACAGAACTTCTACAAATAAAAAATGAACAAAATTAAAAACTCAATGTTTATATTTGGCAGCGGAATGGGCGTAATAGATAACAGAAACAGATCAAATGAAATTACCCAGAATACAACACAGAGGAAAAAAAGAGAATATACAGAAGAAAAAAAAAAGAAACAGTAAAAAGTGTGGAAAAAAACAGTAAAAAGGCAGAGCCAACACTGTGCCCTAGACAGATGCATCATGTCGTCCCTCTGCAGCAAAGACTCAAAAAACTAGGTACAACAGATACAAATGTCAATCCTACAACCCTAAGCATCAAATGAAGGAATAAAGGAGTACACCTAATGGACAAAGAAACTGAAGGAAAAGAGATAGAGTTGAGGCCTCCTGTCAACTAACACGGCACAGCGTCGCCACCTTGGAGCACAGCCATCAACGATCACAGACAAGGAGTACAGGAAGGCAGCTTCACGGAGCTCCCAACAGGAGACAAAGCACCCACACCTCCCCTCAGCCCACATTGCACCACTGTGGCTAGACTGCCACCCACCCGCCACTTTCTGCCTCCTACCAAGCCTTGTACAACACCCTACTCACTCTTCCTGCCATCCCACCCCCATTCACTGGCTACCCCTTTTTTTCTTTCTACCCCTTTTCTTATCTTTGTTTCCCCACCTAGCCCCATACCACACTCCCCTTCCTGTCGGCTCTCACCATGCTGCCGCAACTGGAGCATCCCCATTTCAGGCCTGCTGCTGCACCGGACCCACACTGCCCCCCCAATCCTGCCACTCAAACAGCTACTGAACGGAGGGAAGCAAGCCCATACTACTCCCTGTGCAACACCCCCACCTATCTGGTGAGGGGCTGTGAATGCTCCCACACCACTGGACCAACATTAAGAGGCAGACAGTGGCCACCCAGTCTGCCCTGAGCCGCCTCAACAAACCAGTGTACAGTGAAGTAGGCTCACCCTGCATGCTGCTACCCTGCCCACTCGGACAAGGTGGTAAGAGCTATCATGCCCACAGACAAGCAAACAGCAAAGCACATCTGGTTGGCCCACGCTGGCATATCAAAACAAAACACAGAAGACGAGACAAACATACACATAATCAATAAATAAAATAATACCTTAATGTCTCAGAGACAGCAGACAATAGCGAAACATATAAAAAAGTAGGACAAGATGGCTCCAGCAAGTGACCAAGATAAAAGATCAGATGATCTTTCGGTAGAAGAAAAAGCAGTCGAACTCTCTGATACAGAATTAAAAAAGACTAATATTTAGGGCTGTCCAAGACATACAAAAGAGATCAAAGAAAACACAGATAAAACCAAGAAAAAAATACACAAAATCACGGAAAATACAGACAAAACCAACAAAAACATAGCCAAGATCAAGGAAAACACAGACAAAGCAAAAGAAGAATTCAGGAAAATAATACAAGAACAGAGCACCAAAATAAATCATTAGAAATCATACAAAAAACAGCAACTAGAAATCCAAAAGATAAACAGAAAATTTCAGAGATGGACAAGTCAAGAGAAGATTTTAGGGTCAAATCTGAAACAACAGAAGACAGAATCAGTGAGACTGAAGACAAATCATGTGCGCCGCCTACACTGAGGAAAAATCAGAGAGAAGAGAGTAAGGAAAACCTGAGAATTATTTGGAACACCATCAAGAGCAAAAATGTATGCACCACTGGAGTTCCAGAGCAGGGGGGAGAAAATGGAAAACACAGAGAAGACTACTGAAGATTCGCTGGCAGAAAACTTCCCAAATATCATGAAGGACAAAAAGCTGACCATTCAAGATGCTCAACAAACCCCATATATGATAGATTCCAAAAGAAAGTCACCAAGACTTAGCATAAACACATTTGCCAAAACCAAAGACAAAAAAAGAATTCTGAGAACAGCTCAAGAAAAACAAAAAGTCACACAAAGATGAAACAATAAGACTAAGCTCTGATTAACCAAAAAGCCAAAGTCATTGCCGTCAAGTCAATTTCAACTCATAGCGACCCTATAGGAGAGAGAAGAACTGCCCCACAGGGTTTCCAAGGAGCACCTACTGAATTCGAACTGCCGACCTTTTGGTTAGCAGCTGTAGCACTTAACCACTATGCCACCAGCGTTTCCAAGCTCTGATTACTTAACAGAAACTATGCAGGCAAAAAGGCAATGGGATGATATATGTAAAACCTTTAAAGAAAAAAATGCCAACAGGAGTAATATATCCTGCAAAACTCACTCTCAAATACGATGGAGAAATTAGGACATCTCCAGGTAAAATAAAATTAAGTGAATTTGTAAAAATCAAGCCAAATTTATAAGAAATATGAAAGGGAGCCCTTCAGTTAGAGAACCAACAACATCAGACAACAACTGGAGTCTAGGACACAGGAGAGCATCAGCCAGATACCCACCTAGGTAAAGAACTCTCAATAATAAAACGAAGATAAAGACTTAAAACAGGAAAATCAAGACATCGATCTGTAAATGACAACAATATCAAAACAATAAAATGAGGAATAAACACTGCAGGTACAGAACTTTCGAATGGAAAGGAAGTCAAAGTGATATCAAGTAATAAAAGCCTGGTTCACACTTAGGAAGATACAAGTAAGTTTCAAGGTAAACACAAAGAAAGTTAACAAACCTACCATCAGAATAAAAAAGGAAAGCAAAGTCTCAGTAAACACAAAATCTATAATAATTAAAGAAAAGAGCAGAAGGTTCACAAACAAAACCTCAGCACAGGAAAGTAAGAGGAACAGAGAAAACATCAGCACCACAAAAAAAAAAAAAAAAAAGGCAGCAATAAACTCACACCCATCAATAATTACACTGAATGTAAATGGCTTAAATGCATGTGTAAAAAGACAAAGAGTAGCAGAATGAATAAAAAAGCACAACTCATCAATATGCTGTCTATAACAAACACATCTTAGACACAAATATATTAAAAATCAAAGGATGGAAAAATTATACCAAGGAAACAGTAACCAAAAAAGAGCAGACATGGCAATACTAACCTTAGATAAAATAGACTTTACGGCAAAATCAACCATAAAAGACAAGGAAGGACATTATATGATGATTATAGGGACAATCTACAAAAGAGACAATCTTAATAAATATCTACACACCCAACAACAGGGTTCCAAAATACATAAAAGAAACTGTAACAGCACTGAAAACAGAAATAGACAATTCCAAAATAATAGTAGAAGACTTCATGTCACTCTCAGGAAAAGACAGAACATCTAGAAAGAAACTCAGTAAAGATACAGAAAATCTAAAGGCCACAATCAACCACAGCCTCCTGAACTGTGAGAAAATAAATTTCTCTTTTGTAACCACCCACATGTGGTATTTCTGTTACAGCAGCACTAGCAAACTAAGACAGAGATGTTGGAGGGAAAAAAATTAAAAAAGATATACCGGGCATATATTGACCCAAAGAAAGTTGGTATGATTATATTAAAACTGGACAAAACAGGCCATTAAGGCAAATGCATTACTAGAGATAGAGCTCACTTCTCAATGATAAAACTTCCATTTTATAAGATGACATAATATATCACACTGACACAAAGATCAAGAACAGACAAAACCGACCTATACTGTTTAGGAAAGCATACACAGGGCCACAGGAGAATGCAAGGGAATGATTACTATGAAAGTGGGGATAGTGGTTACCTCTCAGGAGGGGACAGGGTTGTGACTGTGGAAAATGGAGAGTCAAGACTAGAATTCAAGTATTTCCAAATGATCTTCTAATAGTTTTCTCTAATACAGGAACTCAGACACATCTAAACAAGCCTTTAAATGCCAGATATATACATGCTTGAGACTTTGAAATGCCACTACTCTTGCCCCACCATCACCATCATAACGGAAACAAACGCAATCTTATTAAGATGTGAACAAAATGAAAAATAATAAGGAAGAGAATAACATGTTGAGAAAATTTTTTTACCTGAACAAATAAAAACTGGCAAAGAAAGAAGACCTCAGTAACTTAAAAAGGGACTGTGAAAAAAACACAAGGAGCATTTCTGTAGATTGCCTATTCAACCCTGGATAGGCAGTGATAACCCTATCTTAACGTTATAACATTTAAGGGGTTACATATTCTTAGAGATACTATTCCATAAAAACTTCAAGTATCTTAACCAGCATATAAAATTCGAGAACACAACCCTATCTTAACGTTATAACATTTAAGGGGTTACATATTCTTCGAGATACTATTCCATAAAAACTTCAAGTATCTTAACCAGCATATAAAATTCGAGAACACAGCCAATGGTACCTAAGTTTAAAAATAATGTCCAATGCAGAAAGCAAGATATGCAGTATCTTATAATTATAAATTGCAAGTTAATGTTTTATAAATTAATTTTTTTAATATACATTTAAGTTCAAATCAGAACTGAATTCTCTAATTTGAAGATACTGCAAGTCAAGAAAAGAGAGTATTTAAACAATGCAAAAAAGAAGGCTAAGTCAGGGGAAAGGGATAACATTAAGAAACAAATTCCAGAATCCTTGTATCTACACGTGATCCTCCAAGGGTCAACTCATTTTTCTTTAATTCACAACTTCTTTTTTAAAACACAATTTTAATTTCTAAATTCAGTACTTTTATTCATCATTACTGCCGGCAGTCCCTGACTCATGAATGATTAATTATTGTCTAAAACTTTGCCTGTAGGTTACTTGTCTGAATTTTGAAAAACATTTTCCCACCAAAACCTCTTCTATGTTATGTCTAGGACACGAATATTATTATCCAAAAGTGTTCACCTGTGTTTGGGACAAATGCTAATTAGGACAGGACACTGGGACAACAGGCAGAAGCTGGAGCACAAGACACTCATCTTCCCGGTACCAAATCATCAGTCCTTCAATGGAAGAGTGGGAAGGGACCCAAGAGGATCCTTGAGAGAACCATGGGACCATGGGTCCACTTCATGATAGACTCTAGGAACAACCACTGCCTGGTGAAACTTGATACTGTTCTTTGCACTGCAACCCTCTTCCAACCAAGCTCCTCTTCTCTGGGGCTCCTGCTAATGGGAACATAACCCTGTTGCTACTGAGTCAATTCTGGCTCATAGCGACCCTATGGGACACAACAGAACTGCCCTATAGGGTTTTCAAGGCTGTAAATCTTTACCAAAGCAGACTACCACATTTTTCTCCCAATAGCAGCTGATAGGTTCAAATCACCAACTTTTCAGTTAGCAGCAGAGTACTTAACTTTACCACCGAGCCACCATGGCATCTATGAGAACATACTGGTAGTCTTTTCTTCCCTTCTCTAAAGCCAGCACCCAGCTCACTGAAGGATCCCTCTAAGACAGTGATTTTCAAATGGAGTCAATTTTGCCTCCAAGAGGACATTTGGCAACAAGTAGAGACATTTTTTGGTTATCATAATCTGATTGGGGGGTTGAGGGAGCACCTGAGTGCTACTATCATCTAGTGGACAGAGACATCCTACAGACCTCATAGCAAAGAATTATCCCATCTAATGTCAACAGTGCCATGGTTGAGAAACCCAGCTCTAAGGGTTTATACTATTGGTTATAACAAGTAATTAGGCAATAAGGAAGAAAAGGCAGGCTGGAGAGTAAGGTGTGAACCAAGAGGGAAACAGAACAATGAGCGAGCCAAGAAAAATCCCAAGAAAGTCAGTAAGGAGGGAGGGGGTTTCCTATGTTCAGCCTGCCGGGGGGCAGCTTTTCTGAATGGCTATTTCACATACAGGACATATATGCGTAAGTATCTAGAAACTAGGTTTCTTTATATACAGAATTTCCAAGCGAATGAAAAAGTGCTTTTACAAAAGCTGCCAGAACTGACCGTAGAACGATAGTCTTTCAATAAAATCGGATACTGTATTACTGCTTCAAAAGCCGACAATGTGATCTTGATAAATTCTTCTGACGCCGTCAGTCCTAGGAATGCAGTTAATTATTAGAGGTGCTTATTTACATGTTCTAAACCCAACATCAAAGTACTTCAAACAAAGACATATGTCTCAGGGTTTACTCACCTATGGCTCCATCTATGTTAGTCTCTCCTGAGTCTACTGATTTAATATGGCTCTGTTAAAAAATTTTTTTAAATTTTAATAAATGGGTGCTTCAAAATAACTCTGAAATAAAATACATCATTACTGTTTTATCTGAAATGGTACCTGTCACTCTTAATAAGTCATGCATAGTATTAAATACTGTACACATACCATAAACTTTTTAAAAATAAGATTATATTAAATGCTATACATAAATCATAAACTATAATCATTTTAAAAGATACAAATCACTATTAATGAGATTTAATGCTGGAATAAACTCAATAGTAATGTAATACAAGCACAGAAAGGTCAACCTGCAAAAGGGAGGATAACCCGATTGATAACATAACCACTCCCAAGAATATCCCACACTTGTTCAGTCTCTAACTTGGAAGTTAGTGAGAACGACGCTCAAGCAGCTGAAATACTCCCCTGAAGGGAAAGTCATGCCTTAGCTACCTAGACAACAAACTGCATCAGGACACATCAATTTAGATCTCAAGGCCTGTCTTCAAATTTCACCACTGCTCTTAGTCCTGCCTAGACACCTCCTAGGAGCCCTGGTAGCACGGTAGTGAGGCCTCGGACACTAACTGAAAGGTCAGTGGTTCTAATCCACCAGCCGCTCCATGGAAGAAAGATGTGGTACTCTTCTTCTGTAAAGATTACAGCCTGGGGAACCCTACAGGGCAGTTCTAGTCTGTCCTGTAGGGTCGCTATGAGTCGGAAACGACTGGACAACAATGGGTCAGATACCTCCTACCCTAACGCCAACCCCATTATCTGCGCTCCCACACAGCAGGCTCCCGCCACCTCTGCAGGCAGGCCCGAGGCAGCTCAGCTGCTGCTCAGTGAGGCCGGTGCTCCCTGGGTGACTGTGAGTCCCCAGCAACTGCTCAGGAGAGACCAGGTGCTCCGTCGCCATGATCTGAGGAAGCAATCACTACATGGCGCCAGCAGGCCAACGCACCAAATCAGTGCTGTGCAGGTACCCGGCAACAGAGTTCTCGCCTTTAGCTCACAAAGTAATACACATGTGTAAACATATACTATAAAATGCTGCTGGAATAAAAAAATATATAAGCAAGCAATTAGCCCAGAGCAGGAAGCAGCTCTACTATGATCCAAAGGTTTTACTTAAAATATTTGATACATACAAAATACATGTAACATATACAAAACAACACGTGCATCTTTTATGTTATATGGCCTCCTTAAGAAAATCCTTGAGCCCACCACTCAAGAACTAGAGCATTGCCCATTCTTTGCTGTGCTCCCCACTCTCCCAACTTCCCTTTCCCCTAGAACTAACTACCATCATGAACTTATCATCTCCTTGGTATTTTTTTTTAATAGTTTTACCACATACACATGTGTCGCTAAGCAGTATACTGTTTGTTGGGGGTTATTTTGAACTTTACTGAAATGATATCAAACTATATATAATTCATGTAAATCAAACAGTATGTAGCCATTAAAATGTTTTAAAAAAAAATTCTTTAATGATATGGGAAAATACTTATGATACAATGTTAAATGCAAAAGAGGCACAATAGAAATCTATATAGATATACACAGCACAGTCTCAACCACATGTATTTACATGTCATAAATATGTGTTACGTCATTCACAAATAGTTTATTTTACATGCAAATGCACACGTGAATAGAAAACACTATAAGAACACAACAATGCATTAAAAACGGTTGTGTGTGAGTGTGGCATTAAGGGTGATTTTATATTTTCTTCAAATTTCCCTATAATTTTCTGAAGCAAGCATGTATATGTCATAATTTAAATAAGCACATATTATCTTTAAAAAGAGGAAATCTTTAAATAAAGACATCTAATGTCTCGGTGTAAAGAAAATCTGAGAGCCTAGAAAGTGCAAGCTCTTTGAAAACTGAAAATACAGAGTACTTTGAATTCTTTTGTTCAGCTTACCAAACCAAACCAAACCCACTGCCGTCAAGTCGACTGCGACTCACAGCGACCCTATAGGACGGAGTAGAACTGCCCCACAGAGTTTCCACGAGTACCTGGCGGATTCGAACTGCCAAACTCTTGGTCAGCCTACAGATACACACACAAAAAAAAAGACTTGAAAAGGCAATGAAAACTTTTCATGATAAGCTGGTTGAAAAAATTGGTTTCACAAAATTCCAAAATGGGTACACAACTTTTGTAGAATAAATTTGGATTTCATGAATTTAAAAAATCACAAAGAGAGGTGGGTTGATGCATACACACCTACGTCTCTATGGATTACTAAGGAAACAAGGAAGGAACAGAAAGTATGTACGCTATGATGTTCTCAATGCAGGTTTTTTTTTTAAAGAATAGATAGATGTCACACAAATGCTGGTAACGGGAACTATAATTTTCAAGGAAGAAATCCCAGGAAACCACTTACAATGGTTCTCTCTGGAGAGAGGGAAAGCTGAGATGGGAGGTGTACTTCTACTTTTTGTCTTCTGTTTCTGTACTGCTACAATTTTCTAACCACGTGCATATCTTTTTTTCTTAAATGTCAACAACAGTTATCTAGATGGCGAAATTATGAACTTCTTTGTACTTATTTTCTTCCTCATTCTTTCCCTATTAAACGAGAGAATCCCTACTGAATGTTGCATTGATTGATCAATTTTAATGTCTTCTGATATATTCTTTATTCACAGTGTAATAGCAAGGAATCAGGTGAGAGTGAGGATGGGGTAGGAGGCGTTAGAGATTCAAGGAGAGAAGAGAAGGTAAGAATAGTCATCTAGGCAACCAGGAGGTATATAAATTAGTACAGTGAGAGAGATAACACAAGTCTGCAAAGACGACTCACTTGAGATGAGTAATCATGAATTCAAGGTAACACTAGTGATTTTCATTGTGTTTTTCTCTAGCCATATATCAATTTAGCCTCTCAAAGCAGGGGTAGAGTAGGTGAAGAATTAAATTTAAACAGGATTATGGTCTACCAGCAGAGGAAAAAGGAGGGAGAGAGAGAGAGAAGGGAGTTACGGGTATACGCAAGGCAGTGATTAACCAGGGAGTCTCAGCTAAATAAGGAGAAACATGAGGAAGTAGGCCCACGGGGGACATGAGGAGACAGTGAATGGAAAAGTGGCAGGACTACTGTAACTCTCCAAGGAATCACAGGGATCTTGGAGTTGGGGAGCAGAGGAAGTGAGTTAGAAATCAGAGGTGGGAGCCCCTGAGAGGTGCAAACAATGTGCTCAGCTGCTAACTGAAAGGCTGGCAGTTCTAGTCCATCCAGAGGCTCCTTGGAAGAAAGTCCTGGCAATATACTTCTGAAAAGTCAGCCACTGACAACCCTATGGAGCACAGCTTTACCCTGACACTGACACACACGGGATCACCAGGAACTGGAATCAACTCAATGGAAACTGGCTTTTTTTTCTTTTATTCAGACAGTGGGATACTAAAAATAAGGTCATGAGTCTGATCATGGGTGTTGGCAACTAAGGAAGGGGGAAGGCAAACAGAGGGAAAGTGGAGGTGAAGGAGCTGCGAGGCTGAAGTACTGAGTGGATCTTCTGCAGGGTTATCAGATTCTCCAAGAATGACGACAGGAGCAGCATGCAGAGACTGACAGTGAGCTCAGTGCTAAATAATGTTGAGGAATGAGGGTCAATAACATAGAAGTCTGCAGATGACTACAGCCCAGGGGTAACACGGGGTATCTTCTGATGGCTCAAGCTTCAAAGCTGGGGCTTTAGCAGAGGAGCAAGAGGATGAGGCAGCAAACAGCCCCCAACTGGAGGGTAAAAGTGAAGCTGTGCCTCTAGGGAGGGTCAGTGCTCTTCAATATTATGCAATATCCCCTCAAAGAAGCTAAAAATAAGCTCCTGTAGCACAACTGAGTATATGAATTCATGGTTTGTTGGCGGGAGTGGGGGGAGAAGGGAGGAAGGCGGTGGAGAGAGAGAGAGAGAGATAACAGAGGAAGGAAGAAGGTGAAGGGGGGGAGCAGGCAGGTGGGCAGACAAAGAAAGACAAAAAAAGTGAATATTTGTGTGGCAACAAATAAATATGAACTATCATATTTAAAAATATATGAGTGCTTTCTCTCTCAAACTGCTTCATGTACAATAGAAGTCAATTTATCAACAAGCTAGCATTCACATGTAATGAAAATATGAAGAGGGCAAGAAACATGTCCTTTAATAATTATCTTAACATCCAAAATATGTAGCACACATACAATAAAGGGTTAAGTAAAAATTTGCTAACGATGAAGATTAAAATTATACTCTTTTATGAAAATCTATTGGAATAATTGTATCATCCACCTCATTCACAGTGCTGTTCCAAGGACTGGGGTGGGAAACTATAAACTGGCACGATCCCCTGAAGTCACCTTTAAACCAAACAATAGTTTAGATTGATTAGAAAAAAAAAAAAAAAAGCCTGCTTTGGGCATCATTCTTCTTTCAAGAATTATCCATAAGTGATCAAATTGACAACAGCAACTAGAAGGGTTAGATGAAAACCTTTGGGGCAATGAGTTTTGTTAATGATTGGGAAATAATTTGGAAAAAGGTATCAAGAAAGGTGGCACAACTTGAAGAATGTAACCAATGTCACTGAATTACACATGTAGAAACCGAATTGGGTGTATGTCTTGTTATGTATATTTGCACCAAAAATTTTCTTTATAAAGGACTGGGGTGGGGAAGAGGGAGAGGAGAGAGGAAAAAAGCATAGGAAATAACTCCTTCCCTTGGAAAGTTTATATTTGGAATCGATAATGATGACAGTTGCCCAACATGGCAAATGTAATTAATGCTACTGAACTGAACTGGACACTTAAAAATGGTTGAAATGGCATATGTCTTATTATACACATATTCTACCATAGTTTAAAAAAAAATGGTTAAAATGACAAATGTTTTGTTGTATGTATTTTACCACAGCAATTTTTTTTAAAAAGAATGCTATAAGATACTAAGTATAAAGTGACCATTGCATGAATAAGATGAAATGAATGGCAAACATTTCTTTTGTTTTCCTTTTATTAGGAAATTGGAATTGTGCTGCTTTTTTTGTAGAAAAATGTAACCATTACACAACCATTACACTTTTATAAACTAATGAGGCCAGAACTTGAGAACAAACACAACAAAATCCTCTTCCTCAACTCATTAATCAAGCAGCGTTTTGAAAAGGGCACAAGAAATACAAGGTACATTAGGATAATACACATCATGTGTTCCCTAATATATTATCTTAAAGTCGTAACTTCCCGTTTTCCAACCCAACTCAACAGAAGTCCAAAAAAAGTACGACATTCACCATAGAATCTCCCCATAAGCCTTCCCCTGATACCTCACTGCTAAAGCACAGACACAGAGGTAGGCACAACGATATACCACCTAGGCCAATAAGAAGTTAAAATAGCAACTGTCAGCTGGGTAAGCCCTCTTCTGCCTAGAGCCTTTGAAAGCTTGACAATGGTTTACTTGGGAAAGAGGGTTTACGAAAAGTTAATTCCTATAGTTTATACCCCCAAATATAAAAAGTATCCTGAATATTTCCACCAAAAAAATTTTTAAAAGATAGCTACAGTCAAACAGGCAAATCATTCTCTGGTGCCACTATGAAGGCTGAAGCTGATGCGAAGCCCAGTTCCAATCCCCTTCCAGTCTGCTCCTTAAGGAACCTCTTAGTGATTGGAGTTCAAACCAACTCTGACCTACAGAGGCGGACCAGGCTTGAAAGCCTCAAATTAAAGGACCACATATTTACCATAATGCAGTATAGAAAATATTTCTTCATCTCCAAATGGACCAACAAGGCTTTCAAGGCACAACACTAAGTAAGTATGAACAGACCGTTCCTTCGCATCATCAGACAGAAGCAGCACAGAAAACCACAAGTGCTCTGGACAGGTTCAGAAGTCCATGTTCTGGGGACCGGTCTACAGAACGTTTATAACAGCTGTATGGTCAAAACTAAGCGAAATATCAAATAAGCTTAGGAAACCTTCATTTAAGCAAAACTAAAACTTCTTTTAAAGCAGGAAACTGAAGAGGCTTTACTGTGCTCATCTGCACTGTGACTTTCTAAGGCGCTGTGGGGTGTTGGATGATTTGGCCATGCCTCATGGCCTCAGTAGGGCACTGTGACTTGAATAATATTTTTGGCATCTCCTGAATAGACTATGAGTCAACTTACAGACACAACATTCTTCCCTCAACACTGCACAATAATGTGCACAAAGTGCTGTGTGGATTAGTGAATCTAAGTCCTGAATTTTAGTGGATAACTCTCTCGCTTCCCTAGTATTTCATTACTGCCATCAACACTGAGAATAAGAAAGGTGAGTTCACAGGTAAGGTCAAACAACAGATGAACCAAAAAAAAAAAACCCATTGCCGTCGAGTCAATTCTGACTCATAGTGACCCCATGGGACAAAGCAGAACTCGCCCACAGGGTTTCCAAGGAGCACCTGGTAGATTTGAACTGCTGACCTTTTAGTTAGCAGCTGTAGCTCTTAACAACTACACCATAGAATAAAAAGAATAATGAAAGAATTCTGGGAACTGGCCATGACTCAAATAAGGAAAATAGCTTGAAGGGAACCAAGAGGTCTTTTCCCTTTCATTTGGCTTAAGCTCCCTCCACATGGGTGAGATTATTGAAGAAAAAAACTACTAAAGACTTTTTTAATACATCAAATGACCTTTGAACCAGGAAACTTATTCCCCATTCCCTAAAGTGCCTACACTGAGAAGACCCTACAAACACCTCTCCATCTCCTCTTCCCACGTCCCACCAAAGGGTAGGCTGAGTTCAGGGAGAAGGTGAGGAGGTCCTACCTCAATGTGACCTCCTCCCTTGTCTTTCAGCATGGCTTTGCGAGGAGCAAAACACTTACGTATAATTCCTGAAAGCCCATAAAGACTTCTATGTTAGAGACACTTGCCAGAGAGACGTAAAGCAAGTGAGAAAGCAATCAGAGGTGGAACATAGGACAAATATACCTATCTACACACACACACACACACACACACACACACACACCCGTGCCAAAATATCCTAAGGTGGGCTGTAAGGCCAAAATCACTGTGTTCAGGCATCAATACGTCCGTGCAAGGGAATTATAAATGCAGAATTATAATCATGCTAAAATAATGTCCATAATGCCAAGTAAATTAAAAAAGGTTATAAATGATTTTCTAGTAACTTGCAAATTCATGAATGTGCTATCAGAATTAAATACTTTCTAGAATTCAGGATTTGAGGTACCCAGATGATAAAGATGCGAAATTAAGCCCAAAAGAACTTCTACTGCCCTGCTTCTGAACAGACAGTGGCTTACACTCCACATTTGTGCTTCAAAACGTCACAATCCGCCCTATGATGAACCTTCTAGAAAGCTAGGTTCTCCCTTGTCGGTAGTAATCATGTTTTTATTCCACTCCAACAATAAAACTGATATAGCCGCTTCATTTTAACTAGAGACCTCTATGGCATTTCTGAAATCCCGGTTGAGAGTTTATTACATCAAAATGAGACTAGAGATACAGAGTGACAAAGGTCTTAGCTTTCCCTCTTATAGAGCTTGCCCCTTTATCAACTACGTCTCTGTTAACTATTCCAGACAAGGGAAAAGGATAACATAATTCAGGAGTGATAATCTGAAAACAAAGGCTATTTTTTGTGAGCCAAGATTGAGTGAAAGATAGGATAATGATGTCTTTTTCATTGCTATCCTGTCAGCCAAATTAAAAAAAAAAAAAAAAATTAAGTTGAGCCTAGAGAAATGTCATTATAAATAGACACTGCACATGACTGACGATGTAAGCCAACATAAATAATAATGATAAAATATACCTAGTATTTCAGTTTCACCAGCTTTATTATTTAAATTTTTTTTCATGATTTTTAATACCAAAATCTATGAAAATATCTCTGTGGACTTGTTTACCCTATTTGGGGTTGTCTCTGAACAAAATACATTCTCAGAAGAGAATGTATTTTTCTCCAAATGTCATATTTTATTACAGTCAACAGATAAAAATATAAAAAGGTCACTCCCTAGAGACAAATAAATACCACTAGGATTCTGCAATTACCTCATCCTGACACCAGTTCCAAAAACAGTAGAGACAACCACATTTTTATGAGGAGTGGGGAAAATTCAGTGCTACTCACAAGGATCGTTCCATAACTGAAAAGGAACTCCTCTGTTACAACTTGAGGTCGAAATACCTGAAAGATGAGAGTTACTACAGATTAAATCCTGAAAGTCACTTAAAATTTTAGTTCAAGAAAAAGAAAAACAAAATGAAAATGCTTTGTCAAAATTAACGTTTCACACCTCCAGTTTACAAAGAAAGAGGCCAGATTTGTATTATTTTTTCCTAGTAAAAAAAATACCTGAGAAGTTACCAGGTGAAGCACGATAGGCATCAGGGGGAGACATATCTTCAGCTGCTTCGCTTGCACCGTTGACGGGTGTTTACGGCCAGAAACGTTAGCCAAGGCGTTAAGAATGTCACCTGTGAAGCACACCCCGGAGCATGGGTGAGGTTAAAGACTGCAAACACCATCATGGTTACTAGAACAGTAACGAGATTGCTGAGGCAAAAAAAGAAGTGGGTAGAATCTGGGGCAGTTTATTCACAATTATTAGTTATACCAGTTGTAGGCTCTTAGGACAGAAAGTGATATTTTGCATATACATTATCAATTAGCTTGGCTTCTCATCTAGAACTTTATAAATGGTTATGTTAGAGTGGTACTTTTAGAAATTATTTTTTTCTGTTTAATATATTTTCCAAATTTCCACTCTGAGCACTTATCACCGATGTAAGCAGGAAAACTTTCTTGGAAAAAAAAGATAAATGAACAGATTATAAATTCACAACTTTTTTGAATGACAGAACAGCACAGAAGTACAGAGAGATCAATTTCCAAAACTTCTCCTTGAATGCATTTGTTAGGAAGAAAACATCCATTGCAGACATCAGAATCTTACCACATCCTAAGACAGAATGCCTCTGATAATGAGGAACTCAACTACCAATAGACTAGATGGTGAACTTTCGGAAAAACTTGTAACAAAATGGTTACAAGTCAAAATAAGTTTGGAAACGCTCTATTTTCAGGCATCAGCAGGCAAAAAAAAAAAAATCTCCCAAAGTATTAGTACAGAGCAAAAAGGTACTGGAAACTGGCCATGAAGATATTTTCATTACTTTAATATTCTGAATTTCTGAATCTAAGCATATTGTACTACAATGTCTTGGATCAAATTTAACATCGTAAACCTTTCTGATTTATAGCTACATCTGCTGGAAAAGCAGGGAATGGGCTTTAGAGCAAATGCACGTATTCCTAGATTATTTCAATTTCTGCAAACAACAAACTAAGGATTTTTTTTTTTTAGCTGTGGTAAATACCCTTTGCAAACCATTTTTAGATATCCTGAAGACAATTTTCCACACTAAAGAAATTTTTCAAACTTAAAACTTTAAACTAGGATCAAAAGTATCTAACATTAAATGTTAATGTTTATGTATTTTTTAAATTATCTTAACAAATAAAACATTTTGTGGCTCAAACTTGAAGAGAAAAAAAAAAATTCCTTCAAAGTCAGGCAGGGAGAAAACCTGAAAGGAAAAAAAAAAAAAACACCGAAAATCATAGTGAACATGCAATTTTAAGCCATTAAAATACTTTCCTTTTGTTTATTTTCCAAAACAACCAGTTTACCACAAATAACATATCACTGTAACCTGCTCTCTACCTCAATCATTTCACCAAGGCAGAGAAGGCAAATTTGCATCTTGAAACTACACATTGAAGAAAAGGTATTATTGCACTTGCGTGCAGTAACAGACATGTATAAGAATAAAAAAGAAGTGAAGTCAAGTTGCAGAAAGGTAAGAAGCAATGGGGCCTGTGGCCAAGCCTCCAATTTACCCAGGATTCGTGGCAGTTCCTGCACAATGTGACGGATGAGGAGGTCCAGGCACTTGGACAGGTACTCATTGCCGCTCTGCCGCTCCTTGCCTGGAGTGGTCTTTCTGCTGTCTCGCTCGATGTACATCACCAGTCTACACACAGAAAAGTGCCAAAGATTACCTCTCATGATAAAACATCTG
Organism: Elephas maximus indicus; assembly: GCF_024166365.1. Lineage (NCBI taxonomy): Eukaryota > Metazoa > Chordata > Mammalia > Proboscidea > Elephantidae > Elephas > Elephas maximus. The sequence continues at coordinate 46,196,219 of NC_064838.1, forward strand.
AGCACATCTGTCTGAAAACGCCACGAAGTCAAGTATTTCCAGAGGGCATAGTCCCAATCATGGTGACATTTAGATTTGTAGCAACTTGTCAGACACTGTCGATATTTGCCTTAGAAAAATCAAAACGTTTATGCAGGAAGAAAATAAGACAACTTTGAATTTCTCTGCCGATGTATTGCAAAACAAAATGCCCTGATTTCATTTGCCTTTAGCCAATGAAAAGAAACAACACTCTCCAAATGACAGATGAAAGGCCAGTAGAGGCCTCTGGCCAGAAAAGGGCTCTTGGTGTTTCAAACGTTCAAACGCCAACCACAAGTTGATGGCTTTTTTTTTTTTTTTGGTCATTAGTATTAAACTTGCTTGGAACCTCAGGCAATTCACATGAATTCTAGTTCTTTCAGTAAATTGTGTACGTAAATCCAAACACGAAGTGTCACTCTGACACTGGGTTATGTAGGTAGCAGACATCATCTGAACGTCTGGATTTCACGAGCCCCTTTGTCTACTAGTTATATGATATCTGCCTTTTAAAATGGACTTATTATTTATTCTTCAAACCACTGGCATTCATTAAACATCAATCTCTAACCGTTTCCAACCCAGAACTAGGAAACATACTGTGCCATCACCCCTAGATACTAGGGGGGGTGGTTAGGTCCTCCCCACATTTTCCCCCCTTTGCTGGACAACCAACCAGTCATTTTCCCAAGTCCCCATTCCCCTCAACTCCCTAAAGGGCAATGACTACACTGACTTCGTCATGCAAAAGCCCCATCACAGGAGAATCCGTTTGCCATAGACCATCTCTTCAGTTCTGCTGTACTCACTTCAGCCACCTAACTTATTACTTCTTTCTCAGAGAGAACGTCTAACCAACTCCCATTTTAACTGGAAAGAGGTGGTTCTACACATAATACATACAGTATACTGGAATCTCAGCATGTAGCATTCACGTGGCGCTCCTGACGGTTTTATTCATCTATCTGCCTTTCTGTTTACTATTACTTGGAGTCCTGTTAGTGAAAACATGGGGATGAAACCAAATGAGCAGTTCAAGTTCCCTGCCAGCCAGTCAGCATCCTTCGTTCTAGTCACTGACTACGGCCTCAGCCGCACTCTAACAAGTGTATGACACTGGTCAAAATGCACAAAGAATACTGATGCACCAACAGAGGTGTATCACTACTATTTGAAAAGAACTGAGAGCACATAACTTTCTGATAAAAACCAAAACCAAACCCACTGCTGCTGAGTCGATTCCAGTTCACAGTAACCCTGTAGGACGGAGTAGGACCACCCCATAAAGTTTCCGAGGCTGCAAACCTTTACAGAAGCAGACTGCTGCATATTTCTCCCACAGAGCGGGAGGGTTCCAACCACCGACCTCTTGGTTAGCAACCAAGTGCTTTAACCACTGTGCCACTGGAGCTCCTTAACTTTCTGATAATAAGTAATAGAACGGTGAGACTCTACCATTTCATAGGTAGAATAAAAAAACTTCAGCCATATAAGATATGATGAAATGACTGAGACCAGCTTATCAGCCAGCCTGCCTAGAGGTCAGGCACAACCCAAATCCCACCAACACTGTGGCCTTCTGGAATTTCCAAGAGAATGGCAACAACTCTAAGAATCTTTTCATTAGTTGGTACCTGTTCCATTAGCCCAAGCTAAGGCATGGAACCAGAAATGATCAGGGACATGGGTACCTATTATCCCTTTGGCTTCCCAAAATGGGATGCCTACCATCTCACCATGAGCACACTTTTCCAAAACTAAAGATCACTGCATTTAACTTCATCCCATCCAACGTATTTCATATCCTGCTCTTATTCCCTACTTGCTTGTTCAATTACTTCCACCGTGACAATTCCTCAATTTCCTGGGAGCTTCTACTAACTGACTCCATGACATTTTTTCCCAATCCATCAACCCTGTCTTGTCTCTACTTCCTTCCTGACCTAGATTATATCCTACCATCTATCATTTGATTACATTCTTGGCCCTCTTTTTTTTTGTTTTGTTTTTTTGCTTGCATCCATCTAGCAAAATGAACTCTGGACAAACCCAATGATTTACTGTCAGAATGCCTTCAGAGAAGACTGCTGAAGCAAGGCACACGTGGGGCAAATGCACACATTATATATGCATGACACCAATATCAAATGGCCCAAAACACTTCCAGCAACCCAACTGTTCTTCTTTGGTTAACTTATCCCCACAGTCTAAATGATTATTTCACATTTTTCTTCTCTTCAAACTCCCAGTCTTCCATCCTGTCCTCAGACTCTCTGAAATCTTGTCTCCTTTTACAGAAAAAACAGAAAGCATCAAACAGAAACTCCTTTCTTCCTAATTCCCAATAAGCATACCTGCTGACACCTATTCCCATCCTAGCTTCTTCCCCTCCTTTCACAACAGTGAACCTATCCCTCCTTCCACCTGTGCTTTGAATCCCATCCCTTTCTACCTTCTCAGAACCTTAAAACTGCCAATTACTCATATGCCCATTTATATACTCATTCTCTTCCATTTAACAAACACACACACATCTATCATGTTCTAGCAAATGCCCTCCTTCCTGTCTTCTCCCCTTCTCTAACTTCTTAAAAGAGAAACTGATACTGCTTCCACTTTTTCTTCTACTTGTTTCTCAACCCACTGCAATGTGGCTTTCACTCCTATCACTTTTTCTGAAGGTCAGTGACAACCTATAGGGCATTAAATCCAATGGACATTTTTCTGCCTTCACCTATCCTGACAATTCCGCATCATTCAATATTGTTGGCACTCCCTCCTCCTTCGTGTCCTTCACTACCATGACACCATACTTTCCTAGTTTTCTTCTGCAGTTTCTCTGGTTGTTCTTTGTGTATTTTGCAAGTTCATGCTTCTAAATGCTCAAGTTTATCGAGACTCAGCATATTCACACATACGTATCACTCACTATTTACACAAATGTCTTCCAATTACATATCTGCAGCCCAAACCCAGTTTCTAAGCTGTTGTTGGTTGCCATCAAGTCAATTCTGACTCAAGGAGACCCCATTTGTGGATGGCACAAATGGTCAGGTGCTTGACTTGCAGCCAAAATGTTGGCAGTTCAAACCCACCCAGAAGAGGCTCAGAAGACAGAACTGGTGATCTGCTTCTGAAAGGTCTCAGAATCTAAGCTACAGAGCTATATATTCAATTGATGACTTGACGTCTACTTTTGTCTCTCAAAGGCACTTGAACTCTATATATCCAAAATAAACATCACTGTCATAATGCCAAATCTGGTTGTCTTTCAGAATAGAGTATCTCATTGAATAGCATTGCTTTCTACCATATTACACAAACCAGAAACCTTGATGTCATCTTTAATACTTCCCTTCTTTCGCCTTCCATATCAATTCAATCATTACATATTTCTTGAACTCGTCCACTTCTTGGCTCCCAACCTACCATAATTCCTCTCCAGGACGACTAGGAAAGCCTCCCAGTCTTTGTGCTTCCACTCTGTCATTCTCTCATGCATCCTGCATCTAAACTTATCCTGTCCATCAAGTTGCTCCTCTCTTGAAAACCCTTCAGTAGCATCCCACAGTACTTGAGAATTTTTAAAACTCCTTATCATGACCTGCGAGGCCTGGCTCCCACTACCTCTCTAGACTCATCTTGCTTTTTCTCTCTTCCAGTCACACGGTCCTCCTTTCAGTCCTTCAAACTCAATACCTCCCCCAACAACAAGCTATTACTTCTACCTGCCTGAACGGCTCATCTCTCCCCTCCTTGCCAGTGAACTTCTATACATCTTATAATTCACTGCAGTTTCCATTGACTTCCTTAAATTAAATCCCTCTGTGATACTGTTTCATAGTACAGAATACTTTAAGGCACTTATCCAACTGTAATTTTATATTTTGGATAATTTGATAACGTTTGTTGCCCCAGTAACTTGAAAATACCTAAGAACAAGGACTGTATTTGCTTCTGCTTGCCACAGCATCTTTTCACTTCTAACACAGTTCCTGACACCAAATAAGTGTTCGATAAATATTAGCTGAATAAATAAAAATTACTGTTGAAACTTCCCTAAAGATCTACCTAGTTCTCTACAGAGGTCCTCATTTTCCCCCAAGGCCTTTTCCTTAATTCCACTGATTGACGTGTGTTTTCTTGATATTTATACTGCTGTATTATATAAGAAGTTAAAAAAAAAAAGTCTACATGGGGAAAAAATGCCATAAACAAAGTCAAAAGGCAACAAACTGGAGAAATATATTCCCAATTCATATCACAAAAGGGTAATATAATGTGTGTATACCTCCTAGATATTGATTAGAAAAAGATTAGCACAACCCGAGAGAAAAGATGAGCAAGGAAAAGGCAGCATAGAAATAAGAAAATGGTTCAAACAAAAGGATGCTCCACTTTGCTCATAATAAGAAAATATACTCTGTCATCAACTGAACTGTGTTCCCCAAAAATGTGTCAACTTCGTTAGGCCATGATTTCCAGTACTGTGTGGATGCCTCCATTTTATGATTATAATTTTATGTTAAGTAAGATTAGGGTGGGATTGTAACACCCTTACTAAGGCAATGGAAAGGGAGTTTCCCTGGAGTGTGGTCTGCACTATCTTTTATCTCAAAAAAGATAAAAGGAGAGGGAAGTAAGCAAAGAGTTGGGGATCTCATGCTACCAAGAAAGCAGTGCCAGCACAAGGCATCCTTTGGACACAGGGTACCTGCACAGAAAAGCTCCTAGTCTGGGGAAAATTGATGCAAAGGACCTTCCTCCAGAGCCCAGAGAGAGAGAAAGGCTTCCCTTGCATCTGATGCCCTTAATTTGGACTTCTAGCCTACTAGACTGTGAGAAAATTAATTTCTCTTTGTTAAAGCCATCCACTTGTAGTATTTCTGTTATAGTAGCACTAGATGACTAAGCATACAGTAAAATTACATCTTTTTTATCTTTCAGATAGCCCGAAATCTGAAAGCTTGATAACTAAGACTGTCATAAAGACTCTGAGGATATTAATACTCCAGTACATTACTGATGGGAACATAAGTTGGTACAAATCCCGTGGAGAGGCAGTTAGCAGTATCTTCAAAATCATAAATCTAATAATTCCATTCCACCTCTAAGAAAAAATTACTCCATACTTGTATACATATAACTCATACTCGTATTTTGTTGTTTATAACAACAAAAAACAAGTGCCCAGCAAAACAAGACTAGTTAAATAAAATATGGCACATCCTTACAATGCAGCTATCGAAAAGGAGCAGGGGGGCAGGAAGCTCTGTAAATATAATATGGAAAGAACTACAAGATGTTTTAAGTGAAACAAGCAAAGTTCAAGAACAAGATGCTTTTTGTGGAAAAAAAACACGTTTGCTTGGATGAAAACAAACTGTAGGAGAATATAAGCAAATAATAATGTTTAACTTAGCTAAGAAGTTTCCTGAATACAACCAAACACTTCGAGGGACAGAGTAGCAGGGGCGGGGATCTGGGGACCATGGTTTCAGGGGACATCTAGGTCAACTGGCATAACAAAGTGTATTAAGAAAACATTCCGCATCCCACTTTCGAGAGTGGCATCTGGGGTCTTAAAAGCTAGCAAGCGGCCATTTAACATGCATCAATTGGTCTCAACCCACCTGGAATAAAGGAGAATGAAGAACACCAAAGACACAAGGAAAATATGAGCCCAACACAAAGAAAGAGCCACATAAACCAGGGACTCCATCAGCCTGAGATTGCAAGAACTAGATGGTACCCGGCTACCACCAATGACTGCCCTGACAGGGAACACAACAGAGAATCTCTGATGGAGCAGGAGAAAGTGAGATGCAGACCTCAAATTCTAGTACAAAGATGAGACTTAATGATCTGAGACTGGAAGGACCCCAGAGGTCATGGCCCCCAGACTCTCTATTAGCCCAAAACTAAAACTATTCCCAAAGTCAACTCTTCAAAGATTAAACTGGACTATAAGGCATAAAATGATACTGATGAGGAGTGAGCTTCTTAGCTCAAGTAGACACATGAGACTATGTGGGCAGCTCCTGTCTGGAAGCGAGATGAGAAGGCAGAGGGGGACAGGAGTTGGTTGAATGGACACAGGAAATACAGGGTGGAAAGAAGGAGTGCACTGTCACATTGCAGGGAGGGCAACTAGGGTCCCATAACAATGTGTGTATGAGTTTTTGTATGAGAAACTGACTTGAATTGTAAACTTTCACTTAAAGCACAATTAAAAAAAAGAAAATAATGTTTAACTTTGCACTAACTTGAACCTTGTATCTGGTGATCTGCAACAACGAGGCACAGAAACAGAAGGGAGATTTCTCACTTTTGAATTTTTTGGTTTTTGAACCTTGAATATGAATCACCTATCCAAAACTTAAATTTAGATTTTTTAATATTAAGTAATACCACTGTCCTATAGAGTCCCCCCCAAAACACAACAGGTCTTATAAAACATTTTTAGGTAATGTAACATTCAATTTACAGGATACCGCACCATATATACATACGTGCCAAATGCAAGATCCAAGCATTTTCAGAGCATCAAATGCCAGACTGACCTTACAAAACTACACTGACAACAATACTATAGCAGTACCTAAAGCTTTACTATGGCCTGTGGTCCATTATAATTCCTAGATTTTTTTTCTCCATTCCTTCAGCAAGGTCAATCTTTTAACAATACTGGAACAGGATGTCAACCAAATCTGAATATAATTCCCAGCTCTGGCACCTCCCAGCGTGACCTTGAACAAATTTCTTAAGCTCCTTAAAGCTTCAATTTTCTAACTGTAGGATGGAATAATAATACCTGTCTTGTAGACTGCTGTGAAGATTAAATGAAATAATAGCCTGGGGTATAATACATAGAAAATGCTCAAGAAATTACATTATTTCTGCAGCAATTTAATTATTACTACTACCACCAGTAAACTTAGAATACTGTTTTCTTGAATACAAAGATTTTAAAATTCCCAGAGAAGTCTAACTCTGCTTCTCATTCCACTCTGCCTCACTCACAAATCAACATGGTCAAAAATCTGGCTTCCTCAGCATTTAGGAGCACTGTTTCAACTGATTAAAATGACAGAGAGCATGACATTTTTCTATAGATGGTGTAGAAATGCGTGCCATTAAAATTCTCCTACTCTATTTGGTGTAAAAAGAATGCAAACATTTCCTTTTAGGAAATAACTACCAGGACAGTTTTAAGTGAGCATACAGAATGAGAATGTATCATGATTTACCCATTCTTCTATTGAGACAGGAAACCCTGGTGGCATACTGGTTAAGTGCTACGGCTGCTAACCAAAAGGCTGGCAGTTCAAATCCACCAGGCACTCCTTGGAAACCCTATGGGGCAGTTCTGCTCTCTCCTACAGGGTAGCTATGAGTCGGAACGGACTTGATGGTTAATGGTTTGGTTTTGTTTTTTTCTACTGAGAGACGTCAGGGCTGCTTTCAGCCTTTGCTCTTGCACACAGCACAGCTGTGAACACAGTACTGTGTCTGCCTCCTGGTGCCCAGGTGAAGAAGAGTTGCTACAGTCCACATACAGAAGTAGAAACTCAAATATTCAACTTCACAATGTAGTGACCAACTATTTCCCAAGGTGGTTCTTACAGCATACTTCCCCAGCAGTCTATGAGTTCTGAGATTCAACTTCACCAATACCTACTAGTATCTGGGTTCTTAATGTCTACCTACCTATAGGGCTTCAAATGATACCTCGTAGCCTTAATTTACACTTCCACAATCACTAACGATAACTATATTTTCACTTTTTTTTTTTGAAGCATGTTTTCTTTTTTGGGAAACGCCTGTTTATGCTCACTCTCCCATTAGGTTGTTGATCTTTTCTTACTTATCTGTAGGAATTATTTACATGGCCTGGGTCTTTTCCCTTCCCTTACCCTTCCCGCTTCCTTTTTCCTTCTTTCTTCTCCTTTTGCCTTTCACACTGAAGTTCCCCATCCACTGGAAATCAATATATCATGTGGGTTGAGCTTGAAGTCTATTCCACTATTTTTCCAATGTATAACCACTTGCTTGGTACTATTTATTGAAAAGGTGTTTGTAAAAGTAAGGGTGAAGGAGTAAGATAAAGTAACAAACACTTGCAAAATCTGATTAAAACGTAAATTGATACCTCAACTTTCCCTTCCACCCAGTGAATCTAGGTGACTGCTTTTAGACTTTCACCCAGGCAGTAGAATGGAGATTTATTCTCTAGAGAAAGTAAAACAGAGGATCTGGACTGGGAGAAGGCAGACCGAGTTCAATAGAGCACTACCAAGCTGAAAACAGGGACAATAATAGTAAAATAGTGAATTTATGCACAGTGAACAGTGAGATGTCCAGCTCCCTTCACCCGGTGGGTTCCTGGAACTCTGACAGCAAAATTCTTTCCTTCCCCTAGAAGATCAGAATACTCTTCTTTGGTGAAGCTAACTGGCCTAAGAGAAAGACGCTGAAGACACTGATACTAATGTTCACGTTAAAAAAAGTTCATACAAACGACGTTAAAATAAATCTCAAAGTCAACAAAGCTCACCCATGCGCTGAGACCTTCCAGAACAGGCTGTTGCTCCCTCAACTCTTGAGCTGACCAAACATTACAAGATATCTGAGAGCATGGCTTCTTTGCTCAACATTATGTGTGTGATATTCACGGGTTTTTACATTGCTGAGTAGTATTCCACTGTATGAATACACCACCATTTATTCAGTTTACTATTCATAGATACTTGGGCTGTTCCCACATTACAAATGCTGCTGCTAAAAATATCTTATGTTGGGCACATGTAAACATTTCTATTAGTTATATACTCAGGAGTGGAATTGCTGATTCATAAAACACTCCTAGGTTCAATTTAATAGACAATGCTAATCAATTTACCAACGTGATTGTGTCAATTACACTCCAACAGGGATGTATGAGAATTTCAGTTACCCTACATCTTGCCAGAACTCTGCATTATCAGGCCTTATTATAATAACCATTCTGATGGGTATGTATTGGTATTTGCAGTTACTAAACAGAATTTCCGTGTGATCAATGAAGGTAAACACTTTTTCACATGTTAAATAGGTCATATGTAGATAACTGCTGTTGTGAAGTCCCTGTTAACCTCTTGTGCTAGTTTTTCTACCAAGTATCTTTTTCTCACTGATAAACCAATTCTTTATATATTCTGAATAAGACCCCATCTTCAATTACATATGTGGTAAATATCTTCTCCTACCGTATGAAGCCCTGGGGCGCAGTGGTTAAGAGCCTGGCTACTAACCAAAAGGCCGGCCATTTGAATCCAGCCGCTCCTTGGAAACCCTATGGGATGGCTCTACTCTGTCCTATAGGACTGTTAAGAGTCAAAATCAACTCGGCAGCAAAGAGTTTACTCTATGGTTTGATATTTTTACTCTCTTAATCATGTCTTTTGACGAACAGAAGTTCTTCATTTTAAGACAGTCCAACTTATCAATATTTTCCCTTATTATAGTGTTTTTGTATCTTGTAAAAGAAAATTTCTTAATCTACCCCAATGTCATGAAATTATTTTCACTTGCTTGTTTTTTGGGTTATTGACTGGAAGATTTGTTTTACCTTTCACATTTATATATATAATCTACCTGAATTTATTTTTCTGTACAGTAGAACTTAGGGATTGTCATGGTTTGAATTGTGTCCCCAAAAAATGTCTGTCAACTTGGCTAGGTCATGATTCCCAGTATTGTATGATTGTCTACCCTTTTATCATCTGATGTGATTTTCCTATGTCTTGAAAATCCTATCACTATGATGTAGTAAGATGGATTAGCAGCAGTTATATTGGCGAGATCTACAAAATTAGATAGTGTCTTAAGTCAATCTCTTTTGAGATATAAAAAAGAGAAGCGAGCAGAGAGACATGGGGGCCTCATACCACCAAAAAGCAGTGCCAGGAGCAGAGCGAGTCGTTTGGACCTGAACTTCCTGCGCTGAGATGTCCCCAGGCCAAGGGAAGACTGATGACAAGGACCTTCCTCCAGAGTCGACAGAGAAAGCCTTCCCCTGGAGCTGGCGCCCTGCATACGAACTTCTAGCCTACTGGACTCCGAGAGAATAAACTTCTCTTTGTTGAAGCCATCCATTTGTGGTATTTCTGTTATAGCAGCACTAGATGACTAAGATGGGGTAAAGATTTTTTCCCCCTATATAATCCAGCACCATTTATTGTAAACACCATCATTTCCCCACTATTTCCCCTATACCTTATCTGTTCTTCTCCATATCTTCCAACCTTTTGTCTTTCTATGCTTCATTCTAAATAATTCCAGTACACACAACCTTGCTTTCTCAAAGTGAGGAGGACTTGAAGCACTTACCGATAGAGATAAAAGATTAGTCTTCTATCTTAAAACCCACTTCCGTCTTACACTTCAAAAATCCTCACAACTGGACTTATAAGCAACATCAACATAAATGGAGAAAAGATTGAAGTTGTCAAGGATTTCATTTTACTTTAATCCATTTCAACACCCATGGAAGCTGCAGTCAAGAAATCAAAATGACATATTCATTGGGGGTGAAACTGCCGCAAAAGAACTCTTTAAAGTGTTAAAAGAGTTGGACAACGAATAAGGAAGACTGAAGAAGAACTGATGCACTTGAATTTTGGTGTTGGCAAAGAATAGTGAGTATACCATGGATTGCCAGAAGAGCAAACAAATCTGTCTTAGAAGAAGTACAGCCAGAATGCTCCTTAGAAGCAAGAGTGGCAAAACTTTGTCTCACATACTTTGGACATGTTATTGGGAGGGACCATTCCCTGGAGAAGAACATCATGCTTGGTAAAGTAGAGGGTCAGTGAAAAAGAGGAGGACCCTCAGCGAGATGGACACAATGGCTGCAACAATGGGCTCAAGCATAACAATGATTATGAAGATGGCACAGGACCAGGAAGTGTTTTGTTCTTTTACACATAGGACCCTACGAGTCAGAACTGCCTCAACGGCACCTAACAACACCAAAAAAGTGTTAAAAAGTGAAGATGTCACCTTAAGGAATAAGATGCACCTGAACCAAGCCATGGTATTTTCAGTTGCCTCATATCCATGCAAAAGCTGGACAATGAATAAGGAAGACCAAAGAAGAACTGATGCCTTTGAATTATGGTGTTGGCAAAGAACATTGAATATACCATGAACTGGCAGTAGAATGAACAAATCTGTCTTGGAAGACGTACAGTCAGAATGCTCCTTAGAAGCAAGGATAGCGAGACTTCATCTTACTTACTTTGGACTTGCTATCAGGAGGGATGAATACCTAGAAAAGGACATCATGCTTGGTAAAGTAAAGGGTCAGCAAAAAAGAAGATGACCCTCAACGAGATGGACTGACACAGTGGCTGCAACAATGGGCTCAAACATAGCAACAACTGTGAGGATGGACAGGACTGGGCAGCGTTTTGTTCTGTTATACATAAGGTTGCTATGAGTCAGAACCAACTGAATGGCACCTAACAACAATTCTTTCTTCAGCTATGACTAGTCTATTAATAACACCCACTGAGTTTTTACTTTGTTAGTGTATTTTTCAGTTCTAGAATACCCATTCAGTTTTATTGTTCTAGTTCTCTGCCAAAATTCTTGATCATTCTATTTCCTGGAATATATTAAGCGCAGTTATTTCAAAATCTGTATCTGTTAACTCCACTGTCTGAAACCCCAGTGGATATTGGTTTTTTGGCTTGTTTTCTGTTTTTTTTTTTTTTTTAATCATACCATCTTGTCTTCTCATAAGCCTGATTACTTTTGATTGAGTGACAGACTTTATAAACAAAAAACTTTAAAGATATTTTGAGGCCTAGAGTTATACTTCTCCAGATAGGATTTATATTTGTTTCTGGAAGGCAAGAGGGTGTCGATAAGGCTGAATCACCTTAATTCAATCAGAAATTAGATGATTCAGAAGTGGGCTTTTTTCCCTGTTCCAGAAAATCGTACATATAAATCACACGTATCCCAGAAACAAAGAGAAAAAATGAAGGTGTTTATCTTTTGGCAATCCGGGAATCCAAAGGAACCCCCCCAAAAAGAAATTTAGAGTAGAAAAAAGCAAATTCACACTTGCATGTAAGGAATTCATTTTCCTCTGAAATTTAAATTATCCATTATAAAACTTAATGTGTCCCTTAATTCTCATAATGTGAAATATCTTTTCCCTAAAGCAAGAGCTACTCAAATAGTTTTCAAACTCTAGTACAGACTTAACACATAAGACAATATCCATTATCTCCGCTGAGAAAATAAAAGAATTCTGGGATCCATAACATTATGAAACTAACTCTGGAATGGTGCTCCATTTCTTCATGCACTCCCCACTGACTTAACATTACAAAAGGTGTTTTCGTGGGCTACAGTAGAATAAATTGACTTTACTGACAAGGGAAAGTTAGTTACTAAAAGAATACGCATTCCATGAAGGAAATAAAATGTAGAAATATTTGAGTGTGGTGTCAATAAACACTTTACAATTATGCTACAAAACTGTGATATTTCTTAGTGGTCTATAAGGTTATCAAGTTAAAATGATTAACACTCTAAACAATAAATAACCCAAGTAAAACAAGAATAAATATAAGATCCAGTCTTCATTCCATTATCCTTCATAAAATTATTTTTCCTCAGCTTCTAATGTGGTTCCCAATCTAGTGTCCACCTCCAAACCCCGTTTATCTCTATAATTCGTTCCCGCTACTCTGACCACGTTTTTCTCACTCCCATCTCCACAGGAATACTTATGCCCATTCTACACATCTTCTGGCTTGTTATATCTCCATGTTTCTGTGGCCAAACTCACCAAGTCCTATACTTGATTTTACCTCTAATATACACCAGTGCAATGCCTACAGAAAAATGAGCTGAAGAGTATACAAAAATTATCACATTCATTTATTCATTTAATGAATAATTTATTGTCTGTCCTGGTGGTGCAGTGGTTAAGAGCCTGGCTGCTAACCAAAAAGTCGGCAGTTCAAATCCACCAGCCACTCCTTGGAAACCCTATGGGGCAGCTCTACTCTGTCCCACAAGGTCACTACGAGTCGGAATCGACTCAACGGCAACAGGTTTGGTTTAGTTTTTTTGTGTGCTGAGCTGAGCCCTGGTAGTGCAGTGATTATGCATTTGGCTGCTAACCAAAAGGTGGGCAATTCGAATTTACCAGCCACTCCTTGGAAACCCTATGGTACAGTTCTACTCTGTCCTATAGGGTCACTAGGAGTCAGAATCCGCTCAGTGGTAACAAGTGGTTTTTTTTTTTTTTTTTTTTTTTTTCTGGATGTGCTAAGCATTCTTCTAAGCTGAAGGGGGTCCAGCTCATGCAATGTATATTGATGTGGGAAGAAACAATTAACAAATAAATCACTGGACGATAGTTTAGGGGGTAATAAGTCCTACTGAGAAAATTAAAGACAACTAGTCACTTGTCATAGAAGGCCTCTCTAATAGGATGTCATTTAAGCAGAGGCTGAAAGGTAGTAATAAAGCAATGTGGAAGCTACAGAAAGACATTCCAGGCAGTTGGAAAGGTTTGGGCAATATCCAAAAACCAAGCACATGTTTGGTGTGTTCCTGTGTGGCTGGAGCATAGTGAAAGAAAAGATGAGAGAGGGAGGAGCCAGGCCATGTAAGGCACTGTAGGCCATACTGCAGACTATAGATTTTATCAATGAGGAGGGAGTGGCAGAATCTGAGCTATGGGTTAAAAATATCATGATGAATATTTAAGGACAGACTGTAGAAAGATAAGAAGGAAGACCAATTAACAGGCAACTGTAAATGTTCAGATGAGAAATTATCATGGCTTTGGTTGGAGTGGTAGTGTTGAAATGGTATAAACTGATGAGATTCCGGATATCATTTTAAGATACAGTTGACTGAATTTGTAACTGGAATGAAGATGGGATATGAACAAAAGAGAGGAGTCAAGAGGGAATCACAGTGTTTGACCCAAGCAACTGGAAGAACAGAAATGCCCTTTATTGAGATGGGTAGAGAGTGCCAGAATAGCAGGTCTTGACACTATAGTGACACTCACTACAGGACAGAATAGAACTGCCTGGTGGATTTGAGCTGCCAATTTGAACGCTCATAGCTCTTAACTACTATGCCACCAGGGTTTCCAGAATAAAATACATACCTACTTAATATATGATTGCATTGTGTAGATTACAAATAAACAAAGGAAAAACGCGTAAGACAACTGTATACTGTTATATACAGCTCGTAGTTCAGATAAAATTTTCAGTTACAGCACTATACACGGATGCAGAAAAAGTTGTCTATGAAATAATTTAAATGAAAAAGAAGATGCCATACTCTGGAATACTGTGTCAGATGATGCAGAAGAAATTCAAGGAACTGATGTCAAACACGCTGTGGTGACACTTCAATAAACCAGTTGGAAAAGATGCATGCAGAAAGCTGAAATAAATTTATTTCACGAAATGCAGGAACAGAAAAAAAATTTCTAAATCACTACATTATTTGATATATGTAATTGTAAATATGTATGTGTAGCCACAATAACAAATTAAATATTTAGTTAAAGGTTGGTATTTGTCTATTTTGTCCAATTCTTAATTTATATATTCACTGTCTTGGTCATCTAGTACTGCTGTAACAGAAATATCACAAGCGGATGGCTTTAACACAGAGAAATTTATTTTCTCACCATCAACTAGGTTGGAAGTCCAAATTTAGGATGTCAGCTCCAGAGGACACCTTTTCTCTCTCTTGGCTCTGGAGGAAGGTCCTTCTCCTCAACCTTCCCCTGGACTAGGAGCTTCTCCACACGGGAACTCTGGGTCCAAAGGACATGCTCTATTCCTGGCACTGCTTTCTTGGTGGTATAAGGTCCCCAACTCTCTGCTTACTTTCCTTTCCATTTATCTCTCTCGTAAGATAAAAGGTGGTGCAGGCCACACCCCAAGGAAGTTCCCTTTACATTGGATCAGGGATGTGACCTGAGCCAAGGGTGTTATGTCCCACACTAATCCTCTTTAACCACAGACAGAGATTATGATTTATAACACACTGGAAAATTCCAGAATGGAAGACAACCACACAGTACTGTGAATCATGGCCTAACCAAGTTGACACATAATATTGGGGGACACAATTCAATCCATGACATTCACCATGGCCGCAAAAAAACCTTTGTTTTGGACCTTCCATTGAACAATTAGGCTTTCATATTATGATCAGGGTTGCTTGGAATTCAACTAAATACAAGACGTTTTAATCAGATTACTCTGGCTGTTGCGTAGAAAGTGAATTATTGGGCAAGGAGGATGGTAAGAATAGAAGCAGAGAGACCATGTGGAGGCTAGTGAGATGCCCAGAAGTGATGCAGTTGGCTTGGATGAGGGTGGTGGTCTACGTGGACAGAAGTGTATAAAAGTTGGATTAAAAAAAAAAAAAAAAAACATTGCTGTCAAGTTGATTCTGACTCACAGTGACCCTAGGAGAGAATAAAACTGCCCCACTGGGTTTCCAAGGAGCACCTGGCGGATACAAGCTGCCAACTTTCTTTTGGTTAGCAGCCGAACTCTTAACCACTACGCCACCAGGGTTTCCAAACAAGGGGTAGGGTGGTATGTTTTGGAAAAAGAATCAATAGAATTTGCTGATGAACTGGACTGAGTGATTAGAAGGAAAAAAAACATGGATAACTCAGAGATTTAGGCTTGGGAGAGTGTTACTAGTACTTTTCAGTGTTACTGAGATGCTAACTAAAAGGAACTGGATAAGTCAAGAAAACCTTGTGGAACTCAGTTCTACTCTGTAACACATTGGGTTGCCATGAGTCAGAATCAACAGCAACAGGTGTTTTTTAGTTTTTAATCCACACCACACTGCTTCTGCTCAAGGAACTTATTAGCAGCAACAGCAATGTGGTTAAGGGTTAGTGGGCTCAAGCTCATGAAATTAATTAACAGGTCTTACAGCAACCACCACCACCATGTACTCCATCACCCAGGAACATAGGTTGGTAGGAAAGAAGAACGGCATCTGAAAACTCAGTCCTGGTGCCAGCCAGGAAACAACACGTTGAAATAACTGAGTTCTAACTTATAATGTGGAAACCCTGGGGGCACAATGGTTAAGTGCAACGGCTGCTAACCAAAAAGGTCAGCAGTTCGAATCCATCAGGCACTCCTTGGGAACTCTCTGGGGCAGATCTACTCCGTCTTATGGGGTTGCTATGAGTCAGAGTCAACGACATGGCAATGGGTTTTTAACTTACAGCACTAGGTACCTGTTCTGAACTAGCCACTACAATATATGCTACTGTCTTTTCCATAATCCAAATACACAGTCTGGAGACAAAGGTTGGAAGTGGGAGTGACCACCTCCTACTATTAAACTTAGTAACCCATTCAGAGGAGTCTTGCTTCCAACCTCTACAATTCTGAGCTCCACTGGTTTGGTCCCAGAAAGAAAGCTTCTGCCAGGGGATGCAGCAATGACTCTGCTGAATTGAAAATTTTAACTGCCACTTAGTTATTCTGAGCAACAAAGGTTACTCTAATGGCTACAGCGAGTGATTGTGATAGAAAACGGAAAACTAGGTTGCTGCTAAACGGAGAGGGGGCACTGGAACCCAGAGGATTCTCTGAGAAGATTATAAAACCAAAAAAACCAAACTTGTTGCCATCGAGTTATTTCCAACTCATAGCAACCCTGTAGGACAGAGCAGAACTGTCTCACAGGGTTTCCAAGGAGCAGCTGGTGGATTTGAACTGCGGACCTTTTGGTTAGCAGCCAAACTCTTAACCACTATGCCACCAGGGCTCCAATGAAAACCTCAGTAGCCAAGAAAAGGCAGATTCAGGGAGGATGCAGATGTTTCAGGTACTTTACATCCCTAGTAAAGTACAAACCTGTGGTTCGAGTTTATTTATAACAATGGAATTACTGAAGACACATTACAAAAATGCCCTCAAAAAGGCAGCCTGACCAACTGAGTAAAAAGTTGTCTGTCTGCAGTTTGGATATAAGATTTAAAAAAAAAAAACCCATTGCCGTTGAGTCAACTCCAAGTAATAGCAACCCTAGAGGACAGAGTAGAACTGCTTCAATAGGGTTTCCAAAACAGTGGTTGGTAGACTCAAACTACTGACCTTTTGGCTAGCTGCCATAGTTCTTAACCACTGTACCACCAAGGCTCCTGGATATAAGACAGTGGTAGTTTTTTTTCTGAATTTCACACTGTTAAGCTACAGTTAGTAGCTTAACCCTTTAGCATATATGATACAAAAAAATTCCAGGTTTTGTTAGCATGTAAATTTGATTTATGCTTCTTGGAGGATATAAAAGCTTTTATATAGTAAATAATTTTTTATATCCTCCGAAATTTGAATATGGCCAAACTTTCAGTATTTTCTTATATGGCTTCTTTAATTAAAGCTTTCCTGGCCCATACACATATTGTTCTTCCAACTATTTATGGTGTCTTTTTGGTATATAATTCTTTAAACCATGTGGAATTGACTTTTGCATAGTTTAAACTAAAAAAATAATTTTTCCCACATAGTTACTTACCCAGAGTAAATATTTCTTTTTTAAAAAATCTTTTAAGATCAAAGTTTGTTTTTTGTTTTTTCATTTCAGTGATTACAATATTAACAGCAATGCTATGGAGGAGAAAAAAAAAAAAACTCTAGAAAAACCTGGATCCATCAGTAGGCGGTGACATTTCAGACTCACGGCAAACCTATACAATGAACTTACAAGACCCTTTATCCTCTAAAAGGGTTATCTCATTTCTAAAAATACATAAGGCTCTGTTTTATCACCTGTCATATTCAATATGAGTATATGAAGCCATTTGGAGAAACAGGTAGGCATTTAAGGCTATCATATCATTTTTATCTGATCCTGGCAGCTCAATTTCACTGCCTGTCTCATACTGGATAGATTCGAGGGCTGACATCACAGAAAATGTGCTGAAATTTAACCCATAAAGGCCGATGGTGATGGTGGTAAGCCAGAAAAAATATCTACATAATGTAGCAAAGGTTATCATGGCCTTTTGATGTGGGGTTCAGTTCTCAGGCAGAGGGCTGCACTGTGATTTGCTCAGAATTTCAGCTGTTAGTGGAATTACAAGGGACAGGTAAGGAAGGAAAAACAATTTTCCGTGGGAGCTTATCACAAAGGATTTTCACATCTCTCTAGCGTGAAAGCTGCCTCTCTTTCGCATACCTTTAGGTCCTACCTTGCATTTGCTATGCACACATATTTACGGCAGAATATAATACCTGGGCTGCAGAGCACAAATGAACAAGGTCATCCACTTCCCATAGTCTGTTCTGGCTCCCTGTTCCTATCTGAGAGTAATTTTCAGTGTTAACTTAATCCACAAAGTCTAAGAAAATTGGAATTTTGACTGCCTTAAGGATCTCCTTAATCATTCTAAAACAACAGGTATTTATTGCAAGCATTTTTTAAAATAATTTGGCTATATTTGTTTTTTAATTACACAGTGAGACAATCTCATCATAACAAGGATAAAAATAAAAATAAAAATGAATAAAGGTAACATAATCTCCTTCCCGTCCTCCTCAGATAACCCATTTTGTGTTATCCTTCCATGCCTGTCTATACAAATACATATAAATAAAAGTTTTGCCATTTTTGTCATTAAAAAAATAAATAACTCTGTCCTTTCTTTTCTCACTTACCAGCATGTCATGAACATCACTCCAGGTTAATCAAATGAGTCACGTATTTATATTACAGCTATACCATCATTCATTCAAGCATTTTAATACCAATAGACACTATGTTTCTAGGTCTTGCCTACTAGAAACTACACTGCACTGGACATCCTCAGGCATACATTCAGCCCAATTCATACTTTTATTTCTAGCACCTAAACATCAAATGCAGGGCTGCCAGAGTCAAAGCTATGGGTCTTGTTAAGAGTAATGTATGTTTCCAAATTACTTTCCAAAAGTTGCGCAGTTCATATTCCCATGATCAGTTTTTAAAAGTGACAGTGAGCTTCTAGTTCTGCTAAGATGGAGTGGCCCCATTCCTCCCAGGTCCTCCCACTTGTAACTGAAAAACCCAGGACATAATACAACAAACATGCACAGGAAGACTCTGAAAGGTGGGAAGGAGGAGGACTGCCTAGAGACCTTGGGACTTGAGAAACAACATGGCAGTGAGTCTCCTTGGTTTCCTTATTGCCTCCTCTATATCCAGGATGGGGGCCAGGTGGCACAGTGGTCACGAGCTGGGTGGCTAGCCAAAAGGTCAGCAGTTTGAATCTACTAGTCACTCCTTGCAAGCTCTATGGGGCAGTTCTACTGTGTCCTACAGGGTCACTATGAGTCGGAAATGACTCGACTGCAATGGGTTTTTTTTAACATCCAGGACAGAACACTGCAGAAGCCTCCAAAAAACAGACCCAAGGAAAGCCTGTTTTCCCTACCCAAAGGGCCAGTAAAAAGGTGGCCCAACAACAGAAAACCTTTTGCCAATACCTGCCCTACTGCAGTCAAACACCAACAGAAAACCTGAACATATTCTCCTCCCCCACTGCAGTTTCACTGGGATCAAGCAGGGAGTTATTTCCCACCCAATCCAGCTCTCCCAGGAAAGCAGGTGGTATACTCCAATTTCCTCACCAGGTGGTGTCGGCAAGGCCAAGCAGGGAGCTAATCTCCATCTCCAGCCCAGTGGACAAAGGTGGCACTGATCTGGTTCCCCCGCAGAGACAGTGTCCATAGGAGTGAGGAGGCAGCTGATCTTCCATTCACCACCTGGCAGGGGGAGCTGGTGCTCCAATATCCCTGCTGGGGTAGTGTCCATGGGACTGAGGTGGGGAGCTGATCTTCCATTCTCCAGCCAGCAGGAGTAGGTGGCGCTCTGGTTCCCAACCCGGAGAAGTGTCAACAGAGGTCCAAGCCCAACCAACAATGACACTTAATGAGGCAGAGCAAGGTGAAGCCAGTCACCAACATGCTTCACCCACCACCACCACCCTGTCACACTACATCAACAGGACTCAGTGAGTGTTCTACATTAGAGGCTTTCCTCAAATATCTGCTGATCTTGGTTGTCCATTTACATTTACAAATGATGCACTGAAGTGGAGTAGGAAGGTGTGTATGCATGAGTACGGTTTATGACTGAGGGCTCTGCTGCAGGATATTAGTAAAGGGTTCACTGTAACTGCAGTTGGGGACACCCAATGTCAGCCCCTGTAGGGCTTGTATCAGGGACCGGTCAGCTTCCCTGAGAGGACTCCCCACACTGTGGCCTATGGTATATGTCATTCCCCAAAAATATGTCAAATTGGCTAGGCCATGATTCCCAGTACTGTGTAACTCTCTACCATTTTGTCATCTAGTATGATTTTCCTATGTGTTGAAATCCTACCTCTATGATGTTAATGAGGTAGGATTAATGGCAGTTACGTTAATGAGGCAGGACTCAATCTACCAGATTAGGTTGTGTTTTAAGTCAATCTCTTTCGAGATATAAAAGAGAGAAGCGAGCAGAGAGACAGGGGCATCATATCACCAAGAAAGCAGTGCCAGGAGAAGAGCATGTCCTTTGGACCTGGGGTCCCTGCCCTAAGAAGCTCCAAATCCAAGGAAGATTGATGACAAGGACCTTCCTCCAGAGCCAACAGAGAGAGAAAGAGCCTTCCCCTGGAGCTGACATCCTGAGTTTGGACTTGTAGCCTACTAGGCTGTGAGAGAATCAACTTCTGTTTGTTGAAGCCATCTATTTGTTGTATTTCTGTTAGCAGCCCTGGATAACTAAGATAGTATGTAAACCAGGTTGCCAACGGTCTATGAGTCAAGTAAGGAAGGGGGCTGAGGCTCTTGCCCTTCAGTGAACTGACTTTCATAAATCTCTGGTTTTCCACGAGATGCCTTATCCCCCTCTTAACTGTGTCCTGAAAGCCCAATTCTGCAGCCTGTGCAGTTCACACTATGCAGAAAAAAATTCCAAGCTTCCTGCTGCAGTGGAAGAAGAATCTACTGGATGTTCAGGGTTGGGGAGGAAGGCCAGGGATCAAATCTCTATATGCACATTTCCCATCGCAGTCTCACCTCCCTCCCACCTCCACCTTCAAGGTACCTGGTATCTCCAATTCCCACCCTCTAGAGTTTTGTCTTGCAGTATCAATGTCTCTTATTGGCCATTCCCCTTGCAGATAATATGGGCTCTCAGCAATCTCCATATGTTAACTTAATAAACATTCACCTGTTGACTTCCCAGCTTCTGAAACACAAAAACGAGGTGCCAACACTTGTCTTCTTAGCCAGCTTTCCCCTTCTCTTCACGGTTTTGTGCTTTTTAATACCTTTACTCTCATTTTAAGGAGCCCTGCTGGCACAATGGTTAAGTGCTTAGCTGATAACTGAAAGGCTGGCCGTTTGAACCTACCCAGCTGCTCTGCAGGAGAAAGACCTGGCAATCGGATTCTGTAAAAATTGCTCAACGTCTTTAGCCAGCAGAGAGATGCAAATCAAAACCACAGTGAGATGCCATTTCACTTATAAGTGGTTAAAAGCTACAGCTGCTAACCAAAAGGTCCACAATTCAAATCTACCAGCTGCTCCTAGGAAGTCCTGTGGGGTAGTTCTACTCTGTCCTCTTGGGTCACTATGAGCTGGAACCAACTCAACGGTAACAAGTTTTTTTCTTAGGAGAGTGAAGATAAAAAAAAAAACAAACTAACATTTGTTGACAAGGATGTGAGCAAACTGGAACCTTATCCACTGCTGGTGGGAATGCAAAATGGTATGGCCAGCTGGCAAAATGGACACGAACAGAGAGAGCGGAAGGAGGGAGGGAGCGGGCTGTCTCATTAGGGGGAGAACAACTGGAGTATGTAGCAACGTGTATATAAGTTTTTTTGTGAAAGACTGACTTGATTTGTAAACTTTCACTTCAAGTACAATAAAAAAATTTTTTTTAAATGGTACAGTCATTGTGAAAAAGAGTTTAACGGTTCCTAAAAAAACTAAAAATAGAACTACCATATGATCCAGCAATTTCACTGCTAGGAATATACCCAAGGGACTTGAAGGCAGCAGCAAACACATCTGTACACTAATGTTCACTGCAGGACTATTTTATTCACAATAGCCAAGTCATGGAAACAACCTAAATGTCCATCAAGGAATGAACAGATAAATAAAATGTGGTGTATACATACAACAGAATACCACTCAGCCAAAAAGAGAAATGAAGTCCTGATACATGCTACAACATGGATAGAGCTTGAAGACATTGTGCTGAGTCCAATAAGTCAATCACAAAAGGACAAATATTGTATGATATCATATAAAAAGACAAGGACAGGCAAATGTATAGAAACCAAAGTTTATTAGTCATTACCAGGGGCAGGAGGGAGAGAGGGAGAGTTATTGCTTATGGAGCACTGAGTCTCTGTTTATGGTGATGGAAAATTCACATTACGGGTAATGGTTCCACAGTCAATTAATGTCATTGATTTCACAATGTTGTACACCTAAAAAAGTTAAACTAGTAAATGTTGTGTGCTACGTATTTTTCCAATAGTAACAAAACAAGATGAAACAAAAATAGCATCTACTGAGGCTGCTTATGCACAACAAAACACCTCATGGGATTTGGTTTCTTGGAGATTTAGGGTCATGGTTTCATGGGACATCCCAGCTAATTGGCCTAATACCATTTTTCATGTTTCCATTCTACCTCCTAGTTTGCTGCATAGTGCCTGGGGTCTTAGAAGTTTGCAAGCAGGCATCCAAGGTACAACAATTGGGTTCTATTTCCCTGAAGCAATAGAGGAAGAAGGAGAGTCTGGAATAGGAGGATGAAATGGAATGTGTGGCTAATTGCTTCCATCAACAATTGTCCCCTCTGCTGTGAGACCAGAAGAACTGGATGGTGCCCAGCTACCGTTACTGAATGTTTTGATCAAAGATTCTATAGGAGAATCCTGATCAAAAGGGGAGGAAGGCAAAACAAAATTTAAAATTCTAATGAAATCCAAACATTCTGAAGCCACAGAGGCTGGATGGACCCCTGAAATTATTGCCCTGAGATAATCTTTAAGTCTTAAACTAAAAATGCCCTCTGATGTCTTCTTTAAATCAAACAACAGTTAAGCTTAATTAGTAAAGAATGTCTGCCCCGAGCACTGTGCTCTTTTAAAGTACTATCTATATGGGATCAAACTGACAATAGCAAACCGAAGGTTAGGTGGAAGTTTAGGGGACAATGAGCTTAAGTCAATGGGGGAGGAACAATTTGGAAAAGGAGAGTGAGAATGATGGCACAACTTGAAGAATGTAATCAGTCCACTAAACTGTACATGTAGAAATTGTTGAAACGGTGTATGTTTTGCTGTGTGTATTTTCAACAACAGTAAAAATGATTGCAGCCAAGAAAACCCTACAGGGCAGTTCTACTCTGTCACATGGAGTCACTATGAGTCAGAATCAACCAGATGGCACCCAACAACAACTCTCATGTTAGTACAGTTTCAGAAGGGAGCAGCTGTAACCATGTGTTTTCAAATGACTCTGTCCAACCAAGGAACCAATGGCTATTATTTCTTTAACTATAAATTCTCTTCCATTTGTTCTTTTCCTCCTCCTGGAATTCCTGGCATTTTGCATGTGAGGTCTCTTGGACCTACACCCCATCTTTCTTACTGTTTCTCCATGTCTTTGTAATCTGGCTTCGTGTGGTTCAATGTCTGCTTTCATACTGCCTCTCAAACCACTAAAGCCAACCCAACAGAGGCCTCTGTCTTTCAGTTCGTCTGTTGCATTTCAAAAAAGAGAAATCAAATTTTTTCATTTTTTAAACTTAACTGCCTCTCCATAAGAGATTTCACTGCTTATTTGTTAAAATTCTCTTCTGTCTCTTCCATTAGTTCTGCCTCACTAAGAGCTGCCTGTTCTTTTTCTTTCTCTTTCAAGTACTATATCTCCTTAAATGGGCTATAAGATCTCTCTGCCTACTCATGACTTCTTTGCCTACTGAGTACCTCATTAGAACAGGCTGAAGCAAAAAAGCAGACAGTAAGAGTGAGCTATTTTTTTCAAGTGCATTAAGGTGGGCTAGTCTTCTCCCAGCCTCACAGAGCGGGTAAGACTGGCCCACAAGAGCAGTCCTATTCCAGATCTCCCAGGAAGAGGACTGTGCAGCCCCAACCATAACCACATACAGAAAGCAAGACTGTACATCCCGTCCCTAAGGGGGACTCTGCACTGGCATCTGCATTTTAGACCCTGTAGAGGCCCCAAGGTCCAGTATTCACCCCAAGCATTGAGGACAGGGGCATCAGCTCTGCCCTGGCTCCCTTGGGTCTCATGCAGTCTCTCTCTCTCTCATCTCTCCCACAAGCCTAAGCCTCACTTTCCAGGCACCCTCACTACCCTCATCCTACTCATTGTGTCACTCCACAGAGGGAGCAGAAGAGAAGTCAGGGTCAGGGGTGTGCATTTGGGCCACCGTCTTCCCACTGCTGCTGAAGTTTCTAAATATTCACTCAGGGACACAGACATTTCAGCAATTCCCATGGAGGACCAAACTTGTCATACCCTGGCTCTGAAGGTCTGAGTGGCTTAGTTCTTTTCCGTAAAAGGGTTTCTGGAGTTGGGGCCATGCTGGATATTTCAGATAGGGTGATCAGAGTGGCTGTGAGAAAAGGTGACAATTGAACAATGACCTGCAGGACATAAGCAAGCCAGTCACACAAACTCTAGGAGGAGAGCATTACAGATACAGGGAACAGCAACTGGAAAAAGGCCTGAGGATAATAGGTTTAGTGTGTTCAAAAGCAACAAGAAAAACTGTGTGGCTGGAATGAAGTAAGCAAAAAGAACTATAGAAGACAATGGCTGAGAGATCAGCAGGATTAGATCAAGCAGGACAAAACAGACCATAGCAAAGAGTAGGAGCATTATTCTAAAGTGATAGGAAGTTATCGGAATCTGAGCAGGGAGAGAAGAAAAGCTGATTCACATGTCGTAAAAGATACTCTAGTGGCAATATAGACACCAGACTGTGAGCAGAAGAAATGATGTCAAAACATCTCAAGAAACTATTTTAGTGAAAACTGATGATAGGCACAAAGAGTAGTTAAAGGTACAAAGCCAGAGGTGAGACTGTTAAAGTAAACGGGCAAGAGTGACTTCTGCTTCCAGCCATAATGGACTAAAAGGGACAGGATTCATCCTTCCATCTGAAAGAATGAAAAAAAAAAAAAAAATGCACAAGATATCTGAAGGCTTAGTTTTCAAAACAATGGACATAGAAGAATGAAAGGACAGTTATCCCTGAGATAGGGAAAGAAACGAGATTTGTTAGGAGCTTCCACCTAACCCTCAATTTGAAATGATTAATCTGCAATGTAATGACATGCTAAAAGCAAATATCAACAGAAGAATCTAACAGAGTTCTACAAATGCCTTCCAAGCAATTAATACACTCAATTAAAATCATAAGCTCAGAGATGGATGGTGGTGTTTGGCAGTACTCATTTGTGGTAAAAAGACATTTTTAAAGATGAAATATGTAAAATCTCGTATCAGTATTAAAAGATGAACATTTGCAATCAATTTGATGATGGGGACACTAACTTTGACCCCAAATTAAGCAGCATCTTATTCCCCCACAAAAAATGAATTCCATTCTTCTCATTAGTACAAACACTGAATCAATTATTATGTCTCCCTTTTTTTCTCTCGTTATATAAGTATCTACATAATATTCTCAGATTTGCCTATTGACCCACAAAGCCTAAAATATTTACTCTTTGACCATTCACAGAAAGTTCTCCATCCCCTAATCTGGGCTTCAACGGAACATGGACTGGACAGCTCCAAAGACATTAATCAGAAATTATCAAAGTATGAAGGAAGCTTACAGGGCATCCAGCTCAGCTCCTTCTTTTAGGAGAATGAGTAAAAACCCAGAGAGGGTGAGGGCGCTGCCCAGCAAGGACCAGACTACAGACATCCTGACTGCTGCCTGGCAACTGTTCTTTCTGGACCTTCGGCTCCTCATTTCAGAGTTTTTACAATTAAAAAAAAAAAATACATCCAAGCTACTGATCAAAGAAGGCTTCCCAAAGGTACAAACCATTACCAACTTTCACACGTTGCCCTGGATTACTCTCACATTTAGGAGACTCCAGGCATTTCCCACCCTCCTTCAGCCCCAGAGGTCTTTCTTCAGTCCTCGGTGTTTCCAAGCTGAGATTATAAGTGAAATATTAAACCCCCTGAAAAATCTTAAAAAAATAAAAATGTTTTCAACATGAGGCACATGGAAACCAAGAAATACCCTATGAAAAGCATATAAAAACATTCATAAAACAGGCACCAAATTGAAGTTATTGATGAATTCATCAGAAAAAATCATACCTCGCTTGGCAGCTGAGTAGTAACATCTCACGGTTATGAATCAAAATATATAAAAGAACCAGGAAGGCTTTTGCTCTAATGGAAGTTGAGGGACTGTCAAATAATCGGATAATTGTGGAGACAAAATCCTGCAGAAGAGAATTTTAAAAGTTTCTTGAGAATACATGAAATAAAAAAGGCAATCTTAACTCTCAGGGCAAACAAATTAAAACAATAAAACAGATACGCAGGAGATGACATAGTATCAGCTGCCATTTTTGCCTTCTTAATTGTGCCAGGCATGAGCTAAATTTTTAATATGTATTATTCGATTTAACACTGAAAACCTGACAACAGTATCTCTGATTTTAAAATAAGAAAGATAAATCTTGAAGAAGTTAAGCAAGTTCACAGAGCTGGATTCTAATACAGGCCAGCTGGACACCAGAGCCTATCAATTAACAACTCAACCACGCACTTGGAAGTGTGACAGTAACAACTGGCAGTCACGACTGCTTATATGTGTGAATCACTGGACAATACTGCATATACAGAGATTATATCTCTAATCTACACACCTGAGGTCTTACAGGCATAAAATAAAAACAATACTCGACACAAAATATGACATTTTGAATGACACAAAAGAGAAATCTGTAATTCTGTGACATTCTTTAATTAAAAGTGTAATACAACACAATAGGAATACTTATTGAAAAATAGTGCTATTTTCTTTTTTAACAGATTATATTCAGGTGACCTACATACATATGTAAGAAGTAAATCCACATAAATATACACACAAGGATTTAAGTAGTCAGGAATACTGAATCATATTGTTAGCAAGATGGCTACAGAGAGCAGAAATACAAGCTCCCAAAAGTCCTTAACAAAGGCAAGCAGCTAGAGTAACACTGTGTGTCCAAGGCAGACTCAAGAAGCTCAGTTGTTTTGCTCCAACTCAGTAAAAATTCACCCAGTCATGTCCTGGTAGTGCAATGGTTAAATGCACGGCTGCTAACCAAAAGGTTGGCAGTTCGAATCTACCAGCCACTCCTTGGAAACTCTATGGGGCAGTTCTACCCTGCCCTATAGGGTCACTATGAGTGGTAATCCACTCGACAGCAATGGGTTTGGGGGTTTTTTTGTATACACTTCTATTTAGTGAAATATTTATTAGCGTCAGGTTCTCCTAGTTTCTGAACCAAATTATCAAAACCACATCATCATCTAGGTTGAAGAAAACACAATTAATGCCCAGGTGTCGATGAGTAGAAGATCTGTTTCTACCTTTCCAGCATCTAGACAGTAGAAAGCCCATTTCCCCATAACCAACCCTTGAATTTAATTTTATACTCTGTGGTCCAAGAACCACTATCACAAACCTGTTTCTCCCAGCAACGGCCCTTGTCTTAGTCATCTAGTGCTGCTATAACAGAAATACCACAAGTGAATGGCTTTAACAAAGAGAAATTTATTCTCTCACAGTCTAGTAGGCTAGTAGTCCAAATCCAGGGTGCCGGCTTAAGGGGAAGGCTTTCTCTCTGAGTCGACTCTGGAGAAAAGTCTTTGTCATCAATCTTCTCCTGGTCTAGGAGGTTGTCCGCACAGGAACCCCAGGTTCAAAGAACATGCTCTGTTCCCAGCACTGCTTTCTTGGTGGTATGAGGTCCCCAACTCTCTGCTGGCTTCCCTTTCATCTCTTGTAAGATAAAAGGTGATACAGGCCAAACCCCAGGGAAACCCCCTTTACATTGGATCAGGGATGTGACCTGAGTAAGGGTGTTACATCCCACCCACCCTACTCCTCTTCAACATAATCTAATCTTGCCTCATTAACCACAGGTAGAGATTAGGATTTACAACACATAGGAAAATTACAGCAATAACAAAGTGGAGGACAATCACACAATACTGGGAATCATGGCCTAACCAAATTGACACACATTTTCGGGGGACACAGTTCAACCTGTGACAGCCCCCAGCAAGGACATCAAAGTATATGAACAGACATTTTTCCAAAGGAGATAATATGGATGTCAAATAACATGAAATAATGCTCAATATCACAGTCATTACGGTAATGCAAATTAAAATCACAATGAGATCCCAGTATATATTTATTAGAATAGCTAAAATTAAAAAGGCAAAAATGTGGAGCAACTAGAATTCTTCGTGCATTGCCTTTAGGAATGCAAAATGGTACAGTCACTCTGGAAAATATTTTTGCAGTTTCATAAACGGTTAAACATACAACTACTATATGCTCCAGTCATCCCAGCTCTAAGTATTTATTCTAAAGAAATAAAAACTTACATTCACAGAAAAACCTGTACACAAAAGTTGAAAGCAGCATTATTCAAAATAGTCAGAAACCAGAAACAACACAAAGGTATTTCAGTGAGTACACACATAAATAAACTGGTACATCTACTCGGTGAAATACTAGTAACGATAAAAAGGAATGAATTACCGATACATGCAACCACATGGATAAATCTTAACTGCATTACGTTAAGTGAATGAAAGCAGCCTCATATCCCACTTACACGACACTCTGAAAAAGGCAAAACTATAGAGGCAGAGAAGAGATAGTGATTGCCACAGGCTGGGGTAGGGGGAAGGTCTGACTCAAAGGGGAACAAGCACAATGACACTCTTTGAGGTGTTGGAACTGTTCTGTATCCTATTTGTGATGGTGGTAACAAGAGTCTATGCAGGTGCTAAACTAATAGAACTATATACCAAAAATAGTGATTTGTATTATGTTTTTAAAGCAACAAAAACTGATTTAAAGATATATTATATTTTTTAAATCATAATCATTTTAAAATCCTAATATATAATTTTATATATATTAATATACATACATAGAATACATATGTGCATATATGTATGTACATATGTATGTATGTATCAATCAGGCCAACACAAGCAAAAAAAGAAAGCAGGGTCTTGTGGTTTCCGTTTTGGCATGTAAAAAGCCTGGCACACTTCGCTCCCATTGTCACAACCAAAAAAAGGCTAAAAAATTTAACTCAACAGCTCTTCTTAGATCCATCAGAGAACTGAGGTCACAGTGCAAACCGCCACCCCAAAAACTGGAAAGACGGACAGGTTAACACAAGATTCACTACTTACAGGGTGTATGGACAGTCACCACTGGACCCAGCATCAGGTAGGAATACCTAAAAGGTAATTAGCTAACTTCTGGAAAATAAGTTTGAACTAGTTTGAGGGAGAAAAACTCCTGGAAGTCCAACCTTAGGGAGGATCACCACACTTTCTCAAGTTTTACCTCCAGGAGTCCCATACCACATTCTCACTGTGAATATCAGAGAAAAGCCTCCTCATGTTTCCAGGAGGGCGAGGGAAAAAAAAAACCATTTTTGAGTAACACTCTCTTCTCCTTAACAACTAGCCTCCAGGGCTACTACTTTACTAGACCCTAACTACTGAAAACCTTGTGGAGCACAGTTCTACTTTGATACACAGGAGTCAGAACTGACTCAATAGTAATTGGTTTATATGAGATAAACAAGAAAACCCACTGCTGTTGATTCTGACTCATAAAGACCCTACAGAACTGTCATGGATTGAACTGTGTCCCCCAAAAATATGTGTATCAATTTGGCTTGGCCATAATTCCCAGTACTATGTGACTGTCCATCATTTTGTCATCTGATGTGATTTTTGTAAGTGTTCTAAATCCTATCACTACGATGTTAATGAGATAGACTAGGGGCAGTTATATTGATGAGCTCTAGGATATTAGATCGTGTCTTAAACCAGTCTTTGAGACGGAAGTGAGCAGAGAGACATGGGGATCTCAAACCACCAAGAAAACAGCACTGGGAGCAGAGTGCAACCTTTGGACCTGGGGTTCCTGCACAGAGAAGCTCCTCAACCAAGAGAAGACTGATGACAAGAATCTTCTTCCAGAGTCAACAGAGACAGAGTAAGCCTTCCCCTGAAGCCTCAAATTTGGATTTCTAGCCTACCGGACTCTGAGAGAATAAACTTTTGTTTGCTAAAGCCACTCACTTGTGGTATTTTTGTTATAGCAGTACTGGATAACTAAGATAAGGACAGAGAAGAACTGCCCCATAAGGTCTCCCAGGCTGTAACCCTTGCAGAAGCAGACTGCCACATCTTTCTCCTACAGAGCAACTGATGGGTTCGAACTGCCAACCTTTCAGATAGCAGCCAAGCACTAACAAAAAGCACCTTTTACCAAGACAGAGGAAAAGAAATACCCAACTTCAGCCCCCTCTAGCCTTCTGTGTGGGGGAAGGGAAGCACACAATAACAGCTACCTCTAGATCTTCCTGGTTCACCTAAGGGGTCACTAAAAGGCCAAGATCTAATCATAGGATCACAGAATGCTTACCCTTTCTCCACCATCATACCATCACAGCAATATAAGAAGGTTGCAATTAAAACAACATCTGTTCCTTTTATATGATACCTCATGTCTGACTTTCAACAAAAAATTACAAGGCATGTTAAAAGGCAAAAAACATAATCTGAAGTGACAGAACAAACATCAGAATCAGACTGAGATATTAAAGATATTTTGGAATTATCAAATCAGGAATTTAAAATAATATAATAATATTCATCACCTGTCTTTCAGTTTGATTGTGATGGCTTATGTGTTGCTATAATGCTGAAAGCTACACCATCGATATCTCAAACACCAGCAAGATCATCCATCGTGGGCAGGTTTCAGCGGAGCTCCCTAAGACAAACTAGGAAAAAAGCTCTAGTAATCTACTTCTGAAAATAAGCCAAAGAAAACCCTATGGATCACAACAGTCCAATGCCACTGTGTATACCGTCAGCATGAGCCGGGGCCAATTCCACAGCAACTAACAGCAACCACAATATGATTAATACACTAACAGATCTAGTAGAAAATGCAGGCAACATACAAGAATAGATGAGTACTTCAAGCAGAGAGATGGAAACTCTAAAAAAGAATCAAAAGGAAATGCTAGAGATCAAAAACACTGTAACAGGAACAAAGAATGTCTTCGAAAGGCTCATCAGGAAATCAAACACGACCAAGACAAGCATCAGTGATCTTCAAGATATGTCAATGGGAATTTCGCAAACTGAAAAGTGAAGAGAAATAAAGACTGGGAAAAAATATATAGAGCAGAATATCCAAGAACTGTGGGACTATTACAAAAGGTATAACGTATGTGTAACAGGAATGCCAGACAGAAAAAAGGAACAAAAGAAGTATCTGAAGTCATAATGGCTGAGAATTTTCCAGAACTGCAGACAGACACAAAACCACAAGTCCAGGAAGCTCAGAGATAGATTCCAAAAAGTCTACACCAAGGCATACCATATTCACACTGCAGAAAAACAAAGAGAAAATCCTGAAAGAAGCCAGAAGAAAAAGATACTTTTAAAGGAACAAAGATTAGAATTTCATCAGGCTTCACTTCAGAAACCATGCAAGCAAGAAGAGAGTGGACTGAAATACTTAAAAAAGAGTATGCATGTGCTCCTGATACAATTTGGGCTAAAAATAAATAAACAAGGCAAAGAAGAACATTTCATAATGTTACAGGCCACCATTCACAACAAACATACAACATTAAAGAAGAATACCTATGCCTCAAATAACATAATGACCATATAAAGTAGAAATTACCAAAGATATAAAAAGCAATAGATGCAAATAATAGGAGACTTTATC
This sequence comes from Elephas maximus indicus, assembly GCF_024166365.1. NCBI lineage: Eukaryota > Metazoa > Chordata > Mammalia > Proboscidea > Elephantidae > Elephas > Elephas maximus. The sequence continues at coordinate 46,228,376 of NC_064838.1, forward strand.
ACACCACTCTCAGTCCAAAACTGACAAGGGAACAAAAGTAAGTAAGGATATAGAAGACCTAAATAATACAGTCTATGGATAAGATCTTGTGGGTATATATCAAATTTTACACTCAAATAATAGAAAATAAACCTTTTTTGGAAACTCTGGTGGCAGAGTGGTTAAGTGCTAAGGCTGCTAACCAAAGGGTCGGCAGTTCGAATCTGGCAGGAGCTCCACGGAAACTCTACGGAGCAGTTCTACTCTGTCCTATAGGGCCACTGTGAGTCGGAACCCACTCGACGGCACTGGGTTTGGTTGGTTTGGTATACATTTTTCATAACCAAACATGAAACATTCTTTTAAATTAACCATATAATAGTTAGCAAAAAAAAAAACCCCTCAATATAGCATATAAAGTAAAAAGATATAAAAACACCAACATTTTCTGATCACAATGCAAAAAACAAGAAATTAATACACACATCAATAATCTAAAAGGTCTTTCTACCTGAAGTTCTCTATTTAACAACCCTTAAATGAAAGGGAAAATACAAACAAAATTACAGAAATAAAAAATACATACACTTGTAAAAACACTGTATACCAGAAAATATGGTGTACAATTAAAGCAGCAATCATCGGAAAATACATACCTTTAACACATTTATAAATAAAAATTAAACAAAAACTAAATTTCCTAAAGCAAAAAGGTAAGGGAAAAAAAAAGCAAGAGGAAGAAACTAAGAGAGATGGAAGCAGAAACTAATGAGTTAGAAGACAGAAATGCAATAAATCAAAATTCTGGCTATTTGAAAAATATAAAAAAGATAAATCACTAGCTGAATTAATCTATGAAAAGGAGACAGCAAAGATACACAAAATGAGAAATGAAAAGAGGGATACTAATGCCTGGATTCAACATAATGATGTGAAAGTCATCTGTCTTATGTGTAGGACTAGCTCATATTTGCCGTAAAGACTCCATCTACCCAATATCCAGTCTTCCGTTCTTCCTTCATGACACACACTAATTAATTACGTGTAAGGAGAGTAACGAGTGGAGTGAGGAAGGGAGTGGTAGACACTGTGTGACGTCAAAGGCTAAGTTACAAAAGGCCATACAGCCACTGCTGGTTCTCTCGGGACACTCACTCTTGCAACACAGCACTGAACTATGAAGAAGCCCCAGCCACTGTAAAGTCCTGCATGGAAAGCAACTGAAGCTCCCAGCCTACAGCTCCAGTTGCATTTCCAGCCAACAGTGAGCACCAACTTTCCAGTCATGTGAAAGAGTCATCTTGAAAGTTCATTCTCCAGCTAACAAACCCTGTGTGAGGTAGAGACAAGCCAAACTCACTGAGCCTTGCCCAAATTACACATCGGTGAGCAGAACAAGTTACTATTCTTATTGAAGCCACTATGATCTGGGATAGTTTGTTACACAGTAGTAGATAACTGAAATCCAGCTTAAGTATGTAGTGAAACAGGAAAATCTTCTAGGCACAAAAAAAGTCCATAAAGTGACAGTCATAATTTTTAAATATAGAAGTGCCCAACAATAAAAGATGATGAGGTCTATTTTTGCATTTCTTCTTGATGTAGTGTTATGCAGCTATTAATAACAATCAGCAGAACAGAAATACTGTGCTTATGATTTTGACTGAAACAAACTACAACAAAATATATCAAAATCAAAATAATAACTCTATGTTCCTGCAGCAGATGTAGTATATTACAGACTCCAATTTTGGATCTAAGCCTAAAACTATCTTGTGCCCTAAATAAATTCTCATTTAGTCATTAAGGGAAAAGAAAAAAATGAACGGTAATGACTCTGACTCGTACAACTAACTGCCGGGGGCTCCGTATTTAATCTTAAGCAATGTGCACCACACCTCTAGAATGGTATTAATCTCACAACACTTGAGGATGCAAGACACAGGCTGCAAGCCAAGATTTCGTACCAAGAATGAATAATCAAAACTACCTTTAAAGAACCAAAAATGACCTCAGGTCATTTCAGTTTGCAATCTACTATGTATTCAGCTTTGATTTACATTCATCTTGTCCTAAGCCCAACATACCTAAATCTTACACCTTGACAGAAAGAGCAGATGCTGTTTAGGTATATAACCAAATCACAGCACAACCATTTCATGACCAGCATACATGACCAGGAGCAAATGGTACTTGCCAGGGACTTCTCACCATAGTACGGAGGAGAGAGACATACCCATTTCTATCCTAACATAAAGACAGCTTCTGATGAAATGTTTGAAGTGTTAGGAATTTAATTTGTCCAAAATATACGAAGCTTCCATCACAAACAAAATGCTATCTTAACCAAATTACACAAAAGAATAAAACATCCGTCTAGTACACATCACAAAGACAAAATGATTAGATGAATCAAAAATAATGATGAGGTAGAAAACTGCAGAATTACTTCTTGCCAATCTCAAGAGGTAAAATTGATCTACTTCAACAAACTGTCACAGCTAAAAATCAATGAGTACAATCTGGCCATCAGCTGCTAACAGCCTCAAGGAAAAACACTGAGAAACACAAGGGGATAACGAAGTTGACATTATTTCCCCCGTCTAATATTGATCAAAAATAAAAATGTACTGATTAAATCTAAAAAGATTTTACCATTACACATTCTTTAAACAACTTTAGCCAAGGGTCTAACTAAAATGTCTTTTATAGAACACACATTTATTAATGCAGATCGACTAAAAATAGCATCACAATAAAACTCAATCTGATTAATGTGTGTAAATTAATTTCCATATAGTAAATGCTTGATTAGCAACTACTGAGTTGGTATGACAAGTTCCTTTGTGAGGAAAAAAAAAAAAATGAGGTTTAGCATTCAATTTTTTTCAAAATTTTATATATACAAAATTTCACACTGATCTTCCATGGTACTTCCCTGGAAATCTGTGGCTTCAGGCTAATTATTTATCACTGTTGTGATACTGGAAGTTACCATGGCTGAGCGGTCTAAGGCTCTGTATTTAGGCTCCAGTCATTTCGATGGCATGGGTTTGAATCCCACCACTGCCACAATCCTTAGGAAACCCGGGTAGCATAGTGGTTAAGAGCTACAGCTGCTAACCAAAAGGTCAGTGGATCAAATCCACCAGGCACTCCTTGGAAACTGTATGGGGCAGTTCTACTCTGTCCTATAGGGTCGCTATGAGTCGGAATTGACTTGATGGCAACGGGCTTCAGTTTTTTTGTTTGTTCGGTTGTGATCTGTTGTTGTTGTTGGGTGCCTACAAGTCGGTTCTGACTCATAGCGACCCTATGCACAACAGAACGAAACACTACCTGGTCCTGCGCCATCCTTACAATCGTCGTTATGCTTGAGCTCATTGTTGCAGCCATTGCATCAATCCACCTCGTTGAGGGTCTTCCTCTTTTCCACTGACCCTGTACTCTGCCAAGCATGATGTCCCTCTCCAGGGACTGATCCCTCCTGACAACATGTCCAAACTATGTAAGACACGGTCTTGTCATACTTGCCTCTAAGGAGTATTCTGGATGCACTTCTTCCAAGACAGATTTGTTCGTTCTTTTGGCAGTCCATGGTATATTCAATATTCTTCGTCAACACCACAATTCAAAGGCGTCAATTCTTCTTTGGTCTTCCTTATTCATTGTCCAGCTTTCACATCCATATGACACAATTGAAAATACCATGACTTATGTCAGGCTCACCTTAGTATACAGGGTGACATCTTTGCTCTTTGACACTTTGAAGAAGTCCTATGCAGCAGATTTGCTCAATGCAATGTGTCTTTTGATTTCTTGACTGCTGCCTCCATGGCTGTTGATTGTGGATACAAGTAAAATGAAATCCTTGACAACTTCAACCTTTTCTCCGTTTATCATGATGTTGCTCATTGGTCCAGTTGTGAGGATTTCTGTTTTCTTTATGTTGAGGTGAAATCCATACTGAAGGCTGTGGTCTTTGATCTTCATTAGGAAGTGCTTCAAGTCCTCTTCACTTTCAGCAAGCAAGGTTGTGTCATCTGCATAAAACAGGTTGTTAATGAGTCTTCCCCCAATCCTGATGCCTCGTTCTTCTTCATATAGTCCAACTTCTTGGATTATTTGCTCAGCATACATTTTGAATATGTATTGTGGAAGAATATAACTCTGACACACAACTTTCCTGACTTTAAACCAATCAGTATCACCTTGTTCTGTCTGAACAACTGCCTCTTGATCTATGTAAAGGTTCCTCATGAGCACAATTAAGTGTTCTGGAATTCCCATTCTTCGCAGTGTTATCCATAATTTGTTATGATCCACATAGTTGAATGCCTTTGCATAGTCAATAGAACACAGGTAAACACCCTTCTGGTATTCTCCACTTTCAGCCAGGATCCATGTGACATCATCAGTGATATCCCTGATTCCACGTCCTCTTCTGAAACCAGCCTGAATTTCTGGCAGTTTCTTGTCAATATACTGCAGCAGCCACCAGATGGAACACAAAGAAATCAAATTGACTACATCTGTGGAAAGAGACAATGGAAAAGCTCAATATCATCAGTCAGAACAAGGCCAGTGGCCGACTGTGGAACAGACTATCAATTGCTCATATGCAAGGTCAAGCTGAAACTGAAGAAAATCAGAGCAAGTACATGAGAGCCGAAATATGACCTTGAATATATCCCACCTGAGTTTAGAGACCATCTGAAGAATAGATTTGACACATTGAACACTAGTGACCGAAGACCAGACAAGTTGTGGAATGATGTCAAGGACATCATACGTGAAGAAAGCAAGAGGTCACTGAAAAGACAGGATAGAAAGAAAAGACCAAGATGGATGTCAGATAAGACTCTGAAACTTGCTCTCGAACGTCGAGCAGCTAAAGCAAAAGGAAGAATTGATGAAGTAAAAGAACTGAACGGAAGATTTCAAAGCACTGCTCAGGAAGACAAAGTATTATAATGACATGTGCAAAGAGCTGGAGATGGAAAACCAAAAGGGAAGAACACGCTTGGCGTTTCTCAAGCTGAAAGAGCTGACAAAAAAAATTCAAGCCTCGAGTTGCAACAGTGAAGGATTCCATGGGGAAAATATTAAACAACGCAGGAAGCATCAAAAGAAGATGGAAGGAATACACAGAGTCATTATACCAAAAAGAATTAGTCGATGTTCAACCATTTCAAGAGGTGGCATATGATCAGGAACCAAGGGTACTGAAGGATGAAGTCCAAGCTGCTCTGAAGGCATTGGTGAAAAATAAGGCTCCAGGAATTGATGATTGATGGAATATCAATTGAGATGTTTCAACAAACAGATGCAGCGCTGGAGGTGCTCACTCGTCTATGCCAAGAAATATGGAAGACAGCTTCCTGGCCAACTGACTGGAAGAGATCCATATTTATGCCTATTCCCAAGAAAGGTGATTCAACCAAATGTGGAAATTATAGAACAGATTGCTTGTGATACTTGGTCAAAATACTAAAGTCAAATAAGAACTTGAAGCACCTGCTGCAGTCAAACTAGGCTGATGAACTAAAAATGAACAATAGCTAGTATTAAAATAATCAGCAAAGCAAAACTTTAAAAAGGCAGTGCCTCTGGTCAATATCAATAACACCCAGAAAGAACGGTCTTTCCAACGATCACAAAAAAACTCTCCTGCTAAACATAGAAGGACTTTAAAAATTAACGTTTAAATCTTTAAGTGACCTCCAAAACCAATTACATGAGGTCCAAACTGTACGTTACTGATTATCCAGCTACAAAGTCCATTCAAGGCCACAGACCTCAGGTAAAAAATGACTAAGGCAGATGTGTGAGTCTATGTAACTTTTTCGAGTTGGTGTGAGTTTTCTAAGCTCTACTATTTGAAATACAGCAGAGCAGGCTTCCTGGAGTTTTACCGTCTTCAACTTTCTAACGTCAAAAATCTGGCACTGAATTTTTAAGTATGCTCTTCTGTTTTTTTGTTTTTTTGTTTTTTAAGCCACACCAGAGATTTATTCAGAGTGGTCTACTAGCTTACCGTGCTTTTCATATACTTTCCAGCATCTCTTCTTTTCCTCGTTTTCTCTCTCTCTCTCTCTGTTACACACACACACAGAATCAGTGCAGGTTTAGAATGACAGACTATTTTATCCTACTTCAAGAGTTCAGTTGCTAACCAGAAGATTCGCAGTTTGAGTTCAACAGCTGCTCCTTAGAAACCCTATGGGGCAGTTCTATTCTGTCCTATAGGATCACCATGAGTGGGAATTGACTCTGTGGCAATGGGTTTGGTTTTTGGTTTATTCTCATCATTTAGCCTTAGTTCTGAAAGTAGGTATCTTCAACAATCATCACCAGTCCCCAATGCTGAGGTTTATCCAAACATTTCTTGATCGTCTGAAGCTCAGTCTCTGGCAGATTCACAGAAACATGTTTCAAGACACCTGTCTGTGATTTTTATAACTGAAGACCCAAGTTGATTGCATATAAAATACATGGCTCACATCTTTTTTCCTTAAACACCTTCCTCCACCCAGTTGTCATTAAGCATCGTTGCTGAAAAGTATGATGCAATATAATTGTCTTTTCCTTATACATGACTTGGCCCTTGTGCTTGGAAGCCCAAAAGACTTCTTTAGAATGTCTTGGTGCTGCTATCGTAGAATGATGTTCCTAGGTACACTGTGTGCCTTTTTCATCTGTACACTGGAGAAGTCTTATTTCAGGAAAATATTTTCTGGATTATATTTTGTCCATAAATGATAATGAACAAGTCCTTCTGTGAAACATGGTATGAAACTCACTTCACAATCATTATTCTGTTCTACTGATTTTGTCTCCTTTGTATTCTGGATTATCTTTGTCTTCTGCATCTATCACTTTCACCTGGTTTTTTTTTTTTATCTTTTCCTTGATTTTTTTTTCTCCTGTTCACCTGTATTTCCCTTATAATACGAAAGTAGTACAGTATCTATTTCCTCTTGTGCTCCTGATTGTCCTTTTATTTCTTAATCTCTCTGGAGAAAGACCAGCTCTTTGAATTCTCATGAAGTCTAGTCATATTTTTTCTGAGCTTTTCTACTTCTGATTCGTGAAGTTCTTCGATACCTTTCATTATTTTCTTAATTTGTTTTAGCTCTTCTTTTTTTTATATATAAACATCAGGGCGTAGTGGCCTGACGTGCTTTGTGGCCATATTTTTTTCCTAATAAGCCTTCATTGTCCATTGGGATGTTATTCAAAACAATTTTTTTTGACACCATCTTTTTATGGGATTCAACCACAACGCTTTTCATATTTTGGTGTCTAAATGAATTGAATTTTCTACATTTTTAAGGAGGCAGCTCCAACGTAGAAAGTAGGGGTGGGGCAGTATAATCTACCTATTTCCACAGCTTCAGGGCTCCTTCTTCTGTTGTTACTTTGAAATATTCACAAATATGGTCTTTCAAAGGCAAATCTACAGTACCTTCCCAGAGATGCTTTATCTGAACCCCCCATACCTTATCCCTTCTTGAGCCTCAGGATTTTTGCCACATTCAATTTGCATGGTAATCCCAGTTTTTCCCAGATGGAGCTCAGTCTTTCTTGCGGTTCTTGTTAGTTGCCTTCCAGTTGGCTCCGACTCATAGAGGCCCTTACGTATAACAGAATGAAACACTGCACAGTCCTATGTCATCTTCGTGATAGTACGTTTGAGTTCATCGTTGCAGGTATATGTTAATCCATCTCACTGAGAGTTTCCCTTGTTTTCACTGACACTCTATGTTACCAAACATAATGTCTTTTTCCAGCGATTATTCTTTCTGTTGGGTAGTTTTGAAAGCCTTGAAGGGCTTAAATTACCATCGTCAACACTGATTGTCCCGGTCTTTCTGTACTCACCACACACTGGAACCTGTAAAGACTCCTGGAGTTCCAATCACTTATCTCAGAACTGCTTGCCAGGCTTTCCCTTTTGAATGGGGGCTGGGTGCTTGTTAAAAATTCCTGGATTCTCCAGTTCATAGAACTCTCAGAATTCTCCTTCTCCTTTCCTGTACAACCTCCCAAACAGTTACTAACCCCACTCTGCCGCTTGTGATTTGACCCTAGTCACGCATATTCAAGGGTTTGTAGAAAAACCTTCACACCTTTATTTTTCTAGGGAGAATGTAGGATTTTACAAGATACACACGCAGCAGCATCTTCCCCCTCCTCAAATCTGGCCCCAACAGGAACTTACTCTTATATAAGGCTTATCCTTTAATTTTTGTCTAGAGTATATAGGCAAGCGGTGATACGATGTCCATTATATCATTTGAATAATTTTTCCATTAAAAAAATTATAATCTAAGATTAATTATAGAGCTATGCTCTCCAATATGGAATATGTGGACATACTGATAACCATATAAACATTTTTTAAATAAATATTCTAAGTATATAATCTGTATTCTATTCAAAATACACTCAATTCGCCACGTGAGCATCACTATTTGAATAACACAAAATGACCAGCAATGGTCTTTTCATCCCAGGAAATAAATGCACCAAGGCCTTCCTAAACATCAATCCAAAACAAGGGTAAAGGCCGAAAGCACCAAGAAAATAAAGCAAGAAGGAACATACAAAAGTCTTAGCCAACTTGCCAATCTCATGGGTATATCATAAGATCCAGTGGAAGTTTGGTAAATTGCTCAAATCTTCCAAAAATAATAAACGTGTTCCCTCACAGCACACTTTCACACCATAAAATAATCTTCTTAATGCTATAGGGTCCAGGGCGGTTACTGAAAGATGTTACAATTTGTGTGTGAATTCTATAGAGCAACACTTTCTAAATCACAAATTTCAGGGAGGGGGAACCTCGTTGACTTTTAGACAGGGAACATTAAGCTATTTTTAAAAGCTGAACTACTAAAAAGTACTTTTTTTAATTAACTTCAAATTTTCCCCCAAACTAAACATGACCACCTGCAGACTGAAAGAAAATAACTAATTTCAAGAATGTTAAAGAGACAATAAAAAAGGATAACAATTTTTCTTTTATATTAAACATGCACTGTTGATGTTAGGTGCCATCAAGTCGACATCAACTCAGACTGACCCCGTGGGACACTGGAGAACTGCCCCATAGGGTTTTCTAGGCTGTGATCTTTAAGAAGCATATTATCAAGTCTTTGTCTGCAAAGTTGCTGGGTAGGTTTGAACCACCAATCTCTCCATTAGCAGCCAAGGGCTTAACCATTGCGCCACCAGGGCTCCTGACTCCAATAAATAACAAAACCTGCCACAAGGGAACACTAACTACACGGACTCGCTTGCAGACCTATGTCATACTCCAACTACCTTTGCAGTCATAAAATAGTACATTACTCATCTGTCAGAATACTTTCATTAAAATATATGTGGCCTGCCCTGACAGGGAGCATAACAGAGAACCCCTGAGGGAGAAGGAGAACGGTGGGATGCAGACCCCAAATTCTCATAAAAAGACCAGATTTAATGGTCTGACTAAGACTAAAAGAATCCTGGTGGTCATGGTCCCCAAACCTTCTGTTGGCCCAGGAACCATTCCCGAAGACAACTCATCAGACATGGACTGGACTGGACAATGGGTTGGAGAGAGATGCTAATGAGGAGTGAGCTACTTGCATCAGGTGGACACTTGAGACTATGTTGGCATCTCCTGTCTGGAGAGGAGATGGGAGGGTAGAGGGGGTTAGAAACTGGCAAAACGATCACGAAAGGAGAGACTGGAAGGAGGGGGCGGGCTAACTCACTGGGGGAGAGTAAGTGGGAGTATGTAGTAAGGTGCGTGTAAGTTTATATGTGAGAGACTGACTTGATTTGTAAACCTTCACTTAAAGCACAATAAAAATTAATTTAAAAAGCATATATATGGCAACGTTCAAAGTTAGTTGGCTTAATGATCCGTACCATTTACAACAAAAGGCACAGTTCCTAAAATCCCAGCAAATGCTCAGATTTTCTATAAGCTTTAAGAAGAAATAAGAAAAATTACATGCTACAGTGTTTGCATCTTCAAACATGTTTCTAAGGAACAGATGGCAGTTTAAGGTCACAAATGATGCCAAAATTCAACATGTGTAAACTAAAGATTTGTGCATTTCATTTTTAGTAAAATCAACTCCAAAGGAAGCACACTGGAATTTTTGAAATAAATAGTCCACTTCAAACAAACAATAAAAAATGAATACCTATGAGATGTTACAATGCTTTCCCTTTCAAATAATGCTGCGTGTGGATAAAAACTACAAGGTGGTACCAAAAAAAAAACCAAACCTGTTGTCGTCGAGTCAATTCCGACTCACTGTGACCCTACAGGACAGAGCAGAATTGCCCCATACAGTTTTCAAGGAGCGCCTGGTGGATTCAAACCGCCAACCTTTTGGTTAGCAGCCGTAGCTCTTAACCACTATACCACCAGGGTTTAGGTAGATTATAATACCCAACACTATCACCACAACCACCACAGGGGGGAAAAAACACAACCAAACAAAGAGACTACTGAAATTTCCCCAGAGATCTTCTAAAAATGCAAATGTGAGGCAAATAAAAAATGTAAAGTATTGTAAGTTAGAGTGTTATAACATCAATTCTTTTACTTAAATTATGAAAGATTTCAAGCATACATAAAAGTAGGGTGACTTAAAAGCCCATTCTATTTTATTGTCTTGATATTTTAAACATGTAGGACCAAATTCCTTTTTTTTTTTTTTTTAAAGAAACAATGTATTACTAACACAGTTGAAGCCCTAGCACACTGTCTCCAACTCACTGCCCTCCCTGATTCTGGTGGGTCTCATTGCCACAGGTATTTTTTACATATAATAATATACTCATAAAAAATATGAAGATTTTACATATTTTAAACCTCACATGTATGTTATTGAATTGTCCACATCCTCTGCAGCTGTTTTTCAAAATTTTGTTTATGACGCTTCAATCAGTATTTTTCAGTCTACTCTCTTCATTTTAATTACCATATTGTTGTTACTGTTAATTGCCAATGAGTCCGCTCTTACTCCCGAGGACCTTATGTGTAACAATGAAATGAAAAGTCCTGTCAATCCCCATGATCATTGGTCTGTGTCAGCTCCCTGTTGTTGTTGTTGTAACTGTTGTTAGGTGCCGTCGAGTCGGTTCTGACTCATAGCGACTCATAGCACAACAGAACGAAACACTGCCCGGTCCTGAGACATCCTTACAATCGTTATGTTTGAGCTCATTGTTGCAGCCACTGTGTCAATCCACCTCGTTGAGGGTCTTCCTCTTTTCCGATGACCCTGTACTCTGCCAAGCATGATGTCCTTCTCCAGGGACTGATCCCTCCTGACAACATGTCCAAAGTATGTAAGACCCAGTCTCGACATCCTTGCCTCTAAGGAGCATTCTGGATGCACTTCTTCCAAGACAGATTTGTTCGTTCTTTTGGCAGTCCATGGTATATTCAATATTCTTCGTCAACACCACCATTCAAAGGCGTCAACTCTTCTTCGGTCTTCCTCACTCATTGTCCAGCTTTCATATGCAAATGATGCGATTGAAAATGCCATGGCTTGGGTCAGGCGCACCTTAGTCTTCGTGGTGACACCTCTGCTTTTCAACACTTTGAAGAGGTCCTTTGCAGCAGATTTGCCCAATGCAATGCATCTTTTGATTTCTTGACTGCTGCTTCCGTGGCTGATTATGGATACAAGTAAAATGAAATCCTTGACAACGTCAAACTTCTCTCCATTTATCACGATGTTGCTCATTGGTCCAGTTGTGAGGATTTCTGTTTTCTTTATGTTGAGGTGTAATCCATACTGAGGGCTGTGGTCTTTGATCTTCATTAGGAAGTGCTTCAAGTCCTCTTCACTTTCAGCAAGCAAGGTTGTGTCATCTGCATAACGCAGGTTGTTAATGAGTCTTCCCTCCAATCTTGATGCCCCATTCTTCTTCTAACAGTCCAGCTTCTTGTATTATTTGTTCAGCATACAGATGAAATAGGTATGGTGAAAGAATACAACCCTGACACACAACTTTCCTGACTTTAAACCAATCAGTATCACCTTGTTCTGTCCAAACAACTGTCTCTTGATCAATGTAAAAGTTCCTCATGAGCACAATTAAGTGTTCTGGAATTCCCATTCTTCACAGTGTTATCCATAGTTTGTTATGATCCACACAGTCAAATGCCTTTGCATAATCAATAAAACACAGGTAAACATCCTTCTGGTATTCTCTGCTTTCAGCCAGGATCCATCTGACATCAGCAATGATATCCCTGGTTCCACGTCCTCTTCTGAAACCGGCCTGAATTTCTGGCAGTTCCCTGTCGATATACTGCTGTAGCCATTTTTGAATGAACTTCAGCAGAATTTTGCTTGCGTGTGATATTAATGATATTGTTCTATAATTTCCACATTCGGTTGCATCACCTTTCTTGGGAATAGGCATAAATATGGATCTCTTCCAGTCAGTTGGCCAGGAAGCTGTCTTCCATATTTCTTGGCATAGACGAGTGAGCACCTCCAGCGCTGCATCTGTTTGTTGAAACATCTCAATTGATATTCCATCAATTCCTGGAGCCTTATTTTTCACCAATGCCTTCAGAGCAGCTTGGACTTCATCCTTCAGTACCCTTGGTTCCTGATCATATGCCACCTCTTGAAATGGCTGAACATCGACTAATTCTTTTTGGTATAATGACTCTGTGTATTCCTTCCATCTTCTTTTGATGTTTCCTGCATCATTTAATATTTTCCCCATGGAATCCTTCACTATTGCAACTCGAAGCTTGAATTTTTTTGTCAGTTCTTTCAGCTTGAGAAACGCCAAGCGTGTTCTTCCCTTTTGGTTTTCCATCTCCAGCTCTTTGCACATGTCTTTATAATACTTTGTCTTCTCGAGAGGCCCTTTGAAATCCTCTGTTCAGTTCTTTTACTTCATCAATTCTTCCTTTTGCTTTAGCTGCTCAACACTTAAGAGCAAGTTTCAGTCACCTCTGACATCCACCTTGGTCTTTTTCTTTCCTGTCTTTTCAGTGACCTCTTGCTTTCTTCATGATATCCTTGATATCATTCCACAACTCGTCTGGTCTTCGGTCACTAGTGTTCAATGCGTCAAATCTATTCTTCAGATGGTCTCTAAATTCAGGTGGGATATATTCAAGGTCATATTTTGGTTCTCGTGGACTTGCTCAGATTTTCTTCAGTTTCAGCTTCAACTTGCATATGAGCAATTGATGGTCTGTTCCACAGTCGGCCCCTAGCCTTGTTCTGACTGATGATATCGAGCTTTTCCATCGTCTCTTTCCACAGATGTAGTCAATTTGATTTCTGTGTGTTCCATCTGGCAAGGTCCATGGGTAGAGTCACCGTTTATGTTGGTGAAAGGAGGTATCTGCAATGAAGAAGTCATTGGTCTTGCAAAATTCTATCATTCGATCTCTGGCATTGTTTCTGTCACCAATGCCATATTTTCCAACTACTGATCCTTCTTGTTTCCAACTTTCGCGTTCCAATCACCAGTAATTATCAATGCATCTTGATTGTATGTTCGATCTATTTCAGACTGCAGAAGCTGATAAAAATCTTCTATTTGTTCATCTTTGGCCCTAGTGGTTGGTGTGTAAATTTGAATAATAGTCATATTAACTCGTCTTCCTTGTAGGCGTATGTATATTATCCGATCACTGACAGTGTTGTACTTCAGGATAGATCTTGAAACGTTCCTTTTGACAATGAATGCAACACCATTCCTCTTCGAGTTGTCATTCCCAGCATAGTAGACTATATGATTGTCCGATTCAAAATGGCCAATACCAGTCCATTTCAGCTCACTAATGCCTAGGATATTAATATTTATGCATTCCATTTCATTTTTGACAATTTCCAATTTTTCTAGATTCATACCTTGTACATTCCAGGTTCCGATTATTAATGGATGTTTGCAGCAGTTTCTTCTCATTTTGAGTCATGCCACATCAGCAAATGAAGGTCCCGAAAGCTTTACTCCATCCCCGTCATTAGGGTCAACTCTACTTTGGGAAACAGCTCTTCCCCAGTCATCTTTTGAGTGCCTTCCAACCTGGGGGGCTCATCTTCCAGCACTATATCAGACAGTCCCTTGTTAGGGCTGCTGTATTAATAATTCACATCATCAAGGGTTTCCCTCGTTTTTGCTGACCCTCTACTTTAGCAAATAGGATGCCCTTTTCTAATGAAGTTCTTTCCTGATGACATGTCCAACATAAGCAAGCTGAAGTCTCACCATCCTCAATTCTAAAAAGCATTCTGGGTGTATTTCTTCTAAGACTGATTTATTCATTCTTCTGGCAGTCCGTAGTATATTCGACATTCTTTACCACATCTTCTTCTGTCTTCGTTTTTCATTGTCCAGCTTCTGCATGCATATAAGGAGATTTAAAAGACCATTGTCAGGTGTACCTTCGTTATCAAAGTTACAGCTTCACTTTTTGAAAGTGTAAAGAGGTCATTTGCAGCAGATTTGCTCAATACAACTTGATTTCTTGACTGCTGCTTCCATGGGCACTGATTGTTGATCCGAGCAGCTTGAAATCCCTGACAACTTCAATTTTTGTTGTGTACTATTCCACGATATGGATATGTTGTCGTTGTTAGTTGCCTTTGAGTTGATTCTGACTCGCTGACAACCTCATTTGTACAGAGAACTGCTCCATAGGGTTTTCAAGGCTGTGGTCTTTCAGAAGCAGATCATCAGTCCTTGTTTCATACTGCAATTATCCAATCCTTCTGGTTACTTGACCTTTGTAATGTTTGCCATCTTGAGTTATTACAAACAAAGCTATGATAAATGATTTTCTACATATTTCTATATGCACACATACAAGGGTCTATTCCTACTACACATTTTTTTTGCTTGGCATGGGTGTCTTCATCTTTTCTAGACATTATGAAATTGTTATCCAAAGTGACTGGTCCCCATCTTTGCCAAGAATTCTTACTGTCAGACTTACATTTCTGCCAGTCTACAATATATGAAACAGTAACTCATTTTAACTTTTATCGTATTAATGAATACGTTTGTATTCAGTTTGAGCATCTTTTCTGGGATGTATTAACCATTCTATTTCTTTTTCCATGAAGTAACTCTTCGCATCCTCTGCTCATTTTACCTTTTTCTCCCTCTATATTTGTAGAATATATTTTATATGTTGGTAACTAATTGATAAGCAGCAGCTCTGGTGACCCAAACGGTTATATACTTGGCTGCTGACTGAAAGGCTGGCAGTTCAAACCCACCTAGCAGCTTCACAGGAAAAAGACTTGGCGATCTGTTTCCATAAATATTACAGCCAAAAAAACCCTATGGTGCAGTTCTACTCTGTCACATGGGGTCATTATGAGTCAAAATCACCTAACAACAACAACAATTATTAAGAAAACTTCCCTAAAGGTCAAAATTTTGTCATTTGAATTTTCTTTAAAATTTTTTTCTTCAAGTTTTCCTTTTCACATGTTATTTACAATGTAAAAAAAAAAAAAAAGAAATCTTATACCCAAACATCTGTCAATAGGAGACTAGTTGAATAAAACGTGGCATATCCCTATTATGCAGTACTGAGAGAGATATGCAGAGAGCCAGAGAGTGATACAGAGAGACAAATACAGAGGGACAGAGAGAGAGAAATAAGGAGAGTCAGAGAGAGAAGCATATATATTTCCTTACTTTGTTTTTAATGGAAGATTAAAACAGGTACACTAATAAAAATGTTTACATCAACGCGGGGAAATGGAACAGGGTAACATGGACAGAGATGGAAACCAAATTTCTCTGAATTGATCTTTTGTAAATTGACTTTCAAACTATGTAAGTGATTTATATTATTCTAAAACAAATCAAATCAAAATTTAAAAAAGCAATTCCCCCAGAATCAAAAGGAAAATGACATATCAAAGTTGGTGACTTAACAACACAAAGAATTATTTGATGAGACTTTATAAAGCACATTATTTTTGACTGTACATCTCTAGTTGGAAATACCCTAAGTACAAAAAGAACTGCAAAAAAAAAAAATCATAAATTGTATTCAGAAATGATGTTGGTCATAATATTGGTGTTATTATTCTGAAGCTATTATATAATAATACAAATATTATAAGACAAATAAGGATTTATGTTATTGCCATTCAGAACCGTGACTTTCTGCTTAAGAGAAAAAAATTATAAATTAGGTGAAATACTGGAATTGGGAATGCCAGGATGAATAGTTGATGTATTTTTTTAAAAAGAATTTCCCAGCTCTGCCCATTGAAAACACTTGTAATAACCAACCCATGGATGCTTTCCATTTATTTAGGTCTTAATTTCTTTCAGCAACACTTTATAGCCAGTCACCTTCCTAGCTAAATTTCTTTCTAGGTTTTGTTTTTTTTTTTTTTTTTTTTTAGGATACTATTACAATGAAATTTTTTTTCTTGATTTCCTTTTCAGATTATTCATTGCTGGTGTATAGAAACCCAACTGATTTTTCTGGTGACACTGAACCCTGTAATTTTGCTGATTTATTAGCTCTGAAGATTTATTTTTATGGATTATTTCCAATTTTCTAGGTATAGGATCATGTCTTCTATGAATAGAGTTTTAGTTCATCCTTTCTTATTTGAATGCCTTTTATTTATTTATTTAGGCTTTAACAAAGAGAAATTTATTTTTTCACAGTAAAGAAGGCTAAAAGTCCAAATTCAGGGTGTCAGCTCCAGGGGACGGTTTTCTCTCTGTTGGCTCTGGAGGAAGATTCCTTGTCATCAATCATCCCCTGGTCAAGGAGCTTCTCAGGCTCAGGGACCCCAGGTCCAAAGGACACGCTCTACTCTCAGTGCTGCATTCTTGGTGGTATGAAGTCCCTAACTCTCTGCTTGCTTCTCTTTCCTTTTATCTCTTAAGACATCAAAGGTGGTTCAGGCCACACCTCAGGGAAGCTCCCTTTACATTGGATCAGGGAGGTGACCTGAGTAAGGGTGGTATTACAATCCCACCCTAATCCTCTTAACATAAAATTACAATCACAAAATGGAGGACAATCACACAATGGTAGGAATCATGGCCTAACCAAGTTGATATACACATTTTTGGGGGGACATAATTCAATCCATGACATCTCACCCTTTGGCCCCCCAAAAATCACATCCTTGCAACATGCAAAACATATTCACCCCATCATATCATAGCAAAAGTCTTAACTCCAAGCCAAAATCCAAAAATTCCTCTTCAGCTGAGAAATCTAGAATACACGGTATCTGCTTCCAAAGGTATGATGGCAGAACAGGCACAAGCTAGACATTTTCTTTACAAATAGGAGAAACTGCAGGAAAAGAAAGGATAACAGGCACCAAACAAGTCGGCAGAACACATTACATTAGTCCTCAAAGCTTTGAAAACAATCCTCTATTCTCTGAGAAATTTACACAATGACCCTGCCCTCCAGACTCTAGGTATT
The DNA here is from genome assembly GCF_024166365.1 of Elephas maximus indicus. Taxonomy (NCBI): domain Eukaryota; kingdom Metazoa; phylum Chordata; class Mammalia; order Proboscidea; family Elephantidae; genus Elephas; species Elephas maximus. The sequence goes on from NC_064838.1 coordinate 46,245,828, forward strand.
GGCCATACTCTCCGGATTCTGAGCGGAGGCCCTTCGGCCCTGGGCTTCCGCTTCGCCTCCCAGGCCCTCTAGGATAGCAACTCTGCTCCCTTGTCTTTAGGCACACCATTCTCCTCGTCCATCTGAGTGGCAACTCTATCTTTAGAAACACCAGAGGCCATGGCTCCACCCTTCAAAACTCCAGAGGTCCTGGCCATACCTTTTGAGACTAAGGCAGCTCAGCTTCTTGTGTTTCTTGTCTCTTCAGCTTCTGTTTCCCGGTTTCTTGGCCTCTTGGCTCTCGGGCCTCATGCCTACAACTGCCCTGCTGGGGCAAGTGTTCCAAAGCTCAGTAGCTCCACCAATAATTGCCTGGAGGCACCCCACTCCACCAGGAAGCCTTCTGCACACAGGCACTCAGCTCTCTCAGTCCGTGGGTTGGCTCCAGTACCATATGGTGCTGGTCTCCTGGTTCTGCTGCTTCCAGTTCTTTCCTGCTGCCACTTCTCTGCCAATGCAGGCTCTCTGTTGTGCTGGTCCTCTGCTGCTGCCACTATCCATTCACAGTTTCAAAACCACTTCTGCATTTTAGGTATCTGTTACAGCAGCACCCCACTCTCTTGGTACCAAATTCTGTCTTAGTCATCTAGTGCTGCTATAACAGAAATACCACAAGTAGGTAGCTTTAACAAAGAAATTTATTTCCTCACAGTAAAGTAGGCTAAAAGTCTAAACTCAGGGTGTCAGCTCCAGAGGAAGGCTTTCTCTCTGTTGGCTCAGGAGGAAAATTCCTTGTCATCAATCCTCCCCTAGTCGAGGAGCTGCTCGGGCACAATGACCCCAGGTCCAAAGGACACACTCTGCTCTCAGTGCTGCTTTCTTGGTGGTATGAGGTCCCCCGCTTTTTATTTCTTTAATTATCATTATTTATTATCATATATTTTCCCCCCCTAAATGCTCTGGGTAGAACTCTCAGTACCATGTTGAAGAGCAGTGGTAAGAATGAGCATCCTTGTTTTGTTCCTAACTGTACGAGGAAAGCTCTCAGTCTTTCTTCATTTAGTATGTTAGCAGTCAGTTTTTCATAAATGCCTTTTAACAGGTTGAGAAATTTCCTTTCTAGTCTGAGTTTGTTGAGTGTTTTTATCGTGAAAGGGTATTGAGTTTTGTCCAATGCCTTTACACCAACTGAGATGATGCGGTTTTTTTCCTTCATTCTGATAAAACGTGTATTAATATATACGTATTAATGTATATGTATTGCATTGAGTGATTTTCTGATGTCGAACCATCCTTGCATTCCTGGAATAATTCCCACTTGGTCAGGGTATATAATTCTTTTAGCATAGAGTTGGATTTAGTCTGCTCAGTTTTAGTTGAGAATTTTTGCATCTATATTCATTAAGTTATATAGATCAGCAGTATTATTTTCTCATGGTATCTTTCCCTGGCCTTGGTAGAGAGGTAGTGTACCCTCCTCTTCTTTATTCTTTTTTTTAACCATTGTAAGGAGGACTGGTATCACCTCTGTAAATTTTGGGTCAAATTCTCTTGTGAAAACTATCCAGTACAGGACTTTTCTTTGCTGAGAGATTTTTGATGACTGGTTCAATATCTTCACTTGTTATGGGTCTAGTGAGATCTTCTATTTTTTCTTAAGTCAATGTAGACAGTTTACATTTCTAGCCATTTGTCGATTTCACATATGTTACCTAACTTGTTAGCACATAATCGTTCATAGTATTGTCTTATGATCCTTTTCATTTCTGGAGGATTGGATGTAATGTCCTCACTTTCATTTTAGATGTTTGCATCTTTTTTTTTTTTTTTTGGTCAGTCTCACTTTTTTTTTTTTTTTCCTCACTTAAGACTTGTCAGTTTTATTGATGTTTACAAAATCCAACGTCTGTTTTTGCAGACTCTGTTTCTCTGTCCTTTGTTTCATTTATTTCTCCTCTGATCTTTGTTATTTCTTTCCTACTGGTAGTTTTGGGCTTGGTTTGCTCTTCTTTTTTAGCTCTTCAAGCTGTAAAGTTAGGTTACTGATTTGAGATCTTTCTTCTTAATGTAGGCATTTACAGCTATAAATTTCTGAGCGCTGCCTTCATTGCATCCCATACTTTTTGGTATGTTGTGCTCTCATTTTCATTTAACTCTTTTCTGGTTTTTATCTTGATTTCTTCTTCATATTTGTATAGTTTTCCAGTATTTCTTCTGTTGTTAATTTCTAATTTTATTCCACTGTGGTCAGGGAAGACACTTTGTATAATTTCAATCTTAAAATTTATTCAGACTTGTTTTGTGACCTAGCATATGCTCTGTCCTGGCGAATGATCCATGTACACTGCAGAAGAATGTATATTATGATATTGTTGGGTGGAGTATTCTATATTTATCTGTTAGGTCCAGTTGGTTAGAGTGTTGTACAGATCCTCTATTTCTTATTCATCTCCTTTCTAAATGTTCTGTTCATTATCAAAAGTAGTATATTGAAATCTCCAACTATTATTGTAGATCTATTACTCCCTTCAATTGTCAGTGTTTGCTTTATATATTTTGGGGCTCTAATAGATGGAAGTATAATTGTATCTTCTTACTGAACTGATCTTTTCATTATTACATAGTACCCTTCTTTGTCTCTTCCAACAAATTTTGACTTAAAGTCTATTATGTCTAATATTAATATATTTGCCCCAGCTCTCTTTTGGTTACTACCAGCAATATTTTTGCATTTCTTTCAATTTCAATTTATATGTGTCTTTGTGTCTAAGATGTGTCTCTTGTAGACAGCATGTAATAGATTTTTTTAATCCATTTTGCACTCTCTGCCTTTTGATTGGAGAGTTTACTCATTTACATTTAAGGTAGCTACAGATAAGGATTTACTTCTGCCATTTTGCTATTTACTTTTCATGTGTCTTACTCTTTTTTTTGTCCCTCGTTTCTTCCAATACTGCCATCATTTGTGTTTAGTTGATTTTTTTGTAGTGAACCTTTTTTATTTCTTTACCTTTTCCTTTTGTTGTGGCTACCATTGGGATTATATTTAACAGCTTACATTTATAACAAGCTAGTTAAAATGAATACCAACTTAATTTCAGTACCACATAAAAATTCTATTCCCATACCACTCATCCCCTCCTTTATGTTGTTATCATAAATTATATCTTTACACATTATGTGCACAATAACATATTTATGTTTTATACACTTCTCATTTAGTATCGTGTAGGATACAACATAGTTACAAACCAAAAATATTACAATTGGCCCTTTTATTTGCACACTATCCCTAACAGACACTCTCTATCACATTACCTGTTTTATGTTCTTCAGAGCACTAACACTATCTGAAATTATTTTGTTTACTCCCTTGTTTATTTTCTGTCCCTCCTAAATAGGATATAAATTCAGTGATATGAAAGACCAAGTTGGCTCTTAACTACAACTATATTGCCAGGGCTTGGTACAGAGCAGTGGCCCAATTAAGACCTGCAATGTAAACAAAAGAGCAATGTCCCAAACTGAGCACCAATTTTCTAAGTTTAATGCTAGAAGACTTTAGAAAATAAATGTTCTAAAATATTAAGGATAATTAAGCAACAGCACTGCTTGCCTATCCCCAGCTGTTTTATAAGTTCCAGGAGTACAGTAGTTTTTTTCTTTTTCATATAAAAGTTAAGAAAACCACATGGATTTTGGAATCAGGTAGTCTCAGATCCTTCATTCTAGTACTTATATACTCCATGAACTTCACAAAACTACTTAACACACTAATTTTCAATCTGTGAACATCCCAGGGTTGCAAATCACTAAATGTCTGGCCCATTGTAAAGGTTCACTGTGTGGTAATTTTTTTTTAATTAATAAAAAATAGAACTTTGAATTTCAGGTATAAATTCACTACATATTATTGGGAGCCCTGGGGGTGCAGTGATTAAGAGTTACAGCCGCTAACCAAAAGGTCAGCAGTTCAAATCCACTCCTTGGAACCCCTATGAAGCAAGGAGTTACATATAATTGAGCTGTCAAAGATACATTTAAAATAATTACAGCATAAAAGAGAGAAGACACATTTTTTGCTACTCCTACCATTAAGTACAGCTAAAAACCTGGACATTAATAATAAAACAAATATTAGACCTCATTAACATAACAAAAGAAAACCTCTTTTTCCCCACAGGATCATATTTATAGGTACGGGGGTTAGGATTTCAACATATTTTGGGGGGATATAATTCAATCCATAACACCACTCTACTCCAACCAAACACCATGGAAAAACAGCAGCTCCACCACAACAGCAAAGAGAAAAGTGTGGAGCACAGACTTCTATCCTCAGGAAGCCGTGACAGTGTTTCCAATCCTGCCTTTGGCCAGGATGGTATCAAAAAAGACCAAGTAGGAGGATGAAACTTTAATCCCACCTCAGCAATAACAAGCCCCCACCCCCACCAATGTCAGTAAAGACTTAATGGAGAGCCTGGACCTCCACCACACACAGAAGCAATAAGGTGCCCCTCTTTTTTCCTGCTGAGGTGGTATCAAAGAAAGCAGAGTGGAAAGCCTGAACCTTCACCACATTCTACCGTAACAAGTTACTTCTACCCTGTTACGGTATCACTGGAGGCAGTACAAGGAGCCCCTCTCCCTCTCAGCCAGGTGGTATTAGAGAAGTGCTAGTAGAAATCCTGAACTCCCACCCCTGCCCAGCAGTAATAAGGCGCTCTTCCACTCTATGGAGTATAAACGGTGGTCATGTGGGGAACCCCGCAAGACAGAGTCTTTCTTCCTCCACCAGTTTGGTATCAGAGGAGGCCTACTAAAACAGTATATTTGAATAAAATCTAGTGTCTCACAACAAAATATCTAAAATGTCCAAGATACAAATAAATATCACCCATCATAACAAAAAAAAGGAAAATCTCAATTTGAATGAAAAAAGATAATCAATAGACACCAGCACCAGAATGACACAGGCATTGGATTTATCAAAAAATAATTTTAAGAGAGCCATCATAAAAATGTTCCAATGTTCAAAAAGCCTCAACAAAGAAACTGAATATATAAAGTAGAACCAACTAAAAACCTTAGAACCGGAAATTACAAAAACCAAACTTAACAGCTCAGTAGATGAACTCAACAGGAGTATGGAAAAGGCAGAAGAATCAATGAGCTTGAAGACAGAACAACAGAAGTTACCAAATCTGAAAAACAGAAATAAATTAAACTTAAAATAATAATAATAAAAGAGCTTAAGGGACTTCTGGAACTACAACAAGAAATCCAGCATTGGAGTCATCAGGGCCTCAAAATGAGAGGCGGAAAATGGTAGAGCAGAGAAGTATTCCAAGAAATTACTGAAAAGTTCCCCAAATTTGGAAAAAGACATAAGTATACAGATTTAAGGAAGCTGCGTAAATTGTCAACAGGAGAAACACAGAGAAAACTATGTCAATACACATCATGGTCAAACTTCAGAAAACTAAAGACAAAAAATTTCAAAAGCTGCCAGAGAGAAATAACACCATATCTATAGGTGAAAAACAATTTAAACAATAGTACGTTTCTCATCTGAAACCCTGGAGGCCAGAAAGAAATGGCGAAGCAGTTTTCAAGTGCTCAATAAAAAAAATCTGTCAAGCCAGAATTCTATATCCAGCAAAAACATCTTTCAATCAACAAAGGAAAAATCAAGACATTCTTAGACAAAGAAAAACTAAGAGGATTTTGAGCCCTAAAAGAATGGCAAGTCATTAAACAGAAAGGAAATGATAAAAAAAAAAAAACCTGGAATATCGGGAAGGAAGAAAGAACCATGAAAACGGCAATAGTATAAGCAAATACAAAGAGTTTCCTCCTCCTCTTGAGTTTTCTGCATTGTGTTTGATGGCTGAAACAAAAACTACATTTTTTAATTTAATTGCCAATGTACATAGAGGAAATATTTCAGACAATTATGTTATAAATGGTGGAAAGAGATGAGACTTTATTAAAGAGAGATAAGGGTTTCTACTTTTTACTCAAACTGGAAAAAGTTTAACACCAATAGACGGTGACAAGTTATGCATGCATAATGTAATTATCTAGAGCAATCACTAAAAAAAATTATACAAAGAGATATACTCAAAAACACTATAGAAAAAGCAAAATGAAATTGTAAAAAATGTTCAGGTAATTCACAGGAAGGCAGGAAAGAGATAAAAATGAAAAACAGAAAATAATTAAAAAACAAAGTTCCAAACTTTAGCTCTAAATTACCAATAATTAAATACAAATGACCAAATTAACCAATTAAAAGACAGACTGGCAAAGTGCATAGAACAGTACTATTACTGATTTGTAATATTCCAAATTGGGAAGGAAAAAAAAACCCTAATATTCCTCAGTAGATGAACGGTTAAACTACCAGTGGTACATCTATAGCATGGATACCACTCAGCAATAAAAATGCACCCACTATTGCTACACTTGGCAAACTGAATGGATTTCCAGAGCACTACGCTGAGTGAAAAAAAGTCCACCTTAAAAGGTCACACTATATTATTTCATTCATACAACATTTTTATAATGATGAAATTATAAATGAAAAACTGATTAGCGGCTGCCAGGAGTTAGGAAAGATGGCAGGAGGGAATTAAAAAGGGACCGCACGAGACAGATCTTTGTGGTGATAGGACAGTTCTGTATCTTAATTGTAGTGGTAGTTTCATGAATCTACACATGAGAAAATAGCATAGAACTCTGCACATACTTTATACCAATGTCCATTTCCTGATTTTGATATTACATTCTAGTTTTATAAGATGTAACCACTGAAGGAAACTTGGTGAAGTGTACATGAGCCTTCTCTGTACAATTTTTGCAACTTCAAGTGAATCCATAATTATTAGTATAAAAACATTATAAATAATGATTCAGGCACCAATTCAATAGTCATTATGGGCTATGACTAGAGCAAAGACAGCTGACAAAAATGCCTCACTCAACATTTACTTATAAGTACCAATACTAATGAAAATCAAAAGATTATACATTCATTCATTTCTTTAAGATTCATGGAATATTAGTTAAATTTTATAAAACATTTACTAAGTCATATTACTTAATGCATCTTATTTTTACTCTCTTTGTGAAACATTATATTTGAAGCAAAATAAACCCGGGCCGGGCCCATGCTAAGGGTGAAAAAACCAAACTCTGTTCTCAGTATCTCTTACTTCAACATCATACAACAAGATTACTCAAAAGTGGTGCTTTTTCTAATGCAATGATGTAACATTTAATGACGTGGAAAATTTAATACGAAAAAACAGATAAACAGATTGTTGAAACCAAATACATTTGCTCTAAGACTCAAAATTCTTAGTAGAATCTAAATCAGATTAATTAGTCAATTAAATGCAAAGCATGGCTTATCCCCTATGTGGACTTTCACAGATCAAACTTACTATGCACACCTGGCAATTATTCAAATTGATTATTGAGATTTTAACTTTTATTTTATAAAACAAAATTTAAAGCGTGGCATTTAATGCAGAAGAACCATGGCAAACACTGTATTTAAGTTTTTTTTTATTATTATTATTCTGCAGTCCTGAGGAGCACTGCCTTGACCATATTCTGCAAAATTCCAATGTGAAAAGTGCTCTCCCCTCAAAAATAAAGGGTAACTGGTACAATGAGTTTAAAGAATGCTGTAAGCTACGTTCTTCTCATGAAGATTCACAATATACATTAGCATATTAAAAATGGGGAGAAGTTATGCAACTGAAAATACCTCTAACTTTAATCCACTGCTCCCCAAACTTATATTTAACCATGGTCCACGTTTTCATACCTCACTGGACCCTAATATTCAAGGGCAGGGCTTCTCAAACTTTAGAATTCAAACAAATCACCTGGAGATCTTGTTGAAATGTAGGTTCTGACTCAGCAGGTCTGTGGTAAGGCCTGAGATTCTGCATTTCTAACAAACTTCCAGGTGATGCCAATACTGCTGCCCTAGGGGTCAGTCTTTAGCAAGGGGCTAGAGAAAACACTTTGAGGAAGACTGGTATAGAGGCTCCTTTTATAGCTACACAGCTTTGTAATACAACTTTAATACCTACAGACTCTACTGTACACAAAATAAAAGACTAGAAGGTGACTAAGTTGAATGCAGGAGAAGTGGGACTCTAAAGGTAACCTGGATTGGTACAGCACTGGACAGAGAAAGGACTAAAAATGGGTCAGAACAAGCAGAAGGTATGAAGGGACTCCTCCCTAAGGAAGGAAAAAATATGTGAAAAAAGAAAGATGGGCTGGATGATACATAATACCAGCATATAGAAAAGACGCATACAATTTCTAAGTTTTCATTATTAAAATGAGGACAGGCAGACAGAAGCTGTTTAATGGATTTCTATCTTAATCTCTAAAACATTCTTACAACGTCTTCAGATGAATGCTCTGTGGTACAGAGGTTTGGCAAAGTTCAAAAAGGCCCCTTGAGACAAAAAATAAATTCTAGAGATGACATTAGTTGGTGAGTCACTAAAATGGTAGGAGAAAAACAAAACAAATTTTTTTAAAGTAGAGTGGTAAGGTAAAATCTAACCTTTTCTTGGATAAGTCTTTGAAGATGAATCCCACAGGACAACATAGCAGTGAATAAGGTCAACATGTACTGCTGAACTTTGCAGATGGCAGAGGCCAGGGAATTTAACACTATGTTCAAGCCCACCTTCTCAATAACGTTCTGGAAGGCAGTAGGAGAGTGGCGAGTGATTCTACACAAGGCCTGCAGAGACAGAAGACATTGTCAGACAAACCCAAGTGCATTAACCATGTTCCCAGAAGATAACATACGCTTCTGTGAAAAGGTGATGGTGCTTACCTTGCTCCTTTATTATTTATTTTGGCATAAAAAAGTTGGAGAATTTCAGCACATTTAAAAGTAAAACAATAATTCAACTATCAATAAAAATTAAGGTTGTTTTAAAACGTTAGGTAGCATTACAACAATAATTACACAAATTAATAAGTTAACCAATTCATAAGTATATCTAGATATACATCCCTTTAAGCAATTAAAAACATTATTAAGCACCTTCTTTGCGCAGACACTGAGCTAAGCGCTAAAAAAAAGTCATAAAGTTAATATCTAACATTGATTGAGTGTTCACTGTATGAGGGGCACTATCTGAGAATATCTGTGGATGATCTCATTTAATCCCCCTGACAATACATAAGAAAGGTTTGATTACCCCCCATTTTATAGATAGTAAAACTGAGGCACAGAACAATTAAGTAGCTTGCCTACAGTCACATAGCTAGTAAGTTGCAAAGCTGAAATTCAAACAGACAGTCAGACCCTATTTCTGTTCCTGAATTACTCACAGGCTATTAGAGATGAAACTTATAAGTAATGATAATAGAATTTATTAAAGGTTAAAATAAAAGTAGGCTCTATTAATTACGCTTGGGAAAGGAGAAAAAGCAATTCACCAAAACCTACATCAGGAGGACGACACTGAGCTTTGATGGGTAAGTAGGAGATAAGACAGGCGAAAAAGTGAGTAAAGATCATTCCAGCCTGAGGGACCAGAACACTACTCACATGGAGACATGAAGATGCAGAGCATGTGCCAGGCAGGGCAAGTTGTCTGATAAAATCAGCACATACATCAGATGTTGGAAAAAAGGAAAACCTGATGATACATTTTTAAAAGTAGGATTGCGTTAAAGAGCTGGTCTACCAAGTTAGGAACTCTAAATTTTATTACGTAAGCAACAGGAAGCCTTTAAAAGTTTTTAAGCAAAAGAGAGGGATGGTTTTATCTCATGTGTACATCGGAGACTCCAAAAAGGGAAATAAACATAAGCCAGAAAGTTTTACAAAAGCATTCATTTTAATAAACGTCAAATGGCCTCCCTGTCCTTGGTTTCAATTGTCAATGGATTTATAACCTTGATTGATAATGGAAAGATTAAAGAGTAATTTTGAGAAATACTAACAAAGTGAATGACAGGTGGCCTTTCCTCAGGATGATCAGGAGAAGGAAGGGAAAGCCTCTTTCTCCATTCCTCCTTAGCTCTCCCTAAGTGAAAGGGGACCATCTTCTTGGGTCAGCCCTACGACATATAGTGGGTATATTTATTATCAGAGGAACTGTGTGTCTAAACATGTACTTCACGTGGTCCATATGGCAAGCTAACTTAGGGCTTGACTCTTTGTGACAAGCCCAATCACTCTTTTTTCTCTTTTGGCTTTGACAACTACCTACAGGTCAGAGGAGATGCCAATTAAACCTTAACCCTACACCCCAGGCTGCAGTCCAGCTGAAGAGAGCATTCTGCATTGGAATTGAGAGGAAAGAACCAAAACAACAATAAAGTGGAACAAGTTATTTTCCATATATCATCATTCCTGTGGGAGAGGACCCACAGGGAGAAGGTGGCTGTGCTTTAGGGCAGGGTTCAGGTATTCTCCAGTCTCTGGCCATTACTGCATCTGAAAACCTTACAAGAGAACCCAAATCTAAAATACTGGACAAAAGGTGTTCTTTTTTAGAAAAACTCAGAACAGAAATAAAGTATAACAAAATGTGCTGTCTCTTAACAGGAACAGTATTGGTCAGCCTAAAAAAACACAATGACAAAAGAAAGGTTTAAACTATCCTGGAAAAGGGAGAAAAACAAAAATTGCTCAGTTTTATGAACCTAGCATAGCCTTCCCAACTACAGCTAAAAAAAAAAGATAGTACAATAGGAGAAAAACACAGAACAAATTCATGTAGAAACATGAATATTTTAAACAAAATTCTAATAACTGAATCTCATTAGTTCCTTTCTTGTTTATTGTTTTCTGGGTTTTTTTTAAATACAATTATGTCATCTACAAATGAAAATAATTTTGTATTTTCCAATATGAGAACTGACAATTTCATTTTATTTTTTTTAACATTAAAAAAAAAGAAAAAAAAATTTTTTTATTAGTTATATTCCCCACAACACTTGGGAATAGGTAACAATAGTCAGCATCCTTGTCTTGTTTCTGATTTTACTGGCTATGATTTCAGCATTTTATCATTTAGTATGATGTTTCCCCTGTTTTCTGAAAGATTCTATCATGATTAAATATTTCTATTCATATTTAACTATGATTTTTTTAATTAACAATCATTGCTGAATTTTATCAAACGTCTTTTCAAATGTGGATAGATACATTTGTATAGTTTATCTGCCTTTAAGTTACTGATATGACCTATTTTGATGTATTTCCTGATGTTGAACCATCCCTGCAGTCTTTAAATGGCACTTATCATTTTGATACTCTACTGAATTCAATTGCTTTTATTTTATGTAGAATTTCTGTATCTATATTCCTTAATAAAATTGGCTTATCATTTCCTCTTTTGTTCTATCTTCTATCAGCTTCACAAAATAAATTGGGGAGCTCTACATCTTGTTCTCAATTGTCTACAATAGGTTAACATAGGAATCATCTGTATTTTAAAACCACTCAACGCTAAAACCACTGAGACTTCTGCCTCTAATGGTCTGTGATGGTTAATTTTATGTCAGTTTGGTAGGCTTTGGTCCCCAGCTGCCTGGCTAAATACTACTCCATTCGTTGTCACAAACAGTTACCTGTGATTAGATCAGTTCACCTTGGGTAGAGCAGATTACCTTCCATAATGTAATGTCATGTAATTACCATGTATCGCCTACACTACAGGATTCCCTGGGTGGTACAAACAGTTAAGCACTCAACTACTAGCACTGAGGTTGGCTCATCAAACTCATCCAGAGGCACCTCAGGAGACAGGCCCGGCAATCTTTTTCCAAAAGGTCACAGCCTTGAAAAACCTATGCAGCAGTTCTACTCTGTACAATTCCGTCATGAGTCAGAATTAACTTGATGGCAACTAACAACGATGTAAAGTAACACAATAGTCTTTCACGATGTAATCTAAGATAATGTAATCAATCTGTTGAGATCATAACAGTGTAAAGTAGATCCCAAACTGGCATTAAAAAAACACCAGAATAGATAGAGGCACACAATGACAGGAGAAGAGAGACTACGTGAGGACTGTCTACAAGCAAAGAAACACCAACAAACCAAAGAATGCCCATGCCTACCGACAAGGGAGGAATCGACATAGCAAAGACCCTGATTTGGACTTTTTGCCTCCAGAACTGTGAGAAATTAAATTTCTGGTCTTTAAAGCCACTCACTTGTGATATTTGTATTATAGCAGCACCAGGCAACTAAGGAGGAGCCTTGGTGGTACAGTGCTTAAGTGCTCAGATGAGAGCTAAAAGGTAATCAGTTGGAACCTACCAGCCCTCCGGGGGAAGATAAATATGGCTGTCTGCTCTCCCATAAATATTTACAGCCTTGGAAACCCTAGGGGCTGTTCTACTCTGTCCTACAGGGTCACTATGAGTTGAAATTGACTTGATGGCAATGAGGTTTAGGTAACTAAGTGCTGCTCAAATTTTTCAAATAAATGCATATTACTTTTATAATAACTTTTTAAAATTATATTCCAGTGCAAGTGACTACCCTTGACATTTTCAAAAATTATACAGAAATAAACATACAGGAAAATTTCCTTTATTAATCAATAAATATATATTTACTACCATTTCTGAAGTTACTGAGTAAACAAAATGAACTAGAAAATGAACATTTGCAAAGCATTAACTACATGTTGTTGTTAACTGTCATGGAGTCGGCTCTGACGCAACGTATGATACAGAACGATACGTTGCCCAGTCTTGTGGCATCTTCATGATCATTGGTATGTTTGAGTTCACTATTGTGGTTATTGTCCCAATCCATCTCATTAAGGGCTTCCCTAACTACATACTGCTGCCAGGAAACCCTGGTGGCATAGTGGTTAAGTGCTACAGCTGCTAACCAAAGGGTCGGCAGTTCGAATCTGCCAGGCGCTCCTTGGAAACTCTATGGGGCAGTTCTACTCTGTCCTACAGGGTCACTATGAGTTGGAATCGACTCGACGGCACTGGGTTTGGTTTTTGGTTTGGTTTATACTCTTCCCTAAAAACACAAAGTGTCTCTTATCTCCTGGAACTACATATAAGACACATACAAAAGTCTTGCCTTAATAATTCGTGACTCCATTTTAAACAAACACGAGGGATTTGTATTCACATAGAGATAGCCATAACAGAATTAAATTCCACAAAAACAAACTATACATTGAACATCTTTCAAGGAATATTCCAGTCTCTCCTCTTTCTTCTAAGGGAGTTCCAGATGGATAAGCTAGACACCATGGCTTAGAAAATATGAAAGCAGGATTATTCTCCAGAAGTAAAATCCAAATTGCATAAGGTGAGGGGAAAACAGTAACAGCTAGTATCTGAAAATAAGAATATGAAAAAGAATTCACTAAAAAAGAAAGCTGGTTTTGGTCAAGGAACTGCAAAAGTTTTTAAAATTTTATTTGCAAGAAAATGGTCATTTATGAAATCAAAACTGTTGAATTATTTTTTTAATTCAAGGATTAAAAAATAGGAGCATTTTAAAAGAGTCACTAAAGATCACACTACAATCATAATGTTTTCAAGAAAATTAAGGGCTCTCCCAACAGTACCTTTAATACTGAAAAACAGTCTCATTAGTACTGTAACAATTCTTGGAGCACCTGGCACAGCAAAGTTGGCTTTCTACTGACATAAAATCCCTATCCAACTATTATGCGGAATTTGTTGATAAAAGATTTGTCTAGAACACTTCTAAGTAGTACTCAGAACGATATGAAGGCAACTAGAATGTCTCTTCCATTTTGTAAAGCTCACAGAGAATATAACCTTTAATTAGTCGCTGAGTATCAATTGAAAGTTTCAGAGCACCTGAGAGGATGTGGAGCTTGAGAGCACATTAGTACTTGTACTTTCTGAATAAAATAAATCACATAGTACTCGTACTTTCTGAATAAAAAAAAATCACATCTGAAGTCTGATCTTCAGTTATTTTGTTTTGGAATGTTTACTTATTAAAATAGAGTTTAAGACAAGATAGCCACGCACTGGGAGAAAATATTAACAAAACACATATCTGATAAAGAACTTGTATCCAAAATATACAAACTACTCTTAGAACTCACCAGTAAAAACACAAACAACCCAATTACAAAATGGCAAAAAATCTGGACAGCTCACTCCAAATAAGATATAAAATGTTATTGTTGTTTTAAGTGCTGTCGAGTCAGTTCTGACTCAGTGTAACCATATGCCCCTATGTACAAGGGAACGAAACACTGTTGAGTCCTCAGTTATCCTCAAATCATTGCTATGTAGAGCCCATCCCTGCAGCCTGCCTGTGTCAATCCACCTAGCCAAGGGTCCTCCTCTCTTTTGCTCACCTTCTATGGTGCCAAGAGGTGACTAGGAGGCTGACGGTTCCAGGGAGAATAAGGAACAGATTGTTACCTCAGCACCGAGCAACACCATCCTGCCACGCTGCTCGCGCATTCATTCATTTGGCCAACAAGATCTACTGAGCATCCACCATTGTGTTCAAGCAGGAAACAAGATGAACAGGGCTCCTGCCTTCCTGGAGCTGACACTCTAGTCAAGCAAACTGTGCATACACAAGTTAAATAAATACAACAGTGCTCATCACTGTGACAGAAAATAAAAAGAGATATGACAGTTAACCAGAGAGGCAGCAGCCATGACCAGGGATGTCCTAACTGAGGAGGTGATTTTAAGCTGAGCTCTGAATGAGGAGGAGTAGGCCATGTGAAAAGCCAGCAGAGAGCTTTCGTTGCACACGGAATAGCAAAAGTAAAGATCCTGAGATAGAAAGTACTTGAAAATTCAAGTCTCAGAAGACAAATTTGGTCGAGGGCACAGTGTATGAGTGATTGAGTATTATCACATGAGTCACAAGAGGTAGTATGGTCTTGAAAGCCATGTGAAGAATTCTAATCTTGATCACCAAATGGGTACAATACTTCCAGAGTACCTTCACGAGAGGTGATTATGGAAACGGAAAGTGAGGAGCAAGTTCAGCTCTGTAAGACATCTTGGAGAGGAAGCAACTGTCATTCTCTGCTAGGAATTTGTGTTAAGTGTTTTCACAATGCATATTCTCAGCTTCTATAGCTTCAGTCTTTAAAAATCCTCATGTAGGAGGCGGAGCCAAATTGGCAGAATACACAGACACTTCCATCGAGCCCTCTTTACAACAAAGACCTGAAAAAACAAGTGAAACAACTATATTTTGGACAAGCTGGGAGCCCTGAGCACCAAAGGCAAGCTTAGACAACAAACTGAGGGGCAGGGGAAGGTAGAGACCGTTCAGAAGCGGAGAGGAGTTACGAGGCCTGAATCGCGGGGAGCCCTCAGACACCATTCCCAGAGCGCTGGCGGTGGGGGGGGGCTGGTCCTAGTGTTCGGCCGCAGTTTCCTCAGGGAGAAGCAGCCAGCCACACAGCCCACTCACAGCTCTGGAAACAGAGGAGGAGGGCACTCTCGGCAAAAGCTAAGTACTTGCGTATATTTTACTGCACCCCATCACCCCAAGCCAGCTTCAGCAGCTGAATCCCTGGGCCTGAGATACACCCTGGTGAGCACCTACAGCTGTCCTCCCGGCCTTGGGGAAGGAAAAAATTTTCAACTGAGGGGAAAAGATAATTTGCTAGCTCCATTAACTGGGGGAGCTCAGGACAGAAGCGGCTCCTGTCCAGGCATAACCCGTCCGTGGACACTGAGCACCTTTCCCTTCTGCATGGACCTGTGTGGGCCTATTTCGGGAGAATAGGCCCTTGTTGGCAAACTCCAACCATTTCAGCTGTGTGGTGGAGAGGTGGGTGCTTGACGTTTGACATTGCTTTGCCTATTAAACAAGGTACTCACCTAACCACAACAGGGACCTAAGGACTGGTGGCTCCACTTGGGTTGCCCAGCTACCCACGACAGGGATCCAGGGATAACTGGTACCTCCCAGTCTTTACAACAAAAAACTTTGGGTGCCCATGGTCCATCTGCAGAGCCCACCCACCAGCACGCTCTAGGGAACAGAGATGCGTTTTCCTCAGAGACACTTAGGGGTCAGTTCTCAGCCCCCTGCCTTGTTCACAGAGTGACGCCCTGCTGAAATCAGATACAGGTATATGTGCCAATCACCCCTGCCCCTCTAAGACTGTAGGATGGAGCCTATATCACACACTTGATATCAGCTACCTGGAAACCTGAGCTGAATTCATACAAGAAAACTGAATGGACTACTAGACTGATATACCTGATAGCAGCTCTAGCCAGCTGGGGACAGGACACCAGAGTTCCAAAGGCAAAAATACTCAAGCTAGCTCACTCAAGCAACCCATAAGGGTATACCTAAACAAAACAAAGCATGCAGCTACAACACAGTAAGCAAGCATAAACTAATACAATAACTTATAGATGGCTCGGAGACTACAGTCAACATCAAGTCACATAAAGAAACAGGCCACGATCACCTAAACAGGTTCTCAAAACAAAAAATCCAGGGATCTTTTGGACGAAAGTGCATTCCTGGAATTACCAGATGCAGAATACAAAAGTTTAATATACAGAACCCTTCAAGACATCAGGAAGGAAATGAGGCAATATGCAGAACAAGTCAAGCAACACACACATAAAGCAACTGAAGAACTCAGAAAGATTATTCAGGAACATAACGAAAAGTTTAATAAGCTGGAAAAATCCACAGACAGACAGCAATCAGAAATTCAGAAGATTAACAATAAAATTACAGAATTAGATAACTCAACAGAAAGTCAGAGGAGCAGAATTGAGCAAGTAGAAGCTACAATTTCTGAACTGAAAGATAAATCACTTGGCACTAATATATTTGAAGAAAAATCAGATAAAAGAATTTAAAAAAAATGAAGAAACCTTAAGAATCATGTGGGACTCTATCAAGAGAAATAACCTACGAGTGATTGGAGTACCAGAACAGGGAGGGATAACAGAAAATACAGAGAAAACTGTTGAGGATTTGTTGGCAGAAAACTTCCCTTATATTGTGAAAGATGAGAAGACATCTATCCAAGATGCTCATCGAACTCCACATAAGGTAGATCTTAAAAGAAAGTCACCAAGACATATAATCAAGCTTGCCAAAACCAAAGATAAGGAGACAATTATAAGAGCAGCAAGGGATAAAAGAAAAGTCACCTAACAAGGGAGAGCCAACAAGAATAAGCTCGGACTACTCGGCAGAAACCATGCAGGCAAGAAGGCAATGGGATGACATATTTAAAAAACTGAAGGAAAAAAATTGCCTGCCAAGAATCATATATCCATCAAAACCGTTTCTTAAATATGAAGGTGAAATTAAGACATTTCCAGATAAACACAAGTTGAGGGAATTCATAAAAACCAAACCAAAGCTACAAGAAATACTAAAGGGAGTTCTTTGGTTAGAAAATCAATAATATCAGGTATCAATCCAAGACTAGAGCACTGGGCAGAGCAACCAGAAATCAACCCAGACAGAGAAATCTAAAAAAAAAAAAGCGAGATTAAAAACAAAAAAAAACCTAACACAGGGTAATGACAATGTTATTATATAAAAGAAAACAACATTAAAATAATAAAGAGGGACTAAGAAATGTAATCGTACACCTTCCATATGGAGAGGAAGATACACAGCGATACAAAGAAATAATAGTTTTAAATTTAGAAAAACAGGGGTAAAAAATAAGGTAACCACAAAGGAGACAAACTATCCTACTCATCAAAATAAAATACAAGGGAAAAATACAGACTCAGCAGAAACAAAATCAACAACAACAAATATGAGGAAAGGACAATATATAAAGATAATCTACCCAGCACATAAAATCAAGTGAGAAAAAGAAGCTGCCAACACACAAAAAAAGATATCAAAATGATAGCACTAAATTCATACCTATCCATAATTACCCTGAATGTAAATGGACTAAATGCACCAATAAAGAGATAGAGAGTGGCAGAATGGATTAAAAAACAAGATCTCTCTATATGCTGCCTACAAGAGACACACCTTGGACTTAGAGAAAAAACAAACTAAAACTCAAAGGATGGAAAAAAATATATCAAGCAAACAACAATCAAAAAAGAGCAGGAGTGGCAATATTAATTTCTGACAAAATAGACTTTCAAGTTAAATCCATCAGAAAGGATAAGGAAGGACACTATGTAATGATTAAAGGGACAATACACCAAGAAGATATAACCACATTAAATATTTATGCACCCAGTGGCAGGGCTGCAAGATATATAAAACAAACTCTATCAGCATTGAAAGCTGAGATAGACAGCTCCACAATAATAGTAGGAGACTTCAACACACCACTTTTGGTGAAGGACAGGACATTCAGAAAGAAGCTCAATAAAGACGCGGAAGATCTAAATGCCACAATCAACCAACTTGACCTCGAAGACATATACAGAACGCTCCACCCAACAGCAACCAACTATACTTTCTTTTCTAGTGCATATGGAACATTCTCTAGAATAGGCCACATATTAGGTCATAAAGCAAGCCTTAGCAGGATCCAAAACACTGAAATATTACAAAGCATCTTCTCTGACCATAAGGCCATAAAAGTGGAAATCAATAACAGGAAAAGCAGGGAAAAGAAATCAAACACTTGGAAACTGAACAATACCCTGCTCAAAAAAGACTGGATTATAGAAGACATTAACGATGGAATAAAGAAATTCATAGAATCCAATGAGAATGAAGGTTCCTATCAGAACCTTTGGTACACAGCAAAAGCGGTGCTCAGAGGCCAATTTATAACAATAAATGCACACATCCAAAAAGAAGAAAGGGCCAAAATCAAAGAACTATCCCTACAACTTGAATAAATAGAAAGAGAGCAACAAAAGAAACCCAGAGGCACCAGAAGAAAACAAATAATAAAAATTAGAGCTGAACTAAATGAAATAGAAAAAAGAAAAACAATTGAAAGAATTAACAAGACCAAAAGCTGGTTTTTTAAAAAACTCAACAAAATTGATAAAACATTGGCCAAACTGACAAAAGAAAAACAGGAGAGGAAGCAAAGAGCCCAAATAAGATATGAGACGGGCGATATTACAAGAGACCCAATGGAAACTAAAAGAATCGTATCAGATTCCTATGAAAAACTATACTCAAACAAATTTGAAAACCTAGAAAAAATGGATGAATTCCTAGAAACACACTACCTACCTAAACTAACACAGAGGTAGAACAACTAAATAGACCCATAACAAAAAAAGAGATTGAAAAGGTAATCAAAAAACTCCCAACAGAAAAAAGCCCTGGTCCGGACGGCTTCACTAAAGAGTTCTACCAAACTTTCAGAGAAGAGTCAACACCACTACTACTAAAGGTATTTCAGAGCACAGAAAAGGATGGAATACTACCAAACTCATTCTATGAAGCCAGCATATCCCTGATACCAAAACCAGGTAAAGACACCACAAGAAAAGAAAATTATAGACCTATATCCCTCATGAATGTAGATGCAAAAATCCTCAACAAAATTCTAGCCAATAGAATTCAACAACATATCAAAAAAATAATTCACCATGACCAAGTGGGATTCATATCAGGTATGCAGGGATGGTTCAACATTAGAAAAACAATTAATGTAATCCACCACATAAATCAAACAAAAGACAAGAATCACATGATTTTATCAACTGATG
Organism: Elephas maximus indicus; assembly: GCF_024166365.1. Lineage (NCBI taxonomy): Eukaryota > Metazoa > Chordata > Mammalia > Proboscidea > Elephantidae > Elephas > Elephas maximus. The sequence continues at coordinate 46,265,499 of NC_064838.1, forward strand.
CAGAAAAGGCATTTGACAAAGTTCAACACTCATTCATGATAAAAACTCTCAGCAAAATAGGAATAGAAGGAAAATTTCTCAACATAATAAAGGGCATTTATACAAAGCCAACAGCCAGCATCACCCTAATGATGAGAGCCTGAAAGCATTCCCGCTGAGATCGGGAACCAGATATGGATGCCCTTTATCACCACTCTTATTCAACATTGTGCTGGAAGTCCTAGCCAGAGCAATTAGGCTAGATAAAGAAATAAAGGGCATCCAGACTGGCAGGGAAGAAGTCAAAGTATCTCTGTTTGCAGATGACATGATCTTATACACAGAAAACCCTAAGGAATCCTCCAGAAAACTACTGAAACAAAGAGAAGAGTTCAGCAGAGTATCGGGATACAAGATAAACATACAAAAATCAACTGGATTTCTCTACACCAACAAAAAGAACACTGAAGAGGAAATCATCAAATCAATGCCATTTACAGTAGCCCCCAAGAAGACAAAATACTTAGGAATAAATCTTACCAGAGATGTAAAAGACTTATACAAAGAAAACTACAGTACACTTCTGCAAGAAACCAAGAGAGACTTACATAAGTGGAAGAACATACCTTGCTCATGCATAGGAGGACTTAACATCATAAAAATGTCTATTCTACCAAAAGCAATCTATACATTTAATGTAATTCCGATCCAAATCCAAAGGACATTCTTTAAGGAGATGGAGAAACAAATCACCAATTTCATATGGAAGGGAAAGATGCCCCAGATAAATAAGGCATTACTGAAAAAGAAGAACCAAGTGGGAGGCCTTACTTTACCTGATTTTAGAACCTATTAAACCGCCACAGTAGTCAAAACAGCCTAGTACTGGTACAACAACAGATACACAGACCAACAGAACAGAATTGAGAATCCAGACATAAATCCATCCACATATAAGCAGTTGATACTTGACAAAGGCCCCAAAACAGTTAAATGGGGAAAAGACAGTCTTTTTAACAAATGGTGCTGGCATAACTGGATATCCATCTGCAAAAAAAATGAAACAAGACCTACCTCACTCCATGCACAAAAACTAACTCAAAATGGATCAAACTCCTAAATATAAAATCTAAAACAGTAAAGATCATGGAAGAAAAAATAGGGACAACGTTAGGAGCCCTAATACATGGCATAAACAGTATACAAAACATTGTAAAGAACGCAGAAGAAAAACTAGATAACTGGGAGCTCCTAAAAATCAAACACTTATGCTCATCCAAAGACTTCACCAAAACAGTAAAAAGACTACCTACAGACTGGGAAAAAGTTTTTAGCTATGACATTTCTGATCAGCGCCTGATCTCTAAAATCTACATGATACTGCAAAAACTCAACAAGAAAAAGACAAATAACCCAATTAAAAAACGGGCAAAAGATATGAATAGACACTTCACTAAAGAAGACATTCAGGTAGCTAACAGATATATGAGGAAATGTTCATGATCATTAGCCATTAGAGAAATGCAGATCAAAACTACAATGAGATTTCATCTCACTCCAACAAGGCTGGCATTAATCCAAAAAAGACAAAATAATAAATGTTGGAGAGGCTGTGGAGAGGCTGGAACACTTCTACACTGCTGGTGGGAATGTCAAATTGTACAACCACTTCGGAAATCGATTTGGCCCTTCCATAAAAAGTTAGAAGTAGAACTACCATATGATCCAGCAATCCCAGTCCTTGGAATATAGCCTAGAGAAATAAGAGCCTTTACACAAACAGATATATGCACACCCATGCTTACTGCAGCACTGTTTACAATAGCAAAAACATGGGAGCAACCAAGGTGCCCATCAACAGATGAATGGATAAATTATGGTATGTTCACACAATGGAATACTATGCATCGTTAAAGAACAGCGAGGAATCTGTGAAACATTTCATAACATGGAGTAGCCTAGAAGGCATTATGCTAGGTGAAATTAGTTTCAAAAGGACAAATATTGTATAAGACCACTATTATAAGAACTTGAGAAATAATTTAAACTGAGAAGAAAACATTCTTTTGTGGTCACGAGACGGGGGAAGGAGGGAGAGTGGGAGAGGGGCATTCACTAATTAGATAGTAGGTAAGAACTACTTTAGGTGAAGGGAAAGACAGCACACAATACAGGGGAGGTCAGCACAATTGGACTAAACCAAAAGCAAAGAAGTTTCCTGAAGAAACTGAATGCTTCGAAGGCCAGCGTAGTCAGGGCAGGGGTCTGGGGACCATGGTTTCAGGGGACATCTAAGTCAACTGGCATAATAAAATCTTTTAAGAAAACATTCTGCATCCCACTTTGAAGAATGGCGTCTGGGGTCTTAAACGCTAGCAAGCAGCCATCTAAGATGCATCAATTGGTCTCAACCCACCTGGATCAAAGGAGAATGAAGAACACCAAGGACACAAGATGATTACGAGCCCAAGAGACAGAAAGGGCCACATGCACCAGGGACTACATCATCCTGAGACCAGGAGAACTAGATGGTACTTGGCTACAACCAATGACTGCCCTGACAGGGAACACAAGAGAGAACCCCTGAGGGAGCAGGAGAGCAGTGGGATGCAGACCCCAAATTCTCATAAGACCAGACTTAATGGTCTGACTGAGACTGGAAGGACCCCGGTGGTCATGGCCCCCAGACCTTCTGTTGCCCCAGGACAGGAACCACTCCAGAAGCCAACTCTTCAGACATGGATTGGACTGGACAATGGGGTGGAGAGGGGTGCTGGTAAGGAGTGAGCTTCTTGGATTAGGTGGACATTTGAGACTAGGTTGGCATCTCCTGCCTGGATGGGAGATGAGAGGGTGGAGGGGGTTAGAAGCTGGTTAAAAGGACACGAAAAGAGAGAGTGGAGGGAGGGAGTGTGCTGTCTCATTAGGCGGAGAGTAATTGGGAGTGTGTAGCAAGGTGTATATGGGTTTTTGTTTGAGAAACTGACTTGATTTGTAAACTTTCACTTAAAGCACAATAAAAATTATTTTTAAAAAAATCCTCATGTAAATCTGCTTAAAGGCAGGTGCAATTTTCTTAAGATTGTAACATTAAGAATAACCTTACTTCTGATACCCTGAGCAATGACCTCATACTGTATTTCCCCTCTTTTGTTATTAGCAGGGCCTCTGTGACCCATTTTTCCTGAGCGTGATGTTACTAACTCCTCCCCTCTACTGACTCATGGGATAAGAGGCTCTCTCTTAATCTATGCAGGAAAAGCCCTAAACCTGTGATCAAAGACCTGGCATCAAACTGACAGAGATAGGAACAAAACAGTCCATGCTTTCAAGGTGTTTGCAATCTATATGGAATTGTAATGAACAAAAATAACTAATTTACAAAGCCAAATGTACTGATTGTTTTTAACATTAAAGACAGATTACCTTGAAACTGAAAGCCCTCCTCAAGTCTCAACTTCTACCTAGTACTTGGAATAAAGTATTGTCGGTCCTTTAAAAAAGAAAAAAAAAAAAAAAAATGGAGGGCTGTTGAAAAGTTTAAACAGAAAAGTGAGAGGAGAAGATCTGATTTTTATGAATTTCACTCTGTATGGTAGACTGGTGGGGCACAAAGCTGGATGTGGGGAGATCATTCAGCAGGCTATTACAATGATCCAGGAAAGAGATGCTGATGGCCTGGGCTATGAGGGTAGCAGGACAGCTGCAGAGAGAGGTAGGCAGATCCTAGAGATACTTAAGAATTAGAACCACAGGACAGGATGACTACTTGGTTGTAAACAGTGAGGCAGAAGGATTTAAGGGAGAGGAAAGCATCAAAGGTGACTTCTAACCTTTCATCACCCACCTTCCTTTACCTTCCCTTCCCAGTCTCAATATGTCAAAGTCTGAGGAAGTGGAGCAATAAGGGGGAAGCGAGTGCTGAGCAGAGGGGGCAGGGGAAGCAGGACAGTTGCAGCAAAGGAGGTGGCCGGTAACACAGAGGAGACAGCCAGAGTAAACTGAAGTTTGCTACACTGAACGAATCAGTCAATGTACCAGGTCTCTCCCTGAGAAGGGATGTACAGAGAGGGAAAGGTAGAAACAACCCCAAGGTATTAGATCAAAATTGGAATTATCACAATGAGTTCAACAGGTTTTTCCCACATATGTACAGTTAAAACAGAATTACAATGAAGGCCCAAGACCTGTTTTGGTACAGCTCATGAGCTAAAAACGGTTTTTACATGTCTAAAGGGTTGTAAAAAAAAATTCAAAAACAAAAAAATTAAGGAAGAAGATGCGAGAGAGACCATATGTGGTCTTAAAAGCCAAAATATTTATTATCTGGCCCTTTATAGAAAATGTTTGTGAACCGGCGATGTGGAAGAAATGATACAAATAAATGATCATCTGACAACCACTGGAAAGGCATGTGACACAGGTAGGAGTCAGCAGTATGTTTGTGAACCGGCGATGTGGAAGAAATGATACAAATAAATGATCATCTGACAACCACTGGAAAGGCATGTGACACAGGTAGGAGTCAGCAGTGGATACTAAAGAGGTTTAATGAGGTAAGAGAATATCATCCAATTAACAGAATACCTCCCCACAAAATATCAATCAAATAAAGAGGGAAAATGGTGAGAATACAATGGCGAGAAACCAAGCCGGTGATCCAGGTTAATATCTGCAGTGGTGAAGCGGGTTGCCCTTGTGTGCCTCCTGGCCTGACACATGGAGGAGAGGACAGCATCTCTTCCCTACCTCCCCTCCCAAGAATGAAAGGTCTGATCACTTCCATGAGAAACATCAGCTTTGTCCTCATCCTACAAAACCAAACCTCTGTACTTTAAAAAAAAAAAAACTATAAATGACATAAAATACAGGGAAGGACTGAGGAACAATTCCAGACTGGGGGAGATTACAGAGGGATGAAAATTAAATACAACGCATGATCCTAGATAGAATCCTGGAACAAAAAGCATTGCTGGGACAATTGGCAAAATTTCAGTGAGTAATTAATAATTCAGATGAATGCAAACAACAAAGTATAACAAGCTGAAGATGAAACAGTAGAGATCGATGGGTCAGATGGAGAAATAGCCAAAACGTACAAGACTTTAGTGGGAACAGTTGGAAAAAGTTTGCCAAGAAAGAAACCATGCTGAATACGAAGGTAAAAATGATAATATAAAGCAAGATAGATGCTTTCAAAGCTTCTGGATTAAAATGGATGTCTTAAAGATATGATTCAAGGATTCAAGGATGCCTTGAGAAAGTTCGCTGGTGGGCTGAGTAACTCTTTCTGATGGGTTCCCTGTAATTATTAATACCGTACGTTTTTGAACCAGATGTGTATGTAACAGACAGCCAGGTCTTTTCTCCTGTGGAGCCTCTAGGTGGTTCAAACCACCAACCTTTCGGTTAGCAGTCACGTGCTTAATCATTGTTTCACCCCCAAAAAAACCTATTGCTCTCAAGTCAATTCTGACTCATAGAGCAGAGTTCCTTAAATATAAGAACTGAAAAATATCCATAAGTATCCACAGGAATTAGCAACACGAACGCCATCATCAGGACCTTAGCAACATCGGCTTGAGTGGCATGTTTAGTACATACAACAGACTGGGCTGAGGAATAAACAGAGGCCAGAAAGCAGCAACAGTTTTGTGCTGATAACTCTCCGAAGAAGTCAGGTTGTAAAGGGGGGGGTATGCACCCTAAAGAAATTTTTGGATGTATGTGTATGTGATTTTTTGTTTGTTAAATGGAGCAGAGTAAATATTACCTTAGTGTTGATGAGAAGGATCTAGGAGAGAAGGAGGAGCCCTGACGGTGCACTGGTTAAGCACTCAGCTGCTAACCAAAAGGCTGGCGGTTCGAACCCACAAGCCAAAGATGTGGCACTCTGCTTCCGTGAAGATTATAGCCTTGGAAACCCTATGGGGCAGTTATGCTCTGTACCTCAGGGTCGCTATGAGTCAGAATCGACTCAACAGCAGTGGGTTTGATTTGTTTTAGAAGAGGACAGATTGAAGATTTAGGAAAGAGCAAAAATAACTATTTGAGTTAGGTTCCCAAGAAGGGAACATGAAGATCTGAAGAAACATGGGCAGTACATGTGGAAGGGTCATCTACTGAGAATGCAGGAGGGAGGCGCAGGAATGGAGGTTTCAGGAAAGAGGATACGGTATGAAACTACCACAGTGAAAAGTGAAGCAGGAGCTGGCTAGAGAAACACATTGAGGCTGCATTATAGTGCAAGGGTCCTGATGAGACTGGTAATTGAAAAGAGTATTTCAATCACATGAGAAAGGGTTGTATTTGTTCAACGGACTATTAAATCAATACAACCATGTTAATACATCTTTATACAAAATTTTCCTTTACACCGAGTCATTATAACCATACGAGCAAAACGGGTAGACAACCAATCAAAATAAAAAAAAAAAATGCAAAACCACACATGCTTGAAAATTAAAATGAATTCACTTGAACCACATCACGAACCAAAGGAGGGAGCTAACATGAGCAGTCAGGGAACACTAAAAATATGACAAACCAAATCCAGTAACCTATCCACTACAGCAGTTTTCTACTGTCACCTCCAGGGAGTTTTTTGAAACCAAAATGTCATAGTCCCAACAAGGTCCCACTGGAATGTCTTGGTAGTCCCAAGGTGTTTCCAGTTCCAGTTTTAAAAACTCTACCTTAGAAGAAAATCAAGTTATTGCTCCCACTTTTACTTTGGTATTTCTATTTACCACCTATCGAATCAAACGTACTCTTCTCCTGGCATGATTCTTCAAACCTAAGTGTTTAAAAACACCCAGCTATATCCCCAAAAGATACCATACTATCTTAGTTACCTAGTGCTGCTGTAACAGAAATACCAAAAGTGGATGGCTTTCACAAAGAGAAATTTATTCTCTCATGGTCTAGTAGGCTACAAGTCCAAATTCAGGGTGTCAGCTCCAGCGGAAGGCTTGCTTTCTCTGTCGGCTCTGGAAGAAGGTCCTTGTAATCACCTTCCCTGGTCAAGGAGCTGCTCAGCGTAGGGACTTGGGGACAAAGGATGCACTATTCTCCTGGCTCTTGTTTCTTGGTGGTATGAGGTCCTCATATCTTTGCTCATTTCTTTCTTTTATATCTCAAAAGAGACTGACTTAAGGCACAATCTAATCTTGTAGATTTGAATCCTGCCTCATTAACTGCTGCTAATTCCACCTCTCAATCCGTATGCCAAGCAAATAATCCAAGAAGCTGGACTACATGAAGAAGAACGGGGAATCAGGATTGAAGGAAAGAAACATTAACAACCTGCGTTATGCAGATGACACAACCTTGCTTGCTGAAAATCAAGAGGACCTGAAGCACTTACTGATGAAGATCAAAGACCACAGCCTTCAGTATGGATTACACCTCAGCATAAAGAAAACAAAAATCCTCACAACTGGACCAATAAGTAGCATCATGATAAGCGGAGAGGAGACTGAGGTTGTCAAAGATTTCATTTTACTTGGATCCACAATCAACACCCATGGAGGCAGCAGTCAAGAAATCAAAAGACACGTTGCATTGGGCAAATCTGCTGCAAAAGGCCTCTTTAAAGTATTGAAAAGCAAAGATGTCACCCTGAAGACTGAGGTCCACCTGACCCAACCCATGGTGTTTTCAATCACCTCCTATGCACGTGAAAGCTAGACGATGAATAAGGAAGACTGAAGAAAAATTGACACCTCTGAATTGTGGTGCTGGAGAAGAATACTGAATATACCATGGACTGCCAAAAGAACGAACCAACCTATCTTGGAAGAAGTACAACTAGAATGCTCCTTAGAAGCAAGGATGGCAAGACTAAGTCTCACATACTTTGGACATGTTGTCAGGAGGGATCAGTCCCTGGAGAAGGACGTCATGCTTGGTAGAGGGTCAGAGAAAAAGAGGAAGACCCTCAATGTGATGAAGTGATACAGTGGCTGCAACAATGGGCTTAACAATGATCGTGAAGATGGCACAGGACAGGGTCTCTATCAGTCGGAAGCGACAGGACAGCACCTAACGACGAAAACGATAATCCCACCTCATTAATATCATAGAGGTAGGATTTATAACACATAGGGAAATCACACCAGATGACCAAATGGTGGAAAACACACAATACTGGGAATCATGGCCTAGCCAAACTGATAACACATTGTTATTCAATGCATAACATCAGCCTTACCGATATTGCTGTTATCCTAAGAGAGTCAACAGTGGAATGTTTGAATAGGTACCATAAAACAGGCCCGACTTCTCCTGTAATAAAGCCCTGGGCCTGAGCAGAAAAGGTACTGCAGACATTTTCAATAATCTTAGCTGCAATGTGGTTCACAACACGTTCTTCCTAGAAAAAGAAACAGAGAACACAAAGGTTAAAACGGTATTATTTAAGTATGAGGTACATACACGTATCACTTCATAACTACTGCAAATAATGGCCTAATGATTCCCAAGATGGAATCATCTATCCCTGGATGTGAGTTCAGCATTTTCAGAGATGTGGTGACTCATTTAGGCTACTATAAAACTATTAAAAAACAGAACCATTTGATTATTTACTAAACCTAGCATAACATAATCCTCCACATATTTTGATAAAACTAAAAAGGCTGAAAAAATCTGGGAAACAAACAACATAAACACAACATAAAATATGGAAAAGGAGCAGGAAGAACAATCCACAAAAGTCACCTAGGGCCAGGAACAGTTTGTGTACCAACCAGCCAGAGTGGAAAGACCACCAAAAATGGCAGGAGGCCACCTAAAAAAAAAAAAAAAAACTAGGGCATCCTATGGTATTGCCTCAGCATTAAGGCCAAATTAACCCTGGAAAAAAAGCTGTTCTAGACCGTCCTGTTGTTGTTGATTATTGACTCATAGTGATGCCATTGACAGAGGAAAACTGCCCCATAGGGTTTTCTAGGCTGATATCTCTGCAGAAGCAGACTGTCAGGTCTTTCTCCTGCAAAGCTGCTAATGGGTTCAAACAACCAACCATCCGGTTAGTTAGCAGCCAAGCACTTAACCATTCCACCACCAGGCCTCCTTATGCCATCCTAATTGCACTTAAAAGCAAGCCTCAAGACAATCAAACTACTCCTTTATTCACTCAACCCACTGGGAAAGTAAAATGTTTCATCTATTTGGCCAATTTTAAAAGAGTAAACGGGGTACACCTAAGCGCTCAGTTTAGTTCCTCCCTTTTTTCCCTTAGACATGAGGGAGGCCTGCCCACTCAGAGATGTCCTCTCAAATCTTTGCTCTCAATCTTACCTGAGTAGGTGTCCCACATGGAGAACATTGCTATTTCTGGGAGACTAAGGTTCCCTTAAGGAGCCCTGGTGGCACGGTGGTTAAGCACTTTACTGCTAGCCAAAAAGGTCAGTAGTTCAAACCCACCAGCTGCTCCATGGGAGAAAGATGTGGCACTTAGCTTCCGTAAAGACTACAGCCTTGGAACCCCAATGGGGCAGTTCTACTCTGTCCTATAGGGTCTCTATGAATTGGAATCGACTCAACGGCAATGGGTTTGGTTTGGCTTAAAGGCTCCCTAATGTGAAGGTTCGCTTATAAGGAAGCCTTTTTGTCCAAATATAAGCTAAGTCCTCCATCCTAGCATTCATTACGTACAAATGTGACATTTTTGTTCCACATGCCTTACTCTTTATCTTATTGCTCAGTAAGTTCTGTACCTTTCCTCTGAATATAGGGAGGAAAGGTGCTATTTATGGGGAGCCCCTCAAACACCTCATGTAACTTTCATTGTCAGTCAATTCCTAGAGGACTCATTCCTAGTACTAAAAAACCTCAACTATCTTTTTTTTTTTTTTTTTATCTTAGCAGCTTGGTTGGAAAGGGGTTGCATGTCATTCCTGTGCCCTATAAACTCATTGAGGCTGTCAGGCCGATTCAAGTTGCTATTACCTTAAATGAGCCACCATAGTCCCTCTGGGATTTCCTGTGGGACACCATATAAGCAATAAGATTGGTGCTATTCTGCTTAATTAACTCATTGGACAAAACTAATACCTGTCATTTTAATCAAATACCTATTTCATCACATCATGAGAATAAAAGCTATGATGATTAGAAAAAATAGCGAGGCTTTTTAATGAAGCACTATTTTTTTTTTTGTACTATGTTTTAATGGTACTAAGTAGATTTAATGTATTGTAGGCAGTCTTAACAAAAAAAGAAAGCTTTGCTGGCAATTTAATTTTAATCTCCGTGCCTACTTTTTCCAATAAAGAACACCAAAGTTAACAGCAAAAATATCGACATTAATTATTTTCACATCTATTATTTAATAAAACTATGATTTTTCTTCTTAAGCCTTCAAGGTACCTGGAGCTTATTTTGCATAGTTTACTGTTTTAGTAGGGACCCTGGTGGCGCAGTGGTTAAGAGCTCGGCTGCTAACCAAAAGGTTGGCAGTTTGAATCCACCAGCCACTCCTTGCAAACCCTATGGGGCAGTTCTACTCTGTCCTATAAGGTCGCTATGAGTTGGAATCGACTTGAAGTAATTCCCTTGAACCAAGAAAACAGGATTTCCATTTCTTGCAATATGAGCTAAATACCTAGACAACGCCACCCCTCTGAAAACAACTAAAAATAGTACATGTAAAACAAATAAATAAAACTTAAGAGTACCCATGTGTTAGCACCAAATTCTTAGGCTGGTCATTTTGGTGTAGGTAAGACCCCTGAGAGGTTTCTAGAGAACTGCAGCTGGCTTTTGCCTCAAGAACATTTGCCCAACAAGGTGAACAGAGAACGAGAGGCAAAGGGGAGAGTCCACACAAGTGGAAAGTCAATGAAGATTCCCTACCGTGTAATGGGATAAAACCGTCAAAGGAAAGCCAACCAATATTAATCCTTGAAAAGGGCATTACTACTGATATTTTACCAATGCTTACATGTCAAACCCAGAAAAGCCAGACTCCAGAACCTCCCCTATGAGTACACCTGCCATAGGAGGAAAGGAGGAGCAAGCCTCACCTTTGCAGTGAAGGTGTACTTCTTAAGGGAGCCCTGGTGGCGCAGTGGTTAAGAGCTCGGCTGCTGACCAAAAAGTCAGCAGTTAGAATCTACCAGCTAGTCCTTGGAAACCCTACAGGCCAGTTCTACTTTGTCCTATAGGGTCACTATGAGTCAGAACATACTCAACGGGAACAGGTTTGGTTTTGGTTTGGAGGCACAATGGAACCCTGTTGGCACAGTGGTTAGGATCTCGGCTGCTAACCAATAGGTCAGCAGTTGGAATTCACCAGCTACTTCTTAGAAACCCTATGGGGCAGTTCTACTCTGTCCTATAAGGTTGTTATGAGTTGGAATCAACTCCACGGCAACAGGTTTGGTTTTGTCTGGGTGTGCTTCTTAACACATCAATTGTGTAGATGTTCTAGTCCACTCAGTGCTAGCTCAGGACCCATTCTCAAAGGCAACTGGCTCACTTCAAGACACATCAGGTAGCTCCACACTTCCTAAGCCTTTTTGGGATTCTACTAATTATAGCACTTAGAAAACTACGAATGTTTTAATTGTTAGATTCACAGTGACGTCCAAAAGGGAAAAAATGCATTGCATCCTTCCTATTCCACACACGTTGTCTACTTTCGCTGCACAAAAGCAAGGAGAATCCTGAGTAACCACAAAGAGTCCTTATGCTGATAGCACATACATTTCTTTATTAGGAAGATTAAACTTGAACCTAACAATAACAAAAACAAAGTATAACTAAGTCTTATCTCTTAACAAATATGAAGAATTTTAATTCATTTCTCTTCTTGTTTTAGGTAACTCATGTCGGAAACATTTTAAAGATAAATACATATAATGGCTAACATCTCTGGTGCTTTTTAATTCAAGACCAGTCTCCTCCAATTAAACACACGAGCAATTTACCACTGCTTTTCTCAAAAAGACAAAGAGCTCTAATTAAACATGAAAATTAAATTTCCTCTTAAAGGAATTGTTATATCAAAATTACCTAATAAGCTATTGTTCAGAAATGAATAATAAAGCCAACAGTTTCTTTTTTGAATCTCACGTTTTTAAATACAGCATATGCCAGGCATCAGCTCAACACCCATAATTATACAGACTATCATGTAGCCTATTAAAAAAAAGCAGTGGTTGATTAGGTACAAACGTATAAATTAATCTTCTCCTCTAAACATGCAGAAATTCCCTAGGAACTATTTCCAACTTCTACACGGGTTGGAGAATAGGCTGCTACCTACCAGTGGGGGGCGGGGGCAGGAGGGAGGGTAGAAGAATACCACAGTGAGAAACTGTATCGGCCTCCTTATTCCACACGCAAAGAGAACGTATGTCATGTAAGTAAGTTCAACGCCAAATACTCCAGAGACCAACACAGCAATGATCCCAAGCGGAGAGTTGCTCTTTGCTATTGGGTATAAACATGAAGGGCAAAGAAACGGATGGAACATTCATCAGACTCAGAAGAGGTCCCAGTCAGGAACCTCACATGGAAGATCACTGAGCACAGGCCCCTCATTTTAGAGGAAACATCAGTAAGTTGGGCCCGCGGAGCCTGGCCAATATCAAACCACTAATAAGTGGTATATCTGGGACTAAAATCTGCATCCTCTGACTGCCAGCTCAAGGACTCCGAAATGCCAGCAACAGTTTTGACACTATGATTCAATGTCATCAGAGACGCCTTTCTTCTATACGGCCACGTTCTTTTTTTTTTTTAATAATTATACCAGATCTTCCTATATTTTTGAGTGTTCCACTATTAAGTCTCTCTGTAAATGCTTCCTCTCTCTTTCCAGCTAAGCATTTGCAACTATAACAGGGACGAAACGCCTGATTCACATCTCTACCACGATGGTGAAAGTTACAAAAAACTATATTCATAAAACAAGTTGGTCCGCTTAGAAAAAGATATCATAATTTCTTAGGTGGCCTTGTAAAGAGAAAACCTACTGAAAATCAATTTAACACACTAGTTACAATCTCACTATAAGACTACAGCAACCTCTCCCAAAGTGCACCTCACGGCATGCCATAAGACAAGGTGAGACCTCTGGCCACATAACTTTTAAAATGTTGCACACAATATCCCCTGTATTAATTGGAGGTCTGGTGGCACAGTGGTTAAGAGCACAGCCACTAACCGAAAGGTCAGCAGTTCAAATCCACCAGCTGTTCCTAGAAACCCAAAGGGGCAGTTCTACTCTGTCCTATAGGGCCAGTATGTAACTCAACAGCAATGGGTTTTAAATTCATAATTAAAGGCTCCAAAAAGTACTATAAAAAACTATTGAACCCTGTTTAAACTAGTGTGCCCCCACTTATGTGACTAAAAAACTTTCATTCATACCAAAAAAAAAAAAAAAATTGCCATTAAGTTGATTCCAACTCAGTGCTTATAAAATATCCCATGGTGAAGCTTATTTTCTATGCATGATAACAAAAAATATTTTTTAGTTTAAAACTAAGATTGACTTCTAAGAGAACACCTACATATTAAATTAAAAGGAAGTGGTAAAATTTGGTATTTTAAAGATTTATAAAATTTTCTGTTTCATAGAGGTATTTCTCTGCTTTCTTCCCAAAGTGGAAATTAGAGAGAGAAGGAAAAAGGATAAAAACCAGAATCAATGGACCATGTTCAACAAAGCATATTACTGATTTTAATTCCCCTCCCTGCAAAATGGCAGTAAGTTAGGCACATCTCAATATATTTCAAAACAAGAGCTATAGGACAGGCCGATTTTTGATTATAAGGCAATGAAACTGTTATTTCAAGTGGGAAGGGGCGGGTAATAAAATTTCACCCACTTCAAAAAAGTTTAAATTATCTCATAAATAACCCTGGACCAAGGAAAAACTTATAACTAGAATTAGGTAATATTTATAACAATAACGGGAATATTACATGTCAGCACTAATGAGATATAAAAGCTAACACTAAATAGGAAAATTCATAGCCTTAAATGTCTTAGTAACTCACAAGAAAACTAACGAAGTTATAAAACAACAATAAAAAAACCAGGGTATGTAGAGTGGCCCACAAAACATTTTTCTATCCCAATAACTAAAAATAGGGTCACTGTCTTATTCATTTTTGGCTTTCCTGAACCCTGTCTAATATGTTTCATAAATGTTAGCTGCAAAAGAAATGGGTAATTATACCATATGAAGTAAAAATTTATCTGAGATAGCTGACTTAATAAACACATTAGCTGAAACATCAAGAAGCCAAAAAAACTTCAATCAGGGCTGTCATACTTTTTCCAGTTTCTTATAAAATAACAAATGTGTTAAACTTCTGTTATTAGTCATTTCATTTAATATGCCGTCTGTTTTCTACGAATAAACTAATTCTCAAATTTATTAATAGATGCATACCAACAGATGAACTCGAAAAACTGATTCTAAAATTTTGCTTTTTACAAATAATAGCTTAAAAATAGCTAAGAACTATTGGAAAAATTACATCAGCAGGGCAAGACTCCCCAGATATTAAAAAATATGTTTTTTAAACTGTTAATTTAGATAGTGTAGCACGTAGATAAATAAATCAATAGAACCAAATGAAGTCCAAAAAGAAACCCACGTACATTGACATGACAGAGGTGACACTGAAAAGCAGTGGAGAGAAGATGGACTTCTCATTTAATGATACTGGAATAACTGATTATACTTATGTTAAAAAATAAAATTGGACCCAAACATAGTACCACACACAAAAAAACAACTGCAAATAAATTAAAGCTCTAAATAGGAAAAGGAAAAACAATAAAACTTTAAGAAAATGTCATAGGCTATCTTGATGTTGGAAGAGGGAAGCACTTCTTATAGACACAGAGAGCACAAATCAAAGGAAAAGACTGATAAATTTAGCTACATTCAGGGTAAGGACTCCTTATCAACAAACACTGTGAAGAAAATGAAAAGTCCAACCACACATTAGAAGGTATCTACAGCACACATAAACAACGCAACATTACTCTCCAGAATACATACAGAATTCCTACAGGTGGAACGCCATTACATCTGCAATTTTTTCAAACAGTTCAGAAAATGAATGAATAATAAATACACACATAAATTACAACAAAGCAAACAGGGCAAACTTAACAACTGTTAGATCTAGGTGATGAATATAAAGATTTTCTTCCCTTAATGTTTGAACATTTTTATAATAGATGCAGAATTTCTACAAAGCAACAGAAGATACAGAGTTAAGACCTGACAAGCACTTCACAAAGGCAGAAACCCAAAAATACACATATAAATAGAAAAAAAATGGTCATCCTCACTAGTTACCAGAGAAACGCAAATTGAAACTACAAGGAGAAATCATTTAATGTCCATCATATTAACAAAAATTTAAACTCTGATTATATCAGATGTTCAAAAAGCTATTGGGTAGTCAGTAGCTCCATACTCTTCTGGTGGGACTATAAACTGATATAACTAATTTGATGGCAAAAATAATCAAGTAACAATCCAAACATTCATATACTTACATACACACATACATAGCTACATGAAAATTAAGACTTTCTTTAGCAAGAATGGCTGCACAACTTGAATGTAATCAATGTCACTGAACTGTACACCCAGAAACTGATGAATTATTGCAAGTTTTGGCATGTGTTTATCATTAAATTTTAAAAATTGTAAGAAAAATTAAGAAGTTCTTATCAACACTGTCAAGAAAATGGAAAGCCCAATACATATATACATATATGTAAAAAAGCCCAAATGCATACTGTGATGGTTAAAGTTGTGTGTCAACTTGACTGGGCCATGATTCACCGTGGTTTGGCTGTTATGATGTAGTTTGGTAGCTATGTAATGATAATCTCCTCCACAATGAGATCTGATATAATGTAATCATCTCCATGATGAGATCTGCTATAAGCAGCCAATCAATTTAAAGGGAGTTTCCTTGCACGTATGGCATGCATCCAATATATGTAGACTTCCTGGCAAAGCTCACTGTCTTTTGCTCACTTGGGATTCTGCATGTGGCTTATCATCTGACTTTCACCTCTTGGAACTTTAGCTAGCAGCTTACCTGCTGATTTTGGGATTTGTCAGCCTCCACAGCCTGTGAGTCATTGACCTGCTGTCTTACCCAACGATCTTGGAATTCATTGGTCTCTGCAGCCTGTGAGCCAGAGGCCTGCCAACTGACCTGCCAGTCTTGGGTTCATGAGCCCCTGAAGCTACATGAGTCAGATCCATGGACTTGGCTCACATGGTTGTAGAGGCTGGAAAGTCCCATTTCCTTGCTGTAAATCTCTCACTGTACATACGTATACGCATATACACACACATATAGATATATATATACACATACACACACTTCACTGGTTTTGCTTCTCTAGAGAACGCAGTCTAAGACACATACATACATATATATACATACGCATAAAAACCCAAACCAAACCCACTGCCATTGAGTCAATTCCAACTTACAGTGACTCTAAAGTATGTATATGTGTACATATGCATGTGTGTGTGAGCATATTCCAACAGCACAGCATGTACGTATGAGCATAGTCCAACAACAGTATAGCATAAACCCAAAAAACGAAGCCTGTTGCCGTCGAGTCAGACCCTACAGTGGTAAAAATAAGCTACAGTTACACAATCAGTATGTATCAACCTCAACCTAACTTTAAGTAAAAGAATTAGGTCTCAAAAGAATATGGTGTTATTCCATTTAAAGAGCGTTCAACATCAAGAACCACTCAATGGACTCAGAGAAGAAACTAATCTACAGGACTTACAGTCTACATGAACCACAGCCTCATCTACCCTGAGACCAGAAGAACTAGATGGTGCCCAGCTGCCACTACCAACTGTTCTGAGCAGGGCTGTCATGGATTGAATAATGTCCCCCGAACAAAGTATATATCAACTTGGTTAAGACATAATTCCCAGTATTCTGTGGTTGTCTTCCATTTTGTGATTGTAACTTTATGTTAAAGAGGATTAGGGTGGGATTGTAACACCCTTACCAGGTCACATTTGGGATCCAATGTAAAGGGAGTTTCCCTGGGGTGTGGCCTGTACCACCTTTTATCTCTGAAGAGATGAAAGGGAAGCTGGCAGAGAGGGGGGACCTCATACCACCAAGAAAGCAGTGTCAGGAGCAGAGCACATCCTTTGGGCCTGAGGTTCCTGCGCTGAGATGCTCCCAGACCAAGCAAAGACAAAGACCTTCCTTCAGGGCTGACAGAGAGAAAGTCTTCCCCTGGAGCCGGCACCCTGAATTCAGACTTCTAGTCTACTGGACTGTGAGAGAATAAACTTCTCTTTGTTAAAGTCATCCACTTCTGGTGTTTGTTATAGCAGCACTAGATGACTAAGGGCCAAACAAATCGATCCTAATAGAATGGGAGAAAAATGTGTAACAGAACTCAGATTCTTAAAAGGTCTAGACATACTGGACTGGTTGAGATTA
This sequence comes from Elephas maximus indicus, assembly GCF_024166365.1. Taxonomy (NCBI): domain Eukaryota; kingdom Metazoa; phylum Chordata; class Mammalia; order Proboscidea; family Elephantidae; genus Elephas; species Elephas maximus. Next base: position 46,282,965 of record NC_064838.1, read on the forward strand.
TAGGATTCCCCAAGACTGTCATCCTGAGATACTCTTTTAAGCCTTGAATGAAACTAGACCCTGAAGTTACCTTTTAACTAATTAACAAAGTGCTCATAAAGAATGTAGCCGGTCAGTACCGTGCCCCTTAAAAAAATTATCTACAGGAGACCAAAAGCAAAAACAAAACCCAAACCTGTTGCCACTGAGTCAATTCTAACTCATAATAACTCTATAGGACAGAGCAGAACTGCCCCATAGGGTTTCTAAGAAGCAGCTAGTGGATTTAAACTGCTGACTTTTTGGTTAGCAGGCAAGCTCTTAACCACTGCATCACCAGGGCTCTTATATGAGACCAAATGGTCAACAATTACCCTAAAGCAAAAATTCTCATGAAGTTAAGGGAGGCAGGGAAACTAGATTGCTAGAAACGGAATAGCCAGAACAGAATTAATAAGAAATGTTGACACACTATAAAAAATATAACCAATGTCACTGAATAATCTGCATTTAAAAAAAAAAAAAAAACCCGTTGCCATCGAGTCAATTCTGACTCATAGCGACCCTACAGGACAGAGTAGAACTTCCCCATAGAGTTTCCAAGGAGCACCTGGTGGATTCAAACTGTCGACCTTTTGGTTAGCAGCCGTAGCACTTTACTACACCACCAGGGTTTCCGAATAATCTGTACAGAAATTGCTAAATGGTAACCTAATCTGCTGTGTAAACTCTCACCAAAAAACGGTATTATTAAAAAAAAAAAAATCAATTTAATGTTTAGCAGTACACTCAAAGGGAGCCCTGGTGCCACAATGGTTCAGCACTCGGCTGCTAACCAAAAGGTCTGTCCCATAGGGTCACTATGAGTCAGAATCGACTTGACGGCAATGGGTTTATAATCGAAATTCTTTTTTTTAAGGATAAGCCGTCGAGGTGATCCCGACTCACAGCAACTCTGCAGAAATCCTTTTTTAAGGGGAATAACCAACTACGATCATCCCAATTTACCTGTTTTGTAGGGACTATGTTAGTTTATAGCTGCCAAAGCACACACTTACCTGCTTTTCAAATACACAGTATAAAATGTTCATAAATTATTCTGTTCTTGCCTTTCTCCCTCTTCATGAAAAAGATACAAATTTTGCTATACATATCAAGATAACAGAAAGTAAGTATATTACTAAAACACAAAACTATGGCACTATTTTATACTTACTAGCAATCATAGCTTATGTAATAACAACAGCACATGGATATCGACCATGTTCACACTACATACCCAAGGAAAACCATTGTGGTGGGTGGAGGGGGAGATACTGGATACAAGATTTTTACTAGGCAATAACTTAAGTTTTAATAAAAATTAAAAATTTTTTCAAATTTCTTTTACACTGTTAAAAGGGATCCCAAGAAGACTTTTTTCTCTTTTGAGTTCCTTTTTTTTTCTTTTCTTTTACACTGATTTACTTGACATATTCCACTCTATACAATGAAACCTGTGAGAGCCGGAACTCGACAGGACTGTCTTGTTTTTCCAGGTCTCACAAGTTTTCAGTCTTTGACAGGGTGTGTGCAGTCTTACCACTTTTCTATCCCTCTCTATTAGCAGAAAATATCTGAGTTTTCCTTCTCTGACGGGTTTCCACCTTACACAGGTTTCAGTTTTCAGTTTTCCTGTGTTTTTATCTCTCACAACAGGGAAGAGCTGTGAGCGAAGAGGAATTTCACCTGGTTCATCTCTGTGCCCCCAAGTATGTCTTGCTTGAGGCCTTGCATGATGGGCCCAAATATGTCTTTTAATTCAAAGTGAAAATGACTCAATTATCATATTACTGATAAAAAAGGATTTACTTCCTTCATTCACATCCCATAATGACAATTGACTCTTCAACCTACAGGCAAGCAAGCGTTCAAACCCCATTTGTGGATCACCAGGGGAAGGCCTTGGAGAGCTTTTCTATACTTCGAGCATTTTTCTACTACCATATAATGCAGCAAGTAATGAACTCAAAAGGAAGATGTTTATCTTGATATATTTTTTTCATTCCTTAAGGAGTGTTTTTAGCCTATGGCTTTGCCTTGGGTGAGACAATGTCAAATGGTCTATAGCAAACAGAAAAATGCCAACTTTCTGGGTCATTTACTTATATCTTTGCATACTTTCATGTCAGAGTTGCATATATATGAGTTGGTTGGCTGGCCAGCAGCTGATTTTCAGCCCTTAACAATCGCATGAGAAATGAGGTGAATAAATTGAAAAATCACATCTTATAATAAATACAACTTAATATAAAAATCAACGGATAACTAGTGGAAGCCTCCCTGTTTCAGAATCTCAAAATGGCAACCTGACAAGATAACCACAGGGCTTTTGAGGCTCTTGGTGGCTTCACTCTGATAAAGGCAAACTCTCTGCATACACCTTGCGTACTTACCAACAACTTGCAAGGGGGCCTAATCCAAGAGGCCTTATGAAACGCTAATTATGTTGCTTATATTTGCGATCATCTCTTAGAAAAGCAAGACATTTAAACGAGAGTTCATTTTTACAGTTGCTCCAGCATAGGTCATTTGCTCACGGTGGCTTGTTGGGATTATTTAAATTCAGGAGCAATACTGGGTTGACAAGCCTCTGCAGTGCTGCAGGCTATGCTCCTCACACAGTGCCTGAAGGGTTATTACAACTCAGAGTGTCTACAGAGGACAACAAAGAAGACTTACCCCTTCCCGAAGGCACCTCATTAGCACTGTGTATGCAGCCAAGGGAACAGCCCAGCATTCTCTAGGGTTCTTTTTTTTTTCTTCCTAAAATGAAGTGGAAGGAAAGGCGTGAAGCTAACAGCACAAAAGATATTAACCCATTCAAGAAAAAGGCACAGCTTCAAAATTACAAACTATCCAAACTTAATATGCTTTTTAAAGTACTACTTCTTACCACTTGCCTATTATGACCTGATTGTGGGTCTTTTACCACATAGTACAGGCATTTCTTCTACTTCTCATTACGCTACACATGATGCTGAGATCCTCTCATCCAAAGCTAGATGAGAATAATTGAGAAATGACAACATGATCTGACGGACAGAGAAACTGCTTTATTGATAACTTTTTTTTATAGGTGATAATACAAAATACAGATACCTAAAAATATCACATCGTCTAGAATGATCTGAAAGCACAGAAGACACAGCTTTGAGTAATATCTCAGAATAATACACAAGTAAAATGCGGTAAGTTATCTATTCAGACAATGTGCTAAATAAAAACCTGCCAATGCGGTTAGCAGGTACGCTGATTTTAATGGCATCAGTTGTAATTCTCTCACACGAGATTAACCAAATCCATACAATAGCCACAAGGATACTCCTGCAACCTATCAAATACAATCACTAAATAAATCTGGTACCACACAGAAAGGTGGGGGAAAAAATTACTCTTTTCAACACAGAAAAGAGTAGGTTTCATTTGGGAAATATTTCATTAAGGTTGTCCAAATTGGCACACAAATGCATGTTTTACCCGTGATGAGAATCGTGGCCCATTAAAACTGTACCCTAATCATGAAATCCCACATATGGTCGTACCCTGGGACATCTTTACCATCAGGAGCTGCTCCAAATCAGAAATCACTAATTCAGCACCCAAAATAACTTCCAAATGCAACTAGTCTTCCTCCCTGCTCACTTGTTCAACTACTTCTACCACCTTTCTTTACCATTTGCTGGACTCTGGTCCTCCGACTGCTTTTTTCGAGTCCATTACCTGTCATCCCTCCCAGCCACTTAGAACTCCTGGTACATCATCTTATCACTCCTGAAGTACTATTCCCTTCGACCTTCCCCTTATCCTTGTGCTGGCAAACGCCAACCTTGGGAAACTGATCAATTCTTTCCTCTAGGCCTGCACTCAGGCAGCTGGGCTCTTAAAGAAGGTGACGCCACAGAACACAGAGCATCCATTATGCTGGCTGATTAGAAACCTCAGGGGAATGTCAACCTCTCTGTCCAGGCCTACAATGTTTCTAATTCACTCTCCAAAAGGATTCTTTCAAACCCTTGACTCTTCCCAACCACCTCCCCTACTCTCCTCCTTCACAGAGATAATGGAAGTCATCATACAGGAAGTACAAACTTCTCTACACCTGAAGCCATCTGCTACTTCGACCTGGTGGTTATAACAGGACAGGCCCCTCCAATCCTTCCATTTGGCCTCAGGATCCCACTCCAGTTCTGACTTCTTTAGGCCATTAGGTTATGGATGATCCCCTACTGCTCCTAAATTCTGTCTCTACTGGATCCTTTCTGCCACCACTCGAATAGGTGCAGTGTTTCCCGTTTTAAAAACAATGTCTCCTCCTTTCCCTTGAACAACCAAACCTCTCTTTACACTGATTTTCTTGGTTTCCTTAGTCTCCAACTCAATCCTAACCCACTCTAACCCGACTTCCGTCCCCTTCACTCCGGGTAAAATAAACAAACACTTAAAAGAATGCTTGTGGCGTGATCAGTGACTTTCATGTCATTCAATCCAACAGACTCCTTTTAGTCCTCTTTCTTGGACCTTAAGCTACATTCAGCACTGCTGACTTCCCCCTTCTTGCAATATCCACTTCTCTCTCCTGATTTTGCTCCTACTTTGCTTACTCTCATCTAGGTTCTCAGAATCCTCTCCCACATTCTCCAAACTATTCTCCACATTTAAACGAAGCAGTCTTTTTCATATAAAATCACATTACATCATCACTCTGCTCAAAACTCTTTAATGACTTCCCTTTCCTTTCAGGACCAAGATCAAGACATCCGACTTGGGCAACGAGCCCCCTTCATGATCACATCCTTGCCAGGCTCTCCAGCCCTGCCTCCTTGCTCACTTCCCTTGTCCCACTGGCCTTGGTACAGTTCCAAGAAAAAGTCATTCATGCGTGGAAAAAGTATCTAGTATGTGCCAGGAACTCTTCTAATCAGTGGCCATACAGCCATGAATAAGACAGATAAATTTTCTGCGTTAATAGTGCTTAGTGTGGGATAGACATAAAAAAGAAACAAACTAAATACATGAGTCAATACAACGATGGATGCTATAATGAAAAACACAGCAGGACCCAGGGTTAGAGGAAGACTGCAGATGTAGCAGCTTCATCTGTAGCCAGGGAAAGCCTCGCTGAAGGGATCATTTGAGCAGAAAATAAAAGTAAGCATGGGGGGGGCGGGGCGACAACGCAAATAAGGGGAAGTCTAGAGTAACGGTGTTGAGGCAGAGGCATGGCATGGTGGGTCTGAGGAAATGAGGAAGGTCACGGAGGCCGAAAGGAGAAGGAGGGCAGTGAAAGATGAGGCCAGACAGGTATTGGCGAACCAGTCAACGAGAGCCTAACCGCAACTACAGGGACCTTGGCTGTGACTCTGAGTGAGAGAAGCTGCACCAGAGGGCTCTGAGCAGAGGAGTGACACTGCTAGTTTCCCGTGTGTTTGAACAGGCCCATTCTGGCTTATGTCTGGAAAACAGACTGTAATGGAGACAAGAGCAAAACAAGGAGACTTTTGGGGACTTCTCCCAACAGTTCAGGTGAGAGATGATTATGGACCAGACAAAATAGGAATACTTATACTCAAGGTGTTAGGTATCCTTGACAAAAGAAAAAAACGCCTAAACGTATAGTGTTGCATCATAATATCCTCTGTAGGATCACAGTCTGGTCTTCTGTCTTCAAGTGTATGACGTTAAGGTCTTACTAGAGAGCCAACAGGACTAAAGTCTGCATAGATGATTCTGATACACAGGATATAAAACCATTTCAGGTAAGTCCCACTAGGTCAGCACTCATCCGAGATTTTAAAGTTTACCTATATTCAAGTGACAAATCCACAAAAGCCTGTGTATCGCATAAAAAGCTATTTTTGTAGATCCAGTATTGTAGGTCCAGTAATGTAACTTCCTTTACTGGTCTGCTATCACAAGAGGCGGGTCAGGACCTAAACATGCAAACTAAAACCGTAAAATTCTTAGAAGAACAAGCAGGAGCCATACTGTCAGGGCCAGCTTTCAACAACAGATTACATAATACAATGACAAAAGACTAAATGAGACCTCATAAAAATTAAAGACTTTTATAGATCAAAAGATTTTACCAAAAAAGTGAAAAGACAAGCTGCCGACTGGGAGAATATCTTTGAAAATCACATATCTGACAAGAATCTAATAACGAAAATATATATAAAACTTCGACAATTTAACAACAAAAACACAAATAACCTAATCATAAAATGGGCAAAGGACTTGATTAGACATTTCACCAAACAGGACATTCAAATGGCCACCAAACACATGAAAAGATGCTCAGTGTCATTAGCCATCAGAGAGATGCAAATCAAAACCACAATGAGACGCCACTTCACTCCCACTAGGATGGCTAGGATTTAAAAAAAAAAAAACACGCACACACACACACAAAATAATGAACTTTGGCGAGGATGTGGGGAAATTAGAACCCTTACCAATATTGTTGGGAATGCAAAATGGTACAGCCAATGTGGAAAACAGTGCGGCAGTTACTCAAAAAAAACTAAAAACCGAACTACCATGTGACCCAGCAATTCCACTCCTAGGTATACACCCAAAAGGCTTGAAAGCAGAGACTCAAAAAGAGACTTGTATACCAATGTTCACTGCAACACAATTCACAATAGCCAGAAGGTAGAAACAACCCAAACTCCCATCAACAGATGAATAGATAAACAAAATGTGGTACATACATACAATGGAATGTTATTCAGCTAGTAGGAGAAATGAAGTCTTGATACATGTTACAGTATGGATGGAGCTTTAAGACATTATGCTGAGCAAAATATGCCAATCACAAAAGGACAAATATTATATGACCTCATTTACATAAAAAGACAAAAAAAGGCTAATGCATAGAGACCAAAGTTTATTAGCAGCTACCAGGGGCAGTAGGGTGGGACAAAAGGAGGTTAACAGTGATGAAGAAAAAGCATTAAGGGTAGGGTTACACAGATGATTATTATACTTGCTGTCAATAAGCTGGACACCTATAAAAAGCTGAACTGGCAAAAGTTGTGTAACAGATATATTTATAACAACAAAAAACACCAGCTGCTGAGACTGCTTATGTACAACCAAACATCTCACTGAATCTGGTTCCTTGGTTTGGAAGTTTAGGGTCATGGTTTCACGGGACATCCCAGTTAACTGGCCTAATAACGTGTTTAGTGTTTCTGTTCTATCTCCTAGTTCACTTCATAGTGCCTGGGGTCTTAAAAGCTTGCAGGCAGCCATCCAAGGCACAACAATTAGTCTCTATTCACCTGGAGCAACAAAGGAAGGACAAGAGTTAGGAGCTTGCGGAGGATATGAAAAGTGTGGCTAACTGCCTCCATGAACAACTGCCTCCTTTGCCATGAGACCAGAACTGTATGGTACCCGGCTATCATTACTGAACATTTTGATCAAAGGTTCCATAGAAGAATCCTGATCAAAACAGAGAAAATACAGGATTTCAAGTTCTCATGGACTCTAGACTCTCTGGAGCCATGTAGAGTGGATGAACCCTTGAAACTATTGCCCTGAGATAGTCTTTAAACTAAAAATATCCTCTGATGTCATCTTTGAACCAAACAATAGTTTAGCTTAACTAGTAAGGTCTGCTTTGAGCACTGTGCTCTTTTAAGAACTACCTATATGGGATCAAACTGACAAAAGCAACTCGAAAGATTAGACAGGAACTTTAGGGCACAGTGAGTTTATGTTAATGAGGAAGGGAGAAGTTAGAAAAGGAGGGTGAGAATGGTTGCACAACTTGAATATAATCCATATCACGAAATTGCGTGTACAGAAACTGTTGAATTGGTGTATGTTTTGCTGTGCATATTCTCAACAACAGCAAAATGAAATTTAGTAAAAAAAAAAAAAGGACAAGAAAATGAGATGAGAAGGAGCTAAAGCAGAAATAACTGTAGAGTCATTTTGAAGTGCGGCTAATGGTGGCAGCCTGATAAACTGCAGGCGGGAGGAGCCCAAGGTGATGTGGTATCCCATTTAAATCTGACAAGTGACTTATTAACTTGGTTCCTTATAAAAATACACAACTCTGCTGGCAGAAGGCTGAGAATTTAGAGACCTGCAAAGCACAGAGGAAAGGAGAGACTGAATTTTTCAAAAAGGGGAAAAAAAGGTCTGGAAAGCCCCAAAGGTTCTCAAAGCGTCTGGCCACATGGGTTTGGGTGTCTTCCCTAATTAGGAGGATAAGGTGGTTCCTAAAATTCCCAGTGGGTAGGAAAATTGTAGTTAGGGCACAGAGATCAGGAACAAACCTATTAAAGTCGAGAAGAAGAGTTTTAATCTCATTAAAATAAAACAATGTTAGTACAAAAAAAAAAAAAAAGGTGATCAAAAGAATCAATCCTTTATTAAAAGAGCCAAGCTTAAGTTCAATTAAGTAAGTACCAAAAAACATTACTGTTTAGATCCACTTTCAGAAACAATGAATACATACTGTATGATTCCATTTATACAATATTCTAGAAAATGCAAATTAATCTATAATGATAGAAAGCAAGTCAGTGGTTGCAAGGAGGGCAGGAAGATGTGAGTGGGAAGGGTTCCAAAGGGGACTGGGGAAATTCTGGGAGGTGATGGATATGCTGAGTATCTTGATTGTGGTGACAATGTCACAGGTGTATACATCAGATAAAAAAAATTTTTTTATATCAGATAGTAATCTTTAAATATGTGTAGTTTACTGTATGCCAATTATATCTCAATTAAGCTGGAGAAGAAAGTAAAGGAAAAAGAGACAACAAAAACATACTAGACTTCTATTCCTAGCAAGATGGTAGACGAGTTACCAGAGCACTCTTCTGATGAAAACATCAGTTGACAACATTTTTAAAAGGCATCAGAGATCTGACAAGAAAACCAAGAATAACCAAACCAAATGCTAGACAACTAAGCACAGAGGGCTAAACTAAGCTTGCTTTTACCCTGAAGGCCTGCAAATTGGGAAAACTTAAGCTTTGTTATCAAGGCCTTGAGGCGAAGGCCAGGTTGATGGTAAAGAAATTAACTCTCCTCCGGTCCCACCCCTAAGGAAGTGCAAAGAAAATGAACTTTCTCAAAACATGGCACACAATGGTACATCACACAAAGAAGTGTGCCATCATATGAAAAGAAAAGGAAAAGGGAGGGAGGGAGGGATAAAGGAACGGAGAGAGAAGCTGTATGTATTAATATCTCCAAGTTACATTATTAAGTGAAAAAAATAAGTTGTTACCTGTTATATAAAACAAACCCTATAAATATAAGTAAAACAGTAATTAGAGTGGTTAGTTACAGGAAGAAGAGGGCAGAGGGGAGACAAAAGTAAGAGACTTTTCCCCATATAGCTTTCTTTATCTCCTAGTTTTCTACCCTAATGAATTAATGTGTTGTCAATTCGAAACATAAAATTACCTAAATCCAACCTAAGATAGCCTCAAGAGTTTTATGAATAGAATAAAATAAACAAAAAGACATAAAAACAAATATCTGGAGAGTAACACCATTTTTCATTCACTGGAGGAACCAATTTATGAAGATATCAAATACTTTCCCAATTGATATACATATTTGGTACATTTCCAAACGTACTGGACGACTCAAAATCATAAAAATATCAGTTATTCACAAATTCATACACACAGTTAATGGAGTCAAAAAAAAATTTTTTAAAGCAGAGTATTTTGCAGGACTGGACAAGCCGATTCTAAAATTTATTCTGACATGGGACTGGCCAGAAATAGCCAAGACATAACTGAAAAAGAAGAAAAAAGAGGAAAGATTTGCTGTACCAGTTATCAATGCTAATTATGAAGCTAAGTTATTTAAAATACTGGTGCTTAACAACAATTATAGTTGTTGCTTAAATGATTGTCCAGAAAATCAGTTTAATTTAGATACTAATGATACCAAAGTTATATAATATTTAAGCAAGTTCTAGAAATGAAAACCTAAGAAATTCAATGAGAAAACTTTTTTTTTTTATCGTACTTTAGATGAAGGTTTACAGAATAAAGTAGCTTCTCATTAAACAGTTAGAACACATACTGTCTTATGACCTTGGTTAACAACCCCACGACACATCAACCCTCTCCCTTGTCAACCTTGGATTCCCTAGTACCACCTTTCCTGTCCCCTCCTTGCCCATGGGCTGGTATGCCCCTTCAGTCTTGTTTTATGGGCATTCTAATCTTTGGATGAAGGGTGAACCTCAGGGGCAACGTCATTACTGAGCTAAAAGGGTATCTGGGGGCCATACTCTCAGGGTTTGTTCAGTCTCTGTCAGGCCAGTAAATCTGGTCTTTTTTTGTCCATTAGAATTTTGTTCTACATTTTTCTCCAGCTCTGTCGAGGACCCCTCTATTGTGATCCCTGTCAGAGCAGCCAGTGGTGGTAGCCAGACACCACTTAGTTGTACTAGACTCAGTGAGAAAACTTTTGATTAACTTATATATTAGTACTACTTATTTAAAATTCTCATAAAGTATGGCATCAATAACCCTTGATTTTAATATTCTTTTAAAAAACACACACATTTAATGAAATGTTTTCCCCTGTTGAATTCAATCACCAACATCCATATCATTGCTTTAGAAATAAGAAATCAAATACTGCAGCCACAAATTTCCATGGCCACATTAAAAAACATATTTGCACAAAGTAGTGTTTCACACTGATATGGAACTTTTATACTGGGAAAACCAATGGCTTCCTCTTGGTTGAAGGAATCAAAGATGGTGGCAACCTAGGGCATACTTTGGGGCCATTCTGTCCATTGGTTTTAAAGTAAATCCTAAGAATTTCCTACATCTTAAAGGACATGAGGCACTGGGAGGGAATTAGAGAAAGAGGAAGACAGACAGGGTGACACAGAGAGAGACAGAGAGACACTGAATGACTCTCTCCGCCAGAGGTAAAATTTCTTCTCAGTCCCTTAGGCATGCTCTGAGGGCCAAAGTCAAAAAACTTTTATAGGATATTAATACTTATCAGTCAGGATGTGTCAGAACATGTCAATCAGCAACAGAGTTAATCAGACAGTCTCACCTGAGTGGCTACAAGGTAGATCAACTCTCCCAGGGTTGGTAAAAGGCACTGCTTTAATTTGCTATTCCTGAAGTTTTCCCTAATTAATTCAGTTAAGAGAGTAATTGCCTGAAAAGAGAAAAAAAAGCATTAACATTTCATGTGTTTCTCTCAATCGTTAGCCTACATATAAAAGGCAAGACATTCTACAAAATTCATCTTCCACTTTTAAGAACCAGTTTCCAAATTATTTCCAGACTGTGAGCCTTACTTCTGAAGAAAAAAAAACAGTAACTCTCTCACATGAAAGTGAAAATATATACGATGAAGAAACTTATATACATACAGCACTCCTCATTTGACGAAGTGCTTTCACTACCATCCCTGATCCTGTGATGCACTCTTGCCTTATCCTTAAAGACAAACCGAGGCATTACAACAAATTATCAAACCCAGCAGAGAAGTAGAGAGTGCCGTGGGAGGGATGGCTAGCATCAGGAACTGGCAAAAAGGACGGAAAGTGGAGGTATGTCTGACCTCCACCCACAGCAATCAGTTTTGGGCTGATGCAGATGGTGATTATCCTCCCCTCTCCTGAAGTTAGATGAGGAGGTCTGACACCTCCACATTACATACAGTATGCATTCTTTTTTGTCTGGTTTCCTTCACTTAAGAATTTGAGATTTATCCATTATTGTGTGTATCAATAGTTCATTCCTTTTTATTGCTGAGTAGCATTCCACTGTACATATATGCCATGATGTGTGTAACTCCCAAGTGGGCAACACTTGCCCAAAAGCAATGACAAGGCAGAAGGGACAGGAAAAATGCCCGGATGGGAACAGGGAACCAAAGATTGGGAAGGGGAGAGTGCTGACACATTGCAGGGATTGCAACCAATGTCACAAAACAATCTGTCACAAAAGCAATTTGCTCTGTAAACTTTCACCGAAAGCACAATAGGAAAAAAAAAGTCTAAATTAATGATGATGAAACAAAACGGGTAGAGATATTGAGAGCGGTAACACAATGTGAAGTATGTAACCAATGTCACTAAACTGTATGTGTAGAAATTGTGATTGGATGCGTATTTGATTATGTATATTGCCACCAAAAATAAACTAGTAACAAAAAGAACTGAAAAAACACAGTAACATTCAATACACCATTTTCAATAATGGACAGAATATCTAGAGAGAATATCAATAAGGAAATTTACAATTTGAATAACAACATAAACCAACTGAAGGAAAAAACCCAAGCTGCACTGAAGGCACTGGTGAAAAACAAAGCTCCGGAAACTGAGAAAATACAAAATAAGATGCTTCAACAAACGCAAGCAACACTGGAAGCACTTACTCGCCTATGTCAAGAAATTTGGAAGACAGCTACCTGGCCAACTGACGGGAAGAGATCCATATCCATGCCCATTCCAAAGAAAGGTGATCAAACAGAATGCAGAAATTAATTGAACAGTATCACGAATATCACATTCCAGCAAAATTTTACTGAAGATAATCCATAAATGACTGTAGCCATACACTAACAGAGAACTTCTAAAAGTTCAGTCTGGATTTAGAAGAGGACTTACAACATTGGTGATGTCAGATGGATCCTGGCCAATAACAGAGAATACCACAAAGATGTTTCCTGGTGTTTTATCGATTATGCAAAGGTATTTCCACTGCATGGATCATAACAAATTATGGATAACACTGCAAAGAATGAGAATTTCGGAACACTTAATTGTGCTTGCTATGAGTCGGAATCGACTAGACGGCAATGGGTTTGTGTTTTTGGTTAACTGTGCTCACGCAGAACCTGTAAAATGGATCAAGAGGCAGTTGTTCAAACAGAACAGTATACTGTGTGGCTTAAAATTGAACAAGGTGTGCAGCATGGTTGTTATCACTTTATCTTACTTATTCCATCTGTATGCTGAACAAATAATCCATGAAGCTGGACAAGAAGAAGAACATGGCACCAGGACTGGCAGAAGACTCATTAGCAACCTGTGATATACAGATGACACAACCTTGCTTGACAAAAATGAAGACAACTTGAAGCACTTACTGATAAAGGTCAAAGACTATAGCATTTAGCACGGATTATACCTGAACATGAAGAAAACAAAAATCCTCACAACTGGACCAAAAAACAACAATATGATAAATGGAAAAAAAATTTGAAGTTGTCAAGGATTTCATACTACTTGTAGCAACAATCAATGTCCATGGAAGCAGCAGTCAAGAAATCAAAAGTTGTATTGCACTGGGCAAATCTACTGCAAAAGACTTCTTTAAAGTTTTTTTTAAAAAACAAAGATGTCAAAACATGCACCCAATCCAAGGTAAAGTCTTTTCAAATGCCCCAAATACATGGAAAGCTGGACAATGAAAAAGGAAAGCAGAAGAAGAACTGATGCATTTGAACTGAACTGTGGTGCTGGTAAAAGATACTGACTATACCATGGACTGCCAGCAGAACAAACAAACTTGTCTTAGAATACAACCAAAATGATCCTTAGAAGTGAGGATGGAGAGATTTTGGCTCACTCTACTTTGGACTTGTCATGAGAAAAGACCAATCTCTAGGAAAGAACATCATGTTTGGTAAAGTAGGGGGTCAATGAAAATGAGGGAAACCCTCAATGAGATGGATGGGCACAACAGTCACAACAATGGACTCAAAAACACCAATGATCACGAAGATGGCACAGGACCAGGCAACATTTTGTTTTGTTACACATAAGGTGGCCATGAGTCAGATCCAACTTAGGGTAACTTATAACAAAGACAATAAATCAACTAGATGTAAGACCACAGTACAATACATATTCTCTGCAGTGCACGTGGATCATTCTCTAGGACAGACCACACACTAGGTCACAAAACAAGTCTCAGTAAATTTTAAAAGACTGAAATCACATAAAGTATATCTCTTCTCTAACCACGATGTAATCAAACTAGAAGTTAACAGAAGGAAAACTGAAAATAAGTAAATATGTGGAAATTAAACCACCTACTATTAAACAACCAATGGATCAAAAAAAGAAATCAAAAGGGAATTCAGAAAATTTAGAGAGACAAAATGAAAGTATAACATATCAAAACTTCTAGAATACAGCAAAGAATGCTCAGAGGGAAATGTAGAACAGTAAATTCCTACATTTAAAAAATAAAAGATCTCAAACCAATATCCTTACTTTAAAACTTCAGAAACTACAAAAAGAAGCACTAGCAAAGTCCAAAGCAATCAGAAAGAATGAAATTACAAAGAACAGAGCAGAAAAAATCAAATACAGAATAGAAAAACAACAGAGAGAATCAACAAAACCAGAACTTGATTCTTTGAAAAGATCAATAAAATGGACAAACCTTTACCTAAATAACAGAAAGGTGAAAATAATTAAAATCAAAAATTTAAGTGGGGATATTACCACCAAAACTCCAGGAATAAGAAAGATAAGAGAATAATATGAACAACTGTACACCAACAAATTGGATAACCCAGATGAAATGAACAAGTTCCTAGAAACACGTAAGCTAGCAAAACTGGCTCAAGAAGAAAACTTCACCAGACCTACAACTGAAGAGATTGAATCAGTAATCAAAAACCTCTCAACAAAGAAAAGTCCAAGACAAGGTGGCTTCACTAGAGAACGCTACCAAACATTTATAAAAGAAACGACCCCAGTCCTTCTTACAAGCTTCCAAAAATAGAAGAAAAGGCAACACTACTTAACTCATTCTAAAAGGCCAGCATTACCCTGATACAAAAGTCAGATAAAACATCAAAAGAAAGAAAACTACAAATGAATACGTATAATCAATACAGATGTAAAAAACCTCAACATACTAGCAAACCAAATTCAACAGCATATTAAAAGAATTATACACCACAATCAAGTGAGATTTACCTCAGAAATGCAATGGTGCTTCAACATAAGAAAACCAACATATGTAATACACCACATTAACAGAACAAACAAAAAGAACCATAGGATCATCTCAAAAGATGCAGAAGAGACATCTGACAAAATTTAACACCCTTTCATTATAAAAAACACTCAAGACAGAAATAGAAGGGAAATTCCTCAACATAATAAAGGATATTCGTTTAAAAAAAAAAAACATCGCCAATATGCTCAGCTGAGAAGGACTGAAAGTTTCCCCCTTCTCTTATGGACAAGAGAAGGATAACTGCTCTCACCACTGCTATTCAATACTGTACTGGAAGTGCTAGCCAGAAAAATTAGACAAGAAAAGGAAGTAAAATGTATCTAAATTGGAAGAAGTAAACTCTCTACTCGCAGATGGCATGATATGAAAATCTCCCTCCTACTCCTGGGTAGGAAGAAGAGGACGTGAACGTGAAACATCACTGTTGATGTCAGATGGGTCTTGGCTGAAAGCAGGGAATACCAGAAAGATGTTTACCTGTGTTTTATTGACTATGGAAAAGCATTCACCTGTGTGGATCACAACAAATTATAGATAACATGTGAAGAATGGGAATTCCAGAACACTTAATTATTACATGGTTTAAAATCAGGAAAGTGTGTATGTCAGGGTTGTATCCTTTCCCCATACTTACCAAAAAACCAAACCCATAGCCATTGAGTGGATTCTGACTCATAGCGACCTATAGGAAAGGGTAGAACTACCCCATAAGGTTTCCGAGGTTGTAATTCTTACAGAAGCAGACTGTCACATCTTTCTCCCATGGAGTGGCTAGTAGGCTCAAACCACCAAACTTCTGGTTAGCAGCCGAGTGCTTTAACCACTACATCACCAATCTATATGCTGAGCCAATAATCGAAGAAGCTGTAGTATATGAAGAAGAACACAACATCAGGATTGGATGAAGACTCATTAACAATCTGCAATATGAAGATGACACACCTTGCTACGGAAAGTGAAGAGGACTTGAAGCACTTACTGTGAAGATCAAAGACTATAGCCTTCAGTATGGATTACACCTCAACATAAAGAAAAAAACCTCACAACTAGACCAATAAGCAACACCACGATAAATGGACAAAAGATTGAGGTTGCCAAGGATTCATTTTACCTGGATCCACAATCAACGCCCATAAAAGCAGCAGTCAAAAAATCAAAAGATGCATTGCATTGGGCAAATCTGCTGCAAAAGACCTCTTTAAAGTATTAAAAGGCAAAGATGTCACTTTGAGGACTAAGGTGTGCCTGACCCAAGCTATGGTATTTTCAATCGCCTCATATGCATGTGAAAGCCGAACAATGACTAATGAAGACCGAAGAAGAATTGATGCCTTTTTAATTATGGTGTTGGCAAAGAACACTGAATATACAGTGGACTTCCAGAAAAATGAACAAATCTGTCTTGGAAGTAGTACAGTCAGAATGTTCCTTAGAAACGAGGATGGCGAGATGTCATCTCATGTACTTTGTACATGTTATCAGGCAGGACCAGTCCCTGGAGAAGAACATCATGCTTGGTAGGGTAGGGGGTCAGCGAAAAGAGGAAAAACCCTTAAGGAGAAAGAATGACACAGTGGCTGCAACAATGGCTCAAATATAGCAAGATTTTGAGGACGGTAAAGGACAGGGCATTGTTTTGTTCTATTGTACACAGGCTTGCTATGAGTTGGAACCTATTCGATGGCACCTAACAACAACAAAGACTAATGACGTTGAGCACGTCTTCATGTGCCTATTGTCCATTTGTAACCTCTTTGGTCAAATGTCTTTTCAAGACCTTTACCCATTTTTTGATTAGGTTCTTTGCCTTTCTGTTGTTAAGCTGCAGAAGTTCTTTATATATTTTGGATATTAAACCCTTATTAGATACATGGTTCCCATATATTTTCTCTCAATCTGTAGGCTGTCTCTTCATTTTGCTTAATGTACAAAAGTTTTTAATACTTATGAGGTTCCATTGTCTTTTGCTGCCCATGTTTTTAGTGTCACCTGGCAACGGATGTTTAGATACAACACCAAAAACGGAAGCAACAAAAGACAAGATAGATAAATTGATGTTCATCAAAATTAAAAACTTTTGTATATTAAAGTGAATAGACAACATATAGAATGGGGGAAAATATTTGGGAAGCATGTATCTGAAAAGGGTTTAATATTCAGAATACATGAAGAACCCCTACAACTCAACAACAAAAAGACAAACAACCTAAATAAAAAACGAAGGTCAAAAAACTTAAAAAGACTTTCTCCAAAGAAGATATAAACTGCCAATAAGCATATGAAAGGATGCTCGACATCATTAGTCATTAGGGAGATGCAAATCAAAACCAAAATGAACTATTACCTTATACCCAATAGGATGGTTATTATCAGAAAAATGGAAAACAACAAGTGTTGGTAAGGATGTGGAGAAATTGCAACCTCTGTCCATTGCAGATAGGAAATTAAAATGGTACAGCTGCTGTGGAGAACAGCTGGGAGGTTCCTCAGAAAGTTAAACATAGAATTACCGTATGACCCAGCATTTCCACTTCTAGGTATATATACGAAAGACTTGAAAGCAGAGACTCAAACAAATACTTGTACCAGTGTCCACTGCAGCATTACTCACAATAACCGAAAGGTAGAAACAACCCACGTGTCCACCAATAGATGAATAGATAAATTAAGGCATACTCAAACAATATTTTTTAGCCATAACGAGAAATGAAGTTCTGATCCATGCTACCACATAGATGAACCTTGAAAACATTATACTGAGTGAAATAAATCAGGTACAAAGGAACAAATATTACATGATCCCACCTATATGAAATATCTAGAATAGGCAAAGTGATACAGGCAAAAGTTTATTAATGGTTACCGGGGACCGGGAGGGAGAGGGAACGGGGAATTATTGTTTAAGGGGCACTGAGTTTCTGTTGTTCATGATGAAAAAATTTTGGAGATGGATAGTAGTGATGCTGTACAACATGGTGACCATCATTAAGTTCCCGAATTATACATTCAGATATGCTTAATTTAGCAAATATTTTGTTATATACATTTTACCACAATATTTCTTTTAATACAATAACTGAAATTTTACAAATTCATTAGATGGGCTCAACCACAGAATGGAGAAGACGGAATAATGAACCTTAGGAAAGAAAAATACAAATTTCCCATTCTAAGCAGGAGAAAGAAAACAGACTGAAAAAAAAGACCAAACATTCAGGTCTTTTATACTGTTATAAAAGTGTAACTTTTATACTATGGGAGTATAAAACTTTTATACTGTGGGAGTACCAAAATATCTAACATTTGTGTCATCTGAGTTCAAGAAGGAGAGGAGAAAGAAGGTGGGCCTGAAAGAGTACTCAAAAGAAATAATGGCTGAAAGCATCCCAAATTTCACAAAAGATATAAATCTACAGATCAAGAAGCTGAGTGAACCTCAAACAGGATAAACACAAAGAAATCCACACCAAGACACATCATAATTAAACTTTTAAAATCACAAAAGAAAAATTCTTAAAAGCTGCCAGAGAAAAAATGACACCTCATTCATAGGGAAAAAACAATTTGAATAACAGCAAATTTTTCATCTAAAACCATTTTCATGTTCTGAAAGGAAATATCAACCTAGAATCTTATACCCAGCAAATGTAACCTTCAGAAATGAAGGTGAAATCAAGTCATTCTCAGATGAAAAAAGACTAAAAAAAATTGGTCACTAATACACTTACCCTAGGAGAATGACTAAACAGCATTTTCTAAACAGAAAAGAAACAAAGAAGGCAACTTGGGATATCAAGGATGAAAGAAGCAACACAGTAAGCAAACATATGGGTAAACAAAATAACTTCCTTTCCCTCCTGAGTTTTCTCAATTATGTTTAATAGTTGAAAAATAATTATATCATCATGTATTAGGATTCTAAATATATGTAGACAATATATTTAAGACAATCATATTATAACTGTGGCAGGGTAAAGGGTGAAGGAGTCCCAGGGTGGAGCAGACGGTTAAGCACTAGACCACTAAGGTTAGTGGTTAAATCCATCCAGAGATGCCTCCCAAAAAAGGCTTGGTATTTCTACTCTGCACACATGGGGTCACCATGAGGCGGAATCAACTCGACAGCAAGTAACAACAACAACAACAAAGAGATGTAACAGGGGGTAAAGATTCTACACCTCACTTGAACTGATGAGACGACACCAGCAGACTGTGATATATTATGTGAACATGTAATACCTAGAGCGACCACTAAAAAATCTACACAAAGAGATACACTAAAAAACACTAGAAAAATAAAAATGGATTTCTAAAAAATGTTCAAATAACCCACAGGAATGCCGGAAAAAGAAAACTGAAAAACAGAACAAACAGAAAACAAAATGGCAGACTTGACATCAAACGTAGCAATGATTTCATAAATTGCAAATTGTCCAAACACACCGATTAAAAGACAGAAACGGGCATAGTAGATTAAAAAATATGACCCAACAGCATGCTGTCTATAAGAAATTCATCAAATATAGTGATACGGGAAGACTGAAATTAAAAATACGGAAGAAGATACATCACGGATGCAGTAACCAAAGAAAAGCAGGAAGAGAGATAGACACATAGGTCAGCAAAACGAAGAATCCAGAAACAGGCCCACGCAAGTTTTGCCAAGTAAATTTTTTTTTAATTTATTGAGATGCAAGGCACATAGCATAAAATTAACCATTTTCAAGTGAAGAATCCAGTGGCATTTGGCGCATTCACAACACTGTACAATCACCATCTTTATCAAGTTCCAAAGCGTTTCCATTACTTCAAAATAAAACCCTATACGAATTAAGCAGTTTCTCCTGAATCCCCTCTCCTCCCAACCCCTGAAGGCAACCACTAATCTGCAGACTCTTTCTATTTACCTATTCCGAATATTTCATATAAATGGAATCACAGAATATGTGTTTGTGTTTGATTTCTTTCACTGAATTTAATGTTTTCAAGGTTCATCCACGTTGTAACATAAAATAGTACTTCATACCTTCTTAGGGCTGAATATTTCGTAGTGTTTACAAACAACGTAGTGATAAACACCCCAAGTGGTTCATCCATTATCCACTAATGGACATATGCGCTGCCTCCACTTTTTTGACAAACTGGTTTTTGACAAAAGTGGAGAAGCAATTCAATTAAGGACAGTTAACTTTTTCAGTAAATTGTGCTGGAGTAACTGGACATCCATAGGCAAAACAAAAAATGAACTCCAACCTAAGTCTCACATATTATATAAAAACTAACTCAAAATAGATCATAGACTTAAACGTAAAAACAAAACTATAAATCTTCTTTAAAAAAAAAAAAAAAAAAGGAGAAAGTCTTCAGCATCTAAGGCTAGGTAAAGAATTCTTTGACCTGGCACCAAAAGCATGATCAATAAAAGGGAAAACTGATAAGCTGAACTTCATCAAAATTTAAAACTTTACTCTGTAAAAGATCCTGTTAAGAGAATGAAAAGACAAGCTAGAGACTGGGAGAAAATATTTGCAAACCATTTATCTGACAAAGAGCGTATATCTAGAATATTTTTTAAAACTCTTGAAACTCAACAGTTCCTGGTTTCATTGAATTGTGCAAGTGAAAAACACT
The DNA here is from genome assembly GCF_024166365.1 of Elephas maximus indicus. Classification (NCBI taxonomy): domain Eukaryota; kingdom Metazoa; phylum Chordata; class Mammalia; order Proboscidea; family Elephantidae; genus Elephas; species Elephas maximus. The sequence goes on from NC_064838.1 coordinate 46,303,616, forward strand.
GAACTGGCAAATGTTGTGTTACCTAGGATATTTTTACAGAAGGAAAAAAAAAAAACCAACAGTTAAAAAACAAGGAATCTATTAGGAAATAAGCAAAAGACATGATGAAACATTTCACTGTACAGCATATATGGATGATTAATAAGTGCATAAAAAGTGTTCAGCATCATCAGTCATTAGGCAATGCAAATTAAAAACACAATGAGATATCACTAACCCCCCCCCACCAAAAAAAAAAAATTGCCATCAAGTCAATTCCCGCTCTTAGCAAGCAAAATGGCTAAATTAAAATAATGGTGACAATGCCATATGCTGCAGAGTGATTGCACAGAAACCAAATCACTCATACGTCGCTGGTGAGAATGTAAAATAGCATGGTCACTCTAGAAAATAGTTGAGTAGATTCTTAAAAACAAAACAAAACACTAAGATGCAATTACCATACAATCCAGCGACTGTACTCCTGAGTATTTAACCTTGAGAAATGAAAGCTTATGTCCACAAACTTGTACATGAATGTTTACAGCAGCTCTATTAATAGTCTAAAATAGAAAACAACCCAGATTATTTTCTAATGAATGAATGGATAAACAAACTGTGGTACATCCATACCATGTAATATTACTTAGCAATAAAAAAGGAAGAAAATATTACTTAGCAATAAACAGAACTTGGATGAATCTCCGAAGAATTACTCTGAGTGAAAAGAGCCAATCCCAAAAAGTTATACACCATATGATTTCATGGTATACATTCTTGCAATAACAAAATCATAGAAACGGAGAACAGATTAGTACTTGCCAGGGATGAAGGATACGTGGGGGTAGGGCAGGAGGAGTTCTGAGGCAGAGAGAAGTGGGTGTGGTTATAAAAGGACAATATGAGGGATCCATGTGGGGATAAAGCCGTTTGTATTCCTTGCTGCTATTGTTGCTAACAGGTGCCTCCTAGTTGATCTCGGCCCACAGTAACCCTATGTACAACCTGCACCATCCTCACAATCTTGAGCCCATTGTTGCAGCCATTGTGTCAATCCATCTCGTTGAGGCTCTTCCTCTTTTCTGCTGACCCTCTATGCTTTACCAAACATGATGTCCTTCTCCAAAGACTGGTCCTTCCTAATAACGTGTCCAAAGTATGTGAGGTGAAGTCTCGCCATCCTCACTCCTAAAGAGCACTTCTCACTGTACTTCTTCCAAGACAGATTTGTTCATTCTTCTGGAAGTCCATGATGTACCCAATATTGTTTGCCAATACTATAACTCAAAAGCATCAACTCTTCTTCACTATTCCTTACTCATTGTCTAGCTTTTGCATGCATATCAGGCCACTGGAAACACCATGGCTTGGGTCAGGCGCACATTAGTCCTCAAAGTGACAACTTTGTTATTTAACGCTATAAATAACACTATTTTGCAGCAGATCTGCACAACACAATATGTCATTTGATCTGACTGCTGCTTCCATGGGTGCTGAGTGTGGATCCAAGTAAAATGAAATCCTTGACGACTTCAATATTTTTTCCACTTATAATGATGTTGCTTATTGTTCCAGTTGTGAGGATTTTTATTTTACTGTTTTTGACTACTATGAATAAAGGTGCTATAAACAATCATGTACAAGTTTGTGGGTATAAGTTTTCATTTCTCAGGGATAAATACTCAGGAGTGCAATTGCTGGGTTGTATGGTAGTTGCATTTTAGTTTTCTGTTGCTCAACTATATCAATATCCTGGTTGTAATAATGATATACTATAGTTTCACAGATGTCGCCATATTAGGAGGACTGAGTAATGGATACACAGAGTCTCTCTGGATTACTTCTTACGACTGTGTATCAATCTACAATTACCTCGAAAAAAAAAGTTTAATTAAAAGAACAGTCACCCTCATGTTAAATTCAAAACCCAGACCCGGCTTTCTCCTTCACAAAGACAGTGTCAGGGAATTATACTATTTCTTCATTTTATAATCCACGGGCATTTTGTGTCAGTAACCCATCACTGAAAATTAAAAACTTTTCAATGCTACAGACCCTTGAGGAGATAAAACTGTCTGGACTGCCTCCAGCACAATAGAAATTGCTTTGGAGCTCAGTGTCTTATAAACAGACACACATCATATAATCTGTTTCAATAATGCCAGAGCAAGCTTACCATCTCTCACTTGCAAAAGTTAACTTTGGACAGCATTAAACAATACTCAACAGATAAACATTTCTCTGCAGTGGTATTCGTATAGGTTTTCCATCAGTTATCTTAAAATATAAAGAAATATTAACACATGAATAGGTTGTTGTTGTTGTCCAGTGCCGTCAAGTCAGTTCCGACTCATAGCGACCCTATGCACAACAGAACGAAACACTGCCCAGTCCTGCGCCATCCTTACAATCGTTGTTATGCTTGAGCCTACTGTTGTAGCCACTATGTTAATCCACCTCCTTTACAGTCTTCCTCTTTTCCGCCAACCCTGTACTTTACCAAGCATGATGTCTTTCTCCAAAGACTGATCCCTTCTGATAACATGTCCAAAGTATGTAAGAAGCAGTCTCGCCATCCTTGCCTCTAAGCAGCATTCTGGCTGTACTTCTTCTAAGACAGATATGTTCGTTCTTTTGGCAGTACATGGTATATTCAATATTCTTTGCCAACACCACAGTTCAAAGGTGTCAACTCTTCTTCGGTCTTCCTTACTCATTGTCCAGCTTTCACGTGCATATGATGCGATTAAAAATACCATGGCCTGGGTCAGGAGCACCTTAGTCTTCAAGGTGACACCTTTGCTCTTCAACACTTTAAAGAGGTCCTTTGCAGCAGATTTGCCCAATGCGACGAGTCTTTTGATTTCTTGACTGCTGCTTCCATGGCTGTTGATTGTGGATCCAAGCAAAATGAAATCCTTGACAACTTCAATCTTTTCTCCGTTTATCACGATGTTGCTCACTGGTCCAGTTGTGAGGATTTTTGTTTTCTTTATGTTGAGGTGCAATCCATACTGAAGGCTGTGGTCTTTGATCTTCATCAGTAAGTGCTTCAAGTCCTCTTCGATTTCAGCAAGCAAGGTTGTGTCATCTGCATACTGCAGGTTGTTAATGAGTCTTCCTCCAATCCTGATACCCCGTTCTTCTTCATATAGTCCAGCTTCTTGGATTATTTGCTCAGCGTACTGAATGAATACGTATGGTGAAAGAATACAACTCTGATGCACACCTTTCCTGACTTTAAACCAATCAGTATCCCCTTGTTTTGTCCGAACATCTGCCTCTTGATCTATGTAAAGGTTCCTCATGAGCACATTAAGTGTTCTAGAATTCCCATTCTTTGCAATGTTATCCATAATTGGTTATGATCGACACATGAGTAGTACCAAAAGCCAAAAAAAAAAAAAAACACAAACCCATTGCCACCTAGTCGATTCTGACTCATTGCAGCCCTAGAGGACACAGCAGAACTGTCCCATAAGGTTTCCAAGGAGCGGTTGGTGGATTCGAACTGCTGACCTTATGGTTATCAGCCGAGCTTATGTACACGTAAATACAGATATGTGTGGGCAGGCACATATATTCACTGAAGGCACAACTACAGATACTCCTCAGACATAACCAAACACCTTCCAAGATTGGTTTTCTAGGTTTGAAAGCTTAGGACCATAATCTCATGGAACAACTCAGTCAATTGGCATAATATAGTTTACAAAGTTCAAGTTCTGCATCCTAGCAAAGTGAGTAGCATCTGGGGTCTTAAAAGCTTGCGAGCAGCCATGTAAGATACAACTATTGGTCTTGACTCATCAGGAGCAAAAGAATAAGAAGGTAACCAAAATCTCAGAGGAGAAACAAGTCTACAGGGCTAACAGCCTACAAGAGTGACGACCTCAACTACACCGAAACCAGAAAACTAGATGGTGCCCAGCTACAACCACTGACTGAACTGATCAGGGCACAATAGACGATCCTGGTTAGAATGGGAGAAAAACGCAGGACAAAACTCAAATTCTTAAAAATGGTCAGACTAACGAGACCACCTGAGACCAGAAGACTCACTGAAACTATCACCCTGAGACACGCAATAAACTCTTAGCCAAAATTATTACAAGATAACCTTTTAACAGAGAAGCAGAATGACACACAAAATAAAGGATATTGCCTGCTGCATTAGTTCTCTACTAAAAAAAAGAAACTATTTGAGTCCAAAAGGTCAACATTTAATCCAAAACAAACGAGACAGTAAGTGGGCAGGGACACTAGAGTATTGGAAACGGAACAACCAGAACACAAAGAGAATGCTGAAACAACACAAAAATGTAAACAACGTCACTGACAAATTTTTGTGGAAATGTCAAAGGGGAACCTAACTTGCTGTGTAAACTTTCACCAAAAACAATATATTAAAAAATATATTAATATTTTCCAATAAAACAAAAAGATAAAAGTAGGATAGAGACTCAAGAATTGAACTACTATTCTAAGCATTTTTTCCTAAAACTAAGTGAAGGAAAATGATCATTTTGTTTTTGCTTGTCGTATTTCTAGTATCCTTATGCTTTGAGGCAAATCTGCACCATCACTGGCTCCATTTCCCTAATAAAACTATTCTTCTGCAACCACAGGCATGATTGTTGACTACTGTAAATAATAATTCAAGAATGTACTGCCATTTCCCAAACGACTTCTTTGAAATCGAAACCGTTTTATAACAACTTTGACAAGGTGAAAGCAGGACATTTTGGGCTTTATCTGAAGTCATCAGATGGATATTAAAAGGTCAAATGTGCCTCAACTCCATATGCCCTGGACGATGATTGTGAAGTCAAAGGCAGAAAGAAGAAGATGAAGTAACAGAAACACAAAGGCTGGAAAGTTCTGCAGTTATAACACTGCAGTTATAACACTAATATTCTCATACTTACACAGATATAATTTGCTTGCTCTTGACCATGGAAACATACAGTTTCTAAATGTTCATGCTAATGGATATACAATTAACAACTAAAAAAACTGAACTAAACTTGAGACCCACAAATTACCTGGCATTTCCTATAATGGTCAGTGTTTTACTAGGCCAAGAGGACAATTTCTTAGCCACTGTTTAACTGCTCCGTATAGGACACGTGGGAACAGCAATCACGCCACATCATCTTTTAAATCAGATATTGTTCAGTACTCTTCCCTAACTCTTGAAAGAAAAGGAATTCCACAATCTCAACAGAACAGGGAATTCCCATTGATACACTTTGCCCAGGCTTTTTCTTCCTTAGAACACCACTTTCAATGTTCCAAACATTGAACATACACAAGGAGAACATTCTAAGCCTGAAAAAGTACTGCTAGAATGCTTCTTAGAAGTAAGAATGACGAGACTTTGTTCCACATACTGTGGACATGTTATCAAGACAGAGTCAGTCCCTGGAGAAAGACATCATGCTTGGTATAGCAAAGGGTCAGCAAAAAAGAGGAAAACCCTCAACAAGATGGATTGACACAGTGGTTGCAAAGATGGGCTCAAGCACAATAATGATCATGAGGACGGTCAGGACCAGGCAGTGTTTGTTCTGTTGTACACAGGGTTGGAACCAACTCGAAGGTACCAAACAACAACAATCCTTTTGTGTTTTAATCCATATTCTATTTTATTTGTATTAAATCTTAGATTCCTTTGGACCCTGCATTTCTGATTTAGCCTTGGCAAATGAAATCACACTGGTAGACTTGAAAATTCAAACCCTCCTTTTCACAAATGGTAGTTTAAAAAGAGACAGACAGAGGAGATGAACAAACCCTGGAAAGTTAAGGAAGAGCTGAGACACAGGGAGAGAAAGATGGTAAAACTGTTTAGAAGAGAATAAAGTTCTCTATCTAGTAACCACGAGAATGTGCGTTCAAAGTTGTCTTAAGAAGTTCTCTTTGGAGACATCTGGACGTGAGGATTTAGCATTATCTTCTGTAGACGTAGACCATAACCTTTAACCTCTAATTCTCTGCATATTCACTGATTAACTGCTTTCAAACTGGCATCTATAATTGCATCTAACTTCTAAAACTAAATTATCAGGAAGAAGAACTGCTATTCTTGTCACTTTACTGTTGAGACCAAAATGTAAACAAATGGGTGAATTCCTTCACTTACAGATAATGAACTGTCAAAAATAGCAAATAAAATGCCTAAGCAGAGTTTCCATTCAGTTTTTTACAGTCATATAAAAAGTTTGGAAGCACAAGGTACACAAACTTTATCAATAACACTGGATTTTTTTTAATTAGATGTCAAACAAGTGTTGACTGCAAAAACAAGTTGTCATTTTTTACTCCCCAGTCCTTCTTCCTATCACCACTCAACTTCCTTTTGGGGAAATACCTTTTATGCACTGTGCCTAGCCTTTGTGGGGAAACCAATCAGGCACCTACTGTTCAAATACGGCTCGCTTCCCTCCTACAGTCTGGCACAATCAAGGGCAAGGCCAAAACCTAAGCTCAGCCAGGGAGGTTGTTAGTTAGGAATCTTAACCCTGGAGTGACACAGGATAAAGGAACAGCTGAAGTTCACTCGTTCATACTAACAGAGGCCCCACGCAAGACGTCAAGAGGGTCCTGCTCCGCCAACCCTGTAGACCTGCCAGGGCTTTGACTGGTCCAAACCTTTTCTTTGATCCTTTGACCTTGCTCATTTCCTTCTAATAAACACCCTTGGGCTTAAGTTAGGAGTCCTGGTGGCACAGTGGTTAAGTACTCGGCTGCTAACTGGAAGGCTGGCAGTTCAAACCCACAAGCCTATTCACAGTAGAAAGATGAGGCAGTCTGCTTCTGTAAAAAATTACAGCCTTAGAAACGCTATGGAACAGTTCTATTCTGTCCTATAGGGTCACTATTAGAATCAACTCGATGGCAATGGCTTTGGTTTGGTTGAGTTAGGCTTACGTTAAGGAGAAGAAAGATCAGTACTCCGAAAATGTGGCCTTGGTGACAGAAATGACGCTGGAGATCTCACGATAGAATTTTTCAAGACCTATGGCTTCTTCATGGCAAATACTTTTCAACAACATAAACAGCAACTGTACATGTGGAGCTCACCAGATGGAATACACAGGAATCAAATCAATTACATCTGCAGAAACAGACAATGCTGAAATTCAATATAATCACTCAGAGCAAGGCTAGGGGCCAACAACTGTGGAACAGACCATCAACTGCTCCTATGCAAGCTCTAGTTGAAGCTGAAGAAAATTAAAACAAGTTCACAAGAGCCAAAGTATGACCTTGAGTACATCCCACTTGAACTCAGAGGCCATCTCAAGAACAGATTTAACACACTGAACCCCAATGACCAAAGACCAGATGAGTTGTAGGATGACATCAAGGACATCATACATGAAGAAAGTAAAAGGTCATTAAAAAGACAGGAAAGAAAGAAAAGACCAAAATGGCTGTCAGAAGAGACTCTGAAACTTGTTCTTGAACACAGAGCAGCTAAAGCCAATGGAAGAAATGATCAAGTAAAACAGCTAAACAGGGGATTTAGAAAGGTGGCTCGAGACGACAAAGTATTACAATGAAATGTGGAAGGATCTGAAGTTAGAAAACCAAAACAGCAGAACACACTTGGCATTTCTCAAGCTGAAAGAACTGAAGAAAAAATTCAACGCACAAGTTGCAATACTGAAGGATTCCATGGGCAAAATGTTGAATGACACAGGAAGCACAAAAAGAAAATGGAAGGAATACTCAGAGTCACTGTACCAAAAAAACTGGTCAACCTTCAAAACATTTCAGGAGACAGCATATGATCAAGAACCTACGGTGCCGAAAGAAGAACTCCAAACTGCACTGAAGGCACTGGCGAAAAACAAGGCTCCAGGAATTGACAGAATACCAATTGTGATGTTTCAACAAATGGATGCAATGCTGGAAGCACTCACTTGTCTATGCCAAGAAATGTGGAAGACAGCTACCTGGCCAATCGACTGGAGGAGATCCATATTTGTGCCCATTCCAAAGAAAGGTAATTCAACAGGATGTGGAAATTATCGAACAATATCATTAATACACACACAAGTAAAATTTTGCTGAAGATAATTCAAAAATGGTTGTAGCGGTACATCGACAGGGAACTGCTAGAAATTTAAGCCAGATTCAGAAGAGGACATGGAACCAGGGATATCATTGCTGATGTCAGATGGGTCTTGGCTGAAAGCAGAGAACACCAGAAAGATGTTTACCCGTGTTTTATTGACTATGCTAAGGCATTCAACTGTGTGGATCATAACAATAGGTAATACTGCAAAGAACTGGAATTCCAGAACACTTAATTGTGCTCATGCGGAAGCTGTATACAGACCTAGAGACAGTCAAGGGGATACTGCACGGTTTAAAATCAGAAAAAGTATGCATCAGGGTTGTATACCCTTTCACCACACTTAATCTGTATGATGAACAAATAATCCAAGAAGCTAGATTATATGAAGAACGTGGCATCAGGATTGAAGGCAGAGTCATTAACAACCTGCAATATACAGATTACACAATCCTGCCTGGCCATAGTAAAGAGGGTTTGAAGCACTTACCGAAAAAAAATCAAAGACTAACAGTCTTCAGTATGGATCACACCTCAGCAGAAAAACATCCTCACAACTGGACCAATAAGCAACATCATGATAAATGGATAAAATATTGAAGTTGCCAAGGATCTCATTTTACTTGGATCCACAATCAATGCCCTTGTAAGCAGCAGTCAAGAAATCAATCCAACTACGTATTGCACTGGGCAAATCTGCTGCAAAAGACCTCTTTTAAGTGTTAAAAAGCGTGATCGTTAATGTTATGTATCAATTTGGCTGGGCCATGATTCTCAGCAGTTTGGCAGTTATGATGTAGTTTGGCAGTTGTATAATAATGTGATCATTTCCACGATTAGATTTGATGTAATGTGATCACCTCCATGATGGGATATGCTGTGAGTAGCCAATCAGTTGAAAGGTAGTTTCCTCGGGGGAATATAAGTGAACTCTCTGGCAAAGCTCTTGGGCTTTTGCTCACTCTGGATCCTGCAAGCTGGCTCTTATTCTTCTGATCTCCGGTTCTTGGGACTCGAGCTAGCAGCTTACCTGTGGTCTTGTCTGCTGATCTTGGAGTCCATTGGTCTTCACAGCCTGTAAGCAAGAATCCTGCTATCTGACCTGCCGATCTTGGGTTCACCAGCCCCTGTGGCAAGGTGTATCTGGAGAAGCCTCCAGCCTGACCTACAGATTTGGGAAGTTCCAGCCTCTACAATCTTGTGAGCCGTTTCCTTAATATAAATCTCTTTATATAGATATTGATACACTTTACTGGTGTTGCTTCTCTAGAGAACCCAGCCTAAGACAAAAAGCAACGATGTCACCTTGAGGACTAGGTCACACCTGACCCAAGCCACAGTCTTTTCAATTACTTCATATGCATGTGAAAGCTTGACAATGGATAAGCAAGATCAAAGAATCTATTTGAATTATGGTCTTGGTGAAGAATAAAGAATGTACGTAACCACGAACTGCCAGAAGACAAACAAATCTGTCTCGGAAGAAGTACAGCCAGGATGCTCCTTAGAAGAGAGGATGGTGAGACTTCATCTCACGTACCTTGGATGTGTAATTAGGAGTCACCAATCCCTGGAGAAGGACATCAAGCCTGGTAAAGTAGAGGGTCAGTGAAAAACAGGAAGGCCTTCAATGAGAGACTGACACAGTGGCGGCTACAATGGGCTCAAACACAGCAACGACTGTGAGGATGGCACAAGACCAGGCAGCACTTCCTTCTGCTGTACATAGGGTTGCTTTGAGTTGGAATAAACTCAATGGTCCCTAACAACAAGGAGCTCTGATGGCACAATGGTTAAGCATTCAGCTGTTAACTGAAAGGCTGGCAGTTCAAACCTACTCGGATGCTCCATGGGAGAAAGACCTGGTGATCTGCTCCTACAAAGATTACAGCCTAGGAAAGCCAAAGGGGCAGACCTACTCTGTCACACGGGTCGCTGTGAGTACAAACGAACTTGACAGCACCTAACAACACCAACAGGCTTAAGTGATGCAGAGTCAAGCTGCAAAAGGACCTGTGGTAGATATCACTAGTGCTGTCTAGTTCCCTTCCTTCCTGGACACATAAAAACATTATCCAGCCCCTTTGGAGTTGAGTGGAGCGATGTGACTAGTTCTGGACAACTGGCTGAAAGTAAAAGTATGCCTATATGCAATTTTCCATACTCTTTCCCTCCTCCAGAAAACTTTAGAACACCACGCTGATGCAGAGGCCATAATATGGACGCACCCTGGAACACCGAGGTCAGTTTCCCTGAGGGGCACAAAGGCCTGCAGCAAAAGTTAAGCTTCTGAGCTTTTGATGGTTTTCTTTGTACCACAACATAAGCTAGCCTATCCTGAGACAGAACTCTAATCAGTCAATTCAAGGAGACCACTCTAGTTATACGCAGTATTGAAAGAGTCTTCCTACTTTAATCACTAGGAAAACAGTAAACTATTGCACCCTACCACTGGATGGAAGGTCTTTTCTGTGGCAGCTAAGATTAGCCATCGACATTGATGTCATGGGTCACAAAACACCATCAGAAAAGCAGTGTATGAAAACACTAACGATAAAGCTTGCCGTGCAGATTAAGCTAAGAAACTGAATGTCAAGTTGCAATAAATCTGTAGTTGGACACCAGGTTAATCATTAAAATCCTTTCGTGCATTTCTGATATACGGCGGACAAGATATCCTAAATATTCCTCCCATTGAAAATAACAAAAAACACTGAATAAAACATGTAAAAATATCCTTATAAATACATCGCTGAACTGCAAAGAAATTAAGAAAACTTCAAAGGCCAAAAAGGGAGAGAAAATGGGAAAACAGGTAAACACTCAAGACGCTTTAGCCCTGGGGCAAGTGCTGAATCTTGATGACCCTGAACTTCGATTTTGAAATGCAACAAGAGGCAAAGTCCAGGGCCTGCCCAAGGTGGGGAATCAAATAGAAGACCAAGCACATTACCTTGGGACCTTAAGGATGTAAGCATAAAGGATGTAGCCAGCTCAGTAAGAGAGGAAGGCAAGGGATCTTGAGACCTTGATACTGAATGAATGATTCAACCCTCAGAGTCAAACCAGGTCTCAAAAGCAGGTCTTCAGCTCCTATTCACATCTCCTGGGAGACCAGAGATTCAAGCACCTGGAGTTTGTTAGACTAGCCAAATGAAGCATGGCTTTAATAATGACCTACACTTAATGAAGCCAAAATGCTAGAGTATTTTGCAGAGCAGTGGTTCTATTTTGGTACGCTTAAGAATCACCTTCAAATTTGTTAAAACACAGGCTGCTGAGTTCAACTCTCAGAATTTCTTATGCAGTAGATCTGGAGTGGTGAGTGAGAATTTACATCTCTAACAAGTTGTCAGATGATGGTGATGCTGCTGCTGCTCTGGTAGACCACACTTTGAGAATCCCTACTATGACGCTCAAGCTTTTGGGCATGCTGAAATCACCTGGCAAGTTTTTAAAAACACAAGTAGTCCCAAACTTATGGTGGGTTCCGCTCCGACAACTCCATCATAAGTTGGTTCTGACGTAGATCAAATACCTCATTTTTCTTTTGGCTTTCATTATTATTCCCTTTTATTATCAGGATCTTTATAAACCCAATCTTTGTCTTTGGGGGTTGGAAACATTACATATAAACTTATATACATAAAAAATACACAAATCATTTAAAAAAAAGATGAATGTAAGTGCGGTTCGTTGTAACATAAATACGTTGTAAGTTGGAGATTACCTGTACTGATACCCAAGTCTGGCCCTAGATATCTGGTTTCATTCATCTGGGGAACAACCTGAATGTCAGGACTTTTTAAAGTCCCCAGGGAATTCTAATATGACACCAAGGTTGAGAATCCCTTATACAAGGGTGGGTCTGAAGGCTCAGGAAATTGGAATGGTTCTATAGAATGCAACCTGCCCAGCCACTCCTAAATACTAAGCTGGAGGCCCCTTTGAAAGAGACTGCTGCGAAGTGGCCACAGGTGGATGCTGTGAATCTTCCCCAACACCATCCTTCCCCAGAGGGTTGTCAGTCATTCACCTTGTGACTGAGCACTGGGGAAGAGGGAATACCCAGACCTCTTCAGCTTATAAGATACTGGCTCTGTGCTTCAAGTGATATCAGGAAACCTAAAATGCACTGTATTCAGTAGTCTGATAAGAACCTTATTGACATCAGGTGCTACATGGAGTCTTAGGCCAAATCCATCACTCATCTGTTCAGTGGGCTCAAAGATCCATTCTTGGTTATTTTTCTAGTCCTAGAATCTATAATGGAAAAATGTACACTTAGTAACAGGCAGAATTCCCACACTAGATCCCTGACCAGTGGAGCAAGGAAGGGTCAAAGTAGAACTGCTACACCTACCTTGCCTGCCCACTCACTGAGAGAAAACAAAAGTAATGCACACCCATGGTACAACTTCAGAGACTGGTGCCACTAGAGACTTGAGAGCTGCAGGAATGGTGATTTCTACCATGTTCCCATTTAACTTTTCTATTAGGCTGGTACAGAAGTCAGATGGATCATGGAGAATGACTACAGGTGACTGCAAACTTAGTAAGGTGGTAATATATATCATACCTGCAGTTTTAGATATGTTGTTATCTTTACTGAAGCAAGTCAACACAGCCCCTGGATATCAAGTCTCCTGTTCTCCGTCGTAATACAGCCCAGAGGGACCCTGGTCATCTTGATACACATGACATCAAGCTAGGCCATTAAATTGATGACATTATGCTAACTGGACCTGATGAGCGGCACCATAAATTGTGTGCTGGAGGGCAGGAGATAAAATCTGCAAAAGTTCAGAGTCTACCACACTGAAGCTCCTAGGAGTCCATTGGTCTGACGCACGTAAAGATACTCCTGCTAAAGTGAAAGACAGGTTGCTACAGCTTGCAATATGCACCAAGATAAAGGGAAGTCCAATGCTTGGTGAGCCTCTTTGGATTTTGGAGGCTTCAACCCATTTACTGATCATTTATAAGCTCCCAGTTTTAAGAGGCACCCAAGAAAGCGTCCTGCAGCAGCAGGTGGAGTGCAAGCTGCTCTGCCAGTTGGGTCTTAAGACCTAGCAAACCTAACGCTATTGGAACTGTCTGTAGTGAGTAAGGATGCTGTGGCAAGCCCCAGTAGCACAGACTCCCAGGGCTGTGGAGTAAGGCTTTGCCCTGTCCACTGTTAACAACATTCTCCACTTGAAAACCAGCTCCCGGCTTGTTGCCAGGCCCTGGTTGTCACTGAATGCCTGACCTTGAAATACTGTGGGACGTGTCATGAACTGGATGTTACCATAAAATTGGTTACACACAGCATCTTATTTTAAAACTGGCATGGTATGTATTAAACCAAGACAAGTAAATTCAATGCATATCCAAGTGGCTCGGATTCCGAAGGTATCTGCTCCCACTGCTCAGCTGCCCCTCCATCCCTAAGCACACACCCATAATTTCAAAAGAAGTTCCCTATTTTCTCCCTATGAGGAGGAAAACACATAGGCCTGCTTGCTACATCAGCACCAGAAGGAAGTGAATGGTCACTTCACTGTAAGACCAAGCAAAGGTGGCCCAGAAATACAATGGTGAAAGGAAATCCTCCGAGTGGGCAGTATGTCTACATTTACTACAGGCAGTGGAAGATGTACTGAAGAATGAACCTATTCCAACTGAGGTGCAGTGGCCAGAAGGTCAGAAACTTGGAAAGAACACAATTGGACCCCCAAAAAAAAGTCTTGGGGAAGAGGAGAACCATTCTATGAATGCCAGTCAGCATGGTTTACCAGTAACCCTGGTGTTTGCTCAGAGGCAATGATGGAGGCTATGCACGGGCTCAGTAACATGGACTTCCACTCACCAAGGCTGACTTAGCTACTGCTACTGTTGACTGTTTCTGCTAAAAGCAGAAACCAACACTGAGTCCTGATGTGGCACTCCCTGTAGGGCCCAGCTAGTCACCTAGTAGCAAGGTGATTACACTAGAACCCTCTCATCATGGAGGGAACATGTTGTCCTACCAGGAATAAACCCATATTCCAGGTATAGACTAGCATCCCTGCCTCCTGCATTTCTGCCGACTCCACCACCCATGTCACTGACCCTTTCAGGCCGATGCCTTCTGGGTACTGGTAACTACCCATCCCACCTCTCTTTTCTTTGGGCCTAGAGATAAGAAAAATTCCACCTGGATAACTAATATCCCTTGTAGTTAATCATCTTTTTGTAAATAAGTCATTCTCAGATTATCCCAATAGGAGTGTGCTATCTGTTGGGGTCTGTGACTGATATACTCCCCTTTGAAAAGCTTCACTTTCCCTCATCAGCTGGGGAAACCAATTAATAATTCAAGTGACAGCATCCTCCCTAATACTGGATCCATCTCTTCCTTGCTAGCAACAGAAGGAACACCAAAATCATATGTTTAGACTGACCAATCTACAAGGTGTCAGGTTACATTTTGAGTAACAGCCTTCTAAGCCTTGACAAATTATAAAGCTAACTCACATTTAAAATAAGTAAATAAAAACAAGAAGCTGTTGGCAATGAATCCATATGTCATCTCAATATCAGAGAATCAGCCTGAGTTCCCCTTCTTGACCAGCCATCAAGCAACAATGTTCACCAATGACAAATGTGCAGCAGTGCTGCAAAGACACTGGCAGTCGCCAGAGGCCTCCTCAACCTGGGACCTACCTAGGGCAACAAGAAGGGTAGTGCTGCTCTAACAAGTGCCTTTTTTTAAAGATGTAGCACAGTGGTTAAGAGCTCAGCTGTTAAAAGGTCGGCACTTTTAATCCACCAAGCGCTCCTTGGAAACCCTATGGGGCAGTTCTACTCTGTCCTATATGGTCACTCTGAGTTGGAATCAACTTGATGGCAACAGGTTTGTTTTGTTTGGTTTGGTTTTCATAGGATACTGCAGGCAGGACTCTTAGAAAGAGATGCGTACCCTCACAGTTCACTCTTTCTGCCCTTCACTGCTCCTCTGTGGCAACCATAAATGAAGCCTGACAAAGGAGGAGCAAGAGGCCATTCCAGGCAGAGGAAACGAAGTCAGCGACCTATATTCTGGGTACTGCCACATCATTATGGCGAGTCCCCTTTTCTGTACCTAATGTAAGCATCTACTAGGGTGTAGATCATACATGTGTTTTTGATTTATGAACATTAGAGCACAACCATGCTGACTACATAAATGTTGTCTTAAGAAACCCAAGTTACCATTGTCACATTAGTAAAATTGGCTCTTTTAGAGGCTAAACTAATTTAAAAGTTACGCTACAAAGAACATAACTCCAATACTGCAGTTTTGAGCTTGCTATATATAACTTGTACTATTTACTTGGTACCATGTTCTTAAAAGAAGCGTCTTCAACATTCCTCAGCTAGCAGAAATACAAAGGAAGCCCATTTTAAATTGCATTTTTCTGCTTCAGGAGTTCACTCTGATTAGTTGTGTTCTGTGCAATTCTTTCCATCACGAATTCTCTCTCCATGTTTTTCATCTAATAGAAAATTAAATGTGATGCTCTGCTAGGTTCCCAAGGATTACCAAATTACAACTACTACTATAAAAATATTATAACAAACGCATGTTCCGTAGCCCAGGTGAAATGAGCATCAAAATCAGTCACAGCAGAAAACACAGAAGCTAAAAATTGTTCTACAAGATGTCAGGTAACAAACTAAATGGATTCTACCATTATAAGAAATTAGGAAGCACGCCTTTTAGGAAATCTTTGATGTGAGATGTTTAATTTGTATGCTGAAGTTATTCCAATACAGCAATTCCCCAAATGGTATGCACTTCAGCATCACAACTTAATACAAGACACAAACCCAGACTGTTTCTCTTCATTCTACACAAGGATGTCAGTAGTGTTCAACTCTCGCTTTATCATTTCCAACAACTTCACCTCTCATGCTGTCCGAAAGCTAACAGAAAAAAGTTTGTTACTCAGGGTGATAACAAATTCACTGAAATTAACATTGTGGAGATTTATAAATGACATAAATCTCAGCTCAGGGCTACAAACAAGCCAGAAATGATCATGCACCGTCTCTCGTATGAAATAGGACATCTATGGCTCCTCAATACCAGTGTACAAAACAATAGAGGGGACCACCCCAAAGCCAACAGCAGGGTACAAGTTTCTCTTTGAGGTCACAATAACAATGAAGTAAGACAACATAAACCCAACTTCACCTCCAAACACAACAAAGTAAAAGTGTTTTTTCTAGGAAAATATTCAAGGGCCATGTTCGCAAATTGCCATCAACGAGGAAAAGATCCTGCTCAAAAACAGGCTTTAGAAAGAGAACTACCATAAAAGAGAAGATTGTCAATTGGACTTCTTCAAAATTAAGAACTTCTGCTCTTTCAAAGCCACTAAAGAGAATGCACAGACAAGCCACAGGCTGGGAAAACTTATTGCAAAGCACAGATCTGATAAAGTACTTGTGTCTAGAATACATAAAGAACTCTCGGATTTGAATATTTAGATATTTACATGCATGGACAGATGATAGGCAGACAGATAACTCTCAAAACTCAGTAAAGATATAAACCAAAGCTGCACCTCACTGTGGCAAAAATACTGGAAAGTGACCTGTGGTATGTCATGTACTTCCAGTGGCTGCTCAAAAGCTTCTTATACGAACTTAATCAGGAATAATTTGCCTTAATGGAAACATAGAATGTTCTGCTCTTTCCAACCAGTTGAACCAACTTGTACTCCCCCCACACACACCGATGGAATTTATTGCTACAAAGCCAATACATTACACCTTGATTTTTGTACTATCATTGTAACTGAGGTATTCCACTAAAGGAATGGTTGAGACTTCTGCCTCTGACTCTGTCAGACTAGCTTGGATCAAACCAAATCTCATACCTTGAACTAGAAAAACTGGACAAAAAATTTGAAAAAAAGAGAAAACAAGCAACTCTAAGGAACCTTAGAGACAACAGTTTCCCTGAGCTGAGCTGATCCACACATTTGTATATATCTATATATTCAGATAGAGAAACAAAGCAAATATGTCAATACGTTAAGCAATGGATCTAGATAAAGGGTATAAAAGTGTTAAGTGAATTATTCTTTCAAGTATATAAAATTTTACAAAGTATATAAAAACTGCATGTATATACATTTTCCTAATAAAATGTTGAAAAAAGAAATAGAAGTGCTTCATTGTGCATTCCAAAAAAAAACATGAGAAGCAGCACAGAACTACTACCAATCTTCTGTGTAATTTAATAATCAACTAAAGGGATTTCGTTTCTTGCACTGATATTACTAGTATCTACTTCATAGAATTGCTCTGATTGAAGATAATGAGATAATATAAACGTAAAAGGCAGAATATGATGTCAGGCACAAAGTAAGTGTTCACAAAACTGTTAGATATGTCTACATGTCTTTTTATGTCAACAAAAAAAATTAGGTGGTATGATACATGGTGCCCAATTAGAATACAGCCTCCAAGTTCTAGCCACTACCAACCTGTATTTTTTATCACATAAACAGACCAATTTCCACCGGAAAAAAGAGAGACAGAAAAAGGTGGGTAAGTACCTCTCTAAAACAAAACAAGCAAACAGAAAAAAGCACAGCCTAGATAATTTTCACAGAGGAACTGTACCAAACACGTAATGATCAAATAATCTCAATGCATCTTAAGCTATTTTTAGAGCATGGAAAAAGGAAGCCTTCCGAATTCATTTCATGACATGAATACAGCAATAAAACAACAAAATCTGACAAAATCTGCATACAGGAACCAATCTCACTTATGAACATCAATGTAAAAATCTTAAAGAATATTAGCAAAGAGAATACAACAGCACATTATAAAAATATAATACAACATGAGCCAAGTGGAGTTTCTTCTAAAAATATGAGTGGTTTAATAGTATGAATCACATTAACATAATCCATCCTATTAATAGAGAAATTAAAACTATATGATCATCTTGGTAGATGCCATATAACCAAATTAATGCTCATTCATGTTAAAAATAAAGTTGAAACTGGTAGACACTTTTTTAACATGATTTTGTAACCACACAAAATATTAATGAGAATACAGAGCAATGCAAGTTGTTGCATTCCTAGACAAAATTTGAATTTATACAACCTTTTTGAAAAACGCTTCAGCATTACCCTTAGTTATCTAGTGCTGCTATAACAGAAACACAAACGGGTGGTTTTAACAAACAATTTTATTTTCTTATATAGCTTGGGAAGCTAGAAGTCTAAATTCAGAGTGCCAGCTCTAGGGAAGGCTTTCTCTGTCAGCTCTGGAGGAAAGTCCCTGTCTCTTCTGAGCTTCTGCTCCTGGGTAATCTTTACACGGCTTAGCGTGTTTTTTCCCCTATCTTTGTTTGCTAGCTTGTCTAATCTCTCTTATATCTCAAAAGAGACTGACTCAAGATACACCCTACACTAACCATGCCTCATTAACATAACAA
This sequence comes from Elephas maximus indicus, assembly GCF_024166365.1. NCBI lineage: Eukaryota > Metazoa > Chordata > Mammalia > Proboscidea > Elephantidae > Elephas > Elephas maximus. Next base: position 46,322,149 of record NC_064838.1, read on the forward strand.
AGACAACCCATTCCCAAATGGGATTATAATCACAGACATAGAGGTAAGGATTTCCAACACAGCTTTTGGGTAGACATAATTCATTCCTATCTTGGTCACCTAATGCTGCTGTAACAGAAATACCACAAGTGGATGGCTTTAACAAAGAGAAATTTATTTTCTCACAGTCTAGTAGGCTAGAAGTCCAAAATTAGGGCATCAGCTCCAGGGGAAGGCCTTCTTTCTCTACTGGCTCTGGAGGAAGGTCCTCCCTGTCAATCTTGCCCTGGACTAGAAGCCTCTCGACTCAGGAACCCCAGGTCCAAAGAATGCGCTCTGTTCCCGGTCCTTCTTTCTTGGTGGTATGAGGCCCCCACGTCTCTCTGCTCGCTTCTCTCTTCCACATCTCAAAAGAGACTGGCTCAAGACACTATCCAATCCTGTAGATCTCATCAATAAAACTGCTGCTAATCCATGTTATTACATCATAGTGATAGCATGTACACAGGATGTACAACACATAGGGAAATCACATCAGATGATAAAACGAAAGACAATCATACAGTACTGGGAATCACGACCTAGCCAAGCTGACAGATATTTTGGGAAGACACAGTTCAATCCATGACAATTCCACCAACACCCTCTAATACTGGACATACACATACCCTAACACCTCGCAATTCTACTCCTGGACAATTCCACTCCCAACTGAAAGCTTGCACAAGTGCATCCAAACGTGTGGGCAACAATCACTTATTAATAGCCAAATACGGAAAACAGCCCAAATGTCCATCACCAGTCGTATGGTATATTCATTCAATAAAAGGAACGACAGGTATGTGCAAAAACAAAGGTGAACTCCATAAACATAAAACCAAAAAAGCCAAATAACAAAGAACACATGCTATACATTATGATTCAATTTAAATAAAATTCAAAGGCAGATAAAATAATCACAGTATTAAAAGTTTCAGTAGTGGTTACTTTTGAAGCAAGAGAGTAGGGATTCGAAGAGGGCACGGGAGTCTCTTGGGATACTGGCAATGTTCCATTTCTTGACCTAGTGGAAGTTACCTGGGTTTTCACTTTGTGATAATTCACTGAGCAGTACATTTATGCTTTGTAGACATTTTTGTATGTGTGTAATACTTCAGTATAAATGCATTAAAATTTTAAGCCAAAAAGGGACAAAGCAATCTCTAAATATCTAAAACAAATTGAAAAGTAAAAATGAACCTAACAAATATATCAAATTGGTGACAGAAGCACAATGTGAAGAATTATTTGAATTGACTTTCAAATGAAATATTTTGACTATACACCCAGTAGTTTATAACCTAAGGGGGGCAAGAAACCAGAAAAACATGTTAAATTGTACTTATCATTTTTGTTAGTAGTAATATTGTTACTGTTATTTTAAACTTTCATATATAGTTTCAAATAGGTTAAAGAAAATAAGTGATTATGTCAATGCCATTAGCAGCCAAGATTTTCTGCTTATGAGAGATTTTAAATCGAAATGCTAAAAACTCTAGTATTTTGAATTTGAGTTGGAAGTGTCAGTATGAATGAACATACTTTTTCTCTTTTTAAGAAATAGTATTTCCTAGTTATGATCCCTGAAAAGCTTTTAGAAGAAATGAAAATCCCAGTAGTAATGAGCACCCCTACCCAGATTGTGTTCTCTAAATACCACTTCCAACTAAAAGCAGACAAGTGTCCTTAAAGAAATTATTCCAGGCCTAGAGCTGACAATTCCCAAGATAACCTGTGAAATCCTGTTGTGACAGAAAATAAGCAAGTCATCAGAGACAATAACAGTGTCACATCAAAAGGAGGGAGGAAAAAACTTGAAACATCTCCACTGGACAGAGATGGAACAATCTGAGCATCAAAAAGATTAATGAATTCAAAGGATTGAGATATATAAAACATATATAAATTCCTAATAATACAAAAAAAATCTCATTGGACACCTCCTGAGATTTCGAAGGCATCAACTCCTTATCCTGAAAATTGGCTTATAAAAGGAAACATGCAAATATTTGTCCTGCCTTTCCTAAACCACATTTCAGGACACCCAAATAGTTGGTCAGGGAATGTTCTCCCATAAGAAAAACATTCAGCTATAAATGCAAACAGATTTATAAAATGAGAAAATTACCACTTAGCAACCCCCTAAAGGACCAATGCATCCAGGCAATGGAAAAGTTCATAACGGTAAGACTGACAACATCTGAATCCAGTGATCAATCTTAATGTCACTAACAGGAGGACAACCAGACATTATATGCCTTTACCTGCAATGCAACAGGAAATACACAGCACCAACTATGAAGAAAAAGAAAACCCAAACCTGAATCTACTCAAGGCTCTACATCTAACCAGCAGCTTACAGTAAATAATCGATAGACGACTATGTTAAATGACTCCAAAGGGTATCACAGAATTTCCAACATTCTAAATTTGGCTAAGAAATAAAAATTGATCTTCAGTAAATAAAAGAATAGTAGACAAGGAACTGTTTGAAATTAAAAGACTTAAGAGTTACATCATTTAAAAACAATATGGCATCTTGTGTTTCAATCCTGGCTCAAAATTTTTTTTTACAAAATGACTTGTAGGAGACCATTGATAAAGTACACACACTGATTGGGCATTAGATGACATTCAGGAGCTAGTCTTGATTTTGTTAGGTGTGATAATGGTATTGTGGTTCTATTTTTAAAAGTCCTTTCCTGGTGGGGATACATACTGTTTATGAATAAAAAGATATAATATCTGGGATTTTCTTTAAAACATCCCAACAAAGGCTGAGAGAGGATAAATGAAACAAAACCAGCAAAGTGTTGGTCACTGTTGAAAGTGGGTGATGATACTTCATTATCCTAGTCTACTTTTTTTTTAATTTTTATATATATTCAGAATTTTCCCTAATAAAAATTTTTTATCGAAAGGGTTCAAAACTGGAATGTTTATTATTAATATTCCTCCCAGTTCTGGAATTTTATGGTTTGACATTCAATTTCCCAAAATACGTTCACTGCCTGCTTGGGGCTAAATACATGTAGCATAATAACAGGACTATTTCTTAAAAATTATCACACATGAGAACCTCAATGATTCCAGGGTGGTTAACACCTGGGAGGAAAAGTTTAAGAAGTTGGTTTTATTTTTTCTGTGGAAAAAGAATTCCATATGCATTTCTACATGCATACAGGCGCTGGTAACCAGCTCTTTTCTACAGTACTCCTGACAGAAAAAAGATGAACGAGGCTTAAACTATATAGTAAAATAGACTGTTTCTCCACCCCATCTGTCTCTTTATAACAAATAACTCCACCATTCTTTACTATCATTCTTTTAATCATTCATTAAATCCCTCAACACTGAGTGCTGAAATACACAAGTTACTTTGCTTGCTAGGCACTGTGGGGTACAAAGATGAATAATAAAATGAGATTCTATACCTTTCAAATGCTTATGGAATCTTCAACCACAATTTTTAGTGCCTACTGGTAGTAAACCTACTGGAGAAATCAGGACTCATCTCACACTTAAAATGTATTAACGACTTACTGAAAAATTATCCATACACACCCAATTGTGAGTTTTCTGAAATGTGGTCTCAGGAGTTTTGAACCTAAGGCTCATCAATAGCCTCCAGAGAGTTCCCACCACCACCAGCTGCCATCAAGTCGACGCCAACTCATGGTGACCCCATGTGTGTCACAGCAAATTGTGCCCTATAGGGTTTTCAATGACTGATTTTTCAGAAGTAGATCGCCAAGTCTTTCTTCTCAGGAGCCTCTCGGTGGATCAAATCTCCAACTTTTTGGTTAGCAGCCAACCACACTAATCACTTTCACCACCCAGGGACTTGAGAGAGTTTCCAAATCCCCTGAAATCATGTGCAAGGTGTTGACTTTGCATTTTTCTGGAGAGGCTGTGTTCGTGGTTTTCATTCATCTCAAATGGTAATAATCACCAATGGATCGATACTACATTTCACGTACCAGAAAACTTCTAAAACTGGGAAAATATGAAACACAGAACCATGTATCTGCTAAGTCGCCATAGAGCCTGCTTCTTCCAGTAGTTCAAAGATGTAGTTGTGTGCCATCGAGTCAATTTTGACACACAGCGACTCCACAGGATAGAGAACTGCCCCATAAGGTTCTTCAGACTGTAATCTTCATAGAAGCCAAATGCCACTACTCTCTCCCATGGAACACCTCATGGGTTCTAACTGCAAACGTCACCAGTGCTCCTAGCTCAACAATACCAAACCAAAAAAATCAAACTCGTTGCCTAGTCGAGTCGATTCCAACTCATAGGGACCCTATAGATCAGAGAACTGCCTGCGCCATCAGGGTTCCAGTTAAAACGTCCCAGAACTTGTAAAACTTTCTTTCCAGTGTTTGAGTGACCTCTAGTGGCATCATAAACTATCACAGGCAATTGCTCACAACAGGAAATTTAAAGAACAAAAAAATGTGGAAAATAACAGAATAAAAGATGACGTGACAAAGAACACCTGGTAAAATTTTAAGATATTATGCAAACTCCTACTTATCCAACAGAATTTAGTCTACAACATAGGAAGCTTAATTCAAAAGAGTTTCCCAAGTAGCTAAATAGACACTCTTTTTTAATGAAATAAGTCTGCATTTTCCTGCATCCTTGCATTTCAAATCAATAAAATATTAGGAAACAGCGTAGGAATGAAGGATACAAGAACCTCAAGAATTAACACGCCCTCCCACAGGTTCCATCAGGAATACAATGTTTGCAAAAGGAAATTGTAAACAGGAGTTGGAGAGATACTTTGAACAGACAAGGAATCTGGTCTCTGAAGAGAAGGGAGCACCATCCCAAGAACCCAACCTGAGCAAGCACAAAGACCAAGAATAGTTCAATGACTCCAGGCCAAATGCAACAGCAATTACAGGAATACCAGGCCACAGTGGCGCACCTGGGGGTGACTCAGGTACATCACCCAAGGCTCCTGACGGGTCTCAGTTTCCACAGACGTGCTCTCCCCAGGCCTCGCCAATTTCCAGTGCAAAAGGGCACACTGTCTCCACCACAGCCAGGCAACAAGGAGTCCCAAGCACAAGGACCCCGTGGGTGCGTGGCAGCCTCAGCTCCAGCCTTGGCCTCAGACCTGTCTTCCACAGACACTATGCCAGGCCCTCACCTCCAGGGCCCTTCGGTGACATCCACCTGCCTATATCTCTCCTCCATGATACCTCAGCCCCCAGCTGGAGCTGACCCTCCAGCCAACAACCATCATGGTCCCAGGGCATTTCTGAATGCACAGATCAGTCTTTCCAGGGAATGTCCTGCTGACGCCTAGGACAACTGCCTATGACTACGAGATTCGTTCAGGCTCACAGCCCAATGCTGTAATTCATTATTCTCAGTGTTACTTAGTATTCCAGTGTAAACGGGCCACACTTTGTCTCTTCTACTGTTGACGGACACACGGGTTATTTTCTATTTGGATCTGTTACAAATAACGCTGGTAATTCAGTATATGCTCTTGTGCATGTCATTTGGCACACTGGGTTATAGGGTAATGGAGGCTGGGTAAGTGGGTAGAGGTGTACTCAGCTCTCCAGCGAGGCTGTGGACATTGACATTCCCACCAGCAGCGTGCAAACATTCCTGCAGCGCAGTTCTCTCACCAACATTTAGGATTGTGAGGCTGTATTTTTTGTTTAATCCACTGCGTTTCCTGTCAACTGGAGTTAGGTCTAGAAGCTTGTTTGGAGATTCACTGCGTTGGTGAGAATACGTGACAGATGGCGCCGTGTGCTTCCTCTTCCATCACATCAGGAGACAGAAGCCTGGTTGTCTCACCTGCAGGGGTGCTGCACTCATCAGCAGGTTCAGGAATTTCCAGTCCAATCCAGTCACTAAACTATCCAAATCAATCCCTAAAGGTTTTAACACCCAATATGATAATTAACTAAATTCCTTTTTATTTCTTGTAAAATATAATTTTCTAAATGGTATCTTTTCTTCTTTAAGAAGAATTTTCCCTCATCAATCATTTGGTTTCTTTCAGAAAACCAAATCTCTCAGGAAAGACTGCAGCACATTTTAAAGGTGGCAGTATACCAGACGCTCTTCCACTTGAGTCCTTGTTCTCCTTCCGGCTTCCCACAGCCTCCAGACCGAAGTCCATTCTAAACATCTTTGTATCCCCAGGGCCTGAAGTACAGCAGCTGCTAATGAATGATACTTTTTTTTTTTTTTAAATTATTTTTGCTGTTGAGAATATACACAGCACAACACACACCAATTCAACGATCTCTACATGAACAATTCAGTGTCACTGGTTACATTCTCCAAGTTGTGCAACCATTCTCACCCTCCAACGCCGGGTCATTCCTCCCCCATTAACATAAACTCACTCTCCCCTAAACTTCCTATCCAATCTTTCAAGTTGCTGTTGTCAGTTTGGTCCTACATAAATAGATCTTAAAAGAGCACAATGCTCAAAGCGGACATTCTTTACTAGTTCCACTAAACTACTGCTTGGTTTTAAGAAGACCAGGGGATATTTCTGGATTAGGGTTTACAGATTATCTCAGGGCAATAGTTTCAGGGGATCATCTAGCCGCCACAGCTCCAGAAAACATGGATTCCATGAGCATCTGAAATTCTGTTCTACATTTTCTTCCTTTTGATTAGGATTCTTCTACAGAAGCTTCCTTCCTCCCCCACAAAGGTTAAAGATACTTCTGTAAAATATTTTTTAAATAATATTTTATTGTGCTTTTTCTGAGAAAGTATACACAGTAAATTAGGTTCCCATTTGGCAACTTCTACACAAAATGTTCAACAACATTATGTTTTTCACAATGTGTCAACATTCTCTTTAACTATACTCTGGTGGTTGTGTTTCCAGTACTCTAGTCTCCCTGTCCCCTTATCGTCTCATTTTTGTTTTAGAGTTAATTGTTCACCTTTCGGTCTCATGTACATGGTTTTTGAATGGGGCACTGTACTCTCAGAAAATACCCTTTATTTTGTGTGTCAATCTGTTATTTCACTAAAAGGTGACCCCAGGTGGTAGTTTTGTGTCATGGATTGAATTGTGTCCCCCCCAAAAACTGTCTCAATCTGGCTAGGCCACGATCCCCCGTATTGTGTGATTATCCACCATTTTGTCATCTGATGTGATTTTTCTATACATTGTAAATTCTACCTCTATGTTAATGAGGCAGGATTAGGAACAATTACGTTAATGAGGCAGGGCTCAATCTACAAGACAGTGTCTTAAATCAATCTCTTCTGAGGTATAAAAGAGAGAAACTAGCAGAGAGACAGGGAGACCTCATACCACTAAGAAACAAGAGCCAGGAGAATAGCGTGTCCTTTGGACCCTGGGTCCCTGTGCTGAGATGTTCCTTGACTGGGGAAGAATGACGACAAGGACCTTCTCCCAGAGCCGACAAAGAGAGAAAGCCTTCCCCTGGAGCTGGCACCCTGAATTCAGACTTCTAGACTGTGAGAGAATAAATCTCTCTTTGTTAAAGCCATCCACTTGTGGTATTTCTGTTACAGAAGCACTAGATAACAAACTCATTTCGGTTCAAGGTTTTCTTCTGTAGAATCTTTGATAAAAATGTTCAGTAATGGTGGCTGGACACCATCCAGCTCTTCTGGTCTCATGGCAAAGGAGGCATTTATTCATGAAGGCAATTAGCCACACATTCCACTTCCTCCTCCTATTCCTGCCTCTCCTTCTTCTGTTGCTCCAGGTAAACAGAGACCAATTGTTGTGCCTTGGACAGCAACCTGCAATCTTTCAAGACACCAGGCACTAAACAATGAACCAGGAGGAAGAACAGAAGCGCTAAATACATTATTAAGCCAATTAACTGGGATGTCCCATAAATTCATGACCCTAAACCTCTAAACCAAGGAACCAAACCCCATGAGGTATAGCTTCAGCAGCTGTTTGTTTTTTGGGTTTTGGGGGGTTTTTTTGTCATTGTTGTAAATACATCACAGTAACTTTTGCCAATTCAACTTTTTACAAATGTACAACTTATTGATAAATGTACTATAACATTAATCAGCTGTGCAACACTACCCTGAATCAGTGTGATTTTTCCATCATAATAAACAGAAACTCAGTACTCCATAAGCACGTATGCCCCTTTCCCCTCCCTCCTGCCACTGGTAACCACTAATAAATATTGATCTCTATACATTTGCACACTTTTTTTTTTTTTTTTAACATAAGTAAGGTCATATAAAATTTGTCTTTTTGTGGTTGGCTTATTTCATGGTAGCATTAACGTCTTCGAGCTCCATCCATATTGCACCACGTACATTTCTCTTACTGGCTATGTAGTACTCCATTGTATGTACATAACACATTTGGTTTAATCAATTCATCCGCTCATGGGCGTTTATGTAGTTTTCACCTTTTGGCTACTGTGAATAGTGCTGCAGTGAACAGTGCTGCACAAGTCTCTGAGTCTCTGTTTTCAAGTCTTTTGAGGCTACACCTAGGAGTGGAATTGCTGGGTCGTATGGTAGAGGAACTGCCACACTATTTTCCATATGTGCCACTTTGCATTTCCACCAGCAACGGATAAGGGTTCCAATTCCCCCACATCCTTGTCAACACTTGTTACTTTTTTTTTTTTTTAATTTTAGCCATCTCAACCAAACCAAAAATTCAAACCTGTTGCCATCAATTCTGACTCATGCAACCCTATAGTCATTGCAGTAGGAATAAAATGGTATCTCACTGTGGTTTTGATTTGCACTTCTCTGTTGGCTAATGTCATTGGGATCTGAAGATGGTGTTCTCCGCTCATTTTTAAAACCCAGCTGTTCTTTCTCAACCTCTTCCCTCCCCACATTGGTGCTCAGCTCATAGGTGCTGCCTTGCATCGGTGGCCTCATGCTCCTGACCTTTCCAGCCCTCAGTACCACCTTGCTCTCCACGAGGTCCCTGCGTCAACCAGGAACAGAGGCGTACGCCTGTCCGCCCTGCAGAGAGAGGTCCCAGCAGCGCAAGGTCCCAAGCTAACAAAAATGTCCACGCTGCCCAAGGAAGTCCACCACTCTACCCACCGGAGGGCACTTAACCAGGCAGGGTATAGGACAGATACCCCTGAAGTGCCATAGTCTATTCTTATGTGACCAGCCTGCACATAGATACTTGAGTATCGGGAGGGCCCACAGGCTGGGCAACTGTGAACATACGGGTTCTCTCAACCCAGTGGGGACCTGCATGTGACAGCACACCCCTTAGCTATGGCATGTGCCACCTGGGGCTGCGGGCGACAGTAGATGCTTCTCCCGGATGCAGCTACTGCCACCAAAATGCCTGTTCCCTTCAGTGAGCTCTGGGGGCAGCTAGGAGAAGGTGGCGCAGGGAAAGGCAGCAAGTTGAGGCCTTGAGCATGGCTTCTTCTGGCAGTTCTAGGTTGGGACTCAGTGCTGCTGCTGGTTCGTGGGCAACTTCAGGGTAACGAGCTGGTTGCAAAGTTGCTCTTGCTCAGGAATCTATGAGTCAAACTCCCAATGGTCCATGCAACCCTGGCCACATGGCCTTCACAGACCCCATCCTGGACCTCACCCGCCGCTTGAGCCAGCCTTACTCTGGACGTAGCCAAGTCATGAACTGTCACTTATTTAACATTGCTACACCTTTATTTAACTGCACTGTGGGCCACCCCTCTGCTTGGGCCTCCGTACAGATAGGGCCTACTCACTTTGCAGCCTTCCTCACGTCGGACGTTTCTGTAACTTAGTAAATTGTGGCTTTGCTCTGTCTGTGCTGGAGTGTGTCCCACCGAGCCCAAGTTGGCCCCCTCTCCAGTTGCTGCTGGCCTCCCTGCACTCAGCATCACCACCTCTAGATGCTGCAATAGAGACACTCGCTTCCACTCAAAAAAACAAGGAAACCTTGCTTGTTGAAAGTGAAGAGGACTTGAAGTACTTACTGATGAAGATCAAAGACCACAGCCTTCAGTATGGATTACACGTCAACATAAAGAATACAAAAAAACCTCACAACTGGACCAATAAGCAACATCATGATAAACACAGACAAGCTTGAAATCATCAAGGATTTCATTTTACTTGGACCCACAATCAACACCCATGGAAGCAGCAGTCAAGAAATCAAAAGACGCATTGCACTGGGCAAATCTACTGCAAAAAATCTGTTTAAAGAGTTAAGAAGCAAAGAAGTCACTTTGAAGACTAAGGTGCACCTGACTCAAGCCACAATGTTTTCAGTCACATCATATGCATGTGAAAGCTGGACAATGAATAAGGAAGACCCAAGAATTGATACCTTTGAGTTATGGTGCTGACAAAGAATACTGAATATAGCATGGACTGCCAAAGGAATGAACAAATCTCTCTTAGAAGAAGTACAGCCAGAAGCTCCTTATAAGCGAGGATGATGAGATTTTATCTCCCATATTTTGTACATATTATCAGAAGGGACCAGTCCCTGGAGAAGGACATCATGCTTGGCAAACTGGAGGGTCAGCGAAAAACAGGAAGACCCTCAACAAGATGGACTGACGCGGTAGCTGCCAACAATGGGCTGAAGCATAACAATGATCATGAGGATGGTGCAGGTCCAGGCAGCGTTTCATTCTGTTGTACACGGGATAGTTATGAGTCAGAATCGACTCAACAGCACCTAACAACAGTTGGCTAATGACGCTGAACATTTTTTAATGTGTTTGATAGCCATCTCAATATCCTGTTTGGTGAAATGTCTGTTCAAGTCCTTTGCCCATTTCATGATTGGGGGTTGTCTTTTTGTTAAGCTGTCAAAATTTTACATATATTCTGGTTATTAGATTAAAAAATATAGGGTTTCTGAAGATATTCTCCCAGTTGGTAGCTGCCTTTTCACTTTTGTGGTAAAGTCCTTTGGTGAACCAGAGTTTTTAATATTTATGAGGTCCCATTTATGTATTTTGTTTTTGCTTTTGTAATTATATTATTCATTGTTAAAAGCTAGGCCCGAAAGCACTGCCCCAGCATTTTCTTCTAAAATTGGTATGGTTTTAGTTTTCACATTTAGGTCTTTAACCTCTCTGGAATTTGTTTTTGTGTATGGTGTGAGGTATGCACCCTGTTTCACTTTTCTGCATGTGGAAATCCAACATTGTTTTAGCTATTCGGGGCCTCACACCATCCCGTATGAAGTTGAGGACTGGTTTTTCCATTTCTGTAAAGAAGGTCATTGGGATTTTAATCAGGATTGCTTTGAATCTATACATCACTTTGGGTAGTACTGACATCTTAACAATATTTAAGTCCTCCAATCCATGAACATGGAACATCTTCATTTATTTAAGCATTCTATAATTTTCACTGCAGAAGTCTTTCAGGATTGTGAGGCTTTTTAATTTTTTGCCAATCTGGTGACTGTCTTGATATTTCATTTTGGTTTGATTTGCGTTTCTCCAATGACTCAGCATTTTTCATATGTTTATTGAAGATTAGAACTTGTATTGAACAATAAAAAGATTTTAAATCTTTTAAGTTATTGCAATCTGCCTTCAAATACCTTAGCAATCACCAAATCTGACAACACAATCTTCAAAATATATTCATTGTATTTGGGGATACACACACATTTTATCTCCAAACATATGTAAACATTCATATTTGTGTGTGTGTATATATACATATCTCCAAAATAAAGTGATTTTTCAACTCCTCCACTGCTAACAACCTGGTCAAAGCCACCATCAACTCTCACTTGAATTACTGTCACAGCCTCCTAACTGGTCTTCCTAATTCTACCTTGCCCTAATACTGTGTATATTTTCCTTTTAACAGAATAATCCCTTTCAAATATAATCCTCTAATCAAGGCATTCCTCTGCTCAAAATCCTCTAATGGCTTCCCATCTCACTCAAAATAAGATCCCAATCCTTACTGTGGCTTATAAAAAAAAAAAAAAAAGGCTCTATATGATGTGGCCCCTAGCCAGTTCACTGACTTTATGTCCTACCACACTTCTCTCCCTGTCACTTACTCAGTTCCAGCCACCTCACCTCCCTGTCATTCCTTGAAACACGCCAACTACTCTTCTATGTTCAGTCCTTTCCAACTGCTGTTCAGCCTGTCTGGAACACTCTTCCCACAGATAGCCACATAGCCTGCTCCCTCAAATTCCTTCTATGTTCCTGTCAAAGGTTTTCCCTGACCAACCCACCTAAAATAGTGCCACTGCCACCTATCATTCTACCTTTCATTTTTCATAGTGCTTATCATCACCTGACATTTTACGTATTTATTTATTATATATCTCCCCACACTAAAATGCAAGCACCATCAGAACAGATATTTTTAATCCATCTTGTTCAATACTGTACCCCCATTGCCTAGACACTGAGGTGTGTATCCACAGGTATTAAAATAAACATTTGCTTAAAAAAATGAATAAAATATCAATGTCAAGAATAAAAGAAATTATCAATGCCCAGAATAAAAGGGTTATCTACGAACTTCTCCAATGTGACAAAAACTTGCCTTTTCTTTTCCTATTTCTCCTGTACCATTCTAAATATTTTAAAATTATGTAAAATTTATTTCTGTTATTCTTTTTTTCAACATTATATGTATTCTCTTTCAAGAATCCACTGTACGTTAAACTTCACAATATTAACAAATATAATTTAGACTTGAGTTTTAATGAATTATTTAAATTTGTTTCTTTTATATTTTGTCTTAACACTAATTTTTCATGTTGATTTTCGGGCAAGCTACAACTCTTTTTTTTTTTTTTTTTTAAGAAATGGTAGTGACATTCAGACCGAGTCCCTAAATTCCTGAAACTAGCTTTCTTCTGTCCTTACAAATACGCAATAGGGCACACCATATATAGAAATTAAAGGTCACAAAACCCCTTAATTTTTGTTCCACTGTTTTATGTATATTCTGGCCTTTAGTGTTACAAATTAAATGCAAACTTGATTCCCTTTTCTTTTTATATAATCAGGTTTTTGGTTTTCTATCATTTTCTCTTATAAGTTTCACAAGGATATGTCTAAATGTGCATCTTTCTCCCTGACATCTGGTGAGACCTTTAAAGATTTGAGTCTTTCCTTTTAGCTAAATAACAAACTGACGCATAAAATTAAGAATCTCATCCATGAGTGCTGTGCTCCTTTAAAACAACATCTATATTAGAAGAAGCGGTCAACAATTACTCTAAAGCAAAGGTGAGACGGTAAGGGGGCAAGGAAACTAGATTACTTGAAATGGAACAACCAGAAAGGAAATAATGAGAATGTTGACCCACTGTGGAAAATGTTACTAATGTCACTGAACAATTTGTGTAAAAATCGTTAAATGGGAAGCAATTTGCTGTGTAAACTTTCAGTGAAAACACAATAAAATATTCTTCAAAAAAAAAATCTGACCCTTTCTTCTGATCAGAGTAAAATTTTCTTCTATTATTTGACAATTGTTTTACTTCTGTCTGATTTGATCTCTCCTAGAAATTCCTTTTTTTTTTTTTTTAGAAATTCCATTAGGTATATCTTAGAGAAATATGCATATGCAAAAGAAATATAATGCAAGCCACAAAAGCAATTTTAAGTTTTCTAATAGCCGCTGTAAAAAATAAAAATAGATGAAATTAATTTTAATAATAGATTTTATTAATGAAGTAGATCTAAAATATTATCATTCAAGCATATAAGCAATATCAAATGACAGTGATATATTACCTTATCCTTTTGTACTAAAATCTTCACAATTCAGTATGGGTTCTTCACTTATAGCTCATCTCAACTCAGAATAGCCAATTTTCAAATGCTCAGTAGCCATTTGTGGCTGCCATACTGAACAGTGCAATGAATCTTCTGGACTATACTCCATGCCTTTTTAGGTCATAATTTCTACCTTCTTTTTCTTGAGAATTTATTCAATTGATCTTTAAAGCCACTCGGTTTCCTGAAGTACCCATCCTACTTTTTACTGCATCTACTGAATATTTTAATTCAACAGCCATACATCTTACAACTTCAGAGGCTCTTTCTTCCTGCTACACTGCTCCTGAGCAATGACTGCTTGCTCTAGGTATCTAAGAATGCCCTCTAGAATCTCAGGACTTTCGCTTCGAATTTTCCTTAAGTTCTCTCACATCTCCTACAGCAACCCTGTCTCGACGGAGACCCTTCGCTCTGCATCATCAGAGGGAATTATCCACTCTTGAGCTCCTAAGCTTTCTCATCTACCTGCTGATTCTACCTGATCTGCTAAGTCTTTCAGATAAAAACCTAGTCTATACATCTCTGGTAGCCAAGTTAGGTACCATCAGTGATCAGACAGGTTACCACTTATTTCTATTGGTCCCAGAAAGAAGGAAAAGCTTAGACTTAGTGGCATTTTCTTTGATAACTCAGAGATCTGACAGGGATCTCTGCAGGAAATAGAGACGGAAGCATACGCAGAGAAAATGCAGTGAGATGAAATTAACTCCCTCTCCACATATCCGCCCAGACCCCCAGAGCCAGGTGGGATATTACTGCCACATACAGGGCAGATACAGAATTATTTTCCATCACTGTAGAAATTTCGATTGGACAGTACTGGGTTAGACAATTCCTCCTGAAGCCCCAAATACCACTCCACCAGCTTCTAGCTCTACAGGATCCCCTCTCCTTACCACTTTCCCCTTCCTTCAGGAGTCCTTGCCCTTCCCCTTAGAAGTTCTTAGTTATTTTCATCTGTTTTGACATTTCAGCCTCTCTCAGTCCAAGGGATGAAAATCTATTACCAATTAAGTATAACACGCATCATCAGGGCAGATAGAAAGTACTTTTTAGTGTTCAAGGACACTCAAAAAGGCAATATGATGGGAGCATTCACTTCACAGGATTTGAAATTATCAGTTAACTGAATTCATAAGAAATGCTACCTAGTATTAGAATTTGAAAGAAATGATTGATATTAGAAAATACTGCACACATGGCCATTAAGTACTGAGATCTTTGCCAGAAATAACTGACAACTGGTGACAACGAAAACATTAAATTCAAGGTGAAAAGCGAAAAGAATGTTCATTTGCATTATGAGCTATGCTTTAACTAAAAGCACTTGAGTTATAATAAAATACTGGGTAGACTACAAGAAAACTGATAATGAAACAAGCCTTATCCAAAAATAACTGAAATAACGATGACTACAATTCCACAAGCCTTGTTAACTGCCGTATCATCTTTAATAACAGACTACGCTGTAAATGAGCTTCTGTGTTTAAGCCTGCAGATCTATTGAGGTTATCAGTTTTAGAGCTATTGCATAACTCACAAAAGAAAATTAAGGTCAAAGAAAGCTGCATCCTCTGAATTACAAAGAAAAATCTTTTCTTCACTCGTAACAGTTTAGTAGTAAATGAAGTTACCTCGATAACAGGTGTATTTTCCTGGAGCTCTGTTGTGTGCGAGGCCAGTAAACCAATCACCCGCGCAACCTTGGCCCGTCTGTAAGTGGACAGAAAATAGTTTCTGAACAACGACGTTAGGAAGTGAGGAACCACCCCCAGTTAGTTACATTACACATGTATGGACATAAGATACAAGAACATGAAATAAAAATTGAACATGATAGGACAAGCACCCGCTCCGCCATGTATACAGCCCAGAGAAACTCTCCCTCGTGTACACAGGGGACATGAACAGCAATGCCCTCTGCAGCACTGTTGTATAGTGACAACATTTAAACAAGCTGTGGTTTAACGGGAAAATAAACATGTTAAAAGGCCTTAACCAGGAGAAGAGGAAAATAAGCTTTTTATCTCTGAATACAGAGGCGTCTGGCTACAGGCCTCTTTTCCATTTGTTAGTAAACCAACGCGTTTCTACATAAATAGTAAATAATTACTATCAAAACAGCTTTATATATATACCTATATTTATTGTAACAGAAAACTGTACAATCATCCATTCTGCAAATATTGTCCTATTTCAATAAATACTAGTTCAGTGAGGTATTTCCTTGGTATCCAGCAGGAAACAAAGTTGATAAATTACTAAATATTAGTTCACTGTGATTTGAAAAAGTTATTTCATGTAGAAAGATAATTAGCTTCGATAAGATTTTTTTTAAACTGAAAAAAAAAAAAAAGAGTATGTGAGTTGATGAGAACTGCGTATTTATCTCATGATGCCTGCGTGTTCTCTGGGCTAATCAAAGTGTGTACATTAGCCAGTGAGCCTCTGTTTTTCAGGTTACTAAAACAAACATATGCAGGGCGGGAAATAAAATCTGACTCAAGAGTATCACAGATAAAATGCAGGTGTTGTCAGAACTCTCACATACAGAAATAATTCTTACAGATTTCACAGGCTTAGGGTAAAAAAGAAAAATTCAGGCAGTGAAAAACAAAAACAAAGAATAAACAAGTCCCTCAAACAGAAGAGTCAGGCTGGCCCCGAGCCCTTCACAGCCATGGGCAGCACCAGGAGACAGTGAGCAGACGCTGCAGCGCTGCACGGGGGTGAGTATGGCCAAGGTCAAGGGAAGCCTCATGCAGCCCATGGTGTCTGACCCCTAAAACCACAGAGAGGCCCTCAAAGAGCCAACCACTCCAGAAGCAGAGCAGCTGAAAGATCTCCCTGAAAGTGTAAAAAAAAAAAAATAAGACTACCAGATAATGAAACCCAGTCAAGCAAGAGGAGAATTAAAATGAAGAATTCAGAAATGGAGAAACTGTGTCTCCCCCACTCCCCACCCCCAAAAAAGACGAGAATTTTGTTTACAGAACAGAGAATAAGTATCACAGACCATGATAATACACAAACAGTTCTATCTGTAGACAGGAAGAAATAAGAGAATGAATTTCCTCAGCATTCCAACAGTTAAAAAGCAGTGACCAATCTTTTATGTTTTTTGTATGTAATCTATTTTAAACCTTGAAATTTTATGAGCTAACATCTTGCATGAAGAAATATTAGAAAACTCTTTTCTTAAATCCAAGTACAATTAAATAATTTTTATTTCAAAGTAACATGTAAAATACTGCTTTTCAAAGTATTTCTATGTATCTCTTACGAATTTATAAAACCCATTGCTACTGAGTCGATTTCGACTCATAGTGACCCTGTAGGACAGAGGAAAACTGCCCCAGTAAGGTTTCCAAGGCTGTAACCTTTCTGGAAGCAGAGTGCCACATCTTTCTCCCACGGAGGAGCTGGCTGGTTTGAACCACTGACCTTCTGTTAGCAGCCAAGCTCTTAACCACTGCCACCAGGGCTCCTCTTAAATACGTAGATGTCTAAAATCATGGTCACTAAATGTTAACTATAGAGGCAGCGGGATGGTGGTGGGGGATTTTGAGTATTCTGTCTTTCTGCAGTGCTTGAAATTTTATGAATCAACTTGATGGCAACAGGTTTGGTTTTTTGGTTTTGGTAAACTGTCCTTTGAAAGAATAAAGTTATTATTAAATTTAAAAACTAAAGCACAAAATCAATAGGCTAGGAAACGTAAATACCAGAAGACCAAAAAGAAACAAAAAGCCACTCTTACTCCGAGAAAAAGGCAGAAATACAACAAATCATGGAAAAGAAATGGTAAATAACCAGAGATATAGAGAAAATTAAAAATAATTGTTTTCTAGGAAAATGTAAATTACCAAACTTGACTCAAAATTGACCAAAAAAAATTATTTTGGCAAGGGTATGAAGAAAAAGTTTAGTACCCACTTACATAAAACATGGTGTACACACAACAAAACATTATATAGCTATTACAAGATGACACACACAAGTCCTCAATGAATGTGTGTTAGATAACAAATATACAAACAACAGTTCCTACTGGATGACCAGGAAAGTGGAGGAAATACAGGTTATAAAATAACAGACAGCACATCACCTAGGTTAAAATAAGGGGGGTGTGTGCACCCATCTCAGCATGTCCTGGAGTATATAAGGACATTCAGGCACACCGTATAGTCATGTCTGTAAGCAGAGTTAAGACATCCAGGAGGACGGTCACTAAGTTTCCACAGTGATCATGTCTAAATAGTGATATCTGTATCTGAAAACTTTCTTATCCAATTATGTTTCGTTTGTTTGACTGACTCAGTTGATGGGCAAGATTACAAAATTTGATAAATATCCAATGTTGAAAGGACTATCAAAAAAGTATTTTCATACATACTGACTGGGGATATATACTGATACAGTTTCTGAAGGGCATTTTCAGAATTTACCAAAAGTCACAAAAATATTTATCCTCTTTTACTGATTTGTTCTAATCCTATGAATCTTCCCAAAGGGCAAAAAAGAGAAAATAGATAGGTACAAAGATTTAAGCACAAATACATTTACCAAAATAGTATTTACAAAGTCTAATAATACTATCCAAAAATAGAGAACAGGGTAAATAAAATTATCAGACATTCATTAAAAAAAATAATATAATAAAAGGCATCCAATAAAAATCATTAATGGCTTTTTAAAAATACATAAGATATATATATTGCAGGGGAAAGAGAAACTTGTAAAATTAGGTGTCACCCTGATTCAGTTTTTCTATATTTAGAACAAAGCCAGGGATAAATATACCTACTGCCCTTGTGTCGCAGTGGTTAAGGTGGACAGTTTGAACCAGCTGCTCCACGGGAGAAAGATGTGGCAGCCTGCTTCCGTAAAGATTACAGCTTTGGGAACCCTATGGGCAGTTCTTCTTCGTCCTATAATGTCGCTATGAGACAGAATCAACTGGGGGCAAGGGGCTTGGTTTTGGTTCGCAATGGTTTTCCTCCCAGGCTAAGTTAAGGGCCCTTACATTATGCTATCAAGGTAACGTGACATGGGGTCAGAGAAGGCTTCACAGGACAAAAGGCCTGTGAGTGGGTGGGGGGAATGGACTAAAAAAAGGTCCAGCCAGAGGACTTATCACCTTACTACCATTTTCCTCATATTAAAACTTTTTTACAATTAAGCTTCAGTTAAAAGAATAGAAAAATTCATTTTAAAAAGCAGTATTTGGAAAGGAGTAAGAAATATCTAATTTTATAAATCAGCAGGGGGCACTCCATTCAAGGATATCGTTTAAATTCTCTCTAGAGTCTTTTTTTTTTTTTTAGAGTCTTAGGAGATGGACTGGATTCTTTTTAATGAACATACCACAAACCTCCTCAAAAGTATTAAATGCTCAAAAACTACCTAAAAATCCCCTTGTGTAGTGGCAAACTTTGCTTTAGGAGAGTAACATCAAAAGATACATTATAAGAATTATAAGAATAACAATTGAAAAAAGCAGCTTTGTGATCACGTAGTGTTTCCCCACATTCTGCAGACTTGGAAGAATGATTACCATCATACCTTCACCTCCATGTTTTCACGTGTTTCTCCTAATAATCAAGTGAGATAAACAGGCTTGATAATACTACCTACAACTCCCAAGCTTCCAATGAATACTAAGCACCCACTAAGAAACAGATACACAGTATTTCATATACACTTATCTCATGCAAAGTGTGTTACCACAAATCTACGAGGTAGATACGCTATCCCCATTTGACAAATGAGGAAACTGAAGTTCAGCAGGTGAAGCAATTTGCCCAGAGGGGAGATCTATGATCCATGCCCAGGTTTACCTGAACCTGAAGCCTATACCTTTTCAGTGTCCCACAGACTCCCCAGAAGCTGAAACTCAGAAGAAATCATCTGGCCAAGTCTTATTGGTAACTGGAGTCTAGAGCCTTCTACCACCTTATCTAATGTGCTTTTCACCACACCATGGTACTTCCATACAACGCAAAAACTTCCATCGGGAGCTTGTAAGTCATATTCCTGCTAGATCTTTAAGTAACATTAAAGGGAAGCTAGGTTTTACATGTGGAAAAGATACAAGTGGTAAGTAAAAACTCCTAAGGAAGTACATCTGGATTAAATCACGGAGAGGAAGGTTACAGTATCTGCTAAAGAACAGGCAAAAGAGTTAACAGTTAATAGTTTCCAGAAGTAGTTTATATAACCCCAGAATTGTTATTTATAATATTAGGATTAAGGCTATTTTTAAATCTTCTCCTTAGATTTTTACAAATGGGATTCCTAGAAAAATTGCCTATGACACAGTGAAGTCAATTACTTCAGAATAACTTATGATAACTATTCAGGAATCTGCTTTTGATAAATAGGTATGTTGGAACTACTTTAAAAAACCATGAAAGGTAATTTTTTTTTTTTTTTTTAATAAAAATGTTACTTACATATCCCAGTTTGGAGCTATTCGCAAATGCTGGATTAGCAATTGGAACTGCAATAAAAAATTAAAATGTACATTTCATACATGGAACAACAGAGAGAGTGAGCACTATGTTAACAAATCCTGCGTCAAACAGAACTATTTACAAAGAAGCAAAAAGCACTGACTAGACAAATAAAAGAAAAATAAAAACTAAGGACAGTGCTTTCAGTTTCTCCTACTCATTTACATTCCCTAAATGTTCCCTACCCCACAGACACACACCAACTACCGAAAAAGTAATCTTCATACTATCCTGTAAGCAAATAAATTTTTCAAGCCAGTTCCCAAGGGCCCACTGTAAAAAAAAAAAAAAGGCCGCCAGAACTCTGTAACTGTTTTCTTAGGACGACTTCAAAAACTCTGCCAAATTCTCGTGGTTTTACCAATGAATCAAGACAGTCCAAGAAGTAATATAACCAGGGGAAAAAGAAAAAAAGTCTCAGAGGCTCAGACTCAGAGACTCCCTCTGCCCCCAACTGTCACACCAGAAACCCTGGGGTTTTAACTGGGCCACCAGAAGCTAATGAAAAAGTCTCTGTCTTACAATTTCAGATATGAAAAGTATCTGACAGTTAAGACAAGTTAACATCAAATGCAAACTTGAGTATTTAAAAAAAAAAGTCCAAAATCACTTTCTACTTAACGGCTTTTAGACCTAAGGATTAAACAAAGAATAATTCTGGTGAACCTATCGTCTTAATAAATCAGTATTTTTTCAATATAATTAAAATCGAATTACTATTTTAGCGTTTGTCTTAATCGCTACAGCAATGCAAACATTAAGGGCACAGGAATGTTGCAGGGACCTTGAGAAAGTCTTTATTTCACAACTTGACTACCTACCACTGGGGAGTGGAGGAGCCTGGTAGCCACCTCCTTGTGGCCGGCCACCACACACAAATAGCAAAGGAGATTGAGCTTGGCTCGGGAGGCTCCAGTACTCTTCTCAGTGGAGTCGATCTGCGAGCACACTTGTTGCAAAAAGTCATTCCAATCTTGGTCTTTCAGAAATACTAACTTATCCACTGCAGAGGCAAGAAAATAATAAAAGTGTATTAAGTGAAAAGGATTGCTGAAAACGTTACAAGGGAAATAAAATGGAGCACAGAATTTCAAAAGCTAGGATGAGAACAAAGAACCCCATAACTTAACACCATCAAAACCACAAAATGCTCCAAAGATGACACCAGTTTTATCAATCCTTCTACACGCATCTCCTCTTCTACCCGTGGAGATTTTTAAACTCTCTCAAGGGAAAAATATGCTGGGGGGAAAAAAAAGGCATGAGTCTAATGAAGAGTTATCCTGCAAGCTAAAATACAATGCAAAGATACATAAAATTGTATTATGAGAAAAGAAGACAGCCCTTGTACAAATAAAGCAATTGAGCCATAAAATATTGGAAGAGCCAAAGGTTCTACAGTTGTTCAAAAGTTCCAATGAACAACACTCAACACAGTGGAGGTCAGCACAACTGGACCAAACCAAAGCAAAGAAGTTTCCTGAATAAACTGAATGCTTTGAAGGTCAGCGAAGCAGGGGCAGGAGTTTGGGGACCATGGTTTCAGCGGACATCTAAGTCAACTGGCATAATAAAATCTATTAAGAAAACATTCTGCATCCCACTTTAAAGAGTGGCATCTGGGGTCTTAAAGGCTAGCAAGTGGCCATCTAAGATGCATCAATGAGTCTCAACCCACCTGGATCAAAGGAGAATAAAGAACACCAAGGACACAAGGCAATAACACGCCCAAGAGACAGAAAGGGCTACATGAACCCAAGACTACATCATCCTGAGACCAGAAGAACTAGATGGTGCCTGGCCACAACCAATGACTGCCCTGACAGGGAGCACAACAGAGAACCCCCGAGGGAACAGAAGAACAGTGGGATGCAGACCCCAAATTCTCATAAAAAGACCAGACTTAATGGTCTGACTGAGGCTAGAAGGACCCCGGTGGTCATGACCCCCAGGCCTTCTGTTGGCCCACGACAGGAACCATTCCTGAAGCCAACTCGTCAGACATGGATTGGACTGGACAATGGGTTGGAGAGGGATGCTGGTGAGGCATTAGCTATTTGGATCAGGTGGACACTTCAGGCTATGTTGTCATCTCCTGCCTGGAGGGGAGATGGGAGGGTAGAGGGGCTTAGAAGTTGGCAAAATGGACACGAAAAGAGAGAGTGGAAGGAGGGAGCGGACTGTCTCATGGAGGGGAGAGTAATTGGGACTATGTAGCAAGGTGTATGTAAGTTTTTATGTCAGAGACTGACTTGATTTGTAAACTTTCACTTAAAGCACAGTAAAGTTTTAAAAAAAAGTTCCAATGAAACTACTGTTAAACATAACCAGGTTATGTTATGATGGCTCAGGCACCTGGGATCCCTATTTCCAAACCCTACGGAAACAAGAGGTAAACGCTAGGAAATGAGGTGGTATCTAAAACTAACGCATTTTAAAGCCAATCGCTATCTTTAGGCAAAATAATTAATTTCCTAAATAATTTAAAGTAAGGAAAAAAGAGAAAGAATATTATTTCCAGATAACAACTCTTTAGGTTTTCATGACAGTTTTCCTTGGCAATGAAAGCAATAAAATACCCACTGCCATCAAGTCAATTCTGACTCATAGCGACCCTACTGGACAGAGCAGAACCATCCCATAGGATTTCCAAGGCTGCAATCTTTATGGAAGAAGGCTGCCACATCTTTCTCTCCCTCAGAGTGGCTGATGGGTTTGAATCACTGACCTTTTGGTTAACAGCCGAGCACTTAACCACTACACCACCAGGGCTCCTGATGAAAGCAATAAATATTAAGAACATTTTGCTTCATACTAGTCTTTCAAAATGTCCTTCAGTGCTACTGTTTTTTTTATCAGTATTGAGACCCATATAAACCATTAGCTGTTTTCTTTGAGCGTATTTTATTTTGAATTTACATCAAGTTGTAGACTCTAGCTATGAAGAATTATCGCCAGATAAGCTCAACAAGTTAAAACATAACTTGTCAAAAAATAAATCAAAAGTTACAGAATATAAAAAGTTCCTCTCTTGACCCTAAATAAGAATTTCCATTAGCTGAGAGGAAATGCAACAATCATCCTTGAAGTATTTCCACCCCTACACCATCCCTGCAAAAAGTGAACCACCTGACCCCATTCTCCACTGACCACTCCCCTGAGGCCGAATCCCAGTTCTTCATTGTGGTCCCCAACACTTTCACCCACAATAGCACCATGAATAGTAGAAATTCAACAGAGTGTAACAAAGGGAAAGGGCAAGAGAAGGCCCCCCCACCCACTACACAGGATACTCACCCAGGCCTACAGGAACTTCCCCACCCACAAGAGTACAACGCAGCCCAGACTTAGTTGCACAATGTCAAGGGCTAGCACGAGTGGTTTACTGACTGCTTATGTTTTACTATGGAACACTGTCCCAAGAATACAGCCAATCGGCAAGAAAATCAGAATATAGCTATTCATATAAGAAAAAGTCCCGTTTGCTAATAAATTTCATATTTGTATCTGTACCCAAATGGTCTAAGTGTTTGGTAAAATCTTTATGATCCTACCTGAATATGCTGGCAGATGCAATATTTTGGGATCAAATTTGATTGGTGGTTGTTTCATTATCTATGATTAAAAAAAAAAACTTTTGAGACGTCTTTTGAGACAGATGTCTATCTCTCTATCTCCTCTACCAGATCATAAATCTATGAGGGCTGGGATTATACCTCATAAATCTTTGTATCTCCAATAGTACCATATAAAACATCAAATGCATATGAGGTCCTCAATAAATATTTACTAAACTGAACTGAAAAATAAGGAATACTGTAAAAGTGTAATTGTCATCAAAAGAATAAGAATTCAACAATGCCCTTTCAGATGTGAATACACAAATATAAGTAAATTATTTTTTTAATCATTTCAACTGATATCTGCAATAAAATAAAGCTTCAGGGAAAAGATTCACCTATCTTGGTTTATGCTTAAATCAATTTACCTCTAGGTGGAAAATTTAGTCATTCAACATACATATAACTGAGTATCTACCAAGGTGAGACACTATGCTAAGTACTAAGGAGGATACAAAGATATAAAAGACATGATCCTTAGTGTTAGAGAGTTGACACCCTGGGTTAGGAAGACGAGGCAAACACTTGTTAAACAGTAATAAACAATATAAAATACTTAAGTAACAATTCAAACCAGGCAGGACATAATTTAAAAAAAAAAATTCAGAGAAATCTTTTTTTTTTTTTAATTTAGACAGGGAGCAAGCACTTCAGGCCGATGGGGTGGGGACAAGGTTTGTGGAAGAAGTGGATGGCAGGGTGGGGTCTTGAAGGATAGTTAGGACTTGCTGGCTGAATCAGAAAGACCCCATTTCAGGAAGCTGCATGATTTATTGGACAAAACCACAGAGGCATGAGTTCATATAAGAAACTGCCCAAATACTTCATATTGAGACTTTTAATTAAAAATTTTACCCCCATTTCCACATCTAACTTGTCTAAAACCTCTAACTTACATAAATCTAAAAACCTTGACTGGTGGAATTCTTGTCAGAAATGCATAAACACATTCTAACCATGATAAACCTTTAGACAAACCTAAATTTAGGGGCACTCCATAAAATATCTGAGTAGTATTCTTCAACAGTGTCAGGGTCATGAAAGACAAGGAAAGACTAAGTTATCCCAAGGCCACACAGGATAAGGACAGACTGTAGGAAGCTAAGGATAAACAACAACTAGAAGGTGGAATCCCAGAATCAGGGCTTCGAACCAGTTTGTTCCAGTTTAAGCCCCTGCTGAGAATTTGCATTTCTAACAAGTTGCCTGCTGAGAATTTGCATTTTCACCCCAGATATACTGAATCAGAATCTACATTTTAACAAGATCCCCAGGTGAGTCTTACGTATAATGTCCTGGGAACTTGTTAAAAATGTAAATTATCAGCAGGGGCTCAAACCAGAAGGCACAGGAATAGAGGTGTCAGGAACAGAAGGAGGAAATGGAATGTGTGGCTGTCTCCATGAACTGCCTCCTTTGCAATGAGACCAGAAGAACTGGATGGTGCCCAGTTACCATTACTGAACATTTTGATCAAACATTCTATAGAAGAATACCAATCAAAAGGAAGAAAAATGTGGAACAGAATTTCAATTCTCATAGAATCTAGATTTTCTGGAGCCACTGATGCTAGATGAGCCCCCAAAACTATTCCCCTGAGATAATCTTTAACCCTGAAACTTTAAACCAAAAATATCCCCTGAAGACTTCTATAAACCAAATAGCCTAGTTTAACTAGTAAAGAATGTCAGCTGTGAGCACTGCCTCTTTTAAAGAGCTTTCTGTAAGGGATCAAAGTGATAGCAGCAACTTGAAAGATGAGACAGGAAACTTAGGGGGAAGTGTGTCTATGTCAAAAGAAGAGGAACAAACCAGAAGAGAATGGTAAAAATACCTCCACAACTTGAAGAATATAATCAATGTCACTGTATCGTACATATAGAAATTGTTGAATTGTTATGTTCTGCTGTGTGTATTTTCAACAATAGGCAGGAAAATTAAAATATGGAACAGGTGGTGGGGTGTGAATGTGTTGGGGGGTTGGAAATTAATAGAAAACTGAGGAACAGAGAATTCTAAAAAAAAGAACACTTATCATCCACTAGTTACATAGTATTATACATCTAAGGACATAAAGCAACAAAAATGACAGTGGGTTAGAACTGCACTGTGAACCACAGCTCCCCAAATTCCCACAGTGTCCCTCTGTCCTCTGCCCTACAGCCTTCACACCCTCTGAGAGGGTATGGTCACTGTGTTATCTGTCCAGCCCACCCCAGACTGGTGAGTGGTACTCACCAACAACTGCCTCCATAATACATCGCTGACCAGAAAGTGTGGAGTGATTCACACAAGTATGTATGGAGACATGAAAGGACCGAGGGCACAGGTCTAAGGTCCCTCCTGAGCCCGTGGAGAATGGACCGATGGGAGGCAGAGGTGACGCGTCAGAGAGAGCCAAGGAAGAGGAAGTCAACATTCCTATGAAGTAGAAGTGGAGGCGGGATGACCAAAAAAAACAGGGCGGGATATGAAAATGTAGACATGTGGCATAAATGAAACAGAAGCAGGCAAAGAGAGGAAACAGGAAAGAAAAGAAGGCAAAGAACATTTTAAATGAAAATATCACAGAGTTCAAGCCTCAGTGAAGTCTAAAACTAAGCCCACAGTTTTTGAGGTATCTTCTCATACCCTTGGATTGTCGATAATTGGGGTCACAACAAGATCTGAGTCTGTGTAGATGAGCCCTCTCATCTGGGATTCTAGGTCCTGCTGGCTCAAGTGTCCACTTGTAGTCTGAAATAAGAACAAAAATTAGACTTAGTTTCTGTAACTAATGAAAAGCTTTAAAAGACTGAACTAATAACATACCTAAGGAAGGCACCACAGAAAAAGGTCACCTACATCAATGTACTTTACTTGTTACTGAAAACACTTCCACAGATACGTAGTCCTATTTGATCTTTACAAAAACCCTGAGTCGTATATATCACTGCTCGCATTTTAGGGATGAAAAGAACAACAGTCAGAGGAAAGTTATCTGACTTGCCCAAGTTTACAACTAAGTTTGGTTTGAACTAGAAAATAGATCTTCTGCAGTTTGATGTTCTAAACTATGACGATGCAAATTGGATTTTCAACTACCAGCACAGTTTTTATCTTTCATCCACAGAACACTAATCCATTTATTTCTATTTTACAGAACATTCAATATGAAGTTAAAAATTATGGCATGAAAATTTTTCAGGGTGAAGGGCTGACCTGCCTCCTAAGTGTTAAACACTTACATGTTTATTAATCCTTCGAGATGCATCTTTGTGCTCTACTTAAACAGAACTTTTATTCTTAGGGCTATGCCTTAGTATTTCACACCAGAAAAGGAGTATTAATGTGTTAACAACTTCAACTGGAACAATGCCCAGCAAACTAAGTAACACAGAAGCCAGATCAGCGAAGTAAACAACAAGGAAGTTATACAGAACTAAAGTAGGGAAGTAAAGAAACAAAACAGTTAATGAAGTTCCCGGAAACCAAGGCCACCCCTTACAACTTAGAAGACATAAAAAACATTTGAAGAAGAGATGAGGAACTTTGTTTTAAAAAAAAAAAAAAACAAAAAAACACTGAAAATCCAACACTTCTACAATCAAAAGACAAATAATCCAATTAAAGATGGGTGAAGAATATAACGGATACTCCACCAAAGAGGACATTCAGGCAGCTAACAGACACATGAGGAAATGCTCATGGTCACCAGCCATTAGAGAAATGGAAATCAAAACTACAATGAGATGCCATCTCACCCCAACATTACCAGCACTAAATAAAAAAATAAATAAATAACAAATGTTAGAGAGGCTGCAAGGCGATTGGAACTCTTATGCACTGCTGGTAGGAACATAAAATGGCACAACCAGTTTGGAAAACAATTTGGCAGTTCTTTAAAAAGCTAATAACAGAAATACCATATGATCTGGCACTCTCACTCCTAGGAATATATCCTAAAGAAATAAGACTCGTCACATGAATAGACAATCACGCACCCATGTTCACTGAAACATTATTCACAATAACAAAAAAGATGGAAACAACCTAAGTGCCCATCAATGGATGAATGAATAAACTATGGTACACACACAATGGAATACTATGCAACAATAAAAAACGATGACGAATCTACCAAACATTTCACAACGTGGATGAATCTGGAGGGCATTACGATTGAGTGAAATAAGTCAACCACAAAAGGCCAAATACTGTATGAGATCACTATAATAAAACACATGAAAATGTTTCCACATGGAAAGAAACAATCTTTGATGGTTACGAGGGAGAGGAGGGGTAAGGAGGGAAAAATACTAACTAGACAGTAGATAAGTGGTAACTTGAAGGGTAAGATAGTACATAATCCTGAGGAAGTCTGTACAACTTGACTAGTGCAATGTCATAGAAGCTGCAGAGACAATACAAATGCCCTGAAAGATCAAGCTACTGGGCTAAGGGCTGGGGACTATGGTCTTAGGGAACACCTAGCTCAAGTGGCAGACCATAGCCTATAAAGAAACTGTTCTACATCCAACTGTGATGAATAACGACTCTTAAAGGCCTGCGAGTGGCCAACTAAGCTACATCTGCTGGTCTCATCTTGGCTGGAGCAAAGGAGAATAAAAAAGACCAAAGACACAGGGGAAAGATGAGTGCAAAGGACTAACAGGCCACAACTACCACAGCCTCCATCAGACTGAGCCCAGAAAAACTAGATGGTGCCCAGTTACCACTACTGACTACTCTAGCAGGGATCTCAATAGAGGGTCCAAGGACAGAGCTTGAGAAAAATGTATAACAAAATTCAAATTCATAAAAAAAAGACCAGGCTTGCTGGTCTGACAGAGACTAGAGAAACCCCAAGAGTATGGCCCCCAGACACATTTTTAACTCAGTACTGAAGTCACTCCTGAGGTTCACCCTTCAGCCAAAGATTAGACAGGTCTACAGGAACACAAATAACATGCAACAGACATGCTTCATAGTTCAATCATATATACGAGGCTAATGGACACGCCAGCCCAAAAGCAAAGACGGTAAGGCAGGAAGGGACAGGAAAGCTGGATGAATAGAAACGAGGAACTTGGGGTGGACAAGCGGAGAGTGTTCACACACCACAGGGTTGGTAACCAACATCACAAAACAATTTGTGTTTTCACTGTTTACTGAGAAACTAATTTTCTATGTAAAATTTCACCTAAATCACAATAATAAAAAATAAATTTGAGAACACAGAATTTCAAGACAAAGGCTGGGTTAGACTTACTTTGTCAGTTATTAATTATGTGGCTTTAAGAAAGCTAAGGAGCCTTTGTGAGTACTGTTTTGTTCATTTAGAAGGAAGGCTAAAACCACCAAATTTTCAGGAAGATGGACAGTAAACGTAGAGCATTTAAAACGATGCCTGACAGTGCTCAAAAGAAGGCAGCTGTAAGTAATGAAGTTCCTTAAAAAAAAAAAAGTCACATTGGCATCAGTGGAGAATGGATTAGAGGCAAGCAAGAGAGAAGGGGGAAGACCAGCTAGCAGGCTACTAAAATGGTCTAGATGAGAGAAGGTGGTGTCCTGGGCTAGGGAGTGGGCAGAATGAAAGAAGTCACTAACGAAGCCGAGGGGCTCGCTACTGCTGCTGATTTAACACTGTATGGGAACCACAGTACTCAGATTACTCCAAAGGATGATGTAAGACAATATTTGAAAGGGTGAGGGTAAAATGATCTTTATATGTAGATGATGTAACAGCACATCCAGAAAACCAAAATAATCAACAGAAAAAATATGGGTAAGGTGGACCAATTAGAAAATTCATATGTATAACTCACAGAAAAAGACCAGACTTCCTGGCCTGATAGAGAGTGGAGAAACCCTCAGACTATAGCCCCAGGATACCCTTTTAGCTCAGTAATGAAGTCGCTCCTGAGATATACCCTTCAACCAAAGACTGTACAGGGCCCTAAAACAAAATGAGACTAAACGGGCACACCAGCCCAGGGTCAAGGACTAGAAGGTAGGAGGGGACAGGAAAGCTGGTAATGGGGAACCCAAGGTCAAGCAGGGAGAGTGCTGACATGTCACGGGGTTGGTAACCAATGTCACAAAACAGTATGTATACTAACTGGTTAATGAAAAGCTAGTTTGTTCTGTAAACACAAAAAAAATTCATATGTAAAAATTAATAGTATCCAATATATAAAGAGAATGAATGCACAAACAAGTATAAAAATTTAAGACTTCAGATATCAAAAAACAAAATGCTCAGAAATAAACTAAGTGATCAAAAACTGTAATGAGATCTAAACTATGCAATGAAAAAAATTAAGTTATAAAATTATGTTCCCGTTTAAAAATTAACATGTATGTAATAAAACCGGAAGTAGACATATCAAAACCTAATTAGTGACTAACCCAAGTAATGAAGATTATAGGTAATTTTTCCATTTTCTTTGTGTTCTACATTTTCCAAGTTCTCTATACTTAGAATACATTATTTTGTTATTGAATAAAAAAGTATTTTTTTTAATTATAAGCTATAAACTGGCTTATGCTATTGTTATAGTTGCCATCAAGTGGGCTCTATCTCACAGTGACACCATGTGTGCAAAGGAGAACTTCTTCATAGGGTTTTGAAGGCTATGGCCTTTCAGAAATAGATCGCCAGGCCTGTCTTTCAAGGTGGGTTCACACCGTCAACCCTTCAGATAGTACTCCAGTGCTTTAAATGTGTGCACCACCCAGGGACTCCTAAGTAACTTACCGTATCTGTATAATTATTGCTTGAATATTATCATAAAGTAACTACATATACACATCTACAATAGCCACCTGCTAGAAAAGCTTCAACATCTATCACATTTTAGAACATGTCTTTCACTTTTACAGTGATTTTCTGTTTCACATATAATCAATAAATTGTGAGCTGAGAAATTTTATCATAACCAACTTACATTTCATTTCTACCACTTGTCTGTCAGTTTGTTGTACTATGCTGGCTTGCGTGTTGCTGTGATGCTAGAAACTATGCCACTGATATTTTAAATACCAGTAGGGTCACCCATGGCAGACAAGTTTCAGCTAAGCTTCCAGGCTAAGGCAGACTAGGAAGAAGGACCTGTTGATTTACTTCTTAAAAAATTAGCCAGTGAAAACTTTATGAATAGCAGCAAAACACTGTCTGATATAATGCCAAAGATGAGCCCCTCAGGTAGGAAGGCACTCAAAATAGAACTGGGGAAGAGCTGTCTCCTCAAAGTAGAAATCAGCCTTAATGATGTGGATAGAGTTAAGCTTCCAGGACCATCATTTGCTAAGGTGGCACAATTCAAACTGAGAAGAAACAGGTGTAAACATTCATTAATAATCAGAACATGGAGTGTATGAAGTATGAATCCAGAAGAACTGGAAGTCAACAAAAATGAAATGGAACACATAAAGATCATTATCCTAGGCATTAGTGAGCTGAAATGTACTGGTATTGACTATTTTGGATCCGACAATCATATGGTCTACTATGCTGCGAATGGCAAATTGAGGAGGAATGGTGTTGCCTTCATCATCAAAAAGAACATTTCAAAGTCTATCCTGAATCCACTGATAGGATAATACCCATACCCCTACAAGAAAAACCAGTTAATACGAGTATTATTCAAATCTATGCACCAACCACTAAGGCCAAAAATGATGAAATTGAAGATTTGTACCAATTTCTGTAGTCTGAAATTGATCAGACACACAATCAAGATGCATTGATAACTACTGGTGACTGGGATACCAATGCTGGAAACAAACAAGGAGGATCAGTAGCTGGAAAACACAGCCTTGGTAATAGGAATGACACCGGAGATTGCATGACAGAATTCTGCCAAGACCAACCACTTCTTCATTGCAAATACCTTTTTTCAATGACATAAATGGCGACTATACACGTGGACCGTGCCCAGTGGAATACCCAGGAATCAAATTGACTACAGCTGTGGAAAGAGAATGGAAAAGCTCAATGTCATCAGTTAGAACAAGGCCAGGAGCCAAGTTCAAGTTGAAGCTGATGAAAATTAAAACAAAACCATAAGATCCAAAGTACGACCTTGAGTATATTCCATCTGACTTTAGAGACCACCTCAAGAACAGATTTGACACTTGAACACCAATGACCAAAGATCAGAAGAGTTGTGGAATGACATAACGGATATCATACATGAAGAAAGTGAGAGGTCATTAAAA
The DNA here is from genome assembly GCF_024166365.1 of Elephas maximus indicus. Classification (NCBI taxonomy): domain Eukaryota; kingdom Metazoa; phylum Chordata; class Mammalia; order Proboscidea; family Elephantidae; genus Elephas; species Elephas maximus. The sequence continues at coordinate 46,354,258 of NC_064838.1, forward strand.
AGACAGGAAAGAAAGAAAAGACCAAAATGGATGTCAGAAGAGACTTTGAAAATTACTCTTGAAATAGAGCAGCTAAAGCAAATAAAAGAAATGAAGTGAAACAGCTGAAAAGAAGATTTCAAAGGGCAGCTCAAGAAGACAAAATATTATAAAGAAATGTGCAAAGACCTGGAGTCAGAACACCAAAAGGGAAAAACACACTCAGCATTTAAGCTGAAAGAACTGAAGAAAAAATTCAAGCCTCAAGTTGCAATACTAAAGGATTCTACGGACGAAACATTGAACTATGCAGGAAGCAATCAAAGGAAGATGGAAGGAATACACAGAGTCGCTGTATCAAAAAGAACTGGTCAACATCCAGCCATTTCAGGAGGCAGCATATAATCAAGAACCAATGGTACTGATGGAAGAAGTTCAAGCTACACTGAAAGCACTGGCGAAAAACAAGGCTCCAGGAATCAAAGCAATACCAACTGATAAGTTTCAAAAAACAGATGCAGTGCTGAAGCGCTCACTCATCTATACCAAGAAATCTGGAGGACAGTTACCTGGCCAACCAACTGGAAAAGATCTATATTTGTGCCTATTCCGACAAAAGGTGATCCAACAATGCAGAAATTATCAAACAATATTATTAATATCACACGCAAGTAAAGTTCTGTCGGAAATAATTCAAAAATGATTGCAGCAGTACATCAACAGGGAACTGCCAGATTCAGAAAAGGACATGGAAAGAGGGATATCATTGCTGACGTCAGATGGATCTTGGCTCAAAGCAGAGAATACCAGAAATATGTTTACCTGTGTTTTATTGACTACACAAAGGCATTTGACTGTGTGGATCACAATAAATTATGGATAACGTCGCAAAGAAAGGAAATTCCAGAACACTTAATTATGCTCATGCAGAACCTGTACACAGATCAAGAGGCCGTCGTTCACGAAGAACAAGGGAACACTGCATGGTCTAAGATAAGGAAAGGTGTGTATCAGGCTTGTATCCTTTTACCATACTTATTTCATCTGTATGCTGAGCAAATAATCCAAGAAACTGGACTATATGAAAAAGAACTGGGCGTCAGGACTGGAAGAAGACTCATTACTGCACTACGCAGATGACACAACTTGGCTTGCTAAAGGTAAGGAAGACTTGAAGCACTTACCGACAAAGATCAAATACTGTAGCTTTCAGTATGGATTATTGAAGGAAGTAAAAATCCTTATAATTGAACCAATAAGCAACATCATGATAAATGGAGAAAAGATTGAACTTGTCAGGGATTTCATTTTACTTGGATCCATACTTAACACCCATGGAAGCAGCAATCAAGAAATCCAACGACATATTGCATTGGGCAAATCTGTTGCAAAAGACCCGTTTAAAAGTGTTAAAAAGCAAAGGTGTCACTTTGAGGGCTAAGGTACACGTGGACCCAAGCCATGGTAATTTCAACTGGCTCATATGTATACGAAAGCTGAACAATGAATAAGGAGGGCTGAAGAAGAATTGATGCCTCTGAATTTCAGTGTTGGTGAAGAATATTGAATATGTCAGGGACTGCCAGAAGAATGAACAAGTCTGTGTTGGAAGAAGTACAACCAGAATGGTTAAAAAAGCAAGGATGATGAGACTTCAGCTCGTGTATTTTGCACATTTTATCAGGAGGGACCAGGCCCCAGAGAAGGACATCATGCTTGGTAATGGAGAGGGTCAGTGAAAAAGATGAAAACCCTTGACAAGATTCAGTGACACAGTGGCTGCAACAATGGGCTCAAACACAGCAATGATTGAGAGGATGGCACAGGACCAGGCAGTATTTTATTCTGTTGTACACAGGGTCGCTATGAATCAGAACCAACTTGCCAGTACCTAACAACACATTTCATTTCACTGCTGCTGAACCTAAACCTTCACTGTAAAAATAAGCCCCACATGGATCAACTATATTTGACATTACAAAAAAATTATGGTAACAACTAAAAGCAATTACATTTATCAGGCAATGAGCACAACAAAAGATAAAATATTTCTGCATTCAAAACAACTGTGATTCAAAGAAATTAGAGGAGATCTATAAACAGAAAGACATCCTATGTTCATGGAAGAAGACAGTATTGTTTAGGTAGCAATACTACCTAAACTGATCCACAGATTCAACAAAATTTCTATCAAAATCCCAGCTGGTTTCCTTGCAGAAACAGACAAGATGATTTTAGAATTAATATGGAAATTCAAGTACTCAAGGAATCCAAAACAACCTTGAGAAGGAAGTTAGAGAATCATATTTCGCAATTTTAAAACTTACTACAAAGCTACAGTAATCAAAACTGTGTAGTTCTGGAATAAGAATAGACATACAGCTCAACTGAACAGAATAAAAAGTCCAAAAACAAGCCTTCACATTTGCAGCCAATGCATTTTCAACAGGGATGTCAAGATAATTCAACAGCGAAAACAGTCTTTTCAACAAATTATGCTAGGACAATTTGAAAGCCACATTCAAAAGAATGAAATTGAACCCCTACCTCACACCACATGCAAAAATTAACTATACAAAACAGATCAAAGACCTAACTGTGAGAGGTAAAACAATAAAACTCTTAGAAGACAACTTAGGCATAAATCTTTGTGACCCTGGAGGAGGCAATGGTTTCAGAGATATGAGACCAAAAGCACAAGCAACAAAATTAAAAAAAAATTAACTGGACCTCATCAAACTTCAGAACTTTTGTGCTTCAAAGGACACCATCAACCAAGCAAAATAAGTCACAGAACAGGAGAAAATATGTGCAAATCATGTATCTGATAAGGGACTTATATCTACAATGCATAAAGAACCCTTACAACTCAACAATAAAAAGACAAGTCAATCTAAAAAATGGGCAAAAGACATAAACAGACATTTCTCCAAAGATGTACAAATAGCCAGTAAGCACATGAAAAAAATCTTAACAGCATTAGCCATCAGGAAAGTGCAATTCAAAACCACAATGAAATACCACTTCACAATCACCAAGGTGGCCATAATCAAAAAGAGGGACAATAAGAGGTGTTGGCGACAATGTGGAAAAATTATAACCCTCGTAGAGTGGTGGTGGGAATGTAAAACAGTGCAACTACTTTGGAAAACAATCTAGAAGTCCGTCAAATAGTTAAATATAGCTTTACGATATGACCTAGCAATTCCCCTCATAGGTATATACCCAAGAGAAAAGAAAAACATGTGTATACACAAAAACTTGTACATGAATGTTCATAACTGCATTACTCATAACAACCAGAAAATGGAGAACACCCAAAGTCCATCAACTGATTAATGGATAAACAAAATGTGGTATATTCATACCATGGAATATTATTTGGCAACAGAAAGGAATGAAATACTGATATATCCTACAACAGATCAACCTTTAAAACATTATGCTAAGTGAACGAATATAGTCACAAAGGGCTATATACCATATGATTCCATTTATATGAAGTGTCCAGAAGATGAAAATCTATAGAGACAAAGAGTAGATCAGTGGTTGCCCAGGGTTGGGGAGGAGAGGAATAGGGGTGACTACTAACGGGCACAGGGTTTCTTTTTGGAGGTGACGAAGATGTTCTAAAAGTGGTTGTGGTGATGGTTGCACAGCTTTGTGAATATACTGAAAGCCACTGAATTGTACACTTTAAATAGGTAAATTCTATGGTATATAAGTCATATCTCAATTAAATTGCTACAAAAAAAAAGAAACCCTGAAGCAACTAAACAGTTCTCTCTTAGGAGTATTTACTAGAGAAACCAATTAATAGAGAACGCTGGTGGCGTAGTGGTTAAGAGTTCGGCTGCTAACCAAAAGGTCAGCAGTTCAAACCCACCAGCTGCTCCTTGGAAACCCTATGAGGCAGTTCTACTCTGTCCTATAGGGTTGCTGTGAGTTGGAATCGACTCGACGGCAATGGGTTTTTGGTTTGATGACTTTATTGTAAATTTTTGTAGTTATGAACACATTTTATAGGTCAGCTTGCAATTATTTTCCTGAGCTTCTTTATCTTATGTAGAAAAAAAATTTCCACCCCTGCTCACCTTTGTCAGAGGAGAAGTCTTCTGTGGTGAGTTCTGGGTCATATCTTCACCAGGACTTGATCCCACTGCAGTGCTAGTTCTTGGGGTAGGGCGAGAACTGAAAAACATACAGCAGTTAAAATTATTCAATTTCATAAACTTTATCAGCTGTTTATTACTTTCTCAATTCAAAAATATGTCTCATGGCAAATGGGAGAGTATGACTAGAAAATTAAATTAAATTTAATGCTGTATGATCGCATTTTATTTAAGCAGTATATTTAAACCCTATTATTTTTGTAGCTGTTTGTAATTTCCTGACTATTTATTTCTTTTGTTTACAGCTCCCATGCTACATACAATATTTTCTTTTTTACCAAAAAGACTGAAATACATTGATTTTACTAACGTTTTACGTGTCTATTGGTTTATGCGGGATTAACGTAATAAAATAGATTAGATATTCTACAAAGAAGGGAAAATATCCAGGTTAGCTCAGAAAAATTCTTAAATGTAAAATCACCTCAGCACCTTTTTAAGATGAGTAATAAGTTATAATCTACAGCTATTTTTAATGACTTCTCCTATACTTAAAAATGGCTACCATACTCTATTAGCCACTCCATTGATCCTGGTTCTCATGATTTTGAGTTTTTTTATGTTTTTAAGGAATTCTTCCACTTAGATAATTAGGGTTGTTTTTATCATTTCCTTCAACTTCCCAAAGATCAGGATTCTCAACTCTCTTTCACTTACTTATCTGTTTATTCATTCATTAAACGAGTACTTATCCAGCACTGAAAATATGCCAGAGATTGTACGAGGTTCTAAAAAAAGAAATTTTAAATGCTTAGGATGTATAAATTTAACATACTTACTATTTAAATATGGGTAAACCAGACAAGAAATTTTTTATCATTACTATCCCTATTTTTACAAAATTAATTCTTTCTCTGTATGAGAATAAAACTAAAATTTTGCATTTAATATTTACATAGCAAATTTTAAAATGCATTCACCCTAATCACTTAACTGTAAGATGATATTTTGATTTTTATTTATTATTTCAATTATAAACATTGTTTAAATCACAAATATAAAAAAAACTTTTAAAAAACTCGTCTTCAACAAATGATGTTTGCAAAATTGGATACCGACATCCAGAAAAATGAAACAGGACCCATATCTCACACCATACACAAAAACTAACTCTAAATAGACCAAGGACCATTTATAGGTAAAATTACAAAGTTCTTGGAAGAAAGTATAGTGGCGAAACTATGAGACCTAATTTTCTTTTAAATGACAGATTATCAAATACAACTACAAACGCAAGAGAAGCAGAAGACAAAACAGGTAACTGGGACCTCGTGAAATTAAATACTTATGCTCATCAAAAAAATATCAAAAAAGGAAAAAGACAACCTACAGACTGGGAAAAAAACCTTTGGGAATGACGCATCTGATAAGGGTCTAATCTCTAAAATATATTGAAAACTTCAACAAAGACAAACAACCCAATTAAAAAATAGGCAACAGACATGAACAGACACTTCACCAAAGAGGACGTTCAAGTGGCCAACAAATACAAGACGTTCATGATACTTAACCTTAGAGAAATGCAAATCAAAGCGACAATGATCCAGACTTAATGAACTGGTTGAGAGCCAAGGACTCTCCCATACTATCGCTCCAAGATACACTTTAAACTTTAAACTGAAATTATCCCTTGAGGTCACCTTTTAGTTAAACAACAAATTGGCTCATAAAATAAAGGCTATCACCCATGAGTCATCAGCTCCTTTAAAAAATCATCTGTACAGGCCCATAAAACAAAACAAAACGAGACTACAGGGACACACCAGCCCAGGGGCAAGAACTAGAAGGCAGGAGGGGACAGGAAAGCTGGTAATAGGGAAACTAAGGCCGATAATGGAGACTGTTGACATGTCATGGGGTTGCTAACCAATGTCATAAAAAAATATGTGTACTGTTTAATAAGAAGCTAATTTGTTCTATAAACCTTCACCTAAAATACCATTTTTTAACAAATCATCTATAAGAGACCAAATGGTAAAAAAAATTACTCTAAAGTTACTCTAAAGCAAAGATGAGAAGGTAAGGGGGCTGGGATGCTAGAGTACTGGAAATGGTACAACCAGAACAGAATGCTAAGAATGATGACACACTGTGAAAAATGTAACCAATATCATGGAATAACTTGTGCAGGAATTGTTAAACGGAACTTAATTTGCTGTGTAAACTTCCACTTTAAATACAATAAAATATTATCTTTTTAAAAAACTAGAATGAGATATCATCTCACTCTTGCTAAACAGCAGTGATCAAAAAAGCAAAATAACAAATGCTGGCGAGGACGTGGGGATACTGGAACCCTTATCCACTACTGGCAGGATTGTAAAATGGTACAGCTACTATGGAAAACAGTATGGTATGTCCTCAAAAAATTAGAAATAGAACTGCCTTATGATCCAGCAATCCCACTTCCAGGTATATGCCCTAGAAATCTAGTAGTAAAGACACAAACAGACACATGCACTCCTAGGTTCATTGCAGCACTGTTCACATTAGCAGAAAGACGGCAACAACTGCCCTTCAACGGATGAGTGGATAAACAAAATGTGGTATGTATGTATAATGGAATAGTATGGAGTTATAAAGAATAATAAGTTCTCGAAACAACATGGATGAATCTGGAGGACATTATGCTGAGTTAAATAAAGTCAATCACAAAAAGACAAATATTTAAAGATCTCGCTTTCATAAGAACACAAAAATAAACAGAGACAAACGTTCATTGGTGGTTACCAAGGATGGTTGTGGGGGAGGTGGAGGAGTCACTCTCTAGATAGTAGACACCTGTTATTTTATTTTTCTTTTTTAAGGGGAGGGGGTGGGAAAGGTAGCACCTAATGTAGGTGAAGGGCACACAGCATGACCAAGGTAAATGATGTCACTAAGAAGTCCACAAGAGATAAGGGCATTTTCCATAAGGGATATGACACATAGAAACTTGCAACAACACCAACAACATCCAAAAAATATGTGTGTGTATGTATATATGCCTATGAGTATGGGTTAAGTATGTGCGTGTACCTATGTATGCACATACTGATGGAGCTGTATGTATGTGCATATACATGTACACGTGTACACACAGGTATATTCATATATACAATAAACCACAGAGGTAGCACAGTCACGGACACTTTTGAGACATTATCAAACACTTCACAGAATGGGTTTTCTGGGATTGAAGGATTAGGAACGTAATTTTGGGGAACAACTCAGTCAACTGGCATAATAGAGTTCATAAATATTATGTTCTACATTCTAATTTAATGAGTAATCTCTGGGGTCTTAAAAGCTTGTGAGCAGCCATCTAAGATATGACTATCAGTCTCTTCTTGGCCAGAGGAAATGAAAAAGAAGGAAACCAAAGATTCAGAAAACAAAGACTAGTCTGCAAAACTAACAGTCTACACAAACCATGGCCTCATCCACCCTGAGAAAAAGAAGAACTAGATGGTGCCCAGCTACCAATAACAACTGTTCTGATCAGGGCCACAATAAAAGGATCCCAATAGAATGGGAGGAAAATGTGTAACAAAACTCAAATTCTTAGAAAGTCTAGATTTTCTGGACTGGTTCAGACTAGAGGACTCCCTGAGACTATCGCCCTGAAATGCTCCTTAAACCTTGAACCAAAACTACCTCTAAGGTCACTTTTTACCTAAATAACAGATGAGCTCATAAGATAAATAGTACCTATGAGTACTGTTCATCTTTAAAAAGAAAATCACCTATGTGAGACCAACTGGTCAACAATTACTCTAAAGCAGAGATGAAAGGAGACAGGAAAACCAGATTACTGGGAAACAAAACACTCAGAATGGAATTAATGAAAATGTTGACATACAGTGCAATAAATAACCAATGTCACTGAACAAACTGTACAGTAATTGTTAAATGGGAGCCGAATTTGCTGTGTAAACTTTCACCTACAAAAACACAATATTTAAAAAAAAAAAACAAACACAATCTGTTCTTTTCTATAAGCCCTTAAATCCAAACAAAGCTGCTAGACTTCTGAAATTTTAAATCCAATTCTATCTGATGTGAAGGTACAAAATGAAGAGGTTTTAACTCTTGTAAATAGAAAAAATAAGTTGGTTTGCTTTAAAAAAAAGAAAAAGGCAAAATATAAAATTTCACCGGCCAGCACTTTGAAAGTGGAAGATGAAACTGGAATCTTGAGTTAACATCCCTATCCTTCATCTCTGTGCATCACAGTTTGACAGCAGAGCAACATATGTTTTAAGAAGATTTAACTTTTATCTTCCATTGATTCCCTACTCTTTATTTTTTTCATTTACATACCTGAGAAGAAACATGGACTCATTCAGTTGACCTCCAAGAGTACTCTTAGGCCTCAATTCAGTTGGATTATCTGTGATGAGAAAGTAACACAGTACCCATTTAAGGAAAAAAAAAAAAATCACAAGCAGGGCATAATGGGGACAGATTTAAAGAGAAAGATAACCTGAAATTAGGAACCCTCAGAAACAGTGTTCTCAGCAGCAGGAACATGCTCAAATGAAAGCTTACCTAGTCTGAAAGAGCAACTTAGTCGCTGGCTGTTCTTCTGCCCTTTTTGTCCACTCTGAGGGTTCCTCAAAAGCTCCTTGGAATCTAGTGGCTCAGAACACTCCATCACATTTCTGTGTAAATGGCAACACAAACTTATTTTGGAGCTCTCAACAGTATTCCAGACAGGACACAAGCTGGGAAAGATCATGATAGTTGTGCATGATATTTGGCAAAGTCTGAGAGTTAGGAAATTAATATATTTACACTGAGTAGCTAAAGTTAGTATTTACCATAGGCATAAGGCATTGTAGTCAGTAGTCCGTAAACCTTATCTCTGAAAAATAAACTAAAGCAGGAGAATTGTGAAAGAAAACTAGGACTCCAAGTACCACTAAACTAGGTGGTTTCCCTTTATTTTTCTCCTTCTGGGGTTGTCCAGCCTGGTCTCAAAGGCCTTAGTGCACACGGAGTACAGACAGAAAGGGCCCCAAATAAGCCCTCTATTTCTGTTCCAAGGAAACCCCGGCAGCGTAGCGGTTAAGTGCTACGGCTGCTAACCAAAGGGTCGGCAGTTCAAATCTGCCAAGTGCTCCTTGGAAACTCTATGGGGCAGTTCTACTCTGTACTATAGGGTCGCTATGAGTTGGAATCGACTTGACGGCACTGGGCTTATTTCTGTTCCAAGGAATGGAAAAGAAAGTCCACTTAAGGGTCAGAGAGGACAAGGGGAATCACCTAGTTTCTTTTTCCTCTTTTTTCATTTTCTCCCACCCCAGCCTCCAGGTAATCCAGTAGCAGCTGGGTGGGGACAGTGGCAGCTATTGGCCAGTATCTACAACTCTAAGAGAAGGGAACCCCTCTCTCTGGTCAGAGAGCTGTGTTCCAAAGAACGTGAGGCAAGTCCCTGTTGCTTTTTTCCCCCCTCTGTCCTCCTGCCACTTGGCCCCAAAGGCACACAACGATACATAAAAACTACAATATGCCATGACCAGGTGGGGTATACATCCTAGGAATGAAGGCAGGCTCAACATTTGAAAACTAAACTAATGTAGTCCACTGTATTACGGGACTAAGGAAGAAAAATTACATAATCTTAACTGACACACAAAAAGCATTTGACAAAATCTACCATTCATTCACGATAAAAAAATTCTCAAGAAACTAGGAATAGAAAGCAACTTTCTCAAACTGCAAAAAAGCAACAAAAAGATCTATAATTAACATCATGCTTAATAGGGAAAGACTGAATACTCTCACCCCAAAATCGGAAGCCAGGCAAAAATGTACACTTTCATCACCCCTAATTCAATATCTTACTGAAAGACCTAGCCAATGCACTAGGCAAGAGAAGAAATAAAAGGCACAGATTGGAAAAGATGAAATAAAACTGTCCCTACTTACAGATAACATGAATGCCTACATGTGAAACTTTAAAATTAACATAAAAATCTTTTATTGACGATGAAAATTGATTCCTACATTTCTAAATACATATAAACTAAGACAAAACATTTCCAATAATTTTAATTCCCACCCACTGCCTTCGAGTCAATTCCGGCTCATAGCAACCCTATAGGAAACAGTAGAACTGCCCCATAGAGTTTCCAAGGAGCATCTGGCGGATTCGAACTGCCAACCCTTTGGTTAGCAGCTGTAGCACTTAACCACTACGCCATCAGTTTCCATAATTTTAATTACATTAGTTTATTCCTTTAAGTCATCTGCAAGTAACTTGGCACCCTTCCTATAGAACAAAAAAGAACACGAGGGTAAAGAATTAGTAACACCTATTGGCATTTTTTTTTACTTTTTTTTATTGGCATAATCAGAAACCCTGGTGGCATAGTGGTTAAGTGCTACGGCTGCTAACCAATAGGTCGGCAGTTCGAATCTGCCAGACACTCCTTGGAAACTCTATGGGGCGGTTCTACTCTGTCCTATAGGGTCGCTATGAGTCGGAATCGACTCGACGGCAGTGGGTTTATTGGCATAATCTTTTATTTTTTTCCAAGTATTTTCATTTATTCATTTATGTTATCTCATATATTTTTCCCAGCAACTAAGAAGGGAAAGCGGCAGAGGAGGAATTCTCTCATTTTAAAGATGATAAACTAAGAGTCAGGTGTCCCATGACTTGCTGACACTGATGGAGCAGAACCAGAGCCCAGTTCGCCCGATGCCATCTGGATATTAGCTCCTGTCTATGATACTAACCAAACCAAACTCACTGCCGTCGAGTCAATTCCGACCCATAGTAACCCTATAGGACAGAGAGAACTGCCCCATAGAGTTTCCAGGGAGCGCCCTGATGGATTCGAACTGCTGACCTTTTGGCTAGCAGCCATACCTCTTAACCACTATGCCACCAGGGTTTCCTGTCTATGATACTACTCTAAGCAAATGAAAAGGTAGGAGCTGTAACTTAAACCTCTCTGTAGCCTCCACAGAGTGGGTCCTTATCTAGTATGAGTGGCGTCCTTCTGAGAAGAGAAACAGACACACACATAGGCGAGAAGGCCAATGATGACAGGAGCAGAGATTGGAATGATGCCTCTACAACTCAGGAATGCAAAGAACTGCCAGCAACCACCAGAATGTAGAAGAAAAACATGGAACAGATCCTCTCCTACAGCCTTCCGAGAGCACGGCCTTGCCAACACCTTGATCTTGGACTTCTAACCTCCAGAATTTGAGAGAATAAATTCCTACTGTTGAAGACACCAAGTCTGTGGTACCTTTGTTACAGCAGCTCTAGGAGACTAATAAAAACCCCAGTGCCATCGACTAATATTGACCCCCAAAGCTTACAGGCTTAAAATCTCATAACTTCATTTCTCTCTCATGCTACATATCCAGTGAGGGCTGGCAGAAAAGCCATGTTCATTGTAGCCACTAAGGACCCAGGCTGACAGCAACTCCATTTCAACACTTGCTTCCCAATTACCTCACCAGGAGGAAAAAAATGTGGCAAATCACACACTGGCTCTTAAAGTCTCCATTCAGAAATAATGCACATTGACTTCTGCTGGCATTTTATGAGCCAAAGCAAGTCACATGGCCACCCTCAACTTCAAAGGAGAAAAGGAGATCCTACCAGGTTAACTGGAAGGTAGGAGGCCACATGTGTATGGTGAATGACTATCATACTAAATCACTGATTCAAGGATAAAAAACTAATCAAAAAATGAACATAACCAAGAACACAAAAATGACATGACCAAACTCTTTCATTAAACAATTGTTTGACTTTCTCATATTATGAAAGCATGGAAATTCAGGTCGTTGTTGTTGCATTATTAGAAGAGTAACGGGTTGCTGTGAGTCGGAATCAACTAGGCAGCACACAGTGACAGCAGCATGTATGAGTGTTTAATAGCAATGCCCCATGCACAAACTAAGCTTCTATTACCTGAAGCTGGAATCCTCGGTGCTTGTAGTGTCCTGATCTTTTCTAGTGAAAGCATCCTTCCAAAATGAATGCTGTAGTAAGCCTGGCCAAGTCAATCTTTACAAAACATAAATGAGAACACTGTTTTAACATGACTTTATCTTGGAGAACTCCCAGGACATGGCCCAATTGTGCAGTGTAGTACAGCGTAGTATGATAGTTTAAAATTTATCAATATCCCCACATAAATGTAACAATGAAATTGCTTTGTATTTTACTATGCAGTTAACCTAAGAAGCAAAACCAGAAGAAATCATTCAGAAGTCTTAAATGGTACAGTATAAACAGTCTGACAAGTACGTACAGTACGTATCAGAAGTCTCGGGGTTTACATTTTCCAGGGGCTATGAGAACAATTCTGGCTCTTAAACCAGTCTATGAAGGGAGTGCTAAAATTTAAGTTCTTAGAGTAAATTTAATAGATATTAGCAATATACAATATCGTCATCCTTTACGTCCAAAGAGAGGCTAGACTTTTATTCGAATAGCCCTGTCCGAAACATTTCAGTTTTAGAACTTTACCTGCACAACTTTTTTCAGAAATAAAAATATTACCATTCGGATTGCATACAGTTACACTTGTATTTGGGGGTCAAAATAATGTGACCTTAGCTAGTTCTCCCACATTAAAATGACTCCAGGTTGTACTTAAAACCCAGATCTACTTTCAAAACACTAAGTTTTGCTACTAATAGAATATACCTCCAGGTATATGCATCAGTTTGGGAAAGGTTAAGCCTGACTGAAATTTAAAAACAAAAATGAAATAAAAATTTTTGTTCAACTGCTTTATTAAAAATTTCTGTATTGAAATAAAAAAATTAAAATATGAATGATAAAAAATCTGCAGGCACATAGACTATCCCTTTTTCATAAAGGGTTCATACAATTCACTAAACAAAAAATAAAAATGGTCAATAAGGTGAGATTTTTTTTTATCCAACATACTGGCAGAAATTTAAAAGATCAAAAAAGGCCACTGTAGGTGAGGGTGGTAGAGAAGGAGCTTTCTAAGGTACTGTTGCTGGAAGCGTAAACGACCACACATTCCTAGAGTGTGGCAAATGAATCTTACTTTTAATGCCTTTAACCCTGATCAGAAATTTATCCCAAGAAGGTAATTACCCAAATGAACAAAAAAAAAAAACACAAGGGATACTTATAGCAGTACTATACATAATATTCCAAATCAAGAAGCATGCTAAATGTTTATTGTTACAGATTTTACATGTACATTTTGCAGCCATTTAAAATGGCTGAGCAGATTATCTATTTATTAATATGGAAAAATGTCCATAATACACCATGAGTGAAAAAGTAGGTATGGAATGATCCCAACGTACCCATTATTCTGTCACTTGATATCCACATTATAACAGGATTAATGTAAAAAAAATATCGCATTAAAATATCACTCAGTTAGCATGTATTACATTAAGTATCTTGAAATAATATCCTCAGTTCAACAGTCTAAAACAGTTTAGCCTGATCTCCACAATGGAAGGAAAGGTACTACTTTGATTTGGAGTTACAAAAAAATCTGGCAGTTTTAAAATTTCCTCCTGATTAAAAACAACTGCAATTAGAGAGAAAAAAACAGTCTAAAGTCACTTTTTTAAAAAAAGCAATAATTTGAACAGCTACCTGTGTGTTAAGAGCATTATTTTTGAAGTAGGAGAGAAAAAAGATCCTACTGTTCGTTCATATGAAAATGTCATCCATACCTTTTCTGAGGATCTTTTTGAAGTAAACCATCAAGCAAGCTGAGAAAGTCTGAAGAAGCTTTGGGAAGAGAAGAATCTATAAACAAATTAATTTCCAAAAAGTAGTAAGTAGGTGTATACATAACACAACAAATTTCATACCCTAGATTAACATTTAAAGTAACAGCATTTTAAGCTCATAAATTGTTTTTAAGGGAACACTGCATCTACAAATAACAATTATGGCCTCCGTTTAATGTGGGGGGTGAGGGAGGAGGACCAAAAATATATAAAACATTTTCCTCTGGACCACAAAAAACATGAATCTCAAAAACTATGTCTTGATTAACCTTAAAGTTTCTCATTACTGAATAACCCCAGTAAGGGTCACCGGCCTGACAAACTTCTACCCTTGTCTTCAACTATTTATCTTGCCTCCTTGAGGCATTCTTAACTTCACCAACTTTGCTTTATAGCACACTGGGATTAGAATACTTACCATCCCTCTTTATTTGGAAGATTTTTAATAGGGAAATAATAAACATCACAACATTGTGATTCTAATTCCATTAAGGTCCAAATGTTTCATCTTTTTAAACTAAGACAGATATACACCATGGCCAATTCACCAGTCTATGATTAAACGAAGTGGCCATGAAGAAAATGACCACTCAAGGACAATTGTTAAGGACACTTGAGACAAAGCATTCATAACAGATGGCTCTGCTGGGCACTATGGCCGTATCCTGATGGAGATCCCATGAAATAATTAAGCTTTGGAAACCAATGATATCTTGATCTGACCCTTAACACTTTCAGTTTCAGACTTCTCTTCTTTGCATGCAAGCCTTTAACTTACGGGAGAAAACAATGACCAATATTGTAGGACAAGGGATAGGAATGATTGGTTTCTACAAAAACTAAGACAAAGTTAACGAAGGAAAAAGGAAATGGAGCTTTTCTTTGCTTTGTTTTAGGAAATGTAGACAATTTTCAAAATATCACGTTTTTTTTTTTTTACCGAGGCAATTCTTGAAATATTGAAAATATCCTGTATCTCTATTTTCTCTAGTAATTACTTCAAAAATATTTTTCTTTTAGAAATTCAGAACATCAGTTTCTGTATAATCTTGTTTTCATTTATGTATCTTAAGATTCGCTTCTTTCGTGGCACACAGTAAAATGTTTTATTGTTTGTGTCTTCTTTTGCTTCTCTTTCCTTAAAATTATTGTTAATAGATGAAGGTTTTATTAACCACAATTTGTAAGATTAGTTACAATACTTTTAAAGTACAACTACATCTAGCTTACAAAATTTTCCAAACTTATCAAGTTATCAAGATAGAAATAGCCACATGGGATGAAAGAACCAACTAAGTAAATGACACATACAAAAAACAAAATGACACAGAAAGATCCGAGTTTTTTAAATCTTTAAACCGAGAAGCACAAAATAATTTGTATTTTTTAAATGAGGGAAACAATTAGTAGTGCTGTGTTTTCTACTTCGGTATCTTAAAAAATATAAACAGCAAAAGGGAATGCTATTTTCTGAAAACATCAATTTGAGATCAGTTGTAAAATATAACTTTTAGGGTTGAAAAGTCAATAAAAAGAGACTGAATAAAGGCATACCCTTAAGCAGTGTAAAATATAAATTAACTGCATTTTTTGTAAGATATCTTACCTTTCGGAATAGGTGGCAAAGGATCTTGATATAAAATCTGTTCGATTAATTCTGAAAAACGTTCTGAGAAAAATGGAGGTTTTCCTGAAATCATAGGAAAACTTGCAAAATTAAACAGCTTGCTATCACTAATGATTCTAAACTAATCTCAAATACAGATATTTCAGGATTACGTAATTTACAGGAAGAAAAGACGTGTGTATATATGTATAAACATAGATAATAATTAATAACTAATTATTGAATGCCTATATAAGGTCACTGATTCAGAACTGACTCAACGGCCATGGGTTTGGTCAGTTTGCTGTACGTACCAGGCGCATCGTCTATGTATTTTTATATTTCTCCAATTCAAAATTTATCATCCTAACAAAAACACAAGTTCACATATGATCGAAGGGATACATGGGCCACTCAACCTCTGTGTGATTCACAATCACCAAGTAACTTTACAAGAATTTCTATTAGTAATCACAATTTTTAATAATAGCCACCTTTCAACATTTCAGATTACCATGCAAAACACCCGTATCTTAACAAGTTCCTAGGACCCTGTACAGGACTAACTGCCAAGCAATTCAGCCAAAAGATCAGTAGAAATCAAAATTGAGTAAAACAAGCTTTTTGACATCTTATAGCTAAAATATTTGCAAACTACAGGTTTAACCCAGTTTTTTGTTTTGTTTTGTTTTAAGTCTATCTCTGATTTTAAACTGAACCACAAAGTACTCACCTGAAAACATTTCATAAAGGAGACAGCCCAAAGACCAGAGATCGCTGGTGATGGAGAAGTCAGTGCCGCTCAGGATTTCTGGTGCCGTATATACTGGACTCCCTAAAAATAAAGTATACAGAACAACTTTACTAGTCATTTGTATCATCCCCAACACGAATCCACCTGGGAGATTACAAGGCTGTAAATTTTTACAAAAGCAGACTGGTGAGATGAAAAATCATGGGAGCAAAACAGACACGTGAACAACATGTCGTATTTCACATTTTTCAATGTTTTTCAAGTTTAAGGTTATATTTTGAAAGGACGTGTACCAATATAAACAGATTTTGAAAATCCACATGACAGACAGGCGCGGCATATTTAGGCATATTTCTTTTAAGTTAATGATTCAGTAAAACCAAAAACCTGATGGGGGAAAATGCAGAGCAGAATCTCAATTCTCATGGACTCCAAACTTTCCAGAGTCAAGGGAGCTGGATGAACCCCCAAAAGAACTGCCTGGAGATGATCTTTAAATCTGAAACCAAAAATACCCCTGAAGTCATCTTAAAACCAAACAGTTTAGCTTAACTAGTAAAGAATGTCTGCCTTGAGCATTATGCTCCTTTAGGAACTATCCATATGGGATCAAAGTGACAACAGCAACTAGAAAGATTAGAGAGGAGCCTTAAGGAGCAGTGAGTTTACATTAATGTGGGAGGAACAACTCAGAAACTGAGGGTGAGAATGAATGGTTACAAAACTCTAAGAGCCTAATGAATGTCACTGACTTGTACATGTAGAAACTGTTGAGCTGATGTATATTTTCCTGTGTATATTCTCAACAATAAAATTAAAGTAAAAAACAAAAAAACACGTTGCCATTGATTCGATTCCAACTCATAGCAACCCTACAAGACAGGGCAAGACTGCCCCAGAGGGTCTTCAAGGCTGTAAATCTTCATGAAAGCAGACTGCCACATCTTTCACCCACAGAGTGGCTGGTGGGTTCGAATCGCTATCCTTTCAGTTTGCAGCTAAGCACTTAACCACTGTGCCACCAA
The DNA here is from genome assembly GCF_024166365.1 of Elephas maximus indicus. NCBI lineage: Eukaryota > Metazoa > Chordata > Mammalia > Proboscidea > Elephantidae > Elephas > Elephas maximus. The sequence continues at coordinate 46,371,538 of NC_064838.1, forward strand.
GGCTCCTCAACAATTTCAATAGTCAAGAAAAAAGAACTTTCAATTATACTGCTTCAGTTTGGATAGGTTAGGTTATACAGTAGCAACAAATAACTCTGAAACCTCACTAGTTGAATAACAAAGGTTTACTTATTACTTAAAAACTACACGTCCACTACAGGTCAGCTGAGGTGCTCTCCTCCTCAAAGTCCCTCAAAGACCAGCTGAGAGATGCTTCCTCAGTCATCAAAGCCAGGGAAATAATGAAGCAAACCACACACTGGTCCTTAAAATTCCCACCTCAAAGTGACTCACATCACTTCTGCTCAAACTTTGTTGGCTTTGGCCAAGCGGAAGCTGCAACCCTAACATGTATCCAAGAAGAGGAAATATTTAGTGACAGGCACTAGTGTGTACCACACATACTTTATACAAAGCTTAGCATCACACAGAAATACCAAATTTTAGAGCTGAGAAGCTCCCTTACTAACTGATGAGAGAAAGTGAAGCCCAGAGGAGTACACGGCTCCCCTAAATTACAAAGCGGGGCAGTTACAGAGCACCCAGCCAAGCCCAAGATCCTTATCTCCCAGGTGCATACTCTTTCCACTCTCCCTAAAATCCTCCTACCTCCAATGAGAATGTTCTATGAAGCCAGTAATCACCAATCACTTAAAAAAAAAAAAAAAATCTACTGAGGTAAACCTCCCAGCAAATTTTTTTATCTCCAGGGACCAGTGCCACCCAATCAGCAGCCTCATGTGTCCAGATACATTGTTTTAAAGTTCTGCTTTGTTAACTTATTTGTTCTGCCATCACATTTCATACAGACGTCGACTCATTCAGCACACACTACAGAGGGCTTATTTACCTGCACTTTGCTAATATGGCAGAAAGACAGATAAATAAGACCAAGAAGATGGCCAGGTCTTCCCCCAATAGAAATTTAAGTCCCATAAGGTCAGGGATTTCTTGTCTGTTTACTCCCCTATTCCTAGTACCTGAACAATGCCTAAATTTTTGTTCAATCAGTAAATAAATGCTCAGTTAAAAAAAGATAGGCTAATGAAAAAAAAATTTTTTCTAATGAACTAATAAACGTTAAGTCCCTACATTCACAATCTAATGGAGTAGACAAAAACAATTATTACATGGCATACTAAGTTGGGAAACCCTGGTGGCATAGTGGTTAAGTGCTACGGCTGCTAACCAAAGGGTTGGCAGTTCGAATCTGCCAGGTGCTCCTTGGAAACTCTATGGGGCAGTTCTACTCTGTCCTATAGGGTCACTATGAGTCGGAATCGACTCGACAGCACTGGGTTTGGTTTTTTGGTTTATACGGAGTTTTATAAAAAATAGTGCCCCCAAAATTCATGTCCACTCGGAACCTCAGAATGTGACTTTCTTTGGAAATAGAATCTTTGTGGATATAACAGCTAAAATGAGATCATACTGGATTAGATGGGCCCTGTCTTGGATTGAACTGTGTACCCAAAATATATGTGTCAACTTGGCTAAGCCACGATTCCCAGTATTGTGTGGCTGTCCTCCATTTTGGGATCTGATGTAATTATTTCCTCCATTCTGTGATCTGTTGTAAATCCTAACCTCTGCCTGTGGTCATAATCCCACTTGTGAATGGTTGTTTGTTATGTTAATGAGGCAGGTTAGGGTATGTTGATGAGGGTTACTTTTTTATGTTAATGAGGCAGGATTAGGATACAGCCTGTGGGAAGCAAGGCCTCAGTGCAAACACAATAACGGATTTTACAGCACTAGCTGGAGGCCTTGGTCAACTACGCTCCCTGTAATTGAAAGGACAAAGAGGTACATTCTCATGGCCACCACAGAATGAAGAAGCAATCAGGGACCAGATCTGGAAATCTGAACTCCAACCTGCTAGGAGGAGATTCTAACCTTGAAACTCATTTGATAAAACAGTCAGATTTCCAGCTTCTCTCAGTCAATCAACACTGTGCCAAAACTGAGTCCAGTTCGACATAACCCTATTACTCTTCTTGTCTTAAACGAGCCACTTCATTTATTTACATGATTTCACTGTTCCTGCAGCTTGGGACCCCTGATCCAGTCCAGGTTCTCACTTTATTATACAAGAGAAAATTAAGATTCCTAGAAGGTATATGACATCAGTCTCAGGTTACACAGTTGGAAGTTAGAAGTGAAGCCAGGGCTAGAATCCAGGTGTCCTTATTAAAAAACTATTCTTTGCAATAGTACCTCTATGCAGCCCAACCAAAATTTTATTCTTTCTTTTATGCCATCAGCATCTCACATCAGCATCAATGTTAACAGATTCTATGTGGCTACACACCAATTGTCAACTCCATCACAACACCCAGCCACTCACACATGTCAAAAGGCAACTATTTCATCTGCCTTGCTCATCGCCACACTTAGAATGTAAACTCTCAAAAACACATGTAGTCTAGGGAAACAGAAGTGGCGTTACTTTTATCTCTATACCAATGGGGATGTGATGGTGAGCTGTCTGTGACGTAAGTTATCCCCGACGATCAGGGATAGCTTTGCCCTGCTGGTGATGAGGGCATCTTCCACCCCTGGTCAAAAAGGCTAACATGCCCCATCATGGGGCATGTGCTGAGATTAAGGCTCAGAAGTAACTAAGCATGGCTGCTGGTACTTCTGACCTACCTCTCCAAAACACAACTCGCTCAAGGGCAGTATTTCAAATAAGCATTCCCAAAATGTGCCACCTTCCTTGTTTTCTATAAATAAAATCATAAGTAATAATTCAGAACTTAATATTCCACTAACATAGTCCACAACAGTCATTTTCATAAACCGCAGGTCAGGAAGATAGTTGAGGAGCCTAAAAGCTTTCTTCTTAGGCATGAAATTTTGCTATGTACAAGACTGGTCCTAAAAGTTAAATTTTATTTGGTCCTATTTATGGTGCCTACAGTTAACCTCTCCTTCCCTGTTCCTCACCTCCATCCCTCTCATCCTTGCACCACGTAACTACCAAGTCCCCTCCTGTAGTGCCTTCTTCTTCACCCAACACCCAATCTAACCTCAGTGTTGTGAGTATCACAGAGCTTCAAGCACAGGGAGCTGGAGAAGGAAGAACTTTTACTACTTCCCTCAAAAGGCCTGCTATTAGAAATGTCACCTTAGATACCAACATCCCAGACCTCACCCACTGTCAAAACTACCAGCCAAGAATGCAACCCTAGAAATTTGCTTTAACTGCAGAATATCAGCTATTCAACAATGTTGAACAAATATATGTTGAGATACCAGTGTGTGCCAGGCACTGCTCTAAAAGTGCTGAAGCTACAACAGGAAACGAGACGAAAACCTCTGCCTTATGTTCTAACGAGCAGTCAGTGGCACATGAAGCTAAGGACAAGACACAGGCTTTGTGAGAGTTCCTCAGGCCTGACAGGACGTTAGACTCACACAGACAACTATAGGCCATGGACAAAGCTATCCCCATATCCAGACTTGGCAGTCCCTGGGTGGTACAAACGGTTAACGTGTTCAGCTGCTAACCAAAAACACTGGAGGTTTGAGTCCCCCCGTGGTACCTCAGAAGAAAGGCCTGGAGATCTACTTCTGAACAATCAGCCAGTAAAAACCCTACGGTGCACAGCTCTACTCTGACACACATGGGTTTACCATGTGTAAATACACTGTGGGGGCGGTGTCCAACCCCCTCCAACCCCACAAGGGGGAAGGAGAACCAAGATCAACAGCCCAAGGCTGATTCCTATGAGGTGGAGGCCAGACGAGCCTCCTCTCTCTGCCATCTCTACCAATTCTGACACCAACTGTCCCTCACACAGCACTCTCTACAGGGTTCGATAATTCACCGCAATGGCCACACAGAATTCACAGACCATACTCATGATTATGGGGTTTATTTGGGAAGTAACAGTCACAATTCAGGCTCGGGAGCACTCAAGATACAGCTCTTCCATCAGGATAACCTCTTCCTAACCAAGCTCACAGACACACCTCTCCCTGGCCCAAAGGCACTCAGCTTTCTCTCTCCGGGCTGGGAAGTCCAAAGCTGTTTCCTTCTCTTATGGCCAGGTCTCTCCTTCCTTGGTGGTGGGCTCCTTCTCTCTGCTCTGGAATTGGCTCTCTTTTAAAACAAAACTGACCAATCCCCTCCACAGTCCACAATTACCCTATCACACAATCACCTGGGTGGGAGTTACAAGACCATGGATAGAAAGGCCACACAAATGTAATCAATCACACTATGAGTTGGAATTGACTCAATGGCAACTTTTTTTGTTTTTAATTCAGACTTATCTTGGTTATTATTATTATTTTCCATAAATTATTTGACTGGCAAAACAAAAAAGATCAACATTATCTCCTAAACATGTGAGCTGGGTAGCCCACAACTAGAGTTATTATTTCCAACCTCTCCAAGTCCACCTACCTTTAACTCTACTTTTCATGTTTTTCTTCAGTCCACTTTCCCCACCATCACCGCCTCCTTCTTCTGCTGCCACCAAAGCAAAGAAGTCTTCCAAATTTTCGCCTTCCACTTTTGCCAAGCAAAAATTGCTAAACTTCAGTGTGCCAGGCCCTTCCAATAGTATCTAAGAATTAAAAATGAAATACCTTCAGAAACAAATTCAATTCATTTGCATTTCCGTCAGTGCCCCTTATGACAGCACCAAAAAATGTTTAGCATTGGCTCTATTGCTTCATCGCAAAGCAGAAAATGCTTGCAATTTTTTTTAAAAAGCTACAGGAAAATAAATCCAATACTTGAATAATAATAAGATCAAAATAAAATTTAATTGTACCTTCTCAGATGTATATAGCAGACACACCAATATAACCATGGAGGAAAACCCTAGCCTATGGGGAAAGATAAAGAACAATCTAAACCGAACAATTTGTACTTGCGAACCTTCAATGACAGCCCAAAACATTTGCCAAAGCCACCTGCCCCAAGGTGTTGTTTAATCAAGGGAGAAAACACAATGTAGGATTAAAGCCAGGGTTTTAAAGCAAGAGACATGAATTCGAGCCCCAGATCCACCACTAATTAGTTGTCTGGCCCTAGAGAATTTACTTTCTAAGCTTCAGTCTCTTTACCTATAAAATGGGGAAAATAATGCCTAACTCTTCAGACTGTTGTATGGATTAATTAGCACTGGTTTAATGGTATGCCACCACTTTTCATGCCTCTGAATTATAATAAAAAAAAAAAAATTATAATAGCAGACCATTATTCAGTTCTAACGCATTTAGCATCAAGGTGGGTCACTTTTGAAATGCGTGAAGCTCAGCAGACCAAAGTTGAAGCCTCACTGTTGTGTAGGTTGAGCATTCTATTAGGAGATGCTTCTTGGATGTGTTACTTTTGTAAACTTCTGCCTTGTTTCCCTTTATTTCTGAGATAAGGCTTGCAAGCATAATTATAGCTTTCCTATCTGATAGTTAGGGAGCCTTGATGGGTTTGTTTGGGTTTCTCTGTATCATATTTGGAAAACCAGAGGTTCCTCATATAACCTAATGGAAAACCAAAACCAAACCAGTTGCCATCGAATTCTGACTCATAGCAACCCTATAGGGCAGGGCTGAACGGCTCCACAGGGTTTTCAGGGAGTGGCTGGTAGATTCAAACTGCAGACCTTTTGGTTAGCAGCCAAGCTCTTAACCACCGAGCCACCAGGACTCCACCTAATGGAAAGGCACCAGCAATAAATTCTCCGTATAGTTTTTAATGGTATATTGTCATATCACAGATTGGCGGTGCCAGAGTGCCACTCGCCTTACTGATACTTGTATCACCAGTTCATATTTCTCAAAATCCATACTAACAACCAAAAACATAAACACACTCAATTAGTAAGCATGCATTACAATACTGAAAACACATGCCACCCAAAAAATTTTAATTAAAATTGAGATACTACTTTTATAGGGCTTTGAATAGTTGACTAGCAGGGAACCACCAAGGGCTCTTCTAGTGTGTCAGTCTCCTTCCGTAGAGACTGACAGCCTTAGAAACCCTATGGGGTCACTATGAGTCCAGTGGATAGGGGGTTTGGTTTTGGGAGCACGTAGCAGGTGCTCAAGTCTGCTAATCTGTGACCAGGCATATCTGTTGCTTGCTCAAACCATACCAGGAACCACAGTGCTTGTTTACTTTCATCTCTGCCTGCAGAGTCATTAAAAAATATTCCTGGGCAGTTGCAATCGGTCAGGTGGCTTTTTTTTTTTTTTTTAAGTAATTTAAAGTTGGCCCTTCTAGTCACAAATGCTTAAAATGTCTTGTTAGTCACAACACAGGCATGTCTTTTAAACTTTTTGAGCAACAGAATACTGTGAATGACTTGTTGAGGCACAGATTACTGGGCTTTGGCAACTCTAGGGTTTCTCAATCAATAGGTCTGGGGTAGGGCCCAAAAGCCTGCATTTCTAACAAACCAAAAAAAAAACAAAAACCTGTTGCCATCGAGTGGATTCCAACTCAGTGACCCTACAGGACACAGTAGAACTGCCCCATAGGGTTTCCAAGGAGCGCCTAGCGGAGTCAAACTGTCGACCTTTTGGTTAGCAGCACGTAAGCGCTACGACACCAGGGTTTCCCCATTTCTAACAAGTCCCAGGGAATGCTGATGCTGCTGGTGTGGGGTACACACTTTGAGAACCACTGGTAGGGGTCAGATAGTAAGTATTTTAGACTGTTCGGGCCATGCATCCTGTGTCTCAACTACTCAACTCTGCCATTATTACACAACCGCAGCCACTGATAACGCTGTGTGCCGTGAAAAATAATTTACAAATCCGGCATCCTGCCCAACCTCTGCTAACCTTTATTCTAGAGTAAAAGCTACATTATAAATCAGTTCAAATTTCCTAGATTATGAACAGCTGTTTTAGCACTTAAAACCAAAAAATCAAGCCTGTAGGAATCGAGTCGACCTATAGGGATCCTACTGGACAGAGCAGAACTGCCCCATAGGGTCTCCAAGGCCGTAAATCTTTCCAGAAGCAGACCACCACATCTTTCTGCCATGGAGCAGCTGGTGGGTTCGAACCACCAACATCAGTTAGCAGCCGAGCACTTAACTACTGTACTACCAGGGCTCCTAGCAGTCCTTATACACATTGCCATCCAGTTGATTCCTAGTAATAGCAACCCTATAGGGCAGAGTAGAAATGCCCCATAGGGTTTCCAAGGCTGTAATCTTTACGGAAGCAGACTGCCACATCATTCTCCGGTGGAGTGGCTGGTGGGTTGAACCACCAACCTTTTGGTTAGCAGCTTAGCGCTTAACCACTGTGCCACCAGGGCCCCTTAGACAACTCTAATACTGCAAACTATAGCCTCTGGGCCGAATCTGGGTCACCACCTGTTTTTGTAATGCTCTGAGCTAAGAATGGCTTTTACATTCTGAGTGATTGAAATAAAATCAGAGCAAAAAAAATATTTCTTTACATGTGAAAGCTACATGAAATGAAAGTCTCAATGTCTATAAATACAATCGTATTGAAACACAGCCACCATGTGTTTACATACTGTGTATAGCTGCTTTCAGCACTACGACAGTTAAATGGCTTGGTTACAACAAGGTTCGCAAACCCTCAAACACTATCTGACTCTTTGCTGACTACTGCTGTAATGAAACTGCGAAATAAACAAATGGAAATCAAGAATGACAAGTAGTTGTCTTTCTCTGAAACTATAAAGTTATTCATAATTTTTCAAGCAGAATCAAGAAATGGCCACTATATTTTTCGTGATCAAGTTAAAGCAAACAAGCATATAAATATGTCAAACAAGAACTTCTAGTTATTAAGTAAGGTTTTCATGAAGGGTTTTTTCTTTTTAGGTTTAATAATCTCATACAGGTGGCTTATAAATATAAATTTAAACAAAGAAATACTCAATTTTTCACTTAATTGTGCATACGTTAACAAAAAGAAAAAAAACTCAGACCAGTAATATGTACAATTCCTAAGAGTTCATACTTATAAAAAGAATCAGTGCTACTGACTGAAAACACATTACCTACCAGAAAGTATCCCAGAGCCTTAACCTAACTGTAATATTTAACCCTCACAACCACCCTGAAAACATCTATACCCATTTCACCGACAAGGGAACTAAGACACAGAGAAGCAGGGTAACTTGTCCAGGGTCACACAGCTTCTAAGTACCAGCCCTGACTGTGACTCCAAAACTAAGCAGGTTTCATGACTCTGCTACACTGAGGCACATTTAGTTATGGATAAATGATTTTACCAAAAAAGAAAACATTTCACTTCTATCAAAAATTGTATGTATATAGTCAAAAACTGCCACTACCAAACTAAAATATGGTTCATTATTAACAGTGTAGTACGTTTTAGGAGCTAAGAGCCTCTTATTTTATAGACCAATTAGGCCCATATTCACAACATGCTTGAGCAGCTGCAGTAAGAAATTACTCAAGGAGCTCTGGAAGGAGGAGAGCCTCTTCACCTCCTAAAAGCTGTCTCAATAGGCAGCTAAAATAGAGTACTGTGTTTCCTTTTCTCAAAAATAAAAATGCAATTTAACATTTCAAGATGTTCTATGCCAAAACTTTATCTATCTAAAAACAAAAACACCTTTGAGAAAGCACTATAAATTGAGACACAAGCAGTTTGGAAATCAAAATCTTCATTTATTACCTTCCCAGGAGAAATGTCACAAAAGAGAATTCCAAGTGTATGAAGGTGATGCAATCCAGTAATCAGGTCAACTCCAAATTCTCTCACGACATCTTCTGGGAGGCTTTCATCTTGAGCAATGACCATTTCTAAGGAACCACCTGCAATGAGTTGATTAAAATTGCCCATTTCAACCCACCAACATTACCGAATGCCTCCGGCAGGTTTCATGCTGAGAGATACCGAGCATCAAAAACTGATCAAATCAGTAAACCTGACAATCTGGCAGGGGAAACACACAGATAGGTGAACACAATGGTCCAAATGCCATAGCAGAAGTCTCTGTCCACGCTCCGGAGCCATCTTCAGGAGAGAGACTGGTCTGTCTGGAAGAATGGTCAATAAGCAAGCAGATTGGATGAAAAAATAACCACTCTGCGCTGTGATTTCTCACTCCGGATCCCTCAGGAAATTAACACCTGCAAAATTCCACGTTCAATACTAACCCAAAACTGTGCACTTAGATCACATTACGCAAAGTATAGTCACACTCATTCATGTACAAAGTTAAATCAAGTTCTGCAAAGTACTGCATAGCAAAATAGATATGCCTTACCAAAACAGAAAATCACAACTCTTAGTACACAACACAGATGAGGTAAAAGGCCAAAAGTAGGCACACTGTGATTTCTCCTATACTCTTCCAAGGTCCCAATCACATCTCTACAGTCTACGTGTTTGCTCCAGTAAGGACTACCAGGAGTCCAAGCCCTAAGATGTAGTGATTAACCTAATCTCCACTATCTCACTTCTCCATCATCTCTGACACCACCCCGCAACAGCACTCTTGCTAGATTTGATAATTCGCTGCAAGTCTCACAGAGCTCATGGACTATATATACCATTATGTGGCTTATCAAGGTAAAAGGATATAACTCAAGGGTAAAAGGATACCAGCGGCAGGAAAAGGTACACAGGCAAAGTCTACAAGGGTCCCCACTTTTCCAAGGAAAGCACGTTCCTCCCTTCACCAACCAGGACAGCTATCAGAGCAGAGAAACTCTGAGCCCCCGTATTCCAGGGCTTTTATCAGTCAGTCCACGTGCTCATTATGGGTTACCAGGTGAGCTCCCTAGCGAAACAGGCACCCAACAAATTCTCAGGTGTACTCACACATCTTAATTATTTAGGAAACTCCCTAAGGTTGTTTTTCCAAAAACCAACAGCAAAGGCCAAATAAGAGAATTCATTGCACCACAACGCCAGAAGCAAACTTTTTTTAAAGGACCAAGATTACAACAGGAGTCAAGTTCAGACAAAGCGAAGTCTCAGCAGTATCTGAAAGTTCAATCAGTTACTGTGATGAAGTTAAGGGGTATTTTGGGTCTTGTTTATTTTTGTTTTGGTGGGTGAAGAACCATTCCAACCACCGGCATAATTTAGAGGTAGGACATTACACCTGGTCAGAGGTCAGAAACAACAACAGAACCAAAAGTAGTACTGGGAATGTCCCCTGATCACCTCACCAGTGTGTACATCTACAGAAGTAATTCAACCATAATCCATTGCCGTCAAGTCAATTCCAACTTGTAACGACCCTACAGGACAGAGCAGAACTGCCCCACAGGGTTTCTAAGGAGCAGCTGGTGGACTGGAACTGCCAGCCTTTTGGTCAGCGGCCCGAGCTCTTCACCACTGCACCACCATGGCTCCAATTCAACTATAATTCCCTCCTATTGACGGAGAAAAACAAAACACAATAAGCTTTTAATCTGAGTGACCCCTTTTATGATTAAAATTCTAAGTGCCAATACAATAGGTAAGATACATAAAGTTAGTAATCACCACAATATATCTTACTACTTAATGACGATTTATTATCAGTGTATGAAAACACTAATGATGGTACTTACATTTTTTTTCCATTGAACTTTGAAGACACTGACACTGAAAGTTCAGATAATATCTACATACTCAGGTACATATCTATCCTTCTCCGTGTGTGTGTGTATATATATATATACACGGAGTTCTAGAAAGTTTTATGAAATGAGACCTGAAACATGTTATCTCTAATCATTGCTGAGTGGTGGTATCTGTTGGTTCATCTTTATACTCTTCCTCGATGGCTTATGCTTTTCTGTGGAGTCCTGGTGGCACAGTGGTTAAGGGCTCAGCCGCTAACCAAAAGGTCAACAGTTCAAATCCACCAGCCATTCCCTGGAAACCCTGTGGGACAGTTCAACTGTGTCCTATAGGGTCGCTGTGAAACAGAATCAACTCGATTGCAATGGATTTTATGTTTTTATGAAGGGCAAGCATTCTTTTCATAAAAACAAAAAGATTAAAAGTTTTTATATCATAACCAAAATAACTGCTGTTATTGGTGGAGTTACTGGCGTTTTTTTACAAAGCAATTAATTAGTAGCTAATTGATCTAAAATGTTGGTTTCCATTTATTGGAAAAACTTGCTTGATAAATTAATTATCATTTAAAACTACTTCCAAATATTTATGTGAGTGATTAGTAGTATTTCATACCAAAGTAAACTCCAATTTGAATTTTAATGTCTTCCTCTTACCAAACGTCTTTTCTCTTTGTCTTTCTGAAATATCCATCAAACAAAAGATTTTAAGTTACTGTAGTAAATAAACGGAAACCCTGGTGGTATAGTGGTTAAGTACTATGGCTGCTAACCGAAAGGTCGGCAGTTCAAATCCACCAGGCACTCCTGGGAAGCTCTATGGGGCAGCTCTACCCTGTCCTATAGTGACACTATGAGTTGAAATCGACTCAACGCCAATGGGTTTTTTTTTTTTGCGGGGGGGGCTAGTAAATAACATCAACTCTACAATATATTTGTAATAGAACATAAAAGGAAATTTTTTAAAAAACCTACACCATATGTTTTTTCAAAACTACACAAGGTGGATACATTCACAGCGCTTGTTATGCGCTCTTACCTGTGCAGAGTTCCACGACGAGCCAGAGATGATTGCTGGTTTCATACCATTCATGAAAAGTTACAATATTTTTGTGTTTGATTTCATGGGTGAGACGGACCTATAAAAACACACAGTATTCACTCTTAAAAACCAGTTTCTAAAACTCTTGCATCTACAAAGAAACACCTAAATATACAATTGGGAAATGGGCGACAAAACAGTGGAATTGTACACAGACGTTTAAAATGATGATTTTGAAGGCTGATAACATGGAGAAATGCTTATATAATGAATGGCCTTTAAAATGATCTTAAAAATACTTACACATACATGAAACATTACAAATAAAATTATTCATAGGAAAATGAATGGGAGGGGTACACCAAAACATCTGCATTTAATGAGGAGTTACTGGTGTTTTTATGTTCTGCTTTTCCCCATTCTCCTATTTTCTGTCCTAAATACACACTACTTTCATAATCAGGAAAAAAGATATAATTTTAAAGTGATAGTGCAATGGTGCATTTGTTCCTTCTATCCATTTTTCCACAATGAGCATATATCACTTTTACGATATTTAAAAGGACTCTCAGAAATCAATATTCCTCTTTTTAAAAATGCTCTTGGTGAACCCTACTATCATCAACCAGATCATGAAAAGAGGAATCATTACAATAAACACACTGATCGTAACACGTACATTCCACTAGGTCATAAGAATACTAGTGCACCAAAAGCAAAAAACAAAAAAAAGCTAACTCACAATTCAGAAATAAAGATGCGAAAGCCTGTAAGTTCATTTAAAAATACTAAGTTGCTTCCGGGACTCTTAATTTCTCACTTTAAAATCTCATTAAAAATGAAAATTAAGACCATCAGGACTCAGAATTGGTAACAACTGCCAAAGTGCTTTGGGGATCCTCGTTTTCTGGTTCTCTTTAAAAAAAAAAAAAATCACGAACAAATTCTATTGTCACTCAACACGAGCTAATGGGCCTATAATTTCTGGGAAATGCAGAGCTCCTGTTTTTAAAATGGAACATGGTACATTCTGGGAGCATCTACTTTAAGCCATGTAGTTTTAGGTTTCTTTTCAGTGGTCAGATGTAGCTCCTAGTAATTTTTCCCCTCTAGCCTTATATTCCTATCCAGCTATCATCTCATTTCTCTGCTCCTTCTCTCCTCCCATTCCCTCTTAAACCCACTGCAGTTCAGGTTTTCCCCACCAACACTTCACTGAATCCACTCTTTTCAAGGTCATCAATGACCTCTCTTCGTTACCAAGTCCTTGGGTCTCGCCTTATCAACTGCAATTTAATTTCTCCCTTCTCCCTGCATCACTTTCTCCACTTGACTTCCATGATGCCACAAATTTTGCTCAGTATTTTTAGTTGCAGAACACAGAATCCACTCTGACTATAAAAGGATTTCTATGGAGAATGGAAAACTCACAGAATTTTCAGTTATGTTTAAGAAACAGATTCTGGGCTGAATTTCCAGAAACAATTCCCAAAAGCATACCATAAAACTAGGCCACCAAGGGAGCACCTGCCTCTGCCACCACCAGGACACTGCAAAATCAGGAGCCTACCATCACAGCTGTCAGTTCCAGAAATATATTGCCTCTTCCACCACTAGGGAGCTGCCATATCAGGAGTTGCCACCTCCAGAACTAGGCTGCCTCTACCTCCCTCTACAAGGGCAAATGGATACCTCGGGGCCTGTCTTTGTCATCCCTTAAATCAGCCTGGAATCAAGGTCTTGAAGGACTCTATCTAATTAATGGAACCAGAATAACATCTAGAACTCTAGCTACAAGTTTTTAGTTGAGAAATGCCGTTTTTAGCCTCCCAGGCCCACAGAACAGGAAAGCCTGCCAGAACGGGCTCAGACGGGTACTGAACAAGCCAATCCACAGTAGGTTACCTATAGTCTCCAGGCTCTCCTCTCACCGGATGCTCCCTTTCATTCTCCTTTGCTGGGTCCTTCTCTTTATATTCTCTACATGTTGACAGGGGGCTCAGTCCTCACTTCCTCTTCCATCTTCTCTCCCATTGATGACTCTCAAATTTAGGTCTTCAGCCCTGAACTGCCCCTTAAACTGCAGACTCAAAAATTCAAATATCTTCTTTACATATCCATTTTGATGTCCAATAACCAAAACCAAACCAAACCTGTTGTCAAGTCAATTCCAACTCATAGCGACCCTGTAGGACAGAACAGAACTGCACCATAGGGTTTCCAAGGAGCGGCTGGTGAATTCTAACTGCCAACCTTTTGGGTAGCAGCCATAGCTCTTAACCACTGGGCCACTAGGGCTCAAAATTAAAATGCCCAAATCCATCCTTCTTCCAAGCCTTCCCCCTCAGTAAGTGACATCGTCATCCATCCAGTCACTTAAGCCAAAAACCTTGCCACAAGCCTTGACTTCTCTCTCACACGTCATATGCAACTCATCTGCAGATCTATTAACTCTACAGATGTATACAGACTCTTCAATCACATAAAGCTCAAAACCAGCAGAACTTAACTGTAGCGTTAGAAGTCAGTCCCGACTTGCGGGTGGGAGGAATTGGAAGAGGGTTTCTAGGTCATTGCTCACGAGTGGGTGCTGGTTACATGTTCAGTTTATGAAAATTTGAGCACACAATTATGATATAAGAATTTTTCTGTATGTATATTTTACTTCAACAAACTAATTTACTCAAACTGGAAAACTTCAGCAATAAAGAACAAACTGTAATACTTGCAACAGCTTTGTTTTTAACATGGCCTTAAGCATTGTTTTTAACATGGCTTTACGCAAAATAAGTGAAACACAAAAGAGTAAATACCATATGATTCCACTTACTTGAGGCTCAAGAACATGCAAAACTAATCTACGGTGATAGAAATAAAAACAGTGGTTACTTCTGGGCGGTTGAAGAAGACATCTGGAAAGGCCCTTCCGGAGGGGCAGAAATTTTCTGTACCTTGATTTGGATGTTGGTTATGAGTGTATACATTTTAACTGTACACTGAAGATCTGTGCATTTTATTGTATGTAAACTACACCTCAATAAGATTCATTGGCTAAAACATGACCTTTGAAAGGAAAATTAAAAATTGACCCAAAATAAATAAATGTTAATACACAACCATACCCTCAATGACTTCTCACCATTCCCACTGTAACCATCTATGTCCAAGTCACCACCACCTCCGGCTAACTACATTAGCCTTCTTCCTAGTTTCCTTATTCCACTCTTGATCCCTTACAATCTAGTCTCCACACAGCAGCCAAAGAGAACCTACACAAGAGCCTGCCATTCCCCTTCTGAAAACCCCGCAGTGTCCTTGCCTCAGCCTACATGGCCCTAAAGCCTTTGGCTCCTGGCCACCTCACCCCTCACCTGCTATGCTACTGTTCCTCAGACACGCCAAGCTTGCTCCAGCCTCAGGACCTTCACGTACGCTCTGCCACCTCTGCCTTGAATGATCCCTGCCCCAAATCTCAGATACTGCCCTGGCTCACTGCCCCCACCTCATTCAGGTCTCTGCCCACATTCCTTTTGCTCAGAGAGAGCTCTATGGCCCACCCTGACTATGCAACAGTCCTCATCACTCTCTTCCCCCTGTATTCTGCCTTATTTTTCTTCGCTGTGATTAACACTAACAATGTTTTTTTGTTTGTTTTTGTTATTTTACTGTAGGCCTCCTCCAACTAAAGCAGAAGCTTCCTGAGGGCAGGGGTTTTGTCTCCTTCACTGCTAACTCTTCAGTACCTAGAACAGTGCCAGGTACAGAACAGGTACTCAATAAGTACCTGTTGAGTGAATGAGTGAGTGAGTGAAACAGAGTCTTTGCCCTCAGTAAGCTCAGAGCTCAGTGGGAGAGCCAGACATGGGCACAGAAACAATGCAATGTGATAAATGCTATCATACAAGTATATCCAAGTAGGTGTGATTACAACTGGTCAACCACAGGCATGGACACTGGCCAGAGCTAGAAGCACCTCCAGCGCCAGGAGTTAACTTTCCAGTTGCTGAGCAATCAGGCATCTCAGAAACAGGCCAGGGCAGCCCAGGAAGGTACCCAGCAGCTGGAAGCACCAACCATTTACCAACCAGTATGGAACAGTTTCAGTATTTCAGAGATGAGCCCAGGGTCCAGGTGCTGTGGAAATACCAGAGAGGGCTCTGTGAGGGGATTAGGGAAGACCTTAGAGAAAAGGGGAAATTAACAGTTGATTCTTGATGGACTCAGGGAACTAAGGGTAATGATAATGATTAACGTGGTAAGCAAATAATTTATAAGGATCAGCACAAAGCTGGTTCCTATGAGGCAGAGGTTAAAGATGCCCCAAATATCTAACTTTTCCAAACTGCTGTCCCACTCCATCATCTCTAATATCGACTACTCCCTCTTGCCTCGGTACTCTCCCTCCCGTCTTTGGGTTCCCTAATTTGCTGCCACATCTCACTGAGCTCACAAACCATACAAAGGAAATGGCTCACGCAGTTGTGGAGGGTGGCAAGTTCCAGATTCACGGATCAAGCGTAGACTTCTCCCTGGCCCTCAGTCTGTGCCCAAAGGCAATCAGCTTTCTCACGGTATTTTATCTGGAATTCTGACATCTGCTGTCACACCCAGTATTTATGGTGTGTGTCACAAGCTGGACTCTCACGGTGAAACCGTTTCCCTCTTCTGATCAGGTTTCCTTGTTGTGGTCAAATATTCAAATGATTTACTCAGGGTTAAGTTTTATAGGGGAGGGTGGCATATATTCCGAATGCTGAGGCTGGCCTCAGATATAAGAAGGGTAAATGGCTAACTTCATGATAAGTCTGAAAAGTATCACAAGGCCTCCTGCCTCAAAACTTCTCCCCCAGTGACCCTGCCATGGTCTCTGAAAATTCTCTATTACTCACCTCCCTGATTTAAGCCATTAACGGATTCCTAAACGCCATCTAACTGTGATCCCAGAAAGGGAATGATACTTTTAACAAAAACGAGTTTATTAGCTAGTCACACCACTCAGTAATGTCCTGAGAGATAAGAACAAAGGACAGGTAAATTATGACAATTGGAAACAGTGGTTATAAAAGGTCCAAGGCAAGGAATGGTACCAAGGAGGATGACAAGGTGTTGCTGGCAGCTGTCAGTGGGAACATGATAGTAAATGCTATGCAGAGAAGAGGAGATGAGAGGCAATGGAGTCCAATTTCCTGTTTGTAATTTTTCCTTGGTCTACTTCTGCTGGCCCCCCTAACTGGTGAGGAGAAATGGACACTGCGGTCAGACAGATGTACCCCAACTGCAAATCAGGATAATCATACCGACACCACAGGCAGGTGTGAACAGTGAATGCACTGAGCACAATGGCTGGAACATGTGGATGCTCAATTAATGGTAGCAAGGATGAAGTTCTGTGAAGAAGCAATGGAAGGAATGCTTCTGCTAGGCCTGTGATACAAGAGTTCCAAGAGCTAAGAGATCTAGAAGGCAGGGATTGAGACAAGCCTTTAAATGGAAAGCATGTACCTGCCTTGATCCCCTGTCTTGCCTCTATTACCAGACCGTAAACACACAAGGACATGATCTGCCTCTGATGGACCCTTCTGTCCCCTAACATAGTAGATACTCAATACATCTTGGATATAAAAAGGAGTGGATGAACCTCAGAGAAGTCAGAGGCTTTACTGGACTCTATGAACCAGGAATAAGGCAGAAAAAAGACTGTGGCCTTTCCATATCGACTAACACTCCCCTGGCCATCTTTCCCATGTATGTCCCCACCTCCCTCTTCTCAACCCTCTTCCTATTCTGGATATTTCCCTCTCCTTCTCTATTTTCTATGCATTTCTTGTTCCATTAATGGCTATGATATAGTAAGAACCATCATACCAGGCACTACGCTAAGTGCTCTATGTACCTTATCTAGTCCTCACAACCCTAGAAGGGAGGTATGGTCCAAGAACCCTGGGCATTGTGACTTCAAACCCGAGTCACTCTCACCCAACGTCCTTCCATCAGAAGCTACATATAATACTCTATATTTTAGAAAGCACACGATCTAATGTACGATACATTTTCCCTGATTCTTAATAAAACAAAACAAAAAGACCATAAGTTACTGATTACTCGATTGTGTGTATTAGTCATTTTCAGGGTTGGTGGCACTGAACAGATAGAAAGTCACCCACTCCAGACTGAAGATGTGGCGTCTGCTATGGTGAGGTCAATGGCCTGTTTACATGCCACTTTTTCTACCTGAACACAGCTCTTTCATTCTCCAGATGGAAGGAAAAACACTTAACTCACCCAATTGGTTATTTCAGGTCTTTTGCACTTATCAGTACAAAGGATAGCTACAAAATTGATTGTTCCCTTTCGCCGCCCTTTATAGACAACTGTCTTGCTTCCTCTGCCAATCTCCTCATACAGAATGAAGTTTTCCATCTCTGGGCCGACTTCTCACACACGATGAAATGACAACCTAATAGCATCTCTAGCTCCTAAAAAGTAAGCAAAAATGGCATTTATAAATGCATGCTAGTTGCACAATTACTCCAGAATATTTAACATATAAATAAATCTAATCATTCTATACATTCAGAAAATTCACCTTTAATTACTGAATACTAGCCTGTCTTCCTCTTTGTAGGATGAACAAAGCGAAGGGAACAGTAAGTAAAAGAATTCACAAATCAATCCCCAACTTCCTATTAACAAGATCTTTCAACAATAATGAAAATAATAGCTGTTTCCAACTGTCACAGGTATCAAAATCAGGATGTGAATGAAATTTCACCAAATGTATCTCGGCACCTTTTTTATTTTGTTACAATGGAAACCTGATACAATGGAAAGCACACTGAGTCAACATCTGTGTGATGGGGCAATATATGCCCCGCCTATACCTCACAAATTATGAGAAGCATATGAGACAATGTATGTGAAAATCTTTCATAAACAAATACAGAACGATAACATTTCCCTCTAAACCACAGAAACTGTAAGAGTCAATCTAAATATTATTGTAAGTCAGGGTCAGCAAACTACCAACTCATGGGCCAAATCCAGCCTACTGCCTGCTTTTGTAAATAAAGTTTTATCGGAACACACTCACTCATTCATACACAGTAGCTTTCGGGCTGTAACGGCAGAGTTGAATAATTGTTGCATAGATTTTATGGTCTGAAGAAACCCTAAAATATTCACTATCTGACCCTTTACAGAAAGTTTGCTGATTTCTGTTCCAGATTAAAAAAAAAAAAAAAATTTTTTTTTTTAAACCAAGCACTTCATCCTTCATCTAGAATTAACCAGTTAAATGAATTCATTTTCTTGGCCAACATAACCCCTTAATTTTAATAAGTGAATGAGGGTTTGTTGTAGTCTTTATCAGACTAGGTTTTATTTAGAATTGGAAGGGAAATAGTTGCAGTATCATAAGCAAATACAATATAATTACAGTATTTACTCAAATAAAAACAATCTCTCACAAACTGGCATCTCCTCGGGAGGATTATATATGGTAGACTATAGAAAATATACCAGAAATTGTCCAAAAAGTAAGATTTCCTCTTTATAAATGGCTTAGTGTTTCCAAATGAAATTGAAAGTAAAATCCCTTTGAGACAAAAATGTAAAAGAGCAGTAAGTTACAGCTGTAGAGTTTCTTTTAGGAGGTATATGAGCCCCCAAAACTAAAGCACTTGACCCTAGTAATCTATCAGACGTTGGGAGAACCCAAGTCTCTGCCCATTAAGTTTGAACTTACTTTGTCTTCTTGAAGTGTATAGTCAGGTTAAAGTACACATTCAGGTCCGTGCACATTCAGGGCTTCAGCACACATTCATCTTTTATAGCATGTGCAAATAAAATCAGTATCCAATCTGGGAATCTTTTGGGCTTTCTAAGTTAATCTTTCCGTGCAGTAAATTAGAAAAACGAGGTTCCAAAGTTAAACAGCCTCAATAGGATTATGATTGTTATCTGGAGGCTTCTAAAAGGCAGTTTGATAACAAATTGCCTCCTTGTGGGACACGTTATCTAAATTGACTAGGCAGAACAAAGAATTACAGCGCCAAAATCCTGCTCCCATACTCTCTGCTCTTCTGCCAACTGCCTCTCCTTTATATCCTACTTTGAAACCTCTGCCTGAAATGCCCTTTAAAATCTGTCATAGTATGGACACTGAGAGTATGTTCCAATTAGAGAAACTAGTATGTTTAACATAAGAGACTAGGTCTCTGGCAGAATGAATTAGGTTCAGAAGAAATGAAATCAGGTTCCATATGGCTATTACGGAGGAATCTCGGAAGATCAAATCCCTGCTGAGAACTTTATTTGACTCTGGAAAACCAAAGTCTCAAATCAATTCTTAACATCCTTGATAAATGAGCCTGGATTTCCCACTGGTTTGGGATCCACATTCAAAAATACTATAAGCTGAATTTGTCTGAAGTAATTCAAGACTTCAGTGATCACTTTAGGAAAATAAGTTCTTATTTATGTTACCTGTTCTTTCCTCTGGGGAACTTTTGTTTAATGCTCAGGTTTTGTCAGGACTAATATCCCTCCATCTGAGTCTCTAACAAATTAATAAGTTTAGCCAGGACCTGTTCTGTTGATTTGAATTGATCTTACCACAGAATTACTCCCCATGTTTGTCTTCTGTGGTATTGGATAAGCCTGGTTTTTGAGATGGTCTCACAAACTGGTGAATTTCTGTGGTTTTTTGGTTTCGTCTAAAGCATTTGTGCCTATAATTTTATTTTGTATCAAGTTGGAGGTCGTGGATAATGTTTTTCATGGGGCTTTCTAAAATCTTAGCTCTTCTCTCTTCCAAGAAAAAAACTGTTTTTGCGCCTGGCCGTCTAAAAACTACTTTGAGGACCTTTGACATAAATCAGTCTATTTGAAAGTGTACTGAAAATTATAAATTGTTTAATTGGTATAACAAGGCCTTAAAAAAGGGGGTAAATTATTGTAACTTGTTTCTCTAAAGGATCCTATTAGGGTTATGAAAATATGATAATTTCCTACCTCTCAATGGTATTGGAGCCTGAGTAGTGCAGTGGTTAAGAGCTCAGCTGCTGCTCACCAAAAGGTTGGCAGTTCAAATCCACCAGCCACTCCCTGGAAACTCTATGGGGCAGTTCTACTCTGTCCTATAGCATCACTATGAGTAGGAATCAATTTGATGACAGCAGGTTTCCTGAATGGTATTATTAAATGAGATCACTATATGTATTCAAGGAGCTTACTCTGAATGGTTTAATGATAAATAAATGCTTATATAAATTGTCTTAGTATTCTCAGGAACTGATGAAAATAAATTTGTTCTCATAATGGTTTTTATATTTATGTCAACCACAAAGGCAAAACTTGAAAAGCAAACCCTTCAGAACAGGCTTGTATTGAGAGGCCTTGAAAGAGACCTTAGAAGCCCTCTCTGGAATTCTCTGATAACTGCCCCCACCAAAATAATCAAGCTACTGCAATAGTAAGGGGAAAACTAAAATAAGGGAGACCAGCTGAGCTGCTTGCACCTGACCACAAATGACTGAGGGCTCTGTCAACTTCGCCCAGATCATCTGACTTTCAGAAATAATTAAGACTGAGAAAATTAAGAGAAATAACATTGCATATGAGGCAGCAAAACAAGCTGCTTCTCAAATTGTTCTTGCCCATATAGTGAAGGGAAAAAAAAAATTCCCAAATTTGGTACAAAAACCCAAACATACAATCCACTACCGTTGATTCCGACTGGTAACAACCCTATAGGACAGAGTAGAACTTGCCCCATATGGTTTCCAAGGAGCAGCTGGTGGATTCAAACTGCCCACCTCTTGGTTAGCAGCTGATCTGTTAACCACTGTACCACCAGGGCTCCAAATTTGGTAGAGGGAACCAGTAATCTAAGAATCTAGCAATAACTTTAATCCTATGATTCTACCTCCCAATAAAAATAAAATTTACTGTAAAATGGGGAAAAATACTATAAAAATGTACAGGCCAGCATTTTTTAGCTATTTGGATTATAAAATTAGTGTCTGGATCAAATCAGACGAAATCACACTGTTGGCATAAAAATTTTAAGAATTCTAAGTAGAAAGTTATGAGACAATCTTGAATTTAAATAAATGGATGCCAAAAAAGGCACAATTTAATATTTCTTTTAATGAATAGTTTTACTAAATACCTTTTACATTCAACAACTAGTCCGCTTCTCCCTAAAACCCACACATTAGAAAGAACCATTTCTGATTCCTAACCCACCAAAATGCAGCCCTTAACAGGAGTATATTAGGTAGCAAGAGGTTAAAAACACATAGTACGTAATATGGCCAAAATAAGGTTAAGGCTGTGTTAAAATAGACAAGTTATTAAATTAATCCAGAAAAAATAACCAGAAACCTCAATTAAGTGTTTACAAATTGGCTACATTCAGATACATCAGGATAAGATGTTGAAATAAAAAGTTTTTATATAAGAGAAGGAAACCCTGGTGGCCTAGTAGTGAAAAGCTACAGCTGCTAACCCAAAGGTCGGCAGTTCAAGTCCACCAGGCGCTCCCTAGAAACCCTATGGGGCAGTTTTACTCTGTCCTATAAGTCAGAATCAACTCGACGGCAGTGGGTTTGGTTTTTTGGTTTTACAGGGTAACTATGAGTCGAAATCAACTCGACGGTAGTAGGTTTGTTTTCGTTATGTAAGACAAATGATTGATTCTTTAAAAACAAGGATTTAGGCCACAAGGCAAAAACAAAATCTTATATTTTTAATCAGATTTAGGCCAAATTTCTTTACTCAACCTTTACTTTGTAGCCATATCTGACTAGGGCACTGTCATTAACAAACTGCTTCATCTGTTAAGTTTGCTTAGATAAAAGTGGTTTATTGCTTTCAAGCACTTTCCCTCTCTGTTTCCTTATAGTAAAGTAAGAATTGATCAGATGATTTTCTAAGTTATCTTTCAAGTTTGAAATTCCAAGACTGCAAGATTCCTATTGGTTCAATCCAAGGACGTTCTCCACCTTTTAACTGTAAAATTAACGTTTTAATTGTAAAAACAAAACATAAAATACAGAAAACCCCACAAAACAAATGTACAGTTTAGTAAATTCTTATAACATCCTTGTAACCATCACCCAGGTCAGGAAGCTACTTTGTCAGCCCCTGAACCCCTTCTGTTCGTCGATCTCAATCACAACCCCTCCGGCTCTCTGAAGGTAACCATTCTGCTGAGTTTTATAAGTCATCATTTCCTTGCGTTTTAACATTTTCTCACATAAGTGTGCATTCCCAAACTTCTTAGCTTAGTCTTCATCAGTTTTTAAAAGAGTGGTGCGTCCTTTAAGTTCTTTTAATCTACAAGTTCACCCGGGAAGCATCTGAGAAGCCACAATCAAAGTAAATCACACACGTATTGATAAGCCATTTAAGATTCAGGGAGCAAGTCCTACATTCAACGAAGTGAAACAGACCAAGTGATAGGGTCACGAGGGTGAAGACCAGAACCCTCCCCTCAAGCACCCCCACCTTCACCAAGAGCATCAACTTCCCCACCAGCAGCAGGAGCATGACCAGGGAATTAGTCAGAAATGTAGATTCTCAGGACCAATCTCCAGACACACTGAATCAGAAACTCTGCGGGTGGACCCCAACAATATTTTAACACGCCCTCCGGGTAACTTCAATGCACGCTCAATTTTGAGAACAGCTGACCAACCTGCAGCAGAGACACTGTGCTACGTACTCAACCGGTGCTCTTCCTCGCAGCACTTTACAAGGCTGAATTAACGGCGGGATCTGAGCTAGGTCTGCCCTCCAAAGTGCAGGCTGAGTCGTGCGGTAAATAGCCCCCCATGCAGCTCTAACCAACAAAATCGGCGACTTTTCCTGCCTCGCCCCGTCGGTGGGCGCCAGTTAACCCGGCTGTAAAGACGCAGCTCTAAAGAGGTAAAACCTCGAGGCTAGGGCGTCCCTAAAGCCCATCTCCCGAACCTAGCTGCCCGAGTGCCCCCCATCGCCCCCGCACCCAAGTTCCGGAAGAGGAGCCCCGTGTGCCCTGAACCAAAGCCCCAAGAAAGTTGTGTAGTTTTTAGTTAAATACAAAAGCGAAGTAGAGCCCTCAGCGAGAGGCCGCCACGGAAAGGGCGCGGGCAACAACGAGTGCGCGGAGAGAGGGGTTCGACACCCTTCTAGGTCTGCGGTCCCTCCTGCATCCGCCGAGACTCGAACCCGGATTCGTGGCCGCTAAAAGCGCCACTGCCGCGTACCTAGCCGCTCAGTTGGCAGAGGCGGCCCGTAGGCTCGGCGGCTCCCGAGGACTCTAGCGCCTCGCCTCCCGCTTGAGGAAGAGTCCACCGGCCCAAGGCCGGGGGAGACGCAGTGGAACGGAGCGGAGCTGCCGAAGCAGCGTCCACCCTTGAGGGTCCAGCACCCCTCCGCATTTGGATTCGCCCACTCCGTCTCCAGGGCAGCACGCAGAACGCCGGAAGAAGCGCAGGGCTCTGACTGGCTGAGCGGTTTTGGTTCCTTTGGCGAAGGCCCGGAAATAGAAGCCGCGAGGCCGACGCCCTCGACTCTAACGATTCCGTACCCCGCTTTAGGACGAGTCCACCAGCCCGAGGCCGGGGTGGAACGTACTGGAGGGAAGTGACGTATACAGCCGCGGTGCTCGGCTTTGAGGGCCGAGCAACCCTCCACGTTTCGATTCGGTTATCCCGTCTCCAGGGCAACCTGCAGAGAGCCGGGAAAAGCGGCAGGGCGCTGATTGGCTGACCGGTGTTGGTTCCTATTGGCTGGAGCCCGAAAGCGGGCTCCACGACGGGGTGCGGAAACCTGGGTTTGCGAGCGGGTAGAAAGGACTTGGCATAACCGTGGTGGAAAATTCGGGGGTGTGGAGCTCAGGGCCTTCGCTATTTCTTCGCTTCCTCACCGTCCTGCTCCGTTTCCCTCCATCCTTTCCCTTCTGACGCCCTCCGGGAGCTCAGGTGGACGTGGTGGCAAAGTTTGGGTCAGAAGCAGGCGCCTCGGGTTCCTCATCGTTTAGAAAAGAGAAGGCTTGTGAATTGTCTTCCTTCTTGTAGGTAAGGAAACAGACCAGATCCTCTGATCGCAAGTTGAATGCTTATGACTCAAAGCTCCACGCCCGCAAGTTCCAACCATCAGACACAGCACTGGCTACTCTCCTGTGTTTCCTTCCCTTCAAGTTAGCGCAGTTGTTCGCAAACTTTAGCATCAAAATCACCTGGAGCATTTGTTAAATCAGATTTCTGAGCCCTACACACAGTTTGATTCCATAAATCTTGACTGGGACCAAAATTTTACATTTCTATCAGGTTATGGCACAGTGGTTAAAAGTTGGGCTGCTCAAAAGGTCGGCAGTTCGAATCCACCAGCCGCTCCTTGGAAGCCCTATGGGGCAGTTCTGCTCTGTCCTATAGGGTCGCTGTGAGTCGGAATGGACTCCAGGGCAACGGGTTTGTTTTTGTTTGGGGAGCGGGGTGGTTATCATGTTATCAGATGAGGCCGGTGTTACTGGACCACACTTTGCAAATCACTCTGTAAAGGAACTGTTCTACCCTAGGTAAATCGCATCTCTAACTCTTTGACACCCTAGCCCCTCATGCCTTCTCAGAAATCATACCCTATCTGCTATTATAGGTCTGATATATTTAACAGCTTCTCATTGATAATTAAATATACTTAATCGCTTGCACTTAAAAAAATTTTTTTTCCTCAAATCCCCACCTATCCTTATCTATCTCTCTCTCCCTCCTTCCTTTTTTGCCTCCCCCCCTCATTCCTTCCCTCCCTCCCTCCTCCTCGAAATCTTCATAACCAACATTTTTGGAAAAGTCTGCACTGCCTTCTTCCATTTTCTCCAATTCACACATTAACCTCTTGCAATCTGCCTTCCATCCCCATCACCCCAGGTAATTAACAATCTCTAATGAATTTATCTGAATGAACACATTTTAGTCCTAATCTCATTTAACCTCTCAGCTTCATTTGACTCTCCTGACCACTGCCGACCTCCTCTGTAAATACATTTCTCCTGGCTTCTGTGACATCTCACTGCCTGCTTTTTTCTTCCTCCTCTCTGGCTCCATCTCACCCTCTTTTGCAGGTTTATTGTCCTCTACGGGGCCATTAAATTGGGTTTCTCAAAGTTCCATTCTAAGTCTTCTTTATTTCTCTCATAGACACGATCTTCAAATATCTGTGATTCCCAAATGTATAGCTCCAGTCCAGACCACCCTTCTAACATGTAGACC
This sequence comes from Elephas maximus indicus, assembly GCF_024166365.1. Classification (NCBI taxonomy): domain Eukaryota; kingdom Metazoa; phylum Chordata; class Mammalia; order Proboscidea; family Elephantidae; genus Elephas; species Elephas maximus. The sequence goes on from NC_064838.1 coordinate 46,397,391, forward strand.
TGAGTTTCCAATTGCTTCATTGACGACTACACTGAGATTTCAAAGGGATCTCAAACTCAGCATGTGCAAGATAGAACTTGTGATCTTTCTGCAAGAGCCTGGCTCTCAGTAAATAGCTCTACCACCCATCTGGGTCTGCAAGCCAGAAATCTAGGACCCATCCTTGATGTATCTCCTTGTCCTTCACTCCCATATCCAATTCATCTTCAAAACCATGTGTATTTTTTCACCCAGCTATTATTTTGAAACTATCCACTTTTCTCTACACTCATCGTGGGCCATATTAGTATCAACTTTCACCTTAGCTATCGTAATAGCCTACTAACGGATCTCCCCCACATTCCCTGAGGCCCCTCTGATGAGACCACTGTGCCACAGCCAAAGAGATTTTTTTCAAAATGCAAATTTGATCACCGCTCTCAATCCCTCTCTTCCCCTCACTCTCACAGTCATATACACACACTGCTTAAAATCCATTTGTGTTTCTCATTGCTGTTAAGATAAAAATGAAAACCTTTACCCTGATCTCTGGCCCCTTCCAACTTCTCTACCTCATCTCACACCCTTCTTCTCCTGCTCTCTGCGTTGTAGCCCTACTCACCATACTTCTCGTGACCCTTCCAGCAACAGGGCCTTTGCACATGCTGTTTCTTTTGTTCCCTGCCACCTTCTCTTCACTTACTTAAACCTACTGATCCGTCATATCTGAGATGAAGCATAACTTCCACAATTAAGACATCCCTGACTACCCCATCTAGGTCAGATTCATTGTCATTATCTTTAAAATGAACCACATTTCTTTCCTTCAGAATATTATTCTGGGTTTATAATTAACATTCATTAGTGTGATTATCTGATTAATACCTGTCTACTATAAGTCAGGAGCCCCAGTGGTGCAGTGGTTAAGAGCTATGGCTGCTAACCAAAAGGTCTGCAGTTCGAATCCACCAGCTGCTCCTTGGAAACTTATGGGGCAGTTCTACTGTGTTCTACAGGTTTGCTATGAGTCAGAACCAACTCGACAGCACCTAACAACAACAAGTGTAAGTCAAGATCGACTTGAAGGCAAACAACAACAACAACCCTCTGAGACTATGAACTCCATGAAATCAGGCACCATTTCTGGTTTCATATGCTGTTATATTCCAACTCACTTAGTGTGAAGCACAGCAATTCATTGAATACCTATTGAATGTAGAATGAATGAGTCAATTAAACTAATTGAATGAGCCAATTTGGCCACTTAGAAGCTCTCTTGGGCTGATTCTCTAGAGAAGCAAAACCAGTAAAGTGTATATATAAATACAGAAAAAATATAGAGAGAGAGCTTTATTCCAAGGAAGTGGCTCACACGGTTGTGGAGGCTGGCAAGTCCCGAATCTGTAGGTCAGGCATCAGGCTGGAGGCTTCTACTGACTCACGTTGTTGCAGGGACTGATGAACCCAAAATCAATATGTCAGGCAGAAGGCTGCTGGCTCACAGGGTTGTAGAAGCCGGTGAATCCCAAAATCTGCAGGTCAGACAGCAAGCTGCTTGTTCATGTCCCAAGAACTGAAGTTGGATGTAGGATCAAGAGAGGGAAAGCTGCCAGAACATCCATACATATTGGATGCAGGCCACACTCTCAAGGAAACTCCCCTTTCAACTGACTGGCTGCTCACATCAGATCACAAAATGGAGAATGATTATATAATATTTGCTAAACCATTGAGAATTATGGCCTAGCCAAGTTGACACATAACCTTAACCATCACAATGCAAATACTAGAAACTGGGTGATTTATCTAACTAGGTCAAAGCCACAATTCCGAAGCCCTTTGACAACTGTAGAAATGGCACAGCAGAGGTGTCCGACCTCCTCGTCTAACTTCACAAGAGGGAGGAGAATCATTCTCAGCATGGACAACCCAAAGTTGATTCCTATGAGGCGAAGGTCAAACATCCCTCCATCCTCCAACCTTTTTACCAATTCTGACACCATCCGTCTTTCCCACAGCACTCTCTACTTCTCTACTGGATTCGATAATTTGTTGCAATGGCTACGCAGAACTCACAGACAATACTCACAATTACGGGGTTTATTAGGGAAGTAACAGGTTACAATTCAGGATCAGGAATGACTCAGGATACAGTTCCTCAATCAGGACAGCTTCTTCTCAGCTGTGTCCACAGGCAGGCCTCTCCCTGGTCCTCTGCCTCTTGGTCCTTGGCCCCTGAGTCCCTCAGGCCTTTTGGGCCAACCCAACCACTGTCCTAGTTGGGCAAGTGTTACAAAGCTCTTTAGCTCCACCAATAAATGCCCAAAGGCACCCTACTCTGCCAGTAAGCCTCAGCCGGAAGGTGCTCAGCTCTCGAGCCCCATGGGTTGGCAAGTCTAGCTCCGTTGAGTGCCTGGAGGCCCCCCACTCCACCAGCAAGTTTCTTGTCTGGGAAGCCCACTACACCATCTCCTGCTGGTCTCCTGGTTCTGTTACCTCTGCTACCACCATTTCTCTGCCACCGCTTCTTGCCATCTTTGGTGTTACAGTTCTCTCTCTCTCTGTCTCCTGGGTCAGTGCAGGAACTCCCGGTCCAAAGGACACACTCCACTCCCGTCTCTTCTTCTTGGTAGTGATGTCCCCCCTCTGCTCTGGGATTGGCTCTCTTTTAAGCCTAGCAGCATGGCAAAACTAACCATCCCTTCATTAGGGTTTCATATGCCTTATTTGCATGGCCCCACCCCCACAAGGGTGCCATGCACCTAATTTGCATTATTAGCAAGCTGTCCAATTCCCTTGGTGGGTCACAAGCACCTTATTTGCATAGCCTGCTCAATGAATAATTTCTTGAATAGTTTCGTTTATAAGGATCGGATCAGCACAAAACTAGTAACTATGAGGGAGAGGCTAAAGATGTCCCAAATATCCAGCTTTTCCAAATGGCTTCCCACTCCATCATTCCTAACATCAACTACTTCTCCCCTCAGTACTTTCCCTCCCGTCTTCGGGTTCCATTATTCACTGCATCTCACAGAACTCACAAACCATATCTCAGGGAAATGGCTCACATGGTTGTGGAGGCTGGTAAGTCCCAAATCTGTGGGTCAGGCATCAGGCTGGAGGTTTCTACTGACTCACGTGGTTGCAAGGGCTGATGAACCCAAACTGGCAGGCCAGATGACAGGCTGCTGGCTCACAGGCTGTGGAAGCTGGGAAATCATGTCAGACAATAGGCTGCTGGCCCATGTTGCTGTGGAAGCTGATGAATCCCAGAATTGGCAGTTCAGATGGCAGGCCACTGGCTCAAGTCCCAAGAAGCAGAGGTCAGACAGTGAAAAGCCAGATGCACCATCCAGATGCAGAGAGACAAGCCCCACCAGAGTACCCACAAATATACATTGGATGCAGGCCACACCCCAGGGAAAGGTGTGACTTAAGTAAAGGTGGAACTTGAGTCATACCCTCTAGTGAGGTGGTGACTCAAGATACATCCTTAATCCTGTCTCATTAACACAACCTCAGGCATAGAGGCTAGAATTCACAACACATCACAAAAATGCAGGATAATTACATCAGATCACAAAATGGAGGGCAACCATAAAATACCGGGAATCATGGCCTAGCCGAGTTGACACATAACCCTGACCATCGCAGGTTCCATACTGCTTATTTGCATAGTCCCACTCAATCATTTTGTGTGAGTCACAAAGACTATAGCTAGAAAAGCCATATAAAGTAATTCATTGCACCTCACCTACACAAACATTTGGTGGGAGTTACAATACCGTGGCGAGAAAGGCCATATAAAAGTGATCCATTGCAGCACAACCACCGAAGTCCTTAGACTACCATCCCCAGAAATAGAGAATCATTCCGGAACCACAAGGGGAAAGGATACGCCTGAAAATGAGAATTGTCTGTTTTTTCTACTAGGTTAAAAATGATGATTACCCATTGCCATTGAGTCGATTCCGACTCACAGCAACCATATAGGACAGAATAGAACTGCCCTCTAGGGGTTTCCAAGGAGCCACTGGTAGATTCGAACTGCTGACCTTTTTATTAGCATCCAAGCTCTTAACAGCTACACCACCAGGGCTCCAAAAATTATTACTATAAAATCTTTTATAGTTATCTGAATTTTTTTCACTAGAACACTCTGCTCCTATCAACTGGCAATTCTCGAATCTCCAGGCATCCTGAAAATGCAATTGATATGTGTAATATTGAGAGAAAATATGAAATAATGCCAGGATTCAGCACAGCATAAATAAGTGCCACTAGACACCTGCCCTGCCACACTGCTTGACTAAACTTACTTTCATATGGAGGTCTGTGAGCCCTTTGGTGGGCCTTATGTAATGATTGGAAACCCTGGTGGTGTAGTGGTTAAGCACTACGGCTGCTAACCAAAGGGTCGGCAGTTCGAATCTGCCAGGCGCTCCTTGGAAACCCTATGGCGCAGTTCTACTCTGTCCTGTAGGGTCGCTATGAGTCAGAATCGACTCAACGGCACTGGGTTTGGTTTGTTTGTTTGTTTGTTTTTTATGTAATGATTGGTGTCCATGGATAGTGCAAACTGTTAACGTGCTTGGGTGCTAACCAAAAGTTGGAGATTCAAGTCCACACACAGTTACCTCTGAAAAAAAGGCCTGGTGATCTGCCTCCAAAAAATCAGCCATTGAAAACCCTATAAAACACAGTTCTACTCTGACACACACGGGGTCTCCATGAGTTGGAGTTAGTTTGATGGCAGCTGGTAACTGGTTTATGTAATGGTTCTCACTATTGTTTCCTAAGACACTTCGGAAAAAGTTTGGGCATGGGTCATTCCTTAAGTTATGAAAACAGAAAATCTGATGAAATGTCAATTCACTCTGAATGAGCATCCTTAAGAGCACTTCAGAACAAGGAAGGGAACCATCAGTCTATCAATAACCTAAAAGTTAATCAACATCATAAACAGTATCAAATCCTGGGGCTCCTTAGCCTGAGTTCCTTGGATAGCTAAGAAAGCTAAGTCTTTGTGTGCATTGCATTTTTATGACTAGAGGTTCTATAGGTTTGTTTAGATTCTCAAAGATGCCAATGGCCCAGAGAAGTTTAAGAACTTCTGCTGTAGACAATTCTAACAATATCACAAAAGACAGACTAAATATGTGGACCTGACTCAGTGACCACTGAGGTTAGATCTTGACAAGCATTAGTTCAATTTCAAAAAATAAAAACAGTTGAGTGCTGCTTAGGTACTTGAGCAAGACTGAGAACTGGAACACCATGTTTTGAGTTACTTGAATTCCTGAGTGCTTCTGACGTGACCTTCGCCTTCACCTCAATTTTAGGTTTTCGTTTTCATTATAGTTGATGGGAGTGAATCTAACATATTGTTGCTGTTGTTGTTGCTGTTAGTTGCCATCGAGTCAATTCTGACTCATGGTAACCCCATATGTGTAGGGTAGAACAGCTCCATAGGGTTTTCAAGGCTGTGATCTTTCAGGAACAGATCACCAGACCCGTATTCCGAGGCACCTCTGGTCGGGTTCAAACCATCAACCTTTTGGCTAATAGTCAAGTACTTAATGATTTGCACCATCAGGGACTCCTGAATCTTACATTAAAAAAAAAAAAAAATAGAGTATACCAAATGCTTTGTTATACAGCCAACCTCTTCCTCTCAGTAACGCCTTCTACCTCATCTCTAGATTATCATAACGATAAAGAATCTCTTCATTCAGCCACATAGAAATTTCCTTCTTTGGGCAAAACACTGTCTTTTGGATATTGTGGGGGAGGAAAAAAATCCTTAGTTATTCTCTAACTTCATACAGAATGCCTATAAAACATGCTTCATACAACAAAGCATGCAAATAATATTAGTAAAATTATAAAAAAAATTTTTTTTTTTTCAGGGAAAGGGGAAATGAATGAAGAAAATTCACCTGGATCCTCAAGAGAAGTTGGAACAAAAAATACTTGTTCTGAAGGCTCAGAAGGGCAGTAGGTGTTAAGAGTGGACCCTAAAATTGGCTTTATGTATTCTAGATCCTACTAGAGAAAAGCATACCCCTTAAGTCTGCAGTGGTTACAAGTAAACCATTTAGTCAGGAAAAGTCTAAATTATTCCTGAGAGAAATATATCTCCTGGATCCTTGGCATGTGCTGTAAAGAATGCAGCATTGTAAAAACTGTTTATTGGCCGATTTCTTTTCAGGTTTGCTCAGTGTAAGCAGATGACATCAAGCCACACACAATCCAGTAACATTTGCTCTACAGGGATGGATACGTTCCAGGGCGAGTACACAGCTCTCTTGGTCTGTTTAATCTGAGGAATGATTTCAGAGTAGAAGATTGGCAGACAAGTCTCCACACACATTGCTACTCTTAGCCCGGCCTCTAAAAGTAGGAGAGCTGTAAATCCAGGTTTACACCCCCTGACAAATACCTGGAGTGTAGCTCTCCGTAAAGCCAGTTAAATCCTGGAAGTCAGGTTCACGTACTCATATGAAAACCGGGGAATCTAAGAAAGACACTCTACTTCATTTAGAAGGGAACCAAACCGGACACTCAGGAAAGGCTGAAATTGTCCTAACAAAATGATTTTGGACTTTTGACTCAAGATGAGAAAATGATCACATGGACTTACCACAAAGCCTCCCAGAGCCTCGCTGCAATGATTGAGTTGAAATTAAAACCATATTGGCACTTAAGAACGATGAAGGGAACCTGCATCAGATGGAAATTCTGAGATGCTTCTGGAAGACAAAAAGCACTTGGCTTCAGGCAGGCAAAGGATCCATAGCAGAAGCAACCAATCCAGACTCAGCCACCTACACTAAGTCCTGGAGCATTTAGTCCTCGTCTTTGTAACGGATGAAAGGAATTCCATTCCACCTCCACCATCAACATCAACCGCACCACCCAGAGCAGTGTCCCCCTACAGTGGCCTTTGCTTTCGAGAAAATTTAGAAATATTTTCTACACTACATGAATAAAGGCTAGGGTAGGCAGGGAGGAGAGGAAAAGCAGAGCAAGCTGGAGGTCATTCCAGGGGTCCCTGTACTTTCCCAGGAGGAAAATGGGTGAGGCGGCTCCTTTCCAAAGGCAAGCGTCCTTACTTGGCCCACTTGGGGATCTCCAGCCACCCTGCCTCCTCCACCCCATACACACACCCCAGAGGAAGTTCTCCCAGTTACACCAAACCCACTTGGGGCAGCACTGGAGACACAAAACTACTCTTATATTGGGCAATCTCATGCCAGCAATGTATGTTAACCAGCCAGATGCAAATGCATTTTCAATTTGTTAGAAACAAAGGTAAGGAGAAACAAAGATAAGAAAATAAGCTTAAGCCTGGAAGTGAGTTCAAAGAGCAAAAAAACTATAGTGCCTCCATATGTGCTGGCACACGGTCACGGAAATCCCGTGGGTCTGATACAATTCTAGCCGTACCATCTTTCTTTTGTTCAGGGATTGCCTCACATCCTTTTCTATCCCTTTACTTTCAACCTTTCTGGATTCTGATGTCCTTACATTTAAGATGTGTCTCTTGTACAACGTATAGTTTATTTCTTTTTAATCTTGCCTCATAATCTTTGTCTTTTTCCTTAACATTGGAGAACTTAACACATTTATGGTTAATGGAACATTTAATACAATCAAGGATATGTTTAGATTTAAATCTTCTGTCAGAGATGCTGTGAAACCCTCCTACATCCCCTTCACTGGGACAGGGCACTCACTTCTCAGTTGCGATGATGCTAACAGCTCACAAAACCAAAAACCAAACCCATTGCCATTGAGTTGATTCCAACTCAGAGTGACCCTACAGGACAGAGTAGAACTGTTCCACAGGGTTTCCAAGGAGCAGCTGGTAGATTCAAACTGCTGACCGTTTGGTTAGCAGCCGTAACTCACCGTAGCTCTTGACCACTGTACCGCCAGTTCACAGTTGCCCCTTTTTCTGGAACTACTGACTGACTCAACCCCCTTGCCTCAAAGTGGATTGGCAAGGTGCCATTTGTGCTCCAGAGCTCCCTGTGGGATGAGGCTGAGGTTGACTCCAGCTGAGGCCACATCCCTGCCCCATCCTGCTTCCCTCCCTCCACTTGTCCAGAGGCCCTCCTCCAACAAATTGCATGCACCAAAACCCTGTATCAGAATCTGCCTCTGAGAAACCCAGCCTGATACATGTTTGTTCTTACTATTTATCTTCTATTTGTCCTGTCCTGCATTCTTTTTCCCTACTTTCTTGTCAACTTTTGGGTGAATTGTTTTGTTAGGACGAAGCTAACCAAGAGCTTGTTAGTTACACGCACTTTTGCTATTTTTTCCAGTGGTTACCTTAGAGATTATAACAAGCCCACCAAAAAAAAAAAAAACTCCTGGTGGATTTGAACTGCTGACCTCTTGGTTAGCAGCCGTAGCACTTAACCACTACGCCACCAGGGTTTCCTATAACAAGCATTCTTATTAAAATCTAAGTTAATACTTTTACCACTTCATAGACAATGCAAGGAAGTTCAACTCTACTTATTCCCCATCCTGGCTTTTGTTATATTGTTATTATGCATCTTAATTCTCTATGTATTTAAAACTTAGCAGTACTTTTGTTTTAGACAGTCAATACACATGTATATTTACTCACATATTTACTCTTTCCATAGATCTTCATTCCTCTTCAATCGTAGTCAGCTGCATACACAATTTTGCTGAGGGATTTTCTCTCAGCACTTTGAAGATTTTATTCTATTGTCTTCCAGGCTTTATTGTTATTTTTACAAAGTCTATTGTCAGTGCAATAGTTATTCCTTTGTGTAATCTCTTTTTCTCTGCTTGCTTTTAAGATCTACTCTTTGCCTTTGGTTTTATGCAATATCTTAGGCATGGATTTATTTTCATTATTTTCCTTGGTATTTATTGATATTCTCCAATATGAGAATTCATTTCTCAAAGCAATTCTGGAATTCTCAGACATTTTCAGCATTGTTTACTCGGACTGACATTATTGTATTTAAGAAGTCTGTTGCCGTTCTAAGTCCCAATCCTTTGGCTGTGACCTGTTTTATTCTTTCGCAAACGCTTACGACCCCTTTATCCCTAGTGATATATCCTTTTGGAAAATGACACATCTAAAATAAAATAATGATTTAGAGGGTCGCGGTCAGAGCTGGAGAAAAATGTAGAACAAAATTCTAACTCACAGAAAAAGACCATACTTACTGGCCTAACAAAGACTGGAGAAATCCCAAGAGTATGGCCCCTGGACGCCCTTTCAGTTCTGTAATGAAGTCATTCCTGAGGTTCATTCTTCAGCCAAAGATTAACAAAGTTGAGACTAAAGAGGCCCACGAGCCCAGAGGGGAGGACTAGAAGGCATGAAGTGGCAGGAAAGCTGGTAGGTAATAGGGAACCCAAGGTTGAGAAGGGAGAGTGTTGACATGTCCTGGGTTTGGTAACTAACCTCAAAAAACAATATGTGTGTTGCTTTTGTTAGGTGCCCTTGAGTCTGTTCCTACTCAAAATGACCCTATGTACCACAGAATTAAAACACTGTTCAGTCCTGCACCATCCCCACAATAGTTCTTGTGCTGGAGCCCGTTGTTGCAGCTACTGTGTCACTCCATCTCATTGAGGGCCTTCCTCTTTTCCACCTTCCCTGTAGTTTACCAAGCATGATGTCCTCCTCCAGGGACTGATCCCTCCTGATAACATGTCCAAAGTATGTAAGACACAGTGTCACCCTCCTCGCTTCAAAGGAGCATTCTGGTTGTACTTCTTCCAAGACACGTTCTTTCATTCTTTTGGCAGTCCGCTGTATATTCAATATTTTTCGCCAACACCACAAGTCAAAGGCGTCAATTTTTCTTCAGTCTTCCTTATTTATTGCCCAGCTTTCACATACATATGATGCAATTGAAAATATCTTGGCTTAGGTCGGGTGCATCTTAGTCTTTTCAACACTTTAAAGAGATCCTTTGCAGCAGATTTGCCCAATGCAATGTGTCTTTTGATTTCTTGACTGTTGCTTCCATGGGTATTAATTGTGGATCCAAGTAAAATGAAATCCTTGAAAACTTCAATCTTTTCCCTATTTATCGTGATGCTGCTTATTGGTCCAGTACTGAGGATTTTTGTTTTCTTTATGTTGAGATGCAATCCATACTGAAGGCTGTAGTCTTTGATCTTCATCAGTAAGTACTTCAAGTCCTCTTCACTTTCAGCAAACAACATTGTGTCATCTGCATAACACAGGTTGTTAATGAGTCTTCCTCCAATCTTGATGCTGAGTTCTTCTTCACATAGCCCAACTTCCTAAATTATTTTCTCAGCATACAGATTGAATAGGTATGGTGAAAAGATACAACCCTGACACACGCATTTCCTGACTTTAAACCATGCAACATCCCCTTGTTCTGTTCTAACAACTGCCTCTTGATCTATGTACAGGTTCCTCATAAGCACAATTAAGTGTTCTGGAATTCCCATTCTTCACAGTGTTACCCATAATTTGTTATGACCCACACAGTCAAATGCCTTTGCATAATCAATAAAACACAGGTAAACATCCTTTTGGTATTCTCTAATTTCAGCCAGGATCCATCTGGCATCAACAGTGATGTCCCTGGTTCCATGTCTTCTTCTAAATCTGGCTTGATTTTCTGAAAGTTTGCTGTCAAAATACTACTGTAGCCAGTTTTGCATGGTCTTCAGCAAAATTTTGCTTGCATGTGATATTGATGATATCGTTCGATATTTTCGCATTTGGTTGGATCACCTTTCTCGGGAATAGGGATAAATATGGATCTCTTCTAGTCAGTTGGCCAGGTAGCTGTCTTCCAAATTTCTTGGCATAAACAAGTGAGTGCTTCTAGCACTGTATCCGTTTGTTGACACATCTCAGTTGCTATTTTGTCAATTCCCGGAGTCTTGTTTTTTGCCAATGCCTTCAGTGTAGCTTGGACTTCTTCCTTTAGTACCTTCGGTTCCTGGTCATATGCTACCTCTTGAAATGGTTGGACGTCAACCAATTCTCTTTGGTATATGACTCTGTGTATTCCTTCCATCTTCTTTTGATGCTTTCTGAGTCATTTAATATTTTCCCCACAGAATGCTTCACTATTTCAACTTGAGGCTTGAATTTTTTCTTCAGTTCTTTTGGTTTGAGAAACGCTGAGCATGTTCTTTCCTTTTGGTTTTCTATCTCCAGCTTTTTGCACATGTCATGATAATACTTTACTTTGTCCTCTCAAGCCATCCTTTGAAATCTTCTGTTCAATTTTTTTATTTCACAACTTCTTCCTTTTGCTTTAGCTGCTTGATGTTCAAGAGCAAGTTTCAGAGTTTCTTCTGACATCCACTTTGTTCTTTTCTTTATTTCTTGTATTTTTAATGACCTCTTGCTTTCTTCACATATGATGTCCATGATGTCATTCCACAACTCTTCTGGTCTTTGGTCATTAGTGTTTAACATGTCAAATCTATTCTTGAGATGGTCTCTAAATTCAGGTGGGATATACTCAAGGTCATACTTTGGCTCTTGTAATTTTCTTCGGTTTCAACTTGAATTTGCATAAGAGCAATTGATGGTCTGTTCCACAGTCGGCCCCTGGCCTTATTCTGACTGATGATATTGAGCTTTTCCATTGTCTCTTTCCACAGATGTAGTCGATTTGATATCTTTGTATTCCATCTGGCGAGGTCAATGTGGATAGTCGCTGTTTATGTTTGTGAAAAAAGGTGTTTGCAATGAAGAAGTTGTTGATCTTGCAAAATTCTATCATGTGATCTCCAGCATCATTTCTATCACCAAGACCATATTTTCCAACTACCGGTCCTTCTTCTTTGTTTCCAGCTTTCACGTTCCAGTCACCAGTAATTATCAGTGCACCCTGATTGCATGTTCGATTAATTTCGGACTGTAGAAGCTGGTAAAAATCTTCAATTTCGTCATCTTTGGTCTAGTTGTTGGTGCGCAAATTTGAATAATAGTCATATTAACTGGTTTTCCTTGCAGGTATATGGATATTATCCTATTACTGACAACGTTGTACTTCAGGATAGATCTTGAAATGTTCTTTTTGTAGATGAATGGAACGCCATTTGACTTCCCTTTGTCATTCCTAGCATAGTAGACCATATGATTGTCCAGTTTAAAATGGCCAATACCAGTCCACTTTAGCTCACTAATGCCTAGGATGGAAAACTTGGTGGTGTAATCGTTAACAGCTATGGCTGCTAACCAAAAGGTCAGCAGTTCAAATCCACCAGGTGTTCCTTGGAAACCCTATGGGGCAGATCTACTCTGTCCTATAGGGTCACTATGAGTCAGAATTGACTTAATGGCAATGGGTTTGGTTTTGTTTGGTTTAATGCCTAGGATATCGATGTTTATGCCTTCCATTTCCTTCTGACAATTTCCAATTTTCCTAGATTCATACTTCATACTGTCCACGTTCTGATCATTAACGGATGTTTCCAGCTGTTTCTTTTTATTTTGAGTCATGCCACATGAGCAAATGGAGGTCCCAAAAGCTTGACTCCATCTATGTCATTAAGGCTGATTCTACTTGGAGGGGGCAGATTTTCCCCAGTCATCTTTTGAGTGCCTTCCAAACTGGGGGGCTCATCTTCCGGCACTATATCAGACAAGGTTTCACTGTTATTCAAAAGATTTTTACTGGCTAATTCTTTTCAGAAGTAGACTGCTGGGTCCTTCTTCCTAGTCTGTCTTAGTCTGGAAGCTCAGCTGAAACCTGTCTACCATGGGTAACCCTGCTGGTATCTGAATACCAGTGGCATAGCTTCCAACATCAGAGCAACACACAACCCCCACAGTACAACAAACTGACAGAAACATGGGGGATATAATGATGATTTAGATGGTCCCAGACAGAGCTGGAGAAAAATGTAGAAAAAAATTCTAACTCACAAAAAAAGACTAGACTCACTCGCCTGACAAAGACTGGAGAGACCCCGAGAGTATGGCCCCTGGACACGCTTTTAGCTCAGTAATGAAGTCACTCCTGAGGTTCATCTTTCAGCCAAAGAGTAGACAGACCCAAAAAACAAAATGAGACTAAAGGGGGACACCATCCCAGGGAAAAAGACTAGAAGGCAGAAAGGGACAAGAAACATGGTAATAGGGAACCCAAAGTCAAGAAGGTAGAATGTTGACATGTCATGGGTTTGGTAACCAACGTCACAAAACAACGTGGGTACTAACTGTTTAATGAGAAGCTAGCTTGCTCTGTAAAACTTCATCTAAAGTACAATAAAAAAATAAAATAAAATGATGTTGATGGCTAGTATTTAGTGAGCTCTCATCTTGTCCCAGGCAGTGTGTTATGGGTTTTACATATATTATCTTACGTGGCATTGTCAGTTGTTTGGATTTTAGCCATTCTAATATATGTATAGTGGTAGCTCATTGTTGTTTTAACTTGCAATTCCTTAATGACAAATGATGTTAAACATCTTTTTATATGCTTTTTGACATTGGTATATCCTCTTCGGTGAGATGTCTGTTCAAACCTTTTCTTCAAAGGTCATGGAAACTCCACAGACACATCCAAACTCCCTGAGGGACAGAATTGCTATCTGAGGGCTGTGGGGACCGTGGTCTCAGGGAATATCTAGCTAAATTGACATAACATAGTTTATAAAGAAAATGTTCTATCTTCTACTTTGGTGAGTAGTGTCTGGGGTCTTAAAAGCCTGTGAGCAACCATCTAGGATACTCCACTGGTCTCACCCCTTCGGGAGCAGGGAAGAATGAAGAAAACTAAAGACATAAGGGAAAGATTAGTCCAAAGGACTATTGGACAACATCTACAACGGCCTCCACCAGACTGAGACCAGTACAACTAGATGGTGCCCAGCTACCACCACTGACTGCTCTGACAGGGATCACAATAGAGGGTCCAGGACAGAGATGAAGAAAAATGTAGAGCAAAACTGTACCTCAAAAAGAAAGATCAGACTCACTGGCCTGACAAAGACTGGAGAAACCCTGCAAGTATGGCCCCCAAACACCCTTTCAGCTCAGTAATGAAGTCACTCCTGAGGTTTATCCTTCAGCCAAGGATTGTACAGGACCATAAAATAAAACAAGACTAAAGAGTCACAGCAGCCTGCGGGCAAGGACTAGAAGGCAGGAGGGAACAGGGAAGCTGATAATAGGGAACCCACAGTTGAGAAGGGAGAGTGTTGACACGTCGTGGGATTGTTAACCAATGTCGTAAAACAATATGTGTACCAAAAAAAAAAAAAAGTCTTTTGACTATTTTCTAATTGGGCTGTTCATTTTCTTGTTATTATCTTTTAAGAGTTCTTTGTATATTTTGGCTGTAAGTCCTTTATCAGATACATGTCTGGAAAATACTTTCTCCCAGTGTGTAGCTTGTCTTTTCACTTTCTTAAAAACATCTTTTGCAGAGCAAAAGTTTTTAATTTTAATAAAGTCCAGCTTTTCTATTTTTTTTGTGTGTGTATCATCACCAAACTCAAGGTCAGCTAGATTTTCTTCTAGAAGTTTTGTGGTTTTGCACTTTACATTTAGATCTGTGATTGATTTTTAATTAATTTTTATGACAGATGTAAGATCTGTGTCTAGACTCATTTTTTTGTATGTGGATGTCCAATTTTTCCAACACCATTTGTTGAAAAGACTGTCCTTTCTCCATTGAATTGCATTTGTTCCTTTGGCAAAGATCAATTATCTATATTTATGTGGGCCTATTTTTGGCCTCAATATTTGTTCTATTGATTTATGTGTTCATTCTTTTAACCCTGGTGGCATAGTGGTTAAAAGCTATGGCTACTAACCAAAAAGTTCAGCAATTTAAATCTACCAGAGGCTCCTTAGAAACCATATGGGGCAGTTCTACTCTTTTCTGTAGGGTGGCTATGAGCCAGAATTGACTCAACGGCAATGGGTTTGGTTTTGGGGTTTGGTCTTTCACCATTACCATGGAGTCTTGATTTTTGTGACTTTAGAGTAAGTCTTGAAGTTAGGTAGTGTCAGTCCTCCAACTTTGTTCTTCTTCAGTATTGTGTTGGCTATTCTGGGTCTTTTGACTTTCCATAGTCAGTTTGTCGATGTCTATAAAATAGCTCACTGTGATAGGGATTGTGCTGAATCTATAAATTATGTTGGGAAGAATGGACACCTTAACAATATTGAGTCTTCCAATCCATAAACACAGTCCATCTCTCCATTTATTTCGTTTTTTTAAAAATTCCTTTCATTAGAGTTTTGTAGTTTTCTGTATACATTCTGTGCATATTTTGTTAGATTTATACCTAAGCTCTTGGGGTTTTTTGTTTGTTTGTTTTATTTTGTTTTTGAGCTATTGTAAATGCTATCATGGTTTTCATTTCAAATTCCAGTTGTTCATTGTTAGTATATAGGAAATCAATTGACTTCTGTGTATTAACTTTGTATCCTGCGACCTTGTTGTAATCATTTATTAGTTCTAGAAGTGTTTTTGTCAATTATTTGGAATTTTCTACAATCATGTCATCTGCAAACAAAGACATTTTATTTTTTCCTTCCCAATCTGTATACTTTTCATTTCCTTTTCTTGTCTTATTGCATTAGCTAGGACTTCCAGCGCAATGTTGAATAGAGGTGGTGAGAAGGGTCATCCTTGCTATATTGTCTTACTTCATTCCTGGAATATTTTATGAGAAAGGAACTATTGTTTCATTTAAGATTGAGCACTCCTTTGGCCATGTTTTGCTATGTAGTGCTTCTATTGTTGTTTACTTATAAATATTCCATGTTTTGCATTCTATCTTTTCTGTAATCTGAGAGTTTTTAAATGACTTTTTTATTTTTTTTTAATTAGTAACTAGATAGATTTTGTTGTTGTTGGCCAGAACATTATTTGATTTTTGTAGTTTATCACAATTTTTTTGTGATCTGATAAATAGTTAATATTTTAAATTTTCCTTGGGCTTAAAAAGAAGAAATATTTCTTATGTATTAGATTCAAAATTTCATGTGCAAATTTTCAAGCTTATTAACTGACATGTTCAAATCTTTTAAATCCAGTTCCTGAGAAAGGTGCTTTGAAGTTGCTCTTTATGGTTGTTAGATTTGCCAATTACTTGTTGGGTTTAGTTCAAGGACCACGAGCTTTAAGTAATCACAACAAAATGATCCCATTGGAAGTAGAAAGAAAGTATTAATAAAAATAAAAACAGAAATGAACGAAATAAAAGGGGAAAAAATCCACCAGCCAGGGCAAATTCAGAGGGAGGACATGATTTCATGGTGTTCTTCTAGGTTGTAATTTCCCTAGAGAACTAGACACAGAGGCTGACCACAGGGTCACTGGGTCTCCTGCCTTCCTGTAGGATGTGGTGTGTTCCACTCTCTCAGGTTACCCGCTCAGGAAAAGGGATTCTCCCAGAGCCAGAAACTGGAGTCTGGAAGCCTTAAGACTGATGGCGCCCATCATTCTGGAAGACCTGACAGGAGGATAGTCATACTTCCAGTACCAGTTTCCTAGAATAAATACACTGGATGAACCAGGCACCACCTCCCTATGGGATGGAAGATTTTCACCATTACAATAACCCAGGTTCCCTTAAAACTTCTGGCTTTCTGGGGTGTCTTTTTCCTTTAATAAAAAAATAAAATGACTCTGCAATCTATCCCATATATTGTGGAAACTCCAGGATAGACTAGATTTCCAAGGAGATCACATTATTTTAGTCACATCTTATAACAAATCTCTGCCTCCACTGAATGCTTGGTCCCTTCTCACCATCTTAGCCCCAGCACATCTCATTCGCCTCTGACCCTGCTTTCCCTTACATGCTTTTCTTCTTCATTCCACAAAGCACAACTACCCCAGGTTACTGAGTGAAGATTTCTACTGCAGGTATGGCAGTTACAGAGGGCGTTTTCAGCACAGAAAGGAAACAGCTTAGCACTAAGTGTTGGACACTGTGGAGGTGAGGGTGTCAGGGAGCAGCCAATTTCACATTGCTGATGGAAGAGCATTTGGACCATAGCCATCAAAATTACAAATGCACCTCCCCACTGACCCTCAATTTGACTTCTAAGAATTCATCCAATAGATCTGTTTTTACATTTGCAAAATGACAAATACATAAGAGTATTCATTGCAGCCTTGTTTAAAATTAAAAAAAAAAAAAAAACTGGTAACGACTCAAAAATCCAATTAGCAGGAGACTGATAAAATAAATGTGTTTCTCTTTGTGTATTGATATGAAAATATCTTCAGGATATATTGTTAAGAGGAAAAAGCAAAGTGTACAACATTGAGTATAGCGTACTACCATTTATGGAGAAAAAAAGAGGTATTTGATCATATATGCAAAGAATAGCTATAACATCTCCTGAAGGATGCACAAGAAATCAGTAACTGCTGAGTTTGTGGAGGGGATGAGGGTGGGTACAGAACTGGGTGTAGAAATGCATTTTTTACATTTTGAGTTTGGAGCCACTTAATAGTATTACCTAGTCTAGCTATACTTTATATAACTTAAACTAATATATGTATATATATTAATTATATTACATATAAACCAAACCAAACCTGTTGCCATAGAGTTGATTCCAACTCATATACCGGCCCTATAGGACAGAGTAGAACTGCTCCATAGGGTTCCTACGGAGCAACTGGTGGACTCCAGCTTCTGACCTTTGGATTAGAAGCGGAACTCTTAATCACTACATCACCAGGGTGCCAACAGCAAGGCGTTTCTAAACAAATGTCTCTCACTCCTGGTTTTTACTATTAGGAATACAAAAAATACGCAGATTAAAGTTTTCTTTTAAATATTTCAGGCCAAAGTATCAGGCCAGCCTTCCTAAACAGTCTCTGATAGGGGAAGGGAGAGACAAGCTCACCTTGTCCAGAGTAAAAGCCAGTTTCCTGTGCTCTTTCCTGGTACAGAGTTAACACCGACATGAACATTCCTATACATCCACCTTGACAAGCACCCCTAATTTTTTGCCTCAGGAAAAACTCCCATGTGATAAGATGCTGTTAAATACTTTTTCTTTGGGATTTTTTAAAAAATTTGTTTTTAAGCTTAGAAAGGCACTTACCATCTGAGACTAATATTCACCTATTTTTCTACTTTTATGTTTCAACATTTATCGGATTCTTTAATCCACCTGAAATTTATTTTCTTATTTTAATTTTGGTGAATATGAACAGCAGAACATAAACTCATTCATCAATTTCTACATATACAATTCAATAACATCAGTTACGTTCTTCATGTTATGTCACCGTTCTCACTGTCTCTACCCATATTGTTTCACCACCGTTAGCTTAGACTCACTACCCCCTAAGGTTCTTATCTGTGCTTTAGAGTTACTGTTGACAATATGATCTCATATAGATAATTCTTTAAAAGAGCGCAATGCTCATAGCGAACATTCTTTACCAATTTAGCTAAACAGTTGTTTAAAGATGGCTTCCATAGATAATTTCAGGTCATGGTTTGAAAGTTTTCTCAGAGCGATAGATTCTGGGTTCCCTCCAGTCTCAATAGGTCCAGTAAATCTGGATTCTGTAAGAATTTGAAATTCTGTGCCACGTTCTTTAGATCAGGATTCACTTATTGATTCCTTGATCAAAAATGTCAACTGGAATTATTTTGGTGAATATTGGGAAAGAAGGGTAGAAATTTATCACTCCTCAGAATAAGTAACCAATTCTCCCAGCACTAAAATTCTCCCTTTCCTCAGCAATTTGTGATGCCTCCTTATTATGGACCTATCTTTTTAAATATATGCATTATGGTCTATTTCTAGCCTATTAATTTTGCTCCACTGAGCTCTCTATTCTTGCACTAGCTGCAGACCATTCTTAATCATTTGGGTTTTAAATTTTTATAATAAAGAAGGAAGAAAAATTATCCACCAAGAATGAGGCAGCAGGGATGACATTGAAGACATAAAGAGAAGAAAGACAGTTGGGACAAGGCAGTGTAGTGAGTGTGACAGGGAATCATTTAAAGCTGAATAATGGACCACTGAGCTACAGAAGAGCCTGGCTGTGGCTGGAGAACATTAAACTCTGATGAGAGAAAAAGTCAGACACTGTGACTCTGTGGAATGCACAGCAGTCTGGGAGCAGGGTCAGGGGATTCAAATGTATTATCCATCCATTCATTCAGTAAATACATATTGAGAGCTTACTATATGCCAGGACTGTACTGGCTCCTTGGTTTAAAGCAGTGAACAAAAAGAGAGGATCTTTCCTCATAGAGCCTAATAGAACTAAACAACAACAACAAAAAAAAACTGTTGCTGTCAATTCTGACTCATAGAGTCCCTATAGGACAGAGTAGGACTGCCCCATAGGGTTTCCAAGGCTGTAATCTTTACGGAAGCGGACTGCCACATCTTTTTCCTACAGGTGGGTTCAAACTGCCAACCTTTCAGGTTAGCAGCTGAGCGCTTAACCACTGTACCACCAGGGCTCCTTTACTAGAACTACAGAACATAAATTTTGTCCTTGAAGTGGGATATGTAATCAAGTGGGGTTATATGTATTGTTTTCCTTCATTTTGTAATTAAGATAGGCATTGTGGTCATTTGCCCATTTTTGGCTGCTTAGAAAAAAAAAAATTTTTTTTTTTTTAGAATATGAATCTCCTTATTAAATTTGACTTACTACTCACTGTCTTAAGTTGGGTTCCCTAGAAGCAGAAGCTGAGAAGGGTACTTTGTGCACATGATTTATTGAGGAAGTGCTCTGGAGGAGGGGAGCGATTGCAGAAGCACAGGGCAGGAGGAAAAGCTAAGCAAGTATACAGTCTACACTGGAGACCAGCTTCAGCCTGATCCCTTGGGGAGCTCTGGACCATAAATTGTACCACAAAGTTGGTCCCATCCTGAGGTATTTGTATCAGTCAAACATTGGCTGCAAACTGCTGGGGGTGAGTGGCCTAATGCCCAGAAGGAGGTTGTTACCATTCAGATGAGAGTAATTTGAGAGAGAAGGGGTAACTGGAGGATGGGTGCATCAGTCTTGTAACAGAAACTTGTGTGACAGCATCTATTACACTCGCTAAGTAAGCCTCAACACTACTCTTAACCCTAATCCTAACTCTAGCCCTAGCTCTAGTCCAATGGCTCTCTTTGTCCTGAAGCTAACAAAAGCCCTCTCGAGTACTAGCCGTATCCCTGAAACTACTCTGCTGCTACCCTAGACGTAACCCTAGTCCTAAACTTAATCTTAGCACCAATTGTAACATTAGCTATACCCTCAAACTTAACGCTGGTACTAGTGCTGACCTGACCCTAATTGTAGACCTACCCCTAATCCTAGCCCTGTTCATTTTGATTTTTGAGCCTAATTCTCCAATCTTCAGATTAGGTCAGTGAGCTCCCTAGTACTTTACGATGTGTTCATGTTTTGCTTAAATCAATCAATGTCCATTTCTATTGCTTCCAGTTGAGAATTCTAACTAATGCAGAAATTGGTACCAAGAGTAGATCAGGCAAAAGACCCTGAGCTATCTCAGGAAACCTGGAGTGGTCACCTGGTCTGCTTGGGGACAGAAGCAATGAAATCCAGCTCCTTGTAAGGCATGGGAATTTGGCAACTTGTAGAAGAATACGGAAAAGCAGTTATTTATGTTGTTATCTATAGTTATCTCGGATTAGTATTCAGTAGACAAAACGCTTTATGGTACTAAATGATTGCTGCAGTATAACGATATGAAGGACACAAAGAATCTAAGATCCATGAGTTGAAATAGCTTCTTCTAGTGGAGCTGGACAGTGTTAAATCCCTAAATTCTTAGTTCAAGACATGGAATAAAACCTATAGGGAACCTCTACAACTGTGTTAAAAGAAGTTCTTAACTTAAGCTACAAGGCTTGAATAGGAAAAAAAACCTTAATCCTATGGATTGCTGAATTACATCAGTTGAATTTATAGTTTTATCTATCTTCTTAGTTGATTAATCAAAAATAAACTCAATAGTGATTTATGTTAAATATAACTGTACTGCCAGAAGTTCTAAGATATAATGTAGACCAGAGGCTCTCAAACTTGTTGGTCTC
Source organism: Elephas maximus indicus (assembly GCF_024166365.1). Taxonomy (NCBI): domain Eukaryota; kingdom Metazoa; phylum Chordata; class Mammalia; order Proboscidea; family Elephantidae; genus Elephas; species Elephas maximus. The sequence continues at coordinate 46,418,431 of NC_064838.1, forward strand.
AGGAAGTCTTTACGTTTCTTAAAAATCATTGAAAACCACCAGCACAACTGGACTAAACCAAAAGCAAGAAGTTTCCTGAATAAACTGAATGCTTTGAAGGCCAGTGTAGCAGGGGCGAGGGATTGGGGGCTGTGGTTTCAGGGGACATCTAAGTCAATTGGCATAGTAAAATCTATCAAGAAAACATTCTGCATCCCACTATGGAGAGTGGTGCCTGGGGTCTTAAGCACTAGCAAGCAGCCATCTAAGATGCATTAATTGGTCTCAACTCACCTAGAGCAAAGGAGAATGAAGAACACCAAGGACACAAGGTAATTGTGAGCCCAAGAGACAGAAAGGGCCACATAAACCAGAGACTACATCAGCCTGAGACCAGAAGAATTAGATGGTGCCCAGCTACAACAAATGACTGTCCTGACAGGAACGCAACAGAGAACCCCCGAGGGAGCAGGAGAGCAGTGGGATGCAGACGTCAAATTCTTGTTAAAAAACCGGACTTAATGGTCTGACTGAGACTAGAAGGTCCCTGAAAGTCATGGTCCCCAGACCTTCTGTTAGCCCAAGACAGGAACCATTCCCAAAGCCAACTCTTCAGACAGGCATTGGCCTGGACTATGGGATAGAAAATGATACTGGTGAAGAGCGAGCTTCTGGATCAAGTAGACACATGAGACTATGTGGACAGCTCCTGTCTGGAGGGGAGATGAGAGGGCAGAGGGGGTCAGAAGCTGGCTGAATGGACAGGAGAATAGAGAGTGGAGGGAGGGAGTGTGCTGTCTCATTAGGGGGAGAGCCCCCAAAAAAACCCAGTGCCGAGGGGGAGAGCAGCTAGGGGTATATACCAAGGAGTATATAAATTTTTGTATGAGAGGCTGGACTATGGGATAGAAAATGATACTGGTGAAGAGTGAACTTCTGGATCAAGTAGACACATGAGACTATGTGGACAGCTCCTGTATGGAGGGGAGATGAGAGGGCAGAGGGGGCCTAGAAGCTGGTTGAATGGACATGAGAATGAAGAGTGGAGGGAGGGAATATGCTGTCTCATTAGGGGGAGAGCAGCTAGGAGAATATAGCAAGGTGTACATAAATTTTTATGAGAGACTGACTTGATTTGTAAACTTTCACTTAAAGCACAATAAAAATAAAAGTGAAAAAAAAATTATTGAAGACCCAAAGAGCTTTTGTTTTTGTGTGCTATAGCTTACTGATATTTACCACCTTAGAAATTAAAACGGAAAAATTTAACAGTATTTTTTAATAATAACATTTAAAGAAACATAATAAAATCAATTCTATTTTCATGTAAATAGTGTGTTTTTATAAAAATAACTATAATTCTAAATAGAAAAAATTTGGTGAGAGGAGTAGCATTGGTCTTACTTTGAGAAAACAAAGGTCTAATTTGAGACACTCTGATGGAGAATCATGGCCCTTCATCCAAGGGCCAGACCTAAGACCGATAAGAACATAAAGTCCTCCCTGAATGAAAGGCAGGCTGCATGCCCGTGAGAGAGCATCAATAACATATGGAAACTTACTGTGTATCTTCCTCCTAGCCTTTCTCAGCAGATCTTAAAGCCATTTATCTTTGTAACAGAGCACCAGGGAAAGGGAAATGCCGACACCATTAAGAAAATATTGGGTGCTAGCTTTGAATAATATCATACACAGATTCTCTGTGGTCTATCAATCAGAGCAGGACTTTTGGGTGTTAGGTATAAATGGGGTTTCATCAATGTCCAGTTACAGGAGGTCTGACAGGACTCACCAAACATATCCTGTGATTATTTCCCCAGCTCCTGAGTGAGGCATAGTTTATGATTCCTATCACGTTTCTATCTGATTAGCAAGATTGGCCAAGACAAATATAGATGGTCTTTTAAAAAAATGAGACTAGATTACTGTAGTCTTCATCAGTTGGTGGCTTAAATTGCAGCTGCTATTCTCGGTGTCATCTCCTTACTGGAGTAAATTAACACCCCTAACATCTGGTATAAAGAGCCCTCATGGTACAGTGCTTAAGTGTTCAGCTGCTAAACAAAAGGTTAGCAGTTCAAACCCACCAGCTGCTCCACGGGTGAAGACCTGGTGATCTGCTCCTGTAAAGATTACAGCCTTGGAAACCTCAAGGGGCATTTCTACTCCATCATATAGGGTTACTATGAGTGGAAATTGACTTGATGGCAATAGGTTATCATCTGCTATATAATCTGTTTTCAGCCAGTGTTTGTTTTTTCTTCATCCCAGGATGAAGAGAACATATGGAGCAGTTTGCTTTTACCTGATGGGGAAAGCAGTATACCTTCTAATTTTGCTTTAGGGCTACTTCCACTGTCTGGCTCTGAGCCACAATTTAACTCACAGGGCAACAGACAATCTCAACATCTTATAGGACATCCCCAGGGTTTACTATGTTTCAGGGCATCATGTGGATAAAATCAGAAGAGATGAAAGTAGTAGGTGCCCTAGATTCCTTGGTAAGATACATATTTAGCCTATGTGGGTAAGAGATAAATCCTAAGAAAACTCAGAAGCCTTTCATCTGGTTGAATTTTTCTGACAACCCTGAGGTCCACACGCATAGTGATATTCACTTCAAAGTGAAGAAGAAATTGCCACACCTTGTATCCCCCACCACTGAGAAACGTGCACGATGCTTGGGGGCGGGGGACCTCTTCAGATTCCTGAGATAGTATATATCATATTCACATATGCACTACTCTAAATTTGCTACGTGATATGAAAAGAATGCCAAATTTAGGTGGGTTCCTGAACAAGAGGGGCCCTCCAGTCTGTTCAGGCTAACAAGCAAGTAGCTCTGTGATTTGCTCCATATATTGTAGTGGATGCAATGCCACTCTAAGTGCCTGTATCAGATCTATGTAGATGTTGCAGCCAGCACTGATAGCACGGATAGTGACCCCCATGATTTTGAAACTGAATCTTTTCTTTTTCAAATAACTCACTTTCGAGAAACAGTTCTTGCCCTGGTAGATACAACTGGTCACTCTGGTAGACTAGGATATGAGCTGCTTATCATAAGTTATATTATCTGACCAAGTGATAAAGATGAGTGTGCCCAATGGCACTATGTGATTAATTGCAGGTCCTGAAAGTATTAATAGGTTGCCTGTGTAGGTTTACATTCCCAGCATGCTTAGTCTTTATGCACCTCCACCTCTTCCTAGCCCACAACTTTTTCCTCTTGGGAAGTTCTGTTTGACCAGTTGACTAAGAAGGAAAAAGTCAGCCTGTCTTACAACTTTCTCTGCAAGGATTTGAGAACCAGCTAGAAGTGGACTGCTTTGGCCTTACAGACACGAAAGACAAAGATAGATAGCCACTGAGGCCTAAAGGAAAGGAAGTCCTCCTAGTGGGGGAACTGTTGAATAGCAAGGCTTGAAGTAAAGAGCAACAAGATTCCCAGGCAGTGGCTAGTGGCCACAGGAAGTGGAAGCCTCCCAGGTCATCACTTATCTCCCGTATTCTTAAAGTTATCCTGATACACTGTGTACAGCAATTACCATATCAGCACACACCGTTCCATGGTACTCCCCTCCCCAACCCTTCCACCATGCCCTCTGGACTCACAGCCTGTCATCAGCCAAATCCCCTGGCCAAATTCCCTGAAGACACTGCTTCCCCCACAACCCTCTCAAGACAGGGATATTTTTCCTCTCACATCTGAAATGACTTTTTCGTTGTCCACCAGTATAAAGCCAGATTTTCTTTTTCTCACCTAATCTGAGAGTCTTCTCTTTCTAACTGAGGGTTCAACCTTTTAGTAGTTACTATGACCGTTAATTAAGGAGCCCTAGTGGAACCCTGGTGGCGTAGCAGTTAAGTGCTGCGGCTACTAACCAAAAGGTCAGCGGTTTGAATCCACCAGGCGCTCCTTGGAAACCCTGTGGGGCAGTTCTACCCTGTCCTGTAGGGTCTCTATGAGTCAGAATTGACTCGATTGCAGTGGGTTTGGTTTCTTTGGTTTGGTGGCAAAAAGTTTAAGAGCTTACCGGCTAATCCAAAGGTCGGTAGTTTGAAATCACCAGCAGCTCTGCACAGGAGAGAAGACCTGGCTGGCGATCTGCTCCCCTGAAGATTACAACCTAGGAAACCCTATGGGGCCATTCTACTCTGTCATATGGGGTCACTGTGAATCAGAATTGACTTGAGGGCACACAACAACAAAAACAACATGACCACTGATTACTTGTTAGCCTTATTCTTGCTATTTTTCATGTTTTTCTTTTTGGTATGTTTTATCGTTGTTTCCACTTTGTTGGTTTGGATGTTCTACAGTTTTGTCAATTTCTCCAGTAATAACCCCTACTCTCTAAAAAAGTTTGATTCTCGATCAAAATCATACATTACCCAGTATAAAACTTTTAGATTTACGTCCTGTCTCCATCCACTTCTCTCCCCTCTAACTTTCCAGGTTTTGTAGAAATCATATATTTTAATTTCAATTTATTATTTTTTATATTTAAATAATTATTTAATAATCAATGCATTAAATATCTTAATCATATTATTAAAATTATTTAGACTTTAAATTATACTGGTTAAACCAAAACCAAACCAAACCCAGTGCCATCGAGTCAATTCTGACTCATAGAGACCCTATAGGACAGAGTAGAACTACCCCATAGAGTTTCCAAGGAGCACCTAGCAGATTCGAACTGCCAGCCTTTTGGTTAGCACCTGTAGCACGTAACCACTACAGTGTTTACTACTATTATTTTTCCCATTATTTTATGCATTTATTCATCAACTCGTAAAGTAACATTTACTTGATGGCAAAAACTAGCTTGTCTGCAGCTGTAATGCTACTGGGTTTTATTTGTTTCCCTCAGTTCCACTTTGCTGATGGACTGAACATCACACTCATGATCCTGGGATTACTGGCATCGCTGGTGAATGGAGCCTGTCTTCCTGTGTTTGTAGACAGCCTTCACGTATCATTGCCTCTTTAGCGTTCTCTTTCAGGGTTATGTCCTTCAAGACGAACTTATTCTTTAGGTGTAAGTTCCAACAATTTTCCTATGCACTGGTATAGTAGAATCCACAGTCTTTTTTATGTGGTGGATATTATAAATAATAGTAATTTCCTGCTTGTACTTTTTTCCCCCCAAATTCCACCTTAGGAAGTGTTTTTGTAGCTGTTCATTATAACGGAGACAAATGTCTCATGAAAACATGGACTTTTTTTAGACACTAACCTTGCTATGTGCCAGTTTACCTCCTTTTTTGCCTTATTTGACTTTAACTACTAATTTATACCATCTTGTTTTCCAGCCCAAGAATCTTTCAAGGGTCCCAGTCTTGTTTGAGTGGAATAAACCCATTGCTTCCAATGAGCTCTCTGTGAAACAGTATAGCCTATGCTAATTTCCTTTATAACGTAAAAACTTTTTTTAAAGAATTTTTATTGTACTTTAAGTGAAAGTTCACAAATCAAATCAGTCTCTCACACAAAAACCCATATACACCTTGCTACACACGCCCAATTACTCTCCCCCTAATGAGACAGCACACTCCCTCCCTCCACTCTCTCTTTTCGTGTCCATTTCGCCAGCTTCTAAGCCCCTCCACCCTCTTATCTCCTCTCCAGACAGGAGATGCCAACATAGTCTCAAGTGTCCACCTGATCCAAGAAGCTCACTCCTCACCAGCATCCCTCTCCACCCCATTGTCCAGTCCAATCCATGTCTGAAGAGTTGGCTTCGGGAATGGTTCCTGTCCTGGGCCAGCAGAAGTTTTGGGGGCCATGACCACAGGGGTCCTTCCAGTCTCAGTCAGACCATTAAGCCTCGTCTTTTTATGAGAATTTGGGGTCTGCATCCCACTGTTCTTCTGCTCCCTCAGGGGTTCTCTGTTGTGTTCCCTGTCAGGGCAGTCATCGGTTATAGCCAGGCACCATCTAGTTCTTCTAGTCTCAGGATGATGTAGTCTCTGGTTCATGTGTCCCTTTCTGTCTCTTGGGCTCGTAATCACCTTGTGTCCTTGGTGTTCTTCATTCTCCTTTGATCCAGGTGGGTCGAGACCAATTAATGCATCTTAGATGGCTACTTGCTAGCGTTTAAAACCCCAGACGCCACTCTTCAAAGTGGGATGCAGAATGTTTTCTTAATAGATTTTACTATGCCAATCAACTTAGATGTCCCCTACTATTTTTTAATAAATTTCTAATTTTAGAATAGTTTTAGATTTCAGAAAAATTGCAAAGGTAGTACACAGAGTTCCCATATACCTCACACCCCGTTTCTCTGATTATTGACATCTTACATTCACATGGTACATTTGTCAATTAATTAACCAATGTTGATACATTATTATTAATTAAAAAAAAAAAACCTAAAGCCCTTGCTGTCAAGTCAATTCCAACTCATAGTCAGATAGACTCATTTAGACTCATAGCGACGCGACACTACAGGACAGCTCTACTCTGTCCTGTAGGGTTTCCAAGGAGTGGCTGGTAGATTTGAACTGTCAACCTTTTGGTTCACAACCGAACTCTTTAACCACTGCACCAGCTAAAATCTGTACTTTATTCAGGTCCCTGGGTGGAGCAAGTGGTTTGCAATGGACTGCTAACCTAAAGGTTAATGGTTCTAACTCACCTAGTGGCACCTCAAAGAAAGGCCTGGCAATCTGCTTCTGTAAAGATTACAGCAAAGAAAACCCTATGGGGAAGTTCTATTCTGTAACACATGGGTCACCATGAGTCAGAATCGACTCTATGGCGATGGGTTTGGGTTTTCTTTGTGTTTACCTAATGTCCTTTGTCTGTAGAATCCCATCAGGGATGCCACATTACATTTAGTTGTTGTATCTCCTTAGGCTCTTCTTGGTTGGCTGTGACAGTTTCTCAGACTGTCCTTGTTTTTGATGAACTTGACAGTTTTGGGGAGTTCTGGCTAGGTATTTTGTAGAACGTTCCTTAATTTGTATTTGTCCAGTGTTTTTTCTCATGATTAGACTAGGGTTATGGTTTGGGGGAGGAAGACGACAGAGGTAAAGTGCCATTCTCATCACATGATATCAAGGGTATGTACTATCACCATGACTAATCACTATTCATGCTGACCTTGATCACCTGGGTGAGGTAGTGTTTGTCAGGCTTCCCCACTGTGAAGTTACTCTTTTCCCTCCTTTCCCTACTGTACTCTTTGGAAGGCAGTCACCATGGACAGCCAACAGTTAAGAGGTAGGGAGTTCGTTTCCATTTCCTAGAGGGTGGGCTATCTACACATAATTTACTTAGAATTCTCCCTCACTGGTGATAGGTCTCTCTTCCTCCTTTTATTTATTTATTCAATCATTGATTTATATCAGTGTGGATTCCTGCATATTAATTTTGTACTTTGGGCTTAAAATCCATTACTACTTTATTTTTTTGCTCAAAAATTTCCAGCTTTGGCCATCGTGAGCTCTTTCAATTGGCTCTTTGACATACCCCATTGTTGTGGATTTTGAGGGGCACTTCTTTATTTTTTGGCACAATAAGACGCTCCAGGCTTATCTTATATCTTATCACTATTTTCCACATAATCTTTCTGTTTCTTTATTTGGATTTATTTTTCTTTGTTTATTTTTCTAGAGTACATCCTCAAGTAAGGCTAATGTCATATTTTGATAAATATAAATTTGTTAAAATGTTAACAGTAAATATTAAGGAAATAGAAACAGGTTGTAAAACTTCCAAACCAGTTGAGATGGAGAGAAACAGAACAATGTGTTCTATCCAGCAAATGTTTGAAATGGGGCAGGCGGGGGAGGGGGGGGAGAGGAAACGATGGCTTCAAGTTTTTTAAACTGTGTGTCATTTCTTCTACTTGGCCCTGGATGTGCTGCCTTGCTTCAGACCAGGCTTCTGATTGGAGGCAAACTCAAGTCTGGGTTGTCTTTTCAGGAAAAAGATCCACCCTTTCCATAGCACACCCAAGATGAACAGATACAGGGTGTTCTTGCACTTGCTCTTGGCTTTGTAATTCTGTTGGCAAAATGTCATTCTATGTGAGGTGGTGTGTTAGTTATCTAGTGCTACTATAACAGAAACGCAACAAGTGGATGGCTTTAGCAAACAGAAATTTATTCTCTCACAGTAGGAGGCTACAAGTTGAAATTCGGGGCACCAGCTCCAGGTGAAGTCTTTCTCTGTCAGCCCCGGGGGAATGTCCTTGTCATCCATCTTCCTCTGGCCTAGGAGCTTCTCAGTGCAGGAACCCCAGGTCCAAAGCACACGCTCTGTTTCTGGAGCTTCTTTCTTGGTGGTATGAGGTCCCTCTCCTTGCTGCTCACTTCTGTCTTTTATATCTCAAAAGAGTTGACTCAAGACACAACCTAATCCTGTAGATTGAGTCCTGCCTCATTAACATAGCTGCCTCTAATCCTGCCTCATTAACATCATAGAGGTTAGGATTTACAACACAGGATAAAATCATATCAGATCACAAAATGGTAGACAACCACACAATACTGGGAATCAGGGCCTAGCCAGGTTGACAGACATTTTTCGGGGACACAATTCAATCCATCAGAGATGGGATGGCTTTTGTGTCCTTTCACATTTAGTAATTCAGGTAAAATCAAAGGCATGCACTCTTCATTCTTGTTCCAGAAAGTCCTTTGTCAACTCAACTAACAAGTGGGTCTAGTGTCTTCCTTTAAGAGTCTGCTGCTGCTGAGTCCTCAAGGTAATTGGTCCATGTGGGGTGGGTTTTGAATGAATGGAGTAAACTCTTTTCCCCCTGCCATACTCCTGTAGCTAACTCAGCTTCATCTTTGCCAAATTCTCATACTCTACATGGAGATTTTTTCTTACTGACTTATTTAACTCTAAGGTCCAGTCAAAGAAACAGAGGTCAGTTCATATTGGCTTAGCTGCTTTATTTTGCTCAATATGATAAACTTACTAATACCAGGAGGAAAACATTCTTTCACTTGCTGGTGCTGAGCAGTGTAAGACTGTTGCTTTTGTTTTCTTCTCCTAGTCCTTGAAGCACAAAAAGGCTACTCTGCCTTTCCTCACATCATCTTCCGGCGTGACATAGGACAGAGTGTCTAAGAAGCTTCCTTAGAGGCTCTTTGACAGTTTCAAACACAGGCTTGTTGTTGTTCGGTGCTATCTATTTTGACTTGTAGAGACCCCATGTGATAAAGTAGAATTGGCCCATAGGGATTTCAAGGCTGTAATCTTTGTTTTTTGTTGTTGTTGTAAAAAATACATGATATTTTTGCCAATTCAACATTTTTCAAGTATATGAATTAGTGGTATCAATTATGTTAATCATGTTGTACAACCATCACCCATAACTGTTGCCAAATTTCCCATCACCATAAATAAACACTTGCTACTTCCTAAACAATGACTTTCCCTTTCTTCCTCGTGTCACTGGTAACCAATAATGAACTTTGATCTGTCTATACATTTGCCTATTCTTGATATTTCATATAAGTGAGATCATACAATATTTGTCCTTTTGTGATTGACTTTTTTCACTCAACATAATGTTCTCAAGGTCCATTTATGAAGTGTCATGTATCAGGACTTCATTTCTCTTTATGACTAAGCAGTAGTCCATTGTATGTATATACCACATTCGTTTATGCATTCATCCGCTGATGGACATTTAGGTTGTTTCCACCTCTTAGCTATTGCGAATAGTACTTCAATGAACACTGGCGTACACACGTCTATTCACATCGCTACTTTCAAGTCTCTCGGGTATTGCGGAGTCATATGGTAATTCTATGTTTAACTTTTTGAGGAAATGCCAAACTGTTTTCTACAGCAGTTGTACCATTTTGGTTCATACGCATTTTTTTTCAAAATTTCACTTCTTTTGTTTTTGTTGTTGAGAATAAACACAGCAAAACATACACCAGTTCAAAAGATTCTACGTGTACAATTTAGCGACGTTGATTACGTTCTTTGAGCTGTGTAACTATTCTCATCCTCCTTTTCTGAGTTGTTCCTCACCGATTAACATAAACTTACTGCCCCCCAAGCTTCCTATCTAATCTTTTGAGTCACTATGGTCAATTTAATCCCATACAGATAGTTCTTAAAAGAGAACTGTTCAAGGCAGACCTTTCCACTAGTTAAGCTAAACTATTGTTCCATTTTAAGATAACTTCATGGGATTTTTTTTTTTTTTTCCCATGGGATATTTTTGGTTTGAGGTTTAAAGATTATCTCAGGGCAATAGTTCCATGGGTTCATCTATCTACTATGGCTCCAAAAAGTCTACAGTCCATGAGAATTTGAAATTCTGTTCTGTATTTTTCCCCTTTTGATCAGAATTCTTCTATGGAATCTTTGATCAAAATGTTCAGTAATGGTAGCCAGGCACCATCCAGTTCTTCTGGTCTCATGGCAAAGTAGGTAGTTGTTCATGGAGGCAATTAGCCACACATTCCATTTCCTCCACCTATTCCTGACTCTTCCTCCTCCTCTGCTGCTCCAGGTGAATAAAGACAAATTGTTGTGCCTTGGTTGGCTGTTTGCAAGCTTTTAAGGCCCATGGAACTACACAATGAACTAGGAGGTAGAACAAAAGCACTAAACATATTATTAGGCCAATTAACTGGGATGTTCCATGAAACCGCAACCTTAAACCTCCAAACAAAGGAGCCAAATCCAATGAGATGTTTGTACATAAGCAGCCTCAGCAGCTCTCTTTCTTTTTGTCATTGTCGTAAATATATCTATCACACAACTTTTGCCACTTCAGCTTTTTACAGGTGTACAGCTTATTGACAGCAAGCACAATAATTGGCTGTGCAACCCTACTTTAACCAACGCGATTTTTCTATTGCTGTTAACCCCCCTTCTCCCACTTCCTCCCATCCCTGTAACCACTAGTAAATTTTGCTCTGTATACATTTGACTTTTCTTGTCTTTTTATATAAATGAGGTCATATAATATTTGTCCTTTTGCGATTAGCCCATTTCGCACAACATAATGTCTCCTAGCTCCATCTATTCTGTAGCATGTATCAAGACTTCATTTATCTTTATGACTAAGTAGTAGTCCGTTGTATGTATGTACCACATTCGTTTATCCATTTATCCGTTGATGGACATTTAGGTTGTTTCTACCTTTTAGCTATTGTGAATAGTGCTGCAATTAACACTGGTGTACAAGTCTCTTTTTGAGTCTCTGCTTTTAAGTCTGGATATATACCTAGGAATAGAATTGCTGGGTCATATGGTAGCTCTATTTTTAGTTTTTCAAGGAACTGCCACACTGTTTTCCACAACGGCTGTGCCGTTTTATATTTCTACCAGCAATGGATAAGGGTTCCAATTTCCCAACATTCTGGCCAACATTTGCTATTTTCTGTTTGTTTGTTTTTTATCTTAGCCATTCTAGTGGGACTGAAATGGATCTCATAGTGATTTTGATTTGCATTTCTCTAATGACTAGTGACACTAAGTATCTTTTCATGTTTTTGATGTCCATTTGAATGTCCCCTTCGGTGAAATGTATGTTCAAGTCCTTTTCCCATTTTATGATTGGGTTACTTGTCTTTTTGTTGTTAAGTTGTCAAAGTTTTATACATATTTTAGTAATTGGATTATTTTCGGATATATGGTTTCCAAAGATATTCTCCCAGTCAGTAGCTTGTCTTTTCACTTTTTCAATAAAACCTCTTGATAAAAGTTTTGAACTTCTATGAGGTCACATTTATTTATTTTGTCTTTTGCTGTTGGTGCTTTTTTTTTATACAGGCTGTAATCTTTACTGGTCATCATGTCCTTCACCGAAGGAGCCACTGGTAGGCTGGAACCACCAAGATTTTGTTGCCAGCCAAGAGCTTAACCATTGCACACAAGGCCTCCTCAACATAGACTAATACTAAACTAAACACTGACCAAGAAGCATAATAGTAATGGCAGGGTAGGTGTCTTAGTTTGGGTTCCCCTAAAAGCATGCCCTGAGATATGCAAGAAAATTATTTGGGAGGTGATCCCAGGAAACAATGGCAGGAGAGCAGAGAAGTGAGACAGGGAAAGGATGGCAACCAGTGAACTGTGTTTTACGAGGCAAATCACCGCTGAGGGCAACCAAGGGTTAATCATATGGAACAATTTGGGAGCTTTATGTATATGCTTTATGTATATGGCTGAAGGCAGAGAATACCAGAAAGATGCTTACCTGTGTTTTATTGACTATGCAAAGGCATTCGACTGTGTGGATTGTTGCAAATTACAGATAACATTGTGAAGAATGGGAATTACAGAACACTTAATTGTGCTCGTGAGGAACCTGTACATACATCAAGAGGCAGTTGTTTGAACAGAACAAGGGGGTACTGTGTGGTTTAAAGCAAGAAAAGGTGTGTGTCAGGGTTGTGTCCTTTCACCATACCTATTCTATCTGTATCCTGAACAAATAATTCCAGGAGCTGGACTGTAAGAAGAAGAACAGAGCATCAGGATTGGAGGAAGACTTATTAACAACCTGTGTTATGCAAATGATACAGGCTTGCTGGCTGAAAGTGAAGAGGACTTGAAGCACTTACTGATGAAGATCAGACTATAGCCTTCAGTACGGATTACACCTCAACACACACACACAAAAAAACCAAAACTCCTCACAACTCCTAAGCAACATCATGAGAAATGGAGAAAAGACCAAAGTTTTCAAGGATTTCATTTACTTGGATCCACAATCAATACCCGTGGAAGCAGCAGTCAAGAAATCAAAAGATGCATTGCATTAGACAAATCTGCAGCAAGGGATCTCTTTAAAGTGTTAAAAACAAAAACAAAGATGTCACATTGAATACTAAGGTGTGTCTGACCCAAGCCATGGTGTTTTCAATCACCTCATGTGCACGCGAGAGCTAGATGATGAATAAGGAAGACTGAAGAAGAATTGATGCCTTTGAGTTGCGATGTTGGCGAAGAATATTGAATATACTATGGACTGCCAAAAGAACGAACAAATCTGTCTTGGAAGAAGTACAACCAGAGTACTCCTTAAAAGCAAGAATAGCGAGACTACATCTTACATACTTTGGACATGTTGTCAGGAGGGATTAATCCCCGGAGAAGGACATCAAGCTTGCTAATATAGAGGGTCAGACAAAGAGAGAAAGACCCTCAGTGAGATGAACTGACACAGTGGCTGCAATAATGGGCTCAAGAATAATGATTGTGAGGATGGCACGGGACCGGGGACTGTTTCATTCTGTTGTACACAGGGTTGCTGTCAGTTGGAACCAACTTGAAGGGCACCTAACAACAACAAATGTATATGCTTTGCCTTGAGGGACAAGAGAACTGGGGTATTTATACACTAACTCTTACCGGTCATTGGTTGAGGACTTCTTGGACAAGGTCTGCAATTTCTCCAAGCTTCCAGGTTGTTGCACTGAGCAGATAGGATTAGACGTTGATATTTTTGCACCTGGGCAGATGGTGTCAGTGGCGTCATTTAATGGAACAGCACCAGAAAAAAAAATTCTACTTATTTCTTACTTTGTTTCAAATAACAAATTGACAGAAATAATGTAATGAAAATATCCGCAGACCCTTGTCAATGAATGCTTCCTGATAGTTTCTTCCACCTGGCTGGCGAAGCTGTCAAGTGAGGTACCCGCTTCTGTCCAAGTTGCTTTTGGAGACCCTCACAGGGCTCCCACTGGTGATGCATGCCTGGTAAATTGTCTGGAGTTATCCTCGCATAGTGGACATACGAGAAGCTCAGTATCATCAGTCAGAACAAGGCCAGGGGCCGACTTCAGAACAAGCCATCGATTACTCATATCCAAGTTCAAGTTGAAGCTAAAGAAAATTAGAACAAGTCCATGAGAGCCAAAGTACGACCCTGAATATATTCTACCTGAATTTAGAGACCAACTCAAGAATAGATTTGACACACTGAACACTAATGACCAAAGACCAGACAAGTTTTGGCATGACATCAAGGATATCATATAAGAAGAAAGCAAAAGGACATTAAAAAGAGAGGAAAGAAAGAAAAGACCAAAATAGATGTTAGAAGAGACTCTGAACTTACTCTTGAATGTAGAGTAGCTAAAGTGAAGGAAAGAAATATCATGTAAAAGAGCTGAACAGAAGATTTCAAATAGCAGCTTGGGAAGACAAAGTATTATAATGAAATGTGCAAAGACCTGGAGTTAGAAAACTAAAACGGGAAAACACACTTGGAATTTCTCAAGCAGAAGGAACTGAAGAAAAAAAGATAGACTACGTAGAGAATTAGCCAATGAGAACCCAATGGAGCACAGTGGTCGACCTGCAACTGTCTCAGTCACCTAGTGGTGCTGTAACAGAAATACTACAAGTAGATGGCCTTAACAAGGAGAAATTTATTCTCCCACAGTCTAGAAGTCCACATTCAGAGTGCCAGCTCCAGGAAAAAGCTCTCTCTCTCTCTCTGTTGGCTCTGGAGGAAGGCCATGATTATCAATCTTCCCCTGGTTTAGGAGCTTCTCAGCACAAGGACCCTGGGTTCAAAGGATATGCTCCCCTCCTGATTCTTCATTCTAGCCCCCGTTTGGAGGATGGACTCACGTGGATGATCAAGAACAGCCAGTAGCTATAGAGGGTCTGAGAAGACGAGGCCACTGCAGGGCCAGCCGGGGAGACCTAACTCCCATGGCTACCACCTCCACACCATTACTGCAACCAGCAATACTTAACTATTATGCTAAAACCCCAGCATAACTTAAGTGGGCCTCAAAAATTCAGTTGATAGAGAGTAAGGTTGCATAACTGAAGGTTAATTAAAACCAATATTCTCAGACAGTCTTACACTTTAGTATGTGGGTAAAAGAAAGGAAAAGTGTTTTCTATTCATTTCATAGACATGTTGGAAATGGACCAATTATTACAAATAAAGCATCAGTTTACTCTGAACTGACAGCACTCCAAAGGATCAAGGGGCTGTTGTTGCCGTTTTAGCTGCCTTTGAGTTGGCCCCAAACTCATGGTGACTCCATGCACAACAGAATGAAAGACTACCAAGTCCTGCATCATCCCCATGATCAGCTGCTGTTATGGACTGAATTGTGTCCCCCCAAAATGTGTGTCAACTTGGCTAGGCCATATTCCCAGTATTATGAGATTGTTCACCATTTTGTCATCTGATGTGATTTTCTATGTGTTTTAAATCCTACGTCTATGATGTTAGTGAGGCAGGATTAGAGGCAGTTATGTTAACAAGGCAAGACTCAATCTACAAGATTAGGTTGTATCTTGAATCAATTGAGACATAAAAGCGAAGTGAGCAGAAAGACAGGGAACCTCATGCCACCAAGAACATAGAGTAGCTAAAGCAAATGGAAGAAATGATGAAGTAAAAGAACTGAAGAATTCAAAGTGCAGCTCAAGAACACAAAATTAAGTATTATATTGAGATGTGCAAAGACATGGAGTTAGAAAGCCAAAATGGAAGAACACACTCAGCATTTCTCAAGTTGAAAGGAGTGAAGAAAAAATTCAAGCCTTGAGTTGCAGCTTTGAAGGATTCTATGGGCAAAATATTGAACAATGCAGGAAGCAGCAAAAGAATATGGAAGGATGAGAAGGTGGAGGGGGTTAGAAGCTGGTGAAATGGACATGAAAAGAGAGAGTAGAGAGCGGGCTGTCTCATGAGGGGGAGAGTAATTGGGAGTGTGTAGCAAGGTGTGTATGGGTTTTTGTGTGAGAGACTGACTTTATTTGTAAACTTTCACTTAAAGCACAGTAAAAATTATTAAAAAAAAAAGAATGTGGAAGGAATACACAGAATCACTGTACCAAAAGCAATGGTCAACGTTCAACCATTTCAGGAGGTAGAATATGATCAAGAACCGATGGTACTGAAGGAGGAAGTCCAAGCTGCTGTGAAGATTTGGCAAAAAACAAGGCTCCAGGAATTGATGGAGATATTTCAACAAACAGAAGCAGCACTGAAAGTACTCACTCATCTCTTCCAAGAAATTTGGAAGGCAGCTACCTCGCCCACCAACTGGAAGAGATTCATATTTGCACCCATTCCAAAGAAAGGTGATCCAACTGAATGTGGAAATTATCGAACAATATCATTAATATCACATGCAAGCAAAATTTTGCTGAAGATCATTCAAAAGCAGCTGCAGCAGTGTATCAACAGGGAACTTCCAAAAATTAAAGCCAGATTTAGAAGAGGACATGGAACCAGGGATATCATTGCTGATATCAGATGGATCCTGGCTGACAGCAGAGAATACCGGAAAGATGTTTACCTTTGTTTTATTGACTATGCTAAGGCACTCGACTGTGTGGATCATAACAAATTATGGATAACATTGTGGAGAATGGGAATTCTGGAACATGTAACTATGTTCATAAGGAATTTCTACATGTATCAAGAGGCAGTTATCCGAAGAGAACAAGGGGATACCGCATGGTTTAGAGTCAGGAAAGGTGTGCGTCTGGGTTGGATCCTTTCACCATACCTATTCAATCTGTCTGCTGAGCTAATAATCTGAGAAGCTGGACTATATGAAGAAGAACGAGGTATCAGGTTCGGAGGAAGACTCATTTGCAACCTGTGTTATGCAGATGAGACAACCTTGCTTGCTGAAAGTGAAAAGGACTTGAAGCACTTACAGATGAAGATTTAAGACTACAGTTTCCAGTATGGATTACACCTCAACATAAAGAAAACAAAAATCCTCACAACTGGACCAATAAACATCATGATAAAGAGAGAAAAGATTGAAGTTGTCAAGGATTTCATTTTACTTGGATCCACAATCGACACCCACAGAAGCAGCAGTCAAGAAATTAAAAGATGCATTGCATTGGGCAAATCTGCTGCAAAGACCTCTTCAAGTGTTGAAAAGCAAAGATGTCACCTTCAAGACTAAAGTGCGCCTGATCCAAGCCATGGTGTTTTCAATTGCCTCATATGTATGTGAAACCTGGACAATGAATAAGGAAGACAGAGAATTGAAACCTTTGAATTGTGGTGTTGGTAAAGAATATTGGATATACCATGGACTGCCAAAAGGATGAACAAATCTGTCTTGAAGGAAGTACAACCAGAATGCTCCTTAGAAGCAAGGATGGCGAAACTACGTCTTATATCCTTTGGACATGTTATAAGGAGGGATCAGTCCCTGGAGAAGGACATCATGCTTGGTAAAGGAATTTCTACATGTATCAGCAAAAAAGAGGAAGATCCTCAATCAGATGGATTACAATGGTCACAATGGGCTCAAGCACAGAAATAATTGTGACAATGGTGCAGGACCGGGCAGTGTTTCGTTCTGTTGTGCGTAAGGTCACTATGAGTCAGAATCGACTTAACAGCACCTAACAACAACAACATCACACACAAGTAAAATTTTGCTGAAGATGCTTAAAAACGGTTTCAGGGACACATCAAGAGGGAACTGCCAGAAATCCAAGCCAGATTCAGAAGAGGGCATGGAACCGGGGATATCTTGCTGATGTCAGATGGTTCTTGGCTGAAAGCAGAGAATACCAGAAAGAGGTTTACCTGTCTTTTATTGACTACGCAAAGGTATTCGACCATGTGGATCATAACAAATTATGGATAATATTGTGATGAATGGGAATTCCAGAACACTTAATTGTGCTCATGAGAAACGTGTAAATAGACCAAGAGGCAGTCATTTGAACAGAACAAGGGGACACTGCATGATTTAAAATCAGGAAAGCTTGCACCAGGGTTGTACCTTTTCACTATATGTATTCAGTCTGTGTGCTGAGCAAATAATCTGAGAAACTGGACTATATGAAGAAGAACTCAGCATCAGGATTGGAGGAAGACTCATTAACAACCTGTGTTATGGAGATGACACAACCTTGCTTGCTGAAAGCGAAGAATACTTGAAGCACTTACCGATAAAGATCAAAGACTACTACAGTATGGATACACCTCAACATTGAGAAAATGAAAATCCTCACAAATGAACCAATAAACAACATCATGATAAATGGAGAAAAGATTGAAGTTGCCAAGGATTTCATTTTACTTGGATCCACAATCAATGCCCATGGAAGTTGTTGTTAGGTACTGTTGAGTGGGCTCCAATTCATAGCGACCCTATGTGCAACAAAATAAAACATTGCTCAGTCTTGTGCCATCCTCACAATCGTTGTTATGCTTGAGCCCATTGTTGTAGCCACTGTGTCAGTACATCTCTTTGAGGGTCTTCCTCTTTTTCACCGATCCTCTATTTTACCAAGCATGATGTCCTTCTCCAGGGACGGATCCCTCCCTGATAACAAGTCCAAAGGATGTGAGATGTAGTGTTGCCATTTTTGCTTCCAAGGAGCATTCTGGTTGTACTTCCTCCAAGACAGATTTGTTGGTCCTTTTGGCAGTCCGTAGTATGTTCAATATTCTTCACCAACACCACAATTCAAAGGTGTCAATTCTTCTTCGGTCTTCCTTACTCGTTGTCCAGCTTTCACATACATATGAGGCAACTGAAAACACCATGGCTTGGGTCAGGTACACCTTAGTCTTCAAGGTGACATCTTTGCTTTTCAGCACTTTATAGAGGTTGTTGCAGCAGATTTGCCCAAATGCAACGCGTCTTTTGATTTCCTGACTGCTGCTTCTGTGTGTGTTGATTATGGATCCAAGTAAAATGAAATTCTTGACAACTTCAATCTTTTCTCTCTTTATCATGATGCTACTTATAGGTCTAGTTGTGAGGATTTTTGTTTTCTTTATGTTCAGATCTAATCCATACTGAAGGCTGTGGTCTTTGATCTTCATCAGTAAGCACTTCAAGTCCCCTTCACTTTCAGCAAGCAAGGTTGTGCCATCTGCATAACACAGGTTGTTAATGAGTCTTCCTCCAATCCTGATGCTGAGTTCTTCTTCATATAGCCCACCTTCTTGGATTATTTGCTCAGCATACAGATTGAATAGGTATGATGAAAGGATACAACCCTGACACACACCTTTCCTGAGTTTGAACCACCTACTGTCCCGTCGTTCTGTTCAAACAATTGCCTCTTGATGTGTGTACAGGTTGCTCATGAGCACAATAAGTGTTCTGGAATTCCCGTTCTTTGCAATGTTATTCATAATTTCTTATGATCCATACAGTCAAATGCCTCTGCATAGTCAATAAAACACAGATAAACGTTTTTCTGGCGTTCTCTGCTTTCAGCCAGGATCTATCAGACTTCAGCAATGATATCCCTGGTTTCACATCCTCTTCTGAATCTGGCTTGAATTCTAGCAGTTCCCTGTTTATGTATTGCTGCAACCAATTTTGAATGATCTTCAGCAAAATCTTACTTTTGTGTGATATTAATGATATTGTTCACGAATTTCCACATTCAGTTGGATCACCTTTCTTAGAAACAGACATAACCATGGATCTCTTCCAGTTGGTTGGCCAGGTAGCTGTCTTCCGAATTTCTTGGCATAGATGAGTGAGCATTTCCAGTGCTGCATCCATTTGCTAAAACATCTCAGTTGGTATTCCATCAATTCCTGGAACTTTGTTTTTCGCCAATGTCTTCAGCGCAGCTTGGACTTCTTCCTTCAGTACCATCGGTTCCTGATCAAATGGTACCTCCTGAAATGGTTGAATGTCTACCAATTCTTTTTGGAATAGTGACTCTGAGTATTCCTTCCATATTCTTTTGATGCTTCCTGCGTCGTTTAGTTTTTTCCCCATAGAATCCTTGAACATTGCAACTCAAGGCTCTAATGCCTTCTTCAGATCTTTCAGCTCGAGAAACACTGAGCATGTTCTTCCCTTTTGGTTTTCTATCTCCAGGTCTTTGCACATGTCGTAATAATACTTTACTTTGTCTTCTTGAGCCACCCTTTGAAATCTTCTGTTCAGCTCTTTTACTTCATCAGTTCTTCCCTTTTCTTTAGCTACTCAATGTTCAAGAGCAAGATTCAGAGTCTTTTCTGACATTCATTTTTTTTTTCCCCGGTCTTTTTAATGACCTCTTGCTTTCTCCACGTATGATGTCCTTGATGTCATTCCACAACTTGTCTGGTCTTTGGTCATTAGTATTCAATGTGTCAAATCTATTCTTGAGATGATCTCTAAATTCATGTGGGATATACTCTAGGTTGTACTTAGGCTCCCACGGACTTGTTCTAATTTTCTTCACTTTCAACTTGGAAGTAGCAGTCAAGAAATCAAAGGATGAATTGCATTAGGCAAATCTGCTGCAAAAGACCTCTTTAAAGTGTTAAAAAGTAAAGATGTCACTCTGAGGACTAAGGTGCACCTGACCCAAGCCTTGGTATTTTCAGTTGCCCCATATGCATGTGAAAGCTGGACAATGAATAGGGAAGACTAAAGAAGAATTGATGCTTTTGAATTATGTTGTTGGTGAAAAACATGAATATACCATGGACTGCCAAAAGAATGAACAAATCTGTCTTTGAAGAAGTACAACCAGAATTCTCCTTAGAAGTGCGGATGGCAAGACTTTGTCTCACGTACTTTGGAAATTTTAACATAAGAGACCAGTCCCTGGAGGGGCAGCTAAAAAGAAGACCCTCAACAAGATGGATTGACACAGTGGTTGCAACAACGGGCTCAAACATAGCAATGACTGTGAGGATGGATGGCGCAAGACTGAGCAGTTTTTGTTCTGTTGTACGTAGTGTACATAGTGTCACTAGGAGTTGGAACCAAGTCCGTGGCATATAAGAACAACAATGTAATCTTTCTCTATTACGCGATCTGATGTGAGCAGTCAATCAGTTGAAAGTAGCCTTTCCTTGGGGATCTGGCCTATATCCAATACATATGGATGTTCTGGCAAAGCTTGCTTTCTCTGGATCCTTCATTTAATACTACATTTGCCTGGTCATCGTCTTACCTCCGGTACTTGGGACGTGAGCCAGCAGCCTGCCTTTTGAGCTGAAGATTTTGGGTTGGTCAGTTGCTGCTACCATGTGAGTGAGACGATGCCGCCAGCCTTCCACCTGACCCATGGATTTGGGATTTGCCAGCCTCTGCAATTGCATGAGCCGTTTTCTTGAAATAAAACTCTCTGAATATACCTTTACCTGTACACTTCATTGGTTTTACTCCTTTAGAGAACCTAGGATAAGACAGCTAGGATATTCCTTTTGTTGGGTCATTTTCTACATTTCCATCTTGGGTCTTTGGCCGTATTTTGAATTTTTTGAGGGCAGGGATCAGATATTCTTCTTTGCATTTTCCCATAGTTTCTAATTTGGAGACTGGGAAATATCAATAAACATATGTTGATTTGATTTGCACAAGGATAGAATACTTTGGATATTAAAAAAAAACCCATTGCTGTTGAGTTGATTCTGACTCCTAGTGACCCTATAGGACAGAGTAGAACTGCTGCATAGGGTTTTCAAGGAGCACCTGGCGGATTTGAACTGCTGACCTTTTGGTTAGCTATCAAACTCTTAACCACTATGCCAGCAGGGTAGCTACTGGTGCAGAGACCTCTGCGTGATACTGGATGAGGCTGGAACCTACCACGGCAATTACTATTTTCTTTTATGTGTACCCAGTCTGCTTCCCTCCCGAGTTCCTGTAGCCTTGTCTTCCAGAAGCCGCAGCAGGTCAGCATCAGCTCCAAGTAGCTGAACTTGGGGCAGCCTGCCATAGCCCATAGCTGGGGCATTCACTTGAGGGGCTCCACCTGCCACCTGCTTCCTCAAGCTGCAAGTGGGAGCAGGAAACCAGCCACTCTCCCTCAGGAACAGGATCCACATGTCTGTCATCTGATGCTGGAAACCAAATGTCAGGACCTGCTCCTACGAGGCCATGGTCAGAGACTCAAAATGGATGAATGAGTGACTTCAGAATGCTGGTCCAACCTTGGCTGATGGTCACGGGTATAGACAGTGGCAGGCAGCTGGGAAAGGTGCAAAGAGCATTGGGTATATTCCGCAGAAAGGAGTTGGTAGTCCTGGTCTACCACTAATTTGATGCTCCTCTGGTCATGCACCACTTTTCTGCCCACAGTTTCCTGAAAATGAGAAGGTTGAACAAAACGAGCTCAAAGATCACCCAGCTAGGATTTTTTTGTGTGTGCATGTGTGTGGTTTAAGTGAAAGTTTACAAATCAAGTCAGTCTCTCACACAAAAATTTATATACACCATGCTATGTACTCCTAGTTGCTATCCTCCTAATGAGACAGCACGCTCCTCCTCTTCACCCTGTATTTCCTGTGTCCATTCAGCCAGCTTCTGTCCCCCTCTGCCTTCTCATCTCCCCTCTAGGCAGGAGCTGCCCACATAATCTCATATGTCTACTTGAGCCAAGAAGCTCACTCCTCACCAGTATCATTTTCTGTCTTATAGTCCAGTACAGTCCCTGTCTGAAGAGTTGGCTTTGGGAATGGTTCCTGTCTTGGGCTAACAGAAGGTCCAGGGACCATGACCTCTGGGGTCCTTCTAGTCTCAGTCAGACCATTAAGTCTGGTCTTTTTTACCAGAATTTGAGGTCTGCATCCCCCTGTTCCCCTGCTCCACCAGGGATTCTCTGTTATCTTCCCTGTCAGGGCAGTTATCGGTTATAGCTGGTCACCATCTAGTTCTTCTGGTCTCAGGCTGATGTAGTCTCTGATTTATGTTGCCCTTTCTATCTTTTGGGCTCATAATTACCTTGTGTCTTTGGTGTTCTTCATCCTTCTTTGCTCTAGGTGCGTTGAGACCAGTTGATGCATCTTAGATGGCCACTTGCTACCAGCTTGGATTTTTAAATTACAGAACTGGAAGGAATGTGATCTCTGTCAGTTGTACTTTAAACAGTTTTTTTTTTTTTTCTTAAAACGAAACAAAATCTCATTGTTGGTAACAGATTCATATCTACTCTAAACTCCTATGAGACAGGTCCAACACATTTGCTTTTGCATAATTCCAGGAAGCATGCTCATTTATGTACAAACCTGGCATATACTTGATGGTTTTTTAAACTGAATTGGTTACTGAGATTATTATAGATTTACATTCAGTTATAAGAAACAATACACTCTGCCCACTTTCCCCCAAGGATAACATTTTGCAAAACTATGGTATGAGATCACAACTAGGATATTGACATTGATACAACCCATCTATTTGATACAGATTTACCTGGTTTTACTTGTATTTGTGTGTGTGTGTGTGTGTGTGTGTGTGAAGTCCTATAAAATGTTATCACCTGTGTAAGGTTTTTGTATCCACAACCACAGTCAAGATACTTAATAGTACCAAAACTACAAGGATCTCTTGTGTGGGCTCTTTATAACAACACCTACCTTTCTCCCATCACCCCCTTGATGATTTTAGAAAACTTTTTTATTTGGTGATAATTTCAAATGTACATAAACATTCCAATAATAGTATAAAAATGCCTATACACACTGTAACCAGATTCACTGTTAATATTTTACCTCAGCTGCATTATCATTTTTTTCTATCAACAAATTTTTTTTCTAAATCATTTGAAGTTGTATACATTAGTAAAGTTTTACTCCTTCATGATACTTCAGTGTGCATTTCAAAAGAAGAAGGATATTCTTGTACATAACTATACATAATACATTTAACATTGATCCAATACTTCATTCTCATCTGCCATATGGAGTCCAATTTTGTCGCTGGAACATTCTTTTATAGCATGTTCTGCCCTCCAGTACAGGATCCAGCCTAGGACCAGGTTTCACGCTTAGTTGTCATGACCCTTTAGCCCCTTTTAATCTGGAGCATCCCCCAAGACTTCTTTTGTCTTTTATGACATTGACATTTTAAAGAATAGAGTTCCTCCCTCTTTTTAATAGATGTTGCTCATTTTAGGTTTGTCTGGTGTTTCATCATTAGATTCCGGCTATGAATTCTCCACAGTTATATTGCATAGACGTGTCTGTCAGTTTGTCGTACTGTGGGGGCTTGTGTGTTGCCGTGATGCTGGAAGCTATGCCACCGGTATTCAGGTACCAGCAGGGTCACCAGCGGAGGACAGGTTTCAGCTGAGCTTCCAGACTAAGACAGACTAGGAAGAAGGACCCAGCAGTCTACTTCTGAAAAGCATTACCCGGTGAAAACCTTATGAATAGCAGCGGAACATTGTCTGATATAGTGCTGGAAGATGAGCTGCCCAGGCTGGAAGGCACTCAAAAGATGACTGGGGAAGAGCTGCCTCCTCAAAGTGGAGTCGACCTTAGTGACGTGGATGGAGTAAAGCTTCGGGACCTTCATTTGCTGATGTGGCACGACTCAAAATGAGAAGAAACAGCTGCAAACATCCATTAATAATCGGAACCTGGAATGTACGAAGTATGAATCTAGGAAAATCGGAAATTGTCAAAAATGAAATGGAATGCATAAACATCAATATCCTAGGCATTAGTGAGCTGAAATGCACTGGTATTGGCCATTTTGAATCGGACAATCATATAGTCTACTCTGCTGGGAATGACAACTCGAAGAGGAATGGTGTTGCATTCATCATCAAAAAGAACGTTTCAAGATCTATCCTGAAGTACAATGCTGGCAGTGATAGGATAATATCCATACACCTACAAGGAAGACCAGTTTATACAACTATCATCCAAATTTACGCACCAACCACTAGGGCCAAAGATGAAGAAATAGAAGATTTTTATCAGCTGCTACAGTCTGAAATTGATCGAACATGCAATCAAGATGCATTGATAATTACTGGTGGTTGGAATGCGAAAGTTGGAAACAAAGAACAAGGATCAATAGTTGGAAAATATGGCCTTGGTGACAGAAACAATGCCAGAGATCGAATGATAGAATTTTGCAATACCAACGACTTCTTCATTGCAAACACCTTCTTTCACCAACATAAAGTTTTTTTTTTTTTTATACACATGGACCTCGCCATATAGAACACACAGAAATCAAATTGACTACATCTGTGGAAACAGACAATCGAAAAGCTCAATATCATCAGTCAGAACAAGGCCAGGGGACGACTGTGGAACAGACCATCAATTGCTCATATGCAAGTTCAAGCTGAAAGTGAAGAAAATCAGAGCAAGTCCATGAGAGCCAAAATATGACCTTGAATATATCCCACCTGAATTTAGAGACCATCTGAAGAATAGATTTGACGCATTGAACACTAGTGACCAAAGACCAGATGAGTTGTGGAATGACATCAAGGACATCAACCATGAAGAAAGCAAGAGGTCACTGAAAAGACAGGAAAGAAAGAAAAGACCAAGATGGATGTCAGAGGAGACTCTGAAACTTGCTCTTGAGTGTCGAGCAGCTAAAGCAAAAGGAAGAATTCATGAAGTAAAAGAACTGAACAGAAGATTTCAAAGGGCCTCTCGAGAAGACAAAATAAAGTATTATAATGACATGTGCAAAGAGCTGGAAATGGAAAACCAAAAGGGAAGAACACACTCGGCGTTTCTCAAGCTGAAAGAAATGAAAAAAAAATTCAAGCCTCGAGTTGCAATAGTGAAAGTTTCCATGGGGAAAATATTAAATGATGCAGGAAGCATCAAAAGAAGATGGAAGGAATACACAGAGTCGTTATACCAAAAAGAATTAGTCGATGTTCAACCATTTCAAGAGGTGGCATATGATCAGGAACCGATGGTACTGAAGGAAGAAGTCCAAGCTGCTCTGAAGGCATTGGCGAAAAACAAGGCTCCAGGAATTGATGGAATATCATTTGAGATGTTTCTACAAACAGATGCAGCGCTGGAGGTGCTCACTCATCTATGCCAAGAAATGTGGAAGACAGCTTCCTGGCCAACTGATTGGAAGAGATCCATATTTATGCCTATTCCCAAGAAAGGTGATCCAACCGAATGCAGAAATTATCGAACAATATCACTAACATCACACATAAGCACAATTTTGCTGAAGATCATTCAAAAATGGCTGCAGCAGTATATCGACAGCGAACTGCCAGAAATTCAGGCCGGTTTCAGAAGAGGACGTGGAGCCAGAGATATCATTGCTGATGTCAGATGGATCCTGGCTAAAAGCAGAGAATACCAGAAGGATGTTTACCTGTGTTTTACTGATTATGCAAAGGCGTTTGACTGTGTGGATTATAACAAACTATGGATAACAGTGCGAAGAATGGGAATTCCAGAACACTTAATTGTGCTCATGAGGAACCTTTACATAGATCAAGAGGCAGTTGTTTGGACAGAACAAGGGATACTGATTTGTTTAAAGTCAGGAAAGGTGTGCGTCAGGGTTGTATTCTTTCACCATACCTATTTAATGTGTATGCTGAACAAATAATATGAGAAGCTGGACTATAGGAAGAAGAACGGGGCATCAAGATTGGAGGAAGACTCATTAACAACCTGCGTTATGCAGACGACACAGCCCTGCTTGCTGAAAGTGAAGAGGACTTGAAGCACTTACTAATGAAGATCAAAGACCACAGCCCTCAGTGTGGATTACACCTCAACATAAAGAAAACAAAAATCCTCATAACTGGACCAATGAGCAACATCATGCTAAACGGAGAAAAGATTGAAGTTGTTGAGGATTTCATTTTACTTAGATCCACAATCAACAGCCATGGAATCAGCAGTCAAGAAATCAAAAAACGCATTGCATTGGGCAAATCTGCTGCAAAGGACCTCTTCAAGGTGTTGAAGAGCAGAGATGTCATCCTGAAAACTAAGGCGCGCCTGACCCAAGCCATGGTATTTTCAATCACATCATATGCGTGTGAAAGCTGGACAATGAATAAGGAAGACCAAAGAAGAGTTGACGCCTTTGAATGGTGGTGTTGGTGAAGAATATTGAATATACCATGGACTGCCAAAAGAAAGAACAAATCTGTCTTAGAAGAAGTACAACCAGAATGCTCCTTAGAGGCAAGGATGGCAAGACTGCTTCTTACATACTTTGGACACGTTTTCAGGAGGGATCAGTCCCTGGAGAAGGACATCATGCTTGGCAGAGTACAGTGTCATCGGAAAAGAGGAAGATCCTCAACGAGGTGGATTGACACAGTGGCTGCAACTATGGGCTCAAGCATAGCAAGGATTGTGAGGATGGAGTAGGACAGGGCAGTGCTTCATTCTGTTGTGCATAGGGTCGCTATGAGTCGGAACCAACTCCAGGGCACAACAACATATTGCATAGGTGATGTACCCTGAGGGCAAGGATATCCATCTGCCCCCATTGGTGACATTAATTGTGATCACCTAGTCAAGAGTTTGTCTGGCTGCTTCCTTGCTACTAATAAGCCATCTGTATCTGAGAGGTACCCATGCAAATACCTGCTCCCCAGTAGAATCTCCTCTAGGGTTAGCATTCATTGATGATTCTTGCCTGAACTGATCTTTACTACATACTTGATCATCTTTTCAAGTTCTCTTCTAGTATCTGAAACCATGTTTTGTAGGATTTACTTTCCTTGCATCTTTGATTATCATCAGAGCCTTCTCCAAGTCGTCCCAGTTCTCTATGACCTTGAAGCAGAGACGAGGCCGAAGAAGTAGACCCAGAATCTGCAACTGGAAATGATCTAATGTGGGTTGTTCCCCACTAAGCCGTCCACAAGCTATTTGCATAAGAGTGGCCTGTGAGCGATTACTTCCTGGATCGTTTCCTGATCACCACCTCCCAACATTTGGTGGCATTTTGTTCAGACTGCACGTCCAGGTACCTCCACACTACCCGACCCCTCCGCTGCGCCCTCCCGCACTTTCCTAGGAGAGGGACTGCCCCGCGGGAACCGCACCCCTGGACTTCCACCGCGTTCACTGCAAACAACTCCCGCTCCAAGGGACGGGGAGTCCCACCCTCCCTTTAGACTGACTAGGACCGGAATCCCGAAGTGTTAGAATAAGCGCGCGGCAAAGGGTGTGGTAATCTTTTCCAGATTCAAGTATTTAGTGGTGGCCGGCAGCGCCGGTAAGAACTCAAGAGCGGGCCGTGGGCGGCTGCGGAAGGTATAGCAGAAGCGCGGCTCCGGGCGGAAAGGACGCGCCCGGCGGGAACCCTGGAGGGCAGCTTGCAGGTGGCGGCGCGGGGCTGCGGGTGGGGCCGGGGAAGGGGAGGGCTCGGCGCGCGTCGGGCGGTGACGGCAGCGCGAAGGGGAGGTGCGAACCGGCCCGCCCGCCAGGAAGCCATGGCGAGAGGCCGCGGCGCGGCGCCCACATCACCGCCCGAGTCCGCAGCAGCGCCCCCGCCCACCAGCCCCCGGCCCAGCCGGCCACCGCCTCCGCGCGCCCCGCGCCCGTGACGCCCGCGCGCTGGGAGTGAGGCGCCCCTCCGAGAGGGGCCCAGCGCGGGAGGGCGGTGCGGGGGCAGCCCGAGCGGAGCCGGAGCGCCCCCGAGAGTCCCGAGCGCCCCCGACGACCCCCGAGTCCTGCAGCTCAAACCCAGGAGCGCAGGCCGGCGAGTGGGCAGCAGAAGGAGGCAGCTCCGGAGCCTCGCCTCGCTGCGTGCGCCCTAGCGCTGCCCGCCCGGCCACAGCGGAGGGAACCGGAGCCGCCGGGCAGCTGGGGCCGGGCCGAAGACGAGGGGGAGGAGGCCGGTTGAGTCGAGAGTCCGGCAGCCCCGCGTCTGAGGCCCCGGATCGCTCCTGCAAGGGAAGGAGCCCGCGCCTAGCCCCGGGGCCGCGCTCCATAAGCCTTTCGCGGGTAAGCCGGGGGTCCACTTACCCGTGCAGCCGGCGCATCGGGCTCGGGGGGTGGGGAACGACACGGGTTCCGGGAGTATCCGCGCGTGTTGTGGTGGCGGCGGGAGAGGCCGGGCGCCGGGACTCTGCGGGGCAGTCCCCTCCGTCCCGACCCGCCGCACCTGCTGGAGGCCTTCGGGGGCTCTGGAAGGTGCCCACCGGGCTTCGTGTCGGCCACGCTGCGTGGTCTGGATTCCGGGCTCCGGCACCCGGAGGTGACAGTGAGGCGACCTTCAAAGAGCCCCAGGCTCAGCCGAGCCGGACCACGGGACAGCACCCGATTCCCGCTCACCCTCAAAACTTAATGTAAATTCCATTAAGCGCGTTTGTTCAGAGCTTTCGTTTCTGTCCTGAGAGTTAACAAACTCACTTTGTCACTTTTTAACATGAGTTTTCAAATTCTTTTCTAATCTCCAAGGTCAGCCGTTTGCAGGTTTTAAAAAAAAAGATGGTTTCTTCTTTTGTAAAGTTGTGTTTGAAAAAGGCAAACCAAACTCATTGCGGTCGAGTCGGTTTCGACTTTAGTGACCCTATAGGACAGTGGGTTTTTTTGGGTTTTTTTTAGGACAGAATAGAAGTGCCCCATCCAGTTTCCAAGGAGCGCCTGGTGGATTCAAACTGTGGAACTTTTGGTTAGCAGCGGTAGCATTTAACCTCTATGCCACCGGGGTTTCCAAGTTGTGTTTAGGGAAGCAAATGTCAAAAGCCGGCTGCCCTACCCGTTAAGCATCCCTGTACCCTTCCAGGCTATTGCTCAAACTCTAAAATCGAAGTCTGCTTTGAGCGTCTCCTAAGTCTGAATGTTTAAGATTCTTATTTTTTACCCTAATATGCTTCATCAGAATTTTATTTGCTTCAAACAGGAATGCGTAAATGTCAATGTTATCTGCGTGTATGTGTCCAGGGCAGGCACCTTTCCTGGAGCTTCCTTTGGTTATCTGTGGCAGGTGTGACAGACACCACAGAGAAACAAGCTAGTTCTGGCGTCCTTTCCAATTTTCACCTACAAGAGGAGCAGAGAAGGAGGTGGTCAGATTGTCTACAGAGTGGCTGTAGCCAGACTTGAGCTAGTAATAATTGGGGTGATCAGCTCTGGAGTAGCTCTTCACTGGAGAGGGTCTCCCAGGTTTGAGTGGATGACAGGTTGGAGCTGAGGTGACAGATGGTGCCTTTTTCTCTCTCTTGGTTTGGAAAGGTCACATCTGTGTGCTCTTTGATCTCTGACCCCAGCTTTATCACAGAGGTACCCAGACAAGTGCAAAGCCCGACTCTGTGGAGTGCTGAGCTGGACTAGAAAGCCCAGGTCTGGGTGCAGCAGGTTTGGCAAGAGTTGGGTTTCAGCTTGGCCGCAGAGCTAGCTGTTTCCTGTTTGATGCTCCAGGGACCTGTGGGATTTGGTTTCCCATCCCCAGCTCTCTGCTGAGGGTGTCTCCACTCTGGCTGTGTTGCTTTTGCTTCTTCTCTCTCTGCCTCTCTTGTGTTTAAAAGGACACTGGTCTTAGAGTGGAGCCCTGGGGGCGCAGTGGTTAAGAGATTGGCTCCTAACCAAAAGGTCAGCAGTTTGAATCCACCAGCTGCTCCTTGGAAACCCTATGGGGCCGTTCTGTTCTGTCCTGTAGGGTCGCTATGAGTCGGAATCAAATCAACAGCAATGGGTGGTGGTAGTGTGGCCTTGGAGTGGGAAACCTGGATTCAAATTCCAAGTCCTGTCCTTACTGCTGCGTAACCTTAGGCTGTTACTTACCCTCTCTGACCTAGCTTTCCCCTCTTTGTGGCTCCCACACCCCAACAGCAAAAGAAAAAACCTCACTAGAGTGTTGTAAGGATTAAAGAGACAGTATTTTAATTGTACTTTTTTTTTTTTATTGTTCTTTGAGTGAAAGTTTACAAATCAAGCCAGTCTCTCATACAAAAATTCATATATACCTTTCTATCTACTCCTAGTTGCTCTGCGCCTAAAGACACGGCACACTCCTGTATTCCCGGTGTCCATTCAGCCAGCTCCTGTCCCCTCAGCCTTCTCATCTCTGCTCCAGATGGGAGCTGCCCACATAGTCTCATGTGTCTGCTTGAACCAAAAAGCTCACTCCTCACCAGTATCATTTTCTGTCTTACGGTCTAGTCCAATCCCTGTCTGAAGAGCTGGCTTTGGGAATGGCTTCAGTCTTGGGCTAACAAAAGGTCTGGGGACCATGACCCCTGGGGTCCTTCTCGTCTCAGTCAGACCATTAAGTCAAGAGACAATATTTTAAATGACGTGCCTATAGAGGTTTGACCGACTGACCTGGGAAGGTTTTCAGGTCTCATTCCAGCATGACTAGGTTTGAGACTTAGTAACCTCTTTTACCCCCCATGAGGGATAATAAAGCAGACATTCTATAATAATTATCATCCCTGTAGATTTATTGTGAGGGTCAAGTCAAATGATATGTTTTCTGTATTTGAAATAAAAACCAAAAAACCAAATAAATGCTGTCGAATCAATTCCGACTCATGGCAACTCCATGTGTGTCACAGCTGAAGTGCTCCATAGGGTTTTCAAGGCTGGGACCTTTCAGGAGTAGATCTCCAAGCCTTTCTTCTCAGGCGCCTCGGAGTGGATTCAAACCTCCAACCTTTTGGTTAGTAGCCAATCATTTAACCGTTTGTATCACCTAGGGACTGCTATTTGAAATAAAGAACATCAAAAATAGTGCATTGTTCACATAAAAAGGACTTCCTACAACTTCAGTTTTCAAAATGAGAGCATCTTATTGTTTGTTGTCCAGTGTGGACTTTGTATCTGTGGGTGCCTGCTGAACCCCTGCCTCTGACCCTGCACGCTGTGGGTCTCTAATTGTTAGATGACTTTTGAGTTAACCATCTGGGTTCCTCATCTTGACCACATGCTCCTAGGGCGGTGAGCAGACCTTGGGTTTTCTCTGCTCCATCATCTGTCAGTCTTCGTATGTGTGATCGTTCACCAGAAATAGCCGAGGAGGTCACGCACCCTGACAGGCAGGCGGCCACTGCTCCTACGAGGAGCAGTTCCGTTTTGCCCCTTCAGGGGGTCAGTGAGAAGGGCGTCGGAGGGTGAAGAGTTCCTTTAAACTCACGGAGGTTTATTGTCCTCGTTGGTTGCTGTGGAGTCATTCCGACTTGTGGTGATCCCATGTGTGCCGAGTAGAACTGCTTCATAGGGTTTTGGAAGCTCTGACCTTTCCAAAACAGATCACCAGGCCTGTCTTCAGAGGCCTTTGAGTGGATTCGAACTGCCGACCTTTTAGCTAGTAGTTGATAGGTTAACCGTTTGTGGCACCTAGGGACTTCCACTAAGGTTTGCAGAGATTAAATTGCTCTTGTGTGTGTGCAGTTTAACACTGGTAGGCAGTTTGATAAACTTGAGGATGATGTTTTACAAAGACCAGCTTCTTCAAATGTATCACAATTCTGTGGCTTTTGGTTTTGAAAATGGACCCAGATATACTTGGCTCATCTGTATTTGGTAAGCACCATGATTTTTGTGGGGAGGAGAAAGGGGTGCCCCTTTTAGAAGATGGAAATGTTGTGGGAGAGAATGTAGAATGAAATTCAGACCCTTAAGACCAGATTTACTGGTCAGATAGAGACTGGTGGGACCCCCAAGACTATGACCCTTAGACACCCTTCAAACTTGGAACTGAAATCACTCCTGTAGATCACATTATAGTCATATGATAGACAGGCCTATAAAATGAACAATAACCCCAGTGAGGAATGTACACCTCAGAGCAATCAACTATATGAGACCTAAAGGACAGCATTTGTCCAAAAGCAAAGTTCAGAAGGACCGTAGGGGCAGGAAAGCTGGGTGAATGGATATCGGGAACCCAGGGAGGAGGGGTGAAGAGTGCTGATACATTGAGGAGTTTGCAACCAATGTCATGAAACAAGCTGTGGATAAATTGTTGAACGGGAAACTAATTTGCTCTGTAAACTTTTACCTAAACCATAGTAAAATGTCCAAAAAAAGAAGAAGATGGATCTGTTAGGGAGAGAATGGGCTCCACCAAATCCCCGGGCTCACATGGGCTGTTAGGTTTTCTTTACTAGCAGGATTAGCGTCTAGTGGATAGAGATAGGAAACCCTGGTGCCATAGTGCATAAGTGCTACGGCTGCTAACCAAAAGGTTAGCAGTTTGGATCCACCAGGCACTCCTTGAAAACCCTGCAGGTCAGTTCTACTGTGTCCTGTAAGATCACTGAGTCGGAATCGACTCGATGGCAACAGTTGGTTGGTTTTTTGGTTTGGATAGAGACACATTGTGGAATTGGTTTTCTGGTTCGTCCTTCTTTCTGAACAAATGTTCCCTATTCTGATTTGCCATCTTATTAAGGTGTATCCAAATGGAAGCCGATTTCATTGTTGAAAGGTTCAAAGTTTTAGTGAAGAGACAGTAAATAATAGCATATTTATGTATAAACCTGGATGTCTCTGAGCTACGTATAATACCAAATGATGTGCAGCTACTTAAAGAAAGATTTTGGCTTGTGTTTTATGAAGGGCTGTGTGGTATTATCATTCAGTGAGAAGCTCATTTAATTTTGTGTTTGTCAAGCATGCTTCTGAGGTGGAAGAGGGTGGAACAGGGGTGGTACTAAAAACCTTTGAGTTAGTTCTGACTCATAGTGACCCTGTGAATAGAGTAGAACTGCCCCATAAGGTTTCCAGGCTGGAATCTTTTACGGAAGCAGAATGCTACAGCTTTTTCCCGTGGAGCGGCTGGTGAGTTTGAACTGCCGACCTTTAGGATGGCAGCCAAGCGCTTAACCACTGTGCTGCTAGGACTCCTTGGGGGTGGAACTACTAGCTCTTAAAATCCTTGTTTGGGCTTCTGGCTTAGCAGTCTGGGAAGGAGTGCCTCCAGCCTCACCTGTTTAGCGGTCGTAGCTTTTCTGAGAAGCTGTGTAAATCCCTATGATGAGGACTAACAAATGGTGACTTCTCAGGCGGCCGCTCACTGCCTTTGGCCTCAGTGTCTCAGACAGCAAAATGGATTATATTGATGCTTCTCAAACTTGCCCCCGTAAGTAACCCTCAGGGCAAAGGAACCCTGGAAAGGAGGATTTGGGAGCTCAGCGTGAGGTGTGTAGCACAAGCCTGAACTTTTTGGTGTTAGCTCAGCAATTCCCTTGGTAAAGAATAGAGTGCAGGGTTCATCTTGTTTGTTTTAATATAAAATAAAAGAGGCTTTAATTGCTGTCTTGAGTCCAGAAGTGTTCCAGGAAGATGTACCTTGTTTTCCCTGGGGCCTCCCCCTACCCTGCATAAGTGTGCATACCTTCTTTGAGGATCTTGGAGCTGGATTATTTCTAGAGCTTCTTTTAGTTCCAGACTTTATGATATGACAGGACATTCAAAAGCAGGAGTCTTCCTTTCCAGAAGAAAGGATTTTTATACTAACATTGGAAAAGAACCAATTACTATTAAGTTGCCTATGACTCATGGTGACCTGATGTGTGGTGGATTAGAACTAGGTTCCATTGGATTTTCAATGGCAGATTTTTTGGAAGTAGATTGCCAGGCCTTTCTTCTGAGGTGCCTCTGGGTGGACTTGGATTTCCAACCTTTAAGTTAGCAGCTGAGTCAAGGAACTTTTAACCCTCCCTCCTTTTTAAAAATAACTTATAGAAAATAACTGTGGATTAAGTGGTTTGACCTTTCCAAAAAGCATCCCTTTAATGTACCATCCAGACCACTTCAACTTGTTATTGTACTCCTTTTTAATGACTAGACGTAGCTATTAGATAGCATGATTGTGTTGATTAAAACTGCCACTGTCCCCTGATTTATGTTCACACAGATTAGCTATTAGCAAATCCTGCATTTGATTACGTGGATGCAGGTTTATGTATGTGGCTGAAAATGGATATTGATTAAAAAAGGGACGTGAGATTTTTTTTTTCCTTTCCCCAGGTTTAAAGAGAGAAGGCATCTATGTATCTGGAGAACCATGGAATTAAAAAATTTCCGTTAGTTGGTCTGATTGTTGTGGTACAATCAAATTCAGGCAGCTCTTTAACGTCAACAGCATACACTGTGGGCCTAGACTTTTCCGTTGACTTTGATGACAGCATTCTGCAAGCTCTCAAGTTCTGCAAAAAGTAGAACAGGCACAATCTAACACAAGCTTGCCTACTTTTA
Organism: Elephas maximus indicus; assembly: GCF_024166365.1. NCBI lineage: Eukaryota > Metazoa > Chordata > Mammalia > Proboscidea > Elephantidae > Elephas > Elephas maximus. Next base: position 46,453,227 of record NC_064838.1, read on the forward strand.
TTAGGAGTCCTTATAAAATAATTTCGAGCGTGGAATGTGGTCAAAGATAAAATCTCTCCCTTGGATATTGGAAGTGGTTTGGCTTCTCTTGTGTTATCGAATCAGGAATTTGAATCTTGAGGCGCGAATGACAATGGGTGTGACATGATTTGAATTTTCGTTTGTCTGAGGACCATTGAGAAGCATTTCTCGGGAGTTAGGGAGAAAGAACTCTTTTGACGTGCAGGAGCATCTGTTCAGAGACAGGGGAGAGCATCTTAGATGGCTTGGCTGTTTCTGCCTAAGGGGCTGGGAGTCCAGATTGGTGGTGGAACCAAGTGGCTGAGAAAAGTAATGGGAAAAGGGCAGTGCTCATCCGAGGAGAGGCTGACTGTTGCCGTTTCCACCACATGGCCCAAACTCATTGCAGGACTGTAATCACTCAAAGTGTAGCCACTATTCAAAGTGTGGCCTGTGGACCAGCAGCATCAGCATCATCCAGGAGCTTGTCAGACCTGCAGTAGTAGCTCAGACCCTGACCTAGACCTGCTAAATCTGAATCTGCCCTTTCACCAGATTCCCAGGTGATATTCATTATCAGGTGCTCCCTCATGGTTGCACAGATATGCTCTTTGAGAGGCACAGGGCCAGACTTTGCAGATGTTGGGAAGAGCAAGTGGCCAGCATGCACTAGCTCATTTTCCTGCTAGTTGGTGAGAGTTGGTGCTCAAAGTTTCATTCAACCTCCTGATCTTCACTGGAAGGGAAGGGGTTAGTGTTTTCTTAGAAATGGTTACTGAACCTATCTCCACCTTCCTCTTGCTTACATTGTGTGCTGTGCAATGAACTGTAAGATGGGTGGATCAAAAGAGAGAAGGAACATACGACCATTCTAAATCAGTGGCGAGGAAAGCCATCTGATAGTCCAGCCAGTCATTAGCTCCCCTTCCACCAGCACCCAACACACACCTGAAATGTTGGGTGATGTTTTGAGTTCTTAAAAATATGCCAGAGCAGTGAATAGGTAATTCTCCCCACATTGTAGCTGAATAGCTGAAGCGTCCATCCATCCGTCCATCTGTCCATCTATCCACCCATCCATCCATCCACCCACTCACCCACCTGTCCACTCTTTCTTGTGCAAATCTGAAGTGCCAGGTCATGTGCACGGTGGATATTGGAGATCACAAGATAGACACAGAGTGACAGAGTGGAAGCTACATAGAAGGTAAGTGGTGACCTGGCCATGATACATGTAGCTTCTTCCCGCCTGCTCATCTTCCCCCGTGCCTTACCAGGTGCAGTGCTCTCAGCCTGCAGTATTCCTTCCATAGACTCGTGGGATGGGAACGGATAACCTGCTTTGGCTAAATTTTTCTTTTCTTGCTCCGGAAGTGCCCACGTCCTCCAGTCTAAGAGATGAAGGGAAACCCCTAAGGCAGTGACCATCTTTTATTTGTTTTTGAGCTACTTTTTTCCCTTCATTCTGTCATTCTCCCAATACTAGCTGTGGTCTCTGCCTTGCCTTGAGCTCTGGGGCGTTCCTGAAAGACGGTTTAACATTAGGAGTGCTCGCTTCAGTCCTTGCTCCTGATTATTGTTTAATTCTGAGGGTATCACATTTCATTTATTTAGTCGGTGTGGATGGGACTCAGATTAATAAAGTTTCTAGAAAGTGCTAGTGTTTAGAGTTTGTATGCCTATGGTCTTTTTCACCATTCTTTCCTCACTTTTTTTTTTTTTTTTGGTGAATTAAACATGGAGTAGATGAGTTGAGAGATCATAGAGGCAGGACTAGGAAAAGGGCGACTCAGTAAAACAGTACATTATATTTTGTGATTCTGATAACAGAATTCCAAGAATAAATTTGGTTTGCCTCTTTGACCTTGACTTTGAGTTGGAGTGTGTGGTGGTCAGACATCTGCAGAGTTCTGGCAATAGAGTTATAATATTAAGGGGCTTAAAAAAAAATAATAAAATGAGGATTGAAAGGTGTGGTCCTTGCCTACACTGCAGAATTCCAAACCTAGGAAGAAAATTGGAAGCTTCCTTAACAAACTAAAGGCATAGGCAGATTCTTATCATGTTATGAAGTTGGAATTGGTAAACTTTGTGCATGGGGATGAAAAACACCAAACAAACAAAACCCCAAACCTATGACTCAGGAATTGCAGGATATGATTTAGAGGAAAGGAGGGGAGAAGGAAAATGAACAATTTATTATATGTATGACTCACTGGGTCCATGACTGTAGAATTTCTGAGATGATTGACTGACTTTCAGAGTAGGAAAGAAAAGAACGTCATCCAGGCAGTAGGTATTTCATTTCAGCTTTTGCATCTAGGAGCTGTTTTAAATAAAGTGCTAAATACTACAGGAATTGTATATTTCTGCTTTATGTACCTAAGTGGGGGTATAGCCTGGTTTTCATTCATTAGTTAAAAAATAAAAACTGTCAGATTCATTAATCTGTCTGGATAAAAATCATCCCACAGTTGATAGGTGTGAAGCCACGTTCCTTTTCTTCCTTGTCAGATTGGTGCTTTGTTGGGGTTAGATGTGTTGAACCTAGCAAAGAACTCCTGTTTATGACAGCCGGTTCCTGAATCATTACCTTATATGATAACCTCATATGATTTTTACGAGGGTTACATGACTTCATACATCTGCCTGACCCAGAGTAAGCATTTTGTGTTAGCCATTGTTCTTGTTGTTGTTGAATCCTGCTTTCCTTCTTATCCATTCATCCACAAATAATTTCAGAGCACATAGTCTGAGCCAGGCCCTGGGGATATGTGTTGGCCTTTATCTCTGTGGCACTAACAGAAATAGCCTCTGTGGCCTAAGGCAATGATGTAGGCCAGGATATTTGCTCACCTCACAACCAACTTCCCTGCTTTGGCTTTGAGGAGAAAGGGTTAACTTTGCAAGGGTCCCAAGGCATTAGAAAAATCCCTTTGGACTTGTTATTTAGACACAAAAGCAAGACATTTCAAAGGTTTCTTGTGCATGTATATAGAGTTTTATGTTAAATATTTGAGAAAATAGCAGAATATTCTTACTATTACAACTGTAGATAGGAGGCGTGGCCAGCAAATCACCAGGAAGGCACACTAAAATGTTGACTGATGTAGTAGATGTGTATATACCTAAAAGATAGAAAGTGGCTTGTATTATTAAAGAAAAATTACTTTAGTACAAGAGGAATGTTTTAGCAAGTGTTGCATGTTATTTGAAAAACTTTTAACTGGGCTAAGTCTGTTGATTGATGGTAGAAGAGAAATGCTCATGTCAAAGGAAAGATAGGAAATGAATGTTGCTGTGGGTGTGGATATCTGATAATCAGACTTTTATCCTTTATGGTATACTTCATCTTCTGCTTAGCAAAGGGCAGCATGCAAAGAGTGAACGTCACAAGTAAGGTTGGAAATTTTCCTCACAAACTCACAAGTTGCATCTCCATTTGGACACTAGAGTGGAAGAGGGAAGCCGTTTTTAGATGTGGCAAAGGGATGGCCCATGGCAGTGCAGGGTTATCATTGGGAGAGGTGGCTGCCTTCACCTTGGTGAATGTGCCCGACGCCAGTGTCTGGTCCTCAACCTCATCCACCACTACGATGACCGAGACCTACAGTAGCAGCTCTGGCTTAACTCAAGGTGAGAGGGTGGTGAGTTCAACTGGAGTAGTTACTGATAGTGTGGATGTAAAGAAGTACATGCATTTGAATGATGAATGATAGGCTTGCTTGTTGAAGAGATGGTGTTAGGATGAAGGAGGGGAAGGAGTCAAGGATAAGGCTGAAGTTTACGAATTGAACTAACCATAAATAAGTTGTTCAAGGGCTGGTATCTGGAGGATCTTGTTTTGGAAATTCCGAATTTGATGTGTCCACAAGATTTCCAAGTGCAGATGTTTAGGGCAGTAGGATCCCTGGGTCTGACACTTAGAAGAGAGAGCTGAGTTTGAGGTATGGGTTTGGAGACCATTTGCATGCAGATAGTAGCTATACCACGTGAATATTAAAAGGGTGGGCCTGGATAGAAGAGCTCACAGAGGGGTGATCAGAAGTTGGAAGAAGACCAGATATGCTGGGGGAAAGTGCTCTTACAGTGAAAGTTGAGATTCACAGGGTCATGCTGCAATGAGAAGCCAAGTAAGATAAAGACTGAAATGCCCTTTGGGTTTGCTTTGCATAATAAGTGTAGAGTTGAATCACTTGGTTTTCCATTGTTCAGAAGAGATGCTGGCTTAGCCTCGTAAACATCTTATGGTAGCATGTTGACTGTAGGAATTCTTGCAACGTTTGTGAAAATTTGCAGGTTTCCTTGCCAAGCATCATCTATGCTTGTTTCATGAGTGTTCATATTTTTATGGATTCCTGAAACTAGTAAGCTCTAAATTAGAGGTTTTACTGTACTTTCTCGAGCTTCTTACACAGTTTGTACTATCGGAGCTATAGAATCATGCGAAAATTGGAAAAAAATCCGAAATTGCTTATTTTAGCAAAGATATCACTGCAGCCCCACCAGAATGGATAAAATAAGACACTGGACAATACCAAGTACTGGTGAGGATGTAGAGCAAATAGAAGGCTCATATACCACGTGCGGAGAGGAATGACCACTTGGAAGACTGTTTGGCAGTATTTACTAAAGCTAAGCCAACACCTTATGACTTAGTGATCCACTCCTGAGCATATACTCAACAGAAATGAGTGCGCATGTACTTAGTGCATAGCAGGTTTACTTATGAAAACCCAGACTGGAAAACACCGAACTGGTGAATGGATAAACAAATTGTGGTATATTCATGCAGTGGAATACTAAACCCAGTGCCTTCCAGTGGATTCTGACTCAGAGGAGCCCTGGTGGTGCTGTGGTTAAGTGCTTGGCTGCTAACCAAAAGGTCAGCAGTTTGAATCCACCAGCCTCTCCACAGAAGAAAGATGTGGCAGTCTGCTTCCATAAAGATTTACAGCCTTGAAACCCTATGGGGCAGTTCTGCTCTGTCCTGTAGGGTGCTACGAGTGGAATCCTCCTCAACGATAAGAAATGAAATGTGGGTATATGCATCAACGTGGATGAATCTCAGAGACATACTGTTGAGCAAAAGAGGCCAGACACAAAAGTATAAATGACATGATTCCATTTACATGAAGTTCAAAAACCAGGAGAAATTATCCTATGGTGACAGAGGTCAGAATAGTGCTTCCCTAAGAGGGTGTATTGACTGTGCTGGGTGTCTATATAAGTGAAAATTAATCGGGCTGAACTTATCAAATGATTAATGGTTGTAGTTAATTTGTAAAAAATAAGTCATTAACGCAACGTGATGTAAAATATTTGTTCCACAGAATTTACCTTGTGGTTTTCGTCCCACTTTCCCCTTTAAGTCGTTTAGCATACACGCACACATATCTAGACCTTAAGGCAGCTATCTTCCAGTCTTTGGGGTTGTTATTAAAGTCTAAATATAGTTATTCTTTTTTTCCTTGGTTTATCCACGGTATATTATTATTATTGTGAGCCGGGACCAGGGTGAGGTGTGTGGGACACTTGCCTATGGTATAAAATTTAAGGCAGTACCAAAAAACTCAATAATCAAGATAAATAATATTTTAATGCAAAATTTAAAAAGACCTAAATTAGTGCAAAATATCTATACTGAACAAAATGTCAATGTTTAAAAAAGACAGATTCGCAGTACTGATTTTTCCTTTTGCCTGAGGCTCCACTATGGTCTGGCAAGGTGTTGTTATGGGCCTGAAGATGGAACCAGGAGTCTCTAAGACTTGGGTAAGATAGACTTGACTGATATCTATTGAGACTGGAGGAGCCCCCGAATCTATCACTCTGAGAAAGCCTTTAAACCATGAACTGAAATTATCCCCTGAAGTCATCTTTAAACAACTCTTTAGCTAAAATTAGTAAAGAATGGTAGCCATGAGCATTTTGCTCTTTTAAAGTATTATCTATTTGAGATCAAATTGTCCATAGTAACTCTAAAGCCTGGATGAGAAGTGTAGGGGGAAGTGAGTCTAACTCAATGGTGGTAAAACAATATGGGTAGAGATAGTGAGAATTGTGAGGCAATGTGAAGAATTTGGAAGCCCTGGTGTCGTAGTGGTTAAGTGCTACAGCTGCTAACCAAAAGGTCAGCAGTTTGACTCGACAGCAGGTCCTTGGAAACTCTATGGGGCAGTTCTACTCTGTCCTTTAGAGTCACGAGTCGAAATCGGCTTGACGGCAACAGGTTTGGTTTTGGATTTGATGAAGAATCTAACTGTTGTTATTGAATCGGACATGTACGAATCGACGAATGGGTGTATGTTTCCCTGTATATATTTTCATCAAAATAAAAAAAATAACAAACAAAAAAAGTGAAAAGACAAAGTTGAATAAAGATTGAAATTGCAATTGACTATGCTAATGATTTTTGGGTTTTGTGAATGGAAACTATGTTGTGTCTCAGAGAGGATTCATCTCAGTATATTAAACATTCCATTAACAGAATACATTCTAGAAGGACTTCTGATAGCCCTTGAAACGCTGTAATTATTGTGTTTAAATTTTTGTGAGTTTTGCAGTGTTAACTTATGGTAAGAGTGGCATTGGTGCTGTAAATCAAAACAGGACATTGCCAATTCTTAGATAACTTATTTATGATATTAACAAGGTGTAAAACACTGTTTTTTAGTATGTGACAATGTTTAAGGATAGAAGAAGTTAATGATTGCCAGATAGAAGGTAGTAATTTGTTAACCTCAGCGTTGCATGCTTGTAAACCAAAAGCAAAATACCAAGCCCATTGCTGTCAAGTCAGTTCCAACTCCTAGTGACCCTGTAGGACAGAGTAGAGCTGCCCCACAGGGTTTCTAAGGGTGTAAACTTTACAGAAGCAGACTGCCACATCTTCCTCCTGTGGCGCAGCTGGCGGGTTTGAACCACTGACCTTGCAGTTAGCATCCAAGTGCTTAAGCACTGCACCACCAGGGCCCCTCTGCTTATTAACACATCCAAATGCTGTTGCATGTTACCAACCCTGGTTTTAAAAATGTGGCCCTCTTTGGTTTTTTTTTTTGTGTGTGTGTGAGTAGACCATGTGTCATATCCACTAGGCGCTTCGTAGTGGTCAGAGTGTGTTGCCCCAGACTGAGCCAGAGAGAGAGATCCTAGATTTTTCAGCAACTCTTCCAATTGCTATGGATACAGTATCAGTGCCAACAGGAGTCTCTTGTCACTTTCTGCTAGGCTCCCCCTTAGAAACTGAAACCCTTCCCCTTCTTGAAACTAAGACGCAGTTTCTTAAAATGCCAGAGAGCTTTTAGAAGTGTGCTTTGCTGGGACTTAGTTTCACAAAAATTAGACTAGAGAGGGTTAAAACTTCCCCACCTTGTAAAAACCTCACTTCTTTGTTCACGTACCCCCTCCCCCCTCCTAATTCTGCTGTGCATGGTTTCCTCATAGCAACACGCAGTGGTCATTGGGAAAGTCAAGCCTGGCTGAAAGCCTCCCCGTCAGAGACAGTTCTCACCAGACAGTGAGTCACCAGGGCTTCTAGAGAGGCCTGGAGTGTTGTACTGTGCCCTACCCTGGTGCAGGGCACACTGGTGGCTTACTGGCCTTTCATTGTGGGTGGGAAGTTTTTTCATTAGGAATTCGATTTGTTTAATAGGTACAGGGCTATTCAGATTTTCTCTTTCTTGTGTTAATTTTGGTAAGTTACCTATTTCAAGGAATGTGTCCATTTCATCTAAGTTGTTGAATTTATTGGCATATTATCCTTTTAATGGCTATAAGATCTGTAGTGATGTCCCCATCTTTTATTCCTGATACTTGCCTTACATTTTAAGAGAGTGCCTGTTTACTGGGACTGCTGGCTCAGGGTAGCTTAGCTCAGGAAAAATGGGTGGGAATGCTTTCAGGAAGGGGAAAAAAGAAGGCAGAGGAAGAAATAGTAAATGTGGGGGAGGGTAGAGGGGTGGAGGCTATCCCTGTTGTTGGCTTCCTCTTTTCCCTAGAGGAGCTGCTGGGGAAGGAGCAGTCACGTGGGGTAGTGAGCTCATTAGGCAGGGGACACCAGCTGTGCTGTTATTAGGGCTTTCAAAGTATATGGCAGATGTTCTTAGGCAGCTTTCCAGCCTTGTTCACTTCCCACATATGGTGTAATACAGTACATGGAAAAAGAGGGACTCTAACAAATAGCTTTTTCTTGAAACACATCACCATTTTTTTCCCCATGAACTTTTTCCTTCTTTCTTTCTTTCTCTCTTTTTGCATTTCTCTCCCTGTCGTCTCTCTCTCTGCTGGTCTCATTGTCTTTCTGTTTTCTGTTTCTTCTCTCTGAGTTGTTCTCTCTCTCCCTCTCTTTCTTTCTGTCATTCTCTCTGCCACTCTCTCCCATACTTCCTTCTTTTCTCCTTTGAGGCCCTTATTTAACCCTGTGTGGAACTAGAAAAGGACGCATGGGACGTGAAGAAAGTTTGCCCATTTTATATTAAGAGACTAAAAGTGAAACTTGGTATTTCACAGAAAGTGTCAGAAGTGTAGGTGAGTCCGAGGATGATCATACACTGGAGATGTTTTTTGACAAAAACCCATTGTAAATTGAGTGGTCAGCTTGGTGCCCTCCGCACCCATGTGACGCCCTGGGGGCCGTTGTGTAGGGTCGGTTTAACCTGAATAGACGGACGAGATGGCCAGGGACACTGATTATATTTGCACACCAATTTTTGTGTTTTGGTTTGGCTGATCACCTCTCCTGGTGGTGGTGTCCTGGATCTCACTGATCAATTTTTATTGATAAACTCCCATGAGGCCCCTTCTTTTCCCTAAACCCACATTTCAGCTTGGGATGATAAAGTAGAATCAATATCAAATTGACTTAAATTATTGCTCTGGAGGTTGGAATTTCTACAAGAAACGTGCCCTTACGTGATATAACCTCAATGTATATTCTTTATAGCCCAGAGACTGAGCAAGCTTTATTATAGAAATTTCCTACCCTTCATTTCAAATTGCTCATATTCTGATTTATTTAATTCTGTTGCTAAGGGACAAAATAATTACCCAATTATGTTTGATTTCAAAAGTAATAAAATAGCGCATACCTACGATAGTGTCGTTTCTTACTCTAATAAATGACTTTGTCACAGCTAAAGAACTATCACAAGTCAATTTGTTAAAAAATACTTCTTTGGTTTTAAAAATTAGTTGTGCCACTGGACACCCTTTCAGCTCAGTAATGAGGTCACTCCTGAGGTTTACCCTTCAGCCAAAGATTAAACAGGCCCATGGAACAAAACAAGACTAAAGGGGCGCACCAGCCCTGGGACTGGGACTGGAATGTAGGAGGGGACAGGAAAGCTGGTAATAGGGAACCCAGGGTTGAGAAGGGAGAGTGTTGACATGTTGTGGGGTTGTTAACCAACATCATACAACAATGTGTGTACTGTTTGATGAGAAAATAGTTCTGTAAACCTTTATCTAAAGTTCAATAAAAACTATTTAGTTGTAAAAAAGAGAAACTAAAAACCTAAACTGTAGAAGGAGATCAGCATGAGGAAGAGATACTGAACTGGGCAACTAAGTATTCACCTTCACTTCTTTGCTAATGCGGAGACTGGGAAATAAAAACAGGAACAGCTGTTTTTCATTTCCGTAACTTTATTTTCTCTGAAGAAGGGGAATCATAAAGGAGGAAGCCTGTTCTCGCAGGGCAGCCCCTGCTTTTACGAGCGGGTGGGCACAGGAACTGGTGGGCGCAGGTGCCGGAGCGCCAGGCTGTTGGGGCAGCAGGTTTCCATGCCCCACCGCAGCATAGTTGCCAAATGCTTTATGCTTATTCTGGAAACGTGGTTGGTTTTGATTTCATAATCAGATCTTCAGCAGGTAAGAATCACCTTTGGTTTGGAGTCATGAGATTTCTAGCAGAAGGAGGAACTGGAGACCCACTTGTTAACTATGCGCTGAGTGGCTTCCCTGGACCAGCAAGGGGGGACAGCCAAGGGAACCCTTCAGGTCTGGGGGAGGGTGAGAGAGACATAAAGGAGTAACACGTGCAGGATGTAAAGCCAGGGAGTGAATAGGGAAAGTGGGTAGAGAGAGAGGGCCGGAAGCTGCAGGCAAGGCACGTTTAGGAAGGTTACAGGTGAGCAGAGAATGTGGGGGGAGTGAGCCTGGAAAAATACTGAGGCAGAGTGGCCCAGGCAGAGCAAACCGCAGGTGCTGAGGCCAGTGTGGCTGGAGTACAGCGAGGCCCTGGGAAAGCAGACGTGATTGAGGTCGGGGAGATGGTCAGGGCAGGGCTGGATCCCATGGGCCTGCCAGACCATCTCAGGAGTTGAGATTTTATTCTGAGTATGACTGGAAGCTGCTGAAGGATTCTGAGCAAGGGGAGCGACATGAACTGATTTGCCTTTTTAATGGATCACCCAGCTGCTGTGTGGGGAGAGACAGGAGTGGAAGCCAGCAGAGTAGAGAGGGTTTTGCACTAGTACAGGCACTAAGGAGGGTGAAGGTGACTCAGGGCCTCTGCGAGGGTGTGATACGCCCTGGGGGTGGAGCACAGGGGTCCTACAGTTGGGTAGATGTGAGCTGTTGGGTAGATGTGAGAAGCTGGGATAAGAGAAGACTCTGGGACATGGCCTAAGGTCTTATAGACTTTCTAAATGGAATTTTTAAAAATCAGAAAGCATTTAAATAATTTAAAGGTCCAAAAATGTTGTTTTATGTAATTCGTTGATCAGTTAATAGGGACTGCTTAGACTAAAATTTTCCAAATACCAAAAAAATAAGTGGAGACATTATCACCTCAAGCTAGGTCTGAAGGGTGGATTGGGGCAAGATATTTTCTTTTAAAGCTGAGAAATGACTTTTCTTGGCAGATTTAAGGAGGCATATCTCAAGCTTCATCTCAAATGAATGGACACGAAGGAGCCCCTGAACAGATTACAAAGAAGCAATTGCCTCAAAGCACAGTATCAATAACAATTGATTATTGTTAACTTCAGCTATTTGAATTTTCAAAATTGAAAAATTTCCATAAGTCCTTAAAGTGATCCGTAATGTTATGTGTGTTGTAAATTTGCTTTGTCTGGTCTGGATACGATGTCCCATTTTTAAAATGATTCTCTTATAAATTAGAGTGGGAAAGTTTGAGGGACATTGTGGATAATAGAATATTCCCTCCCAGTAAGGATCAGAATTTCAGGGACCAGAGAGATTATAAAAAGTTTAAACAGCTGATCCAAGGCTTATCATTATCACTCTTGTTCGCCTCAAGAATCGGATTATTTCTATACAGCTGCTGGCCTTGAGGACCAGCGGGGGCAGAAAATCCTAACTCTTCCACATCTCTGGAGAAGTGAGGGAATTGGGCTCCCCCACCTGCAGGCTTTGAGGTCTTAGTAAGGACTACTTAGTAGGCTCCCTCTTAAAAGTACCTGCTGATGCTTCAAGCAGGTAAGTGGCTGAGGTTATCAGTAAAGAATCTAGAGCAGGTGTGTTCTCCTAGAATCCGAAGTATTTAAGAAAGTCATGTTGCGTTTTGGTATAGTATGGTAAGAATCGTCACAAGAGCTGGGCTTATTTTCGAATTGCAGTTCCAGAATGTACTGTTTCCCAAGCAGCAGCCAGAGGCCTTGTATTTCCTCAGTGCCGTGCAGAGGGGCTGACCATTGCCCCGTGTATTTATGGCCACGTGGTCTTGCCATGCGTAAGTCCCAAGACTTTGCTCAAATTCATCTAGAGTATGTCAACCTGAAAAAATGTCTTACTAACCGATCAACTCCTCTAGGCCCTTACTGACATCTGAATAAATAAATATCAAATTATTGTTGTTGCTGTTGAGTTGATTCTGACCCATAATGACTCCATGTGTGCAGGGTAGAACAGCTGCTTAGGGTTTTCAAGGCCGTGACCTTTTGGAAGCAGATTGCCAGGCCTGTCTTTCGAGGTGCCTGTGGTTGGGGTTCATACCGCCAACCTTTTTTTTTTTTTTCTTTTGGACTCCACCAAATTATTAAGAACCAAACTAATGTTGATGGCCATCCCATTTATTAAAGTTGACTGAGACGATTGCTGTTCCGTTTTATTTGCAGTTTTTTATAGCTCAAGGCTGTAGAACCAATGTTTTTTTAGCCCTGTTTGGGTTAACGCAAGTGTGGGAGTTCACAGTCCTTCTAATGAAACTCCATTGTCATTAGAATTACAACACCGTGTGCTTTGTTTGGTAATGGGGGAAGGGAGAGATTTTTTTCCTATTGAGTTATGAGCAAGTCAGCTCTTGTAGAAATAGAAATTCTGGGTTCGTATTTCCCTAAAAGCTGATATTTCGATGTGTTTGTTCTGGTACTATTAGCAGATCACGTTCCTGGTGCCTTTTAATGGGTTCTGGCTAATGACTGCGGCCTCCCAGCTCAGCGAGTACAGTAAACCATTCAGGAGGACAGCTGGCAGTGGGCCCCTGACCCCCTTCTCTGGGGAGATGGCGTGAGGCACAATTAGAGAGCCCTTGCATGGGGATAAGTGATTCCTGGGGCGTAAGTAATGCAATCTACCCTGTCTCTCCGTGCACGTGGTGGAGGCGAGTGGCTTTGGTGCCTGGCAGCCTAAACTTCTGAAATTCTGGGTCCATCATTTTTTAGGCTGTGTGACCTCGGGAAAGTTCTTAGCCAATGCGCCTTGATTTTTCTATTGCTGCATAGTGTGGTTGTGGGGATTAAATAAGGTACTGTATATGAAGGTCTGCCTTGTACTTGCGTGTTGACAGCGGTGGCAGGCGTTCAGTGAGAGGCGCTCTGAGCACTGTTCTTTGGGGTTTGTGACATTTGAGTGTATCATCTTCTGCTTCCCCTCCCAGGCGCTCTGCCTCCATTATTGAAGGAAAGGGGCATTTGGTGCAAGACCATCTTCCCCTGATCATCACCTGGATCATCCTGGGTTCTGTACCAGCCCCCTGACCATCTCCTCTCCAGTGGTGGCCTCTCTGTGCTGTTTCATCCATCCACTGCCCTGGTCACAGCCTGGACTGTATCATCTCCTGGAGTTACCTACTTCATCTCTGAAATCCTAAGCATGATCACCCTGCTCTCTGAACTTCAGTCCCTCCAGCCCCATCCAGGTTCTTGGCTTCCCCTCTACCCCACCATCTCCTCCCTTTCTGTCACTTGGACACCTGTTGTCCTTCTTTGTGCCACCTGGCAGAACTCTGCCCTGCCCACCTCTTCTGTGCCAACCTGCCTACGTTCTGAGAGCTGCTTGAAGAAACCATGTAATCACCAAATACACAGCATGGTGACCCTATAAATCAGCTACCTTTGCCTTAGTCTCCTTTACTGGGTCTTTTGGCTCTTAGCTTCTTTGTCTGCTTTTTGCCAGTAACTGTTCCAGACTTTACATGTCTTTCTCAAATGCCTTACGTCATGCCTCTGCCTTTGCCTCTAGTAGATGCCTTTAACAGAGTGAGCAGGAACCAGCAGATTGCTGCCTCCCGACCTTCATGCTCACCTGTGTGAGTGCCATTGTTTAGACCTAGTTGTTGTTTCGGGCTGTCGTGTCGATTCTGACCCTGTAGGACAGGGTAGAACGGTCCCGTAGGGTTTCCAAGGCTGTAATCTTTATGGAAGCAGATTGCCAGGTCTTTTACTCCATGGAGTGGCCAGTGGGTTTGAACCACCAACCTTTCAGTTAGCAGCTGAGCAATTAACCATTGTACCAGCAGGGCTCCTTTTTTTTGGACCGACCTCTTGGTAAGTGAAGGAAGGTCCTTGTCTGAGGTTCATTTGCACCATAGTGCTGGATCCCATCCTCTTTCACCTGCTCAGGAGAGGCACTTGGCCAGTCAGCCGCTCCCTGGTCTCTTTAGCCTCATCCTTTCTGTGGACTCCATCCCACCATCAGCAGTATGCTCAGTGTGCTCTCCTGTCTTCCCAGCCCCCGTGTCTTCCTCTTCTTCACTGCCAGTCTCACTAAAAGTGTCCTCAGCTTCTCCCTGGCCAATTGCCATCAGACACCTGAGCCCATTATTCCAACACCAACAGCAGTGAGCTCAGTGCCAAGTCCAGGGCACACCTTCCAGCACTGGCTGGCACTCTTGACCTTTGACAGCATATTCTACATTACCTGCATCCTTTCCTTGTTGAAAAGCCCTTTTCCCTTTGGCTTCTGGGAAGCCATATCTTCCTGGCATTCCTCCTGCTTTTCACCACCCCGCCTCAGTTTTCCTTGCAGGCTGTAGGTGCCTCTGTTCCCCTCCCTCCCATGCAGCCTTTGAATGTTGACATCCTTAAGGTGTGTCCTGGGCACCTTACCCCTGCCCCTTGCGCCAGGTGGTCCATGCCTGTGGCTTGGCCGCCATTACTATTCACATCTTGATCCAAGCCCATCTCCTGAGCTCTGGATCCGTTGGCCCACCTTCCTGCCTGTGCGTGCCTCCATTTTTGGATTCACAGACACTACCCAGCTCAACCTGGGTAAACTAAACTTATTTATCACCACCCTGTCCAAAGGAGAGGGCCTGCCTGTGAGCCCAGTCACATGGAGGGCTCCACTGTCCTCAGCTACTCAAGACAGGAACCTGAACCTTCTCCTGACTCTTCACTCACTCTCACTCCAGCCCCTTCCTGTCATCCTCCCAGATTGCCCTGATTGCCCCGCTCTATGCCTTGTGCACTTTGCAGCTGAGGTGACCTTTCTAAAGAGTAAATCATTCCCCTGCTTAAAACCATTGAGGAGCCCCCATGAGGCCTAAGAGGCTGCTGCCTCACCTTCCTTTGCTGAAGCTGCTCCAGAGTTGCTTTTGTATTCCCTAGGCCCATCTCCTCCCTCCAGGCTTTACGTCTGCCTGTAGGGCTGCTCTCCTCCGCCTCCCCTTACACTTCCTCCTTCTCCCCCTGCCCCTTGCTCTGTATAGGCTGTCCTGACAGTCCAGCTAACTAACTCCTGCTTACCTTTTCCGTCTGACTGGAGGTTGGCCTTTTGGGAAGCTTTGCTGAACGCAGGTGGCCCGCCCACATCAGCAGTTTTCACAGCGGCCTGCCACTGCTGGTATTTTTGTCTGTGGCCCCTTGAAGGTAAAGAGCATTCCTGATGGGCTTCATTTGGACAGTGGAGGACATGCAGATGGCTGGCCTGGCATTCTGCATTTGACCCCAAGGGTCTTCCTTGTCTCTGTATTGTAAGGGGCAGAGCTTATTGACATAATCATCCCCAACAGATTGTAGTTTCCACGAGGGCAGGGAGTTTTGTCTGTTTCATCTGCTGTGTTCAGAGCACTAGAATAGCAGTGTCTGCCACATAGTGACCTGTTGCCGTCAAGTCGATTTCGACTCATAGCGACCCTATAGGACAGAGTAGAACTGCCCTGTACGGTTTCCAGGGAGCGGCTGGTAGATTCAAACTGCTGACCTTTTGGTTAGCAGCCAAGCTTTTAACCGCTGTGCCACCAGGGCTCCTGCCACATAGTAGGTGCTCAATAAATACTTATCGAATAATACACAAAAGCGAACTTTTCCCTCTTAACTCACTTTATTTTCATGATGCTCAAAGTGTGTTCCTCTCGTGACTCTTTGTTGTTGTTGTTAGGTTTTGTCGAGTCGGTTCTGACTCATAGCGGAGCTGTGTAAAACAGAACAAAACACTGCCCTGTCCTGCACCATCCTCTCAGTTGACTCTAAGATACAGTGAAACCTGTGAGAGCTGGAACTCCATAGGACTACCTTGTTTTTCTGGGTCTCACAAATTTTCTGCCTTTGACCAGGAGCAGTCTTACCACTTTTCTTTTGCTTGTTTTAGTGGAAAATATTTGAGTTTTCCTTCTCTGACAGGGTTCTGTCTTACACAGGTTCCGACTTTCACAGGTTTTACTGGATAAATTGCCTGTGCTGGAGTGAATTGAAGGGGCTGGATTTGGAAGTGGGAGCTGGTTCACTGAAGCTGCCCTCTTGGCAGCCTGTCTGCATTCTCTTTCCCCTACACGTTGTGAACCTTTTAAAATCACAGACTCTTGTCACTCAAGCAGGGTAACAGAATTTCTGGGTCATCAGACAGCTCTGGTGGCCCTGACTTATGTCCCGACCCGGGAAAATAAGCGTGGTTCTGATCCTGAGAATTAGAGGTAAGAATCTCCTAAGGTGCAGACTAGGCCTAGACTATATACATTGAAATACCTTTTCACCTTTAGGGAGTTTACACTGCTTTGAGTTTAACGTGGCAGAGTGCAGTACCCAGGAGTGGAAATGAGCTGTTGTGAGGTATGATACCGCAGAAGCTGCTTTAATGATTTTAGGCTTTAAGTAACTAATTAGATGAGGTTCATCTTCATTCATGGGACAGATATTTATGGAGTGCCCGTTTCGTGGCCATTTTTTTTTAAGGGAATGTATTTACCAATAACAACGGGTAACATTAATAGGTGCTGTTATTGGATTGAATTGTATCCCCCTAAAATGTATGTTGGAATCCCAACCCCTTTACCTGTGGATGGTGCAATGGTTAAGAGCTATGACTGCTAACGGAAAGGCGGGCAGTTGGAATCCACCAGCTGTTCCTTGGAAGCCCTGTGGGGCAGTTCTGCTCTGTCCTGTAGGTTTGCTATGAGTCAGAATCAACTCAAGAGCAATGGGTTTAACCCTTTGACCTATGGATGTGGTCCTGTTTGCGAGTAGGATTTCCTTTGTTATGTTAATGAGGCCATCTCAGTGTAGTGTGTGTGTCCTAAACCTAATCACTTCTGAGTAATGAGGAGCAGCCTAGACACAGAGAGAAGCAAGCACAAATGGTGGGAAGATAGATGCCATGTGAAGATCACCCAGAAACTGAGGAATGCTGGGACTGCAGAAGCTGAGACAAGGATCTCCCAGAACTGATAGAGAGAGCCCTATCCTATAGCCAGTGCCCTGAATTCCGACTGCTAGCCTTCTAAACTGGGTTGTCGTCTCCACTTTTTTGATAATTTGCAGCACGTAAGTTTTTAATTTTGATGAGGTCCAAGTTACTTTTTTTTTTTTTTTTTGATCCCTCATGCTTTTGGTGTCATGTCTAAGAAATTATTGCATAACTCAAGGTCATGAAGATATACTTCTAAGAGTTTTATAGTTTTAGCCCTTACTGTAGGTCTTTGATTCATTTTGAATTAATCTTTGTATGTGGTGTCAGGTAGGGGTCCAGCTTCATTCATTCATACGTGGAGATCCAGTTCTTCCAGCACCATTTGTTGAAAAGTCTGTTCTTTTCTTATTGACTTGCCTTGTCCAAAATTAATCGATCATAAATGTAGGGGTTTATTTCTGGGACCTCAACTCTATTCCAATGATATATGTATCTATACATGTGTCAGTACCATGCTGTCTTGATTACTGTAGTGTTGTAGTAAGTTTTGAAGTTGGGAATTGTGAGTTTTCCAACTTAGTTCTTTTTCAAGATTGTTTCGGTTATCCTGGGTTCTTTGTAATTCTGTATGCATTTTAAGATCAGCATGTGAATTTCTACAGAAAAAAAAAAAAAGGCAGCTGGAATTTTGATAGGGACTGCATTAAATCTGTAGATCAATTTTGGGATATTGCCATCTTAACAGCATTAAGTCTTCCAATCCATGAACGTGGGCTGTCTTTCCATTTATTTAGATCTTTTTTAATTTTGACAATGTTTTGTAGTGTTCAATATGTCAGTCTTGTTAAATTTGTACCTATTTTTTTGATGCTATTGTAAATGGAATTGTTTTCTGAATTTAATTTTCAGAACGTTCTTTGCTAGTGTGTAGAAATGCAATTGATTTTGTATACTGCGGCCTTGCTGAACTCGTTTATGAGTTCTAATAGTTTTTTAGTGACTTCCTTATGATTATCTATATTCAGCTGCAAATAAAGTAGTTTTGCTTTCCCTTTCCAATTTGGATGTCTTTTTTTCTTTCTTTCCGTCCTTCCTCCCTCCCTCCCTTATTTCCTCCTTTCTTCCCCTCATACCCTTCCTTCCTCCCTCCCTCCCTCCTTTCCTTCCTCTTCCTCCTTCCCTCCCTCCGCTCCTTTCTATATAATTGCCCTGGCTAGAACCTCTAGTAAAATGTTGAACAGAAGTGGCAAGAGTAGACATCCTTCTTGCTCCTTATCTTAGGAGGAAGGCATTCAGGTTTTCATCATTATTATTCCCCGTTCCCATTGCCGTAGTCGATTCCGACTCATAGCAACCCTATAGGACAGAGTAGAACTGCCCCAAAGAGTTTCCAAGGAGCACCTGGTGGATTCAAACTGCCGACCTTTTGGTTAGCAGCCGTAGCACTTAACCACTACACCACCAGGGTTTCCATCATTATTATTAGCTGTGGGTTTTTTATAGATGCATTTAACAGGTCAAGGAAGTGCCCTTCTATTCCTAATTTGTTGAATGGTTTTTTTCATGAAAGGGCATTGGATTTTCTCAAATGCTTTTTCTGTGTCTACTGAGAGGATCATATAGTTTTTGTCCTTTATTTTATTAATATGATGTATTACAGTTTTTTTTTTTTTTATTACAGTAAGTGATTTTTTCAAATCATTGATTCTTCTTTATATTATTTTTCAGGACTTATATTAAGTGAAAATACTTTGCTTTTCAATAAAATAGAGATGTCTGAGTAACCATTGCTTCTGCTTGCAAATTGCTTTTCATTGAACTGAAGTTCTTTGCTCTTTTTCTTTTGGAAAATGAACCCATGAAAGTGATCGCTTCATAGTACGTGTTCCAGGGAAGGAATATGGTTCTGAATATGGATGTGGAATGGGCTATCTCACTTTCTAGGGTGGGTGATTTATTGTTGTCACTGCTACGGTTATTGTCTCTAACGTTTAAGGAGACCCTGACCTGTCATGGCCTGGGAGTGTTGCTCATTATTCTGATCTCCTTGTCTCATCTTTTAAAAAGAAATGAACCCAGGTTCTTATTCAAAAACCAAACCAAACCCAGTGCCGTCGAGGTTCTTATTACCAGAGGATATTAGCCTCCTTTCTAAGGAAAACATTAGTAAGGATCCTTATTTGGAATTTGATCCCAGGAACTCTGACACTAGAGTTTTTGCTGATCTTTCCTCCCTCTTTTGGAGTAAGGATTAGTATATGTGTGACCATCTCCTGGCTTAAGCTTCGCTATTGTGGGGCTATTGTGGGTTTAGGGCCCGCAGCTTAGCAACCATTTCATAGCACTCAGCTTTCCCTTGTGTCTGTCCTCCTCCTCAGTTCCCTCTCCCCTCCCCCATTCTCCATATTCCTGTCTCCTGCCCTCTCCTCCACGCCCCTGTCCATTCTCTTCTTTTTGTCTTTTCCCCCATTCCTCTTTCTCCCACCCCATCCCCCATTCTCTCTTGTAGTCCTCTCTCCCCCTCTTCTCTCTGCTCCCTCCTCATCGTCCCCCTGCTCCCTCTTCTCTTCTCCCCTTGTCCCCTCCTCCTGGCCCCTCCCCTCCCTTTACCCGCTTTGTCTCAGGAATCCCTTGCCCTTGCTCTGACCACTACCCCCCCCTCCGCCCAGTGAACTAACCACTTGCTGATGGATGTTGCCTTTGGCTTTTCGCCTGTGAGTTTCTCCAACTCCAGACCCTGTGTCCTGCTTTCTCTTTGGAGGTAGGGAGTGAAGGGGACCCAGTTCTCATGGCCCTAAACAAGCTCTGTTTGGAAGGCCTGGCCAGTTCCCTGTTCTGCTCCGGGGTATCTCTGAATCTCAGAGGGGTCTGTTGAGGGAGGCAGGAGTCCCCAGAGGGACACGGATTTGAACAAGGACAACGCTTTGGCCTCTGAGAACACTTGATGGACTTAGGGACTGGTTACCCGTTGCCGTTGATTTCGACTCATAGCTGCTTAGGGACAGGCAGCCTTTTTTCTGGCCCATAGAAATGTTCTTTATTTGGGGGTAGTAGTATGTTAACAAGTAAAATAAAATGATTGCTTTGGTCAATATTGAATATTTTGGAAATGGAAACCCTCTAGAAGTAGGTTAGTCTGGGATGAAAAGGGGGGTGGCCCACTAGCCAGCTAGTTCTCTTTAACTTGCTGGAGCCCAGATGCCCTGGGCCCCTGGCCTGGATAAAAACCCACCTTCCGATGGCCTGAAGCACTGGGTTGTCTTAGATTTTGGAACTTAACACTGATAATGGAATTTTAAAATAATGTTTTTGCAGTTTTGCTTCAGTGGCTGATCCCCAACCCCCTTCTACTTTTCAGGTTGAAAAAAAAAAAAAATGGTTCTTTTGAATATTGTTTGTGTTATGTGGAAAGAGTTTTTTCTGGATAGGAGGGCAACTTTCCTAGAAAGTAGAGTCAATAAATTGGATTTTCCAGTACAGGTTTTCATTTCTGGCAATGCCAGGAGTTGAAATCAAGAGCCAGACCGCCCAGGTTCAAGCCCCGTTGTACTATTGCCAGCAGTGGGTCAGTTTCTTAAGTGCCCAAAGTTGCAGCCTCCTCTTCAGAAGAACTGAGATGGGGGTGCCTTCTTCATCAGGCTGTGAGGATAAGGCAGGTGCTACAGATTACGTGCTTAATAAATGTTTTCTGTTAGTTATTAAGACTATCTAGCAGCAGAGGTCAACCACTGAAAGAGACACAGCCTGCTGCCAATTTTCTTTCCTGTGCTCTGTTTTTTTCACTTGAATTACATGATATCTTTGGAATTTTAAGTGAGCACAGTTTAAGAAATTAGAGCTGGGGAAAAAAAAATTACTTGAGGAAAATAAGAGAAACTTTACTAGTTGACTCCTGTGTGTTTCTTAAATAATTTTTTGTTTCATCATGAAATTGGACGTGGGAAGGATCTGAAAAGTTTAATTTTAAAATGCAGTGGTTGTGATTTCTTGAACCAGAAGTCTATTACTACCATCAACTAATGCTTATGAGGGCATATTTTATAGTGTTTTACATCTGTATACATGTGTGCCTTTTTGTTGTATAACGGTGTTTAGAAGCTGAGCTCAAACCCTCAGTTGTAAAGGAAACCAGTTGTGGAAACTGGGAATAGAAGTTTTAAAGGTGGAATCACATTGGTAAATTCAATTCATTTAAACAATAACTGAGTGAGTGTTCTTCGTGGTGGGAAGGGAGGTAACCCCCTCAGAATGCCCTTTGCCTAATGCTTAAAAAAAAAAAAAAAAGCCTGTTGCTGTCCAGTCGATTCCAACTCATAGCGACCCTATAGGACAGAGTAGAACTGCCCCATAGAGTTTCCAAGGAGCACCTGGCGGATTTTAACTGCCGACCTTTTGGTTAGCAGCCGTAGCACTTAACCACTAGCCTCCAGGGTTTCCTAATTCTTAAAGTGAGCCGCTAAAATATAGGCTGCTGAGTCCACCATGAAAGGACTTTGGAGGGGTAGGGATGGGGGGCACTGGCTTAACTGATTGTGCCACCCACCCAGGGACTCACTCAGGCAGCCAAAATTAAATTTGGAACTAGAAGCTTTGCTTTGATAATCATGGTTTTGACTGACTGACTCTTGGAATTTTATTTCCTTTTATCGATTCAAATCTGCAGTAGAGCACACTTGGAGAAAAAATAACGTAATTTTTGCACCACCCAGAAACCCCTTGAAACCCTGTACCTTGGGAAGGGTGGGAGTGGCAGCCACCTCTCTGAGGCCCAGTGGAGTTAGAGGAGTGAAGGCAGATGCGAGTTCTGAAGGCCCCTCTGCTGCCTACCTGGCTGCTCTGGTGGACAAGGCCTTCCCCTCTGGAGACCTTTGTTGGCTCATCTGAGGAGCCAGGAGGATAAACCAGCTGATGCCTAGAGTTCCTCCTCTCCAGTATCTCCCCTCACTCCTAGGAAGATGGAATTAAGGGGTGTTTACAGAGTACTTGGAGCCCTTCTGAGAATTGGAAGATTAATCACTGTGTTTATAGTTGCTAAGTTTGGGTTTATGCTAGAAGCACAGTGTCTGCTAGACTTGACAGTACTTGTTTCAGGAAGAAGAAATTTAAACTTTTTTCCCTAAAACCATCTCCTAGCCAGGAATCCCTGGGTGGCACAAACAGTTAAACACTCGACTACTAGCCAAAAGGTTGGCTGTTTGAACCTACCCAGAGGCACCTTGGAAGACAGGCCTGGCGACCTGCTTCCGAAAGATCGTAGCCCTAAAAACCCTATGGTGGAGTTCCACTCTGCACCCATGGGGTTGCCATGCATGGGAACTGACTCCCCAGCAGTTAACAACAACTCCTAATCATAAACCCGTGAAGCACTAATGGGTCATATTTCTTGTTAATTGAGTAGTTTTCTCCTTCCTTTCAATAGTGTATGCTTTTGATTATTGATTCTGTTATGAGTTTTGATGTGTCCTGAAGGTCCTGAAATAACTTTATTTTTGTTCAGTAGGATTGCCTTAATTTCATCTAGTTTTTAAGGGGTGATGGAAACTTTGATCGATGCATGTGTGAATCTTAATTCAGGGTAATGTTCGAATACATCATATTTAAATTTAGCCTTTAAGTTAACCCTGGCTAAGATATCAGATTGCATTTGAAGTAAATAAAACGGTTTTAAAAATGCATCATTATTACTGTATACCTGAAATTATCTTTATATGTTTAATGGAGAGAAGGGGATTAGAAATGGTCTTTTTTTACAAGCTGATCTTTTAGCAGATCTAGAAGGTGGAAAAATGGACTCATTTAAGATTTCCTTTTCCCATTTCTGTTCCTCAGTTTTGGGTTTGGCATCAGGTAAGGTAAGGAGGGAAGAAGGAAGAACAAAGCTCTGGCACCTACAAATTTGAAAGATTTGCCCAAAGATACCAAAACCCCTTTGCCATGGAGTCGATTCCAACTTATAGCGACCCTATAGGATGGAGTAGAACTGCCACATAGAGTTTCCAAGGAGCGCCTGGTGGATTTGAACTGCCGACCTTTTGGTTAGCAGCTGTAGCTCTTAACTATTACGCCACCAGGGTTTCCAGCCCATAGATACCTATGGTTAATTTTTTTTTAAGTTTTTAATTTTTGGTGAAAATATGCGTAACAAAACATATACCCACTCAACATTTTCTACATGTGTAGTTCAGTGACATTGGTTATATTCTTTGCATTGTGTCACCATTCTCACTATCTCTACCAATATTATTTTATCACCATTAACTTAGACTCTGTCCCCTAAACTTCTCCTCTGTGTTTTAGAGCCACTGTTGTCAACTTGATCTCATGTAGATAATTCTTTAAAAGAGTGCGCTGCTCAAGGCAAATGTTCTTTACTAGTTGAGCTAAATTGTTGTTCAGTTTAAAGATGACTTCATGGAATAGTTTTGGTTCAAGGCATAAAGATTACCTCAGGGCAATAGATTCGGAGATTCCCCTACTCTCAGTGAGTCCACGAAGTCCAGTTTCTATAACAATTTGAAATTCTTTTCCACATTTTTCCTCCCTCTGATCAGGATCCGTCTGTTGGGTCCTGGATCAAAACATTCAGTAATGGTAGTTGGGCACCATCCTGTTCTTCTGGTCTCATGGCAATGGAGTTCATGGATGCAGTTAGGCTTGCAGTCCGTTTCCTTCTCTGATTCCTGGGTAGCTTTCCCCTTCTGCTGGATTGTTGATTTTTTTGTAATTTTATTTATTTATTTATTTTGTTGAGAATATACACAGCAAAAAATACACCAATTCAAGTTTCTACATGTACAATTCAGTGACACTGATGACATTCTTCCAGTTTTGCATCCATTCTCATCCTCCTTTTCTGAGCAGTTCCTCCCCCATTAACATAAAGTGACTGTGCCCTAAGGCTCCTATCTAATCTTTCGAGTTGCTGTTGTCAATTTGATCCCAAATAGAAAGATCTTAAAAGAGTGTAAAGCTCAAGGCAGACTTTTTTTTTTCACTAGTTAAGCTAAGCTGTTGTTTGGTTTTAAGAAGACTTCGGGGGTTATTTTTCACTTAAGGTTTAAAGATTATCTTAGGGTTATAGTTTTGGGGCTTCCTCCTGCCTCAATGGCTCTGTAAAGTCCAGATTCCATAAGAAATTGACAGGTGGTTGATTTTTTAATCTAAAATAATGACTGTTACATTTTTGAAACAGCCACTTTTAAAATTTCCCATTGTTTGAGAAAGAATGGAGGCAAAAGCAAGAAAGCATCTCGGTCACACCACTCAGAGTCATCCAATGTTGATTAACAGTGAACATCCTTGGCAGAAAATCTGCTCTGTGGTTGATGTCCACTTGGCTTTATTTCTAAATAATTCATTTTAATCAAGACAATAACATGCACATAGCTGTTCTAAAAACCTTAGTATTGTAAAGCCAAAACACAGGTACAGAAAACTACACAAAATGGTGTATAGCCAAGTGAATTATCAAAAGATAAATAGCATTTAATGACCATCTAGGTTAGGAGAGATCTTTGCCACCTTCTTCAGAAGCTCTTCTCTTCCTCCCTCCAAAAGGAACTACTGTCTTTAGATTTATCATAATCATTATACACCATAGGTTGTTTTGCCTGTTTTTTTTAATAACTTGGAATGTTTTTAAAATATCTTTTAATCTACAGCGTCCCCTCTCTGTCACATTCTTTTCTTCACAGTTTATCTGTTGAAGAACCTGGGCTGTTGGACCTATAGAGTTTACCACAGGTCTGAAATTATTTTTTGTGCATACTCATGGTGCAGTTCAATATGGTTTGCAGTCCTGTGTATTTCCTGCTAATCCAGTGTACATAGTTTTTAAAAGTCAAATAATATTAAAATGCCAGTTTAGAAAAATTACGATTTCCATGTTTCATCTGCTCAGCCCTTAATCCTCTTCCCCAGAAGTTACCAGTTCCAACTTTCAGCTTTTTCTTCTGACATTTGCCTTTATAGTTCTAAATAATATTCTGGTATATCAGACAGTATTTTTATTCTGCTCTTACACTTGATTAGTAGTTAGACTGGATATAGAATCCTAGGTTGAAATTATTTCTCCTCAGAATTCTGAGGGCTCCATTATTTTTTAACCCTCAGTGTTGCTGTGTAGAGGTCCCTTATCATCCTGATTCCTGTTTCTTGTACATCTCCCACTTCTCTCTGGAAGCTTTTTAGGATCTCCTAAAATTTCAGAATGCTGTGTGGCTTTTTTCATTCATAAAACTGGTAACTCAGTGGGCCCTTTCCATCGAGAAATTTATGTTCTTCAATTCTAGGAAAATTTCTTAGAATTTTTCCTCGTTTTATTTTCCCAATTTTCTTTATTTAGGAGCTCTTGTTTGTACCTGTATTTTTTTTTCACTATTCTTAATTCTTATACTTTTATTTTCTTAGAGGTTTCTTCAACTTGATTTTCAGTAGTTTTATTTCGTTTTCTTATTTCTGCTATCAAACTTTTAATTTTCAAGAACTCTCATTTTCTGAGTATCGCCATCCCACATATTTTGAATAGTTTACTTTCTTTTTTCCTGGATATAATGTCTTCTCTCTCTGAAGACATTGTTAGTTTTTGAAATTTTCTTTTGTTTCCCACATTGACTCTTTGTCTTATGAGTTCCTTTCTCCATTGCTTTGGTGTCTGTCTTCAAGTTAAAGGTTTTCTTCAAATATCTGGTGGCACTGAGACTACTGAGGGAAAATGATTTTCAACCTAGAATTCTATACCCAGTACAACTACCGATCAAGTGTGAGAGTAGAATAAACACTGTATATGAGGTACCAAAATGCTGACTGGAGCTCTGTGAGCAAAGCTGGACTTTCTGACCATAAGGCTGTATCATGAGTAAAAAAGCACTGAACGTTTTTTGACTTGGGGCCTCTGAATATCTGTAACTTTTTTCTCTTGGGCTGATTAGTTTCCCCCAGAGGGAAACTTTCCAGTCTCCTGCTTGGCTCCTGGTGTTCTGTGAGTTTCGTTGGCTAAAGGGAGCTGGGAGTCTCACCATTAAGCATGTAGACTTACACAGTCCAGTCTCACTTCTGCCTTCATTAGTTCCTAGTGTTCCTTAGCTCAAAGCTTCTGTGCTTCAACCTCTTTGACTCCAATTTTCTGCTGGAGTAGAGAAGGGACCTGGGTGTTCAGGAGCTGGGAGCAGGGAGCTGGGAAGGTGTCAAACTGCTCATTTATGTGAACTTTCTGCCAGTCCTCCTGTTTTCTGCCCCAAGCTTGGTCCACCTCCACTCACCAATTGCAGTCCCTTGAAGCCCTTAACCTTCCCAGAGTTGCTTACTTACCCTTGGAATCCCCCTGTAGCCACTTGAGATGTAGCTGCCCCTGCTCCACCAAGGGAGGTAAAGCCTTGTCTAAATGCTTTTCATCTTCTAAAGAGATATTGAAAATTTTCATCCTCTCTTAACCTTCCCTTTGCCTTTTCTTTGTCTTTCTGGGCTTACTATCTCTTTATCAAACTTCCTTTATGGTGGGATTTAGAGATGTGAAGCTTGAAGATCCTTGGTTTATTATTTTTTTTTTATTTTGAAGGAGAATTTTTATTTTTATGTACAGAAAAGTTAACAGTTACATTTCATTCAGTTTAGTGGTAAGTTCGTTAGCCTTTGCTTTTTCCAGGTTGAGCCTCAAGTGTTATCTTCCCACTGGTGGAGGATCTCATCATATCTGTCGTTGTAGTAGGTCCTGATGACCTCCGTCAGCCTAGCCAGAGCTCCTGATTTTTCTGAGTTAATGACCTCTTTGAAGATGAGGGTGGTGCAGATCCTTCTGTGGCCCTTCCCTTGATAATGCTGTAGGAGCCCCCATTCTTTGCACAAGGCAGGCAGGAAGACAGCCAGCTCAGTGGGATCCATCTTCCTTGTTTTCCTCCAATGGGGGGGCAGTATTAACCCTGCTCAGAGATCGGGTGGTCTCCTAGTGGGGAGCTCCCCTTTACTGCCCACTTTCTTTTCAGCCTGGGCCAACCCCAGCTGCATCTTTTCTTGCTTTGCCTCTGGTCTGTATTTGTGGACCAGCTTGAGTGGGTGCTTGATTGTTTGATAGCTCAAGGCCTGAGTGAACTGGCCTTCAAAGGTTTACAGAGGATGATGTTGTTGTTAGCTGCTGTGGACTTGGCCCTGACTTGTGGTGACCCCAGGCACAGTGGAATGAAATGCTGCCTGGTCCTGTGCCGTCCCTCTGATCAGCTGCAGGTTGAACCATTGTGATCCACAGGATTGCCATTGGCTGATTTTTGGGAGTAGATCACCAGGCTTTTCTTCCTAGACTGTCTTAGCTTGGAAGCTCCGCTGAAACCTTTCAGCATCATCGCAACAAGGGATAGACAGCCCTTTGTCATTGCAGTTGGATGAGCCACTATGAGAAAGAAGGGAAGAGGAATTATGGGTAATATATGTGACCTTAGAGATTGTGTGGGGGAGAACCAAACTTGTTGCTGTCAAGTCACTTAGGACTCATAGCGCCCTATAGGACAGAGTAGAACTGCTGCATAGGGTTTCCAAGGAGTGGCTGGTGCATTCGAACTGCCAAGCTTCTGGTAAGCAGCCAAGCTCTTAACCACTGCACCACCAGCACTCACAGAGATTGTGAGAACTTTTAAATCATGGAAGACAATGCAGTTCTGGCTACTTTATCCCTATTCCCATAAAATGGGCCTGGTGGGCTGTCCAAATGTGTCTGAGATTTTTTAATTATTATTGAACTCCTCTTGTTTCTTAACCCCATCCTCTCTACTGATTAGCTATACCCTGGTGACTCATTTGGAAGTCTTTTGTAATTTGAAGGTGCTCTATAACCTTGTGGAGGGCAATGATAGTTTAATATGTCCCCAGCTTTGGAATTATTAAATTTGCAGGTTCCATTAAAAGCAGGAAGTGATCAGTGAAGTCCAGCTCACGAAGAATTCAAAGATTAAAAATTAAAAGCACGCTCTCCCAGGCAGGGCTCTGAGGAGCTTGGCATCAGCTCTGTGCTGAAGAGGTCAGCGTGTCAGTGTCTTAGGGATGCGTCTTCTCTTGACATCACTTGTTGGTTTGGAGCAATGGCTCTTCGTATGGTCCCCAGCCAGCAGCATGAGTATCACATAGGAGTTTGTCAAAAATGCACTTCTTGGGCCTTACTCCAGATCTCTGAGTCAGAAACTCTGGGGTTGGGCCCAGCAATCTGCGTTTCACTAAGCCCTCCGGGGATTCTGATGCATGCTACCTGGTTTAGATGCTTTTGAAGACTTTTGTAGAGGTCAAGAGGTCCCTGGGTGGTGCAAATGGTTTTTGCTCAACTGCTAACCTAAAGGTGGGAGGTTTGAACCCACCCATGGGTGCCGTGAAAGAAAGACCTGCTTCTGTAAAGATAACAGCCAAGAAAACCCTGTAGAGCAGGTCTACTCTGTAACACAAGGGGTCGCCATGAGTTGGAAGGTCAAATGTTCTGAATTTAGGGAGTACTCCCCCAAAACTCGGAAAGCTGTCTCCTAGGGAGCTAGCTGTAACCTCAAAGCCGTGTAGCCACCTGAGGCTTTCAAGAGGGAAAGCCCTGAGGAAAATATCCCTATAGCTTCGCTGCTTAAGGCCCTCATTGTTGAGCAGTGTTAGCCTCTGATTTGGGAAAGTGGCCAAGTGGGCCAAAAAGCACGATTAAATCTTGAAGGGAAAAATAACCTTTTTTTCTGCATCGTGTGAAGATGAAACATGTTCGTATATGTGGACACTAGCGATAACAGCAGTGGGCATCCTGGGGGTTTCCTTTCAACCTTTATTTGGTGTGCGATGCATATTTAACCTAGTGGAGATCACACACTGTGTATGCATTGTTCTGTATGGTACACTCTCCATTATGAGAGAGCCCTGGACTCCACTGTGGTGCGGAGCTGGGCCAGGATTTTGGTTCAGTCTGTCAGAGGTGCGAGCACCCTGAGAAATTGAGGCCCTGGTGCACAGGCCCTCGAGAAGTCATTTTTCCCATGGCATTTGGACTTGCTGGTGCTACTGGCTCATGCAGAATCTACTGTGAAGGGAGAAAGGCAGGGGAGCCGACTGACCCGGCCACTCCATTGCCATTTACAGCCCCTGACTCTGCAAGCCGGTTCAATGTTGCTTTTTCATGTGCTGCCTGGAATAAAGCCGCCTAATTCTTTCCTCAGGAACAATGGCTGTTTTTATGAGTTCTTGCTTCTCTCAGGCGATGTCCCACACAATGAAATCTTTTCTTTTCTATTTGTTTAAGGTCATGGACCTTACAGACTCTGTCTGGTTGACTTTTATCTAATGTTTAGAGTTAGTATAGTGTGATAGCAGCTTGTTCTTTGTGTGAAGGAAAAAAAAAAGATGATGGGACTCCCCTTCCCCCCGCCAAAAAAAAAAAGGGAAAATTCCTCAGCTCTATTCAGAATTAGGGATTAAGTTAGCAAAAGTAGAGGGTAAAAGAGGACTCTTGGAGCAAGTGGCTGTTTTGTGTGTGTGGGGGGAGGGGGGTGGAGGGAGGTTCTCCCTTCTTGGTGGCAGAGCAGAGTTCCCTTGGCATGGGGTCCCCATTCTGTGGTGTGGTCGTTTTTCCTCCTGGACACAAGCAAAGACTGGAGAAATTTATTTTTTCATACATATATATATATATGTTAATTGTACTTTAGATGAAGGTTTACAGAACAAACTAGCTTCTTATTAAACAGTACACATACCATTTTATGACATTGATTAACTACCCCATTAACATGTCAACACTCTCCCTTCTCGACCTTGGGTTCCCTATTACCAGCTTTCCTGTCCCCTTCTGCCTTCTAGTCCTTGCTCCCGGGCTGGTGTGCCCTTTTAGTCTTGTTTTGTTTTGTGGGCCTGTCTAATCTTTGGCTGAAGGGTGAACCTCAGGAATGACTTAGTTACTAAGCTAAAAGGGTGTCCGGAGCCCATACTCTCAAGGTTTCTCCAGTCTCTGTCAGGCCAGTAAGTCTAGTCTTTTTTTGTGAGTTAGAATTCTGCCCTACATTTTTCTCAGGCTGAAGAAATTTTTATTAGAGGAGCCACTGCCTCACCCCCTCCCCCTGGGATCCAGGGCCAGAGGAACTGGCAGAGGCTCGGTTGGAGTGCATGCTGAGGGTCTGCTCTGAGCCAGGTCCATGCTGACCTCTCCTGACCTGGCTAGTCAGATAGAGCAGGCCTACGTTGGCCCAAACAAACAGGTATTCAGAATCCAGGGACCCTGCCTTTCCTCTCTCCCTGAAGTTTATCTCCCCTGAGTGAAAACGATACCCCCACACTCCTGTCCACAGAGGGTTCACATTGCTCTTTTCGTGACTGAGAATGGATTCACTGCTCATCCCATCCAAATAAACCCCAAAATCCCTGCTCCTGCACATAGTCAACCCCTACCCTGAGGCTTACTTAGGATGCGACAAAAAGTATTTGGATGCACAGAGGCCCACGTTCTGTTTTGGTAGAAATTTCCCTAACCACTGGCCTCTTCTGATTTTTCCCTTGTTCTCTAAGACCAGTATCATGGAGTCATTATGTTTTTTGAGCACCTGGTATTGTTGCCATTTGGGTGTTGAGGATTCGGGGACCTGTCCTTATGAAGCTTATATCCTAATGTGTGTGTGTGAGTGTGTGCTTGTCTGTAACAGTAATAATAGATAGATAGATAGCTGCTGTCAAGTCTGCTCTGGCTTGTAGCAACTTTATGTACAATGGAACGAGGCATTGCCTTGTCCTGAGTCATCTTGATGATCACCAGCATGTTCGACTCCATCATTGTGGACATTGTGCCAGTCCGTCTCACCAAGGATCTCCCTTGCCCTCGCTGGCCCTCGGCCTCACCAAACTTGACATCCTCCTCCAGCAATTGATCCTTCCTGATGATGTGTCCAAAGCAAATAAGTTAGAACAATGTTCTGTTTTAACCCATAAGGTTTTCATTAGCTAATTTGCCAAAGTAGATCTCCAGGCCTTTCTTCTTAAAAAAAAAAAAAAAAAACAGAACCCAGTGCTTAGTCTGTCTTAATTTGGAAGCTCTGCTGAAACCTGTCCACCATGGTGACCCTACTGGTATTTGAAATATCAGAGGCCTAGCTTCCAGCATCACAGCAATGTGCAAGGTACCACAGTACAATAAACTGAGTGGCTGATGGAACAGTAACAGTAGCTACCATTTATTGAAGGCTCATTATGTGCCAAGCACTGTGCTAAGCATTTAGCCAACATGATCAGTAGATATCTGAAGAGTGAATGGCTTCCTTCAGTTGTCCTCCTTTGGGTTGGAGAGTCAGGCCTGGCAGGTTTCATGGCCTACCCTGCTGTACTGCCTTCTGCCTTGTCCTGTCCCCTACGCAGTAAAGCTGAGGCAGGAACAAGAAGCAGGTAAAGGCTGTACAGTGAGAACTTGGCAGACCAGAGTCAAGAGCTTGGTTTTTTTTGAGTCATGATGGAAAGCTGTTAGGTGGGTCTAAGCAGGGGGATCAGGAATAACTTCCTCCAGCCTGCTTGTTCGCCTCCTAACCAGTTGTATAACCAGACCAAGAACCAAGGACATCACACTCCCAGCCTGGTGACTGGAAGAAGTAGCATTATATCAGAAGTCTTAAATGAATTATTTTCTATAAACATGGGCTTAGGTACTTTTACCACCATTATACTTACTCCCAGCACGGTCAAAACATTTTGAAGGTGTAAATTGTGATTTTATGTATAGTGGAAAGTAAAAATGACTTGGTTATTTTATTCACTGAAGCACACACGACTAAGTCAGTGAAAGGTGAATCATTTCCCATTCGCTGGACTAATCGTTGACATGTTTTTCTGGGTACATTTGATGATAATAAATCAGCTGTTTGTGCCTGAAGCCATAGACTTAATTTTTTTTTTTAATTATTGTTCAACAAATTCGATGGTTTTCTTTTGGTGTACCACTAACGAGTTGCTCTCAAGTCAGCCCTGACTCACAGCAACCCCACGTGTATCAGAGTAGAATTATGCGCCATAGCGTTTTCAATGGCTGATTTCTCGGAAGTAGATCACCAGCCCTTTCTTCTGCGGTGCCTTGAACCTCCAGTCTCTCAATTAGCAGCAGAGTGCGTTAATTGTTTGCACTGCTCGGAGACTTCTTTGGTATACAATTCTATGAATTTTTTAAAATTGTGGTAAATATATAGGTAACAAAAACATTTGCCCTTTCTACGATCTTTACATGTAGAATTCAGTGACATTAATTATATTTATCATGTTGTGTAACCATCACCGTTAACTGTTCCCCAGTATTTTAAATCACTCTTAACAGAAGATCCGTGTCCCCTGAGAGTTCTATGAATTTATCACATGTATAGAGTCATATAAGGAGCCCTGGTGGTATAGTAGTTAAGCACTCGGCTGCTAACTGAAAGGTCGGTGGTTCAGACCCACTAGTCGCGTCAGGGGAGAAAGATGTGGCAGTCTGCTTTGTAAAGATTACAGCCTTGGAAAACCTACAGACCTGTTCTGCCATGTTCTATATAGGGTCGCTGTGAGTTGGAATCGACTTGACAGCAATAGGTGGGCTTCTATAGAATCATATAACCACCACGGGACATAGGATAGTTCCATCACCCCAAAGAAACTCCTTTGTGCCTGTCCTTTTATAGCCATCCCTACCCCATAGACTTTTTAAAAAATTAAATCTTTATTAACATATAATTCACATACCATACAATTTACTTAAAGTATATAATTCAGTGGTTATTAGTTTATTCAGATTTGTACAATCAGAAGTACAATTTTAGAACATTTTCATCATCCAGAAAGAAAATCCATACCCATTAGTAGTCTCTCCCAATTTTACCCCAACCTCCCAGCCATGGGGAGCAACTAATCTGCTCTCTCTGGATTTGCCTGTTCTGGACACTTCATGTAAATGGCATCGTGTAATATGTGGTCCTTCATGACTAGTTTCTTTCACTTTGCACAGGTTCATCCATGTTGTAGTGTATATCATCTGTGTTGATACATGTTGTAGCATGTATCAGTACTTCATTCCTTTTTACTGCCAAATAATATTCGATACTATGTGTCTTTGTCATCTAGCGCTGTTACAACAGAAATACCACAAGTGGATGGCTTGAACAAAGAGAAATTTATTCTCACACAGTCTAGTAGGCTACAAGTCCATATTCAGGTCATCAGCTCCAGGGGAAGGTTTTCTCTCTTATTTGGCTCTGGAGGAAGGTCCTTGTCATTCGTCTTCTCTTGATCTGGGAGCATCTCAGTGCAGGAACCACAGGTCCAAAGGACGCGCTCTGCTTCCTTCCTTTCTTTCTTTTTTTATTTGTTTTATTTTTATTGTACTTTAGATGAAAGTTTACAGAACAAACTAGCTTCTTACTAAACAGTTAGTATATATATTGTTTTATGACAGTGGTTAACAACCCCGTGACATGTCAGTACTCTCCCTTCTCGACCTTGAGTTCCCTATTACAAGCAGCTTTCCTGTTCCCTCCTACCTTCTAGTCCTTGCCCCTGGGCTGGTATGCCCCTTTTGTCTCCTTTTGTACTATGGGTCTGTCTAATCTTTGGTTAAAAGGTGAACCTCAGGAGTGACTTCATTACTGAGCTAAAAGGGTATCCAGGGGCCATACTCTTGGGGCTTCTCTAGTCTCTGTCAGGCCAAGAAGTCTGGTCTTTCTTTTTGAGTTAGAGTTTTGTTCTACATTTTTCTCCAGCTGTGTCTGGGACCCTCTATTGTGATCTCTGTCAGAGCAGTTGGTGGTGGTAGCCGGGCACCATCTAGTTGTACTGGACTCAGTCTGGTGGAGGCCGTGGTAGATGTGGTCCATTAGTCCTTTGGACTAATCTTTCCCACGTATGTATGTTTAGTTTTCTTCATTATTCCACTCTCTATTTTCGTGTCCACTTGGCCATCCTCTGACCTCCTCTGCCCTCTCAATTCTAGGGTTTTAAAAATAAAAATCTGGTGTGACAAAGTTAGGCATCAAAGTTGCCTCAATCAAATGAGCCAGTTTTACATGGATTAAAACCAACCTGTAACCTGAGTCACGCACAGCTGCTATTATTGGAACAGCGCCCTGGTGAAGGGCACCTTCTGTTGACTGGACCAGTTCAGACCCAGCAGCTTCCAGGCCAGGAAGTAGAACAGTGGCGGGCTTTAAGGTACAGTGATTGAAATCGCTCTAAAACTGGTAAATTATTCTTTGATATTCAGATCAGTGCCACTTTGGGTATCAAGGAATAGTGGAATATTCTCGTGTAAATATTCCCGCTTTCGATGAGAAGCTCCCAGAGGGCTGGAATCTAATTGGGGGCATGTTTTTCCCCCATGGAAACTGTCAGCAGCAGGAGTAGTGAGAGGGCAGTCCATGGTGGTTCAGTGGTAGAATTCCCGCTTTTATGCAGGAGACCTGGGTTCGATTCCCAGCCAGTACACCTTATGCACAGCCATAATCTGTCAGCGGAGGCTTGTGTGTTGCCGTGACGCTGAATAGGTTTCAGGAGAGCTTCCAGACCAAGACGGACTAGGAAGAGGGACCTGGTGATCTACTTGTGAAACCACTCCGTGAAAATCCTATGGATCACAGCCATCCGATCTCATTGTGTGCGGGGTCACCATGAGTCAGAGGCTGACTCTGCAGCAGCTCACAACAGACTAGCAGCAGGCTTTCAGTCAGTGCTTCTTCAAAGAATGCTTGATGGCGGGAGCAGACACTGACTGCCAACCTGTATCCATCTTCTGTTACACTCTCCTCTTTTCTAACAGAGTCCTGATTTTATTCACTCTTTAACCTCCTCTTTGGAGCTTGCTGGGGTGGATGTGGGAGTAGGGGAGTTCACTGGCCCCAGCCCCAGCAGCCCCACTGGGCAAGCCTTGGTTGGTCCAGGCCAGTCCCAGTGGCCCCATTCCTGTTGCCATGTCTTTGACATGGGCCAGTGTAATTAGGACACATCTCCTGTGGCTCCTGAGGAAGATTTTCCTCATGGATAAGGGGACGTGGGAGATTGTCATTCTCCTTCCTCTGAGCATTGTCATATCTGTAGTACACTGTATCTGCTGCCCTCATCTTGTGACTTAAGGAGACCCAACCCAAAGGTAAAATATTGACACCCTGCATGTGACTGAGTGGAGAGGGAGGGACTAACACAGATTCTGGGGTTGGCTGTGTCTCGTCAGCTTCTCGAGCGGGTCACATGTCCCTCCTCCATAAACTATAACAGCTTTTTTAGTAGGAGAGTTACTGTTAATCACGTAAAGGAGAACAGGAAGAAACCTTCAAAGGTCAACCAGTTGTACCTTCTGCCTCATGCAGGGATCACCCTGAACATCCAGTGTGACCTGGCCCCGTTGTTTTGTGGGCCACTTGAATTGTTACCCTCCTGTATCCTTTAACCTGCTATTTAGCCTGCATTTTGTTCATCTGTTTGTGCCCTTTTTCCTAAATATTTGAAGAAACCAGAAAATACAACCAACAGAAAGAAATTTCCATTTTAATTGTCAATAAACCTGAATATGTTCTGTGAGCTTCCTTACAAGGCTGAGCCCAAGCTTTACTTCCTGCTTTACTCCTCCCCAGATTTGCCCTTTGCCTGTGTTGCGATTATTTTTTGCCACCTCCAAGTTCTCTTCCTGCTCTGGCACAGTGGGCATTTTGTTGGGAAGTCCGATGTGTCCAGCTTTTGGGAAAATTACCCTTCCAGGCCTCTCTCCTCAGCTTCAAAATGTAGATAATTCCCAAGTTGCCTGGCAACAATGAAATGAGATCAGGTATATTTTTAAGTGCCCGTTGGTCCTTAAATTCTATTTTATCATGTTCATCTTTGTTATGAAGGAGCCCTGGTGACACAACGGGTAAGCACTTGGCTGCTAACAGAAAGGTTGATGGTTTGATCCTGCTCAGTGGCTCCATGGGAGAACGACCTGGCGATCTGCTTCAGTGAAAATTATAGCCAAGAAAACCCTATGGGGCAGTTTTACTCTGTCACAGGGGTTGTTATGAGTTGGAATTGACTTGACAACACCCAACAAGAAAGTCTTTGTTAGGAGGAGAGATAATCTTAGTCACATAAATGAAGACTGGAAGAACCTTTGAAGGTCAACCCCTGCATCATGCAAGAATCCCCCCTAACATCAAGTGTGACCTGGTCTGTTGTTTTGTGGGCTATTTGAATTATTAAGCTGACCCTTCTGCACACTCCCCCCTACCCCACCTGTCCCAGTGGCATCTGGCAGGGTGACTTGTATATATTTAAATTATTCCATTTGACTCAGCCATTCCATATCTAGGAACCTACCCTTGGCTTTCAGGAGTACACAAAGTTGTTTGCCCAGGGATATTTATTGCAATACTTAGCAAAAGATTTAACAGTCTAAAATACCACCACCGGACAACTGGTTAAGTTATAGGTCAGTCATTCAGTGGATTACTGTGCATCAGTAAAAATTAAAGATTCATCTCTACATGCATTGATAAGGAATAATCTAAGATGAACTGCTAAGCAAGAAAAAACAAAGTGCAGAACTCTGTGTAGATTAGGCTGCCATCTAAAAAACATGTATCTACCAAAATTTAAGATCTGTGTGCTACCAAAACTTACGATGCCATAGATCACAAGGCATACCATTGCTTTATGCACCTCTGAGAAGGAAAAAAGTGCTACAGGGTAATTACAAGACACATCTTGATTACAGAGATATTAAAATGTGAAAAAGTATGCTTTTCCACTTATCCTTTGGACTTTTTTTTTTTTTAAGACAGGTTCATATTTATCTCATTTAAAGAAATCAGGGACCCAGCAATTCCACTCCTAGGTATATATCCAAAAGATTTGAAAGAAGATAGTCAAACAGAGACTTTTACACCAGTGTTCATTGCAGCACCGTTCGCAATAGACAGAAGGTAGAAACAATCCAAATACTGATCGACAGATGGATGGATAAACAAAATGTAGTACATACATATACATTTTTTTATATGTAGTACATACATATAGTGAAATATTACTCAGCCAGTAGGAGAAATGCTACAATATGGATGGAGCTGGAAAACGTTATGCTGAATGAAATAAGTCAGTCACAAAAGGACAAATGTTATATGACCTCACTTGTATACAAGGACAAGAAAAGGCAAAATGTATAGAGAACAAAGTTTATCAGTTTTACCAGGGGCAGGAGGAGGGGGGAAGGGGATGGTTAACAGTCATGGAATATGGCATTGATTAAGAGTAGGGTTGCATAGCCAATTATTATACTTGCTGTCAGTAAGTTGTACACCTATAAAAAGTTGAACTGGCAAAAAGTTGTGTGATGGACATATTTAAAACAATGACAAAAAAAAAAAAAAAGTAGCTGCCGAAGCTGCTAAACCAAAAACCAAACCAAACCCAGTGCCATCGAGTTGATTCCGATTCAGAGCGACCCTATAGGACAGCGTAGAACTGCCCCATAGAGTTTCCAAGGAGCGCCTGGCAGATTCAAACTGCCGACCCTTTGGTTAGCATTTGTAGCATTTAACCACTATACCACCATTGTTTCCATGTACAGCCAAAAACCTCATGGGATTTGGCTTCTTGGTTTGGAGATTTAGGGTCATGGTTTCCTGGGGCATCCAAGTTAATTGGCCTAATATGTTAAGAGCTTTTGTTCTACCTTCTAGTTCAATGCATAGTGCCTGGAGTCTTAAAAGCTTGTGAGTGGCCATCTAAGGCACAATTGATCTCTATTTACATGGAACAACAGAGGAAGAAGGAGAGTCAGGAATAGGAGGAGGAAATGGAATGTGTAGCTAATTGCCTCCATGAACAGCTGCCTCCTTTGCCATGAGATCAGAAGAACTGGATAGTGCCCAGCTACCATAACTGAACATTTTGATCAAAGATTCCATAGAAGAATCCTGATCAGGAGGGGAAGAATGCAAAACAGAACTTCAAATTCCCATGGGCTTCCTGGAGCCATAAAGGTTGAATGAACACCTGAAACTATTGCCCTGAGATAATCTTTAAACCTTGGCTATGTTTTTGTTGGGTTTGTCTATGTTTTCCAGGATTTTGTCTTTTTTTTTTCCCTTGGTTTTGTCTGTGTTTTCCCTGTTGTTTTTCCTAATCTCTTGGACAGCCCTAGATATTAATCTTTTGAATTCCGTATCAGGTAATCCTACTGTATTTTCTTCTTCCGGAAGGTCACCTGATTCTTTATTTTGGTCACTTGCTGGACCCATCTTGTCCTGCTTTTTTATGTTTTGATATTGTCTCCTGTCTCCAAGATATTAAGGTATTATATTCTGTATTTATTGATTATATATTCTTTTTTTTTTTTGTCCTGCTTTTTTGTTTTGGTTTGGTATGTCTGAGTGGGTGGGCCAGACATGCTTTGCCCTTTGCTTGTCTGTGGACATGATAGCTCTCACCGCCTTGTCTGGGCGGCAGGGCAGCAGCAGACAGGGTAAGCCTGCTTCTCTGTATACAGGTTTGGCGAGGTGGCCATGGGTGGACTGGGTGGGTGCTGTCTGCCTCCTGATGTTGGTCCAGCAGCGTGGGAGAGTTCATGGCCCCTTGCCAGGTGGGCGGGGTGTCAGATGGGAAGTGGTACAGGCTTGATTCCGGTCATTCAGCAGCTGGTCGAGTGGTTGAATAGTGGGAGTGGAGAGGTGTTGCAGGCCCAGTGCAGTGGTAGGCCTGAGCACTGGGGATGCTGTACCTGTGGCAGCACAGCGGGGGCTGGCAGGAAGGGGGGATGGTGTGCGGGGCTAGGTGGCAGAGGGGCAGGAGGAAGAAAAAAGAAAAAAGTAGGGGTGGGGTAGACCCGGAGTGGCTGTGGGCCAGTGACCGTCTAGCTGAGTGTTGCGGCATGGCTCATCAGGAAGAGGTGGAGGTGGCATATGGGGCTAGGTAGGAGGGAGGAAGAAAGGGAGAAAAAAAATGGCATGATGGGAGCCAGCTGGTAGGGGTAGGGCAGACCCAGGGTGGTGGCAGGCTGGTGGTACTGTAGCCAAGACACATGACATGGCCTATCAGGAAGGGGTGGAAGTGGCATACAGGGCAGAAGGGCGAGGGTTGGGAAAGTGTGTTTCTCTGGTTACTAGCTGCTGTCTTCTCTTGGGAGCTCTGGGAAGTTGCCTTCTCATACTCCCTGTCTGAGGTCCTTGTGGGCTGTGTTCCAAGATGGCGCTGTGCCATGTTAGTTGGCAAGGGGCCTCCACGCCGTTATCTTTCCTTGTCCTCTGTTTTCCTTCAATTTCTTCTTCCATTCGGTGTTTGTTCTAGTGCTTTGTCCCTTCATTTGATGCTTAGGGTTTTAGGATTGACATTTGTATCTCTCTTACTTAGTTTTTCAGGCCTTTGCAGCAGAGGGTTGGTGTGGTACGTCTGTCTACAGTGCTATGTTGACTGTGCCCCTAAACCTTAAACCAGAAATATCCCCTGAAGCCTTCTTAAAACCAAACAAAGTTTAGCTTAACTAA
This sequence comes from Elephas maximus indicus, assembly GCF_024166365.1. NCBI lineage: Eukaryota > Metazoa > Chordata > Mammalia > Proboscidea > Elephantidae > Elephas > Elephas maximus. The sequence continues at coordinate 46,492,481 of NC_064838.1, forward strand.
TAAAAAAAAGTCTGCCTGAAGCATTATGCTCTTTTAGAAACTATCTATATGGGATCAGATTGAGAACAGCAACCTGAAAGATTAGATAGGAACCTTAGGGGGCAGTGAATTTATGTTAATGGAAGAAGAACAACTCAGAAAAGGAGAGTGAGAATGGTTGCACAACTCAAAGAATGTAATCAATGTCACTAAATGGTACATGTAGAAACTGTTGAATTGCTGTATGTTTTACTGTGTATATTCTCAGCAACAAAATAAATTATATGTATAAAAAGAAACCAGGGAGATATAAATATATACACATATATATGTATATACATACATATGTATAGTAGGTAGGCCTTGGGCTTTGGGAAACTTTCACAAGTACATCTGTATAATAAAGATTCTGAGATTTACCTCTGCCCTAAAATTGGAACTGAGTGAACCATATCTTGGAAGGATGCTTCCTTGTCTTTGCCAGGCTTCCTGGTACTCTTAATGAGTCCTAATAAAATCTTGCAAATTGTGTCTCCATGAGAATTGTGGCCTATTTCCCCCCCTGCCTAGCTGGGCTTAGTCAGACCACAGGTATTTCTTTCTTTCCTTTTGGGAATATTTCTGTGCATTTCAACACAAGGATGTATATGCTGGTCATGTGTAATTTTCTGTTATATTAATGTTATATTTAAAAAGTCATCCAATTCGGGGAGTTTATAATTTTCTAGGAAGAAATTTAAAGTGATTGATTTCAGGTTCCCCCTCCCCTGGAGAGACAGCTAGCTAGTGGGGACAGGTGTCCCATAATTTAGATTCTTGTCCTGGCTTCACCATTTACTAGTGGTGCTTCAGTTTCCTCCTCTGTTTAGTGAGAATGATAATGCCTGGTCCCCCTCCTTCACAGATTTGTAAAGTGTGAATGAGATAATTTACATAAAAGTGACATATACTGAGTTGTTGTTGGGTGCCATCCAGTCAATTCCAACTCAGTGACCCCATGTCTCAGAGAACTACCCCATAGGGTTTCCTAGGCTATAGTCTTCACAGAAGCAGATCGTGAGGCCTTTTCTCCTGTGAAGCCTCTGGTGGGTTTGAACCACCAACTTTTTGGTTAGTAGACGAGTGCTTAACTGTTGCGCTACCAGGGCTCCTTATATGCTTAATTGTGGACAATGATACAGTATCTAAAAGCATGAGGAACAGCATTACACGCAGGTAGCAGTGATTCAGAAAGTTCTTGGTGTATATTTATCATTTTTTGAAATATTCAGATATTAAATAAGCAACTCCATGAAAATGAAAAAAAAAAAATTGTTTTAGGGCCATTTAAGATGATAAAGGGCCATTGAAGTGCCATCCATTTGGAAACATGGAGACAGGGTAGCTCTTTGAAAATGCAGCAGAGTGTCATAATGAGTGAAGGATACCTGCTTTCCAGGCACGGCTTCACTTAGCAGTCTCCCTGGTTCGTAGCTGCATTCTGTCATTGGGAAAAAGCCTCCACGTGAGCACTGTAAGTTCGTAAGATGTTTGTCAGGTGTTTTTTGGCGGGGTGGATCTCACCAGCTTCATTTCAGGGATGAATAAGCTGACCTTCAGAGAGATTTAATGACTTATGCAGAAGGACCCTGTGAAAACTGGAATGATATTCTTTAGGCCTTTGAGTTGACCTCAAGTTTAGTTTACTTTTTAAAAAAAGAAAACTTTTGGTATAATTTTAGATTTACAGAAAAGTTGCCAAGATAGTACAGACAGTTCCCGTGCACCCTTGACCCAGCTTCCCCTCCTGTTAATGTCTTACATAACTATTGACCTCAAATTTTAAAGCGTCATGGGTGTGTGCCCATACGTGCACATAACACAGCTCAGGAGAGACGGCTCTGCTATCTGTGGTCCTTTGATAGCTCATCGCACTTACACCTCCCGAGTAAGGAATGGACTATGGCCATGGCAGAAGCAGGCGAGGAGCTACTCTGAAGCTGCAGTTCTAAAGGAGGAGCTATGGGGGGAACAATCAGCTGTCTGGAGAGCTCTGAGTATCATGTGAACTCAATGCCACTTGAACTTTATTTAGTAGAAGATTGGCCTGAGATACTTAATATAGACATCCTAGCTATCATGTGAAAATTCCATTCTGCTCAAGTACAAATACAAGGGAATTTGGGAATGTTCACTTGTACTTGGTCTCATGCTAAGTCATCTCACTTCTTTCTCATCTAATTGATGAATTAGAAGACCAACAGTATGTACCAATTTCTTAATTTATGAATCAGGAGCAACAAGTCCATCCATCTACCCATCCATGCATCTGCCTGGATTTTCACTTGATGGAGTAGTACTTTGCCTTGGAAGTAGTCCAGGTTGTTTTGGAAGGGGACATTCAATCCAAGTGACAACAGCCATTGGCACACACTCTGGGGCTTAGGAGGGAACCTACGCCCTTCTAGGATGTTGCTGACATCATCCCTCCAGAATGCAGCTGTCTCTTTGGTGGAGACTGGGAGACAGCTGCTTCTGGCCAGGGCTGCCCAGCTGTGGTAGAAGAGGACATTAAAATTGCCAGAGGAGTCATGGCTGAGATTCTGCTCTTGTGGCTATGAGGGAGTCCTACAGTGGACAAGGTTTGTGACAGTGGGCAAGTCGCTCACGTTCTACTATATCCACTTTCTGGTGTTTGAAATGAAATTTTCCAAAAGTGAGAGTAGAATGCTGATTCACATAAAAAAAAAAATACAAACAAACCAGTTGCCATTGTTGATTTTGACTCATGGTGACTGACCCCTGTGTGTGTCAAAGTACTGTGCTCCATAGGGTTTTCAATGGCTGTGATCATTCAGGAGTAGATTGCTAGACCTTTCTTCCCAGGCGGTTCTGGGTGGACTTGAACCACGAACCTTTTGGTTAGTAGCTAAGCTCTTAACTGTTTGCACCACTCAGGAACTCTCTGATTTATCTAGAAATTTCTTCTTCTCTTGGTGGACTATTGGTATCAGAAAAGACTGCTCCACTAGTCGGAAATGCTGATGGCATAGTGGTTAGGAGCTATGGCTCCTACCCAAAAGGTCAGCAGTTTGAATCCATCAGGCGCTCCTTGGAAACTCTATGGGTCAGTTCTGCCCTTTTCTCACAGGGTCACTATGAGTCAGAATCAACTCCGTAACAACAATAGTGGAGATGGAAATAAAATACTTACAGTGCTTTAAATTTCTTTTGGCTAAGGATATATTTTTTTTTTCTTTTCCAATTTTGAATAAATGTTTCTCTACTAGGCCCAATTCCAGAAAAATAAAGTTTCTACCCACATATTAAAAAAAAAAAGCCAGTCATGTTTTATTATTTAAAAAATATATACTTTTCTCAGTTTTTTTTCTTTTTTTTTTCTATCCTAGAAGCCACAACCAGCTTAAAAACAGTATTACACCTCTGGTGTGCCTCCGAACAGTTTTTTTGAGTAATAGTATCTCTGAGGCTTATTTTTTAAAAAAAAATTTGGTGAAAATATACCTAACAAAACATGTACCCATTCAACAATTTTTTTTTTAATTTTTATAATTTTTATTGTGCTTTAAGTGAAAGTTTACAAATCAAGCCAGTCTCTCACACAAAAACTTATATACACCTTGCTACATACTCCCAATTACTCTCCCCCTAATAAGACAGCCAGCTCTCTCTACTCTTTTCGTGTCCATTTTGCCGGTTTTTAACCCCCTCTACCCCCTCATCTCCCCTCCAGGCAGGAGATGCCAACAGAGTCTCAAGTGTCCACCTGATCCAAGAAGCTCACTCCTCACCAGTATCCCTCTCCAACCCGTTGTCCAGTCCAATCCATGTCTGAAGAGTTGGCTTCGGGAATGGTTCCTCTCCTGGGGCAACAGGAGGTCTGGGGGCCATGACCACCGGGGTCCTTCTAGTCTCAGTCAGACCATTAAGTCTGGTCTTTTATGAGAATTTGGGGTCTGCATCCCATTACTCTCCTGCTTCCTCAGGGGTTCTCTGTTGTGTTCCCTGTCAGGGCAGTCGTTGGTTATAGCCGGGTACCATCTAGTTCTTCTGGTCTCAGGATGGTCTCTGGTTCGTGTGGCCTTTTCTATCTCTTGGGCTCGTAAATACCTTGTGTCCTTAGTGTTCTTCATTCTCCTTTGATCCAGGTGGGTTGAGACCAATTGATGCATCTGAGATGGCTGCTTGCTAGCGTTTAAGACCCCAGACGCCACTCTTCAAAGTGGGATGCAGAATGTTTTCTTAATAGATTTTATTATGCCAATTGACTTAGATGTACCCTGAAGCCATGGTCCCCAAATCCCCTGCGCCTGCTACACTGGCCTTCGAAGCATTCAGTTTATTCAGGAAACTTCTTTGCTTTTGGTTTGGTCCAGTTGTGCTGACCTCCCTTGTATTGTGTTGTCTTTCCCTTCATCTAAAGTAGTTCTTATCTACTATCTAATTCGTGACTGCCCCTCTCCCACTCTCCCTCCCTCCCCCCTCTCGTGACCACAAAAGAATGTTTTCTTCTCAGTTTAAACTATTTTTCAAGTTCTTATAATAGCGGTCTTATACAATATTTGTCCTCTTGCAACTGACTAATTTCACTTAGCATAATGCCTTCTAGGCTCCTCCATGTTATGAAATGTGTCACAGATTCCTCACTGTTCTTTATCAATGTTTAGTATTCCATTGTGTGGATATACCATAATTTATTTATCCATTCATCCATTGATGGGCACCTTGGTTGCTTCCGTGTTTTTGCTATCGTAAACAGTGCTGCAGTAAACATGGGTGTGCATATATCTGTTCGTGTAAAGTTTCTTATTTCTCTAGGATATATTCCGAGGAGTGGGATTGCCATTCAACAGTTTTTACCTATACGGGTCAGTGACAATGGTTACTTACTTCACATTGTGCCACCATACTCATTATCCTTGCCCATATTGTTTCACCACTGTTAACTTAGACTCTCTGCCCCTTACAGTTCTCATCTGTGCTTTAGAGTTACTGTTGACATTTTGATCTCATATAGATAATTCTTTAAAAGGGCACAATGCTCGAGGCAAACATTTTTCATCAGTTGAGCTAAACTGTTGTTTAGTTTAAAGATGACTTCCTGGGATAGTTCCTGTTCAAGGTTTAAAAGTTGCTCCCAGGCAATAGATTTGGGGGTTCCTCCAGTGTCAAGTGTGTCCAGTAAGAATAAGAATTTTAAGTCCCATTCCACAATTTTCCTCCTTTTGATCAAGATCTGATCAAAACCTTCAGTAGTGGGAGCTGGGCACCATCTATTTTTTCTGGTTTCATGGCAAGGGAGATAGTAGTTCATGGAGCAATTAGACCTGCAGACTGTTTTTTTTCTCTAATTCCTGGGTCTCTTTCCTCTGTTGCTCCAGGTGAATAGAGACCAATTGCTGTATCTTGGATGTTTGTTAGTAAGCTTTTAAGACCCCAGGCACTATTCACTGAACTGCTGGGAGGTAGAGCAGAAACTCTGAAAGCAGTACTAGGCCAATTAACTAGATAGGCCCTCAAACCATTACTCTAAACTTAGGCTTAATTGTAATTTTTTTCTTCTTTTTAAAATTTTTGACTGATCATAAAAAACCAAAAACCCGTCGCCATCGAGTCGATTCCAACTCATAGCAACCCTGTAGAACAGAGTAGAACTGCCGCATAGAGTTTCCAAGGAGCACCTGGTGGATTCGAACTGCCAACCTTTTGGTTAGCAGCTATAACACTTAACCGCTATGCCACCAGGATTTCCTAACTGATCATATGCACTACTTATTTGCGAGATTCAGGTTGTGTTAATGTTGCCTGTATTCCTTAAAACAAGGTATTTTGCTGTTGAGAAAGAGGAAAACAGTGCCAGGTCTTCAACAAAGACTGTAGTCTGCTGCAGAATCTGATTTTCATTAGTGAAGGTTTCATTTCATTTTGAAAACAGTGCCTGACAGCTCCTTGATATGTGTCAAGTTGGACTTCCCTGTGACCCCTCTTGAGGAGCTGTTGTTCAGGCCCAGCAGGCTGAAACGAAGGAATGCTTGTTTTACTGAGGAGGCCTGCTGTGCCATTTCACAGGTGTTATTTTACTTCTCCCCGTAACCACCTTGGATGGTGGATATCAGTATCTCTGTTTTGTAGATGTGTAAGAGACACTTTTTTTTTCAGCAAGTTTAAGATTCAACCAGAGTCACATGGTAATAGTGAAGTCAGAATTCCAGCCCTGATTTTCTAATCCCAAATTCAGTGCTCATTCTTCCAGAGCAGGGGTCAGTACATTATGACATGTGGGCCAGATTCGTCCCACCACCTGTTGCTATAAATAAAGTTTTATCGGAAACAACCATACCCATTCGTTTAACATCTATGGTTGTTTTTGCGTGGATTCAGCTCAGGTGTCTAGGTCGTCAGTCACTGAGTGTGTGGTGCAGGCTCTCAACTACAGTCCTAGATGGGAAGGGGGGTTTGTAGTAGGCACAGGTATCTGGCTGCAGTGGGGGGTCATGTGCAGGGGGCTGATGGCTGCCCCCACGTGCCGGGTGGAAGGCTTGTGTCCCTTTCCTTAAATCATGTAGGTGGGTGGTTTTTACAGCCGAACTTTGGGCACCCAGTGCTGCTGGCTGTAAGACCTGGGAGGCACCACTTGTTTTCGGACTCCTGTCATGGATGGCTGGGTGGAGTAGGTGGAGCCACCAGCCCCAGGCCTCTAATGTGGCTAGGTAGAGACCCTGGTTGTTTTTGGGCTACAACGGAGGAAGAGTTGGATAATTGTGACAGAGACCATATTGCCCACAAAGCCTAAAATATTTACTCTCTAGCCCTTTATAGAAGCAGTTTGCCAACTCCGGTCCTAACCATGGTTAAAGCATTTAGGTTCTCTCTGTTATCAGACCCTGCTTCTGGGAAGGCTCTTGTGACTGAATCCTTGCTCTTCTGAAAAGGTATGAGGTACACGGTAAACAAAGCTGGAAAACGAGAGGGCAACACAGCTGTGCTTTAAGAGGAATGATGCCTGCCCCACGTAGTGGCTTAAAGATGACCACAAATTCTTGCCACACCCATCGAGAGGTAGAGTCTGTATCCTTTACCCTTGAATCTGGGCTGAGCTTGTGACTTGTTTTGAACGGTAGATTGCCGTGGAAGACTGCGCGCCACAGAATTTTCAGTGGCTGTGATCATTCAGGAATACCGTCACGTCTTTTTTCTGAGGTGCCTTTGGGTGGATTTGAACTGCCAACCTTTTGGTTAATAGCAGAGCACATAACTGTTGGCGCCACCCAGGCACTCTGTATACAGCATTAGACAACTGAAACACCATAAAACCAAGTTGAAATAAGACCTAGAACCCAAAAAAACCCAGTGCTGTCGAGTCGATTCCAACTTATAGCGACCCTATAGGACGGAGTAGAACTGCCCCATAGAGTTTCTGAGGAGCGCCTGGCAGATTCAAACTACCGACCCTTTGGTTAGCAGCCGTAGCACTTAACCACTACACCACCAGGGTTTCCATAAGACCTAGGGGAGACCACAAATGCTTTCTGGATTGGGTGGTTTTGATACATCCCAGAAACGTGAGTTCTTTCACAGACAGAAGTGACCATCTTTCACAGACAAATGGAAGACTTTCAGGAAGTAAACAACAAAACTTTCTCTTTGAGTTACCCTTTCCTACTAAGGATAACAGAGTAAATGTAATTCCTAAGAACTATAAAATACTATCAACTGGAATCTGAGAAACTACCATGTGATTCTAGACTCATAAGAATAGAATGTTTTTTACTATGAAGGTATCATGGAAAAGCAAGTGAATACATTTTAAGCAGCTTTCAGAATGTTTCCCAAGATACTGAAGTGAAAATATTTGTATATAGACTTCCTGGAAATGAAAAGCTTTTCTGAAAAAGATGTATGAATTTGTTGTACCTTACAGTAAGTATTAAGGGTATGTTTTCAATTGGTTAAGTAGCTATACTTTTTTTTTTTCTTAAATAGTTATTTTGGGTAAAGCCTGTTCAATTTGATACTGTTTGATTCTAATCGGAGGTCATGGAATTGTGGGAGAACTGGCTTAGGCTTTAAAGTGTTTGCCTCTCTGCAGATCTAAATCTGTGGTATTTGTACAGAGTATCCCTGGCCACCTGACCGTGAAGCTCTGTGACTTCAGCACCCATTGTTTCTGTTAACTCAGTGAGCATCTTAGGATGGACGTTGCAGCTGAGAGGATGTTTGCCATGGTAGATATTGGCCTCCTGGATAAAGGCCAAGCTCTTTTTAGCCATTTTATTGTACAGTTACATAGATTATGGAGTCCCTGGTTGGTGCAAACGATTAATGTGTTCAGATGATAACCGAAAGGTTGGAGGTTTGAGGTGCCTCAGATGAAAGACAGTCTACTTCATAAAAACGAGCCATTGAAAACCCTATGGAGCACAGTCATACTCTGACACACATGGGATAGGGTTGCCATATGTCAGAATTGACTTGACAGCAGCTGTTTGTGGGTTTGTGCCTGCCTGAATGTGTTTTTACATAAATTACAATGTGAGTAGTGCCCCCTGGAATTGTGTGATGAAGCAGCCTGAATCTGCCCCTTCCTGCCCCTCCAGTTTTATCCCTCAGATCTTAAGTTCCACCAGCACTGATCTTTTAAGGGTTTTCTTGCTGCTTCTGCAAAAATGCCTTCCTTGCCTTTTCATCTAAACAAAAAAGCCCCCTAGATCGTCCTGGTTATAAACAACACCAATATATTTGTATATTTTGCTTTGTCCTTCCAAACCAAAAACCAAACCCTTTGCCGTCGAGTTGAACTGCCCTGTAGGGTTTCCAAGGCTGTAATCTTTATAGAAACAGACTGCCACCTCTTTCTTCCTTGGAGCAGCTGGTGGATTTGAACTGCTGATCTGTTGGTTAGCAGCAAGCACTTAACCACTGTGCCACCAGGGCTCCTCTTTATCCTACAGTCACTCAAAATAATTTTAGACTTCCTAGACTCATACTTACTACCATTAACAAAGCTACTAAATAAAATTCAAGATTTACTTTTTGCAGTTTTTTGTCATTAGAATATATCCCATGAGTGTGCCCAGGGTATTGTGTGCAAGAGCGACATTGATACTTTCTTTTCTTCTTCTGAGTGTTTGTGTTACTCATTAGCTCTGTAATTATGTTCACTTATTTCTGTTTACTGGCGGTTTTAAAGTCCCACATCTTCATTGATTTAATGTAATAATTTTGATTATATAAAATATTAATACGGTCAAAAGTTCAAAGTGTAGAAAAAGGTAGACCCAGAGATGGCTCATTACCTTCTTAATTCTTTCCACCCTGTGCCTACCTGCTCTCATTAAAAAAAAAAAACCCAAAATTCAAAATCTGGTAATCTGCTCCCGTAAAGATTAACCAAAAAAAAAAAAAAAACCCACTGCTGTCAAGTTGATTCTAACTCATAATGACCCTGTAGGACAGAGTAGAACTGCCCCATTGGGTTTTCAAGTCTGTAATCGTTATGGGAGCAGCCTGCTACATCCTTCTCCCATGGAGCGGCTGGTGGGTTTGAACCACTGATATTTAGGTTAGTAGATAAGCGCTTTAACCACTCTGCTCCCAGTTGTTAGTTTATGCAGTGTTTCTTGTTGTGAAAATAAACAGATACTTACGTGTGTTAATTCTTATTCCCTCTTCTTTCTTGTACAAAAGTAGTAACCTTTTTAAACCTTTCTTTTCACTTAGCAGTATGTTCTGGAGACCATTCTGTATCCGCTCATAGAGATCTTCCAGTATTTTATAATTCATGCCGTAATGAATAACCTTGGTGTGATTTAAAAAAAATGTTTTTCTGTTTTGCATATTTCTTGTTAAATTGTTTCTAAATATTTTAATTAAAATATTTTTTAATTTTGTTGTTGTTTAGAATATACACAGCAAAACATATGCCAATTCAGCAGTTTCTGTGTGTACTGTTTAGTGACATTGATTACGTTCTTCAAATTGTGCAACCATTCGCACCCTCCTTTCCTGAGTTGTTCTTCCTCCATTATCTGAGGGCAGTAGTTTCAGGGGTTCATCCAACCTTCATACCACTAGGAAGTCTGGAATCCATGAGAATGTAAAATTCTGTTCTGCATTTTCTCCCTTTTGATCAGAATTTTTCTATAGGATCTTTGATCAAAATGTTCAGTAATGGTAGCTGGGCACCATCCAGTTCTTCAGATCTCATGGCAAAGGAGGCAGTTGTTCATGGAGGTAATTAGTCACACGTTCCATTTCCTCCTCCTATTCCTGACTCTTCTTCCTCCTCTGTTGCTCCAGGTGAATAGAGACTAATTGTTATGTGTTGGATGACTGCTTACAAGCTTTTAAGACCCCAGACACTACGCAATGAACTAGGAGGTAGAACAGAAGCACTAAACATGTTATTAGGCCAATTAACTGGGATGTTACGTAAAACCACGACCCTAAACCTCCAAACCAAGAAACCAAATCCCATGAGGTTTTTGGCTGTATATAAGCAGCCTCAGCAGCTACTCTTTTTTTTTTTTTTGGTCATTGTTATAAATACATCTATCACACAACTTTTGCCAATTCAACTTTTTACAGGTGTACAGCTTATTGACAGCAAGTACAATAACCGGCTGTGTAATCCAACCCTTAATGAACGTGATTTTCCATCACCATTAGCCCCCGCTGTAAAAACTAATAAACTTTGTTCTGTATACATTTGCCTTTTCTTGTCTTTTTACATAAGTGAGGCCGTACAATAGTTGTCCTTTTGTGATTGGGTTATCTTAGTATCTAGTGCTGCTATAACAGAACTAGCATAATGTCTTCCAGCTCCATTCATATTTTAGTATGTATCAAGACTTCATTTCTCCTACTGGCTGAGTAATATTCCATTATATGTAAGTACCACATTTTGTTTATCCATTCATCAGTTGATAGGCATTTAGATCATTTCCACCTTTTGGCTATTGGGAATAGTGCTGCAGTGAACATTGGTGTACAAGTCTCTGCTTTCAAGTCTTTTGGGTATATACCTAGGGGTGGAATTCCTGAATCATATGGTAGTTCTATTTTTTGTTTTTTGAGGAACTCTGTTTTCCACAGCAGCTGTACCATTTTGCATTCCCACCACAATGGGTAAGGGTTCCAGTTTCTGCACGTCCTTGCCAACATTTGTTATTTTCAGGTTTTTAAAAAAATTTTAGCCCTACTAGTAGGAGTGAAATGGTCTCTCATTGTGGCTTCGATTTACATCTCTTTGGCAGCTAATGATGCTGAGCATCTTTCATGTGTTTGGTGGCCATTTGAATGTCCTCCTTGGTGAAATGTCTGTTCAAGCCCTTTGCCCATTTTATGATTAGATTGTCTTTCTGTTGTTAAGTTGTCAAAGTTTTATCTATATTTTAGTTATTAGATTGTCAGATATATGGTTTCTAAAGATATTCTCCTAGTTGGTAGCTTATCTTTTCACTTTTTTGGTGAAATCTTTTGATGAACAAAAGTGAATTTTTATGAGGTTCCATTTATTTTTTTTTATCTTTTGCTGTTTGTGCTTTTGTTATTATGTTAGATAATCCATTGTTAAAAGCTCGGTCTGACAGCATGGGCCCTACTTTTTCTTCTAAGAGTTTTTTATTGTTTTAGTTTGCACATTAGGTCCTTAGTCCATTTTGAATTTGTTTTTATGTATTGTGTGAAGCATGGATTTTGTTTCAATTTTCTGCACGTGAAAATCCAATTTTTCCAGCACTGTTTATTGAAGAGACTCTTCTTGCCTCATCTAATGGACTTGGCACCCTTGTCAAAAATCAGATGACTGTAGATATATGTAAATATTTTAATTTTACTGTAATATATGGAGTTTTATCTTCCATTTTGTCTTCTATTTATTGTTCAGGAATATGAAGGCTGTTGAATTTTGTGCTAATGTATCCCTACTTTTCCTGAATTCCTTTACTTTTTCAGTTAGTTTTGTTATTAAGTCCCTTGGGTTTCCCAGGTGTGTGTGTTATTGGGAATAGGTTTTTGAATTTTATTGAAGGATTTTTGAGTATTTATGGAGATAATCATGATTTTTCTCCTTCGATCTATTATTGGTGGAGTGTATTTGTCTTGGTATCTAGTGCTGCTATAACAGAATACCATAAGTGGATGGCTTTAACTAGGAGAAATTTATTCTCTCACAATCAGGGTGTCAGCTCCAGGGGAAGACTTTCTCTGTAGGCTCTTGGGGGAGGTCCTTGTCATCAGTCTTCCCTTGTTCTAGGAGCTTCTCAGTGCAGGGACCCCAAGTCCAAAGGACGTGCTCCCCTCCTGGTTCTTCTTTCTTGGTGGTAGGAAATCCTCTTCTCTCTACTCACTTCTCTCTCCTTTTGTCTCTTGTAGGATAAAAGGTGATGCAGGCCACACCCCAGGGAAACTCCCCTTATATCAGATCAGGATTGTGACTTGAGTAAGGGTGTTGCATCCCACCCTAATCTTCTTTAACATAATCTAATCTTGCCTCATTAGATTAGGATTTATAACACATAGGATAATCACAACAGATTACTAAATGCTGGACAACCACAGAATACTGGGAATTATAGTCGATACGTATTTTTGGGGGACATTATTCAATCCATGACAATATTAATAGAATTTTAATTGTTGAAGCATCCTTGCATTATTGGATAGATCCCATGATGTATTTTTAAAAATGTGGTACTGGTTTGTTAATATTAAGATTTTTTATGTCAGTGTTCATAAGGTAGATTGGTCCCGCATTTACATTTTTTGTGCCCTGTTTAGGTGTCAGTGTTATACTTGCTTCATAAAAAGAAATGGAAGTTTTTCTTCATTTTCTATGTATGCTCTGGAATAATTTCAGCATAATTGGGAGTAGCTGGTCTTTGAAGGTCTAATAGAATTCCTGTGGGAAATTCTGTTTGTGAATTGAACAGTAGAACTTTATGGAGAAAATTCTCAATGTGTGAACTTTAAGAATGTCTTTTGAAATTATTATGTTGGGTTAAAAAAAAATGTTGCCGTCGAGTTGATTCTGACTCATAGTGACATACGTATGTTGGGTTACGTATTCCTAATTGTAGATGTAAACAGTAAGCTAACTGGAAATTTATTTATATCTGATGCCTTTTCCAGACGTTCGATTTAACTGCAGCTTTGCAGAATGACATTGATATTAACAAAGGAGACCTGTCAAGATTGGAATCACTCCATAGTGGCAGAAGTTTCACATCTAAAGCCATTCCCAGAGCTTTACTTCTTTTTCTTTTTTTAATATAACATGCTAATAGAGGCCAGGCAGATAACATAAAGGGATGAAACCAGCTGGGATCAGGTACCCTGGACTGGACAGGACTGTGGCCAGGCAGAGTACAACCTCTGGCTTGCTCCTGACCAAGCATTACTTCTTAGAAATGTGAGTCTGATGTTGCCAGATCTCCACATTTGTCAAGATAGAGGCTGAGAAACCCAGATTTTTATGGGAAAACTTTGGGTATTTTAAGTGTCGTCAGTCAATTAAAAAATTTAAAACACTGGCCAAACACCACATAGTTGGTGAAACTCTCCTGAGGCCATGCAGGTGGTGTAGTTTTGAAGCTGTAAATAAACTGTCTTAGTTGGGTCTGGCTGTTAAACTCGATTGTGAAAAAGAAGTTCTGAGGTTCATTAGACCCACCAAAGCTGTGAGGAGATGCTGCTTGCTCTGTAATGGAAAGATAATGAGCAAAGAAAGATAGCCCAGTTTGGAAAGCTGAATGTGGGTATTGATACTCTTAAGCAAGGTCATGAGTGGTAAGACCTCTGTGGAGACCTCCCACTGTTGACGCCCTTTGGGCTGGCACCTGGTGAGGGCCAGAGTGGAGGGAGCACACTTTCCGTTGGGAATGACATGAGTGCAGTCTGTGCAGAGCTTCTGCGTGGTGTTCCCGCCCACCATCCAGCTCCTACTCGGAGTGTTTCCTCTTTTCGGTCCCTGTTTTGGTATTGCCCTTTGTGCCTTGTGTTTATCATTGCCCGGTCATCCTAGCAATATTGCCATCCCATGAAAATTATGTGACTGAAGGCCCAGCTGTCCGTATTCACTCAGTGTGTACATGGCTGTTGTGACCAGTTCCCTAGTAACAGCCCCGCCAATCCAGCAAGAAAGACTTACTGAGTGCCTTTTTCTGGAAAAAAAAAAAAGAAAAAGTGGTTCCTTCAGCCCCCGAGTGCCGTGTGGTCTCTGACCTCTGTTTCCATAGGCACTTGCCTTCTGCCCTCAATACCACACATTCCTAATTATTTCTTGAGTAATCTTGAGGTCTGCTTTGGATTATTTACTAAAAGTGGATGATAAAAATTGAGTTATGGTTTCCCATTCCTTTCTCGTCCTTTCCAGATGCCTGTGTGAGTGTTTTGTAGAGAACTTTCATCAAGCTGGCTTAAGCCAGAATCTCACTTTTAGGGTAGACCAAGTGGGTTTTGGTGCCCCCTAGGGAATACAGGAAACCCTGGTGGCATAGTGGTTAAGTGCTACGGCTGCTAACCAAAGGGTTGGCAGTTCGAATCCGCCAGGCGCTCCTTGGAAACTCTGTGGGGGCAGTTCTACTCTGTCCTATGGGGTCGCTATGAGTCGGAATCGACTCAACGGCACTGGGTTTGGTTTGGTTTTTTTTTGTTGTTGTTGTTTAGGGAATATATTGAGAATTAATAAAATCAGGAATAGAATACCTTTTTTAAACAAAAACTAATTATTGTACTTTAGATGAAGGTTTACAGAATTAGTTTCTCATTAAACGGTTAGTACACATATTGCTTTGTGACATTGGTTACCAACCTCAGGACATGTCAACATTCTCCCTTCTCGACTTTGGGTTCCCTTTTGCCAGCTTTCCTGTCCCCTCCTGCCTTCTAGTCCTTGCCCCTCGTCTGGTGTGCCCCTTTAGTATTTTTTTTGTTTTATGGGCCTGTCTAATCTTTGGCTGAAGGGTGAATAAACCTCAAGAGTAACTTCATTACTGAGCCAAAAGGGTGCCCGGGAGCCGTTTCTCAGGGTTTCTCCAGTCTCTGTCAGGTCAGTTAAGCCTGGCTTTTTTTTGTGAGTTAGGGTTTTGTTCTACATTTTTCTCCAGCTTTGTCTGGGACCCTCTATTGTGATCCCTGTCAGAGCAGTTGGTGGTGGTAGGTGGGTACCACCTAGTTGTACTGGGCTCAGTGTGGTGGAGGCTGTGGTAGTTGTGGTCCATTAGTCCTTTGGACTAATCTTTTCCTTGTGTCTTTGGTTTTCTTCATTCTCCCTTGCTCTCTACGGGGTAAGACCTAAAGTATTTTTTTTTTTTTTTTGTAATTTATTTTATTTTCTTTGTAGTTGTTGAGAATATACACAGCAGAAGGTACACCACTTCAACAATTTAGTGTACAATTCAGGGACATTGATTACATTTGTTGAGTTTTACAACCATTCTCAACCTCCTTTTCTGAGTTGTTCCTCCCCCATTGACATAAACTCACTGCCCCGAAGTTTTCTAATCTTTCATGTTCCTGTTTTTAATGTGTTTTTATCTGTATACATAGATCTTAAAAGCACAGCGTTCAAGGCAGACATTCTTTACTAGTTAAGCTAGCCAAAACCAAACCCAAACCCAGCGCCGTTGAGTCGATTCCGACTCGTAGCGACCCTATAGGACAGAGTAGAACTGCCCCACAGAGTTTCCAAGGAGTGCCTGGCAGATTCGAACTGCCGACCCTTCGGTTAGCAGCCGTAGCACTTAACCACTACGCCACTAGGGTTTCCACTAGTTAAGCTCAACTATTGTTTAGTTTTAAGAAGAGTTCCGGAGATTTTTTTTTTATAGAGTTTTCTCAGGAGATATTTTTGGTTTGTTTTAAGATTATCTCAGGGCAATGGTTTTGGGGGTTCATCTACCCTTCATTCCTCTAGAAAGTCTGGATTCCATGAGAATTTTAAAATATGTTCTGCAAGATTCCCCCTTTTGATCAGGATTCTTCTAGTTAGCTGAAGAAACTTTTACGTGGTACAATTTGCTTAGAAAATTAGGAGTCAAAGGGCTGTATTTAGTGAATACGGTTTGTAACCAAAAGGTTGGTAGTTGGAACTCACCTGGTGGCACCGTGGAAGAAAAGGCCTGACAATCTGCTTCCATAAGATTACAGCCAAGAAAGCCCTATGGAGCAATTCTACCCTGTAACACATGGGGTCTCCATGAGTTGGAATCAACTTGACAGCACGAGACAACAAGAAGCACATTTTATTAAAAAGAACAATATATGTAGCTATGCGACTGTGTTTGGCTAAGATGCTTCATCTCACTTGATCCTGCAGTGAAGTCAGAATACAGTGACGACAGTCTGTTTCCATAGCTGTGGAATCTGTTTTCAAAAACACAAGGCTATGATTTCACTCTAGCTCGGTGCACATGGAAAAGCTGATATAGAAATGGAAATGAAACTTTATTCAAAATCCCAGTTTTAAAACAAAAACTTCCTGTCCTTTGATGCTTAGACAAGATTTTTTTTTTCCTTTTTCAAGTTTTGCTGTTTAATTTCAGAAGTTGACCTTGAAGTCATCCTGGTTGATTGTGGGTCTATCCTATTACTCAGGAAGCCCCCAGACACTCAACTCTTGGTTGTGACTTCTTGTTTCCTAATATGACAAATGACTCAGTGAAAGCCCATAGTGCTTTATAGCTTGCCCACAGTTGTGATTGGCCTACTGTGGAGTTTGTACTTAAGATATTGTATTGGTTGCGTTCAGTAGGCTTGTGCCTAAAGGGTAAGTTATTCAATTCATTCCACATTCATTGAGCTGTTACTATGTTCCCGGTACCGAGGACATGGCAGTGAGCAAAACAGGCAAAAATCTTATTTTAAATAGGTTTTACCCGTACAGTATGAAGCATGGAATATAAATCATGTGTGCTTGAAATTTGTGTGTAATCTGATTATAAGAAAATGCTTTTTGAGAAGTAGAGTTCCTATTTCCCCAAGGGATTAATCCCCACTTACAGGGGCATTACCACGAGTAACTTGAGCCAGCCCAACATCACACAATGATTAATGGTGATTGTGTCTTTCTGTCCCCAGAGGGGTTGAGCTTGTGTGAGGAAGTGATTTAGGAAATGCATTTGTGTCCTGTGTGGCTGTGGTGAGGAAATGTGCTCATACCCAGGCAGTTTGGAAAGTTGTGGACAGGTGGGATGGTGCAGTGGTGCCAAAGTCACCCAGCCATTGAGAAGTGGGGGCTGGATTGTCTTGTTGAATGATAGGCAAGGACCTGACGAGGGGTAAAAAAGGACCACCAGTTGCCGTTGAGGTCATTCCGACCCATATTGGAATTCCAGCGTGACAGAGTAGGCTGACTTTTCAGAAATAGATCACCTGGCCTTTCTTCTGAGGTGCTGCCAAGTGAACTTGAATAGCCAACCTTTTGGTTAGCAGCTGAGTGGGTTAATCATTTGTATCACCTAGAAGGTGGTTGAGTGGTAGAATTCTCAGCTTCCATGCGGGAGACCTGGATTTGATTCCTGGCCAATGCTTCTCAAGTGCAGCCAGCACCCGTATGTTAGTGGGGGTTGCGTGTCCTTACAAAGCTCAAGGGGTTTCAGGAGAGGTTCCAGACTAAGGTAGACTAGGAAGAAAGACCTGGTGATCTGCTTCCAAAAATCAATCAATGAAAACTCTATGGATTACAATGGTTTCATCTGCAGCTGGTGATGGGAATGGTGCAGGACCAGGCAGCATTTGGTTCTGTTGCGTGCGGGGTCTTCATGAGCTGGGCGCTGACTCGGTGGTAGCTAGCAACAACAACAAAGGACTGTTGGGTATTTGTAATTCTGTGGGTAGGGGTAAGGGTGGGGATGGAATGCTTGTGAAGATGAACTTCTACGGGCAGTATTCTTCCATTATATTTTTATGTCTTTTAATGAAAACAGCAAGACCCTGTCCTACATTCTGTTTTACAACCTGCCCGTTTGCCACCTAATATGTCCTGAGCATCTTTTCTTGGCCACCGTGTGTTGCTCTGCAGTGCCATTGGAGGTGGCATATTATGGTGAGATGTGTGAATGACCCGTGACTTACTTAATTGAAATATATCTTAGACATTTTCGTTTTCCAGTGTTTCACCGTTGTGCGATGCTGAGAAGAGCAAAGTTAAATCTCTGCACACAGTTGTTTTCTCATAGGAAATAATTGTGGAAGGGTTTTTGATGCACATTAGTGGGTGTGAGCAAGCCCATTACCCAAACCTTTGCCAGCAGCACAGGTAATTGGAATAAAAGCCTGCCACTTTGACGGATAAAAAGACAAGCAGTACCCGCTGCTGTTGAATAGAACTGCCCCACAGGCTTCCCAAGCTGTAATGTTTATAGAAGCAGCTGCCACATCTTTCTCCCACAGAGCAGCTGGTGGATTTGAACTGCTGACCTTTTGGTTTGCAGCAGAGCGTTTAACAACCACGCAATCAGGGCTCCTCCGGTAAAAAGATAGTATGTCATAATTGTTTTAATTCTCGTTTCCTTGTTACTTGTGATTTTTTTTCCTGAAAACTTTTTATTAATTTTTCTCTAATACTCATTCCTGAGCATTTTTCGTATGGATTTGAACGTTTATTAGTATACGGTAGTCGTGGTTTCTCTGAATGCTTTGTCTTGAAATTAACACTCTTATAATCTTTTAAGGTGAGTTTCTTTTTTTTTTTTTTTTTTATGTTTTATGCCCCCAACTTTTTGTTCTGGAAAATTCTAAATCTATATCAACAGTCAAAGAAAAACACAAAGAAATAAGTTGATTTTTATCTTATATATTTATTGGTAGGTGTTTGCTGTGTGAGGGTCCCTGGGTGGTGCAGACAGTTAACATGCTCAGCTGTTAACCGAAAGGCTAGAGGTTCGAGTCTACCCAGAGGTACTTCAGAAGAAAGGCCTGGTGATCTGCTTCCAGAAAACCAGCCCTGTGGGGCACGGCTCTACTCTGACACACACGGGTTTGCCGTGGGTCTGCATCCACTTTGGTAACTGTCTTTTTTTTTTTTTGGTTTCCTGTTCACTATTTTTTTTTATGGTATTAAACAGGCCTGGATTCCACACTTGCCCCACCTCTATCTAGTGTTGTGGGACAGTGAGCAGGTGGCTTCCAACCCCAGTCTCCTTGTCCAGCCTCAGCTTCCCCACCCGTGACTTGGGTGGATGGTGATCCAGGCCCCACGGCTGCTGTGAGTTCAGGCAACCACTCCTTGGGTACCGCACCCAGGCCGAGCTGGCCACACGTCTCTGTCCCGTAAGTGGCATCATTGGCGCTCTTTTCTCTATCGGAGTCGTTGTCTGTTTTTTTTGTTTTTTTTTAAGAGTCAAATTCCTTCTAGGGAGTGAGTGCAGTTAATAGACAGGACCTCCGAAGGGTCTTCCGCTCCCACCCTTACCCTACATTCCTGGACCTCTTTCTCACTGTGGTTATTATATTAACTCTATTCTAGAGTGTGGCAGCTTGGCAGCCACCTTTCTTGGCTTGACAAGGTTTATTACTAATTCAGGCCTGCACCTTGGAAGGGCAGGTGAGGCCTCATGTGCCTGCCTGCCCCACATGTCTCAGGTCTCTAGGTCCTTCAGAGACCCCATGCCGCTTGAAAGTGATGTGACCCAGCAGTGTGCACTGCAGGGCTTCCTCATTTAGGACATCTGGTTCTTCCGAGGTTTTTTCTTTAAGGAATAGCCTTGCAACCTGGAGGTTTCCAGTGAGCCCCCCCAGCAGGTATATGCAATAAGGTAACTGCTGAGGCCTACTGGGCTTTGCAGCCTCCAGAATTTCTGTTGGTGTCCTGGGAATGTGAGACCAGCCCTGCCACAGTTGATGGTTTTCTGATTGGGGCCCAGGACGTGCAGCCGTGATGCTCGCCATGCGCTGCTTCTGCCCTGCCCCTGCCTGCTACCCGCCTGCCCGCAGGCTCTGGGTCTCAAGCCCCTTTGCTTGTCCTGAGTTGGTCTGGCATGCTGGGGAAGCCCCTCTGCGGAGTCACGGACCCTCACCACCATTTCTACCTGGGCGGGGGAGTCCTGCCTCTCAGGCCGACAGCCAGGTTTTGAATGTCTCGCTTAGGTTTTAGGGTCTCTCAGGTGACACATGTCTGCACTGGTCCTGAGCCAGCTGACTTTACTCACTTGCTTCGTGCTGGAAGGCACCCAAAGGCTCTGTCACAGCCGAAAGAGGAGAGGCAGGCGGTAAGCTCGGCTTCGCACGCAGCTCAGGCTCCCGCCTGGGCTCCTTTTGCAAGAAAAAAAAAGAGAGGGAGCTATTTATGGTGTGCTATAAATCTGCTGCTGCCAGCTAGAGGGAGCTGGGGACTATTACGTAAGGCTGTCAGCGTGCATTGCCTCCTTTTTCTCTTTTCCTTCCTTTTTCTCAGCGATAGGGATGGGTTTACAGAAGGCAGTCTGGCTGGGTATTGCTGTTCTCTCGGTTGCAGCAGAATTATTTTTGGCAACTGGGCAGTTTGCTCACAGGGCAGCAGTTTTCATTCCTGAGAACTGGATTCATGAAATGGATTTGTCCTTATTGCTTAGGGCAGTTCCTCGGGGGCAGTGCTCACATTGGTGGGTTTTCTTCTGTCTTAAGCAAAGTTCAGTAGGAGAGGGCTGGAGGCTGGGACTACGTTGGGTCAGAGCCATTTTTTTCCAGTTGCCTTGAGTCATGGACATTTTGAGTGATAGTTGATTTCTTTATTATTTTGGGGTCTTTGCTTTCTCCAGAGCCACAAGAAAGGTGTAGCCTTAAAAAGGTCGTTTATTCACATGTATATGTGTGTGTGCGTGTGTGTGCCTGTGTGCGTGGGCATGAGAGAGGAAAGACATGCAGGACAGGCACACACACATGCAGCCCCCATTCCACGCTCAGGTCCTTCCTGAAGTCATTCTAGTGGACACCCATAATAGGGTCTGGCTGTAGCCCTCCGTTGCCCTCGACCTCTTCTTTTCAAGGCACCCTGCCAGGCTCTCAAGAGACCCTGGTAATTGTCCTTGAGACCATATGGCATCTCTTTTCCTGTGTCTTTGGCTACCCTGATGCTGTTCTGACTTTCTGGCTCTAGATGCTGATCTTGGCTCCTCCAAATCTCTCTTCTCATTCTGTGGGTGGACACACATGCCCTCTCCCAAGACGCTCCTTCCCTTTGCAAGTGTGGTATAATAGTAGTTGAAAATTTTAATAAGAAAGTTGAGTAGACTAATATTATAAAAAATAGTATAATTTTTTTAATACGATGTCATATATTAACATGTAATAAGAATTCAAGTGATAAATGCTTCTTCCCAGTTCTGCTTCTCCCACTATTTGAGATAAGACTTTGAGCAAGTCATTTAACCTTTCCCCAGGTATGTTCCCTACCCCGGCTCACAGAATGAGAACTGTCCTACTAGGCTGTAATGTAGATTTGTCTTATGGGACAAATGGCGTCGTAGTCGTGAAAGCCCACGCTGAGCTGTATCGTCCTGTAGGGCCTGTGTCTTCTTCTTGATGACCTTGCTCATTCCCTGACCTGGCACCATTGCTGGAGAGCTGTAACTTGTCCCTTCCTCATCCTCCAACTGTCCAACATTAAATGATATTTTCCACTACTTAGCCACTTGTCCAGTTATTTAAGGAGCCGGCCTGGCCTGATACGAGTGCCAGAAAGGTCAAATGATGCAGAGAGAGAGAAGATGGGGAAGGGGGGGGAGGAGCAGTCCTGTGGGTGCTCTCTCACCGGCCCAGTGCAGCCTTGGAGGTTGGACCCCGTCTTTGGGCTGATTGGAATGTGCATATTTTTTTTATTTGGGCTTGAGTGGCTGAGGTGGCTTAACCAGTAAGCTCTGTAGGCGCCGACTGGCTGGCATTAAGCAAGGTACGCACGGGCTTCATTCTATTTACTTGCTAATCTGTAGTGAGCAATTTCACATGGGTTTCACCACATCTTTGACGTGGTGGGGGACAGGTGAAATTGTGCACTGCAGATTGGTGGGAAGGCACAGTTGGGGGCTGTTTGTACCTTGACTTCATTGGGTAATCCGGCCCTGTTGAGTGGTCTTGGTGGGGTCTTTGGTTTTACTTGTTTTGCCCTGTCATGACAAGAGGGTTGTTTTAAAAGAGTGCACAACTATGGGAGAGTGATCGATCAGTGGTCAGGGATCACATGGAACACTGCTGTGTTTGTCTGGTGCTCTCAACTCTGGGGCAGACTAGAAAGAGCAGTGTCTCTGGAGCCATTGAAATCTAGGTTCAAATCCTGGGCAAGTTACTTAATCTCTGAGCCTTTTTCCTGTAAAAAGAAGCTACTGATACTACTTTTAAGGAGCTCTGGTGGCACAGTGGTTAAGGCGATCAACTGCTAACTGAAAGGTTGGCAGTTCGAAACCACCAGCTGCTCTGCTGGGGAAAGATGTGGCAGTCTGCTTCCATAGAGATTTACAGACTTGGAAACCCTATGGGGTTGCTGTGAGTCGGAATTGCCTTGCTGGCCGTGGGTATTTTTTTTGGGTGATATTAGTTTGTAGGTTGTAAGCCATAAATGAGGTCATGGATGTAAATTACGAAGCACGGTGCCTCACCTGTAGCTCATTTTGCAATTACAGGAGTGCTGTGGCTGTCTGCACTTTAAAATAGCACATGGTGGTTTTCATCGTTTTCTAAGCAGGCAGCAGAGAAGCAGCTATAGGAGTGTAAGGAAAAGAATCGCCCTGCCTAGAGGGTTGGGAGACCCTGGTGCTGGTCCTACCTTTGGCAAGGTCTTTTGTTCCTTGGAGCCACTTAAGGTGGGTGCCAAGATCCTGGAGTGCCCATCTTTACTTTAAATTCAAATCTTGATTTCCTTTAGACCCAATCACAGCCTGGGAGTTAGCTGTCTTTCCACGTGGTTATCCCTGATATAGAAACAATGTGTTGAAAACATGCCTTCCTTGTATTTCAGCTGCTAAAGGATTATGGTCCATAGGCCAAGTCCCAGGCTTTTGATAGAGTCACAGGCTCACCATGCTGGGCCTGGCAGGGTGCTGTCTCCTCCCAGCGACTTGTCAAGGAGGCGGTGGTACCCACATTTTGCGGATGAGAGACATGTTGGGACCCGGCCAAGGGCTGCAGTAAGTGGCTGGTGGCCGAGCTGGGATTAAACCTGGGCCTGTCTGGTCCCTTGCCTTGGATGTACATCATCCCCCTCTGGGGTTAAAGGGGCCTGGGTGGTGTGAGGTTATCTCTGCTTTGCCTTCTCACTAGGTTGAGGCGGCACAGGGACTCCTGAGGCTTCCTGTGCCTTCAGAGCCAAAGGTCCTTATGGTAGGCAGGCTTTAAAGTTGTCCCTCAAGATTCCCATCTCCTAGGTACTCAGACGCTAGTCTAGGTACTGCTGTGGAGGGACTTTGCAGATGGAATTGAGGTTATTAATTGCCTGATGTTAAGGTGGTTATCCTGGATTGTCTGAGTGGGCCCAGTGCAATCACCTGGGCCCTTAAAATCAGAAGAGGAAGATGGAGAAGCAAGACGTAAGAGGAGGCAAAGGAGATTCCAAGTGTACTGGGGCTCCGATGTGCTGTCGCTGGTTCGGAGATGTTGGGGTCATGTGCCAGGACTAGAAAGAGGCCTCCAGGGGTTCATGGAAAGCACACAAAGGAACGTGTTAGCCTCTAGGAGCAAAGACCAGCTGACAGCTGGCAAGGAGATGGGGACCTCAGTCCTACAACCGCAAGGAACGAATTTGGCCAACAACTTGAACAAACTTGGCTGCAGATTCTTCCTCAGAGCCTCCAGGAAGGATCTCACCCCTGCCAACATCTTGATTTTAGCCTGGCAAGACCTCCTTTTTGAGAACTTTTGCTGTACTTGGACCTGTTTGTTCAGAGTTGCTGAACAAATTACAGTCCCTGGGCATATTGGATGTCTTTGCCCAGAAAAAGGAAACCTTAAGAGCTCAGGTGCTAGGCTGGCCGTGGAGGGGGGTCACCAAGGACCAACTGTCTTCCTGTCACCTCATGGGCCTCCACCTGGAGCTCTGATTCTCCCCTTGCAACCTCTGAGCTTGTCCATGGAGGAAGCTCCCTTTTTACCCCTTGAGAAACCAGTGATGTGTGTTCACAAAGGGCAGGTGTGTCTGCTCAGTATTACTTGGATCTCCTACCAGAGGTCACCTGCTGAGGATGGGAATGATTTCACTAAGAGAGTGCCAGGGAGAGTGGAGATGGGGCTGAGCAGGATGCAGGTGGCCTCCTGCACTCCCTCCTGCCCACTTGTCTGTTTTTATTGTGATAGAAATGCATATAACAAAACATTTGCCAATTCAGCAATTTTTACATGTTTAATTCGGTGACGGCAATTACATTCCTCATGTTGCACAACCATCAACACCATCCTTTTCTGAATTGTTCCACCACCATTAATAGAAATTCAGTGCCCCCTAAACAAGGGCTCTCCCTTTCCCCCCAGTTCCCACCCATGGGCCCCTGGGTAGTGCAAATGGTTAAGCACCTACTAGCTGAAAGGTTGGCAGTTGGAACCCATCCAGAGGTGCCTTGGAAGCTAGGCCTGGTGATCTGCTTCTGAAGGGTCGCAGCCTTGAAAACCCTGTGGAGCAGTTCTACTCTGCACATAAGGGGTCGCCATGAGTTGCAATCAACTCGATGGCGACTAACAACAGCAGCCCCACCTGGTAACCACTAGGAAGTTTTGGTCTCTGTACACTTGTCTGTTTCATTTAAGTGGGCCTCCTGCCGTGTTTTGCAGTTCCGGGAATGGTATAGTGGGAAGGAAGCTCGGTGATGCTCACTCAGGCCCTTCCTTGTCCAGGTGAGGGATCTGAGGCTCAGACAAGTGAAACCATCTCCTCAGCATCACACTGCTCTTTGGGTTTTAGATGGGGTTCTGAGCCTTTGTAGCCATATGCCAGAGGGGGACAGAATCTTAGGAACGTGCATAAGTACACTTGCTCAGCAAATTGGAGTTCAACAACAAACGAATAAACTTGAGTAACCTGTCAAGTATGGTTTGAGAACCTGGAGGCTGGAGTCACTGAGCAGTGGTGAGGAGAGCAAGGCAGGGGGCCTGGCCAAGTGTGTCTCAGGTCCCAGGCAAGAGGATTCTCTCAGCTAAAATGCAAGCCAGCCTCTCTGTGTTTGTTCTCCCTTTTTTTTTTCCCTTGCACTTCTTTTGCTGAAAATTTTAGCAGGCTGCAGAATTTCTCACTCCTCTGCTGAGAAAAATCCTGCCTTCCTGCAGCCTCCCTAAGCAGAAGTCAGTAAATTAAACAGAGGCGCTTTCATCTCTCAGGGCCGTCCACTCTCTCACTTTTCGTTAGCCTCGTTTGTTTCCCCTGCCTGAAAGAAGCCTTTTTGCTTGGTGTGCCAGGGTTTGCTGGAGTCAGAGAGCATCTAGGGTGGCGGCTGCTTTGTTTCTGAACCCCGTGTGAAGCCCTAGAAATGCCTGTGTACGTGAGGGTGAGGGCAAGGCAAGAGATGTGGCAGGCAACCAAGTGCAAAAGGATCATTTCCCATTGGGTTCCCATCATCTGTCTGATTCAGACTAGGATTCCCCTTTTTGCTGGCTCTGTGACCTTTGCAAAGTTACTGAACCTCTCTGAGCATTTGTTGTCTGAACTATAAAATGGAGCTGATAACAGTACCCAGCTGAGGGGGTGGGTGGTAAAAGTTAGAGCTCCCAAAGCCGTTGACATGGTGCCTGGCACACACTATGAGTTCTTAACCAAAGTCGTTGGTTGCCATCGAGTCAGCGCGGATTCATAGCAACCTCATGTATAACAGAAGGAAACATTGCCTGGTCCTGTGCCATCTTCATGATGGTCAGTAAAAGTTCTTATTATTTTACAGATCTGAATCGCCTTACAGAATACCAGTGTTGTAATTGTGCAATTTTAGGAACATCAAAGGTCACTTCTCTTAGACAGTAGATGAATAATTTTGAGGAGGGTGATCAACATTTGGGAATTTACTGTGCGTTTAGCGCTATGCTGAGCATTGTATTCGTATTGCTGTCAGTGATCCCTGTAACAGTCTCACAGATGTAGATACTTCCTTCACAGAGAAGAAATTCGTGACTCAGAGACCTACCTGAACTTGCCCAGGGTCTCAGCAGCGAGGGAGCCCAGAGCCTGGTGCTTTCCCCTTTACTCCAAATGGGGCTTATAGGTTGTTGGGATCACGTGCTGGGCAACCTTTTCTGCAGTGGTGGCTTGCCCCTTTTTCTTAGGAGTTTGGATACCTGACGGCTTGTTTCTGACCTTTGAGCTTTTAGGCATCTTGGGTTATTGGCAGAAATGTGATATGAGTCAGAACACTGATAAACAATGGTTCTGAAAAATCGATTGGGGATTATTGAGGCATTCAGCAGCAGCCTGGTCGTCACCTCTTCCTCTACCAGCCATTGGTCCCCCATGAGGACACATGCGTGACTGTGTCTTCAAGCTAGAAACTGAGTGAGAGTTGCAAACTATGATTGGAGTGGTCTATAAGTGAGGCTTCCCGACTGCTGAGTAATTGTATATGGATCATCTTAACCCACGTTTCAACATTAAAGCTATATTGAAAAGGGTGAAGTTAGGTTAAATTAGAGCCATCCTGGAGAGCTTGTGAGTTGTGGTCAGCATACCTGGAGCATTGATTTGTTGGTCTTCATGGTCAGTGATATATAATCTAGGAATTTACAGTCTGGTTTCTATATGGAGCTCTGGTGATGCAGTGGTTAAGAACTCAGCTGCTAACCAAAAGGCTGGCAGTTTGAATCCACCAGCTGATCCTTGGAGACCCACCCTCTGGGCAGTTCTACTCTCTCCTGTAGGGTTGCTATGAGTCGGAATCGACTTGATGGCAATGAGTTTGTTTTTTTTGTTTGGTTTGGTTTCTGTGTGGGTTGTAGAAACAGTTTCATAGCTTCCAGAGACCCTCAAGGTCATTTGTACCAAATGCCTTATTTCATTGGAATAATTGTTCAGTCCTCGATGTTTGCTGTTGTTGTTAGTTGCCTTCAAGTCAGCGCCGACTCACGGTAACACCACGTACAACAGAATGAAACGTTGCCCGGTCATGCTCCATCTTCACGATCATTGGTATGCTCAGGTCCATTGCTGTGGCTACTGTGTATTTCAGTGCCTTCTAACCTAGGGGGTTCATCTTCCAGCACTGTATCAGCCAGTATCTGTTATGATCCGTAGGTTTTTCATTAGATAATTTTTAGAAGTAGATTGTCAGGCCTTTTTCCTTGTCTGTCTTAGTATGGAAGCTCTGCTGAAACCTGTCCACCGTGGGGGACCCTGCTGATATTTGAAATACCTGTGACAGAGCTTCTAGCATCACAGCAACTCACAAGCCACTACAGTATGAGAAATGGACAGAAGGGTGGTCATATATTACATACTTACTTCTTACCTAATATGTCCTGGGACAAGCCTATGCCCATGATTTTATGGGAAGATGAACCCTGGATGAATAATGAGGAAGTGATAAAGGTTGTGTCAAGCACAGAGCACCTTTTCCCAGAGTGTGCTGCAGGAAAGAATGCCTGTTAATAGGTGTCACGTGGAGAAAGGCTTCACAGTGAGATAGGTTTGGAAATGTTGGCGGCATACGAGTACAAGGGGAAGATCAAGAAAGGCACCTGATTCTGTGAATCTGGGAATGGACGGTGATAACGATAATATTGAGAACTTAATATGTTCCAGGCACCAAGGTAAATGTCTTACGTGGATTATCTCATTTTAATAGAATTCAGTAGTTAGTGCCATCATTTATAACTTTTGAGAGAAATTTAGGTTGTTTCCCATTTGATTTTAATGAACTAAAGATTAGTCTTTCTGCTTCTAGAGGGGCCTCTCAAGGTTTTTTGAAGGCTTTGCCAGTTGCTGCACATCAAAAGTGTACTTTGG
This sequence comes from Elephas maximus indicus, assembly GCF_024166365.1. Classification (NCBI taxonomy): domain Eukaryota; kingdom Metazoa; phylum Chordata; class Mammalia; order Proboscidea; family Elephantidae; genus Elephas; species Elephas maximus. Next base: position 46,520,343 of record NC_064838.1, read on the forward strand.
ACTTCAAAACAGTTGTTTGTGTTCCCTTTTGAGGCTTGAATGAGCATTTGCTGACATCTGCAAAATTTTGTTTGGAAGTGCTTTATGTACTTGAAATACTCGTTTTGCAGCAGTATGTTTCTGGGTTAAGGTTGTGACAACTATAAATCGAAACAGCTAATACAAGGAGGGGATAGTAGTGATTTAGGGCCATTTGTTAGTTCTGTTGAGTGGATTCTGACTCCTGGCAACCATATGTGCGCAGAGTAGAACTGTTCCGTAGAGTTTTCGAGATTGTGACCTTTCAGAAGCAGATTGCCAGGCCTGCCTTCCAAGGTGCCTCTGATTGGGTTCAAACTGCCAAACTTGAGGCTAGTAGTCAAGCATTTAACTGTTTTGTTTGCACCACCCAGGGTCTCCTGATTTAGGGCTTGTGTTTTTGTGTACTCTCTTCCTTTTAGTCTTATCCTTTATTGGTTCTTCTGGAACGCTCATCTGTGTGTGCCTTTTATCTTCTTAGATCAGGGATGGTTTTTCAAGCTAACTTTAAAGTATACATACAAAAAAGTGTATAGCTTATTAGCATACAGCTTGATGAATTTACATGTAAGCAGCATCCAGACCCAGAGCCAGAACTTAACCAGCACTGGGGAAGGCCCCTTGTGCTCAATAAGAGGTCGGCTGTGCCATAGCCCAGCTTTCCTTTGCCTTACCCAGTGGATTCCAACCCTCAGCTTCTTGGCCACCACTGGCACACTTCTGAAGGTGTCCTCGTCCACCCTCCTCAGGCCTCTGCTGCCCAGATGTTTTGGGTTTTGCTGGGAAATTCTGGATTTTTCTTTTCAGCTGATTTATCTCTTTGCATTTGAATCACCTCCCAGATGTTACAGTTCAGTTTTCTCTACATGTTTCGTTGCAGAAATTCGTGAAGGTTCCAAGCCTCTGGTGTTACCTTTACCTTTTCACCAGGGATAGACAACTCCCCACCCCCATCTTTATATTTATTTGATTATTTTAATGAGGATTTGGGAGTTTATCAACTAGGCTCAGTGCGTTTATAATAGGAACTGTTGGTATATTTCGATAAACCTTTGTTGAAGGAAAAATGTCACAGGCTCAGGGCTGTAGTTTTCTCTCAGAACTGACTATACCATGTTGGGTAAAATGCCTGTTAACTCCCTCTCCCTTTTTAAAAGAAAACCATAATCCATTATTTACTAGATCAGTGATTCTCAAACTCTTTTGGTCTCAGGGCTCCTTAAAAATGATTGAAGACCCAAACCCAAAGAGCTGTTGTTTATGTGGGCTCTATCTAGCCACATGGGCTGTATTAGAACTTAAAACTGGCAAAAATTTAAACCACAATACAGAAGTACACCTTCCATTAGCCTTCAGAGTGATGGCATCATCACTCTTCATTGTACGTCCGTGAGAATATGAGCGTGAAGTGTCTTAGAAAGCAGTCTTGACCGCATGACCCTCTGAAAAGCTCTCAGAGTATCTCACGGGTTCTCGGAACACACTTTGGGAACTATTGTGCTTTATAAGCTCCCTGCCTTGCTCTTTACACTCACATTTAACATTTGTGCTGGGTGTATATGTGTCTCATGCGTGCATACACACATGTGCGTGCAGCTGGGCTGGGAGGAGAGGGGCCATTGCTGAATTAAAAGCTATGGCTAACTTCTATGGCTGTAAGCTCTCCTGTAAGGAGTGGAGAACCCCCCTGCATGTACGGCTGATGATACCTGAGCAGTGCAGAGTCTTTAGTGGCCTCTGTTGTACACCATCCCTATTCCAGCAATATCTTCCAGTCCCGTCAGACTTTAAATGGTAGTGTGAATTGCACGATTAAGCTGATGTTGGTGAAATGGACCCTAGCATGGGCGTGATCTGCTAGTCGCAAGGGTCTTAAGCTGCTAGCTGTGGCTCCCACAGCTGGGCTGAATTTCCTGAAATTGTATGCGTTATTTTTGGGAAGAAGGCCTATAGTTTTCTTCAGATTCTTAAAGGAGTTGTCTCATCTCTTCCTGCAGCTTCAGGTAGGGGCATGCCTTTAAATTCCTAGAGAGTTGAGAATGTGAAGTTGGAAGAGTTTAAGAGAAACATCCCACCTCACATAACCCAGCACACAGATAAAAATGTTACATTGCTACTTGGATGTGCATCATGCAGAAATACATCAAGGATCCCTGATGGCACCGTGGTTAAAGTGCTTGGCTGCTAACCAAAAGGTTTGTGGTTTGAACCCACCCAGTGGCTCCTTGAGAGAAAGACCTGGCAATCTACTTCTGTAAAGATCACAGCCAGGAAAACTCTATGGGGCAGTTCCACTCTATCACATGGGGTCGCTATGAGTTGGAATCGACTCAACGGCACCCAACAACAACAACGGAAACACATCAACATGTATATTTCATAGACGTGCACACTCACAAATATTCTCACACGCCCAGTGTGGTTTCTAGGTCTCCTGGGTATCCTTATTTCAGCTTAAGTATCATAATTTTACCTGTTGTTTGACTAGGAGTCCAGTTTGTTTATTTGCTTCAAGGCAGGTTTTGGTAAGTCAGTGAAACCGGGTGCTCCATAATTTGGTCCATATTGATAGTGATTAGTTGAACGGAGCTTCACTGAAATCCTTTTGTTGAAGTACACATGCGATGGGAAATACCTTTGCTTGAAGCAAACACTCTCCAGATTTTGTAATCTGAACGCATATACCTCTTGGGCTCTTATTTTCTAAAGATTTGGTTTATTTAGAGCCTCTAAGTGACTGTGCCCGTCTCTCTGGATTGTCCCACAGATTCCCTGTTAGGAGCCCCTGCTGGTACACCAGACCCACCGGGCTGTCTGCCCGACTGCCCCAGACTCCGGCAGCGGGGACCCCTGATGGCAGTAGGCACCTCCCCGTGAAACCTGCCAAGCTGGACGCCACAGTTCTGCACGACGACGCTTTGGTCAGCCCCGTGTCCCCTTCAGAGGCGTGCCACCATGCAGTCCTAGCCTGCAGCCTGGGCATCCCCGAGGAACACTATGTAAGCGAGGCTGTGGAAGATGCTCCCAGCTTCAGAGGGTACCGGGATGCCTGCACCATTACTGGTAAGGGGGATGTTTGCCTGCTGGGGAGGGAAGGCAGGGAGGGAAGGGAAGAGGCTTCAGCTGGTGAGGACTGGGGAAGGATGCAGCCACAGGAGTAGGGGTGAAGGAGGGTGGGGAGTCAGAGTGCAAAGTGTCTGATCTTTGGGATTGTGAGACCTGAGCCTCGGTTTTGCCACCTGTAAAGTGGGGATGAAGATAGTACCTCACAGAGTTGTCATGAAGGTTAAAGAAGGTAACATTGAACCCCACGGGGCGTGCATGGTGCAGAATCGACACTCAATATAGTTTGGCGCCTTCTCCCTCTCTGTTTCTTCAGACTTAAAATCGGGATAATGGAAACAATACATGGTAGCGCTATATGATGCAAAAGTGGGAAACTACCCGTGCCGCCCTTTATAAACCACCAAGAACTGCACAGACTTTGGTTGTTAGAAAGGCCTGTATCAGTTACACTTTCCCAGTATCCCAGGAACTGGATAATTACCTCCTAGCTCCTTGGCAGCAACTCCTGTTGAGGCACGTTTTACTAGAGGTTTTGCTTTCTCTGGGAACACCGAGACAGGTGCTTGGAGTTAGCTCTCAGGAGGGCTGTGATTGGAAGTGGTGTAGGATGGCGTGCATAGCAGTAGTGAGTACCCAGACGAGTAGCATTAAAAAAAGAAAGAAAACCAAACCTCTTGCCCTCGAGTGGACTCTGACTTGTAGTGCCCTTATAGGACGGAGTAGAACTGCTCCATAGGGTAATCTTTATGCAAGCAGGCTGCCACGTCTTTCTCCCTAGGAGTGGCTGGTGAGTTCTAACCACCAACCTTTCGGTTAGCAGCCAAGGCTTAACCGCAACACCACCAGGGCTTCTCAGTGAGTTGAATAATTATAATTAAACCCAATTGGATTCATGCAGAAGTCTGCTGTGTTTTTGTTTTTTTGTCTGCAGGTTTTGTTTTGTCCCCCTGTTTGAAGTAATACCTGATGACAGTTTATAATATGCAAATTTGATTTCCGTAGCTTCTCACTGTTCTATCTCACCAGTTAACCATTGACGACCTCCAATGTGTCAGGAGTGTCTTGGGTACAGAGGGGCACAGAGATGGTCAGGAATTGCAGCCTGGGTGCCCAGCCCTGTGCTGAGTTCCCCACCCCACATGCTTTCTGTCCCATTCCCTTGAGTGAGCCATGTGTGTTCCTCTCTCCTCAATGCTAAACCCTACTCCCACTTACCTGTTCCCTGAAGGACACAGTTCCAGCAAGATCCCTTCTCTCTGCTGCATCATCGATTTCCTCTCCTTTTCATAGGATCTTTCTTATTAACATAAAAGCATGTTATGATTTCTCCCTTCTTAAAATGAATTTTTCTGGGTCCTGCTTTCCCCACAGGCTAATGTTCTGTGTCTCTGTTCTTTTTAGCGAAAAAACCTCTTTGAGAGAGTTGTGTTTATTTGCCCACTCCAGTTCCTCTTCTCCCATTCTCTTCTGAGCCCACTGCAGGCAGGCTTTGGCACCCCCCACCAAAACTCTGCTCTCTGCAAGGTCACTGATGACCTTGTTAAGACCATGGGTCCACCCTTCTGTCTTGCTCTGACTTGACTTTTCAGCAGGAGTTGACGTCGTTGGCCACTCCCTGCTCCTGGATACACAGTCCTCACCTGGCTTCCGGAACCCCATGCTCTCCTGGTCCTCCTACCTCTCTGGCTGCTCCTTCTCCTCTCCTCAGCCTGGGCATTTTGGAGAGCCTGGGTCAACCCTCCAATCCTTTGTTTCCCTGCCTATCCCCATGTCCTGTTGTTGTTGTTAGTTGCCATGAGTCATGGCAACCCCACGCACCATGGGCCGAAATTCTGCCCAGTCCTGTGCTATCCACATGATCGATTACAGATTGGACTGTTGTGATCCATAGGGTTTTCAGTGGTTGATTTTCAGAAGTAGAGCTCCAGGCCTTTCTTCCTAGTCTGTCTTAGCCTGGAAGCTTATCTGAAACCTCTCCAGCATCGTGGCAACACGCAAGCCTCCATTGACAAATGGGCAGTGGCCGTGCGTGAGGTGCATTGGCCGGGAATTGAACCTGGGTCTCCTGCGTGGAAGGTGAAAATTCTACCACTGAATTACCAATGCCTTCATACCCATGCCCTAGATAATTTCATCTAGGGCCCAGGTTTTAAAATCTTCACGTATACTGACCATCCTGAGCTTTCTCCCCTCAACCCAGGTCTTTCCCCTGTAGGCCTGATTTCCCTTGGATGTCTAAAAGGCACCTCGAACCTATGTGTCTCAAGCTGAGCTCCTCATTTCCACCTCCATCTGCTTTTCCTGTGGCCTTCTCTGTCTTTATAAATGGCACTTCCTCCCACTTGCACAGGCCAGAAGCCTTGGAGACATTTGTGACTTCTGTCTCTTTCATATCCCAGTTTTCCAGGAGATCTGTTGGCTCTACCTGCAGTGTGTCCAGAATTTGGCCACGTCTCACCAGCTGCACAGCAACACCCTGGTTCAAGCCACCATCATCTCATGCCTGGATTATTGCACTGGCCTCCAACTGGGCCTTATGGTTCCATCCTTGCCCCAGCCCAATCCATGTTCCACTCAGCTGTGAGGGTGACTTTTTTTACTAACTTGTTTTTGTTGTCATTGTTGAAAATATGCACAGCAGGACATATGCCAATCCAGCTATATCGTCATGTACAATTCAGTAACATTGATTACATTTTTCAGAATTGTACAGCCATTCTCACCCTCCTTTTCTGAATTGTTCTTCCCCCATTAACATGAACTCGCTGCCGCATAAGCTTCCTTTCTGACCTTTCAAGTTGCTGTTGTCAGTTTGATGAGGGTGACTTTTTAAATACGAAGTCAGATTGTTTTACTCCTCTGCTGCAAACCTCCAAACCAGATGGGCTTTCGTCTTACCGTGGAGCGTGAGGGTCTAAATGATGGGCCCTCCCGCCCCTCTGGCTGCCTCCTGCCGCTCCTCCCCGCCATTCACTGTAAGGACACGAGCCTCCTTGCTCATCCTTGAACACGCCAGGAGCTTCCAGCCTCAGGTTCTTGGTTCCTGGTGCTCCCACACTGGGATCGCCTTTCCCGCAGATGTACCCACACCTCCCTCTTCCCTTTGTCCTAGTGGCATTGCATTTAAGGCCATTGTAATCTGACCACCCCTGTGTAAAGGGTGCTCCCCCACCACCTTTCCCCTTTCCCGCTTTATTTTTCTCCATAGACGTACCACCTCTGAGCTACCGTGTGTTTGTACTTTGTCGAACCCGCAGTAGAATATCAACTCCTTGAGGACAAACAAGGACTGTGATTGCTTTGTGCACCACTGAGTCCCAGTGACGAAATAGCACCTGCATGTGGTCAGTGCTCAGTAAATATTTGTTGAATGCGTAAATTGTGTCATTTCATTATTACCACATTTGCATCCCCTCGAAGTTGGTACTGTTCGTACAGGTAAAGGAGCCAAGTCACGGGAGGGTCAGCATCTCGGCTAAGGTCGCTGAGTTCTAGGTGTGCAGGGCTGTGGGACCCCAGAGCCTACGTTTTCTGGCGCCAAGTAACACGGCCTGGTCGAGGAGAGGGGAGAGCGAGTGGAAAATGGCTGCACACTGAGGTTAGCACAGTGATGAGGACAGGCACACGGGAAAGCACCCAGGAGGACATCTGGCCAAGCCTCAGCCAGGGGTCATGGGAGGAGGTATGGGGAGGGTCAGGGGGCCTTTAGGGAGGAGGTCATGTCCCACCTGTGTCCATTTGTCCACTTGTGAACTAACCTCTGGGAGTCTAGCTGGTGTCTGTGCCAATGAAATCCAGGGAACGTCCAGCCTGTTACGGTAGTTTCACTTTCTTGAACAAGACAACCGAGGGCAAAGAAATGGCAGAACACAATGCCAAAACATCAAGCCCTATAGAATGTGGTAACTTGAGCCTCCTTGCTGGGACACTTGTAGCAAACACTGAAGCACAACTGAGAAACGGAGCTCCGTGCTGTCGCTTTGGCAGCGGCTTGGGAAAGAGGAATGTAAACACAGGCACTGTTGCGGACTTAAGATGTAAGCATTCAGCTGACGCAGAACACAGGTTAAAGTCTTACGAAGGTCATTGAGAGGAAGACACAAAATGAAAACAGTGCTCGGAGAGAACTCAGTATCCCAGAGAGTCTGTGGCTTTGAAAAGTGCAGTCCCGGAGACGACTTGGCACATGGCCTCTGGCAAATACACTCCGCCTCCAGTTCCCAGTAAGCACTGAGATGAACAGCAGACTTTTTGTGTGACTTCAATTTTTAGGCGAAACCGAACGCCCATCACAAAGCCGTGCCCACTCCCCCTCCACTCACCAGTGTGGGGGTGTCACGTTTTGGGTACGTCATTTTCTGTTTGGGGCGGTTTAAAGAGATGAGCCGATAGGGTGTCCAGGCTGCTTGGAGTTACGTAACACATTGTGATTCAAGGGCAGCTTACAATCTTAGGATTCGCCCCAACAAGCAAACTCGGAAAACTGCTGAGGCAGCCTGAAGAGGGTGGCTGTGCCAAGGCGCTGCCAGGTCGGGCTGCCATGGAGGTGCCCCTTTCTCTCTGAGTTGCTTCAGGATCTGATTCCGCACATGGCCTTGGTTTTTCAATTCGGGCAGCCCGCACGGGCCCAGCCTCTGCCGGGACTCTGCCAAGGCAAACTGGTTCGGACTAACTCATGTGGTAAGTGCGTTTGCTGAGCACGTCTGCTGTTTGTTTTCTTTGTGGTGTGGCCGGAAGGGAGAAGAGTCCACAGGAGTTTCTCTTGCTCTCCTTTGTTTGGCAGGTTGTCCATGGCCCTGTGGCAGGAAAATTGCAATATTGAATCACTGATGGGCAGAAGTGAGGGTCTTCAGAGGTGCTCCCCTTCATTGTACAGACTCAGAGGAGGCTCGTGACCTGGGGGCCGTGAGCTGAGTTGGGACCAGGTTCTGCCAAACTCCTACCACTTTCCTTTCTCAATTCTGAGCAGGGTCCCTGAGGGCCCCTGTGGCCCCTTGGATGCTGTGGTTTTCTCTAATCTGTGTCTTTATCCTGGTTTCTTAGAGCCTAGCCTGGTGTCTTGAGCCAGCAAGGAATTTTGTTGTTGTTGTTTCTTTCTTCTTTTTTTAATTGTGAAAATAAATATAGCCCAGCAAGGAATTTTTAAAGAGGTGAAAAACAGAAGTGGACAGTGTCTCTTTCTCCTTCCCTTTTTCCCTTTCTCCTTTCTCATTCCTTCCCTCACTCTTTTTTTCACCAGTTAATGTGCTTGGCCCTTCCATTCGATCCCCACTGGGTGATAGAGGTTTGCTAACTGTTCTGCCCTGGCTTGTTTCTCTTGCTGTGGGGCTGACGTTTCCTCTCACTTCCTCTCACTGATTGGAATCTGTCGGTTGATGACCCGTCTGGTTTCTGTCCTGTCTACACACTGTTACCTAAGAGTTGTCAGGGCCAAAACACAGTAAATTCCTGAGAGGCTCAGGCTCCTCTTGTCTCGTTACAGTGTTTTAGGTTTCAAGACATACGAAACTTTGGACGAGAGATTATGGTGACACCGTGAATGTGGGTGGGTGTTTAAAACGTTTTCAGGCTCATTCAGTCCAAGCAGTGTGTACTGAAGGTCAGCTTTTTCTGGAGCTTGTGCTAATTGCTAGGGTCCTTCCTAATGAGAACTGATCCTACCCATCAAGTCCAGGTGTGGGCACAGGTGTAAATGAATAGGTGTGAAACCTATGAAGAAGTGCTCTGGAAAGGTAGGCTTATGGGAACAAGTCTTTTTTTTTTTTTCTTTAATTGTTTATTGTTGGTGGTAATATACACTACCAAACATACATCCATTCATGACTTCTACATGTGCAGTTCAATAACATTGGTTTCATACTTCACATCGTATCAGCATCCTCAGTGTCTCTACCTATATTGCTTTATTCTCATTAATTTAGACTCTCTGTTTCTTAGAGTTCTCATCTGTGCTTTCAATTAACTGTTGTTGATTTGAACTCGTATGCATACTTATTTATAAGAGCGCAGTGCTCAAGGCAAACATTCTTTGTTAATTGAGCTAAACTGTTGTTTAGTTTAACGATGGCTTCATGGGATAGTTTTGGTTCCAGGTGTAAAGATTATTTCTAGGCATTAGTTTGGAAGGTTCCACCAGTCTCAACGGACCCAGTAAGTCTGGTTTCCTTAGGAGTTTGAAGTTCTGTTCTGCAGTTTTTCTCCTTTTGATTAGGACCATCTGTTGGGTCCTTGATCAAAACATTCAGTAACGGTAGCCAGGCTCCATCCATCTCTTCTGGTCTCATGGCAAAGGAGGTTATTCACGGAGGCAATTGGACCTGCAGTCCATCTACAAGAAGAGTCTTGTCTGGGAATAACCAGCCACTGTTGAGTCGATTCTGACTCACGACAGCCCTGTGTTTGTCAGAGTAGAACTGGTTTTCAGCAATTGAATTTTCAGGCTTTTTTCTTCCAAGGCCCCTCTAGGTGGATTTGAACCTCCAGCCTTTAGGTCAGCAGGTGAGCATGTTAACCGTTAGCACTACTCAAGAACTCCTGTCAGGGAGCGCTCTTTATCGCAGGGCCATAATTTAGGATTTATTCCTTTTTTGTCACTAGTTTAAGCCATCACACTTGGTTTTTTATCCTCTGAAAACAAGCTCCAATAAAAACATTATGGACTTACTGCATATTTTATAAATTAAAGTTAAGGTTTTGCCTGTCAATTCCTGTCCAGCATAATTTTTTAATATGTTCTCCACTGAAAATTTGGAGTCTAACTGGTACTTATTTGGCTGTCTGAATGAATGAAACAAAGAAATAGTGAAATATCCATTTCTTTGACACAATGAGAAAATGTAAATTAGAATCTAGAAAATTGCAAATTTTTTCTAGCCTATCCTTGTTTTTCTACTGATTTCTAGAGCTAACATTTAATCTTTGGCGAAAAAACAAAACAAAACGAAGACATTCACCTCAGTCTGTTAAACATGCTATAAGTGATTTTCAGGCCGCCAGCTAATCTTGCCTCTTCCCCACTTCCTCAGCATTAGATGTGTGGGTCAGATAATTATCACACAGGGTTTTTGGGCATAAATCGTAAACTTCAGTTAAAATGTAGTTAGTAAGATTCTTGACATGGGCTGGAAGACTACATTTCCCAGGTGCTTGAGTCAGAATCGAATTGACAGCAACGGGTTAATGGGTTTTGATATGTTACTGGTTGCTGTCAAGTCGCCTGCCCCATAGGGTTTCCAAGGAGCAGCTGGTGGATTCAAACTGCTGACCTTTTGATTAGCAGTTGTAGCTCTTAACCACTGTGCCACCAGGACTCCATATATGTACATATATACATATTTACAGATACACATATATGTGTGTATATATGTATTTTTTATTTTGTTGTTGTGGTTGAGAATATACACAGCAAAACGCCAGTCAACCATTTCTACATGTACAATTCAGTGGTACTGATTACATTCTGAGTTGTGCAACCATTCTCACCCTCCTCTTCTGAGTTGTTCCTCCCCCATTAATATAAACTCATTGCCCCCTAAGTTTCCTATCTAACCTTTCAAGTTGCTGTTATCAGTTTGATCCCATATAGATAATTCTTAAAACAGCGCAATGCTCAAGGCAGACTTTTTTTTTTTTTACTAGTTAAACTAAACTATTGTTTGGTTTTAAGAAGACTTCTGGGGATGTTTTTGGTTTAAGGTTTAAAAGTTATCTCAGGCAATAGTTTCAGGGGTTCATCCAACCTTCATGGCTCCAGAAAGTCTTCAGTCCATGAGAATTTGAAAGCTTGATATATTTTTACCCTCTTCCTAATTGGCTTCAGTTTTGCATTTGAAAGAAACAAACACGTCCGTTATGTGACAATCTTTAATGATGCTTGCATTAAATTAAAAGCCACCCAGGGATTCATTATTTGAATTGTACTCATGCCTCACAGTTGTAGGAGGCACTTCTGCAACATTTAGAAATATTACAAAAGAAATTAATGAAAATGCATAAACTACTGGTGGGTGTCTCTCTCCCTGGTAGGTAGGATGTTCTACCAATAAAATAAGCAAGATTAAAAAAGCTTAAATGCCAACCCAAGGTCCTAATTCAAAGAGCTGACTCCAGTACCCTTGAGACGTCTGCTCTACCTCCTTTTCAGTTCTGATTCTGTGGATTTCAGGTGACCTCTGAGTATCCCAAATAAGCACATTACCCATGATTCTCGTACGCAGCTAGGGTTGGAAACTGCCATTTTAATGGTTAATATGGATTCTTTTTATTGCTTTTTCTGTTGTCCCAGGTGGTAACAGTTACATGGTTTTCTCCCTGAGGGGTGATTTTTCTCTGCAAAACTTAGTATTTTATGGCATCATGATTTAAAATGAAACAGGTTTTTAATGTTACCTAATGCATCCTGTGCTACAGTTTTCCCCCACCTCAAACCATTTTAGGAAGCCAGCAAATGATAAATTATAATTAAGAAAAAAATGAAGGAGTGATCTTATTAAAAAATGAGCCAGGGATGCTTTGCAGGGTGCTTCAGAACATTGATCCCAGCTGCAAATAGCCCTCCCGGTGGTGCTCCATTAAATGGCACATTTTTATAATGAATTTAAAATGATAGGACCTAGAAATATTGGAGTGTGAGCATCATTTCAGAAGCGCAGCTGCTTTGCCAAGGCCCCCCCTCTTTTGAGGTGACTGGGACTTAGGGGCGATTGCTGATGAAGGGGTCAGGCATGGGCCTTCTGCCCACAATACCCTGTTCTTCCTGCTCAGCCCAGGTGCCACATCTTGTTGGCTGTAGTGGCTTTCCAGGGATTGACTGGGGGAGGGTGTGGGGTGCTCTGCAGCCAGGATCAGGCTGCTCAGTTGGGTTTGGGTGCGTTGCCTCATGAGGGACTTTAAAGTCAGAAACTTCTCTGCGTTCTCTGATTTCTCATGAACATTGAAAAACTTGAGCAAATCAAGTCGAAACTATTACGAATGGAAGCTTTACAGCTGTGATTAGACTCGAACAATTCTAATTTCATAAAGGATAATAATGGCTGAACTTCCTGAGTGGTTACTCTGTGCCTGGCAGGCTGCTAAACTGCTCTAGGAACTTCCTTCATCCTCAGAATAACCCTGTGAGGTGTGTACTAGCATAACCCCCGTCTTTAAAGAGGTGCTGAGTGGTTGTTACAGATGAAGTATGTCCCACATAAAGATATGTTGAGGTTCTAACCCCTGTATCTGTGAATGTGACCTTGATTGGGAATAGGGTCTTTTAAGGTGGAGTGGGGTGGGACCCTAATCCCATCCAAGTGGTGTTTTTCAGAAGAGGAGAACAGACCCAGAGAGTTAGACAAAAGAAGGATGACCATATGACTACAGAAAAACCAGAACCAAACCAGTTGCTGTCGAGTCGATTCTCACTCATAGCGACCCTATAGGACAGGGTAGAACTGCCCCACTGAGTTTCCAAGGAGCGCCTGGTGGATTTGAACTGCTGACCTTTTGGTTAGTACTTAACCACTATACCACCAGGGTTTCCTATGACTACAGAGACAGCTACAAACCAAGGAACGCTGAGGACTGGTGGGAGCCACCAGTAGCTAGGAGAGACGCATGGAACTGTTTTCTGTCAGAGCCCTCAGAAGGAATCAACCACAGCCAATATGCTGGTTTAGACTTGCAACTTCCAGAGCTGTGAGACAATTAAGTTCTGTTCTTTAGAGCCACCCACTTTGTGGTATTTCGTTACGGCAGCCCTCGGAAATTAAGTGGTGAAATGGCCTGACCTCTCAGATGAAACAGATCCTTGGGGCATTAGACCCAACATTGCTATTTTATGGCCCTATTTAAGTTAACTTCCTTTATTGTGAGCTTTTCCTTTCTAAATAATTTCATTTGACTAGGGATTTAAATTATAAAAATAACAAGAGTGTGTGGTAAGATTTGTAAATGTACAAAATTGTAAAAAATGTAGGGTGTAGCTCCACATCTGTTTAGTTCAAGTTAAAAAAAAATCATTCCAGGAAGTGTCAATGCCCGTATTCTTTTTCTGAAAAACTCAGATGGGACTGTACCGTATACCCTGATCTGCAATTTAAAAAAATTAACAATATTACTTGAGACTGTTTCGCTGTAGTACTTATAAACCCATTGCCGTTGAGTTGATTCTGACTCATAGCGACCCTATAGGACAGAGTAGAACTGCCCCATCGGGTTTCTAAGGAGCGCCTGGTGGATCCTAACTACCGACCTTTTGGTTAGCAGCCGTAGCTCTTGACCACTACGCCACCAGGGTTTCCGTAGTACATAATAGTATTGCATTATTTTTAATAGCTACATGGTATCGTATTGTTTGACTGTATCATTATCATTATTTATTTATTTAAACCAATGTTCTCAACCGTAGAAGATCTAAAGCCCCTTTTCATAACAAGCATTTTGTAATTCCTCCTTCACTAACCTGAAATTAAATTTAAAAACCAAAAACCAAACCCAAAACTGCTGTCAAGTCGATTCTGACTCACAGGGACCCCACAGGGTTTCTAAGACTGTAAATCTCTACAGAGGCAGACTGCCACATCTTTCTCCCTTAGAGCCACAGGTGGTTTCAAACCACCGACCTTTCGGTTAGCAGTTGGTCACTTTAACCACTGTGCCACCAGGCTCATCCTAACAGTCAACTAACTCTCCTAAATACCAAAAAAAAAAAGAATACTGTAACATAAAGGAGAAACAGGAGTAAAATGATGAAACCTGTATTTCAGCTTTATGTAAATGAAATCACACACTGTGATCTTTTGTGACTGGGTTCTTTCACTTAGCATAATGTTTTCAGGGTTCATCCATGTTGTAGCATGTTGCAGCACTTCGTTCCTGCGCGAACATGGCCTCATTAAAACGCATAAAGAGTACCCAGGTGCTTGCACCTGCAGCTAGAATTGCTGTGACGGTGGTAGCCACAGAGGCAACTAACCGTGCAGGCTACTCAAGGTCCGAGAGAGAACTACTGTTCTAAGCAGCCTCTTGACTGATGGACAGACGCTAAGTTTTGCATTGTAAATCCACACTCCAGGGAGCATCCTTGCATGTCTTTTGGGTCACTTCTTCTCCATGTCTGCAAGCTGAGTTCCTGACAGGGGATTGAATGTGCACTGAGGATTTGATGTACATGACAACCTGGCCCTCGGAGAGCCTTCACACGTTAAGTCCCCAGCACCTTGGTGAGGGAGGGCAGTTTCTTGCTAGCTCTGGGCATTATCAACCTTTGTCATCTTGGTTAATCAGAGAGTCTTGAAACATAGTGTCTCATTTTATTTTGTATTTTTTTAATTCAGGATGAAGCTGGGGCTCTTTTCTGTTGTATTTCTTTTTTCGTAAACTCCCTGTTTTTGGTCTTTGGTCATTTTTTTAATGGGTTGTTGACTTTTAAAGGGAATTTATTGAGTTTCTGTTATGTGTACAGGGGATAGGGCAGTGCATAAGGCTGAGACTGTCTTATATTTCAGCAGAGGAAAAATGCCTTAAAAATAGCTTATGCAAATTAATATTTAACCACAACTGTATTTGGTACTCGTATTTAACAACAACTGTGACTGGGTCTGGGTGACTGGTACCCAGAGTCCCTGGGTGGTGCAAATGATTAACTTGCTTGGCTGCTAACTGAAAGGTTGGCGGTTCGAGTTCACGAGAGGCACCTCGGAAGAAAGGCCTGGCGATCTACTTCTGAAAAATCAGCCATTGAAAACCCTACTGTGACACTCGTGGGGCTGCCATGAGTCAGAGTCTATTTGACGGCGAGTGGTTTAGTGTTTGGTACTCAAAGGAGAAGTACAGGGTGCTAAGAAAGTGTGTAAAGGCATTTTGGAAGTGGCATTTTCCAAGAAGGCTACAATGGGAAAGTCACATTTCAATAAAAACATGAAGGACATGTAGGGATCAGCTCAGCAGGGTGAGGAGGGAGAGAAAGAGCATTACAAGCCCTACAAGCCCTGAGGTGGGAAGGAGGGTGCTGTGTTCAATGTCGACAATAATAATGGTTAACGCTTATCGGGAGTCCCTGGGTGGCACAGATGGTTAAGCGCTTGACTCTTAGCTGAAAGGTTGGTGGTTTGAACTGACCCAGAGGCACCTCAGAAGACAGGCCTGGTGACCTGCTTCTAGCCTTGAAAACCCTATGGTGCAGTTCTTCTCTGCACACATGGTGTTGCCATGAGTTGGCTTCAACTTAACAGCAACTAACAACATTTACTGAGCACTTACACTGTGCCAGGCATTGCTCCAAACCAAAACCAAACCCAGTGCTGTCGAGTCGATCCCGACTCATAGCGACCCTATAGGACAGAGTAGAACTGCCCCATAGAGTTTCCAAGGAGCGCCTGGCGGATTTGAACTGCAGACCCTTTGGTTAGCAGCCGTAGCACTTAATCACTATACCACCAGGGTTTCAGGCATTGCTCCAAGTGCCTTTTATGTCTGACTTCACTTAATTCTCATGTATTAGTTATCAATTGCTGTGTGTAATAAACGTCTAGCAGCTTAAAACAGCAACAAACATTTATTATCTCACGTATTTCTATGTGCCAGGAATTCAAGAGAAGCTTAATGAAGTGGTTTTGGCTCAGGGTTTCTCATGACGCTGAAGTCAAGATGAAAGCTTGCAGCTTTGGAAAATAGTTTGACAGTTCCTCAAAACATGAAACAGAATTATTGTATGACCAGCAATTTTACTTTTAGGTATATACCTAAGAGAAATGAGAATATTTCCCACATAAAATGTTGCTCACAAATGTTCATAGCAGCATTATTTATAATAGCTCAAAAGTTGAAGCAACCCAAATGTCCATCAGTTGATGAATGGGTAGATAAATGTGATAAACCCATATGAATGAGGTATTGATCCATGCTGCAACACGGATGAACCTTGAAAACATTGTGGTTAGTGAAAGAACCCTGTCAGGAAAGATCGCACAGGGTGTGTGTCCATTTACATGAGATACGCAGAACAGGCAAATCCACGGAGACAAAAAGGAAGTTAGTGGTTTCCAGGGGCTGGGGTGTGGTACCTGGGTGGTGCAAACAGTTTGCATTCAACTGCTAACCTGCCTGATGGTTGGTGATTTGAACTCACCCAGTGGTACCCCGGAAGAAAAGGCCTGGTGATCTGCTTCCGTTAAGATTACAGCCAAGAAAACCCTATGGAACAGTTCTACCCTGCAACACATGGGGTCACTATGAGTTAGAATTGACTCAGTGGCAACTAACAACAGCAGGGACCAGGGCTGAGGGAGAAGGGGACGTTACTGCAAATAGGTATGGAGTTTCTTTTGGGACCTGATGGAACTGTTCTAAGATTAGATAGCGGTGAAGGTTGTGCCAGGCGCTCCTTGGAAACTCTATGGGGCAGTTTTACTCCGTCCTATAGGGTCACTATGAGTCGGAATCGACTCGAGGGCACTAGGTTCTGGGTTTGGGAAGGTTGTGCCAGTTTTGAAACAAAAAGGCCATTTTAAGTATTTTTCAAGTATACAATTCAGTGCCATTAATTACATTCACCACGTTGTACAGCCTTCACCACCATCTCCAAATGTCTGTTGTTACTCCAGACGGAAACTCAGCACTGCTCGAGAAATAAATCCTCATTCCACGCCCCCTCCCCGCCCCCAGCCCCTGGCCTTCACCAATAAACTCTTGTCTCTATGCATTTGCATATTCTAGATATTTCATATTAGTGGGAACATACAGTATTTGTCCTTTTGTGTGTGGCTTTTTTAGAATAATGTTTTTAAGGTTCATTTGTGTTGTAGCATGTATCAGGACTTCATTTCTCCTACTGGCTGAGTAATATTCCATTGTATGTATGTACCACATTTTGTTTATGCGTTTGTTGATGAACACTGGGGTTGCTTCTACCTTTTGACTATTGTGAATAGCACTGCAGTGAACATTGGTGTTCAAGTATCTCTTTGAGTCTCTGCTTTTTAGTCTCTTCGGAAACCCTGGTGGCATGGTGGTTAAAAGCTACAGCTGCTAACCAGAAGGTCGGGAGTTCAACACCAGGTGCTCCTTGGAAACTCTGTGGGGAAGTTCTACTCTGCTGCCCTGTAGGGTCTCTATGAGTCAGAATTGACTCCACAGCAGTGGGTGAGGTATACACCTAGGAGTGGAATTGCTGGGTTGTACGGTAATTCTCTACTTAACTTTTTGAGGAACTGCCACACTGTTTTCCATAGTGACTGTACCATTTTACAGTCCCACAAACAATGGATGAGGGTTCCAGTTTTTCCAATCCTTACCAGCGCTTATGTTCCATTTTTCTGATAAAAGCCATCCTAGTAAAAAAAAAAAAAAAAAAAAAAGGAGGTATGCCATGGTTTTGATTTGTGTTTCCCTAGCAACTCATGGAGTGGAATCCCTGGTGGCATAGTGGTTAAGTGCTACAGCTGCTAACCAAAAGGTCGGCAGTTTGCATCCACCAGGTGTTCCTTGGAAACTCTGTGGGGCAAAGGGGCATTTCTACTTTATCCTATAGGGTTGCTATGAGTCAGAATCAACTTGACAGCAGCAGGTTTTGGTGTAGTGACTAATGGAAGGAGCCCTGGTGGCACAAACCATTAAGAGCTCAGTGCTAACTGAAAGACTGGTGAGTTCAACCCACCTAGCGCCTCCACAGGAGAAAGATCTAGAGATCAGCTTCCATAAAGAAAACCCTGTGGGGCATTTCTACTCTGTCACATGGGGTCCCTATGAGTTGAAGTCCACTTGAATGGTACCTAAAAACAACAATAATGACTAACAATGGTCAGTGTCTTTATGTGCTTACTGGCCATTCATAGATGTTTTTGGAGAAATGTCTGTTTAAGTGCTTTGCCTGTTTTAAAAGTGGATTGTTTGTCTTTTTGTTGTTGAACGCACAACTTCAAAAATTCTAAAAACCATTGGAAATTATATCTCAGTAAAGCTATTATTAGAAAACAAAAAAATTGAAAACTTGCCTGGGGCTGGACGATTGACTTCCAAAGTGATTCACTCACATCCTGGCAAGTTAGTACTTACTCTTGGGGGAATGCTTCACAGTTCCTCACCACATGGGCCTCTCCACAGGGCCACTTATGTGTCTTTATGACGTGGCAGCTGGCTTTCCGTAGGGAGAGCAATCGCAAGACCAAGGTGGAAACCGCAGTGTCTTGTATGACCTGGGCTCGAAAGTCACGTAGTCACGTCTGTCATATTCTCGGGCTAGCCGTGTTTCAGTGTGGGAGGGTACCCACATTATGGAACCCTGTGATACCCTACAAGGGAGGCGAGAACACTGGGTGCCATCTTGGAGGCTGGCATTCACCCCGTACAGCAACACTATGAAGAAGGCATTATTATGATCCCCATTTTATAGATGAGAAAATTGAGGCATTGAGAGGTTACATAAGTTGTGCATGAGGTAGAGTCAGGATGTGAATCAAGGTATTTTGTCTGCAGGATTTCTGTGTGCCAGGAATTCAAGAGTGGCTTAGTGAGGTGGTTTTGGCTCAGGGTTTCTCATGATGTTGAAGTCGAGACGAAAGCTTGCAGCTTTGGAAGATAGTTTGACAGGTCCTCAAAATGTGAAACGGAATTATTTTATGACCAGCAATTTTATTCTTAGATGTATACCTAAGAGAAATGAGAATATATGTCCACATAAAATGGTTTTTAACCATTACCAATATTTTATGAGCTTCTTTGACTATGATCCACAGTAAAAAAAAAAAAACTAAGAAACTCATTTCACATTGTGACCAAGAACAATCCTAAAAGAAAAGAAAACAAAAAACACTAGTTCTCATCGAGGCGTCTCCCCCTCAGCGTAACCTGTATGTCTCCGAGTAGAACTGTGCTCCGTAGAATTTTCAGTGGCTGATTTTTTGGAAGTGGATCACCAGGCTTTTCTTCTGAGGCACCTCTGGGTGGACTCGAACCTCCAACCTTTTGGTTAGCAGCTGAGTGCATTACCCATTTGTACCACCTAGGGACTCAGGTGTGCTTATACATAGAACTAAAACAGGTTTCACAAAATAACCTTCATCCTTATTACTTGCAATTCATTTGAATATTTTCTGTTCTTTTTCTTTTAAGGAAAAAAATATTCTGGTTTTAGTTTACCAAATTGTTACCTTGCTCCCTTGCAGTTTGAAAACTTTTGCACTATACTGTTTTGTCTCTGCAAACATTTAAAAAGCTTAAAATTCAGTGCTCCCTCAAGGAAGAATGAAGAAAACTAAACATGCAAGGGAAAGATTAGTCCAAAGGATTAATGGACCACATCTACCACGGCCTCCACCAGGCTGAGTCCAGTACAGCTAGATGGTGCCCAGCTACGACCACTAATTGCTCTGACAGGAACCACAATAGAGGGTCCCAGACAGAGCTGGAGAAAAATGTAGAACAAAATTCTAACTCACAAAAGAAGACCAGACTTACTGACCTGACAGAGACTGGAGAAACCCTGAGAGTATGGCCCCTGGATACCCTTATAGCTCAGTGATGAAGTCACTCCTGAGGCTCACCCTTCAGCCAAAGATTAGACAGGCCCATAAAACAAAACAAGACTAAAGGGGCACACCAGCCCAGGGACAAGGACTAGAAGGCAGAAGGGGATAGGAAAGCTGGTAACAGGGAACCCAAGGTTGAGAAGGGAGAGTGTTGACATGTCATAGGGTTGTTAACCAATGTCATAAAACAATGTGTATACTAACTGCTTAATGAGAAACTAGTTTGTTCTGTGAATCTTCATCTAAAGTACAAAAAAAAAAAACCAACAAAACTCAGCGCTCCCCATGTTGTCTCTCCCACGACCAGTCCTGCTTCCTAGAAGCATTGGTCTAAAAAAATTGTGCAACATAAAGAATACAGGCTGTATAAAGAAGGCACCTAGGGGGTTTTCCATCCTTATCAGATTCCTAGTCCTGTGCCTTTCCTCCCCAGGGGAAACACCATTTCTTGAGTATCTTTCTATAAATATTCTATGCATGTGTATGTATATATGTGCTCTCCTCTTTCTACAAATGGGGCCATATGCTGAACATACCATTCAGTGCCTTGCCTGTTCTACTCAGTAATATATATTGGAGCCCTGGAGGTACAGTGGTTAAGAGCTCGGCTGCTAACCAAAAGGCTGACGGTTCGAACCAGCCAGCCGTTCTACAGGAGAAAGATGTGGCACTCTGCTTGCATACAGATTTACAGCCTTGGAAATACTATGGGACAATTCTTCTCTGTCCTATAGGATTGCTATGAGTCAGAATCAACTCCATGGCAATGGGTTAATATATCTTGGAGACTTTTCCTTTTAGCAGTTACACGTCTGCCTCATTGTTTTTATTGGTTGCGTATCATCCACTGCATGCAAGAACCACAGTTGACTTACATAATCTGCTGTTGACAAACACGTGGATTGTTTTCAGAATTTCCAAACGCAAAGAAAGCTGCAGAGGACATTGGTCTTCCCACATCTTTGAGCAAATATGTGATGATTGTACTTGTGAGGAGAATTCTTAGAGTGGGAATGTTAGATTTGATGGTTTACGCCTGAGAGGTTGTGTTTATTGTATTGTTCAGATAATGTGGGAGAGCACTTGTGGGCCCACATTTTCCACACTCCCAGTATTAGCAAACGGTTCGCTTTTTGCCAGTTCGATGTGTGTAAAACGGTGATCTATGGGGTCTTCATTTGTATTCCTCTCAGTATGGGGAGGTTGAGCATCTTTTGCAATTTCGTAGGGGGATTTTTTTTTTTCCTTTTCTGTGACCCGAGATAAATAGTTTCTGTTTTTAGCGCACAGGGTGGTTACCTCCATAGTTATAATTAAGGTAGTTATTATTTATATTTTCCTTTCATTTACCAAGAGTACAGAGGGGCTCTTGGTAACACCTGCCACACCAGGTTGCTGTGAGGATTAAATGAGTCTAATACATGCTGAGTGCTTAGGAGGCTGCCAACACATACTAAGTGCTCAGGTAACCAGTCCTCTTTGTTGTTGCTGTTTTCTGCCTGCCTGCCTCCCTACCTACCTGTAGACTTATCACTCATTCATTGATTGATCTATCTACGTACTTATCTAACATCTGTATCTATCTATCATCTGCCTAAAAAAAAAACAACAAAAAAACCCAAACGAAACAAACCCTTTGCCTTTGAGTGAATTCTGACTCATGGCGACCCCATGTGACAGAGAAGAACTGCTCCATAGGGTTTTCTGGGCTGTAATCTTTATGAAAGCAGGTCACCAGGCCTTTCTTCCATGGTGTGGCTGGGTGGGTTCCAACAGCCAACCTTTAGGTTAGTAATTGAGCACAAACCATTTGCACTACCTCAGGACCTGTCTACCTGCCTACAGTTTACCTGTTTGTCTGTCTGTCATCTGTCTGTTTTTCCATCATCTGTCTGTGTGTCTGCCTGCCTGTCTGTCTGTCTATATAGCACCCATCCATCCATCTACCTGTCCATCTGTCTTTGGCCTGGAGGAAAACCCTGGGATGCTTATTGCCAGGTTAATAGGTGTAGGGTAAAAGTAGAGAGACAGTAAGCTGACATAGTTATTTTAAATATTACCCTTCAGTTAGCCCCCTGTTCTCAGGCTCTTTCCCCATCTTCTGTTTTTCTTATTGTCTCTGAGCCTAGATCCCAGCCCTCTCCTCCATATTCTGGGGTCTAGGCTTACTCCGTTCTCTCTCCCATCAACGTTCAATCAGAACTCCTTAGAGAAAGACAACAGGCCACAGGCCATGCTAGGTCAGTATTCTTTAGTGGTTTTCCAGCACATTGGAATAGCTTTTCTGGAGAGTAGGAAAAAGAGTGCTGAGCAGGTTGGCACCCCGAATCATGGGATTCCACGGCATTCTAGGCCCACACTCAGCCCTACCAGTTCTGTGGTTTTCCCCCAGTGCCCTCGGGAGCCATGTTGCAGGGCACAGTAAGGTAGATAGCTGTTGGTTTCATCCAAAGTTGGGTGTTCGCCAGTGGGTGCCTTGAAGGACCGTGGGGCAAAGGAGGCAAAAGTCCAATTGAAGCAAAGGGCTGTGGGATTCAAGCCGGCCGGGAAGGGGATAGAGGCAAAGTGGAGGGGCCCAGGGGCTTGGGAGTCTGGATGTGGTATAGTAAGAATAACTGAGTGAGAGCTGGAAGAACAGGGGCACCTGGCCTTCCGATTTCAAAGGTGGCCCAGGTATGGCTGGCCGAAGTGGAGTGTGATATGATGGCCACTGAAGCTGTGAGGTCCAGAATTGAGAGGGTGGGGAGGTGGGTGGTGCTGAGCAGGAGAGTGGTGATAACAGCCTTGATGAATGGCTGGACTTGGTGGAGAGGACAACCATGAGCCTGATGCCACAGGGTAGAGGGACTGGGAGTGGCCAAGTGAACATAAGGCAAGGGTAATGATACAGTCGGATGGTGTGAATGAGTCTCAAGTGAGCATGGACTTTTAAAGGAGGATGGGCACAAATGAACCGGAAGTGGCTAGAGGAGCTAGTGGATGGCAACACCAACTCCACACCATGAGGACCATGGGAGTGTCAGCTCAGAGAAAGACCCGGAATCTTCGCTTTCTGAGAGGTTTTAAATCCAAGCTTGATTTTGATCCAAATGATAGAACATGTGCATGGGACAAATTGAACCTTCTTCGTGGGAGAGAAGGAAGCTCTTATTTCTTAGTGGTTGGAAAGATGAAGAGGCTGAGCCTGTGGGCAGGCCCCTGTCCATCCAACTTCCAGCCGTGCAGGAAGGCCCTGCTGGGGACCCCCTGCTGTTCCTTCTCTTCTCTTGGTAAGAATTCTGTTCTTACCCCCTGCCTAACATGTTAGATTTTAGCTGATCTGATAAATATACTCTTTCTTTTTCGGTACCAGCAAAAACTCATAACAGACAATTTAGGTTGTCATAATTGAAGGTTTGAACTCTGTTACTCAATGCTATTTGAACTTTATTTCTTCCTTATTATGTGGGGGTTTGGTGTTGAATGGAGACCCTGGGTGATGCAAATGGTTAACGCACTTGACTGCTAACTGAAAGATTGGAGGTTCGACCCCACCCAGAGGCTCCTTGGAAGAAAGGCCTGGCGATCTTCTGGAAAACAAAACACAAAAACTGTCGATTCCATCTCATAGCGACCCAGTAGGACAGAGTAGAATTGCCCCATAGTGTTTCCAAGGCTGTAATTTTTATAGAAGCAGACTGCCACATCTTTCTCCCGAGGAGCAGCTGGTAGGTTAGAACTGCTGACCTTCAGGTTGGCAGCCGAGTACTTAACCACTGCTGTTGAAAACCCTATGGAGCTCAGTTCTTTGCTGACACACATGGCGTTGCCATGAGTCGACAACTGCAGCTGGTTTGGTTTTTAGTTTTGGTGTTGAACAGGTAACGTGAAGGGGCAAATGTGAGTTTGTGAAAAGCCCTTGAAGTCTTCATGCCCAGAAGCTGGAGGTAGAGATGGGCCTGGCTAGGTGTGGATGCAGCACCACCTAGTGGGCCAGGGAAGCACTAGCAACAGGAGTTGGGAGTCTTAACCTTGACACCAGGTACCTGATCTCTTCTCTAGTAGCTCCACAGCTTTGTAACTTTTGGATGGGATTGAGGGAAAGGGGAATTAATTGCCAGTAGAGTCCAACAGGTAAGATGTGTGTCTTTAGTTGTATAGAACAAAAGGAGCCTTCTCCCTTCATCCCTTCCTCCTGCCTTGATCCATCCACTTTATTCTATCCTCATCTGCTCTGTTTGCTGGAACGAATTCCAAAAGGAGCTTTAATAGGTGAGAGTGTTGTTAAAGCCAAATGCGACCATATCTTTCTTGCTTAGATGACTGGTGAGGAGATTCTGCTGCTGGTGTGATTTCAGTCCCATGCGCGAACCTCATTGCTCTAGTTATCAGCGGTTGTACTTTAGATGATTTTAAATTGGGCATGTATTAGCCGAGTTTCCTGCACTGAGGCTGTGTAACAAACAACCCCCGGCAGCTACCATAACTTCTTGCTCATAGATACAGAGGTCACCTGAGGGTTGGATGGCTTGGGTTCAAGTTGGCTCCACGCGTCTCTCATTCGGAGATTCAGGCTAAAGAGGCAGTGACTACTTAGGGGTACGCTCTTCTCCTGGCAGAGAACCGGAGCTGAAGAGGACAAACCGAACCACACAGATACATCCAGGCTTCTGTTGGGTGTGGAGGAAGTTATGTCCAATCACATTCCGATGGCCAAGGCAAGTCACGTGGCCTGGCTTAAAGTCACGGAGGTCGGAAATGGTATTTTGTCTATTATGAACCATGATGAGGATGGGGAAGGAAGGAAGAATTGTGAACAAAAGAAGCAGCCTAGATTTCAGAAGATTCTTAGGTAACAGCAGGAGTTCCTGGGTGGCGCAAATGGCAAAGCCTTCAGCTACTAACTGCAAGGTTGGCAGTGTGAACCCACCTAGAGGCTCTATGGAAGAAAGGGCTGGCAATGTACTTCCAAAGATCACAGCCACAGAGTAGAACTGAGTTTGTGGAGCAAGGTTCTACTCTGAAACACGTGGGGTTACCATGAGTCGGAATCAAATTGATGACGCCTTGTTTGATTTTTAGTTAATAGGACAGGCACTGAATGGCTGAGGAAAGGGGAACATAGGTGACCTTCAGGAAAAGCCTCATAGTGTCAATGACCTCTGTGTACTTCGCTTATTCTCTTAGCCCTGCAGAGCTAGAGAACCTAGGATGGGGGTGGGTGAGGGAAGGACATGAGCTCTTATGGCCTAGAGCAAGAGTTGGCCGACTTTTCTGTGAAGAGCCAGAGAGGAAATATTTTAGGCTCGTGGGCCATATGGTCTGTCACTACTCAGCTCTGCTCTTGTAGTGTGAAAGTAACTGTTACAGATTGAATTGTGTCTCCCAAAAATATGTGTTGTAAACCCTAACCTCTATGCCTGTGACTATACAGGTTTCCCCCACTATCTGAAGGTAGGGCGTTCCTGTGAAACTTCCGTTAGCCGAAATGGTGTAGAGCAAAGAAGCAATTACCATTACATTACACGGGAAGAAGTTTTGAGTGTTCCCAGACCCCAAAAATAACCTACCAAACCATACCAAATAACACATAAAACCTAAAATAACACTAACATTTAGTAAAAGCAGGAATGACATGATAAATACACAGCCTATATAAAGGAGATATAATGTTTGTACAGTATAGTTTCACTTACCAGAATCTGGAAGACAGGGAGTACCTTGGGAGGCTGAGAGGTCATGGTGGTGATGATGGGAGCCCTGGTAGCCTAGCTATCGCAGCTTGATGCTGAGATGCTTAGTGTAGTTCCCAGGGAAGGAGCTTGGTGGCACCAGTCTCGCTGCTCGGGGTACACATTGCCTCTTTAACGACTCACTACAAAGCAAACACTGAATGTTATTTCTGCTTTTTGCCTTTTTTCGTAAAAGCGAAAATCTTCTTCGGATTTCTTTCGGTTAACGAAAACAGGTACTGACTTAGGTCTTTTGTGAAAGCAAAGTGGCATATTATGAACTTTTGAAAAGGGGGGGTTAGGATTGTCTTTGTGATGTTAATGAGGCAGAGTTAGCGTAGGGTGCCTCTTGAGTCAATCTCTTAGAAGATACAAAAGCAGCAGATTAAGCAAACTGAGAGGGGGAAGATAGATACCAAGCCACGCGGAGATCAAGATTTCCAAGGAACCACGAAACGGAAGCTGAAGAGACAAGGACCTTCTTCCAGAGCAGGCTGAGAGAGAAAGCCTTCCCCTAGAGCCAGCGCCCTGAATTAGGGCTTCTAACCTCCTAAACTGTGAGAAAATAAATTTCTGTTTGTTAAAGCCATCTGCTTGTGGTATTTCTGTTATAGCAGCTCTAGATAACTAAGACAGTAGCCATAAAAAGCAGAAAAAAACCCAAACCTATGCCAACTCAGAGCAATCATAGACAATATGTAAAGGAACGGGTGTGTCTGTGTTTCAATATTTGTTTATTAAAACTTTTATTTATAGAAACAGGCAAGGGGCTGGATTTCCCTGTGGGCTATAGATTGCAGACTCCTGGCCTAGACCTTCAAGGACTGATCCATATCAGGGTACCAACTTAACAATTAAGAGAGAAATACCTGTTTTTAGCTGGGAAGTCAAACAAAATTCAAAGGGCTATTGGTGAGTCCAGTTAATAGCCTATTCACTCAGCATTGTTGGATTTATATAATTGGATTTTTTAGACAGCCTTATTGCATGAAATCTCATCTTCAGTAGAAATGTGTATAAAAGGTATAAAAGGAAGCTCCTTGGGCTTCCCAAACAGTTGGTGCAGAAGGTGGCTTAACCTGTGTGGATTCAGATTTCTGTTTCATGAACAGCAAGTCTACTCCCTAGGGATTCGGGGATGTGCTTCATGGTTGTAGCTGTGCTCAGCAAGCTGACTTTGAAATTCCTTGTAATTATAGTTTTTGAGGTCACAGCTTCTTTGAGATGTAATTTGTATTCTGTACAATCTCACCCATCTAACATGTATCACGCAATGGCTTTTAGTGTAACCATCATCACGCTCAATATGAGAACACTTGCATCGCTCGAAAAAAGACACTCCATACCCTGCAGCCATCACCTCCAACCCCTCTCCCCTCAGTGTGTCTGCATTTTTAGTAAACTTTCAAAAAGCCACCTCTTGGGCTCAGCTGCTGTTACCGTAAATCACGGGTTCGAGCTGCCTGCCTCAAAGCCAATACTGAGACAGAAGGAGGTAAGCAGTAAGACAGCCTTATTGAATACCGGTATTCAAGAGACAGAGAGGGGGTTAAGTATCTCCCAAATTCTGTCTGATTCTAAAGAGCTAGTGGGAGAGTTTTATAGGGGGAAGGTCAGGGTTGCCTAAGGTTTTGATCACGCAGCCTACAGATGGTCTCATACATGACAAAACAACACAGACACACCCATTCCCTTACATATTGTCTATGATTGCTGTGAGTCGGAATAGGTTTGGGTTTTTTTGGCTTTTTTTTTTTTTTTGGCTTTTTATGGCTACTGTCTTAGTTATCTAGGGGTGCTATAACAGAAATACCACAAGCAGTTCACAAAAGAAACTATTAAACTAAAGATAGGCATGTGAGACATCTGGACTCTAATCTGTATATTTGTAACAGGCTAAAAAAACTCACATAACAATCTCTCGGCTAGTGGAACTGTCCTGCCAAGTCTACTCTGACTGAGATAGGGACCAAGGAAGAAAGTTGTAGATTAAAAATGTCAGGCATCTTTTCTAGCTGCCGTCTTTTAGGCTGAAGGCCATTTCTCAAGAGAACAAAGAAGAGAAGAGAGACCAAGGCCACAGGAGCCGAGAGAGGTCCGCACCCCTTTGGAAGAGACTGGTGCAATAAAAAAATGTTTTTAGAGATTACTTAAAGCACCATTATGGTGTTAGTTATGTCAAGTTCTCAATCACCCGTTGTAAATAGGAGAAAACATGTTGTAAGGTGTTAGGGTGTTTGTTAAGAGTGGAACAGGCTGCTCAGCCATATCTTGAACAGAACCTGTGCCATTTTCTAAAGACTAGAGATTAATCACAGCTTATACAGTTATACCAAAATAAACAAGAAAATATATCCTCTCTAATATTAAAACACTGGAGAAAAACTATTTTCTCTACTGCACTGCCATTGTTGATCTTAACTCTAACAGGCTCACCCACCAGTCTTGGAGATTAGAGTGAAGGCTCCCTTTTAGTGGTCATCCACATTACCCCAAGTGATGGAAACATTAAAAGGCATTTTTGTTTCTTTTTTATTGTACTTTAGATGAAGGTTTACAGAACAAACTAGTTTCTCATTAAACAGTTAGTACACATACTGTTTTATGACATTGGTTAACAATCCCACAACATGTCAGCACCCTCCCTTCTCAACCTTGGGTTCCCTAGTACCTGCTTTCCTGTTCCCTCCTGCCTTCTAGTCCTAGCCCCTGGGCTAGTGTGCCCCTTTAGTCTTGTTTTGTTTTATGGGACTGTCCAATCACTTTATTTATTTTAGCTTTTACATTTCTTCATTTGTATTCTGCTTTACAGTAGGTTGTCCTTTGTAATTTTCTACATTTTGAGTTTATGTTTTTGTTGGTTGGAATCTTGGTTCAAGTAACACAGAATCGTTTCACCGCCAGGTTTTATTGCCTTTGTTTTTTGCCTGTTTTGTTTGTTCATTGTGAGGCTGTAATAATTTTATTTATTTATTTTTTAGATGAGCTCGCAATCTTTTAATGTCCAGATGATGTCATTTGATGTTTTTAAAAAAGTAACCATTGTTCATTTATAAACAGAATTTCCCGTTCAGGAAACAATTTCAATTAACAATTAAGTGCATTGGATGGTGGAGGCATATTAGGTATTGTGATTTCACAAAAATTCGTTCTATTAATAAAGGTTTCCTGATTTGGCACTTAACTCTTTATCCTAGAGTTTGCCCCGTGATGCTAACTGACTTCCATGGTCCCCTGATAAGAGCTCACTTTAGGGAGGGAAGGATGAGTAGAAGGATATGGGGGCTTAAACTCTGGTGGCTGCCCAGGTCTTCTTGAAGGCCTGAGAGATCCTGGCTCTAACTATTGGGAATAAATGCTTTGGGGAAACAGAAAGCAGGTGTAAGCATACAAAGTTAATAATTTGAAAACAGGAAGCTGGATCTGAACCCTCCAGATTAGAAGAACAAAACCCAAGAGGCAGGAGAGGGATTGGTGAGATGAAGTATGAGTACATTATTCTTATTTTTGCTATAGATATTGCAGTGTCATGGATTGCTTTTGTGTGGCCTTTCTAGCCTGGTCTTGTAACTCCTACCCAGGTGATTGGGTGGGACTATGTGATAGGGTAATTGTGGCCCACAAAAGGGATTGGTCAATTTTGCCATCTGGTTGGGCTTGAAATGAGCCATTCCTGAGATGGGAGAAGAGGAGGACATCACCACCACCAAGAAAGAACAGCTAGGAGCCAGCACGTCCTTTGGACCCGGGATCCCTGTGCTGAGAAGCCCCTGGGAGCAGGAGACCGAGAGAGAGCAAGCTGTAAAACTCTGCAGTGAGAAATGGTAGCATGAGAGACAGCAGGGACCTGGCATGGTGGGCTTCCTGGCCCATGGAGAGAGAAAGCAGAGTGCCTTTGGGCACAGGCCTAGTGCCAGGGAGAAGTGTGCCTGTGAGCATGGCTGGGAAGAGGCTGTCCTGATAGAACTGTATCTTTGAGTGTTCCTGAACCTGAATTGTAACCTGTTACTTCCCTAATAAACTCGATAATAGCGAGTATGGTCTGTGTGTTCTGTGTGGTCATCGCAATGAATTATTAAACCCTGTAGACAGTGCTTTGAGAGAGACAATTCGTGTCAGAGTTGATAAAGATGGTGGAGAAAGAAGGCATGCCTGACCACTGCCTCATAGGAATCAGCCTTGGGCTGTTCATCTTGATTCCCCTTCCTCCTTGTGAAGTTAGAGGAGGTCAGACACTGCCCCTGTGCCATTTTTACAGATATTTAGAAAAGTATAGGTTTACTTTCTAGTCATTTAAAGATAACTACCTCTATCAGTAGGGATGAGGTCTGGCTATGGAACAGTGGCTTCACCTATTAGAATTTTTTTTTTTTCCACATTAAAGAAGTTCAGAGAGAGGATCTGCAATGGTGACACAACCTACAGCCCTCAGGGCCCAGGCCGTCCTGTCCTCTGATTCCACTATACTAGCTGTTGTTTCTATCCTTAAGATCAACCGCATGGTCTAAGAAGGCTGCTGAAGCTCCAGCCATCATGTCCAAGTCTCAGGCTATAGGGAGATAGCCTTTGGGGGAACCTCACAGGCTACTGTTTACATCTCACTGGCTAGAACTTAGCCCCATTGCCACACCTTGCTTCAGGGGAGGCTGAGAAATGTAGTCTTTCTATGGGGCTCAGGACTTTGGCACTAAGGAAAATGAGAGCATATGGGGAGTGGGAGGCCATTAGCAGTGTTTATCCTGCCTCCTTGACCAGAATTAAAAATGGAATGTGAACCTTCAAAGTCAGTGTTCCCTCACCTTTGACATCATGACCCACATAAGAAAATGATGATATTTGCATGGCATGATGGGTAACTGGAGGAGGCAGTTGAATGGACATGGGAAATCCAGGGTGGACAGGGGAAATGTGCAAATGTGCTGTCACATTATAGGGGTAGCAACTAGGGTCACATAACAATGTGTGTACAAATTTTTGTATGAAAAACTAACTTGAGCTGTAAACTTTTGCCTAAAGCACGATTAAAAAAATAAAAAGACATTCATAAAAGTATTATTTTTTTTTTTAAAAAGGGCCCACTACTTACCAGCTGTGTGGCCTTAGTCCAGTTGTTAACCTCTCGAGCCTTAGTTTCTCCTTCTGTAAAAATAAGGATAACAGTGTCCACTCTTAGGCCTGTTGGGAGAATTAAATGAGTCAATGGATTCAAATGCTTCGTGGTGGTAAAAAAAAAAAAAAAAAACACTCTATAAACATTTGCCATTGTTAGTACTGCTGTTATCTTTGTAAAGAATCTAGCTGGATTTCTACGTAAACCCAGTAAAATCCAGATGGCTCAAAAAGAAAAGTGTTAAAAATGAAACCACTTGAAGAAAACATTGCTGGATATTTTTATAATCTTGAGGTGGGGAAGGCCATTCTAAGCTTGATAAGAAGGCTGGAAGTATAAAGAAATGATTGATAGATTTAACTCTGCAAAAATGAAACGTTATACAGACATTCTTACTATAACAAGATATATTTGTTGCAGAAAAACATGCATGTTTTACAGAATTGGGCACTAAAAATAGCAACAGTTATGCAACTTTGTAACGGGAACACTAACAAAAAAAGGTACACCAGGAGATAACTTCAATAGGAGATAATGTGAATAGTCCCATGTGGCTGGAGCTCAAGGGTTATTAAAATCTCACCGAACAATAGAGGGAAATGGCTGTGAGGCCTACAAAGGGGAGGCAGGGCTCTGGGCCACTGGGGCTGCTGCTAAGATGGGCACAGGAGGAAATGCAACCTTCTGCAAGCCTAGAGCCATGCAAGGCTGGGGTGCACCCCTCTGGGGACAGAGCTCTGGGTGCAGAGCTAATTTAGTTTCTTTAAAATAGGGCTGAAAGGGCTCCTGCCAGTAAAGTACCAGAGCTGAAGGGCTTTTTCTTTTCCTGTTGAAGATTGTAATCACTCTCACGATTCTGACTCTTCTTGCCCGGGAAAAATGGCACGTGAAGCCAGCTCCACGTCACGCTGACATCGCTTCTTTATCTGCCAGTGGGCTATGAGCTCATTATGGAAAGTCCTCGTGTAGCAGAGCAAGGCCGCCTGGAGAAAAATAAGAAATATGAGTAGGGTTACAAAATAAATGACACACTGGGAGAGATAATCACAATGTATTTGATAGACAGAGGGTTAATATACAACCCTTGTATGTATCAGCAGTAAGGAGCTGAGCACCCCCAGAGGAAAATGAAAAAAAAAAACACATATATGTGCAACCTGTAAAGGAACTACAAATGGCCAATATATGTATAAAAAGATAGTGACTATGATTAAGAAATACAAATCACAATTGATAAATACAAATAATGAAATACAAGCACTGCTTCACAGCAGAGGAAAAGGAAAACAAAACCTTTTTTCTGGTTCAAGATCCAATCCTGTCTCAGTCCCTTGCCTTTTACAGGGGGGTGTGTGCTCTGCCATTTGAGAGACGAGGCCTTTGCGGCCCAGGAGGTTATTAGAACGGAACGATGCCTTGAGCTTTTTTGTAATTGGGAGAAAGGTGTCATTTTGGAGAAGGCCCCTGGTCTCCAGGTCTTGCACAGAGGTTCACTGAGGGGCCTTGTCTCTCTTCCTTGTGTTTGTGGAGGTTGGGTTTCCCCAGCATGAGGCACGAGAGGAGCCTATTAAGAATCGGATTCATTCTGCAGCATTTGTTGTCTGCAGGGTACCCAGCTCCGCGCATGGTGCAATCCAGGGCAGGAAGAAGAGCAGTGTGGGGGAAGGGCACCGAGCTTCTGGTCGGGGGTGTGTGTATGGAGTGTGTGTGTATTTAAGGGTCTGTGCAAGGTGGGTTAAGGCAACGAGGGGTCGCCCTGAGCCAGAATCAACTTGACAGCAGCTGTGGTGATTTGGTTTTTTTTTTTAGTGGGCGTTCAGTAGTACCTCATTGTGATTTTTTAGCAGGGACGCTCTCCAGGGTAACAGAATGCGATATTAATCATTACACCAGAAGAACAGGGATAAACTGGGACCAAAAAAAAAAAAAAACCTGTTGCCAGCCAGTCGATTTCAACACACGGTGACCTTATAGGACAGAGTAGAGCTGCCCGATGGGGTTTCCAATGCTGTAATCTTTACGAAAGTAGATTGCCACATCTTTCTCCTGAGGAGCCGCTGGGTAGGTACGAACCACCAGCCTTTCAGTTAGTGACCAAGTGCTTTGACCACTGTACCACCAGGGCTCCTTAAACTGGGACTGTCCCAGGCAGACCAAGCCAATGGGCATCCTTGCCAAGCCCCAGTCCCTCTCTCCCGTCTGCTTCCCCCCGCCCCCCGCCTGGGGATAGCCCCTATCCCGAGGCTGTGCTTGATTCCTTTGAATATTTGTAAACTTTTATTCCATGTATATCGGTGCACAATGCATATTATTGTTTTGCATACTTTAAAGTTGTTCATAAATGGTTTCATACTGTATGCATTTCTTGCAACCTTTTTTTTTTAACCACCCAGCATTATGCTTTTGATGTCTTTAAAATTAATATATACAGATCTAATTTATTCATGGAAATGGCTGTGGAAGTATTCCTTTCTGAGTAAATCCCAGTTTAATGACCTATTCCTCCACTGAAGGACCGTTAGCTTGTCCCATTTTGAGGCTCTCATAAACAGTCTTACAAAAACTGTTCTGTGAAGTCTCCTTGTTCCTTTGTGTGAGAACTTCTTAGGAGCTGGGGCCTGGAAGGAGGCCTGTTGGGCCCCGTGAGCGCTGCATGTTTTTAACTTTATCTAGTGAACCGTAAACATGTTCATGTATTTTTCACTTTTGATTTTTTTAGGTCCCTTTTTTTAGATTTAATCCCAGGTGTGAGATTACTGGCTTAAGGGAAAGTGAACAGGTTTTTCGTGTTCTAAACATGCCGTCAGACTGTTTTCTGCAAGTGTTGTTCGAATTTACACCCGTTCCATCTGTCTAAACACTAGTTCAACTCTGAGCACTTTAATTATAATCGTACTGACATTGGATATTTTCATGTAAAAAATGTCCGCTGATAATTGACTAATTATGGACGATAACGTTCATACGTTTAAGAGAAATTCTGAAGACGTTTGGAAATCCAAAGTATGTTTTCTATTTATTTCCTAGTAAAACAGAAGTCCAGATGAACAGCCATGCTGCGTATTTCTTGTGCGTTCTCCTCACGGTTAAATTCTGGACTAGATTTCTGTATATTAATTTTTCCTTTTAAAATAAAATGCCTACACAACTCTAGTTTTCTGTGGTAATACTAGACTCAGACTACCCTGTCTTGTGGCATCACCTGTTTCCGTAGGTTTCAACGCCAAGCCTTTTGGAGTCACTATTTCTGAGAAACACTGAATTTTTATTTCGACGTTTTACGGCCTCCGTAACAGGATCTTTCCTTTTCGCTGTGCCCTGCCCCCTGTTGCTTTTCCTTGTTGCACAACAAACCGGCGTGTCTGAGTGGATTGTGCCACCCTCAGTTTGCAAAATTGCACTTTGGCCTCACGTTGGAGACCCTGTTTCGGAGTGCGACTTGAGGCCACCTCTGCTCGAGCGCTCCTCCTGGGGTACGTATCGTTTGAGCTGGCGTTGATGCGTGATTCAGTGCTAGCTCAGTACCTGACACCCACTCAGGGTGGAATTGAGCCAGTGACGTTGTTTATCCTTTTTCTTAGAAAGGGTCAGTTCTGGTGGTGATTAAGGCCACAGGCGTTCCAGAGAACTCCCTGGTGTCGGTTTTTGTTTCTTTCTCAGAAGCCTAGTTTCAGTGACCTTTTCTGTCTGGTTCCATGCTGTTTTCTTTGCTTGTCCTTCCTACTTGGCCACTTACAGCATGTGGGAGAAGCAGAAAAGGAAGAGGGGAGAAGCAGAAAAGGAAGAGAAGAGGAAGGCTTTTCCCTATGCCTCTGGGGCTGGCT
Source organism: Elephas maximus indicus (assembly GCF_024166365.1). NCBI lineage: Eukaryota > Metazoa > Chordata > Mammalia > Proboscidea > Elephantidae > Elephas > Elephas maximus. The sequence continues at coordinate 46,554,577 of NC_064838.1, forward strand.
TGTGAGCCATGAGGAATCAAGCCGAGGGAATGGAAGAGAACAGCGGGAGTTGGAGGTCCTGGATTCTAGTCCTGCCACTGCATAGCCTTGAGACCTCGCCCATGTCTCTGAACCTTGTGGGGCCTCGGTTTCCCCTTCTGTAAGAGGAAGGGGTGGAGGAGGACTGGCTTAGGTTATGAGTTCACACCCAGCGCCGGTGTGAGGAGTCTGAGAAGTGTCTTATGTTGAAGGTAGGGGGATGATGACTGTGTGGGGGGGACAGAGCTAGTGGGAGATGTCTTTCCCTTGCTCACTGTTTTGAATGTTGAGCTGCGTGCCTTATTTATTTCCTTTAAAAAAAAATTTTTTTTAAAGCAAATTTAGTTAATTAAAGTCATGGCAAGGAGCTTCCTGCCAACTCTCAAATGGTGCTGTGCAAAAAACCCTTGGAGGACTTGAATTAAAAGCCAGGACTTCAGTCACATAGATCCTGGTCCAGGAGATCAGGGGTGGAGCCTCTTAGAGACTTAAAAACTCCTCTTACGGAAATCCAGTGTTGGCAGCTCGCAGGTGGCTGGTGAATGGCACCGTTACCCTGTGCACCGGTCCTTGGAAGGGTTTTTTGGTTATGCTGAAATGCCTACAAACTAGTGAAGGGAGGAGCAATGCTTTCTTGAAGGTTCTTCACCTAGGGCTTGCTTAGAAGGGGACACACTCAGTGGGAGTGAGTTATGTTCAAAATAGGTTTGAGATGAAGTGGGCCAGTGTGTGGGGTCCAGCTTGGCCACTTATTAATGGTGTACCTTGGGCTCCCCACATAATGTTTTGAAGCTTGGTTTCCTCCTTTGTAAAATGTGTTTCTAATCCTCACTCCGTACTGCTTGTTGCTTATGAAAGTAAATGAAGTGCAGTAATAGATATAGGTGCTTTGCCTCAGGTACAAATATTTATTGAGCATTTACTGGATACCACATGGGGTTCTGGAAGCTGGGGAAGCAGTGAAGATCGTATCAGAGTCTAAAGGTGGTATTGCTACTTCCTGAGGCCTCTTGCATGGTGGGCCGGGCAGAGGACTGTGTACCAGGCTCGAATCTGTTGCTGGTTTCCTGTGTGACACTTGGCAATTCCTCAGCCCCTCTTAGTGTCATCTCCCATTAGCTCAGGTGGTTGAGTTAGGAATTTTTAGCTCTAATTGTCCCCTTGTAATTTGTGGAATCACAGCTTTTGTGGTGAAGAAAGTAATTACCAAGACCGAGTTCCCTGAAGATGCTGAAGTTAAGGCCTCAATCTGTGTGATCCTGTGACAGGGAGGAATTTTCTAGAAGGATATCTGTCAGACACCAGTTACAAAGTACCATGCATATCTCCGGGACCGGCCTGGCCTGGTTGAGTTTTTGTGTCTGTGCTCTGCAGTCCTATCATTTCAGCCAAATGGAATTGTTTCCGAGTCTGTACAGAATGGTTTGGAAGTGGCGAAGTAGGTGCGGGGTCTTGGCTTGTTGTGAAGCCTTTAAAACAGTGCTGCAGGTTTGCATTCACTGCCGAGGGTTATGGTTTCTCCAATCTTAATGAGGCAATAGATAACGGGAGAGGGTTACTGCCTCCAGCCAGAACTTTCTCAAGCACAGATCTGGGGTCCTGCTGCTCACCCACTACCCTCTTGGCCAAGTGGAAACTTGGTGTCTAAAGAGATGGGGTGGGCTAGGGATAACTAAAACCCATTGCTGTTGAGTTGATTCCAACTCATAGAGGCCCTATAGGACAGAGTAGAACTGCCCCACAGGGTTTCCAAGGAATGCCTGGTGGATTCGAACTACTGGACTTTTGGTTCACAGCCGAACTCTTAACCACTGTACCACCAGGTCTCGGGAAAAACAAACAGAAAACAGAAAGGCTATTGTAATGTGGCCAGTTTTTTTTTTTTTTTTTTTAATTGTAGTAAAATATAAAAATGACCAGTTGCCGTTGAGTCAGTTTTGACTCATGGCCACTCTACGTGTGTCAGAGTAGGACTGTGCTCCACAGGGTGTGCCAAATATATATAAAATGAAATTTGTCATTTTAACCATTTTTAAGTGTACAATTCAGTGGCATTAATTATATTCACAGTGTTGTGCAACCATCACCATCGTTTATTTCAGTGTGGCCAATTTTGGCAAATTAAGATTCCTTTTCTTGTTCTTTGCGTGTCACCTTTACTGTGGTCCATAGTGTTGAAGCATTTACTGACCAAGATCAAAGACCACAGCCTTCAGTATGGATTACACCTCAACATAAAGAAAACAAAAATCCTCACAACTGGACCAATAAGCAACATCATGATAAATGGAGAAAATGTTGAAGTTGTCAAGGATTTCATTTTACTTGGATCCACAGTCAACGCCCATGGAAGCAGCAGTCAAGAAATCAAATGACACATTGCATTGGGCAAATCTGCTGCGAAAGATCTCTTTAAAGTGATAAAAGCAAAGATGTCTCTTTAAGGACTAAAGTGTGCCTGACCCAGGCAATGGTGTTTTCAATCACATCATAAGCATGTGAAGGCTGGACAATGAATAAGGAAGACTGAAGAAGAGTTGCTGCCTTTGAACTGTGGTGTTGGAGAAGAATATTGAGTATACCAAGGACTGTCAGAGGAACGAACAAATCTGTCTTGGAAGAAGTACAGCCAGAGTGCTCCTTAGAAGCAAGAATGGCGAGACTACATCTCACATACTTTGGACATGTTGTCAGGAGGGATCAGTCCCTGGAGAAGGACATCATGCTTGGTAAAGTAGAGGGTCAGTGGAAAGAGGAAGACCCTCAATGAGATGGATTGACACAGTGGCTACAACGATAGGTTCAAGCGTAACAACGATTGTGAGGATGGTGCAGGACTGGGCAGTGTTTGGTTCTGTTGTACATAGGGTTGCTATGAGTTGGAACCAGCTCAACGACACCTAACAGCAACATAGCATTCTCCTGAGTACTGTAGCAAGATATCAGGATGGGGATCCAAGTATGCGAACTAGAGGCACAGATGTTTAACTTGGCCCTTAAGTATTTTTTTTTTAATTCTAAATTAGTGTCCAACTTTTAAAAATCAGGGAATGCCATGTAAAAATCTGGATCTCTGGCCAGCACCTTGAAAGAGTCAGCCTATCTAGGACCATAGGGCTGCCCCCTCATTGGAGCTGGCAAGTGCTGTGAGTAGTAGCTGCCCCCTGACACAACCCTTAGAATGTGCAGCCCTTGTTCTCCCTGCTCAGAGGAACTTGGGGTGGGAAGAGAGCTTTTCTGCAACGTCATGCCTTTGTTCTACAGATGAAGAAACTAAGTTCCACAAAGATGAAGATGTGGCTTGCCTGGGTGACAGGGCAAAATGGGGGGCAGAGCCAGGACTGGGGTACCATTCTCCACACTCTGTGCTCTGGTCGCGACACCGGGGTTCTGGACGTCTTCCAGCAGGTGGCAGCCTTTTCCCTGTTCCTCTGTGCCCTCTGTTGTTCTCTTCCTCCGATTTTGCCAGTTTTCTCCCAGTAAGTTTCTCCTCTTTACGCAGCACTGTTCTCCCTCTCCCTGCTTTTATTCTTCCCTCTCCCCTTGGTGTTTCTCCTGGGATCTCCTGAAGACTACATGAGTACTAAGGGATACTTTTCCCCGGTCCGGTCCTTCCCACATTCAGCCTCCCTTGCCACTGTGCTGTTCTCTGTGCTTCTGGGTCCAGCTTGGAGGCAAAAGGCCCAGAAACCCCCCTGAACTTCCCTCTGTCTTGGGGCTGCTGCAGCTCAGAGCATTCAACTGGAGGAGGGGCACCATGGTCATAAATATGCTGACTTATTCTGAGAGGCGAGAGATAATCACTGTTACCTGAGATTCCTTAGTTTTTGGGAATTAATTTAGAGCTACCGCCTCTGCTGTAAAACATAAGCATCGTGTCTGGCACCTGGTGGGCTTCATGAATTGGGGTTTCACCTACGGTCTGATGGAGCCCATTTTGTATCTGTGCAAATCCCTAGATGAGGGAATGAGGATCTCACCTGAATCAGGTATAGGGTGGACATAGCTGCTCATACAGCTCCAATCATTCCAGGTGCTGAGCGGGCTCCAGGACCCTCTCCCACTTCCCAAACCAAAACCAAGCCTGTAGCTGTCCATTCGATTCTAACTCCTAATGACCTGGGAAGACAGAGTAGAACTGCCCCATAGGGTTTCCAGGGAGCACCTGGTGGATTCGAACTGCTGATCTTTTGGTTAGTAGCCATAGCAGCTGGGCCTAAATGAAGCCTCAGTCCTAAGTAGGAGGATCTACCTGAAACATCTACTTTCCTAGGAGAAAACCTAAGAAGGGCCAAAGCTAGGTGCAGGTGAAGAGACCTGTCATATTCTGCTCCGGACGTGGTGCCATAGGAATTCAGGGACCTAGATCAGCATTTGCTGATTGACTAAAGAGATGGTGACTTCCTGCAAGAGACCTTTCCTTTATGCTGGACAAAGACCTAGGGCGATACTGAGAGGGACTTGAAAAGACCTTGACACTAGATGGCGCCATGTTCCTCATTCTGAAGCTGGGTGCTTGACCATCCTGGGCAGGCCAGGGCTTTACACACTAGACCTTACACCTACTGCTTCCTTCCCCTTGTTGGGTTATTTCCCCAACACGTATTGAGCACTTACTATTGTCCACCATGGGGCTAAGTACCCCTTCCGGAGGGGCTCACAGTTAGTGGGGAAGAGATATGTAGAAAATACTGTAACGTTGTAGTGAATTAATTTGTGTACTACTTGCTGGTGGTACATAGCCAGAGGGAAAGGGTCAAGGAAGGCTTTGAAGTACAGGGTGACATTTGAGTGATATTTTGGAATGGAGTTTGCTGGGCAGCAAAGGATATTCTAAGCAGCTAGAACAGCTGGTGTACAAGCACAGATTTGTGAAAAAATGTGTTTGGAGGATGGTGAGAAGTTGGTGTCGCTTAACTGAAGGTGTATTGGAGACGATAGCAGAGAATGAGCTTGGTGAGAAGGGTCGTCCAGATATTGATTTGGCTGCTTTACCTGAGACTAAAATAAGAGTAGCTTAAGTGAGGAGAAATTTATTTCTTTCTCTCAAAGTATAAGTGGAAGGTGGTCCCAGAGCACCCTGCTGTCCAGGTGGCCTCAGGGTTCCTCAGGCAGTCCTCTAGGACTTACCTTCACTTGTATGGCTGCAGGTGGCTGCAGGCCCATTGCTGTAACTGGACAGGTGGAAAGGGCATGTCTTGGAAGTTCTGTTTACATCCCGTAAACCAGGCATGTGGACACACCTAAATGCAAGGAAACCTGTGAAACACAGTTTTTAGTGTAGTGGTAATGTGCCCAGCCACACCTTGGGGCGGAAGAAGTGTAAAACCAAGACGTGTAAACTGGACTTTGGGAAATGACCAGCACCCTTTGCCCTAGGAAAGTGCAAACTAAATTATGGAGCATTTTATAGGGAGCCCTGGTGGCCTAGTAGATAAGAAGTTTGGCTGTTAACCAGACGGTCAGCAGTTTGAATCCACCAGCCACTCCTTGGAAACTCTATGGGACAGTTCTACTCTATCCTATAGGGTCTCTCTGAGTCGAAATCAACTCAATGGCAATGGGTTTGTTTTGTTTTGTTTTTTTATAGGGAGCTGGGAGATTTTTAAATAGGCAAGACTGTGATTTAAAAAGTGTCTCTCCAAAGATGGTGCCAGCAGCAAGGTGGCACCTATAGGCCCAGTGACCCTGGAGGCGGTTGTAGTAATCTGGGGAGGAGGAGATGCGGAGGCGGTGGATCTCCCCGGATAGCCCAGGTGAGCCTGGCCTTGTGATAGTTTGACAGACTGGTGGCTGGTGAGATTTTGGATGGTTGTTACTACAAATCTTGCAGAAGCCATGGCCTTACTGGGGACTGGGTTCAGTTAACAGCTTGATGCCCTTCATTTGGGACTCACTTGAGAACACACTTCTTATGGCTTGTTAATAATGTGGACTGGAGCTGTGGAGAGATGATGACTGTGGAGAGAAAAGAGGGTTCCTTTGCTCCAGGTTTGGCCAGTAGTGTCCATTCATGACACGAACTTGAATAAACTCCAAGAGTAGGAGCTGCGCCTGTCCTACTCAGGCCACTGGCCCTTGTGGTTGTGCAGAAAACTTCCCTCATTTCTTGGCCCTGTTTCCTGAGCTTTAAATAGAAAAGTCATTCTGGTACCTCTTTAACTTGTTGATGAAGTCTTCCACCCATTTAGAACAAAAACTTCCTGATCATCATGTCCATGGAATTGCCTAGCACTTCCAGAGCACCCACCTAGGAGATGGGCAGCAGGTGACAGAGGGAAGAACACAGCCCTACGAGCCAGACAGCTGAGGCTTCTTGCGCTGCATCTGCCACTTGTTTAGCTGTGTGGTCTTGGCCAGCAGGGTGTTTCACAACCTGGGGAATCTCAGCTTCCTTATCTATAAAGAAAAGCAAATAGTATCTATGTCCCAGGTTGCTGGGAGGGTTAGAGAAAGCTTTGAAAGCACCTAGCTTGGTGTTTGGCACCAGGGGGCAGTTGATGGAAGTATTGTTGGGGGGTTCTTTTTTTAAGAGGCAAGCAACATGTTATGCTTTATACACAGATGCACCAAGTAGCTATAAAATCTACTTTTTAAATATTAAAGACTTAGAGCTAGTCATCGATTGGAAAAGTAGCTACCTGTAAAAAATACTTAACACTGAAAACTATCAGAAACCAGAAATTTCTGATTAAATTTATTATCATTATTTTTCGTGAAAATATACACAGCAAAACATATACCAATTCAACAATTTCTTCATGTCCAGTTTGATTACATTCTTCAAGTTGTACAACCATTCTCTCTGTCCTTTTCCAGATTATGTTGGGGAGTTCTTGTAGGTCCTCATATTGTGTTTGTCTGACCTCAGGCCTTGGTTGTGTGAGGGAAACATGGTGTCTGTCCCCCGAGGAGGTCCCTGCAGCTAAAGTCAAGGAACGCTCCTTGGGCCATCTCTATAATCCTCTCCTGTACCCTGATTCTGTGTGCCTTCCAGGCATCTAAAAACTTGGTTGTTTATGTGGCTGGTCATGTTACAGAAAAATCACATGTACAGAGCTTGTGAAAAAGGCATTTTGGCACAGCCTACCCTTTTGATACTTTATCTCAGTTATCATCGTATGCTTTAAGGAAAATGATAATCTCTCAGGCACAAGGACCCGCAGTGTAAATAGGTTGACCTTCAGCTCTGGAAACACGGAAGGACGGGTCGAATCTCAGTGTTTGAGCAGTTGCCAACGTGCTCACAAGTGACACGTTATTCTTAGAAGGGATTTTTTGGCCTGGATCGTGTTGCCTTCACCACCACCACCAAATAGCAGTGCCACCAGGAGATTCCAGCCTGTCGTTGGGCGTGACGTGTGGGAATGTTTTGGGCCCTCCCTGGTCTCCTAAGGACAGGCAGACACTGCCTTTTGTGGAGCTGCTGTGGAGTGATAGTTTGGTCAGATCTTTGTTTAGCCAAGAGGTGGTTGGGCGTCAGCCTTCCTTGACCCTGAATCCCCTCGGTCAGACGGTGGCCATGTTATAGCTGTGAGGCTTCTCCCCGAGATGAGCTTTGTGGGAATTTATTTTTCACGTGGTAATAAGAGGAGGAAATATTTGCTTAATTAGGGGCCATCCTGAATCTTTTGAATGATGTTTTGGTATTAGTGGGAGATAAGAAATACGAGACACCATCTGTCTTGAGGTCGAGCTGTTGGTTCAGGCATGGGGAGGAGATAACTTCTGTTCGCGGCAGGCATTTGCAGAGTGACAAAGCAACTCTTGTCTGGTTTTCAGCTCTGAGCTGCCAAGTGCACATGCTGTGCATTTCCGAAGTTAGGCAGGGAAGAAGCCTGAGAGTTGAGATATAGTTTTCTCCCCTAGACAGAATTGAAGAGCTTCCTTAGACCTCCAAATAAAATTCTGAATGTCTTTACTTTCTACTTTGGATTAACTCTTTACTTAAAAAAAAAAAAAAAATAGCACTTGAAAAATCATGCTGGCTTCCGGAATGGAAATGTTGTATAATGAAACTTTGCATATTGACTGAGTGAGGAGGGTCTGTGGAAGAGGGGAGGCCAGGAGGGAGTGGCTGACAAGTGCTTTCCCTGGGCTCCTGCCCAAAAGGACCTGATTTGTCACTAAACATCGTCTTTTCCTGTGCTTCCATATTTTTTCCACCTTTATGTGATCTTTAAAACCCTGGTGGTGTAATGGTTAAGAGCTATGGCTGCTAGCCAAAAGGTCAGCAGTTCAAATCCACCAGGCACTCCTTGGATACTCCATGGGGCAATTCTACCCTTGTCCTGCAGGGTCGCCATGAGTCGGAATTGACTCTATGGCAAGGGGTTTGGGTTTTTTTTTTTTTTTTAAGCGCAAAGGAGACAGGGATTGGCAAGTTCTTCTGGCATGATGTCTCCAGGTTGCACCTGAGTGTCAGTGGCCCTTGGGGGTCACTTCCCTGCTGCCTGCTTGGCCCCAGGAACCTCCCTCTTCCTCTACTCCTCTGCCCCGTGCTGCTTGGCCTTGGCTCAAACAGGGAGAGAAGTGACGTGGTCTTTCTGGCTGTCCCTGCTTTGGTTCTCCAAGAATTCCTCCCTCCCATGGGCTGCTGCAGGCGCTTCCTCCTCCCTCTGTCAGCTGTCCCAGCTTGGAGCACCAGGATCTACTGTCACTATTCACACAGCCATTTTCGAGGTGTGTGTTGAGGACTGGGCTTTTCTCCTTTAGTCTGAGAAAGAACACTTCTTGCATTTTAACATACATCTAGGTTGATCCATCCTTGGCACCTCTTCCCTATTTTTCCCTTGCTATTTTTTTTTTTTATATTATTGTGTGGTTTTATTTATCTTTAGAGTCTCCCCTCCCTGCTTTTCTGATGCTTTGGAGAGGACAGAAGACTGAAGCAGAGGCTCAGTTTGCCACCTTGATCCAGAGCCCCACCTTCATTTTCTACTTCAAGGCAAGAGCATGGTACGACAGCCTTGCTAAGAATTGACCCCAAGATTTGTACTCTTATCTTATGATTTTTTTTTTTAAATCTCAGCTGCAGGCTTAGTCCTAGAATGATAGAACAAGTTAACACTCCTCTCTTATCCAGCTGTGTGCATGACAGACACCTTGGTTTATTTATGGGTTGACCAGACCCCTGCTGCTTACACAGTCATTTATTAGCACTAGTCCTGAATGGGAGCCCTGGTAGTGCAGTGGTTAAGAGCTTGGCTACTAACCAAAAGGTCGGTAGTTCGAATCCACCAGCCACTCCTTGGAAACACTTTGGGGCAGTTCTGCTCTGTCCTCTAGGATCACTATGAGTCAAATCGACTCGAAGGCCATGGGGTTTGGTTTTTTTGGGTTTTAGTCCTGAATGCCTTCTGCAAAATGGAATGCTCTCATGGCTGATGTCAGAATTAGCTGATAAATAATTAAAATTCACCCTAGAGTTTATTGAATTCCTTCTTTGTATTTCTCCTTTGATAAATAAGTGCTGAGGATATAGAAGTTGTGGTAAGACCTTTTAAGACCTGTTCTTGCCCTGGCTGTATTTGCCATGTTGTTGTGTTTACAATTTAAGAATAGCCTACATTAATGTGTTTTATATGGTCTACATTTATGTGTTTTGTATGGATTAATTCACCTTCTTAGACATTATCATGCACCCACCTAAGCACAGCCCTGTCCAGGAGTTGAGAGCGTGTGTGGACATTATACCATCTCACAGGGAGAAAAGTCAAATACTGAAATACCCAGAAGACAGAACGTATTAAGTGCAAGAAGAGAAGTTCTAATGAAGTGCTATGTGAATGTAGTAGCGGGATGAGAGATTAATTCTATTTGGAGTGCTCAAAGCTTGTAAGAAGTGGTATTCAAGCTATGCCTTGAAGGATGGGTACCTATTGGTTTAATGGTTGGAAGCACCATAAGAACAGAACTGTTGCAAGGGCAGGGCTGTAACCCTTGTGTTCCTCATTGTGTCTCCTATGCCTCTGACACTCAGAATATACCATGAAATCCAGAACTTGACAGGATTGCATTGCTTTTCTGGGTCTTGCAAGTTTCTGCCTTTGACAAGGTGCAGTCTTACCACTTTTCTCTCACTGTCTATTAGTGGAAAATATTTGAGTTTTCCTTCTCTGACAGGTTTCTGCCTTACACAGGTTCCGGCTTCTGCAGGTTTTACTGTATTTGGATGGATGGAAGTGTGGGTTGAGAAAGAGATGAATGAATGAATTTAACAAAGTCAGAATTCTAGGTAAGGGGGCTAGCTTGAATGGTGTTATAGATTGAATTGTGTCCCCCCAAAATCTGTGTCAACTTAGCCAGGCCATGTTTCCCAGTATTGTGTGATTGTCCACCTTTTTGTCATCTGATATAATTTTCATATGTGTTGTAAATCCTGCCCCTATGATGTTAATGAAGCAGGATTATAGACAGGTATGTTGATGAGGCAGGACTCAATTTACAAGATTAGGTTGTGTTTTGAATCAATCTCTTTTGAGATAGAAAAGAGAGAAGCAAGCAGAGGGGCGGGGGGACCTCATACCACCAACAAAGCAGTGTCTGGAGTAGAGCATGTCCTTTGGACCGGAGGTTCCTGTGCTGAGAATCTCCTAGACCAGGGGAAGATCGATGACAAGGACCTTCCCCCAGAACCAACACAGACAGAAAGCCTTCCCCTAGAGCTGGCACCCTGAATTTGGACTACTAGCCTTCTAATCTGTGAGAGAATAAATTTCTCTTTGTTAAAGTCATCCACTTGTGGTATTTCTGTTATAGCAGCACCAGATAGCCTAAGACAGAATTTGGTACCAAGAGTGGGGTGCTGCTGTGACAGATACGGGGTCTCAAGGGGTGAAGCTGTGGCCTCTGGAGTTTCTAAGGGTGGGGCCATAGCCTCCTAGGTTTCAAAGAGTCAGATCTTCACGAACTTGGTTCCAGAGCGTGGGGTTGCCTTTCAGTAGTGTCAGTAGGATTGGGCCAGATCTACTGCCCAAAGCTGAGGGCTTGGGGCTGCCATGCCCAAGGGTCAGAAGAACAGGGCCTGCCTGGGCTAAGGGAGAAGGGTTGCCATTCAGATGGACTAGGAGAATGGGGCCGCCCAAATTCAAGGGAACAGAGTCGCTGTCCCAGTGGGCCTGGAAGGTGGAGCTGAAGCCCTGGGCCTAGGGCCTCCAATCAGAATCCTGAGAGTGTGGCCAGTACCTAGAATCTGGAGGGCAGGGCCGTTGTCTAAATGTTTTCAGAAAACAGAAGATTATTTTCGAGCCTTGAGGGCTAATGTAATGTGTTCTGCTGACTTGCTTGATGCCTGTTATCCCTTCTTTCCCTCCAGTTTCTCCCATTTGTAATGGAAATGTCTATATTATGCCTGTTCTACCATTGTACTTCGGAAATAGATAACTTGTATTCTAGATTTCACAGATGAAGAGGAAGTTTTCGATTTTGAACTTGGAGATGATTTAAGAGTTTTGCTAAAATATGATGGGCTGAATGTGTTTTACATATGGCAAGGACATGAATTTTGGGGGGGCCAAAAAGTGGAATGTTATGGATTGAATTGTATCCCCCCAAAAATGTATATCAACTTGGCTAGGCCATATTTCCCAGTATTGTGTAATGGTCAGAAGAACAGGGCCTGCCTGGGCTAAGGGAGAAGGGTTGCCATTCAGATGGACTAGGAGAATGGGGCCGCCCAAATTCAAGGGAACAGAGTCGCTGTCCCAGTGGGCCTGGAAGGTGGAGCTGAAGCCCTGGGCCTAGGGCCTCCAATCAGAATCCTGAGAGTGTGGCCAGTACCTAGAATCTGGAGGGCAGGGCCGTTGTCTAAATGTTTTCAGAAAACAGAAGATTATTTTTGAGCCTTGAGGGCTAATGTAATGTGTAATGACCATTCTGTCATCTGGTGTGATTTTCCTATGTGTTAGAAATCCTGCCTCTATGATGTTAATGAGGCAGGATTAGAGGCAGTTATGTTAATGAGGTAAGACTCAATCTACAAGATTAGGTTGTATTTTGAGCCAATCTCTTTTGAGATATAAAATACAAGTGAGCAGAGGGACAAGGGGACCTCATACCACCAACAAAGCAGGGCTGGGAGCAGAGCGCATCCTTTGGATCTAAGGTTCCCACACTGAGAAACTCCTAGGCCAGGAGAAGATTGATGACAAGGACCTTCCCCCAGAACCAGCAGAGACAAAAAGCCTTCCGCTAGAGCTGGCACCCTGAATTTGGGCGTCTAGCCTCTGACACTCAGAATCTACGGTGAAATCTGTGAGAGCCAGAACTTGACAGCCTTCTAAACTATGAGAGAATAAATTTCTCTTTGTTAAAGCCATCCACTTGTTCTATTTCTGTTATAGCTGCAGTAGATAACCAAGACAAATGGTAAAAGAGGGCAGGAAGAAGTTAGGCAAATTGATGCACTTATAGCTCAACATGACTGATGTGGCTCAAGTGTAGCGTGCTTGAGGGAGAATGGCCTGAGAAAGGGTTGGAAAGAAAATCTTAGGACAAGATGGTAAAGGCTCAAGGATTTTGGCTTTTCGTCCATATGGTGGGTAGCTAAACAGCAAGAACTGTCTCAGGGAGGTCTTGGTAGAAAGTGTGCATAATTCTGAGTTCTGAGAGTAGAATTGAAATTAGACAAAGACCCCTAATAAGACCTTGTCTGATCTTTCCATGGAGCTCTGGTGGCACAGTGGTTAAGAGCTCTGCTGGCAACCAAGAGGTCAGTGTTTCGAATCCATCAGCCACTCCTTGGAAACCCTGTGGGGCAGTTCTACTGTGTCCTATAGGGTGGATGTGAATCAGAATCAACTCAACACAACGGGTTTGGTTTGGTTTGATTTGGCTCTCCCCATGTTGTAGGTAAGTGGCAATATATACCTAGTGCAGGCCATAGGTTATTTATTTAACTAGCAACAGCAAGTTCAAGTCTTAATGAGTTCTGAACCCTCATGTTTTGGTCCTTTTTCTCCAGATGTGTGCAACAGCACTGACCTCCCGGAAGTTGAGATCATTAGCCTGCTGGAGGAGCAGCTGCCCCATTATAAGTTAAGAGCCGATACCATCTACGGTTATGACCACGATGACTGGCTCCATACGCCGCTCATTTCTCCTGATGCCAACATTGACCTCACAACTGAGCAAATTGAAGAGACGCTGAAGTACTTCCGTAAGTAGTTTCCTTTTCATGTAGTGAAGGCACTATGATGATTAGTTCTTCTTTAGCTATGGTCTCAAATGAGATCTTGTACTGGTTACCATGTCTTGTGGACTGCCATCCGTGGAAAGGTGCTCAAAAGAAATGTGACTGTAAAGTTTAGCTACATAAAACGCTGAAATTTTAAGTGTTCGCAATAGAAATTTTAGAGTAGTGGGGACCAAATATGGATTTTCATTTGAGCCAACTTTCTTCTAACTACATAGAACGATAGAACTTTGAAAATGCTCCCATTTGACTTCTCTTAACAAAAATACTGCATGAACCCTTAGAAACTTCTTATTGAGTTTGTTTGTTAGTAACATATAGGCAGTACAGTATTTATATGACACAGCAAGACATATACCAAGGCTAACAATGTTTGTGTGGAAGCTCACAGAGCTGGTTATCAGGAGAGTTTAAATGTCAGTCATAGTGAAGGCTGTAGTGCTGATAGCTGGTAGGGTGAGCAGTATACTAGATCACTGACCTTCCCTACCCCTTCCCCAGTGGAGTTGTAATACTAGGACATGAAACCTGACACTGCGGACTTGAAAAGTGATAATTAAAGAAATCTATTACTGATGATGCTTTCAATTTTCATTAAAGAGATACCTTTATAGAAGCAATTTCATTCTTTAGAAATTCATGGCAGCCCTGTGAGCTTGGTAGAACAGGAATGAGATAATTCTTAACTGGTTTTGTCACTGCTAACTTAAATTCAAGTTAGCTTGAGCCTGGTCTGAATTAACAATTTAAGGAGCTTTCAACCACCTTCAAAGTGATAATAATTACTTATCTCTGTATCACTTGTGTTACCTTTAAAAAAAAAATCGAGTAGTCCTGTATCTAGTTAGAGATAACCTGGTTCAAAACTAGGTTATTGTGAACCTCTTTAAAGGTTTTATATAATTATTTTCTCTAATACAGACTGATCTTTCTAATTTTCTTGAATTTATGCTATTATTTGCAATAAATGAGTCAGAACTATGACTTTCTTTAGGATGCATTGGGCACAATTTTCAGATTTTCTTTACTAAGAGGAATTTTGTTTAAATTAACCTGTGTTTTTGTACCTGATGCAAACTCTGCGGTCTGTTTGTGAACCAGTGCAGATAATCAGTTGTGATAAGAGTAAAAATAGAATAATCCATACCAGGGCAGATATGAAACAAGTTAGACTTATATTAAAGTTCAAGTTTAAACCTTAGAACTCCTGATATGTCTTGTAGTGTACGGAAAACTCTTCACAAGTTATTTTTGTTTATTCATGGTATCTGTACCACCCAGGAGATATGGTATCCCGTGGAAAGTGGTGTTCAGAGTAACCTCCTTGGTAGGTTCTGTATTTCCTTCCTTCAGACTGCTTCACTTCAGAGTTCACCCCTGTAAAAAACCAAACCCATCGCCATCAAGTCAATTCCTACTCGTAGCGACCCTATGGGACAGAGTAGAACTGCCCCACAGGGTTTTCAGGGAGTGGCTATCGAATTCTGACTGCCAACCTCTTGGTTAGCAGCCATAGCTCTTAACCACTGTGCCGCCAGGACTCCTTAGACTTCAACCAGAGTTAGTTTTCTAGAAATCCCTGCTTGTTATTTGCTCTTGCCTAAGAGATCCGTCTGTGATTCTGGAGGGCACTTTATAGCCATTTCTGCCACAAGAGGTTCCCAGTCCCTTCTCAGACACACTGGCTAGTCACTTCGATTGACAGTATAATTGGAACACCATCCATGGAAACACTTCACACTTTTCAGAGAACTTTTATACCAATTGCCTCATTTCATCGCTGTAAAATGCTCAAATGTAGGCTGCTTTTGTTGTTGTTAGGTGCCATCAAGTTGATTCAGACTCATAGCAACCCCGTGTGATGGAGTAGAACTGCCCCGTAGGACTTTGTAGGTGTTTAAGAGCTTGGCTGCTAACTGAAAGGTCAGCAGTTCGAACCCACCAGACACTCTGTGGGAGAAAGATGTGGCAGTTTGCTTCCGTAAAGATTAACAGCCTTGGAAACCCTATGGGTCAATTCTACACTGTCCTAAAGGGTCACTATGAGTCAGAATTGACTCGACAGCAGTGGGTTTGGTTTTTTTTTTTTTGGCTGGTCTTTATAGGAGCAGGTCACCAGGTCTTTCTCCCGTGGAGCTACTGGGTGGGTCTGAACCACCAACCATTTGGTTAGCAGCTGAGTTCTTAACCGTTGCGCCACCAGGGCTCCTTTATATGTGGCAGGGCTAGATTTATTAGAAGGGAAATAGGAGCATGGAGAACTCGCAGTGTTGATTCCACTGCACCAATCTCTTCTTTCAAAAATCTACTGCATAGTGAGACTGAAAGAGAGATTGGGTCTTGTCTTTCAGTTCCATGTTAGGGGAGAATTCCTGGTAGGTTTGGCAGTGGATATCACAAATTGCAGTAAAACTAGAAGAACCACGATAAAGATTTAGCAGAGATTCTAAAGGTTTTTAGAGCATGGTTGCAGCCAAGTCTTACCCTCATTCTGTATTTTCTTCTGTGGTACCTGTGCTTAGAGCAGAGTGGGCATTTGCCAAGCGTTTATTAAATGAACAATCGGGCATTAGGTCTTAAATGTAGAACCCTATAGAATAGGGGCTCTCAAACTGAGGTCCCAGGACCCCCAAAGGGGCTTTAGAGAGAATTTGAGGGTCCTGTGAACTTAGAAAGGAAAACAAAATTATGGCTTTATTCTTATTAACTTCTAAGGAAATGTAGCACTTCTTTCCATTATGAACATGGGCAACAAAGCACAGTGGTATTAGCAGGACCTGAGACTTCATCACCAATGGCAATCATAGGTATTTTCCTGTTATATTACACTGCAAGCTCATACTTGGAAATACAGTCTTTACTCTTCACTATGAAATTATATTTGTCATTAGATAGGTGTGCTGCTAGGTCTTGTTCCTTAATGCAGTCATAAAAAACACTTATTATGGTGCAGACTTTTTAAAAATTTTGATAACAGCATATTAATAAAATTGTCTCCTTTGTAGTCCTTGATTTTACTTGATGTCTTAAAATCCTTATTTTGGGTGGGGGGTGGTCCATGGACCTTGACACATGGCCAAAGGGGTCGGTGGAAGGAGCAGATTCGGATCTCTGCTCTGTGCAGGGTGCACTTTTGGGTTTTGTTTGTTTGTTTACACATGTGTAACCCAGGAGATGTCGTGTCTCCTGCGCTGTGACTCACCGGTGTATTAGAACAGTTGTGAGGTGTGTAATAAGACAACATAACCTCCCCTTTCATTTTAGGTTTATTTTCTGCATGGATTAGAGCAGTGGCTCTTTGTGGGTTGGTGGGGATGTGGGGCACCCCACGGGGTTCTGATGGACCCTGCTAGGTGAGAACCAGTGAATGGGGCCTGTCTACACCATTGCTGTTCAGGTGAAGCAGACTTGGCTTGGAGGTGGGATAGAGCCCATTTCCCTTTCCTGCCCATCATTCGTCTGAGTGCAGGAACAAGGCTTTGCCTTTTAAATGGGGCCTGCACCTTAAGCTTGCTAAGAAGCGGTGAGAAGGCTTCAGGCATCGGATTCTGCTCCTCCTTTACCAGGTGACGGAATGACATCTCAGAAAGTTACAATGCTCCCAGGTGGACCTTTGACTGCTGGTGATTCTGAGAAACACAAAAATGAAAATGCCTCACAAAGCAAATGCGCCCATATATAGGGGATACATAAGATTTGAGGGTCCAACAGGAAGAAAGAATAGTCACTATTTAGTGCTTACTGTGTGCGGGGCACTGCTCATTTCAGCCTCATGGTGATCTTCAAATTAAGTATTCTTGTATCTACTGAGGCTCAGCAAAATTAAGAAACTTGCCCAAAGTCACACAGCTTGCAAGTTGGGGAGCTGAGATTCGAACCCAGGCTGTCTGATCTGATTGCGAAATCCATGATCTTAACCACTCTCAGGGTAGCTGAAAGGAAAAAAAATTATAGTTTAAGACTAAAGCTAATCTGGCAAAACATGAAAAAATAACCCTTGTGTGTGAGAATATGTGAACACCTTATTCATTTATAAAACATATGTCCGACACATTCAAAATTCTTTTTCTTTTTTTCATGACTCAGGTCACCGACCTTGATGTAGCCTGACTGAGCTTAATTTCAAGACAAAATTTTCTTCTTCCCTATGATTTTTGCCTCCTCCTGTTGCCTGAACCTCATGCTTCCCTGATTTCAGGTGGAGGTGACTGTGTGTACTACAGGTTTTTCTAGTCACGTCGCTTTCAGCAGACACCAGGCATGGAGGTTGTATGTCGGTGGTTGGGTAGCTATGGCACCTTTTGTTTCCTCCTTTCCAGGGTCCACTGCTGTATGTAGCTTTTGGGTTAAGGAGCATTGGTTGAGAAAAGAAACCTTTCTATGCCTCAAGAGCAGGTGATTGGCCGACCACTCCATCCTTACGTTGACCTGGAAGAACTTTAGGAATAGAAAAAGTTATGAAACAAATAGATCTTAAGACTTTGTTCCATTGTTTTTACTATAAAATAACATTCAGAGTCAGCCAACAAGTATTTATTAAGGGACTGGTATGCACCTGTGATCCTTTTTGCAAACATGACTTGTTTGAGTTTCAGCTGAGGTTTCTGGCTAAGGAAATGAAAACATCTTGGATTGTTAATTTTCTTCCATCACCTAGCCCAGGAACTTTCCACCGGGTTGGACCAATGCAGGAAGCTCTTGAGGCCTTTGGCTGGCATCCTCCCACCTTGCTTTGTGGGAGGAGGGAGGTGGGGCCTGGGAACCAACATATTAAACTAGCTCTTCCTATGGTTTTAATTTTTTTTAATTAAAAAAACAAAAAAGACCACTAATCTAGACCAGCCATAATTTTACAGATGGGGCACCTGAAGCCTGAAGTGAAATGACTTACTAAACTCACCCAGCTGGCTTGCTTGGGGCCAGAAATCGTGTGTAGGTCTTCCCACTCCTCTTCCTAGTACTCTAGACTTGTGTCCGGAAGTGGGACCTACAGTAGATATTATTCTCCCCCCTCCATTTCCACCTTTGTGTGTTCACTTGAGTCCACAAGGTCACAGGCATAATGAGCATTTACACAGTTCACTTTATCAGTGTGCTCAGTGAAGCTGATGCATTGCAGTTTACTCACAGGGAACACATCCCAGAAGAGGCAGATTCCAGCTAGGCTAAACCAGGACTAAGTAGAGCACCTGGCTTGGGACCTTCAAGACTGACAAGAGTGTGGGCTAGATCCACTCCTTTCTCACCTTGTTGTGCTTGACCCTGGAGCAGAGTTGGCACAATGACCACTCCCTTTCTGGACACTCACCTTGCTTGGCTTCCTTCCTGCCTCTCTAGCCAGTCCTTCCGGACTCTTTCCTAAGTCTTCCTCCTCTTCTTCTGAGCTTTTAAGTCAGTGGCTTTCAATCCTGATGTACCTGGAGAGCTTCTAAAAGTATACTTTCCCCAGGCCCAATCTCAGAAATAGTCATTCTAATCCCCAGGTAACTGTGATGTGTTGCTCTAAAGGTTGGAGTGCCCCAGCCAGCTTCCTTCTGTATCTTCTTTTCCCAATGATTTGAACTCATGCTGGTGACCCCAATACGTCCACCATGACCACATGCCCCAAGCTCCAGGCGCATATACCCAGTTGTTAATTTAATGTGTCCACTGCCAAAAGCAAAATTTTTCCCCATATACATTTGTCCTTATCAGTGTAACATGGTTATCCCATTTCCATATCTTGGCCATCAAGTGGTTCTGTTAACTCTTTTCCAGATCCTTTCTCGGATCCTGCTGCCACCACCCTTGACAAAGCCACTGCCATCTCTTCCCTGGACCACCATATCGTCTCTGCTGTCTTGTACAACTACACATGTGTTGTGCCCTCTGCCCTCCCTGTTGGCTCTGATGGCCTCTGACTGTGCTCCCTGCTTCCACTCTTACTTCTCTGCCGTCCTCTTCTGACTCAGCAGCCTGGCTGGTCTTTTTTCAAAACTCAGTTGGGTTCTGCTGTTCCTTTGCTTCCTGTTGTTCTTTGAATAAAATCTAGGGTCTTCAAGGACCCTGTGACCTGGCTCTTGGCTCACTTTGACCAGCCTCATTCCACCTTTCTCCTTACACTGTGCTAGCCACACTGGTCTTTTCAGTCTCTTGAACACACCCAGCTTGCTCATGTTGTTCCTTTTTCCCTCCTTCCCCTTCTTTCCTATCATTTGGTTCTCAACAGGGGTATCCCCTCCTCAGAAAAGCCTTCCTGGACTGCCTATCTATAGTGTCTCTGCCACACGCACAGACATTTTTATTACTTTTCCAGTTTTCTGCCTTCATAGCTCTTATCACTCTTTGTAATGATTTGTTTACATGGTGACAATCAATAACAACAATGATTCACCTTTACTGAGTGAGTCGGATCCATTCCACAGCCACCGGTTTGGTTTTTTTTTTTTTTTTTTTTTTGCTGTTTTCCAGGGTTGTGCTCATTGCTTCACCCCCATGATTGTACTAGGACACATACGCTAGAGTTGAAGTACATCCTTCTTTTTTTTTTGTTGTTGTTAATGATTTTTTTCTAAATATATTACAGTTGTTTCATCTGAATCTAATTGGCCATTTAATCCTTAATTGAGTCTTGCAAGGGATTAAATTTATTTTCATAGAAGGAACTCTTTTTATACTATTCATGGAATAGTCAACATTATTATGTGATTACATTAACAAGTGAAATGGACATTTATGTTTGAGAACAAACACAAATGATCATTGGTAGGGAAACAGTTCAATTCTTAGGAGCCAAAATGTCGAGGCACACGAAACAGTGGCACCATCAGCAGGCTGTGGGCAGCGGTCAGGGGCTTTAGTGGTGTATAGAGTGCAGGCTCATCAGACGAATCGGATAAGCGGGGGTTCATTAGGAGAGCTTCCACTCCACTTCTGCCTCTGGCGCGTTGGTTCAGGTAGACCCCACATTCTTAACTGCCATCTTATGCTTATTTTACTGACCCTGTTCTGGATAATGAGGACCTAGTACTGGATAATGAGGACCTTGAAGGCAGGCACTACGTTAGTTTTATTCCAGGTCTGTACAGAGCACAGAGTACAGTACCTGGCACAGCTGTTGGCTGAATGAAGAAATGCTCTACTGGCATCTCTCTGTATGTCCAGGCAGTCCTAGTTGACCTCACTCCAGACCACAGAGCCTCCGTATTATGAGACATCAGCTTCCAAGTTTTCCTGTTGGAGGGTGCCTTAGTTCTCTAGTGCTGCTATAACAGAAATACCACAAGTGGATGGCTTTAACAAAGAGAAATTTATTCTCTCACAGTCAAGGAGGCTAGAAGTCACATGTGAAAGCACCAGCTCCAGGGGAAGGCTTTCTCGGCTCTGGAGGAATGTCCTTCTCATCAATCTTCACTTCGTCTAGGAGCTTCTCAGTGCAGGGACCCCAGGTCCAAAGGACACATTCCCTTTCTGCTTCTTCATTCTTGGTGGTAGAAGGTCCCTTGTCTCTCTGCTCGCTTCTTTTATATCTCAAGAGATTAACTCAAGATACAACCTAATCCTGTACATTGTTTCCTGCCTTGTTAACATAACGGCCTCTAATCCTGCCTAATTAATGTCATAGAGGTTAGGATTTACAACAGTGGGATAATCACATCAGATCACAGAATGGTGGACAACCACACAATACTGGCAATTATGGCCTCGCCAAGTTGACACACATTTTTGGTAGACACAATTCAATCCATAACAGGATACCAAGGTCATAACTAAACATGAAAGCCTTGTGTGTAGCACTTCCGACCCCAGGTTATGTTTTGTGTTTCCAGTGTGTGCTTGTGTGTAATCCAATTGTGTGTGGCAGTATCCTACTTCTCTGCCTCCTCCCTCTCTGACCAGCCCTCCTCTCTGTTTTTTCTTTTGAGGGGGAGTGTGTCACTAAATCCCTTTCCTCCTTCATCTGCTTAAATGTGGACATTTGTCAGCATTCTGTCTTGGGGTCTTCTCTCTCCCATACCTTCTCAGCTTTAGCTGTTGCCTCCCTCCAGATGATGTCTAGGCTTCTCTCTCTAGCCAGAGGATGTGTTGCCAGAATCTCACAGAAACTGAACACGTGCTCAGCATCCTCATGCCAGCTCATCTTACCACCTAGCCATCTCATCTCCTGCCCAGCTCCCACAGAGGCCCACATGTGGGTACCTAGCAGGTGCTCAGCCAAGGCCCTTTCCCCCACCCATCTTTTCCACTTTCAAAGGCATCTTTCATTCTTCCTGCTCCTAAATCCATGGATATTAACTTTGCATTTCAGTTCTGGTTCTACAACCTGTTTATTGGTGTCACTATGAGAAAGTCATGGAACCTCTCTGGACCCCAGTTTTCTTTTTAATTTGAAAGCTTTAAAAACAAAAAACTGATTCTCTGTTGGTAGTGACACACAGCATTGGGAGGTAGGGTCCATCTCTGATTTTCAGGGTGGACAAGGAGGGATGCTTGTCACTATTTTATAGACTCATGGAGTTATCCCTTTCTTCATTCTTCCAGTGCCCGGTCTTTTAAAGAACATAAATGGTCTTTAAAAGGAGTTAGGTTTTAAAAATGATAATATTTCTTTCTGGGCATAAAAGTATGCTGATTTTAGATAATTTGGAAAATAAAAACAAAATGATGACTAACTTAGCAACCACTACTCACTTTTTAAAAAAATTTTATTGTTCAGAATATGTACAGTGAAACCTATACCAATTAAACCATTTCTACATGTACAATTCAGTGACACTGATTACATTCTTTGCACTGTGCAACCATTTTCACCCTCCTTTTCTGAGTTGTTCCTTCCCCATAACATAAACCCATTGCCCCCCTAAGGTTCCTACTGGTCTTTCGAGTTGCTGTTGTCACTCTGATCCCATATAGATAGTTCTTAAAAGAGCGTAATGCTCAAGGCAGACATTTTTACTACCTAAGTTAAACTGTTATTTGGTTTTAAGAAGACTTCAGGGAATATTTTTGGTTTAAGGTTAAAAGATTATCTCAGGACAGTAGTTTCAGGGGTTCATCCAGCCTCCATGGCTCCAGAAAGTCTAGACTCATGAGAATTTGAAATTCTGTTCTGTATTTTTCCCCTTTTGGTCAGGACTCTTCTGTGGAATCTTTGATCAAAATGTTCAGTAATGGTAGCCAGGCACCATCCAGTTCTTCTGGTCTAATGGCAAAGGGAGCAGTTGTTCATGGAGGCAATTAGCCACACATTCCATATCCTCCTCCTATTCCTGCCTCTCCTTCTTCCTCTGTTGCTCCAGACAAGTAAAGAGCTTTGGATAGCTGCTTGCAGGCTTTTAAGATCCCAGGCACTACACAATGAAACAGAAGCGTTGAACATATTATTAGGCCAATTAACTGGACTATCTCATTATACCATGACCCTAAACCTCCAAACCAGGAAACGAAATCTCATGAAGTCTTTGGTTGTACATAAGCGGACTCGACAGCAGTAGGTTTGATTTTTTTGGTTAAGCAGCCTCAGCAGGTACTCTTTTTTTCTTTTGGTCATTGTTGTAAATACATCTATCCCCCAACTTTTGCCAGTTCAACTTTTTACAGGTGTCCAGCTTATTGACAGCAAGTACAATAATCGACTGTACAACCGTGCCCTTAATCAATGTGATTTTTCCATCACCATTAGTCCTCCCCCTTTCCCCCTCCCTCCTGTCCTTCATGACCACTAATAAACTTTAATCTTTATGCATTTGCCTTTCTTGTCTTTTTATGTAACTGAGGTCATACAATATTTGTCCTTTTGTGATTGTGATTATTTTACTCAGCATTATGTCTTTAAGCTCCATCCATATTGTAGCATGTATGAAGACTTCATTTCTCCTAATGGCTGAGTAGTATTCCATCATATATATGTAACACGTTTAGTTTATCCATTCTTCTGTTGGTGGGCATTTAGGTTGTTTCCACCTTTTGGCTATTGTGAATAGTGCTGCAGTGAACTTTGCATGCTGTTAAAATTCTTCAAAAACATAGTTTTCTACCATTGCTTAATATTTCATCATTTATACCTAATCTTTCTTGTTAGGAATCTAGCATGTTTCTGATTTTTCCCCAAGTAACACATGGGTGAACATCCATAAATATTTGTCTATCCAACTCATGATTTCCTTAAGGTATATTTCTAGAAATTGGTTTCCTGGGTTTGAAGATATGATTGCTTTTAAATCTCTCTTTGGACTCCATTATTACTAACTCTTAGGTTAAATATTTCCTTAAATTAATACAATAAAAATTACTTATTCTTGGTTAGCTTGTATTGAGTCATGAAGTTGATGGTAGGACCTGATGAATAAATGTTTAATGAATGAATGAATAGGAGCATTAGTCCATAAGGTGATAAGATTTGGTAAATGTCCTGAAGTTTTCCCCCCCTCTAAATGTCTAGTGGGGATTTGGATATTGTTGGACATCCCACTCTGGGTGCAGGATCCTCCTTTTTGAGTACCACCTCTAGTTTCTCCTGGATGTTTTGTAGATGACTGTGGTTAATGAGGAGTCCCTGGATGGTGCAAATGGTTAATGCACTCAGCTGCTAACGGAGGAGTTGAAGATTTGAGTCTATGTAGAGGTGCCTCGGAAGAAGGTCCTGGTGACCTACTTCTAAAAAATCATCTACTGAAAGCCCTAGGGAGCACAGTTCTGCTCTGACGTGAGTTGGAATGAACTTCATGGTAACTGGGTTGTGATGGTTTAATGATGAAGGAAAAGAACATCCATTTATTATATTCTAGGCACTTTTAGTCTTCCCAGTAGCCCTAGGTGGTAGAGACTATTCTTACCCCATTTTAAAAATGAGGAGAAAAAAAAAAAAAAATGAAGAAGCCTAAGTTCAGAGGGTTACTCCATGGCTTGTCCAAGGTCACACAAAGAGGGTGAGAGCCAGAATCCCAGCCCAGCTGGACCAGGCCCAGGCCCAGGCCCATGCCCATGCCTTTCCAAGTTTGATATCCTCAAATGTATCCCAAACCTTTCCTTATTCAAATCTACAACTTCTCTGGTGTAGGAAAGCCCTAGGTGCTTTCAAGGTACTTAAAATATACAGCATTCACTTCCTCTGAGCCTCAGTTTGTGATCATCCCATCTTTAACCAGATCCCTTTACTTCTAGATATCAGGCCATGTGAACTTAGAAGCAGTTTGCCTGAAAACACCAAATTTGGTCTTTAAGAAGTCTGAAGACGTTATACCAAAAAACCCCAAACCAGGTGCCATTGAGTTGATTCCAAGACGTGGTGACCGCATATATGTGCAGAGTAGAACTGTGCTCCACAGGGTTTTCAGTAGCTATGATTTTTTGGAAGTAGATCATCAGGCCTTTATTCCAAGATGCCTGTGGGTAGATTTGAACTGTCAGCCCTTCAGTTAGTAGCTGAGGACTTTACCGTTTGTGCCACCCAGGGACTCCTGAACACATCATAAATATTTTCTTATGAGATACCTGAGGCAGGGTGTGCCACTTTTTTCTTAGTCTGTATAGTTTGCTATCCATTAGTTAATGTTTAGAAAATAATAACCGAGGTTATTGCCATAAATGAGATGACTAACGTTTATCCAAGTATGGCATTCAAATTATTATCTAGGGACCAGCTTCTTAAACTTTTTACCCAGGACAGCTTCATGGAAAAGAATAGTATGCATGTTTTCTGTCAAAGTTTAACGAGAATTGAGAGATGCAGTTAATCCTCATGGGCAGATGATGTCTCTTCGGGGTTTGACTAACTTTTCTTTATGGGAAGATTTTCTTCTGAGATGTTCTTGTTGTTAGGTGCCATTGAGATGACTTTGACTCATAGCGACTTTATAGGACAGAGTAGAACTGCGCCATAAGGTTTCCTAAGATGTCAAGAGAAAGATGTGGCTGTCTGCTTGCATAAAGATTTACAGCCTTGGAAACCCTGTGAGGAAGTTCTACTCTGTCCTATAGGGTCATTATGAGTCAGAATTGACTCAAAGGCAATGGATTTTTTTTTTTTTTTTATCTTTACAGGAGCAGATCGCCAGGTCTTTCTCCCATGGAGCTGCTGGGTGGGTTGGAACCACCGACCTTTCAGTTAGCAGCTTAGAGCTTAACCACTGTGCCCCCAGGGCTCTTGAGATGTTCTGAGGGAAAAAAAATTGGCCGGACACCCAGGAGTCCCATGTTGTAGGCCCATATCTCCATCGTTTATCAGCTGGATGTGACCTTGGGCAAATCGCTTATAACTGCTCTGGGGCTCAGTTTTATTACCTGGAAATTAATCAGCATTATAGAACATTCTATGATTCTCAGGAATGTATCCTTGAGAGCTTTCACTGTCTTGCCAAAGTTTTTGTTTTTTATTTTCTTGGCAATCTTTTAATTTATCTTCTTTCTTCATTTGAATTTTTCTGTATTGTGTAATAGGAACTAAGGAACTTTGGAGTTTAATTTTGGGTTTTTAAAAATTGCAATGTTGAGTGTTTGCTTTTTTTAACAGTATTTTGTTGTGTTTTCAGTGAGAGTTTTATATAGCAGTTAAGGTTCCCATTCAACTTCTGCACAAGTTGTCCAGTGACATTGGTTATACCCTGCACAGTGCATAAATATTCTCATTATTTCTGTTCTGGTGGTTCTGTTTTCATTAATCTACTGTCCCTGCCCCATCACATTCTCATCTTTGTTTTAAAGTAATTGTTGACCGTTTTGGTCTCATATAGGTGATTTTTTAAAGACACAATACTTATGGATGATATTCTTTTTTTTGTTTTTCCAAATGAAAGCACTCTCAAATGAAATTGCATATAGGTGACAATTCTAGGGAAAATTTTAAAGAATTCTCATCGGAATATTCATCTAACTCTCTAAGCATGTTTTAAATTACCTAGGAATTTTCTCATTAAGATTTAGATATGTGCAAGACTTAAATTCTAAGACTTACAAATTGTTGAAAAATAATTTCCATATTCATCTCATAAATCCCATGAGGACAGCTCATGTCTGGTTGATAGTTGAATGGGACCTACAACCTTCAGCCCAGTGCCTTACATTAGATAGGTGCTTGACAAATACTTCCTGAAAGGGTAAGATAAAATGCAAAGGTAGTATTTTGAGATTAAGAGAGAAGTTTTTCTCCTTCCTTACCTTTGTTTTGTAAAAACAAAATAAAAACCCATGCTTGGAATAGAAAAGTCATTTTGTTTTTTGCCACCTTCCAAAGATTGCCTTCATCTTGGCCAAAATCCAAAGCCAAACAAAATTACAGGCTTCAAAATAGGCACTTATCCTGTACCAATTAAACAGGTGAATAACACAGTGATGGTGACCTTCTGTGAGAGGAGGCTAATCAGTAGTTTTATGAGGTGGTGACCTAAGAGAAAGCGCAGGTTACGTGCTTGTTTGTTTATTGGAAAGGTGCTTTGTGAGACGACAAACAGTCTGTTCTCACATAGGCGGAAGCAGGCTTAGAGTAAAGGAAGGAAAGATAAATTACAGGGTGGGGTGGAGGTTTGCTGGGAATGAAAAAGGGATCTAATTGCCAATGAAAGCTTTTCATTATCGTTTCCTAACAAAAATAATACCAAAATGTATACATCGTAATGTATATATGAATTGTTGGTAGTTGCAATCAAGATGATTCCAACTCATGGTGACCCCATGTTTGCAGAGTAGAACTGCCCCATAGGGTTTTCAAGGCTGTGACCTTTTGGAAGTAAATCACCAGGCCCTTCTTCCAAGGTGCCTCTAAACCAAAAACTGAACCCAGTGCCATCGAGTCGATTCCGACTCATAGCGACCCTATAGGACAAAGTAGAACTACCCCATAGAGTTTCCAAGGAGCGCCTGGCAGATTCAAACTGCCGACCCTTTGGTTAGCAGCCGTAGCACTTAACCACTACGCCACCAGGGTTTCCAAGGTGCCTCTGGGTGTGTTCAAACCACTAACCATTCAGCTAGTACTCAAGCACTTCACTGTTGGTGCCACTTAGAGACTCCCGTATATATAAATCCCATTGCTGTGGAGTGGATTCCAACTCATAGCAACCCTGTAGGACAGAGGAGAACTGCCCCATAGGGTTTCCAAGGCTGTAAATCTTTATGGAAACGGACTGCCACGTCTTTGTCCCACGAAACGGCTGGTGTGTTCGAACCACCGACCTTTGGGTTAGCGATCGAATTTCTCTCATGTAAATACCCAGGCACTGGGAATGTCCCTTATGCCATTCCCAAGACCTGGGGCCATTTTATTTACAGGTGAGCCAACCCTGGAACTGTATCTTCTTCTCACTTGAGCTGACCTCCCTCAGGCCCTTTTTTCACCACTCCGAGCTAATACAAATATTTGCAGAATCAAAAATGGAAGCAGAGAAGGCCTGGCTGCATAGTCCCTTCCCACAGTGAGCCATGGCCAGTCATGGGACCTCCACCCAGGTGTGCCTGGACGCTGGGTGCTGAGATGGATTGATGGTGCCTCCAGGCCTCGGCAAGGTCAGCGTCTTGGGGAGGGGTCAGAAGCAGCCTCATGCCGGGATGTCTGTTGAACAGGGCACCCAGGCACTCGTTCCAGTGGGCAGATCCACTCCATGGTCCCCAGACTTACTTTGTCACCTTCCATGTAGCACGGTCCCCAACTTCCGTTTTTCCTGATCAAGCCAGATTCCAACATTGAGTGTTTTTTTGGTTTTTTGGGTTTTTTTTTTTTTGAGAATAAAAAATGCTTGGCAAGCGATTCTGTACAGATTGATCATTTTCTTTTTCATGTTAATTCAGCATGTCTAAAACAAAGCTGGAACAGACACAGACGGGAACTTGACAGGACAGATCAGCTCAATACCCGTCCGCTTCTCCCTGGTGATGGGCCCAGGCCGCTTTGGTTCAGCCAAGGGCAAGCAGGGGCGGAATAGGGGGCGTTTGAGCTTCCGGCTTATTTGTGTTTAGAAGCATCAGCTACGTGACCCATTAGTCCCAGAAGTGAGAGGCCCAGGCAGCAAACTCAGAACTGTGCAAGCTGTATGCTGATGCCCCAACACAGACGGCCTCTTTCTTTCTATCCTTCCTGGGATCTGCGGTTGATTTTAATGAGAACTGCATTGAGGCTGGGGTGCCCTTTGGCTCTGCAGCGCTCTGCTGAATGCCATCTCCTTTTGCTTGTATTCAATAAAAGCCAAGCTTTGTTCTCCCCCCTGCTCCCGCCTTTGGAGGTGGGATGGGTGCCTACTTCTCCGGTGCCTCAAATGAGGTGGAAATGGTTTGGGAGGGGGGATTGGTGACAGCAAGCTGTTCGGTAGCAGCCTGCCTTCTGCTGTGGGTGCCCATGACTGGCAGCGGCGATGTTTTAAAAAATAAAGATCAGAAAGAGAATTCTGCAGAAGCATCCTGTTCAGTTAATTTTTTGCAGCAAGTGGAGGGATGGCAAGCTTGTAAGCCCGTATTTTACACAAGTCCCACCAGCGGCCTTAAGAGCAGAAGGCTATAAGGCCTCTTCTGGGCCTTCCGCAGTCCCTGGGTGGCCAAATGGTTTACGCTTGACTATTTTTTATTAGCCTTAAGGAAACCCTGGTGGCGTGGTGGTTAAGAGCTACCGCTGCTAACCAAAGGGACTGCAGTTTGACTCCACCAGGCACTCCCTGGAATCTCTGTGGGGCAGTTCTACTCTGTCCTATAGGGTCGCTTTGAGTCGGAATCGACTCAACACCACTGGGTTTGTTTTTTGGGGGGTTATTAACCTTAAGGTTAGCAGTTCAAACCCACCTGACATCACCACAGAGGAAAGGCCTGGCAGTCTGCTTCCGAAAAGATGTTGTTGTTCTGTACCGTCGATTCTAATTCATAACGACCTCATGTGGCAGAGTAGAGCTGCCCCATAGAGCTCCCTAGACTGTGATCTTTACAGGAGCAGATTGCCAGTCTTTTTTTCCCTGAAGAGCTGCTGGGTAGGTTCAAGCTGCCAACCTTTTGGTTAGCAGCCAAGCCCCTAACCATTACACCACCAGTTCTCTCTCCATAAAGGTTAGAGCCAAGAACACCCTATGGAGCAGTTCTACTCTGTTACATAGGGGCACCGTGAGCTGGACTCAACTGACAGCACTGATTTGATTTGGTTTGGGGGCCTTCCCCACTTCTGTCTTGGGCCTCCTGGCTGCCCAGGTACCTGACTGCCGGTAGAAAGCTGACCATACTTTCTGAAGAGAGGAGAGCTCTGGGAACTAGGTGCATGTTCCAGAGGGTAGGTCCCCTGAGTGGTTCTGCTTCCCAGCAGGAGGAAGGGGGGCGCATCGGAATCCCAACCTACTTTCCAGCCTTTCAGACTGTGGTACTAGGGCCTGGGCATGGCATGTGCTGATCACCTGTGGGGCATGGAGGATGGTGGCATGTGGCAAGATCTGAAATGCCTGAGACACTTTGGGGCAAACTCATAGTTGCATCATTTGTACTTAAGTTCTCAATTGTTAGTGTTGATTCATCTCTGAAATGTATTAAATAGTAATGTTAGATATTTAGGTACCCATACAACTAGTAATTAGAAACTTAGAAATTTTTATAAGTTCTTTAAAACATTTACATCTGATTAAAACTATTTTTAATTAGATTCTCCTTAACATTGCACAGACCAAATCTATCAGATTCTCTTTAGTGCTTGCAAAAGGAGACATGTATGTCTTAACAAGAGTGACAGCCAAACGTTTGATACTTAAACTTAAGCATTGGTACTATGTCTTTGATTCATTTCTTTATGATTTGTGAGCTTATTTTATATTTTACCAGGGTCCTAGTAATCTTAACAGGCGCGCTGGTGGCACAGTGATTAACCCTCTGGCTGCTGACCAAAAGGTCAGCAGTTCAAACCCACCAGCCACTCTGAGGGGGAAAGAAGTGGCAGTCTGCTTCCCTAAAGATTTACAGCCTTGGAAACCCTATGGGGCAGTTCTGCTCTGTCCTGTAGGGTCCCTATGAGTCGGAATCGACTCAGTGATGACAGGTTTGTAATCTTAAGAGACATAGAAGAAAATACTACCTCAGAGTAGCGAAGGCTATAGGTTATCAACAGATTGATTCCGGTTGGGACCTGAGACCTGGCTTTACCACCAAAGATGATTGTAACCCAAGTCACCTTTATTGGACATTCCCTTTTTGTGTAATTCTCTTTCTTTTTATTCTCATTTGAATATATTTTATCTCTCTCTTTCGGAAATAACTGAACTTGACTTGCCAAGTCTGAAGGACTTTTCAAGTCCATACTTGTCTCATTGGCTTTTGCTTCTCATAACCTGGTGTCTTTCCCCAAGGTGATGAATTCTTTACATTTGGGCACAGTGACATACCTGTCATCTCATCCTAATTGCACATTCACCTGCTACATTAGCATGTTTGAAAATGCAGATGAGGTTTATTAGCATCTTAGTGTTATAATTAGCAGGGTCATATCGAGCCTCTATCTCCCTGATGGATGCAGTCAGCTCTCCTCTGGAGCCTCCTGGCTAGTCCTTCATCTTATAGTACAAGGTCAGGTCCTTCTCCTTCCTGAGTGTGGTTGGTGACCCCAGCATCAGGCCTTTCTGTCTTGGTACCTGCCTCCTCATTTCATATCCGGTTGGCTTATTCATAACCACCCTACGTAGAGAAATAGTCATGCAATGCCATATGAAAGGCATTAGTAGCAGAAACAGAATATTCAGACACTCTCACCCTCCCCTACTTCTTAAAATGGATTAAAAATAACCTCCTATTCTATTCTCCTTCCCCTTTGTGTGCTAGCTGCCTTGTCATTCACTTGATTGCCCTTTTCCTTTTGATATTCATTGTGGATTCATGGCCTGTACAGACTCACCTTGTTTCCTTTAACTATTACTGTGTTCTCTTTTTGATGTTCGGATTTGCACTGGTTGGCCTGTGGTTGTCTCTTTAACCTAGCTCCAACACCTTATCAATTCTACCCCAGACCTCTTGGAAGCATCTTTGCTTTCTCACAAGGTGTTATAGGACAAGACATCAGTTGCCCTCCAAGGAGCCCTGGTAACTTTTAACCCAAATCTGGACACCAGAGTGCTAGTAGTGGGTAGAATGGTGTCCTTGTTGGGGAGCTTTCTTAACAGAGCTGGAAATAATATTTCTTTTTAAGATCATGAAGTCACATTGATACTCTTAATTTATCTTTTACTTTCCTGATCATTTCTTATTTTGTTCTGAAGGACAACTTTTCATCCTGTTCTCTCTGTGAGATGCCTTCTTGAGCTTTTATCTTCTTTCATTGTACCCCTTCTCTCTCTCTTTTCTTCCAATTTTCATTTGTAAATAATCTTGGAATGTTTTATCAATCACTTGCTGACATAGTGCAAAAGGCTTTGGCCTAGTATTATTATTAGCTGAGCAACTCTGGGCAAGGAGCTTCAACTATGATCCCCCATCTTCATCTGCACAGTGAGGAATAATTAGATGGCAGGTGTCTGAGGGTTAAGTGAGTTATCAAGTACCGAGTTCCTGGTGTGCAGCCAGCACTTCATAAGTGGTGGTGGTTGAAGATGAAGGTGACTGAGAGGTGACTGAACAGGTGGCATTGAGGCTTCTCTGAGGCTGCTCCTGGGACCCGTCCCTCCGCAGCCCCATGGCTGTACCCCTGAGGAATGTTGGGAGAGAGAAGAAGGGGCCAAGAACTATGGGTATGGAGGAAAGAGTGTGGATTCGAAGCCACATGAGCCTGAATTTTAATCTTGGAACCATTTTAGCAGAGCTGTGGGCAAATTTGGAAACCCAGGTGGCGTAGTGGTTAAGTGCTACGGCTGCTAACCAAGAGGCTGGCAGTTCAAATCCACCAGGCTCTCCTTGGAAACTCTATCGGGCAGTTCTCCTCTGTCCTATAGGGTCGCTATGATTTGGAATCGACTCAGTGGCAGTGGGTTTGGTTTTTTTGGTTTGGTGGGCAAATTACTTCATCCTCCTGAGCCTCTGACATGGGAGTCCATTCAGAACTGCTCGAAGTTCATAAAGTTCACGAATAAGTGATGTTTCCTTTGTACTTATTTATAAAATCTGTTTTCTTTCTTTCCTGGTTTCTTAAATAGTACATTGGATCTGTGCAGCCTTTGGTCTTGTGATGTCAGTTTGTGTTCAGTAATGCATTACTGTTTAGAAATGGTCCTTTTCCCACCTCCCCCCATGCAGCCTGTTATTTTGCTCATTACTGTGGACTCAATGCCTTCAGAATTAATTATGCTGGGAAGAGCTTATAAATGGCGTTTCTACCTCATTTCCCTAATTATAGCTTAGAAAATTGTATTCTCCTTTTAATTGCTCATATTGGCTTATTTCCTTTTTTAAAAAAAATTGGAGTGATGAAGATGGTAGCAACTAAGGTTTATTGCAAACGGACATAGCAGAGCCCTTGGCATGGTCCAGGCACCATGCTCTGCTGTGTATTTATTAATGTAAGCCTTGTCTCATCTATGGGACAAATGTTGTAGTTACCCCCATTTAGCAGGTGAGGAGACGGATGTGTTTAAGAAGGTCATAGGGATGGTGAATGAGGAGCGGGGACTGAACCTCAGGCAGCCTGACTCCAACAGCCCATGCTCATAACTACTAAATTACACTGCCTGCCATTCAGTCATCCATCTGTCCATACATTCATTTGTTCATCTAGCCATTATTTATTGTTTTTATTGTTACGAGGTTCCTGGGTGTACAAATGGTTTGTGCTCTTCCACTAACCTAAAGGTTGGCAGTTCGAGCGCACCTCAGAAAAAGGCCTGGTGATCTGCTTCCATAAAGATTACGGCCAAGAAAACCCTGTGGAGCAGTTCTACTCCGCAACACATGGGTTGCCATAAGTCAGAATCAGATCCACAATAACGGGGTAGTTAGGGTTTATGGTGATGGGGTATGAATGAAATATTTGAAAATTCATAGCACTGTAAGATAAATGTGTCAAGCCTTTGTTTAAGGGGTTTCTAGCTTTGTCTGACTTTCATATGATGCTTGGAGAAGTTTGCATTTCCTGTTCCTTTATTCAGTCTTTAGTCTGCTGATGCATATTGGACCCATACCCCCAGGCATATTGGATTGAATCTGTTGAGCAGGGGGATTTTTGAGGAGCTTGCTAACTGTTGGATTGTCTGTTTCTGAAGACTATAATCATCTTTTTAGGAATACCTTAAGGAACTTTGAACAAACAAAACCCTGGGTACCAGCCTCTGCTCACCTCTCCTAAGGAATGACGCCCCAGGGGGCCGCTGGGTGGTTTGCTGCGGGGCTGTTGAGAGGTGCCATCAGTGCCAGAGAGAGATGTGATAAAGAAGCAAAGGGAGAGGTGAGATGTGATCAGGTAATGAGGGTAGTTATAGGAGGAATTAAAACCGTTGTCTGCTGACTTTAAATAGTCAGATGTCCTAGAAAACTTAAAATGTGTATCCAGGTTGAAATAGGGGAGAGTGAGGGGCAGGATTAAAGTAGGAGAGGGAAGGGGTGGCGTCTGATCACTACCTCAGCCAGGAAAAATTTGGAGTTGAAATGGGGATGCCTTGGAGGAATAAGGGAGGCCAGGGGGGTGCAGAGGAATAAGGAGGGCCTTGGGGGTGACGTGCCCAGGGATGGCACCATTCCCTTGCCCCCTCCATTTTCTGAACTTCTCTGAGAGCCTGTCTAGAACCCTAGCCCAGCTTCATCGCGGACGTCAGCAGTTCCTCTGTCCCACAGGTGATGTCCCTGCCTGCTTGTGGTTAGGGCCACAGCTTTTAACTTCCCTTTCCCCTTCTGTGACCTGAAGCAGAAGGAGAGGATTATGGAGGATTCTTCCAGCTCTGCCATCTGATGGTGACAAAAGGGATAGGAACCTTGGGTTCCACAAGGGGCCAGACCTGCACACATAGTGTAAAGCCTGGGCCAGATGGGCTCCGTCAGCCACCTGGCAAGACCAAGAACTAGCTGTGTTATAGGTTGAATTGTGTCCCTCCAAAATATGGGTTAGAGTCCTGACTCCTATACCTGTGGATGTAATCCTATTTGGAAACAGGATTTTCTTTGTGTTAATGAGACCATATCAGTGTAGGGTATGTCCCAAATCTATTCACTTCCGAGTGATAGAAAGAGTAGAACAGACATTGAGACAAGCAAGCAGACACAGGGAAGACAGACACTATCTGAAGATGGTAAAAAAAAAAAAAAAAAACAAAAAAAACCAAAAACCCACTGCTTTCAAGTCGATTCTGACTCTTAACTACCCAGTGGAGAAGCAGACTGCCGCATCTTTCTTCTATAGAGCTGCTGGTGATTTCAAACTGCTGACCTTTCAGTTAGCAGTTCATCACTTTAATCACTGTGGCACCAGGGCTGCATAGAGGTAGACAAGTCTACAAGCCTAGAAACTGCAAGGATTGCCAGCTACCTACCAGAATCTGAAATAGATAAGAAAGGACCTTTCCCTACAGCCAGTGCCCTGAATTTGGACTCCTAGTCTCCTGAACTGTGAGAAAATGAATTTCTGTTCTTTAAAACCACCCACCTGTGGTATTTCTGTTACAGCAGCACTAGGCAGCTAAGACAAGCTGGTTGTGAGACCCTGTGCTGAAAAGGGCTAGGTGAAGAGAGCCATACAGGGCCCTAAAGTGAAGAGAGGGGGAGAGGCTTCTGGATCAGGTAGGGGATAGAAAGCAATCTCTGAAACCTTACAACACAACATTACAGACACCAGTGAAGGAAGGATGAGATAGATATTAGATTCTATCCAAGATATTATATATATGTGTGTGTGTGTATGTACTGTATATAATAAACCAAAAAATCAAACCCGTTGCCACCGAAATGAAAATGTCTCCATTTTCTAATAAATTTACATTTCCTTTTGGGAGTGGTAAAAATTTTGTATACACATGATCCCTGATGGTACAGTGGTTGCTAACCAGAAGGTTGGTGGTTCGAACCCACCCAGCGGCCCTGTAGGAAAAAGACCTGACGCTCTCCTCCCATAAAGATTACAGTCTAGAAAATACTATGGGGCAATTCTACTCTGTAACATACTGGGTCACTGTGAGTCAAAAATCGGCTCGACAGCACCTAACAACAACTATAAAAAAAAAAAAACCTGTTGCCCTCCAGTTGATTCTGACTTAAAGCGACACTATATATGTATGGGGAGCCCTGGTGGCACAGTCATTAAGAGCTCAGGTTTCAATAGGTTGGAAGCTCCAATCCACCAGCCACTCCCTGGAAACCCTATGAGGCAGTTCTACTCTGTTCCAATAGGATCCCTATGAGTCGCAATCAACTCGCCGGCAATGGGTTTGGTTTCGTACTGACACACACACTTTCTCTCTCTCTCTGTCAGAAAAGCCTTGCTGTTCAAAGCTGTCACGTGGGGGCTTGTTAGAAATGCAGAATCTCAAACCTTACCCCAGAGCTGCAAAATCAGAATGTGCATTTTAACAAGATTCCAGTGACTCAGTGACTCATTGGCACATCGAAGCTTGGGAAGCACTGCCCTGGGATCCCTGTCTTTCCCTCAGTCTTTGTTCATTGAGAATCATGATATTCTTCCATTTGGAAGAATAAGGGAAATGATCCCTACTTGGGCCCTGTGGAAGGAGGGACACATGCCCGTACAGGTAAAGAGACCTTGTATTGCTATTCATTAGCAAATTATATAATTCTGAGTAGAGAATAGGAAAATTGAGCCAAGGCCACTGACACCAACAGATACTTTACCCATTGCCCTCGAGCCGATTCCGACTTATAGCAACTCTGTGGGACAGGATTTCCAAGGCTGTAAATCTTTATGGAATCAGACCACCATATCTTTCTCCCTTGGAATGGCTGATGGGTTTGAACCATTGACCTTGCAGTTAGCAGCTGAGTGCTTAACCCCTGCACCATGAGGGCTCCTTAACAGATAGTTACAGCAGGCCAATGACAGCTAGAGAGGTTCTCTAAGCAGCTTTGCTTTAGGGCATTAGCTCCCACCTGGGGTGATTTTGTCCCTCAGGGGGCATTTGGCAATGTCTGGAGGTATTTTTGGTTGTCAGAACTGTGGGGGAGACAGAGAAAAGGGGGTGCTATTGGCATTTAGTGGGATAGAGGCCAGGGATGCTGCTAGAATCCTACAACACACAGAACAGCTTCCCCCCGCCCCCCAACCCACACAAAACTATTTGGTACCAAATATCTATAGTCCCAAGATTGAGAAACCCTGATTTAGGGGATGGAGTTTTACCTATAATACGTCTAAAAAATCTGTCTAATTATCCAGTACCTCATTTTCTGTTTTTTTAGTGAACAGTTTCAAACACATCGAGCACTTATATACCCACCGCCTAGAACTAATAAGTGTTAACTTTTTTCTTTTTTTTTTTTTTAAGAACTAAAGCATTACAGGTGCATTTGCAGGGGCAGTTTCAAAGCCCTATTCCCTCTCCCCTTCCTCAGAGGCAATCACCTTCCTAAAGGTGGGCTGTTCCTATCTGGTGCATAGTTTTATACTTGGATTTCACATGCAAGTGTCCATGAAATAATGTATCTTATTGCAGGAGCCCCTCCATAATGGCTGTCTCCCCTGTTTGTATGTTACGGGCTGTTTTTCCGGAAGTTTGAGCAAAAGCAGGAGCGGAGATTAGTACTATTTTTACATGGAAATGTCTCCATCTCTAAGTAATTTATATTTCCTTAAAATGTAGCGGTCAAAACATTTTAAGAAAAGATGTTTAATGTTTTATGTCAGGTTGAAGTCATGGTTTGCAGGTTTTAAGAAGGAGGCTTGCTCCAGGTGCAGATCTGCTTTCTGTAGTGACCCAGAATCTAGCAAATAAGTTTGCCCTTTCATGTGTTGGAGGTGATGATGGTGGTGAGCCCCTAGCCCCCTGCCCGCCTGCCTCTGCCCTCTCTTCCCCCTGCATAGCACCTCTTAGTCCCTGCTCCCAGCATCCTTGGAAGACATTTCCTCCATCTCTGCATCGTTTTTTTTTTCCAGAAACGGCCAGTTTCTATGGAAACCATTAGATTGAAAGATGAGTGGCGAGCTGGAGGCAAGGGTCGAGTGAGACCGCCTGGTGGTGGTGTGTGTCCCTGACGTCACCCTCCAGGCGTCTGGATAGGACAATTCCGGCTACTCCCATCCAGGGCTGCTGTCCAGTGCTGCCTTATTAGCACGGCTGCCAGGGTCCCTGATTGCTCTGCAAATCGCCTCTCTCTCTGCTCCTCCTACCCACCCCCCAACCCCCCTTAGCATTTTCCTTTTTGCTGCTCCTTTTCTGTTGCGGCTCCAGACTGTCGTTAAGAATGCGTAGCTCCGTTCTGGTGTTTTTCGGGATGCTCCTCTGCCCAGTGTTCTGGAAGGGCAGGGAGGCATGGCAGCGTCTCACTTGATGTCGACAGCGCCGTGGAGTCGGCTCCTTCCTCTGCAGGAATACTGACTATGCAGAAATTTATTGAAGCGGATTATTATGAACTAGACTGGTATTATGAAGAGTGTTCAGACGGTAATTATAGCCCGTGCAAAATGGAGCGGGGATGTGTAGGGGCATTGTCTCCCTCTGGGGGGGATGTCCTGAAACCTTCCCGGGGAGATGGGCAGGAGGTGGGGGCACCGTAACCAGCAGAGCCGGCAGATGCATGGCTCTGACCATTTCAAAGGCATGGTGGAAGAGATGGCAGGTGGGCAGGGCTCTTTACAGCCGAGACTCCTTCGCGGTTGGGCTGGCCATTTTCTCCGAAGGGAAAGATGGTTTTTGGTGTGGTGGGCTAGTAAGCATTGTAATTCCATCGGCTTGAATTCTCTGTGGTTTCAGACGTATGTTGCTGATGCATGTGTGTGTGCAAGCTGAACTGTGTTATCCATCCTCTGTGCTGTGGGAGGGCTTGGGAAACTAGAGGCTGGAATGGTGTATTCAGGAGGTGGCTTCCTGAACTGCCAGCACAGGCCTGGAAGACCCTGCCCTTTCCTGAGCTCTGGGCCTTGGGGATGTGGGGGTGGAAAGAGAAAGGCCAGAAGAAGTTGCTCACAGAGCAGGTGATTCCAATGAATTTTGCTTGTTGGATCCAAAAAAGATGGGGGTAGCAGGGATTTTGGAGAGGCAGTGAGAAAAGGTGTCCCCTGACACTCTGTTTGTGAAGGGAGGGTGTGGCACATTCCAGGGGAGACTGAGTGGAGGCTGAGTTGTGTGGCTGAACAGGCCTCCAGAGGGTTCAGGCCAATGAAAATAGCACTGAGGTGCAACCCCAGAGAGGTGACAGGGGAGGGGTCTACTAGACTGTTGGGTATCAAAACTGTAAATGACACAGTTAATCTAACTTCTTCTATTTCTTTTTAAAAATGGCCCGGAAATCACATATGTCTTTACCAAAAAAAAGTACACAATATACGGTATACGCTTTGAGGGGCTATTCCCTGGTGATATGTTGCCAGCCCCACATGGGTCTTTAATGGGTAAGGTAACTGCTTTTTAAT
Source organism: Elephas maximus indicus (assembly GCF_024166365.1). Taxonomy (NCBI): domain Eukaryota; kingdom Metazoa; phylum Chordata; class Mammalia; order Proboscidea; family Elephantidae; genus Elephas; species Elephas maximus. The sequence goes on from NC_064838.1 coordinate 46,593,207, forward strand.
TGACTCTGGACTTTCAAATTGCTTTAACCATGACTACATTTGATTAACTTGAGTGATGTAACAGGCTGGGAGCTGGCCTAGTTAGTGAGCAGGAAAACTACATAATTATCTCTTCGTCTTCTCTGATTTCTTCTTGGATCATCGGTGACAGGAGAGTGGCCCAAGAGGCTTTTGAAGGGTGTGGTATTTAAGTATCCTAAGAAACTGCCAAGGAGACTCCCCCCCGACCCTCCACACACAGACACATTAGCTGAAGACTGTGTCATGCTGAGTCCGCGTGTTCTTTAAATATCTTGAGTAATGGTGGTGGTGGGCAGCTCCCACACCCTTGAGAGGAAAGGATCTATGAATTCTCTTTTCTTTTTGGATGTATCATTCTCGAAACGAGTTCCCATCCTATTACCCAGCTCCAAGAAGCAATTAGCGGGATTGTTCTCGTTGAAGACCATCTTTGAGCTCTTCTAGGTTCCTTGGTGATTTGTGGCTCACCAGGCCCTCCATAACTTTTTTAGTGTGAGTAATTTAAAGCGTCAAGATACCATTGGATTCGGGAGCATTGGTTGCAGCAGAGTGCATATCACATGGCCTGTGGACCCATTGGGTGTGGCCGTGGCTCAGATAGATGCCATCTGAGAAGCAGGGGAGGGAGGTTCCCTACTGTCTTGACCCAGTTGCCACACGGTCCAGCTTTCCTCACACCCTATGTGTGGAAATAAAGCCAAGCACTCATGATGGTTGATCAGAGGGTGAGAGGAGGCCTGCTCATATCTGGGTGTCTATCCGAGGAGGGGGAAACCCTGGTGGCCTAGTGGTTAAGTGCTACGACTGCTAACCAAAGGGTCAGCAGTTCGAATCCACCAGGTACTCCTTGGAAACTCTATGGGGCAGTTCTACTCTGTCTATAGGGTCGCTATGAGTTGGAATCGACTCGACGGCACTGGGTTGATTTTTTTTTTTTTAATACAAGGAGGGATTTTCTTACCCAGCAGTTCCTCAGTTGAGTCTTTTGCCCTGAGACACCCTGACCTCTCCTTCCTCAAGAGCAAAAGAGAATGGAAGAGGAAGAGACTCACCTGACAAAGGGTAAATAAATGTTGATTGTTGCTACCTTCTGAATGTGTGTTGAACAAAATTCTTGCCCTTTATCCCCCACCCATTTTGGATGAGGGAGAGAAGGTTTTTGGGATGCAATTTGCTCCTAATACTGGCAGTTTCATAATCCCATTTAAAGCGAATTGCAAAACGGAATACAAGGAAAGGGAAAGCCCAGAAATAATCTGGCTTAGGAAATCGACAAAAAGGGGCATTTGAAGTGTATGGTACTTGAGTAGTTTCTTATTTACACATTTCTAACTGTGATTTTTCCTGGCCTCAGGCAGGTTAACCTGGAAATGAAATTTGGCCCTGTTTACATGCGTCTCGGAGCCGTGGCGGTGCAATGGTTAAGAGCTTGGCTGCTAACCAAAAGGTCGGCAGTTCGAATCCACCAGCTGCTCCTTGGAAACCCTGTGGGACAGTTCCTCTCTGTCTTATAGGGTCACTATGAGTTAGAACTGACTGGATGGCAATGGGTTTGTTTTGTTTTTTGGTATATGCATCTTTAACTAGAGAAATTGCAAATTACCCTGTTCATTTTCATGTCCTGACCTTTCTGGAAGGTCCCTGGGTGGTGCAAAGGTTTGCTGCTAACCTAAAGTTTGGCAGTTCAACCCAGGAGTTCTGTGGAAGAAAGACCTGGCAATATACATCCGTTAAAATTACAGCCAAGAAAACCCTATGGAGCAGTTCTACTCTGTAACACTTGGGGCCACCATGAGCCAGATTGACTCCATGGCAGTGGGTTTGTTTTTGGTTTGTTTTGGGGCCCTTGCTGGTGAGGAAGCCTAATAGGAGCCAACCTTCCGTGTGGCTTTGCCTCTTACGTGTTCATTTGAATTGTTAATGAAAGAAACTGCTAGGGAACTTTACATGGTAACAACAAAAGGTGAGTCAGATGTCTTGAAAAAGATGCAAAATCATGCTTTATTTCAGAGTTAATGACTCACAAAGAAATTGCAGTGTTTGCACTGAAAGAAATACATGTGCATGGAAACACAGATTGCAGGCAATTAGGGCCACTCTTTAAAAGTTGGAAGTAAGCCATTTGTTCTTGGAAACTCAGGAGAACTTTAGTCGGTGTTGAACAATGGTTATCTCTGTATCAGTTTTAGTTCCCTCTCATGCCTTCCCCACCAAAAAAGAGAGAGAGAGAAAGAGAGAACCCAGCAGAAGCTTAGAATAATAAGAAATTGGAAAAATAAGAAATTGCCCAGTACCCTAAAGTAATTTTTAGAGATTTTAAATAGTCTGGGACCAATACAGTGTAACAATGGCCTTCTCAGAATTTGCACGCTTGTGTTCAGTGTTTAGTTTAAACTTAAACAGGGTCATGGTTACCTAGATTGTATGTGTCCCATCTTTAGTGCCGAACCTGGAGAACTTGATGGACCAATGAAAACCAGCGGAGGGGCTTATTAAAAAGGAAGATTCTGACTCCCTCCAGACCAGGTGAGGTCTTGAGAAATCTCAGTTTTTATCATATGCTTCAGATGATTGTTTTCATTAGGTATGTTTGGGAAGAGCCCTGGTGGCACAGTCGTTAAGTGCTCAGCCATTAGCCAAAACATCACCAGTTTGAACCTACCAGCCACTCTGCAGGAGAAAGATGTGGCAGTCTTCTCCCTTGGAAGCCCTATGGGGCAGTTCTCCTCTGTCCTATAAGGTCACTGCAAGTAGGAATGGACCCCACAGGAGTGGGTTTGGTTTGTGTTAATGTCAGTGGAAACAAGCCCCAGGCATAGTAAAAAATAATTCTTTAGGCCATTAGTGGAATTGTAAGCTGTTCCTTGGCTATACTGGTCACTTCAAAAAAAAAAAAAAAAAAGAGTGCCTGTAAAATGGGAAGCCTTTTTAATTTTCAAAAAGACTTGGATTCAAGTATTTGACCCTAAGTTAAAGAAATAGCGCATTTTTTTAATAGTTACTCTAGAAATCGGTAGGATGCCAGAAAGGGCACTGGCCAGAGTCTGTTTTGCACTTTAGTTGGCTATGTGGTTTGGGCGGATCCTGGCCAAATCTCTGAAAACTCATATTCCCCATCTGGAAAATGGGAATGACCACACTGACCACAGCCATCATAAAGAGTGTAAATAAAGTAGAAACTCATGTAAACTGTGAAGAGTCAGGCCAGTGCTTATTTTTATTTTCTCAGATTTAATAGCACTAGTTATTAAATTCCTTTTAAAAATCCTTTTGAAAAGACAAGTGGTATTTTGAACCATGTATTGTATTTTGACAACCTGTTTCTTGTTGCAGTTTCTTTTTTCAAACTTGTTCTCCATCTCACCTCCCCCTTTTACAATATTGTAGACTTGAATGTCAGGGCAAGAGATGGACTAGATTATACTGATTTTATAAATGAGGAAACAGACACTCAGGTAGATTTCAGCCACTCCTTGGAGACCCTATGGAGCAGTTCTCCTCTGTCCTGTAGGGTCGCTATGAGTTGGAATTGACTCGACGGCAATGGGTTTGGGTTTTTTGGGTGTTCCTACAACTTCTTATCCCAAATCCGTGACAATATGCAAGGACAGTCACATGTGCTTTGTTGCTTGATTGCAGTGACCTCTAAAATATTATTTAATAAATAACCAAGGCGAAGTAGTGGTTTGTGAGTAAAGTTTTCTTAGAGGTATTTTTAATGTTAATTGAAATGCCATTACGAGGCTTTTGAATTTATTTTCCAATTTTCCTGCACTTTGCTTCCCTCAACTACAAACAAGGCCCCCCTACTTCCATCTTCTGTTTATTGTGTGATGTGCTCTTAAAATCAGGGATCAACTTTTCCCTGTCCGGAATAGCTGTTACTGTGATTTATTTTTTTCTTAAAGCTGAATTAAATGTAGACATAGTTGTATAATGTAAATGTTTAGAAAGATGTAAGTTTTTAATCAATCGCTTTAGTAGAGATAAAAAAAAAAAAGTTGCCTTTGAGTCGATGTGACTCCTGGCAACCCCATGGGTGTCAGAGTAGAACTGTGCTCCACAGGGTTTTCAATGGCAGATTTTTAGTTGATTGCCAGGCCTTTCTTCCAGGGTGTCTCTAGGTGCATTCCAACACCTAACTTTTATGCTGTCAGCCAAGTGCTTTCACCATTTGAACATGTTAACTGTTTGCACCACCCAGGAACTCCAAAGTAGAGACAAAAATCCAAGCGAAACCCACTGCCATTGTGTCGATTCCAACTCATAGCAACCCTATAGGACAGAGTAGAACTGCCGAAGCTGTAAATCTATATGGAAGCCGACTGCTACACCTTTTTCCTGCAGAGCTGCTGCTGACCTTTTGGTTAGCAGCTGAGCACGTAGCCACTGTGCCACCAGATCTCCTAAAATAGAGATAATGTCCTTCAAATATAGAAGCTGAGGATTAGCGAGTTGACAAGAGGCTCAGAGCAAGCTCCAAGCCCATGCTTTGGAACTTCATGGTTCTTTTATCATTATTTCTAATGGCATAAGTGAAGTCTTTGGGGGAAATGACCCTTGATAATGGCCCAGCTCTGCTCTCAGTTAGCAGAGAGGTGAGATGCAAAGAGGAGTGGGAAGCAGATGTGCTGGGGTGAAAGGAAGAGAAGGGTGATTTATGGCAGAAAAAATTGGAGAGCAGCGCAAGGGTTTTCGTTTGAACCAGACCTTGAAAGATGGGAAGAACTTAGATATATGTTGTTGGGGGATGTGCAGGTGAGCTAATGTTAAAGAGAAAAGTATCCTGTAGAATGACTAAATCCAGAGAAATGGGGTGTGCAGAAGCAAGCAGCTCATTTTATTTGAATGAGGGTGCCTGAGGGAAAGGTATGGTGTAAGGCTGGGATCAGAGGCTTCCGAGGAGACACAGGGTGTGGAGGTCAAGGAAGAGTTGTGCTCTCTGATAGAATTTCCTATGATGATGGAAATATTTTATTCTGTGCTGTTCAGTATGGTGGTCACTAGCCATGTATGGAGCTTTGGAGTACTTGAAATGTTGCTAGTGCAACTGAGAAACTGAGTATTGCATTTTTATTTAACTTTGTTGTTGTTGTTAGGTGCCATTGAGTCTACTTCAATTCCTAGTGACCCCATGTGAGAGAGTAGAACTGGTCCATAGGGTTTTCTAGGCTGTACCCTTTATGAGAACAGATCAACAGGTCTTTCTCTCTTGGGTTTGAACTGCCAACCTTTTGCTTAACTGCTGAGCTCTTAACCTCGTTTAACTTTTATTAATTTAAATGTAAATAGCTCCGGTGGCTAGAGCTCTAGAGCTTTGGGAAAGCACCTTCTAGGTGGTGTGTTGAGTAGATATGGAGAGGGGACACTTAAAGAAGGATGTCCCTCTGCCCTGCAGAGAAGATTGACACCTTCCTCCTAGAGCTTTCCACTCCAGTGTTCCCAGAGCCGGGTCAGGAACTTACTCCCTGCCTTTGGCCTCACTGTCTGGTCTGCGTCTCTGGCCCAGGACACACATTCGCACTACTTAACTGTCTTCCACAGGCCAAGCAGCTTCTCCAGGGCTGGGCAAGTGTACCTCTGGCTCCCAGCTCCATGTCCAGCCTGGCCCACGTACTCCAAGGGATCCCCAGGCTTTATTGCTGGTCTTTGGGGATTGTGCTTTGCTTTGATTTTTGGAGAAGCTCCCCTATCTGGGAAGAAGATGCTCTTCGAGCCATCTGCCTTTAACCTGGAAGTAACTGCAGATGAGGATGAGTCTCGAGAAGTTCCTCACATCTCCACAGAGGGAGGAAGAGAAAAGGGAGAGAGAAGGGGGTTTGGGGGAGGAAGAGAGAAGAGAAATAGAAATATCCCTGTCATGGATGGAATTGTGCACCCCCAAAAAATATGTGTCAACTTGGCTAAGGCCGTGATTCCCAGTATTGTGTGATTGTCCACCATTTTGTCATCTGGTGTGATTTTCCTGTGTGTTGTACACCCTACCTCTATGGTGTTAATGAGGCAGGATTACAGACAGTTATTTTAATGAGGCAGGACTCAATCTACAAGATTAGTTTGTGCCTTGAGTCCATCTCTTTTTAGATATAAAAGAGAGACGTGAGCAGAAAGACAGAGGGACCTCATACCATCAAGAAAGTAGTGCTAGGAGAACAGCGTGCCCTTTGGGTCCCGGCGCTGAGAAGCTCCTAGTCCAGGGGAAAGTTGAAGACAAGGACCTTCCTCCAGAGCTGACAGAGAGAGAAGGCTTTCCCCTGGAGATAACATCCTGAATTTGGGCTTCTAGCCCCCTAGACTGTGATAGGATAAATCTCTGTTTGTTGAAGCCATCCACTTGTGGTATTTCTGTTATAGCAGCACTAGATACCAAGACAATCCTGTAGAATGACTAAATCCAGAGAAATGGTGCGGCATAAGGAGTCTAGCATGATCCTGTTTTAAAAGGTCCTGTTGTCAATATTTATTATATAAGGATATTATACTAAGAATAGCCTGGATTTGAGTTGAAAGATGAGTATAAACAACTTGATTATCTGCCAAATCACTTGAGAAGGGAGTATTTTCTAACGTATGAAATTAGTTCTCATTTCCATTTATGTGCATGGTGGCCTTGCACAGTATCTACACATACTGCAGTCAGTTAGACCCTTGCTGAACGAATAATGCCCCAGGTAGATATTCTCCCTCCCATCTTTCCAGGGGTTCAGAGTAACCCAGTCTCTCCTTCAGAAATCTGATAGATGTACCCATTGCCGCTTGAATTGAATTAATAAGCCCAATGTGATAACATTAATGGAGATTAAGGAAAAAAAATTGAGTGTGTGTTTTTATAAGCATTGTATTTAAAACTTACGCAGTTTTTCAAAGTATATTTTTGAACTCCCTGCCATTGAATTTTTTACCAAACCTCCTTTGTACAAAGAACACATACTTAACATCATAAAATGTAGCAATCATTTTTAGATTCCAGAATACTAACCAGATACTTTATCTGTCTCTAAGTTTTAATTTTTTAATGAAATCTTTATTGTTTTCTGGTTTTCTATTTAGAAGTACTAGTCAGTGGTCTTACGATAAAATATAACTTACGATAGCTTTATGGAAGTAGCAATCAGTAGTTCAGTTTCGTGGGCATTTTTGGCTACCTAAGCAGGATCTTCCAGGAGCTCTGGTGGAACAGTGGTTAAGCTCTTGGTTGCTAACTGAAAGGTTGGCGGTTTGAACCCACCAGCAGCCCCATGGGAGAAAGATGTGACAGTCTGCATCCATAAAGATCACGGTTGGAAATCCTATGGGGCAGTTCTGTCCTGTCCTATAGGCTCTCTATGAGTCCGAATCAACAGCACTGGGTTTGATTTTGAGTTTAAGCAGGATCCTTGGCCCTAAGGATTCAAAGATGAAAAGAGATGCGGTCCCTGTTCTTGCTTCTTCTCAAAGCCCCTCTCTCGGTTACCTGGGGGAGGTGACTCAGCAGAGAGGCAAAATATGTCTCCTGGTATAGCTTTTAGGAGCCCTGGTGGCACAGTGGTTAAGAGCTCAGCTGCTAACCAAAAGGTCGGCAGTTTGAATCCACCGTCTGCTCTTTCCACCGTCTGCTCTGTAGAAACCCTGTGGGGCAGTTCTGCTCTGTCCTGTACGGTTGCTATGAGTTGGAATTGACTTGACGGCAGAGGGTTTTTGGTTATAGCTTTTAGGCGCAAGGAGACCTGCCATGGTGCAGCTGGGAGATGGCCCAGCCCTGAGATTGCAAATGTGCTGTGATTCTCTGAGACATCAGCACTCAGGGCCACCTTTCAGTGGATTTGATGGAAGAACCTGCCATTTTCTACTACAGATGATTTTTACAGGCAGAATCAAACAGTGCAGGAGAGTTCTATCAGGATATGCAGTTCAACTGTTGTTTTTTTTTTTTTTTCTTTAGGCAGCATTGTAAGCTATTTTAGATTTTTTTCCTGCCTTGTCCTAGTAATTAGAAGAGATTTTTGTAAACTTGACTGTGAAAACACAGATTCAAGGTGAGACTGGGATTTATAAAATGCAGATTAATAAATAGCAAATGCAATATATTATTATCAAAGGAAGACTGGGATGAATTCAGCTTAACACAGGTACTGGCATTTGCTGTTTTTCTTTTCTTGTGCTGGAAGTCAGAACGATTACTTCCTTCCTCTGTTCAGCACTGTCATAGGCTGTTGTCACATTCGGGCTTGTCTGGGGCTCTCAAGCATGCCCACAGGAACTGTCTCACCTGAGGGCATTGGGCAATCATTCACCAGGGCAGTTCCTCCGCCAGAGCTTCACCTGCAGATTCAGGCAGGTATACCTGCTTAAGGCTTGGTCAGCCTTACCCTGTTGCTATGAAACTGCCAGGCAGCCACCATTGTGTTGCTTCTGGGGGCAGAGGTAAGAATCCAGAGGCCTAAGTCTTATCTCAGTTCCTCACCTGCCTGCTCAGTCTTCCCCTCTCAATCAATAGTACCTGGGGGGGTTGCCCTGGTGCATTCCGACAGGTGCATTGCCCCGCCCCTCCTACAGGTCACTGGAGCCACCCCCTTCCGGGTCCTCCCTGGGTGATGCTGGTGAACAGCCCTGTGCACGCCCTTCCACCCCCGCTGAGCAGGGGCATGTCCCAGTGTGCGCCCCGTGGGCCGGGGCCCCAGCGGCTCCTGCGGGCAGGCGGCTGGGAGCTCCCCCAGGGGCAGCCCCCTAGGGCGATGTTTCTGCTTTGGGGTGACTTCAGCGATGTCCCAGAGAGACGTGGGAGGGCAAGAAGAATGTTTTGAGTATGACTACCAGGATGAAGAGAGGAAGCCCCAGGATGAGCCGCAGGAAGCCCTGGACCTCTTGGAAGAGGGTAAATTCTGTTCTTTGCTCAAATTGGATCCTTTCCTTGTTAGTGTCTAAATAGGCTGGGCTGTTTTACTGATTTTGGCAGCACTTTTATTTTTTTACTGAGGTTTAACTTAAAGTAGACAGATCTTAAGTGAATGGCTTAACAACACCCATGTAAAACTACCGCGGAGATAAGCAGCTTTTCCAGCACCCCAGAACGCCCCCTCGCCTTCCTTCTTAGCCCCATCCCCTCCTGGGAGACTATCATTCTGGCTTCTATCACCTTAAGTTTGTTTTACTTGTTCTGGATCTTTGTGTAAATAGAACCCAACAGTGTGCAGTATCCATACCTGGCTTCTGTTGCTTGACTGAGGTCTTTGAAATTCGACAATGTTATGTCAGTAGTAGTTGTTTTTTTTTTTTTTTTCTCCTTTGTGGCATTGTAGCACTTTGTCTGAAGAACTATTTTTCTTTGGGACTGAAAGGATTTTGGCACGTGACTGAATCTTTGTTCAATGCAACATGTTTTTGTGCTCGGAGTGCTTTTTTTTTAAATAAAAATTTTTTAATGACTGACTAGAATTTGGGATTTTTTTTTTTTGAACTTAGAAATATTTCCAACAGAAAAGTACAAGGGCTGATGTTGAAATCACCTGTGGACCCACAGCCGGGTCTATCAGAAGGCACTGCTTTGGAGGGACTGTTAGAATAAAGATGGGAGGCGGGGGTGGCGGCGTGTGTGCTGTGAATTTCCTAGTTCGGTGTCTGGGGCTTTTACCCACAGCCCAGAGAAAGGGGCTTTTGGTGTCTTTAAACTGAGCATGTGGATGTTCTTTAGGTGTCTGGAGTAAAAGTAACCAGAGTACTGTTTCAGAATTCTGTTTTATAACTGGGCTATTTTCATGTCTTAGCATAGCATTTACTTTCAGAGTTATTGATAATCAGCCAGAGACTGAATATTGCTGCGTGAAAAACTAGAAGAGAGCAAGGGGACCGAGCAGCAGGGTGGTGGCTAAGTCCTAAGGCCTGGAGCCTTTAATGAAGGAGATAAAACCTATTGCCTGTCGAGTCCATTCCGACTCAGCAACCCTGTAGGACAGAGTAGAACTTCCCCATTGGGTTTCCAAGGCTGCAATCTTCATGGAAGCAGGCCGCCAGGTCTTTCTCCCACAGATTGGCTGAGTTCGAACAGCTGATCTTTTGGTTAGCAGTCGAGCGTGTTAACCACTGTATCACCAGGGCTCCTGTAATGAAGGAGATAGTGGAGGTGAAAGGAGGGAGGGGCTGATGGGGAGCAGAAGCCCTAAGGGGACTGTACGTTTGGTGGGTTCCTGGGAGTGATCGGAAACCCTGGTGGCATAGTGGTTTAGAGCTATGGCTACTAACCAAAGGGTCAGCAGCTCAAATCCACCAGGAGCTCCTTGGAAACTCTATGGGGCAGTTCTACTGTGTCCCATAGGGTTGCTATGAGTCCGAATCGACTCAATGGCAACAAGTTTGGGTTTTTTTTTTTTTTTGTAGTTTGGGAGTGATCAGGACCCCTGGTGGTGCAGTGAGTAAGAGCTACGGCTGCTAACCAAAAGACTGACAGTTCAAATCCACCAGCTGCTCCTTGGAAACCCTGTGGGGCAGTTCTATTCTGTCATATAGGGTCACTATGAGTCAGAATCAACTCTTTGGCAATGAGTTTGGTTTTTTGGTTTGGTTGGGAATGATCAAGAGAAATGCCCATGGTGTCCATCTGCTCTTGTAGAAAGAGGACTGGCCCAGATGTAACAGGATCTGCTTTCTTTTACTTCAAGCCAAGCTTCTCCAAGTGTGGGCTGTAGATCAACAGCACCTGGGAGCTTGTTAGAACTGCAGAATCTCTGCCCCAGATCCACTGAGTCGGAACCTGCATTTTAACAATATTCCCCGGGAATTCGCATGCACAATAAAATATGAGATGCACACTGCCTGAAAGCATAGCAAGATGATTTTGAAAATCAACCATTGAACCATAGTGATTCTAAATTAGAAAGCTATATGAGGCTCTAGAGCCGTGTCATATATCCTAGAAGAGAAGAAAAAAATTGTGTTGCATATATTTCATTCATACAGATATATGTACACGTTTTATATAAATGTTTTTAAAACTTTTTTTAAACCGAGAGCTAGATGATGATGAGGGTAGCGAATGTTTATTGTGCACTTAGTGTATGATAGGCACCATTCTAAGTACTTTACATGGATTCATCCATTTAATGCTTAGAGAACAACCATGTGAGGTTAGGGACTGTTATCATTTCCTTTTTATGCGTGAGGAAACTTAAGTTAAAGTCGCCAACGTAGACCTATGGCTCTAGAGCCTTCTGCTTTTAAACACTACGCTAACCCATTGTTGTCGAGTTGATTCTGACTCATAGCAACCCTATAGGACAGAGTAGAACTGCCTCACAGGGTTTCCAGGGAGCAGCTGGTAGATTCGAACTGCTGACCTTTTTGGTTAGCAGTCAAACACTTAACCACTGCATCACCAGGGCTCCAAACACTACACTAGTGGCTCTCAAAGTGGGGTCCCTGAACCGGCAGCATCAGCATCACTGGAAATTTGTTAGAATGCACATTCTCAGGCCCCACCCCCCACCTGCTGAGTCAGTAACTCTGGATGGGGACCCCCCCGCCCGGGTGATTCCGATGCACAAGGCCTTCTTCTGAGGTGCCTCTGGATGAACTCACACCAACAACCTTTTGGTTAGTAGCCAAATGCTTAACCGTTTGCACCACCCAGAGACTCCTAAAGCCCATTACCATCAAGTCAATTCCTGCTCTTCCCGCCCCTATAGGACAGAGTAGAACTGCCTCACAGGGTTTCCGAGGCTGTAAAATCTTTACAGAAGCAGACCTTTCAGCTAACAGCCAAACACTTGACCACTGCGCCACCAGAGCTCCTATTAGGAACTTCTAACCCATTGCCATCGAGTCGATTCTGACTCATAGTGACCCAATAGGGCAGAGTAGAACTGCCCCACAGGGTTTCCAAGGAGGAGCTGGTGGATTTGAACTGCTGACCTTTTGGTTAGCAGCTGAGCACTTAACCACTTCATCACCGGGGCTCCTCAGGGACTCCTAAACCAAAACTCAAACCAAGCCCGTTGCTGTCGAGTGGATTCCAACTCATAGTGACCCTGTAGAACAGAATAGAACTGCCCCATAGGGTTTTCAGTGAGCGCCTGGTGAATTTGAACTGCTGACTTTTTGGTTAGCAGCCATAGCTCTTAACCATTACACCACCAGGTTTCTTAGCAGGGTGGGAATCACCGTTCTGACCTGTGCAAGTGAAGCGGGTCACCCTCTCTCTCTGTGCCTGAGCAGGGCCATGAGAAATCACTGGTAAAAAGTGAGGTTTCTTTCGTGTGTTACGTGTCAGATTTCCACCACTTTCTTAAGGAAATGCCTAAAGAAGCCTGACTTTAACTTTTTCCTCACCTGGACACTGCCTAGGGCTGTTACCCTATTGCAAGATAAGCCACTACCTTCCTGGATTCCTGGCAAGAATCGCTCAACATTGCTCTCAAGATGGCAGGATTTGAGAAGAGCATTTGGAATGGGCTGGAGGTTACTCTTGGCTCTCACTGGCAAGGTTAGGCTCCCTGAGGCTACAGATGCAGGAGAGAGTCCTTCCATAGAGGTGGCCCCTACGTGTCAGTACATGAGTGAGCATCGTCAGCCTTTTGCCCAACAGGTAGTTTTCAGGTGTGAGCATTAACCAGAAATTATATCCTGGAAAAGCAGGAATGAAAAAAAGTACCAATTGGTGATGGCAACCGGAGCTTGGTGGAGCAGCTTGGACCAGCCTCCAGCACCCTTGTCCTGTGGCTGCACCCTGCTGGATGGGCCAAGTCCTCTAGCTGGTTCCAAGGTGAAACAGGAGAAGCCATACCAATAGAGCACATTCCCCTAGCCTAGCGGGAACTCCCGGGCTGCAGGCTCTCCCTCTGCATGGGCGGGGAACAGCAGCCCCAGAGAAGGCTCCACTGGGGCTGGGCCCTCGCCTCTCTCCGCTGACACAGGGTGACACAGCCTGAGAGGACGGCGGTGCATAACTTTCTCCAGTAGGGAGCTGACCCAGCTTATCAGGCACAGTTACAAAGGTCTCTTTGCTCATGCTTTTCATTATCTCAGTGGCCAGTTTGGGGTTTGGTTCTCCGTGTCCATGGCTTCTCCACGTAAGCCTCCTTTGATGCCAGGCACCCTGGGGATTCTCCTTCTGGAGCGGGAGTACCAGAGTCTCCCCAGGGCTGGCCACAGGCAAAACGCATTCATGATATGTGTATTTTGGGGCCCTTTTACTGCTCTGCCCACTTCTGGGGCCGTCCCCTGGCCGTCTGTCTTAGGGCTTGCCATCCCTAGACTTTTGCATCTGACTCCCTCATAGCTTTGCAGTTTAGTGTCTCTCACTGGGCACTTCTGCTGCTTCTCTGTATTAGAGTCATCTATGCATGTGTTTTACCTTCTTTGGCTAGGCCAAGAATTCCTCGAAGGTAGTTGTAATAATGGGGGGTGGGGAGGGGAGGAAGGGAAGGAGGTGTGGCCTGACCTCTAACTTCACAAGGGAGAAGGAGAATCGAGATCAACAGCCCAAGGCTGATTCTTGTGAGGTAGAAGTTAGACATACCTCCACCCTGCAAACTTTTTACCAATTCTGACCCCAGGCAACCCTCCCACGGCACTTTATATTTCTCTGCTGGGTTTGATAATTTGTCGCAATGGCCACACAGAACTTTCAGACCATACTGACAGTTATGGGGTTTATTAGGGAAGTAAACACCAGAAAACCAAACCCGTTGCCGTTGAGTTGACTCATAGTGACCGTAAAAGGACAATAGAACTGCCTCATGGGTTTTCCAAGGAATAGCTGGTAGATTTGAACTGCTGACCTTTTGGTTAGTAGCTGTAGCTCTTAACTACTGTGCCGCCAGGGCTCTGTTCAGGAGTAACAGGTTATAATTCAGGTTTAGGAACACTCAAGATATAGTTCTTCGATTAGGACAGCCTCTTTTCAGCCGTGCCCACAGGCAGGTCTCTCTCAGGCCCAAAGTCCTCCACCTGACCTCTGCTCTGCCCAGGCAAGTGTTACAAAGCTCTTTTAGCTCTCCTGATAAGTACCCAGAGGCACCTCACTCCGCCAATAAGCCATGGCCCGAAGGCGCTCAGCTCTAGCTCCACGGGTTAGCAAACCTAGCTCCACCAAGTGCCTGGAAGCACCCTACTCTGCCAGCAAGTCTTCTGCCTGAACGCACTCAGCTTTCTCACTCTGTGGGCTGGAAAGCCTGTCTCGCCATTTCTTGCCAGTCTCCTGCCTCTGCTACTTCTTCTGCTGCCATTTTCTCTGTCTCCGTTTCTCACTGTCTTCGGTCTTACAGCTCTCTCTCAGTCTCCTGGTTCCAGGAGCTTCTAAGCACAGAGATTCTAAATCCAAAGGGCAATCTCCACTCTTGGCTCTTCTTTCTTGGTGGTAGTGAGATTCCCCCTTCCTGCCTCTGGGATGGCTCATTTTAAGCCTAGTGGGATGGCAAAACTGACCAATCCCCTCATTAGGGTTCCATACACCTTATGTGTGTGGTTCCACCACCACAGGGGTTCCATGCACCTTATTTACATTATCAGCAAGCTGTTCAATCCCCTTGGTGAGCCACAAGTGCCACATTTGCATGGTCCCACCCAGTCATTTGGTGGGATTTAAGAGACTATGGCTAAAATGACCATATTAAGTAATTCACTGTACCACAGGCCACCCCCTGGCTCTTCTAGCCACTGGCCTTTTCATACTTGGAGAATTAACTCCACTCCCCCCAGTCATTTTGACCAGTCCAAAATAGCCATTAACAGTTAGTCTTTTGGTTGGGAAAATAGTCCTCAGGGTGAGGTTACTCAGGTACCAGCCACTCAGGTCTGCTGCAGGTGTCCATCTGATCTGGTCAGGTTCTCCAGAAGTCATCTCAGCTTCATCCTTTTTGACCACTGATGAAGTTTAACTGAGAGAAGATTATTCCCTTGATCTGAGTCTCACAAGGTATCAGCATAGCAAAACCTTTAAGGGACTTCAGGTTCGGCCACTGTATTCCAGTCCAGTAGTGCCTCCCCTTAGTCCGCTCTTTCACAGTTACAGCTTCTACAATTAGAGTTTTTACAACCACAGTTAACCCTGTTAACAGTCATTACTCACAGCTGAGTCATCTAATCATATCAGCATCTTCCCCCCCCCCCCCTTCTCCAGACCTATCAGGAAAAGAGGAAACTATTTAGTAAGGAACCTCCCTTGTCCCCTCATTTTGAGTATAAACACACCCATGAAAGCGTGTAGGCCAGCCACTTTATGCCTTTGTCTCCCTCTATACAACACACAACTCCCTATACTGTCCTGTGGTGACCCTATAAGACAGAGTAGAACAGCCCCGTAGAGTGTCCAAGGAGCCCCTGGTGGATTCGAAAACTGCCGACCTTTTGGTTAGCAGCCATAGGTCTTAACCACTACACACTAGGGTTTCCTATTTTAGGTAGCCAATGTTTAAATTTCCTGTCCCTATCAAACCAGTACTCTGAGGAGGCAGCATATTCCTTGAACTGACACATTTTCTGATCCAGTTAGAACTTTGAGCATCTGCATCCATAAGCAAAGTCCAGTTCAGATCAAGCCATCAAATTGTAGCTGTCTACACCACCTCACAGTGTCAGACATCTTTCTCTTCTTTTGGTTGGGTTCTGGTCAGTTCATCCTTAGCCCTTGTGGGCCATGTCAGGGGGTACCAGCCATAAGCTTGGGAGTCCACACACACTTCCCTGCTCTTCAGACCAGCCAGCCCCTTCTCTCCCTCATTCCTGGTCCCCATGGGCTAGGTCAGTGGCAGCACCTGTAGGCTCAGGAGTCCACACAACTCCCTATGCTTCAGACCAGCCAGCCCTTTCTCTCTCGCGTCACTAGCCTCCGTGGGCTAGGTCAATGGTGCTGATGGAACATGTCCAAACTCAGCCTGTCTGTTCTTTGCTGCACCCCCTCTACTTCCACTCACGAGTGGGCCCAGGTAGTCACCTAGGTGAGCGTCTTAGGCTGTCTACTTGCGAGCTCCATTTAACTTCCAGTCCTGGGAGGGAGTTCCTCCGATGGGCACTGACATTTCCTGCCTCAGTGCACCCAAAAACAAACCACTTGCTTGCTGGAAATTCAAAAAACAAAATAGACATTTTTTTTTTCCTGCAGGTCTTTTCTTCAAATGCAAATCTCGTGTTCTCTCAGCAGCTCTGGGTAGTCCTGCAGGTATTTTCAAATGCAAATTTCCTGACTCTGAAGGGTTAGGGTGGGGCTTAGGTATATACGGGGCTACTTCATCATCGAAGTGAACAGCCTATATTTCTTTCAGGCAAATCCTAGTTCCTCTTTTAGCATATCCAATCAAGTATTGGCTGAAGGTAGAGTTACATACTTTCTGTTATTTATAATACTCAACGTTTATTTATACTATACATTTAGGTCTGCTTTACAACACCAGCCAAGAGAAACATTCAGTATCCATAGTACATTCAGATGAACGCATAACCCTTTTGAAAACATTCCAGTTTCATCTTCTCTACCCCTAGACTATCTTCCATTCATATGCATATGGCCTCGGGCCTCTGGCTGGGTGGAACCGGTAGACCCTGGCTATCAATCATCTTGTTTAATCAACCTGGCTCTTTCCCCTGGTCACTCCAGTTGCTGCTTTTCTCCCCTCAGCTGCAACATAACATCTCATACTTTCAGCCATTACAGGTAACAGCAACCAAAGTAACTGTCTAAAATTTTTTAAAATTCACTTCCCATGCCCCTTCGTTCTTTCTCTTACAAAGTCCCATGTTCCCATGAGTCTGGAGCTATTGCAACAAACCCTGCTTCTGATGCCAACTGTAAGAATGATGGCAGGGTTGAGGTGGGGGTGAGAGAGGTATCTGACCTTCTCTTAACCTCACAAGGAGGAAGGAGAATGAAGATCAGTAGCCAAAGCCTGATTCCTGTGAGGCTGAGGTCAGACATACCTCCACCCTCCAGCGTTTTTTACCAGTTATGACACCAACTGTCCCTCCCACAACACTTGTCTCTCCCACAGTGCTGTACTTCTCTACCGGTTTGTTAATTTGGCAGTTCAGGTTCAGGAAAGCTCAAGATACAGTTCTTCTATCAGGACAGCCTCTTCTCAGCCGTGCCTCCAGGCAGGTCTCTTTCTGGCCCTCAGCCCCTTCGCCTGGCCTCTGCCCTACTCAGACAAGTGTTACAAAATGGTTTTAGCTCTGCTGATAGTACCCAGAGGCATCCCACACCACCAGTAAGCCTTGGCCCAAAGGTGCTCAGCTCTCTTGCAGACTTAGCTCCGCCAAGTACCTGGAGGCACCATACTCTGTCTGCAAGCCTTTGCCTCAAGGCACTCAGCTTTCTCACTCTGTGAGCTGGGAAGCTCATGTCACCCTTTTCTGCTGGCCTTCTGCCTCTGCTGCTGCCCTAGCTGCTGCTATTTTCTCTGCTGCTGCTTCTCACCATTTTTGGTGTTATAGCTCTCTCTCTCAGTCTCCTGGTTCCAGAGCTGCTCAGTGCAGGGATCCTAGGTCCAAAGGACACACTCCAGTCTGGGCTTTTCTTTCTTGGCAGTGGTGAGATTCCCCTTCCTGCCTCTGGGATGGCTAATTTTAAGCCTAGCGAGATGGCAAAACTGACCCATCCTCTCGTTAGGCTTCCATCCCCACAAGGGTGACCTTTACCTTATTTACATTATTAGCAAGTTGTCCATCCCCTTGGTGGGCCACAACTACCATATTTGTATACTCTCACCCAGTCATTTGGTGGGAGTTACAAGACTATGGCTAGAAGAGCCATATTAAGTAATTCACTTCACTGAAGCAAGATACATTTATTCACTTAAATAAGCAGTGATTAAGAGCTCCAACTTTGGAGTCAAATGGACCAGGCCTTCCCACAATAGCTCTGTGAGCTTGAGCAATTTTCACGTCTAAAATGTTCTTATGATGTGGGTATAAGCATTAAATGAGATGATATACATAAAGCACTTACCAGAGTACCAGGCATGTGGTGAGTACTCAGAAGTGAGCCATTTTTTGGTTATCACTGAGTTGTTGCTGTTAGATGCTGTTGAGTTGGCCCACGACTCGTGGGGAGCCCATGTGCAATGGAACCAGGCACTGCCCAGTCCTGTGCCATCCCAGTGATTGGATGTGGATTAGACTATTGTGATCCCTAGTAGGATTTTCACTGGCTGATTTTTGGAAGTAGATCACCAGGTCTTTCATCCTAGTCCATCTTGATCTGGAAGCTCCGCTGAAACTTCTTCAGCATTATAGCAACATGCAAACCTCCATTGACAGATAGTCGGGGGCTGCACATGAAATGGATTGGCTGGGAATCCAACCCTGGTCTCCTTCATGAAAGGTGAGAATGCTAGCACTGAATCATCAGTGTCCCCATTATTACCGTGTAGGCCCTCATTAAATGTCCCAGTGATAAATGGCTGTCATAGACCCATGCTGGCTTTCCCACTCTGGGGTGGTGTGAATGATTACAGTAGCCAGTATACCTGAGTTTAAGTTCACAGTTATGCACTGCCTGACCTCGAACAGGCCACTGGGCCTCTCTCTCTCTGCCTGGTTTGTTAAATGGAAAATATGTAAAATGTGTTAACTGCCCTATTGGGTTTCCTAGGCTGTGATCCTTACGGGGGAGCAGATTGCCAGGTCTTTCTCCTGTGGAGCAGCTGAGTAGGTTCAAACTACCAACCTTTCCATTAGCCAAGCACTTAATCATTGCACCACCAGGGTACCTTCTGATGAGATCTAGACTGAGACTTTTATGTTTTCACCCCTCTCTGGGGTGTTGGTTGAAGACGAGCTGTTCTTTGCAAACGCTGGTTGGTCCGGGAATAAAGCAAAATTGTCTTAGTCACCTAGTGCTGCTATAACAGAAATACCACAAGTTGATGGCTTTAACAAAGAGAAATTTATTCTCTCATAGTCTAGTAGGCTACAGGTCCAAATTCAGGGCTTCAGCCCCAGCAGAAGGTTTTTTCTGTCGGCTCTGGGCGAAGGTCCGTGTCATCAGACTTCCCTTGGCCTAGGAGCTTCTCTGCGCAGGAACCTCAGATCCAAAAGACACACTCTTCTCCCAGTGCTGCTTTCTCAGTGGCATGAGGTCCCCCTGTCTTTCCACTCACTCCTCTCTTTTATATCTCAAAGAGATTGGCTTAAGACACTATCTAATCTTATATATCTCATCAATATAACTGCCACTAATCCATCTCAATTTTGTTTGTATGTAATCCATCTCATTTCATCATAGTGATAAGATTTAGAACACATAGAGAAATCACATAAAATGGTAGTCAGTCACACAGTACTGGAACTCATGGCCCAGCTAAGTTGACAGACATTTTTGGGGGACACAATTCAATCCATGACAAAAATCTTCTGTTTTTTGAGCATCAACTGTGTATTGGCCCAAGATGAGTAAGACTCAGCTGTCTTCATGTGACTTGCACAGCCCAGGTGGGAAAGGACAGGGGACATTTGTAAAAATTAAGTTTGTGCTGGCTGCCCTCCTGTAGCCATTTTTGACGTGGGGACATTTAGACAAGAATAAAAATAAATTATTTGGCCTTTTTCATTTTGTTTTAGCTACTAAGAAATGGCACAGTTTTTATTACCGAGTACTGTGGCCCCTCACCTGTTCCTTTACCCACTTCATGGGCCACATCAAAACCATTATGTTTTGTTTTGTTTTTTAAACCTAGTAATATATGTCTCAAGGCAGTGGTAGTTCAGTAGTAGAATTCTTGCCTACCATGTGGGAGACCTGGGTTCGATTCTCAGCCAGCATGCCTCATGCGTAGCCACCATCTGTCAGTCAGTGAAGGCATACGTGTTTTTGTGTTGCTAAATAGGTTTCAGTGGAACTTCCAGACTGAGCCAGGCTAGGAAGAAAGGCCTGGCAATCTACTTCTGAAAATCAGCCAAGGAAAACTCTATGGCTTACAACGGTCTGATGCACAACAAATAATGGGACTGGCACAGGACTGGGCAGTGTTTCATTCCTTTTTGCCTGGCGTCACCACAAATCTGGGGCCAATGCAGTGGCAGCTAACAACAATAAATTTGTGTCTTATAGTTTAATTCATTTGTGCCTGACCCAAGCCATGGTGTTTTCAACCGCCTCTTATGCGTAAAACATGGAGAGTGAGTACGGAAGACTGAGGAAGAATTGACGCCTTTGAATTATGGTGTTGGCAAAGAATGAACAGATCTGTCTTGGAAAAATTATAGCCAGAATGCTCCTTAGAAGCAAGGATGGCGAGACTATGTCTCACATGCTTGGGACATGTCATCAGGAAGGATCAGTTCCCTGGAGAAGAACATCAAGCTTTGTAAAGTAGAGGGTCAGCAAAAAAGAGGAAGACCCTCAACAAGATGGATTGACACAGTGGCTGCAACAATGGGCTCAAGCATAACAACGATTGTGAGGATGGTGCAAGACCAGGCAGGGTTTCATTCTGTTGTGCATAGGGTTGCTATGAGTCAGAACCAACTCCATGGCACCTAATAACAAAAATTCGGCTAACAGCACAACCTGTACAAGGCACGGTCTCGGAGGAAGGTCCGTAGACACACCCAAACTCCCTGAGGGATGGAATCGCGGGGTGAGGGCTATGGAGACCATGGCCTAAGGGAACATCTAAACTCAATTGGCATAAAGTAGTCTATAAAGAAAATGTTCTACATTCTACTTTGGTGAGTAGTGTCTGAGGTCTTAAAAGCCTGTGAGCAGCCATCTAGGATAGTCCACTGGTCTCACCCCTTTGGGGGCAAGGAAGAATGAAGAAAACTGAAGATACAAGGGAAAGATTAGTCCAAAGGACTAATGGACCATATCTACCACGGCCTCCACCAGACTGAGTCCAGTACAACTAGATGGTGCCCAGCTACCAGCACTGACTGCTCTTACAGGGGTCACGATAGAGGGTCCCAGACAGAGCTGGAGAAAAATGTAGAACAAAATTCTAACTGAAAAAGAAAGACCACACTTGCTGGCCTGGCACAGACTGGAGAAACCCTGAGAGTATGGCCCCCAGACACCCTTTTAGCTCAGTCAGTAATGAAGTCACTCCCAAGGTTCACCCTTCAGCCAAAGATTAGACAGGCCCATAAAACAAAACAAGACTAAGGGGGCACACCAGCCCAGGGGCAAGGACTAGAAGGCAGGAGGGGACAGGAATCCTGGTAATAGGGTACCCAAGGCTGAGAAGGGAGAGTGTTGACATGTTGTGGGGTTGTTAACCAATGTCATAAAACAATATGTGTACTAACTGTTTAATGAGAAACTAGTTTGTTCTATAAACCTTCATCTAAAGTACAATAAAAAAATAATTTTTTGAAAATGGGGCTAAATTTAAAATCTTTCAAAGGTAGATATTAAAGGAGAAATGGGGGACTTGGCTGAGCCTCCAAGAACTTGGCTGTAACTTAGGAGAAGTGATAGAAGAGCTTTGTGTCTGGGAAGAGAGCTCAAAAGTCAAACTCTTCTAAGTAATTGGAGAGAGATGGCTTTTGGTTTTTTTGTGGATGTATCATGAAATTCTTTCTGCCATCTGACAAGTTTTAATGTCAGTTATCTAACGAAAAATAAGCTAGTGTGTGTGGGGCAGATTAGTCCCTGAACGTGCCTTTCATAAGCAGTGCTGGTCTCCTAAGGGATGATTTGGTATTCCCGGACAATTTTGCTGTCGGAGAACACTCCTGTGGCCTTTGGAAGACCAGGGATTGCAATAATAATTACGTTATGATTTAACGAGGTAGTGGTGGGAATATGGTATGGCTCAGGGATGCTCATTTGCATGCTATTTGGTACCTTTAAAAAACAATTTTATGAGACATAATTTATAGACCATAAAATCCACCCATTTTAACTGGACAGTTTCCATGATTTTTACTAGATTTACTGAGTTGTACATCCATTACCATAATTTGGTTTAAGAACACTTGCGTTCCCCCCAGTAAGATCCCTCATGCCTGTTTATAGTTCAGCTCTGCTCCTACCCCTGATCTGGGCAACCACTAATTTGCTTTCGGTTTATGGATTTACCTTTCTTGAACATTTTACATGAGTGGATTCATAACAATCTATGGCCTTTTGTGTTTGGCATCTTCCACTGAGCATGTTTTTGAGGTTCATCCATGTTGTAGCATGTACCAGGACTTTACTTCTCTTCGTGCCTGAATAATATTTCATTGTACGAATGTGTACCACATTTTGTTATCCATTCACCAGTTGATGGACATTCAGATTGTTTCCATGTTTTGTTCATTGTGAATAATGCTGCTAGGAACACCAGCTTGCAAGTTTTTGTGTGGGCCTGTGCTTTTCTCTTTCTTGGGTAGATACCTAGGAGGCTTTGAATGTTTTTGTGACCTTAGGCAACTCATCTAACTTCTCCTAGCCTCAGTTTTCCTGTCATAAAGCATCACCCACCCAGCACCATGCCTGGCAGAGATAAGTGGGGTTTCTGCTCTACAGCCCAGTCAAAGCTGCCATTTTAAGATGCTCCCCTCATCAAAAGTGTGTGGCCATGTTGGCCCAGTCTAGGTGTCTGGCTTCCAAGGGAAAATAGACCGTAAACAACTACTCCATGACAAAGACTCGAAAGTAGACAGAATAGCTGAGACTAGCCAGCGCCATGAGTGTTCTTCCTTGTGTTGGGCATGGGGAGGACAGTCCCCACTGAAGGAAACAGCAGACATAGGAAGTGCCAGGCCAGACACCTGAGCATGGCATCATTGGGTGTGGATGAGCTACGGTGGAAAGTAGGCTTGGAGGTGGGGGGGGGGCAGCGGCAGCAGGTAAGATTGTCTCTGTGTGTATGTATATTGAGGCTGCTGCTTGTAGGAAGTGGCAGAGCTAGGGAAGGTTTTTAAGCAGATCTGTGACACTTCAAATTCAAAGGTTTGTAGTCAAAGCTTTAAAGGACATCTGTATTGTAATGCCTAGAAATTGGCACCAATGGTGACTCATTTAGAACTTCACAGGAAGCATTTTAGCTGTTTCTCGAAGGTTCTGACCCTCCACCCCCTCCCCTGTGAACAGGGCAGTCATTAAGTATTTATTAGGTTTAATTCTTGGAGGATCAGGGGCAGGTGTAGTGATGCTTTCTCCCCTGACAACTGCTGCTTGTCAAAGGGAGGGAGGGAGAATCCACTGGCTTGTGGACCATTTTTCTGACACCTCTTACCAGCTCCTGAGTACCCATTGCTGTTGAGTGCATTCCGACTCACAGTGACCCTATAGGACAGAGTAGAACTGCCCTTAGGGTTTCCAAGGCTGTAAATCTTTATGGAAGCAGTACTGCCATACCTTTCTCCCACGAAGCGGCTGTTGGGTTCAAACCACTGTCCTTTCAGTTAGCAGCCGAGTGCTTTGTCATTGTGCCACCAGGGCTTCCTAACTCCTGCCTAGACTGAGGCATATCAGAATTTCTAGGGCTACGTGCCTGTTTTGAAAATTTATTTATTCAATATGCCTGTAGTTTTCATAATAAAAGTTATAGAAAATAAAAATTGACTTTTTTGAAATTTAAAAAGTTTTTTACTGTTGCTAAGGCACAAGAAGCTGGAAGGAGAAATTGAGGGGGGCAGATGGACTTTGGGTTAAAAAATTTTTTTTTTGAGAAATGCACGTACTTAAATGACCTCTAATTAAGGCAAAATGCATTAGCTAAGTGTCTTAGTCATCTAGTGCTACTATAACAGAAATACCACAAGAAATTTATTCTCTCACAGTCTAGTAGGCTACAAGTCTAAATTTAGGACATCAGCCCAGGGGAAGGTATTCTTTCTCTGTCAGCTCTAGAGGAAGGTCCTTGTTATCAATCTCTCGTGGTTGAGGAGCTTCTCAGCTGCAGGGACCCCGGGTTCACAGGAAAGCTCTCTGCTCCCAGCACAGTTTTCTTGGTGGTTTGATGTCCCCACAACTCTGTGCTCACTTCTCTCTCTCTTATATCTCAAAAGAGATTGGCTTAAGACACTGTCTAGTAGATCTTATCAGTATAACTGCTGCTAATCCGTTTCATTAACATCATAGTGATAGGAGTTACAAAACAGGGAGATCACATCGGATGACAAAATGGTCGACAGTCATACAATACTGGGAATCATGACCTAGCCAAGCTGACAGATATTTTGGGGGACACAGTTCAATCCATGACACAAGTAACCCAAAATGCAAATAAAATGGGCAGCCATGAATATCTTTTCTCCATTCATGGATATTGGCTTCTTGGTCTTCGAGTTCTAAGGCAAGAGTTTCCTCTTAAGGGTTTAGGGTGTTTTATATATGTATGTATATGTATATATATACAGGAGCCCTGGTGGTGTAGTGGTTAAGAGCTTAGGCTGCTAACCAAAAGGTTGGCAGTTCGAATCCACCAGCCGCTCCTTGGAAACTCTATGGGGCAATTCTACGCTGTCCTGTAGGGTCGCTGAGTTGAAACTGACTCGATGGCAACAAGTTTGGTTTTTGGTTATATATACGTACATATATATACACACATACATATATATATACACACGTGTGTGTGTATATATAAAATATTCATTCATTCATTCATTCATTCACTCACTCTAAAGACTTGTAAAACTGACATCAATAGGAGAAATGTTTTTAGAATTAGGTGAAGAATTAATGGGGGCTTAATTGTTGTAACTACCTTATGAGGATCTTTCTGCTGAAATAAAGTACACCAGTGAGAAGTGAGGTGTTCTCACTGTAGTTTCTTGGGAGAAAACTGATAAGGCCAAAATGTCAAGGAGGGCTTATCAGGCCTGTTAATTTGACACATAACGTGAAGATCTGGGTTCCTTAGGGAGAGCAGGGAGTTGCTAGGGGACTGTGAAGTTATCCACCCCATCCTGTCCAGGCCTCATGGATCTGGCCTTCTAAATAGCGCTTGGATTTTTCTTCTTCAGCCAACACTGCCACCACCTGAACTCTGCAGCAGCCTCTGTCTGGCCCAAAGGGCAGACCCGTTCCCATTTCTCCCACCCCTGCCCGAGGTCAAAACCCCAGTGGCACCCTGCTTCCCTCCCCCCAGTTGATTTCTCCTCTTGTGGTGGTCCCTGTCCTGAGCTCCCACTGACCAATCTCCGTGGCATTAGGCCGGCGCTCAATTCTATTCAGGGCCCAGCACACAGTAGCGATTTGGAGTTTCTTGGCTGGAATCTCACTTGCTTTGAACAGGAGCTAAAAAAATAGTTGCCAGAAGGTACTCTTAAAATTGTTTGGGGAAAGGTTTAATTACTATAACAGTTGCTCTGCTGATTTTTCAAACTAAAGAACTCTGTGGAGCTACTGCATACCTCCCCTGACCACCACCCCCACCCCATTAGTGGCCACAGCTGTTATCACAGGTCTCCCTTTCTCTGGTCAGCCAGCCGAGGGCTACTCACGATTCCTTACTGTACTTGCTCTCCCAAAAATAAGCACTTGATTTCTCCTCAGCACGAATGGACTCTCCCAAACCAAGACTGAGCACCTCTAGCTCCTGGGAGGTATTTCTCTCAGGTGATCCTGCTGCCTCTGTGGGTAGGGACAGCCCTCTGACTGGCTCACCGTTCCACGGTGACCTCAGCAACTATAATTTCACTTGTGCAGCCCCTTCGGTCTCACATGCCCTTCTTACAGGGGACACTAACTAAAAAAACCAAACCCCTTGCCATTGAGTCGATTCTGACTCATAGCAACCCTGTAGGGCAGAGTAGAACCACCTCACTGGGTTTCCAAGGCTGTAATCTTTATAGAAGCAGACTGCCACATCTTTTTCCTGCAGAGCAAGCAACTGGTGGGTTTGAACCACTGACCTTTTGGTTAGCAGCTGAGTGCTTAACCATGGTGCCACCAGGGTTCCTTGCAGGGGACACTACCAAAAAAAAAAAAAAAACCCATTGCCATCAAGTCGATTCTAACTCATAGCAACCCTATAAGACAGAGTAGAACTGCCCCACAGGGAGACACTAGGCCCTGGAATGAGAAACCTAGGCCCCATCTTAAACTACTTGCTTTAACCCTCACCCAGTCTTCTCTCTTAAATTTCTCAAGCAAACAGTCCACTTCTCTCCATTCCAGGTGCCACCCTGATTTCCTCCCTGGATTAATCCAACAGCCTGGACTCTGGCCATGCAAAGTTGCCTTGTGCCCTCCCTCATTTCTTTGGTAGTTCAGTGGTAGACTTCTTGCCTTCCATGTGGAAGACCCTGGTTCAAGTCCCAGCCAGTGCACCTCATGTGCGGCCACCACTGTCTGTCAGTGGAGGCTTGTGTGTTGCTATGATGCTGAACAGATTTCAGCAGAGCTTCCAGACTAAGGCCAGAAGGAAAGTCCTGGCAATCTACTTCTGAAACTTAGCCAGTGAAAACCCTGTGAATCACAACGGCCTGATCTGCAGCCCGTCCCGGGGTGACGCAGGACTGGGCAGTGTTTCCTTCCATTGTGTGTGCAGTCACCGTGAGTCACAGTGTGACTTCTTGGCAGCTAACAACAACCATCCAGAATACTTCCTGATATATAAACCTCATAGGAACACTGCCCTTTTTACAGCTCTGCGGTGGCCTCCCGTTGTCCCAGGTGAAAGTCCAAACTTATTAAAGGGACTTCTCAAGCCCCACATGCCCCAGAGCAGACACTGCCCCACAGGGTTGTCCTGACAGGGCCATGGGGCTGCCTGTGTCCTTGTGTCTAGTTCAGGGCACAGCCTCCTACGTGATGAGGAATGTTGTTTAATATTAGATAGTGCTAGGGGTGCGGTGTGTGTACTGTGTCTCGGCTTTATTATAGGAGGTGTGTTACACATAACCTCTTTTTCTAGGACTTGAACCATAATTTTACCAGATTAAGTTACTTTAGAGCCTGATGACTGTGACTTTACTTTGGAGGGGAGGCATGTTTTTGAGTAGAAGTGGATTTATTTGGTAAAGCTCCATTTTTTTCACTCTGGCCCAAGGGAAATTCAAGATACAGCAATTAAGGGGCTGCAAGGCTGTGGCAGAGTGTCCTATGAAGACCTCTGTGGTCAGGATTCTTCCTTTTCCCCACACCACAGATGCTTTTTGCTCAGCTTACAGCACTTCTGAACATGGTTGATTTGTGGCTACCTTAACCCTGGCATCCTTTTTACCTCATGGCAACTGTTCCCTGGCTTAGCACAGGAGCCAGACTGACCTAGTTCGTTTCCTGCGATGCAAGCTCACTCTGCTGACACCTTAATTGGGTCCTTAACATCTCAGGGCCTCAGTTTTCTCATCTGTGGAATAACCATTATAATAGCTAGCAGCAGTCAAGAAATCAAATGACATATTGCATTGGGCAAATCTGCTGCAAAAGACCTCTTTAAAGTGTTCAAAAGCAAAGATGCTGCTTTGAGGACTGAGGCATGCCTAACCTAAGCCATGGTATTTTCAGTTGCTCATATGCATACAAAAGGCTGGACAATGAATAAAGAAGACCCAAGATGCGACGTAATTATGAGCCCAAGAGACAGAAAGGCTCATGTAAACCAGAGACTACATCAGCCTGAGACCAGAAGAACTAAATGGTGCCCAGCTACAACCGATGACTGCCCTGAAAGGGAACACAACAGAGAACCCCTGAGGGATCAGAAGAACAGTGGGATGCAGACCCCAAATTCTCATAAAAAGACCAGACTTAATGGTCTGACTGAGACTAGAAGGACCCTGGTGGTCATGGCCCCCAGCCCTTCTGTTGGCCCAGGACAGGAACCATTCCCAAAGCCAACTCTTCAGACAGGGATTGGACTGGACAATGGGATGGAGAGGGATGCTGGTGAGGAGTGAGCTTCTTGGATCAGGTGGACACTTGAGACTATGTTGGCATCTCCTGTCTGGAGGGGAGATGAGAGGCTAGAGGGAGTTAGAAACTGGGGGAATGGACATGAAAAGAGAGAGTGGAAGGAGGGAGCAGGCTGTCTTATTAGGGGGAGAGCAATTGGGAGTATGTAGCAAGGTGTATATAGGTTTTTGTGTGAGAGACTGACTTGATTTGTAAACTTTTACTTAAAGCACAGTAAAAATTAAAAAAAAAAAAAGAAGACTGAGGAATTGATGCCTTTGAATTATGATGTTGGTGAAAAATATTGAATATACCATGGACTGCCAGAAGAACGAACAACTCTGTCTTGGAAGAAGTACAGCCAAAGTGCTCCTTAGAAGCATGGATGGCAAGACTTCCTCTCACGTACTTTGGACACGTTATCAGGAGGGACCAATCCCTGGAGAAGGACATCATGCTTGGTAGAGGGTCAGAGAAAGAGAGGAACCCTCGAGAAGATGGATTGACACAGTAGCTGCGACAGTGGGTTCAGGCATAACAGTGGTTGTGAGGATGGCACAGGACCAGGCAGTGTTTTGTTTTGTTGTACATAGGGTCCCTATGAGTCGAAACTGGTTTGACGGCACCTAACAACAGCAAACCAGCAGGTTGTTGTGAGGATTCAATTCAGGAACCATATTAAATCCCTCAAAGTAGCAGGGGCTCCACAAGTATTAGCTGCTGACAATGCTGGAAGCCTGTACTTATTTTGAAATTCTCCACTTACTAGCAGTGTGACATTGGGCCAATTATTTAGCTTCTCTGGGCCTCAGTTTCCTGTTTACAAAATGGGGTTAATGTAAGTGCCTACCCGTAGTTTTGCTCTGAGGATTAAGTGAGATAATCTGCATGGATGCTGAGAACAGTGCCTGGCCATAGTAAGGTCTGCTGCTACTATTATTCATTTCTCTTAAAAGGAAGCTCAGGGAGGATCCCTGGACGCTATGTTGTAGTCAGCTGTATATTTTTAAAATATCTATTTTAAGTTTTTTCCATTAGTGCAATCTCACTACAGAGATTTTAAAAAACAATGTGAAAAAGAAAAAAATTTGTGATCCCCAGCTGAATGTTAGTATTTTTGTGGGTATCCTAATTTTTTCCTGTTGTACATTTATTTTCTTTCAGAATTGAGCTTTGTGTATTTTTTAAAACATGACTGGAACACTAGCACATATACTTCCATAGCTCGGGGTAAACAGTGCTTTTTTATTTATGTGTCCAACTTCTCTAGTTACCTGTTGCAGTCGAGTCGATTCCGGTTCATAGCGACCCTATAGGACAGAGTAGAACTGCCCCGTAGGGTTTCCAAGGACTTCTGTAGTTAGTTTCGGGCAAAGGCCCAGGGATTTAGGGGAGGCCCCTCCACCCCTCTGCACCCCTAGCTGCAGCTGTCCCCTCTTGGGGATGTGAAAGGGCACGACTAGCCTCCCAGTACTACGTGCATGGTGAAGATACGTGCTGGATAGGTGAATGCTGAAAAAACCTCTGGCCCAAGTGTGCATTTTATTGGGTTCAGTTGTTTAAGTATTTTAAAGCTTTTTAAAATTAGCTTTACAGAAAAGACAGCGTGAGGGATCCTTGTGGTGGATACAGGAATCTAATAGGTGATAATATTGTGTAAAACCTCATATAAACATCTGTATGCACACATACACTCACCAATGAATACAAGTAAAACTGAGAAAGTCTAAATGAGATCGGTAGATTGTTATCAGTGTTGGAGTCCTGGTTGTGATATTCTACTACAATTTTTTTCAATTTTTTTGTGTTTTAGGTGAAAGTTTATAGCACAAATTAGTTTCTCATTCAAAAATTTGTACCCATATTGTTTTGTGACGTTGTTTGCAATCCCCACAGCGTGTCAGCACTCTCCCCCTTTCCCTTTCCACCCCAGGTTCTCTGTGTCCACTTGTCCAGTTTTCCTGTCCCTTCCTGCCTTCTTGTCTTTAGTTTTTGGCAGTTGTTGCCTGTTTGGCCTCGTCCACTTGATTGAACTAACAAGCATGGTCCGCACATGTGTTATGGTTTGTTCGCAGGCCAGTCTAATCTTTGGCTGAAAGGTGGCCTTCTGGAGTGGCTTCAGCTCTGTGTTAGCAGGGCATCCAGTGGTATAATTTTGCAAAATGTTACTGTTGGGAGAAACTGGGTAAAGGGAACACGGGAGCTCTCTGTATCATTTCTCACAACTGCATGAGATTATCTACACGGTGATAAACTACGTGAATAACCACAATTCTCAATTTCAAAATCAGCTTTAAAAATTTAAGTGTAGTGTTTGAGTGACCCAGTGCTAGAGAAAAAGCAGTCGCGGATTTTATTCTCTTATGTTTTAAAGTGAAAAAGAGCCAGATGAGCCAAGATATAGCCTGGCGTTCTCCCCCTACCCCTCCCCAAAGGAAAGCAGAGGACTTAGTCCTTTAAGGGGGGTAAGGTTGGCATTAGTAGGCAATCAGAATGCAAGTGGCAACACACAGGCCATTCATTAGCTCTTGCGGTCTGTTTCCTGGTTCCTGAAATGGGGGTGCCAATGCTTTCACTGAGGTGTGTTGGCCGGAGAGGGGCCCAGAGTCTTTCTCAGCATGGTTGCTGAACAGCATGGGAGTGCAGAATGGAAACCAATTCCTCTTGGTGGCATAGGGACCTTCACTTAAGGAGACTTACACAAATTTCTCGTGACCCCGAGCTGATTAACTGTTTAGACCAATTTGAGCTGGACTCCATCTACATCAAATTAGACTCTGGTTTAAACCGACCCTTATCAATCTCCCTGCCTGGCAGCTCTGTCAGAATTGGTAGGAGGGGAGGTGGTCAGGGCAGTTTGGTTCAGATGTTTGTTGAAGCTAGCCTGCTGACAGCCGCCATTCGCTATTTGGGCTGGAGGGCTCCAGCAAGGGAAGTGTCCAGTGTCCCAGGGTCTGGAAACAGGAGCCCCTTCTGCAGGCTCTCACTGCTGCGTCTGGGTTGGGAGTAGCACTACGGTTTCAGATTTGGAACCAGATTTCAGATCTCCTCCTTGAGCTAGAAAATCATTCCAACAGATCAGATTTCCGTGAGCTCATTCACTGGGATGATCTCTACTTGCATTTAATAAAATATTTAGAGACCTACTGAATTCCAGTTGCAGTTTGCGGTTGGTAATGCTACCGAGTTTGACTTAGTCATACACTTCAATTCCCAAATGTGTTGCGTGGGCTGTTACTGAATATGGGTCGTTACGAAAGCTGAGCTGAGGCTTTGACTCTTACAGAGTTATTTTCTAGAAGACTTAGTTACCAAGAATTGCTAAGAAGTTATTATATCGCCTAAAAATGGCAGGCTTAAAAAAATTTTTAGACGTTGGCACTAAACTCATTTACATTCACAGCTTCCCCCGTAGAAACAACCCATGCTACCTTCTTGGTGTTTGTTGAACTATAATCTGTTCCTTGCCATTGATTTAAAATAAACCAACCCTGAGATTTTCCAGCAGATTAAAGCCTTGTTTATTTGCACTCCCCCTTTTTCCAGCAGGAGAACAAAGACACACAGTTGTAACGTGGCCTCTGTGCAGCCTCTGTGACCACAGTATATTATACATTCAATGAAATAATTGCTCTGTGTACGTGCATGCATGCGTGTGTGTGGCATTAACAGTTAACCTTTTTTTTTTATTGTACTTTAGATGAAGGTTTACAAAGCAGTAATAATTACCTTTTTGATGTGGATTAAAAAATACCTATCGCCCTAGTTTTCATGGTGTAGAAACTAGTTGCATAGCTTTAGAATTGAGGCCATTGCGGGTATGGGTGGGGACTATGCCACTATGAAATTATCAGCTTACAGCTGCTCTCTAGTAATGATACTGATAGCTGCCTTCTGAAGGATCCCATTCTGTTCATGTGGTTGGGTCTGTATGGTTAGTGGAATCTAGATCCTACAGGCCTTTTCAGATGCTGTGCTGCTGACCCTGCTCCACACATTTCAGTTGGCGTTTACACGAGGCCTAGACCCCTTTCCTCTCTGGTGCCTTGCCCTCAGCACCACCTCTGAATATACTCACATGGAAGTACACAGGCGCAGACACAAACGCACACAGTGCCAGGGCTTCACAGGGATTGAAACCATACTTCCCCAGAAACTTGGGGCTCCTCACTGTAACTATAAATAAAAACCAATGGTGCCTGGGTACAGTGGAGGTTGAATCTGGCAAAACCAATGACCCGTTGTGTCTGATATGTAGGCACACTTATGGCTGCCTTTTTAGATCAGTCATTTGCTTGGCAGATTTGTGCCATCATTGGTAATTTCATTGTCATTTTTATTTCTTCCAGTTTTATGTGCTGAAAGAGTTGGCCAGATGACTAAAACATACAATGACATAGATGCTGTTACTCGTCTTCTTGAGGAGGTAAGTGTTTTGGGGGAAAGGTGTTTATAACTGATTGGTTGTAGTTTAGATTGATTAAAACAATCTAAATCAACTGATTATTGTCTGTCTCAGTGGCGCTCCAGACCACATCCTTGCTGGTGTTCCTGAACCCTCCTCTCATCACTGGGATGAGCCTCCTGCTCTCCCGTTCTTGACCTTTTGTGCCATTTGGTACCTCTGGTGCTCATGACTTCTTAGTCTTGTGCTACAGGCCTCACTGGAGACCTTTGAAGGGTCCCTAATCACCATGGCCCCTCAAAGCCCTGAGCGAGGAATTCGTCTATCCAGCTGAGTTAGACAGAAACTTTTCCAAGGTGGGACCTTGTCAGGTGATTTCTTTCTCCCTTTTAACCCTTGGAACTCATAGGCCTCCAGTAAATGCCTGTATGATCATGCTTAGTATTAGGAGTAAAATGTACTGAGAGCTTAGTGTTGTACCTGCCTTGTCTCATTAATTCTCACAGGAGCTCTCAGAAATAGATGCCACTCCTCCCCTCATTGTACAGTTGTTGATGTTGTTAGGTGCTGTGGCGTCTACTCTGACGCACAGCGACCCTACATGACAGAGTTAAACTGCCCCTAGGGTTTCCTAGGCTGAAATCTTCACGGGAGCAGATCACCAAATCTTTTCTCCCATGGAGCAGCTGGTGGGTTCGAACCCCTGACCTTTTGGTTAGCCCCCAAATGTCTGAATCTGAGAAGACAGAAGACTTGCCAGTGATCGTACAGTGGCTTTTCAGCCCAAGCCCTTAACCGCTGTGCTGTGTGACTCAGTTGCTTGTGGTTATGTTTACTGTTCTGCCAAGTCTTTGTCAAAATGGTTAATTGGTTGTCGATGGCATATTTTTACCTTAAAAACATGAACCAGGTAATGTTTTCCATGGCATGTTGCCTTTGTAAGTGTCTACTTCTTGCTCGTCTCAGTTCCCTTGAGTTTGGGCTGGAGGTGCCAAGCGGCACCTCAGCAGGACGAGCCACCCCTCTGCATGGGTACGTGAGGACTGCTTCCAAAGGAACAGAGGCCTCGAACCCTTTTACAACTCTGATTATTAATTAATAATTCCATTTTCCCAGTTAGTTTCCTAAATGAGTCTCACTGTATAGAAGGTATATGCTTATCTTTTTTTTTTTTAATTGAGTTGCTGGAAAGAATGTGGAAGGGTAATTTCTTCAGGTGCCTTTTCGTTGTGCCTGGTCTGGTTTATTTTTAGAGGCTTGTCCTGGCAGGGGTCTGTGTGTATCTGTGTCTTTTCCTTGTTCTGGTAAGCATCCCATCTGAGCTACTGCCTTTCTTTGCAACTGGGCGGATTTCCTGGTTAAGGTGTAACTACCCCGGACGTGCCCACGCTGGTGATGTGACAGTTGTAATGTGCTGTGCCTGTCATTGGCAGTGAGTCCATTTCCTGGGCTCGTTGGCTTTGGTTTTCTTGCCTGCCGCATATGGGCAGGTGCCAGGGGGATTTGCACAGGCTGCCTGAGTACAGCCCTTCACCAGTGTGAGGGCTGGCTTCTGGTTCTAAGGAGAAGAGGGTTCCGTGGCTTTTTCTGTCCTGCCTTTGTGCAGAATTTCCCTTTGGGTACAGCTTGCCTCCTCCTCTGGCCCATTAGTCATGCTTTTTATCCTGAAATTGGTGAATGGGATGAGTCAGCTACTAAGCGTGGGAGGCAGGCTATTCTCTGACTCTGGGGGGTACGTCAGTCAGTGCAAGTCTTCATTGGCAAAAAGGGGCTGAGACGCACGGGATAGTCACTTTAAGCAACACGTAGCCTCAGAGAATGAGCAAGCAGAGTTAGAATGAGGTCCACCAGCCCACGTTTCCCAGGGAATAAAGGAACTAGTTCTTTTAATAACTTATTTCCAAGAGTCTAAATGATTTATCTGTAGTCTCTTACTCTCATTGTGGAGTCCCTGGCAGGTGCAGACAGTTAAATGCTTGACTGCTAGCTGAAAGGTTGGCAGTTCCGACCCACCTAGCAATACCACAGAAAAAAGGCCTGGAAGTCTGCTTCCGTTAAGATTACAGCCAAGAAGACTCCATGGAGCAATTCTACTTTGTAACACATGGGGTCGCCATGAGTCGGAATTGGCTTGACAGCAACTGAGAACAACATTCTCATTGTCGTTTAATTTAATGGCCATTTCCTAATGGTTTCCTGTTTTTAGAAGTGAATGTTTATCAGTGTTGGCTGGTTGTAAGAAATGGAAAAGATTTTTTCATTCCTGTAGCTGTCAAAGAGAAACCCAAACTGCCCTCTGCCTTAGTAAGTTTAGACAAACCAAAGACACTGTGATAACTTGTTTAGCTTTTTCATTTCATCCATAAATATTTGTTATAACTTCTTGCTTTTATCCCAGCTGACAGTTTTCTTTATAATTACTATAAAGATTAGATTTTTGGTTAAATGCTCAGTGTGGACCAGGCAAGAACTCACTGTGCCATCAATGGGTCAGGAAGCCCTTGGATCTGGGGTTTGGGGTGTAATATGTAGGAATAAAGGGCTTCATCATTGAGCTCCCTCTTCCACTTGTTTTTCTTACTCTGCTGTTTCACATTCCTCTTGGGTTTTTGTATGCAACAGGAAGCCTTGCCCAGCCAGGTCTTCATTATTACCGTGTTTGCTTGGTTTATTTGCAGTGGAATGCGCATACAAAATGTGGCTGAGGCATACAGATGTCTGTGCTTGTTGGAACTTAGCCACTTGGTTGCATGATGACAGTGTTTGTCACACCTGCGGGGACTGAACCAATGAGCATCGAGCATCTGCTGAGAACTTGTTCTGGAGAGAAATTTTGTAGATTTGAGTTCAATTTTTGTAGAACACACTTAGGCAGAGAAATGGACATTGGTGTTAGCCGGCTGCAGCCACTTGGACTGGATGTAAAGTTTGAGTGGGACCTGGAGAGGCAGGTGTTCAGATGTTCTCACACACTTCCTTAGGATCACTTTCCTCCAGGAACCAAATAAGCTCAACTATTAATCAAGCCTGAAAGGAGCCCTGGTGGCACAGTGGTTAAAGTGAACAACTGCTAACTGAAATTCGGTGGTTCAAAATCACCAGTGGCCCATGGGAGAGAGATATGGCAGTCTGCTTCTGTAGAGATTCAGAGCCTTGGAAGCTCTGTGGGGTCGCTGTGAGTCAGATTCTACTTGATGGCAATGGGTTTGGTTTATTTTATCGAGCCTGAGGATTGATAAAGGGCCACCTGAGATAAGAACTCTTCTTGTAGAGACTGTGACCAGCAAGGATAAATATGCAGAGATGTGCCTCCAGGTTGACCTGGTAGAGTCACCGATCCTGTTTGTTCCCCGCAGGGGCCATCTCTGCACCTACTGTATTTATGGAAGGTCAGGGCACAACTTGGGGGGATAAGTTGGGGCTATGTACAGCTTATTGGACGTGATACCTGGCTGGCTTCTGGGACAGTGGTGACAGTAGTTACATGTTGGTGACTGTGGAAGCCCTAGAGGAGAGAGATCATCATCCATGCAAGAGGGAGCCAGATCTCTGTCGAGTGAGTCTTCCCAAAGTATGCATTCACCTCAAATGCTTTGCTAGTACCTCCCTCCACCACCCCTGGCACAAAAAACAGACCAAGCCCATTGCTATCAAGTCAATTCCGACTCTTAGCAACTCTATGGGACAGAGTAGAACTGTCCTGAAAGGTTTCCAAGTAGCAGCTGGTATATTGGAACAGCCAGCCTTTTGGTTAGCAGCCAAGCTCTTAACCACTGCCACCAGGGCTCTGCTTTGAGAGTAATTTGGTGGAATTCCTTTGGTTAGCAAAGAAAGGTGCAGTGCTGCCCTGTGGAGTGATTCGGTGGATGTGTAAGAAGTTAGAAATAAGAGCTGCTTATTCGTTTCCCCATACAACTCAATGAATCATAAAGCTAGAAGATTTTTTTCGAGAGTACCTCAGCTGGCCTGCCTTCCACCCTACTGTGTTTAACAGCTGAGGGAACTGGGTCCCAGGGTTGTTCAAACAGAACCCAGATTCTCACGGTTTTACAGTAGGATGGTTCAACTGGAGTGGTTAAACTTGTTGACCGTGACTCTTGGGTTTGACCTAGTCCTCACATAAGTGTGTATGTAAATATTTGACAAGCAGAAGTTGAAAAAATACTTAACCCTTATTACATGTAATACACTTTGGCATTTTAAATCCTGTGCTGTTGTATTTCATTTACAACAAAATGTGAGTTGTTGATATTAAAATGACTTCTCAGTTCCTT
This sequence comes from Elephas maximus indicus, assembly GCF_024166365.1. Classification (NCBI taxonomy): domain Eukaryota; kingdom Metazoa; phylum Chordata; class Mammalia; order Proboscidea; family Elephantidae; genus Elephas; species Elephas maximus. The sequence continues at coordinate 46,629,643 of NC_064838.1, forward strand.
AATGGACTATTTAACCTGTGGTTGAGCTTGGCCGCTAACCAGAAGGTCAGCAGTTTGAATCCACCAACTGACTGCTCCTCGGAAACCCTATGGGGCAGTTCTACTCTGTCGTGTAGGGTTGATATGAGTTGGAATTGATTCGATGGCAACAGGTTTCGTTTCTTGGTTTTGGACTGAAAAAAACTAACCTAGAGTCTACCTGATTTTTTTAAGCTGAAGGCATTTACCCAAGGCCAGTGGTAGTACTCGCAGGTGTAGGATCTGATGCTGGGCCTCCTCCCAGCCTTTTTCTGACCCCAAACTGCACAGTCCCATTTTTACCCCAGGTGAAGAGAGTAATTAGTATAGACTTCAAAAGTGATTTCATTTCCCAGAGCTCTCCTCCACTCTCCCACCTCCATCTAAAAGCGATCCCGTTGAATCTAGCCAGCAGCAGAATGGCTCCTGAGGGATCGATAAGTCTGTGTTTGGTGATGGCATCTGTTCCAGCCTCCACTATCAGGGAACATCTTTCCTCCTGAAAGGCACGCATACCTTCATGTACCAGTAACGCTCCTCCTCTGTGTACCACTCTGCTCTAAAATGGTGTCATCCACTGAACTCATGGGGAATTCTGTGTCCTTAACACTGTCTTTGTCTCTGAAGTATGGCAATTGTCCACATTATCTATTTTGAAAGTTTTTTTTTTTTTAAATAAAGCCTAAGTAGTCTTCCACAAAAAAACAAACTCCATGTAATTGTATTTCAGAGTAATTTTAAACATTTTTGTTTCATATGAGGTAAAAATGAGGAACCCAGTAAATTTGAGCTTACTGTGTGCTAAATAGGCTGCATCCCTGTGTCTGCTCTTGGCTTTATTGTAAAAGCATTGTAGAATTTCTGTATTCATTCATTCATCCATGCATTCATTCACTCAGCACAGTTACTGAGTATATCCGTGTATGGGCCATGATGAACTAATAGCCCGTCCCTCAGGTGGAGAGACAGCTTGTGAGGTACCAGATACACACATACCAAAAGCAGTTGCAAAGAAACTTTTTTGGATGCGTTTTTTTCCCTGTAGGAACAAAGATTTGTTTTCATTAATTTTTTTTTTTAAGTTGTGGTAAATATATATAACAACACGTTTTGCCATTTCAGCATTCTTCAAGTGTACAATTCGGTGACATTATTATGTTTATCATGTTATTCAACCATCACCACTAATTGTTTCCAAATTTTTCTGTCACCCTTACCAGAAGCTCAGTGTCCCCTAAGCAGTGAGCCCTCCCACCTGCCCCTAGTAGCCACGGATACACTTGGATCTCTATGCATTTGCCTATTGTACATATTTTGTATAAGTGGGATCATGCAGTATTTGTCCTTATTTCACTCAGCTTGATGCTTTCAAAGTTCATCAGTGTGGTGGCATGTATTCATTAGATTCTAAGGTTCATCTTTCATTGCTTGAGGTCCATTGCATTCCGTGGGTAAAAGCTTACTTTTACTCCTCTTTTAACAGCTATCATCACATGCTGGCATGGGTAGTGAATTACTATTATTTTAAAAAATATTTTTGGTGAAAATATGCACAGCAAAATAGGTTCCCATCCAACAATTTCTACATATATTTTTCAGTGATATTGGTTATATTCTTCACATTGTGTCAACATCCTCATTATTTCCGTTCTAGGTGTTCCATTTCCAATAACCTAGTTTCTCTATTTCCCACCTCCTCATCTATGCTTTAGAGTATTTGTTGCCCGTTTGACCTCATATAGATGATTTTTTAAAAGAGCAGTACTCAAGGGTGGTACTCATTACTGTATGAGCTAACCTGCTGTTTAGCGGAAAGGTGACTTGAGGGAATAGTTGGATGGTGAATTGTTAAGTCCTTTGTTATTTCTGAATACCTTTGTTTTGTCTTCCTCATTTGACACTGAACACTCGTTGGCGCTCCAGGAAGCACAGGTTTTTTGAATCCCTGCTCTCCGTTTTGCCTTTCATAGAAAGAGCGGGATTTAGAATTGGCTGCTCGGATCGGCCAGTCATTGTTGAAGAAGAACAAGACGCTAACCGAGAGGAACGAGCTGCTGGAGGAGCAAGTCGAACACATCAGGGAGGAGGTAAGAGGCCCTTAGCAAAGACTCCTGAGGGCGCTGCTGTGGGGTTAGGAGCCGCGGGCATGCTTGAAGATGATGATATAATGGGGTCCCAGTCCAAACGGCTCTTCCAAGGGAATGCTGAGTCCTGAGCCCAGAGCTGTCAGCTCTGAAGTTGGGGGGCCACCCTGGAGATCAGAAGTGCCTTCCTGCAATTCCTTCTGCTTAATACGCCTCCCTCCTCTGGTTCAGGCAGCGTGGACGGGATTGTTCAGGGCAAGAAAGAACCCTCACTTAGTTAGAAGGCACGTAGTGGCCCGTCCACAGGCTGGCCTGCGTGTGTTGGACCAGTCACAGTCCCTGTCCTCCCAGGGTCCAGAATCTAATCACATAGGCTGATGAAGACACTCAGCGCTTGGCAAGAATGTGTACAGGTGAATACAGCAGTGAGAAGGGGGTTCGTGAGTCAGGGTAGGGCCAGGCAGGCTGGAGGAGGAGTCATTTTAGGGGACCGGCTCATGCTGCTGAGTGAAGTGATGATTGCATATTCATCATCACAGTATAAGTTGTGTTTGCAGAACAACAAAAATACCCCACTGTTTTCATGATAGAAACATTATTATTGAGATTTCATGATGCAAATCTTGGCTGATGGGGGTATCAGTCGTAAAAAGAGGAGGGGCGTGGAACTTTCAGGCTTAAGGGAGCCTAGGTTTAGCAAGAACAACACTGGTTTTCTGGAAGGGTTGTGGTTTGGATAAGAGGAGGAAAGCTATAGAGTCAGGTGGGGTTGCTAGAAAAAATGATTAGAAGCTTGGAACCAGGTCCCGACTTACAGCTTCTTTCCTATCATCCTAACTGTGTTCTTTTAATAGTGAATTTTAATTGTGGGGACTTTGATCTGATTTCCTTGTTCTCATTTCTTCTCCCTTAATTTTCTGCCAGAAACTTTCTTAGAGGGGCTAGGTGACATCATTCATGTCCCTAGGATGTATTCAAACTTTTTGCTTGTTAAAGCTAGTCCTAGTACATTGTTGTCTGGGCTTTGTGGCAGCTTAAATGTGATGTTACAGAGTTGTCACTCCATAAGACGATGAGGCGAAAGCCTGTTGCGTTCTAGGAGCAATAATGTGACTTCTGGTTTTCCTACCCCAGCATCATAACCTGAATTCTTCCTCTCTCAAGTAACTGGCATTGCAGCACACCAGGTCAGCCTGGCTCCCTTTGTAGCCCCCTCCACCAGCAGAAAATACAACCCGGGAACCAGCAAATTAGCCTTCAGATGCCGCCCTACATGTTACTGCCCTTGTTTGGAGCATCCTTGCTTCATACAAAGAATATCCTGCTCTCTGAGTGTAGAAATGCCTTTTCTCCTGGAAGAGATTTGAATTTGAAAACTGTGTTTTCTTTTCACTCATCTTTAAATTACCAGTCTATGTGTTGCATCTAAATCCTTTGGGGACTTAATACACCCACTCCTCACTTATCAACATGGTTAGGTTCCAAAGAGCAGGTCGTTATGCAAAAATCAACATTAAGTGAAAATGGAGGATAACCACATCAGGTCACAAAATGGAGGCTGACTACATCGTTACATAACTGCCAGATTACATCATTACATAACTGCCAGATTACATCATTACATAACTGCCAAACCACTGAGAATCATGGCCCAGCCAAGTTGACTCATAACCATCACAGCCAGCATTACTCTCGCCTCACACCTCAGTGTTCGTTGCTGCTAGACGCACATCATTAATGTGCAAGATAGTCGGATAGTAGATTTTTTACTGTTGTCTTAAATGCAAAATGTTGGATAACGAGATGGTTGGTAAGTGTCTTCTCCATAGAAGACATAATACATTCACTGTGTTGTGTAGGGAAGTTGGAATAAACCATAGACCCCATCTCCCCCCCTCCAGTCAAATTAAAACAGAATTGAAATACTCACTCACAGCACTGGTCCCATATTCATCAACACCGTGTACTAAGAGGGCAAGTGAAAATCTTTACAGCGTAAGTTTGTTTTAAACTTTAAGCGATTTTCAAAATGGTCCTAGTCAGTATGACCAGTTTCTGATGGCTCCGCTTTTCATCCTGTGTCTGAAATTCCTAGCTTAGGGTCACTGAGTACAGAACAGGGCCTGACTGGCCTGACTGGGAGACCTGTGAGGATGTGTGAGTTGCAGGGTGGGGCTGTGAGGTTTTCCAGGTATGAGACCAAGAATTGATGAGCTGGTTGTAGTTGCCCAACCACAGCTGCCATTGCCAGGATCCTGTTCCAGAGTGGAATTTGGTTTTGGCAAGAGTGAATGGTCTCTTCTTTCATTGGGTAATTTGATTCATTTTACTTGCTGTTTGCCCAGCCTGGTCATCTGGTTACTTGCAAAGTCTGTAAGCTGTCTCATCTACCCAACCATCATTCTAGAACTTTCTGGTTCTTTCTCATCTCTTCTGTATACTACAGTAAAAATTATCAATTTAGGCAGGGGAATGTCTGCCAGGAAGCAATGGATTGTTTTTTCTTAAGTGGGCTCAAACTCAATCCTTTGTTCCCTGAATGGTGCAAAACCATGAAATGCCTTCCCTTTGATTTGGGGGATTTAAACATACTTGTCACTAAGCAGTAAGTGTGTGAGCAAAATTGACGGCCCTGGGCTCTGTCTGCAGGTGTCTCAGCTTCGGCACGAGCTGTCCATGAAGGATGAGCTCCTGCAATTCTACACCAGTGCCGCCGAGGAGAGCGAGCCCGAGTCCGTCTGCTCGACCCCGTAAGTCACCAGCGGGCTGCTTCTCTGTAAGCCGCAGTGCAGGCTGGCTGTTGTTGATGTCCTCAGAGTCCCCGAGGCAGGGCCACTCTCACCAGCAATGCAGGCCAGCCTCCTCCAGACTGAGCATCTCCAAGTGCCTCAAACAGATTGATTTTCCTATTTGAGTGGGATATGGAAGGACAGGTGTTTAGTTTTCCTCTTACTGGGTCTTACTGTTTGTCGGTTTAGGTTTAAGCTTAGGGGTATAACAGAACTTGATTTGGCCTGGCACATTGGCGGGTAACAGGGTGAGCTCTGCTGCTGGAGAAGATACAGTGAAACCTGTGAGAGCCAGAACTCAATGGGACTACCTTGTTTTTCTGGGTCTTGCAAGTTTTCTGCCCTTGACAGTTGCAGTCATACCATTTTTCTGTTGCTCTCTTTTAGTGGAAAATATTTGAGTTTTCCTTCTCTGACAAGTTTCCACCTTACACAGGTTTTGGCTTTCACAAGTTTTACTGTATGAGGTTTTGAGGTCAGAGGTGTCAGGGTGGGTCCTTGGGACAGAAGGGGTGGGAGCATCTCTGTAAATCACCAGAGCATCATGGAGTTCAAGCGTGAACTCCAGGGGCCCAGTGACCTGGCTTCAGACCTCCTCTCTGTGACTTACTGTGTGCTCTTGGCCGAGTTACTTGTCTCTGCTTGTTTCCATGTTTGTAAAATGGAGATAATAATAGTAGTTACATCGTAGGGTTACAAGGATTGTGTGAATTAGTATGTGGAAAGTACTTAAAACAGTTTTGGACACATGGAAATTCATTATAAATATTAAAGTAAGTGCCCAGACATCCTGGAATTCTGTAGACGCCAAATAGAGAGTTGATTCTCCTGAGGTGATATGGCAGCTGCAAATTGTAGGCGAAGGGTTGGGAGGTGGCTCTGAAGTGCTGGCAAGCCTGTGCATAGATGTTGTTTTCCTGCGCTGGGGGCAGTCTGATGAGTTATTGTCATGCCTGAAAGTTTCATTAACTTTCCTTGAAACAGTCCTTCTTTGTGCCTACCGCGTGGTATGCCAGGCAGTGGGAAGAAGTGTCCCTCCCTGGATGGTGATTGTATCCCCTCACCCCAGGTTGAAGAGGAATGAGTCGTCCTCCTCAGTCCAGAACTACTTTCACTTGGATTCTCTTCAGAAGAAGCTGAAGGACCTTGAAGAGGAGAACGTCGTGCTTCGATCAGAGGTGAGTGCGCTCCTTCCTCTTGGCCACCCTGGAAGGGAGGTGGCTCCGTTGGCCTTATCTGGCAAGAACAGCCATGGTTACAATGTCATTCTCAGAGGGATAGTCTTTGGAAGAACCAGCCTCCTGAACCTTACCTCACAGCTGCACCAAGTACTCAGCAGGTGTACCTCTTACGTGTGCTGGGCATTGCCTTCAGAGTACAAACCATTGCCACTCCCGACTGGGATGGACAACCATGGTGGAATTCCAGTGTGTGATAAGTCAAGAATCCCCCTGTGAGAGTTGGGGCCAAAGCTCCTGCCATGAGGCCCCTCCCTGGTTTTCTTCAGCTCTGACAAAGCTCCTGAGGAGAAGTGACTTGGAGGCTCTGTGTAAGGGCCTTGTTTTCACGTTACTGCAGGTCAAATCATAGGCTCTAAGGAAAAAGCTCATGAGAACTTGGAAACACAGTTCTTAAACAACTTACTTATGAAGGTTGAGCTGAGACAACTTGGGAACTCGTGCTATTGAGTGGTGCCGGTCACTTTGCTTATATTAGTTTTTCAGTCTTCACAAGAAGTTGTTACTTTGATTGTCATCTTATGGTGAGAGAGCTGGGACCCAGGCTGCTAGGTGTTGTGCTTTCCCCAAGGTCACGCAAGTTAGTAAGTGACAAAGCAGAATTTGTACGTCTCCATGACTCCTAACTCTGCATTTTCCCCTTTACCCACTCCTCTTATCTAGGAACTTAGCACTGTTTGTCCTAATTATCACTGTATGCTCTCTAGCCAGAGGCATGGCACAGCCCTGTTTATCAGGCCCGTGTTTGTCAGGTTTGGACTGTGTGCCCACGTAAGCTGGCCCAGGCTCCCCAGAGCTCCTCCAGTAGGGCATAGCACTTCTCACCTTGAGCTTGACTACATGTTGGAGAGAGCCTCCCATTTGGGCTTAGCAAGACTCTTCTGCTTGAGGGAAGGGCCGTATTCCCTTAGACTTCACCTTTTCCAGCCCCTTGTGGAAACCCTGGTGGCGTAGTAGTTAAGAGCTATGGATGCTAACCAAAAGGTCAGCAGTTCGAATCCACCATGGGCTCCTTGGAAACCCTATGGGGCAGTTCTACTCTGTCCTATAGGGTCACCCTGAGTCAGAATCGACTTGACAGCAACAGGTTTGGATTTTTGGTTTTTGTTTATTGGTGGGATGCATAAACCCAGAGCAGCCGAGAGTGTTGCCCAGGATTATAGCCCTGTGCTTCCCATGCTCAGTCCAGTGCTGCCGCCTCCGCCTTCCACCCTAGTCCTGGGCACACACCGGTTTGTTCTTCTGTCAGAATCTTCAACTAAAGCCAGCTGACCATATCTGATCGTGGCTGTTCCAGCTCGGTTTTTTAGGAGTCTCCCTCTGGGTTCAGGACCAGGGGGCTCCTAGCGATCTTCTCTCTCACCAGGGCATTGTCTCTGGGCCTTCAGGTTTCTGTCTTCCCACCTTATGGGGAGCAAACGCTCCAGAGTCCTGAGTTAGCTCTTGGGTCTCTGAATTCTGATGTTTCACATTGTACCTTGTTCTTACAAGGTGAGAATATAGCATGCTTAACTCAAACTCAGAGGCTGGCCCTTAGTACATGACAAATGTTAGCCATACTTGTTACCTTTAGAATGCCAGAGCAGTGTCCTGGGCATTGTTAGGGACACAAAGGAGCCCCTGTTTTTAGCCAGGACAGACGCAAATGGGTAGCTAGACAGACTGATGTAAGTTTCAGTGGGGACACTGACAGAGTTTTAACAAAGCGGCGTGTTTGGCTCTTGATGTCTTTGCCTCGTTTTGCGCCCTCTAGTGGTACACATTTTTTTTTTTTTTTAAAGCTTTTCAGATTTCAGAATCCAAGATCCATTAACTAATGAAGGAATTTGGTTGACCTTCCATACTTGGGAGCTGTGGTGGCACAGCGGTTAAGTGTTTGGCTGATAACCAAAGATCAGCAGTTTAATCCACCAGCCGCTCCTTGGAAACCCTGTGGGGCAGTTCTACTCTGTCCTGTAGGGTTGCTGTGAGTTAGAATCGAGTCCATAGCAGTGGGTTTGGTTTTCCGTATTTGAGGGTACAGAAAGTGACAGGTGGGGAGGTGCTGAAGGGGAAGCTTCCCAGACCCCGGTTAGCCCTTGCTCCATGCACCAGCCCTTGTCTGCCCCAACAGCCCAGGTGTGAATGCCGGCCTCTGACCTGAACCTTGTTCACAGGCTTGCCAGCTGAAGACAGAGACCATCACCTATGAGGAGAAGGAGCAGCAGCTGGTCAATGACTGCGTGAAGGAGCTGAGTATGTCCCTGACCCTCACTCCCCTACCTCCATGCCCTCTCTTTACTTGTCCACATCTGCCAGCATTTCAATTAGGTGGGAGGCAGTGCTGGTTCAGTGGTAGAATTCTCCCCTTCCACGCAGGAGACCCGGGTTCTATTCTCGGCCAATTGAACCACCACCCATCTGTCAGTGTAGGCTTGCATGTTGCTATGATGCCGAACAGGTTTCAGCAGAGCTTCCAGACTAAAATGGACTAGGAAGAAAGGCCTGGCTATCTTTCTGAAAATCAGCCAGTGAAAACCCTATGGATCGCAAGCGTCCATAGGGGTCACCAGGAGCCAGGGCCCAACTCAAAGGCAGCTAACAACAGCAACAACAGGATAGGCAGGTTTGCATCACCCTTGATAACTCCAGTCTCCCTGCCAGCTTATGATTCAATAGCATTTTTCTTAAAACCAGAGACCTCCCCCTTTCTTGTGTGACACCCTTCATTCATCTTGATTTATGAGAAACTAAGTGCGAGGTTTGTCAGCCCTAAATTGTCCCAATTTCCGTCTGAAATGGATGTTTGATTTTAGCTTTGGCTTTCATTGTGAATATTGGGATCATTGAATGCCTAAGCACTTGGCTGCTAACCGGAAGGTTGGCAGCTCAAATCCACCAGCCGCTCTTTGGGAAAAAGATGTGATAGTCTGCTTCTGTAAAGGTTTGTAGCCTTGGAAACCCAATGGGGCAGTTCTCCGCTGTCCTGCAGGGTCAGTACGAGTCAGAATCAACTCATCGATAGCAGGTTTGGGTTTTCTTGGTTTTTTTTTTTTTTTTTTTTTGATGTTAGGCCTAGCTACAGAGACTTCTGTTGAAGATGTGGGAAAGCTGCTTTCTAGTAAGTTGTTTTGTGAAAGTTGAGGCCAGAGTTCTCACTTTTGCAAGTAATTACTCCCCACCCCCTTGCCCTCTCCATTATAAGACAAAAGAGCAAACAGAATATTTTGAATTTCAGCAAAATACTTAGTAAATGAAATACACCCCATATTCAAATCTAGTAAAATGAGCTGTGGCTCTGAGTACAGGTGGAAAAAACCCAAGGGAATTGTACTGTGGGCCAGCAGTGGCTCTTTGGGGACAGATGCTCATGTGTGGAACATGGGGAGTCAGTGACACACACCTTTGTTTAGTGTGGCCCCTCCTGGCTGGCTTCCAGAGGCTGGCTGGTTCCCTCTGGGGAGACAGGCTGGGTCAGGGGTCAGGCCCCACACTGAGCCTGGGAATGACAGCTGGGGGCCAGCCTCCCTTCTCACAATTCACTGAGCCTCAAGAAGCCACTTTGCTTCAAGGTGTAGAAAAATGGCACCCCAGGTCCTTCTTCATGTGCCCTCTCTAACCCCGGGCCTCATCCCTGTCTTGTGGTAAAGATGGCCCTTCTCATGCAAAACACCAAGAAACCATTCTCTCTGGGTCTGCACATGCAGCTATCTGACTTACTCCTGTGATTGTTGTTTCTCGGTCACAGGGGATGCCAACGTCCAGATTGCCAGCATCTCAGAGGAATTGGCCAAGAAGACTGAAGATGCTGCCCGGCAGCAGGAGGAGATCACACACCTGCTGTCACAGATCGTGGATTTGCAGAAGAAGGCCAAAGCGGTAAGGCTCCTGGGTTCTCAGGCCGATGCAACAGTGGCCGTTCCGGAGCTTGGGAAAGGGGCATGTGGTGTAGAAAACAGTGTTTCAGGTTTTAGGAGTTTGTGCTGCCTCTTTGGAGTAAACCATTCCTTGGAAACCCTGTGGGGCAGTTCTACTGTGTCCTATAGGATCACTATGAGTTGGAATCAACTGGACGGCAGTAGGTTTGGTTTTTTTGGTTTTCTTTGGAGAAAAAGCCTAATGCATTCAATAGTATAAAACTGATTGCCTTGAATTGGCCAGGGATCATATTTATCACCACTTACCTTTCAAAAATAATCTGAAAATGAATACAGTTTATTAAGAAAAGTGTTGTGAATATGGAGTTTGGGAATTTACTGTACGGATCATCTAACTGAATATTCTGTCTTACCCAGTCGTACCTGGTAGGTTTGCAGCAGCTCATCCCTTTAGATTTAGGATGAAGCAGCAAAACTCAATTTCCCATACTAGGCCTTTGTTACATCTGTGAAATGCTTCCAAAGAGCGACTCTCTCTTTGGAAGAGGAGAGATGGACTGTAGAGAATGGATATGGATTTAGGAAAGGCGTGGCCTTCAGAATTCCAGAGAAGAGGAAATTTTACTCCAGAATAAGATAAGAACGTGACTGTAGAAATGTGCTGCGATTGGAATGAATCAGGTTAGAGAAGTTAGGCTTCTCCAGGCATCGTGAAGGAGGAACCAACTTGTCTACCCCGTTGCAGTGTGCAGTGGAGAACGAAGAGCTTGTCCAGCATCTGGGGGCTGCCAAGGACGCCCAGCGGCAGCTCACGGCCGAGGTCAGTGCTTCTCCATTTTATTTGGGCCCTCTGGGTCCAGTGGAAGGTTATCGGCCTCTCTGATAAGCTTTGATCAGGTCCATCTTAACAACCGCACAGCGGTATTTTTGTATTTAATTTCATTTTTACGCATAAGGTAGCTCCCGGCTGCACCTTGACTCTATGCCTGCTGACTCTGTTGTGAGCCGGTTGTGGGTCTTGAAGGCCTGGCTCTACACCAGCCAGAGCCTGGCCTCCCTGATACCTGATAAACATTTAAATAAGTGAAACAGCACAACACAGAACAAACTGTGTTCAAAGGTGTGGCTTGAAATGGGGCATTTAATAGAGGTGTAACAATTTGCTTTCTCTTTCTTTTAAAGTTGTTTTATCGTAGTTGCCCGCCATTAGTACTTAGAGGTATTTCTGAGTCTATAAGGGGGGCAGTGTGGTTCAGTGGTAGAATTCGCAGCTTCTATGCCGGAGACCTGGGTTTGATTTCCTGCCAATGGACCTCATGGGCAGCCACCACTTGTCTGTTAGTGGAGGCTCACGTGTTGCTGTGATGCTGAACAGGTTTCAACAGAGCTTCCAGAGTAAGACAGACTGGGAAGAAAGGCTTGGTGACCTACTTCTGAAAATCAGCCAGTGAAAACCCTGTGGATCAAAACAGTCTGCTCCTCAGCCAGTCATGGGGGTGGCACAAGACCAGGCAGCACTTTGTTCCATTGTGCATGGGATCACCATGAGTTGAGGGTCAACTTGACGGCAACTAACAACAAGTTTGCCTCAAATAAAAGACAAATCGAGGGCTTGAGATCTCTGTGGTATTTGGCCCCAAGTCCACCAGGCAGCCAGGTCCACGGGTTGCAGGGGACTCTGTTAGATTGTTTGTGCCATTCTGGTTTATGGGGTGGGTACGTGGGTGCTTACCTGGGTGCTCAGGATCCTGACTGGGTGCATCTTCCCTGCAGCTGCGTGAGCTGGAGGACAAATATGCAGAGTGCATGGAAATGCTTCACGAGGCGCAGGAGGAGCTGAAGAACCTCCGGAACAAAACCATGCCGAACACCACTGCCCGGCGCTACCACTCTCTGGGCCTGTTTCCCATGGTGAGCTGGGCGGTGGCCCATGCGTCCTTCCTAACGCCCCTCTGCCCACCCCAAAGGAGCGAAGGTCCTCTCAGTAGGAAGGCGTCTGGCATGCTGACAACACGAGTTGAGTCTTTGTAGTTAGATTCTCATTCTGCAGCTTGGATTTGGATCTCAGTCAAGGGCATAGGTGTCTGCTGGTGGCTTTTTAACTCCATAAGACAAACTGATTATTTTACATCTGTCTGTATCTGTCTTCTTTTCTACTTGGCCCTTAGAAGATAAATTTGGTAGGTGCTTGAAAACCCTCAGGTATTTGGAAGATGTTGTTGTACATTATTTTCTCTGACTTATTAAAGTACAGGCTATCGTGGCTTCACAAGTACGTTCCAGAATTCTTAGATTGCCCATGCAGCTCTCTTGGCACTTTCTGTGCTAATTAATCATTTTCTTGGTGACATTCAATATCTTTGATCAGGAAAAATACCTCTCTCTGCCAAACCCACTGCCATCAGTTGATTCTGACTCATAGCCACCATATAGGACAGAGTAGAACTGCCCCATAGAGTTTCCAAGTCTGTAAATCTTTACGGAAGCAGACTGCCACACCTTTATCCCATAGAGCAGCTGGTGGGTTTGAACCGCTGACCTTTTGATTACAACCGAGAGCTAAACCACTGGGCCGCCAGGGCTCCTCTCTTTCTGCCAGGGGTGGCATTTTAATTTTTAAATATTGTTTCCCCATGGTCTGATTTCTTTAGCCCTGACCTAATTTGTTGCATGTTTGGACTTTGGGGAACATGGTTGAAAAGGGGGTTGTCCATGTTAACGGCTCCCTGTAGGAGTTGGAGGAGCCCCTGGGTAGTGCAAATGGTTAACATGCTGAGCTGCTAACCAAAAGGTTGGCAGTTTGAGGCCACCCAGAGGTGCCTCCAAAGAAAAGTCTGGTGATTTACTTCTGAAAAATCAGCTGTTGAAAACTCTATGGAGCATGGTTCTACTCTGACACACACGGGGTCGCCATGAGTTGGAGTAAAGTATTTTTTTCTTGGTAGGAGTGGGACAGCACAGGGCGGTGACCCTTGACGGGTAGTTTCCCTCTAACATTCGGTGAACTTAGACTCTGCGTCCGTTATTTGGTGAAATAGCAAAATCTCCCTGAGGAGAGAAGAGCTTTGGAGAGAAACTCTCCAAGCGAGATAGGAGCAAATGACAATATAAATGCTTGTGAAACTCATTTCCTCTGAATGTGGCTTTTCCTTGGGGCTCTTGGCTTCAGGCTTCTGTTGCTGTTACCACTGCTTATGGTACAGGGCCAGCACTGTCCTCCTGCTCCTTGCTGTCTGGCCCACTTTTCCTAAATCATGACCTCTTTTTCCTCTTTGCTTTTGTATAACAAAGTCAGGCTAGAACTAACACACACACACAGCCTCTTTCCTTCCTTCCTTCCTTCCTTCCTTCCTTCCTTCCTTCCTTCCTTCCTTCCTTCCTTCCTTCCTCCCTCCCTCCCTCCCTCCCTCCCTCCCTCCCTCCCTCCCTCCCTCCCTCCCTCCCTCCCTCCCTTTTTTGTCTTTCTTTCTCTGTCTCTCTCTCTCTGTCTGGCTTTCTGTCTCTCTCTTTTTTTAAAGAAGCATATTGAAATCTAAGGGAAATCAAAAAGAAAGACACCGTGCATAAATAGATTCCCAAGGTGCAGATCAGTGATCTGGTGGTCCCAGGAATCCTATCCAGTGCAGCCAGCAGAGCACATGCCATGTCCCGCATCCCCAGCCCAAGCTCCCTGCCCCCTCCTCCCAGACTGACCTGCTTAGCTGTGCGTGCTGCTGCCTTGGTTTCTCAGTTTCCTTTCTTCCTGTCTTCTCCTCTCAGTGAGTGGTTTCCCGGCCACCTTGTTTCCTGTGCACCTAGGGTTCGCTCTACTTCATTCCCCACTCTCAGGACAAAGCCTGTCTTTTTGAAGTAACTGTTACGTAAGAAAAGCTGAATTAAGAGTCTGCATTTCAGTTTCTTCTGGAGGTATTCTCAGCTTTTCTTTTTTGCTGAGGTAAAGATTTTGTTTACCTTTTTTTGTAGCTGCCAGTCCAGCCCAGTTTTTGAATATGGCTGCTTTTAAAGTGAATCATGTATTGAAGGTATTGAAAGCAACCTAAAGATTGTACGATGCCTGTGTTTCTGGAGCAAAGCGCCCAGATCTGCCTCCTTTGCTCCCAGCCCTTCTAACCCTTCTAACTGATGAGTCAATCATTGAGTAGCAGTCTCTACTCACGGGTGTTCCCAGCTCTTTTACCTTTTGGCAGGAGTTCCTGATCTGGGACCCACAGAGTCTAGGGAGCCTGTGAACTTGGAGGGAAAACTGTATCTTTTTTTTTCATTAATCTCTAACTGTATTCAGCGTTTTCTTCCATTGTGAGCAGAGCCAACAAGCCACGGTGACATCAGCACCACCCATGGCTTCATCACCAGTAGAATAACAAATGTTTTCATAGCACATTTTACAGTGCTTACAGGTACCTCCAGATCCCACTTATGCTAATCTCCACTTAAAAATTACAGTTGTCACCAGGCCTAAAGCCAGGTCTATATATATTACTAGATCACAAAGGTGGTTCTTTTTTTTTTTTATTATTGTACTTTAAATGAAGGTTTACAGGACAAGCTAGTTTCTCATTAAATACTTAGTACACATATTGCTTTATAACATTGGTTAACAACCCCACAACATGTCAACACGCTCCATTCTTGACCTTGGGTTCTCTATTACCAGCTTTCCTGTTCCCTCCTGCCTTCTAGTCCTTGCCCCTGGGCTGGTGTGCACCTTTTGTCTTGTTTTGTTTTTATGGACCTGTCTAATCTTTGGCTGAAGGGTGGACCTCGGGAGTGACTTCATTACTGAGCTAAAAGGGTGTCTGGAAGCTGTACTCTTGAGGCTTCTCCAGTCTCTTGTCAAACCAGTAAGTCTGGTCTTTTTTTGTGAGTTAGAATTTTGTTCCGCATTTTTCTCCAGCTCTTTCTGGGACCCTCAATTGTAATCCCTGTCAGAACAGTCGGTGGTGGTAGTCGGGCACCATCTAGTTGTTCTGGACTCAGTCTGATGGAGGCCATGGTAGTTGCAGTCCATTAGTCACAAAGGTCGTTGTTAATGTTTTAGCGAGTAGTTCCATGTGACTATTTGTAAGCCTAATTATTTTATCAATTCATTTAAAAATATTATTCGTAGAAGGGCCCCACTGCCTTCCTTGGACTGGCAGAGGGCGATCCTGGTCCAAAACACTCACAGACCCTAACTTGTGACTTTATTTCAGGATGGCTTTGTAATCTGATATTTCATTTCTCTTAAGTTGTATAAAGGCCCCTTCCTCCCTGCTCTGATCACACAGAGCTCTGAATGTAAAGTATATGGTGAATGACAGTATTAAGAAAAATGAGCTAGCTTTAAAAATGTCAGACTCATCTAGGGAAGCCCTTTACCACAGGGGTTATGTTTAATGGCAATCTGTAGGTAATAAATTATTAAGAAATATTATTTGTGAATAAGAATTGGAAAAAAGTTAAAGCTTTATTTGGTCCAAATCTTTGCTTGGTCCGTCTTCCTGCTGAGCTCCTTTGAGTCTCTCTACTTGGTCCCAGCCTGGTGTGCTATGGGGCTGTGGGAATGGGTGCCTGGAGTCGTGAGGGCACAGTGTTTGAGGAAGTTACTAATCACATGGAGCTGTTCAAATTTAAATTAATTTAAATGAAGTGCAATTAAGAATTCATTTTCTCAGTTGTACGGACCCAGTTTAGTAGCCACCTGAGGCTAGAGGTTTCCATATTGGACAGCGCAAATATGGGCCATTTCCCTCATCTCAGGAAGTTCTCTTGCTAGCACTGATTCAGCCCTTCCCCTCACCCTGAGCTGGTGCCTACACGGGTGTCCTCCTGTGAGGCCTCAGCAGGAGCTTTTCTGCACACACCTGGGCTTTTCGGCAGCTTTGACTGCATTCGTGGGAAGGATTGTCCTTTAGGCTCTACCTCATACATTGTCCTTTAGGCTCTACCATACCGAACTGGTAGGCGGCACAGGGAGGGGTGCCCGTCAGGCAGCCGGCTGGCTGTCTCTGTGCCAGAACCCTGGGTGAGCCGTGGGGGGATCTGTGTGGGCCGCCATTTCATCTGTAAGCATTCATAAGCCTTGGTGGGATTTGGAAATTCACCCATCTGCATTATACTCAACAGCCTTCTCCCACCTTTCCTCACCCCACCCCCCAAAAAGTTCTCCTTATCCCCTTGTGGAAGGAGCCCTAGTGATGTAATAGTTAAGAGCTCGGCTGCTAACTGAAAGATTGGCAGTTCAAACCTACCAGCGGCTCTGTGGGAGAAAAGACCTATCTGCTCCCATTGATTCCGAAAGCCATTGCCATCAAGCGAATTCCGACTCGTAGGGACCCTATAGGATAGAGTAGAACTACCCCATGGGGTTTCCAAGGCTGTAATCTTTACAGAAACTGAC
Organism: Elephas maximus indicus; assembly: GCF_024166365.1. Lineage (NCBI taxonomy): Eukaryota > Metazoa > Chordata > Mammalia > Proboscidea > Elephantidae > Elephas > Elephas maximus. The sequence continues at coordinate 46,646,008 of NC_064838.1, forward strand.
TGCCACATCCTTCTCCCGTGGAATGGCTGGTGGGTACGAACCAATGACCTTTCAGTTAGCAGCCAAGTGCTTATTTTAGCACTATGCTACCAGGGCTCCTTCTGTAAATATTATAGCCTAGAAAACCATACAGGCAAGTTCTACTGTCACATGGGGTCACTGTGACTTGAAATCGACTCACCGGCATCTAAGAACAGCTGCAATCCCCTTGTGAGGTTGCAGCTCCATAGTTTAGCAAAGGGAACAGAAGGGTCTGCTTTAGACACTCAGCTGCATGTAACGAAGGGGCCTTCCACTTAGTTTCTCTTGGTGCCTGCTGTGGTCAGGACCTGCCCTGGGGATTGCCCAGCCAAGGTCTTTGATGCATAGAGGATGCTGTTAACCTGGTATTGTGGAAATCCCTGGGCCTCATGTGCTCCAGTTTAGGCTCCTGCAGCTAGCCTGGCTGCAGTCCTCTGTCTCAGAAACAGAGCGTTTGAATTGCTGCTCACTTGCTGTTTGTCTTCTGGCTTTTACCAGGACTCCCTGGCCGCGGAGATCGAGGGGACGATGCGCAAGGAGCTGCAGTTGGAAGAGCCTGAGTCTCCAGATGTCACGTACGGCCTAACAGCTTTCATATCTAGACTTCCCAAAGACCTATGGTGATCAGAACTAGCAATGTTTGGGGCTCAGACACGAACAGTGGTGACCATGGTCCTTTCCTGTCCAGATTAAGGGCCTACAACACCCCAGCTCCTCTCATTGGGTTTTAAATATTTATGATGGAGTTCCAGGAAGTTGGGGAGGGAGGGAGATGCCTTTCCCATTTTCTTAGCACAGCCCCCATCACATTGTAGAGGAGGCAACCAGCACCCTAAGAAACAAGTGAAAGTAGCAGAAAGCTGGTGCTGCTTGGGGGTTCATTGTGGTCCAGGTGCCTCTTTAGTTCCGCAGTTGAGCATTTCTTGTCTCTCTCCTTTCATGAAAAATGTTACTTTTATTTTTATTTATTTTTTTTGCTCTAACAGTGTTAAATTTTTTAATTCTTCGACTTTTTTTTTTATTGTACTTTAGATGAAGGTTTATAGAACAAACTAATTTCTCATCAGTTAGTACACACGTTCTGTGACATTGATTAACAACCCCATGACATGTCAACACTCTCTCTTCTCAACCCTGGGTTCCCTATTACCAGCTTTCCTGTTCCCTCCTGCCTTTTAGTCCCTGCCCCAAGGCTGGTTTGTCCCTTTAGTCTTGTTTTGTTCCATGGGCCTGTTCAGTCTTTGGCTGAAGAATGAACCTCAGGAGTGACCTCATTACTGAGCTGAAAGGGTGTCCGGGGCCATACTCTCAGGGTTTCTCCAGTCTCTGTCAGGCGGGCAAGTCTGGTCTTTCTTTTTGAGTTAGAATTTTGTCCTACATTTTTCTCCAGCTCTGTCTGGGACCCTCCATCGTGATGCCTGTCAGAGCAGTCAGTAGTGGTAGCTGGGCACCATCTCGTTGTACTGGACTCAGTCTGGTGGAGGCTGTGGTAAATGTGGTCTGTTAGTCCTTTGGACTCTTTCCCTTGTGTCTTTAGTTTTCTTCATTGTTTCTTGCTCCCGAAGGGGTGGGACCAGTGGAGTATCCTAGATGGCTGCTCACAGGCTTTCAAGACCCCAGATGCTACTCTCCAAAGTAGAATGTAGAACATATTCTTTATAAACTATGTTATGATATTACGCTAGATATTCCCCAAGATCATGGCTTGTACAGCCCTCAGCCCAGCAATTTGGTCCCTCAGGGAGTTTGGATGTATCTATGGAGCTGCCATGACCTTGCCTTGTAAAGGCTGTGCTGGCTTCCCCAGTATTGTGTACTGTGTAATGTCTTTTAACATCAATTAGGAAAAGGAAAATAGCAGAACAGTATGAGATGCTCTCCCAGGGATGGGAACAAGACTTCCATCTCCCTTCTGGACATACCTAAGGACGTGGTGGCTTGTGCTGTCTCCCTCCCTAACTGCAGATCTTGCACTTGGCCTGCCCCAGGGTGTTTATAAGGAACCTGTGGACCCATTTTCACTGTGTTTTCTCTGTACCCAAGTCTCATAGATAGAACTTAGGTGGCATCCTCAGACTGGAAAATGTCCATGAGCCTCCATACACATGTAAAGTCCCCTGTGTCACAGAAGGAAGTGGCCGTTCTAGAAATGTGCCTGCCTTTTTCTTCTTTAAAAGTTAGGGTACCAGTTAGCATCAAAGTGTGGTTCTGCCTTTAAAAAGGACTAATCTAGTGTTTATCATCTCATTCTACAAGTTTAAGATTAATTTTAAGTCTTTCTTCTTTTTATATGAATAGTCAACAAACATTCATTCTGCAGCTGTTTATTGGGCACCTACTATGTCCTGAACAGTGAACACAACAGACAAACATTCCTGTCCTCGTAGAGCTTACATGCAATTTAATACCATAAAATGAGAACACTAGCTGGCAACAAGGAGCCCTGATAGTGCAACGGTTAAGAGTTTAGCTGCTAACCAAAAAGTTGGCGAATTTGAACCCATCCAGCAGCTCCATGGGAGAAAGACCTAGTAATCTCCCATAAAGATTACAGCCTAGGAAACCCGTTAGGGCAGTTCTACCCTGTTAAATAGGGTTGCTAAGTCGAAATGGACTCAGCGATAACTAACAACAGTAATAACAGCTGGAGACAAAGTAATATGTAAGCGTTTTTATTTGTAGGTCAACCTTTAGGGATGAGATAAAAGAAATATCAGTCTTGCTAGTGTCACCTTTAGGACACACCATGTATTTACAGCACTGACTTCAGTGGATATTGAAATTTCATACTGTGGAGGAAGTAATGAGCACCCTAAGACACATGTGAAACTACCAGAAAGCTGGTGCTTAGGGGTTCGTTGTGGGCCAGGTGCCTCTTTGGCACCTCAGTTGACCATTTGTGGAGATTTTAGCTCCAAGGTCATGCCTACATTTGCTTATTCACGGATATTGTGCCTTCTTCCTAGTCACCAGAAGCGTGTCTTTGAAACTGTGAGAAACATCAACCAAGTCGTCAAGCAGAGGTCCCTGACCCCTTCCCCCATGAACATCCCCGGCTCCAACCAGTCCTCAGCCATGAACTCCGTCCTGTCCAGCTGTGTCAGCACCCCCAGGTCCAGCTTCTACGGCAGTGATGTCAGCAACGTTGTCCTCGACAACAAGACCAACAGCATCATCCTCGAAACAGAACCGTCTGACCTGGGGTGTGTGAGCAGGAGTTTTTCTTTTGTGGGGAGAGGGAGTATGGCTTGAACCATAGGTCCAGTAATCCCAAGAGGGAGGTTGGCAAGAATCACCTGAATGATAACAGACCTTACAGTTCTCAAGTCTGTTTTACCAACCCACCAAGCTTATGCTTATCCTTGATACTGATCTTTTAAATAGTTTAAAGAAATATAACAAGATGACACGTGTGGAGTTTCCTGAGTGGTGCAAACAGTTAATGTGCTCGGCTGCCAACTGAAAGGTGGGAACTTCAAGTCTACCCAGAAGTGCCTCAAAGAAAGTCCTGGCAACCTACTTCTAAAAACTCAGCCATTGGAAATCCCACAGCACACAGTTCTACCCTGACACACATGGGGTTGCCATGAGTCGGAATCGACTCGACAGCATCTACTGGTGGCAAACAAGATGACACCAGAGAGTCTGCTTCTCAGTAAAATGCTAAAGGGAGGGTTCATGGGGATTTATTTCTTCTGTTAATCTTCACTGGTGTGCTACAGAATAGGTATTGGTTTTGTGAACCCCTTTGTAGCTTGGATGTTTGAAAGGATGACAAGTACTGAGGTTCTCTGTCTTGTGACTGCAGTCTGGTTTGCTTCAGAAGGAGGGGTGCAGAGAATCAGGGGCCCAGCAACCGTCCGTCATATCCTGCATCCCTGAGGGGTTGTCAGTTTCTCATCGTCCTGAAGCCCTGCAGAACCAGCCCCGTCTCCCATTCCCCCCACACCCATTGGCTACTCTGTGCACTGTTTTCCCCAGACTGAATGATGTCAGTTCTTCTGGACTGATGGGTTTCTGTTCAGTGTTCAGGTCTCAGCTCCCTTTTTTTTTTTAATTTAGGTGAAAGTGGAAACCCTGGTGGCATAGTGGTTAAGTGCTCCGGCTGCTAACCAAAAGGTCAGCAGTTCGGATCCACCAGGCGCTCCGTAAAAACCCTGTGGGACAGTTCTACTCTGTTCTGTAGGGTCGCTATGAGTCAGAATTGACTCAACAGCAGTGGGTTTTGGATTAGGTGAAAGTTTCCAGCTTAAGTTAATTTTTCATTCAAAAATTTACACACATATTGTTTTGGAACATTGGTTGCAGTCCCCACAATGTGACAGCACACTCCCCCTTCCACCCCAGGGTCCCTGTGTCCATTCGTTGTGTTCCTGTCCCTTCTTGCCTTCTCATCCTGCTTTTGGACAGGAGCTGCTCATTTGATCTCATGTATCTGATTGAATTAAGAAGCATGTCCCTCACATGTATTGTTTTTGTTTTATAGTCCTGTCTAGTATTTGTCTAAGAGTGGGTTTCAGGAATGGTTTCAGCTCCGGGTTAACAGAGCTTCTGGGGGCCATAGTTTCTGGGTTCCTCCAGTCTGTCAGACCATTAAGTCTGGTCTTTTTACATGAATTTGAATTCTGTTGTCTATTTTTCTCCTGCTCTGTTTGGTACTCTCTGTTGTGTTCCTTGTCAGGGTGGTCGTTGGTGGTAGCCTGGCTCAGCTCCTTGAATTCAAAACCCAAGTGCCCTTTGAACCACCTGCCCTTGTGGTAACCAGGAATTATGGCTCGAAAGTTTCCTCCTAAAGGTTCACAAAGGTGATGTCTTTTGGGACTGAATTATATTTAGAATGTGCAAATTCTTGTCCCACCTGAATGCTGCCAGCCACCGAAAAAAATGTCTACAAAGAAAAGTTCTTTTGGGCATGCATGTTGTCTCCCCATTTTTGTCTAAATTTTAAAGGCTCGTCTTGGGTTCCTTAGAAAATCCTGCAGCTGCCAGAAAACTCCACACATTTTACATTTACAGGTCAGTCCTTCACTGCACTTAGTGCCCCCACTGCACGCCCCACCCTAACCCCCATCTCCCCTTCCTCCAGAAACGAGGACCGGAATAAGAAGCCGGGAACGCCGGGCACCCCCGGCTCCCACGACCTGGAGACGGCGCTGAGGCGGCTGTCCCTCCGCCGGGAGAACTACCTCTCGGAGAGGCGCTTCTTTGAGGAGGAGCAGGAACGGAAGCTCAGGGAGCTGGCGGAGAAGGGCGAGCTGCTCAGCGGCTCCCTCACGCCCACGGAGAGCATCATGTCCCTCGGCACACACTCCCGCTTCTCCGAGTTCACCGGCTTCTCGGGCATGTCCTTCAGCAGCCGCTCCTACCTGCCTGAGAAGCTTCAGATCGTGAAGCCGCTGGAAGGTGATCACAAGGGGCCTCGGCCCCTCTCTGTCCTCCTCAGCGACTCCCTGTGGGCCCTGATCCACCACCGAAAAGCGGGGAACCCCTGTAACGCCTACTCCTTTTTCTTCAGAGATAGCCACCCGCGCTGCTGGTTTGAGTTCCTCTGAGGGTAGCTCGGGCCCTAGACCTGGCTCCCTCTGGGTTGCAGGTTTGAAAATGCACACAAAGAAAACAGAGGCTAACCTCAGCCAAACCGAACCAAAGAGAAGAACGCAGGTGCCAGCTTTCTAGCTTCATTTCTTTTGCATTTAGAACCTTAGCACTAAAAATCTTTTAGAGAGGCAGCGGCACTGCCGAAATACTCAGAAATTAATTCAGTCGTGCCTACAGGTCTGAGGAGTGTAAAGAACAAATGCTTTGACTTTTCAGGAATTTTGGTGTCAGGGAGTGGGGATACAAAGCAAACGTTGTAGGTCATTTTTTCCATGACTACATGAGAGTGGTTTGTCTACCCACAAGCTCTGGCTTGATCGTCATATACAGGCGCTTTGAGGTGCAGTGTTCTGAGCAAGTCTCCTGGGTGTCTGTAATTTGGGGGCTAGGAGTTTCCACCTGACTTAAATCAGCCCTTCCCAGGGCCAGTTCACTTCTTTAGTATCAGAAGCACCCCAGATGGTTAAACTCAGAAAAACTCACATTTCTTTTTGCTTTAAAAACAAAACAAAACCCATTGCTGTTGAGTCAATTCCAACTCATAGCGACCCTATACGCTTTAAAAAAAAAAAAAAGCAGTGTAAAACGTTTTCCCTTTTCCTTCCACTGCCCTGGACTACTAGCCGAAAGGTTAGCGTTCAAACCCCTGCGGGGGTCCCTCGGAAGAAAGGCCTGGTAGTCTGCTTCCAAAAAGGCAGCCACTGAAAACCCTATGGAGCTCAGTTTTACTCTGACACGTGAGGTTGCCATGAGTTGGAATCAACTTGATGGCAACTTTTTTCTTTTTTTTTTTAAACTCTGCCAGAGAGCCACCAAGTGTGTGCATTTTTAATTTTTTCTCCTTTAGTTTGGAAACCCATGTGAGTTTATGAGAAAGTATTTTAGAATTCTGTGTTACAGTTCTGACACAAAGCCAAATCAGAATTCCTATAAAGCAATGTTTCTCAACCTTCTTAAACCATTGCCTCCACTCCAGCCCGCCAAGGAGTCTTTTTAGACAATTTTTCCTAATGGCCACCTCCGTGAAATTTTAATACCACAGATACACTGCTTACAGATATGTATATCTGTGCTTTATGCATAAAAAGAATATGATTATTTCTGCCTCCCACTCCTAAGAGTAAGTTTTCACCCCTTGGGAGCAATAGGGAGCATGCTTCAGGGTGAGGCTGTGCTTGCCAAAGTTCCCCCACGACCTCGCTGGGTCCCTTAATCTCCCAAGGAAGGAAGAGGGTGGGCTGTCCTGCATTCATGATTGTTTTTTAATTGTATAACTTAGGTCCTTCCTAGATTTCAGGAAAGGACGGCTCACTCTTTTTTAATTTATTTATTCAGTTGTAAGCTTTGCGATTGTTTTCTGATCCACAATTATGTGTTTTTCTTTCAATAAAATCTTCCATTTCTGCAATTTTACTTTCTGCCTTTCTTTTCTTTTTCCTTTGTTTCTCAAAGGTCATTGGAGTTTATCATCTCTGTTTTGTCTGCTTTCCATATTTGACTCTGTGTTTTATTAGCTCATCTAAGAATATGTTTTTGGATTCATTTTCCAAGCACGTTGCAGAGTTTTGTTTTGTTTTTCTTATTTGTTTTTACCAATTTATCTCTTTTAATCTTGTGACTTAGATAGTATTATTTTGGGGACTAAGAAGAAATCTGAATAGATTGCAGTATGACTCCCTGGGGGCTAAATCACTACCATTAAAAAGCCATGTCTTAACCACTACGGCCTGTAAAGAATCCTTGCGACATAAATCCCTTTAGCTCCATTTTGTAGTTCTCTGACTTCTTAGATTTTAAAAATACAACCAATATTTTCTCTCTTTCTGCTTCCACAATTATTTTTTGTGTTACTGTGTTTAATTTGGTAAGTTGGAGTGCTGACACGGAAGTCTGTTTGACTCTGGGTTCTGTTCAGCTCTGTGGCATTGGATTAGTTAATATACCTTTCTGAGCCCTGTTTTCGTTATTTGTCAGGCAGGGCTCTCATCTGCCACAGGGGATTGTGGCAAGGCATAAATGTGATGATGTGTTTTGTATTGTGCCTGGCACCTAACAGGTGCTTGTTGAAATTTAGGTTCCCCACACTTGCCCCTATCCTGGCAGCTCAGGTCTAACGGGCTGCCTTACCACACTGAGATCTGCACCAGCTTTGTGGTGGGGCCATGTTCTCACATGAGTCTCCATTGGCTCGCTAAGAAGCCGATAGGATTGCTATGATCTCCAGGAGCCCAGGTAGATGTACCTGACGTGAGGCCCCTGGAGAATGTTGGCTGGGATCATAGCAGATCGCCAGTCCGTATCTTCCATCTATGCCTCCCTTACCTGTTTAATTATTCCTGCCATCTGCTTATTGGTGTCAGCAAACATGATTGGGCTAGGTGTTTAAGAATGTAGCACTCTTGTCTTTTCATCTTACCTTGCAAGTTTTAATCAGGTGAAGAACAACCAAAACATTCGAAGTAGAAAGAGATATATCTGTGTTAAAAAAAAAAAAAAAAAAAGGCTGAGCTAGCTGCATTACTTTTCCTGTATTTTGTTCTTTTCTGGTTAATGATAGCCAAGATATGGAGTTTCCATGTAAACAAGTTAATACGCAATTAGGAAAAAAAACACAATTCGAAACTTTCATCCAGCAGGGCTAGTTCTACCTTTTTAAGCCCAGGAAGCTTTTCTGACTTAAATGGACCTGCTTAGTTCCAACAGTAGGATGTGGAAGGACAGTAAACAGTGGCTATGGGGCAATGGCCGTAATTACATCCTTCAGGCTATCTACACCCTTGCTCTGCAGAACTTTATCTTGGAGCCAAGTAGGCACACAACGATTCTTCTCTTACCCCACCAGGCTGCCTAACCCCAGCAGCATTTTTACGTAGGTGGGAGGAGTGGGTGGCTTTTATGTTGAGCTGGTGGCAGTGGGAGGTAGCTGGTAGGTGGGAGGAGTGGGTGGCTTTTATGTTGAGCTAGTGGCAGTGGGAGGTAGCTGATTGGAGACAAGTAAGGAAGACAGGCTGTGGAATGAGTTGTAGAGATGGGGGAGGGGAACAGATAGGAAAGAGACCACAAGGGCTCTGAATAAGAGGCAGTTCTAGTTACTTTTTTTTTTAAATACATGATTTTTTTGGTTGTTGAGAATATACACATCAGAGCATACACCATTTCAACAGTTTGTACATGTACAGTTCATTGACACTGATTACCTTCTTTGACTTGTACAACCATTCTGACTCTCGTTTTCTGAGTCGTTCCTCCTCTGTAAACATAAACTCGCTGCCCCCTAAGCTTCCTACCTAGCCTTTCAAGTTACTGTTGTCAGTTTGATCCCATATAGACAGATATTAAAAGAGCGTAATGCTCAAGGCAGACATTCTTTACTAGGTAAGCTAAACCTACTGTTAGGTTTTAAGAAGTCTTCAGGGGATATTTTTGGTTTAAAGTTCAAAGTATCTCAGGACAGTAGTTTCAGGAGTTCGTCCAGCCTCCATGGCTCCAGAAAGTTTAGATTCCATGAGAATTTGAAATTCTCTTTTGCATTTTCTCCCTTTTGATCAGGATTCTTCTGTAGAATCTTTGATCCAAATGTTCAGTAATGGTAGCTGGGCACCATCTAGTTCTTCTGGTCTCATGGCAAAGGAAGCAGTTGTTCATGGAGGCAATTAACCACACATTCTATTTTTTTATGCCCTCTTGTATCAAAGGAAGGACTTCAGGCAGCCAAGAGAGGGGTAAAATTCCTGCATGGCAGTTTAGGTAGTAGCAGTGCAAGGCAGGTGTGGTGTGAGGTGTTCGGCCCAGGTGCTGGGCTTGGCAAACACTCCAGCCAGGGGTAGAGATAGCCTGCGAGCCCTATAGCATGATGTAACTCAGTAACACAATCAGGTACAAGGCGGTTTTCGCCAATACTCACTTCTGCAGAGTAGAAAACACCTGTATGGGGCTTAGAAAAACCGTTTTGATGTGTTATTGGCCTGATTTCTAAGACTGACATGCAGGAGGCCTCCTCACTGTGGAGAGGCAATGTATGTGGTTAGGAGGGTGAACACTGAAACCAGCCTGAATTTCAATCCCAGATCAGCCACTTCCCAGCTATACTACTTTTGGCAAGTTACTTTGCCTTCCCCTATTTAGCTTTCTCATGTGTAAAATGGGAATAAGAGGGTTATCATGAAAATTAGATGAGTTAATAATTGGAGCTCTCTTAGAAGAGGATCAGGGACTTTGTAAGTGCTCAGTATAGGTTGGCTAGTCTTGTGTAAGAAATGGATGCCCAGAGCTCGGGGTAAAAATTGAAGTACAACGTACCTTTCAGCACAGTCTTTCAGTTACAGTCACATTGCGTTTCCTTGGTTACACAGTCTCAGGGAATGCATACTCCGTGCATTTGTGTAGCCTCCTTTACTCCACAAAGCAAACCTTTTGTCATTTTTCTTCTAAGTCCATCCATGAGGTGGGGAGAGATGGGGGTGGGCTGTTGAACAGACAGGGGCTCAAGCCTTCCAGGACTGATGTCAAGGCCCAGACTCCATCCTCACCTAATTCTTCCCCAGTGGATTGAAAACATCTCAAGCCCCCTTCAGGATGACAAGGAGATTCAACACTTCCTTGACGTTGTTCTTCACTTTACAGTCTCTGTTGTCTTTTTCTTCCCCTCCAAATGTAGAAATGACCGTGGCTACATTGCGTCTTATCCTTCTCAGACCGGTATGTGCGGCCCCACGCTGGACATCCTAGCAGCTCCTTTTTGGTGTCTCCCCAGTGCAGCCTTGTTGCCAGGAGTGTGTCTGCCCAGCCAGTGAGCACATGATCAGGAGCCCATTATACAGTGGGAATGAGGCCCAGGAGATGAGAAGCCCGATCTAGAGGCTGCGGGTGTTTCCTGGGCCTGACACCCACCTAGAGGTTTTGCTACTGGCCATGTATGCAGCTGAGGGCCAACCACTGCCTCTCACCTAACCCAGGTTCCTGCTAGGATGCCGATGCCCTCACCTGCCCTCCAATCTGCAGGTTTTGGGGGTAAGCAGTGTAGGGTAATTGAAAGAACTGGGCCTTTAGATCTGAACCCTGTGCCACCAACTAATTAAGTGGCTTAACTTCAGGGTACCATAGTTCCCTTTTCTGTAGAATTTGGGCAGTAACAGTTCATAGGGTGGTTTTGAGGAGTGAGTGATGCAATACTGTAGAGCAAGTTGCCATGCAGGCATGCCTCAGTATAGGGCAGCTTCTCAGAACAATGGTGCTGTGCCACCCAGGGTTCAGGATCCCATGAAGTGGGTTTAGCATGTCTATGAAGCCCTGACCATGTGTACACAGAATTGTACCTGAGCTCTCTTTGGGGCGACTCCATGGTTTCCTTCAGATTCTCAAGGGATCTGAGAGGTAAGAACCATAGCCCTGGATCAGGGCTTTTCAACCCTGGCACTATTAACATTTGGGGCTGGATAATCCTTTTATGTGGGAGACTACCTGTACATTGTAGGATGTTTAGCAGCATCCTTGGCCTCTACCCATTAGAAGCCAGTAGCACCCCCCAAGTTGTGGCAACTGAAAAGGTCTCCAGACATTGTCAGATGTCCACTGTGGGGAAGGGGAGAAATCTCCCCAGCTGAGAACCACTGTTCTAGATGTGTCTTACCTGGAGAACGGGTGTGTAGTGGAGGGGCGTTTGATGTCCCCTCTCTCATTTTATGCACCGCTTTTTCTTCTCCATTTGTAATGTTTTCTATTTATGTAAAGTAGATTTGGGTTAAGTAGGTTACTGTTGGACTTGTGCACACCTACAACTGGATGGACCTCAGAGCGGATGAAACAAAATCTTTTAAATGTGTTGGCCATGTGTAAAATACTTTTCCTCTTTTAAAAAGAGATTTGAAATTTCTGCTTACAAAACCCTTTCAGGACTCCCCAGGCTGAAAGTGTCTCTGGGAGTTATTTCCTGGAGGCATTTTGGAGTTGGTGATCTCACTGAGTGCATTCAAGGGTCAGGAACTCCTGACTAGCAGAGGTTTTCTGCAGCTCACTCACATGCCTGGGCTGCTCCCGGACCCAGAGCCTGCCTTCTTTCCACTTCTCTTTTATCTTGACTATCCCTGGTGGTGCAGTGGTTAAGAGCTCAGCTGCTAAACAAAAGGTTGGCAGTTGGGATCCACCAGCCGTTCCTTGGAAACCCTATGGGGAAGTTCTCCCCTGGCCTATAGGGTTGCTGTGTGTTGGAATCTACTCAAAGGCAGTGGTTTTTTGGTTTAATGGCTCCTGGCATCCTTGGCTCCCTTCCTGACACTCCCAAGTGCAGCATGATAGCTTGGAGAAGGGATTCTTGTCCACCCAGAGGATGCCCTTGGTGAACCAATGCTCACTGTCTGGGAGCCTGTTTTGCTGGGAAAACTCCTACCTTCCATGACCAAAACAAAACAAAACAAAAAAGCCAAATCTGTTACCGTCAAGTCAATTCCGACTCGTAGCAACCCTATAGGGCAGAGTAGAACTGCTCCACAGGGTTTCCGAGGAGCAGTTGGTAGATTCAAACTACCAACCGACCTTTTGGTTAGTAGCCAAGCTATTAACCACCACGCCACCAGGGCTCCTTCCAATGACCAAGAGCCTCTCTAAAAGTCTCTCCTTGGAGTGTAGAATATTTATTGGTATGGCTGTGTGAGTTTAGGCAACTCCTTCATCAGTAGAATGAGGATAGAAATCCCAGCCACAGGGCTGTGCACCAAGAATACCAGCATCCTGTGAGATACTAATGCGTGTTCCCGGGAAAAAGAAGGGGTGCTCTGTCAAGCAGAATCCCAGGTAGAATGTCTAGGTAGAATCCCAGGACATACCAGCATACTGAAGGTTTTGGGCTGTTCCTAAGTAAATAGACTTCTTTACCCAGGTTTCCTAGGTACGCTCAACCTTGGAACACCTGTCTATATAGAGCATCTGTGACACCCTTGGGTCCTCAGGGGACACAGGGTGCTGGTCAGGTTAGCTCTGCTCTGGTGTTATTACAGAGCTTGCACGATGTTATCTGACCCCAGAGTTCAGTGTCACCGAGAAGATTGGCTCTTCTGCTTCAGACCTCTGTGTGGACCTGCTGTGTTCTTAAATCACACCCTGATAGCTCAAACCCCCCTCCCTACACCTGCAGCTGCTCAAGGTTGCTGGCAGAGTAAACCCAAGTAAAGGAGGTGACAGTCACATCTACCACCTAGCTCTGTGCACTTCTTGAATGTATTTTTGCTCTTTTCTTGTTATGGGCTCTGGGGCTGGTTTAATGTTGTTTTACTCTGTCCTTTGTTGTTGAAAATACATACGCAGAACATACACGCCAATTCAACAGTTCCAACGTGTACAGTTCAGTGACTGATTACCTTCTTCAAGTTGTGCAACCATTCTCACCCTCCTTTTTCTTCCTGTATTAATACAAACTCACTGCCCCCAAGTTCCCTATCTGATCTTCCCAGTTGTTATTGTCAGTTTGATTCTGTACAGATGATAGTTCTTTAAAAGAGCACCATGCTCAAGGCAGACATTCTTTACTAATTAAGGTAAGCTTTTGTTCGCTTTAAAGAAGACTTCAGGGGATATTTTTGGTTTAAGGTTTAAATATCATCTCAGGACAATAGTTTCAGGGTTTATCCAGCCTCCATGGTGCCACAAAGTCTGGATTCTAGAAGAATTTAAAATTCTGTTCCATGTTTGCCCCCCTCCCTCTTGATCAGGATTCTTCTATGTAATTTTTAATCAAAATGGCCTTATTCTGTCTTCCCTGTTTCCAGCAGTGTGTATTTAGCATAGAATCAGTACATGTGCCCCGCCCCTTTCTGTGCTTGCCTTTGCTGTTTTTTCCTCTTCCGTTTCTAAAATGATTTGTGTTGGATTTGGGGGTTGACCTTGGTTGGACAAAATAAAGACTTTGTTACCAAAGAGCCTTGTCACACAGTGTGGTACTAATTTCACTTTTTTAAAAAAATAATTTTTGATTTCTTACGTTGGTGCCCCTGCTGGGTGGGATGTGTAAGATATCGGTTACTGCTGTGTCGTAGGAAAGACTCGGGCAGCTCCACTGCTGTCCCCACCAGAGCCTACCTGGGGAGACTCAGATCTCCCTGGGGTTGGGTCTGGGCATTCTGAGCATGGGTAGACTGCCATTATCATAGAATCCTGTTCTAATGCTCTCTTCTCCCTGTCCCTCTTTCTCTGCCCTTTTTCCTGCAAGGTTCTGCCACCCTTCACCACTGGCAGCAACTGGCCCAGCCTCACCTCGGGGGCATCCTGGACCCCCGGCCTGGTGTGGTCACCAAGGGCTTCCGGACACTGGACGTCGACCTGGATGAAGTGTACTGCCTTAACGACTTTGAAGAAGATGACACAGGTGACCATATTTCCCTCCCGGGCCTAGCTACCTCCACGCCAGTTCAGCACCCAGAGACCTCAGGTGAGAGGTCCCGAGCACGTGTGACTGTCTCAGGCAGCAGAAGTTACCCGAGCCGGCCTCAGGCTTTCCCCGAGGAGATGCAGGAGCCGCCAGCGGTCACGGAGAAGGAGGAGGAGGAGGAGGAGGAGGAGGAGGGGTCTGGTGAGGGCACCGCGATAAGTCCTGTAAACCTGGCACCTTCACTGGATGCAGAGTTCTGGGCCATCCTCACCTCTGTCCCGGGCACCATCCGTAGTGGCTCTTTGTCTGTAGCTTCCGCTCGTCTGTGTGGGTGATGACCCAAACATGGCCCATTGTCCAGTTTTGTGTTTAATACAGAGTCTGATACCTCCTTCTTAGAGCAAATGGGTGTAGCTTCCAGCCCATATTGGACGTGTGTGACCCAACAGGGCTCTCAGTTGGAGCAGGAAAGGCTGCTAAAAAGAAGTGGGTTATTGGGACCCTGAGACCGGTGGTGCCTCTCTCCCTGTGTCTAAGGGGCAGATTCTTGAGAACCTGGTGGTTTCCCAACTAGGCTGAGCTGAGTCGGCAGTTGTAGGGGAATTACCACTTCTGGGTCATCCAGCAGGTGAATGAGAATGTTACCTAAACGCTACATTAAAACAGGAAGAAGTACAGAAAGTATTCAGGATTTCAGGTAACACCTGACGAGCTTTTTCACTTTCTTAACATCAATGAAAGTGTATGTGTGTATGTATGTGTGTATATATATATGTACACACATACACACACATATGTATTTCTTTCCAGCTTCCATGTGTGTTCAAAGTGGAGTTTTAAAAAAGCCTTTTAGCAATCTTCCTTAACCAAACAAACCCTAAGAGAATGTCATTAACCTCTTCTGGCTCCAGAGAAAAAGGACTCTAGATGAATCTAGAAAGGAGCTCTGGCTAATTGATCACCCCCACCCCCACCCCCACCGAGGAAGCACTAAGGAAATAACCATGCATTTGCAGCATTCTCCATATCCCAGTGGTGGTAAAGGTGTTGTGCTCAAGGCCCCTGAGATCACTGAGGCACGAGGTTACTATTTCCCCTATAGTACGCTTAACCCCAAACTTCCTGGACCTCCTGGCTCCATGTGCCGAGAAAACAAGGAAGCTCTTATGGGATAAGGGGAGAGACCCAGAAAAAAAGTGGAATTGACCCAATGTTGTCATCTTCATGACATTCTGCAGTCACCAAGTTTGAAGAGAGGACATTCACCTTTGTGCCTTGTGATTGTCATTTGTGAGGGCCACGGCACTCCCCATAAAATACAAGGCAAGAAAGAGCTGAGTTTCTTAGCGGGGCCTCCCTTTCCTCTGGCCAAGTTCAGACAGCTCTGGTCCAGGGGGTTTATTCAGGACCAGATGTTCTTTTGTCTTTGAGATAAACTTTAGAAGTGGAGCTCAGTGAAAACGGTTTGTTTAGCACGTAGGGTGGCTTTTTGTATTTTGTTTTCTTGTAGCAATTATTTTATCAGCTTGAGCTTGTAAGGGAATGAAATCATTCAGAATTTAGTATCTTTGCACTTAAGAAAGGGAAACCAGCTGTGGTCGTGCTCCATCCCTTTGTTGTCAACATCAGTACCCCTCTGGAAGGCAGGCAGTGGTACGTGAACCTTGGAGTCTGGCTGATCTTTGCTGCTGCGGCTGAAGGGATGGATGTCATGTCTAGTGTGAGGACTCCCTGCAGCCTCGAGGGTGAAAGAGGATCCTGGAAGTTTAAAGAGGCACCATTAGCTGCGCCTTTGAGAAGTTGTACTGTAGGAGCAAAGCTTCTCAAGTGAGCAGAGTACTTCTCTCCGGGCAGGAGGAGAGGGGACCAGTTAATGAGGACTAAAGTCATAACTACTTTTCTTACCCTAAACAAAGACACATTTATTGCTCCTCCCCTCCTTAATCAAACCTGCCACAAATTCCACCCAGCAGTTTTATAGGAGAGGCATTCAGATTTACAATGGAAACTGTAGAGGGCTCAGATTGGACCTGCGTGATCAAAGCGGAATTATATAGGTTGCTGAAGGTAATTTAGGAAAGGTCTGAGCTATTTGGATGAGAGTTCTTTTTTGAGCTTGTTTACTGGGTAAGACTTGTCTTTAAAAGTTCATTGCAGAAGGGAAGGGCGGGCCCAAGGATTTGGCTTGTTTTTTTTTTCCTTTATGGGGAAAGTCAAGACTCTTTTGATTCTTGGAATGTAAGAAGCGTATCACTCTCTAAATAAATCATCCTGGAGGTCCCAAGCACCTTGTATAATTGTGAGAGTCCCAGGCGGATGTCCTCTGGCTTGGGATTTGTACCCAGGCTGGTGCAGCCAGTCCCTGCCTTGGTCTGCTTTTTCATTGCCAAACAGCCAGGCCCGGGAGAAACTTTGGAGACAGAGGTGATTCACATTTTTTTCTTGCAACTGGTGTGAAGTGGAAATCAGAGAGACTCATATGTTAGCCATTTTTGTCTGGAGAAAAAATTT
Source organism: Elephas maximus indicus (assembly GCF_024166365.1). Lineage (NCBI taxonomy): Eukaryota > Metazoa > Chordata > Mammalia > Proboscidea > Elephantidae > Elephas > Elephas maximus. The sequence goes on from NC_064838.1 coordinate 46,662,497, forward strand.
TGAGCACTGAAAAATTTATTAACATGTTTCATGTACTATCGAAAGCATCATTTGCTGGTTTTTAAAACTCCATGTCTTAAGAAGGATGATCCCATGCTATTGTATTGTAAATAATTTAGATGATTAAAGTGGATTGCTTAAAACAATTTTTAGATTATAGTTTTACTTTGTTTCAGTGACGTGTTATATTTTAATTCATATGTTATAGAAAGTTCACTTGATCAGAAGTCATCATCCTGTACCCTCAGTTTTCAGTATTCTGTGTTTTAGGTATTTATGTTGTTACCATGAGCCTATACATGGTAGAGGGCTCAGATGAGAACTTGAAAGCCTCACAGTTAAGTCAGTAGGTGGCTGGTTGGAGAGACAGTTGAATTGGGTGCCTTGATCCTTAAAGGTGAGAAAGAGGTGGGATTAAAGCAACCAAGATAAAATAAATTGAAGATTTATTTTAATACTCACACATGTGGAGACCATTGTATTTGAGGACAATACCTAAAACAGGCTTCTGTGAATCATGGCGTCTTATCTGGCAGTGGTCCTACAGTACAGCTATATCACAGTTGGGGCTAAGATGGTAAAGTCAGTGTTGAAGACAAAATCATATTTGGTCAAAATTGCCCTTGAAAATCCCTAAGTCTCCAGTGTGTGGGCCCTTAGAACCAAAAGCCAAGAATTAGCTTCTTTCTAGCTTCCTTATTTGATAAATAGGTCCAAGTTCTCTTCAGGAGCAGTTACTGAGTGAGGGAAGGGAAGAGAACAGTTTGTGGTGGAAAGGAGCCAGATGGAAGGTGCCAGAAGCCAAGTGTTACCCAAGCTTTGTCTCAGGGCAGGGGCAGTTCAATTGAAACCATACCAGCCCTTATCTAGTTGTGCTTTTAGTCCCACAGTGGAGGCAGGAACCTGGATAGGCTCGGGAGGGAAAGTTGGCCTAGGGGCCTAATGGGTCTATAAGCCAACAACTCACACACTCAGTTCAAAACCCTTGGGTATGGGGAAGTTCCTTCTCATTGTATCCACCAGTAGAGGTGGTGGCCAACTCCCACTCCAGTGCGAACACTTTTCAAACCAGCCCTAGGTCTAGAGCAGTTATAGAAGACTGTGGTCGTAATCCACAGACTGGATGGTCTGCTCAAGCCCACCTGTATTAGGAGGGGCTCAGGAAGCCCTAGGAGCCCTGGTGGCACGGTGGTTAAGTCTTTGGTTGGCAGTTCGAATCTACCATCTGCTCCTTGGAAACCCTATGGGGCAGTTCTACTCTGTTCTGTAGGGTCACTATGAGCCAGAATGGCAACAGGCTAAGGAAGCCCTTAGACACCCTGGCGGTCCAATGGTTAAGCCCATCCAGCAGGTCCACAGGAGAAAGACATGGCGATCTACTTCTGTGAATATTACCACCAAGAAAACCCTATGAGGCAGTTCTGCTCTGTCACATGGGTTCGCTATGAGTTGAAATCAATTCGATGACATCAAACAACAACAAAGAAGTCCTTACTCTGTTGTATCAGAGTATGTACATTGTACACCAGAGTAAATAAAACAGGCCAACTGCAAGCTGGAAGTGGGAAAATGAACAAAGCGGGGAGCATCAGCTCCTCTAAAACAAACGGCCTAGAGTTGACGAATTCTGCTTTGAATTTCCAGAATGAAGCTCGCTTATTAAAAATAATTTTTCTTCGATAATCTTGCCCCTGAAAACCCTAGGAGGGTCCTCCCATGTTCCTCCAGGATTCCTGAGGAGTGGGCGTCTGCAGGGACAGGTTGGGGCTTGACACTTTGCTGACGTGGGGAGCCCTAAGGGGGTGGGTGGGTAAGCACAAACGTGGATCGCTTTGAGGCCTTAATTATAAGTGGTATTACTGCACTCAGTGCCTAGGGAAGCCCAGGAGAAGTGCCCCCTTGAACTGGTGTCAGAAGCACTAACGGGGAAAGGTCTCGCCACCAGCTGAGCCAGGCCAACTCTCACCCCTGGTGGCGTCCACCTGGAAGGAAGGTCAGGAGCACAGAGCACATTGGGTCCAGCTTTGTGGGTGTCCAAAGGATCCAAACAGACTTTCGCGTTTGCCCTTTTGACATTTTAACAGCATCGTAAAAAAAATTTGTTTTTTCACTTTCTCTAAAAGCTACCCTAGAGGGCACTTAAGGGGATTTCTGGCCCTCTCTACATGAATACTGTAAAATTGGCCATCTCTTAAATTACATACTTTTTATATGAGACAGAGAAGACCACTTAGTATAGTGGGAAGAGTAGACTTAATTTTGCAGGAAAGCAAACTAAATCGTACAGAAACCAGAAAAAGACCTTGCACCATGGTTCAAAATCTCTGGCGGAAACCTCCTCAGTGCCTGCCAGCTGGTGTCTGCATCGCCAGGAGACTCAGGGAGGCCCTAAAGAGATGTAGGACCAGACTGAGGCTGTGTTGAGGAAGGTGCTTAAGAAGCAGAGAAAAATGGTTACTAGGCCATGTTAAGCTTGGAACTAAGGGCTTAAAAGATGTTATCTTTTATTTGTACAACACTCAGTCGTTTAAAATTACTTTTATCTTACTTTTATTGAACAGAAAAAAGCTATACTACTGTATCTGAAATTATTCTTGATGGCCCCTGCCCAGAAGAAAACACTTTTTAAAGCCTTCCTTAATCTCAAACCACAGTGTTTATATTAATGATGAAGCGTGGAGCAAGCAGTTAAAGGTTTTATGTACCTTTTCCCACACTAACTCACTTAGAACTCCTTCAGAAAAATTCATGAGCAGGGTTGTATGATGAAATGACAGAAAAAGTCTACTTAAAGTATTTTTCTATGCCCTGATATTTTAACGTCTTTTAGGAAGAACTCTAAAGCATTGTTTGTTGCCCTTTTTTTTTTTAAGGAAAGGGAGCTATTTCTTAAGTAGTTGACAGGCAAAGAAGCACCTTCCCTTTTTTTCCCTTCATGTGATTGATTCTTGAGCAAAAGGCAGCAAAGTCATCAGAAGCTGAGCATGTTCAAAAACAAACTCATATATTGGGGTCCCTGGGTGGTACAGATGGTTAATGTACTTGGCCATTAACTGAAAGGTTGGAGGTTCGAGTCCAACCAGAGATGCCTTGGAAGAAAGGCCTGATGATCTAATTCTGAAATATAAGCCATTGAAAACCCTATGAAGCATGCTTCTACTTTGACACACGTGGGGTCACCAAGAGTCATCTTAGCGCTTGGTCCAGGCCACTACTTTAAGCTGGCTTCATAACAGCTTTTACTTTCTGCAGGTTTGTTTTTGCTGGATAGAAAAGACTTTTCCGTGGTGCTACTGTTGATCTGGTGGCAGCTCCTGGAATTACCGGGAGGGGAGAAAGTATGTGTGTGTGTGTATGTATGTGTTGGTTGGTTGGTTGGTTAATGAGTTTACAGAGATTGCAAAGCAGAACCAAATTGTATAACAACAGCTTCGTGAGTTAAGAAAAGGGAACAAAGGTTCAGGGGCATTTCATTCATTTTACACAAGGGTCTAAAGTCGGCCCCTTCCCATGAGGAGCAGCAAAAAGAATATGGAAGGCTCTTAGTGGGTCTCAAAGACAGGTCCCGTTCCAAAACTTTGAGATGTATTTGTGAAAAAAAAATTTTTTTTGACATTTTAAGACATCACCTGTTGTTGGGTGCCATCAACTTGATCCCAACTCATAGTGACCCTGTGTGGCAGAATAGAACTGCTCCATAGGGTTTTCTGGGCTGTAATCTTTACAGAAGCAGATCATCAGGTCTGTCTCCCACAGACCCACTGGGTGAATTCAAACTGCCAACCTTTTGGTTAATAGTTGAGCGCTTAACCATTGCACCACCGGGGCTCCTGGGGAGTTATTTCAGTGAGTAAAATAACAGCTTGAGTATGTGGCCTGGCTAATGTTTCCCTACCCTCAGATCACTGTGAGGCAGCCTTCAGTATGTGTATGTCACACCTTTGCCTAGAAACATCCAGGCATCGTCGTACACTTGGACATCTCTGTGTGGGCTCAGGCAAGGGCCCTTCAAGGACACAGAGTCTCTGATGGCTTTTAGAGAGAGAAAAGCTGCTCTTCTCCCAGCACGCTGCCAGACTGCCCTTCCCCATGGATGGGGAAGGAAAGCACTGTTAGGACTGAATCAAATGCATGAGCAGGTGTGCAGAGATCTTATTACATGAGTGGCCAGACCGACAGAGTCCCGGTCATCCTTCACGACTCCCAGGGAGCCTCTGGGGCCCACCCTCATGCCACACCTTTATCCGTGTGCCTTTCTTCTTCTCTGGCTTGGAACGTTGGGCCTTGGGGAAGCACTGGGCTTTCCTGCCCCAGCTGGCCTGAGCGTTCTGCAGAGCAGCAACCATCGCAGCCTATAGCACCTTTGCAGATAATCCCCAGTGCAGCCTGCAGGGGCACCCAGGGAGGAAGCCCCAACTGTGCTTGGGACCACCCCAAGTCCCCAGAGGAGCACAGCCAGCACCATTTACCAAGGGCACCTCCTCCAGGCAGAAAGCACACTGAGGTCTGTTCAGAGAGCAGATGAGCAGGACTACTTTCATGCTTTGGCACACCTTCATGCAGCTACCTGAAGGGTGTGTGTATTCTCAGGACCAAAAGTCAGCACCCTGACCACCTGTGGTTCACCAACATAGGTGATCTTGACCAGTCAAGCATTAATCAAGTTTAAAGATTATCTTTGACGGATTAGGACTTTGTACCAGTGTCAGAACCTGGGGGAGGAAGAAGAGCTAAAAATAATCTAGAGTCAGTTGTCCTCTTAAAATGCAAATTCATCCGTCAATAAAATGCTTGATGATTGCACTTGTCACTGCCAGTGCTCTGGCCTGTTTAAGACCTGCCTGTTTCCTCACAACGCCCTGAAGCCCTGCAGTCAGGTTGAGAAAAAAAAAAAAGAATTTCAGTAGTAAGTTGGAGCGTGAGGTCCCAGAAACCCTGTCCTTTGAGCCCCCAAAGTGAGCCGCACAGGATGAACCCACCACACGTCATCTGCAAAGAAGGTGTGCTTCAGGTCAGGCAAGGCCCAGGTGTGTGGTATGCTCTGGAGAACATCATTCCTTTCCTCTCCTCACCCCTAGCCTCCGACTCCCTGCCACAGAAAATGTTTTACGTGCCTCTTTTTTTGTAGAAATTGCTCCCTTACTGCCCCCAGGGCTGTAGAGCGGCCTGTCGCTGCTCTGACAAGCGCAAGGAGCCCGTGCCGAACCCGGCCTGGGGCACACTCACTGTCTCTATGTTGTGTCTCAAGGAAGGGAGGCCCTGCAGCGGCCCGGAAGTCAGTGTTGACGCGCGGAGAGCTCGAGGCCCAGGCGTCCCCATGGTATTTTGGAAGGACCCAATCTCTGGCTTTGACCCTTGTTGATCTATCTTGACCTTCTGAAGTGATCCAGTGCTTCTGGGGAATGATGACTTCTGAATTTTTAGCAGCCTTTCCTATCCCCAAACCCATTTGTCTAAGATGGGTTTTGTTTCTGCTAATACAGTTCCATCTTTAAAACATCCATCTTAATACTGTCTGTTGCGATTGAAGGCCTTAATGTGGAATGGGGTGGAGGAGGACGTTATTAACATTTGTGACTATTTGGGATGATTTGCTGTTTTGACCATGTGTTGAAATGGGGGTACGCATCTAATTTCAAAGCCAGCTTTGCTTTGTTTGACTTTTAATGTTTTCTCTCTTTCACCTGTTTTGACTGCCTTTTTCCCCTCTCCCTCCCAAATAACCCCTCATGCCTGTTATTTGGGATGCTTCTGTCAGACGTTTTGTTGCTTTTGTTTCTAGACCTTATTGTAGTGAGAGAATCGTGATTGTTTGGTTGCCTTCTCTTCATAGCTTAGTCCATTTTTGTTTTGCTTGCAGCTATTTCTCAGTTGTCTGAGTTCCTAAACCATCGCATTTATTGGTTGAGAAACAAAGATTCATAAAGGCTAATTTTTGTGTTTCATTTTTTCCCCTCCTGCTTAGCCTAAAGCTCCCTGTGGTTCAGAGTGTGCTCTTGTGGCAGTGGTGCTGGCTGATATGCGTGGCAGTGGTGCTGGCTGATATGCCAGGTGCCGTGGGAGCCTCCTGATACCCAGGGCTGTGTCATCCCATCATACCTGGGGCAAACCCATCTCACGTTGCTCCTCTCGCCACCATCACCATTTTTGTGCACTGGCTCGTCCTGCCTGCCTTTAATTTGTGTGTCTTGAACATTTTTTGTTCCATTTGGTTCCTGGTTTTCTTTTAAGACACAGTCAAGTGTGCGTGGATCTGTAGGTTTGGAGCACCAATCCATTCTGTTTGTTTTCATTTTTCTCAAATCCAAGAGAAAACTTGCCATAAAGAGCTAGAAGATTCTAGCTCAGAAGCCTTTTGAATCTTCAGAGCGCTCACAGCCTCTGATAGCCGAATCCATTTTCTCCCAGGAGGTCTCTGGGGGCTGAGCTGCAGCAGGGCCAGGGGGCTGGGTGGGTGGGGAGGGAGATTACCCAAGTGCTTCATTGTGCATGCTATTGGGAGAAGTGTCTTTTTAAATTTTTTTTTATGCTTGAGTTATGAACGAGGAGGACCTCTGCAATCATGATGTCTCCCGTGGCTCTATCACTGTCCCCTCGCCAGCGTTCTGATGCATGCTGCTTACACTTTTGTGATTGACTTAGCTCCAGACCGTCATCTTCAGCGGCCTCAACAACAACGCCTTAAAGCTTTAAAAGGAAGTAAATTGGGGACGATGTGTTGCCATCTCGTTTTCATTAGAAATCAGGCATCCTAGACATGGCAAGAGAACAGCACGGGGGACCGTGTGACACCCTGTTTCAGACCAGACTCGATCTTGGCGCCTTAGTGTCCCTGAGCGCCCTTAACTCCGGCGCTGCTATCATGTTGTTGTTGGGCCAGCTGAGTTTCCCATCTCTCACCGTGATGACCGCAGATAGGCAGTAGTGGAACCAGCCTCCCCAAGCCCCTTTTTTTATATAAGCAGAAAAGGGAGCCGCGTGACCTTGCCCTGTGTCGAGGGTGCCCTCCCCGCCTTGTGCCTCTTCCTGTCCCCCAGGCAGAGCTTGCCCATGACCAGAAATGTAAAGCAACAAAAGAAGAAAGCAGATCCTGACCTCTGAGGAGGGAAACCAAATTTACCCACAAGAGCCCATTAGCCCCCCAAGCTGGATCCACTACTGGCCCAAGAATGCTGATGGGGGCCCTGTCTGGATTGGGACGGAAGCTGGAATTCGCTGCTCTGCAGTCCAGCGCTCAGAAGTGTGGTTATTTTTGAGGGACCACCTTCTGTCCAGAACATTTGCGTTTCACCTTCCTCGCCCAGATCCAGTCAACAAGGTAGCTCCTCGCTTCTTGCATCTGTCGAGGGCTGTGCTGGATCCTTCCCTTCCTCGTGGGTTAACTTGGATGCGAGGAATGTGTTTTGTTCCCCCCAATGTAGCACACCACCCTGGGAAGTGCATGTCACAGACCAACTCCACCTTCACCTTCACCACCTGCCGCATCCTGCATCCTTCAGATGAGCTCACGCGGGTCACACCAAGGTAAGGTCCCTGGGCCCCCGGGTGGGCAGGGGTAGGGTGAGGTCGGGGCACTCTGTGCAAGGCTGACTGTCGAGGAAAGCTGAAGTAGAGCGATTCCTCGAGCTAGCTGTCGAGGAAAGCTGAAGTAGAGCAATTCCTCGAGCTAGCTTAAGCATCTCGTAAGCTTTTGTAGTCAGCTATTCTGGGTCCCATTTCCTTTTGAAAGGAAGCCCCCATTGATTCAGATCTAGCTCGGATAGACCCGGGCCTCTCGAGTTCCCCTTTTAGTTGGCCATGGAATCGATTCTTAGGCCCATCAACAAACTGAAGCTAACCCTGACACAGGCCCTAAGGGCAAAGCTATTGGGTTTTTGCCCCATTTGCCAATAAAGCATGGAATTCTTTCATGGGGTGGAGTTACTGAGTCCTGTGCAAGCCGCATGATTCTAGAATAGACTCCAGGAACCCTGTACCACAGCCAGATGATAGTGACCAAAATGGTAAAGCACCAAGACTGTGCCATGCACCCAGCATGGCCTGTTCCTGGTACGTCCAAAAAGCAGTAGAAGTTGGCACCGTCTGGTGAGAGAACTTGGTGGCAGGGAGTGGTCTTCCTGGCTTGATTTTAGGGTTTCCACAGCTTTCAGCGGGAGTCCCTGGATAGTGCAAACGCATAATACACTTGGCTGTCACCCAAAAAGTTGGTGGTTGGAGTCTATCCAGAGGTGTCTCGGAAGAAAGCATGGTGATCTACTTCCAAAAAATGAGCCATTGAAAACCCTATGGAGCACAGTTCTACTCTGACACACATGGGGTCACCAGGAGTCGGACTCGACTCCACGGCCTCTGGTACCGGTACAGCTTCGAGCAAAAGGGAAAATGGTCTCCCCATCATGCTGGAGTGACCCACTCCACTGTTTTCTCTATGGTGAAGTCAAGCAAGACGCTGGTGTGGATGGAAGGGGAACCAAAGGGAGGGAGGCGAGAAAGGCCAGCTTGCAGGTAGCAGCCTCCCTGAGGAGCACCTTAAACTATGAATGATTCTCCGCAGGTCATGTGAGGAGGACGACGAAGCAGCCATATGCCCCGTTGTGCTGAAAGGAGATGTAGGGCAGAGAGTCTGAGCCCCCAGGCGGGGCAGGGGGTGAGCACACGGCCGGCAGGGCTGCCCTGGCAGGGTCCCCTGGAAGATGCTGTGTGTGCACGTGTGGCCACTAACCTGAGAATTGGGCATGGATGTGTCCCTGTGGTTGTGTCTGGCTAACGTGGCCACCTAACCCTTCTAATGCCCAGGCAAGAGAGTGTCAGCACTAATCCAGGCCTAGCCCCAGTTCTCACTGGACGGGGTCTCTGAGTTTTAGCCTTGTCGTCTCTGCCTCCATTCCCGCCTCTTGAGAACCTGGCTTCCCCATCCTGTGGCTTTACATTTGGAAGAGGTCGTTTTTATAAACATGGAGAGAAATCTTCCCCTGTGGGAGGCTGGTGCCTTTGGTGCCCAGGTGTGCTCCCCCACTCAAGCCACACCCTCCAGATCGCACTGGCACGTCTTCATCTCTGAGCCCACCCAGGTGTGTCAGGGACCAAGAAAGCCTTGGAAGTCAGTAGCAAGAGAAAGCCGCTTTGCCTGAGTTAGAAAGAAAGGCAATCTGAAACAAAACCGAAAATCTCCCTAGCAATGGCCATTTTAACAAATTTTTAGTTTGAAGTCCAGAACTTTCTTGTCCTCGATTGCTTATACGTCCATATTTGTAGGATTCCCCCGCGCCTTTTGAAAATCCACATTTTAAACTTGGGGATCTGCCGTGGTTGCTGAACCCATGTTTCTCTGAGCGTTCCTGCCCCACAGCATGCCCATCCTGAGCTTGTGTAACACGGGCCTGTTGTGTGGGCCCCACCCTGTGCCGGCCACTAGCAGTGAGGTCCCCGGAGTATGGAGCCAAATGGCGTATCCAGCTTGTCCTCTGCTCTGGAGGTCATCCCAGGTACCTGCTCCTGGTGCCCTCCAGGGTGGGTCCTATTCCTTCCCTCTCCCCCAAGTTAATGCTTTGTCTAAGGTATCTGGCCCTCCTCTTGCCAGGCTAGGGGGACAGAGGTCTGCCTCCCTGGGCTCCCAGGACCACTCAGCTGACCTGCTCCCTGGGGCACCTGCAGCTCTGGCTGAATTCTTAAGCAGGCACCAGGGCTGGTTCGGTGAGGCTGTTAAGGCCTGTGCCTCGTTATCCCTTGGTTACCATCCAGAAGCAGCGCAGGGTTCTGGCCTGTCTGGCCTCACCCAGCCCTGCAGCAGCTGTGTAGAAGAGAGCCTTCCCTGTGTTTGCAGCAGACAACAGTGCCTTTTCCCTTGCTGCCACCTCTGTTATACTTTTCTCCCTTCACTGCTACAGCCCAGCTTCTGGAACATAGTGTGTCCTCAGTCACTTTGACACAGTGGACGAACGGATGTCTCTCCTTCCCTGTAGTTGCTCAGGGTTCGCACGTCCAGGGGCCTTTTTCTAGGTAGCTCTGTAGATGTAGATCTGATAACACAACACAGGGCCCCATCTGATCCCATAGCTTCGCTCATGGAAATGAATTTCACTGCCACGGCGTGCAGAGAAGGAGCACTGTATTAGAAGTCAGGAGGCTGGGTAGACCTCTGACTTGCTGTGCACCCTAAAGTCTCAGTCCCCCATCATCTGAGGGCACTCCACCTGGGCTGTCCCACCTGTTTGGCCGCTCCTAGGGTAAACTCTTACATCTTATAGTCCTGGTTAATGCCTTGCCTCAGTGAAGTGATAATTAGGAAGGAACACTAGGCTCTGAGTGAATTTGGTAGGAAAAGAAAGTCTTGGGTGTCACCCAGACTAGGGTTCAAATCCAGGGTTGTCTACTTGATCGCTGGGTGTGATGTGGAGTAAGCCCCCAAGCCTCAGTTTCCTCATCTACAAAGGGAACAGTTATACCCCCCCACTAGAGTCATGCAAAGGGGAGCATGTGCAGCTTCCTGTTAACTTCGGCCATGTCCCCGTTTAAAGGAACCCAAGTTGGTGCTCTGTGGGTGAGAGGAAGGAGCAGGCATAGGAAGAGGCATCTGGGGGCCCGTGACTGGGGGAGTCGGCTTGTTGTGTCCCCAGCCTGCCTGAACCCCCTGCAGGAGACTGACCACTGAACCTTTTTCTGGTGCTTGTGAGCATTTGCTCATGAATGACGCATCACCTTTTCCTTCCAGCCTTAACTCAGCCCCGACTCCAGCTTGTGGCAGTGCCAGCCACTTGAAGTCCACGCCGGTGGCCACGCCGTGCACATCCCGGAGACTGAGTCTGGCTGAGTCCTTCACCAACACCCGCGAGTCCACCACCACAATGAGCACATCACTCGGGCTGGTGTGGCTGCTGAAGGAACGGGGTATCTCGGCAGCCGTGTATGACCCCCAGAGCTGGGACCGGGCCGGCCGGGGCTCCCTTCTGTACTCGTACACCCCCAGGATGGCTGTGATCCCCTCCACCCCTCCGAACTCGCCTATGCAGACACCCATGTCTTCCCCACCCTCCTTTGAGTTCAAGTGCACAAGCCCACCCTATGACAACTTCCTGGCTTCCAAACCCGCCAGCTCCATCCTGAGGGAAGTGAGGGAAAAGAAGAACGTCCGGAGCAGCGAGAGCCAGACAGATGTGTCTGTCTCCAACCTCAACCTCGTGGACAAGGTCAGGAGGTTTGGCGTGGCCAAAGTGGTGAACTCGGGACGAGCCCACATCCCCACCTTGACTGAGGACCAGGGGCCTCTGCTCTGCGGGCCCCCAGGGCCAGCACAGGCCCTGGTCCCTGGAAGCCTAGTACCTGAGGGCCTGCCGCTTGGGTGCCCGACCGTCACCAGTGCCATCGGTGGACTGCAGCTCAACAGTGGCATCCGACGGAACCGTAGCTTCCCCACCATGGTGGGGTCCAGCATGCAGATGAAAGCCCCCGTGACTCTCACCTCAGGCATCTTGATGGGTGCTAAGCTCCCCAAACAAACCAGCTTGCGGTGAGGATGGGAGGGCTGTTCCCCTAGAAGAGACCCACGTTCTCCCATCTCGTTCCCTTCCTCCCTCTTCCCCCCCTGCGGTGTGTTCTCCCCCCTTCCCTTGTCTGTTCGCCCCCTCCTGAGCTTGACAAATCAACCTTGTGCCTAATGGGGAAGAGCGTCACCTTGTCAAGTGTGTACATAGGACCGGGAGTCCTGGTGTCTGCCCTGAGCTCTCTCTGGGTCACTCGGCACTCTCCTTACTCTCCTGGGGACCTCACCTGTGCTCACCTGGGGAAAGGTGGGTATCTTTATTTCTTCTTTCCTTCTGAGAAGCACTGGAGCTACCAAGTGCATTCTTATCCTATGGATAGGAAACCAGTGGGTTCCCTGGCTGGCCAACCAAAGCGGAGGCCTGTGGTGTGGACCACGAGCTGTCATCACATGGCACAGATCGTAAGGCGTCTGCCACCTGGGTGTCACCCAGGACGCCCCATCCACCCTATGAGAGCATTAGGCTGCCACAGGCAGCCCTGGGTGCTGATAGGCTCCTGATTGGAGAGCTCTTCTCTCTTTTACGGGTGGCCCAGCTTCTCCAGAGACCTCCGCCACTCTGCCTCAGTGGACGGCCGTTTCTTTTTCGAGGTGTGACTTTTTCCTTTCCTGCCTTCAACTTGAAGTCCTATGTTTTGTAATCAGCTGTCAGGCCAAACGTCTGACCTGAAAGAGAATGTATTTCCACGCCTGCTGCTCCGTCCGGCAGCCCTCCCTCCGTGTTCCGTGTGGTCCATTTTTAGTTTTCCTTTTTTTTTATATGCAGGGAAGTAATGGTACCGGCTGGGAAGTCGCAGCATCTGTTCTGTGTGGTCCTCTGGCACCAAAATGTAAATTTCAAACACACCCAGCTGCTAAGGAGATAGCAGCTTGTATCTGGGCCCAGTGTCACAACCAGATAGATTGAACCAGACCCAAGACAGCTGTAACAATAAGATGAAAGGGGAAAGGGAGTGGGGGAAAGTTGGTCGAAGAAACTTGTCAGCTGTAAAAGCAAAGGGGAAAAACCACAACCAGGACTACCAGTAATAAACCGGATGGAGGAAGAGGCAAGTCTTCTGGGATTCCGCCGGTTCCTGTCCTTACCAGGAAAAGCCAGGCCGGTAAACAGGCCTTTGCTTGCCCAGTCTCCTGCTACAGGCATTCAGTGCCCATGCGCTTTGCCGCCTTGTTTCAGGACAGGGCATGGCCCACCAAGGCTGTTTGCTTCCCCCCACAGCCCTTTCTCTCTTCCTGCCATGTTTTATCCTTAGGAAAAAATAGAGGTGCCGGTGAAAAGAACCACACACGAACAAGGGAGCCTGGCCCTGTTGCTGTCACTGACCAAGTTATGAACGTTTATTTATTATTTGTGTGTGCCTGTGTTTGAAATACTCTCTCTCCTTTCCCAGCTCCAGTCACAGTGTCTCTGTGGCATCTCGATCCAAGCAGATCATGTATTTATTATACTCTGAGGACTACCATATTTTATGCAAATAGCGTGCGCCTTCTACATTCATTTGTCAACCGAGTCCTCCACCCGTGAGGTATTTTTATAAGCACCGCTATGCCTTTTTTTTTTTTTTTTTTTACACTTTGCTGTAAAGAAATTAGCATAGCGTGCTTAGGAAATGCCTCTCGGGGAGGCGCCAGTTGGCAAACAAATGTAAAACGTGCATGTTATTTGTGTAAAAATGCAGTACACTGTACATCATGGTGTTTTGTGTCATTTGTTCCAGACGTTTATGGAAAGATAACATCATATAAATGAAATTGTCATCTTGACCCACTCCCCTTCCCCCAGTAAAATGTATGTACCCTTAAACTGAGTGAGTGTAACCTTATATCCACCAAGGATGCTTTTGAGAAGGACCCCAGGAGCGAGCTTCCGTCCCACGATTTCAGACTATTTATTCTTTCTGAACACGAGAGTGTTGGTTGATTATGTTCTCAACTCTCCTCGCTGTTGTACGTGTGCACTCACAGCAAGTAACTTATATGTTTTTATTTTAATGTATTTTAAAGCCGTAGTTAGAATAACAAAGGAATACAAGAAACATGGACTGAGTGGACCACTTCATGTATTCAGAAAGAGGAGCCACCCTCCCTCACAAAGGAAGTACCAGTATAAAAATCGACAATTTGGAGGTTGCAGTATTTAGTCTAGTACATAAATAAATGATAAACATCATACAACCACTACCAAAAAAGTGTGTTGTAACGCATCAAAAATCAACAATAAAATTTTATTTGCTAATGGATATCAATAAAATAAATTCAAATGATGGAGCCACACTGGTATTCTGATTTATATTTTTATTTTTTCACTAAGGAGAGGATCTCTTTATGTAAGACTTAGGTGTTACCAGAGTGCCATAATGAAAAATCCTCGTATATGTGTGATTTTCCACGTATGTGAGTCTATCTGTGGGGTAAATTCCAGATAGAAATTGCCAAATTGTCCTCCATAGGGTTATGGTAAACCAAAAAAAAAAAAAAAATGCCATCAAGTTGATTCTGACTCATGGCAACTCCATATGTTACAGGGTAGAACTGAGATCTAAACTCTTTTCTTGGCTGTAATATTTATAGAAGCAGTTTGCCAGGCCTTTCTTCCACTGTCCACCACTCATCCGTCAGTTCATCGTACTGTGGTGGCCTTCGTGTTGCTGTGATGCTAGAAGCTATGCCTCTGGTATTTCAAATACCAGCAGGGTCACCCATGTGGACAGGTTTCAGTGGCGCTTCCAGACTAAGACTAGGAGAAAGGACCTGACCATCTACTTCTGAGAGAATTGGCCAGTGAAAACCTTACGAATAGCAGCAGAACACTGTCTGACATAATGCCGGAAGATGAGCCTCTCAGGTTGGAAGGCACTCAAAATACGACTGGGGAAGAGCTGCCTCCTCAAAGTAGAGTCAATCTTAATGATGTGGATGGAGTCAAGCCTTTGGGCCCTTCATTTGCTGATATAGCACGACTCAAAATGAGAACAGCAGCAAACATCTTCCACAGTGCCCTGGGTGGGTTCAAACCACCAACCTCTCAGTTAGTAGCCGAGCACAAACTGCACTGCCCAGGGACCTTTTAGAGTTATGGCAAGAGACATTTAAAAGCCCAGGACAGTGGAGGGCCACCAGAGGGGGGATTCTGAGACAGACAAAAGGATCAAATAAAATTTAGTCGGCCACTTCAGTATTTGGGAACAGTGACATCAGGCAAGCAAACACTCCAGTGGGTGGTAGCATCATGAATTTTAAAACAGGTGCTACCATTTGGTAGTCATATGATCTTGGACAAGCCACTTCTTGGAGTCCTCCATTTTTTTTTTTAACCTGTAAAATGGCAACAGAAATACACTTTAGGGTTAATTCGTTAAGTATATGTATTTTGAGCACCTATTTTTTTTACTTTGTGCCTAGCATTGTGCTAGGTCCTGGGAATATGGTGATAAACAGGTGAGCAGTTCTTACTCTCATGGAGTGTATGATCTACTGAGAGGAGAAAGAACACCAAACATGGCAGCATAACAAGGGTTAGGCAGCATAATAAGACAGGGTTATGGAGGGAGTGGGTAGCTCCTTTGGACTGAGCAGTGTCTTAGTTATGCAGTGCTGCAGTAACAGAAATAACCACAAGTGGGTGGCTTTAATAAATTTATTTTCTCACAGTTTAGGAGGCTAGAAGTCTGATTTCAAGGCACCGGCTCTAGGAGAAGGCCTTCTCTGTTGTCTCTGGGGAACGTCCTTGTTCCTTGGTTCCTTGGTGATCTTCATGTGGCATGGTACCTGTCTTGCCTCATCTCTGTTTACTTCTATATGCCTGATCTGCTGTTTTTTATATCTGAAAGGTGATTGGCTTAGCATACACCTGACACTGATATGGACTCTTAACAAAGAAAACCCATTCCCAATGAGATTATAACCACAGGTATAGGGATTAAGATTTACAACATTATTTTGGGGGGGCACAATTCGATCTGTAAGAGGCAGTCAGGGAAGGCCTCTCTGAGGAGGTGAGATTTGAGTCAACCAATTGAGAAACGGCAGAAGAGCCTTTAGGGCAGAGAGAAAAGCTGGTGCAAACGCCCCAAGGTGGGGAAGCATTTGGTGTGTTTGAGGAGCAGAGAGAAGGCTGGTGTGGGTGAGTGGCGGTGGGAGAAGGAGAGCTCAATTGTGGCAGAGAAACCATGGTGCTCACCAGATGGCCCATTGGATGGATCCTCGTGTTGCCCAGCCACTTTGCAATTTGACAGGTCACATGGTTAGTTCTGGCCAAGTGGTCAGTGAGCAGAGACAAATCCATGCACGACTCTCTGTGCTCTTCACCCTGTGTGTTAAAAATTCCCTGAAACCCTCTGTGGAAATGGTGGTGTCATGAGTTGGTGGAGCCTCTATCCTAGGTCTCTGGGTAACGTGTGGACCAGAACTCTCTACCAACCCACATTTGACATGTTACCTGAAGGAGACTGGTTCTTATTAAACCAGTGAGATTTGGGGGTAGTTTATTAACACAGCATAGCATCACCTATCCTGACTAACACAAGATAGGAGAAGTCAGATAAATGGGGGGAACCAATCAGAGAGAGCTTTCTAAGCCCTGGTGGCATAGTGGTTAAGTGCTCAATCGCTAACTGAAAGGTTGGCAGTTTGAACCCAACAGCCCCTCTGTGGAAGAAAGATGAGGCAGTCTGTTTCCATAAGGATTTACAGCCTTAGAAACCCTGTGGGGCAGTTCTACTCTGTCCTATAGGGTTGCTATGAGTCGGAATCGACTCGATGGCGGTAGATTTTAAATCTAAGTGTAATGGGAAGCACTTGAGTGGGGGCTTTAAACAAGGGAGTAACCTGACCTGATTGATATTTTTAAAATCACTGATGGCTGGGTGGAAAATGCGTTGTAGGAAAGTAAGAGTGAACACGGAAACCTGTTAGGAGGCTACGCTGAAGTCCAAGCAAGAGACAATAATGGCTTGAATTAAGCTGTTGTCTTTGGGAAATGAGAGAAGAGGATGGATTTGAGATGTGTCTTGGAGATGGAGCCAAGAGATCTTGCTGATGGGTTGGATGGTGGCAGGGAGCGGGGGACAGTGAGAAAACAGAGAATCATGGGAAATTCCTGGATTTTTGACCTAAGAACTGGATAGATGATTTACTGGCTGTGGAAGCACAAAAAGTAACAATGTGTTTCGGACATTAGAATGTGTGCGACTGAGAGGCCAGTTGTCAGTAGGATATCTATAATTTATCATCATGCTAGGACACAATGAAAAGGGTGCTGGGACCACAGTCATAAACCGGGGCTGTCCAGCAAGTGAAAACCACATGGTCATTCTGCCAGTAGTGTGTCATGGCCTCCACTCTTGACCAGTGCTGATGGATGAAATAGGGAGCGACTTCTGAATCATGCGGGCACCTTCTGTCTTAGTCTTGGTTCTCTAGAAGAGCGAAACTAATGAAGCGCATATAGATATATATACAGAGAAATTTACTTCAGGGAAATGGCTCACACACAGTGAGGATTGGCAAGACCAAATCTGTAGGTCAGAGGACAGGCTGACAACCACACAGTTGCAGGCACTGTTGAGCCCAAAACCTGCAGGTCAGGCAAGAGGCTGGAGGCTTTTGCTGGCTTACATCCTAAGAACTGGAGATCAGGTGCTGAGAAGATTGCAGAGGAGAGAGAGAGAGAGAGAGATCTTTGCAGGAACATCCTTTTATATACTGGATGCAGGCCACACCCCCCAAGGAAACTCCCCTTCCAACGTATTGGCTGCACACATCAGATCACAAAATGGAAAGTGATTACATAGTGTCTGCCAAACTACTGAGGATCATAGCATAGCCAAGTTGACACATAACATTAACTGTCACTTCTTCTATAGCTCCTGGGCTCCATGGACGGCACTGTCCTTGTGCCAGCAGAGAAATGATATGAATTCTCTCATTCATGCCTTCATACCCATACCAGCAATTAAAAAACAACAACAACCCTGTCCTTCAGTTCTGGTTTCTTTCCCCTACACTTACATTAAGATACCATGTGTAAAGTGAGGTGGTTCATTTTTAAGAACCCAATTTTTAATAAATGTACCTTTATGGAGCCAACTTTTATTTTGCAGAGGTTATTTGCCAATGATTGCAGTTGTAGTCATCACTATGTTTGCTGCTTGACTTCTGGACCTCGGAGACATCCCACTGAAGGAAAGTGTCACTAGGTCCTTTGCTGGGCACAGAACCCTCCAGGCTCTAAGCCTATACATCTTTTATGTCCTGGAAGTACAGTTGCCCACCTGGGAGCTCATCTTGCATGTCTCTCAGCATCTCAAACTGATATATCCAGGAAAGGATTAAGATAAAGTGATATAACGTCTGCCAGTCACTTTCAAATGTTTCTGGGAAGAGCAAAGAATGAGAATTTGTTTTAAAAGGAATATGTGGAAAAACGGGATTGTTTTAGTCATCTAGTGTTGCTATAACAGAAATACCACAAGTGGATGGCTTTAACAAAGAGAAATTTATTTTCTCACAGTCGAGTAGGCTAGAAGTCCAAGTTCAGGGTTTCAGCTCCAGGGGAAGACTTCCTCTTTCTGTCGGCTCTGGAGGAAAGTCCTTGTCATCAGTCTTCCTTGGTCTGGGAGCATCTCAGTGCAGGAACCCCAGGTCCAAAGAACATGCTCTGCTCCCAGCTCTGCTTTCTTGGTGATATGAGGCCCCATGTCTCTGCTCACTTTTCTCTTTTATATCTCAAAAGAGATTGGCATAAGATGCTACCTAATCTTGTAGACCTCATCAATATAATTACTGCTAATCCATCTTATTACATCATAGTGATAGGATTTACACCATATAGGAAAATCACATAAAAGTGGTGGACAATCACACAATACTGGGACTCATGCCCCAGTTAAGCTGACATATTTTGGGAGGACACAATTCAATCCATAACAGGGATTGATCTCAAAAGGTGGGATGAACCCTAACAATAGAGTATGTGTCTTATAAACGATAAAAGTAAATGCATTCCTGTCTTCTGGGATGTAGGAGACATGTTCGAGGTGGTCTGGTTTTTCCTCCCGTTCTGTTAGGAATGTGCTCACTATATCCCAAGTTCTTCCTCCAGCCCCGGGAGCTCAACCTGAAGACATCATGGCCTAAAGGGAAGTTGTCGAAGAGTTAGCCCAGGGGGCTAGAAAACAAAGATGTCAAATTCTTCATTTTTAATTTTGGAGAATGAAAAACCGGGTATAACCTTTGGTATAAAACCAAAGGATTTGGAATAAAAGCCTACTGAGGTACTGTTTCTCTTTTTACTGCTCACCCTTCTCTGCTTCTCCCACCCCCAAATACACATCATGACCCAGCCAGATCAAGCTGGCGAAGGAAAGGAGGGAGTTGGAGATCAGACACAGGACTGCCTCTGCCTTTCCCACTAATGGCCCAAGCACAGGGTCACAGGAAGTGCCCTGGATGAGTCTGGAGACCCAAGAACAGACGAGCTAGCTTCCCACGGTGGCCTGGGGAAGTGGGTCGTGGCTGAGCCCAGCCAAGCCCTCACTCCCATGACAGGGCCAGGGCACCCAGCAGTGAGGGTGGAGCTCAGCAGAGTGTTCCCCCAGAAGTGCCTGGGGACTCATTCCAAACGTTGCCTGGGAGAATCAGGAGGGCAGGCGTGCGGTGCCAAGGCGGTCTTGCAACAGGGGGAAGAAAGTGGACGTGTGCCGCCCCCACAGTGCTAATGAGTGCAGGCACTCAGAACAGAGATACCACCTGGGAGAAGTTGGTGGAAGTGGAAAATTATTCTGAACTAATGGAATTAATTAGGAGCTCATAAGATTTAGAAAAAAATAAAATTTGTGTACACCTGAGCTCATGACTCAAACACATCCTATCTACCAGGTTTGTCATTTTCAATTCTTTTATAAGCAACATTTCTGACAGCATGTCATACATACAGCCTTGGCCACTTCTTCCAGGCATTCGACAAAAATTATTTTCTGTGGCCACTAGAGGGCGCTTGGAGACGAAGAAAACTGCCCTGAGTATCCCATGGTAAGATCAGGTGGGCTTGCTTTTCTTTCTCCTGGGAAGCAATTCAGGGTAGGTCACTATGCCTCCCATACGCCTCCACGTCCTAACCTGTAAGTATTGCTGGCAGGAGGATGCAAGGCCAGAAAACACCCAGGATGAAGGCCTGGCTCCTCACATTTCAGGCCCTTTCTTTGGGACCAGGCAGTAGACTAGAGTCCTTTCCAAAGCTTCAGTTAGTTCTCTAGGCGCTGCAGGGTCTTGGGGCAATGGAGTAATGCCAGACCCCAAGACCCCTAAGAACTCCTTAGGTCATAGAGCCTTCCCACCACAAGGACTGGGGCCCAGTTCTGGCTCCCATCCTTCCTTTCAAGACTTCCTGAGCATCTTCAGTCCAGCCTCAGTCCCGTGCTGCTCTGAGGATCCAGAGAAGAGCCAGACACAGTCCCAGTTGCTGAGGGGCTGGGTCCAGTGGGGTCACAGAAGTAGTCGTGGTTACAGCTGGGTGAGCCTCTCAGCCTGGGTATCAGGAGACACTTGGGGGAAGTCATGAGGCGTGATCTAGGTCCTCCAGGTGAACTTGAGGGAGGCATTCAGGCCAAAGGACAGCACACACACAGGCTTGGGGTGTAAGTGAAGCAGTTCATCATAGAAAGGGGAGGAAAAGCCAAGCCACCTTCCATAGCCTCCTGCCACACCGATAAGACGGAGGAAAGCATTTTTTCTTTTATAGTTTACAAAATACTCTATATCATTTGTGTACTCCCCACCTTTTAAAATTAACTCATCCCCTTTTAATGCATTTTCCTCTAAAAAAAAAAAATTCTTATTCTTTGCTTTTTCTGGAAACATTTGGAAGGGAGTTGCAGACATCATGCCCTTTTATTCCTTAACACTTAAGCATGTATCTCCTAAGCTCTAAGTAGCCACGGTACCATGATCAAATCCAAGGTTGGGGAAAGAGTTTGTTCAGCACACATCATGTCAAATGCCCGAGGTTCAGGCTAATCCTGCTTTAAGATCCCAAAGAACTTTTTCTAGTAGTGGAAAGCCAGGCCTTTAGCACAGACCAGCAACCTTGGTGACCAGTAGCACTGAGGCTCAGCAGTGCCCGTAAGTAGACGTGACATCCAGGGAAAGGAAGCAAAAGAGGAGCCTGGGGCCCATCATGAGCAGGGCAGGATTCAGGAGGATTGCTTAGCTACTAACCAAAATGTTGGTGGTTCAAATCTACTCGGAAAAAAGGCCTAGTAATCGACTTCTGAAAAAATCAGCCATTGAAAACCCTATGGAGTGCAGTTCCACTCTGACATACATGGGGTCGCCATTAGTTAGAATCAACTTGATGGCTAATTGTTTGTTTGTTTTTATGAAGGGCTAGGCAGCTGGCAGCACTGGGGGACCATTGATGGAGGAGATTCCCAAGCAGCAGGCCAAGGTTTAGGGATGGCTCTTCAGAAGAGAAACAGTAGAGATATGTTGTTCCCCCAGCCACCCTCCCCCATATTCACAAACCCTGAGTCCTTCTTGGGGTCCCCATTTGTTACATGTGGCACTAAAGCCCAGGGTAGCAGTGACAGCATCTGACCCCAGACTCTGCTGGCTGCCTGATGTCCAGCCAACAATGGCCTTTGCCATCCCTGGGGCACTAGCTGTGACTGTGGAAGCAATTGTGTCGTGTGCTCAACTGTTCTGAGTGGCTGACCGGAGTTCTGCAGAAACTATGGAACTGACCCACCAAAGGAACTGGCATTGCCTGGCTTATGAACTAGTTATGTAGGTCCCCCATCAGCACACGTCCAGTCCCTAGTCCCCCTCTGAGGCTGCCCTCCCAGGGCTAGAGTGCTGACCCAGCATGGCTGGGCAACAGGGACGAAGAGGCAGGCTCAACCAGGCGCCAACAGTCAGCCAAGCCCTGGCTCTTTACTGACACGGAGGGTGGTACTTCTCAACTCTCTGTGTGAAGGACTCATTGGGTGCCATCAAGTCAATTCCAGCTCATAGCGGCCCCATGTGACTGAGTACAACTGCCTCATTGGGTTTTCCAGGCTGTAATTTTTATGGGATCAGATTGCCAGATCTTTTTCCTGTGGAGCCACAGGGTGGATTTGAACTGCCACCTTTCAGTTAACAGCCAAGCACTTAACCATTTGCACCATCAGGGCTCCATCATGTGAAGGACTTGTTGCTTGTTTTCCCCTCAATCCATCATGGACCAATATTTTTGTAAAATATAATAAAAGTGAATTATAAGAAAAATGAAATAAACAAAAAAGTACAAAATACAAGCCCAATTTTGTTAAATTATTATATTCAACAGGTGTCAAATTATATTTTGAAAATAGAATAAGCACAATGCACCCACTCCTCACTTATCAACGTGATCCAAAGACCTGATTGCTACGCGAATACTGGTGTTATGCAAAAATGGAAGATGACCACATCAGACCACAAAAGGGAGGCTGACTACATCATTACATAACAGCCAAATTATATCATTGCATAACTACTAAATCACATCATTACATAACTACCAAATTACATCATTATATAACTGCCAGACCACTGAGAATCATGGCCCAGCCAAGATGACACGTAATCTTAACCATTATATAGCCAACATTACTCTCACCTCTCACCTTGGCATTCATTATTGCCAGATGTATGTAGTTAATACACAAAATAGTCGGACAGTAGATTTATAAATATTGTTGTAAATGTGAGATGTCAAATAATGAGAGAGTCAATAATTGAGGAGTAAACCCAAAAAAACCAAACCCACTGTTGTCGAGTTGATTCTGACTCATAGCAACCCTATAGGACAGAGTCGAACTGCCCCATAGAGTCTCCAAGGAGTGGCCTGGTGGATTCGAACTGCCGATCTTTTGGTTAGCGGCCGTAGCTGTTAACCACTATGCCACCAGGGTTTCCAGTGAGGAGTAGATATAGTGATTTTCCATGTTAAACACTATAGGCTCACTTTGAATATTTCAAGTTTTTAACATGACAAGTAAATTGTCTTCTTATTAATGTTTCTAAACTAGTTCAGATTGACAGTCCTACTACTTGCAGGGAATAATGTGTATCTACAGTGCTTCTCTTTTCTTTTAATAACGCTCACACTAGGGAAACCAGCCTGAGAGAAGGAAGTTGACAGGAATGGAAGACGAGATTTAAAACGAATTTCTCGACAAAAAATTCCAGGGGGGCTTATTTTTCAATCTGTAAGTTACAGCTAAAAATAAAGAATATGGATTTTACCAATTTAGATAATAATGTTGAACTATAAATAAAAAATGGTTTGATGATAAATCAGTGGTTAAAAAATGTTATAAAAACAAATACGTGCTTGCATTTGTTCAGATTTTTATATGCTTTTGGTTTACTCTTGGCAAACTAAATATCTCACACGCTGTAATGTGGTCCCACAGCATGTGACTAGTTTGCAGCTCATGCCACCTGCAACTCACCATGAGAGTTCCATGACAGCCCAGCTGGCCCATACTTACGGTTAACAGGCCTGGATGCTATTATAATATGGCAATGTCAAATTGCTTTCAAAGTTTCTAACAGTTTACTCTCAATTTCTTTTTTTTTTTTTTATGGCACAGTTTATGGACTGGTATCAGTTCACAGAACAGCCTTTGAGTAGTGCTGGTGTGGAGGAAAGGAGCCCGGGTGGGCACAGTGGTTAAAGCGCTCGGCCTCCAACCAAAAGATCGGTGGTTCAAACCCACCAGCTTCTCCACAGGGTAAAGATGTGGCAGTCTGCTTCCGTAAAGATTTGCAGCTTCGGAAACCCTATGGGGCAGCTCTCCTCTGTCCTATAGGGTCGCTGTGAATTGGAATCAGCTTGACGGCAGTGGGTTTGGATTTTGGTGTGGAGGACTCTTACTGTAAAAGGCATCCTTTTCATTAAAAACAATAAATCTTGGCTTTGACCTAAGAAAGCTTTTTAAAGTCATTGGGGTTGTAATTTTTGCTTTTAGAAAATCAACTCTCATGGCACACAGAGGTAGGAGGAGGGCAAACAGTAAGCCTGGCCTGCATCTTTGGGACAACCTGGCTAGGACTAAGGTGAAAGAGATGCCTTGGAATGAGCCCCATGGGTTCCCCTCTTCCTCAGAACCATGCCCTCTCCACCACTTCCCGCTGGAGCCCCCATTCCATAGTAAACGGGCTCCCTCGCACCCTCAACCTCCATGGCAAACAAACCCCTATTTCATGGCGAACCAGACTTGGCTGGTTCCTAAGAACCCTGCCTCCCTCACAGCCTCTCCCAGGGAGATCCTCAGTCCCCGTACCCCACATTCCGGAGGGTCTCCATGCAGCCTTTGGATCCTTCCTCTTGCCTTCTTCTTTTAGAAGCTAGATCCCTCATCCATTGCTGGTAGGATTATAGAATTGTGCAGCCACTATGGAAAACAGTTTGGCACTTCATCAAAAAGTTAAACGGAATTGCCGTATGACCCAGCAATCCCACTCCTAGGTATGCTGCCAAAAGAATTGAAAGCAGGAATGCAAACAGCTACTTGTACACCAGTGTTCATTGCAGCACTATTCACAGTAGCCCAAAGGTGGAAACAACCCGAATGTCCATCAGCAGATGACTGAATAAACAAAATGTTGCACATACATACAATGGAATATTACTCAGCCGTAAAGAGAAATGAAGTCCTGATACTGGCTACATCATGGATGAACCTTGAAAACATGCTGAGTGAAGTAAGTCAGTCACAGAAGGACAAATACTGTATGATCCCACTTATATGAAATATCTAGAATAAGCAAATGTGTAGAGACCAAGGTTTATTAGTGGTTACCAGATGAGAGGGAGGGGGAAAGAGAGAGCCATTGCTTAGGGAGTACTGAGCTTCTGTTGAGGGCGATGAAGAGAATTTGGAAACAGAGAGTGAAGATGACTGCACAACATGATGAACATAACTAATGTTACTGATTCGTGCACCTAAAAAAGGTTGAAATGGCAAATGCTTTGTTGTATGTATACGTGTGTGTGTGTGTGTATAAAACCAAACCCACTGCCGTCAAGTTGGTTCCAACTAATAGCGACCTACAGGACAGAGTAGAACTGCCCCATAGGGTTTCCAAGGAGCGGGTGGTGGATTTGAACTGGTGACCTTTTGGTTAGCAGCCGAGCTCTTAACCATTGTGCCATATACACTTAACCACAATTAAAATAAAACAAGAAAGCACTGCCATGTTGCAAGTCCATACTTCCTGACTATAAAAAAAAAACTACCCTCAAACACTGTCCTTGGTCAACTTTAGTATTTACCCATATTGCCGAGATTATGTATATAAACTGTAGGGTAGAAGCAGGAAGACCAGTTAGGGGGCTATTATGATAATCCGGGTAAGGGATAGTGGTGGCTCAGAACAAGGTAGTGAGAGTAGAAATGGTGAAAACTAGGTATCCTAAATATATTTTTAAATTAAACCAACGATATTCACTCATAGATTAAATGAAAGGTTTGAAGGAAAGATTGGAGTCAAAGATGAGTTCAAGGATTTTGGCCTGTGCAACTCGAAAAATGGAATTGCTACCAACTGAGTTGGAAAAAGTTAGACGTCGTGAATTCAGGTTTGGATATGTTGAGATTGAGGTATCTATTAGGCATTCAGTTGAAAATGTTTCCTGAATCTTTCCCTTTGGATCAGATTTCTCATCTCCCACTAGAATGTAAAAGCCTGACACCAGTGTCTGTGTCTCTCATTTTAGCATCCCTTGTCCTCAGCACAGTGCCAGGGCCACGGTCATCCCAGTAAATTGCTTTCCAATGAATGGGTGAAAAAATAAATCAACCACTTTGAGAGTTTCCTGTATGGGTCAAAGTTTGTCTTCAGGTTCCAACCTCACAATTCTTTTCCAGACACTGAAAGAAAATAACCATTTTATTCTGCAAACAATGGCTGGTGTTCATTGGAAACCCATCTTATTAATTCTTTAATCATGGATAAAATTATCCCCCCTTGGAGTGAAGAAATCCCTCAGAAGGACAGAAGCCTTTTTCTCTCCCATTCTAAGCATGTCCCAGCCTGGATTCATCTGGAGTCTGGCTCAGATAAAAGATGAGGTGTTGATGATTATTTCAGGCCTTGGTGAGGATGAGAGGACTAAGGAGAGTGCGGTAGAAGTGTTCTTCTCTTCTCTCTTTGTACATGGCTATGTTTTCCTGCTTGTGGCTCCTTCAACTAGGAAACCTGAGGTGGACACCAGAACAACTTCTCTTGGAGCTTCTTTCATTGCTCAAGTTCAAATCCAAGTAATTATGAAGCTCCTGTTAGGTAGTCCTGACTGGGACCACAGCAAATTGATCTTCTCACCCATGCTCATTACAGGGGGAGCTCATTGGGAAAATTTATATTTCCACCCTATGGTGCGATGGGTTGTTTTTATTTGGTCTTTCTAGCCATGGTCTTGTAATTCCCACCAAATGATTAGGTGGGACTATGCAAATAAAGTACTTATGGTCCACCAAGGGGATTGGACAGCTTGCTAATAATGCATATAAGGTGTATGGCATCTTTGTGGGGTTGGGACCATACAAATAAATATGGTGTTTGCAACTCTAAAAAGGGGATTAGTCAATTTTGCCATCCTGCTAGGCTTAAAATTAGTCATCCCAGAGGCAGGCAGGGGAGACCTCACTACCACCAAGAAAGAAGAGCTGGGAACAGAGAGTGTCATTTGGACCTAAGGTCCCTGTGCTGAGAACTTCCTAGACTCAGGAGAGAGAGCTGTAACACCAGAGTTGGTGTAAGATGGTAAGAAGCAGTGGCAAGCATGTCAGAGAACTGGTAGCAGCAGAACCAGGAGACTGGCAAGAGGCGGAATGAGAAAGCTGAGCACCTTTGAGCCGGAGGCTTGCTGGTGGAGTGGGGTGCCTCTGGGCACTTGTCAGTAGAGCTAGGCTTGTGAACTCATGGAGTGAGAGATCTGAGTGCCTTGGGGTTGAGGCTTACTGGTGGAGTTGGGTGCCTCTGGGCATTTACTGGTGGAGCTAAAGAGCTTTGTAATACTTGCCTGAGCAGAGCAAAGGCCAGGCCAGCCCAAGAGGGCCAAGGAGCCAAGGGCCGAGAGGTCAAGGGCCAGGGAGAGGCCCGCATGTGGGCACAACCAAGAAGCTGTCCTGAGTGAAAAACTGCATCCTGAGTCATTCCTGATCCTGAATTGTAACCTGTTACTTCCCTAGTAAACCCCATAACCATGAGTATGATCTGTGAGTTCTGTGTGGCCATTGCAATGAATCATTTGACCCAGTGGGGAAGTAGAGAGTGCCTTGGGAAGGACAGCTGGTGTTAGAATTGGTAAAAAGATTGGAGGGTGGAGGTATGTCTGACCTTCATCTCACAGTAATTGGCTTTGGGGTGCTGGTGCTGATCTTGATTCTCCTTGCCCCTTGTGAAGTTAGAGGAGGTCAGACGGTGTTACCATGCCATTTTTGCACACCCAAATCCAGCCACGGTTAGATCTACGGTAAGCTGCCTGTCCTCCTGCACCCTGACCTCTGGTGTCACCTGCTTCAAGGAGCCTTCCTCACCTCCCAATTTTGGTTTATGACTCCTCCCTATTCAGGGAAAGACACAAACATGCAATATTTATGAAGGTGAAGAGAAACCAATTTGCTATTAACAAACTTCTAAATCTAATTCTTTACGTTAAAAGTATGATTCAATGGAACTCAGCATTTTTACTTATTTGGAACTGTTTTTTCTTTCAGTTTTTTTTTCACTCAAATCTGAGAAGCATAAGGTGCTCACTAATTAGAAGTAACCATAGCTACCAAGCTGTCTTCAAGACACATCTAAGAGTTCTTTTTTCTCAGTTTTAATGCTACAAAAAGCATTTCACTTGTCAGTAGTTCTCGTTCTCCAATTTTATTGAGTGAATTTTCCAAACTCAGGAGCTTTTTGGGAGCCATATTGTTGTTAGGTGCCGTCCAGTCGGTTCTGACTCATAGCGACCCTATGCATAACAAAACAAAACACTGCCTGGTCCTGCGCCATCCTCACAATTGTTGCTATGTTTGAGCCCATTGTTGCAGCCACTGTGTCAATCCATCTCATCGAGGGTCTTCCTCATTTTTGTTGGCCCTCCACTTTACCAAGCATGATGTCCTTCTCTTGGTCCCTCCTGATAACATTTCCAAAGTACGTGAGACAAAGTCTTCCCATCCTTGCTTCTAAGGAGCATTCTGGCTGTACTTCTTCCAAGACAGATTTGTTTGTTCTCCTGGGAGTCCCCATGGTATTCTTCACCAGCACCGTAATCAAAGACATCAATTCTTCAGAGCCATATTAAAGGTTCAAAATTAAAATAACAAGATAAACTACCAATTTAGAAAATAGCCCCATGGCATGAATTATCTAGTTTAAAATTTTCCAGATTTCAACTTGTGTATGGCTAAAACCCTCAACAGGGAGAAGATGGCACCATGAGGAGTGTTTTTTAACTGTCCACTTGAGGGCACTGTTGTCTTCTGCAGGGGTGGAGCCAAGGTCAGTTTCTCCAGTTAAGTAAGTTAAAAAGTATGAAGAACTTCACCAAGCCCGGGTTCCCGTTTGCTGCAGTGGTGTTTAGATGTCCCTTAGAGACTGAGCAAATAATAGGAGAAGCTGGACTATATGAAGAAGAATGAGGGATCAGGATTGGAGGAAGACTCATTAACAACCTGCGTTATGCAGATGACACAACCTTACTTGCTGCAAGTGAAGAGGACTTGAAGCACTAACTAATGAAGATCAAAGACCACAGCCTTCAGTATGGATTACACCTCAACGTAAAGAAAACAAAAATCATCACAACTGGACCAACGAGCAACATCACGATAAACGGAGAAAAGATTGAAGTTGTCAAAGATTTCATTTTACTTGAATCCACGATCAACACTCACAGAAGGAGCAGTCAAGAAATCAAAAGACGCATTGCATTGGGCAAATTTGCTGCAAAGGACCTCCTTAAAGTGTTGAAAAGCAAAGATGTCACCTTGAAGACTAATGTGCACCTGACCCAAGCCATGGTATTTTCAATTGCATCATACGCATATGAAAGCTGGACAATGAATAAGGAAGAAAGAAGAACCTACACTTTTGAATTGTGGTGTTGGCAAAGAATATTGAATATACCATGGAGTGCCAAAAGAATGAACAAATCTGTCTTGGAAGAAGTACAACCAGAAAGCTCCTTAGAAGCAAGGATGGTGAGACTGCATCTTACGTACTTTGGACATGTTGTCAGGAGGGATCAGTCACTGGAGAAGGATATCATGTTTGGTAAAGTAGAGGGTCAGTGGAAGAGGGGAAGACGTGCAATGAGATGGATTGACACAGTGGCTGCAAGATCGGCTCAAGCATAACAAGGATTGTAAGGGTGGTGCAGGACTGGGCAGTGTTTCATTCTGTGGTACGTAGGGTCACTATGAGCCAGAACCAACTCGATGGCACCTAACAACAACAACAATGACAGAGACTGGTACTCTAGGGCAGCTGCT
The DNA here is from genome assembly GCF_024166365.1 of Elephas maximus indicus. Lineage (NCBI taxonomy): Eukaryota > Metazoa > Chordata > Mammalia > Proboscidea > Elephantidae > Elephas > Elephas maximus. Next base: position 46,691,555 of record NC_064838.1, read on the forward strand.
TGCCTGCCCCATAATTCAGCCAGCTCTGCTGTTCTGCTGTCCCTCAGCCCTTGCACATTACTGGTCCTTGTTGCGTTGTATGTAGCTGTCAGCTTTCCTGACTGCCCCACTTGGCTGGGTCTCTGTATCTGCTGTGTCAACATCACACCTACCACACAGGTGGCATTTCAGTGCACACTGTTGTACCAGCAAAGGTCTTGTAACAATTCAAACGAGTTGATATAGGAGGTCAGTTGAATTCTTTCTAGAATGGGGCTTACGGATCAAAAACCTTGAAGTAGCTTTGGCTGCAGTCCAAAGATGTTTGAGGACGTAAGGTTTGAACTAATGCTGATTCTTCCTGCTTCTATTTGACCAAACCAGCCTACAAACCATGAGAAAGCAAAGCTAGAAAAGATGCTAGTCTTGGAGTTTGATCTGTTGTCGCTGTCAGTTGCTGTTGAGTTGATTTCGACTCACTGTGACCGCATGTGTTACAGAATAGAACTTCTCCCTAAGGCTCTCTTGGCTGTAATCTTAAGGAAAGCGGATTATCAGGCCTTTCTTCTGAGGTGCCATGGGGGGGCGGTTCAAAGCACCAATCTTTAGGTTAGCAGTTGAGCACAAAGCAGCAACTTATTCAATTCATTCTTTCGTAAGATTTTTTGGGGGGAAGCGACTTTCCAAACCAGAAGCCTCTTGGGAGTTATATTAAAGGGTTCAAAATTAAGATATTGAAATAAAACACCCAATGTTAGAGAACAGCCCATGCCATGAATTATTGGGTTTTAGAATTTCATCTCATCTTGAGATCTCAACCAGATTCTAGAGTGTTAACAGAAACTGCCAAGCCTCCAGATGGGCAGCAGTTGGACCCAATTGCCCAAAGTTGACCCGAGGCCTTGGGTGAGGAGCAGGAGTGAGAGGAAGCCAAGGTGAAAGGGAAAGGAGGGGCACTAAAGGGAGATCAAGGCAGGAACCCCAAAACAAACAGATCAGGGCAGAGAAGGTCCCTGGGCCAGCGCTTGGAAAGGTGAATCTGGGCCAGGGGCTGGGGAGGCAGGGAAGAGCTGGCAGCAGAAAGACCCAAGGATCACAAGGCAGCTAGCTGCATAGCTGAGTCCCAGGTGTGGGTGGCACCTATGCAGCTGCCTTTTGGGAGTAGCTGATTTTAATCTCACCCTCAGCTGGGGTTGTAAAGTCATGCCTCAGGTAACACAAATGTGTGAGGCTGGCCCGGTGAGAGAGGTCACACCTGACTAAAGGGGCATCCAAACCTTGGCCCCCACGTTGTTATCACGTAGAAATACAAGCTGAACAGTGCTAGATTTTTGGAAGAAGTTGGGCTTTTTATGTGAAACTTCCGTTTTTCAGAACACTGGTGCTCTGGTTCCAGGTAAGATGGAGTAGGTATACTTCACCCACTGATGACAACTTTTGGAGAGAATGGCTAGAGCAGCTATTTGAAGACAATGAAAGAAAATGGCAGGTAGGTCAGGAAAGAACCAACACTGCTGGTGTCCAGTCAGTTTTGATTCATGGCGACCCTGTCGGTCAGAGTAGAACTGCCCCATAGGGTGTCCAAGGCTGTAATCTTTATGGAAGCAGGCTGCGACATTTTTCTTCTGTGGAGCCGCTGGTGAGTTCCAACTGCAGACCTTTTGCTTAGCAGCTGAGCTCTTAACCACTGCACCACCAGGGTTCCTTCTAAGGAAAACAAAAACAAAAACAAAAAAACCAAACCCATTGCCATCAAGCTGATTCCAACTCACATTTAAAAAAAAAAAAAATAGGGAAGAACACCATAATTCAAAACACCACTGAACCGGTATTGAGTTTACCCTTTTTTCCCCTCCGATACCTTCTGACCTGAGCTCAGTGGAGCTGGAAACCAGAAGTGGGCTCTACAGCGCACTAGTTCTTACTCAAGGAGTAAAAAAAGGGAGCTCCTGGCAGTTTGAACCCACGCAAAAAAGGCCTGGCGATTGGCTCCCATAAAAATTATAGCCTAGGAACCCCTATGGGACAGTTCCACTCAGTCACATGGGGTCACTATGAGTTGGGATCAACTTGATGGCACACAACAACAAAAACAATGCCCAGAGACAGCTTTAATACCACTCCCCCCCCCACCCACTTTTTACCTTTCTTCTCTTTCTGTGTTCACTCATGCCGCAAGCCCCAGGCAAACTCACGATAGCAATGGCAGTGATCTGTAATGGAACTGGGAGGAGCCAAGTGTGAGGGAGGAGAACCTTGTTCTTTAATGAGAGGAGCTGTGACCCCAAGAGCATAGAGCCAACCCCCTGGAGTTGTTTTCTTCCTGTTGTCTTGCCACTTGGATCCGAACACGAGCTAAAAGAAACATGGAAGCACATGGCAAAGCGGAGTGGCTAAAGCTCCAAGTTTCTGAATGGAGGACCAAAAAGGGAAGCCCCAGGAGACCAGAAAGTACTGAGAGATCACAGAGACGGAAGAACCTAGAAAAACAACCCTGTGAAGTCAAACTCCAGGGCTCGCCCCCAAGCCACATGTTTGGATCTGATCCTAAGTAGCATACCAGAGACTGAGAATTGTAGTAACGGAGAGATCACCACCAGTTCCACACTGGCCACTAAGTGGCACACGCCTGAAATGGAACTAACAACAACAACAAAGCCAAAGCTGTCAGGTCAAAAGGTTTTGAAAACTGAACCGACGTTAGAACCACGGCCCACAGAAGGTCGGTTAGAATTTGCAGATTGAATCTAACCAGGCTGATCACCTTCCAAAACTAAAGTATCAACATTCTTTATACAATTTAAACAAGACCCAGTGTGTCATAGTGTAATATTCAAAATGTGCAGAATACAATCCAAAATGATCTGACAATTGAAAATTTCAGTCCATCTAGGATAAGAAAATCAACAGACATCAACAAAAACATGATCCAAATGTCGGAATTATCTGACAAAGGCTTTAAAGCAGCCCTGATAAAAAATGCTCAAGTGAACAACTGCAAATACTCCTGTAACAAATGTTGAAATAGAAAGTCTTTGCCAAGAAATGGAAGGTGAAAGAAGAACCAAATGAAAAACTTAAAACTGAAAAACACAATAACCAAACTAAAAAACCCACTGGATGGACTCGTGAGCAGAAAAATGATTCAATCTAAACCATAGAGAGAAAAAAAGGTCTAACATTTGTGTCATTAGAATCCCAGAACGAGAGAAGAAAGAGTACAATGCTAATGGCTGAAAACTTCCCAAGTGTGGCAAAAGACACAAACCTACAGATTCAAAAACCTGAGTAAACGCCAAAACTGGATAACCCCAAAGACACTGTCTTTATACCCTAATCCGTTGCTCTTCAGTCAATTCCAACTCATAGCAACCCTGCAGGACAGAGTAGAACTGACCCATAGGGTTTCCAAGCAGTGGCTGGTGGATTCAAACTGCTGACCTGGTTAGCAGCCAAATGTGTAACTATTGGGCCACCAGGGCGGCATCTTCACACCCAGACAAATTATACTCAAAGTACTGAAAGCTAAAGATAAAAAGCCTTAAAAGTAGCCAGAAAAAAGAAAAAAAAAATGATGTATTACCTATTACAGTGATTTGAATGACTATGAATTTCTCATCAGAAACCATGGAGGCCATAAGATAGTGACTTGACATTTTTAAAGTGCTGGGAAAAAAAAAAAAAAAAAAAACGGTTTATCTCAAGTTCTATATCCAGGGAAAATATCCCTTTGGGATGAAGGTGAAACAGACATTGTCAGATGAAGGAAAATGAAGAGAATTCATAGCCAGCAGACCTGCGGTACAAGAGCTGATGCGGGAAGTTTTCCAGATAAAGGGGAAATGCCCTGGTTCCATCCCAACAGCTCAACTAGCAGCTCCTTTATATCATCTCTACCTCAGTTCTCCCACTGAGGACAGAGGCAGCAGAAGGCTCTAGACAGTGAGCCTGAGCCCTGGGGCATACTCTTCTCGCTGGCAGCAGGGGTAGTATCTTCATGGAATTTCACAGCCTTAGTGAGAAGGAGCCAGGGAGGGGGAAATGGTGGACTCTGCAGGGTGGCCACAAAGGTGACAAACAAGCCTCATGATTCTCTAAACCATCCGGGAGAATTGGGTGTCTCTGTGGTATAGAAGGTGGCTGATGAGCTAGTTGTGGTGGTCGTTATGACTCTGTGTCGTATCCCTGTAGACTGACACAGCCTGGAGAACGTGACCTATGGCTGTCACAAGGATGATGTACAGATATTAATGAAGTTTGGAGAAGAGGAAGAAAATTACCCGTGACCCTATCACCTAAAACAGCTATCTTCATTTTCACATAATCCCGTTAATAAGTAAACACATTGAAATTGATGAGAGCATGTTTTTGCTGTACATGGATCACAATGATTTTCCATGGTCCTACATATCACTTAAATACCTGTTGCTGCCCTGTAGGGTTTCCAAGGAGCGGCTGGGGGATTCGAACTGCCAAACTTTTGGTTAACACCCAAGCTCTTAACCATTATGCCACCAGGGTTCCCATCACTTAAATAGCTACTTAATAATCCACCAATTGGATGTGCGTTAATTTCTTTAACAATCCCCTCACTGTGGAGCACTTGTTTCCACTTCTTTGATATTCTGAGTAAGTGCAATGAAAATCATCAAGGGTCTTCTTTTTTTTTCTTTTATGTTGCTTTATTCTACCTGGATTTTAACAGAGGCAAAAGAAATAGGGCTGGATGTGTGTGTGTGTGTGTGTGTCTGTGTGTGTGTGTGTCTGTATGCAAACGCACACACGAGCCCCTGCGTGCTGGGGCTGGGGCATACTTTAGCATCTACTATCAGTCTGCAGACATTCTGTGCATGCTCTCAGCCACTTTCTTCCTGAGTGTTCTCTTTCCCAACTTCCCTTATCTTTCCTATCTTAGGAGGACACGGTTGGCCGCATCACTGGGCCTGCTTTACGTCTCTGATTGGGCCTGCTTTATGTCTCTGATTTTTAAAACAAATGGTTTGGATGAAGCTGCTTTCAAAATCAGACTGTAACCTGAGTAGCAGCGATCCAGAGAGATTCTTCCTCCTTGATTCATTAGTTATTTAATTACTTAATTAGTTCCTTAGTTGATTACTTCAAAAAAATACTTACTGAGCATCTAATATGTGCCAGGCACAGTGCAAGGTGCTGGGAAGACAAAAACCCCTGCCCTAATGGAGTTGACATCCTCAGTGGATGAGGCAGAACCAATAAATGAATAGATGGATACATAATGTAATTCCAAAGATGATAAGCACTAGAAGAAAAGTGAAGCCGGGAAGAGGATAGATAGAGAGTGAAAGAGAGGAAGGGGACAGAGACTTGTTTAGACAGGATGGCCAGGACAGCCTCCGTGAGCACGTGACACAAAAGCCAAATGAGCTGAGGGGGCAGGCCATGCATTTGGAGGGAAGACTGAGTCAGACGGAGGGAACAGCAAGTGCAAAGGTCCTGAGGTGGGAGTGCACTTAGTGTTTCCAAGGAACAGAAAGGAAGGCAGTGAGGCTGAAGTGTGATGAGTGAGTGGAACGGTGGTAAGAGGCAAGATCAGAGAGGTGGGGGGTGATGATGAGGCTGCTGGGGGGGGCCTTGGGGATGGAGGGGTGTTCTGGGGCAGAGTTCTCCATCCAGTCCCCCCGATCCTCTTCTCTGGGAGGATACAGCTCTGATCAAGGGGCAAACACAAACAAATTACTTCAGTATATGGTAGTAGATGCCCTGGTGGTGTAGTGGTTAAGAGCTATGGCCTCTTACCAAAAGATCAGGTGTTCAAGTCCACCAGTTGCTCCTTGGAAACTCTGTGGGGCAGTTCTACTCTGTCCTATAGGGTTGCTACGAGTCGGAATCAATCCAATGGCAACAGGCTTTTAGATGTCTTTTAGAGCCCAGAGCCTGGACGGAAATTAGTGAGACAATGATTTTCTCTCTCTTCGCTAGATTTCTGCTTTATTTATTTTGGGGACTAACAATAATTTGAAGGTGCTGGAAAAAAAATTTTTTTCAGGGCATCTGGAAATCCAGCTAAAGGAGGAGAATTCTTTGACGCTTCAACCTGAGAGAAGTAGGAAGTTTTTTTGTTTTTAATTTTTGTTCATTTTTTTAAGGAATGAACATAGACTGTCTTTTTCCCATCCTCCCTTTCCATTTACTCACACTTGGCTGAGTTGAGACAGGAAAGATGGCAGTTGGGTTTGGTAGGCTAGGAGCGCGTTATGTAAAGCCTCCCTAGCTTTCCAGGAGAGATGTGCTACAGTCTGGTTGTGGCAAAGCCAATTTTGGGAAGGCAAATCCTTCCCTCCCTCTGGCCACTGATTGGCAAGCCAGAGGCATCAGCAAATGCAGGCACCACCGGCAAGTTCTTCATGTCTCAGTCTGGCAAGACGTTAATGCCAGAGAGAGCTGCATGTTCCATCCTTAATTTGTTGTGTCACCTTGGGGAGGTCTATTATCTATAAAATGGGAGTGGGGGTAGGGTAGAGTGCATCTTGGACTTGAATGCCAATATCATTTTTAGCTTTTGAATTCCAATGGATCTACAAACAGGAATTCTTGAGCAGCCTCAGTTAACAGAGCCAAAGGTACAAACAGCAGGAATAGCTGTAGGGGGATGTGGCCTAGGGTAGAATTTCTGCAAGCTGTTCAGGAGTCCTCGTGGCGCAGCGCTTAAGAGCTTGGCTGCTAACCAAAAGGTCGTCAGTTCAAACCCATCAGCCTCTTCTTGGAAACCCTACGGGGCAGTTCTGCACTGTCCTATAGGGCAATAGGTTTGGTGTTTGCTCTTAGGGGTTCAAGAGGGGCAGCTGGGAGGGGAGGAGGGGCAAGGGGAAAGGAAAGCAAAAGGAGGGGAGGAGGGCAGGCCTTTTTGACTGTGTGGGAGTTTCCCAGGCCTTTTTAAAGCAGAGCTTGAGAAGCTGCTGGCTTCTTGCAGAATTGCTCAGTTTGGCTGCAGGATCCTGATCTGATCCCCTGAGGAAGAGCCAGGTCACATGTCCTAGTGCCTGGGCCCCTGGAACAGCATGTGGCATAGAGATGAGAGGGGGACAGTGCAGTTAGAAGGGGACAGGTCTGAGCCCAGTGGTGCACCGAGGGTTTAGGGAGCAGGTCTTAAGGGTCCCTCCCGCCTCTGCCCGGGGTGCTCCACCAGGCCCCCTCAAAGCCACTGCAGTCACACACACTAATTCAGTGCCCTCAGTGTGCAGCTGCAGCTTCAAGACAAGTCTCCAGCCTGTTTTCTGCCAGCCGGTGGCCCTAAGGCCCCTCACATAGGAGTTTCAGAATCAGCTGTTTAAATCCCAGCTCAGCCACCTGTGAGCAATGTGTGCATCACTAAGTCACATAGCCTCTCTGAGCTCAGTTTCCTCTTCCCAAAGTGGGGATCATGGCTACCTTGGGACAGTTACCTGAGCTGGTGCTCACAAGCTCCTTATACAGGGTCCTGTGCCCAGGAAGAGGCCAGGAAATGTTCTTTCCCTTCCCTTGTTAGGAAAACTTGTGAAAGACTGAAATGGGCAAAGAGGATTGCTGGGTGTCCTTTCAATGGAGCGCTGGGCTTTTATCTGATGATTTTGGGGTCCGTGTCTTTGGGCCAGGGAAGTAGGGAGAGTAGTGAACGCCCAGGGGCAACCTCTAAATTGTGACCACTTCCCAATTTTAAGATGAATAGACATTGATAGCAGCGACACATAAGCAGAAATGTCTTCTCCCCTCTTGTCCAGCTGTCTCAGTCAGGCGCCTTTCATATTTGTGGCACCTCGGAATATTCATTCTGCGCCTCATTTGGCACCCCTTTGGGCTTGCCCTCAGGGGCAAGCGCCCCCTTTTGCCCCCCACTCACTACGCCTCTACTTTGGGCTTACAGTCTCTAAGCTGTAGAGAGGAGCCCTGGTGACAAGAATGGCTAGTCACTCGGATTTAACCAAAATGTTGTCAGTTTGAACTCACCCAGAGGCTTAGAGCGGGGAAAACCTGGTGATCTGTTTCCATAAAGATTACAGCTAAGAAAACCCTGTGAGGCAGTTCTACTCTGTCACATGGGGTCACTTTGAGAGAAAATTAACTCGACGGCACCCAACAATAAGCTGTAGTCGATTCCAACTTATGAGGTCCCCATGTGCCCAGAGTAGAACTGCGCTCCGTAAGAATTTCAAGGCCATGATACTTTGAAAGCAGATTGCCAGGTCTGTCTTCTGAAGCACCTGTGGGTGGGTTCCAACCGCCAGCCTTTCGGCTCGTAGTTGAGCTCTTAACTGCACTACACGGAGACTTCTGTAGAAAACTGATAGTAAGGCAATAATCCATGTCCACAGAAACGTAAGTGAATATTGTCTTTAAAGATACAACTAATTCCCACCCTGGATAGATATTAACCCGTCTTGCATCCATTAGCAGATTTATTTCAGCAATTCCTGGCTGCTTATACATGTCTGTCCTTCAGATTCTCCTTTGAACTGATTGTAACATCTTACTAGTGTGTCCGTTCTACACTTGCATGAATTTACCTTTGAAAATTATTATTGATGAGTGACTAATTTATGATCTATGAATCACTAATTTAGATCAAACCTTCATTATCCATTCCCAGTTTTATATTAAATTCCAACTGGCTCATCGTTCTCCACCTCTAACACACACACACACACACACAGTCACACCCTTATCCTCATACACATCTAACATTCCCTACACACCGAGAAAAATAGGCTTTTTGGGGGTAGGGCAGCTAAAAATGCAGACAACTGATTATTTTGTATTAAATGAAGATTGGACACCAACGTATACGAGGCAATCTCAGAGACCAAATTATAGGGACTGAACTGGGTAATGACCACAGGAGAGAACAATACATCCCTTTGGAGCATGTCGTCTAGTTGGAGTCTAAGTTTTACATGAATCCTAACTTCAGCTCAAGCTACACTGTACTGGCCCCGTCTTCCTGAAACTCCCTCTGAGGACTCGCCCAGCATCCTCTTCCCACCACTAGGTAAGATGGCACCTAGTGCCAGGGATGGGTGACGGTGGGTTGGATATGGCCCTTCCATGATCAGGTATGGATTTGTCAACACCGTCTTCAATGTCTGTTCCTTTTTAGGCTGCCATGCCCTGCCACACCGGATCACCTGGACCTTTACTAAATGGGAGTTCAAGATTCCCAGAGACCTGGAGTGGGAGGCATAGAGAAGGTGCACTGTGGGTGGGTGGTGGGTGTTAGATTATCTCTGGGTGTCTTCTTGGACTGATCTCTAGAGAGACCCAAAAGAGGGGCTGGCCCACGGAAGGAGAGGGTTTGTTTAGATTAACTACCAGTCATGCCATCACTCTGAAATATGGTGGGGTTGAAGGGAAAGTAATCATAGGGTCTTCTCTGCACCCTTGAAACTCCAAGTGTGGTCCTGGACCAGCAGTGCTGATGTCACCTGGGAGCCTGCTCAGGGCCCACCCCAGACCTGCTGACTCAGAACCTGCAGTTTAACAAGACCCTGGGTGATTCATGTGTACTCTAGAGTTTGAGAAGTACTAGAGTGAAGGAAGTCACACCAGCCTAGGAGCACTGAGCCTCATATTCTGTGAATCTCATTGGCTAAGTTACTGTGGGCCAGTCATTTACCCCTCTCAGAGCTTGTTTCCTCATCTATAAGAGAAGAACAGTAACCCCTGGATCAAATGTATACAAAAGCACTGCCCAATTGTTGTTGTGGTGAGCCATCAAGTTGATTCAGAGTAGAAGCACCCCATAAGGTTTCTTACGTAATTTGTCTAGAGGACAAGAGAACCCTAAGAAGCCCTGGTATGTGGTGGGGTTGGCAGATGAGAACACCCTGTGGGTGGGCAGATGGAAGGTTCCATCTCAAGCTGCCCCTCTGGGCCTTACCCAGACAAATGAGTCCTCATTACCAGCAGGGTAGGTCATTTGTACACAGTGAAGCCCAGCCAGGGCCCAGGGTTCTGGGGGGCAGGGTTGGGCCCTGGAGCTAACCACAGAAGACCCTTTCACTTGCCACCTCCCCTGCAGCTAGAAAGTCAGCTGCGTGCCCAGCCCACATTTCCCAAGCCATTTCATGGTCACCTATTGCAGGAATTTGTCCTTGGGCATAGTATCTCAGGCCTCCTTCCTTGATCATTCTGCAGACCAAATGGAGCCCTTTGTTTTCAGTAGACACAGGGAAGGAGGGAGCAGAATGAAATCACTTTAATAGCATAGCAACACTTCAGGGCCAGGAGTCACAGATGAGGGGAACATTGTGTCTTCCATTCACACACATTGGCACTGGACAATCCTACAGACAAGTTTTTCACATTGAGAACTTAATAAATAGATACTTAAAGTGTCACTCTTCAGAGACAACAAGTTATGACTGTGATTATTATTCTGTCTTCTCTGAGATGGGAGGTTGCTTCTGGTCCAGCTGACGAAGGTTGGGTCCCCTAGGAGGGGTACTCATACTCCTCGGCACTACGGCGGCCAAAATCCATCCAGCCCATATAGTCCCGGTCGCTTATCCTGTGGCTGGGGTCCAGGCCCTGCAGGTTCTTAATGATAGACATCCGGCCAGAAGGAACTACAAGGGTCAGGGAGGAAGGAGATAGGAACATTATGTCTAAGAGCATCACTAGTTCAATTCGTAAAAGAGAACATCGGGAAAAGCCCGGCAAAATATAACATACACCTTCTTAAGGGTGTCAAAGAGCTACCAAGATAGTGAAATTTTTCGGCCACGATAAAAGAGAGGAGAAGAATCCATGTCTCTGCAACTGGAGTTATTGTTGGTAGGTGCCATCGAGTCAATTTCTACTTATAGTGGCCCCATGTGACAGAGTAGAACTGCCCCATAGGGTTTTCTAGCCCAGAACCTTTAGGAAAACAGACCATCAAGTTTTTCTTCCACGGAGCCTCTAGGTGGGTTCAAACCACTAACCTGTCTGTTAGCAGCTGAGCACCAGAAAGGGCAACTATTTACTCAATTATTTACATGGGTTTGCTTTGTGTTCTGCAAGTATTTAGGTGGATTCATTTCTTCCTGCCTTTCACGGACTGGGGAATCCCTGGGTTGTGCAAATGGTTAAGCACTCAGCTGCTCACAGAAAGGTTGGAGGTTTGAGTCCAACCCAGAGGAGCGTCAGAAGAAGGAACTGGTGATCTACTTTCAAACCATCAGCCATTAAAACCCTGTGGAGCACAGTTCTACTCTGACACACATGGGGTCACCAGGATTTGGAGTTGAATCAATGGCAACTGGCAAGTGGTTTGGTTTCAGAGACTGGGGACTTGCCTAAGTTTTCCTTTGTCTCCCCACCCCCAAGGCTGCTCTTTCTTATGTACATGACCCTCAGCAGAAGCCAGCCGAGAATCTCCCCAGTACTTATGGGCTTTTAAATTTCACCCCTTAATCCCCAGTACTTATGGGCTTTTAAATTTCACCCCTTAATCGCTCTGAACATGGCTGTCCTCTGGAGAGCTCTCATTGTTAAGGTAATTTTTTTTTTAATACAATTACAATATTTTGGTGTTGGGATGGTTTAAAAAAAAAAAAAAGAATGGAATTGATCCTCATTGCTGGAAATATACTGTTTAAAATGATTAATTTGAAAGCTAACTTCTTTTTAAAAAACGATATTGAGAAAAAGACACTCCATCAGATTAAAATCCTTAGCCCAGAAGGGTGGCCAAGAGGTCATTTAAATCAGTCAGTCATTTTGGCCAAAACACAAATGGGCCCTTTGGAATCAGAGCTAAGTCCTTGAGGACAGGGTGATTCTCGTGTGCAATTCAGACTGAATGAGTAGGGAGAGGATGAGGTGGTTTATTTGGAGGCATGGGACACAGTCCTAGCCCACAGGTCACAGTGAGTGGCCTCCTGGGGTATGAAATCAGTCCTGTGCAAACTAAGGTTGAAGGAAGATCCCTTAGAGAACTCAGAGGACAAGCTCAGTTTGGTTTGATGGTAGAGGAGAAGAGGACTCTAGATAGTTCCCACTGGGCTAGGCCACTGGGTCCCTACCCCTTGTGATGCTGTAAAAGGCTGCTCCTATCAGCTTCTTTATTAAACAAAGACACAGCAGAGGCAGCTACGCTGTCTTATTGGGTCTTCAAATTAAGCAAGCTAAATTAACAAAAGGTAACAATTCTGCAGAGCAACACCTCCACCCTTCCTCTCCTCGTCCCCCACAAATCCCCTCCCAGCCTAGAACTAAGAGTCAACCCAGCACACTGCAGCCCTCTAGGACCTATGCCCAGCCTACACAGAAGAAAAACAGCCCCTGTTGTTAAGTGGGAGCCCTGGTGGCACAGTGGTTAAGAGCTCGGCTACTAACCAAAAGGCTGGCGGTTCAAATCTACCAACCACTCCTTGGAAACCCTGTGGAGCAGTTCTACTCTGTCCTATAGGACAATTACGTGTCGGGATCAACTCAATGGCAATGGATTTGGTTTGGGTTTTGTTATTAAGTTGTTCAAGACCTTTCAGGTGAAACATGAGTCCTCTCATTCAGCAAAACCTACAGACCCAGTTACCTGTAACACACATGCAACGAGGTGTGCCCCATCTTCCCTTCCTGCCTGCTCTGATCATGAATGCCCACTCTAAGGGCTGGGCACTGCCCAAATTTCTAACTATAAGCAAAGCCACAGCTTTGAGACAGTGAGCAGCCTGGGTTATTGGTGGGGACACCATGCTGAGCCATAGAAGCTGCGCTTGCTATACACCTCAATGTCCCCACTCAGCACGCAGTTCTGTCCGTGCTTTGTTTGCATGCATTTGCCAGAGTCCTCACTCACTTCCCCAGCGCCTAACCCAAGACAAGGGCTTACACATTATTTATGGGATTGAATGGAAGAGTCTGGTTCTTCTAAACTTTCAAACCTGGAATGGGCAATACAACTGGGAAGCTGGATGGTTCTAGACCCTGTGGATAGGCTCAGCCCTGCTGCTGCCTAGATGTGCAGCCTCATGTAGGCTACTCACTCTTATAGAGCCCCAGTTTCCACAATGACAAATTGGGGGTAATAATACTATGCGTGTAATACAGATGTGACATTACAGGCCTGCTGGGCAGGGGGCAGGTGCACAGTAAAAGTTAGATACCTCCCAAGCCTTTCCCCTCTATAGATTTGCTTCTCTTCAGGTCACTGAAAGCTCTGGGCCATTCCTAAACTATTGAGCACTACCCAACGAGCAAATGATCTTGTTTAGGACCTTTAAGCACTATACATACTTTGTTGTTGTTAGGTGCCATCAAGTCAATATTTGACTCAGAGAGACCCATGTAACAGAGTAGAACTGCCCAATAGGGTTTTCTATGCTATAATCTTTATGGGAGCAGATTGCTATATCTTTCTCTCTTTCAGTGCAATTAGCAGGAAAGCAAAACAGAAGCCACTGGGTAGGTTTGAACTACCAATCTTTTGGTTAGCAGCCAAGTGCTTAACTGTTGCTCCACCGAGGCTCTTATTATGTACACAATAAGCAAAGCAAGAATTGCCATCAAGTCAATTTCAGCTCATAGTGATCCTATAGGACAGAGTAGAATTGCCCTATAGGGTTTCCTGGGCTGTAACATTTATGGGAACAGGTTACCACATTTTTCTCCTGTGGAGCAGCTGGATTCGAACTGCTGACCTTTGGATTAGCAGCCGAACTCTTAACCGCTGCACCACCAGAGTAAAACTCTGATACAATCTCCAAATAGGTAAAATATTCAAAGAAACCGAACCATTTTTAAATGTATATATATTTATCCCTAGTTCATATTTGTCAAATAGAAGCACATGCTTGTTTTCTAGCTTCCACTAATCTGTGGGTGTTGGCAGCTAAAGTTTCAGGTGACTGCCATTCCTACCTGGGTTGTTTGGACAACAGGCTGAAGGCCAAGGAAGAAGCGTTGAGAAGTAGTGAGAGGAAGAAATTTCCAACTAAGATGTGTGCTATGAGAGCCACTGTCAAGCATCAGACCTGGGAAATAATGTTGTAACTGGCTTTTTCTGGAACTATTTCTCTATGATCTTTCCTGAAGGTGGGGAGGGGAGCAAGGTGGATTAGCTCTCAGATTTTCTTCCAGAAAAAAAAAAAAAAAAAAGCCTAGAAAGTTTCAGATAGATCTGGCTGAAATTCAGCCCAAACTCAGGGTCAGATATTAAATCACTTTCAGACAGATAATCACCAGGAGCCCCGAAAGTTCTCAGACCTTTTCTGTTATCCTACTAGTATTTCCATCTCTTTCAATGCGATTAGCAGGAAAGCAAAACAGAAGGTGGGAGTTTCAACAATTTCCCAAAGGGAGGAAGAAATATAATGAGTCACTTCTCTTTCCCTCTGAAATCCCCTAGTTGAAAAGGTTCCAGTCTCTCCTTCATAAGAAACCATGGGAGACTCTGGAGAGCCAAGCCCTCCATTTTCTCTTCCTCTAGTCAAATCCAGGAGGAAACCTGGTGGTGCAATGGTTAAGTGCTTGGCTGCTAACCAAAAGGTTGGCAGTTCAAACCCACCCAGCAGCTCCAAGGGAGAAAAGACCTGGTAATCTTCATCCATAAGGATTACAGCCAAGAAAATCCTAGAGGGTAGTTCTACTCTGTCACATGGGGATCCTATGAGGCAGAATCCATTCTAGGGTACCCAACAACTGTCAAATCTGGTAGAGCAAGAGAGCCTCTTGGGAAAGGGAGCCTACCTGCCTCCCACTTTCACCCTGAGGCATTTGCTGAATGTTTTGGTCCAGTTGAGCACCTGCCCCGCAGCCCAAGTGCCCACCATCAGTGTCACTGTGGATGGAGTTGGTTGAATAAAGGGTTGGGCAATCATGGCCAAGAAGAACTCCAAATTGCTACCGATTCCTTTCTCCTATTACGTAGTTTGGTGAACACTGACACTGTCACTTCTTTTCTAACTGCTGTTGTCAGATCTCAGGCATTGGCAGTATTGATCACATCCTGCCAGAGTGTTTCCAATTGCCAATATCTGGGGGCTACAGGTTTCTTTGCATCTACAACAGACTATTTACTGGTTATGTGAACCCTTTTAGAGAGCTCTACATACATTTAAATTCATATTTGCAAAGCGAATTTAAATCTTATCTTTTAATGTCTTCATAAAATGCCTTGAACTTAGCAACACCGGGCCAAAAATTAGTTCAAAGAAACCTTTTAAAAAGCTTCATCTTCCTAATAAAACCGCTTCCTGCCCCTCCTCCCTCCGCCCCCCCTCCCCGAGTTTGCTACAAAGTATGTTCAGAAAACTGAAACGTCTAGTGAGGTATAGCCAGGCAAAGGAAAATGAAAAACCTTTTAGCTTAACCTATCGCCTGCGTTTGCCCCAAGAGGTATCTCCATCAGTAGGGCGCTAGGGGAGAGGCTAAGGATTGGGAGCCCTGATCCTGGGCAGACGTGAGGGATGGAGAGGCGCCATCCTTACCTTTCCGGGCCTGCTGGATATATCTGGCCAGCAGCGCTCCCAGGTGCGCTCGGGGCTCGCCGTCCACCCTCTGAACTGCCCTCAGCGGCCTCCGGGGCGCCTCCTCTGCTCGCTGCACCCCGGGGCCAGCGGGATCAGCCGGGGGCGCGGGCTGCACCAGGGCGCCCGCCGCCAGTACAGCCATCAGCACGCACAGGCGCACGCCGTTATTCATGGCTGTGGAGAGCAAGGGGGCGGGGGTGGCGGCAGTTAACCAAAAGGTGGGGCCCAGGTGGGCTCCTGCGGGGAGTAGGGGGAGCCAGGGCACAGAGAAGGGTTTCAGCCCAAGCACGGGTCGCTCCGGACGAGCCAGGCTAGCACAGGCAAAAGGACTCGCTGGGCGCAGACTCGAGTACGGTGGCCACAGCACGCGCGTCAGGGTGCACCAGGCTTGTCTTTGGGTAAACCACACCCGGTGTTCGGGGAGCGCGCAGAGGCCCCTGTTTTCTGCGATGCTTAGCAGAAAGAATGTTTTCTGCTTTCCTTTATGTTGAAGAAATGTTAGTAGAGAGTCTGCCTTCTAACTGGAAAAGCAAGGGATTAAGAAAACGTGCGAACCTTTGAAGAAAGGTAGCAGGTTTCCAGATAGCGAAGAAGCTTTTGGTAGGGAAATAAATGGTGAGAAAATAGAAGCACAGTTAAAAATGTGGGAGCAATGGACAAAAGCCATATTTGGAAAGTTTCTTCAGGATCTACATGAAATGGCACCAAATCATTAGCTAAACACAGGCAGGGTTTTTAAAATCAGTGATATGCGCTCAGCCGTCAGTCATTGGCAAAGTCCCGCTGCGTTTCAGACTCGCGAGCAGATTAAACACCCGCAGATGCCTACCCCCAAACACTGAATTTTCTGCAGTATTTACAAAGTGAATTTAAATTTTAAAAACTTCTAGGTATTTTATTTGAAAAGATGGCAAAGTCCACAGCACCTCTGCGTAAAATCTAACAAATTCCACTTTGAATGCTCATCCTTTGCCAAAGGATATTACAGCGTTGTGCGCTTAAAACAAGGATGCGCGTCCGTGAAAGTCTCGAAAGCAGCTTCACCCGCCCAGCATGCATTGTTAGATGTAGGGCTGTTATTTCTGACTTGAAGAAATGGCATTCAAGCGGTCGGAGGGAAGACACGAAAACCGAAGAATAAAATGCAAAGGGGCACAAAACTGAAGACACCATTCCTACGACAAAAGACCCTTGGATTCCGCTTTGGCGGGAGGGCAAACCTACCTTTGGAGAAGAACGCAGATGGCTTCGCGTTCCCACCAGAGCAGCAGGCAGCCCAAGCCAAGTTCAGGGTGGGCGGGCGGCTGCCTCTTAAATAGCCCCGCCCGGCACTGCTGTCCAGTCATCTATTTTCCCAGCGCTGACGCAAACGGGCTGCAACACGTGCTCAGATGGCGGCCACTAGGGCGACAACCGATTGAGGTGGCTCCTGGAGGACAGGGGGAAAGGGCCTAGTGTAGTCGGGTTAACCTGTCCCTGCCGGGTGCCGGGTGGCCAGCCCTCCTCTCTGTTCCAGGCGCTTCCTCCTCCAACTCTATCCAGCTCCCTCTCCCTTGCCCATTCCAGCGCCTTGCTAGTCAGGGCAGTAGACCTGGGTGTCGGAGTCTCCCGCAGGATGGAGAAGCTTCTTGCGTTTAATCCTCCTTAGGGATCGAATGAGCCGAAAAAGCCTTTAGTGAACTCCAGGCTGGGCTGAGTGTCAGCCAAGTGTAATTCTGAGAGGGAAGGTATGTGGCCTCTCTCCGAGCACCCTAGGCAGCTCCCATCTCTAGACATGTTAGTGTGCTCCCTCGGGGGAGGGAGGGCTAAGTCGGGGTCGTCACTCACTTCCCAGCCTCATTAAAAGCCCTTGAAGGTCTCCAAGATTTTGAGGGTCTGTGTTCCGGGGCAGTGAATGGACTCCGGCCACAGCCGGCTGTTGGCGTCCTGGGCCTCGCTTTCTGCGGCTGTAAAATGGGGATGACACTATCTGGCTTTGCTCAGAGGAACCCAGCTCAGGAATGGTCTGCGTTTTCTTCGAGGCTGAGGCACCACCTACCCGAGGCCCACGCGGCATCTCTCAGCCGCCACAAAGTGGCGCCAGCGAGTGTCCCAGTTTGTCTCCCACCTTAACCCCGACCTCTGAGGACATCGACATCCCATCTCCTACCTCCCCTGCATTCTTGCGCATTCGGATCCCCGGACTCATCCCCACCAGAACTCCGGTTGCTAGGCTTGGCGACAAGGACCCCGCCCCGGTCGCTCACCCGCCCTTCCCAGCGCGGTCGCACCCTGGCTCCCGATCCGGGAGATCCCGAGCCAGTGTGTTGTCGTGGTCTTCACCCATCTCCGCCCTGAAGCCGTTTGGGTTTCAGTCCCGGGGCTTAGTGCTTGAGGTCGCCTCGTCCCTGAGTAGGCATTGCCACCCTCGTTTCGCAGACGGCAAACCAAGGCGAGCAGCAGAGCAGCTCCTCACCACCGCACCACCGAAGGCCGGGCAGAGATCTGGAAACCTTTCTTTCAAATCGGAATCCCTATTCAGCTCTGCCGGTAGGGGCTCCCGAGGTGGCAGGTCTGTGGGGCACCCGCGTGGGGGTTGAAACGCCACCCCCCAAACCCGAGGAGCAGCTATCTTTCTGCAATCAAAGGCAGCGTTTTAAAAACTGAGCAGCTGGCTAACTGCTTTCCAGTGGTTTTTCAAAACAAAACCCAGTGCCGTCCAGTCGATTCCGACTCATAGTGACCCTATAGGACAGAGTAGAACTACCCCATAGAGTTTCCAAGGATCGCCTGGCGGATTCGAACTGCCGACCCTTTGGTTAGCAGCCGTAGCATTTAACCACTACACCAGCAGGGTTTCAGGTGGTTTTTCAAGAGGTTGCTAAATGTGCGCGTAGTTCAGTTAGGGGAGCTGGTTATATTTGTGACCATGGCCAAGACAGGTCTAGAAATACAAACTTGTTATAGAACCGTGGTTCTCAAACTTTAGGGTAGGGTGGTGATCACCAGTCTGGGGGTGGTGGGAAGAGTGACAGCTTGAAGGAATGAATGGAGGAAAGAGCCAGAGAAGGGGTGGCCAAGGGGCTGGAGAGGAATGTCACAAGGCAAAGCCAAAGGTGACAAGGACTATGATATGAAGAAGGGACCATCAAGGGGGCCTCTTTCATTTGCCATAAAGTTGTGGCCACTTTGCCCCAGGAATGAGAATACTGGACAGGAAAGTGTTAAAGAAGATCCTCTGGGAAAATTAAAAACCAAAAAGGAACCTGAACACAATAATGATTTTTTCCTTCTTAATGGGTTAGACCAAAATCAAACCCGCTGCCATCGAATCCATTCCGATTCATATAGCGACCCTATAGGACAGAGTAGAACTGCCTCATAGAATTTCCAAAGAGCGCCTGGTGAATTTGAACTGGTGACCTCTTGGTTAGCAGTCATAGCACTTAACCACTAGGCCACCAGGGTTTCTGAGGGTGCTAATAATTCTCACCGTTGTTCTTAGTTATTAAGCAAGATGGGCAGGAGCCTGAGCTTTTCTTATATGGCATATCTGCACCAAGGAGAATCCATTTGTTCACTAACAAATCCTTGCTCGATGCTCCTGAGGCAGATGCTTTTGGTACCTGTTTCCACAGATCTGCCTTCCACTTCTGGCTGGGCAGTTTTGAGAGCAAGGACAGCATTCCCTCCTCAAGCCTCCAAAGCTCCCCTCTACTTCTCTGTTCAAAGCTCAGCCCCCACAGAGGCTCAGCTGGTATGCGAGGGTGTTAACTCCCCTGAGGGCAATGCTCAACCAGCAAGGAATGGGAACTTCCAGTCTTCTGCTCTCCCTATGGACCATTCCAAAAGCTTCTGGAACTTCCCCCAAGATCCTTGACTCCCCTTCATCTGCAGCAGTGACCTTGATAACACCACTTTAATTGGCTTTGCCGCCTTCCCTGTCTTTCTCTCTCTTCTCATTTTCTTGTATCTACTCCCTGGGATCATCACCCAAATAAACCATCTATCCCCGAATTCTCATCTGATTTCAGAAGAATCCAGCTGAAGACACCAACCATCTATCAGACACTGCTGGGGTACAGCAGTGAGCAAAGCAGACAAAATCCCTGCTCTTGTGATGCTCCCATGCTAGTAGGGGAGGCAGACAATGAACAAGAACATAATCAATAGATCATGAAGGACCCAATGCTAAGGAGAAAAGCAGAGCAGGGAAAGGGTGTGGGGAGAGCAGGGCAGGGTGTTATATTAACATATGCAAACCTCTGTTAAGCTTTTTGATATGTAGACTTCACTCTAGTTAGAAGAAATGGTTTTGCTCTTCAGTCCAAATAAAGCAAAAAGCAGTTGTAATGCATTTTACTTTGATGGAGGTTGTTTTTACATTTCACCAAGTGTGAGATGGTAATTAAATTTCACTCTTGGTCCATCGCCTTGTCCCAGAAGAGAAATAAAAAAGGGCAGTGCCCTCTCTGTTCTTCCCTGGTAGCCTGCCATCACTGAGTGAGGCCCCTGATGATGAGGAAGATCTTCCTGCAAAGGACTGAAATACATGGTGAATGAGTTCAAGACATTGCTTTTGAGAGGGAGTGGTGCTTAACAAAACCATTTGACTGTTTTCTGAGTTTGGAATCCAGAAATTTTCATTGGATTGTGGTGAAAAGAACTTAAGTGGGGTCTGTTTCAGAGTCTGGGGAATGCCTTCAGCCACACATTGAAATTTTTTGTTCAGCTCTTTTACTTCATCGTTTCTTCAATTCTCTTTAGCTACTCTAAGTTCAAGAGTAAGTTTCAGAGTCTCTTCTGACACCCATTTGGTCTTTCTTTCCTGCCTTTTTAATGATGTCTTGCTTTCTTCATGTATGTTGTCCTTGATGTCATCCCACAATTCATCTGGTTTTCCGTCATTAGTGTTCAATGCTCCAAGTCTGTTCTTGAGATGGTTTCTAAATTCAGTTGGATGTACTCAACATCGTACTTTGGCTCTCAAGGACTTGTTTTAGTTGTCTTCAGCTTCAGCTTAAATTTGCATATGAGCAATTGATGGTCTGTTGGCCCAGGACTTGTTATGACTGATGATAAATACTTGAAATGATAAACAGTGAAATAGATGCAATATTTCCAATGTAGAATTTGCAGCCATGGGAAGTATCTCAAAGACATATGCCCATCTTGTATTTGTAGAAAACTTAGTGGCATTTTCAAGGACATGCTTTACCGGTTGGAGTCCAGTCGATTCCAATGCATGGTGACTCCAGGAGCTGCAAAGTAGAACTGCACTCCAGAGGATTTTCAAGGCTGTAGTCTTTTGGAAGCAGATGACCAGACCTTTCTTTGGAGGCATCTCTGAGTGGGTTCTAACCACTAGCCTTTTGGTTAGTAGCCAAGTGCTTAACAACTTGCACCACTCAAGTATTTATCATCAGCCATAACAAGTCCTGGGCCAACAGACCATCAATTGCTCATATACAAATTCAAGTTGAAGCTGAAGAAAACTAAAGTCCTTGAAAGCCAAAGTACGATCTTGAGTATATCCCATCCGAATTTAGAAACCATCTCAAGAATAGATTTGACACATTGAACACTAATGATGGAAAACTAGATGAATTGTGGGATGACATCAAGGACAACATACATGAAGAAAGCAAGACATCATTAAAAAGGCAGGAAAGAAAGACCAAATGGGTGTCAGAAGAGACTCTGAAACTTACTCTTGAACTTAGAGTAGCTAAAGAGAATTGAAGAAATAATGAAGTAAAAGAGCTGAACAGATTTCAAAGGGTGGCTGAAGAAGACAAAGTAAATTATTATAATGAAATGTGCAAAGACCTGTAGTTAGAAGACCAAAAGGAAAGGACATGCTCAGCATTTCTGAAGCTGAAAGAACTGAAGGAAAAACTCAAGCTTCGAGTTGCAATGTTGAAGGATTCTATGGTCAAAATAAGGGGTCCTGATGGCATAGTGGTTAAGTGCTCAGCTGCTAACCAAAAGGTCGACAGTTCAAACCCCCCAGTCGCTCCACAAGAGAAAGATGTAGCAGTCTGCTTCCATAAAGATTAAAAAAAAAAAAGTAAACCTGTTGCCATCGAGTCAGTTCTGTCAGCCTTGGAAACCCTATGGGGTAGTTCTACTCTGTCCTACAGGGTCACTATGAGTTGGGATCAACTCGAAGGTAATTGGTTATGGGCAAAATATTGAATGACACAGGAAGCATTAAAAGAAAATGGGAGGAAAACACAAAGTCATCGTACCAAAAAGAATTGGTCAACATTCAACTATTTCAGGAGGTAGCATTTGATCAAGAACCAGTGGCACTAAAGTAAGAAATCCAAGCTGCACTGAAGGCATTGGTAAAAAACAAGGCTCCAGGGAACTGATGGAATACCAATTGAAATGTGTCAACAAATAGATGCAACACCGAAACTGCTTACTTGTCTATGTCAAGAAATTTGGAAGACAGGTGCCTGGCCAACTAAATGGAAGAGGTCCCTATACGTGCCCATTTCAAAGAAAGGTGATCCCACAGAATACCAAAATTATCAAACAATATCATTAATATCACACACAAATAAAATTTTGCTGAAGATAATTCAAAAACAGGGAACTGCCAGAAGTTCAAACCAGATTCAGAAAAGGATGTGGATGAAGGACATCGTTGCTGATGTCAGATAGATTTTGGCTGAAAGCAGAGAATACCAGAAAGATGTTACCTGTGTTTTATTGACTATGCAAAGGCATTCGACTGTGTGGATCATAACAAATTATGGATAACATTACAAAGAATGAGAATACCAAAAAACTTAATTGTGCTCATAAGGAGCCTGTACATAGATCAAAAGGCAGTCATTCGAACAGAAAAAGGGGATACTGCATGGTTTTAAATCAGGAAAAGCATGTATCAGAGTTGTATCCTTCCACCATACTTATTCAGCCTTTATGCTGAGCAAATAATCTGAGAAGCTGGACTTTGTGAAGAAGAACTCAGCATCAGAATTAGAAGACGACTCATTAACAATCTGCGATATGCAGATGACATAACCTTGCTTGCTGAAAGTGAAGAGGGCTTGAAGGACTTACTGATGAAGATCAAAGACCACAGGCTTCAGTATGGATTACACCTCAACATAAAGAAAAAAATCTTCACATCTGGACCAATAAGCAACACCACAAAAAACAAAGAAAAATTGAAGTTGTCAAAGATTTCATTTTAGTTGGATCCATAATCAACACCCATAGAAGCAGCAGTCAAGAAATCAAATGGCGCATTGCATTGGGCAAACCTCCTGCAAAAGACCTCTTTAAAGTGTTTAAAAGCAAAGACGTCACTTTGAGGACTAAAGTGCGCCTGACCCAGGCCATGGTATTTTCAATCTCCTCATTTGCATGCATAAGCTGGAAAATGAATAAGGAAGACTGAAGAAGAACTGATGCATTTGAATTATGGTGTTGGCAAAGAATATTGAATAAGAATACAGACTGCTGGAAGAACAAACAAATTTGTCTTGGAAGAAGTAGAGCCAGAATGCTCCTTAGGAGGGAGGATGGTGAGACTTTGTCTCATGCCTGGTAAAGGAGAGGGTCAGCAAAACAGAGGAAGACCCTCAAAGAGACGGACTGACACAGTGGCTACAACAATGGGCTCAAACATAGCAGTGAATGCGAAGTGGCACAGGACCCGGCAGTGTTTTGTTCTGTTGTATATATGGTGGCTGTGAGTTGGAATCATCTCAGTGGTACCTATCAACAACAACAACATTTCCTCCGCCTTTCATGGACTTGGAACTTGCCTAGGTTTTCCTTCGTCTCCCCATCCCCAAAGCTTTCTCCTTTACATACCCTCAGCAGAGAGAAAAAGCAGAAGCCGACCAAAATTGGATTCAAATTACCAATCTTTTAGTCAGTAATTGAGCGCTTAACTGTTTGTTCCACCCCAGACTCAAGGGACATGCCAGGGTCTTCTAATTTATTTTTTATGGAATTTAAACATGGTACAAGTAACCCCCATTTAAAAGAGGTCAGTAGGCTGTTTACTGTGATTAGAAATGCCTTGGAGGGAACCTTTGTTTGAAGCCATCTATTTCGGGT
Organism: Elephas maximus indicus; assembly: GCF_024166365.1. Taxonomy (NCBI): domain Eukaryota; kingdom Metazoa; phylum Chordata; class Mammalia; order Proboscidea; family Elephantidae; genus Elephas; species Elephas maximus. The sequence continues at coordinate 46,715,062 of NC_064838.1, forward strand.
CTTGAGTTGTTTCTCCTGAACATGCGTTAGAAATGCCATGATTTGTGCTGAACTTTTTAAAGGTCCGCATAGTCTCATCTGCCATTATCTGGAATCTTTTGACTGAAAAGAAAGAAGTATCTATAGCTGTGACCAGTGTTTCCTTCTCCTAATGGTGAATCTCCTTAGAAGATTTTGTCTTAGTTTGGGTTTCCACAAAAGTAAGGCCTGAGACAAGTAGCTGGGTACAAGTGATTTATTTGGGAGGAGATCCCAAGAAAGGAGGAGTGAAGGAGCAGAGAGTAAGCAGGGAAGAGAGCGAGGACAGCATCTGTGTTAATGAGTATGTCACTGCTGTGGACCACTGGGCTCCATCCCACTAGGGACTCTCTGAGGTGCCTCCTAGAGAATGCCTCGTGATCGGCCCACTGGAGTCCGGAGGAGAACCCAAGGCATTTATCTACAAACCCCCATTCCCAGCTCCAAATAGGCCTCCCTGCTCCTGAAATGACAGAGAAATCCCTTGAGCAGAGGAGAGAGAGGCAGATGGCTACAGTGGGAATAGCTCCTGGGGAGCTGAGGGGATTTGCTGTGGGACCTCAGCAGCGACTGGAACATACTTGTATTTTGACAATATCTTATTCTTTCACTGGCATTTCTGGTCTACAAGATTGGTGGAATCGAGGAATCCTAAATCTGAGGTGGACCTTGAAGACCCCCTTGTCCAGGGTCACAAATTCAAATACCAACAAAGGGCGTGAAGCAGGCCAGGCATGAGGAGAGCAACAGCATAAGCACAGTGATAAGTGACAGTGACATGTGCAGGAGGTGGCCAATCCCACTGGGGAACTCTGGGAGCCAGTGTAGAACTCATGCTCAGAGTTAACTCACTCAAGGATCAAGGGAATGTTATATTTGTGTTTCAGTTCCTGTCAATCACTGGTGGTCAGCCGCTGGTCAAGGGCAGTTCCCGGAGTCATTAATTCCCTAGCATTTCTAGCCTGCTGGGTAGGTGAGCCAAAAGGGGTTTGCAGCCTCCAGTGGAAGCCCTCAGGCAAAGAGCTGCAGAGGCTGGCAATTGCTGGGTCTATAGGCACTATGATGGTAAGGCCTGAGGGGAGACGGGTGGGGCACCTACAGAGCGGTTACCCCCTCTGAACGGTGGTATGTACTCAATATCACCAAAACAAAAAAAGTTGCCGTCAGCGCACTGTGACTCCTGGCAACTCCATGGTCAGAGTGGAACTGTGTTTCATGGAGTTTTCAATGGCTCGCTTTTTTGGAAGTAGCTCGCCAAGCCTTTCTTCCAGCCACCTCTGGGTGGACTCGAACCTCGAATCTTTCAGTTAGCAGCTGAATGCATTAACTGTTTACACCACTCAGGGACTCTACTCAATTCTTTTTTGTTCTTGTTGTTAGTTGCTTCGAGTTGATTGTGACTCCATGTGTTGCAGACTAGAACGGCTCCATAGAGTTTTCTTGGCTGTAATCTTAACAGAAACAGATCGCCAAGCCTTTTCTTCTGTGTTGCCACTGGGTGGGTTTGAACTGTCAACCTTTAGGTTAGCAGTTGAGCTCAAAGCATTTGTACCACCAAGGGACCTTGTGGTCAATATCATATTTTATCTTAACTTACTAGAACTGTGCCTGGTACCCAGTAGTTGCTCAGTTTGTTGTAAGAACATCTCATCTGACAGTATGCCAGAGGGCAGGAACTGTGACTTATTCACCCCATATACACTGGACTCATGCTAAGTGAGCAATAAACTGAGTAAGTGGCTGTTAGTTCAGTTAAGTAGACTTATAAGGCGTATTATGGTGAACGAAAAACCATCTGCTGACACTTGGCTGAGTCATTGACTCCCAAATAGCCACAAAACTGTTTTTTAGGACCACTTCTTCCACATTTCTTTAAGGTGCAGATGTAAGAGCCCCCAGAAGTGGGAGGTCACCTCATGAATGGATGACAGGGATGAGCACAGTTCAGCTCCCACCCAATTGGTCTCCATACCTAATGAGGCTTTTGTTTTTCAAACAAATACTGACAAGCCAACAGAAATGGTGTGGTGGGAGAAACCAGCTGCTGCGTCCTCAGGCTTGTCTCTTTGGCTCACTTTGCCTTGTGGTAAGTTTAGAAGAAGTCTCTATGGCCCTTCTCAGGAAAAGTTAACAACAGCAAGGCTCAAAATAATCATGGGGCAGTTGGGGAGTCTTTGCTATCCTGCTGACTTTGCCAGCTCCCTTCTGAAGCTACATCACAGACAAGGACCAGTCTGTCTTGTCCCCTGCAATGGCCTTTGTGGCACTTGTGCCTCACTGTCCAAGACAGCATATTTATCTTTTCTTGGTTATTAACTCTTCAGCTCCAACTACTTGGCCAGCTCCTCAGCCGAGCCTGGTGCCTGAGTGCCATAGCTCTGAGGTGGTGGAGAGCTGACCCTGCTGAGTGACTGAAGCTTAACCTTTCAGTCATGATCTGCTTGCTTTCCTATGACCTGTGTGTGTAGGGGATGAAGGGTAGACAACGTTTCTCAGCATGGTGGTAGTGCCCTCTCAGGGGCTTTCAGGAAATTTGTGGGGATTTTTTAATTTTTCATGTATATTATAGTTGAGGTACTATATCAATTTTTTAAAATATTGTGCTCACAGACATATTAACTATAAATGTTATCCCAAAACAGTCAATGGAGAGTATGAAATATTTGTTGTTAAAAAGGGGCAATGAGACAGATGGAGTTGGGCATCCAGGCCTTAGGATATGGATGTTTTAGACTGTCAAAGAGTAAGAACCCAGATTCTGTTCAAAGTACAAATAAAGAGATTTAATGAAAGCTTGAGGCAGCTCGCACTGGGAAAACACTCAGTCTCACAAGGTAAAATCAGCAACTCCAAAGGGTCAAGAGAGAACGGTACATTTATAAGGCAAAATCAGGAACTTAATACAATATTTTTGATGGGTAGTTACGAACTCAGAGAAGTGGGAGGCGGGATATCCTGAAGTGAAGGCTCAAATGGGATTAGAGCAAAGCATGCATGTGGGCTATTCAGATTGGTTATTACTTGAAAATACTGAAGGAGGGCTTACAGGGTGGTCATGGAACAATCACAGGGCATTCTTTCCTGAGAACCTTTTGTTACTCTGGCAAGACATTTCTTGAGGGCTGTTTGCACAAGAGATTTCTCATAAACCACTGGTGCCAAGACCCCTCCCGAGACCACTGTTTCCACAATCTTAGCTTACCCACCAAGAAAACATTTCCTGATGTATAAGGTTTAAGTCTGTCCAAAGGTTAATGGTTGTCAGAGAAGTATGCAGGAGCTAAGGTGGAGTTGAGACCCAGACCTGGGCCAGCCATTTTACTAAAAACAAGTGCCTCAGTTCTGGAGCTGTCACACAGGCCTAATAGCCTTCTACCTGTTTCTTGACATCCCAACTGAGCCTGGGGAAATCAGGAGGGTAAAAGTTGGGAACAGAAGTTGAAGGCAAGGACTCTGGAAAGACGGGGTGTATATATATATAGATGTATACATCCTTCACTGGCTTTGCTTCTTTAGACAACCCAGCCCAAGGCAGGGGTCAAGATGTGGCCATCAAAAAGAGAAGGTGGCCCACGCCTACACACAGCATGCTGGCATCCAGATAGGACAGCTAAAACTAATATATAAAAGTTCCATGTATGACGCTGTGTTTACCCTGCAAACATTGCTGTAGCTCCACTTCAACCAACACATTGAAAACCAGAGGGTGTCTGTCTGTTTTCAAGCATTCAGACTGTTCTCTTTTGTATGCACAGAAGCAACTTATGATGGACCGTGTCCAGTTCACGTGTAGAAGATTGGAAAGCATTAACGGCCTCCAAAATTGGACATAAACTTGCCTTGAGCATTAAACCTGCAACTCAGAATTTGGCCAATCAAAACAAGAAAACACCCAATCCATGAGTGGGAAAGAGAAATTGGAAAAGAAATCTCCACTCTTGTGAAAAAATCAGTGGAGCCCAAGAAAGTGGCCAGTCCTGGGTGAACCTGTTGGGAATGCGACTGACTGTTTACGCAGAGAGATGCTCACATATCCCACAGGAAGAAGGAGCATGGGAAGCAAATGAAGAAACACGCCTGCCACCAGTGTGACAAGACTTCGGTTCTTCACACAGCTTATGTTGTCACCGCTATAACTTCTCATGTGTGAGATGCAGTGAAATGATGGCATTTGAACATCTAGAAAGTTTTCTCACATTTAACCATTAATCTTTGATTCCCCATCTTCTGCTCCATGGTTTATAGACTAAATTTCTTAATTATATTCTGCTGTTTTGGCATGTAGCTTTCTGATTGGATTGTTAACACTTAAAAATATGAAAATAAAAAGAAGCACCTCCTTGCCCCCTCCCCCCGCCAAAAAAGAGAGAGAGAGACAGAAGCTGGGGCAGAAAGAACGTTGGAGACACACTTCTCCTTTCTCCTTATGCTGCGCACTGGGCCTGACCACACCGTCCGTCCATCCTGTGCTCAGCTCTTTCCGGACAAGCCTGAGATATTGGATGGAAAGAGAGGTCACAGGTCTCAGAGGAATGGTGGGCAGGGCCAGCCCTGGAGGTTCTCTGGGGGTCCAGGGTTTTAGGAAAAGCAAGTTTGGGGTGACTTTGCATAGAGATGATACAGAGCAATGGCCAAAGGGTATGTTAGTGGAGGAAGGCGGCCAAAAGGAAAAGAGAAGAACATTTTACGCTAAAAAAGCAGTGGTATTTGAACCGCAGGAATTCTATCAGGGAAGTAAACATTCTATGTAGATTTTCACAAAGTCCACTCCTTAAGGAATAGCACAAACCTACAGCCTGTGCAACGAAATGCGCAAAACTGGCAGCCTGGAAAGAAAGAGGGGCCTGCGCATATATTTCTGAAGCACCAAGATGATGCGTGAAGGAAGGAGTCTGTTTACCAGCCTCCGTGGACTTCCCCGAGATGGCTGGCAACAGATGGGCCTCCACGTGAGAGGCGAGCTCTTGAGTGCTGCGCCCAGTGGCTGCCGAAAACTTGCAGAGGAGTGAGAATATGATCTTATCTGCCAGATTGCGCTTCTTATGTAAGTTCCTAGAGCTTGGAGTGGGGAGGAAAAAGAGGCTCAGTACCTAGGCAAGAATGTTGGTTTATATTTTGGGTCCTTGGCTTAGTTTGGATTACCCCCCAAAAGCAGGCCCTAAGACAAAGACTTGGATGCAGGTGATCCATTTGGGTGGGCATCCCAGAAAGGCGAGTTGAAGGGATAGGGAAGAGAGATAGGGAAGGACGAAGTCAATAAAGTGTGGGTTAATGAGCTAGGCTGCTAACTAAAAGATGGGTGGTTCGAACCCACCAGCTGCTCCTTGGGAGGAAAATGTGGCAATCTGCTTCCGTGAAGATTACAGCCTTAGAAGCCCTGTGGGAAAGCCCTACTCTGCCCTATCGTGTCACTTTGAGTCAGATTTGACTTGATGGCAATGGATTTGATTTTAGTTTTTTTTTTTAATGAGCAGGATACTGCTGGGGACAACTGGGGCTCAGTCTTGTGGGGACCATCTGAGAAGCTGCATAGGAAACACCTCAGAATTGTCCCACCGGAGCATTTGTCCATGAATCCTACCACCTATTTTTTGAAGGCCACTGTGGTGGTGGGGACACACCGGGACAGGAACTGTCTCTGCAGCTGCAGTGAACGCGGCTGGGTCAAAGGGACGTTGTCTTAGTTATCTGCTACTGCTATAACAGAAACATCACAGGTGGATGACTTCAACAAACAGAAACTTCCTCACAGTAAAGTAGGCTAAAAGTCTAAATCTGGGCATCAGCTCCAGGGAAAGGCTTTCTGTCTGTGTTGGCTCTGGAGGATGGTCCTTCTCATTGATCTTCCCCTGGACTAGGAGCTTCTCTGTACAGGAACCCTGGGTCCAAAGAACACACTCTGCTCCCGGCACTGCTTTCTCGGGGGTATGAGGTCCTCGTCTCTTTGCTTGCTTCTCTTTTATATCCCAGGAGAAACCAGCTCAAGACAGAATCCAATCCTGAAGATTGAGGCCTGCCTCATCAACACAACTGCCACCCATTCCTCCTCATTAACATCTTAGAGGCGGGATTTATAACACATAGAAAAATCACATCAGATGACAAAATGGTGGACAATCACACAATACTGGGAATCAAGGCCCAGCCAAATTGATATACACATTTTTGGAGGACACGAGTCAACCCATGACAAATGTCAGTGTCTCCCACAGTCTCTAATGCAAACCTTAGGAGAGGCCTCATCACATTCATGAACTGTACAAGCCTATAAGTCTCCCACTTTTGTTCTTGTGCTTTGGGTGGCATGCACACCAACAGGTACAAATATGTTGTCCTGGAGAAATGATGGAAACCCTGGTAGTATAGTGGTTAAGAGCTATGGCTGCTGAGCAAAACATCGGCAGTTCCAATCTACCACGTGCTGCCTGGAAACCGTACGGGGCTGTTCTACTCTGACCTATAGGGTCGCTGTGAGTCAGAATTGACTCTATGGCAACAGGTTTGGGTTTTTTGTTTGTTTGTTTGTTTTAGAGAAATGCTAAAGAAATGTGTCCTCTTTCTCATGCCTGATACATAATCTTCCCTCTCTGACCCTGGGAATTTAACAGTGAAAAATATACTAGGTTTGAGTCCTAGTTCTCCTACCCACTGTCTGTGTAACCCAGACCAAGCTGCTTTGGTTTCATGACCCTGCATTTGCACAACCGTAAAAAGAGGCTGGTAGGAATCATTTTCTAGAACATCGTGTGGTTTCAATGAGATAAGACATGGTCGTGTGTCTTAGTTTCCAGGGGATGCCATTCGAAAACACCACAAAGGGGAAGGAAGGGCGTTAAAGAATAGAAATTTATTGTCTCACAATTCTGGAGGCTAGAAGTCCAAATCAGGGTATCAGCCACGTTGATTCCTTCTGAGGGCGCTGAAGGAGGAACTGTTCCATGCCTCTCTCCTAGCTTCTGGTAGCTCCAGGCATTCCTTGCCTTGTAGCTGTAGCATCACATGGCATTCATCTTTGGTCTCCCTGTCTCTGTGTATCTTCTGTTTTACAAGGACACCAGGCATATAGAATTGGGGCTTACTATACTTCAGTATGACCTCATGTTCACCTAACTTCAAAGACCCTATTTCCAAACAAGGTCACATACACAGGTACAGGGGTTAGGACTTCAATATATCTTCTGGAGGGACATGATTCGTTATGGCTTGAATTGATTCAATTCTGTCTTAGTTATCTAGTACTGCCATAATGAAAAAATACCACAAATACCCTAAAATATGTATGGAGACCCTAACCTCTGTACCTGTAAATATGACTGTTTTTCTTTGGGTATGTTAATAAGGCCTTATCAGAGCAGAGTGGGTCCTTAACCTAATCACTCCTGAGTTATAAAAAGAGCTGAGTAGACACAGACCCACAGGAAAAGAGGTCTTATGAAGACACACACACGGCAGATGAATCTACAAGCCCAGGAACTCCAAGGACTGCTGGCTGCTAGAAGCTGAAATAGAGTCCCTGGGTGATCCCAAGAGTTAACACACTCGGCTGCTAACCAAAAGGTTGGAGGTTCAAGTCCATGCAGAGGTGCCTCAGAAGAAAAGCCTGGCAACCTACCTGTAAAAAACCAGCCATTGAAAACCCTGTGGAGTACAGTTCTATTCTGACACACATGAAGTCACCTTTAGTAGGAACGGACTCAATGGCAACTGGTTCAGAAGCTGAAATAGAAAAAGAAGGGCCTCTCCTATAACCAGCACCCTGAATTCAAACTTCTATCCTCCTGAACTGTGAGACAATAAATTTATGTTCTTTAAAACCACCCACTTGTATTTTTTGTTACAGCAGCACTAGCTAACTATTCAATCCATAACACCATGTAAAGTGTTAGGGACAAGAAAACTTGCATTTACCACTTTTTCTCATATTCATGTCTTCTTGGAACAAAAAGACTGGTCTCAGAATGAGACACCGAAGAAGAAACAACATATGGAAGGACAGGGTGGAGGTGGGAGGCATTTGGGGATTGTCTCAGTTATGCAAATCCATCTGAAGGCTCCGGAGTTTTATCATTCATTTTCTTTTCTGAGAACAGTGGCCCCATTGAGGTAAGAACAGAGGAAAAGCAACCCTAAAACCACCAGTCCATGAAAACTTTCAAGTTTCAGAAGGTTTATTCTGGGCTCCCCGCGTATTGTCATACCCGTTGTATAACAAGATGCTAATTTTGATGGGAAATTATGGATGCAGAGAACAGAAGCGAGAGTGCAGCTATTTCTTGGCAAGCCTAATTGCAGTAAGAGTTGTCAGGCTGCTAAAGGCATTCGCGGGTACTGTACACACAGCTGGGAAAATCAGAAGTGAGGAGCTGGGTTTGTTAGCAGCCAAAGCCCGGGAGCTCACAAAGCAACCTGCTTTTCTTGGGAAGATACAGATGGGGCCTAAAGGTTTCATCTAGAGAATATACTGTCAGCTTCGTGAACGTTGTTGTGTTTCTTTCCTTCCACCCATATTTGTCCTTTTGCTTTAAAAAAGACCATATGATTGGCTGTGTGATTAGAAAGACTTGACCTTGCACAGACTGGGCCCTCATATATTAATTTAGATGCGTTATCAGACACTGTGGGTGCTCTGCTCCTATCTTCTCAGCGTTCACTTTACCAGCTCCCAGCCCCTGTGACTCTGCCTGAGGGTTCTCTGGAGGAGGGGAGCAGAGGTACCAGGGAGCCTTCTCTACCATGCAAAGGTAGGCTTCATGTCATTGTTAGCTGCCAACCCACTTGTGGCCATCCCATGCACAACAGGATGAAACACTGCCCCATCCTGCACCATCTCCATGATCGGCTGAGATTGGGACTTTTGTGTGTTTTCATTGACTGAATTTTGGAAGTTGATCACCAGGCCTTTCTAGTCCATCTTAGCCTGGAAGCTCTGCTGAAACCTTTTTAGCATGATAGCAACACACAAGCCTCCACCGGCAGACGGGTGATGGCTGTGCATGAAGTACCTTGGCTGGGAATTGAACCTGGGCCTCCTGCATGGAAGACAAGAATTCTACCACTGAACCACCAAGCTTGAAATGCTGGGGGTTTAATGAGTCCTGGTTGCAGCCCTCAACCAGTAATTAATGAGAATTGATAGACAAACAGGCCGGCTCTCTCACCACTCTGTGGGTGGGATAACTCTGAGACCATGTTGTATGTTGCTCAGAGTTCCAGTGCTCAGTAATGAACCTTCTATTGGCTGCCTGTCATGGATTGAATTGTGCCCCTGCAAAATGTGTCAACTTGGCTAGGCCATGATTCCCAGTATTGTGTGGTTGTCCTCCATTTTGTGATCTGATATAATTTTCCTATGTGTTATAAATCCTAACCTCTGCCTGTGGTTAATGAGGCAAGATTACATTATGTTAAAGAGGATTAGGGTGGGATGCAAAACCTTTACTTAGGCCGCAGCCCTGATCCGCATAAGCGAGTTTCCCTGGGTATGGCCTTCATCACCTTTTATCTTACAAGAGATAAAAGGAGAGAGAATCAGCAGAGAGATAGAGGGACTTTGTACAACCAAGAAAGCAGAGCTGGGAGTGGAGGGCATCCTTTGGACCTGGGATCCCTGTGCTGAGAAACTGCTAGGTCAGGGGAAGATTGATACCAAGGAAACTTCCCCTAGAGCCAACAGAGAGAGAAAGCCTTCACCTGAAGCTGGCGCCCTGAATTTGGACTTCTAGCCTCCTAGACCATGACAGAATAAATTTCTGTTAAAGCCATCCGCTTGTGGTATTTCTATTATAGCAGCAGTGTGTAACTAAAACACTGCCTTACCTGCCCTATCTCACGTCGGCATTTCAATACTAGTGTTTCCTGGGATCACCCCTCAAACAAATCACCTGTACCTGAAGCCTTTTCCCAGGGTCTACTGTAAGACTGAGCAGTGTTCATTCTGTTTTACGTAGGGTTGCTGTGAGTCAGTACTGACTCGACAGCATCTAACAACAACAACTTCTGACAAAACTCGAACTATGATGGTTGAATTTTCAGCTTTCAACCAACCAAGTCATATTCCAGAGAGTTGAAAACATTCCTCATGCTTATTACTCCTATTCACGGGACAATAAACTACCTGTTGGCCATGTGGCTAAGAGATCTGTACAGTTCTAAGATGCTGGAGTAAATAGGGAGTGGTGTTTGGCTCTAAGAGTCTGCTTCTCCCAGGGGCTAGGGGCTGATGTGTAGATGTGAACACTAGGCTTTATCTTGGCATGCTAAGGAGGTATCTTAGTTACCTAGTGCTGCTATAACACAAATACTGCAAGATGGGAGGCTTTAAAAAAGATAAATTTATTTTCTCATCATTCAAGAGGCTAGAAGTCTGAAATCAGGGCAGAGCTCCCTAAGAAGGCATTTCCTTGACCATTTTAGCTTCTAGCTGCTGTTGTTGTTGTTAGTTGCTAGCAAGTCCATTCTGACTCAGGGAGACCTCCTGTATGTCAGAGTAGAACTGTGCTCCATAGGGTTTTCAAGGCTGTGACCTTCAGAAACAGATCACAAGGCCTGTCTTCTGAGGCACGTCTGGGTGGGTTCAAACTGCTAACCTTTCAGTTAGTAGCAGAGCACTTAACTTTGTGCCACCCAGGGACTCCTCAGCTTCTAGTAGCTGCCTGCAATATTTGCAGATGTACAGCAGTTCCCCCTTATCTGAAGTTTTGTTTTCTGCGGTTTCAGTTACCCGCGGCCACCCTCAGTTCAAAAATGTTAAATGAGTAGTGCTATGAGAGAGAGAGAGAGACCACATTCATAAAACTTTTATTACAGTAAATTGTTATAATTGTCCCGTTTGTTATTAGTTATTGTTGTTAATCTCTTACTGTGCCTAATTTATAAATAAAACTTTATCATAGGTGTGTATGTATAGGACAAAACCTAGTATACGTAGTGTTGGGTACTATCCGTGGTTTCAAGGATCCACTGGTGGTCTTGGAACATATCCCCCATGGATAAGAGGGAACTACTTTATCTGTCTCCATTGTGTGCTTTCCTTTTGTACATTCTCCGTTCTCCTCTTTTTATAACTTAGAAGTGATTAGATTTAGAACCTACCCTACTCAGGCATGGCCTAGTTAACATAACAAAACCCTGTTTCCAACAGGATCACATCTACAAGTATAAAAAATAAATTTTTTTTTTTTATAGGGACCAGGATTTCAATACACAGTTCACATCCATAACAGGAGGCTTCGTTTTGTACAAGTTGGCAAAGCATTTGCTGAATTTTACATGGCCTCTGGTAAAATTTTTTTTTTTCTGGTATTCAAGGAGCCCCTGTGGCACAGTGGTTAAGCACTCAGCTACTAACAGTAAGATCAGCAGTTTGAACCCACCAGTTTCTCCTCGGGAGAAAGATGTGGCAGTCTGCTTCCATAAAGATTACAGCCTTGGAAACCCTATGGGGCAGTTCTACTCTGCCCTACAGGGTCGCAGTGAGTCGGAAATCAATTCGATGATAATGGGTTTGGTTTTGGTCTAGCGTGCATGCAGGGTAGCCTCACCCCAGCATCCTGACCCTTATCCCTTTTTAGGATCATCAAGCCACACAATAAATAAACCCTACGTATACAGTTCCTCAAGTCTGGACCATTCCTTCTCAGGGTGCAATCCACCAACACCCAGCTTCAGATTCATCAGTAATGCTGATTCAAAAGGCAGGTTTGGAGCCTCATCTCAGATTTACTGCAATACAACCTCTGGGGATGGGGCCAGGGAATCTGCTTTTCAAGAAGCTCCTGAAATGTCTGAGGCTGGGTTCCCCAGAAGCAGACTTGCATTAAGGAAGTGTTCCTGGGAGAGACTGTTAAGAGAATGGGAGAAGCAGGACAGGGTGTGATCTCAAAGTCCCACAGAGGGTGGCTCAGCCTAATCCCTAGAGGAGCTCTGGAGTCTAAATGACATCTCAGAGATGTCCCTTCTTGAGGCAAGGGGGTGGAGTTTTCATAACCTGTCAGTCTCTGGCTAACGGGGGGCCTGGGGCAGGAAAACTCACTGACACTTCCACTCTGTAGGTTCAGGCAAAGAGACTCCATTAGCTTGAGCATGGAGACTCTATTAGCTTGAGCATAGCCTTTAGTCACAAGGGGAAGCCATTAGCAGCTGGGGGAGGAAGGCGCAGAAGCAATAAAAAGGATCCAAGAGGACTTGGGCAGAACATGGATACTGTCCATTACAGCAGGTGATTCTTAGGCAAAATTAAGACACTGGACTAGAATTAACACCATGGATTTAAAAGAAAAGAGTGACAGAATGGTTGAATAGATGGGTAAGAAGACAAGGTCTTTAAAACAGACATTACAAATACGTTCAAAGAAAAAAAAAAGATTCACAGAGTGAGTGCGTAGGTGGTAAGCTGGAAATGGAAACTAAAATTATAAAAATGGCTCTGGGTTACTCACGTTACTAGGGCAGTGCTGTGTCATGGACCTAGACTGGCTGGGTTCAAATCCTGGTTCTTCTCCTTAGCTGTGAGATTATGGGAAAATTACTTACTGTCTCTGAGCCTCAGTTTTCTCATCGGTAAAATGAGGAACATGATTATAATAAGAGCCCTGATAGCATAGTGGTTAAGAGTTAAGCTGCTAACCAAAAGGCCGGCGGTTCAAATCCACCAGCTGCTCCTTGGAAACCCTATGGGGCAGTTCTACTCTGTCCTATTCAGTTGCTATGAGTTGAAATCAACTCTACGGCAACGGGTTTGGTGTGGTTTTACCTTTTTAGGCAACTGTGGGAATTGAATGAGATAAACATAAAGTAACTTTCTCAGTGCCTGGCACATGCTAACTACTATTTTCTTACTATTTCAAGGGGTAGGGAAGGCTCCAGCTGGACAACTCCAGGTGGGCTTGACTCTCCAAGCCAGTTCTTTCCAAAATCTCCCTACTATTGAGATGTGAAAATATGCCTAGTTATTCTTCCTAATTGCCTAATGGGTAACTTTTAACGAACACACAGTCATATATTCACTCGCTGACACCCACACCCCCACCTCTACCCACACCCACACCCACACCCCCACACCCCCACACACACCCTGTTAGAGTAGTCGTGATTGGGCGAAACCTTCAAAGTCTCTCTCTGCTGAAAGGGAAGCAAGAGCCCCAGGCTAATTGTCAAGCTCCTGCCCTCCCTGCAGGTGCTACAAAGGCTGTTCCCGATCCCCTACAGGTTTCCAAATGGAGAGGCCGGTTGTAATTAACAGCACGACAGGAGAGACACTTCACAGGCTATTTTAAAGCACCTCCCCTGGTGCCAAGCACAAGCACTAGGACTGTCCTGGGAAAACCAGGCATTCTTTTTGTTTTGTTTTGGGGAGATTCTGTCCTCACAAAATAAATGAATTATTGAATCATTATGAAAAGGCAAAAAAGGACTGGATACATCTAGTAATCGGAAGGAGGGGGTGCAAGGCACCCCTAGGCCTTGTTACACACGCCTCCCCCGACACGTGTTCATTTCTTCCAACAGCAGCCTCCTCTCAGGAACACTCGTTTGAAGGACTTGCCAGCGAGTGCTTTGAGTCTCTGTGTGACTGGAACAGGATCACCACTGCAAAGGAAACCATGCTCTTCCCTTCAGGGAAAAGCTACAGATATTAGACCTTTATCTGAGGCAGTGACCAAAATTTCTGATGGTTCATTGTCCCGTTTTGAAGTCTGTGACAAGGGAATTCTAGCTGCTGGATTATTTGCAGGTCTATTTTTTTTTACTATCTGGCTGTAGAGGCGCTGAGCTTTCTGGGTCAAAGATGAATTCATTTTTCTTCTCGATTCCTGTAGTTCAGTCCTTGTGGGCTCTTTACCTGGGCTATTATCATGCCCTCCCAAGCCCTTCCTTCATTCTTCCTCCATTCCTCCCTTCCTTCCTTTCTCCCTCCCTCTCTCCCTTCCTCCCCTCTTCTCTCCCTCCCTCCTTCCACTTAGATATCTATTTCTGCATAACAAACCACCCCAAAACTGGCCTACTGGGGAGCTGTTTCAGGTGGCCTTCACACTCCTACAGATGCCAAGGTTCCTCCACCTGCATCTGTGGTCCCTCCACCTGCATCTGTCACCTCTCTGGACCCGAGATCTGGGCCAAGCCAGAGTAAGAGCATCTAAACCAGGCTCCCTCTCAACCCTGGAGCCGCTCCCTGTCCCTGTTGTTGTGGCTAGTTGCCTTGGAGACCCTGTATGTTACAGAATAGAACTGCTCTGTAGGGTTTTCTTGGCTATAATCTTAATGGAAGCAGATTGCCAGGCCTTTCCTTCCTCAGTTCCACTCAGTACCTTTAGGTTAGCAGTTGAGCAAACAGTTTGCACCACCTGGGGACCCTCTCCCTACTCACAGTTAGCTAGATTTCCCAATTCTGTCTTTCACACTTGGGTCATATTCTCATATCCTTCTTTAAGGCAAACATTAGTTAAAGGAATTGACTGGGTGCTGGGAAGCTGGGAGCCCACAGACTTTGTGGGATGTTGAGGAATCAGGTAAGGATCAAGCTTACTGTTTCTGGAAAATGGGATGTTGGCTAAGCTTTTCCCCCCTCCTCTGGGATAAGGCACTTCCAGCCAATCTTAGGTTCACTCTGCATGTGGAGGTGTGAGCTTAGCATTTATTCCTCCCCTTCTCAGACAGTCCTTTCAGGTGGAGCACAATTTTTAATTGAAATGGGAGATTACACTTGAAAAAGGGTTTGGACAAAGTTAGGGGAGGACACTTTTTTAGTCATAAGAACGTGAACTTTGGTGTCAGCTGATCTCAAGTTTAAATCCCTGCTTTGCCCCGTTGGCTGTGTGGCCTCGCCTATATTACTGTCTCTCTGATTCTGTTTTTCATTTGCAAAGTGAGTGTAATAACGGCACCAACTTCTCTTGGTAAGGAGCCCTGGTGGTGCAGTGGTTAAGCATTCAAACCCACCAGCCGCTCACGGGAGAAAGATGTGGCAGTCGGATTCCGTAAAGATCACAGCTTTGGAAACCCTATGGGGCGGTTCTACTCTGGAATCAACTCAACTGCACACAACAACGACAGCTTCTCTTGGTAGTTGTCAAGGTTAGATTACGCAAGTGAAATCCTAATACATAACTACCTCATCACATATGCCAATTATCACCATAGTTATTGAAGATTAAATGTGATTTTTGCTTATTGGAGTTTCCAAAGTCTTTTAATCAAATTTCCTAGAAATTAGGAAAGTCAAGCAACCACAGAAGTTATTGCACTTTCAGGGTTGGCTCAGGGCTATAAACTCCCCCTTACGTAAATAGTTCTCTACTTCAGAAAGAGTTAAATGCGTGGAAGCCCGTTTTAGGGTGCCTGGATCACTCAGGTATTTGTTTCCATGATTGAGCGTGGGAGACAATGTGTGGTATTGCACCTTCAGGGTCTCTCCCAGCACTGCCTTGGTCCTGCTTCCAAGAGTGGATATACACATCCAAGGAAAACGCCGTTTTCCCTCATCTTCAGGACAGACAAAATCACTGAGCCTAAGAAGGTGGCCCTCAGCTAAGTCGGTCCCTGCAGAAAATGATGTGCTTTTGGGGCTATTTACACTCCCCCGCTGGCTGGCTGTGCTCAGAGCAAGGGATGCCCTTCAGAATGCCCACACTGTAATGGCTTCCATTTTATGAGAAGTGTGCTTGCATTGTAGTCCAGGATACAAAACTAGGCCAGCCAACAGGTCAATAGTGATGCAACTTTGAAGTGGACTTAAAATTGTCAAAATGGGAACAGCAATTTGAAAACCTTTTGTGAGAAAATTATTTCTTTTGGGGTATGATTTTCTGTCATGTAAATCAACATATGTTTAATATTTATGTTTACCATTTATCTTCAGGTTCACAAGAGAAATAGAATCAGTAGTATATATGTATATATATATAAAATATATATATACACAATATATATTGCTATATGTGTCATCTATATCACTATTGTCATATATATCATTATATATACATCATATAAAAAATATATATATATCATATCACTATATCCCTGGGTGGCGCAAACAGTTAAGCACCTGAATGCTAACCAAAAGGTTACCTGTTCAAACCCACCCAGAAGCACCTCAGAAGTAAGGCCTGGCCATCTGCTGAAAGGTCACAGCCTTGAGCTCCATAGAGCACAGTTTTACTCTGTCAACATGGGGTCACCATGAGTCAGAATTGATTCAACGGCAACTAACAACAAATATACACATATGTATAGAGAGAGAGAGCGCGCAAGAGGGAGAAATTTATTTCAAGGGATTGGCTCATGTGATTGTGGCAGCTGGCAAGTTCAAAATCTGTAGTTCAGCCAGAAGGCTAGAGAATTTTTCAGGCTTGCACCCCAAGATCCATAGGTCAGGCAATGGCAAGAGTACAGAGTGGAGAGATAGCCGGTTCACCCAAAATATCTATTTATAGTCCGAAGGCAGAACATACCCTAAGGAAACTCCTTTTTAAGGGGATGATTGATCACATGATGGAAAGTGATTATATTACCTTACCTTATAGTACATTACATAACATTAGAGGACAGCAATTAATGTAGTATTTGGCCAAACCACTGGGAACCACAGCATAGCCAAGCTGACACATAAAATTAACTATCACGACTTCTTTCTGTCCCTCTAGGCATGACCCCAGGCCTCCTCTCCCATGAACTGCCCTGGAGCTGGCCTGACAGATATGAGCCAAAAGCACATGAGCGTGCGCGCACACACACACACACACACACACACACACACACACACACACACACAACTGTTCCTTCTCTTTCTTCCCGTTATTGCCACTCTGGTATTTATGGAGAGGTAGGCTGGCCATGCATCCAAGTCAGGAGAAAAAGAATGCAATTCCACATGGATTCAACAAAAACATTTGATAAAAATACTATTCTTTGGCTAGTATATAGAAGTACAAAATGTGCATAGATTAACATTTTAGGAGCTTTGGATATTAACTTTCATTGACATATAGAACGTGTTTCATAATACTAGTGTAGCCTGTTAAAAATTAGGTTCCAAAGAAACCATACAATTCTGAGAAAGAAATTTCGAAAACATTTTCTGCTGTCTTTTCCCACAAAAGTAGGTTTCATTATTCCCACTTTTCCTTGAGAGAATAGGCTAGGAGAGATTAAAATACTTACCCAGGGCCACATAGTCAGTAAATGGCAGAGCAGGGCCCAGAGAAGTAGGCGGTTTAATGACAAAAACACAGACTATGGTGTGCACTAGGCTTGCCTTTGAATCACAGAGATACCTCCTAAACTTCTCCTCTTAGGTGGAATAGCACTGAATAAGGGGCAAAGAGAAAGAATCTCACATTGTGGACTTTCTGGGATATAAGTCTCAGGCACATAATAGAAGGTGATTGTAGGTGCCCCTTCCCTCCATGAATTTTTACCATCATCTGCCCAAGTCACACAGGTCAAGGCAGGCATGACGACATTTCATTCATCCATACCGCCCCTACTCTCAGAGTTATTTTTCTCTCTGTGGAGGTCATGCTTCTCTGTGCTCTGAATAAATTAAAAGCTGGCTTCGATATTTCCCTATGAATGGGGAGGGCATCGCAATGGCCTTTCTTCCTGCTTCAGAAGCAAGATAGCACAGACAGCAGGGGCAGAAACCATCTGCCAAACCAGCAGACTCCTCTTTTCCCCGGAAGAAGGAGCCTAGAAGGTTCACGAGAGAGGAGGCACTTCATGAGCCTCCAGGAGGCAGCAAGTAGGAGGTGTTTCCTTCAGACAATTGCCTTTCTGGTTGGGGTGCCAGCTTTCTCTTTTGTCTTTCTAGTGTCCTGTGATAGCTGCCCAGCATTCTGTCCCCTCTCCCTGTCCTGCTAATAGAACTTTTCTTTACTCTTGGAAAACTAACCCACGTGGTTTAGATGGGGCACATTTCTCCTCTTGGTACTCCCTGGGTTCCAGCCACACAGGTGGGCCACATGAGCTAGGTCTGGCCAATCAGAGCACTCCATTCTCCTGGTTGCCAGTGATTGGCAAATCAGTACTTGCCCCAGGCAGAGCCAATTAAGGTTTTTTTTTTTTAAGATTTGCCATGTTAACATGGACGGAGCTGGCCTCTGTCTTCATCTTGGATCCATGTAAACCAAGAGCGACAAGTGGTCATCTTTTCCATCAAAAGGCTGCCTGAGAATGGGCCAACACAGAGGGTGTTGGGGGGAGAGAGAGAGACATTCTTTAACACCTGGATCCATCTGTGCCTTAATATAAACCCACCAACTGTATTTCCTAGTTATAATAGTCAATAAATTCCAATTTTGCATAAGCTCATTTAAGCCAGGTTGATGTCACGTTCAATTAAATTTGAACCCTGACTTCTATAAACTCTGTCCTGGCTTGTTTATCCAGGTGAATGGGTGGGAAGGGTATCTGTGATTAGAATCAGAGACCCGCCCCACACCCCTCCTTGGGAAAGGCAGCTCAGATATGGATAGAACATTCATCTTCTCCTGCTCTCTTCTGGCTTGCCTTGGAGCTAAATGCAGTCTGAGCCCTTGCTCTGGAAAGCTCTAGATTTGCTCTAAGATGCTCAGAGCTCTCACAACTTCTCCCTGCTGCTCCTCAGGGAGGGAATGCAGGAAAAGAGCTGATGGGGCTGATGTGGAGGAGAGAATTTTGGTTCTCTTCACCTTAACACACTGCTGGGATGCTGCTGGGAAGGAGAGGCTGGGTGGGCCCCAATTCGCCTCAACACTCAGAGTGACTAAGACTTAGTCACGGCCTTGAGGGGTTCTTGGTGGCAGTGGTGGTCCATATACATAAAGTTGAATGGACTCTTCAGAATAGTCATCTATGAAACGTCCTTTGTACTGAGCAAGGCCTGCCTCTCCAACTTCACAGAGCAGCCCACACACAGCTGAGACGCAAGCATGGTGCTCTCTGACAGGAACAAATTGCACTCCACTTAATTTCCTTGAGCCGCCATTGACAGTGAAGTGGTTACATGATTGTAGGGAACCAGGGCCAATTGACAAAGCAAAGCTTGTGTGCGGACGTTGCTGCTGTGGAATCCAGCTCCTGGGACAGGGGAGACAAGCTGAGGGAGGTACAGATGGCTTTGCGAACTAGCACGGACTTCTGAAATCAAGCTGGGTCTGAAAGAAATTGGGCAACTTTATCTCGAGATATAATTTAAGTACAATAAACTGCATATATATTCAGAGTGTGACAATTTGATCAGTTTTGACATATGCGTTCACCCATGAAGCCATCATTGTAATCAAGATAATTTTTCCAGCTCCCTCAAAAGTTTCCTGGTAAACCCTATAGGGCAAGTTCTACTCTGTCCTATAGGGTTGATACCTCTTGGAATCAACTGGACAGTGACAGGTTCAGTTTCTACTCCTGGATGTAACTCCATTTGGGAATAAGGTTTTCTTTGATATTTTAATGAGGCCTTATCAGTGTAAGGTGCTTTTTAAGCCAATCACCTTTGAGATATAAAGGAGTGGACTAGGTACAAAGAAGGAAGTACTAACCAGACCTAACTAGCTCTGACCATCCACTAGCAAGTTGGGGTAAGATGCCACACCACATGAAAATTTCCAAGGAACTGAGGAACAGAGGCTGAAAAGAGACAAGGACCTTGCCGCAGAGCCAACAGACAGAGGCTTCCTCTACAGCTGGTACCCTGAGTTAGGCTTTCTAGCCATCTAAACTGTGAGAAAATAAATTTCTGTTTGTTAAACCAAAAAAAAAAAAAAAGTTTCCCAGTGCCTCTTCCTTCCCTTCATCCCTAGCCAAAGGTAACCACTGATCTGTTTTCTGTCCCTATACATTAATTTCCATTGCCCAGAATTGTTAGTAAGAATTTTAACGTGAGTTGAAACCCGAGTTTAATAAAATGGCGCTGCCTTCTCAGAACAGGTGAGACAAGCTACCTTGAACTGGTTGAGCTGTGGGAACAGAAGCTCCTTTTTGACTCTCTGACAAGCTCTAAATTCCTCGATTTCCTCTCGCCACCCCTTGAGAAACGAGCCGTTCGCTAGCCTGGGTGGAGACTTGTGATTTGAGAATTTTGCAATAAGCTTTCACCAAGCAGAGCCAAGTGCGTTAGGGTGAAAGAGCAGAGGATGTGAGAGGGAGAATGGTGGGAAATGAGGGTGGGGAGGGGGACAGGGACAGATCCTGGGTGCCTCGTCTTTGCCGAGATTAGAACCAAAGGAGCTAGGTTTAAACTGAAGCACAAGGAACTTAGGAGAACTGCCTTTAAAAGGCCAGTGTTTCTGAACAATGGAGTGAACTAATATCAGACAACATGGGATTGCTTCTGGAGGCATTTCGTTATATATATATTTTAAAAAAAGATAAATTCTTATCTTTATGAGTTGAAGTAGCCATGATCCAGTCTAAACGCAGCCTAAATTCTCATCCAGGTCTGACTTAATCATAAAGAAAGCTTTAAAGTGTTTTATGTAAATATGCTTTGAAGTATAGCTTATCAAGTGAACACTTAAAAATGCCTGAGACTGACTTTCTCCACCTGTCTGTCGATTTCCTGTACTGTGTTGGCTTGCGCGTTGCTGTGAGGCTGGAAGCTAAGTCACTGGCATTTCAAATACCAGTGAGTTACCCATGGTGGACAAGTTTCAGTTTAGAGCCTAGACTAAGAGAGACTAGGAAGAAAGGCCTGGTGATCTACGTCTGAAAATTAGCCAACAAGAACTTTATGGATTACAACAGAACATTGTCCAAATTGCTTGTTTGGAATATTTTAGGAGGGCTCAATCGCTAGAGGAGGGCATCACGTTTGGTGAAGTAGAGGGCCAGTGAAGGTCGGAGATCCTCAGTGAGATGAATTGGCACAGTAGCCGCAGTGATGGATTTGAACATGCTGGTTGTTATGAGGATGACCCAGGATGGGGCCACGTTTCATTCTGTAGTGCATAAAGTCGCCATGAGTTGACATCTACTCAATAGCAGCTAACAGCAACAGCAAGAAGCCTAACTTGACAAACTCCACTTTGAGATGGTGGGAGGTAAGCCTGTGTAGAGAAGGGTCAGCAATGAGCAGGTTCCCTGATGTAGGACACAGGCCTGTTCCACACTCTGTCTGCACTGTGCGCGCTCTGCTGCTGACCTGGGACTGGCCGGGGTGCCAACAGGACTCACCATTGCCATCAAGTAAGCTAGCTTCAGGACATAATTTTAGATTCACAGACACTAAGAAGGCACCATTAAAAACTGATATGACTTACATCTACAAATAAATCATGCTCAATTTCCCACCCATACATCCTTCCTCAGGCAATTAAAACTTGATGGATACAGTTCCATTGTTGAACAAATATTATCTCCTGTATCTTGTGTCGCTTCAATGTCTCTGGGCTACAAGTGGTCAACATGTGCTATCTGAAAAGTCATTTTGTTTATCTTTTATAAAACCACATTGCAATTACATTAGAAATTAATGTCAAATGAATTGGAAATCAATTCTTGAGTGCATCCTCACCTGGACTGGTTGGGACACGGGGGAAGTACACAGACATCATTAAAGCTGTGATGCAGTTGTCTGTGCCCTCATTTGCCCCCTACTGCAGATCCCTAGGCAGGGGCCCTCCCATATTTGTCTTCGTGCTCCTCGTTTCTAACCCAGCATCTGATTCACATCACCCGTTGCCTTCGAGTCGATTCCAATTCATGGTGACCCCATGCGTCAGAGGAGAACTGTGCTCCACAGCATTTTTAAGGACTAATTTTTTGGAAGTTGATCATCAGGCCTTCCTGCCCAGGTGCCCCTGGGTGGACTCAAATCTCCAATCTTGCAGGTAGCAGCCAAGTGTGTTAACCATTTGTACCACCCTGGGACTCAATCTAATACATAACAAAACACCAGTTCATCTCACTGAGGGTCTCCCTCCCCCTCACAGGCTCTTTACTTCACCAGACATGGTGTCCTCCTCTACCGATTGATCCCTCCTGAGGATGTATCCAAAGCAAGCGAGTTAGACAACGGTCTGTTGTGATCCATAAGATTTCCATTGGCTAATATTTGGAAGTAGATCACCAGGCCTTTCTTTCTAGTATGTTTTAGTTTAGAATCTTTACTGAAGCCTCTCCACCATGGATGAACCTACTGGTATTTGAAATGCTGGTGGCATAGCTTCCAGCCTCACAGCAGCATGCAAGTCACAGTACAACGAACTGACAGATGGGTGGTGGAACTGTTCCATAGACATCTCACACTCAACATGTTTGAAATTGAAATGATAATCTCCCCCACTCCACCACATTAAAGCATAAAATAAGTTCTTCTAACCATGCAGCTTCCCAAGCTAAGAAACTAATTTATTTTTTTACTTCTCTGTTCACCCTTCATAGCTGATGAGTTTTTAAGCCCTGTAAATTCTGCATCTTCACGATCTGTTCTTTCCTTTCCATCCCTATTGCTGTTTCCCTACTCCAGGCCTATCTTCCATAAGAGACATTTTACTTTCTGCACAGGATTTGGAAGACGAGAGGGAAGGAGCAGCCATGTTCCTTTCCACTGGGGAGGTTGGCACCGTGTAGGAGGCACTCGTGTGGCCTCGTGCCATCAGGGATGTGCTGGCTCACTGAGACAGCACAGGGCAACAGCTGGGCCCACAGTTCCTCCTGCTCTGCCTCATCTCCCCCTTCAGCTCCTCTGACTTCTGGGTCAGGTGTTTGGCATTTCAAAGCAATGGAGGAAAACAGATTACTTAAGAAACATAAAAAAAAAAAAAAAACTTTAGATAACTCCAAAATTTGAAAGAAATTAAATCAGAAAAATATTTATTCATAAACTTAGAGTGAGGAAGATCTTCCTTAGGCAGAATGCAAAGCGTAGATACTATAAGAAAAAAGACTGGACTCCATACAGAATAAAAATTTGGGTAGAGCAAAAATAAAACCATAAACTCAGTAAAAATTACAGGATTGAATTCCAGTGATGGTGGAGCGAAAAGTTTGGCAAATCCTCTCCCCCAAAAACTACTGTAAAACTGGACATAATTTTTTAAAAAATCAATCATTTCAGGGCTCTGGAATATACCAATGGCAAACAACAAATTAAGGAACATTTATTTGTTAAAAACTGTTTATCTTTGAGTAAGAATAGTAGGAGTCCGATTTTGCTTAAAATGGAGCTTTACATGATAGCCAGGAAAAGAAGAGGGAAGATGTGGCTCCTGCGGCCACTATCATGCTAGATAGTCTCATTCATTCTTACTTTTTTTTAAGCACACAAATAATAGGGTGGATTATTCAATAAGTAGCTTACTGGGTCATCTGCCCCTGTCAGGGACTGTAACTTTGAAAAAAGGCTTTGGTTCTACAGGAAGGTGCTGTGGGGTTGGGAGAGAGACAGATGCCTGCCCTACTAGAAGCAGAATCTTTGATGTGATGAGAATATGTGAAATTGTTCACTACAGACCATCTGGTAAGCAAGGTAAGTACCATGCCTACCTGGCTGATTGGAAATTCACTCCTGCACACAATAGGAGCCCTGGTGGCACCAAACCCAAAACCAAGCCTAGTGCCGTCCAGTCAATTCCAACTCATAGCTACACTATAGGACAGAGTAGAACTGCCCCATAGAGTTTCCAAGAAGCACCTGGCAGATTCAAACTGCCGACCCTTTGGTTAGCAGCCATAGCACTTAACCGCTCAGCCTGGTGGCAAAGTGGTTAAGAAATAGGCTGCTAACCAAAAGGCTGGCAGTTTGAATCCACCAGCCGTTCCTTGGAAATCCTGTGGGGAAGTTCTACTCTGTCCTATAGGGTCACTATGACTCAGAATCGACTTGTTTGGCAACGGGTTTGGTTTGGGTTTTGCTGGAGCACAAATAACACATGCTTATCACAGTAAAACAATATCAATAAAATGAAATTCCACAATGATTGTCTTATCCTCCCATCTCATTTCTCTCCTTCGACATTATTACCGATTATATATATATATATATATATATATATAAAATTTGGTTTTGCGTTTGTAAATACCATCACACTGTACCATAGTACTGTTTTTCAACTTGCTTTTTTTGAGTTATGTTTTTGGAGAACATCCTGTGTTAATGAACATAAATTCTCCTGATCTTTATTTAATGGCTGAATAGAATTCTGCTTTATTTTCTGGATTATGGCCCTACTGATGGACATTTGGTCCTTTGGGGCAGGTGTGTGAGTAATTTGACATTTGGAACAACTGGGTCAACGTGGATGTGGACGTTTTATTTGAATGTACAACCCAATTTGTTCCCCCAAAAGCCTTTGTCCCTGTGCCCTTGCCAACATTAAAAAACAAAACAAGAAAAACTGTTGCCATTGAATCAATTCCAACTTGC
This sequence comes from Elephas maximus indicus, assembly GCF_024166365.1. NCBI lineage: Eukaryota > Metazoa > Chordata > Mammalia > Proboscidea > Elephantidae > Elephas > Elephas maximus. The sequence continues at coordinate 46,739,420 of NC_064838.1, forward strand.
ATTAAATGTTATTAATATTTAAAAATTTTGCCAACTGGCTTCACAAAAAAATAACCTTATTTAATTTTATTTTCTTCCTGTGAATCCACAATTATTCCAAAATAAAAAGTTAAAAATGACAAACAAGAAAAAAAAAATTCTTTTGCCACTTCCACAGCAGTGCTGGTATTTCTTGTTCATTATATAATGTTGTTTTCCTCCCTGGAGAGAAATATTTTAGTCCCAGGGCCTGAGGAGAACAGCTTCCTGCACCCACCTGCTTGCACTTCTCCAGACCCCACACTATTTTAATGAGCAACATGACCTAATTTCTGGCAAGGAAGTCTGAGGGCTATTTGTTAACTCAGAAATTTGAAAATAAGGAGAAGTTGAAGACAGGAAAAAAAAGTGTCCATGGTTTTATTATTTCTCCAATTTTTCATAGGATTGCTTACCGATGGCATAACCCCATCATTGCCCATCTCCTCTGGGACAGTCTCTGTCAGTTATTCTCCCCTCTGTGTCTTCTGGAGCCCAGTGGTGCAGTGGTTAAGAGTTTGGCTGTGAACCAAGAGGTCCGTAGTTTGAATCCACCAGCTGCTCATTGGAAACCCTATGGGGCAGCTCTACTCTGTCCTTCAGGGTCACTGTGAGTTGGAATCGATTCAATGGCAATAAGCCAAAAAAACCAAACCCAGTTCGGTCGAGTCGATTCCGATTCATAGGGACCCTATAGGACAGAGTAGAACTGCCCCACAGAGTTTCCAAGGAGCACCTGGTGGATTCGAACTGCCGACCCTTTGGTTAGCACTTAACCACTACGCCACCAGGGTTTCCTCAATGGCAATAGGCATGGGTTTTTTTTGTTGTTTTTTGTTTAGTGTCTTCTAGCCCTTCCTCTCCATTGGGTCTTTCTCCTCTGACTGCAAACAAACTCCAGTCCTTCCTAGCCCAAAATGCCCTTCCTAGCTGATGATGTAGCAGAAACATCCAGAGTCAGAGTTCCAGGTGCAAATTCCAGCCTCACCCCGTTGTGACCTTGGACTAGTGACGTCAGTCAGCCTTGATTTCCTCTTCTTTCAGTCAATGATGATTCCTTCCTCACAGGATGGTGGGGTGTGAAGTCAGTGAGGACAGGCTTGGAAGTCCCTTGTGTGGAGCCCAGCACTCTACTAGTAAGTTGTCTCCTTTTCCCTCACCCCGCCTTCTGCCCTTCCCCTTCCTGCCAACATTCTAAAGTTCTCCAAGATGAGTATGGAGGCAGGTAGCTGTCCTTCACCTCCCATTTACTTCTCCACCCACTGCAGTCTGCTTACATGCCACATTCCTGTGGAAGCTGGTTTTCCACAGAAGGCACAGACGACTTCCTAATTGCCATATGGGACAGGTTTTTCCTCAGTCTTCATTCTCCTTGACTTCTTCATGGCATTTTACCCACTCTTACCATGATCCTTGAAGCCTTCTCTTCTTTAGCTTCTATAATAGAACATGTTCCTGGTTCACCTTCTAATTCAGATTGTGTGTCCCAGTCTCCCCACTTGGCTTCTCTTTCTCTGCACCATCTGCCCCTCAGATCTCAAGCTCTGACTTGGACTTGTCTCTGCTCCCTGGTTCAGAGTGGCCTCATCCTTACCCATGGCTTCCAGGTCTCCTGTGTCCCAACTATTCCCAAATCTCTTCCCCAGCTACGTTCTCTCTCTGAAGGGCCAGGCCTGAGCTTCAGACTTCCTGAACAGATTTTCCATATAAATGTTCTGTAAATTCTTAAGCTTTCCCAACCTTCCAGTCTCTTTCTTCTCAAAATACCTTTTCCTCCCTTGTATGAGATACTAGTCCCTGGGTAGTGCAAATGGTTAATGGGCTCAGCTGCTAACTGAAAGGCTGGAGGTACAAGTCCACCCAGATTGCCAATCCTAGTAATCTACTTCCGAAAAATGAGCTATTGAAAACCCAATTGGGCACTGTTCTATTCTGACACACATGGGGTTGCCATGAGTCAGAATCAACTCAATGACAACTGATTATGAGATACTAAGTTTATAGACCTTATTAGGTTGCTTTGGTCCATCCCCTCCTCTTTTTCTCTCTCTTGATCAGCACTTGACCCCATCAGGTCACCCTTCCACCCTACACCATGGAACATGGAATCAGACTTCTTGAGTGATTGACAAAGGGCCAGGTGATAAAACCCAGAGTGCTGGGAAGTATCACCTTGTGGGGTGAAGTTTGACCAGTGAGAAATGGGAGATAGGAGGGACCCAGGCAGATGAATTCTCCTTTCTCTCTCCTATGAACCACTTTGAGGTGTGATTCCTGTTTGCAACACTTCTGGAAACACCATGCATGCTGGGCAAACATCCTGTTAAGCAATATTAGTTTGTTAGCTTTCCCTAAAGCAGAGCCAGAGACAAGGGTTAGAAGGTAGGTAGTTTACTTGGGGGTTAGAAGGTAGGTAGTTTACTTGGGAAATGACCCCAGGGAGCAGAAGGGAGAGATGGGGGAGTGAAACAGGGAAGAAGGGAGAGTCAATGCAAAGGTACATTATTAAGTTGGCCCCATTATGGGTGGCTGGTGGCAAGTGGGTTCTTCTATGGAGTCTGTGAAGTACATCTGGGACTGCCCATCTGGGGCATGAAAAAATATCGGTCCCATTGCCCCATGGATGCTAACTCCTGGGCACTTCCAGGTTGTGCGTGCATGAGTGCTGAGTGGATTCCCTAGCATCTCAAGCCATAGCATCACAGTAGCCCTGGGGCAGGAGGTGAGCTATACATGGTGCAAGCCCCAGGAAAGACATTCACGGGCTGTACCCATGTTAAACAGGTTGAGGCCTGCGTAGAACTGTTGCTGCAGACACGGTTAGGGTAAGAAATGGGGCTGAGAAGATTCAAAGTGGCGCAGGAGAGTTGTCAGCTGCAGCCCTGCTGTGTCTCTTTGTGGCTCACTGTGAAGCAGTTGTCAGTGTATGATGTATCACACTGCATTGCCTTGCCTCCCACACTTTCGTGGCTGTCATTTCTTTGTTCCCTCTCCAAGCCTTCTGGACTTGCACCTCATAAAGAAAGTGTTAGCGCCTTAATCCTTGCCTCAGACTCTGATTTCTAAAGGATCATGATAAAACAGTTGATACTGAAAAATAGAACCTCAAGAGGGGAATTGGATTGCTCACCTGGCTGTAATCAATGGAGCCTTTATGGTTGATGGTAAGTGAGCTGGTAATAATTTTTGGCAAGTGGCAGCATCACAATACTTCACTTTCATCTGTGGTTGCTTCAGAGGGGGTAACATTTGAGGGTACTATCTCAGGAAACTGGGTAGGAGCTTCACTTAATTGCTGTGGAAATGATACGAATTAAAATGAATGTGGAGTAGTTGGGCAGTTTACAACAGCACAGGAGACGTTACAAAAAAGAGAATGACAGGCAACTTCTAACTTAAGACATACTTTTAAAGCCAGAGAGCATCTATGGCAGATTGTATTACTATTATTTTTAAGCTTTTTTTACAAATAAAATTTGTATTGAAGTATAAGTTCCCTACAGAAGTGTGCACAAATTATAATTTGATGAATTTTCACAAAGTGAATACAACCATCTAACACCCCCTAGATCAATGAGTATAAAATTACCAATACCCTATAAGCCCCCTCCCAGTCACTACCTCTCTCTTCCACTAAGGTAGTTATTATTCTGACCTCGAGCACCTCTATGTCAGCTTTTACAAAACTCTTATCTGCTGTGACTACACAGGTCATACTGTACTGAAAATCAGACCCAGAATCTGGTTAGGGTGGCAGAGCTACAGAAGAGGCTAAATGACATGCCTGGTAGGTAAAGACTGAGGCCATTGAAACCTGGATTGGGGCCATTTGAGTAGTTGATCCAAAAAACCTTGAATCCCCAAATTCCTCTGAGTCCTCCCGGTTGGCAAAAACAATCTCTTCCCTCTGCCAGAGGAGATTAGTCTTCCTTGGCTGGAGATCATGTAATTGCCTCAGCTGACGAAGTGCCTCATGAAAAGATACTACTTCTTGCTCCCACCATTCCTTATTGCCTCCAGGCCAGTAACTAAAGACAGTTTCCAGCACAGCCTGAATGGGGAAAAATAGCCTACTCAAGAGAGTTTCTGGGACTTGTTACTAACAGCAAGTTATAGGGCACGTGTGTGGGAATATGTCTTGGGAGTGTTAGACCAGGCTCAGGACAGATTATAAACTGAAGAGGGTAGAATTCTTGACACCAGTCCATATACTCACTCTTCATGAACCAGCAAGCTAGCCAGGCAATGGCAGTGTTGTTAACTGTAGGCCTGTGGAGCAGAGCTGTTGGCCAACCCATAGACTTGCAGTGAGGACAGCCTCAACCCGACAACCACAGTCTGAACCACAGCCACCCCAACTGACCACAGACCTGCAGTTAGGAGCACAGCCAACCCAGCTACCCCAGCCACCACAGCCTGGAGCAGAGGCACCCAATCAAGCTCTGTACAGATCAACTGAATGACAGGTGATAACATGCACATGAGTAAAAAGAAATGATTGTTGTCTTAAGCCCTAAATTTCAATATGGTTTGTTTTACAGCAATATCTAACTGATATAGAGACTAACACATCTGTCTTAGAAATCAGTAGATAAATAATAAGTAAGACTTTAAAAGATTTGGATGGCACAGTTATTAAGCTTGACATAACAGATACATTTTTTAAAAACTCTGTATCCAGCATCAGAGAGGACACTTTTTTTTTTCCTAAATGAGTATGGAACATTGACACACACACAAATGAACATATGTTAGGCCTAAAAGCAAATCTCAACTCATTCCAAAGAGGAAAAAATCTACAGCCAAATTAACTAATCAACAAATGATAGCCAAAAAAAAAACCCGAAACTAAAATCCCTCACCTCCCCAGAAAAAGCTATTGGAACAGTTGGGATAGAAATAATTCTCTGAAATACTTGAGTTACAGAGGAAAAAAAAAAAGAAAACTGAATTTATAACTAATTAGAAATGAATAACAAGAGGCATTACTCATAAAAATCTATGGGATGCAGCCAAAAAAACCAAAAAAAATATGGTCTTAAAAAATTAGAGGCTACATGCGTATGTTAGAAAACAAGACAATTAAAAAATAACTGAATTAAGCTTTCAACTCAAGGAGCTAAGAAAGAACATTGAAGTAATCCCAAAAAGTGAGTAAATAAACATAAAATCAGAGACCAATGAAATGAAACAATAGAACTTATACAAGTTTTTTGCGAAGGGAGGGGCAGGAGGGGAGGTACCAATATAATAGACAAGTGTGATAAATTTAATCAAGATAAAATGAGAGAAGACATTAATAACATTAGAAATGATAAAGGTGACATAACTTAAAATATAACAGAGTTTTAAAAAAGGAAGAGATATGATATAAAGGTTTATAATAATAAATTTTTAAATTAGAGGGAAAAACCATGATTTTCTAGGAAGCAAAATGACTGAAAGTGACAAAAGGAGGAAATTTGAAGAGACCATTAAACATAGAGTAAATTGGAAAGATGGTCGGTCTATTAGCTGCACCAAAACATTATCAGGCCCAGTTAATTCAAAACCAAAACGTCATCAAGCCCAGTTAATTATTCTGGCAAGTTCCATCAAACCTTTAAGGAACTGAACATTCCCATATTCCATAAGTTAAATTTCCATTTAAGAAAAAGGGAGGGAGGGAAGGAGGAAAGAAAAAAGAAAGGAAGGAAGGATGGATGGAAAGAAGGAGAAAATTATGACTTTGTTGGACAGTGGATTCCCAATGTTTTCTCCCCAGGAGCACTTTGCTTCATTTATGATAGATTGTGCATCAGTCAGCACTTAATTTGATCTCATTTCACTATGTCTTGAAGATATTCCTGAACGTTTCTGGCATTGGGCAGTATCCTTTCTCAGCTTCCAGTGATACTATATTTTTATGTATCATTATGTTCCTTTAATCATTCTAATTGAAATTTGGAAAAGGAGAGGTATTTAAAAGAACCAGTTTAAAACAAGGATTCTCAAAATTTAGTCCAAATTAGAATTATCTAGGAATTTTTTTTTTTAAATGCAGAGTTTGGGGGTTACCACCAAAGATTCTGATCACTAGATCTGATTTCCAGGCATAATTAACACTGAAAGAGACTGACCAGGTTGCTGTCCCTGGGTGGCACAGTTAAGCACTGAGCTATTAACCAAAAGGTTGGTGGTTCAAACCCACCCAGAGATGCTTTGGAAGAAAGGCCTGGCATCTACTTCCCAAAAGTCACAGCCATGAAAACTCTATGGGGTACAGTTCTACTCTGAAACACATGGGGTCTCCATAAGTTGGAATCAACTCAACTACAACTGGTGGTCGGTCGGTCGGTCCGTCGGTCGGTCGGCCGGATGGTCGGATGGTCGGTTGGTCGGTTGGTCGGTTGGTTGGTTAGAAGACCATACGTCCTAGCTAGAAGGTGACATGCAGAGGGGCATGGCTACAGAGGACACGCCCCATTTGTGGAGAGGTTATAGCCTTTCTCAGAAATGGGTCATGACTCAGTTCATTCAGTATGAGGTGTAAAGATGCAGCAATGCCTTAGCAACTCCAGCTGCCCTTATGTTGCTCTTTGCAGTTCTACTCTTGAGGAAGGGAAAGTAATTTTCACTTTGGAACTGTGGCACAAAGTCGCTTTTATGAAAATAGATTACTACGTGCTGAAGATAGTACCCCAGTTACTGCTCTGAAGGGTACTCATGAGCTGAGGGATGAAGTGTGCAGCACAGGAAACATGTCTACCTGTCCTGCGAATGGAGAAGCAGCAGAGGATAAACAGCTGAGGGCTGAACTGCCCCTGAGTTGCAGAATCCATCAGACTATTCAAATAACCCTATTGGAGGCTAAGACTGATCCAAGGGCATAAATGAAAACTGGTAAATCCTTATATTCCACAATGCCCCCATTAATGAATGAGTTCTAAGTTTTAATTTAACTTCTGGAAAACTGGAGTACATCTTCAAGTAAATTTTTTATGTAACTTTTTTTCTGATTGTATTAATAATCCATATTCATTGTAGAAAATCTGAACAACAACAGAAAATATAGAGAAACACTGTTGTGAAAATAAAACCACAGACTAGAATTTTTTTTTTTTAAATGACTTTTGGAAAGTTTTCACCAGCCAGAAGCAGGGTGACTATGTCACCTCATTTCTGAATATATCAGTTTTACAGGTTATTTTTATACATGGGTATAACAGTATTCCTTCCCCACCTTCCAGAAATTGTTTCGGGGATGCACAGGAGAAGGAGGCCCTTGTACTAAACAAAAACGCTTAAAGAGTATCCATTAAAATGTATTCAAGTATACATTTTGAAAGAGGGTGAGTAACAGTTAAAAAAAGAAATGTAAAATATAAATATGAAAGGCACTTCAGATATATATTGGAAATAGAGTTTATAGTATTTGGAGTTTTTAACTTTTAGAATATATGACAAAATTCTTTTGATTATGGAGGTGGTTCTATCTATCTGGAAACCCTGGTGGCGTAGTGTTTAAGAGCTATGGCTGCTGACTGATAGGTTGGCAGTTTGAATCCACCAGGAGTTCCTAGGAAATTCTCTATGGGGCAGTTCTATTCTGTCCAATGGGGTCGCTATCGATGGCAATGGGTTTGGTTTTAATCTATGTATGTGGCTATCTATCTATCTATCTACCAAGCTGAATGCAAATTATGCATGGTAGTTTGTAGCTGCTTTTTAAATGTAGAAGTACACTGTGAATATATTTCTCTGTAATTAAATATGCCAAATCATAATTACCAATGTTTACATGATATTTCCTTTATATTAGTCGGGATAGGCTGAGTTGTGCTACAGTAACAAATAACACCAGAATCTCATGGGTTATATTACAGGGGTTACCTCCCAGACCCAGGCTTATGGAGCAATAATTTTTAGAACATTTCTGGTCACTGTCACAGAGCAAGAAGAAAACAATAGTCATGCCACCATCAGAGGTGACTGCTCTTAAGTTTTTATATATTCTTTTATCTTTTCAAATGAATCTGTAAGCTACATGTCTGATGAAACCGTGAACTTACTGATGTGAAGTTTTATATCTTGCTCTTTTAAATTACGTACCTTGGACACTTATCCTTCAAGAACCTGGTTTATTTTTTCCAAAGCAAAAAATCTCCTCTCTTTCCTTCCAGTGACACTTTCTATAAGTAACCACTGGAGCAGTTTGGTACATATTCTTCCAGATATTTTCTGTGCTTACACAGATATGCAAAAGAAATATTCTCGTACACAAATGTCCTTTTTTAAAAACAGTAAGTGAAACTGTGTTCTTCACGGTTTTTTTTTGTTTTTTTCACTTAACAGTGTATCACTCCCTCATTCAACAATTCTTTTTGGTGCTGCCTCCATTTTAGGCACTAAGAACCATGGATACCTTCCAAGGGCACTGCAAGGAACTCCACCTGGTTTTGAAAAATGAATACAAAGTATTCCAGAAGCAATTTATTTAACAGTTCTCCTAAACTTTCAGGTTGATTCTAATATCTTTTCACTGACCAACCAGGTTTCTCCCATTTGTCTAACACCCTGCTAGCCTAGACAATGAGGACGGTGGCCATTAATTTAGCAGATGGCTTCATTACCCTCCCATGTTAACCACCACCTCTCTTCTGGATACACTATTTTAAAAATACTAATTGCTATTACACCTAGTTAGTGCCGCACTGGGGTTTTGCACTGTAATCAGGAAAAGAAATACTCAAGTAGTTTCATGTTAGTAATGATGTTTTGAAAGAGTTGAGTGAAATGGAGATTTGATTCACAAACTCCTAGGACCCATCTGTGGTCCTCTTCACCTCCCTCCCCCCGTGCTGGGAAACTGGTGTTTATTGTCTCCACCCAACCTCTTTTGGTCTTTAGGATCAGAGCTGACATACTAATTCCGTTTACAGCATCAAAAGGCATTTTTATTTTCTCGATAAATTATCTTGGTAAAAAAAACCCAAAAAACAAACCTGTTGCCGTCAAGTCAATTCCGACTCATATAACGACCCTAGAGGACAGAGTAGAACTGCCCCATACGGTTTCCAAGGAACATCCAGTGTATTTGAGCTGCTGATTTTTTGGCTAGCAGCTGTTAGCTCTTAACCACTATACCACCAAGGTCTCCAAACTGTCTTGGTAGGCCTATTATTTTACATCAAGTCAATTTTTAGTTCCTTGAAATGTCTTCAATTAAAATTTTTCATTATGGCATAATGCTTGCCATGTCAACCCTACCTCCGCTCCAGGCCACCCACCATCAATGACCTTATCTCTCTTCCCATTTACTTAGAGCCAGCCTGGGGCTGCCCTACCTCATCTTTGTTCTAATACGCTTGCTATGGATAGATCCTTTGGCTTGTTCATGAGCACCCTCCTGACCTGTCCCAGCTACAGCTCCAGCCTTGGGTACCAAGACCCCACAGGCTCCCTTCATTGGTCGTGTTGCCCAACCATAGATCCCAGAATGAGCTGGGAGCTCCCCAAGTTGTCTGATTTTACACAGGCCTTTGTTCCCTTTGTTGGGAATAACCTCCTTCTCCTCTCCTGGGTTAACTTCATTTTAAGAACATTCAAATTCACTGCTGTACTGAAGTAACCCAGCTGGTGTATAGCAGGGCCAACAGTTCAGTTAACTTGAAACAACACAGGGATGTTCGGTGTCAGGGAGGGGTCAAGTTCTGAACCTAGTATATAATGGGGCCAAATCCCTGTTTACTGAAAATACTAAGTAAATACTTGTATTAAGTGCTCGTCGAACAAAGTTACAACGCCTAGAGAATTCTAGGACCGTTAGGAGACTGTTAGACAATGCTCTTAGTATGACATCGGAAGGCTATATCACAATTTGGCAGGAGGTGAAGGGCTTATCTCCAACTTTTGGGCAATTTTTCTTACATTTCTCAGTGCCTCAGTTTCCTTCCTTGTAAAATGAGGCCAATAATCCTACCTATTTCAAAGGGTTCTTTTGAAGATAGAATGAGTTAACATGTGTACAGTTCCTAGCAGCAGTGCCTCAACTCACTCTACTAACAATACTCTTTTAAATGAGTTGATACCTTGTGGAACATCCTTAAGCAAGCTGCAAATGATTTCTGTTGGGTAGAAAGGATCTCTCTGAAAGGCTGCAGCTGTAGGCCCAGTAGGATACGTTTTGTTTCCAGTTATGGTGCAGTAGTAAAGCAGCCAGTTGCTAACCAAAAGGTCGGCGGTTCAAACCCATCAGCTGCCCCACGGGAGAAATTTGTGGCAGTCTGCTTTGGTAAAGATTTACAACCTTGGAAACCCTGTGGAGCAGTTCTGCTATGTCCTACAGGGATCTATGTGTTAGAGCTGATCTGATGGCTTTTTTTTTTTTTTTTAAAACAGTAAGCTGTTAAATAAATGCTAGCTATTCACTGGCTGGTGCAAATGGTTAATATGCTCAAGTGCTAACTGAAAGGTTGGAGGTTTGAGTCCACCCAGAGGTACCTTGGAAGAAAGGCCAGGTGGTGACGTACTTCCAAAAAATCAGCCATTGAAAGCCCTGTGGAACACAGTTCTATGCTGACACACATGGAATCACCATAACTTGCAGCTGAATTCATGGCAGCTGGTTATCATTATGGAGACCTTGGCGTGCGGCGTTTAAGGACTTGGCTGTTCACCAAAAGGTCAGCAGTTCGAATCTACCAGGTGCTCCTTGGAGACCCTATGGGCCAGTTCTACTCCGTCCTATAGGGTCACTATGAGTCGGAATCGACTCGACTGCAACGTGTTTGGGTTATTTTCTGGGTTTGGTTGTTGTTATTACTCAGCAGTGATAATATTAATGCCGTCTGGGTCTAACTCCCGGGACTGTGTCTCAGATTTACTAGAGAAGGCAGCAGCGGCAGGATGGTGATGGAGTGTGGGCTCTGCTCAGGAGAGGGAGCTGTGGATACGGACACTTAGGTGACGGCTGAGGGGACTGTGCCATTCAGGGAAGGTCAAGTGGCCCTGACACAGCATGAGTCAGACACTGACATTTGGTTTGGCCAATCTCCCTTCCACTTATAGGCCATCCCAACCACAAAAGTGGCAGGGAAAACCCTAGTCTGATAGCTGCAAATATAACACTTTCAGATGAAGCCCAGAAAACAAATTCTTAGTTGGTTCCTCCTGGGGCAGGGTCCACATTGGCTTCATTCCTTGACTTTCTCTGTCCATGTGTGATGGCGGAACAGCACATTGTATTCCGTCTCAGGCTCTTTCTCTTTGAGAGAAGTGACCCCTCCTCCAGAAGAGCAGTGCTCTTCCTGCCTCCCCCCACCCCGTCCACGCCCCCCCAGCACCTCTCTTCTCCCCCCACCCTTCAATACAGAGTACAGTCGTCAGACCTTCTAGGTAGCTGCAAATATGAAACTTACAAATGAAGGTATTGCCTTATTTCACATTTTCATGTTTGTCTTATGCCTTCTGTTCTTTTGGCTTAACAACCCTAAAATTTTCAATACCAGTTCCTGTAACATCTAAAGTTGTTTTGTGTTCTTTCAAGAGAAGGTTCCACCCCCTATAGGACAGAGTAGAACTGCCCCATAAAGTTTCCAAGGAGCACCTGGTAGATTTGAACCGCCGACCCTTTGGTTCCCAGCCATAGCTCTTAACCACTACGCTACCAGGGTTTCCGACATAGGTATAGATCACCACAATCAAGACGGCAAACATGTCCATCACCCCCAAAAGCTTCCTTGCTCCCATCAGTAATCTATCCCACCCTCTGTTTATTAAAAAAAAATAAAAATAATTTTTTTTAAAAAAAGGTGACCACCAATCTGCTTAATAGATTAATTTGCACTTTCTAGAATGCAAATTGTTGTATTGTTAGTAGCCATCCAGTCGATCCTGACTCAGGGTGACCCCATTGTGCAGAGTGGAACTGCTCCATAGGATTTTCAAGGCTGTGAGCTTTTGGAAGCAGATCTCCAGGCTTTTCTTCCAAGGAGCCTCTCGGTGGGTTTGAACCACCAAACTTTTCAGCTAGTAGTCAATGTATACAATTGTATAGAAAGTATAAATTGTATATAAATGGAATCATACAGCATGTGCTCTTTTTTTGTCTGGTTTCTTTCATTTAGCGTAACGATTTTGAGATTCATCCATGTTGTAGTGTGTACCAACAGTGTGTTCCTTTTTATTGCTGAGTAGTATTCCACTGTATGGCTATACCACAAATCGTTTATCCATTCACCTGATGATGGACATTTGGGTCATTTTCAGGTTTTTGTTTTGTTTTTCTTTTATTGCTGGCTACTACAAATAAAGTTGCTGCGAATATTTGTGTACACATCTTTGGGTGAATATACGCTTTCTTTTCTCTTGGGTAAATACCTAGTACTGAAATGGCTAGGTCATATGGCAGGTGTATGTTTACCATTTCAAGAAATTGCCATATTGTTTTCAAAGTGTTTATACCACTTTACATTTCTATCAGCTGTGTATGAGAGCTCCAGTTGCTCCACATCCTTGTCAAAACTTGGTATGGCCAGTCTTTTTAATTTTAGCCATTCTATTAAGTGTATAGTGGTATCTCATTGTGGTTTTAATTTTTTTATGTAATATTTTATCGTGTTTTCACTGAAAGTTTACACAGCAAATTAGGTTCCTATTTAACAATTTCTATACAAATTTTTTGGCAAATCTGCTGCAAAAGGCCTCTTTAAAGTGTTGAAAAGCAAAGATGTCACCTTGAAGACTAAGGTGCACCTGACCCAAGCCATGGTATTTTCCATTGCCTCATATGTAGGTGAAAAAACAAAACCAAACCCGTTCCTTTAAGTCGATTCTGACCCATAGTGACCCTATAGGACAGAGTAGAACTGCCCCATAAAGCTTCCAAGGAGTAGCCTGGTGGATTCGAACTGCCGACCTTTCCGTTAGCAGCCATAGCACTTAAATACGACGCCACTAGGGTTTCCATGTATGTGAAAGCTGGATGATGAATAAGGAAGACCAAAGAAGAGTTGACACCTTTGAACTGTGGTGTTGGCAAAGAATATTGGATATACCGTGGACTGCCAAAAGAATGGACAAATCTGTCTTAGAGAAAGTACGACCAGAATGCTCCTTAGAAGCAAGAGTGGCGAGACTGTGTCTCACATACTTCGGTCATGTTATCAGGAGGGATCAGTCCCAGAAGAAGGACATCATGCTTGGTAGAGGGTCAGTGAAAAAGAGGAAGACCCTCAACAAGGTGATTGACACAGTGGCTACAACAATGGGCTTAAATATAACAATTGTGAGGATGGCACAGGACCGGGCAATGTTTCGTTCTGTTGTACGTAGGGTCATTATGAGTTGGACTCAACTCGATGGCACCTAACAACATACAAGTTTTTCAGTAACATTGATTACATTTTTCACAATGTGTCTGTATTCTCATTATTTCTGTTTTGATTGTTCCTGTAGTTTTAATCGTTGTTTCCTTATTGAGTAATGATATTGCACATCATTTCATAGGCTTATTGGCCATTCATACATTTTTTCTTCTTCTTCATATATATATATATGTATATATTTTGAACCGTCTGTTTGAATATTCTGCACATTTTCTTATTGTGTTGTTTGTCTGATTATTATTGAGCTGAAGAATTCTTTAAATGTTCTGGACCCAGTCCTTTGTCTTATGTATGTGCTGCAAATATTTTCTCCCAGCCTGTGGCTTACATTTCTATTTTCTTAATGGTGACTTTTCATAGAGCAAAATTTTTTATTTTGATGCAGGACCATTTGTCAATGTTTTTTCTTTTATAGTTTATGTTTTTTGTATCCTTCTAAGAAACCTTTATGGACCCCAAGATTGCAAAGATTTTCTCCTATGTTTTCTTCTAGAAGTTTATAGTTTTAGGCTATACATTTAGGTCTATGATCAATTTTGAGTTAATTTTTGTGTGTGGTATGAGTTAACTTTATAGATATTCATTTTTTTCCACGTAGATATCCAGTAGATCCAGGGTCATTTACTGAAAAAACAAGAGAAGGTTTTGAGGTGTAACTACTTTCTCATCTAGAGGTGTTGTGTTTGGTCACTGTGTCTTAGGAGCTATAGTGTACATCAGGAGTGTACCTAAAGGCCAGGGGACCCCTGGATTAAAGCAGGATCAGGTTTTTATAGGGAAGGGGAGAGCTGAGTACATGAGCTTATGTTTTTGGTTTATATAGCAGTTTTCTACTTGAATTGGAACTCATGGTTGCAGATTGTTCCTGTTTTTGTGCCCTTGCTCGAGGCCATTGGTCATTAGAGTAATCCCAATACCATCAAAATAGTATTTTCTAAGACCTATTTTTGCAAGCCTTATCAGCCAGTCAAAGTCAGCAAAAAAGAAAGGAAAGGGGTCACAGTTAGGAGGCAGGGGGAAACTAGTGTTCTCCATCCTGTGAGTTCTAGTCATGTTGCATGGGAATCAGATTGCATCACAAATGAGAATGTGTAGGCAAGAGTATTGGGAAACTGGAAAATGCCCCTTACATGCAGAGCTCCCCTATATCCATTCTTGAAGGTCAATACTTCTGGATCCTCCTGTAGACCCCGGCTTCTCCCTACTCTGCTCAGAGAACACCGAAGTCCCTCTGCTCTAACACTGGGGCATCCTTTGTGGCCATCTTATTCAGGCCTATGGGAAATGCTTAGTTCTGTAAGCCTCAGGGATAGGTATGAAGATTCTGGGGCTTTTTAGCCCTGTCTAGCCCAGGTTTTCCCCCTTGACCTCTTTTCAAGCTTCCTGACTTCTCTTCCTGGCCACTGCTTATCCTGGCCTGTCTTGCTGGGCAAGCTTCACCAGTGTCTCTTCTGTTACCCAAGCCATCCTCCTGTTTCTTCAGTCATGGTCTTGGGTCATTCAGCCAGGCTGGTTTGTGGCTCCTTCTGCTGGTCCCTCAAGCTCTTGGGTCTTCCCTTCTTCTACCAGCCCTTCTCCCTTTTCATCTTTTCCCGGGCATTCTACCATCAAGGGTGTGGCAGTTGCATTTGGAAAATCCCTGTTGCCTCTGGCAGATGTCTATATTAGGTTGGCTGGGTTGTTTCTACTGTGTGTTGGAAAGGTAGCCATGGAGATACATCCGTGGGAACCCCAGGCATGGAACTTGGAAATCTCCTTCCCCCTGCGGACATGGAAGCCTTCCATCTGTTGAAAGAGAAAATACCACCTCCTGTTCCAAAACAGATCTGAAAAGACTCATCTTGTCTCCACTTTAATTTGAGTAGTTTGTCTTCTGGGAGAAGACACTTTGGATTTCCTCAAGTTAAAAAATTTGTCTACCCTCAATGATTTCACAGATGAGAGAACTTACCTCTAACCTTTTTGGACAAGACACAGAGGTAGTGGTGACTGTCGTTCCCGAGGGGCGGCGTCCCTTTCCTTCCTGGCCAGAGGTGTGGGAAGGACATCAGTTAGCACACAAGGTGTTCTTCCTCTGGATCCACGAAGCCCCTCGGAGTAATAGGCTTGGCAGGTGAATCAAGGTAGGGTTTCCTCCCTCAACAGCCCCTTTAAAGGCTCTTTTGTGCCTGGTGCAAACTGAGCATCTTATGCAGCAACCCAGGCAGGTGACAGTGGACTGAAGTTCAGTTCCCTCCTCCCTCTATATTCAAAAACCCTGTCTACCTAATCATGACAAAGTCCTGAATAGGTATCGATGCTGACTAATATGAATACATAGTTAAGGCTTATAGAGTATAAACTCATACTCATTGCCGTCGAGTCAATTCTGACTCATAGCAGCCCTATAGGACAGAGTAGAACTACCCCATAGGGTTTCCAAGGAGCTGCTGGTGGATTTGAAATGCCAACCTTCTGGTTAGCAGCCAAACACTTAACCACTGCGCCACCAGGGCCCCTATATAAAGTATTAAAAAAAAAAAAACAACCCTGTTGCAGTAGAGTCAATTCCAAAATTCCAACTCATAATGATCCCAAAGGACAGAGTAGAACTGCCTCATAGGGTTTCCACAGAGTACCTGTTGGGTTCGAACTGCCGACCTTTTGGTTGGTAGCCATAGGACTTAACCACTATGCCACCAGGGTTTCCATATAGAGTATAGTATTGGTAATTCATTTAACATTTCATCAGGAGAGATCCATGTTGATCAATTCAGATCGTTCCAACCTTACACAAAGCACATTTTCATGACACCTAACTTAGCAACAGGTTGGGGCTGTCCCAAACTTCTTACCTTCCATCCTTTACTTTGAAGTCTGTTTTTCAGTCTCTTAAACTCCCTCTTCTGACCTAACACAGCTCTGGCAGCTGTGGGGAGCCTGGGAAGGACAGAGTAACAAGCTGTAGCTCCTCCTTTCATTTCTCCCTTCCTGCTATGAACACCAAGATCCTCTTCTACCATTGGCTGTCCTGATACAACAGTCAAAGAACTTTTCCTCCCCTTAGGTAGTTCTCCAAAGCCATGTTCAATCTCCTCCTATATCCCGGTTTTCTCAAGGCAGTGGCTTTTAGCGTTTGGGATTCTAGACCTGTCCTCTTTTTTTTTTTTTTTTTAATCTGGAGCTTGGGACAGTCAATAATTGTACAAATATACAGTCTTCTGCTTGATGATTTTTGTACCTCTCTTTAAACACATTAAAAACCCAAAACCTGTTCCTGTCAAGTGGATTCTGACTCCTAGCCACCCTAAAGGATGGAGTAGAACTACCCCATAGGGTTTCCTAGGCTGTAATCTGTACGGGGTTTTTTTTTTGTTGGGTAATCTTTATGGAAGAGGATTGCCAGGTCTTTTCTTCTGCAGAGTAGCTGGTGGGTTCAACCTGCCAACCTTTTGGTAGCAGCTGAGCGCTTAACCACTGCACCACCAGGGTCTTCTTCAAATGTGAAGAAGGTTACGTGCGCATCTTTATATCTGAAATTCTCTGTTGGCTTGTCCTCATCTGTTCACTTTAGAATGCTTATGGGTGAGGGGCTGGATGTGCTGCTGGGCAGAGAGTGGCTGAAGTCAGTCTACAGGACATAGACGCAGCCTTCATCTGTGGTGGCCCTCTGTCAAAATCAGTCCTTCTAACTTTCAGGTATTCCTCATTGTTTCTGACCCAGGGACAGCACCCCTTCTTGTCCACCACAGCAAGTATGGTTCTACTTATTTTTCTGTCACTTCTAAGGTTTTGGATTGTTGTGGGAGGCTGAGCGTGACTCAGTCTACCGTGTTGATCTAGAATTCTGAATGTTATTAAATGAATAAATAAATGGATGAAGCTGTGCTATCATAGAGTAAAAGAACTGTTGTTAATTACTGAAGACTTGCTGGAATCATGCCATTAGATGTTGCCATCCCTGACTCCCTTGCTCCCTTTCTGTCTCTCACTAACTCACTCATCTGTCAGGCAGCAGTTACTGGTTACCCAGCAAGTGTAGCAACTGTACCAGAGACTTGGAGTAAAAAGGAGAATGAACGTGGATGTTGTTACAGATTAAATGAGTCTTCCCAAAATATTTGTTGTAAATCCTAACCCGCTATACCTATGGTTATAATCACATTTGGGAGCACAAATGGAGGGGAAGATACAGGCCACAGGATCGCCAAGGAACCTAGGAACAGATGCTGAAAAGAGACAAGAACCTTCCCTCAGAGCAGACAGAGAGAAAGAGACTTCCCCTAGAGCCAGTGCCCTGAATTAGCACTTCTAGCCTCCTAAACTATGAGAAAATAAGTTTCTGTTCATTAAAGCCACCCACTTGTGGTATTTCTGTTATAGCAGCACTGGATAACTGAGACAGACATGGTCCTGAAATTTCAGGAGAGCATATTCTGGAGGGCAAGTGGACTCAGCATTACACCTTTGCATGGAGGCAATGGGAGGGGACGCAAGGGAAGCATCTGAATGTATCTGAGGACTCAGAGCAGACTTCCAGGAGGAGATGGCATCTCAGCTGAATTTTAAAGCAGATTTGGATGTACAGTCGGAATCGGCTCAACGGCACTGGGTTGGGTTAGATAAAGGTGGGAAAGGAGAAAGACATGAATACTTCAGGCAGAAAGAATACAACCTCGTAGTACGAGGAGGCATGAAACAGTCTGGCTGTTCCGTGCCAGAAAGCAGATTTAGTATCGCTGAAGCCAAGAATGCTGCAAAAAGTGGCAGGAGGTGAGCTAGGGAAGTCTAGACCATGGATGAATTTTGAGGTTAGCCCAAAAATCTGTGAGGAAACAAGGGTCATTGAAGGTTTGCAGGCAGGTGAAGGACATGATACACTTTCAGGTATAGAAAAAAATCACTCTGGATGCAGAGAGGTAAGGAATGAGATGGCTGTCAAGGAGACCAGGTGGGAGGCAATTCCAGTCATCCGCTAAGAGGAAATGAGGACCTGCACTGAAGCAGTGACCATGGGGATGACCAGGATGGGACAGATGAGAGCTATCTAGGAGGTACAGTCTTCAAAACGCAATGACCATTGGACGTGCAGGGTGAGTTAAAGGAAAAGGTCTAAACTATTTCTGGATTCCTAGAATGATTGAGGGGTCAAAGGGGTGTCATTTGCTGAGATGTGGAACACAGAAGGCAGAAGTTTGGGACAGAAGGTGATAATTAAGCTTTGGCATTCTTGCTCCTGAGTATATTAGTTATCTATAGTTATGTAACAAATTACACCAAAACTCACTGGCTTGAAGCAACAAACATTTATTATCTCCTGTTTTCCGTGGATCAAGAGTTTGGGAGATGCTTAGCTGGGTGGTTCTGTCTCAGGGTCTTTCATGAGGCTGCAGTCAAGACGTTGGCAAGGATGCAGTGATCTGAAGGCTTGACTAGAGCTCAAGGGCCAATTCCAAGATGGTTCACCCACGTGGCTGTTGGCCAGAGGCTTCAGTTCCTTGACGTATGGGCCTCTCCATAGGGCTGCTCACAATATGGTAGCTGGCTTCCCCTAGAGAGTGTGCGTGTAGTGTGTGTTTGTGTGTGTGCTGAGAGAGAAAGAAGCCACATGTCTTTTTAAGACCTAGTCTTAGAAGACACACACTGTCACTCAGCTTTATTCTATCCATTGAACACAAGCCACTAAGTCCAGTCTACATTCAAAAAAAAAAAAAAAAAATTTTTTTTTTTTTTCTTTTTTACATTCAAGGGGAGATAAATTAGGCTCTACCTCTTGGAGAAAGGAGTTTCCAAAACTTTGTGGACATACGTTAAAAATTACCACCATGAGGTATCTATGTGAGTTCCTTATAGAGATGCTCAGGAGGCTCCTGGCTCTATGGGTTCAAAGGTCTGCAAACTGGTATGGGCTGCAGATATTGATTAGTGATAGAACTGAGGTAGTGAGAGGTTTCGAAGGACAGGAGGCTGCAGTCAAGGAGTTCAAATTTTGGGGTTAAAGCAGTAGCAGGTTATGCCAAGCTCTAGGGTGTGACCAGGATGTTTCTCCTAAAGTATTAGGTTGAACCATATGAAATAGTTGATTTTATAGGTCAAAAACAGAGGAATATCAGCAGTTTCAGATAGTTCAACTGAAAAGAACATGGGTGAAAATTTATGAAGTTGAATGTCTGAACTTGGTTTCAGGCTGAAGAACCTTGATTCGATGTCATTCTAATTAAAAAAAAAAAAACTAGTTAGGTTTTTCTTTTCGCTTTTCCACGTTCACCTCACCTGACTGCTCCCCTGTTCTCCGAAAGCTATCTCTCATGCTGGAAAATGTGGATCTCGTTTTTCCTTGGTGACTGGAAAACTCACTTTAGCTTTTCCCATCTCAGGTGGATCAGGAAACCGCGAGCTTTTATATGTCAGTCAGTAAGCTGACTGATTGAAACCTAGGAATTATCACTCCTAAATTGAGAGTCAAAAATAAATAAGGGCTCGACTGGTTTGTGATCGGCTTCTAGCTGAAAGGTTGGCGGTTTGAACCCACCCAGCAGCTATGCAGAAGAAAGGTCTACAATCTGCTTCCGTAGATTACAGTCAAGAAAACCCTATGGAGCGGTTCTACTCTGTAATAGACAGGGTCACCATGAGTCAGAGCCGACTCGATGGCAACAAGTTTTGCTTTTTTTTTAAATAAACATATTGAAAATAATTATTTTTAAATGACAGCAAAATACATCCCCGGCGTCTGAGTCAAAAGTTAGTGCATATCCACTGATGACAGCTTTTGCTAGAATACCACACTCACTAACTGGAGGAAAAACATTCTTTTTTTTTTTTTTTTCTCCGTGTCTGTTTTTTTTTTTTTTTTTTTTAATTGAGCTTCAAGTGAACGTTTACAAATCAAGTCAGACTGTCACATATAAGTTTATATACACCTTACTCTGTACTCCCACTTGCTCTCCCCCTAATGAGTCAGCCCTTCCAGTCTCTCCTTTCGTGACAATTTTGCCAGGTTCCAACTCTCTCTATCCTCCCATCCCCCCTCCAGACAGGAGATGCCAACACAGTCTCAAGTGTCCACCTGATATAATTAGCTCACTCTTCATCAGCATCTCTCTCCTACCCACTGTCCAGTCCCTTTCATGTCTGATGAGTTGTCTTTGGGGATGGTTCTTGTCCTGTGCCAACAGAAGGTTTGGGGACCATGACCGCCGGGATTCCTCTAGTCTCAGTCAGACCATTAAGTATGGTCTTTTTGTGAGAATTTGGGGTCTGCATCCCACTGATCTCCTGCTCCCTCAGGGGTTCTCTCTTGTGCTCCCTGTCAGGGCAGTCATCGATTGTGGCCGGGCACCAACTAGTTCTTCTGGTCTCAGGATGATGTAGGTCTCTGGTTCATGTGGCCCTTTCTAGGAAAAACATTCTTATAGAAAAAAAAAAAATTCTTATACAGCAGATATTAAATGAACATCAGCCCAAAGAATTACCATAATAACCTTTATGTCCTATAATTTTAGGGACTGACACAAGCAGCGTCTGTCTGTCAAAGGCTTTATAAATGGCATGGAAAATAAGTACCCCATGGCCAGCATCTATGACCAAGATGAACGTTATGGGCACACTATCACATAACTTCCGCTGGCTCCCAGAGGTATAATTAGGCTTGAATTTTTCATGAACACAAACATCCTCTTCTTTGTCCACTGTGCTGTGTTTTGTGCTTGACGGTTTGCAACACTCTTCTCAGGAAAACAGAGAAAAAGAGACAAGAGAGTCACATTCTTACCAGCTGGAGACAATTCTGGGGTGTATTCATATATACAAGATGTACACCCTGGTGGCGTAGTGGTTAAGTGCTACAGCTGCTAACCAAAGGGTTGGCAGTTTGACTCCGCCAGGAGCTCCTTGGAAACTCTATGGGGCAGTTCTGCTCTGTCCTATAGGGTCGCTATGAGTCGGAATCTACTCGACGGCAGTGGGTTTGGTTTTTTTTGGTACTCCGTGTACCACAGAGGTCTCTTTGGGTACAACACTACCTGACCAGTTCTGTCCACTCCTGGCCACACTGGGGTCAGAGAAAATCTCCGCACAGTCGTCTGGAGCTAGCAGTACTCTCAGGTTTTGGAAGTGGAAACAAACAGCAAAAGCCCTTCATTTCTAGTCCTAAACAGATCCACTTACTCTGTCATTTTTAAAAGTCGTTTTTAAGAAAGCAAACACGATGTGGTTGCCATTTTTTTCTTCAGCCTATCTGCTCTTCCTCCTCCTACCTGTGAGGTCTTCATGATCCACCCCAAATGATCTCCACCCACGTTTCCTGTCTGTCCCTCAACAGGCACCCCACACTCCAGCCACATCAAACTACTTACGATTCACTAATTGTGCCTTCCTTTCACACAATTCTGGGACCCAATTTCCCTTTCTCTACCTGGCTTAAAAAAAAAAAAAAATCCTTCAAAATCTAGATCATCTTCTGATAAAATAAATGTGTCTCAACCCAAAGACCAGCTTCTTATTTAATGGGAAAATACGGAAGCCATTCCTGCTTAAGACAGGAGCAAGGTGAGGAAGTAACCGTTGCCATTGCTCTTTAATACGTTGTTTGCCGCATCAGTCAATGCAATTAGACAAAAAAATTGGCAGCAGAGTAACTGAGAAGGAAGAGGTTAAACTTTCTCTGTCTGACATGATAACATACCTGGAAACTCCCCAAATATTAAAATACATATGAATACTCAGTAAGATGTAGAATGGAATATTAGTCTTCATATATACAAGCTGTGATTAGTTAGAAAATATAACTAAAGAGACGATCCCCATTTACAATAGCATCATAAAGATAAAATACCCAGGAATAAATCTAACAAGAAATGTGTAACCTATTTGTACAAAACTGAAACACTCCTGAAAGTCAAAAACCAAAAACCAAACCCACTGCCATCGAGTCAATTCTGACTCATAGTGACCCTATAGGACAGAGTAGAACTGCCCCATAGAGTTTCCAAGGAGCACCTAGTGGACTTGAACTGCTGACCTTTTGGCTAGCAGCTGTAGCACTTAACCACTACGCCACAAGCGTTTCCAAAAGGCAGCCCTAAATCCAGTGGCATCACTAGAGGGATATGGGGGTAAGGGGTGTGGACCACACCAGATGACACTGCCAGAGGGGGTGACACCAAAATGACTGTCTATAAATTTTTTGTGCAGTGTTTTAGCAGAAATTATTTTTAATAAAAATATCCCTGTAGTTAGTTATAACAACAAAAACATTTTTCGTAAGCCCAGCTTACATGTATCAGTTTACCTACAAGGCCTCTAATGCCCTCCGGTCAGAGTTGTCCTTATAACCCAATGACAGTGATGCTTTGAATCACATGGTTTCATCAGCAGGTGCTACAAGCTGTTTTTGTTGCTGCCAGTGTCTTCATAGTCACTGATTCTATCAAATTTTCTGATGTTTTAGCTACAATATTGTGGTAATTAGTATTTGTGAACCTCTAGCAATAACTTTTTTGAGAATGAAGTCATAATTAGAGGAAAAGAAGGAGTAATATATGACTAAGGATTCTGTATGGTCTGGTATGGGAGGAGGCCCATGGGGGGTGACACTGTGAGTTACCGCCCTGGGTGACACCAACCCAAGTGATGTCACTGCCTAAACCAATGAAAGATATGTTGTTTTCTTGGATAGGAAGACAACATCATAAAGATTTCAATTCTCCTCAAGTTATTTAATGAATTTAATGTGATCCCTGTAAAAATACCAACAGCTTCCCCCCCAACCCCCCGCCCCGGAGCTTGACAGGATGAATATGAAGTTCTTATGGAGAGATAAGAAGAGCCCTGGTGACACAGTAGTTAAGGGCTCAGCTGCTAACCAAGAAGTTGGTGGTTAGAACATACCAACTCTTCTATGGGAGAAAACTGTGACAGTCTGTTTCCATAAAGATTTATAGCGTTGGAAACCCTATGGGGCAGTTCTACTCTGTCCTGTAAGATCACTCTGAGTTGGAATCGACTTAATGGCAACAGGTATGGGGAAATAAACAAGCAAAACTGTCCAGGAAAACCCTGAAAAGAACAATACTGTGGGTTGAGTCCTAGCCCTACCATATATTAAAACATACTAGAAGCCCTAAATAATTAAATCAATGTGGTATTGGTGCCTAAAAAAGCAAGCCAGTGGAGCAGAATGAGAAGACCGAGAGTAGACACAAGTACATATATCAGCCTTACTAGTTGTCATCAAGTAGATTTCAACTCATGGCCATCCCCTGTCTGTCAGAGTAGAACTATGCTCCATAGATTTTCAATGACTGATTTTTTGGAAGTGAATTGCCAGGCCTTGCTTCCAAGGAGCCTCCAAGTGGACTTGAACCTCTAATCTTTCAGTTAGTGTGTTAACTATTTGCACTATCCAGGGACCCTAGATATCAGTTCAATATACATTAAAGGTGGTATCTCAAATTACTGAGGAGAGACAGGATATTTAATAATTGTTTTGAGATAACTAGGTAGCCATTTGGGAAAAGATAGCACTGGGTTCATACTTCATACTTATACTAGGATCAACTCAAATGGATCAAATATCTAATATCTAAATGTAAAAAGTATTAGAAAAAAACATGGATGAATTTTTTTAAAATCTGAAATAGTTGCCTTTCTAACTATGACTTAAAATTCAGATGCAACTTCTAAAAAGACTAAAAAATTTAACTAGAATAATTTTTTTTTTTACCTTGCATGACAAAAAATACCAAAGGTAAAGTCAAAAGACAAACAATACCAACAACTGTGCTCGTAGGTATTTACCCAAATGAGATGAAATGAGTGTCCGCATGAGAACCTTCATATGAAAGTTTATGGTAACTTTATTCTAACTGCCAAAAATTGGAAACAACCAAAATGTTCTTCAGTAGGTGAATGGGTAAACTGGTACATTCATACAATGGAGTATTATTCAGCAATAAAATGAATGATCAAGCTACGAAAAGACATGGAGGTACCTTAAATGTATATCACTAAGTGGACAAAGCCAGTCTGAAAAAGCTACATACAGTATGCTTCCAACTATATGATATTCTGGAAAAGGCAATACTACAGAGGCAGTGAAAAGATAAGTGGTTGCCAGGGATTCAGTAGGGAGGGGAGAGATGAATAGATGGAGCACAGGACATTTTTAGGACAATGAAACTATTCAGTATGATTCTGT
Organism: Elephas maximus indicus; assembly: GCF_024166365.1. Lineage (NCBI taxonomy): Eukaryota > Metazoa > Chordata > Mammalia > Proboscidea > Elephantidae > Elephas > Elephas maximus. The sequence continues at coordinate 46,763,984 of NC_064838.1, forward strand.
AATCATAGGCACATGACATTATGCATTTGTCAAAACACATAGGACAGTACAACACAAATTATGAACTCTAATGAAAACTCCGGACTTCACCAAACCGAAGCCAAACTCTTTACCATCAAGTTGACTCCTACTCATATGGACTCTACAGGACAGAGTAGAACTGTCCCATAGGGTTTCCAAGGCTGTAATCTTTACAGAAGCAGACTGCCACATCTTTCTCCCATGGAGCAGCTGGTGGGTTTGAACCGCCGACCTTTCAGTTAGCAACAAAGCACTTAACCACTGCGCCACCAGGGCTCCTTCTATGTTGCCACTGAGTCAATTCCAACTCATAGCAACCCTATAGGACAGAGTAAAACTGCCCCATAAGGTTTCCTGGGCTGTAATCTTTTGGGAAGCAGACTGCAGCATCGTTCTTCTGTGGACCAGCTGGTGGGTTCCAAACTCTGACCTTTTGGTTAGCAGCTGAGCACTTAACCACTGTGGCACAGGGCTCCCTTTGTTAATAATAATGTTTCAATATTGATTTATCAATTTAATAAATGTACTACAATGTAATACAATAGGATAATAGGATTTGCTGTACTTTCTGCACAATTTTTCTATAAACCTAAAACTGCTCTAAAAAAATCTATTAAAAAGAAAAAGGACACGTGACAAACTAGGGAAAAATTATGACAACTTACATCACATGCAAAGGCTAATCTCCCTAATATTTAGAAATTCTTAAAACCAATAAAAATTTCAAAAGTTTTGACAGAAAAATGGGCAAATGGGAACAGACGGTTCACAAAAAGAAAATGCAAATGGCCTTTAAATAAATGAAAAAGTATGCAGCTTAATTATAAGAAAAAATGCAAATGAAAACTATCTGAGAAGGTGATTGATGTAAGCAAAAATAGCAGAGTAAAGACCTCCAAAATGTCTCTCATCTGTAAAAGCAACAAGAACACTGGGAAAAAATGGTTGGAGTCAACTTTTTTCAGAACTCTGGAAATTAACCAAAGGCTCGCAGCAATCTGGAGAGTGTTTAGACAAGAAAAATGACTGAACCTTGGTAGGATAGTGAGCTTTGCGGCGTTTTAACGTGCCCTGTTTTCATTCCCTCTCCGTAGCCCCGTGAGAGCCTCCACAAACACAGGGAAAACCTGTAGCCTGGCAGCTGCTGGAGGGGCAGACGGGATTGGAGCTCCTTCACAGCCCCATCCTCAGACTTGATCTGTCTGGTGGTTCCACAGAAGACCCTACTCACAAGGGTGTCTTTATTTGGGCTGACTCAGAGCTCACCCAGTGTGAACAGCCTCCCCCGCCTCTCACCCCCACCTCCCGCGACATTTGTTGAAAAGGAACAGAGGCAATTGTCCAATATCCCAGCTTCCTGAGGTGATTGGATAAAAAAAAAAAAAACAAACAGGCTAACCAAAAAGCTTAAAAGGAAGAGCTGAGCAATGAGATGACATATTCCTGGGAAAGCCCTAAACTCTCACCTCTAGCCAACTAACCTTGAGGCTCTGCACACACAGGAAGTGAAGGCTAAAGCAGAGATATAAACTGTCTGACCGAGCATGTTAAAATATTTTCAGCATTTGTTGAAAGATATTTACCCAAGATATTCGGTTAAGCAACAAAAATTTTACAGCCTGTGGGACAAATGGCCAATAAGCACATGAGGACATGTTCAGCATCATTAGCCATCACGGAAATGCACATCAAAACTACAGCAATATAGCACCCACTAGGATGGCTATAATTAAAAAGACAGTATCAAGCTATAATTAAGAAGACAGTATCAAGTCTTGGCAAGGGTGTGGAGAAACTGAAACCCTCAAGCCTTGCTGGAGAGAATGTAAAATGGTGCAGACAATTTGGAAAACAATTTGGCAGTTAGGTCCTCACAAATTTAAATATAGAGTTACCATAACCCATTAACCCCTTGCGGTGGAGTCAATTCTGACTCATAGCGACCCTATATGACCCAGCAGTTCCACTCCCAGGTATATAACCAAGAGAAATGAAAACACAGGTCCACACAAAAACTTGTACATGGATGTTCGTAGCCACATTATTCATAAAAGCCAAAAAGTGGAAACGACTCTAATGTCTATTAACTGATGAGTGGATACCCAAACTGTCGTCTGTCTAAACAATAGAATGTCATTCAGCCAGTAAAAAAAAAAAAACACAGTACTGATACATGCTACAAAATGGATGAACATTGAAAACATTACACTAAGGGGAAGAAGTCAGACACAAAGAGCCACATATTGTGTGATTCTAAGTATATGAAGGAGCCCTGGTGGTGAAGTGGTTAAGAGCTATGACTGTTAACCAAACGTCAGCGGTTCAAATCTACCAGCCACTCCTTGGGAACCCTATGAGGCAGTTCTACTCCAATAGCAATTGGTTTTAATTATATGAAATGTCCAGAATAGTTAAATCCGTAGAGATAGAAAGTAGATTAGTGTTTGCCAGGGACTGAAAAAAGCGGGGAATGGGGAGCGCCTGCTAACAACTATCAAGTTTCTTTTTGGGGTGATAAAATGTCCTGGAATTATATAGTGGTGATGGTTGCATAACCTTGTGAATATACTTTAAAAGGATCCATTTTATGGTATGTGAATTATATCTTAATTTAAAAAACTACCCTGAGACACTATTTCTCCCCGCTTACATTGGCAAAACCCCAACAGTTCAATTCTACACTATGTTGGCGAGGCTGTGAAAAATATCACTAGAGGAAAAACAAAGAGGTCCAACCTCTATGAAGGGGACTTTGACAGTAGGTGGCATTTTGCACTCTTCTTTTGAGCCAGCAACTCTACTTCAAGACCCATCTCCACAAATATGAAACAATACATGCATAAATTGTTCTCCACAGTCTTATTTATAGTAGCAAAATATTGGAAACGACCCTAATGTCCGTCAGCTGGAAACTGGTTGGATAAACAATGATGCACCCATAAAATGGAGTGCTATGTAGTTGTAAAAAGGAATGAAGATGACCTCTACATATTGAGATGGAGTTAGTGCCACATAAACTATTAAGTGACAAAGCAAACTACCTTTTGTGTAAGAAAGAGGGGGGAATAAGTGTATATGTAATTTTTTGTTCAGTTTTTTGTCTTTTTCTAAAAGGAAATACTGGAAGGAAAAGTCAGAGGCTAATAAAATATGGTTACCTGTAGTGGAGGGGAGAAAGAGGTTGAGCTGATGCAGACAGAAGGGAGATTTTCCTGAGTGCTTTCTGATACACTTTGGGGGTTTAAACTATGTAAATATTTTCTATATTAAAAAATGAAATAAAAAAGAAAGAAAAGCAAAAAAAGAAAAAAAAATTTTAAAGAAAGACAAGCAAGCCCTAAAATAAAATAACATGGGTAATTTCAAAAAAAAAAAAAAATTTAAGTACCCAGAAAAGAATTACCAAGTGACTTTTGATCACAGTACTCTGACTGTATGTCTTAGTCAGATACATTATAATAACAAAAAAAGACTACGAAGAAATCTTAAGCGTCATTGAATCATTTCATTGCTAATAGTAAAATTAGCCTTATTTTGAAAGTATTTTCTGTAGAGCACCAGGCCTTGAAGTAATGACATCCCAATAGCAATATGATCCTCCTAGCACCCAGATCTTGATTTCTAAATATCGTTGTTCCTCACCAAAAACAACTGAGACTTTCCATAACCTTCCTTTTCTGTATTATCTCTTACTATTACTCATATTAAATAATGGCACTTCTGCATTAACCTCCATTTCTCAATTTTTCTTTCATAATTCATCTTTCAGTCAGATTGTCCTATATTATGGTAGAATTCCTTTATTTCCCAACTCATTAAATCATTTTTTAGCCATGTTTCTACTCTATTCAGCACTTGTATGTGCTACTTTAAAAAAAAAAAAAAAAAAGACTTTTCTAATTGGCTGTTTTTCTTAATAACTTACTCTTGCCTTGTGTGAAATTCTCTTGTTCATCTGAAGTTTTATTTGGTTGATTACCTTTGCTTCCTCGGGTGTTCATTCTTCTGTCTGTTTCATTAGTGCCTCTATTTTATGATCTTCATTTTCTTTGAGTGTTTTGTAAATTTCGGTCGTGTGTTCATTTTTGCATTTGAGTTTTCCTGAAAGCCTGTCTGTGCACCTGGTATTGTTGATTGTAGCTTATCTCCAGTGACACAGGTAAAGGTGACATGCAGGTGTGTGGGGAGTACTCAGGTTCCTGGATGTGAGGTGTCTAGTCATCTAGTACTGCTATAACAAATACAACAAGTGGATGGCTTTAACAAAGAGAAACTTATTCTCTCACAGTCTAGTAGGCTACGAGTCCAAATTCAGAGCACCGGCTCCAGGGGAAGGCTTTCTCTCTGTCAGCCCTGGAGGAAGGTCCTCATCATCAGCCTTCCCTTTGTCTGGGAGCATCTTAGCACAGGAACCTCAGGTTCAAAGGATATGCTCTGCTTCCGGCACATTCTTGGTGGTATGAAGTCCCCCTGTCTCTCTGCTCGCTTCCCTCTTTTCTATCTCAAAGAGATTGACTTAAGACACTATCTAATCTTGTACATCTCATCAATATAACTGCCACTAATCCATCTCATTTCATCATAATGGTAAGATTTACAACACATAGGGAAATCACATAAAATGGTGGACAATCACAAAATACTGGCCCAATAATTGCCCAGCTAAGTTGACAGATAATTTTGGGGGACACAGTTCAAACCATCACATGGGGACTGTTGGTTTCTTCTGGAGTCATCATCCATGAATTGCATTTCCCTGTCTCTGAACCTTATCTTCTACACTTACAGTTCTCACCTGACATCACTGTCACCTATTGCTTGGCATAAGCAGGGGAGGATGGAAGCGGGTGCTAACCCACCTGACTGCTTCTCCTGCCATATCCTGGAACCTATTCAGAGCTCTGTGCCTGCCTCTTCCTCACTTACAGCTACCCCTAAAATACCTCCCTCCTTTGTCCTCTCCTTTTCATGTTTTTGGATTTGATTTCCTCCTTCAGTCTTTTCCTATTTGCCTTCTGAGTTTCAGGCATCCCTCATAATTCCTGCTAAGGGCATCCTCATTTAATTCTCAAAATAGTTATAATTTTTAAAGATATGTTTTCTTAAATTTCTAGGGATTTGTAGAGAAGACTTCAGCTGATGCCTTGGTTCTCTTGATCCAAGAGATACATGTTTTTAAAGTAACTAGGCAATTAGGGTCACTATGAGTCAAAATCAACTCGAAGGAACACAACAACAATAACAGGCAATTAGGCAACATTGATAGGATGTGTCTAGGATGTCCTTGTGTTCCCAGACCAGAGCTATGGACACTGCAAAATTAGGATCTGGACTGTTTCCCGTTAACAATCCTAACACTTAAAAAAAGGCTCTAGAGAATCATTTTTTTTTTTTTTAGTTAGAGAATCATGGTGTACTTGAATCTCATTCCCATCAAGGTTCATCTATTATCCCTTGTACTAACAATGACTTGGTCATCATTTGGTGATGTTACTGTTGGCTGGACAAACATTCAGATCCATAGTGCTCAGAAGCAAAATCAATCCCATTGATTGCAAGATGACAAATGATCCTTCAGGCCAAATCCATATGCTTGATAATTGCTACTTTATCAAAGGAAGCCTTCTTTAAACAAGCTGTAATAAGAATGTTAAATGTTTTGCAGGTAGGAGCTTGAGAATTACAAATAGCAAGCAGTCATCACTGTGGAAAGAATACTAATTTATGTGCAAACTGATACAGAGCTGCATGATACAGCAGAATTGCACATGAAACGTAGTAGAGGTAACAAGACTATCTACACTGTCCTACCTTCCCTAGCTCTCTAAGAAGGAGCAATGGACACCAACCCCTACTAGCTGTGGGTTCCTCCTGCCTGGTTCTTGACGCTACAGAAAGTAAGAGTGGAAGCTTTAGTTCTTGGGAACTCTTGACTTTGCTAGCTGGTAGTGTTGGGTCTGGGTGAGGCCCAGGGACCTGCATGTTCCTAACCCCTGAAACGTTGGGTTAATCCCAAACTTCTCTTGCCAGGGTGGTTCTCCACTGAGTCCCAGGAAACATGAGAAGTTTTCACATAAAGGTGAAGCTTTTATCTGGAGCATCAACTTCTAGAAAAGTTCAGAAACACCATTTTATGTAAATGAAGACACATTATGGAGCCAAAGGCAATGTCAACATCAATTTTTAAGATAAAATATGAGATGTCAAAGAAATGCTAGAATTGTGGAGAGTGTCTTTAAGGTTTGCCTCCACACCTTTCGTAGTATTTATTTGACTCTTTTCTTACCTTGTTTCTTGAAAGTTTCTCTGGAAGAGCTTGGGGAGGCATTCTTATAGATGAGATACTGTAGGCAGACTCTCTCAATACCCACATCCCTCTCCCTCTTCAACTTGCCTTCCTGCCCTATAGCTGCCAGAAAGCTAAAAACTACTTTTCCCAGGCTTCTCTGTAGCTAGGGTTCCTAAGTTTTTTGGAGATGATGTTTTCACTTGAGACGATTTAAAACCAAGGACCAAGGATGTCTGATTGATCTTCCTCTTGTCTGTGAAGTCTCAGGCAGTACCATGATGCCCTTCTGCTTAGCTAAGGACCTTATATTCCCCCTGGGAAGACAGTGGAAAGAACATGGATAAAGACCCAGTTCCCAATATGCCACCAAAATCTCTTTTTGGCCTGACCTACCTTCCTGAGCTTATCTCTTGTCATTCAAGGAAATATCCCAAATCTATTCACTTGGAACCATGTAGACTGTGACTCTGTTGTAGGATCCAAACTAGAGATGGTGAGGGTCCTGTCTTAGGGTGGGTTCTCTAGAGAAGCAAAACCAGTAAAGTATATAAAAACGTATACAGAGAGAGAGATTCATATCAAGGAAATGGCTCACACGGTCGTAGAGGCTGGAATGTCCCAAGTGCCTGGGTCAGGATAGAGGCTTCTCCTGATGCATGTACCCACAGGGGCTGACGAACCCAAGATCAGCATGTCAGAGAGCAGAGCTCTTGTTCACAGACTGTAAAGACAGATGAATCCCAAAGATCGGCAAGCAAGACTGCAGGTAAGCTTGGGAGATCAGATGAACAGGAGCCAGCTACAGGATCCAGAAACAACAAGAACCTACAAGCCTTGCCAGAATATCAGCTTATATTCAGTGCAGGCCACATGCCCAAGGAATCTCCCTTTCAACTGATTGACTACTCATAGCAGATCCCAGCATGGAGGTGATCACATAATATCAAATCTCATCATGGAAGGGATCATACCACCACATGACTATCAAATCACTAAGAATCATTGCCCAGCCAAGCTGACACACAACCTTAACCATTACAGTCCTCGTGAACGGTAGTTATCAGATTGAAGAAATTGAGTGGGTTCCAGAGGTGCTCAGGAGACAGAATCAACTGATATGGAAACAAGAGGATGAGGGTCAGGGTGACACCAGGGTTTCTGGACTGGCTGATTCTCAAATCAGGTAATACAGGAAGTGGAATGAGTTTGAGAGAAAATAATAAATTCCACACAGGAAATGTCAAATTGATTTTTGTGAGAAAAATTTCATAATAGAGATGCCTAGTACACCATTGATGCCCAGAGTTTGGGGCAGATATTTGGTCTTGAGAGGTGGATTTGAGAATAATAAGCAAGTTGAAATAATAGGTCCCTTCATGAACGTGTCAGTGACTTGGTGTGCGTTTCTAATCTTCATTGTTACATTCATTATGAGTGAATGGTGCTCACTTTGGATTTTCAGGACCCTGAGTGAGTTAACTACTCAGCTGTGTGTGTATATTTTTCTCTTTTAAAGGAAAGAACAATGGTTGCAGACTTTAGGCACGTTCTAAATTGGAGGCTTTCCTCAGAAACCACTCTTTTAAAAGTTAAGCCACCAAAGAAGTATTCCATCCAGAACCTGAAAGGAGCAAAGTAGGAAAATGGAAATGAGAAAAACGCTGTTTCCAGGCAATACTCTACACAGTTTTGATACACTCAAAAGGTAAATTATGGGGCCAGAAAGAAGTGAAGAGGAAGGGGATGAGCATTCATTTAATGTGTCCAGTCTTAAGTGTATGCTCTCAAGCAATCCTCCCCATAACCTGATTCTGCATCTACCATCAATCAATCACTTAATCAATCAGCCAATACTCTTTAACCTCTGAGTCAAGTACTTGGCCATACAGTGCAAGACCAGCCCAGACCACAGGAGTAGACCAGGCTTCACCAGAACTGGAGGAAGCGTCAGCTGTGGTTTGGTTGCTCCTGTTCCTTCTCCAAGTCCTAAGACCTTCAGGAGCAGGTGGAACACTCCAGAAGGCTTCCGGCCCCAAGACAAACACTCCATGACATCCCTAGAATTAGACTAATTGAAAGGTGATGGGAAAGGTATGCTCCTCATAGACCAAAAAACCAAACCCATTGCCATCGAGTCGATTCTGACTCATAGCGAACCTACAGGACCCAGTAGAACTACCCTTCAGGGTTTCCAAGGAGCGCCTGGCGGATTCAAACTGCTGACCTTTTGGTTAGCAGCTATAGCTCTTAACCACTGCGCCACCAAGGTTTCCTTAAAACTGTACTGAGGAGCTCCAATTTCTTTAAGGCTGCTCCCTAGTGTATTGGATGTGAATATGTTCTGAGAATGATTAGTGGAGGTGACAAGTAATGTCTTTAGGGGACTTTACCGTCTCCTCCCCATAACTGTCATTAGCCCCTTACCAGGTCATTCCAAACAAACTAAGTGCCCTTAATATGTATCTTAGTTTCTTAGAGCTGCCACGACATAGTATCACTCAGTGGATGGCTTTAAAGAATGGAAACATTGTCTCACAGTTCTGGAGGCTAGAAGTCCAAATCAGGGCATCCACTGTTTCTATTCCTTCTAGAAGTCCAAATCAGGGTATCAACTGTTTCTATTCCTTTGGAATGTTCTGAGAGAGGAATTGTTCCATGTCTCCCTCCTAGCTTCTAGTAGCTGCTGACATCTGGTATGGCCTGTTTAACTTTACTGATAACATTTGTTTAAAAAACCAAAACAAAACCTATTTCCCCAAACAAGATCATATTCACAGGTAAAGGGATTAGGACTTCAATTTATCTTTTGGGGAAACACAGTTCAATCCACAACACTGTGAAAACACACTTCACACACATTTTTTAGCTGCATACACTCCTCCTACATCCCCATGCCAACCACATCACTGCCCCTGCGCCCCCTCATGGACAAATTCTGAAACCACAACAGCAAATGGTTGTTAGGTGCCCTCGAGTCGGTTCCGACTCACAGTGACGCTATGCACAACAGAATGAAACACTGCGCGGTCCTGCGCCATCCTTACAATCATTGTTACGCTTGAGCTCATTGTTACAGCCACTGTGTCAATCCACCTCATTGAGGGTCTTTCTCTTTTCCACTGACCTTGTACTTTACCGAGCATGATGTCCTTCTCCAGGGACTGATCCCTCCTGAAAACACGTCCAAAGTATGTAAGACACAGTCTCGCCACCCTTGCTTCTAAGGAGCATCCTGGTTGTACTTCTAAGACAGGTTTGTTCGCTCTTTTGGCAGTCAATATTCTTCGCCAACACCACAATTCAAAGGTGTCAGCTCTTCTTTGGTCTTCCTTATTCATTGTCCAGCTTTCACATGCATATGATGCAATTGAAAATACCATGGCTTGGGTCAGGCGCACCTTAGTCTTCAAGGTGACATCTTTGCTCTTCAACACTTTAAAGAGGTCCTTTGCAGCAGATTTACCTAATGCAATGCGTCTTTTGATTTCTTGACTGCTGCTTCCATGGCTGTTGATTGTGGATCCAAGTAAAATGAAATCCTTCACAACTTCAATCTTTTCTCCATTTATCATGATGTTGCTCATTGGTCCAGTTGTGAGGATTTTTGTTTTCTTTATGTTGAGGTGCAGTCCATACTTCATTAGTAAGTGCTTCAAATCTTTTTCACTTTCAGCAAGCAAGGCTGTGTCATCTGCATACTGCAGGTTGTTAATGAGTCTTCCTCCAATCCTGATGCCCCGTTCTTCACCATATAGTCCAGCTTCTCGGGTTATTTGCTCAGCATACAGATTGAATAATGAATAGGCATGGTGAAAGAATACAACCCTGACACACACCCTTCCTGACTTTAAACCAATCAGTATCCCCTTGTTCTGTCCGAACAACTGCATCTTGATCTATGTAAAGGTTCCTCATGAGCACAATCAAGTGTTCTGAAATTCCCATTCTTCACAATGTTATCCATAATTTCTTATGACCCACACAGTTGAATGCCTTTGCATAGTCAATAAAACACAGGTAAACAACCTTCTGATATTCTCTGCTTCCAGCCAGGATCCATCTGACATCAGCAATGATATCCCTGGTTCTACGTCCTCTTCTGAAACCGGCCTGAATTTCTGGCAGTTCCCTGTCAGTATACTGCTGCATCCATTTTTGAATGATCTTCAGCAAAATTTTGCTTGCATATGGTATTAACGATATTGTTCTATAATTTCCATATTTGATTGGATCATCTTTCTTGGGAATAGGCATAAATATGGATCTCTTCCAGTCAGTTGGCCAGGAAGCTGTCTTCCATATTTCTTGGCATAGATGAGTGAGCACCTCCAGCGCTGCATCTGTTTGTTGAAACACCTCAATTGATATTCCGTCAATTCCTGGAGCCTTGTTTTTCGCCAATGCCTTCAGAGCAGCTTGGACTTCGTCCTTCAGTACCTTTGGTTCCCAATCATATGCCACCTCTTGAAATGGTTGAACACTGACTAATTATTTTTGGTGTAATGACTCAGTGTATTCCTTCCATTTTCTTTTGATGCTTCCTGTGTCGCTTAATATTTTCCCCATAGAATCCTTCACTATTGTAACTCAAGGCTTGTATTTTTTCTTCAGTTTTTTCAGCTTGAGAAATGCCGAGCATGTTCTTCCCTTTCGGTTTTCCATCTCCAGCTCTTTGCACGTGCCATTATAATATTTTGTCTTCTCGAGCTGCCCTTTGAAATCTTCTGTTCCGTTCTTTTACTTCATCAATTCTTCCTTTTGCTTTAGCTGCTCGACTTTCAAGACCAAGTTTCAGAGTCTCCTCTGACATCCATCTTGGTCTTTTCTTTCTTTCCTGTCTTTTCAATGACCTCTTGCTTTCTTCATAAATGGTGTCCTTGATGTCATTCCACAACTCGTCTGGTCTTTGGTCACTAGTGTTCAGTGCGTCAAATCTGTTCTTCAGATGGTCTCTAAATTCAGGGGGGATATACTCAAGGTCATATTTTGGCTCTTGTGGACTTGCTCTGATTTTCTTCAGTTTAGCTCGAACTCGCATATGAGCAATTGATGGTCTGTTCCACAGTCGGTCCCGGCCTTGTTCTGACTGATGATACTGAGCTTTTCCATCATTTCTTCCCACGGATGTAGTCAGTTTGATTTCTGTGTGTTCCATCTGGTGAGGTCCATGTGTAGAGTCACCGTTTATGTTGGTGAAAGAAGCAAACAGCAAACGGTAGTCGTTAGCAAATTGAAACCACTTATGGTTATTTTGGAAACCCTGGTGGCGTAGTGGTTAAGCGCTACGGCCCCTAACCAAAAGGTTGGCAGCTCAAGTCTGCCAGGTGCGCCTTGGAAGCTCTATGGGGCAGTTCTATTCCGTCCTATAAGGTTGTTGAGTTGGAACTGACTTGATGGCAACAGGTTTGGTTTTGGTTTCCATGGTTATTTTAAGGAGCCCTGGTGGTGCAATGGCTAAGCGCTTAGCTGTTAACCAAAAGGTTGGTAGTTCAAACCCTCCCAGCAGCTCCGAGGGAGAAAAGACCTGATGACCTGCTCCCATAAAGATTACAGCCTAGGAAACCCTATGGGACAGTTCACTCTGTCACACTGGGGCCACTGTGAGTCAGAATATACTCCATGCCAACAATAGATGGTTATCTTATTGTTCATTTTCACTTTTCATTATGGAAATTTTTAAAAGTATGCAAAAGTATAGAACATAGTATAACAAATCCTCATTATCTGCCACTCAGTTTCAACAGTTTGATAATGGCTGAACTAGGCTAATCTTGTTTCATCCATCCCTTATTTTGAATCAAATTCCAGAGCGCTTATCACTTCCTTAGCAGATTGTTCAGTCTAGATCTGTAAAATGTAAGGGTTACATATTAGAAGCATAAACACAATACCCGTTCCACACCTAAAATTCTCAATAGTTATCTAATATTACCAAATATTATTTGTTTATTTTAATAATTGATCATTTCCTACAAAAACAACATTGCCTTTCCATCTACTTTCTCTTCCCTCCCCTGGCCCAGAAGAAACCCCTATTGCCACAGTAAACCACCCGTCCCCCCAGCTAAGGATCATGTCCTCCTTTATATTCTTCTCTGTATGACTCTGGCCCAGAGAGAGTCCCTTATTCCCTTGCTTGAGTTTGTTTATTACATTTATGGGAAATTCTGAGCTGCTTTCCTTACTCTCAAGCTGGAAGGAAAATAATTATAACAAATTTGAAATTCCAGCCTTGACTTCAAGATCCCTCCAGGGTATTCATTATTTTATTTTTGATGTGGACTTTAACCACTGGGTTCTTTACTTAAAAGACACCCTTGGGTTTCATTTTTATCAACAGCCCGACAAGCAATTCCAAATGCTGAAATACAAACCTAACACAATTTAGAAGAGCTTGTTAGCAAAAGCCTCCTGCTACCAGGCTGGGAAGCCAGTTGAAAAGAAAATTCTACACAGTGGCCTCAGTTCACTCAATTGAAACTTTCACAGGGCATCAGTGACATGTGTACCTGGTACTGTGCAAGGGCTGTGGAGCAAGTAAGTGTGAGGAAAGTACTTTGAGGGACTTTGTGCTCTAGTCAAGAGATAAGCCATTTCCCCAAACCAGATGACTGACACCCAGGAGCAATCTAGGGGCTCAAGGAGGAGCTTAGCTCAGGCTCTGAGGCCCGGGAAGTTCTCTGGAGGAGATGCCATGGAAATTATGCCTGGAAGGATGGGACCCACCCTGGCAGAAAGAGAAGAGTGGGTTAGAACAAATGCAAGGTGGACCTGGGAGAATGAGCAGGCCTGTCTGGCACGAGTAGAGGCAACATGGGGGACAGGGGACCGGGAGGCTGGTAGAAGCGGTGGTTTCAGACTCTTAGTAGCGATGATTCAAGGGGGCATTGGTAGTTCAGTGGTAGAATTTTCGTCTTCCATGCATGAGACCAGGGTTCAATTCCAATGCACCTCGGGCACAGCCTCCACCCATCTATCAGTGGAGTCTTGTGTGTTGCTGTGATGCTGAACAGGTTTCAGCAGAGCTTCCAGACTAAGACAGACTGGGGAGAAAGGCCTGGTGATCTACTTCTGAAAATCAGCCAGTGAAAGCCCTATGGGTCACAACGACCCCATCTGCAAATGATCACGGGGATGATGCAAGACCAGGCAGTGTTTGGCTCTGTTGTGCTTGGGGTTGCCAAGAGTTGGGTGCCAACTTGATGGCAACTAAGAACAGCAGCTGCAGAAACAGTGGGTGAGTTTTGGTGGAGGACAGCAGAGCTGTCTGGCAGGGCAACCAACTGTTTTGGAAGTCAGATGCCATCTGAATGCTGGCACCAGGTCCAAAGCCAGGGCATGTGGAATTTAGCAATTTAAGGAAACTGGGGCCCACATTTGAGGCCAGGTATAGGAGGGAAGAAATACCTCAGGAGAGGTAGGTGGAGGTGCAGGTAGAAACTGCCCCCTCACTCTCCACCCTGCCAGGAACACCCTGCCTATGACAGGCAGCTCTCAGCCAAGGACGAAGCTCTTCCAGTCCTTCCTGCTGCCCTTGAGCTCCACCTGGTCCCAAGGCCATTCAATCCACTGCCTGACCTCTGTTGACAGAGACCTTTGTCCAGGTCTGTCGCTCTTTATATTCTAATGTCCTACCCATTGTTCCCCCTTGATGTGCTGGATGCAAAACCTAACTTCCTTAGAGCTTCCCCCACCTCACTCTCCCACCCTTGACTGACCTTGGGCTCCTTCCTTGCCTCCTGAACTTGGACACATTTCCTTTCTCTCTGTGTTTGCCCTTCTCCTTGAGCTTGACCACTGCCTACTGCCTGCAGCCCTACATCTATCTGCCTCAGACCCTCACTTCTTGACAAACCCAAACTGTGTAATTAAATTTAAAAATGCAACTGCAAATCTGCTCAAAGGGAAATTTTAATAAGATGGTGGTATTTGGCTTAATTAAGAAAATGCAATTGTAGAGTGCTGTGAACATGCCAACCCAAGGCGCCTTTCACAACAAGCCTTGTGGCTCTGGGTGCCTGTGCCGCCCTACGCTTATCTGGAGTAAAATAAGAACTGAAATAATAATATGAAATTAATGTAAGACATTTTCTTTCTTATGTGAAATAATGTCATTACTTCACATAAAAAAGAAAATGTCTTATGTTAAACAAACACAAAGAAAAATTTCAAATGAACAGGAAGGAAAATCTTTTTCTTTTTAATTAACTCAGTTTGTAAAATAAGAGCCCCAAACCAGATAATGTCTTAGGTTTCTTGCAGCTTAAAAATTTACGTTTTTGAACTTGGTTTTGTTAAATTGGATAACTTGAATAAATTTCCCGTAGCTTTTTCAGAAACTAGCAGGGTGTTGTTTAACTTTTTTCCCCAGATGAAATGCCTCATGGCTTTAATGAATTCACTTACTCTCTCTCTAAATGTCTGAGACATTTTCAAAAAAAAAAAAAAAAGTGGTATAAATTGGAGCAGCCAGCCCCACTGCAACATCAGCCTGTGTTACAGGGTGGCCTGTGACTCCAAGCCCCAGGACACTAGCCTTCCAGCCCTGTTCAGCTCTGAGTGAGGAGCAGGCACAGTAGAGACATTTCTCAGGGCCCAGCACACCTATGCAGAGTAGAACACCTCACCCCCACACTGGGGCTTACGTAGCTAATGAGAAAATTCTGAAAGTCCTGTTCCAGAGTAGAGCTGGATTTGAAACCAAAGTACCAAAAAAAAAAAAAAAATCCATTGCCATTGAGTTAATTATGACTCACAGCAACCCAATAGGACAGAGTAGAACTGCTCCATAGGGTTTCCAAGGAGCAGCTGGTGGATTCAAACTGCGGACCTTTTGGTTCACAGCCAAGCTCTTAACCACTGTGCCACCAGGGCTCCTTTAAGAGCTTCATTGAGATATAATTCAATTCACCATACAATACACCATACCAAAAATTAGCCCATTTAAAGTGCACAAGTTAATGGTTTTTAGTATACTCACAGAGCTATGCAATCAACACAGTCAATTTTAGAATATTTTCATCAATTTTATTGATCTGTGTACCTATCCCTATGCCAGTGCCACACTGTCTTGATTATTACAGCTTTGTAATAAGTTTTGAAATAAGGAAATCTAAGTTCTCTATCTTGTTTTTTTTTTTCCTCTTTCAAGATTTCTCTTGCTATGCTAGTTCACTTGAGTTTCCATATGAATTTTATGATCTGTTCGTTAATTTCTTCAAAGAAGTCAGCTGAGATTTTGATAAAGGTTGCATTGAATCTGTAAATATCTTTGAGGAGTATTGCCATCTTAACAATATTAAGTCTTCTTGAGTGAATTTTGTAGTTTGTGTGTTTCTAGAAATTTGTCTGTTTCATCTAGGTTACCTAATTTGTTTCATACAATTGTTCATAATATTTCCTTAGGATTTTTTTTTCTTTCTTTTTTTGGTGGGGGAGGTTAAGGCCAATAGTGTCTTACATACTTTGGTCATGTTATCAGGAGGGACCAGTCCCTGAAGAAGGACATCATGCTTGGTAAAATAGAGTGTCAGCACAAAAGAGGAAAACTCAATGAGATGGATTGACACGGTGGCTGCAACAATGGGCTCAAGCATAACAATGATTGTGAGGATGGTGCAGGACCAGGCAATGTTTCGTTCTGTTGTACATAGGGTTGCTTTGAGTCAGAAGCAACTCCACGGACCTAACAACAAGGTCAGTAGTAACGCCCTCTCTTTCTTTCCTGATTTTAGTACTTTGAGTCTTTTTTTCTCTTGGTCAGCCTAGCTAAAGGTTTGTAGGTTTAAAGCTGCCTAGTTCTGCTTTCTTCCAGCATCTGATGTACCTTGGCTGGCGTATTTCTGAAGACAATCCCTATCCCCCACCCCAATCTCCTGTGAGTTTATGGTCCTGAAATTCCACATAGCCTAGCCAGAGAGTTTAGAGGGAAGACAGGCCAGGGGAGGAAGGACTGGAGAGAGGAGGCGGATCTGGTTTCACAGCATGCTGGCCATGACCTCTGGGGACCGGAAGGATGGCTTTCTGATCTGGGGCCTGGGGCAGCCCAGCTGAGAGCCAAAGCAGGCAGGTAGAGGATAACAGCTTCTGCACTACATGTGTTATACTCACTCCATCTCCACATCTTTCCTCACTAGTCTTCCTGAGCAGCCCTGGGCCTATAGGTCAGCAGTCACAACCAAGAGGTTGCACCCCTTGTATCTTTCCTCTCTTGCCCACCTCCTCACCTGTGTGTGACTTAGTTACATTTTATAAAGTGACCCACAGACCTAGAATATCTCAGCTCTCTTGGACTAAAGAAGGAGTCCTGGTGGAGCAGTAGTTAAAACAATCAACAGCTAACCAAAAGTCAGTGGTTTGAAACCCCTGGCTGCTCCACAGGAGAAAGATGTGGCAGTCTGCTTCTGTAGAGATGTACAGCCTTGGAAACCCTATGGGGTTGCTGTGAGTTGGACTCAATAGCAGTGGGTGTTTATTTCTTGGACTAAATGCCTTTTTGGAGGTCTATGTACAGCTTTACTCTGAGCATAATGTAAAGTGACAGGGGATGATTGTGGAACTGGGGAGATGACCTGATTGGGGCTGATTTGGAGGTGATGGGTAGAGGTTCAGATACTACCTGGGGCTCTAAGAAGAAATCCAGGATCCCCCACTCTCTCTGGCTTGACTCAGGGCTGGGGGACGCCAGAGGATGGGAATCCCAGATCTCAGCTCCAACATGGAGTGCTGGCTTTAGAGCAGCACTGGTGGAGGGAGGTGCCCAGTAGGTGTGACCGGAATGGTGCTCTTGGGCATCCCTAGGCCACAGGTGCCACCAAAAGAGTATGTGGAAGCACAAAGTAGCCTGGAGCTTGATGGAAGAAACCTCATAATGTGGGAGCCTCCTGATCAGGGGCAATGGCAAGGATCACAGTCATCGGCATCAAGCTCTGCTCTGTGCTCCAAGACCAGATGGGAGCTGCCCTAACTTAATAGACACCAGTGCAGGAAAACAAGCAGCTGGGTGGGGTTGAGGGGCAGCTCAGAGGAGATCCACAGGGGCCCTAGATTTTCCTCTCACCAGAAGAATTTGAGCGCAAGATGTGGTCAATTATATATGTACTGACCAATATTCTGTTGTGATCCATAAGGTCTTCATTGGCTAATTTTTAGAAGCATATTGCCAGGTCAACCTCCCTCAATAAAATAGATTGACACAATAGCTGCACCAATGGGCTCCAACACACCAGTGATCGTGAAGATGGTGCAGGACTGGGCAACATTTTGTTCTCTGTGCATAAGGTCACCATGAGTCAGAGCCAATTAGACAGAAAGTAACAGCAACATATATATGTATGTTTGTGTTTGTGTATATATATCCACCACCTATCTATCAGTTTGTTGCACCGTGGTGGTTTGGATGTTGCTAGGATGCTGGAAGCTATGCCACTGGTATTTCAAATACCAGTAGGCTCACCCATGGTGAACAGGTTGCAGTGGAGTTTCCAGATTAAGACAGACTAGGAAGAACGACTTGGTGATCTGCTTCCAAAAATCAACCAATAAATACCTTCTAGCTCACAACAGTACCTTGTCTGACTCGCTTGCTTTGGACTTGTGGTCAGGAGGGATCAATGAGTAGAGGAGGAATTCACGTTTGGTGAAATGGAGGGCTAAGAAGGGTATGGGAGACCCTCAGTAAAATGGATTGGCACAGTAGTTACAATGATGGACTCAAACGTGCTGGACTCAAACGTGCTGGCAATTGTGAGGATGATGCAGGACTGGGCAGTGTTTCATTCTGTTGTGCGTAAGGCCGTCATGAGTTGGAGTCAACTCGAAGACAGCTAACAACAACATATGCGTACATGTGTGTGCACACCCATGCATAATAACAGGAAATTA
Organism: Elephas maximus indicus; assembly: GCF_024166365.1. Lineage (NCBI taxonomy): Eukaryota > Metazoa > Chordata > Mammalia > Proboscidea > Elephantidae > Elephas > Elephas maximus. The sequence goes on from NC_064838.1 coordinate 46,782,177, forward strand.
CATTTTATGCATATCTGAGTCTTGGTGGTAAATTTTGGTGCCACTATATTTGACACAAATCATATACCAACCATTGATTATTATACTCTCATTCAAATATCTTATTTACAGAGTAAAACAAAACAAAAGAACTAAGACCCAGAGCTGTGAAGGGTCAGAAATTGGAGACAGGCCTGGGTCTCCTGACTCGACCAGCATGCCTCCCACCACACCACACGCCCAGCCTCTGAGTCCTCAGTGTGCACTGTTCCTGGTTTATGGGATGATTTTGATTCATTTCTAATCACAAGGCAGCAAAAGATACAAAATTGCACAGGAATAAAAGCCCCAGAAGATGACAGAAACAGGGCGATGATAAATGCTAACTCTTGTGGAGGAAAATGTTCCCTGTTTTTCCTCTGTGGATAACCAACTCTCACAGGCCATTGCATGAATGTGCTCTCTGTTATGGGCCTCCAGCCTCATGCATAATGAAGACTGTTCAGGGGCAGAAAGCAGGGACTTTGGCTCCTCCAAAGCAAATCAGTGCTCAGATCAACCACCACCTGTTGTTGGCCCCCGGCTTGGAAGACAGTAAAAATAAATCGGTGATAAGATGCAGACTTATCTTCTGAACCTCAGGTACAGAGGTGAGGCTGCAGGTAGAAACCCCACCCTGGGTTATCACCTCACACTCTACAATCCCCAGGGTTTCTTGGCAAAGGGTAAAGCAACTGCTAAGACAGCCCTACTGTATTTTCTTCTTGGACCTTCATAACCCACGTTAGGATCTTAAAGGTTCTGAGAAGTCCTGCACTTAAAGACCCAAACTTGCTTACTTTTATTTAAGCCAGCTTTTCCAGACTTACCTGCCCACAGAGCACAGTTTTTTTACAGAACACTTGTTAATCATTCACCTGATTTGACTTTTCTATTAGAATATGGCTCTCAGTCTCTTGTGCAGGGGGCAGTCACAATTAGTGGTTGGTCCTTGTGTCAGCTTTAGCGAGTGGGCAGGAAGAGAGGAGTGACCCAGCTCTGACTGTTCCCAGGTGGGTCCTCAAACGATCTGAGCAAAGGAGTGTCAGACTGCTCATTGTCAGGATGACTAAACATCTCGGGTTGCCCAAGACAGTCCCAATTTACACCTGTTTTCCAAGCATAATTGTTAATAACCACTTCCACTCTCAAAAGTGTTCCAGTTTGCATGATGAATTATATAGTCTCCTCGTCATTGTAAGCATTGTGAGTGCCTTTCCAAAGGCTGCCTGCTGATAGAGACCTTCAGGCTGGAAGTGAACTAATGGGATCCCTGGGTGGTACACATGATTATTGCCCTTGGCTGCTAACCAAAAGGTTGGAAGTTCGAGTCCACCCAGAGGGACCTTGGAAGAAAACCCTGGCAATCTATTTCTGAAAAATCACTCACTGGAAACCCTATGGAGCACAGTTTTACTGACACACATGGGGTCGCCATGAGTCTGATTCCATGGCAGTTGGTTTTGGTTTGATAAGGTCTAGAAGGTGTGAGCCCAGAAATTAGGGAGGGGAGCTTCGGAGGGGAGCTTCAGAGGGTATCAAGTAGCTCTAAGACGAACCAAAAATATCTGGAAGCCTTGGACAGAGACAGACAGAAGGAAGAGGCCAGGAAACTGGGGTGGCGTCTGTAGGTTGCTCCAAGCAGGAAATCCCAGGACGTCTATACTATATTTTGTGGAGCCCTGGTGGCACAGTGGAGTTCTGGTGGCATAGCAGTTAAGAGCTCGGCTGCTAACAAAAAGGTCGGCAGTTCAAATCCACCAGCAACTCCTTGGAAACCTTATGGGGCAGTTCTGCTCTGTCCTCTAGAGTCGCTATGAGTCAGAATTGACTCGACAGCAGCGGGTTTGGTTTAGTTTGCTTATGCAGTGGTTAAATGTTCGGCTGCTAACCAAAAGATTGGCAGTTCGAATCCACCAGCTACTCCTTTGAAACTCTATGGGGCAGTTCTACCCTGTCCTATAGGTCACTATGAGTTGGAATCGACTCAATGGCAATGGGTATCAGATTTTAGGATCAAAAATCTGTGCTTGGGAACTTCACTAATTTTTCTTATGGTGGTGTTTTGGGAGGTCATTCTCTTTTTCCCCTTTGTTTTTAGTAAAATTATAGAAAACGCCAGTCCACACTGACTGCAGTTTTGTTAAAGGGGAAAGCTGTTATTATTGATTAGAGTGTTCAAAGGCTAGAAAAGAAGTCCTGGGATCTGGAGCTGTGGGGGATGGGGATTGTGTTGAAAAATTCTCAATGGATGGATGGGTGGGTGACAGCTGGGGAGAGAGGCAGGAACAAGTGAAGTTCACAGCCAGAGGCGACAACTGAGCTGGACGTTGGAAGAGTAGGAGGACTTGTGGAGACGGGGGCAGGAAAGGGAAGGGAGGGTGTCCCAGACAGCGGGGACAGCATAAAGCAAAGGCACCCCATTAGTTTCCAATGGCTGCTGTAACAAATTACCACAAACTTGGTGCTTAAAACAACACAAATTTATTATCTGACAGTTCTGGAGGTGAGGAGTCTGGAGCAAGTTTCGGTGGATTAAAATCAAGGCGTTGGAGGGCCGTGCTTCATTGTGAAGCCTCTAGAATCCATTCCCTTGCTGTTTCCAGCCTCGAAAGGCTGCCTGCTTTCCTTGGCTTGAGACCCCCTTCCATCTTCAAAGCCAGCAATGGCTGGTGAAGCCTGTTCGGTTCTGAAAAGGCAACACTTCAGCGGAGATGGTTGATGGAAGCCAGGTCACATGGTGTCCAGAAAGGGCAAGGGTCTCCAGGGAGACATGGGCGAACCCTGACAGCACCACCTAGAGGTGGGTCTGTCGATGGGTCTGGGGACAGCTCAAGTGTCCATTCTGCCCATTTCTCCATCACCATCCACCAGTGGGGCCTCTGAGCAAGGGTCCCCGAGCACTCCAGGTTCATTGCAAAAGCATCCGGCATTCTGCTCTGCGGTCCACTATTTGTAGGGCACCGTGTCATTTTTGGCTGCCTGGCACCCATGGCCCTCACCATAAAAAAAAAAAAACATGGTCACCATAGCACCATGTTTTTCTGTCATAAAATGACTTCTCCCCCATTCTGTAGGGAGAGCAAAGCCCTTTTCTGAATCACTGTCCCTTGGAGTTTTGAAATGTCCATCTCTGTATGATCAAAAGACATCCAAGTAATCTGGCAAGCTTAATTCCAGAAGCAGCTCAGAGGGGCTGGGCCAGCTTTCTGGCAGAACAGGGAGGTGAACTCCATGTCCTCTGGGAAACCAGCTTGAGTTCCATACCAAAAGCCCATCATTACACCAACTAACTGGGCAGGGGTACTTGAAATGATGATTACGGCATGAATGAAAAATAAAAGCTCCTTTTGTTTTTATGCTCATTATGCCTCTTTTTGATGACTACACAAAAAAAGCTCCTGTCAGACAATTTGCTTAATTAGTAGATTATATAAGTCAATGATTTTTCTAGTTCCATTCCAGGCCCCAAGCCAAGTGCCCAGCCATTGATCATAGCTCGGTAAGGATGTACTTGTCCTGGCTGCCTTCCTCCTCCCACCCCACCTCTGTTTTCAGGAATGTGGTACTTGGGCTGGCCTCTGCAGACAGAATGGCAGAGAAGTCCCTGACTTAGCTCATGCCCTAGCAGCCTCTTAGTAGGGCTCATTTTGAGTCTGTGGGGCCCAATTCTTGAGCAACCTTACCTCCTCAAGACAGTAGTCTATTTGTTTGCAGGGAGTGAGGATAGGAGGAAGCCAAACTTCCTAGCCTGAAAAATCAAAGTCCAGCCTACCCTCCTGGTGTATAGGCCCTTCCTGCTAGACAGCACCACACTTCTCTGGCATTGCACATTCCAGATCCTACCTATTCCCCGAGGCCTGTGTGGTTTCTCCAGGAGGCCTTCTTTGGTTCTCTTGAGGCCCTTTGTCTACACTCCTCCCATGACACTCATCACTTAATTTTTAATTTGTTTAATTAAAGAGGCAAAAAAATATATATTATTATAAAACATTAAACAATGCACAATTATATAGAATAAAATGTGGAAGTCTCCCACCAATTGCTCCTCCCTTCCGAACCCCTTCCCAGGGGTAATTACTGGAAACAGTTGTTGTTGTTGTTGTCCTTAGGCACTGTCGAGTCAGTTCCGACTCATAGCAACCCTGTGTACCACAGAACGAAACACTGCCCGGTCCTGTGCCATCCTTACAATCATTGCTATGTTTGAGCCCATTGTTGCAGCCACCGTGTCAATCCATCTCATTGAGGGTCTTCCTCTTTTCCACTGACCCTGTACTTTACCAAGCATGATATCCTTCTCCAATGACTGATCCCTCCTGACAACATGTCCAAAGTATGTAAGACACAGTCTCACCATCCTTGCTTCTAAGGAGCATTCTGGTTGTACTTCTTCCAAGACAGATATGTTTTCTTTTGGCAGTCCATGGTATATTCAATATTCTCCTCCAACGCCACAATTCAGAGGCATCAGTTCTTCTGTCTTCCGTATTCATTGTCCAGCTTTCACATGCGTATGAGGTGACTGAAAATGCCATGGCCTGGGTCAGGCACACCCCGATGGGAAACAGTTGAGGACACTCTAAATGTTGTTCAGCATTTGCTTCTTTCACCTAATATAGCTCCTCTTGGAGTGTTTGGCGCACTGTATGATGTGTTACCAGCCCACACCAGACAGTCCTGGGGTTCTGGGGAATGTGTAGTTAATGGGGTTGAAGTGAAGATGTTTAGGAATGAATTTACTTGTTTTCTTCCTCTTCTTCCTCCCCTTTCCCTCCTCCTTCTCCTTCTTCTTTTCTCCCCCTCCTTTTTCTCCTCCTCCTTCCCCTTCTTTTCCTTCTCAATAAAAATTAGAGGAATTTTTCCAGTTTGAAGGGACTCCCACTGGCCAATTTTGGAACACTTTGAGCATCAAAAAGAATAATGACTGCAATTTACTATAAGACACTGAATTGCCAAAAACCCATGAGTCCAGAACAATATTTTTTTTAAAAAAAAAAAAGGGGAGAAAAAAGAAAAAAAAATTCAATTGCCACCATTGGAAACAACTATTATGCCAAGCTCTTATTGTGAAAATTGATAATTAAATACAAGAAAGACATTTATCTTCCTTTTTTTTATATAAGAACTATAGCTCATCCCAAGCGGATGAGGGGAAGCGCTTCCTTACAGCAAAATACCATCCAGCAAATAAAGACTGATAGAAAAGCATCAGTTTGCAGCCTCCAATGTAATAATCAATTCAGGCAAAGATTTTTCTTGGATGCTAAAATCTTTATGTGAATGGCTATTGGAGAACACACATTCACACAGTGTCAAAGTATTAACCCATATGTTACTTACTAATTACAAAGGGGAGAATGTATTTTTACAATGAAGAAATTTGGTCATAAACTTAACCAAGTGATTAAATATAGTATCCCTTACAGGGGACAACTGACATATGTCTCCTGAAAAGGTGCAACGTGACTGATAATAGCATTTCCCCTGAAAGCCAAGAAGGCTTAAAGTGGATCCATTCAAGTATAAGGACATAACTGGAATCTAGAGGAAATCTAAGGAGGTGGAAGAACAAGTCAACTCAGCCTTGAGGAAGCAATCAGACTAATCCCGAATGTGAAATATTTCACAAGATGACTGAACTAGTTTTTTCAAATATCAATGCTAGGGGGAAAAAGTAGGGAATTATTCTAGATTAAAATGTAGTAAAGAACATAGTTGGATGTAACACATGAAATTTGATTGGATTCTAGTTTACATTTGGGGGACAATTGGAAAAATTTGAATTTGGGCCAAATGTTGGATAATATTAGGGATTAAATTTATTTTAGGAGTTATAAGGGCAATGTGTTTATGTATTAAAACATCCTTAATCTTAGGAGATGCATGCTGAAATAATTAGGAGTAAAGTGCCATGATTTCTGCAATTTACTTTCAGAAAAAAAAAAAAATGCATACACAGAAGTAAAGCAAACATAATAAATGTTGACAATTGTTAAATCGATGTGGTGCATATAGGAGTTTTCATAGGATTATTCTTTCAACTTTTCTGTATATTTGAAAATTTTTGTAATAAAGTGTTGGAATGCATGGTCATAAAAATCAATCATTTTCAGTAAAAACTTCATTTCAGAAGAACCAAATAGCCCCAGCTCCTGAGGAAAAGTATACTAGCAGATGTAGGAGTGGTAGACAGAAAAGGACTATTCATCGTTGTTAGAACTACCAGATGAACGGTTAATAGGGAACTGAACATTGGGATAGTGCTGTAGGAACATCACACAGATTGTTCCTAGTGGGGAATTCAGACCATCATTATCCTTACCCAACAGTCACACTTAGGGTCACTCAGGAAAGTACAGGGAAACACCTCTGCCTTGGTGTCATGGTGAAAAAATATTCATGCCGGCAAAGCTGGAGCCACAGCTAATCTGAGTCTTGGCAGAACAGTTTGTGATTCTCCTGGAACACAAGACGATGTGAGGCTTGTAAGACTCTGTCATGAGGCCATCTCCCACTCGCCCCTGCTATGTTCCCTGGGAGGAGGCATGAGAGAGTTTCTCGTTGCCTCCTGAGTACTTCCTGCTCCACCCTTTCCCTCCCCATCTCAGAATAGAGCAGCAGACGCTAAAACGATGGACTAGATATGGCTCCTCAGCAACAAGGTGTTCCACAACTTGCATTGCTGTCATCTGGCCCCTTTTGTTTCTGTGTTATCCTTTTTGATGTGGGGGACAAGAATTATGGGGAGCTAGCAGCTTTGGTGTATTCTTCCTTTCTCTGTGGATGCAAGTAATAAACTATCTTATTAGCACAAACGGTTAAGCGCTCGACTACTAGCCAAAAGGTTGGCACCTCGAACTGATTCAGAGGCATCTCAGAGGATAGTCCTGGTGATCTGCTTCCAAAAAAGTCATGAGCATTGAAAATCCTATGGAGCACAGTTCTATTCTGACACATGTGGGGTTGCTATGAGTCAGATTCAACTCAACGGCAGCTAGAATAATAACAACAGGAAGTGCTTCTGAATTGAGGGTCTTCATGTGTGTCTTCCACCTGTCAACACTTTGACCTGACCCACTGGGAATCTACCCTGCAAGTCTCCAAACTTGGAAGCCTCTATCCATTGCCCAGGACTTGGAGAGCAGAGCTGTGATCACTGAGTAGGGCTGGGGCCGTCTTACCAGAACACAACCCCTGAGTAGCAGTAAGGTGGGGAGACACCAAGCAGAAGCTAGGCTGTTGCTGTGCTGAGTCTCTTCCCCTCTCTCCGCCACATGCTTCACTCTTCATGGCTTTGTTCATGCTGCTCCGACTTCTGTGACCCTTCTCCCTCACTGTCCTTCTCTGCTTTCTTCTTCATCACAGCTCAACTCAAGTGTCATTCTCCAGGTGGAATATTCTCTAATACCTCTCAGGTCAAACTGGTCCATTACCTCCTCAGGTGTCTCCCCTCCTCCAGCCGTGGTCTCCAGAGGGCTTTGTTCATGCCTCCATCCCAGCAGCCAAGCCCGACTTATTTTAGAATTCCTGGTGCATGTGTCTGTCTCCCTCACCGAATTCAGGCCTCACCTACTAACCTTCCTCATTCTAGTTCCTGGGGCAAGATTGTGTTTATATTAAAACAAAACAAAACAAAAAACAACAGCTGCCCTCAAGTCAATTTGACTCATGGTGACCTCATGTTTTTACAAACCAAAAACAAAAACAACAAAAAAAATCCGTTGCCATGGAGTCGATTCCGACTCATAGCAATCCCATGTGTTACAGAGTAGAACACCTCCATCAGGTTTTCAATGACTGTAATCTTTACAGAGGCAGATCGCCAGGCCCTTTTTCCGTGGTGCTGCTGGGTATATTTGAGTCGCAAACGTTTAGGTTAGTGGTAGAGTGCAAATCATCTGTGCCACCCAGGGACCTGTCCATATGTTTATTAAAAAACGAAAAACCAAACCCATTGCCATCAAGTCTATTCTGACTCATGGCGACCCCATGTGTTACAGAGTAGAGTTGCTCCATAGAGTTTTCTTGGCTGTAATCTTTATGGAAGCAGATCACCAGGTCTTTCTTCACAGCATTTCTGGGTGGGTTTGAATTGCCAACCTTTAGGTTAGCAGCCGATCGCAAACCACTTGCGTCACTCAGACTCCTCCATATGTTTACAGTAGGTGCTTAACCATCATTTGCTGAGTGAACAAGTGAACAGACAACAGCATGTTATGCACAGCTTAGATGTGGATGTGATGGTCTCATAGCCTTAGCTCATTATGTCATGGGGATCAGCCCCTTCTAGTGAGCTGTTCACTCTCAGAAATAGTCATTGCTTTTCTAATCCGAGGGCTGAAAACTTGGTTGCTTCTGTGACCCTAAAAGGTGACCCTCCCCACATATATCTCTAGGGAGCATAGTCCCTTACCAGGATCCCTAGGCTTCTAACAGAGGTTGGCTAGGCTGAGGGTTCAATCTTGTTCCCAAGGAATGTAATAAAAATAAATACAAAGCCTTGATATAACACAGTGTTCTTCTCCCCCATGAAGCAAATATTCAGATCAACAGACATTTATTAAGCACCCACTGTATGCCAGGTACTGGGGATAGAAGGATGAAACTCATAGAACTCCTGTTCCAGAAAGCACACAGTCCACTTGGGTGGATGGGGCGAGGGGGTGGTGAGTGGACACAAAGACCGGGCATTCCAATAGAGTAAAGTAGAGGCCATCTTGGGGGTGTGATATGCAGAATAATGTCCCTAGAACCTGTGAATATGTAACTGTGAGTGGCAAAGGAGAGATTATCTTGGATTATCTGAGTGAGCATAATACAATCACAAGGATCCTTATATTTTAAAGAGGGAGGCAGAAGAGTCAAAGAGCGGTGCTGTGTGAAAAAAAAAAAAACTTGACCAGCCATTACTGGCTTTGAAGATGGAGGGGAACCACAAGCCAAGATGGTAGAAAAGGCAAGAGAACAGATTCTCCCCTAGAGCCTCCAGAAGGACCGCAGCCCTGCCCATACCTTGGTGTTAGCTCAGTTAGACTCATGACCTCCAGAACTGTAAGATAGTAGGTTAGTGTTGTTTTAAGTCACCAAGTTTGTGGCCTTTTGTTACAGCAGCAATAGGAAACTAATACAATGGAGTGGTGGGAGCACAGAGAATGGCCTCCTAAATCATGCAAAACTTGGAAGGGGGGATGAGTCAGGAACAGATTGTGAGAACTAGCCAGACAAAGGAAGGGTGAAGTTGCTCTGGGCAGAGGAGACAGCTCGAGCAGGGTAAAGGCCCCACATCTGTGGTTGGGGAGGAGTCAGCCAAGCCACCTAGCATTTCTAAGAAACAAAATGCCCAGTGGAAATCGTGGTCTCCCCAGGCAGTAGATGAGGGGCTATCTGAGGCATAATTAAGCTTGTCTGCAGAATGGGGAGTGGCTTTGAATGCCTTCTGGGAGAAGTAGTTCTGGTCTTGGGTCCTGTGATGCACAGCAGCCAGGAGGGTGAACTATGAAGCTACACGTTTCCTGGTTTAAAATTAAATAAATTCTTTAAATTATAAAAGTAATACATTGAAGGAAACTGTCAATGAAACGGATTGACACAGTAGTCACAACAAGGGACACAAACATACCAACAATCATGAAGAAGATGCAGGACTGGGCAATGTTTTGTTCTGGTGTACGTAAGGTCACCATGAGTCAGAACTGACGGCAACTGATAACAGCAATACATGTTCATTGTCTCACATTGGAAAATCCAGGAAAGAATGAAGAGAAAACAAAAATCACCTACAATCCCTGAGATCATTAGCAATGACTGATATTTATTGAACTAGGCACAGGGCGTTTCACAGGTCTCATAAGAGCTCTGAGAGGTAGGTATTATTATTAGCCCAGTTTTACAGATGAGGAGACTGAAGCACAGGAAAAGGCAATCAATTCACACAGGGTCACTCATTAGCAAATAAGATAGTCCATATTCAAACACACGTGGCCTGGTTCCAGAACTCTCTTTCCCTACCACTATTAACATTTTGGTTTATAACTGTGATTCCCAAACTATGTGCCAAGGTGCCCCAGGGCACTACAGTAAGCTTACAAGTGCGCCACAGGGTATTTTAAATGGAAGCACAGCAACAGCTGTTGAATGCTGTCGGAGCTACGACTATTAAGTTGTTTGGACCTGACTACTTATTAAACAAAACTCTGGGATATTGTTTTTTGATGCAGACATGGGGTCAGGGGATAGAAGGTAACCTAGGGGGCTCTGTGAAAAAATTGCTAAGACACTGAGGGCTCCATGAGCTGAGAAAATTTGAAAACTCTGGTTTATTACATTCCACGCGGATATATACAATTTTTCTTTTTCATTTTACAAAAATGACTCTTAGTGAATATATGCAACTGGCTTTTTTCCTCCCACAATTTTGAGAATACTTTTGCACGTAATTAAATGTTTTTTAAAAAACTCAACTGATATCTTATAGATTGAGAGATTTTTTTTCAAATTTCTGTTTATAAATAATGCTGATGAAAACTTTGTAAATCAGCACACCGTGTTGCTGGGCCAAAAGGTGTGGATATTTTTAAGACTGCCAGATTGCTTCCCAGAAAGGTCTTCTCTAACTGAATTCCAACCAACAGGGTGTTAAAATACCATCCCTTATCCTATGTATTATCATTTTAAAAATGCTTACCATTTAATAAATTTAAAGTGTGTTCTCATTACTGTTTTAATATATTCGCTCTGTTGCTAATGAATTTGGAAAACTTTTCATTAGTTTATTGGCCGTGTATGGTTCTTTTGTGAATTGCCTATTCAAGTCCTTTGCCCATTTTTTACTTGGAATGTTTATCTATTTCTTATTGATTTGCAAGAGCCTCCATCTAATTTTAAGGAAAAGTTTAAATCCCTGACACAGCTGTCAGAAATGCTGATGGCTGCAGTTCTCTGCTGATCTAATTGTTTTAATAAGTTCCACTAATGACACAGAGGCTAATGAAGGTGTAGATCTGATTGATGGATCTTTTAAAAAAGCCATGTAATTAGAGACTTCCTCTCCCTATCAAAAGAGCCAACTTTATTTATTAATTCAACTTCCTACTTCTTTCCTATTTTGAAAAACACATTTAAATATATCCCATTGGGTCTTGGCAAGGTGGCAGGGAGGGCATTAGAACAGTGTCTAGTCATTGTATAACTTTCCAATTAATTTAGGCTTTTAGTTCCTCTTTTATTTTCATATTTTGTCTTTAAAGGGGAAGCTTTGAATCTCTTTGGTTCATTTCTGCCTCGGCTGCCTCCAGAACCAGGATTAAGGATGTCACCTAGCAACCAGGGCTCTGCTTATAGAACGAGAAGCCTTGGCCCTGGCCAGGGGAGGAAAATCACCAGCTGGAATAAGAAGTTTCGCTTTGAACAAGAGAGCAGCCAAACAAAACCTAATGAGATGCGATAGCCAAGTCTATCCTCCCAAAAGAACTCAGGCTGGTGGAGCACCAGATGCGGAGGTGGATGGGGTGGGGGGGCGGGGGCGCTTCATGTACAATCTTAAGAACTTTTGCTTCCCACCCTGAGAGGTGATGAGAAGCCAAGTGCTTTAGCCTGGGACCTAGAAAGGAGGTTCTAACTCCCCTATCCGACAACCCCTGGGTGATCTGAGATTGTTGTTAGTTGCCGACAAGTCAGCTCCAACTCATAGCAAATTTATATGTAACATAATGAAACGCTGCCCAGTTCTGTGCCATCTTCATAATTTGAGTTGTTGTTACTGTTAGGTGCTGTTGTTAGTTATTTTCCACTCATAGCATCCCCGTACAATAGAGCAGAACTGCTCCATAGGGTTTTCTTGGCTGTAATCTTTAGGGAACCAGGTCTTTCTCTGAGGAGCCGCTGGGTGGGTTCAAAACACCAATCTTTCCATTAAGAGCCAACCGCTTAACTGTTAGCGCCCTGCTTAACAGTTAGCACCACCAGGGCGCCTTAATGATCTGAGACAGATGGCCTAAGTTCTTAGCTCCCTGGTGCTCCCCAGTCATCAGTACTGGGGGCCACAGGGCTCAAGGTTTCACCCTAGGATTTCAGCACTAAGAAGGCTGCTCCCCAGGAGTTTAACGCAAGAGTATGTAAAGCCACTCTAGGCTGGGGGGATGGTATTAACAGCTCCAGGGTGTTCTGGACCCATCAAAACAGGCTATTGCACAGCCTGAAGGAGGGAAACTGGAGTTACTAAGGCTCTGAGGAGAAGGGGCTCTAGATGACGGGCCCCAAGTATTATAACCTCAGTGGCAAACCTGTCCCAATTTATTATTGCAGTGTCATTCCTTAAGACAACTCCTCCCTCCTACGCACATAAACACACCTCCCCCAACTCATTCTCATGGACTCCCCCTTCTTCTTTATTATTTTTCCTTTTTCCTACATGGGGCTTTCTCTGGCCAGTGGAATGTTACTGAGCGTGGTGGAGCAGAAGCCTTAAATGTTCTTCCGTGGTTTGGGTTACTCTCTCGCTTTTCTGCCTTCTGTTACAAAAAGACAAATCCTAGGTAGCCACTGGTCCAAGGAGATTGAGGAGACACATATTGCAGACCTGAACTTAGCTGGAGCCTGAAGTACAGCCATCTCAGCCAACCCCCAGGCTCATGAACAAGAAAAATGAAATGTTTGTTCTTGTAAGTCACTAAGATTTGGGGACTTTTGTTAAGCAGCTTTATTGCAGCAACGCCTGACTAATACACTGTTCCTTACTCCCTACCACTCTTTCACACTAGGTGTCCCAGTTTCTGTGTTTTCTGAGACCTGGTTGGTCAGCTTTTCCTTCAATTCCGTGAGCTTTACCATATCCTTCTCATAAATTCCTCTCTTTGCTGAAGTTGGTTGGAACTGATTTTTGTTGTCTGTAGCTCAGAAACTCTATGCAGCAGTTCTACTCTGTCCTATAGGGTCGCTATGAGTCAGAATTGACTTGACAGCACTGGGTTTTACTGGGTCTGGGTAGCTCAGAAGTTCCTTATAAATGACTGGTACAGCCTGTCTAACAAATCTCATCTACCGAATTACCTTCTTGGCTTGAATTCAGAAGCCCCTTCGTATAATCTGAGGGCTTGTTTCTAGCTTTTGCCCCCACTCCCTTTCTCTTTAGGCAGCCTCTGCTGCATCCAACTGAAACACCTTATCCTCAGAACAGGTTCCCCTTGCCCCTGCTTGGAGAACTTTGCACCCATTTGTTTTGCCTGGAACACTTTCTCGTCATCTGTAACTGCTAAAGTCCTGTGCACCATTCAAGGCTACGTTCAAATGACTCCTCCTCCATGAAGCCTTTCCTGATTCTTCCCTGGGATTCCCCTCTCCCCTCTGCAATACTGGAAGCAGTTGCTTGAAAACCCTATGGAGTAGTTCTACTGTGCACACACAGGGTGGCCATCAATCAAAATCGACTCGTCAACAACTGGTTTGGTTTGGTTTTTTATTATCTTGTTTACCTTGTCCAAGGATGAAGTTGGATCTGGGGTCAGCCACAGACCAAGCAATATTGGAAAACATGCAAATGAAGACCCAACACTTAGAAGTCACTCAGCCCTTTCTGCTATATTTGATGGGACCATGTTAGCCTGTGTCTAAAGGTTCAGTTCATGTAACCCATGAAAAGAGACCAGTGTGGGGAAGCTATAAGCCCAGATTGACACAGATCATAAAGCGAAGAGTGGGAATTAGAAGCTAGATCTCCAGATTGTTAGTCCTCCATCCCGTGAAAAAAGCAGACCAGAGAGCCTCCAGGCTGGGTTTTTCCATCGGGTCTTCTTACACAGACTGTTGATGGGGAAGGCATCACCACCCTTGTGCCAACCTCCACAACCACAGAGGCTGCTATTCTATGACCAGGAGGATTCTTAAAATAAGGCTGCTGCCTGCCTCTGTGGGCTGTAGCCAGCTGTCTCGGTACACTTGGTTCCTGAATTACGATTTCCTGCTCTTTCCTTGTAGTGATAATTGGTGTCACAGTAACTGGTCAGCCATTTCTACTTTTCTCCTAATAGCCAGGGCTTCATCAGACAGGGGAGAAGCCCAGAATGGAAGGAATCAGGTGAGAAGCAAGTGATGGGCCAGGCAGGACTTTAGGAGCCAGAAGATCTAGGTTCAAATCCTGACTCTGCCAATTGCTGGCCCGTGGCCCCCATTTTCTCATCTATAAAGTGGGAGTAATAACAGCACCCACCTCAGAGTGCTGATGTGAGGTGAATACAGTGTGCCATGTAATGGGTTTCTCATATATATATGACATTTCTGGCCCTGAGGTTTATAATTCTGCCAAAAATAATTGGTTGGGCCACAGGCTGCCCTGTGATTGATCTATTTTACGTACCTGCCGGGATAGGACAATTTACTATATAAAGAAGGTGCATAAAACCCTCACGGGGATTGGTGGATTACTATGTAAATGAGGTGACTGTGGCCTACTAAGGGGATTGGTCAGTTTGTGGTCTTTGTGGGAAGAATATATTTACAAAAGGGCCAATCCCAAGAAGTTGAGGGGGACCTCACTACCATCAAGCAGAAGAGCCTGGAGCAGAGCATGTCCTTTGGACCTGGGGTCCCAGCTTACTGGCAGAATAGGGTGCCTGCAGGTACTTGTTGGCAGAGCCAAAAGAACTGTAAGACCTCCCTGGGCAGGGTAGAGGCTCAGCCTGAGAGGGGCCTGGTGGCAATAGGCCCAATGAGAGGCCCAGTGGCAGTAGGCCTGTGATAAGGCCAGGTGGCAGGCATGGCCAAGAGAAGACCATGCAGTGAGCGCTGCCAAGAAGAAGCTGATACCTGTCTTGGTTGAAAGCTGTCTTGACTGAAGAACTGTATCCTATCTCCTGAGTTGTATTCTGTTACCTTCAAGTTGATCCTGATCCTGAGTTGTAGCCTGTTGCTTCCCTAATAAACCACATAATCACAATTACTCTTTTGTGAGTCCTGTGTTGCCACTGCAATGAATTATTAAACCCAGGAGGGAAGTAGAGAGTGCTGGGGGCGGTGGGGGCGGGGGACGGCTGGTGTCAGAAATGGTGAAAAAGTTGGAGGGTGGGGGTATATCTGACCTCCACCTCATAGGAATTGGCTTTGTGCTAACAATGATCTTGATTCTCCTCTCCCGTTGTGAATTTAGACAGCATCTGGTACTACATTACACAGTGCCTGACATATAATGCTGGTGTCTTAGTTTCCTAAGCCAAAAAAACCAAACCCAGTGCAGTCGAGTCGATGCTGACTCATAGCGACCCTATAGGACAGAGTAGAACTGCCCCATACAGTTTCCAAGGAGTGCCTGGAGGATTTGAGCTGCCAACCATTTGGTTAGCAGCCATAGCACTTAACCACTACGACACCAGGTTTTCCCTTAGTTTCCTAGGACTGCCATAACAAATTACCCAAGCTTGGTGGCTTAAAAAAACAGAAATGTGTTCTTTCATAGTTCCAAAAGCCAGAAGTCCAAAATCAAGGTGTCAGCCACGCTCTTTCTGAAGGCTCTAGGATCAGCATTACTCCAATCTCTGCCTCTGTCTTCACAGGGCCATCTTCTCTCTGTGTCTTCCCATCCTCTCCTCTTCTTATAAGGACAGTAGTCACCGAATTTGAGGTTCACCCTAAAACCAGCATGATATCATCATAAGATTCTCAACTTAATTACATCTCCAAAGACCCTTTTCCAAATAAGATCACATTTACATGTACCAGAGGTTAGCACTGGACATATATTTTGGGGGATACTCTTCAACCCACTACAGGAAGTTAATGAATGTTATCTATTACTAACTACAATAAGAATGAGAACTGTCTTAGGCTGGGCATACCCAGAAGTAGGCTGTCAAAGAGTTGAGTGCAAGGTGTTTACTTGGGAGGTAATTCTAGGAAACATCATTATAAGAGTAGGGAAGTGAGAAAAGGAAGGGAAGACAGCCAGTGTAGGGTGCTTTAATGTGTAGGTTACCCCTATTGGTGAATGGAGTTAGACACACTGGGGACTGTCTTAGTTATCTAGTGCTGCTATAACAGAAATGTCACAAGTGGATGGCTTTAACAAACAGAAATTTATTCTTTCATAGCCTAGGTGGCTAGAAGTCTGAATTCAGATTGCCAACCCACGGGGAAGGCTTTCTCTCTCTGTCGGTTCTGGGGAAGGTTACTGCCATCAATCTTTCCTTGGTCTAGGAGCTTCTCAGCACAGGGGCCCCAGGTCCAAAGAACCCACTGCACTTCCGCTGATACTTTCGGGTGGTATGATGTCCCCCTCCTCT
Source organism: Elephas maximus indicus (assembly GCF_024166365.1). Classification (NCBI taxonomy): domain Eukaryota; kingdom Metazoa; phylum Chordata; class Mammalia; order Proboscidea; family Elephantidae; genus Elephas; species Elephas maximus. The sequence continues at coordinate 46,798,466 of NC_064838.1, forward strand.
CTGCTCACTTCTCTCTTTTATATCTCAAAAGAGATTGACTCAGGGTACAACCTAATCCTGTAGATTGAGTCCTGCCTTATTAACATAACTGCCTCTAATCCTGCCTCATTAATATCATAGAGGTTAGGATTTATAACACACAGGATAATCACATCAGGTCACAAAATCGTGGATAATCACACAGTTTTGAGAGTCATGGCCTAGCCAAGTTGACACACATTTTTGGGGGCACAATTCAATTAATAATAGGGAACTTTGGGAGATTGGGTGAAGCATGTCTCAGAGTAGTCCCCCCACAAAGGACTGAGGAAGTTGGAATGTTATTCATGCATTCCCATCTGTTATTGATTGAGGGCTGAAGCGGGGTGGGGTTGAATTACCCAGCACAACTTGCTCCTTGTGCCAGGTCAGTGGGCTTAGGCAGCCAGAAGCAGCCTTCAGGCAGCAAGTTGCAGCTGCTGGGAGTCGGCCATCATGGTGCCCACATGCACGAGAATGGTAAGGGTTGAGCACCCACAGCACCTGCTACAAGGGCTCAAAACGCATTTGAAGAAACCAGACCTGTCATATCAGGTTCAAAGGGTGAACTTGGGCAAGAATTAGGACAGAAGTTCAAAAATCTAGAGCTGGTGTAAGCAGTCCTAGAAGGTGGGGAGTCTGTAATTAGACAAGGACTCCCAGACATTTGCTATGAGTGGTCCTGGAAGCCCTAAGCCCCATGTTCCTGGGTGCTGGCCATAGTGAGTGGCAAGTCACTTTGGGTCAATGGGTAGAGACGTACCAACCCAAGCAGTTCATTGGGGTCATCAGACAAAGGGGAGTCTAGGGCACTTCTGACAGCTTTCTTTCTGTCTGGATGACCTGGAGCAACTTTGGACCCCGTTGAGAGACTCTCACTCCTTTCAAAACAGAAGGTTCCAGTTTCACACTCACCCAGCACGGAGTACAAGCACTTTAGCATCGGCCCTAGTGTGGGAGAGGAGGAGGGTGTTTAAGGTTGCAGGCAGGCCCTGGGAAGAGAACATGGACAATGACCACTTTCTTATTTCAGAGTGGACTGAGCTGAGCAGCCCACTAAGAAATGGGTAACCCAGAAAAAGTGGAGAACTAATTAAGGAGCCTGGTGAGTGAGAAAGGGGCTGAATTCTGTGTGAATCCTTGCATGGCACAGCCTCCCTTTGAGCCCAACAGATAAGCACATTTGGAGATGTCTTACGCTGCATAAGTCAAGTGACAGAAGTTCCAACCGAATTTGAATTTGAATGGATTACTTGAATTCCCTGAATGCATTGCAGATAAAACCCGTTGCTCTCTAGTCTATTCTAAATCATAGCGACCCTATAGGACAGACGAGAATGGCCCCATAGGGTTTCCAAGGAGCTGCTGGTAGATTTGAACTGCCAAGCTTTTGGTTAGCAGCCGAGATCTTAACCGCTGCGCCACCAGGGTTCCTCACTGAAGATAGAACTACCAAAAAAAAAAAGCTAAGCTTTGTGACTTCCAAATGTGTAAGTATAACAAAATACCTCACTATTCTTATGGAAAAATTACGTAAGAAAGAACTTTTAGAAGCTGAGTTCCCATTTGAATTTTCCTTGGGGTTTAAAATACACGTGTGGATAATTGCTATTTTAGTTAAGTACCAGTTCTTGAACACCTCCTGTCCACTGGTCATCTTGCTTTTCCCTTTTTATTGCATTGAAACTTCACAACAATTCAAATATGAGGAAAAAAAAGGCACCAAAATTTCATTGCTTTACAAGTTTGCACAGCAGAGAAAGTGGCAGAGCCAGGGTTCAGAACCAGATTTCCCAAGTTCCAAGGCTCGCCGCCCTTTAAATTCCTCATGCCACAGCCCTGTATCTTTTAGCAGTAAAATATCATTCTTGTAAGTATTGAGGTATGTCCCCAATTTGTCTACTCTTCTTTGTAGTCAGAATTTATCAGACTCCACAGCATCACATGGAACTCGTGCTTCTGATGCAGCTTTTGGATTTGGCGATGGCTCCACGCTTACCAACTGTCAAGGCTGAAAATTTGTAGACGAGATCCAGCATGCAGATCTGCTTAGATTGACCTTGTTGTTGTTAGTTGTCATCAAGTCGGTTCCAACTCTTGGCGACCTTACGTATAACAGAACGAAACATTTCCCGGTCCTGCATCAGCCTCACAATCTTTTGTATGTTTGAGCCTGTTGTTACAGCTACCATGTCAATCCATTTCATGGAGTGTTTCCCTCATTTTCACTGACGCTCTACCTTACCAAACATGATGTACTTAAAGATGCAATTGGTCTTTCTTTATGACATGTCCAAAGTGAACAAGACAAAGTGTTGCCATCCTTGCTTCTAAGGAACTTTCTGGCTGTCTTCCTCCAAGACATGTTTGTTCATTCTTCTGATTAAAAAAAAAAAAAAAAGTTGCCATTGATTCCAACCTAGAGAGACACTAAAGCCCTAGTGGGGCAGTGGTTAAGTGATACGGCTGTTAATCAAAAGGTCAGCAGTTCAAATCCACCAGCCACTCCTTGGAAACCCGATGGGGCAGTCATACTCTGTCCTCTAGGTTCACTAAGGTATTCTTCTGGTATTTCCCAGTATATTCAGTATTCTTTGCCAACTGTTTAAAGTTAATTTGAATTACAACTTGGGAGGTTTTATATCAAAATCAAGATTTCCAATTATTTTTGAAAAATCAGAGGCTCAATGGCACTGAGTAGTGGCTTTACCACAGTCACCACCTGTACTTAGTGCACCCCTGTCATTGGTGCAAGTGACAGGAGCCATTTAACTTCACACTCTGCACTGCATTTTTTCTTGGAAATAAGGCCTTTATTCCTTCCATTGTTTTTTTCACCTTTCTAGCCTGTTTAGGGATTTGAGATTTTGACACTTGACAATTAACTTTCCTCAGGTCAGTTCTTCGGATGTATCGGTATACATGTACACAGTATAGATAGTATAGATACAGCCTGGATTTTATCTTGTCCTCTCCCCTGTGCCCTTATCCTGCTGAGTAAAAAGAGAACCAACTCAATTTCAGACACACCCTTTAAAATCAGCATCTAACACTGCTATTGTGGTTTCAGGCAATGTCCTCAGCTTCTCCAGCCTCTGTTTCCTCATGGGGAAAAGGACTCCATGTCCCTTTACCTAAAGGCACTTAGCCAAAGGCCAAACCAACTGGCTAGTTCACCCAAAACACTGAGAGCCAGTCTGCCAAATGAGCAATTCATCAAATCATTTTATTCCTTGAAGTATTCTATTTTTGTTACCAGTTTTCATCTTGTCTCCATAACAGGATTTTATGGAATGTTCAACTTGTGTCTGTCCCAGCTTGGTGCTGCTGCAGCTGGAGATTGGAGGACCCAGAAGGGAAGGCTGAGGAGGAGAAACAAGGAGACAGGGGACTAAAGGGGGGGGGGGGGGGCATTAGGAGAATACATTCATGAGAATATGTTCTTCGCTATGAAACATGCTTATAAATATGCTGTTCTTATGAATTAAAAAACATGAATAAAGCCCATGAGGATCCTCCATATTAAAGAATATATTATACTTCTTTCCCTCCATTCCCCCCCTCCACTTTCAGGCACCATTGGCAGCAGGAAGTGGGAGCAAGGACACATTGAAAGTTCTTTTAAAATTCTGTTATAAAGACCAAATGAAAATTGGTCAGTTAAAACTAAATCATTAAGCAAAACAAGTAAACTTAACAAGTTTGCCATTCAGCCAATTGGGAAATACACTAGTCCTTTCCTCATAGGCTCGTTGTGAGGATTAAATGAGTAATAGTTGTGAGGACTGTAGGGCAGCACTCCATAAACAGTAGCTACTATTATTTTTAGTAACCTGGTGGATCAATCGTTAAGCTGTTGGCTGTTAAAGAAAAGGTGGGAAGTTCAAAGCCACCTAGCAGCTCCACAGGAGAAAGACCTGGCAGTCTGCTCCCATAAAGATTACAGACTAGAAAACCCTATGGAGCAGTTCTACTCTGTCACATGGGGTCGCTATAAGTCAAATAGACTCGGTGGTACCTAAAAACAATAACTAAATTACTCTGCTCAGAACGGTGCTGCCATCCAACCAGACCCCAAATCTAAAATCTGAGTCCACTTTAACCCTTCTTTCCTCCCCAGCCTCAAGTCCAGTCTAAATCAAGAGCCTATCCCAAGAAGGATCCCCAAGAGTGGAAAGGAAAAAACTAAAGATGTCCTGAAAGTTAAGCCATGAAATGAGCTCATAGCAGAATGAGTATGTAAGTGCAGAAACCCATGGACATGCTCCCAGGTCTGCAATGGGGCCGGATTTGATGACAGACTCAACCATTTGGCAGGGAGAATGGGTGCATCTGAATGAGACCAGAAAACATAAAGGAGAGGCAGAGGTCCCTCACTGATGGGATCTGCCCAAGCTCTGCTCGGGGGTGCTGGAACCATTAAAGTTTACATTACCCAGTGATAGCCCCCCATTCCAAGTTCATGTTCACCAAGCCACCATCAGGTATCTTGGCTTCCCAAGAAGCAGTGCCTCCAGGGATAAAATGTGCTCACCTGGAAAATGTGAACATCCAGGCTGCTTGAAGTTAGTGAACTTTCATCCTGGTTTGTTCTTGACTGTTTCATCAGCTCTGTTTATTCAAGCATCCAACAATTTCTGGGACTTAAAAGATTGAATATCTAAGCTTATGTGGCTGAGGAGGGCCAGGCTCTGACAAGTGACTTATTCTCCAAGGTCAACGTCCTCTGATGGGGCTGCTCTGATTCACCAGTGCCTGGACCCAACAGGGGGGTGGGAACCTGGACCCCAGCCTTTACCTCCTGAATGAGACATCATCCCTAAAGCAGCAGGTAGGAAGCAGTAGTGCTGCAAACGAGATTCGAGTTTAAAGTTCCCCATGAGACACCAGCAAATTTTGTTCTCGATTAGAACTTATGGCCTTTTTTAATATTGTTGGAGAAGGAGAAAGAAAAGTCCTCCTCTTCTTAGTCTTAAAATTGAATTGAAGAAAATTCAGTTCCTAGACAATAGCATTTTAAAGTGCTCAGCAAAAGCAAAGGTTTATAAAGACTTGTCCCCGATCTATGGAACTAAGGAAAATAATAAATCTCCCAAGATTTTTAGCCACACTTACTATATCTCATGCTCAGAAATTGCATTAAGCATGTAGATGAGATGGGCTGAAGGCCACAGGCTTCTGAAGCAAGAGGACAATTTCCATAGCAGTTTGGCCTTTTGTGGTAACAAGTGTGTCCCCAAGCATGCATCCGGGAGAACGGAGGGGCGAATGGAGATGAGGTATGCGTTGAACATACCCAGAATCTACTTTGTCCAGGCACCAGGCTGCTTGCTTTGACTCTATCATCTCCTCTAACCCTTCCTGTGTGCTCATGGGGCAGTTCGTTCACTTGTCTTTTTAAATCCATTATATTAAGTTTCTTTGAGTGGCAAGTGAGAAAAGCCCACTCTGACTAGCTTACACAACAAGTGGTGTTTGTAGGGCAAATACTACTGTACCCTACAGAGTAAAAGAGAAAAGCCAAACCAAGGCTAAAAAGGACAGAAGCCAATGGCAGGTCTATGGACTCAGCCCACATAGGAAGACTGCCTTGGAAGAAGCAGCCAGAGGGAAGTTTGAGTCCCAAGACTCAAGTCAGCGCCCACAGTTCTTAGGCCCAAAAAGGCATTTCTAAGCAGTCCCCTCAGAAGAGAACATGGAGACCACATTGTAGCATGCTTTGAAAGTTCAGGATTCCCTCTAGGCTGCCTTGCACCAGCCCTATGAGGTAGGAAAGAGAAGATACTCTCATTTTTAGGATATTTAAAAAAAAAAAAAAAATCACAGCATAGAGAGAGCAAATAGCTTGCCTTACGTAATCAAAGTAGATTCACCAAACTGACATATAGATCATCTGTATAGAAGAGCAATTAAGAGTAAATGTTTTATCAGACAGACTGATTAAATCCCAGCTCAAATTATTTCATCTCGGTTGAATTTCTTAGACTTTTTGAGCCTCCATTTTCTCATCTGTAAAATGGGGATAATCAAATCTACCTCAAAGAATTGTTGGAAGTGTTAACTATATTCTAGCCTCTCAGCATCCTAAGAGAGATTCTTTTCCCCAGCATTTCAGAAAAAATGTTCAGAATTGAATCTCCCTGACTACCTTGGTGCATGGGTCATCTCTATGGCCATGTGGGTGGAACAGTAAAGGACCGTGCCTGCTGGGGTCAACCTACCAAATCACGGAGGGGACTTAGGATGGAGAAGTCAGTGTTCCCCATGGAAACTATGGGTTCTATCATCAGAAGCCGGAGGGCTGGGTGCTGTGATGGCAGAAACAAAACAACCATGTGCACTACAAAGGGCAAGTCATTTACCAGTGAAAGAGGTAAGAGCCCAGCTGGTGAGGGAGAGTGGGCCTTGAGCAAGCCATTTTTCCTGGGGTTTCACTGTTTTCATTGTACAGTTGGAGACTCAGAATAGTTGATTCTTAAAGTTCTTTCCAGCTCTAAACATTACTGTTGTAATTATCGAGAAGATTCACCCTGTAAACACTCTGCCTTGCCTATTCCAGGCCGTGAGCTCCTTGGCCTTCGGCCTTGCTCTACTTTGTCCTGTTTCTTCTTTTTAGGTTCGTATTTGGCATTGATCCTTCTCATCTCTTTCCTACTCTGGGACCCCGCTACTTGGAAGTAGGTGACAAGCCATCTAAAGACTCTGAGTTCTCACCGGGGCAAGGACCTCATGCAAAGAGGCCAAGGAGATGTTCTGGGGAGGCTCTGGGTTCTGGGTGAACTTTGCTGGGAGGCTTGGCAGAGAGGTAAACTCAAAATGAGAGCAGGCTGAAGAGAACCAGAAAGGTCACATGTACGTCTAGGAAGATAGGTCAGTATTTCAGATGTGCAACTCTATCTTTCTTGACATGCAGCCTAGCTTGGCTCTGAAACCAGACAGTTGTGCTTTCAAATCCCCACAACACCTCAGACACGGGATTGAATCCTGGCTGCCACTTCCTGTCTGGAAGAAAAGTTTCGGTGTCTTCATCTGTAATATGGGGCTAATAGCTCATAGGTATTTGAGAGGATTAAATGAGGTAATAAATGTCACACTGTAATGTATGTCAAAGTGCTTGGCATAGTGCCTGGCGTGGATTAAGCCCTCAGAAAACGCAAACCCTTATTATCATATTTGTCATCGTTATCACATTTTCGCTTTTTCGAAACGGTACCCAACTTATGCAAAAGATCCCATCCTTTGCGAGTGTTTTGTTAACAGACATGGTCAACCTTTTTGATGTAGGCCATTTCAGAAGGAGATTATGGGGAAACAGTTAACCCCTAATGGTAAGTTCATGTCTCTCTGAACGTTGGTCATGATTCCCTTGCTGTCAGCGTTACACCTAGGGCAAAGGCCCAGCTAGACCCTGAATTTTTAAGGCACTCAGCAAATGCTCTGTGGAGGTTGCCCATTCAGCCACAAAGCAGCCTTCGTAACATGCAAAAGAAGCCCCATGTGCTTGCTTGGGGCCCATTTCCGGATGAATTATTTCCAGTCCCAGGAAATGCGAGCACCAGTAAATTTTCATGAGGCAAGCAGTAGCCAAGTCAATGGGGTTCATTTGCAGACCTCACAAGAAATGAAGGAGTCTGGGAAAAGCTTTGCAGACAGTGTCTTGACAAATGGGATAGGAACAGCTAGCCATGTTCTTTTAGGCTGTAAAGAAAATCACCCCCATATTCTTCCTTAAGGTTATCATTGAAGTCTGGAGGTCTGATGCAGGAAGGGGAATTTTCAAATCTCCTATCTGGAGAATTTGTATCACATTAGGAAAAAAATGTAGTTATATGACTGCATTTTCCTCCTTTCGACCACTGAGCAATTTGAAAGTACTAGGAAGTCCTTTACCAGAGGAGCTTCTGAACAGTTTGAAGCTTCATGAGGGCCAGGACCTCAGCTGTCTTGATCATCATTGTGAGCTCTGCACTTAGGAGGCACTCAGTAAAGATTTATTGAATAAGTAGATCATTATAATGGATAGATACATACATACATACAGAGAGATAGATGAATTGTTACGGCAAATTGTCCCCTTAAAGCATTCTGAAACATTTTAGATTTCCTTGATTATCTTTATCTTAATTATTTTCATTGGTCTATTGTTTTTACTGAGTTTATAAATTGCAACAACTCTGAGGTATAGCACTTGGCCCATTCCAAACCAAAAACCCATTGCCATCGAGTTGATTCCAACTCACAACGATCCTATACTTGATCCATTAAAAAAAACTGTTGCAGTCGAGTCAATTCATGCTTGATCCATTGGTGGTGGTGTGGATCCATTAGCACAGGAAAAATCCATGGAAAATGGCCCAGGCAAAGCCTACTCTTTGGCCAGTGTTGGGGGAGGGATCTGTGAGTGGCAAGATGCCTCCAATTAAGAAGTTATCGTGATGTTGCAGGGGGACCACCTCCCCTGACCCACCTCTCCTGGAAACTCCTCAGGACTAGCATTCCCATTCTGTCCCAGAGTTATAGGACAACCCTTAATCACTGGACAACTACGTTCATTCATGGTTGGTGTATGCAATTAGCAAACTGTCTGATGAAGGTCTTGGCCACTGTTGACCAGGATTGCCACACAGAGAGGTTCAGATAGATTAAGAAAAACCTGAGTCAGCTGCTGAGTGGCAAATGGGAGGCCCTCCAGGGAAGCAAAGGAGAAGGGTCGCCAGTCCGGCATGGCAGCCACTGCACCCAACCCATCACATGGGCTTGGCTCCCAAGCCACCTACGGCTGCCCAAGCAGACCCTGGGGAGTCCCCCAATGGTGACTTGCTTCTTCACATGGTCCCTCCAGATCCAGGAGGTCTCCTGGGCTCCTATGCCTACTCACCCTTTCTGCCAGGGCAGCCCTGGTCTTGTCTTGCAGAGGGTTTTTTACTTCTTCAAGCATTGTCTTCCACATCTATTGTTTATGGATAAATCTGACGGCCCACTTCTTCTGAGATTTGCTTATGAATTGCAAAAAAACCTATTTCTTTTCCCCTTAAGAAGCCTGGCTCTCGCAAATGCAAAGCTTCGCCTCTACAGCTATTGCCTTTGAAAAATTCTTGAAGAGTCTAAATTGGAAGAGAGAAGATAAACATTGCCTCTTTTTCTTTATTTGCCCTTCTGCTGAAGCAATTCTAATTTTATAGGAGGAACGTTACACTCAAGGAAATAAGAAAACAAAGGTACGCTTAAATGCTTCAAGATAATTGTGTGACTACATCCGAAATGGCTGAACGTGTCATTCTCTCCATGTGCCAGGCATGGCCAAAGGTGAGTGTCACCAATACCTGGAGAGACTGTCTTCCTGCCTTTCTAGATAACCGCCTTCTGCAGCAGCTCTGGAAGGCCTGCCTGGCTGCCTCTGAGCCCACAGCCCCAGCATCACCAAATTGAGCACATTAAGTTTGCCTCTGGGAAAAGCTACCAGTTTTTTATCTGTTTCTCTTTCTGTCACTGACTTACTTTTCCATCTCAGAGTTGATTCTAATTTCTTTCTTTTTAAGTTGAAACAATTTTTTTTTTATGTGCAGTAACTATATACGTAACAGATCATTTGCCTTTTCAACATTCTTGCCATGTACATTAGTTCTGTTTATCATGTTGTTTAACCATTACCATGATCCATTTCCAATTTTCCCATCACCCTTAACGGAAGCTCAGTGGCCCCTAAGCAGCAAGTCTCCCTTTTCCCCTCCCCCACTCCCATCTACCCTGGCAGCCACTACTGAACTTTGGTCTCTATACATTTGCCTATCCTAGACATTTCATCTAAGGGGAATCATACAATATTTTTCTTTTAATTTCTTCTAAGACAATACTATAATCTGCCTGGTTAGCTGACATAGAGAAAGGCGTAGCTAATATTGAAATTACAATAAATGCTAAATGAAATAATTTTAGAGAGTTTAAAGAAACAAGGAGAGTTTTGAGGCTTTGAGGGGAAAGATGCATATTGAACATACATAATTACTTTAGCTTTCCCCCAAGAGGCCCTAAAAACAACAATACAGAAATTTCTTAAAAGCGTAAACTTCCAAGGACAAGCAGAAGAGAACTTGACAGTAAGCTGGGGGTAAGAAAGCAGATGGGTGTGGGGCAACCGACTCAGCAGGCCTAGACAGTGGACCTTCAACCAGCAGCAAAACAGGCAGGTACAGCCTGAGTTACCCTCAGAGCCCTCAAAAGCTCGGGGAAAGACCAGTAGCAATTATGTCTGCAAATGTGTATGTCTTAGTTACTTAGTGCTGCTGTAACACAAATCCCACGAATGATGGCTTTAAAGAAGAGAAATTTATTTTCTCACAGTTCTGGAGGCTGAAAGGTCAAATCAGGATCTTGGTCTTGTCTATTCTTTCCTCAGAGGTAGCCCCAGGTGCTCCTTGGTGTTCCTCGGCTTGTAGACATTCCTCTCATGGTGTCTGTCTTCCCCCATGTGTGTCTCTGTGTCTATTTGGGCCTTTTTATACCTCAGAAGTGATTAGGTTTAGGGCCCACCCTACTCTGGTATGACCTCATTAACATAACAAAAGAACCCCCCCTCATCTCCAAACAGAGTTATATTTACAGGTACAGAGGTTAGGATTTCAACACATACTTTGGGAGCCCACAATTCAATCCATAACAGTGGGTAAAGGTGGAGCAAATGGTTGACAGTCTACTTAAGAAGCAGTTAGACGCCAATAAATTTGGACTTCCTGAGAGGAGAATCGGACGATTGAGGGAAAGTTTGGGGTTGAGTTCCCTATAAGTACATGGGAAACTAGAAGCCCTGGTGGTGCAAAGGTTAACAATTCACTGCTAAACAAAAGGTTTGGCAGTTCAAATGTGCCCAGTGGTTCCATGGGAGAAAGACCTGGCAATCTGCTTCCTTAAAGACTGCAGCCAAAAAAACCCTATGGGTCAGTTGTACTCTGTCACATGGGGCTGCTATGAATCAGAATCAACTCAATGGCACCTAACAACAACACCAACGTCGGAAACTAAGCCAGTAAACAAGCAAAAACAGACCACGATTCACTAACAAGGAAAAAGTGCTATTTAGGAAAGGAGCTTTTTCAAAGTCATGATGAAAACCAAACGTTAATGTAACCCAAATTATGGTTGGATTATGTTGGTAGGATGCAGGCCATGAAGGATGCCTGTGTGGGTTCAGGACAAGGAACCCAGTGGAAGGTAACCCCCTATTGTACACAAACCAAGAAGTAGAATAAAGGCATATTCTTGTGGAAATTGGTAGTAAGTGCTGAAGGCATCAGCTAAAGGAGTTGAAGGTACAGTTTTCTAAGAGAGAGGTGAGAGAGAGAAGGATGAGGGCGTGCTGATTTTCACAGCAAAGCCTATTTGTTTATATTATGAGCTTACGTAATTTGATGCAAAAATTAATAATTAAAAGAAACAATTAAACTGTATTCACTTAAATGTTTTTTATTGCAATAAGTACTTAACAAATTAACCTAATTAAATCAGGCCTCTCTCAGAATGTGTAGGGTCCTTTTTGTCTCTTTTCAAATAAAGGAAGACATAACGTTATTGACTCAGTGCCATGGGACCATAGAGAGCCTGGATTCAAATCCTACTCGGGCCACTTCCTAGCTGTGTGGACTTAATAGGTTACTGAACTTCTCTGAGCCTCAGTTTCCTCATTTGTAAGATATTGATAATACTGCCTACTTGATTTTGAAGAGTTATAATGTAAAATATCTGTACAGTGCCTGGCACAGAGTAAGCACCCAATAATCTCAAAAAAACGTGTTGCTTTGAGGTCGATTCCAACTCATAGCAACCCTATAGGACAGAGTAGGACTGCCCCATAGGGTTTTCAGGGAGTGGCTGCTGGAGTCAAACTGCCAGCCTTCTGGCTGAAGCCGTGGCACTTACCCATTATACCACCAGGGTTCCCCAATAAATAACAGATATTATACAATATTGACTATGAAACCCAGTAAGATTGTATTAGCTTCCCATGACTGCTGTAACAAATCACCACAAACTTAGTGGCTTCAGAAGGACACACATTTATTATCTCAGAGTTCTAGCAGTCAGAAGTTGGCAGGGCTACATTCATTCTGGGTGCTCAAGGAAAGAAACTGTTTTCCTGCCTTAATCAGCTTCTAGAGGCTGCCTGCATCACTTGGCTTATGGCCACATCACTCTGAGCTCTAGTTATATCACCACAACTCCTTCTCTGACTCTCTCACCCCTGCCTCCCTCTTACAAAGACGCCTGTGATGATCCAAGATAATCTCCCCCATCTCAAGATCCTTAATCACATCTGCCAAGTCCCTTTTGCCATGTAAGGTAACATATCCTTAGGTTTTGGGGATAAGGATGTGGACCTTTTGGGGGGACCGTTATTCTACCTACCACTAAGATTAAGTAGATTTTTAGAAAAAAGGAACAAAAAGTTGGATAATTTTTTTTTATTCTCTCTCATTTAAAAATTCATCCTGAAAAATTGGACAATGAAGTGTGTTCATTTTAAGGGTTTGCTGATAATTTTTTAGCTGTGATCAGGATTTTTTTTTTAAGTCTTTGTTTTTCACAAGCACATACTGAAATATTCACAGATGAAATGCCGTGGTGTCTTGGATTTGCTTTAAAATGATTTTGCACTGAAGTAATAGGCAGAGATGTAGAAGGAACAAAATTGGCCACAAGTTGATAATAGAGGATGCCAAAAAATGGCTACCTGGAGGTTCACTGTGCTTTGTCTCTGTTTACAATTTTCCATAATAAAAAATTTATAAAATTTGTCTTTACATTTGCACCTTGCCAATCTCTACTAACTTCCTTTGCCCCAAGTCTTAATATTACTCTATTCTATCATTTTATTTTACCCCCATTTCATGTTTTATCTAATCATTTCCTCATCTGTGGATAAAAATAAATAATAATATACTATGCAATATTTTACTTAATCATCACAACAGCCTGGTAATGGATTTTTATTATTATCTATTATTATCTCCATTTTGCAGATGAGGGAAATGAGACTTAGCAAGGTTAAGTACCTTGCCCCAGGTCAGGAACTAACCGAAATCAAAACCAAACCCATTGCCGTTGAGTCGATTCCGACTCATTGCGACGCTATAGGGCAGAGTAGCTCTTAACCATCCAAACACCTACTTCATAAGGTTGTAATGGCGGATTTAAGGAGATAATTTACATAGAACACCTAGCATGGGCTTCATACAAACAGAAAAGTCACCACATGTCAGTTCTTACTAGTATAAAAGAGATGAAGAGAAAATAGTAAATGTATTTCTTTGCATTTATTATTGTAAGAGCGTGAATTCCCAGTTAAAGGAAAATACAGATCTCATATAGAGTCTCCCAAGACACAGTCCCCAGGGTGAGGTGTCCTTTGGTCTTCACACCCATCTTCCCTTGGTGCTTTTCTTCTTCTTCCCCTCCCCACTTCCACTGATTTCCTTTTAGGCAGGTGCTATGAATTGAACCGTGGCCCCCCCAAAATGTAAGTCAACTTGGCTAGGCCATGATTCTCCGTATAGTGTGGCTGTCCACCATTTTGTGATCTGACCTGATTTTCCTATTTGTTATTATTTGTTATTTTCCTATCTGAAGTGATTTGCCTATTTGTTGTAAATCTTACCTCTATGATGTTAATGAGGCAGGATTAGAGACAGTTATGTTAATGAGGCAGGACTCAATGCTACAGGATTAGGTTGTATGTTGAGTCAATCTTTTTTGAATTATAAAAGACAGGATCAAGCAGAGAGGAGAGGGAACTCATTACCACCAAACAAGAAGAACTAGGAGCGGAGCTCCACCTTTGGACTCGGGGTCCCTATGCTGCGAAGTTCCTAGACCTATGGGAAGATTGATGGCAAGGACCTTCCTCTAGAGCCGACAGAGACAGAAACCTTCCCCTGGAGCTGGTGCCCTGAATTCAGATTTCTAGCCTCTTAAACTGTGAGTGAATAAACTTCTCTACATTAAAGTCATCCAATTGTGGTATGATTGTTATAGCAGCACTAGATAACTAGGCAACAGGTGTACAGGAGGGAGCTTTCAAAAAGAATCAAGAGAAAACACGAGGAGCATGAAACTTGTCCAGCTTTCCAAGTTCAGTATCTCTACCTCAGCAACTCAGTAACCTTGATCACCTGTCTACCTGCCTTCTAGATCCTCCTGTATCCAGCCAAGACTACTTCTCCCACTCAGCATGGACCCTTTGTTTTATTCACTCCTGATTCCTGCCTAAAGGGTGAAGTCCCTCTCCAGAGGTTGGTGGACTGATCTCACATAGCCAGGGCTGCCTTTCCTGCCTGTTAACCAAGGCTTTCAGATAACAACAATCCCTGCAACGACACAGTCATCACAATCTCTTAAGACTGTGAGCAGGAGAGTAATTCTCACACACAGTCATTTCCTCATTTCTCCATTTATCTCATGTTCATTCGTCATCCAACAAGTGGGACTCCTTTTCCCAGTAGTTCATTCATGAGAGTGAGTTACCAGAAGAAAATAACAAAGGGGGAGTCATATGTGGGAAACAGCGTGTAGAAGGAACACTTGATGGAACGCCACCCACCTAATTGTGCTCATACTTAACAAGGAAAAGACTGTTTCTGGAGTTTCTACCAGGGGTCAGACACTGTACTAGACACCTCCACAGCCTCACAGTAACCATGCAAACTTGGAATTTTGTCCTGATCTTAAAAGTGAAAAACAACAACAAACAAGCAACAAGCTCCAAGAAGATGAACAACTTGGATGAATGCCTACGGCTGCAAAGTGGCAGCATTAGACACAGATCTGTCTGATGACTCAACCATGCTCCTCCCACCAGACTTGGGGGTTATTCGGAGCTCAGTTTCCCAGTTGTGACTTGTTATTCATCATATGTCTCAGGAAGTGGGATGGGACATGCTGAGGACTCCCTCGGAGAGCCACACATTGTGCAGGCCAGCAGAGGTTAACACTTTTTGAGATTCTCAGCACTGAAGTCTTCCAATGAGCCTAGATAAACTGTCATCAGCAAAATTTTTAAAAATTTACTGAAAAATTATCCAAAATTGCTAAGCAAGTTGTACTGAGCCCTTATTTTTAATGGTTGTACATGTAGATGGATGTAAAAGTAATAATCAGCCCTATTGAGGTTATTTTCAAAACTTAAAATTGAAAATTCCATTCTTCTTTGAAATTAATGACTTGTAACTAATAAAAACACTTTGTGATGACAGCTTCCCTGATGGGAAATTTGGGATGGGTTGGGGACTGGGAAGGGAGGAAGTAGGGAAGACAAGGAATGGGAGATGAGATTGGTGAGGCACCCAGGAGCCCCATCAAAGAGAGCTCTCTATGTGTCTAGCTAAAAAGTTTGGCGTTTATCTTAGAGCCACTGGGGGACTGAAAGTCACATAATTGTGTCTAGGCAAAACAATCACATTATTCATTTCAAAGTGCAAATGGCCAGGATATCGTCTATTGGCACTCGGCTCTCCTTGCACCTGCTTCTATGGTCTTCCCTGGGTTGTAGGAGCTGGCGGGCTGGGAGGTACCTGTGCCAACAGGATTGTAGATACAATTTAGGTTTCACCTCTGAGATACATTCATGGAGAACTAGAAGGCAGAAGGGACGTAATAGACATTCTTCTCCAGCTGACAGAGGCAGGTAGTATAATCCATAGGGTTTTCATTGGCTGATTTTCAAAAGTAGATTGCCAGGCCTTTCTTCTTAGTCCATCTTGGTCTGGAAGCTACACTGAAACCTGTTCAGCATCATAGCAACACATAAGCCCTTGCTGACTGACGGGTGGTGGCTGTGCTCAAGCTGCATTAGCCGAGAATCAAATCCAGATCTCCCACACAGGAGGCGAGAATTCTACAGCTGAACCACCACTGTCCTCCTACTGTCCTCCTAGCGTGGGTTAATTTCGCACCGTCTTGATTGACTGCATGCTTGTCTCTAGAGTAAATGACCTTTGGCCAATGCCATGGAATGAATTAACTAAAGAAAAATGGTCTTCTATACCCATGGGCCTGTGAGTTGCTTTGGAACAAGATGGATCAGCCTGTCAGCATTTTTCAGGAACAATAATTGGATTTATGGTTTTTACCTGGCTTTGGTGGAGCCTGTGAAGGAGATTTCAATGGTTAAGGCTAACCACACAGCTAGAATGTGTTTACATGACCAGCTCACCATGGAAGACCCCCCCCGACTAGCCTGGTATCAAGGTACTTTGCACTCAACACCAGTGATGGCGTGCAATCTGGAGACAGTGCGATTTGCATGTGACCCAGCAATGAAGACAAAGAAGCCTGTGCCTGAGGTTTACCAGCCTCTTTAAATTCATATCCTTTCCCTGCCGTCGACGTATCATATGTACAGATGTCTGCTAGACAAGTGGAGATAGAGAACAGGCATTTTTATTCGTGAATTTGGCGTTTGGCGAGGAATATATATATATTTGAAAGTTATTATAACATAGTGATGTTATGTAAAGTCATGGGAGTAGGTGAGTTCAGAGAAGAGGCCTGAACCTAGGTCCCTTCAACATTGACCAAGAAGAGGAGGAGATACCAACAAAGAAGGCAAAGGAGTAGTGAATAGTGAAACGGGAAAAACACAAGGAATATGTATGGTGCTTCAGAAGACAAGCAAATTAAGTGTTTCAAGGAGGGAGTGATCAATTGTGTCAAATGCTGCTAAAAGTAAGATGTGGACTGAGAACTGATCATTGGATTTGGCAACTGGAGATCATTGGTGACCTTAATAAGAGTGTTTTCAACGGATTAGATTCAAGAGAGAATGGAGGGTAAGGTGGAGAAGAGAGAGAATTTAGACAATCCTTTTGAGGAGTTTTGCTATAAATAAGAGCAGAGACATGGTGGGAAAGGCAAGATCGGAAGAGGGATTTTTTTTTTTTTTTAAATGAGAGACATTACAATATGTTTTTATAATGATGTAAGCAATCAAGTAGGGAAGAAAAAGGCAATAATGCATTGTCACTTGTCTCTACTGAAGTCTAAGAGTTGGCCAAAGAGTTGGACACAAATGGAGAGGCTGGCCTTAGAAAGAGCATCAACGGTTCATCCATAATTGCAGGAAGGAAGGCAGAGAGTGCAGAGGGGACAGATGTGTAGTGGCAGCATAGGGATGGTCTTATCTGAGGGCTTCCATTTCCTCAGCGAAATAGGAAGCAACATTATCAGCTAAGAGGGAGGAGGCATTGAAGATTCAGAGAGAGAGGAGAAAATGTAAAACATTCATTTAAGAGATTGGAAGTGTAAAGGCCCACTTGATGACGGTTGTCAGGAATTTAAAGTGAGATCCAGTCATCTTGGTACATGTTGTTTTTTTTTTTTTTTCCCTCCAAAGACGAACAGCTACTTGGGTATAAATGCAGAGTAGGTGGAGATTTGGGTTTAACCAGGGTCAAGTTTTAGCCAGGTGAGTATGTGAAAGAGAGAGAGAAAGGCGAAATGAGGTTGTGTGCATGGTATCATTATAATGATGGTTCTGGAATATAAGCCAGGGAAGGAGACAAGAGAGGATTTGAGGGAGGTGAGGGACAGTGCAAGGGTGATATGGTCAATCATTAGAGATCTCTGGGGAGCCCAATAATTGTTGGAGTTAGAGAATGGTTAGAGGGAGTACAATGGAGAGATACAAGGAGGTGTTCAGAGAGTGGGATACTTAGAATTGAGATTTGGGAGGAGATAGAGATGTTGGTAATAAGAAGGCTAAGGTATGGTCATAGTGGTGGCTGAAGTGAGATAGAGGACAAGATCTTTGCAGGTGATGACACTGAGGAACTAAGATACCAGAGTGCTGGTGGCTTGTCTACACAGATACTGAAGCCACTGAGAATAGCAAGTCCAGTAGTGGTAGAAAAACAGTGAGCCAGGAGCCAAATCCTTCAGTGAATGAGGCACGGGGACCAGGAGAAAGCAATCCAGCCAGAGAAGTTTAGGGAGGAAAAGGAAGCAACAATGAAGAGCAGAGACTGCCTGGCTCACCTGGTCCCAGAGGTAGATAGGGTTTGGATCCTACATCTCCAGCATTTGTGGGGAATTCTGGGAAGCAGTATCCAAGGGTGAGCAAGACACAATCTTCTCACCCTGTAACTCACTTGGCCAAGCAGTGCTGCAGGATACACATGGCTCCCAGGCAGCAAGGGCTGCCCTCCCCCACAAGACTCCCCTGATGGCAGATCTATAGCAGCATCTTCACTCATGGAGAAAGCCAGCACGGCTCTGAAAAACAAGTAGAGGGTCCAGGAATCAGAAGATCCCATCACCCCACTGGCCCCACTGCCCTCAACATCACCACTGTGTGACCAGCGCAGTCTGGGTCATTTAGTCCTGTCTGCTGTTGTTGTTACCAAAAAAAAAAAAAACCAATGATTGTTGTTAGGTGCAATCAAATCAATTTTTGACTCATATCTACCCCATGTGACAGAGTAGAACTACTCCACAGGGTCTTCTAGGCTTCAATCTTTACAGGAGCAGATGGTCAGGTCTTTCTCTCGTAGAGCCACTGGGTGGGCTTGAACCACCAACCTTTCAGTTAGCAGCCAAGTGCTTAACGTCTCCATAACCAGGGCTCCTTTACTACAGATAGGAAAAATGAGGTTCAGAGAGTTAAGTGGCCCAGCAGTAAGTGGCAGAACCAGGAAAATTCCTATGCCGTCTGACTCTTCCCAGCCTTGTGCTCTTTCCGTTAACCAGTTTTTCCCGTTTCCCAAAGAAAAGATCTTCCCAAAGACCTTTTAAAAAGAGTCTCCAATATACCTGGAGACCTTTTTAAAAATACAGATTCCTGAGACCTGTTCTTTGAGATTTGGATTTAGTAGGCCCAGGGTGTAGGCCTGGAATCAGCTGCCACAGGTGATTTTTATCATGATACAAGTTTGGAAACTCTGCAAGTCACCATACTGCCCTCTCTACTGATTATTTCATGTTGTTAAGATTACTTCATCTCTTGGTGCCTCAATTTCCAGCCCTTGAATTGGGCACTATGTCAATGACCCATGTCCTAAGCTAATTGCCTAACAATCTCTTCCAATACAAAGTCCTAGTTTAAAAGCTGGAGATCAAATTTTCCAGGTAATGAATAGAATGGAAAATTAATACCAATTAATTAATTCTATAGAATTAACATTATATTATATAAATCTATGGAATTAATAATATTAATGTTAATAAACAAATAGGATGGAAAATTAATACCAATACAGTACTATGTGGGGGCTATAGGTTTTGAGAAGAAAACTATCCCATCTCCATAACTTAACAGGCTAGAATAAAGCCAAGTTATTTAGCCTCTCCACCTATAATTACAATTTATATCTACCTTACAATGTTTTACAAGGTTTGGAAATATTATACGTAAAGGTCAATATGCAAAATTTATAAAATTGGAGTCAATATGGTTGTTGTGTTGTTGCTGTCGCTAGGTATCATCGAGTCATTTCCGACTCATAGTGACCTTATGTATAACAGAACAAAACACTGCCCAGTCCTGTGCCATCCTCACAATTGTTGTTATGCTCAAACCCATTGTTGCAGCCACCGTGTCATTCCATCTCATCTTTTTCACTGACCCTCTATTTTGCCAAGCATGGTGTTCTTCTTCAGGGACTGGTCCCTCCTGATAACATGTCTAAAAATACATGAAAGGAAGTCTTGCCATCCTTGCTTCTAAGGAGCATTCTGCCTGTACTTCTTCGAAGACAGACTTGTTCGTTCTTTTGGCAGTCCATGGTATAGTCAATATTCTTTACCAATGCCATAATTCAAAGGTCTCAATTCTTCTTCAGTTTTCTCTATCATTGTCCAGCTTTCACATGCATATGAGGCCACTGAAAATGTCATGGCTTGGATCAGGCGCACTTTAGTCCTTAAAGTCACAGTCAATACGGTAGTTGCTGGTAATAGAAGTAATAATATTAATAGGAGTCATTGTTGTTGAGATTTCCTAATCTAGCTTTGATCATTCAGGGAGATCTGACCCAGAATGATTGCTCATTGTAAGGGCCATTATCAGTGAGTTTGAGAACACAAAGCCAGGAGCTGATATTGGGAAACCTTAGAGAGGATGTTTCAATCAATACACTAACATTTGCTTTATCCTCAAGCCTCATGCCCATGTTGACACAAGTGGCCATTAGACGACAATGAGCCACAGCAGAAGTAATGGGCTGGAAGGAGGCGGCAGCACGCTGGGTTTGGCACTTGAGGAGAGTGTTTTAATCAACTGCAGGTTGTCATTAATGTCTGGGTTAAGGTCAGGATAAGGTCAGGGGCATTATTACACCCAGGCCCACCCTTAGAAAGAGAGCAGGGTTCCAGCTCAATAAGGAAGGTGCTCTATGGTCTCAAAACCTTGTCATCGACCTCAATAGCAAGCACCACGCCAGCAGAAATGTTACTGCCCGATTCATGCTGTGGAGTTGGGAAACATCGAACACCATGTTCTTTAGAGAGGAGGGAAATTAATGCAAACCCAATGAGGGCTGTCCTCTTTCCCTACTTGCTGAATGTGAGAACAATTTCTGCCCTGAAATTCTTTCAGCCATTTCTTCCCCTTTCTGAAAAACAACCAAGTTGTAAACATTGCTTTAGGTCCTACCTGCCTTAAAGTGGCCACTGTTCGCTTAACTTGTTTACTTTGTCCCTGGATTAAAAAAAGTAACAGTAAAGGGTTATATACTGTATAGTTTGTCCATGTAATGGGGTACTGTGCAGTCCTTAAAAATGGTGCTGACAACAGAGAACCCCTGAGGGAGCAGGAGATCAGTGGGATGCAGACCCCAAATTCTCATAAAAAGACCAGACTTAATGATCTGACTGAGACTAGAGGAATCCCGGCAGTCATGGTCCCCAAACCTTCTGTTGGCCCAGGACAGGAACCATTCCCAAAGACAACTCATCAGACATGGAAGGGACTGGACAATGGGTAGAAGAGAGATGCTGATAAAGAGTGAGCTACTTGTATCAGGTGGACACTTGAGACTGTGTTGGCATCTCCTGTCTGGAGGGGAGATAGGAGGGTAGAGAGGGTTAGAAACTGGCAAAATTGTCATGAAAGGAGACTGGAAGGGCTGACTCATTAGGGGGAGAGTAAGTGGGAGTATGGAGTAAGGTGTATATAAGCTTATATGTGACAGACTGACTTGATTTGTAAACATTCACTTAAAGCTCAATAAAAATTATAAAAAAAAAATGGTGCTGAGATTCTTGTCCTAGACCCAGAAATATTAGACCACAAAATGTTAAGTAAAAATAGCAAGACACAAAACGGTGCATAAAAAGTAGTCCACATTTATAAGGAAAAAACATGTGCACACACACACCCTGAAGTAGGGCAGGACACACACCTAACCATCAACACTAATGATGCCTGGATCGGGGCTCTCTCAACTCTCTCTGCACAGCAGTGATAGAAGCTTCTGCTCTCAGTGGGAGGGACGGGTGATGAATATTTTTAATTTCCTTCTTTGTGACTATCTGTACCCTCTAAGTTTTCTTCATTAAATATATACGGTTTGTTTAATTTTAAAAATGTAAAAGATGACAAGAAGGACAATCCCCCAAAAAAGGGCAGTACAGCATTCCCTGTAACGGTTAAAAACAGGCAATACCTCAAAATCTAACAGTAGGGAAAAATTTAAATAAAACATGGTACATTCATATAATGGAACATGACTGGTACTAAAACCTCATTGTGAAGGTGCAAACCATTAGCATGCTTGGCTGTTAACCAAAACACTAGAGGTTCGAGTTCACCTAGAGTCACCTCAGAAAAAAGCCCTGTCAATCAACTTCTGAAAAATCAGCCATTGAAAACCCTGTGGAGCACAGTTCTACTCTGACACACATGGGGTCACCATGAGTTGGGATCGACTTGACAGCAACTGGTTACTAGTTAATAACATCATGAGGTGGCAGATGTTGCAGACAGACTTGCTTGACATCAGTTCTTTCCTTCCTTGGACAAGGGGATAGAAAGCTAAGGACTATGGTTTCCAAACTTCTTCATGGCTTGGGTTTCCACAGGTGACCTGGCTTCTGACAAGCAGCTACCTCTATGCCGTTTCCACTCCTGGGTCTCAGGCAGGTGTGTCCTGGAAGTCCAGGCTGACACCTGCTGCTCCATCCCACACAAGGATTCTGTAAGCCACTAAGCTTTAGAAACAAACCCTTTCCCCCTCAAAATTGGAATACATGCAGGTGAAATGTTTATTACCATGGAATTTTTTCTTCCAATAGAAAGCAATGTATAAAGCTCTGTCTATAGCATCATCACAGCACTGTGGAGAGCGAATGAAAAACCCCTACACAGAAAACAGACCAGAAGGAAATGAGACCAAAGTATAACAGCAGTTGTCTTTAGGTGCTGAGACCATGGGAAGACTCTTCTCCTTTTTTACCTTTCTGTGCTTTTCAAAATTTCTCTAATGTGAGTATTGAGTTATGGAAGTCCTAACCCCTGTACCTGTAAATATGACCCTATTGGGAAATAGAGGGCTTTTGTTATGTTAATGAGAGTAGGGTGGGTCCTAAACCTAATCACTTCTAGGTGATGTCTTGTAAAAGGAGCAGAATGGACTCAGAGAAGAAGAGACCATGTGAAGATCCATGTACAAGCCAAGAAACCAAGGAACACCCACGGCTACTAACAAGGAAGGACTATCCCCTAGACCTGAGTCCCTAATTTGGACCACTAGCCTCCAAACTGTGGAACAATAAACTCTGTTATTTAAAGCCATCCACTTGCGGTAATTTTTACTTGGCAGAGCTAAAAAACTAAGACAATGTGTTATTTATAATTTTGAAAATGTAACTTTTAAAGCAAAAGAGTACTGTCACTTGGTTCCCTCCATAGAAATGCAAAGATGATTTTGTGCTTGCTCACTTCCACCTGTGTGTCCCAACATAGGACAGTCCCAACCTTGGGTCTGGAGGCCCTGCTGTGCCAGCCTCTCCTCTTCTGATTCCTCTCCTTCTATGGCACCCTGTCTTTCTTTCCCTATTGACATTCATGGGAACATCTTGTTAACCAAATACTTTCCTTCCCTCAAATCTTCTCCACCATCTGAGATTTAATAATAAGTCATGACACTAATGGTAATGAAACAATCGTAATATAGTGGCACAAATGGAGACCTTGGGCCCAGGTTGAGTAACTGGCTGATTTATTCTGCATCCCTAGATGAAGCACATTTTTGTCCTTTTCCTTTTGGAGCTGTCAGAAAGTGAGATAACCAACAGGTTTTGGTGAAGGATGCAGACAGAAAAGCATCTTCATTCAGAAGATGTGACTGGTGAGTGCTGTGGGCCCACGCAGGCAGCTACAGAATGCATCCATCCAACCACCGTGCCAGCGTGTCGGAGTTCTGGCAGTTCAGGGTCCAGGAAGGCCTGTGGAGAGGAAGGTGGGAAGAATGAATGGGAGGGAGCTCCCTACATCAGGATCTCCAGGGCTCCACAGCCTCCACAGCCTCCTCCTGGCCCATTTACACCCTCCTGCGTGGTCACTGGAACAGCTGAGTTTACCACCCCTGCTGTGCGCACGCTTCTGAAGGGTTTGTCATCTCGACTTTGTCTCTCTTCCTCTCATTACATCCTGGCATGAATGCTGGTGCTCCCCACCTCCTCATACCCACTCCACACACCTCTTTCCATAAATCCCTCCCCCAACTCTGAAACGTGTGTATTACTAACTTCTCTGCAATGACTTCTGAGAAGTTCTATGACTTGCCCAGGGTCCCACAGCGAGTCCTTGGCAGACCCTAAACTTGAAATCAGAACACTTGTTCCCTGGCCAGGACACCCCCGCTCCCGTTCACTTTTCCATATGTCTGCTCCACCCATCACCTTTCAAAATTCCTTGTCACTCCTCAACCCTGCCTAGGTCAGCTGGACCAAGTTTCTCTAGCCTTTTCTACTGGTGTCCCTAAAAGTAATCCCCCAATTCCCAGTCCCTATGGCACCTGGACCCCAGGTCCTCCTACCCAGCCTGGAGGCTATAGGAGTCCCAGGCCAGCTTCAGGCCATTAGATATCCTGTTTATCCAGTCCCACCCCTCAACAGGATAAGCAAGGCTCCATGAGTCTTCCAGGGTAGAGGGTCTCACAGTTGAAGAAGGGGCTGTGGTCTCCTGTACTTTCAGAGCTATAGAGAGGCAGGGGAAACACACACACACTCATAAATTTTCAGAAACGGAAAACTAAGGCTCTCCAGGGCCCTGGGCAGACACTGCAGAAGGGACTCTGCGAAGCTGCCTGGTCTAAGCTTTGGAAAAGGCCTGGCTGCCTATTAGCTTAACTAGAGCTCACATTACTGAGAATCCTGAGCAAGTAAAAAAAAAAAAAAAAAATCTTGATCAGCCTGGCCCAGCCATGCAATAAAGATGATTTTAGATCATAAGGGTCAGTGAAGCTCCTAAATAAATTGCAAAGCTGAAATGATGTATGAAAAATATTTCAAATATGGTTAACGTTATTAAAGAGACTTCCACTTCAAAAGCTATTAAATTAGTGAGAGGAATGAATTAATTAATATGTGGTGTTGAGACCAGTAACTAGCCGTCCATATAATATAAAGGCTGAATCCCTACCTCACTTTTTATACCAAAATAAATCATAACAGGGGCAAAAATTTTAATGTAAAAGCATGAAACCATAAAAACTATATCTTCTAACTGATTTAACAAGAACTTAATTTTATTCCAGGCACAGTTTCAATATAGAGGAAAATATAATTTTTTTTATTTCTCTAACCTTTTAATTTCTTTACTATCTTGGGAGTAGGGAAGACCTTTGTAACAATGAGACTTCATATAAACCCAGAAGCCACAAAAGAAAAGATAGAAAAATCTGATTCCATAAAAACGTAAAACTCCCATACGACAAAAACACCTTAGCAAAGTCAAAACACAAATAACAAATCTGAAAAAATAGTTTACATAGCTACAATGGATGAAAGCTCATTGGTCCTAATTTATAAAAGACACACATAAAAACAATAAGAAGAAAACATCAATCCAATAGAAAAATAGGCTAAGAATATTTCATGGATTGAATTGTGTCCCCCAAAAAACATGTGTATCAATTTGGCTGGGCCATGATTCCCAGTATTGTGTGGTTGTCCTCCATTTTGTGATTGTAATTTTATGTTAAAGAAGATTAAGGTGGATTGTAGCACCCTCACTCAAAGTCGCATCCCTGACCCAATGTAAAGGACATTTCCCTGGGGTGTGGCCTGAACGACCTTTCATCTCTCAAGAGGTAAAAACGAAAGGGAAGCAAGCTGGGGGGGGGGGGGGGGGCGGGGAGCATACCACCAAGAAAGCAGTGCCAGGAGCAGGGTGTGTCCTTTGGACCCAGGGTCCCTGTTGGGGAAAGATTAATGAGAAGGCTGACAGAGAGAGAAAGCCTTCCCCTGGAGCTGAGGCCCTGAATTTGGACTTTTACCCAACTTTACTGTGAGGAAATAAATTTCTCTTTGTTAAAACCATCCATTTGTGGTATTTCTGTTATAGCAGCGCTACATGACTAAGACAGAATATGAATAAGCAGTTCACAGAAAAAAATGGCCAATAAACATACGAAAAAATGTTCAACGTCCTTTGTAGTTTGGAAATGCAGAGCAAAACAAAATGGTATCATTTTCTACCTCTCAATTTCCAAAAACTGCACGAGTTTGTAACAGCCCAGTCTGATGAGCTGAGGGGCCACAGGCCCCATTGTGCAGTGTGGCAGGAGGTATAAAATGGTGCCCCTTTTTCTAAGGGCAATATGGAAACATTTCTCCAAATTTTCAAATGCACCAAATAAACCTGTTACATCGAGTCAATTCCGACTCATAGTGACACTAGACAACAAAGTAGAACTGCCCCCGTGGGGTTTCCAGGGCTGTAAGTCTTTTGAAAGCAGATTGCCACGTCTTTCTCCCATGAAGCAGCTGGTGGGTTCAAACTGCCAACCTTTCAGTTAGCAGCTGAGTGTTTAACCACTGCTTCGCCAGGGCTCTTTAGATGCACCGAATAGTCCCAGCAAACCCACAGCAAGGGATTTCCCTAAGGATACACCTGATAGAACACACCAACTTCTAAGAGCAAGATACACATTGTAGAATTGTTTGAAACAACAAGTGCAGCAACAAAAATGAAAACCACCTAAAGGTTCATCAGTAGGGGACTGGCAGGTAAATCGTCCTGCTTCCATACAGTGCAGCACTAAGCAGCTGTTACAGCCAGGGGGAGATCTTTAGGTAGTGATGTGCCAAGGTTCGCAAGTTCTATTAATAAATGAGAAAAAAGCCACCTCCAGGACAGTGCATACACTCTGGTTCCACATGTGTTTTAAAACAATTGTGCATACATTTCCATCTGATTTATAGGACATGTTAACAGTGGTGACATACACAGGGCTGCTGATAAAAAAAAGCTGATAGGAAGGAAAAATTTTTTTTTTTAATCTTTATTTTCAAGCATGTGTATATTATTTTTATTTTAAAAACAACAAATAATACATTTTATGGATCAAAGACCTAAATATAAAATCTAAAATGATAAAGATCATGGAAGAAAAAATAGGGACAACGCTAACTGAACCCATTGCCATCAAGAGGATTCCAATTCATAGTGGCCCTATTGGACAGGGTAGAACTGCCCCACAGGGTTTCCAAGGAGTGGCTTGTGGATTCGAATTGCCAACCTTTTGGTTAGCAGCCGAGCTCTTAACCACTATGCCACAAACTCCAAGGAACAATGCTAACCCACTAATCCACTGCCGTCTAGGGGCCCTAATGCATGGTATAAATAGTATACAAACCTTAACTAATGATGCACAAACACCGGAAGATAAGCTAAATAGCTGGAGCTCCTAAAAAACCAAACACTTAGGCTCATCAAAATACTTCATCGAAAGAGTAAAAAGAGAACCTACAGACTGGGCCAAAAAAAAAATTGGCTACAATTAAACTGATAAGGGTCTAATCTCTAAAATCTACAGGATATGGCAACACCTGAGCAACGAAAAGACAAGTAATGCAATTCAAAAATGGGCAAAGGATATGAACACACTTCACCAAAGAAGACATTCAGGTGGCTAACAGGTACATGAGGAAATGTTCGATATCATTAGCCATTAGAGAAATGCAAATCAAAACTACATTGAGATACCATCTCACCCCAACAATACTTGCACTAATCCAAAAAGCACAAAATAACAAATGTTGGAGAGGTTGTGGGGAGATTGGAAATCTTATGCACTGCTGGTGGGAATGTAAAATGGTACAACCACTTTGGAAAATGATATGGTGCTTCCTTAAAAAGCTAGAAATAAAAATACCATATGATCCAGCAATCCTACTCCCAGGAATATATCCTAGAGAAATAAAAGCCATCACACGAATAGATATATGCAAACCCATGTTCGTTACAGCATTATTCACAATAGCAAGAAGATGGAAACAACTTAAATGCTCATTGACAGGTGAATGGATAAACAAAGTATGGTACATACACACAATGGAATACTATGCAACCATAAAGAACAATGATGAATCCATGAAACATCTCAAAATGTGAACGAATCTGGAGGGCATTATGCTGACTGAAATAAGTCAGTCGCAAAAGGACAAGTATTATATGAGATCACTATTATAAGAGCTCAAGAAAACGTTTACACACAGAAAAAAGCATTCTTTGATGGTTATGAGGGTGGGGAGGAAATCACTAACTAAATAGCAGACAAGTGTTAACTTTGGTGAAGGGAAGGACAATGCACAATATAACAGAAGTCAGCACAACTGAACCAAAGAAAAGCATAGAAATTTTCTAGACACATCCAAACACTTTGAGAGACTGAGTAGCTGGGGCTGGGCCTGGGAACCATAGTCTCAGGAGACATCTAGGTCAACTGGCATAACTATAAAGACTTGTGTTCTACATCCGGCTTCGGCGAGTCAGGTCTGGGGTCTTAAAAGCCTGTGAGTGGCCATCTAAGATACATCTATTAGTCCCATCCCACCCGGAGCAAAGGAGAATGAAGAAAACCAAAGACACAAGGAAAATATTAGCCCAAAGTACTAAAAGACCACATGAACACAGACTCCATCAGCCGGAGACCAGAAGAACTAGATGGTGCTTGGCTAACACCAATGACCACTCTAACAGGGATCAAAACAGAGATCTCTGGACAGAGCAGGAGAAAAATGTAGAACAGAATTCAAATTCATGTAAAAAGACCGGAATTACTGGTCTGACAGAGACTGGAGAAATCTGGAACTATGGCCCCTGACACTTTGCTAATCCAGAACTGAAACCATTCCCGAAGCCCACTTTTCAGACAAAGATTAGACCGGTCTATAAAACAAAAAATAACATGCATGAGGAACGTGCTTCTTAGTTCAACCAAATGGGTAGCTATTGTCCAAAAGCCGGACAAGAAGGCAGGAAGGGACAGGAACTGGACAAATGGACACGGGGAACCTGGAGTGGAAAGGGGGAGCATGCTGTCACATCGTGGGGATTGCAACCAATGTCACAAAACAATATGTGTATAAATTTTTGAATGAGACATTAACTTGAGCTATAAATTTTCACCTAAAATGCACACACACACACAAAATAGCAATAAGTAATACATCTAAAAAATAGAAGTTTTAAAAATAGCTTCTGGGTCGTGCTCCAAATGCAGCCTCAGTTTTCAACAAACATTTATTGTTGTTGTTAGCTGTCACTGAATCAGCTTTGACTCATGATGACCTTACGTACAACAGAACAAAATGTTGCCCCATCCTGTGCCATCTTCATGATCTTTGATATGTTTGAGCACATGTTGTGGCTATTGTCAGTCCAATTCATTGAGGGTTTCCTTCATTTTTGCTGACTCTCTACCAAATATGATGTCCTTTACAACCAAATATGGTGTCCCTTACAAACATATACAGGACACCTATTATGTGCTAGGAACAGAGCTAGATGCTAGAGACGAAGAGGTAAGAAAAACAGACAAAAATTCCTGGTCAAATCTAGCCCCAAGATACCTATGAAGACACAAAATGAGACAAAAAAGCAGCAATGAAAATTCCTGACCTCTGAGGTGGACACATCCCCCATTGCCAGGTTCTGGACAAGGCCTCCACTGTCTACAGGGCCTATGGATTACAGCAAGGGACACCCACCCAGGCTTCTATCAGTGAAAGTGAGCTGACTTACAGGTCTGAAGCTGATTTGTCCCTCCTCCACTGTCCGAACCTGCTCAGAAACCTTCAGTCCACACCACAGGAGAACTGGACCACTGTCCTTTGCTGCCTTCCATAGGCCAAACCACAGGTCTCTCACGCCAACCATTCCCATCTCTTTGAGTAATCTGGTGAAAGTTCAGGCTTGGGAAAACACAGATCCAGGATCAATCCTAGCTCTGTGGGTCTGGGCAAGTTATTTTATCTCTGTGCCTCAGTTTATTCATTTTTAAAATGGTTATAGGAATATTCACTGAAGAGGAGTTTGTGAGGATTAAATAATGACGAGTATGTAAATGTACAAAACCCACACGCTGTCAAGAAACGGTAGCTCTTATTACACTATTTCTTTTATTGTAAGATGCTTCAATGATTTAATAACAGCTTTTGGGAAAGGACACATTAACTGCAAGATAAGCCCTGATTTCAGAAATATTAAAATGTGAAAAATTGTATGATCTGGAACTAAGGAAATATGATGTTGTTTCTAGATTTATCTGAAGACTTATCTGACTTATCTGCCCAGGCAGAAAATTGTGAGATGTGAAATGAGAAAGAAGGAAGGGCAGAGAAGGCAGGGGAAGGTGGAAATCGGTGGTGGTGGAGCGTCCACTGCTTGGTGTAAGCCCACCACAATAAGTGGTATAGACCAAGGTGGTTGCAGTGCATGCTGGGAATGGGCATTTTTCAGAAAAAACTGGTTCAGTCTATCAAAAAGAACCAGCCACCTATACCAGTATAATCTCCAGATTAGAAATCAGGCTAAGAGATGTACACACCAATCTACCTCAAGATGGATATTTAAGAAGGAGGTCTGACTAGCACCCAAGTAAACAGTAAGCAGAGACAAGGAAAAGACATACAACTCATTTATTGGCAAACACTGGGTATGGGTAAATCTTCCCTCATTCCAAAAAGGGTAAAGAGGATAAAGCTAATATGGGGTCTATGGGAAAACATGATAAGGAGATATCATCATGAAATTCAGAGGAATATTCTTCTGAAAATAATATACTGCAAGATCCGGAAGTAAATTTCACAGAACTAACATCCTCAATAAGGTGCAGCCAGACATGACCTCTGGAGAAAGCCACGGGAGAGAACAGAGATAAAAAGACAACAGTTTACATTTAAAAAGGAAATTGAATAAGATAATGCCCAATTGGAAAGAAACTGGAAATGTAATAACTAAAATTCAACACCAATTCATGATTAAAAAAAATAAAAAGAAGCCCTTTAACAAACTAGATATAGAAAGGAACAGTCTCATTAAGAGTATCTCAGAAAACTTACAGAAAATATCACACTTAATAGTAAAATATTGAACTTCTTACCTGTGAGATTGGGAATAAGACAAGGATGCCACTATCACCACTTCTATTCAACATTTAATGGAGATTCCAACCAATGCAATAAGGCAGGAAAAAAAATAAAATGTATTGTAGAGCCAAATGAGAAAGGTTAAATAATAAAACTTTTAGGAAAAAAAAGAACGTTCGACAAATATTTCTTTAAAATAACCAAATAACCATAAAGGGAAACTAATGATAAATTAGAGTATATTAAGACTAAGAACTTCTGTTTATCAAGACACCATTAAGAAGGTGAAAAGATAACCCAAAGAATGAAGGAAGATATTTGTAATACATGTGTCCAACAAAAAAACTTTTACCCAGAATATATAAATAACTCTTAACAAATTAATAAGAAACACACAAAAGAAAATTTGACAAAACGTTTGAGCAGATACTTCACGAAAAAGGGATATCTAAATGGCCAATAAATATTTGGATAGGTGCTCAACCTTATTAGTCATCAGAGAAATGCAAAGTACAACCACAGCACAATACCACTACCCGGCCACAAGAATAGATTAGAAGATACCAAGCATTGGCAAGAATCTGGAGCAACTGAAACCCATAATTGTTGGTGGTAGTGTAAATTGGTAAAATCTCTTTAGAAAACTGTTTGACAGACTATACCGAATCTGAAAATATGCATATCCTGGGGCCAGCAATTCTATTTCTAGGTACAACCAATGGAAATCGGTTTATATATTCACCAAAAGATAAGTATGGGATGTCATAGCAGCACTGAAAAAAAAGAAAGAAAACTACCCATACGCCACCAACAGAAGAACAGATACATAAATGGTGGTGTATCTGTAGGATGGAATACTATACAGCAATGAGAATGAACAAATTACAGTTACACATGGCAATATGAATGAATCTTACAATTCCACTCTAATGTTGAGCAAAAGAAATTACTTGCAAATTTAGACTCCTTTCCTAAGCAAATATCTGATTTAAAAAAAAAAAGCAGAACTTCAGTTATTTTTGGCAACAAATATACAACAATCAGTTAATATATCTAATATGTAAAGAGCTTTTTCAAATCAATATGGTGACCTTAATTTTAAAAATATGGAAAAGATAGGGACAGAAAACATCACCACGAAAGAATATAAATATATAACAAACACAGGGGGGAAACACCCTCGTGAGATATCATAAAATGCAAAAGAAGATAAGACAAATTGTTATTTACCTTTCAAATGGCAAAGGTTTTGTAATAATATTGGTGGGGGTACAGTAAATAGTGATTTTACTAAATTCTTTTTTTTTTTAATTTTCTTGTGCTTTAGGTGAAATTTTATAGCTCAAGTTAGTTTCTCATTCAAAAATTTATACACTTTTTTTTTTTTTTATTGTGCTTTAAGTGAAAGTTCACAAATCAAGTCAGTCTCTCACACAAGAATTTATATACACCTTGCTATATAATCCTTGGAAACCCTGGTGGCGAAGTGGTTAAGTGCTACGGCTGCTAACCAAAGGGTTGGCAGTTTGAATCCACCAGGTGCTCCTTGGAAACCCTATGGGGCAGTTCTACTCTGTCCTATAGGGTCCCTGAGTCGGAATCGACTCAACGGCACACGGTTTGGTTTGGTTTTTAGTTATATAATCCTAGTTGCTCTCCCCCTAATGAGACAGCACACTCCTTCCCTCCACTCTCTATTTTCATGTCCATTTGGCCAGCTTCTGACTCCCTCTACCCTCTCATCTCCGCTCCAGACAAGAGCTGCCCACATAGTCTCATGGGTCTACTTCATCCAAGAAGCTCACTCTTCACCAGTATCATTTTCTATCCCATAATCAAGTCCAATCCCCGTCTGAAGAGTTGGCTTTGGGAATGGTTCCTGTCTTGGGCTAACAGAAGGTCTGAGGACCATGACCTTCGGGGTCCTTCTAGTCTCAGTCAGACCATTAAGTCTGGTCTTTTTATGAGAATTTGAGGTCTGCATTCGACTGCTCTCCTGCGCCCTCAGGGGTTCTCTGTTGTGTTCCCTGTCATCGGTTGTAGCCATCTAGTTCTTGTGGTCTCAGGCTGATGTAGTCTCTGGTTTACGTGGCCCTTTCTGTCTCTTGGGCTCATAATTACCTTGTGTCTTTGGTGTTCTTCATTCTCGTTGCTCCAGGTGGTTTGAGACCAATTGATGCTTCTTAGATGGCTGCTTGCTAGCTTTTAAGACCCCAGGCACCACTCTCCATAGTGGGATGCAAAATGTTTTCTTAATAGATTTTATTATGCCAATTGACTTAGGTGTCCCCTGAAACCATGCTCCCCAAACCCCAACCCCTGCTACGTTGGCCTTTGAACCATTCGGTTTATTCAGGAGACTTCTTTGCTTTTGGTTTAGTTCAGTTGTGCTGAGCTCACCTGTATTGTGTGTTGTCTTTCCCTTCACCTAAAATAGTTTTTATCTACTATCTAATTAGTGAAAACCCCTCTCCCTCCCTCCCTCCCTCCCTGCCCCCTCTTGTAACCATAAAAGAATATTTTCTTCTCTGTTTAAACTATTTTTTGAGTTCTTACAATAGTGGTCTCATACAATATTTGTCTTTTTGCAACTGACTAATTTCACTCAGCATAATGCCTTCCAGATTCCTCCACATTATAAAATGTTTCACGGATTCATCACTGTTCTTTATCGATGCGTACTATTCCATTGTGTGAATATACCACAATTTACTTATCCATTCATCCATTGATGGGCACCTTGGCTGCTTCCATCTTTTTGCTGTTACACATATTGTTTTTGACATTCACTGTAATCCCTACAATGTGACAGCACTCTTCTTTCCACCCTGGGGTTCCCTGTGTCCATT
This sequence comes from Elephas maximus indicus, assembly GCF_024166365.1. NCBI lineage: Eukaryota > Metazoa > Chordata > Mammalia > Proboscidea > Elephantidae > Elephas > Elephas maximus. The sequence continues at coordinate 46,831,912 of NC_064838.1, forward strand.
TATGTGGTTCCTGTCCCTTCCTGTCTTCTTGTCTTGCTTTTAGGCAGGAGTTGCACATTTGGTCTAGTGTATTTGATTAAACTAAGAAGCATGTTCCTCATGTGTTATTTTTTGTTTTACAGACCTGTCTAATCTTTATCTGAAAAACGGGCTTTGGGGGTGCTTTCAGTTCTGAGTTTGCAGAATGTTCAGGGGCCATAGCCTTGGGATTCCTCCAGCCTCTGTCAGACCAGTAAATCTGATCCTTTTGTCATGAATTTGAATTTTGTTCTGCATTTTTCTCCTGCTCTGTCCAGGACTCTCTGTCAGAGCAGTCGCTGGTTGTACCGGGCACCAGCTAGTTCCTCTGGGCTCAAGCTGATGGAAGCTCTGTTCATGTGGTCCTTTAGTCTTTTGGCTAATATTTTCCTTTTGTCTTTGGTTCTCTTCATTCTCTTTTGCTCCAGATGGGACGGAACAAAAAGATGTGCCTTAGATGATGGCTCGCAAGCTTTTAAGACCCCAGACACTACTCACTAAAGCAGGATGTAGAACGATTTTCTTTATGAGTTATGTTATTATGCCAATTGACTTAGATGTCCCCCAAGACTATGGTCCCCAGACTTCAGCCACAACAGCTGAGTCCCTCAAGGTGTTTGGATGTGTCTAGGAAACTTCTATGACTTTGCCTTGGTCAAGTTGTGCTGACTTCCTCTATATTGTGTGTCGTCTTCACTTCACCAAAGTTAACACTTGTCTTCTATCTAGTTAGTGATTTCCCTTCTCCCTCCCTCCTTACCCTCATAACCATCAAAGAATATTTTATTTTCTGTGTGTAAATCTTTTCTTGAGTTGTCATTACAGTGGTCTCATACAATATTTGTCCTTTTGTGATTGACTTATTCATTCAGCATACTGCCCTCCAGATTCATCCATGTTGTAAGATGCTTCAAGGGTTCTCCATTGTTCTTTATTGTTGTGTAGTATTTCATTGTGTGTATGTACCGTAATTTGTTTATCCATTCATCTGTTAATGGGCACTTAGGTTGTTTCCATCTTTTCGCTATTGTGAATAGTGCTGCAGTAAACATGGATGTGCATATGTCTATTCATGGGACAGCTTTTATTTCTCCTGGATCGTATAGTATTTCTATTTCTACCTTTTTAAGGAGGCACCATATTGTTTTCCAAAGTGGTTATGCCATTTTACATTCCCACCAGCAGTGCGTAAGAGTTCCAATCTACCTGCAACCTTTCCAATATTTGTTATTTTCTGAGTGTTTGTTCATTTTTAATTAATGCCAGCGTTGTAGTAGAGAGACGGTATCTCACTGTAGTTTTTTTTTTTTTATTTACTTTTATTAAGCTTCAAGTCAACGTTTACAAATCCAATCAGTCTGTCACATATAAGTTTACATATATCTCACTCCCTACTCCCACTTGCTCTCCCCCTCTTGAGCCAGCCCTTTCAGTCTCTCCTTTCGTGACAATTTTGCCAGCTTCTCTCTCTCTCTATCCTCCCATCCCCCCTCCAGACAAGAGTTGCCAACACAATCTCAAGTGTCCACCTGATATAATTAGCTCACTCTTCATCAGCGTCTCTCTCCCACCCGCTGACCAGTCCCTTTCATGTCTGATGAGTTGTCTTCGGGGATGGTTCCTGTCCTGTGCCAACCGAAGGTCTGGGGACCATGGCCGCCGGGATTCCTCTAGTCTCAGTCAGACCATTAAGTTTGGTCTTTTTATGAGAATTTGGGGTCTGTATCCCACTGATCTCCTGCTCCCTCAGGGGTCCTCTGCTGTGCTCCCTGTCAGGGCAGTCATCGATTGTGGCCGGGCACCAACTGGTTCTTCTGGTCTCAGGATGATGTAGGTCTCTGGTTCATGTGGCCCTTTCTGTCTCTTGGGCTCTTAGTTGTCGTGTGGCCTTGGTGTTCTTCATTTTCCTTTGCTCCAGGTGGGTTGAGACCAATTGGTGCATCTTAGATGGCCGCTTGTTAGCATTTAAGACCCCAGACGCCACATTTCAAAGTGGGATGCAGAATGATTTCATAATAGAATTATTTTGCCAATTGACTTAGAAGACCCCACAAACCATGTTCCCCAAACCCCCGCGCTTGCTCCGCTGACCTTTGAAGCATTCATTTTATCCAGGAAACTTCTTTGCTTTTGGTCCAGTCCAATTGAGCTGACCTTCCTTGTATTGAGTGTTGTCTTTCCCTTCACCTAAAGCAGTTCTTATCTACTGATTAATCAATAAAAAACCCTCTCCCACCCTCCCTCCCTCCCCTCCTCGTAACCACAAAAGTATGTGTTCTTCTCAGGTTTACTATTACTCAAGATCTTATAATAGTGGTCTTATACAATATTTGTCCTTTTGCCTCTGACTAATTTTGCTCAGCATAATGCCTTCCAGATTCCTCCATGTTATGAAATGTTTCACAGATTCGTCACTGTTCTTTATCAATGCGTAGTATTCCATTGTGTGAATATACCACAATTTATTTACCCATTCATCCATTGATGGACATCTTGGTTGCTTCCAACTTTTTGCTATTGTAAACAGAGCTGCAATAAACATGGGTGTGCATATATCTGTTTGTATGAGGGCTCTTGTATCTCTAGGGTATATTCCCAGGAGTGGGATTTCTGGGTTGTATGGTAGTTCTATTTCTAACAGTTTAAGATAACGCCAGATAGATTTCCAAAGTGGTTGTACCATTTTACATTCCCACCAGCAGTGTATGAGAGTTCCAATCTCTCCGCAGCCTCTCCAACATTTATTATTTTGTGTTTTTTGGATTAATGCCAGCCTTGCTGGTGTGAGATGGAATCTCATCGTAGTTTTAATTCGCATTTCTCTAATGGCTAATGATCGAGAGCATTTTCTCATGTATCTGTTGGCTGCCTGAATATCTTCTTTAGTGAAATGTGTGTTCATATCCTTTGCCCACTTTTTGATTGGGTTGTTTGTCTTTTTGTGGTTGAGTTTTGACAGAATCATGTAGATTTTAGAGATCAGGCGCTGGTCGGAGATGTCATAGCTGAAAATTCTTTCCCAATCTGTAGGTGGTCTTTTTACTCTTTTGGTGAAGTCTTTAGATGAGCATAGGTGTTTGATTTTTAGGAGCTCCCAGTTATCGGGTTTCTCTTCATCATTTTTGGTAATGTTTTGTATTCTGTTTATGCCCTGTATTAGGGCTCCTAGGGTTGTCCCTATTTTTTCTTCCATGATCTCTATCGTTTTAGTCTTTATGTTTAGGTCTTTGATCCACTTGGAGTTAGTTTTTGTGCATGGTGTAAGGTATGGGTCCTGTTTCAGTTTTTTGCAAATGAATATCCAGTTATGCCAGCACCATTTGTTAAAAAGGCTTTCTTTTCCCCAATTAATTGACACTGGTCCTTTGTCAAGTATCAGCTGCTCATACGTGGATGGATCTATGTCTGGGTTCTCAATTCTGTTCCATTGGTCTATGTGTCTGTTGTTGTACCAGTACCAGGCTGTTTTGACTACTGTAGCTGTATAATAGGTTCTGAAATCAGGTAAAGTGAGGCCTCCCACTTTCTTCTTCTTTTTCAGTAGTGCTTTGCTTATCCAGGGCTTCTTTCCCTTCCATATGAAATTGGTGATTTGTTTCTCTATCCCCTTAAAATATGACATTGGAATTTGGATCGGAAGTGCGTTAAATGTGTAGATGGCTTTTGGTAGAATAGACTTTTTTACTATGTTAAGTCTTCCTATCCATGAGCAAGGTATGTTTTTCCACTTAAGTATGTCCTTTTGAATTTCTTGTAGTAGAGCTTTGTAGTTTTCTTTGTATAGGTCTTTTACATCCTTGGTAAGATTTATTCCTAAGTATCTTATCTTCTTGGGGGCTACTGTGAATGGTATTGATTTGGTTATTTCCTCTTCGGTGTTCTTTTTGTTGATGTAGAGGAATCCAAATGATTTTTGTATGTTTATTTTATAACCTGAGTCTCTTCCAAACTCTTCTATTAGTTTCAGTAGTTTTCTGGAGGATTCCTTAGGGTTTTCTGTGTATATAATCATGTCATCTGCAAATAGTGATAACTTTACTTCTTCCTTGCCAATCCGGATACCTTTTATTTCTTTGTCTAGCCTAATTGCCCTGGCTAGGACTTCCAGCACGATGTTGAATAAGAGCGGTGATAAAGGGCATCCTTGTCTGGTTCCCGTTCTCAAGGGAAATGCTTTCAGGTTCTCTCCATTTAGAGTGATACTGGCTGTTGGCTTTGCATAGATGCCCTTTATTATGTTGAGGAATTTTCCTTCAATTCCTATTTTGGTAAGAGTTTTTATCATAAATGGGTGTTGGACTTTGTCAAATGCCTTTTCTGCATCAATTGATAAGATCATGTGGTTTTTGTCTTTTGTTTTATTTATGTGATGGATTACATTAATGGTTTTTCTGATATTAAACCAGCCTTGCATACCTGGTATAAATCCCACTTGATCAGGGTGAATTATTTTTTTGATGTGCTGTTGGATTCTATTGCCTAGAATTTTGTTGAGGATTTTTGCATCTATGTTCATGAGGGATATAGGTCTATAATTTTCTTTTTTTGTAATGTCTTTACCTGGTTTTGGTATCAGGGAGATGGTGGCTTCATAGAATGAGCTGGGTAGTATTCCGTCATTTTCTATGCTTTGGAATACCTTCAGAAGTAGTGGTGTTAACTCTTCTCTGAAACATTGGTAGAACTCTGCAGTGAAGCCGTCTGGGCCAGGGCTTTTTTTTGTTGGGAGTTTTTTGATAACCGTTTCAATCTCTTTTTTTGTTATGGGTCTATTTAGTTGTTCTACTTCTGAATGTGTTAGTTTAGGTAGGTAGTGTTTTTCCAGGAATTCATCCATTTCTTCTAGGTTTGCAAATTTGTTAGAGTACAATTTTTCATAATAATCTGAAATGATTCTTTTAATTTCATTTGGTTCTGTTGTGATGTGGTCCTTCTCGTTTCTTATTCGGGTTATTTGTTTCCTTTCCTGTATTTCTTTAGTCAGTCTAGCCAATGGTTTATCAATTTTGTTAATTTTTTCAAAGAACCAGCTTTTGGCTTTGTTAATTCTTTCAATTGTTTTTCTGTTCTCTAATTCATTTAGTTCAGCTCTAATTTGTATTATTTGCTTTCTTCTGGTGCCTGATGGATTCTTTTGTTGCTCAGTTTCTATTTGTTCAAGTTGTAGGGACAGTTCTCTGATTTTGGCTCTTTCTTCTTTTTGTATTTGTGCATTTATCGATATAAATTGGCCTCTGAGCACTGCTTTTGCTGTGTCCCAGAGGTTTTGATAGGAAGTATTTTCATTTTCGTTGCTTTCTAAGAATTTCCTTATTCCCTCCTTGATGTCTTCTTTAACCCAGTCTTTTTTCAGGAGGGTATTGTTCATTTTCCAAGTATTTGATTTCTTTTCCCTAGTTTTTCTGTTATTGATCTCTAGTTTTATTGCCTTGTGGTTTGAGAAGATGCTTTGTAATATTTCGATGTTTTGGACTCTGCAAAGGTTTGTTTTATGACCTAATATGTGGTCTATTCTAGAGAATGTTCCATGTGCGCTAGAAAAAAAAGTATATTTTGCAGCAGTTGGGTGGAGAGTTCTGTATAAGTCAATGAGGTCAAGTTGGTTAATTGTTGTAATTAGATCTTCCGTGTCTCTATTGAGCTTCTTACTGGATGTCCTGTCCTTCTCCGAAAGTGGTGTGTTGAAGTCTCCTACTATAAATGTGGAGGTGTCTATCTCACTTTTCAATTCTGTTAAAATTTGATTTATGTATCTTGCAGCCCTGTCATTGGGTGCGTAAATATTTAATATGGTTATGTCTTCCTGATCAATTGTCCCTTTTATCATTATATAGTGTCCTTCTTTATCCTTGTGGTGGATTTAAGTCTAAAGTCTATTTTGTCGGAAATTAATATTGCTACTCCTCTTCTTTTTTGCTTATTGTTTGCTTGATATATTTTTTTCCATCCTTCGAGTTTTAGTTTGTTTGTGTCTCTAAGTCTAAGGTGTGTCTCTTGTAGGCAGCATATAGATGGATCGTGTTTCTTTATCCAGTCTGTGACTCTCTGTCTCTTTATTGGTGCATTTAGTCCATTTACATTCAGGGTAATTATAGATAAATAAGTTTTTAGTGCTGTCATTTTGATGCCTTTTTATGTGTGTTGTTGACAATTTCATTTTTCCACATACTTTTTTGTGCTGAGGCGTTTTTCTTAGTAAATTGTGAGATCCTCATTATCATAGTGTTTGACTTTATGTTAGTTGAGTCGTTACGTTTTTCTTGGCTTTTATCTTGAGTTATAGAGTTATTATACCTTTTTGGGGTTACCTTATTATTTACTCCTATTTTTCTAAGTAAAAACCTAACTTGTACTGTTCTATATCGCCTTGTATCACTCTCCATATGGCAGTTCAATGCCTCCTGTATTTAGTCCCTCTTTTTGATTATTGTGATCTTTTACGTATTGACTTCTATGATTCCCTGTTATGTGTATTTTTTTTTAATTAATCTTAATTTGTTTGTTTTTGTGATTTCCCTTTTTGAGCTGATATCAGGACGTTCTGTTTTGTGACCTTGTGTTGTGCTGATATCTGATATTATTGGTTCTCTGACCAAACAATATCCTTTAGTATTTCTTGTAGCTTTGGTTTGGTTTTTGCAAATTCTCTAAACTTGTGTTTATCTGTAAATATCTTAATTTCGCCTTCATATTTCAGAGAGAGTTTTGCTGGATATATGATCCTTGGCTGGCAGTTTTCTCCTTCAGTGTTCTGTATATGTCGTCCCATTCCCTTCTTGCCTGCATGGTTTCTGCTGAGTAGTCAGAACATATTCTTATTGATTCTCCCTTGAAGGAAACCTTTCTTTTCTCCCTGGCTGCTTTTAAAATTTTCTGTTTATCTTTGGTTTTGGTGAGTTTGATGATAATATGTCTTGGTGTTTTTCTTTTTGGATCAATCTTAAATGGGGTTCGATGAGCATCTTGGATAGATATCCTTTCGTCTTTCATGATGTCAGGGAAGTTTTCTGTCAGGAGTTCTTCAACTATTTTCTCTGTGTTTTCTGTCCTCTCTCCCTGTTCTGGGACTCCAATCACACGCAAGTTATCCTTCTTGATAGAGTCCCACATGATTCTTAGGGTTTCTTCATTTTTTTTAATTCTTTTATCTGATTTTTTTTCAGCTATGTTGGTGTTGATTCCCTGGTCCTCCAGATGTCCCAGTCTGCATTCTAATTGCTCGAGTCTGCTCCTCTGACTTCCTAGTGCGTTGTCTAATTCTGTTATTTTATTGTTAATCTTTTGGATTTCTACATGCTGTCTCTCTATGGATTCTTGCAACTTATTAATTTTTCCACTATGTTCTTCAATAATCTTTTTGAGTTCTTCAACAGTTTTATCAGTGTGTTCCTTGGCTTTTTCTGCAGTTTGCCTGATTTCATTTGTGATGTCTTGAAGCATTCTGTAAATTAGTTTTTTATATTCTGTATCTGATAGTTCCAGGATTGTATCTTCATTTGGGAAAGATTTTGATTCTTTTGTTTGGGGGGTTGGAGAACCTGTCATGGTCTGCTTCTTTAAGTGGTTTGATATGGATTGTTGTCTCCGAGCCATCACTGGGAAACTAGTTTTTCCAGAAAATCCGCTAAAAAAAAATGCAGTCAGATCCCTATCAGAGTTCTCCCTCTGGCTCAGGCTATTCGGATGTTAATGAAGCCGCCTGGGGAGGGTGGAGGAGGGAACAGAGAGATAGGAGAGTAGCACCTCAGAATATAGCCAGAGTTGCTTGTCTTGCTTGGAATGATTATTATATGTGAGATTCCTGCGGGGCGCATCGCCTATGTGTGCTGGCTGTGTGGAGATTGCCCCCGGGGGGTCTGGCCCGCTGGAGTCAAGGTCAGATCCTCCGCTTTCAGCCCCACGCCCAGCGTCAAGGCTCCCCTACTGAGACGGTGCACTCTCGACTCCAAAATCAGTCGCTGCCTCCCGGGGACTTCTCGTCCCTCCAGCCGCGTTGCCGTGCCGCCTCCGCTAACCAGTTGGGCCGCCTCCCGGGGTTAGTTCAGGTGGGTGGAGCAGGTCCTCGTGCTTGTGCCGTGACCGAGCGTCCCGGCTGGGATGCTGTTCTCCCCGCTCCAATACCAGTCGCTGCCTCCCAGGGACTTCTCCTACTGTCTGCTTCCCACGCCGCCCGCGCGACCCAACTGGGCCCCCTCCCGGGGTTAGTTCAGGGGGGTGGAGCAACTCTCCGTGTTTATGCCGTACCTGCGTCCAGTCCAAATCCCGGCGAGACGGTTCCCCGGCTGGGACGCTGCTCTCCCCGTTCCAAGTCCAGTCACTGCCTCCCGGGGACTTCTTCTACCGGGTGCGTCCCACGCCGCCCGCGAAACCGGCTGGTCCCCCTCCTGGGGTTAGTTCGGGGGGGTGGAGCAGCTCTCTGTGCTTGTGCCGTACCTGACTGTTACGCTGGCTCCAGGCTCTGAAAACAATCGCTGCTTCCCCGTATTAGTTCGTTCTCCGTCTCTAAATCTGTGTTTGTTGTTCAGGGTTCGTAGATTGTTATGTGTGTGATCGATTCACTTGTTTTTCCGTGTCTTTGTTGTAAGAGGGATCCGAGGTAGCGTCTGCCTTGTCCGCCATCTTCTCACTGTAGTTTTTATCTGTATTTCTCTAATGGCTAATGATTGTGAGCATTTCCTCATGTGTCTCTTAGCCCCCCAAATGTCTTCGTTGGTGGAGTGTCTGTTTGCCTATTTCTGAATTGGATTAGTAGTCTTTTTGTTGTTGAGGTGTTGAAGTATTTCTTAGATTTGAGAGATTAGGCCCTTGTCAGATATGTCATAGCCAACATTTTTTTCCCAGTTTGTAGGTGCTCTTTTTGCTCTTTTGGTAAAGTCTTTTGATGAGCATAAGTGTTTAATTTTTAGGAACCCCCAGTTATCTAGTTTATCTTCTGGTGTTTGCACATTGTTAACTATGGAATGAGTTTCATTCATGACGTGTATTATGGCACCTAGCACTGTCCCTAATTTTTCCTCTAGGATCTTTATCTTTTCAGGTTTTGTATTTAGATCTTTGATCCACTGTGAGTTAGTTTTTGTGTATGGTGTGAGGTATGGATCTTGTTTCGTTTTTTTACAGATGAACATCCAGTTATGTTAGCACCATTTATTAAAGAGACTGTCTTTTCCCCATTTAACAGGCTTTGGCCCTTTGTCAAATATCAGCTTCTCAAAGATGGCTGGATTTGCATCTGATTTCTCAATTCTGTTCCACTGGTCTGTGTGTCTGTTGTTGTACCAGTACCAGGCTGTTTTGACTAGTGTGACCAGGCTGTTTTGACTACCGTGGCTATGTAATAGGTTCTAAGATCAGGACATCATACATGAAGAAAGGAAGAGGTCATTAAAAAGACAGGAAAGAAATAAAAGACTAAAATGGATGTCAGAGGAGACTCTGAAACTTGCTCTTGAACATAGAGTAGCTAAAGTGAATGGAAGAAATGATGAAGTGAAAGAGCCAAAAAGAAAATTTCAAAGGGCAGCTCAAGAACACAAAATAAAATATTATAATGAAATGTGCAAAGACCTGAAGTTGGAACACCAAAAGGGAAGAATACACTCAGCGTTTCTTAAGCTGAAAGAGCTGAAGAAAAAATTCAAGCCTCGAGTTGCAATTTTGAAAGATTCTATGGAGCTCTGGTGGTGCAGTGGTTAAGAGCTATGGCTGCTAACCAAAAGTCAGCAGTTCAAACCCACCAGCCACTCCTGGGAAACCCTATGGGGCAATTCTACTATGTCCCATAGGGTCACTATGAGTCAGAATAGACTCGACAGCAATGGATGGACAAAATACTAAATGATGCAGGAAGCATCAAAAGAAGATGGAAGGAATACACAGAGTCACTTTATCAGAAAGTATTGCTTTACACTCAACTATTTCAGGAGGCAGCATATGATCAAGAACCAATGGTACTGAAGGAAGAAGTTCAAGCTGCACTGAAGGCATTGGTGAAAAACAAGGCTCCAGGAACTGACGAAATACCAATTGAGATATTTCAACAAACAGACGCAGTGCTGGAAGTGCTCACTTGCTTATGCCAAGAAATTTGGAAGACAGTTACCTGGCCAACCAACTGGAAGAGATCCATATTTGTGCCCATTCCAAAGAGAGGTGATCCAACAGAATACAGAAATTATCAAACGATATCATTAATATCATGTGCAAGTAAAATTTTGCTGAAGAACATTCAAAAGCAGTTGCGGTAGTACATCAACAGGGAACTGCCAGAAATTCCAGCCGGATTCAGAAAAAGACATGGATCAAGGGGTATTATTGCTGATGTCAGCTGAACCATGGCTGAAAGCAGAGAATACCAGAAAAATGTTTACCTGTGTTTTATTGACTATGCAAAGGCATTCGATTGTGTGGATCATAACAAATTATGGATAACATTGTCAGAAATTGGAATTCCAGCACTTAATTGTGCTCATGAGGAACCTGTATATAGACCAAGAGGCTGTCATCAAACAGAGCAAGGGGATACTGCCTGGTTTAAAATCAAGAAAGGTGTGCGTCAGAGTTGCATCCTTTCACCATACTTATTCAATCTGTATGCTGAGCAAATAATCCAAGAAGCTGGACTATATGAAGAAGAATGTGGCATAAGGATTGGTGGACATCTCATTAACAATCTTCGATATGCAGATGACACAATCTTGCTTGTTGAAAGCAAAGAGGACTTGACGTACTTACTGATGAAGATCAAAGACTACAGTCTTCAGCATGGATTACACCTCAACATAAAGAAAACAAAAATCCTCACAATTGGACCAAAAAGGAACATCGTGATAAATGAAGGAAAGATTGACGTAGTCAAGGATTTCATTTTACTTGGATCCACAGTCAATACCCATGGAAGCGGCAGTAAAGAAATATTGTATTGTATTGGGCAAATCTGCTGCAAAAGGCCTCTTTAAAATGTTAAAAAGCAAAGGTGTCACTTTGAAGACTACGGTGCACCTGACCCGAGTCATGATATTTTCATATGCATGGGAAAGCTAGACAATGAATAAGGAAGACTGAAAAAGAATTGATGCTTTTGAATTACGGTGTTGGCAAAGAATACTGAATATACCATGGACCTCAAGAAGAATGAACAAGTCTATCTTGAAAGAAATACAGCCAGAGTGGTCCCTGGAAATGAGGCTGGCAAGACTTCATCTAGTGTATTTTGAACATGTTATCAGGAGGGATCAGTCTCTGGAAAAGGACATTGTGCTTGGTAAAGTAGATGGTCAGTGAAAAAGAGAAAGACCCTCAATGAGATGGATTGACACAGTAGCTGCAACAATGGGCTTAAACATAACAATGATTGTGAGGGTGACGCAGGACTGGGCACGGTTTTGATCTGGTCACTATGAGTCAGAACACACACAATGGCACCTAACAACAACAACAAGATCGGGTAGTGTGAGGCCTCCCATTTTGTTCTTCTTCTTCAATAATGCTTTACTTATCCAGGGCCTCTTCACTTTCCATATAAAGAATGGTGTTGGAATTTGGATCAGGATTGCATTGTATCTGTAGATTGTTTTGGTAGTACTGGTATTTTCACAATGTTGAGTCTTTCTATCCATAAGCATGGTATGTTTTTCCACTTATGTAGGCCCCTTTTGGTTTCTTGCAGTTGCGTTCTTTGTTTTTGTACTGTAGATGAAGGCTTACAGAGCAAACTAGCTTCTTATTAAACAATTAATACACATATTGTTTTGTGACATTGGTTGCCAACCCCACAACATGTCAACATTCTTCTCTTCTCAATCTTAGGCTCCTCATTACCAAGTTTCCTGGCCCCTTTGGCCTTCTCTTCCTTGCCCCTGGGCTGATGTACCCATTTAGTCTCATTTTGTTTTATGGGCCTGTCTAATCTTTGGCTGAAGGGTGAACCTCAGGAGTGACTTCATTACTGAGCCATAAGGATGTCCAGGGGTCATACTCTCTGGGTTTCTTCAGTTTCTGTCATACCAATAAGTCTGGTCTCTTTTTTGTTTGTTGGTTGGTTTGTTTTTTTGCGTTAGTAGGAATCTTTTAATGCTAACTAAAACCAAAACTGTTGCTGTCAAGTCGATTCCAACTCTTAGCAACCCTATGGAACAGAGTAGAACTGCCTCATAGAGTTTCCAAGGAGCACCTGGTGGAGTCAAACTGCCACCAGGGTTTCCTTTTAATGTTAAGTGATCCTTAAATCTAAATAGTGGGTGATGAGTAGTAGGGGGAATATGTATATTGCAGTAGCATTTTGTGGTTTTCCTAGTATAGGTCTTACATCTCTGGTTAGATTTATTCCTAAGTATTTCATCTTCTTGGGGGCTATTGTAAATGGTATTGATTTGTAGTTTTCCTTTTCAAAATTCTCTTTGTTGATATAGAGGAATCCAACTGATTTTGGTACATTAATCTTGTATCCTGCTACTTTGTAGAAATCTTCTATTAGTTCCAGTAGCTTTCTTGTGGATTCTTTAGGATTTTATATGTATAAGATCATATCATCTGCTAATAGGGATAGTTTTACCTCTCTCTTACCAATTTGGATGCAGTTTATTTCTTTTTCTTGCTTTATTGCTCTAGCTAGGACTTCTAGCATGATGCTGAATAAGAGTGGTGATAAAGGGCATACTTGTCTCGTTCTTTTTCTCAGAGGGAATGCTTTCAGTCTCTCACCATTGAGAATGATTTTGGCTGTTGGTTTTGTATAAATATCCTTTATTATGGCTAAACTCTTAATAGAAGTATAAATTGGTATAAGTTTCCTAAAGAGGCATTTCACAACATGCATCAAGAACATTAAAAGTATTCAAACCCTTGTAGGAATTTACATAAAAGAAATAATCAGAAAAAAAAAGTCAGATATATGCAAAGACTTATTTATAAGGATGCTCATCCTAGCATATTATCAAGATTTGAAAAAAAATCTTACCTAGCACCCTAAACAAGATTTAAAAAAATAATCCAAATGTTCAACTAAAGGCAATTTTTCTGATAATTATTCCGTTCCTCCATGACCTTGCAGCTGTGGGACTCCATGGCACAACATTGCTTTATTTGGTGGGTAGGACTCCATCAGTTTGAGATTGCATATGTAGAGTGACCAAGATTAAGATAATGGACAAAAGTCTTTAATACGGTTCTTTTGAAGATGGATCACTTACCATGCTCCCATCCCATCTTTTCCTTGTACAATTTTCTTGGCACATTCAATTGTCTTCTTTAAATCTGGATTCAGTAGAGCTGTGAAGAAAATAAAGTGGAACAATACCATGCCACCATGTGACATCTAAGTTACAGAGTGATGTCAGGGAAGGTAGCAGGTGCTGACACCTAGGAAAGCTCCCACATGTTTCCAAGAATAAATCTATATCTATATTTTTCTTAGACCACACCAGGAGGTAACAGGATGTGGTCATCTTTTACTAAATCCATTGCTTTTTTTTTTTTTTCTTATAATTCTTACAATCTTTTTTTCATTATAGATATAGAAAAATATATATCCCTCTATAGATATCTATATAATATTTATTCTGTGCTAGGCACTATGAGAAACAGTGGAGATATAAATGACAAACATGATAAACCAGTTCCTGCCCTCACAGAGCCTGCAGCCTGGAAGAGGGTAGAGTCATAACCATTGCCATTGTGTTGATTCCTACTCACAGTGACCCTGTAGGACAGGGTAGAACTGCCTTATAGGGTTTCCAAGGCTGTAATCTTTACAGATGCAGATCACCACATCTTTTTTCCATGGTGCAGCTGGTGGCTTTGAACTGCCAATCTTTCCGTTAGCAGCGAGCACTTAACCACTGCACCACCAGGGCTCCTTGGTAGAGTTGTAGGCAATTATAATACAAGGGATACCTGGAATGATAGGAATGCAGCATGATGTGGGAGCCCTGTGTAGGGGCATCTAATTCAGACTTGAAGGGTCAGGTTGGTGTCAATGGGCCAAGTGACATCTAAGGAATAGATAAGGAAAGGGAGTTGAGGAAGTCACAGGAGGAAAACTGTTCCAGGCTGAGGGAACAGCATGTGAGAGGGCCCGGCGGTACCAGTGAGGAAACCCTATGAGGCAGTTCTTCACCATTCCTCTTCCATTCCCTTGCACTTGGAACTACACTTTCTCCTTATTTATCAACTATCTCTTTATTTGACATTTTGCATTTATGACAATAGTAAAAAACTACTACCTGACTAATTTGCACATTAATGATATATGTCTGGCAGTAATGAACACCAAGGCGCAAGGCAAAAGTAACACTAAAGGTGATGATTAAGGATATGTGTCAACTTGGCTGGGCCATAATTCTCAGCAGTTTGGCAGTTACATAATGATGTAATTTGGCAGTTATGTAATGGTATAGTCATCCTCCATTTTGTGATCTGATGTGATCACCCTCCATTTTCACATAATGCCATTTTGCATAATGACCTGGTCTTTGGAACCTAACCATATTGAAGTGAAGGGAGGGAGTATTGCAATGCCCTCCTTCTTGTCTACACTACAGTCTCTGTCTTCTCTAATCTAGTGTGATGGCTTTTCCTTAAAACATCACTTCAGTGTCCCCTAGTTGCCTGTAAAACAGAACACCAAATCCTTAGCTTAGCCCAGTTTTGCCCCAGCATGCCTTTTCACTTCTACAACCTTAGTTCCCATTGCTTTCCTCCATGAAGCCATCATTCAAGACATGTCAAGAGGTGGGAGACAAAAGCTGTGCCCACCCCAAAGGTAGCACTCCACCCATGATACCCACAGCTTGGGGATCATATGCAATTCCTCCTCTGCAATTTTGTTCATGCTTATCCCCCAAACCGGGTCTGCTCATTCAAACAGTATAGTCATTCAAAATCTGTCACTGACCACCTAGCCCACTGTCCCCTCTCCCTTCTTCTGAATTCTTTTTAGGCCACTTTGATTCAGTACTTATCTATTATTTACATACATACATACATCCTAGTCTCCATTATCTTGCAAACAATTTGAATGAAGGAAAGCTGCATCCATCAAGCACCAGGCAGTAGCAGGTACTGTGCTCAGCACTTTACATACACTGTTGCATGGAAAACTCATAAAAGCCTTATGAAGTAGGTACTATATCCATTTAACAGTTATAAAAACTGAGGCTCAAATCACACAGCTAGTAAAGGTTAGAGCCAAGATTCAGTCTGGCCTCAAACCTGTGGTCTTTCTGCTCCCTCAGCCTACTGGACAGGGGAAGGCATTTTTACACAAGTAACACACACCTTCTATGTTTGTTTGCCAACCTCATCCTCCACCCACAAGTATTTTCTTAAGCATCTTTATGCCCATTTTTTAACATGTTGCTGTAAAAAAAAAAAAAATAGTATATTGTGCTTACAGAAATACCTCACAGGGCAAGGTACAGTTGGCAAACAAACGTAGAAGGTACGCATTATTTGGGTAAAAAAGTGGTTTATGATACCACTGTACTTCCCACAGTACTTAGTACAGGATCTGACACCTCTTGCTCACTTAACAGAGTCTAGCCCTTTTCGTCATGGTGCTTTGCTTCCTTGTGAATTCTATTGCTTGTAGTTACAAATTTTCAGGGAAGACTGTTTTCCTTCTCTACTTAGAATGTCTTCACTCTCTGGATTTTCTAGTTCATCCCTTTCACTGTAGCTTTTGAGGGGTCTCGGCTTTCTGTGGAAGTCTCCAATAAATCTCCCCATCTTGCTCAGGCCCTCCCTGTCTACACAGTGACAATTAAACCTGTGCATTAGGCTACAAGTATCATCTGATGCTCTCAGGACCATTACTGGCTTCAGGCCTCACTTGCTCCTCTTTTTAGCCTCTAGGGGTTTCTCTTCCTTGCCAGGTACTTTCAAAGATGGCAACGTGACAGCATCTGTTGCCCTTGAAGAAGGAAGCGGTGGCCAAGTATGGGTGAAATCAGGCCCGCCAGAACCCTCTGCTCCCACAGTTCAGGCTCAGATGGGTTTGGGTGACTGCAGCCTCCTCCCTGCCTCCTCTCAACATCCCAACACCATCTCTGCCCGTTTGGATGTGGGTTTCTATCGCTCCATTCCCAAGTTATCATGCCTGACTCACTGCAGCCATTTCTCTCTGTCTATCCTGGCAGTGGTGCAAACAGTTAAGCTCTCAACTATTATCCACAGGTACCTCAGAAGACATGCCTGGTGATCTGCTTCTGAAAGGTCACAGTCTTGAAATCCCTATGGAGTAGTTTACTCTGCACACATGGGGTCACCATGAGTTGGAATCAACCCGATGGTAACTAACAACAACAATCCTGGAAATACCGTGCTCAGGCCTCTCAGGGTTGTACCTTGGATGTGGTTCAGCCCAGATCCTACCATCCCCTCCTCCTTCCCCCTCCAAACTTATAGTTACACTCCAGCCTTTGGAAAGGCAGATCTCTGAGCACAACGCCACAGCCCCCAGTTTCCCAACATGGAACAGAGGGAAGGGACCTACCAGAGCATGACACGTGGCAGCGGTTCTTGCCGTGGTCACACCAGTCATTGTTCCGGATCTGGAAGAGGCCATAGCCAGTGTAGTCACCACGCAAGTTGTCATAGACAGCTGAGGGGTTGAACTTGCTCTCAAAGTAAGCCAGGCACACCCCTGAGATGGAACAGGAAGTTCGAGGCTCTAAGGAAAGTTGGAGTTGGGGATGTCTGGGGAGGGGGTGGAGGGAAAGGTAAGGAAAGAAGGAGAGTGGAAGGGCCCCACTCACAGTTTTCAAGGCTGTAGCCATCAAAGTCACTCAGGCCTCCTTCCTGGAGCTTCTTAGCCACCCTGCAGCGCCCTAAGACCCGAGCATCACTTGGCACCACCAGGTAACTGAGGAGGGAGAGAACCACAGATGCTTTCATCTTCTCAAGGCTCCTCACAGCTGAGGGCATGAGTGGTCAGGTAAGCAGACGGAGTCACAGATAATTCCTACAAGATCACAGGGTCACCGGGTCCTCTGAAGGAAAAGAAGAGGATGAGGTGAGGCATGTGGAATTCAGTGTGTTCAGAAAAATGGTAGTACTGCCTGGCTTGACCATGATACTTCTCATCCTAATTCTTTTCCTGGTGTTGCTGCAAACCTGGGACTCCTGAGACGACTCCTCTCCTCCTCTTCTTGACCTCCTGTTCCCTAAGAACATCGTTCTCATGAAGGTCTACCTCCTTTCTAACAAAACTCAATGGCCTTTTCTTGGTTTGTCTCTCATTCACTTCTCTTTGACATTAGCTATAGATGCTCAATTCTTCTCTTCCCCTCTATTGTGAAGGTATTACTTGTTCATCAGGTACACATGGGAAAACAGAAGAGAAAAATTCTGCCATGGTCCCACCACTGAAGCACACCCACTACTGTCATATTGATTTCCCACCTCAGGCTTTTATCCTGGAATATATTCAACTTGTAGTCTTACTCCCAAATTTTCTACAAGCCAAACTCCACTGAGCTTTTTCCTTGCTGTTCACACAAGGAAACAAACTCAGGTCCAGTCCAGATATACCACTTACTAGGTGGACAACAACCAACAAGTCACTTAGCCTCACAATTGCTCAGTTTCCTCATCTGTGAAATGGGGATAATTCATGGGGTGCTTCAGAAGACTAACTGAGATTCTGCATGTAGAGACTAGAGTCCATCCACTGCAGGGCAGGTGGTAAGTCCTCACTAATGTTAGTCCTTCTATCTTCTACTATATATAACAATTGTTCTTAATGACTGCCTTATATCCCATTGAGTGGTGTATTGAACCAATATCCTTCTCCTGGGCATTTATACTGTTTTCAATTTTTACTAATTTAAGTGATAAACATCATGGCACATCTTTGATTATTTCTTTAAAACAAACTCTAGGAATGGAACCACCACAGCAAGTATTAAAAAACATGAATATTATGGATCCTCTCAATTCATATTGTCAGTCTGCTTTCTAAAAGGTTGACAATAATCTAACATCCCATGGGCACTGGGTAAAAGTGCCCCTCCCAGGGACACTGGCTTGTCACCAATTAGTTTTATCGTTTTTAATCTTTGCTATTTTGGTAGATTATAAAAGACTAATTATACCTCTTGAATACACTGTGCTGGACTTCCCCCACCTCACCAGTGCTCCTCCGCTGCTTCCTTCCTTCATGAGGCCCTCTTTCCCTGGACCAGCCACTTCAGCCATTTATCCATCTGGCCTCACTCTTTTGGAGAGCACATGCTGTGGTTCCAACTCTAGGGGATTCTGCAGCTCCAGCTTCACCCCTGCCATCCCACTTCCCTTCAGCCCAGTGGACACTTCCCCACATGGCTCCCACCAGTTTGCAAGCACAACGTGCCCACCGGATTCCCAGGCCCTGGGCTGGAGGCCAGGTGATTTGGCAGTTGGCCACCAATCTCCTCAACCTGTGGTTCTTAGACAAGTGTCTGAGCTTCCAATTTCCTGATGTGTTAATTGTAAGTCACTGACATCGTGGGGTTGTTCAAGAATAAACTGTACTAATGTTTTTTTTAATGTGTTTGAGCGCCTCTGTGGAATCTGAAGTGCATAAGTGTAAAAGGTTGTAATTCTTCATTTCTGTTAGTATTCTCACTGCTACTCTGAGCATAGAGCTGGGAGAAGAGAGACACTCACATTTCCTCATAGCTTTTTTCTTTTTTTTCTCCATGCTGAGCAAAGTAAAAAGAAAACCAAACTAGTTGCCATGGAGTTGACTCTGATTCACGGCAACTCCATGTGTACTAGGTGGTTGATGAATCCTCACACCCTTGAGCAAAGATTCTATTCTCCCTATTTATCAGATAAGGGAAATTTTAGATTCAGGGAGGTTAATTGAGTTTGCCACCACCCATCTGTCAGTTTGTCGTACTGTGGTGGCTTATGTGCAGCTATGATCCTGGAAGCTACGCTACTGGTATTTCAAATACTAGCAGGGTCACCCATGGTGCACAGGTTTCAGCAGAGCTTCCAGACTAAGACAGACTAGAAGGAAAGGCCTGTTGATCTATTTCTGAAAATTAGTCAATGAAAATACTATGGATCACAACAGAATATTATCCCATATAGCACTTGAAGATGAGCCCCTTAGGTTGCAAGGTACTGAAAATACACAGTGGCCACAACAATGGACTCAAGCATACCAACAATCACGAAGATGGTAGAAGACCGGGCAACATTTCCTTTTGTTAACATGGGGTCGCCGTGGGTTGAAGCCAACTGTGACAACAACTAACAACCACAATAATTAAGTTTAAGCCTCACATCTGGTAAGACATGGAACTGGTATCTAGACTAAACCCTTTCCACACATCCACAAAACCCAGGAACTGTCTAACTCACCTGGATTCCTCATCTTCTTTAGCCAACCCGTCACAACAGCCTCTGAATCCTCCTTTTGAACAGACACTTGAGTTTATCCTTCATCTTCATTTCTGCTGCCACCACCTGCCCCCTCATTACCCCAAGCATGAGTCTGTTCAACCTCCTGGTCCCCATCTCTCCAGACCAGCTCCTTCAGGTGGCATTTTCTACCATGATTGAGGAATGCCCCCAAAGCATATTCAACATGTCACTTTGTGAACACTGCAAATCCTTGTTCCCTACCACAGCAAACCCACACTTGGTTTTCTAAGCTCTCCGTAATCTGGCCTTACCCTTCCCAGCCCCAGACAGGTAGATCTGGCTTAGTTAACTCCAGATTCTCACAATGGTCCCTGTTGCGGATTGAATTGTGTCCTCCCCAAAATATGCGTCAACTTGTCTAGGCCATGATTTCCAGTATTGTGCAGGTGTCCTCCATTTTGAGATTTGATGTAATTTTCTAATGTGTTGTAAATCGGTATCTCTGCCTGTGGTTAATGAGGCAAGTTTATGTTAAAGAGGATTAGGGTGGGATACAACACCCTAACTCAGGTCACAGCCTGACCCAACGTAAGGGGAGTTTCCCTTGGGGTGTGGCCTGCATCACTTTTTATCTTGCAAGAGATAAAAGGAGAGAGAAGCAAACAGAGAGATGGGGAACTCATGCCACCAAGAAAGAAAAGCCTGGAGCAGAGTGCATCCTTTAGAGTCTGGGTCCCTGTGCTGACAATCTCCTAAACCAGGGGAAGATTGATGACAAGGACCTTTCCCCAGAGCCAACAGAGAGAGAAAGCCCTCCCCTGGAGCTGGCACTCTGAATTCAGACTTCTAGCCTCCTAGACTGTGAGAGAATAAATTTTTATTTGTTAAAGCCATCTACTTGTGGTATTTCTGGGTTTTTTTTAGCACTAGACAACTAAGCCAGTCCCTCACTGTGCCTCTCTGCACCACCCAATGCCGCTCCACCAGCACCCAGTCACCTACCAATTCTCACCTTGGTACCTTCACACACAGTCCTCCCTCATCCAAGGCCCCTACCATGCCTTTCCCCACCCTAATGCCATTCCATCTTCAGGATGCTATTTCCCCAGATGCTACTTCCTTGGAGCCTGATGCAATTCTCCACGAATCTTCCCCCCTGACTCTCTACTGCCCTCACAGTCAATTCCATGACTCCTAGCAGGTGATCGTCCTGTTTTATGCTATTTCCAATGTCCCATTCTCCAGACAACAATGTGCAATTGGAAATTACAACACATCTTCTCCCGGCAGGCCCCACAGCCTCTAACACTCCTTCAATTGACCAATTAATTGTAACTCCCTGTTTGCTGCCATTCACAAGTATATGCGTATTCCTTGGCCTATGTTCACCTACACCAGGGGTTGAGAAACACTTGGCACTATTGACGTTTTGGGTCAGATAATCTTTGCTCTTGGGAGCTGTCTTGTACATTGTAGATTATTTAGGAGCATGCTTGGCCTCTACCCATTAGATGTCAGTAGCACTTCCCCCACCCCCAACTTGTGGTAACCCAAAATATCTCCAGACATTGCCAAATGTCTGCTGGGGAACAAAATCATTCCCTGTCAAGAACCACTGTCCTATATTAAACAGAGCCCTTGTGGCACAGTGGTTAAGTGTTTGGCTGCTAACTAAAAGGTTGGCAGTTCAAATCCACCAGATGCTTGGAAGCTCTTTGGGGAAATTCTACTCTGATAGAGTCGCTATGAGTCAGAATCGACTCAACAGCAACAGGTTTGGTTTTTTTTTTTTTTTAATAACTTTTATTAAGCTTCAAGTGAACGTTTACAAATCCAATCAGTCTGTCACATATAAGTTTACATACATCTCACTCCCTACTCCCACTTGCTCTCCCCCTCTTGAGTCAGCCCTTTCAGTCTCTCCTTTCGTGACAATTTTGCTGGCTTCCCTCTCTCTCTATCTTCCCATCCCCCCTCCAGACAAGAGTTGCCAACACAATCTCAAGTGTCCACCTGATATAATTAGCTCACTCTTCATCAGCGTCTCTCTCCCACCCGCTGACCAGTCCGTTTCATTTCTGATGAGTTGCCTTCGGGGATGGTTCCTGTCCTGTGTCAACAGAAGGTCTGGGGACCATGGCCGCCGGGATTCCTCCAGTCTCAGTCAGACCATTAAGTTTGGTCTTTTTATGAGAATTTGGGGTCTGTATCCCACTGATCTCCTGCTCCCTCAGGGGTCCTCTGCTGTGCTCCCTGTCAGGGCAGTCATCGATTGTGGCCGGGCACCAACTAGTTCTTCTGGTCTCAGGATGATGTAGGTCTCTGGTTCATGTGGCCCTTTCTGTCTCTTGGGCTCTTAGTTGTCGTGTGGCCTTGGTGTTCTTCATTTTCCTTTGCTCCAGGTGGGTTGAGACCAATTGGTGCATCTTAGATGGCCGCTTGTTAGCATTTAAGACCCCAGACGCCACATTTCAAAGTGGGATCCAGAATGATTTCATAATAGAATTATTTTGCCAATTGACATAGAAGTCCCCGCAAACCATGTTCCCCAGACCCCCGCGCTTGCTCCGCTGACCTTTGAAGCATTCATTTTATCCCGGAAACTGCTTTTGGTCCAGTTCAATTGAGCTGACCTTCCATGTATTGAGTGTTGTCTTTCCCTTCACCTAAAGCAGTTCTTATCTACTGACTAATCAATAAAAAACCCTCTCCCACCCTCCCTCCCTCCCCTCCTCGTAACCACAAAAGTATGTGTTCTTCTCAGGTTTACTATTTCTCAAGATCTTATAATAGTGGTCTTATACAATATTTGTCCTTTTGCCTCTGACTAATATCGCTCAGCATAATGCCTTCCAGGTTCCTCCATGTTATGAAATGTTTCACAGATTCGTCACTGTTCTTTATCGATGCGTAGTATTCCATTGTGTGAATATACCACAATTTATTTACCCATTCATCCATTGACGGACACCTTGGTTGCTTCGAACTTTTTGCTATTGTAAACAGAGCTGCAATAAACATGGGTGTGCATATATCTGTTTGTATGAGGGCTCTTGTATCTCTAGGGTATATTCCCAGGAGTGGGATTTCTGGGTTGTATGGTAGTTCTATTTCTAACAGTTTAAGATAACGCCAGATAGATTTCCAAAGTGGTTGTACCATTTTACATTCCCACCAGCAGTGTATGAGAGTTCCAATCTCTCCGCAGCCTCTCCAACATTTATTATTTTGTGTTTTTTGGATTAATGCCAGCCTTGCTGGTGTGAGATGGAATCTCATGGTAGTTTTAATTTGCATTTCTCTAATGGCTAATGATCGAGAGCATTTTCTCATGTATCTGTTGGCTGCCTGAATATCTTCTTTAGTGAAATGTGTGTTCATATCCTTTGCCCACTTCTTGATTGGGTTGTTTGTCTTTTTGTGGTTGAGTTTTGACAGAATCATGTAGATTTTAGAGATCAGGCGCTGGTCGGAGATGTCATAGCTGAAAATTCTTCCCCAATCTGTAGGTGGTCTTTTTACTCTTTTGGAGAAGTCTTTAGATGAGCATAGGTGTTTGATTTTTAGGAGCTCCCAGTTATTGGGTTTCTCTTCATCATTTTTGGTAATGTTTTGTATTCTGTTTATGCCTTGTATTAGGGCTCCTAGGGTTGTCCCAATTTTTTCTTCCATGATCTCTATCGTTTTAGTCTTTATGTTTAGGTCTTTGATCCACTTGGAGTTAGTTTTTGTGCATGGTGTGAGGTATGGGTCCTGTTTCATTTTTTTGCAAATGGATATCCAGTTATGCCAGCACCATTTGTTAAAAAGGCTTTCTTTTCCCCAGTTAATTGACACTGGTCCTTTGTCAAATATCAGCTGCTCATACGTGGATGGATCTATGTCTGGGTTCTCAATTCTGTTCCATTGGTCTATGTGCCTGTTGTTGTACCAGTACCAGGCTGTTTTGACTACTGTGGCTGTATAATAGGTTCTGAAGTCAGGTAAGGTGAGGCCTCCCACTTTCTTCTTCTTTTTCAGTAGTGCTTTGCTTATCCGGGGCTTCTTTCCCTTCCATATGAAATTGGTGATTTGTTTCTCTATCCCCTTAAAATATGACATTGGAATTTGGATCGGAAGTGCGTTAAATGTATAGATGGCTTTTGGTAGAATAGACATTTTTCCTATGTTAAGTCTTCCTATCCATGAGCAGGGTATGTTTTTCCACTTAAGTATGTCCTTTTGAATTTCTTGTAGTAGAGCCTTGTAGTTTTCTTTGTATAGGTCTTTTACATCCTTG
Source organism: Elephas maximus indicus (assembly GCF_024166365.1). Lineage (NCBI taxonomy): Eukaryota > Metazoa > Chordata > Mammalia > Proboscidea > Elephantidae > Elephas > Elephas maximus. Next base: position 46,855,562 of record NC_064838.1, read on the forward strand.
GTAAGATTTATTGCTAAGTATCTTATCTTCTTGGGGGCTACTGTGAATGGTATTGATTTGGTTATTTCCTCTTCGGTATTCTTTTTGTTGATGTAGAGGAATCCGAGTGATTTTTGTATGTTTATTTTATAACCTGAGACTCTGCCAAACTCTTCTATTAGTTTCAGTAGTTTTCTGGAGGATTCCTCAGCGTTTTCTGTGTATATAATCATGTCATCTGCAAATAGTGATAACTTTACTTCTTCCTTGCCTATCTGGATACCTTTTATTTCTTTGTCTAGCCTAATTGCCCTGGCTAAGACTTCCAACACGATGTTGAATAAGAGCGGTGATAAAGGGCATCCTTGTCTGGTTCCCGTTCTCAAGGGAAATGCTTTCAGGTTCTCTCCATTTAGAGTGATATTGGCTGTTGGCTTTGCATAGATGCCCTTTATTATGTTGAGGAATTTTCCTTCAATTCCTATTTTGGTAAGAGTTTTTATCATGAATGGGTGCTGGACTTTGTCAAATGCCTTTTCTACATCAATTGATAAGATCATGTGGTTTTTGTCTTTTGTTTTATTTATGTGATGGATTACATTAATGGTTTTTCTGATATTAAACCAGCCTTGCATACCTGGTATAAATCCCACTTGATCATGGTGAATTATTTTTTTGATGTGTTGTTGGATTCTATTGGCTAGAATTTTGTTGAGGATTTTTGCATCAATGTTCATGAGGGATATAGGTCTATAATTTTCCTTTTTTGTAATGTCTTTACCTGGTTTTGGTATCAGGGAGATGGTAGCTTCATAGAATGAGTTGGGTAGTATTCCGTCATTTTCTATGCTTTGGAACACCTTTAGTAGTAGTGGTGTTAACTCCTCTCTGAAAGTCTGGTAGAACTCTGCAGTGAAGCCGTCCAGGCCAGGGCTTTTTTTTGTTGGGAGTTTTTTGATTACCGTTTCAATCTCTTTTTTTGTTATGGGTCTATTTAGTTGTTCTACTTCTGAATGTGTTAGTTTAGGTAGGTAGTGTTTTTCCAGGAATTCATCCATTTCTTCTAGGTTTGCAAATTTGTTAGAGTATAATTTTTCATAATAATCTGAAATGATTCTTTTAATTTCATTTGGTTCTGTTGTGATGTGGTCCTTCTCGTTTCTTATTCGGGTTATTTGTTTCCTTTCCTGTATTTCTTTAGTCAGTCTAGCCAATGGTTTATCAATTTTGTTAATTTTTTCAAAGAACCAGCTTTTGGCTTTGTTAATTCTTTCAATTGTTTTTCTGTTCTCTAATTCATTTAGTTCAGCTCTAATTTTTATTATTTGTTTTCTTCTGGTGCCTGATGGATTCTTTTGTTGCTCAGTTTCTATTTGTTCAAGTTGTAGGGACAGTTCTCTGATTTTGGCTCTTTCTTCTTTTTGTATGTGTGCATTTATCGATATAAATTGGCCTCTGAGCACTGCTTTTGCTGTGTCCCAGAGGTTTTGATAGGAAGTATTTTCATTCTCGTTGCTTTCTAAGAATTTCCTTATTCCCTCCTTGATGTCTTCTTTAACCCAGTCTTTTTTCAGGAGGGTATTGTTCATTTTCCAAGTATTTGATTTCTTTTCCCTAGTTTTTCTGTTATTGATCTCTAGTTTTATTGCCTTGTGGTTTGAGAAGATGCTTTGTAATATTTCGATGTTTTGGACTCTGCAAAGGTTTGTTTTATGACCTAATATGTGGTCTATTCTAGAGAATGTTCCATGTGCGCTAGAAAAAAAAGTATATTTTGCAGCAGTTGGGTGGAGAGTTCTGTATAAGTCAATGAGGTCAAGTTGGTTGATTGTTGTAATTAGATCTTCCGTGTCTCTATTGAGCTTCTTACTGGATGTCCTGTCCTTCTCCGAAAGTGGTGTGTTGAAGTCTCCTACTATAATTGTGGAGGTATCTATCTCGCTTTTCAATTCTGTTAAAATTTGATTTGTGTATCTTGCAGCCCTGTCATTGGGTGCATAAATATTTAATATGGTTATGTCTTCCTGATCAATTGTCCCTTTTATCATTATATAGTGTCCTTCTTTATCCTTGTGGTGGATTTAAGTCTAAAGTCTATTTTGTTGGAAATTAATATTGCTACTCCTCTTCTTTTTTGCTTATTGTTTGCTTGATATACTTTTTTCCATCCTTTGAGTTTTAGTTTGTTTGTGTCTCTAAGTCTAAGGTGTGTCTCTTGTAGGCAGCATATAGATGGATCGTGTTTCTTTATCCAGTCTGTGACTCTCTGTCTCTTTATTGGTGCATTTAGTCCATTTACATTCAGGGTAATTATAGATAAATAAGTTTTTAGTGCTGTCATTTTGATGCCTTTTTATGTGTGTTGTTGACAATTTCATTTTTCCACATACTTTTTTGTGCTGAGGCGTTTTTCTTAGTAAATTGTGAGATCCTCATTTTCATAGTGTTTGACTTTATGTTAGTTGAGTCGTTACGTTTTTCTTGGTTTTTATCTTGAGTTATAGAGTTGTTATACGTTTTTGTGGTTACCTTATTATTTACTCCTATTTTTCTAAGTAAAAACCTAACTTGTATTGTTCTATATCGCCTTGTATCACTCTCCATATGGCAGGTCAATGCCTCCTGTATTTAGTCCCTCTTTTTGATTACTGTGATCTTTTATCTACTGATTTCCATGATTCCCTGTTATGTGTATTTTTTTTTTTTAATTAATCTTAATTTGTTTGTTTTTGTGATTTCCCTATTTGAGTTGATATCAGGACGTTCTGTTTTGTGACCTTGTGTTGTGCTGATATCTGATATTATTGGTTCTCTGACCAAACAATATCCTTTAGTATTTCTTGTAGCTTTGGTTTGGTTTTTGCAAATTCTCTAAACTTGTGTTTGTCTGTAAATATCTTAATTTCGCCTTCATATTTCAGAGAGAGTTTTGCTGGATATATGATCCTTGGCTGGCAGTTTTTCTCCTTCAGTGTTCTGTATATGTCTTCCCATTCCCTTCTTGCCTGCATGGTTTCTGCTGAGTAGTCAGAACATATTCTTATTGATTCTCCCTTGAAGGAAACCTTTCTTTTCTCCCTGGCTGCTTTTAAAATTTTCTGTTTATCTTTGGTTTTGGTGAGTTTGATGATAATATGTCTTGGTGTTTTTCTTTTTGGATCAATCTTAAATGGGGTTCGATGAGCATCTTGGATAGATATCCTTTCGTCTTTCATGATGTCAGGGAAGTTTTCTGTCAGGAGTTCTTCAACTATTTTCTCTGTGTTTTCTGTCCCCCCTCCGTGTTCTGGGACTCCAATCACCCGCAGGTTATCCTTCTTGATAGAGTCCCACATAATTCTTAGGGTTTCTTCATTTTTTTTAATTCTTTTATCTGATTTTTTTTCAGCTATGTTGGTGTTGATTCCCTGGTCCTCCAGATGTCCCAGTCTGCATTCTAATTGCTCGAGTCTGCTCCTCTGAGTTCCTAGTGCGTTGTCTAATTCTGTTATTTTATTGTTAATGTTTTGGATTTCTACACGTTGTCTCTCTATGGATTCTTGCAACTTATTAATTTTTCCACTATGTTCTTGAAGAATCTTTTTGAGTTCTTCAACAGTTTTATCAGTGTGTTCCTTGGCTTTTTCTGCAGTTATCCTAATTTCATTTGTGATATCATTAAGCATTCTGTAAATTAGTTTTTTATATTCTGTATCTGATAATTCCAAGATTGTGTCTTCATTTGGGAAAGATTTCGATTCTTTTGTTTGGGGGGTTGGAGAAGCTGTCATGGTCTGCTTCTTTAAGTGGTTTGATATGGATTGTTGTCTCCGAGCCATCACTGGGAAACTAGTTTTTCCAGAAAATCCGCTAAAAAAAAAATGCAGTCAGATCCCTATCAGAGTTCTCCCTCTGGCTCAGGCTATTCAGATGTTAATGAAGCCGCCTGGGGAGGGTGGGGGAGGGAACAGAGAGATAGGAGAGTAGCACCTCAGAATATAGCCAGAGTTGCTTGTCTTGCTTGGAATGACTATTATATCTGAGATTCCCGCGGGCGCGTCGCCTATGTGTGCTGGCTGTGTGGAGATTGCCCCCGGGGGGTCTGGCCCGCTGGAGTCACGGTCAGATCCTCCGCTTCCAGCCCCACGCCCAGAGTCAAGGCTCCCCTACTGGGACGATGCACTCTCGACTCCAAAATCAGTCGCTGCCTCCCGGGGACTTCTCGTCCCTCCAGCCGCATGGCTGTGCCGCCCCCGAGAACCAGTTGGGCCTCCTCCCGGGGTTAGTTCAGATGGGTGGAGCAGCTCCCCGTGCTTGTGCCGTGACCGAGTGTCCCGGCTGGGACGCTGTTCTCCCCGCTCCAATACCAGTCGCTGCCTCCCAGGGACTTCTCCTACCAGCTTCGTCCCACGCCGCCCACGCGACCCGGCTGGTCCCCTTCCCGGGGTTAGTTCAGGGGGGTGGAGCAACTCTCCGTGTTTATGCCGTACCTGCGTCCAGTCCAAATCCCTGCGGGACGGTTCCCCGGCTCGGACGCTGCTCTTTCTGCTCCAAGACCAGTCACTGCCTCCCGGGGACTTCTCCCACCGGCTGTGTCCCACGCCGCCCGCGGAACCGGCTGGTCCCCCTCCCGGGGTTAGTTCAGGGGGGTGGAGCAGCTCTCTGTGCTTGTGCCGTATCTGACTGGTACGCTGGCTCCAGGCTCTGGAAACAATCGCTGCTTCCCCGTATTTGTTTGTTCTCCGTCTCTAAATCTGTGTTTGTTGTTCAGGGTTCATAGATTGTTATGTATGTGATCGATTCACTTGTTTTTCCGTGTCTTTGTTGTAAGAGGGATCCGAGGTAGCATCTGCCTAGTCCGCCATCTTGGCTCCCAGCCAGGTTTGGTTTTTAATGTACATGTATATATATGCATGATGCAGTGGTTTTCAATTGTCAAAGGAAAGCACCAGGGAACCAAAAGGTCGGCAGTTCATATCTACCAGCCTCTCCTTGGAAACTGTGTACAGCAGTTCTACTCTGTCCTATAGGGTTGCTGTGAGTCAGAATTGACTCAATGGCAACAGACTTGGTTTTTTATGTGTGTAATATATATATATATATATAGGTATATACATATGTTGCAATGACTAATTTTCAGCTGTTAAACAAAAGGTCAGCAGTTCGAATCCACTAGGCACTCCTTGGAAACCCTATGGGGCAGTTCTACTCTGTCCTATAGAGTTGCTATGAGTCAGGATCGACTCAACGACAACGGGGTTTGGTTTTGGTTTTCGTTATGTTTGTATATGTAAATATATACGTAAATTCATGAATTAAGAGAATTGCACTTTCAATTATTTGTTTAAAATCTCAAGCTGCAGAATTACAGTCATGACCATGACACCAAATACAGTGTCTATGGGAGCCTAGGGAGTCCCTGGGTGGTGAAAATGGTTAACATGCTCCGCTGCTAACCAAAAGGTTGGAAGTTTGAGTCTACCCAGAGGCTCCTTGAAAAGAAGGCCTGTCAACCCACTTCTGAAAAACCAGCCATTGAAAATCCTATAGAGCACACTTCTGCTATGACACACATGGAGTCTTCATGAGTCACACTGACTCAATGGCAACTGGTAATGGTAATGAGAGCCTAAAGTTTGAGAGCTCAGAATTGGGAATCAGATTGCCTGGATCCAAATCACAGCTTTACCCCTGAGTAGCTGTGTCATCTTAGGCAAGTTACTCAACCTCTCTGTGCCTCAGTTTCCTCATCTATAACAGAGATTAAAATAGTGCTTACCGAATTGTGTTGATTTGCAGATTAAATTAGTTAAATATGCAAAGCTCTTACAATCATGACTGGCACATGATGGGTGCTATAACATTGTGAGTTATAATTACTGGGTATGACACCCAGGGCAAGCACTGTGGAAGTAATGAACAAGAGCAATCTGAGGTGATTCTAAAGAGAACAATGTGTGCAGCTGGCCTGCCTGGGATAGAAGAATATAAGCAGTGAGCTGAAAGGCACAGTGGTGAGTAAGTCAGGAGACCAAGATGAGGGTGGAGGCTGGGAGCTGGGTGACCTATGTAGCCAGCAGGAATAGCAGGTGGTGTGGATTGGCAGCCAGGTAGTTCTGGATGCATTCCAGCCTCCACAATCCCTTTGCCATAGGGTTTGATGGGTCCGTGATACTAGAAACAGAAGCCCACCCTCCAGCTTTTGCGCCTTGGTGTCTACACTCCTTCCCTGATCTGCCTGCATCCATTCCTTCCACCATCCTCTCCAGGAAGCCCCTCTTCCCTCTTAGGTCCCTTGTGGACAGTCAGTTTTCTCAGCTCTGGTTGTACCCTGCATCCTTAGCTTAATAACTTATTTTCAATGAGTATAGGAAATAATTCATTTTTTAATTTCCCAACAGAGGAAAAAACATTTTCAGGCAATGTCTGCTCCCTGGAAGGCAGGACCCACCTCAACTCATAAAAGGCATCCTTGAGTCCTCTCTCCTTCCCTCTACTCCAGCAGCCAATTCATTGGGAGTGCCTGCCCTCTGATCCTTCAAAGCATATCCACCTCTCACCATCTCCTCTGCACCTTCCTGGTCAGACCACAACCATCTTTTACTTGGACTTCTCTAGACGTTTCTTAACTATCCTCCATACTACTTTCTTGTTCCGCTAAATCTATTCTCCACACATTCTCTAGAGCCCTGGTGGCACAGTGGTTAAGAGCTCGGCTGCTGACCAAAAGGTCGGCAGTTCAAATCCACCAGCTGCTCCTTGGAAACCCTATGGAATGGTTCTGCTCTGTCCTATAGGGTCGCCAAGAGTCAGAATTGACTCAACAGCCATGGGATCCAGTCACATTACTTACTTCCGGTGGATTCCCCTTGCACTTTAAATAAGTTCCCAACTCTTTGATCTGGCTGACAAGACCCTTGTTGAAGTAGCCCTGCCCACCTCTCCAGTCTGATTTCATACCACTAGCTCCCTGTTTACCTTCGCCCCACCACATTTCCCTTCTTTCCTTTCCTTGAGTGTGCCAATCTCATTCCCACCTCAGGTCCTTTGCACCAGTTTTTCCTTCTGCTTGGAACACAATCTCCCCTACCACCACACAACACAGATTTCTCTTTCTTGTCTTGGTCTTCTACTCACAAAAGATTCTCTGGTCACTGCCCTCAAAGCATAAGATAATGTTAGAAATTACTTTGTTCATTCAGTTGCAATAGATAGACCATAGCCTATCTCCCATACCAGAATGTAAGCACCAGGAATGCAGAAACATTGTCTGTCTTGTTCTCTGCTTTATTACAGAGCCTGGCACACAATACGTGCTCAGTAAAACTTTGTTGAATAAACGAATGAACCTACTCTTTCTAACAGAACTGTTATCAGATGTGCCATGAGTTAGTTTGCCGACGAGAGTCTCCTGCAGCTAGCAATCCTCATGCCTGTTTCAGGTCCTGCCTACCATATACCTACTTACCAGTCAACCAGTCCTTCCACAGGCCCTCTGGTCCTCCCCGAGGGGCAGCCACTGCGGCAGCTTCAACTCTTGCTGCAGGAGAGTTGCTCCGCCAACACTCAGCTCCCTGGATTTTTCAGATTCTACTTCCTTAATAACCCGTTTGCCTTCACTCAACAACTTCTAAGCCATTAGTCCTTCTCCATGCCCTGCTCTTCTAGAATCTTTTCTGTGACATCAGTTGCTATGCACCAGAATATTCTGAAACAATGAGAAGACTGTCATCATTACATTTGTATTAGTTTTCCATTGCTGTTGTAACCACTTGCCAAAAACTTAGACTATGAACTTAGTGACTTAAACAACACAAATTTACGATCTTAGAGTTCTGGAGGTCAGAGTCTGACACAGATCTCACCAGGCTAAAACCAAGGTGTCCACAGGGTTGTGTTCCCTTCTGGAGGCTCTAGGGGAGAATCCACTTCCTTGCTCATTCAGGTTGCTACAGAATTTGGTTCCTTGCAGTTGAAGGACTGAGGTCTCCCCATTTCATTGCTGGCTGTCAGCCAAGGGCCATTTCTACCTTCTAGTGGTTGTCTGCATTCCTTGGCTTGTGCCTTCCTTCCTCCATTTTCAAAGCCATCAAGGGCAGGTCAAAAGCCTCTCACGCTTGGTTACAGAGTTACAATACAATTGCAGGGCTTCATCTTTACTTGACATTATCAACTCTATTTCCTAACTTCCTGGGACAATGTTGACTAAAAGTATTCTAGGACAAGCTGTGCAAACATTCTTAGCAAACATCTTTTAACAAACAACTCCCAGTATTTGCTGAAGTTTTGACCCTTGCTCCTTTCTGTGTTACAAACAGTTAAACTTTTATAAGAGGCTGAATGAGGTCTTTTCAGCAAAAGCAGAAGCTTCTAGGGCAGGCTGCAGTTTGATTCAAAATGGAATTTAACTTAGATCTGAGCCAGCCACCTTAGATCATGCTAAGCACCCCAATTTTAAGGTCCACATACACATAACTTTAATCACATTTACAAAGCCCATTTTGCCACATGAAGCCCCTTTTCCTATATAATCACAGGTTCCTGGCATTAGGGCATAGACATTATTGGGGGTCACTATACTGCTCACCACAGCATTCTTTGGGCCCTCACAGGCCCACTTCCTGTATGGAGCAGTGGGGAAAGCCCTTATTTATCTTCTCTGCTTGTGATGGGGTCATGGGCAAGAACTTCTTCTCTTGCGCCTGGACAACCTTATTTGTGGTATGAGGGCATCAGGTTTGGTTATTCTTAAGATTTCTTCTAGCTTCAAAAGGTTAAGAGATACTGAGATGATTGAGAATAAAATTGGCCTTTTGATAGCACAGTAGAAGTCCTCTGGCTGATTCAATTAGGACTGGTAATTAGTTGATTAATTGAAACTCTGATAAAGTGGGGAATCATTAAAAAATGCACCCATATCATAAACACTGAAACTTAAACCCATAAATGCACATTTGCTCAATAGTCTTTAGTGATGGCCTTTTCTTAAATATGGGGACTGGCTAGACTAAGGCCTAAACTTTTTCGTGTGTGAACTTTATACTGTACTAGGAGCCCTGGTGGCACAACCATTAAGCGTTTGGCTGTCAACCAAAAGGTTGGTGGTTCAAACCCACCCAGTGGCTCTGTGGGAGAAAGACTTGGAAATCTGCTCCCTTAAAGATTACAGCCTAGAAAACCCTATGGGACAGTTCTATTCTGTCAGATGGTGTCACAATGAGTTAAAATTGACTCAATAGCGCCTAACACCAACAATACTGTGCTATATTCTGTTCCTAGTTTATCTTTAAAGTAGTACAAAAACTTAAAGACCCAGGCAAAGAAATGTCACTGAGGAATCCTCCTAGACTGCCAAGATTTTTCTAAATTTTCTTAGTTATTTTGACCACACTTATTCCTTCGGTGAAATGCTTTAGTAATTTGCCTTTATCAAGTCTTTCAAAGTACTCAAGTTATTTTTGACTATTACCTTAAGCTAGAGTGATCAACTTATCACCTCTGGGTGGGTTTGAACCACCTAGTAGTCAAGTGTTTAACCATTTATTGCCCCCAGAGACTCCGTTCCGTAACTCTATACACTTTCAAATAGCTTTTTGAAGATAATCTCAGATTGCAATAGTCCTGCTTCAGGTAATTATTAGTTTAAAGGCAAGGCCATCCCTTGTTATTGTATCTTTACACTCCACCATATTTAAAACTGTCTGACTTACAGAGATCACTCACTAGTGAAGTGAAGTGTCCAATATCCTTTACTTGAGATTGTACACAACCACTTGAAAATACAGCAAACTTTGCAGAGTTGCCATTAGGTTGATCAGGCTACAGAAAGGCTTCCCCTACCTCTGGCGGAAGGCTTTCTCTCTCTTTTGGCTCTAGGGGACAGTCCTTGCCTCTTTTCAGCTTCTGTTCCTTGCCTCCTTAGTGATCTTCCTGTGGCATGGAATCTGTCTTAACCCATGGTGCTTTCTTCTCTATGACTAATTTGCTCTTTTCATATCTCAGCTGTTAATGGTGTGAAACACACCCTACACTGATATGGTTCATTAACATAACAAAGAAAGTCCTGTTCCCAAATGGGATTATATCCACAGGTATAGGGATTAGGATTTACAACACATTTTCCAGGGACACAAGTCAACCCATAACAATTACCTATTCAAAAAATGAAATGAAGTATTTTAAAAGGTTTCCATGGCACAGAAAGAAGTAGACTAACTGCTCTCATACTGGAAGTTTCCCATACGTATGTACACACACACACACACACACACACAATGCCCCCACCCATTTTTAAGCAACTTTGCATCATGACTCTAATTAAAACTTTCTAGAAATAATTTATTTTAAAAATTAGGAAAAAGTGCTTAGACCTGCCCAAACAATCAAATGATCCACCTGACAAGTTAGACAATGATTGTGGCCGGACCCTACCCCCACCCCCGCCCCCGGCCCCGCGCCTATCAAACCACGACATCCTACTTGTATGTTTTTCCATAGTCACTCAATCATTAAAAGACCCTTTATTAAGCACAGACTACCTACTGGGTGCACAGTGGGCTCCAGTGAGGAACCAGACACAGTCTCTGCCCTTCAAGAAACTGCAGGGCTCATAGGGAGACAACCACGAAAAACAAGATGGAGTCAGCTGACGGCACAGGGAGGGAAAGCTCCCTTCGCAGGAAACTAACCGAACCAGCCTCAAGGCTGTGAGCCTGAACTCTAGTGTTAAGGGCTAGGATTGTGCCACTTGTTCCGTGTGGAAAACTGTCTTGCATCTCAGGGACAAATTCATCCCTGTCATTACAGGTACCGCTCTCAACCTCTGTGAGGGGGAGCTTCTAGCCTTCCCTCCGTTGCGGGAACTGCCCAGATTTTCCACCTGGACACCCACCTCACTCTTTCCTGTGATCTGCAGGGAGCTCGAGCCATTGCTCCCTGGTGGAGCACATGACCAGACCTAAACCAATCACCACATTGTATTTTCCTGGGCATAGGGATTGGTTCAGGCATGATGAAATGACCTAAGCTGGACCAATCAAAGAGAAGATTAGATTTTGATAGCAACTACTATAAAAGAAGCGTACCCCAGTGACCTGGAACCTCCAAGTAAGGAACTAGAGCTTTTGAGACCGTTGTGTCACCAGGAACGTCAAGTCTGCAGCTGCCAGATGTCACCGTGACAAGCCAGAGAATGAAGCTGTCTCTGCAGCAGGAAGAGCTAAGAGGCAAAGATAAACTGAGCCCTGGTAACATGGTTTTACTTCTGGATCTGGCGGTGTATGAAGCCAGCCCTATCCCTAGGCTATTCTGTCTCTCTTTGCTTCAGCCAGTTTGAGTTGTTTTAAGATCCCTGGCCCATTCACTCTGAGGAAAGCACAGGACTCTGGAGCTTCGCTAATAAGACAACCCGTTAGGACCATCCTTGTTGTCCTTAATTCCCATGAGAGACCAGAGGGTTCTTTGTGTTTATCTTTCTTTAAAAGCTCCTTATTCTGGTGTATCAATATTGCATTTCATTCCTCTTTCAGCTGACATTTAGGGGAGCCACATAACCTTGGTTGCCTTTTAACTTATCCTAAAATAGAAGGCACTTGGATCACTATTGATTTACTTGATGTTCTTCACACACAAAATTCATTCCAAAATCCAGATTGCAATTTATGTCATCTTGAGTTATCCCAACACATGCCTCTGCCGTGGCCTTGGGCTGGTGGAGTAAGTGTGTCTTTATCATGGGGAACCCACATTCCTGTTGCCAGGAGACCTCTACCTTCCAGGAGATGAGTGGCACCAGTCACCTCTGTTGCTGGCTTTCCAGGGGGAATTCTGCATTTGGCTCCTGTGGTCCCTGGAAGCTCTGATGGCATATGATCCCCCTGGGAATGATGGGTCTACTTCTGTTCCTCATTGACCATAACCTAAACCTAACTTGCAAGAGAAGAGGAAGTTGTGGCCTTAGGAATCAACATCATGTGTGCTTCTTATAATCTGGACATTTTGTATGTGTTGGGGATGGAGGAAATGTCTTTGTTCTGAGGAATGTACACTGCTGAAAGACTTCTCTCTGCAGTCCCGGAGCCCCAATTCCCACAAGGTCTTGAGCCACCCAGGCCTGCCTAACACTCCAGGAGGAACCCTCTTTAAAACATCTACCTCAAGCCGGTCCCGGACAGGCGCTCCCTGCTTACCGCTCTCTGCCCCTTGAGCTCTCTGGAAGCCAGAGAAGTTGTTAATGTGGTCCCATCTCCCACTTTTGCGTGGTACAACTGTCATTCAATGGGCTGATATGGGTATGGGAGAGTATCTCCCTTGGCTTTCTCTGAGAGGACCCTTTCCTTGTTTGGGGGCTTGGAAGGGCCTTGGGCTGGACCTCATTCTTGACAAAAACCTGGCTCTCTCAGCCTCAGGGATCTTTCAGAGAACTCAGATGTAGGTGAGGCACAAGAGAAGGGACAGTGCAAAGACAGCTCCAGGTTCTGGAGACTGGTTGACAGAGACCCAAGGTGCTCTTTACAGAAACAGGTTAATCAAGAAACATCCCATCTGCAGAAACTCCCATGTATGAAAAGCCATAATATCAGAAAAGAAACCCTGCCCCCCAACCCCCATCCGCTACAGTAGACTGTTTGCAAAAACAGCCATGATTCTACTGTCTTCTCTATATCAATGTCTTCTTTGCACTGTGACTTTTAGCTTTTCTCTTTAAGGAATGGAGTCTATTTCTTCATCCCTTGAATCTGGGTTAGCCTTGTGTCTTGTTTTGACCAATACAATGAAGAGGAATAATGGTGTGCCAGTGCTAAGGCTGGGCCTCAAGATGCATTGCAGCTTCTGCTCACTCTGAACCCTGCCACAACCATGTGTACAATCCTGGCCACATCTTCCAGGGGATGAGTGGAACCAGTTACCCCTGTTGCCCCAGTGGACATCCAGTCCACTGCCAGACATGTATATGAGGCCACTCTAGACTGGCCCCTAGCTGACCATAGATGCAAAAGCAATAACAGCCAAGATCAACCAAGTCCAGTCAGGATAAACAGAACTTTCCAGTTGACCCATGATCTTGTGAGCAATAAGCTACTAAGTTTTTTTTTGGTGGGGGGGAGTGTAGAGTCATAGTGGGGAGTGGCTTATTACACAGCAATAAATAACTGACAAAGCCCTCAGCCTTGTGCTCCAGGTCTCCAGGCAACAATCTGTCTGGGCCCATAGCATATTGGCCATCTGCTCCAGATTCCTATCAACAAACCACCCTATTAACTGCTTTTGTAGAATTGACTGGTCAAGCTGACATCGCAATCGCAAAACCTCCAGCAAGGGTGTAATTCCCAAAGGGATGGGAATTTCCTTTTCTCCCTGATATGATATTTACCTTACAGAAACATTGACCAGGAAGCCCTCATGATAAGGTACCTCCTTCAGGCAAAGGCACCAAAGAGCTTGCTGTCCCCTCATTTCCCCTGTTATTAAATCATTGGGTACAGCTCGATGGAATGGGTTTTAGGTTACACTGGCTGTGTGCACTGGGGAAACTGGTTGGAATTCGCTCTTTCTTGGGCAATGATTAATGGTTCTGTGCAGCATTCATTCACCTGCAAATATTTATTAGGCCCTACTATGTACTGGAAACCGTGGTGGTATAGTGGTTAAGAGCTACGGCTGCTAACCAAAAGGTTGGCAGTTCGAATCCACCAGGCGCTTCTCGAAACTGTATAGGGCAGTTCTACTCTGTCCTGTAGGGTCACTATGAGTCGGAATCTACTCAACGGCAGTGGGTTTGGTTTTGGTTTTTTGTACTATGTACTAGAAACCCTATGGAGCAGTTCTACTCTGTCCTATAGGGTTGCTACGAGTCAGAATAAACTTGATGGCAATGAGCTTGGTTTTTGGTCTTGGACTATGTACTAGGGTCCCTGGGTGGCACAAATGATTAGTGCTCAACTTCTACCCTAAAGATTGGTGGTTCTCCCTGAGAGTATGGCCTCCGGACACCCTTTTAACTCAGTACTGAAGTCACTCCTGAGGTTCACCCTTCAGCCAAAGATTAGGCAGGCCCATAAAACAAAACAAAGACTAACTGGGCACATCAGCTCAGGGGCAGGAACAAGAAGGCAGGAGGGAACAGGAAAGCTGGTGACAGGGAACCCAAGGTCGAGAAGGGGACAGCGTTGACATGTCATGGGGGTAGCAACCAATGTCACAAAACAATATGTGTATTAATTGTTTAGTGAGAAACTAATTTGTTCTGTAAACCTTCATCTAAAGTACAATTAAAAAAGAAAAAAGGTTGGTGGTTCAAACCCATCCAGTGGCACCACGGAAAGAAGTCCTGGCAATCTGCTTCTATGAAGATTATAGCCAAGAAAGCCTTATGGAGAAGTTCTATTCTGTAACACATGAGATTGCCATGGGCTGAAATCGACTTGGTGGAAGTGGGTTGGTTTGTTTGTCTGTCTTGGGAGAGATCACTATGTGCAAGTAAAATTTTGCTGAAGATCATTCAAAGACAGCCGCAGCAGCGTATTGACAAGGAACTACCAGAAATTCAAGCCAGATTCAGAAGAGGACATGGAACCAGGGATATCATAGCTCGTGTCAGATGGATCCTGGCTGGAAACAAAGAATACCAGAAAGATGTTTACCTATGTTTTATTGACTATACAAAGGCATTCGACTGTGTGGATCATAACAAATTATGGATAACATTGTGAAGAATGGCAATTCCAGAACACTTAATTGTGCTCATAAGGAACCTGTACATAGATCAAGGACAGTTATTCAAACAGAACAAGGGAATACTGCATGGTTTAAAGTCAGGAAAGGTGCACATCAGGGTTGTATCCTTTCTCCATACTTATTCAACCTGCTTGTTGAGCAAATAATCCAAGAAGCTGGACTATATGAAGAATGGGGCAGCAGGATTGGACGAAGAATCATTAACAGCTTGCTTTATGCAGATGACACATCCTTGCTTGCTGAAAGCGAAGAGGACTTGAAGCACTTACTGATGAAGGTCAAAGACCACAGCCTTCAGTATGGATCATACCTCAACATAAAGAAAACAAAAATCCTCACAACTGGACCAATAAACAACATCATGATAAACAGAGAAAAGACTGACGTTGTCAAGGATTTTATTTTGCTTGTATCCATGGAAACAGCAGTCAAGAAATCAAAATATGTATTGCACTGGGCAATCTACTCCAAAAGACCTCTTTAAAGTGTTGAAAAGTAAGGATGTCACCTTGAGGACTAAGGTACTCCTGACCTAAGCCATGGTGTTTTCAGTCGCCTCATATGCATGCGAAAGCCGGACAATGAATAAGGAAGACCAAAGAATTAATGCCTTTGAATTGTGGTGTTGGCAAAGAATATTGAATATACCATGGACTGTCAAAAGAATGAACAAATCTGTCTTGGAAAAAGTACAACCAGAGTGCTCCTTAGAAGCAAGGAGGGCAAAACTATGTCTCACATACTTTGGACATATTATCAGGAGGGATCGATTCCTGGAGATGGACATCATGCTTGATAAAGTAGAGGGTCAGCAAAAGGGAGGAAGACCCTCAGCAAGATGGATGAACGCAGTGGCTACAAAAATGGGCTCAAGCACAACAACGATTGTGAGGGTGGCACAGGGCCAGGCAGTGTTTCGTTCTGTTGTACACAGGGTCCCTATGGGTCAGAAATGACTCAACGGCACCTAACAGCAAAAACACCATGTGCCAGAAACTAGGCCAAGTCCTGGGGACACCAAGATGAGATCATAGCATGACGGGATATTTAAGCAGGTTAAAAAATAATAATAACTGACAGCACTCTAATAAATGCTCTAGTAGAAGTCTATTTGATGTTCTGAGGGAGGGGCAAAGACAGCCCTAACTTTGCATGGAGTAGAGTGGGATGGGGCAAGGAAGGCTGCACTGAGGAAGAAATTTGGAAGCTGAGTCTTGGAGAATGGGTAAGTGGGTCCTCTCAAGATGGGGGGAGTGTGCTTGAGATCAGCCTCTCTTCAACCTCTTCTTGTTTCTATCTCCTACCCACCAGCACCACCATGCTCAAGTGCTTTTTGAAATATTGAAACTTCTACCTCCTCTAAAATAGTAGCTAGCATTTCTTGAGTCCTGGTAATGTGTCAGGCACTGGAACAAAGGAAATAAATAATATGAACTAGGGAACATGAACTAGGTTATTTACATCCTTTAAGTTCATAAAAGAAGCATGGGGACATTGTCAATATTCCAGGAGTCTACATGAGTGGCTCTTCAAATCTGAGATTATGGATTTTACCATTTGGGACATTTCTGTCCCATTTGGGATCAAAAATATAACCAACATATTAGGCTTTTCCATTGCAAGTAATAGGAAATCAGTGCAAACTAGCTTAAGAGAAAAATGATTTGGTTTAGTCCAAAATAGATCTAGCTTCAGGTGTGAGTGGATCCAAGGATTCAAACGTCATGAGAAATCTGTTTGTCCATTTCTCTCTGCTTTCCTTCCAGGCAGCATTATTCTCAGGCATGTTCTCCCTAAGTGGGGGCACATTTGAACACCAGAGAACCCAGGCTGGCATCCCACTCTCATCGGCCAACCTAGGTTTTATGCCCCATAAACTGTTCACTGCTTTAGTTGGCCAAGTCTTGATCAAATGATGTTCACTGTAACTAGAAAATAATAATTCCAGAATTTGCTTTATTTGTTAGCAAATAAAAACTGCAACCCTGAAAATCTCAAAAGGATTCAGGATCACAAAGAATGGAAGGCTGTGATAAACTGTTTTCGTTGAGGAGACTAAAATTTCATCACAGCCAAAGGCAATGTATAAACCTGACTGGATTCTGGATTGAAACAAAAAATGGGTATAAAGGACACGTGTAGGACAACTGAGGACATTTGACTATGGACTGTGCGTTGGATGATGTAACTGAAATAAAGTTGATTTTCTTAGGAATGATAATGGTATTAAGGTTGGGAAGGCAATTGTCCTTGTTCTTGGGAGACTCAGACTGGAGTATTTAGGAGTAAAATGTCATGGTGTTTGCAGCCAACTTCCAGATGGTTTGGCAAAAGAGAAGTGTGTGTACATGTTGAGAGAAGGAGAGATCTGGAACAAGAGTGGTAAGACGTTCACAGCCAACAAACTTACCCAAGGGACATAGAGGTGTTTGTTACACTGCTCTTTCAACAAGAAAAATGAGTTAATATTTTTAAGAGGCTAAAAAAAAGAACTGGGGTTTTAAAGTCAGTCCTTGCTCTACCACTTCCTAGCTATGTGAGCTTAAATACATGATTTATCCTCTCTTACTTCAAATTCTTCACCTATAAAATGGGGATAATAACAGAATCTGCCACATAGATTTTTTGGGGAGAGTTAATTCAATAAGACAAATATATGTAAAATGCTTAACACAATGCCTGGCACATAGTAGGTGCTGCCATTGTGTCAACTCCAACCCATGGCAACCTTATGTGCAACAGAACAAAATGTTACCCAGTCCTGCATCACCCTCACGATCACCAGCATGTTCAAGTTCGTTGTTGCAGCTACTTGCCATCTCAGGTTGTGCCATCCTTACTGTCTGTGAACATCTTACCACTCTTGTTCCAAATCTCTCCATCTCACCGAGGGTCTCCTACACCCTCGTTTGCCCTCTGCTTCGCCAAAAATGATGTCCTTCTCTAGAGATGGATCCTTCCTGATGACGGGCACAGAGCAAATGAGTCTGTCAGTGTTCTGTTGTTACCCATAAGGTTTTCATTAGCTGGTTTCCAAAAGTAGATCACTAGGTCCCCCTTCCTAGTCTGTCTTAGTTTGGAAGCTCCACTGAAACCTGACCACCATGAATGACTCTGCTGGTATTTGAAATACCAGTGACATGGCTTCCAGCATCACAGAAACATGTAAGCCTCCATAGTATGACAGACTGACAGATGGGTGGTGGGCTCAACAAATAGTAGCTTTTAAAATCAAAATAAGAAGAAGGAGGAGAAGGGAAAGATTAGATGGAGGAGGAGAAGGAGAAGAGAAAGATGAGGAGGAGGGCAAGAGGAAGAATGAGAAAAAGGAAGAAGAAGGAAGAGAAAAGAGGGGGAAAGAAGTTGGTTCCCTTCCCCCTCTCCAGCCAGTGGCATTCCATCACACCAGTGCATATGACACAATTTGATCAGGGAAAGAAAAAATAAAAAAAGAGGACAATGCTGCCAGGCAAAGTTTCCTATAGGTGGGAAAATCTATTTGGGGAAATGTTTTTTTCTCAAAGCTCTCAAGGTAAGTCAACTAATATCCTAAGTTATAAAGGCAAAACATTTAACAAAGCCTTAAATAAATGCAGCTCAATCGCCACAACACCCAGCTCCCAAATCCCAGAGGGCAGCGTACCGCCAGCCATGGGACCACTGGTTGCTTGTCCTCCCCTTCCCAGGTCTGGTGACAAAGGGAAGTCATCAATCATTAACCTCCTTGGTCCCAAGTCCACCAGCACAGCTTAGGGGACCCCTCCTCTCACAAACCCGAATATACATGGAAGTTCCCTTTAGCTTCAGAATGCAGAATGTATTCACAAGAGGACCTTGCCAGGTGTTCCACCACTTTGGTTCTTTAGGGGTCATTTGTCAACCAAAATTCGAAAGTGAGATAGATTTGGATGGTTCAAGTACCAAGTCCCTTAAAGGATCCAGGAGCTCTCAACTGGGTGATATGGGACCAACCCTGAACCTCTGAGTCAGGCTTGCCGTCATGGAGATATGCCTTTCAGTTCTCCCCACCCCTAGCTGGACTTCTCCTAAGTCTTCTCTGACAGACGGATCTCCATCTGCTCTGCAGACATCACCAGATACCATGATCTACGACTACATTTGTATCTGTGTCAATATCTGCATCTATATCTGTACAATGTCTGCAAAAATGCTGAGAGCTGAGAAAAGATGCTGGCTGGCCAATCCTGCAGATACTCAGAAATATCTGAGGTCTCTTTGAAATGATGTAGTTTACCTGTTTTCAGAAGTGTTTCTTGCCATGTACACTTTGATGAAAAGCAATCTCATGCAGAAATCCTCACAGCCTACCCCTCCTTCATTGGTGGCCTATAGGGGCCATGGTGAGGTTTGAGGATGAAGCATTCAGTTTTGTACATCATTCATACATGAGCAAGACAGTATAACAAGATCAGAAGCAGAACTCAGGGTGTCTTAGTTTCCTAGTGCTTCCGTAATAGAAATACCACAAGGGGGTGGTTTTAATGAACCAAAATTTATTTTCCTACAGTTCTGAAAACCAGAAGTCCAAATCAGGATCTGTTGGCTCCTTGTAGGTAGTCCAAGACATTCCTTGGTTACTTTACTTGTAGACAATCCTTGCATGGTGTCTGTCTTCCCCATGGGTGTGTCTCTGTGTCCATTCTGCTCTATTTGTAACTCAGAAGTGATTAAATTTAGAGCCCATCCTACTGGGGTATGATCTAATTAACATAACAAAGAAAACCCTATTTCCAGAAATACTGGATACAGGCATAGAGGTTAGGATTTCAACAAACATTTTGGGGAGACACAATTCAATCCATAACACAGTGCTTCTGAATCCCAAGAAGGAAGGACTGGGAAATATACTGTTGGTCACACACTCAAAGCAACTTCTCTCTAAAAGAACCCAAACATTGTTTAGGCGTTGGGCAGAGACCTCTTAATTTCAAAGAAGGTGGAATCTGTCCCTAGCTTATGGGAGAGCATGTGATCCAGTTCTGCTAGTACAACGTAAGGGAAAATATGCTAGGGAAGGGGCTTCTGGAATGATTTCTTCCTTGATAAGAGAGAGAGGCAAGGGAGGAGAGAGTCTTTGTCCTGGGCTACCCTGCTTCCCCTCTTTGAACTCAGCTGTGCTGAACATGATGATTGAAGTTGCTGCTGCCATCTTTTGACATGAGGGATCCTAGATAAAGGCATTCACACCAATTCAGAGCCTGACATGACTGAGCCCTCAATCACTTATCAGCAGCCACAACCACCAGACTTTTTCTTATACAAAAATAAGAAAACTTTCTTGAGTCCCTTTAGTCACGAATTGTTACTTGGTGCTGAAAGCATCCCTAACTGATTCAAGGGATTCGTGTAAATCTGACCCACGTTTATTTTCACAGTCTAACCGTTTTTAGCTTTTGTGTTGCTCGCCTAGTTTAAAAATACTCAACTTCATCTAAAACAGCATCGGAAAGAAAACAGCCCTGCTTTTGTGTATTCATTGAACGGTTGTCTGAAGCAAGGTTAAAGGAGGTGGGAAGTGGAGGTGTTTTCTTTTACAAACACTCTTCTTGCTACCACATCAGGACAAAGCCTCCCTGAGCTACCCACAATGCCCTTAAATGGAAGGAGAAAGACATCAGGCTGTGCCGAGAGAAACACTGTGCAGGAAGCAGGCAGCGGATCCATCACAACCCACAAGCACAGGGATGGTGGGACACAAAACACCACTCTTGATCCCGGGAAGCTTTGGAGCCCACATCACAAAGGGGGTGAGAAAAACCAGCAGGAACCACCCCACACCAAAGGGCCTTCCATGAAGAAAGAAGGCTAAAAAGCAGGAAGATGTCGGATTCAGAAAAGAGACGGAATTGCCTCAAACATATGTGGTTGTGGTGGGATGTCCAACATCCAGGCTTGGCCAAGATTGAGGGGTTTCATGGGACACAGAGCTTCCAATGTTAAAACCTGGCGAGTCCCAGTTGTGGATCCTCTAAAAGGGAGTTAAATGAATGCATGAGATACACACGAGAGACAGGCCCCAGCTCCCCACTCAAACCCACCCCTACCGTGGAACAAGCTTAGCCTATGGTTTGGAGGATTCAGGCTGATTTGTCTCCAGTCACTGCATAGGTTCTGAGTGAACAGAAGGCAACAAATGCATGAATGAGTCCAACTGGGTAATTACTCATATTTACATGACAGTTCCATTTCCAACACAATTGTTTTCCATTGATTAAGGTATAAATTCAATCAATTGACAAACACTAGTGAATCCGTTGCCTCCCTATACTAGGCCCACTGGGGCAAAGGAAGCACATGTGAGGCCATGAATCAAAAAATCACATTCACATATATTTAATCCTCATACCTTCCTGCCTGAAGGAACTTGCTGTCCATTTGAAGAGGTGATGTGAGCACAGGAAAAATGAGAAACCATTCAGAAGTTTGTGCCCAATGCCAAAGAAGAGGGGCCCACGGGAAGTGCCATAGAGAAGCCTTGTGGTGCTGAGATGGTGATAACTTTTCCAGGTCCCAGGTACATGGTTTATGCGGTCATCTCACTTTACACTCCCGACGTCCTGACAACTGGGTACTCTTACCACCCCTGCTTTGCAAAGAGGGTACCTGTTTTAGTTATTTAGTGCTGCTATTTTTTTTATAATAGAAATACCACAAGTGGATGGCTTTAACAAACAAAAATTTATTCTCTCACCGTCCAGGAGGCTGGAAGTTCGAATTCAGGGTGCCAGCTCCAGGGGAAGGCTTTCTCTCTCTGTAAACTCTGGGGGAAATCCTTGCCATCAATCGTCCCCTGGTCTAGGAAGTTCTCAGCACAGGGACCTCAAAGCCCAAAGGACGTACTCCAGTCCCTGTGTTTTTTTCTTGATGGTATGAGGTCCCTCCCCTCTCTGCTTCGTTCTCTCTTTTATGTATCAAAAGAGATTGACTCAAAATACAACCTAATCCAGTAGATTGAATCCTGCCTCTTTAGAGTAACTGCCTCTAATCCTGCCTCATTAACATCATAAAGCAAAACCCAGTGCCGTGGAGTCAGGTTAGGATTTACAACACATAAGATAATCACACCAGATCAAAAATGGTGGACAACAACACAATACTGGGAATCATGGCCTAGCCAAGTTGACACATTTTTAGGGGACACAATTCAATCCACAAGAGTACCTAATATTTGTAGGATCTAGGTAACCTGCCCAAGGCCATACAAGTAGAAAGTGATGAAGCCACGTCTGTCTGACTTCAGAGGCCATCCTCTTAAACCCACATGCTGCTGCCTCTTGTGCTCCAAGGACAGAAGATCCAACTCTGCTTCTCAATACCTGTGTGACCTCAGACAAGATACTTCACTCCTCCAAGTTTATTTCTCCATGTGCAAAATGGGGATAGAAGTAGTGCTGACCTCACAGGTTGTATAGAAAATTTCTGGGCCACAATGAGCTCTCCGTGGCTGGCATCAACAAGGAGAAGAAATGTCAGGAGAGCTGTGTGGAGGTGGGTGATCGGGCCAGAGTGGCAGGTGAGGAGGAGCTAGCAGACAGAGACCCAAGGCTGAGAGGGTCAGCCTGGTGGTTCTCAACCCTGGCTGCTCATCAGAATCACCTGGGGAGTCACACCCCAAATCAGGTAAACCTGAGCATCTAGGAGTGGGACCCAGGCATCAGCATTTCTACCATCCTCGAGGAGACTGCAATGCGCAGCCAGGGTTGAAAGCCACTGGCCTAGCCCTTTGCTATTAATGAACCTTGGAGGTGCACTCACATCACTTGGGAGCTTGTTAGAAATGCAGAACCTCTGTAGCTCAACTAGCATAACAGTTTACAAAGAAAATGTTCTACATTCTACTTTGGTGAGTGGCATTTGGGGTCTTAAAAGCCTGTGAGCAGCCATCTAGGATACTCCCCTAGTCTCACCCCCTTTGGGAGTAAGGAAGAATGAAGGAAACTAAAGACACAAGGGAAAGAGTAGTCCAGAGGACTGGTGGACCACATCTACCACTACTGACGGCTCTGACAGGGATCACAATAGAGAGCTCGAGGCAAAGCTGGAGAAAAACGCAGAACAAAATTCTGACTCAAAAAGAAAGACCACAGACTTGCTGGCCTGACAGAGACTGGAGAAACCTGAGAGTATGGCCCCCAGATACCCTTTCAGCTCAGTAATGAAATCACTCCCGAGGTTCACCCTTCAGCCAAAGATCGGACAGGCCCATAAAACAGAACAAGACTGAAGGGGTGCACCAGCCCTGAAGCAGTGACTGGAAGGCAGAAGGGGACGGGAAAACTGGTAATAGGGAACCCAAGGTTGAGAATGGAAAGCATTGGCATGTCGTGGGGTTGTTAATTGATGTCGTAAAACAATATGTGTACTAACTGTTTAATAAGAAACTAGTTCTGTAAACCTTCATCTAAAGTACAAAAAAGAAAAAAAATCATATATGGACCACCCAAAAAAGAAAAAAAAAAAGAATGTAGACCCTCAGGCCCCACCCCAGACCAGCTGAATGGGAATCTGCATTTTAACAAGATCCCGAGAGGGAGATTCATGCTTGTACACATTAAAGTCTGAGCATCACTGAGCTAGCCTGTGGATCATACAGATGAGAAAAGTAAGCAAAATGCCAAGCAGGCTTTGAACTTGATTAAAATCCAAAGTGCAAGTTGGAGGGGGAAATGAGGGGCAACGATTTATAACTATTGCTCACAGCTAATCTCGTATGGCAAATGCAGAAGGCGAGAGCCGTCTCAGTAGTGTTTAAAGTTCGATGATTCTCTGATTGTGGACGCTCAGGAAGTCAGGGATTCTGCCGGCTGGCCAATGTTTGTTCCCCCGCCCCTGTATCGGCTAGAGAACCAACATTATCTGGTGTCAACAATGTACACACTGGGCCCTAACCTGGAATTCTCTGAAAAATATCAGCCTGAATGAGGCCTGGAAATCGTTACAAGGCAATAATTCCCAAAGGGCCTTTCCTCACCCAGAATGAGGAGCTCTCTACCCCTGGGCAAACAGAGGCTGCTGAGGCAGGCTCTGAGGAGAGCAGGTGGCAGCCAGCTCCGCAATGGGGGAATAAGCTTGCTTTCTGTGAATGAAGCCAAAGGCTGAATAATACATTCAGAGCTTTATGGGCTCTTAGAGCAGCGGTTCTCAAACCTATATGCCTCAGAAGCCCCAGGAGGCCTTGTTAAAACACAGATGGCTGGGGCCTCCCCCAGAGTTTCTGATTCAGCAAAGCTGGGGGTATGCCCAACAAGATTCCCACCTGCTACCGATTCTGCTGGTCCAGGGACTCACACCCTAAGAACCACACCTGAAGAGAAGCTGCTGGGATTTGACAAGTAAGGGACACCTTCTCCCCTCCCCTGAGAAAGACTGAAGTTGGATGAGAGAGGGAGAGGGGAGAGGACAAGAAGGAACATGCCCCTACTCTCGTGCTGTGCATTTCTATGTGTGTCCTCTCATTTAACAGTCATGCAAAGTAAGTTTAAATATGTGTTGAATCACGCATGTAACTTATGATCACTTTAAAACAAATCAGAAAATACAAATAAGCAAAAACAGAAAATATTGAATTAAAAATTACTCAAAATTCCTGCTGGGCTGAGGGCTGTGGAGGCCATGGTCTCAGGGAACATCTAGTTCAATTGTCATAACATAGTTTATAAAGAAAATGTTCTACATTCTACTCCGGTGAGTAGTGTCTGGGGTCTTAAAAACCTGTGAGTGACCATCTAATATACTCCACTGGTCTCACCACTTCGGGAGCAAGGAAGAATGAAGAAAACTGAAGATACAAGGGAAAGATTAGTCCAAAGGACTATTGGACCACATCTACCACAGCCTCCACCAGACTGAGTCCAGTACAACTAGATGGTGCCCGGCTACCACCACCAACTGCTCTGACAGGGATCTCAATAGAGGGTCCCAGACAGAGCTGGAGAAAAATGTAGAACAAAATTCTAACTCAAAAAGAAAGACCAGACTTGCTGGCCCGACAGAGACTGGAGAAACCCTGAGAGTATGGCTCTCGGACACGCTTTCAGCTCAGCAATGAAGTCACTGCTGAGGTTCACCCTTCAGTCAAAGACTGGACAGGCCCATAAATCAAAACAAGACTAAAGGGGCACACCAGCCCAGGGGCGAGGACTGGAAGGCAGGAGGGGACAGGAAATCTAGTAATAGGGAACCCAAGTTTGAGAAGGGAGAGTGTTAACATGTCGTAGGGCTGTAAACCAATGTTATAAAACAATATGTGTACTAACTGTTTAATGAGAAACTAGTTTGTTCTGTAAACCTTCATCTAAAGTACAATAAAAATAAATAAAGCACAATTAAAAAAAAATTACCCAAGTTTTCACGATTAGAGATAGACAGTAGAGCAGTAGGATCTTTTTTATTAATTTTGTTATTATTGTGCATTAGTGAAAGTTTACAGAGCAAACTAGGTTCCCATTGGATAGTTTGTACATAAAGTGATTGGGCCTCAAAGATACACATGTCATTTTTTTCAGACCACAGAATATTGATTTCCAGCATGCCAGAGCAGGGAGCGTAGGCTGCTAGCCAGGTCCCAGGGTTAGGTGAATCCCCTACAGCCCTCTGAGAAGGGCTGTGCCTTGCAGTGGAGAGCTTGGTCTCTGCAGCCAGGCAAACCTGAGATCAAATCCCAGGTTCTCTACTTGCTAACTCATACCACTACTGAGTGTCCATTTCCCCATCTGTCAACCCAAAAAACCTAACCTATTGTCATCAAGTCAATTCCAACTCATAGCGACCCCACAGGACAGAGAAGAACTGCCCCATAGGGTGTCCAAGGTTGTAAATCTTTACAGAAGTATACTGTTACATCTTTCTCCCAAGGAGCTCCTGGTAGGTTCGAACCACCAACTTTTCAGTTAGCAGCCTAGCACTTTAACCACTGCACCACCAGGGATTCTCCGTCTGTCAAAGTGGGCGTATTAACATCTCTCCTGCAAAGCTTGTAAGAGAATTTGAGGGCTCCACCCTCTCTCTGCAGAGTCCCTCTCTCTGCAGAGGCCAGGCTCAGCTCTTTGTCATCCACTAAAGCAACTCCCTAAGAACCAGGGCCACCCCCACAAAAAAAAGCCTGTTGCCATAGAATGGATTTCAACTTTTAGCGACACTATGTGACAGAGACAAACTGCTCCATAGGGTTTTCTTGGCTGTAATCTTTACAGAAGCAGATGGCCAGGCCTCTGCGGTGCTGCTGGGTGGGTTCAAACTGTCAACCTTTAGGCTATTAGTGGAGCATGAACTGTTTGTGTCATCCAGGGCCCTACTACTAGGGTACCTACTAATTATTTTCAAAATCAGGAAGTAGAATCAAGCATGTACCATGCTCCTCCTGTACACACTGTAACTCAAGGTAACCAAAAAGTTGATGAGGGAGAGTTTCACTTCATAGAAGAATTTTAGGTAATAAATGAAGAAGGAATAATGGAATTAGAACATCACTAGTTTGCAATCCCTAATGGACTAATGAATTTGGGCATTGAGCATTGATGGCTACTCACATCTCAAAAACAGAGACCACCAGACAGTGTGTGTCTCCTAATGGATGAGCACACTACCACCTGTGAAGTGGTCTTGCAAAAACATTGAGCCAGAATTGGATCAAGCCTCTATCACCAATTTTCAAGAAATGCAGGGGACAGAAGAACATGTTATATGTCACCACACAGATGCAATCAACAAAATCCAGACCAAGGGACATTCTACAGGACGAACAACCCAGTTTCTTCAGCATATAAACAAGAAATAAAAGAGATTTAAAGGGCTTGCAATGTGGGGGCCTTATCTGAATCTTAATTAAAACAAATCAACTGTAAAAGAAATTTAGGGCAATCCGAGAAACCTGAATGCTAACTGTACGTGACAAAGAATTATTAAATTTTACATGCAATAATGGTATTTTTATTATGTTTTTAATCTTTATCCTTTTTGTTATGGACGGAATTGTGTCCCCCCAAAATATGTGTTGTAAATCCTAATCCCTATACCTGTGGTGAGCCCTGTGGCACAGTGGTTAAGGCATTTGGCTGGTAACCAAAATATCAATGGTTCGAACCCACCAGCTGCTCTGAGGGAGAAAGATGTGGCGGTTTGCTTCCATAAAAGGTTTACAGCCTTGGAAACCCTGTGGGGCAGCTCTACTCTGTCTTATAGGGCTGCTATGAGTCAGAATGGACACTGTGGCAGTGGGTTTTATACCAGAGGATGTAATCCCTGTGGGAAATAGGGTTTTCTCAGTTACGTTAATAAGACCATATCTTCAGTGTAGGGTGTGTCTTAAACCAATCATTTTTGAGATACAAAAGAGCAGATTAGGCACAGAAAAAAGCAGAAGCAGGGGGAAGACCAACCCTATCTGAAGAGCACAGAGGCAGACCAGTGTTCAAGCCCAGGAACTCCAAGGATGGCCGGCTAAAGAAGCCGAGACAAGGATTGTCCCTCAGAACCAACAGAGCGCAAGCCTTCCCTTAGAGCCAGTGCCCTGAATTTGGATTTCTAACCTAAACTCTGTGGTGTAGTGGTTAAGAGCTATGTCTTCTAACCAAAAGGATGGCAGCTCAAATCCACCAGGTGCTCCTTGGAAACTCTGTGGGGCAGTTCTACTCTGTCCTATAGGGTCACTGTGAGTCAGAATCGGCTCCAAGGCAACAGGTTTGGTTTTGGGGGTTTTTTTAGCCCAAACTGTGAGAAAATAAATTTCTGTTTGTTAAAGCCACCCACTTGTGGTATTTCTGTTATAGTACCACTAAGAAACTAAGATACATACTAAAATGTTTATGGGTAAAATGAAATAATTTCTGGGGCTCCCTTCAAAATAACCTGGGAAGACAGTGGGTTTGGGATAGAGGTGGTATTGATCTTGACCATCGTCGAACATGGTCAGCATCAACTCGTGGTGCATGTGGGTTCATAATATTATTCTCCCAGATTTATATATGTGTTAAATATTCCATGATCAAAAGTTGAAAAACTTCCAAGCACTGGTGAGTAATATAGATTTTATTGAAGATTTGGAAATAGAATGTGATGGCAAAAGTCATTCAAATGTTCTCACTGCCTCACTCAAGTCTTTTCCTCCCCAACTCTTTGCCTCATTGCCTGGTCGGTTCTCCTCTACCCCCAAACCTATCTCCCAGCCTCCCTCTGTGGTTCAGTGTACTCCAGCTCCTCCTCTCAGCTTCTCTGCCCCACTCAGCAAAACCACAGCCTTCTATGGAGCCCAGCAATGAGCCCCTAGCACTTCTCTCAACTGCTCTTTGGAGCTTCCATTCATCCTGCCACCATTTCAAAGGCCTGGCACATGATGGGCATTCTACAAATGGAGGCTCTTCTCACTGGGGTCTAGCCCTACAGATGCAGAATCATCTGGGAGCTTTTAAAAATAAAGGTTCCAGTGTACACGCCCACATGAACACACACACACATGTTCCCATTCCACTGATTCGGTCTTTGTGGTAGGGTAGGGTTACCTGTATTTTCCCAAAGTTCTCCCAAAATTGATTCTGATACAATCAGTCTAGGCTGAGTCCAGTGTTTGGTGAGGTACATACAATTCAGCAACACATATGGAGAGAGAGAGGAAGTGAAATGGTCAATCATCTATCACTTGGGACCATGGGGCACAGACACAAATCAGGTCTCAGAAAATCAATTCAAGGAATGATTGATTCCCCCCAAATTGTGAAGCAAAGCATTTACACTGGGTCTAGGCCACACAAAAGGAACCCTGGTGGCACAGTGGCTAGGCGTTTGGCTGCTAACTGAAAGGTCAGTGGTTCAAACCCACCAACCTCTCTGAGGGAAAAAGATATGGCAGTCTGCTTTGGTAAAGATTACCGCCTTGGAAACCCCATGAGGCAGTTCTACTCTGTCTTATAGGGTCACTCTGAGTCAAAATCGACTCTATGGCAAAGGGTTTGGTTTTTGGAAGACAAATAGTGGTAACTTTTCACTGTAGTACCCTTCTGTCCTTCTGTGTATGTGGAGGAGTAAGAGGGTCAGCTTGTGCCCTGCCCTCTGCCTACCAGTCCTCAGGGTTACAGCCAAGGGGTATCGTGGATGTGGGAGCAAAATTTCTCAGGCTGGGCTGTGAGGTGGGTCTCTTCCTCCCTCCCTCCTCCTCTTCTTCCCTTTCTTCCTCCATCCTTCTCTTTCTCCCTTCTGTCCTTTCCTCCCCTCCTTCTCTCTCAAAGACACACACCCACAATGACTGCTGGAACTCAGAGTGGAGAAGTGGTGATACCCACTCCTCTGAAGGACAAGAGAGCAGGACGCTGTGAGTGTTGTATTATCTTGTATGTCCAGGATTGGTATAAACAACAGGAAAGGTTTCTTTTCCAAAACATTTTTAATCCATTTAAAGTGAAGTACAGACCCTAACCTAGACTCTGTGGCAAGACATCTCCACAGAAATGCCCTCCACTCAATTAAAGCATTTTACTACCAGTCTTTAGGGAATTCATTGATGTCAACTTTTCACTCATCTGTAAAATGGCTGTAACAGTAGTACCTACTTCCTTATCTGTCCAGTCACCATCAAGTTGATTCCAACTCATGGTGACTCCACGTGTGTCAGAGTAGAACTGTGCTCCACAGGGTTTTCAATAACTGATTTTTCAGAAGTAGATCACCAGGCCATTCTCCCTAGGTGCCTCTGGGTGGAATCAAACTGCCAGCCTTTCAGTTAACAGCTGAACTCTAACCATTTGCACCAATCAGGGATTCCTACCTACTTTCTTAAAAACCTGTTGCCATTGAGCCACTTCCAACCCATAAAGACTTTATAGGACAGAGTAGAACTGCCCTGTAGTATTTCCAGAAGCAGACTGTCACATCTTTCTCCCAGGGAGTGGCTGATGGGTTCAAACCACTGTCATTTTGGTTAGCAACTGTAATGGTTAAGGTTGCGTGTCAACTTGGCTGGGCCATGATTCTCAGTGATCTGATAGTCATATGATGGTGTGATCACTTCCATGATGAGATTTGATATTATGTGATCACCTCCATGATGGGATCATGGGCTTGTGGCCTGCATTGAATATAAGTAGATATTCTGGCAAGACTTTGTGCTTTTTCTAGTTCTGGATCCTGCAGTTGGCTCCTTTTCATCTGATCTCCAGTTTTGGGGACCTGAGCTAGCAGCTTACCTGCAGTTTTGCCTGCTGGTCTTTGGAATTCGTTGATCTTCACAGCCTGTGAACAAGAGCCTTTCTCTCCAACCTGCCGATCTTGGGTTCACCAGCCCCTGTGGCTATGTGTATCAGGAGAAGCCTCTATCCTGACCCAGGGACTTAGGACATTCCAGCCTATACAATCATGTGAGCCATTTCCTTGATATAAATCTCTCTCTCTCTCTATGTATATAATATACATATATAATATGCTTTACTGGTTTTTGTCTCTAGAGAACCCAGCCTAAGACAGCAGCTGAGCACTTAAACACTGTGCCACCAGGGCCTCTTACTTACTTAACCAAAAAAAAACCAAACCCATTGTCGTCGAGTCAATTCTGACTCACAGCGACCTCACTTCCTTAGGCCTCCAAACTTCTCCTTTCTCAGTCCTTATCCTTATTCCCACCTTAACTTTTCTCCATAGCACTTTTCACCATCTAATATATTATGTACTTTGCTTATTTCTAATTATTGTCTCTCTCAACCCACCCACTAGTGTGTAATTTCCACAAGGGTAATGACTTTTCCGTTTTGCTCACTGTCATTTCCCCAACACTTGGCACAGTGCCTGGTACATGGTAGGGCCTACGTACTTGTTGATTGCACGTCAGCTGGAGAGCTGTGAGGATGAAATGAGTCAACATTGATAGTTACAAAAGTGGTCGGTACCAGAGAAGCATTTGGTAAAGATTAGCTGTTCTTAATATTATTCTGACAAATTTCATTTTCAGAGACTGGTCATTCCATGAACCAATTTCCAGAGACTTTGACTGTTTTCCATTCCATCTTACCAACTTTTCCCTGAAATAAACACTTCCTGGACCCTAATGAAGGTTTGAATAGTTCTTCACCAAAGGGGCTGTGTGCTTCTTCCAAAGCCAACTATGTTCTTTGTCCCCACACGTCCCACTCACACCACACAAGGGTTGAGTCTTCCTGGGGTTTCCCATATAGATACTCCCAAGACCCCTGGGTCCTACATGGACCTTCCTTATTGAGAAATTTCCTTTACCTCCTTTCTCCCATCCATTTTCTATCACCTATTCCTTTTATGGAAACTCTGGTGGAGTAGTGGTTAAGTGCTATGGCTGCTAACCAAAAGGTCGGCAGTTCAAATCTACCAGGCGATCCTTGGAAACTCTACGGGGCAGCTCTACTCTGTCCTATAGGGTCACTATGAGTCAGAATCGACTCAACAGCAATGCATTTGGTATTTTGGTTTATTCCTTTTATTCCTTTCCCAGCTTTTCCCTTCCCCCATTCACTCCTACCTCTCCTCCCTATAGAAAAGTTTTGTCCTTATGACCCCGTCCTCCAGTGGTGAGCAGAAAGCCACAAACGTTAGCTCTGGAAAGGAGAACACTCTAGCCAGATGTCTCCACTCAAGCCACCATTATTCTCTTCCTGTGAAAACATTAATAATCAGCTCCCTCTCTACTGGGCTGCCACGGCTGTGGTGACCACCTCTGTTTGGCACCCCTCCCGAGATACAGCAATTATTTGTGAGTTTCTGGGGGTCCAGACTGTGGTTCCATCCTCTTTGTGGGCCCTGGTAGGAGCTCAAGGATTGTATGCTGAGTGAATGAATGGACACTTGCTGAACAGACCAGATGGTTTTCAATATCTTACCCAAAACCCACGTTCTGTAACCTCACGCTGTACACTTTGTAGCACTCAGCAGGTCTCATTGGTGTCTGTTTCCCTGTTCCCAGTTTCTAGCTAGGGCAACGAAAAGCCTCACTGTTTTGCTAACAGAGAGATCATGGAGAAATGAGACACATTCATGAGTTTCTCTTCAAAAATATTGGGCAACATCAAGGTGAACACAAGAGTGTAATGGCACTGAGCTTTTCTTCCATTATGGGCAAACGCTGTTATCTCAGACTTAATAGCTCTTACAGATAAATAATGGTAACAGGGAAACAAGAATGACTGTCACATGGAGAGAGAAATAACCACAAGGGAATGAACGAAAGCGAGAAAAGCTTGTTTAAAAAAGACAGGCATCAAACTGGGTGGGGGAAGTGGGGGGGGGGGCAGAAATCACAGTAACTCTGGGTTTTCTCAGAAAAATGATGTTGCAATTAAAACAAGTAGGAATGGGTTGGAAAAAACAGCTTTGACAGCTAGAACTAAAGTAGAAATAAGAAAAAAAAAACTATTTGACAATCAAAAGATAGAACATGCTTTACCCAAAAGAAAAGCACAAAGTATATATTCCAATCTATTGAGAAGATTCTGAATTTGGCAAGATGGTGGGCTGGGGAGGGAGGTTTCAGGCTGTCCCAGCAGTGGGATTACCCAGGAGGATTCTGATGAGAACTTGTTGTCTTGTAGAGCAAGCAGGAGATCTTCTGAGTAGATTCATGTCAGATCACCTGGGAGATGTCAGTAAAACCTCCACAGGGGACTGTTCTCATCCCTGCCCCTTCACAGAACATTCCTCCATCTCACAACCACCCAGCTGAGAAATTCTACCTGTGTCTCCCCAGTTTGTTCATTGTGAAGCATAGGACCTTGCCATTCTCTTTCAATCTATTGTTCACTCTCCTTCATATTGAAGCAAAGGATGATAGATAGAATGTGAGGCTTTGGAGAGGGAGGCTTTAAAAGTCATCGTCAATGTACACACAAATCTCCTAGGAAATCTTACTAAATAAAATACAGATTCTGAATTACTGATCAGTAAAATGCAGGTCTGAAATAGGGCCTGAGGTTCTGCATTTTTTCCTTAAGCTTCCAGGTGATGCCAGTGTTGTTAGCCCTAGGACAACACTTAGGGAGCAAGACTCCAGACCTAGCTGTCCAATATGGTAGCCACTAGCTACAGAAAATGGTCTGGGTGTGAAGGTAGGACCAGCTGAAGTCCAGAGAGCAATATAATATGGAAGAGACAACTCCTGGTTCCCTTGAAGGCAATCAAATAGAAACCATAGGGGTTTTCATCTAACAAGATGGCTATTTAAATTTAGATTAATTAAAATTAAATCAACATTCAGTTTCTCTGTTACACTAGCCACATTTCAGGTACTCGATAACTACATGTGGCTTGTGGCTGCCATATTGAAGCAGAAAGCTATATTTAACAGCGCTGATAAACCAACAGTCCTCCATCAGGAAGAAATTGTTTCTCCTCCTTATTGAATGGAGATCCCTGTGGTTTCTGTCTGATTACTTCTGAGGAACCCAGGAGTTATCACTTCCACAGTATGTTGCCCTCTGGTATTCAGTTGGTCTTACCTTCATGCCCAGCTCATTTTCTGTCTTTGCTGCTCACAACCAGTCGCTACTTGTCCTGATTATCTGGTTCTGCTATAACAGAAATACCAAAACTGGATGGCTTTAACAAGCAGAAATTTATTCTCTCACAGTCTAGGAGGCTAGAGGTTCGAATTCAGGGTGCCAGCTCCAGGGGAAGTCTTCTTCTCTTTCTTGGCTCTGGGGAAATGTCCTTGTCATCAATCTTCCCCTGGTTGAGGAGCTTCTCCATGCAGGGACCCCAGGTCCAAAGGACATGCTATTCTACTCGCTCTTGTTTCTTGGTGGCAGGAGGTCCCCCGGACTCTCTGCTTCCTTTTCTCTTTTATATCTCAAAAGAGACTGCTTTAAGACACAACCTGATCTTGTAGATTGAGTCCTGCCTCATTAACATAACTGCCTCTAATCCCACCTCATCAACAACATATAGGATTTACAACACACAGGAAAATCACATCAGATGACAAAACGGTGGACAATCACATAATATTGGGAATAATGGCCTAGCCTAGGTAACAGACATTTCTGGGGGATACAATTCAATCCATGACACTCCCATTTTGAAGGGGTAAATGGGTCCCAGACACTCCATATTATCTAATTCTAAATATTCATTCACATAAGGTAATCTCAGCAACAACATGATGAAAAGGGCTAATTTACTGCCTAGTAATTATGAAAGGCTTCCCAACCCTATGTTATTTGATTCATGGCTCTAAAAACCAAGAAATAAGGAGTTCTCGTTTTATGGGCTTTAGTTCAGGAGCCCTGGCAGTGCAGTGGTTAAGAGCTCGGCTGCTGGCCAAAAGGTCAGCAGTTCGAATCCACCAGCCCCTCTCTGGAAACCCTATGGGGCAGTTTACTCTGTTCTACAGGGTCACAATGAGGTGGAATCGACTCGTCAGCAACAGATTTCTAGTCTTTCACTGGGGAAGCTAAAATAAGAATAACCCCTCACTTGCAAATGACACTTGGTAGTTTACAAAGTCCCAGGCAAATGACTGTGTGGGTCCTGGTTTTATGTTCATGTCATGTTCATTGAAGAAGAAGGGCCTTCCCATTTTTTAAGAAGTGTTGTTAGTTGCCACTGAGTCAATTCGGACTCATGCAACCCCATATGTTTCAGAGTAGAACTGCTCCATAGGGTTTTCTTGGCTGTAATCTTAACAGAAACAGGTTGCTGGGTCTTTTCTTCCACAGTCCCATTGGGTGGGTCAGTTCAAACTACCAACCTTTAGGTTCACAGCAGAGAATACGGGCCTTCTTCTAAGAGGTACATAGAAGATGATCAGTCTTATCACACTACAGAGTAACGCCCTGTATGGTCCTTGCTCCTGAAATGATAGGATCTGCATGTTAGGGGCAGGAATCACGTGCACAAATTCAGGTGGCAAGAAATGTAATTTTCTTCACCATTTTATGACTCATTATAATTTCTATGATACATCTTGTGGTAGGCACGGGATGTGCTTTCCAGATCTCCCTTCAGGAATGAAGAACTTATCGCCCCAGCTGCTAGGGGTACTGCTGGTAGGCAACCCTCAGAACTCTTAGGGGATTGTTCAGCCAAAAGGAGCTGCCTCACCAAAGTTATGCTGCCTTTCCCAGTGGCTGCATCCAATGACTGATCAATGCAAGGGTATACAGCGCAGTCCCTTCACCCCCAACTCAGGACAACTCTGTAAGTCCATCGCATGGGCTTGGCTGAGGCCTCCATTATGATTGCGTTGCAGTTGAACTTCCCCTTTGCCCAATCCTGCTTCTTTCCTCTCCCTGCACAGGTGTTGATTTTGACAGCACTCCATAGTAAACTTCCTGCATGCTAAACATCACCTCAGTGTCTGCTTCCCAGCAAACCTGACCTGTGAAAAGGACCATTCTGCTGTCTTGGTAACCGTGCTTAATTTCCAGGGACCTTCCTAAATCTAAGGCATCCAGGGTAAGTGTAGGATGGTAGGGAGGGTGAAGGGAACAACGGTGTAGTTTTTGCTATCATCTGTCTACACTGGCATCACTGAGATGCCCAACATCCCATCTGGTCCTCAGAGGTCCTTTCACACTAGTCATTGATGAGTCAGTCTTTGATCCTCCCTGCCAGTCTTTGAGGACAATTCATTATGTGTGTTTCCCATGCTGTAAACATATGGGGACCGCTCCTCTGCTCCCCCACCATGCTGGAGCTCAGGGAAGTCTGTATAAAGCCCCATCATTCTGTGTCCACCACTCAGCCATCTTTTCTTGGAGTCTTGCTGTTTCCCCAGGCTCAACCCCAAGAGTGATAACGATACCACAATACTATTTCGGGATTCCTACATTCTTCCTTTTTCACTGTGGCTTGGCGTGGGAGAAGGAGACAGAACAAAGAGCCCTGTGGCATATTAAAAATGGCTACAAATTCTTTGACACTTCTCCTATCAAGAAGTATGATTTATGTCCCACCCCCCTTAAATGTAGACAGACTCTGTGACTGCTTTGAAAAATAGAATACAGCAGAAGTAATGTTGTATCCATTTCCGGGCCCAGGCCTTAAGAATCTAATAGTTCCCTACCTCTGGAAACACTTTCTGTGGAGGCCCTGAGCCACCAAGTAAGCCTGACTACTGTGAGACCCCTCACATTGAAGAGGCTATGTTCAGGTACACAGGTCAACAGTCCCAGCTAAGCCCAACCTTCCAGCCAAGCCATCCACCAGCTGAATACTATTGACAGTCCTAAGTCAATGCCACTTGGAGCAGAAGAATCACCCAGTTGAGCCCTGCCTGGATTCTTAGCCCACAAAATCGTGGGATATAGTGATTGTTGTTTTAAACTACTTCTGCCCTTTCTCAGGGATAGTCAATGGCTCCTTTCTTTCTCGCCATCTCTATTCCTACTTCCCACATCTCATTCAGTGGATCTTTTCTAGTTTCTTCTAGTTTTCACTTCTAGAACCTCTCTACAGCAAAGCTGTACAGAGCAGGAATCTTTGCTTTTACTGGTCGTGTAATCCTTCAAGTTGCTTAGGCCTAAGTTAAGTAAATAAAGGAGTGCTGGTGGTGCAGTGGTTAAAGCACTCAGCTGCTAACCAAAAGGTCAGTGGCTCAACCCCACCAAATACTCCATGGGAGAAAGATGGGGCAGTCTGCTTCCGTAAAGATTTGCAGCCTTGAAACCCTATGGGGCAATCTTACTCTGTCCTGCAGGGTTGCTATGAGTCAGAATGGGTTTGGTTTGTATTTTTTGTTGTTGTTGTTTTTCAAGTTCTTAAGTTCCTCCCACTCCCCACCAAAGGTTTGGCCTCTAGAATTCAAAAGCCAGGAGTCCATCTTATCTACTTCCTGCTGTCTTCCCTTCCCTGAGGCAAAGAATGATGAAGGGACTTGCTGGCCAAACCAGGAGTAAGAGTGAGAGAGATCATGAAGAGAACCACAGGGGAAACATAAGGTAACATGTAAATACTATCTTGCCATCTTGCCACCCACAGAATTTTACTGACTTTAGAGATCAAGATCCAAACCATTTATTTTACACTCAAAGAAACTAAGGCACAGACCAGACTTAATGGTTTGACTAAGACTGGAGGAACCCTCGAAGCCATGGCCCTGGATGTTCCTTTAACCAAGAACTAAAACCATCCCTGGAGCCCACTCTTCAGACAAACATTAGACTGGCCTATAAAACATAAAATAATACTCATGAAGAGGGTGCTTCTTAGTTCAAACAGATACACAGGACCAAATTGGCAGCTCCTGTTTGGAGGCAGGATGAGAAGGCAAGAGGGGACAGGAGCTAGTTGAACAGACACGAGAAATACAGGGTGGAAAGGGGGAGCACGCTGTCACATTATAGGGATTGCAACTGGAGTCGCATAACAATATGTGTATAAATTTCTGTATGAGAAATTAACTTGAGCTGTAAACTTTCACCTAAAGCACAATAAAAAGAAAAAAGAAACTAAGGCACAGAAAAACGTGGTGATCACTGTAGTATACAGGGTTGGGTGGCAGGGCTAGAACTTCAGACCCAGAATTCTTACTTCCAACCATCTATCTGCTCATCTGACAAGTTGTCCAAAAATGTGAATGCCCAGGCATGTTTACTTGAGACTGAATTAGTCATCTTAAAAATGTAATTCACTATCACGCGTTGTTGGTAGAAATGTAAACAGATGTGATGACTTTGGATAGCCATTCTACTCCATACTAGGAGAAATTAGTGCCTATCAAAAAAAGATATATAAAAATGTTCATAGCAACTTTATTCATGATAGCCAAATTCTTTGAAACAAGACAAATATCAAATCAACAGAAGAATAGATAAACAGATCATGATATATTCAAACAATGAAATACTACTCAGCAATAAAAAAGAACGAACCGGAGCCACGCGATGATACAGATGAATCTCACAGGCATTATGTTGAGCAAAAAAAACTGGACACAAAAAAAGTAACTACTGTGTGGTTTCATTTATGTGAAGTTCAAGGACAGGCAAAAGTGATCTATCATGGAATTCAAAACAAGGGTTACCTCTGGGGTGGGAGGATTGACTGAAAAGAGACACCAGGGGACATTCTCAGATGACAGAACTGTTCCAATGCATGACCTGGGTGGTGGTTACCTGAGTGTATACATAGATGAGAATTCATCTAGCTTAATGTCTTAAAATTTTTACTGTATATAGCTTATGCCTCAATTACAAAAAACACAAACTAATATATATGTATGTGTATATATATAGCTATGAGTTGAAATCGACTTGATGGCACTGGGATTTGGGTTATATACCATATATGTAATTTTTTTTTTTTATGTATGTATGTTTATACGTATATAAAACAAACATTTCCATTTCCAAATCTAACTCAAGAAATTATTCTTTGGCTACTTTTACTTTCTGGCAAGGTTTTGCTTTTCGTTTTCCTCAAAGTTAGTCCCCTTTTCGTCTCTTTATTTATTTATTTATTTTACTTTATTAGTACAGTTCTATTATTTGCAAAAATGTGCTTTGAGTTTATTATGTTTTCTAAAAAGCTGATTCACCAGGGAGCATATATTTCTACTCTCAAAAGCACCAGGGAACAAGCCCATTCTACCTAGACACACCATGCAACCCTCTTATCTTCAAGGTCTTGCTGCCTCCCCAGGATTTGCCAGGAAGTGGGAAAGGTCCCCTTTGCTCTTAGAGCTCCAGGCTGGTTCAGACCTCCATGATTCACACACGCTCTTCCCTCTGCCTGGAAAACCCTTCCTTCTTCTTATATTTGTCTGAATTCTATACATCCTTCAAAACCCAGCCTTCCTTCTAGGGATCCTTGCCTTACCCCCTTCTGCTTTCCACAGTTTTAGGGATTGAATTGTATCCCTTAAAAATGTGTGTCAACTTCACTAGGCCATGATTCCCGGTATCGTGTGGTTGTCCACCATTTTGTGATCTGATGTGATTTTCCTGTGTGTTGTAAATCCACCTCTATGAACCTCTATGATGTTAATGAGGCAGGATTAGAGGCAGTTATGTTGATGAGACAGGACACAATCTACAGGATTAGGTTGTATTTTGAGTCAATCTCTTTTGAGATATAAAAGAGAGAATGAGCAGAGACGAGGGGGACCTCATACCCCCAAGAAAGAGGAGCCGGGAGTGGAGTGTGTCATTTGGACCTGGGGTCCTTGTGCTGAGAAACTCCTAGATCCAGGGGAAAATTGATGACAAGGACCTTCACCCAGAGCCAACAAAGAGAGAAAGCCTTCCCCTTGAACTCACACCCTGAATTTGGGCTTCTAGCCTCCGAGACTGTGAGAGAGTTAATTTCCTTTGTTGAAACCACCCACTTGTAGTAGTTCTGTTACACCAGCACTAGATAGCTGAGACACATGGCTTCCCCTGTGCTTCCATAGAGCCCTGAGGCTACCTCTGTGACAGCATTCTTCCCACTGACCTCTGTTTTCACCTCTGCAAATTCCTCCAGCTCAGGGACACATTTCCATGGGCTTCCATCCCCTTCCTACCATAACCCACTGCCATTGAGTCGACTCTGACTCATAGCCACCCTACAGGACAGAATAGAGCTGCCCAATAGAGTTTCCAAGGATCGCCTGGCAGATTCAAACTGCCGACCTCTTGGTTAGCAGCCATAGCATTTAACCACTACGCCACCAGGGCTTCCTCTTCCTACCATAGTGCCCGGCAAAGAGTGGGGGTTCAATCTGTTAGGAGATGGCCCCCAAATGGGTGGATAATCCTTAGATTTGGTTTCAGCACAGCTGTTTTACAGGGATTTCATAAATGAAAAACTCCAACACTGCAGAAATTAACCTGGAGATTGAGGAAATGAAGTGTTCATAAAAATAAAGTGCTGTGAATGCAGCTGTCTGAACGGGAAGCCTCTCCTTTCTATGGCAACTAATTGCCCCCAACAGGCTGACAAAGAATAACAAGCAATGAAGGATGCCAGAATTATTTATAAAGATTTGGCTCCTGTGGCTTT
The DNA here is from genome assembly GCF_024166365.1 of Elephas maximus indicus. NCBI lineage: Eukaryota > Metazoa > Chordata > Mammalia > Proboscidea > Elephantidae > Elephas > Elephas maximus. The sequence goes on from NC_064838.1 coordinate 46,895,201, forward strand.
GATAAATTTATCATGAAATGCCCTACAGAACCTCAACCCCAGCAGGAGCCTATTGCTTCTGTGATCACAACTTGAGATGCATTTAAGACTCTGCCTGAGGCTGGGTTTCAGAAATATCAAATGCCTGAATTTTCCTGTGGATGAGAAAAGTCATGGAATCTTTGAAAAAATGGGGAACCAGCTATTAGGAAATGTATCTGATCAAGCACTGCAAGTCTTTTGAATCCCTATTCCGAATCCCTACTCATTTTCCCTCCCTACAACTCCTGGGTATGTTAGAAAGATACAGGCAGACTTGCTTTTGTGGATTTAAATACAGGCATCCCAAGCGAGGCTGAAATCGGGTAAACATCATTGATTCTTAAAGATAGACAGATATGGAGTAAAATCTCAGTTCCGCTCAAGATTTCTGATCCCAGAGATCTCTCCAATCCATTGCCCTCAGCCATGCCACCATCTCCAACCCTCCAGGGCTTCCCTTAAATTTATGAAGTATTTTCAGTTCACAAGATCCTGGGTGGGGCAAACAATTTGCACTTGACTACTAACCTAAATGTTGGTGGCTCAAACCCACTTAGCTGCACCATGGAAGAAAGGCCTGGCTTCTGTAAAGATTATAGCCAAGAAAACCCTATGGAGCTTTTTCACCCTGTAACACATGGGATCTCCAGGGGACAGAATCAACTCGATGGCAAAGGGCTTGGATTTTTTGCTGTTGTTGTTTTAGTGAGTAAGTTGAGAGAGGAGGGAGAAGGAAGTTGGATGGTGGTTGTTTGGATCTGAGCAGCTCTGGCCCCTTTCCAGGTAGCTGTGAACAGCCAAAGGTATTAACAGGAGCTGAAAGGAACTTCTTTGCATAAATTCATCGCAAACAGCATCTTGTTAGCTTGTAGTTCTATTCTTCTGTTTTAAAAGGTGGAACTCAGCTCTATGAGTGATAAAGTTTCCGATATTTCCAGGCAACAGGTGCAAGATCTTGAGGCCTATTTAATAAGACGTTAAGTGGGGCTCCTCCAGCCTCAGTACAGTGAAGGTTTGCTGTGATAACCATTGCAAAGCCCAGGAAGTGTGAGACAAGGCTCCCTACACACAGACTTACCAAGGAGTGGGAACCTTCTTAGATCAGGAATGTAAAACCAGATCAGAATGTGACAAAGGGGCAGGGCTGGAGGAAGAATTCTTTGAAGGAAGGTGAGCTTTGCAACTTTCTACCGAATTTAACTCCATCTCAGCTCTACCAACTTTGAGTACTAACACCCTGCAAACAAAATGCCCTCTAGCTACCAGGATCCACACCCTACCCTTTAAAAGGCAGGTTAATAATAAGTCTTTCCAGTTGTTACAGCAAGAATGGGGTTTCTCTATGATGAGGCATGAATGGAGAAGAAACCAGGCAAAATTTGACAGCCAACCATGCCAGGAGACCCAAAGATTACATGGGCAAGAGAAGGCTAGTGAACCACCAGGGAAATGGCAAATCAATGCCACAATGAGATACCACTTCATACCCACTAAGAGTGCTAGAATCAAAAAGTCAGATAATAACAAGGGTTAATGAGGATGTGGAGAAATTAAAACCATTGTGCTTTGTTGCTGGGAATGTAAAATGATGCAGCCACTTTGGAAAGCATTCTGGCAGTTCCTCAAAAGAATTACCATATGACCCAGCAATTCCAGCAAATACCCAAGGAAATGAAAACACATATCTACACAAAAACTTGGACACAAATGTTCCTATCAGCATTATTCATAACAGCCAAATGTGGAAACAACCCAAATGTCCATCAACCTATAAATAGATAGACAAAATGTATTATAGCCATACAATGGAATACTACCCAGCAATAAAAAGGAATGAAGTACTGATTCGACTCACAACATGGACAAACTTTGAAAGCATTATGTTTAGTGAAAAAAGCCAGTTACAAAGGACCACAGACTGTGTGATTTCATATATAGGAAATGTCCTGAATAGACAAATCTATAGAAACAGAAAGTAGATTAGTGGTTGCCCTAGGCCGGGAAAATTTAAGGAGATGGGAAATAACTGCTAATGGGTATGGAGCTTCTTTTTGGGGTGATGAACATGTTCTGAAATCGCCTATGATGATAGATACACAACTCTATGAATATACTAAAAACCATCTAATTGTACAATTTAAATAAGTGAATTGTATAGTGTGTAAATGGTATCTCAATAAAGTTGTTATTTAAAAAAGAGAGACAGAAGGCCAGCGGGGGCGCTTCACAGTCTTTGAGCCAAGCAGTCCCATGGTGAATGCCAGCTCCACCAGTTACAACCATGTGACTTTGAACCTCAATTTTCTCATCTATAAAATTGGGATGTAAATACCTACTGCACAGGCTTGTTACGAAGATTAAATAAGATTAAGTGTGCGAACTGCTCCCTATGCTTAGCAGAGCACAGGCTTTGTTGTTGTTAGCTGCCATGAAGCCAGCTCCGACTCACTGCCACCTTAGCATAGGATATGTACTCAATGAGTGGATGCTAATAATAATATTGGAGTCCCTGAGTGGAGCAAACGGCTAAACACTTAACTATTAGCCAAAAGGTTGGCGGTTCGAACCCACCCAGAGACATTTCAGAAGAAAGGTCTGGCAACCTGTTTACAAAAGGTCACACAGTGTTGAAACCCTATAGAGCAGTTCTACTCTGCACACATGGGGTCGCCATGAGTCAAAATCGACTCAACTCGACAGCAACTAACAACAATAGCAACATTAATAATAGTAATCAAGGATGTGCCTTTCATCCAGAGGTTCTTTTTCATTTATTCCTTGTTGATTGAAGGAATATGTCCAGTGCCCAAGTGTTCGAGGCACTGGGGATACAGCAGTGAACACGAGAGATGAAATCTCTGCTCTTGTTTGTGAAGCTTACATTCCAGGGGGACAGGAAATAATAAACAGACATGACAAATATCAGACAGGGACACACAAGAGCCCCCAGCCTCCTCCTCAGAGCAGCTGGCTTTCATGCTTTGCACATGTGGTTTTTATGTAAGGTTTTGTTTGAACTACAATCCTCATGGCTAACCAAGCCTCTGCCCATTCTATATCCAAGAGATTCCACGCCTCACCCTGGGGCAAACATGGCATGTCAGGCGTAAACGTTCTTTCCAAGTTTGATCCTGACGACAGGACTTGAAGCAGGCCCTCTTCCCGAGCCTGACGAAATTGAATTTCCCCTCACTTTCAGTGAAAACTACGCTTCCTAGTAAACGCAGTTCCAACTAGCCATCCAGAGCCATGCCACTTACAAGGCCTCGTGTCTTTCTGATTCCGTTTGGATCTTTTGAAAAATGCCTTGATTAAATTTGGATCTTCCAAAAATGTCAGTGGCTCTGATTTAGGAAGTGTGAGTTCTGGCAAGTTTGCCAAGTGTAGGACGTATCTCTTCGTCACACATTCACTTTCCTCAGTGACTAAGGCCTGCGCTGTACACGAATGGTTCCATTTTTAGCCTGGTGCTTCGGAAAAACACATGCCAGAATTAAATTCTCATTTCCCTTTGTCTCACAGGTTCACTGTACCACGTAGGTAACATCATGCCCCGGATCCCCTTAGTCTGCTGAACACATCTGCAGAGCCCAGGCTTGAAGAGTTCCAAATTTGCTCCACGGCGACGCTCAGTGAGCAAGACATGGCAGCAATAACTGCCAGAAGGTTTGCTTGGCTGCCACAAAGCACTTCTCAGTTTTTAAAAGTCTCTGTAGCCTCCTCTACCTGCTCATCTCAGTCCTGCTCACATGGCAGATGGATGGGCTGGGATTCTCCGAGAAGATGCTCTTGGCGTCAGCTGTCAGAACAGATGCAATGACGCCCTCCCCAACCCCGGAAAGTAGCGCAAAGAGCTGATTGCTGTATTTTCTGACAGATGATAAGGGAGGAGGTACACCTGTCCTTTAATGCCTGACAGCTGTAACAACCACCACCCCCATGGTCATGGAAACGAGAGAAAGGATGGGGTTGGGACGGCAGTAATGACAGGACTGTGGGGAGATTTAAAGGAGGCCTTCCATGTGCTGTTGGAGAAGACTGGGAAACAGTAGCTGCATTTGCTTGTGTGTCCTGCCTCTTCCTGAGCCCCCACAGCTAAGGTTTCCTACCATCCGGGACCCAGGGAAAGGTTGTTACAGCAGGGATGGGAGAACAAAGGGTCAAAAATCTTGGCTTGAGTGGAATGGACATGAAAAGACAGAGTGGAGGGAAGGAGGGGGCTGTCTCATTAGGGGGAGAGCAATTAGGAGTATATTGGAAGGTGTATATAAATTTTTGTATGAGAGACTGACTTGATTTGTAAACTTTCACTTAAAGCACAATAAAATTTTTTTTTTAAAAATCTTGGCTTGACCTTTAAATTTCAAAACTCAGTTTTGAGTTGTAAGAGCTTAAAGGACTTGGGGCATGAGCTTTGCAGATAATGAAGAAATGCTGAAGAGCTTGTGACAAGTCAGAGCCCGTTTTTCCTGCCCCGGAGGAAAAGATTCCCAGGGCATAGGAAGGGAGAGCAGAGTCATGGCGCAGCAAGGGAAGGGGACACTGGGAAGTTTCCCTGAAAACAGCCAGGCAGATCCCGCAGTGGGAGGGAGCACAATACAGACCCCAGGTGGGAGTGGGAGCCCTAAGGGAAAAGGTCCCTTGCCTAGGGCTGCCATATAAAATACAATATTTGGGACATTATACTAAAAAATTATTCCTTGCTTATCTGAAATTTAAATTTAACTGAGTGCCCTGTACTCTTATTTGCCAAATCTGGCAACGCTACCCACACTTCAGTTCCTGGGGGTGGAGGAGTGGAGCTTAAAAGTCTCCTCACTACAAGTTCGATGAGGAAGCCAAAGACAAGGAAGGGCAGAGGGGGCCTGGAACAGCCTCAGGGCATCCCTACCCCACAGCCCGCGGCAGGAGAAGAAAAATGTTTGCCCTGCCTCCAAAACAGCCCCAAAATCAGTTTCCTGGAAGGTTTCAGAAGTCAGAAGGAGGAGGACACAGTTGCCATTTCCAGGCTTGGAAGGGTGATGTTCTTCTCAGAGAGCACCAGTATGAATGATGGTGTCTGCCCAGGCCAGATTTCACACACACACCACGTGCCTCTGCGCAGAAACGATAGAAGCCCAATTACTAAGCTATTGGGTCCCTGGGTGGTGCAAACGTTTAAGTACTCAACTACTAATCAAAAGGTTGGCAGTTCAGACCAGAGGTGCCTTGGAAGAAAGGCCTGGAGATCTACTTTCAAAAAATAACATCCATTGAAAACCCTATGGAGCTGTTCTATTCTGACACACGTGGGGTCGTCATGAACTAGAATCAACTCAACGGCAACTGTTTTTTTGTTTGTTTGTGTTTGTTTTTGTTTTGGAAAACAGTTTTACTTGATCAATTAAAAAAAAAAGTTCAGAGGTGAGCAGGCCACAAAGCTCTGAAAAGCTCTTCCAGATTTCCCTCTGCCGTCACCAGGCATCAAACTTGTGGTCCCAGAGGGCTGCTGGGGCCTCAGACATCACCTCTGCATTTCAAGTAGTGAAAGGAAGAAGGAGGAGAACAGGCAAGCTCCCTCCCTTTTAAACTCCTCCAGGAAGTCATGTACCCTACCTTTTAGTCCTATGGCTTCATTTTGCTGTAAAAGAGGCTGGGGTAAGTAAGTAATCTCTTGGCTGGTTGGCAATATGCCCAGCTACGATCAGGGGAAAAAGGAGAAAATGGCCATTAAGAAGCAATAGTAGTCTCTGCTACGCAATCTCTGGAATTGTAAAGTCCCTGGAACTTTGGAAAACCCTGGTGCTGTAGTGGTTAAGAGCTGCAGCTGCTAACCAAAGAGTCGGCAGTTCAAATTCGCCAGACGCTCCTTGGAAACCCTATGGAGCCGTTCTACTCTTGTCCTGTGGGGTTGTTATGAGTCGGAATAGACTTGACAGCAGTGGGTTTAGTAGATTCGCTGCCACCCAGACACCTTCCCCAGGATCCATCATGGGTGGAGCCAACAAAGCAGTGAGTGTGGCTTCCCAAAGCATTCACAAAAAAGCTAAGGAGACTGGAGGCTATGGTGTGGGAAGGGGTGAGGTGAATCTCCCATCCTCACCCCGAAGCAAGCACTGCTCTGATTTTTTTCATCATAGCTTAGTTTTGCATTTTCTAGGACTTTATAAGTGAGGGCCGTGGTGGTTCAGTGGTAGAATTCTCACCTTCCATGTGGGAGACCTGGGTTCAATTCCTGGCAATGCACTTCATCTGCAGCCACCAGCCACCTGTCATTGGAGGATCATACGCTGCTGTGAGGCTGAACAGGTTTCAGCAGAGCTTCCAGACTAAAACTAGGAAGAAAGGCCTGGAGATCTACTTCCAAATATCAACCAATGAAAATCCCAGGGACCACAAAAGTCCCATTTGTAACCAATCGTGGGGATGATGCGGGAGCAGGCAGTGTTTCATTCTGTTGTGCATGCGGTCGCCATGAGTCGGGGGCTGACTGGACAGCAGCTAACAACGACAATGACAACAACAGAACTTCATTTAAATGGAAATATAGAATCATTCAATATGAACTCTTTTGTGTCTGGGTTCTGTCAGTTAGCATTATGTCTGTGAGACTCACCCGTGTAGTGTGTATCAGGAGTTCATCCTTCTGGCTGAGAGCAGTACTCCGTTATGTGAGTGTACAATTTGTTTACCCACTCACTATTGACGAGCATCAAGCTTGTTTCCAGTTTGGAGCTATTATGAATAAAGTTCTCAGAATATTCTCGTATAAGACTTTTTGTTGACGTTGCTTTTTTCATTGCTCTTGGTGAAATACCTAAATGTGGAATTGCTGAAATAGGATAGATGGACATTTAACTTTCTGTGAAGCTGGCGATTTTCCAGAGCAGTGTAGTATTTCACACTCCTTCAGCCAATCTATGAATGTTCCCGTAGCGCCATATGGCAAGTGGTAGGGAGGAGCTCTAAGGGGTGGTACATTGTCCTCTGGTGGCCCAAAGGCCTGGGATGGGCAAGCCCACCACGAGTAGCTTCAGTGTGGGAAGCTATGGAGGAGGTTCTTCTGCAGGGCAACCACAGGGATGCTGAACTAAGGAATTCCAGAGCAAGAAACCACTGCAACCGGCCAGACTCTGTGATGGGAGGCCAGCATTGGGCAAAAGCCTTCCCAGGACCGCGAGATGGCAAGCCTGGTGCAGAAGTATCTCGGGAGTCTCCTGCTGTCCTTCGTTTTGGCACTGGCCTGCCAGGAATGCAGGGGCCCACAAGGATGTGTGAAGGAGGGTTGTTGTTGTTAGCTGCCGTCAAGTTGGCCCCCAACTCATGGTCACCGCATGCACAGTGGCATAGGACTGTTGTGACCCACAGGGTTTTCATTGGCTGATTTTTGCAAGTACATTGCCAGATCCTTCCTTCTAGTCTGTCTTCGTCTGGAAGCTCTGCTGAAACCTGTTCAGCATCATGGCAACACACAAGCCTCCATTGAAAGATGGGTGGTGGTGGAGCATGGGGCATGCTAGCCAAGGATCGAACCCGGTCTTCCACCTGGAAGGCAAGAATTCTACCACTGAACCGCCACCGCCCCCAAAGAGGAATTAGCAGATGAGTGTTAGACACTCAGGGTGGGCACAAAAGAGGAGTGATGGCCCCAGAAAAGAGAGCCAGCAATGAAATGACTCCCTCGCCAGTCCCAACACACTCTACAAAGTCATGCTCTTTCCTCTGGAGTAGAAATATCTTGCAGGGATGTTGGAAGCTGTTTTTCTGGATGCAAAAGCCACTGACCTCTTTGAGAAGACCCTCTGAATGGAGTCTTAGGTTCACAGGTCATGAACTCTGGAAAGTTGACATGGATTTGGGGTGGCCTGATAAAGAGGAAATCAAGAAGCATGTGTTTGTTTTTCTTCTGATTTTGCCATCTTCCTTTTTCCTCAGAAAACACTTAGTCTGCCATGGGCTGTGGCTTGTGGTAACGACAGGAGAGTAGACTGTAACACACATTAGTGTTAGATGTGGCATAGCCTAGTAGTTAGGCAAGAGGGTCTCTGAAGCCAGCCTGCCAGGGTTTGAATCTCAGGTCTGTCTTATATTAGCCGTGTGATCTAGGGCAAGTTACTGAACCTCTCTGTGCCTCAGTTGCCTTGTCTAGAAAATGAGGATGATAATAGGATATGCGTCACAGACTTTTTTGAGAAGTAAATGAGTCAATATATGTAAAGATTTTAGAGAAGACCTGAAAGATAGCAAGCCCTCAATAAATTATGATTCTGGGAGATTTGGGCTTAGCTTGAAAGCTGCTGTGTTGACACAATTAGCTCTGACTCTGAAACATCAACAGTGATGGAATTAATATCGTGTAGGTGAGGAAACTGAAACTGAGGCAAAAATTTAGCCCCTTGTCCAAGCACAAAACAGCTAAGTGGCAAAGCAAGGATTCCCATCTCATCTGGGTGGCTCCAAAGCCCAGGCTCCGCTTCTTATACCCCCTTCCTTTTGTTTGTATCAAGTAAACTGACTGGGCTGAATGACCTGCTAAAGAGGCTTTAGGAACATGGCATCACTGCCACCTGGTGGTCGGGCTGCCACATAACCCACGGCTGTGGTTCCTGCTGAAGACACCTAGGCAGGGATGGAGACGTCCTTAGACTGAAGGACAACCAGGGGCCACCTGACCAACGGAATACAACAGGTTCCTAAAGCCTCTGTGGCAACATCATCCCTAGAGGGCTTGGTACTCCCATGGTTAAGGTCTCTTCTTTAGGAAAAGGAGCTTTGAAATCAATGCTTGGAAGTTTTGTATGTGTCACTAATACTTCGATATGTTAATCAGGTTAGCCAGTTCTTGTGAAAAAGACAGACGGGTCAAGGAAATGGGACATAGGACAGGTCATTTTTGATGGGAAAGATGTAATTCAGAAGGATCGAAGCATGGCGTATCAGCAAGGAGGTCAGATGTGGGTGGGGGCACTGACATGAAAGCCTCTTTATAATTTTGTCTCCACTTGGCCGTTTTTTTTATAACTCCCACACTTGGGTGAAATAATGTGGATGGCACTCCTAACTGAGCAATACAAAGCCCTCCGTGTTCTGAATCCTCCTGTGTCCAGCCTCCTGTCTCGCTCTGCCTTGCCTCACATTCCAGGACAGTTCCATACATTTGCTGGACAGTTATTACTTGGACTTCCCCCTCTAACTTATTTTCTGGGAAATACCCTTCACTGCCTACCACTAGGGCCTCTCTTTGCTCAACTCCAAGGGTACCATATACATAGTATTCTATGTGAATAGCATCCCTGGGGCACAGTCCTAAACATTACAACATGAATGGTGCCTTTGGGGACTGTGCAACTTTGCAAAGCCTACCACTATCACTACCATCCACACAGGTACAATGGGTGCAACCATCTTTCATGACAGTGACCTGGTCTCCAGACCATAATCGATTGGTCTGGTATATGCTCCAAAACCTAGTGGATTAATCAGAGAGCTCCCACCCTCGAAATAAGGAATTGATATGAGAGATTCCAAGCTCAGATTGACTGGGATCTCTAATAAAGGGGGTGTATTTTTTTTTATTAGCCTCAGCGCTAAACTGTGTTGTGGATGCCCTGGCCAATTCCCTTTACCAGGGTGGATGTACCCCCTCCCCAGGTGCTTCGATGTTGCCTGCTAACATTCCAAAGCTACCCCTTCTTTATAAAATTTCCCGCTGCCACAGAAAGCTGCCTTCTCTGGGAGATTTTGTACCACCACCTACCCACCTCTCCCCAGACAGCAGTCAGACTGCCTGACACAGAGGTACAAAAGACCAACCCTAAGACGGGATGACTCTGCACCTCCACCACCCCTGGACAAGGCTTAGCCCTTGCTTAGCCCTGCCAGTTCCCTATCATGCTTTCTTCTCTCCATTACAGGTTTCACCTGAGAGCACTACCCCAACAAATCACCAAATCCCTGTCTCGGGCTCGGCTTCTAGAAAAGCCACCTGTCTTTGTTATCTAGTGCTGCTGTAACAGAATACCACAAGTGGGTGGCTTTAAAAACAGAAGTTTACTCTCTCACAGTTTAGGAAGCTAGAAGTCTGAGTTCAGGACACCAGTTCCCAGGGAAGCCTTTCTCTCTGTCAGCTCTGTGGGAAGATCCTTGTCATCAATCTTCCCCTGGTCTAGCAGCTTCTCAGTGCAGAGACCCTGGGTCCAAAGGACATACTCCGCTCCTGGCTCTTCTTTCTTGGTGATACGAAGTTCCTCTTTTCTCTGTTCATTTCTCTCTTTTATATCTCAAAAAAGAGTGACTCAACATAGAACCTAATTCTTGTAGATTGAGTCCTGCCTCATTAACATAACTGCCTCTAATCCTGCCTCATTAATATCATAGAGGTAGAATTTACAACATATAGAAAAATCACATTAGATCACAAAATGGTGGACAACCACACAATACTGGGAATCATGGCCTAGCCAAGTTGACATGTGTCTTTGGGGAGAACACAATTCAATCCATAACACCACCAAAGGAGCCGTGTTCTACCACACAGACTAGAAAGCAAAGGAAGCCAGTCAGTGGGGAGGAATGAAGCAACTATGCAATGGGGAGTCAGGGTGGGAAATGGGGCAGACATTGCCAGTACCCAAGTCCCTGCTTCCAGGTCATTCCGAGGCATTGCTTTCCCCCTGCCCTTAGGCTCCAAGAAATACCTTGTGACCTTGTAATAAATCCCAACATCTTGCTTAAGCTAACTCATGCCAGTTACCGTTAAACCAAAACAAACCAAACCTGCTGCCGTCGAGTCGATGCTGACTCATAGCGACCCTATAGGACAGCGTAGAACTGCCCCATAGAGTTTCCAAGGAGTGCCTGGTAGATTCAAACTGCCAGCCCTTTGGTTAGAAGCTGTAGCACTTAACCACTATGGAGCCAGAGTTTCCCAGTTACCATCAGTTGCAGCTAATTCAGCCTTCCCTGGTACTTCCTCCTCCTAGGCGGGTTAGGGTACCTTTTTCCTCCCTGTAGTCTACCTGGTTTATGCTCACCCATTTTTTAAAGAAACATAAAAATTGGCTCACTACAGAGAGAGAGCAATGTAATGGACCTGGGGAGAAATATATAAGCTCAGGTAGCCTCTGAGAGGCTGTGATGAAGAGAAAGCTTCCTTATTTGTGGTCACTCCAACCCTGGTCACAGACCGAGGAAAACTACTAAAAAGGCAAAAATAAATGTATCCAAAAGACAAAAGGAGTGATATCTTTAGTGTAAAGATACCTTAAAGAGAAAAATAAGCAAAAGCAATAAGCCAACAATTCATAAGAGATACAGTGCTAAGCACTGCAAAAGTGAAGAATTGTTACACGAAATAGTAGAAGGCTTTCTAAGCCATACTAAATGCAAAATTTTGGAATCAAATGACAGACAGTGGAACCATTCTGATTCTTAATACCTTTCCCTCTATAGTAAGGGTAGTGTTATCCATCCTTCTAGGCGGTTAACAGGCTTAATATATGTAAAGCCTTAGCAAAATCCCTTCCAGTTGGTCAGTGAAAGATCCTTTTGTTGTTGTTGTTAATTAATGGCTGTGATCTTTCAGAAGTAGACCACCAGGCGTTTTTTCTGATGTGGCTCTAGGTGGATTCAAACTGCCAACCATTCAGTTAGTAGGCATGTGCTTAACCATGTGCACCAGCCAGGGACTCCTTAGTCAATGAGTGGTGATGAGGTGGGGCTGATTTTTTTTTCTACTTCTCAAATGACTCCATTATTTCCACACTTCTCAGCGCCCAAGTCCCCAGCCTTATTTCAGTAGCTCATAACCTCTCCCAGCAATTCCAGGCTGGCAACCCTCTAGCCCAATATTCATAACGACCCAGGGAGAGCTTAATATCACCCAAAGGAAATTGTTAAACAACCTTAATTAAATAAAAAATAAAAAAATATTTACTGTTGCATTCCCTGAGCTCAGAGTGGGGGCGGCAGCACTAAGCTTCCTGCGCATCCCTGGTGCTGAGCTGGATCCCCAGCCCTTGGGACTCAGACAGGAGCAGGGTCCCCCACCCCCATCCCTGGAAGACCTGTTTGGAATTGATCCATTACCAAACTGTCATCCAGAGAGTGAGCAACTATTTGAACTTCCACCAGAAGTCTTTTAAATATTGCAATCAAGATATTTGAGGGAGGGTGGATTTCTTTTTTTTAATTCTTTAATAAAAAGTGAAACTAATTCCTAACAATGAATCTGCAGGTCTAGATCTGAGGGTGGCAATTAGATGGGCTTACAAAGCCACTAAGCTGTGGTGGTGCAGTGAGAATGAGCTTAGACTTCTGAACCAGGCACACTGGTTTGAATCCTCCTCAGGCACTTACTAGATGTGGGATCTTAACCCCAATTTCTTCTTCATTAAAGCAGGAATTGCTCAATTTGTTATGTATGCAAAAGGCAGATGGAGCCTGACAAAGGACAGTGGGTTATTATCTACTTAACTAGGTGGTCACTCCAATTTGTCTGCTGTCCCAGATGCCTTTTCTTTCCCAGAGCAAATGAGCGCAATCCTTAGCACCTGGTGTGCAGCTGCTTATCTGGTGAATGGTTTGTTCTGCATTTGCACTGGTAAAGACCGAAAGGAGATGTTTTCTTGTAGCCGGCAGGACTATATACCTTATTCCAGGGATGTACGAACTCTCCAGGCCTCTGTCATTGTTTCCTCTGCAGAGACTGATCACTTCTTTGTTTCACAAGATACCACACTGGTCTGCTATGATAGTGATGGTATTGTGCTGACTTGGAGCCCTGGTGGCATAGTGGTTAAGAGCTCAGCTGCTAACCAAGAGGTCAACAGTTCAAACCCACCAGCTGCTCCTTGGAAATCCTATGGGGCAGTTCTACTCTGTCCACAGGGTCTCTATGAGTCAGAATCGACTCGACAGCAATGGGTTTGATACTGACTTGGACAGGGTAATCAAGAAGTAGCAACAGTTTTAGACACCTTGGTAAGACACATGTGTACCAGCAGATGGGACATAAACCTACTAAAAATCCATAGGTCTGCTACCTTAACGAAACATCTAGGAGTCCAGGGCCTGGAGTATGGCGATATGTCCTTTCCTATGTGAAGGACAAGTTGTTGCATCTGTTTGCGCCTACATTGAGAAAGAGGCACCAAGCATAGTGGGCCTCTTTGGATTTTGAAGATAGCATGTACATCATTTGGGCTGCTTTGCTGACCCGTTTTCTGAGTAACCCTAACGACTACCAGTTTTGAGTGAAGCCCACAACAAGGAAAGCTTCAGGAACAGGTCTCAGATGCAGGCAAGCTGCTCTGTAACTTGTGCTATAAACCCACCAAATGTGATGGTGTTTGATGCATCTGTGACAGATGGGGATGCTCCATGGAGCCTTTGGCAGGTGAATCACACAACAGACCTTTAGGGTCAAGGAGCCAAGCCATGCCGTCCTCTGCAAATAACTATTCTCCATTTGAAGAGCAGTGTCTGGCTTCCTCCAGCACCCTAGTAGAGACTGAACACTTGATCATGGTTCTCCCAGTTATATATGACCCGAGTTACCCATCATGAATTAGGTGTTTTCTGACCCAACAAACCATAAAGTTGGGTGTACAGTGCAACATTCCATCACCAAGTGGAAGGGGTCTATATGAAATTGGTCTCAAGTAGGTCCTGAGGCACAAGTCACATGAGCAAGGTTCCCACGGCCCCTACCCCTACTGCATTGTGTCTTTTGACTCAATCTGCACCTGTGTCTTCATGAAGAGTTCCCTGTGACTAGTTAATTAAGGAAGAGGCTATTGGGCTATTTTATCCATAGTTCTGCACGATATGCTGGCACCACACAAAACTGGACAACTGTAGCACTACAGTTGCATTTAGCGATGGTTCTAAAGGACAATGGTTAAGGAGAACTCTCCCAGGGGAAAAGAGCTTTGAACAGTTCACCTGCATGTTCCTTTTTCTTGGAAAGAGAGTTATAGGTCTATATTGATTTGTGTCTCCAATAACTGCTTCCTGGATACTTTGGGCTCCTCATATCAGTGAGCCAATAAAGCAAAAGGTCATTAAAAAGACAGGAAATAAAAAAACACCAAATGGATGTCAGAAAAGACTCTGAAACTTGCTCTTGAACTTAGAGCAGCTAAAGCAAAAGGAAGAAATGATGAAGTAAAAGAGCTGATCAGAACATTCCAAAGGGTGGCTCAAGAGGACAAGGTATTATAATGAAAGACTTGGAGTTAGAAAACTAAAAGGGAAGAAAACACTCAGCATTTCTCAAGCTGAAAGAACTGAAGAAAAAAGCATCAAGTTGCAATATTGAAGGATTCTATGGCAAAATATTGAATGATAAGGAAGCATCAAAAGATGACGGAAGGAACACACAAAGTCACTGTACCAAAAAAAAAAAAAAAATGGTCAGCATTCGGTCATTTCAGGAGGTGGCATATGATCAAAAACCGATTATATTGAAGGTAGAACTCTAAGCTGCACTGAAGGCATTGGCAAAAAAAGAGGCTCCAGGCATTGATGGAATGCCAACTGAGATGTTTCAACAAATGGTTGCAGGGCTGGAGGTTCTTGCTCTTCTATGCCGAGAAATTTGGAAGACAGCTACCTAGCCAACCGACTGGAAGAGATCCATATTTGTGTCCATTTCAAAGAAAGGCGATTCAACAGAATGGAGAAATTATTAAACAATATCATTAATATCACACACACATAAAAGTTTGATGGAGATAATTCAAAAGCTGTTGCAGCACTACATAGAAAGGGAGCTGCCAGAAATTCAAGCTGGATTCAGAAGAGGATGTGGAACCAAGGATATCACTACTGATGTGAGATGCATCTTGTCTGAAAGCAGAGAATACCAGAACGATGTTTACCTGTGTTTTACTGACTTTGCAAGGCATTTGACTGTGTGGATCATAACAAATTATGGATAACATTACAAAGAATGCAAATTCCAGAACACTTAATTGTGCTCATAAGGAACCTGTACATAGACAAAGAAGCAGTCATTGGAACAGAACAACGGGATATTGTGTGGTTTAAAATCAAGAAAGGTATATGTCAGGGTTGCATCCTTTCACTGTATTTATTCATACAATAGGTTGCTGGCTCAAAATCCAAGAACCAGAGGTCAGATGATGATGAGCTGGATGCAGGATCCAGAGCAAGAGAACTTTGCCAGAGCATTCATATATACTGGCTGCAAACTATGCCCTCAAGGAACCTCCCCTTACTTGAGCAAGGCTGTGACTTGAATAAGGATAGTAAGTGTGATGACTGAGGTAAGGGTGGTGATTTGAGCAACACCCTCTAGTAAGGTGGTGACTCAAGATACATCCCACCTAATCCTGCCTCATTAATATTACAGACAACTCACCCACAAATAGGACCATAACCACGAGTACATAGGCTAGGATTTACAACACACCACAAAATGCAGGATCATTCCATCAGATCACAAAATGGAGGACAATTACATCAGACGACAAAATGGAGGATGACTATATCATTACATAACTGCCAAATTACATCAGTATATAACTGTTAGACCACTGAAAATCATGGGGCGGCCAATTCAACACCAAACCTTAACCATCACAGGTTTCATACACCTTATTTGTATCAGCAGGAAGCTGCCCAGTCCCCTTAATGAGCCACAAGCACCTTATTTGCAGAGTTGCACCCAATCATTGTGTGGGAGTCACAAAGACTATGGCTGGAAGGGCCATATTAAGTAATTTACCACAACACCCTACAGTAATACTGACTCACTAACATAACAAAGAAAAACCATTCCCAAACGGGGTTATAACCACAGGTATAGGGTTAGGCTTTACAACACACATTTTTAGGGGGGACACAATTCAATCCATAGCACCATCCTTCCAGTTTTCGAGGGAAAAAATCTTGGATTCATCCTCGTCCTCTGTTTCTTTCACACTTCAACCTTCAGCGCCTCAGGGAATTCTGCTGCCTCTGCCTTGAAAATCTGGGACCATCCCTTGCACACATCACTTTTCCAGCCACCACCCCATCTCAACCATCATTTCTTATCTGATTATGCCCGTAACCTTCCAACATATCTTCCTGCTTATTACATTTGTCCCCTACACCCCAGTTCTTTAAAAGCTGTCACGTCAGTTTGCTCCTCTGCTCAGAAGCATAAAATGGCTTTGCATTTCACTCAGATTAAAAGTCAGATTCTTTTCAGTTGCCAGGAAGTTGCCCAGAGCATATGCCCACTGACTCCCATCACGTCTCCCAGATTCCTCTACTATTACTCTCCAATATCTCATTCTGTTCCCGTCGCGCCAGCCCTTGGCTCTTCCTAAAACATATAAGACATCTTTCCACCTTCTGGCTGTTTCCTCTTTCTGGAACAATCTCTTCCCAGAGATCCCTTGGGTAGCTCTTCACATCCCTTAAGTCTTAGCTCAGCTGTTTCTTTTCACTGAAGCCCACTCTGTATAGCCTAATTAGTGCTGGTTCTTGCATCGTTAGCACTGCCATTACTCTCGATCTTGCTCTGCTTTTAATTTTTCCATTGATTTAATGGTGTGTTGTTGATTGCTGAGTCATCAACCCTAGAGTAGGGAGGTGAGTTTCTCAGTGATATAACCCAATTATATAGAAGACTGTCTTACATATTTTAGCTTATCTGATTTTCTGTTTATTCATTTGAAAGTGTGATACTTTTTTTCCCTTACCAAGCAAGGTTTCACTAGCTAATGTTTTCTAAAAGGATTATTTTACTCCTTACTCTAACTTACTAAACCTGTGTTACTTGCTGCCTATCCCCTTCCCATGCTATATTTTTCGTAGAACAAATCGCCACTCGACATTATATATTTATATGTATGAATTTAGTCTCCACACCTGAAGAACTTACGATCCATGTTCATCCAGGTATTCCTGTTTTGTTCACTGCTGTGCCTCCTTTGCCAATATGACGTAGGCTCTGTGTCCGTATCACCTAAATCAATTTTAATAAATGAAGGCAGCCACAGTTAAGAGAAGAAGTCTTGTCTGAGACATGGAGCTCCGTGTTCTGTGAATTGAAGAAGATGTTTCACTTGTCTCCTCTCCCTGGTATCCAGCAAGGCTCTAGATCATCCATGGTGTTATTGGAGAATAACAGCAAAAGTGTATGCATATAAACAGAAATGTAGTTGTCAGGAATTTAGGCTTCGAAGGCAAATTGACCTGCATTCTGACCCTGGTATAGCAATGTTCCAGGTGGGCAACATTGAGTGTATGGTTAATTGACTCAGCTATGAACCATTTGAAATAATATCGTCTAGGAGAGTCATGAGATGTAAGTGAGCTAGCATGCTGAAAACTTTTTGTAAAACCTTCCACAAATCGTAGTTGCTCAATACATGGGGCATTTATCGTTACTATATTGTATAATGAACATTAGGGTTTTTGATGACTTTAAAATATGTAACCTGGCCCACTACAGCGGAGGAGACTTTTGGATTTTGGCTCTAGCTTGAAGTTTGTTGTGACACCTTCATACCAGGATTGATTAGAGATGACATAGACAGCTCACTTCGCCTCTTCCCTGATAAGAGGAGTCTTCTTACCCTAAAGCTGCTCTGTTTTAGCGCGCAAAGCGTACTTTAGCAGCCTTTTGTCTCCTCACTACATGAAGAAAATGGGTTCAGGTAGTCATGGTTGTGTGGCTTCCATGGACTGCAAATGTGAAAGAATTTTGGAGTGGAGCTTCTAGAGGGCTGGTGTGTGAGTTTCCTAGGCTTCATGCGCAATTTAACAGGTAAACCATTTGCACTTCAACCTACTTCCAAAATTAATTCTTTTGTGGTTAAAGTTATGTCGAACAAAACACTTGCCACTTCAACAATGTTTACATGTGTAACTTGGTCACACTGATTACGTTTATCATGCAGTACAGTTGTTACGAAGCGGGAATCGTAACATTTTCTCAGTCAGCAAACCTAAGGGCCTGCTGTTCTTGTTTCTACAACAATGTTTTTTATAACATTAGACTGTGTTTGTGTGAGGGTACATGAGTTTATGTTTGTTGAGGGGAACAGTAACTAACAATTGGTGTACAGTTGCATCAGGTCTCAAAATTTGAGAATTGTAGGGAGAAATGGATTCTCATGTTTCCTGAGTTCTTTTTAACTTTTATTACCTTTGCCTGTCTCTACGAAACAGACAGAGGATGGCAGAACAACTGAGTTTTTGAAAAACAGTTGGATAACATGTAAAAGTTCATAATTCTCCAAAACAACATTCTTTTCTCAGCAGGTGGACCTGTCACCTCCTGATCTCCTAGAGTTCAAGAAAATATGACCGGCTCAGGGCCGTGGGTTGCCAGTTTGTTTGGGCGGGCCCCTGGACCTCCCATGGCTGTGAGGAGCAAAAGAAAACACTGCCATTCTGCAGCATTTCCCAGTTGTTTATACCTCATCCTGCCTTCACCCTGTGCTTTATGTGTTGTTGAGTGTTCTCGTGGGTCTTATGGAAGGAGGTCTAATTGCTTGTTCACAAGGAACTGATGATCTGAATTAGAGCATTTATCTAATTCCTGCCATTTTCTGCCTGTTCTAGTCCGTAAAGAAAGAGGGATAAAACTGAACTGGTCACATTCAAACTGTGGAGAGATTATTTCAATGTGTAGGAGTCTGAGAGACAGGATGCAGTCAGTGAGGAACTGAATGTAGCTAATGAAGCTTTGAGGCTGTTGGCCATACCCTAGAGTAGACCTTGTTAGAACACAGAAACTTGTGTCCAATCCCCATGAATTCTCAGTTCTCCGGGACTGTCAGCCTCACCCTTTGCTCTTGTACACATTGGAGTACATGGTTCCTTGCTGATTCAGAATGTGTGGGATGTTTTAGGACTCAGTGGTTGTTGAGGATGTGACCATGGTCTTTAGCCAGGGAAAGTGGTCTTTACTAGATCTTGCCCAGAAGAAACTCTACAGAGATGTGATGATGGAAACCTTCAGCAACCTGGCCTCAGTAGGCAAGAAAGCATCATTTATTTATTTATTCATTTAGGGATCAAAAATATTTTACTCATCAACTTTGTTCCAGTGGTGGGCTGAGGAAGGTGAATAAATTGTTAAGTAAAACAGGCATGGTCCTTTGGTCTGTGGAGTTCACCTCACATATCCTGGCTTCCCCATGAACATAGAGTTCTATGTATAAAAGCGAGTTTCCATTTATCTTGTGATTAAAAGCCCTGAGACACTTTAGGTGTTGTAAGTATAAGCACGTGTCGGTCAGTTTTTCATACTGTGGGGGCTTACATGTTGCTGTGATGCTGGAAGCTATACCACCAGTATTCAAATACCAGGAGGGTCACCCATGGAGTACAGGTTTCAGCTGGGCTTCCGGACTAAGACAGACTAGGAAGAAGGACCCAGCAGTCTACTTCTGAAAAGCATTAGCCAGTGAAAACCTTATGCATAGCAGCAGGACATTGTCTGATATAATGCTGGAAGATGAGCCCCCCAGGTTGGAAGGCACCCAAAAGATGACTGGGGAAGAGCTGCCTCCTCAAAGTAGAGTTGACCTTAATAAAGTGGATGGAGTAAAGCTTTCGGGACCTTCATTTGCTGATGTGGCATGACTCAAAATGAGAAGAAACAGCTGCAAACATCCATTAATAATCGGAACCTGGAATGTACGAAGTATGAATCCAGGAAAATTGGAAATTGTCCAAAATGAAATGGAACACATAAACATTGATATCCTAGGCATTAGTGAGCTGAAATGGACTGGTATTGGCCATTTTGAATCATTCAATCATATAGTCTACTATGCTGGGAATGACAACTTGAAGAGGAATGGTGTTGCATTCATCATCAAAAAGAACATTTCAAGATCTATCCTGAAGTACAATGCTGTCAATGATAGAACAATATCCATATGCCTACAAGGACGACCAGTTAATACGACTATTATTCAAATATACGGACCAACCACTAGGGCCAAAGATGAAGAAGTACAAGATTTTTATCAGCTGCTGCAGTCTGAAATTGATCGAACATGCAATAAAGGTGCATTGATAATTACTTGTGATTGGAATGCAAAAGTTGGAAACACAGAAGAAGGATCAGTAGTTGGAAAATATGGCCTTGGTAATAGAAACAACGCCAGAGATGGAATGATAGAATTTTGCAAGACCAACGACTTCTTCATTGCAAATACCTTCTTTCACCAACATAAACGGCAACTATACACATGGACCTCGCCAGATGGAACACACAGAAATCAAATTGGCTACATCTGTGGAAAGAAACGATGGAAAAGCTCAGTATCATTAATCAGAAGAAGGCCAGGGGCCGACTGTGGAACAGACCATCAATTGCTCATATGCAAGTTCAAGCTGAAACTGAAGAAAATCAGAGCAAGTCCACGAGAGCCAAAATATGACCTTGAGTTTATCCCACCTGAATTTAGAGACCATCTCAAGAATAGATTTGACGCACTGAACACTAGCAACTGAAGACCAGACAAGTTGTGGAATGACATCAAGGACATCATCTATGAAGAAAGCAAGAGGTCATTGAAAAGACAGGAAAGAAAGAAAAGACCAAGACGGATGTCAGAGGAGACTCTGAAACTTGCTCTCGAACGTCGAGCACCTGAAGCAAAACAAAGAATTGATGAAGTAAAAGAACCAAACAGAAGATTTCAAAGGGCGGCTCGAGAAGACAAAGTAAAGTATTATAATGACACGTGCAAAGAGCTGGAGATGGAAAACCAAAAGGGAAGAACATGTTCGGCATCTCTCAAGCTGAAAGAACTGAAGAGAAAATTCTAGCCTCGAGTTGCAATAGTGAAGGATTCCGTGGGGGGAAATATTAAACGACACAGGAAGCATCAAAAGAAGATGGAAGGAATACACTGAGTCATTGTACCAAAAATAATTAGTTGATGTTCAACCATTTCAAGAGGTGACGTATGATCAGGAACCGATGGTACTGAAGGAAGAAGTCCAAGCTGCTCTGAAGGCATTGGCAAAAAACAAGGCTCCAGGAATTGATGGAATGTCAATTGAGGTGTTTCAACAAACAGATGCAGCGCTGGAGGCGCTCACTCGTCTATGCCAAGAAATATGGAAGACAGCTTCCTAGCCAACTGACTGGAAGAGATCCATATTTATGCCCATTCCCCAGAAAGGTGATCCAACTTAATGTGGAAATTATAGAACAATATCATTAATATCACACGCAAGCAAAATTTTGCTGAGGATCATTCAAAAACGGCTGCAGCAGTATATCAACAGGGAACTGCCAGAAATTCAGGCCGGTTTCAGAAGAGGATGTGGAACCAGAGATATCATTGCTGACGTCAGATGGATCCTGGCTGAAAGCAGAGAATACCAGAAGGATGTTTACCTGTGTTTTATTGACTATGCAAAGGCATTCAACTGTGTGGATCATAACAAATTATGGATAACATTGGAAGAATGAGAATTCCAGAACACTTAATTGTGCTCATGAGGAATCTTTACATAGATCAAGAGGCAGTTGTTTGGACAGAACAAGGGGATACTGATTGGTTTAAAGTCAGGAAAGATGTGCGTCAGGGTTGTATTCTTTCACCATACCTATTCAATCTGTATGCTGAGAAAATAATCCAAGAAGCTGGGCTACATGAAGAAGAATGGGGCATCAGGATTGGAGGAAGACTCATTAACAACCTGCGTTACGCAGATGACACAACCTTGCTTGCTGAAAGCGAAGAGGATTTGAAGCACTCACTTACTAATGAAGATCAAAGACCACAGCCGTCAGTATGGATTGCACCTCAACATAAAGAAAACAAAAATCCTCACAACTGGACCAATGAGCAACATCATGGTAAACAGAGAAAAGATTGAAGTTGTCAAGGATTTAATTTTACTTGGATCCACAATCAACAGCCATGGAAGCAGCAGCCAAGAAATCAAAAGACGCGTTACATTGGGTAAATCTGCTGCAAAGGACCTCTTTAAGGTATTGAAGAGCAAAGATGTCACCTTGAAGACTAAGGTGCGCCTGATCCAAGCCATGGTATTTTCAATCGCATCATATGCATATGAAAGCTGGACAATGAATAAGGAAGACTGAAGAAGAATGGACGCCTTTGAATTGTGGTATTGGCGAAGAATATTGAACATACCATGGCCTGCCAAAAACACGAACAAATCTGTCTTGGAAGAAGTACAACCAGAATGCTCCTTAGAAGCAAGGGTGGTGAGGCTGCATCTTACATACTTTGGACATGTTGTGAGGAGGGATCAGTCCCTGGAGAAGGACATCATGCTTGGCAGAGTCAGGGGAAAAGAGGAAGACTCTCAGTAAGGTGGTTTGACACAGTGGCTGCAACAATGAGCTCAAGCATAACAACGATTTAAGGATGGCTCAGGACTGGGCAGTGTTTTGTTCTGTTGTGCATGGGGTCGCTATGAGTTGAACCGACTTGACAGCACCTAACAACAAAAACAGGTGTATACCCAAAGGAATTGAAAGCAGGAACACAAAAAGGTACTTGTACACCAATGTTGATTGCAGCACTATTCACAATAACTAAAAGATGGAAACAGCCTAAGTGTCCATTAACAGATGAATGGACAAACAAGAGGTGGTACCTACATACAATGAAGTATCACTCTGCTATAAAAAGAAATGCCCACACTTTTTGGTTTACGATGTTAGAAGTCCTTTGAGTTTAGGTGGGAAACCCACTTGGCCAATAGAACTGAAAAATGAGTATTTCAATGGAAACCTATCCATCATTTAGAGCATACTGCTCAGGGTGATCGATTTCTGATTCTACAGGAGCTAATTTGCAACTCTCTAAGTTATACATAACTGAGAGCAATGCAAAATACTTCTTACCTAGAGACTTGTAAATAATTCTGTGCAGTGAAGGGACAGCCTCCCTCACCACCCCCTCCCCCGTGGAAAAGTTCAGTTTTACATTGACTTTATACATTTGTACAAATGCATCTGTTCTTTGGATACTTCTTTGAACTGGTTGTAACATTTTTAATCAGTTTTCTCTTTAATGAGCTGAATAAAATCTTTGACAGATGTTCATTTTAATATCTGTTAATATCTGTATGATAGTGATGACCGTACTGTTTGTTTGTTTCATTATCCCTTAATAGAATATTGGAGTCTCTGGTTTTAATTCACATAATAACAGCTACTGTGAGCTGAATGCTGTGTTATGGGTTTTACATTCATTGTTTCATTTAAAGTGAAGATGTCATGGCTTTTGTTCACTACTCTATTCCCAAGCCCCTAGAACAGCCCCTGGCATGTAGCAAGTGCTCAAAAAATTATTTGTAACTAAATGAATAAATCTTCAGGAATGCCAGGCAAAACTGCTATTGTTATCACCATTTTTAAAGATTAGAAAGCTGAGACACATAGGTGGCAGAGTGAAATTTTGAACACTTTGGCTTCTCAAACAAAATTGAGTTAGAAAAAAAAAATCTCACTTCCTCTCCTTTTACAGAAGTATGGAAACTGTTCACAGGGGAACTTCCTGTAGACTCCTCCTCGTTTCTCATTGGCCCAAGTTGTGTCACACGTCCATTTGTGAATCAGTCACTAACAAGGAGAATGAAATAAAGCTTAGACCATCTGGCTCACCCTGAACTTGGTAATGGGGTCAAATCCATGGGGAGGGGTTTGAACAAAACAGGACACTGTTTACAACCAACAGTGTCCACTTCAGGCAGTTTTGCCATTGCCTCTGCCCTGACCCCACTGAGTTTGTCAGCTTATAATCCATTTTATTTTTGTCTTGTTAAATTAACTTTTTATTTTGTCATAATTTTTTATAATTTTAGAATTTACTTTAATAAAATACATCCGTTTTCAGTAAATAGTTCAATAAGTCTTGACCCGTGTATAAATCCATGAAGGAATCCCTAGGTGGCAAAAACAGTTAAGTGTTCAACTCATAACGAAACATTTAGCAGTTCCAACCCACCCAGAGGTGTCTCAGGAGAAAGGTCTAGCAATCTGCTTCTGAAAGTCCGCAGCCTTAAAAACTCTACGGAGAGCTGTTCTACTCTGATATACATGGGGTCTCCAGGAGTCGGAATCGACTCAAGTTGGTTTTTTGGTCTGTTTTTATATACCCATGTAACCACCACCCTAAGCAAAATATGGAACATTTACACCCACAAGAAAGGGCCTTTATGCAGCAATCTAGTCACTCCCATCAAGAGGTAGTCACCGTTCTGGTCTCTATCACCGCAGACTGGATTTGCCCGTTCTAGAACTTCACGAAAATGGAATCATAATAATATTTATGCCTGAATTCTTCCATTTAATGTTTTGAGGATTCATCTGTGTTTTTCCATTTATCAGCTGTATTTTTTTTTTTTTTTTTTTGCCAAGTAGCATTCCATTGCATGAAATACACCACAATTTGTTTATCCAATCCATAAACATTTTGGTTGTTTTCAGTTTGGTTGGGGCTTATGAATAAAGATGCTAAGAACAATGGTATACGAGACATTTCTGAATCAGTTTTTGAGTTGGTTCCACGGTTCAAGGATCCCAGACCATGGGTGAAATTAGTCTGAGCTCAATATATACAACAGCATTGTCCCAGTGACTCCTAAGTGACTCTTTCCACCAGTAGCCATCTCTGGCCCATGTTCCTACCCTGATGGCTGAGATTCCATTCTTGCTTATAGTCTCAGACAAGGCCATAATATCCCAGCTTTACGTTCAACTGTATGACACAGTTGTGGAGGGGCTCAACTCCTTTTCCTGAGAAGCGGTTATATACTCCTCCCCTGAGGTATGCATCTAGTCCATTTCCACCCAGCACCTGCCAAAGGATCACACAGCTTCAACTGCAACTCACCACTGAGACCAGGGGTTCTGGTACCTAGAGTTTTTGGTTTTTTTTTTTTCTTTAAGCTCAGCTACATATTTTTAAATGTTTGGTATCAACTAGAAAAACTTAGATCTGTTCAGTCATTCACTCACTAAATATTTATAAGGTACTTACTATGTGCCAGGCATTGGGGATGTATACCAGTTGCCTTTAAGCCAATTCCAACTCGTGGGACCCCATGTGTGTCAAAGAGTAGAACTGGGCTCCACAGGGTTTTCGATGGCTGATTTTTTAAAAGTAGATTGTGGGTTGCCAGGCTTTTCTTCCGAGGTGCCACTGGGTGGACTTGAACCTCTAACCTTTTGGTTAGCAGCTGAGTGCATTAATCATTTGCACACCCAGGGAATCCATTGGGGACATAAACCAAAAAAACAAGCGAAAAAAAAACCCATTGCCATTAAGCCACCTTCAACTCATAGCGACCCTATAGGACAGAGAACTGCCCCCATAGGGTTTCCAAGGACCGGATGGTAGATTTGAACCGCAGACATTTTGGTTAGCAGCCAAGCTCTTAAGCCCTGTGCCACCAGGGCTCCACTGGGGATACAGCAATAAACAAAAAGACAGGAAAAAAAAAAAAAAAAAGCTACCATCCTGCAGCTCACATTCTAGTGAGGGGGAAATAATAAACAAGATAGTATATTGGATACTGAGAAGCAAAGGGGAAAAAAGCAAAAGAGACCATGGAGATATTAGAAGAGTCAGCGGAGAGCTATATCCTGAGGGGAGAGCGTGCCTGGAATGTTTGAGTAATCACGAGGAGACCAGCTTGAGCTGAGTAGACAGATGGAGGAGGAGAGTAATAGGTGAGATGAAAGGGAACTGAAGGGCCAAATGAGGTAGTGTTTCACCGATGTTGTAAGGACTTTAATTTCTACTCTAAATGAGATGGGGAGACATGAGAGGATTGTGAGCAGAGACATGACACGATCAGTTTTCATTTCCATTGGATGATTCTGGCTCCTGCATTGAGGATAGGCTGAAGAGCAATGGCAGATGCAATGAGGCAGACAATGTCTACTGAAGACCATGCCTCCCAGCCTCCTTGCAGTTGTTTTGGGGTCATACGACTAGTTCTGACCAATGAAATGTGAGCAAAAACGACATGTTAACACTCCTGGGCTGAAGCTGAAGCAATGAAAATCCCATGCACAATTCTCCAGTCTCTTCCCCTAGCCAGCGGACACCAGCTCCAGTTGCAGCAGCTACAAAATGGTGGTGCTTCAGTTAGACTTGGCTCCTAAGTGACAGTGTAGCAGAGTCCCCATTCCCCTCCCCCTACCCCCAGTCTACCACCAGTATGTCCTGGACTTACGCTGTGTTAAATAACAGATTTCGGTGTGGTTGTTTACCCACAGCCTATCCTGACTAATGCAGAAAATTGGTACCAGAAAGAAGTGCTGTTATAGCAAAAAAACTAGAAAAGGTTAATAGGCAGTGGGTGGCAAGGAAATTGATGCATATGGCTGAAAAGATGGTACACCAAGCAATGCACTGGAAAAATAGTTAGAAAATTACAACTTGCAATAATTTGGCAGGTAGATCATGTGCCTAATAAACTTGTAGCTCTAGAGAAAGCTTAGAAAACAGAACGATAGTAGTATTAGGTATTGGCTGCACTAGTGAAACATTACTAGAAAAAGAAGCTCTCAGGAAATCAATTGCCATCAGGAATAAAACAGAGTAGAAAGAATTCAGAAAGGTGGAGTCTGCATTAGTTTCCTAGGGCTGTCATAACAATTATCACAAACTGGGTGGCTTAAAACAACAGGAATTTATTCTCCCACAGTTCTGAAGACTAGAATTTGGAAATCAAGATGTAAGCAGGGCCATGCTCCCTCTGAAAGCTCTAGGGAAGAATACTTCATTGCCTTTTCCAGCTTCTGGGGTTGCTGTAACCTTGGTGTTCCTTGGCTTGCAGCTGCATCTCTCCAGTTCTGCTTCCATCTCCACATAGCCTTCCTCCCCCTGTATCTGTCTCTGTGTATCCTCTCCTCTTCTTTAAGAACATGGTTGTTTGATTTAGGGCCCACCCTAATCTGGCATGGTTTAATTTTAACTAACTACATCCACAAAGACATTATTTTCAATTAAGGTCACATCCTGAGGTGCCAGGTGGACAAATATTTAGGAAAGACTCTATTCAAAAGGCTTCACATAACTGAAAATGCTAACTTCTTGGGGATCTTTATTACCAGATGATAAAATTGAGAAAGTCTTTCAGTACAAAAAATCACTAAGACTTCTGGCAAAGTAGATCTTTCCCACAGAAGCCTGATGGCCTCAAAGTGGCCCTCTTCGGAACAAGAGAGATTGAGAGAAGAAAGGGGAGGAAAAAGCCAAAAAATACGGTGAATCTGAGAACTAGATCTTGGGAAGAACTGTGTTTGTGGATACAGGCACATGGAACTGATTGGAATCAAACAGACAATAAGTCTACTAAGTTTTGCAAGTTTTGCCAAAGAAATGATACGAGACTAAACAAAACCCGGTACACTGACCCCTGCTCCCCCAAACTTCCTTTAGCAGCATGTAGACTGAGAAATCAATGCATCCTCCAAGGAGAATATATTCCCAGCCCCCACATCATATTAGCCAAGAAGGATAAAAAAAAAAAAAAGACCCTTCTAAAGAGCAGAACTAAGGCATAACCAAGGAGAATTCCTAACCCTACAATAGGGGGGTTCACAATATCTACCCAGTGGAATTTTAGAATTACAGCTGAGACAGTTTAGGAGATCATGGAAGAGTCTTGCTGTAGATACAAATTCAGAAGTCACAAGTATATATAGATAGTATTTGATACCGGAAGTCCAGGTGAGATCGACAACAGAATGAGCATAGATACAGAAGAGAAGAAGTCCAAATAATGAGCCTAGGAACACACCAAGGTTTAGAAGTCAGGGAGATGAGGACAAACCAGCAAAGGAGCCTGAGAAAGAGGATCCAAAGAGATAGGAGGAAACCAAAAGAGCATAGAGGTTTAAAAACCAAATGAATAAAGTGTGCAAAAGAATAACTTAGAGACATGTAGTTTGTGCACAGCTGAAAACGTATTCATATACCAGAGACAGCAACCACATATAAATCATCACTCTAAACAAAGGCAAAGACTGGATTTACAAACCAAACTTACCAGAGAGCATGTGGAGCAGATCCTTGAATTTTGTTCTTGGGGAAGACGGTGAGCTGAAAATGCTCAGGGAGGTGCTCCTGAGAAGGCTGTCAGGGCTAGGAAAGGCACTGTGTTCTTTGTGGAGCATCTGAGAAATCCTGGGATCACTCCTCTGGGCGTATGTGGTGCACCTGCCTCAGCCCTGGCAGCCAGTGTCTCTGCTGGTATCTGCACCTTACTTAAACCAGGTCTCTTTATGCCCCTCACTATGATGTCTCACTTTCCCTTTCAGTCAACCTGAGCTCCCAGAAGGCTGAGAAGGCCACAGGACCACAGCTGGAAGGAGCCGTTGTGGTGCAGATGGTTAAGAACTTGGCTGCTAACCAAAAGGCTGGTGGTTAAAACCTACCCAGTGGCTCTATGGGAGAAAGACCTGCCAGTCTGCTTCCATAAAGATTACAGACTAGAAAACCCTATGGGTCAGTTCTACTCTGTCACATGGGGTTGCTATGAGTTAGAATCAACTTGTCAGCACTCAACAAGAACAACACTGTCAGCTGTATGTCACCTTGGGATAACAGCTGTACAGTAACATTTAAGTACTGGGAGATTAGACAGCAGAGTAAGGCAAGAAAAAGAATACTTGCAAATATCATGATAAAAAAGTAAAACCCACTTGATGTGTAGTTTCCTACACCAAGAGAATAGGCCCCGCAGATAAGTTTGGTCAACATTAAATAACCAAGTGTGCTTTTCTCTCAATTGATTAATTGATTGTTTTACTTCTCCTTAAGTGATTGCCCAGAAAGTAGAAGCTGTATTAACTATTGCACAGACTCCCCTTTGACTGACTAGGCAGTAGTCAAAGGCAGTTCTGTTTCCTAGGACTATTTTAACCAATGAATTTATATAGTGTGCTGTATAGTCTGCTGAGCCCTGAACAGATTGTATTACCCTGAATATGTAACAGGCCCTGCTTCATTTATTTGGGTTACGTTGTTGTTGTTGTTGTTGTTGTTGTTAGGTGCCGTTGAGTCAGTTACAACTCATAGCGACCCTATGCACAACAGAACGAAACACTGCCTGGTCCTGAGCCATCCTTAAATTGTTGTTACGCTTGAGCTCACTGTTGCAGCCACTGTGTCAAACCACCTCGTTGAGGGTCTTCCTCTTTTCCGCTGACTCTGTGCTCTGCCAAGCATGATGTCCTTCTCCAGGGACTGAACCCTCCTGACAACATGTCCAAAGTATGTAAGATGCAGTCTCACTATCCTTGCTTCTAAGGAGCATTCTGGTTGTACTTCTTCTAAGACAGATTTGTTCGTTCTTTTGGCAGGCCATGGTATGTTCAATATTCTTCACCAACACCACAATTCAAAGGCGTCCATTCTTCTTCAGTCTTCCTTATTCATTGTCCAGCTTTCACATGCATATGATGCGATTGAAAATACCATGGCTTGGATCAGGTGCACCTTAGTCTTCAAGGTGACATCTTTGCTCTTCAACACCTTAAAGAGGTCCTTTGCAGCAGATTTACCCAATGTAACGCATCTTTTGATTTCTTGGCTGCTGCTTCCATGGCTGTTGATTGTGGATCCAAGTAAAATTAAATCCTTGACAACTTCAATCTTTTCTCCGTTTATCATGATGTTGCTCATTGTTCCAGTTGTGAGGATTTTTGTTTTCTTTATGTTGAGGTGCGATCCATACTGAAGGCTGTGGTCTTTGATCTTCATTACAGTCAGGAATAACTGATGGATTCACATAAAATTTAGATAATCACTTTTTATTCTCTATAAAATTTTTACAGTTAAGAGACTTTATAATCCAACTTATTGATTACCTTTGGATGTAGGCAAAGATAAACTAATTCATTTGCTCAGAAAATTTTTTACGTGGAAGAGAAACAAGAGGGAGAAAGAGCGTGTATTTAAAACATTACGATATGGGAGGGACGTTCTAGACAATCCAAATTCAATGATCTCCTTCTATGATTTTTATTCTACATAAAATTTTAACTTTTACATGCATTTTTGGTCCTTTTATACAGTTTTAACACAAACCAGGTAATCTTGCTTAGAGAAACTATAGCTCCCTGTTCTCTATGCCTTGTAAGAGCAATTTCAGTTTGTTAATTCTTTAAATATATGTATCAGAACTTGGCTTAGGTGTGTTGATCTTGACGTAGGACCAGTATTTGGCAAGGTCCTTGGATCTGATATTATACCTTGTCCTTGATCCTGGATCTGGACACAGACCTGAACCTTAGAACAGAACCATGAAACTTGGACTAGGACCTTGGTCATGGCCTCTGAATTTCACACTTGGACCTTGGGTGGAAACTTTGAACCTGAATCTTGAGTCCAAGTGTAAACTTCAGACCTTTGACCTTGAAATTGAACCATTGCCTTGAAATGTGGAGCTTCTATCTGGACTTGGACATGAGCTTTGCCCTGGATCTTGAGTCTCTGTTGGATCTTGGACCTTAACCTGGATTTTGTACCTAGATTTGGGCCTTAGATGTGGACACTGGACCTTGACCTTGGACCTACATTTGTCTAGAACCTTGAACCTGGCCTTAGACCTGGACCTTCGTATTGGACCTGGCCTGTGAATCAAAACCATAGACCTGGATCTAAATCAAGAGTTGGATCTTAGAAATGGAATTACAGCCATGGATTTGGCCTTCAAACCTGGACCTCAGCATTGGGCCTGTATATTTGACCTTGATCTGGGGCATGGAACTTTGTTCTAGACTTGGACCATGAAACTGGATTTTGGATCTGGATCTGGACCTAAACTTTAGCATTGGTGCTTAACGTTGCACCTAGGCGTTCTGTACCTCAGACCTGGATACGGATTTTGGACCTGGGCCTTGGACCTTGCTTTGAACTCACATTAGATCTGACCTTCAGCCTGGAACTTGGACTTGGATCTTAAATATGGACCTGGACCATTGAACAGGTGTTATGGATTGAATTGTGTCACCCAAAAATATGTGTTGTACACTCTAACCTCTATGACTGTGGTTACAATTCCACTTGCGAATGAGTTGTCTTTGTTATGTGAATGAGGCAGGATTAGCATAGGGTGTGTCTTGAGTTAATCTCTTTTGAGATGTAAAAGAGATTAAATAAGCAAGCAAAAGAAGCAGAGATGGAGAAAGACACATGCCAAGTCACATGAAGATTGGCCAGGACCAGAAGTTCAAATAGAGAAGGACTTTCCTCCAGAGCTGACAGAAACAGAAAGCCTTCCCCTAGAACCTACACTATGAATTCAGTCTTCTGGCCTCCTAAACTGTGAGAAAATAAACTTCTGTGTGTTAAAGCCATCCACTTGTGGTATTTCTTTTACAGCAGAATTAGATAACTAAAACAACAGAAATTTGACCTTCATTCAAGATTCGGAAATGGAATTTGGACCTTGGATTGTAGACTTTAGACATATCTCTCCCTATAAACAACAACAAGAAAAACCCACTCCCTATAGCTTTATGGAATAAACCATAATGAGCGTAAGTGTTACCTGAGCAAAAATTTGAAAAACACACATTCCTCTCAACTGCACTGACAAATGTTGGCAGTATTTGTGAAAATGAGCTCAGAGTCACACAGAGCTCTCAAAAGTTTCTGTTGCAAGTTAGAGTGAATTAAAGTGAAATCAAACAGTATTTCTGTAAGAAAGCCCATTATCACATGTTATTGTCAAAAATACTCTCTTATTGCAAGCCAGAGCCATTTAAGATGAATCAGAGCATTTTGGGGAAAAGTGATCAGTATACATGTAAATAACCTCCATCTCATACATTTGTTCTCAAAAGCATGTACTCTCTTAAGAGTTAGACCAAATCAGTGGTACTTGCACGTAAGAAAGAAAGTAACATAGAATCAAAGTCCAAAATTTAGTTCCAACATCAAAGTCCAGGTCCAAGTTCAAAATCAAAGATCTAGGTCCATGTCTAATTTCCATGTCTTAAAGTAAGGTCTGAGATTCAAGGTCCAAGTCCAAGGCTGAGGTCCAGGTCGGAGGTTAGAGTTCCTTATTCAGTGTCCATAACCAAGGTTCAGGTTCAGTGCAAAAGTCCATGTTCTAGGTCCAAGGTCCAAGGCTGTTGTCCAGTTCCTAGTCCAACTTCTAGGTTTAAGGCCCAAGAAATTAGAAAAATCCAGGTCTAAAGACTTGGTCCAAACATCCATGTCAAGGTCAAGTCCAGATCCATTACCTAGGTCAATGTCTGAGGTCCACATTGATGTTAAAGGCCCAAGTTCAAGGTCTAGGTCCAATCCAAGTTTAGCTCTAAAGTCACATCCAACTAACTAGAAAAGTCCAGGTTCAAAGTCAGTGCCTAAAATCAGGTCTAGGTCCAGGCCTGACATTAGACATCAGATCCAAAGTCAAGTTCCAAGGTCCAAGGTAAAGTTCCAAGGACCAGGTCCCGGTCCAGATCCAAGGTCCAGTAAAAATTTACACCCAATTTCATGTTCAATGTTGAGGTACAAATTGGGGTCAATGACATAGGTTTAAGGTTGAAGTCTATGTCCAAGGTCAGATTCTGATTCCAGTATTCCAAGTCCAGGTCCAACATCTAGTTCAAGTTCCAAGATCTAAGGTTCAGTTTGAATTTTAAAGTCAGGTCCAAAATCCAGATTCATGGATCAGGTCAAAGTCTGAGGTCCTGGCTCAAGGTCCAGGCCTAAGTTCAAGTTCTAGGAGTGAAGTCTAGGTCCAATGTCCAAATCCAAGCTCAAATAGCCACATTCAGGGCTGTGTGAAAGTTCTGACTAAAGTCTTTGTCACGGATTGAATTGTGTTCCCCAAAAATATCTGTCAACTTGGCTAGGTCATGATTCCCAATATTGTATGATTGTCTACCATTCTGTCATCTGATGTGATTTCCCTATGTGTTGTAAATCCTATCACTATGATGCAATGAGATGGATTAGTGGCACTGGGTTTTTTTTATATTGGAAACCCTGGTGGTGTAGTGGTTAAGTGCTACGGCTGCTAACCAAAGGGTCGGCAGTTCAAATCCACCAGGCGCTCCTTGGAAACTCTTGTGGGGCAGTTCTACTCTGTCCTATAGGGTCACTATGAGTCGGAATCAACTCAACGGCACTGGGTTTCGTTTTTTGGGTTTTTTTTATATTGATGTGATCTACAAGATTAGTGTCTTAAGCCAATCTCTTTTGAGATATAAAAGAGAGAAGAGAGCAGAGAGACATGGAAGTAGTGCCGGGAGCAGAATGTGTGCTTTGCACCTGAAGTTCCTGTGTGGAGAAACTTCTAGGCCAAGGGAAGATTGATGACATGGACCTTCCTCCAGAGTTGACAGAGAAAGCCTTCCCCTGGAGCTGATGCCCTAAATTTGGACTTGCAGCCTACTAGACTGTGAGAGAATAAATTTCTCTTTGTTAAAGCCATCCACTTGTGGTATTTCTGTTATAGCAGCACTAGGTAACTAAGATAGTCCTAATCTAAGGTTCAGGTTAAGTTTCAGGTTTAAAGTTCAAGATTGACTTTAAAGGTTCAATCCAATTCCAAATGGAAGGTCCAGATCCAAATGCAAGTCCAGTACAGAAGTATAAGTTCTGGGTCCCTGTCTAAGATCCAGATGCAATGCAGGTTCAAGGTCCATGTCTAGTTCTAATTTTCACATCTAAATTCAGGTCCAATGTTCAGATCAAATCAATGTCTAAAATCAAGACCTAAAGTCCAGGTCCAATATCTATGTCCAAGATCAGTTCAAAGTCCAGGTGTGCATTCCATATCTGAGGTCCTTGTCCAAGGTCCAAGATGCAGTTCCAAGGTCTAGGTCTTAATACGGGTTCAGCTCAAATCCATGTCAGAAATCCAGTTTCATTACCTACAACCACATCAAAGTACAGGGCTAATCTCCAGTCCATAATCTCGGTCCGGAATCGAGTTCCAAAGTCAAAGTCATGTTCAAAGGAATGAGAAATAGAGAAAATGAAACATAGAATAAAATGGCAAATCACCTATTAATGTAAATACATCAGTAAAAAGACAGATAGCAGCAGAGTGGATTTTTAAAATGATGCAACAATATGCTGTCCACAAGAAACTCACCTGAATTGCAAAGACATAAGTAGGCTGAAAGTATAAGGGTGAAAAAGATACAGCATGCAAACATTAATTCAAAAAAGGCAGAAGTGGCTATATTAACATTAGATAAGTAAGACCCTAGGGCAAAGAAAACTGCTAAAGACAAAGAATGACATTACATAATGATAAAAGGATCAATCCACCAGGAAGACATACTAATCCTAAATATATACACACCAAATAACAGTCTTAGCACCCCACTCGCAATAACTGATAGAACTAAAAAAAAACTACCAGACCAAAAATCAGATTTGATTGAAGAACTGAACAACACCATCAACAGAATCTAATTGACATATTACAGAACATGTTCAACTAATAACAGCAGAATACACATTCTTTCTAAGTGCTCATGGTACATTCACCAAGCTAGCTCATATCCTGGACCATAAAACAAACCTCAATGAATTTAAAAAATTGAAATCATACGGCGTATGTTCTCTGATCATAACGGAATCAAACTAGAAACCAGTAACAGAAAGACAACAGGAAAATCTTCAAACACTTGGAATTTAAATAACACTCTTCTAAATAAACCATGGGTCAAAGAGAAAGTCTCACAGTGAAAAAAAAAAAAATAGAACTGAATTAAAATTGAAATATAACATGTCAAAATATGTAGGACACTACAGGCTTACATTAGAAAAGAGGAAAAGTCTAAAATTAATAATTTAAGCACCCATCTCAAGAAACTAGAAAAAGAAGAGCAGAATAAACCTAAAGCAAGCACCAGGTAAGAAATAATAAAGAGCAAAAATAAAAGCAGGAAAACAATAAAGAAAATCAGTAAGACAAAAAGCTGACTCTTTGGGGAAAAAAAATCAATAAAATATATAAACCTCCAGCAAGACTGAAAAAGATAAAAAGAGAGAACACACAAATCACCACTATCAGGAATGAAATATTATGAACAAATTTATGCTCATAAATTTGACAATTTAGAAGAAATAAACTGATTCCCTGACAACCAACCAAACTACCAAAACTCAACCAAGATAAAATAGATAATCTGAATAATCTTAAAACTATTAAAGAAATTGAATTTATGAATAAAAATTTCCTGAGAAAGAAACCTTCAGGCCTAGGTGGTTTCACTGGAGAATTCTACCAAACAGTTAAAGAGGAATTGACTCTAATTTTACACAATCTTTTTCAGAAAATAAAAGAGGAGGCAATACAATATTTTCCAAGTTATTTTATGAGGCTGGTATTACCCTATACAAAATCCAAACACATCATAAGAAAAGAAAACTAGAAAGCAGTATCTATCATGAACTTGGACACAAAAATCCTCAAAATATTAGCAAATCCAGCAATGTATAAAAAGAATTCTATACTATGATCAAATGTGATTTATTCCAAGTAAACAAGGCTGGTTCATCTTTCAAAAATCAATTAATGTAATCCACCATATCAATAGGTTAAAAAAGAAAAATTTCATGATCATATCAGTTAACACAGAAAAAGCATTTAACAAAACTGGGCACCCTTCATGATAAAACTCAGAAAACTAGGAATAAAGGAGAACATATTCAACTTGATAAAGGACATCTACAAAAAGCCTATAGTTAACATCATACTTAATGATGAAAGGTTGAATGCTTTCCCTGTAAAATCAGGAATGAGATGAGGATGTCTGCTCCCACCACTGCTATTCACTATAGTACTGGAATTTCAAGCCAATGCAATAAGGCGAGAAAAAAAAAAAAAAAAAAAGCTGTCTTTATT
The DNA here is from genome assembly GCF_024166365.1 of Elephas maximus indicus. Classification (NCBI taxonomy): domain Eukaryota; kingdom Metazoa; phylum Chordata; class Mammalia; order Proboscidea; family Elephantidae; genus Elephas; species Elephas maximus. Next base: position 46,931,066 of record NC_064838.1, read on the forward strand.
TACAGATGACATGGTTGTCTACATAGAAAATTCCAGAAAATCTTTTAGAAAAAAATCCTCAAAGTAATAAGTGAGTTTAGCAAGTCGCAGAACACGAGACTAATAACCAAAAATCAGTCAAATTTCTGTACATTAACAGCAAACACTTGGAAACCAAAACACAATACCATTTATAACCACATCAAAGAAAATATTTGTAGACGGAACAAACATGTACGGGATGTATCCCGAAATTTTTTAAATGCTTGTGGCCTGTGATGTCTACCCCCGAAAGCCTGCAGTGAGTACACCACTCTGTGCCCAGGGGTTAAGTGATCTCAAACAACGGAAAACCCCATCTTGAAGGATCTCCCCCTGAGCCCTAAGAAAAATCCACCATCTCCATGATCAACCAGGCTATTCTTTGTTTGGGGAATTCCTTATCATTTTCCCCAGCCACATGACATGCTGAGTGGTTGTTGTTAGGTGCTGTCAAGTTGATTCTGGCTCATAGCAACCCTATGTACAACAGAATGAAACACTCCCCAGTCCTGCACAACTCTCAAAATTGTTGCTGTGTTTGAGCCCATTGTTGCAGCCATTGTGTCCATCCATCTCACTGAGGGTCTTTCTCTTTTTCACTGACCATCTGCTTTACCAAGCATAATGTCCTTCTCCAGGGACTGATCCCTCCTGATAACATGTCCAAAGTATGTGAGACAAAACCTGTCATCCTCACTTCTAAGGAGCATTCTGGCTCTACTTCTTCCAAGACAGATTTGTTCATAATTTCATATTTCTTATTTTTTTTTTAATTCAAACTCACAAATTTTCCTGACTCAAACTCACACACTAAGATGTGCAAGGAGTTTTACATTGGTCAATGTCTTGGGTCAAATTCCCTAGAAGAAGAGTTTATTGAGGAGGACCTTGGGAGGAGAAAAGTGAGGGAAGTAGCTGGGGCAGGGGAGGGAGCTGAGCAAAGTTGTGGTCTCAGTTGGACTGAGCTTTAGCCTGAGCCCACAGAGCACTCTAGAGCATGAAATGCATCACAGAGTTGGTCCCCCTTTGAGGCAAGGAGAAAGCCATTTTTGTCTTTGGAGCTGGGCTGCCCCTACTCCCAGGGTTGGGTGGGGTGGAGGTTGCATGTTAGCCCCATGAATGAAGTGGTTCCTGTTAGTGGAGAGCAATTCTCCCCACAAAGGGGAAGCCGGGAGCCATTAGCAGCCACACTTACACCAACGGAGATGGGTGTGCCACCTGGTGAAGGTTCTGGATGGGGCACTCCATCAACCACTGCAATGAATTTTCAAAGTCCTTTGATCCTGGATCACAAATCCCTGGGAACACAAAGTCCTGTGGATCCAGGGAAAGGTTAAGCCTGAGGCCATTCACCTCTGGACTTCACACACATCCCTATGACCTTACCCACTTGAGGTCAAGCCACTTTCTTGGGTTCTGCTACCCACACCTCTTAAAAACCTTTTATCAGTCAGGGTTCTCCAGTGATACAGAGCCAATAGGAGAGACAGAGAGAGAGATTTTAAGGAATTGGCTCAGGTGATTGTGGTAGTTGGCAAGTCCCAAATCTGTAGGGCAGGCCAGCAGGCTGGAAACTGGGGCAGGATTTCTCTGTTACAGTCTTGAGGCAGAATTCCTTCTGGAAACCTCAACTCTTACGGCCTTCAACTGGTTGGGTGAGGCCCACCCACATTATCAAAGATAATCTCCTTAAAGTCAACCGATTATAAACGTTAATCACATCTACAAAATACCTTCACCAAAACCAAAAAAACCAAACCCATTGCCATCGAATCAATTCCGACTCACAGTGACCCTACAGGACAGAGTAAAACTGTCCCATAGGGTTTCCAAGGAACGACTGGTGGATTCAAGCTGGTGACCTTTTGGTGAGCAGCTGAGTTCTTACCCACTGCACCACCAGGGCTTCACAAAATACCTTCAGCAAAAAAAAAAAAAAAAAAACCTGTTGTCATCCAGTCGATTCCGAGCAACATCTAAACAGTGGTTGACCAAACAACTGGGCACCATAGCCTAGCCAAATGGACACATAAAATTAACCATCACATTCCCCAACCCCTTCTTCTCAGACCCCGGGAATTCAACACTTCTGTGGGATGTGGTCCCCATCCCTAATATCATCCCTCAAAGCAAATTTTCTGTCCCTCTTATTCCTGGACAGTCCAGTTTCATCCTATTTCCTCCAGCGGCCTGGTTTCTGTCTCTCCCAGGCAGCCTCCCTTCTCCCATTCTGGAATACAAAGAGCCTGTGGACTCCTTCCTGGCAGTAAGAAGCACCCAAACCTTGGAACTAGGCTCCCTTCCGGTTGGGTCTTTGGTAACAAGAGACAATAATTTATCCTATGACACACCTGAATCAATCCTGTTGCTTCTAGCTTCTAGCCAGTTCCCTCAGGCTCCAAGGAAGAGAAGTTATGCAACTCAAGCCGGGTGTGGGTGTGGGTGAGAGAGAGAGAAGTGGGTGGTGCTGGATGTCAGGGCAGGTTGGGGCATGTGCCCATTGTCCAGTGAGGACAATCCAGGCCTCAGCCTATGGCCCTGGGAGGAGAACAGGAGCTGGCTACTTTCCAACATGTGGGGGGTCCTGGAAGGAGCTACCATGCTTCCCAGGGGAGGAAACAGTCATATTCCAAGAGCTGATGGAAGGCCCTTGGCCACCTCCTCAAACACAGATTAGCCACCTTTCAGGGCAGCGAGATTTTGTGGGGCTCAAGTCCACTTATAGCTTAAGCGATAGCCCCGTTAAGCAGAACATGGGGTCACCCAAAAGCACCCTACTCTGACTTCAGCAGCAGCAGGGAGAGGCCTGCTTGTGGGAGTCAGGGGCAGGTGCGTATGTCCTGGGCTCCTGTACCTCCAGAGAAGCCAGGGAGCAAAGAACCCTGCGTTCTAGTCCAGCCTCACTCTGTGTGCAGTGTGACTTTGGGATCTTCTTTGTCCTCTCTGACTTAAGCTTTCTCAGAGGCAGGCAGACAATTTCTCGGGCTATCCAATTTGGGGACTGACTCTTAGCTGTAACAGGTATGCCATCTTTTGGCTCCCCAAGCGTCTGCCTCCAAAGGTGGTGGGGGGGATTAAACCCCTCCCCCAAATCACTAGGTGACTTCCAGGGACCTGAAGCTCCTAGCCCTCCCCCAAGCACAGATACCTGGCAACTTCCAGGTAACCGCTCCTCTGTCCTGGAGCTGCCCATCTCTCAGCAGCATCCCACTTCCCAAGGATGGTGCAAAAAGGAGACATTCACACGTGGGGCCTGAAGACTGCAACTTCACAGACCAGGAGTGGGATGGGACTGAGCTCCCCCAGGGGTTCAATTGTCCCCGGTGGGAACGGTCTGTCCACACTCACTATGTGACCTTCCCAGGTCCTTTCCCCTCTCCTGGCCTCAGATTCTTTACCAAATATAATGGACACACACACAGCCCAGGGCTTGGCCTAGACCTTCCTCAGCACTCAGTAAGTAACCCCCAGCAGAGGGTCTGAAGGTCACTGCTCTGCCTAAGCTCTGCTTACTCTCATGCCATGGGGAAAACTGGGCCAGCTGCCCACTTCTTGGGAAGTCCTGGAATTCCACCACTAGACCTGGCCCCCTTACCTCTGAAGACCTGGTCCAGCAGGAATTGTGCACCCCTATTCTGAGCCAGGGGGATTTGGTGGTTCAGTGGTAGAATTTTCACTTTCTGTGTGGGACTCCTGGGGTTCAATTCCTGGCCAATGCACCTCAACCACAGCTACCGCCCATCTGTCAGTAGAGGCTTGCCTGTTACTATGGTCCTGGACATGTTTCAATGGAGCTTCTAGACTAAGAGAAACTAGCATGAAAGGCCTGGCAATCTACTTCCCAAAACATTAGCCAATAAAAACCCTATGGATCACAATGTTCCCAGGGGCAGTCAGTCATGGGGATGGCATTTCGTTCCATTGCACGTGAGGTGGCCGTGAGCTAGAGGTGGACTCCACTGCAGCTAACAACTACAACTACATTCTGAGCCAAAAAAAGGGGAATGGGGCTGAGCAGCCCCTGAATAACCACCATTTCCTTCTTTTATCCCAGTGAGCAGAGAGGCTTTGCTGATTATGAAAAATAAACCCCTGCTGTCAGCTGTTACCTCCAGACCCGGTGCAGGTAGCAACCACCTTACTTCATGGGAAGAACCAGGCTCTCAAAAGATTTGCACTCACAACTCCTTCTGAAAAGACATGTGTGTGCCAGTTTCTGAAAACAAATTGATCGATTTCCATTGATCAACCTAAAAAACGCCCAGTCCTTTCTAACATGTCCTCAGAGCTCTACTCTTGGCTCAATACCAAGCCCTGACCCTGCCTCAGAATCAGCCCTACCCTTGCAGAGGCTGAGAACACAAAAGTCTGGACCCGATGACAGAGAGCTACTCACACAAATATTATTGCAGCGGATGATGAGACAAGCACCACATTGGACATGTTGTCGTTGGGTGCCGTAGAGTCAGCCGCCCATTCGTGGCAACCCTACGCACATGGGACTAAAACGCTGCCCAGTCCTGTGCCACCCCCATGACCAGCTGGGACCGGGCCATTGTGATTTCACGGGGTTCTTATCGACTGATTTTCAGGAGCAGGTCAGCAGGCCTTTCTGCCTAGTCTGTCTTAGTTCGGAAGCTCCACTAAAATCTTTTTGGCGTTACAGCAAAACTGACATGTGGGTGGTGGCTACGCATGAGGCTCCTCGACCAGGAATCTACCCAGGTCTCTCACCTGGAAGGTGAGACTTCCACCACTGAACCACCACTGCCCTCATGTTAAACATAAACCAGTTGCCACTGAGTCAGATCGTGTTTCATAGAGTTTTCAATGGCTGACTTTTCAGAAGTAGATCACCAGGCCTTTCTCCCGAGGTACCTCTAGACGGACTCGAACTTTCAAACTCTCAGTTAGGAGCCAAGCACATTAACCATTTGCACCACCCAGGGACTCCATATTGAACATACAACCTGGGAATTACGGGCGATGGGGGAGAGATTCTTGGAAATGGAAAACTCAATGGGCTGGACTTTATTATTTGTTTTGTTATCCCCAGAAGACAGCCCAAGGGCTGGCATGGAGTAGGTGCTCAGGAAACATTGGGAGGGAGCAAGGAAGCTGGGTCTTGAAATATAGGAAGAGAGCTTTCCAGACAGAAAGAGCAACATGAGCAGAAATAGAGGGTTGGGACCTATGGCCCTATGACTCCTGCTTCCTGGGGTTGACAGCCTTTTGTAGTTCCCTCCTCTTGGGTATGGGCAGGAGCTGTGACTTGCTTCTAACCAACAGAATACAGCAAAGGGGATGGATGGATGTCTAGCTGGAGTCTCTCAGACCCTTGCTAACTTTGAGAAAGCAAGCTGCCACGTCGGGAAGGCCCACGGGGTACGGAACTGCAGGCAGCCTCTAGTTGCTGAGGGTGGTCTCCACCTGGAAATTGAGGCCTTTAGTCCTACAACCACAAGGATCTTAATCTTGTCAGCAACTCAACCAGCTTGGCTGACACCCTGATTGCAGCCTTGTGAGATCCTGAAGCAGAGGACCCAGTTGAGCCTGACCCACAGAAAATGTGAGGTAATAAATGTGTACTGTTTTAAGCCACCAAGTTTGTGATAATTGTTACACAGTGTTATGGATTGAATAATGCCACCCCCCCCCCCCCAAATATATGTTTTGTAAATCCTAGGCTCTATACCTATGGTTCTAATCCCATTTGGGAATGAGTTGTCTTTGTTATGTGAATGAGGCAGGATGAGTGTAGGGTGTATCTTGAGTCAATCACTTTTTAGATATAAAGGAGATTAAACAAGCAAGCAAGCAGAGATGGGGGAAGAGAGATGCCAAGCCACATGAAGATCACCCAGGAGCAAAAGCTCAAAGAGACAAGGGCCTTCCTCCAGAGCCAACAGAGAAAGAAAGCCTTCCGCTAGAGTCAGCTTCCTGAATTGGGACTTCTAGCCTCCTAAACTGTGAAAAAATAAATTTCTGTTTGTTAAAGTCACCCACTTGTGGTATTTCTGTTATAGCAGCTCTAGATAACTAAGACACACTGCAAGAGATAACTAACACAGGGTCACGCTGAGAAGTCTTTATGGAACTTCAGGTCATTGAGATAGTTGAGGGTAGCTGTTTGGAAACCCTGTTTGGTTAAGTGCTATGACTGCTAACCAAAAAGTCTGCAGTTCAAAGCCACTAGGCACTCTTTGGAAACTCTGTGGGGCAGTTCTACTCTGTCCTACAGGGTTGCTATGAGTCAGAATCAACAGAAACAGGGTTTTTTGTTTGTTTGTTTCTCAGGTGACAAAATAATGGGCATCAGTGGAGGCGGTGGGGGAAGGAGTAGTATGAAGCAGATAATAATGGTCACATTTTACTGGGCATTAGCTGAATGCCAGGCACTACGCTAAGTGATTTACATGTACAAACTTACTTAATCCTCAGAAATGCTAGGATTTAGGCACTTTTATTACCCCCATTTTACAGATGAAGAGATTGAGGTGCAGAGAAATTAAACACACAGCTGATAAGTGATAAAGCTAGAATTCAAGCTAAGAAGCCCAACTGCATTGCCGCCATTTTGAAGTGCTCTGCCGTACATAGCCCTCAAGAGTGAGGGGGCCGGGATGTCCTTTGAGAAACTGTACTCTTCAGGGAATGGCAGTGGGACAGGGGAGTGACACAATCCATTGTGTGTTTGGAAGGCCATCTTCCACAGGGCAGTGAGGAGAGTGGGGAGCCAGGCTGTGGGGACACTTGGTGGATGAGGGAGATTGGGGTGTCTGCAGGATGGGTGAGTCAAGGGGAGACCCAAAGGTAGGCACTGGGGGTAGACCGAGGGAGGTAGAGGACCAAGCGGCAGGGCTGAGATGCTGATAAAAAGCCCCCAGGCCAGCAGACATCCCTGGGGTCAGGGCCAGGTTGAAGTGCACTAGTGGGGCCTGAAGCTTGCTGCCACCCCAGTTCTGCTCTGCAGTCCTGAATCCTGTTCCTCTTCCTCCCAGGAAGCAGAGGGGCTGAGGGACACTCAGTTGCCACCCCAGCCAGTACCTCTGCAGTTGGTCTTCCTTTCCTCCTCCAAGTCCTCCTGGGAAGTACACTCAAAGGCTAATGTTATGCCAGGCGCATAGAGGCCTGATGGGCACAGCCAAAGCCACCACAGAATTCAGACCCCCGCTCTCCCACGCACAGTACCCACCACTCTATGAGGCTCAGGCTTGTCCAGGGTCCCATTGAGCCCATCTCTCCAGCCTCAGCATCCCCTACCAGAAATTAAACAAAACCAGGCATTGACTGGGATAAGCCAGGCTTAGGGCAAACACTGCAATTCATTTTTTAATCTGGAAATTTACAAACCTCTAAGACATCTGGGGTACTGAGCCTCAAAGCAACTGATCCCACACTAGCTAATGAGGGTAGTGGCTTCCCGCTAGAAGGCCTGGCAGCTGGCACTTCTGGGCAGAACCATCCCGAAGCCAAGAAGTGCACTGGTGGCTGGACCGGCTCTTCAGGTGGCCCCACTGGAGGAAATGCCTGAGGGTTCAGCTGAGGGGACTTGGCGCCCCAGCTTTCCTCTCTGCTAAGTCTCCTCCCCCAGGCCCCAGCCACGCTTACGTCTTTATAGAACTGTCCTATACCTGGGCTCTCCAGCCAGCACCTTAGCTCTTTCTGTGCCTCCTGACAAGAATGTCCTTATTCTCCTCCACCCAAAACAAACCAAACCAGTTGCCTTCGAGTTGATTCCAACTCATGGGGACCTCGTGCATACAGAGTAGAGCTGTGCTCCACAGGGTTTTCAAGGCTGTGCGACCTTTCAGAAGCAGATCGCCAGGACTCACTTCTGAGGCACCTCTGGGTGGGTTTGAACCACCCACCTTTCGGTAAGTAGTCACGCACTTAACTGTGCCAGCCAGGGACTCCTTACTATCCTCCAAACCCATTGCCATCAAGTCGATTTCGACAAAGTAGGACTGCTCCTTAGGGTTTCCAAGGAATGGCTGGTGTATTTGAACTGCTGACCTCTTGGTTAGTAGCCAAGCTCTTTAACCACTTCGCCATCAGGGCTCCTGTAAATCCCACTTTCACAGGCCAGAGTCTCCGCAACACCCTTATGAATCCCAACAGAGATGCCATTTCCCTTCTCTAAGACCCCCAACACTCCTGCCTCCCTCGGGTGCCCTCACAACATTTTGCCTCATATGATAGTATCTGTATGTTCTTCTCATCCTTGACTGAGCCACCTAGGGCCAGGGCTGGATCTGGCTCATCTTTGCACCGTCCGCCATGCAGGCTACAGAGCTCTACTCAATGACCCCCGCAAAAGCTGGCACAGGAGTGTATGCTGGTGAGTTGAGGCAGCCTTAGAGGAAGCCAGTGCACAGGGGGAGATTTCTAACAAACTAGCAGGTGTTTTTTCCCATTCTTCGCCAATAGCCTGGGAACCTTGTATCCATCACTCGGGGAGGGGGTTTGGAATGGAGTCTGCCCTACCTATATCTTCTTATCACTCACTTCTCCCCACCCCAAGCATACATGAAAACTTTTTACTGCAAGCACCTGCAATTCCCTGCCCGAGAGCTTTTTTTTTTTTTTTACAGAACTGGTGGTGAGCCAACTTGGCCCAAGGATTTTCACCTCCTGGTATTCACACCCTTGTGTAACTGCCTGCACACTCAGGGACAGTTCACGGCATGGGCCAGAAGTGCTGGGGGTTGTCATCTCTGGGAGCAGCCTTCAACCATGAGAGTGGAGTGATGGGCAGATAGCCTAGCATCCTTGACCTACAGATGAGACAATGCTAAGGTGTATTCTACAGTCTCCCAGGGGTCCCTGTTGGGATTGCACCCCAGATGCCCGCAGTGGTAAACTGTATGGCCTCTCTTCCCTGTCTCACTTTCTCACCTTCCTGCCAGTGTTTCCTAGAATCACCTCCCAAATTAATTCTGGTCTTGGGGTCTGTTTCTAGAGGAATCTAGCAGGGGGCAACAGAATAGAAAGCTGAGAAAAGACCGTGTCATTTTGCTAATGGGAGATAATGCCAGATGCCTCTGAGGGAAGTTTCAAGGCTGATGGGGAAGTGTTAACAGCAAAAAAAAAGTTCTTAGAACTCGAGAGCAAAGTGGCCTGGGCCTGTTCCTCAGACAGAGCCCTAGGGAGGTAGAAAGAGCTCAGGGAGGAATGGCCTTTTGGGGTGAGACTGCCTCTCTCCCAGAGATCTGATTCCGAAGGCAGAGCTGGAAGCCTCAGGTAGGTTCCTGACCCCACAGGCACAGCAAGGAAGCAACCAGGAACCCCAGAACCAGACCACCATGGGGACACGTGAATGCCTGGACCTAGACCAGCTCCCAGAGCTTTGACCCAACCCCCCAAAAAGGCAATAATCCTAGAAAACAGCTGTAGCAGAGCAAGGGCTCAGAATCAGAGATGATTTGGGTAATGGAGTATAAAGTACATTTCCTACACACCTGAGTTTAAGGACCCAGCAGTAGCTGCTAGACTAGCATCTCTTCCTCTTCAGGGTCCTCCCCAGGCCTTCTAGGACCACTGAGGACGCTAGGACCCTAATCCACAGAGTGAGGTCTGAAGTCCAGTGAATCACCTTCTACATATCTCCTCTCCCTTTGGGATCTCCTGGGGCTCAGAGTTTCCCTGACACCATGCCCAAGCCAGCCAGGCCCAGAGCCTGTCAGGAAGCAGTCAGAGGCCAAACCTCTCCATCCATGGGGAGAAAAGCTCCTTCTGGGGGTGTATGGGGTTGTGGGGGCGGGGCAGGGACTCTCCAGTTCCTTCTCAGTAGATGCTCAATACCTCCCAGCTCTGCTTTTCTCCCCGTGCCCACCCTGCCCTTGCCTGAAGGCCATAACATCTTGAGGCTGGAGTTCCCCTCCTGTTCCCCAGTGTCTGGATACTGAACATCTGCCCTGGCCATATTCACTGACAGGTCCCCCAGCCTTGTTGGCTCAATAGCACCCAGCCCAACAAGAGAGTCTTCAACTGGGACCACGTGGTCAGAAGGCAACAGACCTCACTTAAGGCTCGCAAAGAAAGGGGCTTCTTAACCCTGATTCACTGACCCCTACAGGATACACAGAAACCAGAGTGTCCATGAACGTGGATTGGAAAAAATGGCATCTGGCACTGTGGTTAAGTGCTCGGCTGCTTACCCTAAGGTCAGTAGTTTGAACCCACCAGCTGCTCTGTGGAAGAAAGACGTGGCAGTTTGCTTCCATAAAGATTACAGCCTTGGAAACCCTGTGGGGCAGTTCTACTCTATCTCGTAGGGTCATTCTGAGTCGGAATCAACTTGACAGCAATGGGTTTGGTTTTTTGGTTTTATTTTCATTAACTTTTAATTGAAATTTAGCATTTTTTTTTTCCATTATGAAAGCAGGCAACAAAGCACAGTGAGTGGAGTCCCTGGGTGGCACTCTAGTACTAACCAAAAGGTTGGCAGTTCAAATCCACCAAGAAACACCTTAGAAGAAAGACCTGGCTATCTGTTTCCGAACGATCAGCTGTTGAATACCCTATGGACCACAGTTCTATTCTGACACACATGGGGTCACCATGAGTCAGAATCAACTCGACAGCAACTGATTTTTTATCACAGGCTCTGCGACTTCGTCTCCAGTAGAAACCCCAGACATTTGCATCTCACGTTACCACTGGTAATGTCTTGAAATGTCATTGACGATCATCACTACTGTAAAATCATGGCAGTTACTTAGCCCACCGCTAGATCTTAATATCTGATGAACAAATAAACGCATGCTTCACTATGACACAAATTTGTTTTTCATATTGTTTTGATAACTATATTTCAATTGATTTCCTTTGTAATCCTTCAAGTTTTATATCTCTTGCATTTAAAAACTTCATCCTGAGAAGGGTCTACAGGCTTCACCAGGATGCCAATAAAAAGGTAGTAAAAAGGTCTGAACCCCTGCCAAGGGAAGACCCCTGGGAAGGAGGAAAGGGGTAGCATCCAGTTAAGAAGGGTCTTCATTCAATCTTCAAAGAGGTGACCCAGGAGGTCATAGAAAAAAGTATTCTGGGCCAGGCGTGCTGGCAGCCAGACTCTGGAAAACAATAGCCCAGCAAATGGCTTTATTCCATCTTTTCTACTCTTTTTTTTTTTTTAAACTTGTTGTATTTATAGCTTCAATTTCTGAACTTTGCCATTGTGCCCAGCATGGAGCTTGGCAGGAGGGGGTTCCTGACATGGTGGAGTGAAAAGTAAGGACCTGAGGAGCACCAGTCTGTGGCCCCCTGGATTAGGGGCTGGGTGGTGGCCAGGGGCCCAGGGGTCAGCCCTCAGTTTCTCAGTTGGGGGTTAGGAGTGAAAGAGCGTAAGTTCCAGAGGTTTCCTGGAAACAGCTCATGTTGGCTGTCAGTCAGGGCTGGTGAGACAGAGCCAAAAGTGAGCTCCAGGACCCAAACTGGAGTGAATGAACACTAAGTGCCTGCCCTGGGGAGTCACTGGCTGACAGGACCTCCTCAAGCACTTCAGGTAAAGGGAGAGCAACACTGGCAAGCTAGCTGTGGCAGAGATGTTGGGTGGCTCCCCAGTCATTGTCCTCTGCTTTTCCCTTAGGGTAGCAGATGCTTTGGGGGCCCATATCTGATTATAACCATGGTGTGGTGGCCAGTTCTGTGCAGGTTCTCAGCATCCCACCTCAAGAGCATATAAGACTCTCCCTTTACCTGCCTCAGGGCTATCTCTGAAACCACAGCCAAGAGTGAATTTGCCAGAGTCTAACCTGTGGATAAATGCTCCAGCCTCCTGCCCTCAGCACAGATGACTCTGGAAGACCTCCGAGGTCGTGCTGAGTGGATCCCCCATTCTCTACAGCAGAGACCTTGATAATACACTCCCTGCTCTCTTCCTCCAGTCCCCAGGAATCACCTCCCAAATTAACTACCTGCCTGGACCCAGACCCTGTCCCAGGCTCCGCTTTCAGGGAGATCCAAACTAAGACACATAGTAATAGAATTTTTAGTTAGGCACATGACCGCCCTGAATAAAGGCTACGTTTTCCAGTCACCTGTTATAGCTAGATGTAACCATGTGACAAAGTCGTGGCAAATGGGATATGAAAACAGGCGACTGCGCAACTTCCAGGTCACTCAGTTAATAGGAAAGGGCGTGCCCTCTCCTTCCCCTTTTGCCTTTCCCACTAGCTGAAATGCAGAAGTGGTGGTGAGCCAACTTGGCCCAAGGATCTTCATCCCCTGGTACTCACACCCTTCTGTGGGCCTCCCACATTAAATCCCACATTGACCTGTGTGACCAATAGAATATGACAGAAGGGACGGTGTGTGACTTCCAAGGCATTGTAGCTTCCATCTTGGTCTCTTGAATCCCTTGTTCTGGGGAAGCCAGTCACCACATCATCAGGACACTCAAACAGCCTACCACAGAGATCCAGGTGGAGAGGAACTGAGGCCTTCTGCCAATAGCCATGTGAGTGAGCCACCTCAAAAGTGGATCCTCCAACACTAGTCCAGCCTTCGGATAACTGCAGCCCTCACTGACAGCTGATTACAAACACATGAAAATCATCAAGCCAAAACAGTCCAGCCAACTTGTTCCCAAATTCCTGAACCACAGAAACTGTGAGAGGTAATAAGTCACTTATTGAAGCCACTAAACTTCAGGATAATTTGTTACACAGCATTAGATAACCGATACAGGGTAATTAACATCCAAAGGATGGTAGAGAAGCAAGGTAGAAGGATCCCAGGCCCTTAACATCACAGTGCGAGCCCCCATACCAACTCTGGCTTCTATGTGAAAAAGAAACTTCTGTCTCATTTAACCCACTGTCTTTTTTTGGTCTCACATTTTTTTTTTTTTTATCACGTTAGCTGAAGCTATATCCTAACTAATACAGCATCTGAAACTGCTCCCCACATGTTCTTTCCTGACAGCATTTACATGGAAATGATCTAAAGAAAGAGAGACCCGTGTTGCCAGTAAGATCCTGTGCAGGCTCTCAGCACACACAGACTCTCAGGATTTCTTCTAGACGGCAAACAGATGGCCTTGGGCTAGAGGAGATGCAGAAAGCCAGCTCAAGACACTCCTCACTACGAAAGAGCAGCAAATGCTAGCAGGACTGAAGGGGATGCCTGGGAAAACCACATTGGCTCCAGTCACTATTAGGAGATGGAGCACAGAATCATATTAAGACAAAAAAGAAAAAGCACCAGACCCAGAAGAAGACTCCACAGGTCAGGAGGTTACCATGAAGATTCATAGGACATGCCTCTCCCTGCATGGGTGGTGCGAATGGTTACTGTGCTCACTGTTAAACAAAAGGTTGGAGGTTCGAGTCCACCCAGAGGTGCCTCGAAAGAAAGGCCTGGCAATCTACTGAAAAAATCAGCCACAGAAAACCCTAACAAGCACAGTTCTACTCTCACACACATGGGGTCACCACGAGTTAGAATCAACTCAAGGGTAACTGGCTTGGTTTTGGTTTTTGGTCACAGAACTAAAACAAGCCTTTACTCCTTACTCCTTTCTTATTCCTCCTCAATATGGACTCCTGCACTCTGCTGTCCCAAACAACTTGGAGAGAAGGAGTATCACTGGGGACACAGTATTAGGACTCTCTCCATTTCAAGTGACAGAAAGCCGGCATACACTGGCTTAAGCAAAGCAGGGATTTATAGCTCAGAACCTGGAAAGCACATGGGTAGGCTAGCTTTAGGGGTCCCTGGGTGGCACAAACAGTTTGCTCTCAGCTGCTAACCAAAAGGTTGGCAGTTTAAACCCACCCAGCAGTGACATGGAAGAAAGGCCTGGCAATCTGCTTTTGTGAAGATTACAGCCAAAAAAACCCTACGGAGCAGTTCCCACTGTAACAAATGGAGTCGCCATGAGTCAGAATCAACAGCAACTAATGACAACAACATGATGACATGCTTTAGGCCCAGCTGGATCAAGGGGCTCAAGCAATGTCATCAGGAATCTCTCTCTCACCTTCTCTTGAATCTTATTTCTTATGTATTGTCTCAAATCTCAGGCAGGTAAACATGACCACAGCGGTAGGTGGCTTACATTTTCCTGGCATAATAGCAGAAAAGCATGCTTCTTTTCCCATATTTCAGCAAAAGTTTCAGGGTTAATGCTCATTTGCCCAGCTTGGGGCATGTGACCATCGCCCTGATTCTCACTGGCCAGGCCCAGGGCAAGTACACACCACTGGAGCCAGAGTGAAGGATGACCCTCGCCCAACTACTGAACCTCATAAAGAGTTGTAGTTTCCACCCCAAAATCAAGATGGTGTAAGCAGAAGGGTGCTGGATAACAGACACATTCTACACGGGGGTGTTTTCCACACTGACATCTGGAGGACGAGGGAAGTGGCTCTGACAGCTGAGGAGTGGCCAGCATGTGCCAGGCTAGAGCAGACCTGGCCGTGGTAGGATGTGTCCAGCCCATCCCTGGGGCAGGGAGGCTGAGACCCCAGCTTTAGTCTGACCCCAGATGAAGAGAATCTCAGACCCAAGCTGCCCCTTGAATTGGCACTTTCCGTAAACTAGGGGTGGGCCATTCCTTTTATGGACACAGCTCTGTACTTTCCTGGGACGCGACCCTCCTCATGGTCCTGCAGTGGTGCCCAATTGCCCTCAATGTGGCCTAGGCTCCAGTCTGCATGACCTCTGCCTCTGCTTCCTCCCCACCCCGACTAGAGGGGACAAGCGTGCGCGCGCGCACACTCACACACACACACACACACACAAGTCCTCTGCTGCAGCCAGTCCAAGACCTCCTCTCTCTTCAGCACACAGTGCTGCGCCCCTCCTCTGATCCGCACGGTCAGAAGTGGCTGAGCCTCACCCTGCAGCCCCCACAGACACCCTACCTCACCCCTGCAGAGAATTCTGGTCTCCCCAGCCAGCCTGGGGCTCTCAGGGCAGGGCCTGAGTTTCCTCCTTGTTCCCCCGGCCCTCTTTTCCTCCCCCTTGGGGAGGACAGAGCTAGGTCTAGACTCAAAGGGGAGGATTTATAATCTCCACTTTGGAGCCCCCACGAGGCAAGAGAAACCGACACCAATCTAGGCAGCTTCCTAGAGGTGGTGGCAGGTGTAAGTGTTCTCCTAGGCGCAGCAGAGCTGCTGAGGCTGTCAGTGCACCTGTTCCCATCCCTCTGGGCCCTGTGCCATCCTAGGTGAGATGAGGCCAAGGGGCAGGGACTGCTGGCAAGTGACTAGGGCCTGGGCAGGATCCAGGCTAGGGAGGAAGTGAGAGAGGCTTGAACAGCTGAGGCTATTTTTACCCAGACCTGTGCAAACAGAGGTGTGGGCTGGTCTGGCCGGTTCTTCCCTCCCCAGGTGTCTGGTCTCAGAGCCCCTTACCAGGACAGACCAGGAAGGCAGCACCCGCTGGGTTGGGAGCCCAAGGGAAGGAGTGGGTGGAGGAAGGGCCGGTGTGAGAACAGCCCCCATGTGCCCCAGAGACTCCCAGACTTGAGGCCCTGGTTCCCTTCTCAGGGTGCTAAACTCAAAGAAGGACACTGCCTGCTAGGTGCCAGCCACACTCTCCCACTCCCCAGAGTGATCCTCACCCCTCTCCTGTGCCCTGTGTGGGGCTGGGGCTGTGATCAAGATTAGGGGTCAGCCTGGGCTCAGAGATCAAGCTGGGTAGAGGCCTATGATCAGGGTTAGGGGTCAGATTGGAGTCAGGGGTCAGGCTGGGCTGGGCCAAGGCCTAGGATCAGGATTAAGGGTCAGCTTGGAATCAGAGGGCACTCTGGGAGGAGGCCTGTGATCAGGTTAGAGGTCAGCCTAGGGTTTGGATCAGCCTAGGGGCAGGGGTCAGGCTTGGCCAAGGATTGGAATCAGAGATAAATCAAAGCTAGCAAAGCCTCCTGGAGGAGCTTCACTAACACTGGCTCTGGGCTTGTCATCCCAGCAGTGGCCCCCAGGCGGCCCCCCAGAGTGGGTGACTGACATGGATCAAAGCCCTGAAGCATGACAGAGGCTCCTCTGAGAATGAATGTGGGGGAAGCATCCTGGCAGAAGGAACGGCCCAAGCAAAGGACCCAGGTAGTACAGAGCCTCCAAGGCCGGGCTAAGGAAGACCCCAAAGGAGTTTCCCGCAGAGCCAGGTGAGAAGACAGCGTCAGAAACCTGGGGCCGAGGGAGGGACAGCATCAGCTTTGGGTTTTAGGACGATTCATTCATTCGTTCATTCCACAAATATGAGTAGAGGCCTTTCCATATGCCAGGCCCCGTTCTAGGGACATGCTATACATTGACGGACCAAACAGCTACAAATTGCTGCCTTTGTGGAACTTATGTTCTACCCGGTTGAGATAGATAATAAACGTAACAAAGTAAACTCACAAAGAATTAAATGACATACAACTTAGAAGGTGATAAGTCCAGAGTAAGGGGGCTCAGGAATTTGAGGGGAGGAGGAGTTCACGGCATTAAACAGGGGGGGCTGGGTAGGCTGCCTTGAGGAGAGAGGGAGGGAGCTTTGGGGATACCTGGGGCAGAGCATTCCTGGTAGAGGGCACAGCCAGTGCAAAGATACTAAACAGAAGGGCAAGTTCTAGGAATAGCAAGGAGGTCATTGTGGCTGGAGTAGATGAGAACAGAGGTAAAGGGGAGGTGATGCGGGAATCGCAGACAGGCCCTGAAAACACCTGAGCCTTTCCCACCAGTGAGCAGCACTTTGAACTAAGAAGCAACAGGATCTCACTTATGTTTTAAAATAATCAGACTTAGAGGAATATGTTCAATAGCACCAAATTCACTGCTATCCAGCCCCACGTGTTACAGAGTAGAACTGCTCCGTAATGTTTTCTTGGCTGTAACCTTTAAGGAAGCAGGTTGCCAGGCCTTCTGCAGTGTGATAGGGTGGGTTCAAACCGCCACCCCGGGACGCAGTCAGTAAACTCAGACAGTGGGAAGCTATTGTACAGGACCAATGACCCAGTTTCTTCAAAGAGAACTTGCAAGGAAAACAGAGACACAGGCAGAGAGATGGAGGGGACCTCCATACTAAATTCTAATGTGTGAACCTTATTTAAACAGACAATTGGTTAAAAAAAAAATTTTTTTTAAGACATTTTTAAGGCAAGGATTGAAAACTAAATAATGACTAAAACAGAACAAAACCCTTGGCCATCTAGTAGATTCCAACTCATGTTGTTGTTTAGGTGCCATCGAGTCAGTTCCGACTCATAGTGACCCTAAGTACTACAGAACAAAACACTGCCCAGTCCTGTGTCATGCCCACAATCGTTGTTATGCTTGAGCCCATTGTTGCAGCCACTATGTCAATCCATCTCGTTCAGGGTGTCCCTCTTCTTCGCTGACCCTGTACTTTACCAAGCATGATGTCCTTCTCCATGATAACATGATAACATGTCCAAAGTATGTAAGACACAGTCTCGCCACCCTTGCTTCTAAGGAGCATTCTGGTTGCACTTCTTCTAAGACAGAATTGTTTGTTCTTTTGGCAGTCCATGGTATATTCAATATTCTTCACCAAAACCACAATTCAAAGGCGTCAATTCTTCTTCAGTCTTCCTTATTCATTGCCCAGCTTTCACATGCATGTGATGCGATTGAAAATACCATGGCTTGTTTCAGGTGCACCTTAGTCTTCAAGGTGACATCTTTGCTTTTCCACACCTTAAAGAGGTCTTTCACAGCAGATTTGCCTAACGCGATGCTTTTTTTGATTTCTTGACTGCTGCTTCCATGGGTGTTGATTGTGGAGCCAAGTAAAATGAAACCCTTGACAACTTCAATCTTTTCTCCATTTATCATGATGTTGCTTATTGGTTCAGTTGTGAGGATTTGCGTTTTCTTTATGTTGCGGTGTAATCCACACTGAGGAAACCCTGGTGGTGTAGTGGTTAAGAGCTGCAGCTGCTAACCAAAAAGTCGGCAGTTCAATCCACCAGGCGCTCCTTGGAAACTCTACGGGGCAGTTCTACTCTGTCCTATAGGGTCGCTATGAGTCAGAATTGACTGGACCGCAATGGGTTTAATCCATACTGAAGGCTATGGTCTTTGATCTTCATCAGTAAGTGCTTGAAGTCCTCTTCATTTTCAGCAAGCAAGGTTGTGTCATCTGCATAACATAGGTTGTTAATGAGTCTTCCTCCAATCCTTTTGCCCCATTCTTCATAGAGTCCAACTTGTTGGATTATTTGCTCAGCATACAGATTGAATAGGTACGGTGAAGGGATACAACCCTGACACACTCCTTTCCTGACTTTAACCCATCCAGTATCCCCTTGTTCTGTTTGAACAACTGCCTCTTGATCTATGTAAAGGTTCCTCATGAGCACAATTAAGTGTTCTGGAATTCCCAGTCTTCGCAATGTTATGATCCACACAGTTGAATTCCTTTGCATAGTCAATAAAACACAGGTAAACATCTTTCAGGTATTCTCTGCTTTCAGCCAGGATCCATCTGACATCAGCAATGATATCCCTGGTTCCACGTCCTCATCTGAATCCAGCCTGAATTTCTGGCAGTTTCCTGTTGATATACTCCTGCAGCTGCTTTTGAATGACCTTCCGCAAAATTTTACTTGCATGTAATATTAATGGTACTGTTCGATAATTTTTGCCTTTGGTTGGATGACCTTTCCTGGTAATAAGCTTAAATACGGATCTCTTCCAGGCAGCTAGCCAGGTAGCTGTCTTCCAAATTTCTTGGCATAGGTGAGTGGGCACTTCCAGCGCTGCATCAGTTTGTTGAAACATCTCCATTGATATTCCGTCTATTCCTGGAGCCTTGTTTTTCACCAATGCTTCGGTGCAGCTTGGACTTCTTCCTTCAGGACCTCTTGAAATGGCTGAATGTCGGCCAATTCTTTTTGGTATAGTGGCTCTGTGTATTCCTTCCATCTTCTTCTGATGCTTCCTACATAGTTTAATATTTTCCCCATGGAATCCTTCACTATTGCAACTCAAGCCTTGAATTTTTTCTTCAGTTCTTTTGGCTTGAGAAATGCTGAGCATGTTCTTCCCTTTTGGTTTTCTATCTCCAGTTCTTTGCACATGTCTTTACTTTGTCTTCTCGAGCCACCCTTTGAAATTTTCTGTTCAGTTCTTTTACTTCATCATTTCTTCTTTTTGCTTTAGCTACTCGAAGTTCAAGACCAAGTTTTAGAGTCTCTTCTGACATCCATTTTGGTCTTTTCTTTCTTGTCTTTTTAATGACCTCTTGATTTCTTCATGGACGATGTCTTTGATGTCATTCCACAACTCATCTGGACAGAATAGAGCTGGCCATAAGGTTTCCAAGGAGCAGCTGGGAGATTCAAACTGCCAACTTTTTGGTTAGCAGCTGAACTCTTAACCACTATGCCACCAAGGCTCAAAGTGATGACCGATTATTTAGTATTATTAAGGAATTTGGCGGGGGGAGGTTTAGGTGTTATGTGATAATGATATTGTGGTTATTATTTTTAAGAGTCCTTCCTTATCCATTAGATGGGACCCTGGTGGCGCAGTGGCTAAGAGTTCAGCTGCTAACCAAAAGATCAGCAGTTCGAATCTACCAACTGCTCCCTAGAAACCCTATGCGGCAGTTTTACTCTTTCCTATAGGGTTGTTACCAGTCAGAATCAACTGGGCAACAGGCTTGATGCTTGGTCTTTATCCTTTAGCTAAGCAGCCCTGCTGATGCAATGGTTAAGCACTCAGCTGCTAACCGAAAAATCGGATGTTCAAATCCACCCAGCAGTGAAATCACCCAGAAACTCTGTGGGAGAAAAGACCTGGTCACCTGCTCCCATAAAGATTACAGCCTTGGAAACCCTAAGGGGTGGTTCAACTCTGGCCTATAATGTCTGTATGAGTCGGAATCGACTCGACGGCACACAACAACAACATCCTTTAAATATGTACTGAAATATTGACAGATAAAACGAAAATCTGTAATTCAATTCAAATCATCGAAGTCGGGTTGGGGGCACAGAAGAAGCAAGCTAAGTATTGGGTAAGTGGGAGTTCATTATATTACTTTATCTACCTTGTATATTTTGAAGTTCTTCTTAATAGATTAAAAAATAATAATAACACTTAACCTGGCTGCTGAGATTGGGAAGTGGGGGCCAAGAGGCAGCCAGGGATTATGAGAAAGGTACAGCAGTGAGAAGGTGAGCAGGCCAGGGAGGAGATGACCACTCCACGGAGACCTGAGACAGGACGCAAAAGATGGGAGGGAGGGGACAGGAAAGGGCTTGCAAGACAAGGCATCCCTTCCCCCTCCTCACCCCAGCACTGGGTTTCCTCCCCTTCCCTTGCTCAGTCCTTTCTCCTGCCCCCCCTTTCCTCCCTCTATCCACTCTTCCTTACCCTCTCTTCCTCACTCCTCCTTCTCTACCTCTCCTTCCGAATCCTTCTTCTCCCCTCTTCTTGCATCTTCCAGACCTGCTTCCCTGCTCTGCCCAAATGATCCCTCGCAACCGGCTTTTTCTCTGTAGCTGGGTTGCCAGGCACCTCCAGCTTGATTTCCTTGGTCACAGACCCTCAGCCTCCTTCTGAGGCCTGCTGTCTCCTCACTAAGCGTTTCCTCCTCCAAATTTCCTTCCAAGGAGGAAAGCACTTCCCTCCTCAGAGCAGGCACCACCTCAGCCTAAGGCAGCTCTGTCCCAGCCTGTTGGGGAGAAGGACAAGCATGGGGTGACCAGTAGGACCCAACTTTTCAAGGAGAACTTAAGGTGGTCTTGGTGGTTCTTCTCCCTGGAAACAATCCCTTTCCTGGGTAGATCTCTCACTGCAAGGGAAGGCTGAGGCTGGGGAGGAAGTAATTTCCTGGTCAGGCCTTTGTCTGGAGGCCCTGCAGGAGGAGAAGGGAGGATTTCCCTGAGGTTCCCCCCCGAGACTTCCTCCCTTGGGCAGCACTGGACTCCCTGCCTGTTCCCACCTCAGGTAGGGTTGCAGTGTGCACAAGGAGGCTGGCTACAAGCCCCCCAAATTAATTCGAATTCTAGGAAATAAAGACAAGCCATGTTTCTTGTAGAAACCCTGGTGGCATAGTGGTTAAGAGCTACTGCTGCTAACCAAAAGGTTGGCAGTTTGATTCCACCAGGCACTCCTTGGAAACCCTAGGGGGCAGTTCTACTCTGTCCTGTAGGGTCACTATGAGTCGGAATCGACTCGACAGCAGCTTGTTTAGTTTTTAGCTTAGTATGTTTCTTGTACCTCAGAGTTGGTGGACTGAGATTCCCACCCAAGTCAAAAGAAAGGAAGGGAAAGGGCTTCTGGCTCCAGCAGGGCCTGGGCTTGGCTGTACCACAGCCCAGATTGTAGACCATAGCCCGTACCCAGTGGTGGTGCAACAACCCACCTTGCAACTTATAGGCTGCCATCAAGGTCTGTGCCACTCTCTTTAAGGCCTCAAGACCCTAAAATGGCCTATCACAACAGGGAGGGTGACACACATTCCTGGTGGTGTCAGACAGCAGAGCTGGGGTTCTGATAACCACAGTAATATAGATGATAATAAGAAACATTTTAGTGAGTATGGCTTGGCCTGACCCAAGCCATAGTATTTTCATTCTCCTCATCTGCCTTCAAAAGCTTGACATGATAAAGACCAAAGGAGAATTGATGCCTTTGAATTATGCTGTTGGCAAAGAATATTGCATATACCATGGACTGCCAGAAGAACAAACAAATCTGTCTTGGAAGAAGTACAGCCAGAATGCTCCTTAGAAGCATGAATGGCGAGACTTTGTCTCACGTACTTGGGAGATGTTATCAAGAGAGACCAGTCCCTGGAGAAGGACATCATGCTTGGTAAAGTAGAGGGTCAGCCAAAAAGAGGAAGACCTTCAACGAGATGGATTGACATAGTGGCTAAAACGATGGGCTCAAGCACAGCAAGAGTTGTGAGGATGGTACAGGTCTTGGCACTGTTTCATTGTGCTGTGCATGGGGTCTTTATGAGTTGGAATCGACTCAACAGAACCTAAAACAAGTGAATATGGCTGTTTGCCTGTGGGCATGCTCAGGCTGGACAAATCCTGGAGACCATTTTGCTGGACATCTGTGGCCAGGATGAGGGACAGAGGAGGGACCAGAGCTAGGCTCTCTCAGTCTAGCACAGGTCTCTTGTTCTCTCTGCTCAGTCTTCAAGTCACAGCCTGGCCCGAGTCCTGGAGCCCACTTGCAGTCCAGAGCATTACACAGTGGCCACTACGATGCCCTCAGGTCAAAGCCTTGGTCCTCCTGATGGGGAAAAAAGAAGTCAGCTGGATGCTCCCACCCTGTCTGCAAGGTCCAGGATAATAACTGTGCCTGGCATTTCCCATGGCTGGGCTGGGCTCTGCCTTCTCCACCCACGGAAGCCCAGACTTCGGGTTCATCTCTTTCTGCAGACATCTGGTTTATCCAGAGCGGCCTCCGTGTTCCCACCCCAGATCCTTGCCTCCAATCTTGACTTCCATCTGGCAGGAGAGACCGGCCTCTGCAGACACATCTCCTAGGCTCAGGTATCCTAACCTCACAGGCAGTGGCTGGCAGTGATATGCCTGAGGCACATCAGCTATGACTACACCTGCCTCAACTCTGCCCCCTTGGAACAGTCATGGTTTGTCTGGATTGTCTTAGTTCAGGTTCAGGAAGTGAGATATCTCTGTAGTTGGTTGACCTTCATATGTTGTTGCTTAATAATTTTTGCCTTTATGTTCATACATGAACATCCAATTAAATTAATATATAAATTTATTTATTAATACCATTAAATATTATTATGTGGCATTACAATTTTCTTTATTTGTGCTATTCTGGCCTTGTCTCAGCATTATGATATCTCATAGAGTCTGTTGGGAAACATTCCATCTTCTTTGCCAGTCTGGAGAAGTTTGATTACTTAGGGATTATCAACTCCTTAAAAAAAAAAAATTTTTTTTTTTTTTAAGGTTTATAGAATTCTTATATAAAATCATCTGGGCCCAATATCTTTTTTAGGGGTAAACTTAATAACTATATTTCTCTAGAAAAACATCCGTTTCACCTAGATGTTCAAATTATTGCCATGAAGTTGTACATAGTATTCCCTCACACACACACACAGACACCCATAGATATTGCAGTGAGCATTTGACTAAGAGACTGCAGCTGCTATTGGAGAGTAAACAGGGGGGAAGGGTCCTCCCCTCCAAGACTCACCGCACCATGACCCCCCCTTCAAGCTGCATGATGACAGACTTCTGACCCCCCGGACCAAATGGAGCCCTAGGATGGTGAGGAGAGGAATTCCTTCCCAGGCCATCCCTCTCTGTGTACCGACAAGGGTTCCCAAAGGCAGGACCCAGGTCTCCTATTCCTCTATCCTCTGGAGAAGGAGCTCTCCTACCACCTTCAATCCCAAGGAGCCATTCTCCATGCCTCAGTTTCCCTTCTATGGTAGCCATAAAGGCACACGGCCCTTCAAGAAAGAACATGCCATTCAGTTATCAGGAATACAGTGAGCTAACAGCCTCTTGCTGCAGTGTCTTTGGGGTGCACCACAGCATCTAAGCCCAGGCTGTCCTCCCTGACAGCCTCAGCCACTGACTGAGCACAGTGGGGCTACTAAGCTTTCTGTGTGCTCTGGGGCTCCCTGTTGGGTTGACAGAGACTATCAGATCAACATTGCAGTCTGAGGCTCTTGCTGCCAATCCAGCTTCCTCCCCCTTTATCTTTCACAAGGTCCCTTCACCCTCCACACTCCCGCACTCCCAGCTCCATCTTAACCCACTGCTTTTGATGGATAAAAGACTTAAAGGTCCAAGTCCCTTTAGCTTAAATGCCCAGAGAGGGCAAAGCTTGCCTACAGCCACACAGCAATGTGGGCAGCTCTGGTAGGGGATCCTGAAGCAGTGATGCTCAGGTCAGATCATTTCCTCACCTCCTGACCCTCGCCACACAGGCTGAGGCCACACTGTGGTCCCCAGCCATCCCTCCCACACCACCACAGAACTTAGCACCTTTGCCTTTCCGAGCTGGGAGCCAAGAAGGCGGTAAATGCACGACTCTGGGAGGTGGGTGAAGGGCTGGGGGAAGCGAGGGTGGATGCCACCCCAGGGATGAGGCAGGCAGCCAGGAAGCCAGGCAAGCTCCCAGTGAGTAACTGCCGATTTCCTCCTCACCGTGCCTGTCATCATGGGGGATGGCAAGTGGCTCTGCCTCTCTTCCCCTCCACCTCCTACAGCCTCTGCATCCCTGTGATTCCAGAATCTGGAAAGCGGAGATTGGGCCAGAGGCTGGTTCCAGGGATCTAGGAGAGGAGACCCAGAATATAACACCCCAGTGGGGAACCTGTGCAAGAGGGACATGGGGAAACAAAGACCCTTCCCAAGCCTGGACTGGTGAGGCAAAGACAGACTGCAAAGAGTCTCAGGCTTTGGAATGGGGCGGGGGGGACATGTAACAGAGCTTCTAAGTCCCTGCTTCCCACCCCACCCCACCCCGCACTGGTAGCCTGCCCGCCTTCCACCTCCTGCTCTGACAGCACTCCCCCCTCCCACAAGCCTTCCCAGACCCCTCCCCACCCCAGCAAAGGAGCCCTTCCTTGTCAGATCCCACAGGACTCAAGAGTGGGCCTGTGGTTGACCCCAGGTGCCACAGGACACAGGACAGGGCATGTGAGAGTGATCAGTAGAGACATGTTCAGATTTAGCCTTGGTTGAATTTTTGTAGGCTTTTTGTTTTGTTTGCTTGTTTTTTGTTTTGTCTTTTTCTTGCTTTACTTTTTGCTTCTGATTGTTCTGTGTGTGTGTGTGTGTGTGTGCCCTTTGATAGATAAGAAAGGGCGGGTTCCCCAAGGGAACAATTCTGAAAGAACAAAGAGTGATTTTCATTGCAAAGAATCTACAGGGAAACTATTCCCCCTGAGTCAGTCATCCACTCCCTTGCTGGGAGCCTGAGGACTGGAAGGCCCGTCTCCAGCCTGGCCTTCTAGCCCTCAAGCTGAACAGGGGTTTGAGTGTGGACCACTCTCCAGAGCATGGGGAAGGGCAGCCCATGCTCAGCTGGTAGCCCTAAGATTCCCTCCCCCATGAGCCCTCTCAATCCCTCCACCGACCTCCCTGTACATGGCCTGATGGTCACATGGCAAAATGGAGTCTAGCTTCATCCTGCCCTAATCCTCATCCCCTTCAATACGTTCTCAAGTACCCAAGACCCCTGTCCTCAGAGAGAGCAGGAACTTCAACAGGCCAGGGCTAATGGTGGGATTTCAGCATTCTGCAGCTGGCTAGGTGGGGTGTTGTGTGTCTGTGTGTCTGTGTGTATGCATTGTGGGGTACAGGTGACAAGGGTTTACAATAGCCAAAGCCCACGGATTTGCATTTCATATCCAGGGGCTCCTACAACCCAGGCCAGGAGAGGTGACTCCCAGAATGAGGGAGTCAGTGCCCTGCTGGGGAACTGAGACCTGAAAGTGAGTACAGTCAGGGCCACAAGGAGAGGCAAGGACCTCTGGCTCCTGAATCTAACTTTGGTCCCTGGAGTGGGGGTGGCTGAGGAGGTGTCGACCATTCAAACACTCACTCAACTGCAGGACTGGGAAGAAGCCCCTGAAAGGCCCAGGCAGAGGTGCCACCAGCATTCCCTACCTGGGGAGGGGCCTGTGTCCAGGCTCGTTGATTATATCTGGAGGGGATAGAAGTCGTGGGGAGCAGACATACACCCTCATGTCCCCCTCTGGTAAGGAGTGCAGCCTGTCTTATTCACCTCTGTGCCCCCAGTGCAGAGTACAGGGCCTGGCACACAGCCATAAAAAAAAAAAAAAAAAAAAAAAAACCCTTTGCCCTAGACTGGATTCTGACTCATGGCAACCTCATGTGTTACAGAGTAGAACTGAGCTCCATAGGGTTTTCTTGGCTGTAATCTTTACGGAAGCAGATCGCCAGGCTTTTCTTTTGTGGTGCCACAGGGTAGGTTCAAACCGACGGCCTTTAGATTAGCAGCCTAGCGCAAACTGTTGCAGAAGGAAGGAGGGAGAGAAAGGAAGAGAGAGAGGAAAGGATGGAGAAAGAGAGGGAGGGAGAGAGGAGAGGATGGAAGGGAAAACGGGGAGAACAGAAAGCACATGCGGCCACTCGAAATAAGCCGGAGTCAAGAAGGGCACCGAGCAGGGCGCTCATCCCTTCCCCGCTACCCCGCTTTCCCCTGACTCCTTCCAGCCCCACCCCATCCCAGAAGGTCCGCAGCCCAAGTTTTCTGCGCTGTAGCCAGCGAAGCCAGCGGTTCCCCTAGAATCTCGCGCACAAGGACCGGTCAGTCAAGGCTGACACTGGATCTCCTGCCAGGGACCGCACATCCAGCTACCCGCCAGGGGACGCGAAGTCGTCTCGGCTTCTCAAGGCACTGAACATCCCCGCCCCCAACACACACACATTACATCCACCTACCTACTCTCCATCCGGGCAACAACCACCGCCTCCTCCAGTCTGGATCTCACCGGCTCGGGGCCTCCAAAAGAGGCTGAGGCAACCACCTTCGTATGGGCCTCAAAAGACGCTCTCTTGGGTGCGGTGCCGGTGAACCTGCGCCCCATTCTAGTGATAAATAAGCCAAGCTCTGGGGATGGAGGGTGGAGGGAGAATGGCCCGACGTTCCCTAGCGGCCGACCTGCGGAACCTCGGAAGCGTGGCATTAGACGCAGGAGGCCCGGATCTGACCCCTGTCCGAACCTCAGTTTCCCCTGCTGTAAAACAGGAAGACCGGATGTGGAAGCGGTCTCGGGTTCGTTTTAGGTCCGGCGCGCAGAAACTCAGGCCAGCGCGCGGGGGTCAGAGCTTCCCTTTCCGCGCGGGGGCGCTGGAACTTCGGTCCAGCCCTCCCTCGGGAGATACCCTGGCTGAGACGCGCTAGGGCGCGGACGCGCCATCCTGCCGGGAGCGAGGCCCCGGGGACGTCAAGGGAGGGGCGCCCAGACCGTGCGGAGCGCTCCGCGCCAGGACGCCCCAGAGCAGGCCGGAGTCCGGCCTCTGTCTTGCCCTCGCTTGCTCCAGCCCGGCCTCTTTGGCGCGACAAAAGAGTTGGGAACGTTGGGAATCCTCCAGGGTGCCCTACCTACCCCCAGTCGCTTTCAGCCCAGGGCCCTGCGTGAGCCACAACCCGAAGCCTGGGAAGATAAGTGACACTTCCTGTCGCTTAGTCTGGTCGGTGCACAAGACCCCTCCGAGGCGCGGAAGTGGGAAATAGGGAGGCAGGCAAGGAGGCCTCCTGGAGGTGGTGGCTCCGAAGCTAGACGTAAAGGAAGTCCTTGGGTGGGGCTGAGGGGGCGTGCGAGGATGAGAGACTGCTTCCAAGCGCTTGGGACAGTCGTGAACCAAGCAGGAAAGGATGGGGCGTGATGGTAGCGCGAAACTCCTGGTAGAGGGGGCAAAGGGCTATGGATGCCTCCAGGTGGAGGGCAGACGGGGTGGGACTGGCTGAGAGAGCGCGGGGACTCCCAGCCCGCTGGGGTGCCCCCTCAGGCCCGCCCCCTACCTGCGCAGCGGCCCCGCCTCCACCGAGCCATTGGCTAGACCCGCCGCCTATCAGACAAGCCCCCGGGGCCCGCCCCAGCCTGGAGCAGTGCTTCTTAGCGCTGGGGCCACCGCCGCAGAGCCACTCAGCCTGGCGCCCGGCCTTTGCCCCCGCGGTGCACAGCCGGCCCGCCCGCCCATTACCCGCGCGGGGCAGCCTGCTGCAGACTCGGGGCGGACCATGAGCCCGCCGCCCACCACCTGGCTATGCGCCCTGGCCGGCACCCTCGCCTGCGCCCTCAGCCCCGCGGTGAGTGCCCTCCGGGCCGCCAAGAGTCTGGTCAGCTGGGGGTGGAGTGGGGGCGGCGGGACCCGGCCGTCTGAACACGTGTCTATGTAAGGGGAATAAGGGGCACGGAGCACCCCGTCTCGATCCCAGCCCCCGCGCCCAACCCTGGACCTGATCCAGCCACCAGAGGTGGGGTCCCTTCCAGCGCAGCGGAGAGCAGGCTCAGCGCAACGCCTTCGGAACACAAGGGGGATAGGGCGGGCCCCGGACTTACCTTCCCTGTAGTGGCTGGCCCTATCCCCCCTGTGCGGGCGGGCGTGTGTGGAATGGGGAGCGCCACGGGTGCAGGTCGGAGACTGTGGTGGATTGAGAGGGAGGGTCCGGTAGACGTGGGTGGGAGAGAGACTGTGAGGGTCCTCCTTGTGTGCTGTGCCCATCTGAAGGTGATGGTGGGGCATCGTGTGTATGTGTGGGGGTGACATCTACTCAGAGCACTCAGCACTGGAGCCTCCAGGCCTTGGAAAGGGGTCATTGGGAGCAGGTGGGGGACAGGCAGACCACTCCCTATGTCATCCCACTGAGCAGAATAGAAAGTCGCTGGAGCTCAAGGGGGAAGGTGGTGGGCAGTGAGGTGTTGGGGAGGCGGGTGGTAGCAGCAGAGGCCAGCATGTGCCAGGAGAGAACTGAGCAGGGAGCCAACAGCAAGCAGTGGCCTCGCTCTTCCTCCCACTTCTGCTTCCTCCCGTCCAGGTATGTGTACGCCCCTGACACATGTGTATTGTTTGCTCCATGAGTGAGCATGCCCTTGTGTGTGTCTGTGTGTGTCTGTGTCTGTGGATGGCTCACCTGGGGTGCAGGCGGCAGACCCTGATCAAGACAGAGAATGCATGGATCATCTCCCTCCAAATATAGGGAAGGCCTCGGGGCTCACTGAGTCCATCTATCCTCACTTCACAGATGGGCAAAGTGGGGACCACACACCCGGAGCTCACTCTTCTCCCAGTCAGACCTGAACTGAGGTTGGTTCCCTCCCCACCCGCACCTTAGTCCTTGAAGAATCTGGGGGTACTGTATGGGCAGGGACTAAAACCTTAGGGGGTTCCAGCATGTGGAACCAGCTCCAGGGGATTGGGTGGGAGGGTGGGGGATCTTGGACATCTGTTCTGTCCCATGATCATCTCCCAATCGTCACTTCCACCAGGGCAGGACCCACTGTGTTTCCTCCATCTAGCTGGTGCCTTGCATACCTTGAGGAAAGGGAGTTCATTGTCCTGAGAACAGGCCTTCTGACAACTGACAGAAGCCCTGATAGCCCTGAGACCCACTTCCCGAGCACTCAAAGCCTGATCAAGCTCTGTCTCTGGGGTCACAGCTCTGCCACCACTCGCAGCCCCTCAGTGTCACAGAGCCCCCAGTTCTGACGAACAGCCCTGGGCCCTGGCCACTCAAACTCTCTTTGAATGAGCCGGGGACTCCGGGACCATGACTGGCATCCCATCCCCCATCCCTGAAGCTTTTTCAGCCCAGGGGCAGAGGGGTTTCAGTGGGGCCTCACTTCACACCAGGCCACATCTGCCGCCATCTCCTGAGACAGCCCAGGTCTGGGCTTCTCCAATGCCCACCCTCCCCTGTCTTTCCACATCTTACTCATTCAGTGCCTAGCTCCATCTCCTTCTCCAGACTGCCTTCTCTGATTGCTCCAACCCACTCTGTCCCCCCACCCCCACTGACCCCAATCTCCAGCCCCACTTGCCTCCTAACCAGGCTCTTCTGACCATCCCACCGGGTCAAGGGCTAGAGCCCATGTCCCCCACAGCCCAGTGCAGAACTGGGCCCACAGGACAAGAAGGGACTCAGCCAGGACTAGGTGATGGGAGGCTAGAGTGCGTGGGCCCCAATTTCCCTCTCTGCTCCTCCTTCCTCTCCCACCAGCCACCAGTCATTCCCTCCCAGGATGGACACCAGGCATTCCTGCTCCAGCCGGACTCAGTGAGGGGGGTGGGGGCAGACATTATCAGAGTCATAAAATGTCAGCTGCAAAGTTCAGGTTGAAGGCCCAAGGCCTTATCACTCCTGTTTATGGTGCCCTGGCCTCAGCCTGGGAAAGGGAAATCTCTGAACAGGGAAGCAAAAGAGGGAAAGAAAACCTCCAGTGTCTCAGAGGAGGAAGTCTGCCCCAAGGCCACCCGCTGGGCCTTCCACTGCCCCTGGCTCCCCTTCCGCCCCACCTCCCAGGGACTCCTCACCCCTTGCAGAGCTGCCCAGGCCTGGGGCAGGGTGGGGGTGGTCACAGACCCAGGCTCTGCCTGGAAACACCCCCTAGGCTGGTGGGGGAGACCAGACCCAGTGACTCAGGGCGTTGAGATGGAAGGGTAGAAACCTCCAATGGGAGGCTCCCTCTTTCCAGCTTGGCCTCCCGAAAGCCCTGGGTAGGCCTAACCAAGGTCAACACCTCCCTCTGAGAAGAAGAGACCTGGCCCAGCTCCAGCATGTTACCTAAAGCCTCGGGGCAGCCTGCTGGGAGACCGAGGGGGCTTGGATAGCTGTGGACAGCCACTGCAGAGGTTGGAAGCAGGTGGCAGGGGCACGGTGAGGAAGCAAGGTGAGGTCTTCAGGGGCAGGTGGTCAACAACCTGCGTTAAAGAGCCAAACCTCCCCCACCTCTTGGGCCATTCCAGCCTTTAGGAGCAGCTGGAGGCGTCCTGAGCCCTCGTGGTACAGTGGTTAAGCACTCAGCTGCTAACCTAAGGGTTGGTCGTTCAAACCCACCAGCTACTCCACGGGAGAAAGCTGGCAGTCTGCTTCCATAAAGAGTTACAGCCTTGGAAACCCTATGGGGCAGTCCTACTCTGTCCTATAGGGTTGCTATGAGTCGGAATCAACTCAATGGCAATGGGTTTGGTTTGGTTTGAAGGCTTCCTAGTCCTTCTGGGGTCAGGCCTGTTGGTCCTGCCAACAGAGGCTGTTTTGTGGTCTAGGGTGAAAAGTCAGCCCAGTTTAGCCAAACTCTCCCAGGTACTGTCCTGCCTCCTCCAGGGAGCCTTCCCTGACTGCTCCTCTCAGCATTTCCTGCCTCGGTCCTTGGAGGCTGCATCCCACACCCACCTGGGTGATTCCTCTTGGGTAAACACACCTTGGAAGTATTTCAGAGGAAGAAAAGGAAACAGCTTATTCTCTCCACCGTATATATGGTGATTTTTTTTTTACTTTTATTATAAAAATTTTCAGTCATATAAAAAAGTAGAGAGAATAATATAATGAACATGGAAATACCCAATTCCTAGGTTTGACCATTGCTACACTTAATAATTACCTTTTACATCATCTGCTTTTTTGACTGAAGTGCTTTAAATAAGTGAATTACAGGACGTTTAACATTTTACCCCAAATTATTTCAAGATGCATCTCGGAAACCAAAGGACATTTTCCTACATCACCATGATACCATCATCGCACCTAATAAAATTAACAATGATTCCTTAATACCTAATATTCAAATATCCACAACCAGCATTTAATCAAGCACCGCAAGGTACCCATGCAGTGCCCCCAGATTCTTCAAGGGCTGGGGTGGTGATGGGGAGGGAACCAACCTTTGTTCAAGTCTGACTGAGAGGAGTGGGCTCTGGGTGTCTCCGGTCCCCACTTTGCCCATCTGTAAGGTGGGCATAGACGGATTCAGTGAATTCTGAGGTCTTCCCTATTTTTTGTGGGAGATGATCCATGCATTCTCTGCCTTGATCCAGCGGAGCCCCGCAGCCCAGGTGGGCCACACACACAAACACACACACACTTGGGACACATGACACACATGCGTCAGGGGCATACATATACCCGGGTGGGGAGGAAGAGGGAGGCCACTCCCTTTGGAGAAAGCATAGCAAAGTGATATTATCAGTGGTTTGGGGGCTTTCATGTCTGTGTCCTGATGAGACTGTACAGCAAGCTGGCAGGGTGGGTGAGGAGAAGAACTGGGTACCCTGACAGTGGGCATCAAGCTGGGCTTCACTGGGCTTGGCCCGTTCTTACATGCGGCTCGTGGCACGAGGATTCATATCTCTCAACCAGTGCCTCCCTACTATCTAACTTGAATCCTTCTCACTGAGCTTTAAAAACAAGTTTTCCTGCACAACAGGTTAGCAAAGGAGGAGAAGAGGTCGCCAATCAACCTCTGTGGAGGGAGGACTCGTAGCTTTGTGGCTCCCTGTGCTGGTGCCCAGCCTTCTGCTGGAGGCCCAAATACCAACATCACCCCCAGACTGTGTATTTGTAAACTGAGTGCTCTGTCCTGAAGGCTTCCTGGGATGACCTTCAAGGGGCGGAGGATTTAGGCTGACTGCTTAGCCTGAGTCCCTGCCGCCCCTCCTTTCCTGGCCAGCACCCCAGGGATCCTCTACAAAGACACCTTTAACTGCTTTGTGTCCCAAAGGAAACCTCCCTAGAAGGAGCCTTCAAGGGGACCAGTCTTAACCCTAGGATGAAAGTCTTTGCTTGGATTCTACTGATAACAAGAGCTCACTCTCTCCAGACACCTCTTTGGAATGTCTTGGCACCACTCTGAGCTCTGGAAAGTTCCTTCCTTGCCCCAAACCCATATCTACATTCCTTTGTCTCCCCCACACAACAGTTCTCATTCTGCCCTCTCATTACCAAAGGCTGAGCTCAGCCTACCCCAAGGTGGGGAGTCCTAGGGGTGGGTTGGCAAATATGGATTTGCAGACAGGGGAGGAGTCCTTTATATGTGATCCTCTTCACCACAACCTTGGAAGTAGGAGGTGCTGTTATTCCCATTGAACAGATGAGGATGGGTAGCATGCCCAGGGTCGCCCAGCCCGGAAGTGGCAGGCAGTCAGATTGCAGGACCTGTGGTCTTTATCAGGCTCTGCTGCTGCCCTGGGACCTGAGAGATGAGATTTTTAAATTAGTAAAATGCACCAATCGGAAGTGATGGCTCAGTGAGTTTTACCACATGGACATCTGTGTAGCCACCACCCAGATCAAGCCATGACACATTCCTATCACCCCGGCAGGCCCCTTCCCAATAAGATGAGGTCTGATTTCAACTTCTTTTAGAGCCTTCTGCAAAGCTAAGAGCATGCTTCGCCTCTCTTTTGTGACTTCTGGATTCCATGATCTAGCTTCCTGCCCCCCGACCTGCCCTACTCTCTTTAACCCCCTTGCCTCCTCAGCTACAAAATCTTCATCCTCTTACCAACTCAAAAGCAAAAGCCAAATGAAGAGGGCAGTCTAGAAAGCTGGGTTGTGGTCCTGTATGCCTGCCTTTGATCAAATGCCTTTCCCTCTGGGCCCTCAGTTTTCCGCTGTGAAAGAGTCTTTTGGCTGCCCCATGCATTCATGGGGGGAGGGAGGACTTAAATCCTCCAAGAAGTGCCTTAAATAAATGGAGGGTTTATTTAAGGCTTTCTGGAGTAATGATGGGGGCAGTAAATGGGACCATCCCTCAGCCCTCTTCCCTCTACTGCCCACACCCTCTGTCTCCTACATCCACCCCAGGCAGGAAAAAGAGGACCTCCTTTGATAGACTTCAGGATCACAAATTATTCACAGTGGCTCCCAGTGCTTGGCAGTTTGCAGGCAGGAAGTTCTTTCTCCTGTCTCCTCTAATCCAGCCTGATGCATTTAACACCCTTCTCTGAAACCAGCTGCTCCTCAGAGGGGCTCAGGTTCCCAAGAGCCCACATTGTCTCCCTCAGCTCATCCTGCCATTGTTCTCTGGCTCAGACGAGGCTGGGGGTTCTGATTCCAGGGTGGTAGTGGGGGTCTCAGGCTTCCCATTTGGAGATAGGTATAGCCCACACCTGAGTTGAACTCACGCCGACTTTCAGAGCCCCCAGCATCTAATAGCGCTAGCTTCCAGTATCCTCACATCCTGCACAACCCTAGCCTTTGCCCCAGATCTCAGGAGCCCCAAAGCAGGACTTTCTCCCAAGTACCTCACCAATTTCTGTGCTGGGCTGAGCTCCGAGAGGTGAATTTGCCTGCAAGCTTAAAGTCAGCCTGACCCTGTGGTTGGGGCCAGCCTGGACCCCTCACACCTCTAGGATAGCAGTTCCTGGGCCCAGATGAAGGGCCCCAGGCAAGAGCAGACAGTCTGCAGCATCTCCCATTCCGGCTCCTCTTCCGTACCCCACCGTGGTGTTGGCTACATATGGGAGGTGACTGACAGAGAGCTGGCCAGGGAATCCTGAGTCTCTGGTTGGAGGTGGGGATTAGTCAAGTCTTGTTCATTCCACCTGCTCAGTGGGTCCCTTCCTCTCTATTCCCACTGTCCCTGCCTGAACCCAGGCCTCATCAGTTCCTACCTGGACTGGTGCAATAGCCTTCAGCCCTACTGCCTGCAACCTATCCTCCACATGACCCCAAGGGATCCTTGTAAAATGTGTGGCCCCCATGCTCACTCTCCTATTTCAGATCTTTGATGGTTCCCCATGGCCTCTGGATCAAAGCCCACACTTCAAAACCTGCCATTCAAGGCCCTTTCCAATCCCACCCTGCCTACATCTCCTGACTTGTCTTCCAGTTCTCCCAGGCCCCCAGCTTCAGCTACACCAGGCTTTCCCAAAACATGAATGTATTAGGCATTTTCATTATGCTTCTACACGTTGTTCCTACCTTCTAGAATGCTCTTACTGCATCACTATCTAAATCTTACATAACCTCCAAGACCCACCTCTACTATCCCGTTCTCTAAGAAGCCCACACTCCAGCTATATCCCACCCTGGATCCCTTTCCTGGGATCAGTAATAGGCTTGGCTGTATACTGCCCGGGAATTTTCCAACTCTCTCTATGCATCTGGAGTCCAGAGGGATAACGAGGATGTTAGCATGGGGAAGTAAGTGAGAGAGGAAGTCCAAAGTCTGCCTAAATTCCTCAGTGATAAGGGCTGGAGGGAGCTGCCCTGGCACTGGCTCCCAAAGGGCAATGGTTGACCAAATAGCCCAAGGCAAAGTCATGGAGAGAAATTGATGTAGTCCAGACCTGTGGCCAGAGACCTGGGTTCTATCCGGGCTTGGCTTGGGAATTTGCATTTGCTAGGTGACCTTTGTCCTTCACTGCCTCTTTCTGGGCCTCCATTTCCTCTATCCCTCCTCCAGATAGGGCCCAGCACTCAACTAAACTGTGGTGAGAACAGAGCTAATTTTCTAGATCACCCCTACCTTATTTAGAAATACCCCAGCCTTCCAGGTTACTATGTGGGCTCCTCCCCTCGCTCCTAATGGTCTCTCAGGAAGACCTCTGTGGCTGCGCTGGTGGACGAGCAGCATTAGGTAGGGAAGTTGACCCAATACCTGTCTGCCCTCAGACAGTGGCAGGCAGAAGGTGCCAGAAATCTATGGTGCCCACAGTGATTGGGAAAGAAGTATCTCTTGATAAATCACACAGTCACAGCCCTGGCTTAATTGGTCCCAGCAAGTGATGGCATCCACTGTCCTGTTCTCAGAGTACAGGCTAAACTCTTGGGTACTAGGACAGAAAACTCAATTAGCTGAAGCCATTAAAAAAGGTATTGGCTCAGGTTTCTGGAAGCAGATTGGCTTCAGGCACGGCTGCATTCAGGGGCTCAATGTCAAGAGGACTCGGTTTTTCTCCATCTCTCTATTCTGCCTTCAGCTGTGTAGCCTTCATCATTGAGTTCCATTTGCCAACAAGATGAATCCTTTGAGGTTTCCAATCTCCAAAGGGAAAGAACAAATCTACCTGCTGTCTTAGTTACTTAGTGCTGCCTTAACAGAAATACCACAAGCGGATGGCTTTAACAAAGAAAAGTTTATTTTCTCACAGCAAAGTAGGCTAAAAGTCCAAATTCAGGGTGTTAGCTCCAGAGGAAGGCTTTCTCTCTCTGTCAGCCTTCTCATCA
The DNA here is from genome assembly GCF_024166365.1 of Elephas maximus indicus. Taxonomy (NCBI): domain Eukaryota; kingdom Metazoa; phylum Chordata; class Mammalia; order Proboscidea; family Elephantidae; genus Elephas; species Elephas maximus. Next base: position 46,966,702 of record NC_064838.1, read on the forward strand.
GTCTTCCCCCCAGAGTAGGAGTTTCTCTGCGTAGTGACCCCAGATCCAAAGGACACGCTGTGCTCCCGGCGCTGCTTTCCTGGTGGTATGAGATCCCCCTGTCCCTCTGTTCGTTTCTTTCTTTTATATCTCAAGAGATTGCCTCAAGACACAATCCAATCTTGTAGACTGAGTCCTGCCTCACTAACACAACTGCCACCCACCTTCCCTCATTAACATCATAAAGGCCGGATTTACAATGTATAGGAAGATCACACAATACTGGGAATCATGGCCCAGACAAATTGATACACACATTTTTGGCAGGACATAATTCACTCCATGACACTTGCCTAATTGCTTAATTCAAAGTCCCAGGAGTGAGTCTCCTGGCTCTGAGTAGCCTTACTTAGACCATGTGCCAAGCACTGTGGCCAAGAATGGTCTGACTGGCTCAAGTCTTGATTACTTGTAAATCCCCTGGAAAAGGGTTTATTAAAAATCCATGAAGTAAGAGTGAGGAAGGGGGTGTTTTCCCAGATAGAAAAAAGGACATGGGCACCAGAGGAAGGTAAGGGATTCTGGAAAGTAGAAACAACAGATGTCCACTACTATCCCTCCTGCTTTGACACTGCAGTGTGATAGGAGGTAACAATGGACAGGAGAAGAAGGTGAGGCTGAGAAGGGGCCAGAAGACAGGACAGACCCTGTTGGATAACAGGAAGGTGCCATGGGAAGAAGCATGCTCCAAAACAGGCCAATGGTGGGCCACAAGCTGGGGGTGGCCAGCCCCTTAGCTTTTCTCCCAGAGGCCACCTGTAGGATCTACCTGGCCACCTCTCTTCCCATACCTGAGCAGGATAAGCCATCCATAGATTCCTGAAGACAGGGCATCTCAAGCATTTCAGCCTGAGTAACCCTTATAAGGGAGGGAGGGAAGCACATGACCCCAAAAAGGAACCACGGAGTCTTAGTTATCTAGTGCTCCTTTAACAGATATACCACAAGTGGATGGCTTTAACAAGCAGAAATTTATTTTATCACAGTTTCAAAAAACCCGCTGCTGCCGAGTCGATTCTGACTCAAAGTGACCCTATATGACAGAGTAAAAGTGCCCGATAGGGTTTCCAAGGAGCAGTTGGTGGATTTAAACTGCCAACCTTTTGGTTAGCAGCCAAATGCTTAACCACTGCACCACCAGGGCCCTCTCACAGTTTAGGAGGCTAGAAGTCTGAATTTAGGGCGCCAGCTCTTGGGGAGGCTTTCTCTCTCTGTCGGCTCTGGGGGAAGGTCCTTGTCTCTTCAGCTTCTATTCTTTGGCTCCTTGGTGATCTTTCTGCAGTGTGGCATCTCTCTTCCCCCAACTCTGTTCCCTCACTTGCTCATTTAATCTCTTTTATATCTCGAAAGAGATTGATTTAAGATGCACCCTACACTAATACTGTCTCATTAACATAAAAAAGAAAACCCATTCCCAAATGGGATTATAACCGCAGGTGTACGGGTTAGGATTTACAACACTGTTTGGGGGGGACACAGTTCAATCATAACACATAGGGACAAGTTTCCTTTAAATTTTATATTTTTTCTTTTAAACAGTCATACAAATTCTGCATCCTGTTCCATAATAGATCTGTGTTCCTTCCAATATGCCAAGTTTTAATGAGTTACCAGCTAATGTCTTACCCCAATTGGCTGATAAAGTTGACAGCCCAATGGAGCCTGGTATTCATTGTGTGACTTCCAGGCCCATGGTACTGGGAGAGTGAGAGCTGGATGCTGGGGCATTCTGGAAGGCATCCTGGACAAGGAGTCCTGCCCTGAGGCCTGGACTGGGTCAGCCTTGGCACTTAGATACAGATGGGAAAGTTGGACTTTGGTGACTTCTTTGACAATAAGCCCCACCAAGGCTCCCAGGAAGGGATAAGGGGGCTAGTGGGGGAGAAGGGACTCAGTTGTGTGGCCGGCCTCTTGGGCACTGAGTTGTCCAGCCTAAGCTTGGATACCACCCTCCCACAGCATGGAGAGCTCACTGCCACTTGGGATGCATATCCCTCAATGGAGTCGATTTGCTTAAAACAATGGTCAAAGTCACCAGCTTGTACCCACAGGCCAGGCAGGGACCCCCTTAAAGGAAGGAAATAGGGGAAGCCCCCCACCAGTGATCTCCCCATAGCCCCACTGCGGGAAGCCTTTTAAGTCAGCAGGGGAGGTAGTTGAGGCCCATTAGACCTACAGGGAAACTGAGGCCCAAGGAGGTAGGACCTTGTCCTGGGGTGGGAGGAGCAAGTTGGGGGAGACTCTGAGAATCTCTGATTCTGGGTGGTCTTGCTAGACCCTCCCCACAGTCCTCTTGGGAACTGTGGCATTTTCCTACCTAAACTGGCATGAGGTTGCCAGGGACAGCAGCCACTTCCCTAAAACAAAAGACCCAGGCAGAAGCTCCCAGCAGCCCAGTGGTTCTTCTGTGGAGGCTTCTGCCTGCCCCTCCCCACCCAACAGTTCCCAAAACTGTTTTTTTCTGGCTGTCTCTAGACAGCCATCACCCCTACTCACATGTCTGCTCCAATGCCAACTTTCCCTGGCACACCTGGTATGGCCCCACCCTGATCCCTGGCCAGGGCACAGGGGAGGGAAGGTAGAACCCTGGGCCTTCCTATCCTTTCTACCCACCTCCTGGAGGCAGAGGTGCCCTGGTGATCCTGGACAGGCCTCTTTGACTTCCTTCAACCTACTGCTGCCCCATTAGACCTAGTATACCTTGAATTATTCAGAAGCTAAGGAGGAAGCAGGTGAGGTCTGGGCAGGAAGGACCAGAGGGGTGAGTCCTCTTCCCAGCCTGGTGACCCAGGGGACCCAACATAGGCTTCTGGAATGGGGACAGAGTGTATAAAATACAGCTAGACTCCTGGACTCCTCCTAAGCCTTGCCCTAGGAACTGGAGGATTGGGTCCAGCTCCTTATAACAAGGTAGCACTAACTGCGCCCCACACATCCAAGGAGACAGAGGTGGGATGGAGGACTCCCAACCCAAGCTAGAGAGAGTAGTAGACTCCAGAGGGCCAGCTCTGGGCTCTAAGGAGATGCCCTCTTACCTCTGTCCAGGGTCTCACCACCAATAAAGAGACAAAGTTGTTACAGCCACAGTACTGTTGGGGGAGCCATCTGGTTTTCCCAATTTCCCCCAGCATTTGTTGGGTCAACAAGCCATGACAGAGTCCTCAAGGCATACTCAGCCTTGAGGACAAGTTTTGGGTCAGAACTTGGTCAGGGTCAAGGCTCACTCTGGGGCTAGGATTAGGATTCAGTCCGGGGTTGGGATTGGGACTCAGTCTGGGGGTGGGGTTGGGACTTAGTCTGGGGGCGGGGTTGGGACTCAGTCTGAGGTTAGGTTTGGGACTCAGTCTGAGGGTAGGGTTGTGGCTCAGTCTGAGGTTGAGATTGGAACTCAGTCTGGGGGTGGGGTTGAGGCTCAGTCTGAGGTTGAGATTGGGACTCAGCCTGGGGGTGGGGTTGGGACTCAGCCTGAGAATGGGGTTGGGGCTCAGTCTGAGGTTGAGATTGAGACTCAGTCTGGGGGTGGGTTTGGAACTCCGTCTGAGTTTGAGGGCAGGGTTCAGTCTAGGGCCAGGATGGTGGCTCAGTTGGAACTTGGAACCTGCTTGACCCCATGCTTCTGGAGTCTGTGTACAAGAGGCAGGCCCTGAAGGAGACTGACGGGTCCCCTCCCATCTCTGTACCCAGGGTGGCCAGGCAGCTGGGCTACAGCGAAAGGAGTGCATGTTTCTGCAGAAGATCGAGATGGACCACAAGCAGTGCCTACAGGAGGCCCAGCTGGAGAATGAGACAGCAGGTGATGCCCCCAAGCTGCAGGAGCTGCAGGCCCCCATTTTTCCTCACATTATGGAACCAGATCCAAGTCACATTCATTCCACATTTGTTGGATGGGGGCCACAGGGAGGGGAGCACTTGGGTGATGAGGAGAGGATGCTGGGAGAAATGGGGAAAGCCAGATGGAATAAGAAAGGGCTTAACATGTTTCCATATTCCCATGACCTATCCCAGATCTGGGGAGCTCTTAGCCATTAGCTAAAGGAAGCATAATAAATTGGGGTTCTGAGAAGTGACTGGAGCCAACTCTGCCTTGGGGGATCCCTATCCTCTTGTCCAGGAAAAGTGGAAATAATGTCCAAGTCTGCCAGCCCACCCAGGGTAGGAAGGCTTAGGGTGCTAGATGGTGGGGGTCTATGGACAATAAAGGCAGTTCACAGAGGAGTTGGGGCAGCTCACTCGTAGGAACACTTCTGGGCCAGCTTTCTCAGCCCCTAAGCTTGGCTGGAGCTGAGGTGGGAAGAACTGGCCTTAAGCCACCACATTCTGGAATTAGACCATTGCACTGTGTTAGGATCTCGGAGGGGAAGCAGGGGACATTTGGTGACAGCATGCGACCCCATGAGGACCACATGGAAGCTCAGAACCATCTTGGAGTCTAGAGAGATTGGACACCAGACTAGTTGGCACAGGTCTGGAATACTCATCACCATGGGGAAGCAAACCTAATCCTTCATCCTAACCTGAGGCTCTGCCAACTACTATGACCCCAGAGAACTGGTTGTGACAACCAAACACACAGGTAGCTAGGACACAGGCATGCACACAGCTTCCCCATCCCAATACATCCTCAGCAGGCAGATGAGCCTTCAGCCCATGATCCTGCTAAATAGACAAGCCAAGGTCAGACCCAGAAGCTGAGCACGTGGAAGCCTGGGGAGGTCTGGGAGAGCTCCCACCTGGCTGTGTGAAGGGTGTGCCAGGGCATCCTGAGGTTATGGCTGCCCATCGGCTCAGACCTGGTGGGGCCATCAGGCCAGGACACCCTCTACTCTTCAGTCCCCACGCCCTACCCCATGTGCCCAGCACCTTGCTCAGCAGCCCTGAAGTAAAAATAGGAGCAATTACAGAGGACTTCCTTCCACAGGTGGTGCTTGAGCCAGACTTGGAAGGATGAGCAGGGTTTGGAGAGGCAGAGAGGCTGGAAAGGTGGGGGGACCAAGACAGGTTGCATGGGAGGGAGGGGTGTCGGGTTCAGGGCTCACTAAGGGGAAGGGGCGGAGCTGACACATAGGGCTGGAGGCTGTGAAGTGGCTGTGCTGGCTCTGGGCCTCCCTCCCAGGTCATCTCCCCAGGCTCTAAGATCAAGTTATGCAACAGCCTCACTCTTCCCAGGAGCGTCTTTGTGTCATCCCCACCCCTCCACCCCATTTTCTGAGACTGACATTTATGTAACCCCTCCTTTTTGGCCCCTTGGCAACCAGTCTCTCTGCCTTCTGCCCCTTAAGTGTTTGTGTGTAGCCTCACGGACAGCTTTTGCCCCCCAGGTCTCAAGGAGGGACGGCCCCCTGACTCCTGGGGCCCTGAAACTGAGGCCTGGGCCAAGGGGTAACCGACCTGCCTGTTGCATGTGCACCCCACCCCCACCCCAGCAAGGCAGAGAGGCAGGGCCAGGCTGCAGGCAGGGCCGGCAGCCCAGGGAGGCCTAGACCCCAGACTCTAGGCCCCAGAGGAGCACCTCCCAGGCCAGGAGCGCAGGCCACCCTCGTGATCCTGGTGAGGTCATTGCTGGCGCAGGGCTCCTGTTGGATGCCAACACAATGTCACCAGACAGCCAACCTGGGATCCAGGGGAGGGCAGGTCTCTGGGCTATGGGCCTGCCCATGACCTTGATAGGGCTCTGTGTGTGTTCACGTACAGCCAGGTGTATGCTCCTGGTCCCTGTCTGTCTGGGGTTGTGTCTGTGCCTCTGGGGTCTGTAGCTCTGTGTCTGACTCTGGGTGTCTCTGTGTGTCTGGATGTGTGCTTCTGTCTAAGCCTGGACATGCCTCGGTGTGTGGTGAGCCTGTGTGTGTGTGTGTATGTGTGTCAGGGGGGATGTCTGTGTCTGTCTGTGCATACCCAGACGTGTCTGTCTGTATGTCTACGAGTTGTGTGTCTCTCTGTGCCTGTGTTGCTGGGGACCGTGACCTTTTCTTGCCAGGTAAGTGTACCTGTATGCATGTGTTAATATGTGTCTAAGGTTCTTTGTGCCTGGGAGTGCTTGTCAGTGTGTGCATCTCTGGGTACACACAAGTCCATAAAATGACACAGTGGAGCCCCCCCCCCGCCTCCCCGCCCCAGGTTCTGTCCAGGTTGGGCTTTCCTGCTGTGGGGTCGCTGCCCCAATGGGCACACAAATCAGCCTGGGCGCTGTGATTCTGTGGGCCTGCTGACACTTGTGATGGGGCCTGCGGGGCCTCCCTGGACAGGCACACAGGGAATACTCCCAGGGCCAAGCCTAGGACAACACACCCTCCAGGTGCCAAGAACTTCCAGGGCTGTCACCGACTCCTCAGCTTCCTGCTGCCTTGGCAAACCAGCCCCATCTGGCCTCCTGTATGGGGCTTCCCTGACTGCTGGCTCCTATACTGACCACTCTCCCTGGCTCTCTGCCCTGCTTGCTGCCCTGTGGTCCAGCAGCTGCTCAGTTGCACTGAGTCCCAAGAGTAGGGTCGGTCTCCCTCTCCGCTTTCCTACCTCTAGTGAAGCTGAGCTCAGACCCGGAGACCCATTTCCAAATCTAGCCCCTGGCCTGTGCTCACAACTAGAGGTTCACAGAGAGCCCAGAGTCTACAGGGACCAGACACAGTAGCTGGGCCACAAAGCAGGGTGTGCCCCACTCTGTCAGAGAGGGGTAAACAAAGTCCAGCAGCAAAGTTCCCAGAGAAATAAAACAGCCCTTCAGAGCGGGAAGAGTGGGAAAGGCTTGCTGGGGAGGGAGGGTGTGAACAGGCTGTACACTCACCAGCGAAGTGGCCATGGGGCAAGTCACCTGACCTCTCCATGCCTCAGTTTCCTCATCTGTAAAACGAGAGGGTTAAGTAAGTGATTTGTTTAAAGAGGTTAGAACAGTGCCTGACACAAGGGCTACATACCAGGGCTACGTAAGTGTTTGCTGAACCCTGAGCAGATTCAACTGACCTGAAGGGCCCCTGCATGGCCTCCACTGAGGCTGGCACAGGAATGAGGGGGCACTGACACCAGTGAGGCCATAGGAGTCCTCAGGACAAGTTGGGGCAAAAGAGGTTGGCGTCCTGGAGGAAAGGAGTCTGTGCTCTCTGGCTGGGCCCCAAGCGTCCAGCCTTCAAGCCCCAGCTCCCACCTGGCTGCTGCAATCCTGGAAGGTACCCTCCCTGCTGCTAGCCCACCCCCCACTTAGAGTCCTGTGGCTCTTCCCCACGTGGGGACATCCCTCCACCTCCTCTTCCCAGGCCCTCTTCTTGGGAACTCGTGAACCTTCGGACCTGGGCTGGGCTGGGCTGGGCTGGGCCGGCTGGCGTTGACTTTGGCTCAGGGGTTGGGTTTTCTGAGCAAACCTATGGGACTGGCAGGATTGCAAAGAGACAATTAAACCTCCCTCAGGAGAGCCCAAAATAGCTCTAGTCCCTCAAGGGCACTTGGCCCCTGAACAGGCAGAACCAGGGCGTTTGCATCTGCCTATGAAAGCAGACCCCTAAGACCCGACACGCACCCTTTGCCAGCCAGGCCACTGCAGGGCTGATAGGTGCTTGGAAGAGAAGGCAGCCTGCGATGAGGGGGCACCCCTGAACTCACTCCCTGACACCCTTCCCAAATCACAATTCACAGTTTAACTGAGTTGGGGTACCTGGTGCTTTGTGAGTTTTACAAAGATTCCTCCAGAACTAGCCCAACCTCAGTATACCCATCGCCCCATATACTCAACACCCCTTTTTTATAACAAATATTTTCTAACGCCTCCTTTACTATCCTAAAATAAAACTCAGGATATACACATTCATCTTTTAAAAAAGAAGTTGTTCTACTGTAACATAAAAAAAAATAAAAAGAAAGCAATTTATAATAAAATACTATGTACATGTCAGGCACAATTGCAATAGAAGATAAGACATAGTCTGAAGGTTGTACCTATAACTATAGACTGGGAAGGTGAGAGCTGTAAAGGTAAATTAAGATATACGGGTAGTTGTTGCATCGGTGACTCAAATATCACAGGCAGTATAGCTACTGGTAACATGATGTTCCAAAACATTGAACAATGTTTATAAAGTTCAGAACAAAACAAAGTACGGTCTCCTCCACCTTTACTCGGTAGTTGTATTCCTGGAAAACTTCATGTCTGTTAAGTCTGTGCGATAAGTACCTTGTGTTATACGTAAAGGTTCCTGGGTGGCGCACACAGTTTGTACTTGATTACTAACCTAAAGGTTGGTGGTTTGAAGCTGTCCAGCTGTGCCATGGAAGAAAGCACTGGTGATCTGCTTCCATAAAAACCAAACCCATTGCCATCAAGTTGATCCCGACTCATAGTGACCCTACAGGACAGAGTAGAACTGCCCACATAGAGTGACCCTATAGGACAGAGTAGAACTGCCCACATAGAGTGACCCTACAGGACAGAGTAGAACTGCCCACATAGAGTGACCCTATAGGCAGAGTAGAACTGCCCACATAGAGTTTATAAGGAGTGCCTGGTGGATTCAAACTGCTGACCTTTTGGTTAGCAGCTGTAGCTCTTAACCGCTATGCCACCAAGGTTTCTGCTTCTGTAAAGATTAACCAAAAATCAAGCCTGTTGCCATCAAGTCAATGCCAGCTCATAGCGACTGTAAAGATTATAGCCAAGAAAATCCTGTTGAGCAGTTCTACTCTGTAACACATGGGGTTACTATGAGTTGGCATTGACTCAATGGCAACAGGTTTAGCTTTTTGGGGTTTTGGTTATATGTAAAATGGAGTAAAGAGTCTAGGCTCTGGCCATTACAAAAGGGTTTCACCTACACAAATGTCTGGTGGTTCATTTGAAAGTCATTCGGAACATGAGACAATTCATCATTGCGCAAGACTACCCAGGACGTCTACCTGGCATCCCTGGTGCATGCCCATCAAATGCCAGGTGAGGCCCCCCAATCACTGCAACAAACAAAACACCAACACTGCTTGCAACACCCCTAGGGGGCAGTCTGTCCCTCACTGAGGATCAGGGAGCTAGAGCCATGCCTTCACTGTTAAGCTAGGGTTGTGCCCCCCCACCCCATCCCCCACCTCCCCCCCCCCCCCACCTCAGACTGGAGGCTCCTCTAGGTGGGATGTTGGATTTCCCCAGCCTGGCAGGAGAAGAAGGAGAGTGAGTGGCCTCACCAGGCTGGAGGCACCTGGTGATCATGCTGACCCATGTGTCCTCTGCATCACTCCACAGGCTGCAGCAAGATGTGGGATAACCTCACCTGTTGGCCGGCCACCCCTCGGGGCCAGGTGGTCGTCTTGGGCTGTCCCCTCATCTTCACACTCTTCTCTTCTAGTCGAGGTAAGAGCAATGGGTTGAAGGGAGGGAGCAGGGGTGGTGTGAGTGAGGCCACTGCGGGGTGGGGTGTACTTAGCTCTCAAGGGAATGGGATGGCAAAGGAGCATGGCCAACGGGGGTTGGAGCAATCAGGGGGTACCCTGGTAGAGGCAGTGATAGCATTGGGTCTTTGAAGAACTTGTGGGATTTGATTAGCTCTTCAGGTAGAGATAAGGGCGTGGGAAAGGCTCACTAAATATTTGCTCAGCAATTGATAACTGATTGACTGGCAGGTACTTGATGAAATTATGGCTCCCATGTTCCCATTGTCTTGGACTGGTCCTGATTCCGTATTTGCTGCCTGGAGCTGATGACCTTTTGGCTTCTGTGAAACTGTCACAGGCCTTTGCTTACACACCTTGCCATGTTCTGCTTAAACGAATGTCCACATATAAGACAGAAAAAAGGTGAAGCCTCTTTACAAAGTGGGTTTTCTTGCTCTTGAGTAATTACGGAGGCTTACCGATAACATGTATTCAGTCCTCCTTTCATTTAGTGGGAGCCCTGATGGCATAGTGGTTAAGAGCTCAGCTGCTAACCATAAAGGCCAGCAGTTCAAATCCACCAGCCTCTCCTTGTGTGATAGTCGGAGTTGACTCGAAGGCAACGGGTTTTGGTTCATTTAGTGAGTATTTATTGAGCACCTACTAGTCCGCCGGACACTAGTAGATAAAGCACTGTAGAGGTGGGGGACAAAACACTCCCCACCCACCACCTGTCTGCCCTCAAGGAGCTGACGTTTTAGTTGAATAGACGTTTAGCAAGAAAACAAGCAGATACATTATCATAAACAGTAAGAAGTGCTGGGAGGGAGAATAAGGGGGGCTATGTAAGTAACACAGGCGTTCATGAACAATCTCTCTGAGGAAGTGGCATTGAGCTGCAATCTGAAGACCTGGGGGTGAGAAGGAGCCATGATCCCAGGGCTCCCCAAAGATGGGGAAGGGGATTGAGAGAGGGTACCAATGAACCACAAATTAGTCATTCAGGGAAACTCAAGGCTGGTGTGGCTGGAACAGAGAGAGCTGAGGGGTTGGGTGAGGAAGAAACGGGTGGGCAGAGGCTAGACCATGGAGAGGCTTGAGGACAGAGGTGAAGACTTGGGTTCTTTCTAATCTCCGTGAGAAGCTACTGGGGGTTTAAGCAGGGAAACTGATACAGTCTGATTTAGGTTTTTAACTGATAACTCTGGTTTCTGTGAGAAGGATTCTAGGAGTACAAACAGGAAGCCCCGATCACAAGGCAGGTAGGAGATGTTGATGACTGAACTAAGATGTGGACTGTGGTGGAAGAGAGAAGTGGGAGGCTTGCCTATGGAGTGGGTGTGGGGTGAGCCGGGGAAGGGAGGAATACGGCATGCCCCCCACCCAGGTCTTGGTGTAATGAGCTGGGGAAAAGGAAGGAGCAGGATTGGGGTGGAGAGGACTGAGGGAGAAGAATGGGTGAGGAGGACAGATGGGAGCAGGATGGGTACAGAGCACTAGGGAAAAGGTGGACCGGTGGTGAGGACTTAGGGAAGAACAAGGCTTGTGGGGAGGACTAATGAGGAGCAGACATGGGATACAGAGAATTGAGGGAGGAGCAGGAATGGGTGGGGAGGACAGCTGAGGAGCAGAACAGATGGGGGTCATGATGAGGAGCAAGGCCTGAATGAGGATTCAGAGGGTGGGCAGAGGACCATCAAAAAGACTGTTGGGCCTCACTCTAAGTGGCCTTCCCTTTCTGGACCTCAGTCTCCCTGTTTTTTAAGTGGGGGTGGGAGGTAGACCAAATTCTTTGTTTAGGGTGGGCAGTTTTGTTCCCCAGCGCTGTGACCTGAGCCCTGAAGGAAAGACCTAAATGCCCTCCCTGAGGCTTGCCATATTCCAGGCCAGCGTTCACCTAGCCCCGCCCTCCTCCAGGGGAGCCTAGCAGGCAGGAGATGAGTCAGTCAGGCAAGTCTCGTGATGCGCCCCATTGGCAGAGCCGGACAACCAGCCTTCTCCCAGATCCCAGGGGAAAGAAGACAGGGGAAAGCACCTGTTAATTGCGTTCCTCTCTTGCACTCTTCTAATTGGATTCCTCCCTGATGGTTCTTCCTTCTGTCCCTGCTGGAATGTCGCTGCTGGAAGTTTCTTCACTTGAGAACCTGGACTCCAGGCCACCATCTGGCTAACCCAGAGACTGCTGGCCAGAGCCCCTTAAGGAATGGGGATGGGCGATTAGACCAGGATGCTTGAACCGCAGCAGGGCCCGCTCAGGTCAGATTGGGCTCCAGCTGGACCAAACCTGACCTCTCCATTTCTAGGATGTTGGAGTTGTAACGGGGCATGGCAAGCCCATAAGTTGCCTTTATGCAGATGTGAAAAAATGCCCCTTTAGTTAGGGCTGCAATAGATGGACCCTGATAGAATGGGAGAAAAATGTGGAACAGAATCTCAAATTCCTAAAAAGAAAAAACAACCAGATCTACTGGACTAGTTGAAACTGGAGGACTTCCCAAGACTATTGCCCTGAGATACTCTTTGAACCTTGAACCGAAACTAACCCCCGAGGATAAAAAATTGGCTAAAAAAATAATGAATATCACCAGTAAGTACTGTTCCCCTTTAAAAAAAAATCACTTATTGGCATCTGGGGTCTTAAATGCTAGCAAGCGGCCATCTAAGATTCATCAACTAGTCTCAACTCACCTGGAGCAAAGGAGAATGAAGAACGCCAAAGACACAAGGTAATTATGAGCCCAAGAGACAGAAAGGGCCACATAAACCAGATACTACTTCAGCGTAGAACTAGATGGTGCCCAGCTACAACCAATGACTGCCCTGACAGGGAACACAACAGAGAACCCCTGAGGCAGCAGGAGAGCAGTGGGATGCAGACCTCAAATTCTCGTAAAAAGACCAGACTTAATGGTCTGACTGAAACTAGAAGCACCCCAGTGGTCATGGTCCCCAGACCTTCTGTTAGCCCAAGACGGGAACCATTCCCAAAGCCAACTCTTCAGACGGGCATTGGACTGGACAATGGGATAGAAAATGATATTGGTGAAGAATGAGCTTCTTGGATCAAGTAGACACATGAAACTATGGTGGCATCTCCTGTCCGGAGGGAGATGAGGGGGCAGAGGGGGTCAGATGCTGGCCGAATGGACACGAAAAGAGAGAGTGGAAGGAAGGAGTGTGCTGTCTCATTAGGGTGAGAGCAATTAGGAGTATATAGCAAGGTGTATATAAATTTTTGTATGAGAGACTGACTTTATTTGTAAACTTTCACTTCAAGCACAATAAAAAAAAAATCACTTATATGAGACCAATTGTTCAACAATTACTTTAAAACAAAAATGAGAATGTAAGGCAGGGCAGGGAAACTAGATTAATGGAAATGGAACAACCAGAACAGAAATAATGAAAACATTCACATTGTGAAGAATGTAACCAGTGTCGCTGAATAACTTGTATAGAAATTGTCAAATGGGAATCTAAACTGCTGTGTAAATCTTCACTGAAAACACAATAAAGTATTTAAAAAAAAAAAAAGTGCCCCTTCCTCAGGTGAAGTCGACCCCTCACCAGAGCCCACCTAGTGACAACCTGACTGCAAGCTGGATCTCATCCCCCATGGTCCATGAAGCAGGTCCCTTTGCAGTGAACAACTCCCACGGCCATACTTGGTGACCCTAATCTCTGAAAATGATACAGAGAAACAGGAAGCTGTGGGTCAGGGGCTGGAGACATGGAGGAAAGAGGGTGTGTTCCATGGCCAACTAGATAAGGAAGATGTAAGCAACGGACCTTAAGTTCCAAAGAGGAAAGTTTGCAAGTGAGGGAAGTGCAGGGTAGGAATGAAGCCAACCCAACCCCTGCCCCTTTGGGTAGCAAGACTGGAGAAGGCATGTTGTCTCCGGACACTGGAGGGATTGAGAGAATCAGGAGGGACCTGATTCTTCAGAGAAAGCTTGAAGAAGATAAAGACTCATGGAGGGCTACAAAGAAGTCATCTACCAGACTGGGTAAAATACCTGGGTCAGAATAAGGTGATGGGGCGGGGGGTCTGGGATTGCTCATCATGGTACCAAAATGTTCGTGGCAGCCATTCCTTCAATTCATGGACTGCATATCATTCATTTGTGGTATTTTTACCTTCAAATATTTAAACAGACTTTTTTTTTTTTAAAGAATAAAAAAATAGGATAGCTATTTTCATTGGGTAAACTCAACATGGCTTATGCCATGAGTTGGAATCAATTCCAAGGCAACTAACAACAACAAACTCAACATATAGTCTATGTTAACCATGTCTGTGGAGTGTATGAGACACCCCCACCCCTGCCACCTGCATCATGAAGCCATAAATAAGAAAGTCTTAATGTCAGCTCAACAAGTTTGGTCCCCTTGCTGATGGGGCCAGGGTACCTTTGACAGGATTTCAGCAGAAGAACACCATTATCAGGTCTGGGTTTCAGAACACGCCCTTCTGCTCTCTTGGGGTAGGGAGTGGGCAGGAAAGCAAGGGAGATCCATCAGGAGGCTCCTACCTAATCCAGGGAAGATGAGATGGTGGCCCAGTCTAGGAAGGTATTGCTGAGGAAAAAGAGGCTGGGACAGGACTCGTGACTGGTAAGGAGATAACAACAACAAAAACAAAACCAAACCTGTTGCCGTCAAGTAAGCGACCCTATAGGACAGAATAGAACTGCCCCATATGATTTCCAAGGAGCGGCTGATGGATTCGAATTGCTAACCTTTTGGTTAGCTCTTAGCCACTGTGCCACCAGAACTTTGGTAGTGGGAGAAGGGGGGATAAAATGACCCCTACTCTGATTTCTGGCTCCAGTCACTATGTGGTGCCATTCAGGCAATGGAGAACCCTGGGAGGAATGGGGGAGTTGACTTCTTTTTGAGACATGGTGAGTGGGAGGAAACTGGGAGAATGTGGGACAAAGTTACTTGCCCGAATCCCCGTCTACACATACAAGGCTTGCTGATGCCCAGACCCAGGCTGGGAAGAGGCTCTTGGCTGCTTCTGAGGGGCCCATGGCTACCACCTTTGAAATCTCCTTGAGAGCAGTTTCCTCTGAGGCCTAGGCCACAGTCCCAGGGCTCTTCAAAGAGGCTGTACAACCCTCTAAAGATGACCTGTTATTTCCTCCTTTCCCCCACCATCCAGGGGGACGAGGGGCTCCAGGCAACAGAGTGCCCCTTCAGTCACTGCTGGGAGCCCAAAAAGATCTGGAGTCAGGCTGACCAGGATCTGCATACCAAGTCTGCTGCTTCCTTGCTTGTAACCACCGGCAAGTCACTTACCCTCTCTTAGCCTTCAGATCCACATCTTTTAGTGGGAGTAACGAAATTCTTCATCCCTAGCCTAATGCATTAATGTTTGCACACCCCACATAAGGTGTGTGAAGTTGCTGTGTAGACACTGATGACCCAGGGTCACTAGCAAAGTTCATGTGGTTGTTGTTTTGTGCCATTGAGTCAATTTCAACTTATAGCCAGCTCCATGTAACAGAGAGGAACTGCCCCATAGGGTTTTCTAGGCTGTAATCTTTACGGAATCAAATCACCAGGTCTTTCTGCTGTGGAGCTGCTAGGTTTCTGGGTGGACTCAAACTGCCAACCTTTCAATTAGCAGCCAACTGCTTAACTGTGGCACAACCAGGGCTCCTTAGCAGAATTTATAGTGATATCAAAAACCAGTTGTGGTAGAGTCAATTCCAACTCATAGCAACCCATGTGTGTCAGAGTAGAATTGTGCTCCATAGGGCTTCAGTGGCTGTTTTTTCAGAAGTAGGTCTCTAGGCCTTCCTTCCAAGGTGCCCCTGGGTGGACTTGAACCCCCAGTCTTTCAATTAGCAGCCAAGCATGTTAACAGTTTATACCACTCAAGGACTCCATAAAGATACTAGGTGCCCACTTTGTCTGTGGGCCTGACCTCATCAAGTCCTGGTTCCTCTGGTGAGTTGGGGGCTCAAAGCTTAAGGCTTTAGTTTCCCAGCTTCAAGGCTGGTTATTTTGGCTTTGCCCCCAGTTTCCTACTCACCCTATCCTGGTGGGGGCAGGTTCCCAAAAAGAATAAGATGCTGAGGGTGGGCGTGGCCTCAGAGTAAGCTAAGTGAACTCCTTTGAACTGAGGATGAGGCAGGGCCTGTAGTTTGGTGAAGGGTGGGTTGAAAGCTCAAGGCCAGGCCCACATTTGGCTGCAACGGTGGGAAGCCAAGGGGGCAGAGTAGGGGAGGCTAAAGACTTTGCACCTAGCAGCATCTTGCAGCAGTATGGTTAGGAGGTGTGGGCAGAGAAGGAGCTGCCAAGGAAGGAAACCAGTGCAGCCCAGTGCCCCTTCCTGCCCTCCTCTGGGGCCACGCAGTGGAAAGAGACCCAGCCCAGGGTCAGATCTCTGTACTGCTCCTTCCTGGCTGTCCCTCCCTCTCCTCCCAACTGTCCCTCAATTCCTCATCCATAAAGTGGGGTGACAAGAACTTCTTTCAAACGTCACCAGGAGGATTTACGGAAATAATGAACATGGAACCACCTGGTATATTCCAGGTGGCAAAGTTTGGAAACTATTAAATACACATGCACAGTGACCCTCTCTGAGCTCTGCACCTGAACACCTGAAACAAGTCCTCAGGTCACCTCAGTGCAAATGAGGGCCAAGGTTACCGGGGAAGACTCTGGGGACCAGATCTGCTCTACCCTGTCCTCTCTGTGTGGCTTTGGGCAAGTGACTAACCTCTTGGAGCCTCCATTTCTCAACTGTGACATGGGGTTACCTTTGCATTGGGTGGTTGTTGTTGTTAGGTGTCGTCGAGTCAGTTCCAGCTCATAGTGACCCTATGTACAACAGAATGAAACACTGCCCGGTCCTGCGCCATTCTCACAATCCTTGTTATGCTTGAACCCATTGTTGCAGCCACTGTGTCAATCCATCTCGTTGAGGGTCTTACTCTTTTTCGCTGACCCTCTACTTTACCAGGCATGATGTCCATCTCCAGGGACTGATCCCTTCTGATAACATGTCCAAAGTGTGTGAGACATAGTCTCACCATCTTTAGTTCTAAGGAGCTGGTTGTTCTTCCAGGACAGATTTGTTTGTTTTTTGGCAGTCCAGGGTATATTCAATATTCTTCACCAACACAATTTAAAGGCATCAATTCTTCTTCAGTCTTCCTTATTCCTCGTCCAGGTTTTGCATGCATATGAGGCAACTGAAAACACCATGGCTTTTGTCAGGCACACCTTAGTCTTCAAGGTAACATCTTTGCTTTTCAACACTTCAGAGAGGTCTTTTGTAGAGGATTGGCCTAATGCAATGAGTCTTTTGATTTCTTGACTGCTGCTTCCATGGGTGTTGATTGTGGCTTCAATTTTTTCTCTGTCTATCATGATATTGCTTATTTGTCCAGTCGTGAGGATTTTTGTTTTCTTTATGTTGAGGTGCAATCCATACTGAAGGCTGTGGCCTTTGATCTTCATCAGTAAGTGCTTCAAGTCCTCTTCACTTTCAGCAACCACTGTTGTGTCATCTGCATAACACAGGTTGTTAATGAGTCTTCCTCCAATGCTGATGCCTCCTACTTCTTCATATAGTCCAGCTTCTGGGATTATTTGCTCAGCATACAAACTGAATAGGTATGGTGAAAGGATACAACCCTGACACACACCTTTCCTGACTTTAAACCATGCGGTATCCCCTTGTTCTGTTCAAACGACTGCCTGTTGATCTATGTACAGGTTCTTCATGAGCGTAATTAAGTGATCTGGAATTCCCATTCTTTGCAATGTTATCCATAACTTGTTATGACCCATACAGTTGAATGCCTTTGGATAGTAGAGGAAATTAAATAAGATAATGTGCATAAAGTGCTTTGTACAGCAGTGACTCATAGAAAGTTCTCGAAACTTGCCTTTGATGAAACTGATAATGATGGTGATGATGGTGATGACGAGTATAGCAGTGATGATGATAATAGTGATGACGGTGGTGCCTGTGAGAGAGGGACTAGAAGGCAGGGCTGTTAGGACCCATCTCCTTCCTCCTTTCTTCCTCATCTCCTCTCTTTCCCTACCTTTCTCTCCCTCTCACTACTTATTCCTCCATTTCCTTCTCTCCTCCTCCTGTCTTCTCCTCCCTCCCGCCCCTTTCCTCCCACTCCTTTCTCTCCCCTTCCTTCCTTCCTTCTGCCTCCCCTCCACACCAGCAAGCCTGGAGGCCATCTTTCTCCTGGACATCTTTCTCCTGCCTCTTTAATGAGTCCTGGGATGGGGGAAGGAAGTTCTTCTCTGGCTCACCGTTGTCCATTCAACCCCTCCTCTCCCTTCAGGGGAGACGACATCTCCCCAGGGCTGGAGAATGGGGGCCTCAGTAGTACCCGTCACCGCACGTACCCCCTTAGCAGTCCTACCCCCTTGCTAGCTCTGCTGTAGAACTGCAGGGAGCATAGCTGCCCTGGAGCCTCAAATAATTTCTTCCCCAGGATTCTGCAGTGCTCTGCAGCTTGACTCCCTTTGCACGCGGTGCCAGGAACCCCCTGCTTCTCCACTGATGAAGATTTCAGATCTGTGCCCTTATCAGGTGGCCTCCCCCACCTGCATCATTGGTTCCTCTCCAGCAACACCTCTGAGCTCCACTGGGTATGGGAGGCAACCCAGGTCCAAGGCCCCAGGCAGGCTGGCCAAGGAGGACTGGGCAGGCCCAGGCTTCACACCACAGTCAAAGGGCTACAGACTGTACTCACAGGACAAAGTAACCCATCTAGGCATCCCATGGCCTGGGTATCTGAGGCCAGGGTCCAGCCCCCATCTGTGACAAGGGTCAGCATTCAGCTAGAGTGTCAGGGGTCATTCTGTGACAAGGATCCAGTCTGGGTCTGTGACAAGGGTCAGAATTTATATTGCACCCGGGGTCAGGTTTGGACCGTAACAAGGGGCAGGACTGAACTGAGGAATGTGCTCTGACTCTGTCATCTGTGTCGATGGGTCCCCTCGTGGCCCTGGAGGGACTATGATGCCCTGGTTGTCTGGGTCAGTGCAGCTGGAGCCTGACAGCACCAGGGGTTGGCGGGAGTGGGGCGGAGTTCCCTGACCTGTGTCAAGCAGAGACAGCCAGACCCATGACCTACTCCACAGGCTGGCCCTGCTTCCCATCCCAACCTCTCTCAACCCTTCCTACCCTTGCCCTCCCCCAGGCCTCAACGTGAGCCGAAGCTGCACTGAAGAGGGCTGGACACACCTGGAGCCTGGCCCCTACTCTGTTGCCTGTGGCTTGGATGACCAGGAATTGAGTTTGGATGAGGTGGGCCTCAGCATACCCCCACCTCACCCCCAGAGCATCCTAGCCTGCTAGATTCCTTTCACCCATCTACACGAAGGGATGAGGTTGCTCTCTATGTGGGAGCCAGGATTCCTGGGGTCTGCCTTTCCCAAGGCTCCTCCCTCTCCAGGACTGTGTATCTGGAGGCTTATCCCCTGGCTACCTCCAACAGGGTGTCAGAGGTGGCATTCATAAAGATGACAGACGTGTAGAATGGGGTCCCCAGAGCAGAAAAAGCTAAAGCAGCAGCCCCAGGCTGGGCCACCTTGCTGCCTCGTGGGAGCCTCGCTCTAACCTGGAGGTAGCAGGGCAGACAGATTCCATCATGCTGGTAACATCCAGAGGCGACACCTGGGTGCAGATCTTGGAAGGAACCAGCCTCCATTCCCCAAGAACCAGTCAGAGTCAGGGACAGGAATAAGACCCGTTGTCCTCAGTCTCAGGAAGGGATCTGCCCCCAGGGCAGGTGCAGCATAACGGGTCTCTGTAAGGATTTGAGCCCAGGGGCCAGGTAGCGATCTTGATGGGAGGCTGGAGTATAATTGGAGTTCTCAGCGAGGTGCCCCCTCATTGCTCTGGTGTGCAAATGCATGTGTCTGCCTGCCTGTCTGTAATGGCATCTGCCCCGCCCTCAGACAGCCTTTTCAGATGGGGCTTCCACTCCTCCCAAGGGGGCAGCAATTTCCTCAGAGGCCTTTGAAGCCCACTGGTGCCTCAGGCCCACATTCCCCTAGAGCCCTCTTAACCACTGGCCTCCAATCAGGCAGGGGTGGGAATTGGAGAGGAGGGAGGGGCTTTGCCCAGTGACTGTCCTCTACTTAAGACCATGAGGAGGGTACCGGGCAAAGGAGTCCAACAAGAGGTCTGTTGGGGCCCAGATTTGTCTGCCTTCCCCGGAAAGGCCAGATTGCCCCCATTCTGCTGCCCTAGCCCCTAAGAGCCCAAAATGGGAAATTACCCCCATGGTGTCTTCTTTAGGCTTTTGCATTCACTGCCTGCGTCTCCTGGCTATACAGCATGAGGACGTTGTGTGGGGGTCTGCAGGGCAAGCAGTCGGTCCCCTAGGCTGCTGAGCCCAGAGCTGGGCACAGAATGGGTAGCTGACTGGAGAATGAATGAATGAATGAACAAATGGAACACCTGAGGTCTTCACTCTTTCTCTCACTGACATATCCCTCCCAAAGGAGCAGTAAGAGGAAGTTGAATTCAATCCCTGCCCCCACCCTGGGAAGCCCCCTGTCCTGTCTATGGACTCTGGGGGGTTAAGTATCAGGGGACTGAAGAGGGCCCCTCAGCTGCTCCTGGGAGACCGGGTCCTCAGCCTCCTTATCTACCCAAGGCACGGATGGGAAGGCAGGGTGTATAGCGCACCCCACCCCTGCCAACACCCCCTAAGGGGGCCCAGCCCCACCAAAGATCCTCACCCCCTCCCTCTAGCAGCAGCAGACCAGGTTCTATAGTTCAGTGAAGACTGGCTACACCATCGGCTACAGCCTGTCCCTTGCAGCCCTTCTGATCGCCATGGCTGTCTTGAGCTTGTTCAGGTGAGGACCAGCCAGAGCAACACGTCTCAAAGCAGATCTGCCCCACGTCACTCTCACCATGGAGCCAGCCTACCCTGGACATGCTCTGCTCGCTCCACTATCACCCATCAGACATTACACAGTCCCTGCCACAGCCCCCTGCCAGGCCAGCCACCCCTGGACATGGTAGGGGGCTCTAGGGGTGCCTGCGGCCTAGTCCCCCCCAGGAACAGCCCTGCACGTGCGACGGGGCACTTGGGGGCGGAGCCCACACTGGGGATAAGGCACCAGAGGGTAGTGCTGCACACTGGGATGGAGAACCTGGGGGTGGGGCCCGCATTCTGGGCTGGGACCCCCTTCAGGTGGGGCTTGCTCATGGAGCCTACATCCTGCCCCACCCCACCCTTGCCGAGAGCTCCAGACAGCGTTAGTTGGGGCGGGGGCCCAAGGCCCCTTCAGCCTCCCAGACCTTCCCGCCCCACACAGGAAGCTTCACTGCACAAGGAACTACATCCACATGCACCTCTTCATGTCCTTCATCCTGAGAGCCACCGCTGTCTTCATCAAAGACTTGGCCCTGTTCAACAGTGAGGAGTCAGACCACTGCTCTGCAGGCTCGGTGAGGATCCCGCCTGGCCCGCCTCTCTCGGTCTCAGCTTCTTTCACCCCAATCTCCTCTTCTCTCTGTCTCTCCCTCTCCCCTTCTGTCTCCTTTTCTCCCTTTGTCCCTCTCTCCCTCCCTCCCTTTTCCCCCCTCTTCCTTCCTCCCCTTTTCCCGTTTTCTCTCTTTACTCCTTCTTCCTTCCCCCAAGGGTGGCCAAACCCCCACTGACCCCTCCTGGCAGCTTCTCAAATTCCACTCCCTCCCTAGTGGCAGGAGATGCTGCCCAGCCATCAGGGAGCCCACAGGCCTGCCCCTACCGATTTCTCTGCTGGTGGCAAATGGAGTCATGGCCACAGCACAGAGCCCCCGCCCCACCTCTGTTGCTAAATTCCTATGTGACCTTGGAGGACTCCCTGACTCAGCTCCCACAACTGTGCAAAGACTTCTGAGATTCCATCCAATCCTGCCCTCTGCCATTTGCATACCCAGGGCTCTGCTCACCCTGTCACCATTCCTGCCCCTCCTCCTTTCCGCTTGCCCTCTGGAGTTGTTAAACACACACACAGACCCACATATACAGCCCTCCTCTGTTATTCACCTGCAGTAAGTCCAGTGTGGGCCTTCCCAGGAAAGGGAGATTAAGGGAACTTCTAATGAATTCACTCCCTGTCACTAAGGGGTCCATCTCCAAGTGATTCTGAGCTCATCGAGTGCCCCCAGGTTCCAGCTCCCATACCAAACTAAGGCCAGAGACCAGCCCTGGCTCCCACTCATTCCTTGTGTTCAGTGACTCATTGACCATCCCCAGTAACCCCAGAGGCAGTGCATTGTTTCGGGAGTCAACAGTACCTTCTTCCAAAAGAATGAACCTATGATGGTGGAACCTTAAGCATCTTAACAAGGAGGAGAGGGAACCCAGCAAAGCAACCTTGGCCGTTCCCACAGCTCCTCAGAGGATTCAGCCCAGAATCTGTGAGCCAAATCAGAAGGTGGGGTGTGAGCCCCTGAGCCTAGAAGCAGCCTCCAGCCTCCAGTGCACTTTGATAAGGATAATTCTGGAGATTGGCTTCCTGATTCATTAGCATCTCTGTGAAGATTTTCTAAGGCAAGGAGAAAGCACAGATAATTGGCCTGTTAAAGAGCAGAGTTATTCCTTGTGAAGCAAATGGGGGGAGGGGGAAGGCAAAAAAAAGCCCGTATCTGGAGGGACTGAAGTGCAACCTGAGGAAGGCCTTTCCAGTCACAAGGAGGGTAGAGAGCAGGCTGCTCTCTGAGGATGTCTCAAAGCCAAGGGCAGTAGAAGTAAGGGTAGGAACCCATGTTCTGGGTACAGGAAGGAGTGGAAGCTAGAAGCTTCCTGGGAGGAGGGTAACTTTAAGCCCTGGCTCACAAGCATCTGAGTTTGATGCAACATGGAAGACTGTTTCTGAGAGGGCACAAAAGGACCCAGAAGAACTTCTAAGCATTCCAGGTGGGCCACCCAGAACCCCTAGATTGCTCAGGGTCTCCCTGACTTCTCTATCATCCTCATCTACTCTTCTACTCCTCTGGCGCCTGGGGGGAATGGCCACCCTTCTCTCTCCTTCCCTCCCTCCTTTCCACTTCCCCTTCCCAGTCCCTCTTCTCAGTCCGTCTCTCCTCAACACTTACATCTGGCTCCACTCCAGAGTCCCACACATTCAGGGAACTCTTGGAAACTTGAGCAAGAATTCTCCCTCATACCTCTTCCAGATACCTTCAATTCTAATTGGAATAAGATGAATGACTAGGTGGGCTGGGGTATGGTTAAGTGGATGGGTAGGTAGGTGGATGGCTGAATAAATGGGTACATGGATGGCTGAATAGGTGGAAGGATAAATGGATAAAGTAAAGAAGATTGTACAGATGATGGGTATAGGTGTAGGTGGGTAGACTGGTGGATGGATGGATGAATGAGTAGACTGATCGGTGGGTGGATAGATGAATGGATGACGAATGGTTAGGTGGGTGGTTGCAAGTATGTGTCTAGTAGATGGGTAAGTAGATGAATAGGGAGATAGGTGGGTGGGTGGATGGATTGATAGATGGGAAGATGAATATATGATGGATGGATGCATGGATGGCAGATGGATAAATAGATGAGTTGGTTGTGGATGTCTGGTGGGTGGGTGGGTAGATAAATGTATAGATGGGTGGATGGGTAGGTGGGTAGACAGATAGATAGACGGGAAGGTGAATAGATGATGAATGGATGGTTGGATAATTAAAATCATCAGCTTATCCCAAATCATCAGATGATCTAAAATCAGGGATAATGGGAAAACCACTGAGGCATTTTAAAGGAGATAATGTAAAACAACAAAGAGATTAAGATGGCTGTACCAAGATGGTATGTGTCCCCTCAGAGAGAAGTGTGAGCACGCAGGGACCCCAGCTAACCCCAGTGAACCCCTCCTTGCTCCTCTCCCTGCAGGTGGGCTGTAAGGCAGCTGTGGTCTTATTCCAGTACTGTGTCATGGCCAACTTCTTCTGGCTGCTGGTAGAGGGACTCTACCTACACACCCTGCTCGCCATCTCCTTCTTCTCCGAGCGGAAGTACTTCTGGGGGTACATACTCATCGGCTGGGGTATGGTACCAGGGAGGGCTGCCAGGCTGGGGAATAAGGGGGCAGGGCCTGGGGAGCTCACCTGGGGAAGGGTACCAACTCAGCCTGCAGACTAAGTGTCTTGCTGGACTGTAGGTCTTGCCTCTAAGCCTCTCAGCCAATGGTTGATAAAGTCCCCAAATGTCTGAGCCCTGGGCAGGTGCCCTCAGGCTACTGCTGCACCTAGGGCAGATCTGTGGGACAGGCAGGTTCTGTAAGCATCCTTTCATTTCCCCTCAGCCCCTGAAACAAAAGGGGCCATTGCTTGTCTGTAAGGTGCCTTTGTCAAAATAAGAAAGAAAGACTCTCCCTCTAGGTAGACACAGTCCCTCAGGGATACAGCTTTACCCCTCAGCAGAGCATCTCTGCACAACAAACAACCTATGCAGCCATAGGTGGCAGCCCTGGAAACCCACCCTTTTCTCCCTCCTTGTCTCTGGCTCTGTCTTTCTCTTAAATCCCTCACTCCCTCTGTCCCTGCCTCCTGTGCCCTCTCCTCTTTTTCTCTCTCCTTTGGCCCTGACAGGGGTACCCAGCACCTTCACCATGGTGTGGACCATCATCAGGATCCATTTTGAGGATGATGGGTAAGCTGTCACCCCACCCCCTCTCCCCTGGGTAGGATGATAATGCCACACAGGCTTGGCAGGTGGACGAACCACAGCACTTATTCCACAGGGGAGGGCTGCAGCTGAAGGGTGACCTGGGGAACAGCAGACTCTGGGCCCATGGTCTCTGAGGAACTTGGGGCAGAGCTGGGACAATTGGGAGGACTCCTGTCCTGCTGATGCTCTCTCTGGCTGTGGACAACCTCTTTCATTCTCCCCCACCATCCCCTGCCCAGGTGCTGGGACACCATCAACTCCTCATTATGGTGGATCATAAAGGCCCCCATCCTCACCTCCATCTTGGTAAGGCCTCCTCCTACCACTTAGAGATGGGGAAACTGAGACCCACACTAGGGAAGCAACTTACCTCAGGTCATACAGGAAACTAGTGTCTAAGGTCTGAACTAAAACCTAGGCTTCCCAATGCCCATTTCAGGGTTCTCTCCATTCCCTCCCCAACCAGTTCTTCCTCGAGAGGAGAAAAAAACAGGTGGGGAGGCACAGATCTGAGGGAAGTGAATTAGGGTTCCTGGCTGGCTGCCCAGAGAGGGCAGAACCTGGGGGGAGAGATAAGACAGAGGGGCAGCAGGGACCTGAGAAAGGAAACAGGCCATTATCAGCCCAGGGGGCTGGATACTCATCTCCTCTCTGACCTCCTGACCACGGCCCCACCCACCAGGTAAACTTCATCCTGTTCATTTGCATCATCCGAATCCTGGTTCAGAAACTGCGGCCCCCAGATGTCAGGAAGAGTGATAGCAGCCCATACATGTGAGTGTGGGCCCAGCGCCCTGGCTCCCCAGTCCCCCACTCCCAGTCCTCTAATCATGCCGCATACCCTTAAGGCCCCCTACACCAAAACTTCAGAGTGACCAGATTGCCACATTGCTGTTACCCACCTCCACGCCCCCTGACCTGAATAAGCCCAGAAGTGTCCCCTGCCTGGACCCCACCCTCACCAGATTGCCTCAGAGCCCCAAGTTTGCTTCTTCTTGACTCACCTAGCAGGTGATCTGACCCAAGAATGCCACTGCTGCCAGGCTAGGGAGCTTCAGAAAACAGTAGATAACCCGTGTCTTGTTCACACCATGTCCCCAGTGCCTGGCATGTGCCTGGCACAGAGAAAGTACAATAAATCCACAGTGGATGAAGGCCCTGGGGGAGTCCCCAGTCTACCAAAGAGACAGCCATGCTCAGGACTCAGTACTCCTCAGTCATAATAATGATATCTACAGTTGACTGGTGCCAGGCATGGGCTAAGGGGTCTCCATGTATCATCTCATTTCACCCACATAATCCCCGTTAAAAAAGGAAAAAAAAAAAAAACATTTTACAGATGAGGAAACCGACACACACTTCCTCTTCCGCAACTGACAAAGCCTGCCCACTCTCCATTCCCCATGGGTGGTAGGGGGTGGAAAGGTATAGTGTCCATGGGACAGTGATCAGGACTCCTTGCTTGGAAAGGTGTGAGTGCTGTTCCCTGTGCTTGGGAGGACTAGAGAAAAAAGTGGGTTTTCATGGGCGCAACAAGGCTTGCAGGGAGAACTAAAAAAACGGAACACAAAAATGTGGAAAGGGTGGTGGCTGTGGGCAGGCGAGTAAGCAGGGCCAGATTACCCAATAAGCAAGGTACACATGGGCCAAATGTGCCTTCCCAACGATCTGCAGCATACAATTTCACCTGTCCCCTATCACGTCAAATATATAGTAAAACCCATGTGAAATTACTTACCACAGATTAGCAAGTAAATACAATTAAACCCGTGGGTACCTTGCTCAATGCAAACCAGCGCATACTGTGCGTACTGGTTAATCCACCCCTGCCAGTAGGGGTTTGCACGCCCACAGATGGAAACAGGGGCTGATTGACAGGGGTGGCTTATCCAATAAGCAAAGTAAGCACGGGTTTACTTGTGCTTACTAATCTGTAGTGAACAATTTCACATGGGTTTCACCACATCTTTGACTCTTGTTACAGTTTGCTACTCTGCACCCCTGGGAATCCAGTCTTTACCAAGGCTTACATCTTTGATGTGGTGAAACCCATGTGAAATTGTTCACTGCAGATTAGTAAGTAAGCACAAGTAAGCCCGTGCTTACCTTGTTTTCTGGGTCATCCACCTGTCAGCGATTATAAATTTGAAAAAAGGTTTTGATTCTGTAGGAGAGTGCTGTGAGGCTGGGAGAGAGACCGATGCCAGCCATACCTAGAAGCAGAATCTTTGATGTGGTAAAAAAAAAAAAAAAAGACAAAAATGAAAGTGTTCACTACAGATGATCTAGTAAGCAAGATAATCACCGTGCTTACCTTGCCTATTGGATAGTCCACCCCTGCTGACTGATCATCAGGGCTGTGCAGATAAGACAGGCCTGGGTATCCCACAAGGGCCTTCTAGTCCTGGGATTCTAGAATGTTCTTCTGGGCCTGACTTCTCATTTGGGGAGTTTGTGCTGTGGTTCTAAGATTCCAGGCTAGAATGTCACGAGCTGCTGGATTTAGGATTCTATTCTAGAATCCTGTGATTCTCTCAGATGATACTAAGACTCACGTTCCTGGTGTCACAGAATTCTCTCCTGCTGGATGAGTAGGCGGACCTTCACTTCCTGTTTGAGAAGGGAAGGCCCTGTAGGGGTCTGCTGTATACTGAGGGGCAACACACTGGGCTTGCACACTCATCCTTTACTTTGCCTGTCGGACCTTGTTTCCCCCAATGTACAACCACTTGAAAGAGCTTGCATCTGAGGCAGAGGAAGCTGGTCATCGCCAGGTCTGCGTGGGTGAGATGGAAATTGAACAGCTGTCAGCAGGCAGAAGGGGCGGGGGGAGTAGGAGATGGAGCTCCCCGCGGAGGGGGTGTCAGCTCCCACTTTCCACCTCCCTATAAGCATTCAATTTAAAGAAAGCCTCCATCTGTCAGCCTCAGCCATGAGAGACAGGCTTGCAACTGGGGAGGGTTGGGCAGTGCTGGGGATCTTGGTATGGCTGGGAGCCATGTTCAGGATGCAGAGGAGGGCAAGGCCAGCTCCTCTGGCCCCAGCTTATTGTGGGACCTCAGGCCTAGGGCTCAGCCTCCCTGGGCAGACTGCCAAAGCAGGAGAGAAAGAGGCAGAGACACCTTACCCCAGGCCTCTACCAGCAGGAAACCATGGGCTCACACTGCCTGGACCAGCTATGAGGTCAGGTGGGTGGGAGGTCTGAACCATGGTGATCCCTGCTCCACAGGAGAGGGGTGAGTCATTTGGAGTAAATTTGGACTCTGCTGGGCACACAGGCTGGTGAAGGAGGAGCTGGTCCTTTAGAGCATGTTGGGAGTGTGTGTATTGGTATGTGGGAGGGTGCAATCCTGGAGAAGGTAGTAGCCCCTAGAGAAGTGAACACAGCAGAAAAGACAAAGACAGAGGGCTGGACCCTGAATCATCCCTAGTGACCAAGCACCAGGTGGGTACCCACCACCCTCCCAAGTGGCCTTGGGCATATGTAGTCAGCACCCCCGTTAGAAAGGCTTCCTTCCCAGAAGTTCTCATTCCCTGTAGGGAACTGGTGTCTCACGGATACACCGTACTGTACAGCAGTCAAAGCACTAGGGTTTTCAGTGGGCCTTCAATTCTACAGAAATGAAGAAATGACCATGTTAAGTATACATTTACCCCATTATACAGATGGGGCAACCGAGACCAGAGGAAGAGGGACCAGGCTCTCCTGTTGCCTGAGACCATCTACTCAGTAGCTGCTGCAGAGTCAAAAGTCCCACTACTAGGCATCATTTTCAGAGTTCATTACTGGCCTCTACACTCTCTCCTCCAGAGCGGTGAGAATAGAAGTTTCTTTCTCATGCCTCCTTCCAGACCAGGAGGGCCAGCAGGGAACATAAGGGCTGAGTCACTGCAGATACAGCAGAGCAGGCATAGTGTTTCCTGGAGGTAACAGCCTGTCCTCACATGTCCTCCTCATGTCACTGTCTCCATCTTCTAGGCCCCCAGCCGCCCCTACAGCAGACCCAATCTTATCTGCACATGTGGACACACATACCCACTGACTGCCCCTTCCCTGTCCCTAGGAGGCTGGCCAAGTCCACGCTCCTGCTGATTCCCCTGTTTGGAGTCCACTACATCATGTTTGCCTTCTTCCCTGACAACTTTAAGGCTGAAGTGAAAATGGCCTTTGAGCTCGTCCTGGGGTCTTTCCAGGTATGTACTGTTGGCTTAAGGCTACATTCTTCTTTGGCCATTAAGGGAATTCAACCTGGGGCTTTGGCCCCTTGTTACTGGATTCTAACCTTTTCATTGCAAAAGCATTGATTGAGCATGTATGGTGGGCTGGGCCCTATGCTTAACCGCTTAACCAGAGGAACACAGGGGCTGGGGCAGGGCTGGGAGTTCCTGGGGTCTGTCTACTCCACCTTTCTTGCCCCCTTTCTCCCCAGGGTTTTGTGGTGGCCATCCTCTACTGCTTCCTCAATGGCGAGGTAAGCCCCTCCCAGACCCTGGAGGCCAGGGAACACAGAGCTCCAGTAGACCCAAGGCCCAGAAACCCAGATGGACACATGCAGAGCAAGCCTGGTTAAACCTTGCTACTCCACATGTGATCCTCAGGCTAGCAGCATCTGCATCACTTAGGATAGTGCTAAAAATGCAGATTTCTGGACCCACCCCAGACCTGCTGACTCAGAATCTGAAATTTAACAAAACCCCCAAGGGATATGTGTGCCTAGTGAGTAGGGAGGGGAGGGCCAGTGAGCAAAAGTTGAGTTGCAGTGGAGACCTGGTTACAAGGCACAAAAATTCAGTTGGATGATGAGCTCAAGTGAGCTGGAGGGTAGAGATTTGAAGAATGGGGTTACAAATACCCCTAGGCAGCATCTTACTTCCACCCCGGACTGCATTCTCTGGTCCTCTCTGCTTTTAGCCTCCCACCAACCCCCACTCCAAGGCCGTGATCTGCCCCTTTCCCTAACCTGGTCCCAACTCTAATTCTCAGTGCAGCATCTGGGTCTCTCAGTTTAGATTCCCAAAGGAGGATATGATTGGCTGGCTCAGTGCCCTAGTCAAGAGCAGCCCAGTCAGCAGCAGAGTAGGCTCTAGGGTGGGCCTGACCACCCTCTCCTCTTCCAGGTGCAGGCTGAGCTGCGAAGGAAATGGCGGCGCTGGCACCAGCAGGGCGTCCTGGGCTCAAACCCCAAATACCAGCACCCTTCTGGAGTCATTAACTGTGCCACGAGCAGCACTCAGGTCTCCATGCTGAGCCGCATCAGCCCAGATGCACGCCGCTCCTCCAGCTTCCAAGCTGAAGTCTCCCTGGTGTGACTGCTGGGCACCCAGGGCGGCCCTTCTGCCCCCACCCCCCCCCAGGTGGCACGGGAAACAGAGGCCTGCCTGGATGCGGCTAGCCCCAGCTGTGGGCATAGAACGTGCTCCGGCCCCCAAGTCACTGTCTGGACTTCCTTGGGGAGTGCAGCCCTTGTGCTTGCCTGGGAAATAGGAGGGTGCATACCTGGGAGAGCCAAAGAAGAGGTGGGAGTGCTTCCCCTGCAGGATGTAGGGTGGAAATCAGTCATCAGACTCCTCCCACAAAGGCCCCCTCTGCCAATCAAGAGCAGAAAATCTGACTTTGACCCCTGATAGCTCTCCTGATCAATCAGAGGAAGGCAGCCCCTCCTCCAACGCTGTTGGTGTGATCTGAGAGGACAATGGTCATGCCCAGAAAGGTCACCCACCCGCCACCAGCCACCACCTCAACGGTGCCTGAAATTCCATCATTACTGTCACATTCCTTTGGGTTAAGCATTGCCACTCACACATCTCTCTGAAGATGCATTTCCCCCTCCCCCAGGGCCTGCTCTGAGCTGCCAGTTCGATACGTGAGTGAGTTTCTCTGCCTCAGGCAGCTGCGGTTGTGACATTGGGTTTGGGGGGCACAGCTACCTCTGCAGTCCCCTCTGAGATGGAGCTAGGGGCTCCAAGGGCCCTCTCAGACCATGGCTGTGGCTGGAACCATGCACCCTGAGGACCTGAGAACCCTGAAGCTTCTGGGGAGCCTACCCACTCTCCAACCCTGGCAGCTCTACATCCAGCCAAGAGGAAACAGTTCTATTCTTAGGTCAATATGAAGCAGCTGACAGAGCTGCTGGAGGTCCCAGAAATGGTTAAGTATGAGCGTTCCAAAGGCCGAAGTCATTCCAGCAGAGAAGGAATAGATGGAGTGTGAGATGACCATGTCACCCTTGCCTAGGGTTCAGTCAAGAGGAGGTAGATAGAAGAGAGCACAGATGTCACCAAAACAAGTGAACAGAGGCAGTATGACTAATAGAAAAGTTTAGAAACAGGTAGTAGGGCGAAGTAGATGATGTCAGTCAGCAAGAGATGTCTCCATAGTCATTGCCCAAGCTGAGCTCTGAGAATTGGAGGGGCTCCTTCTCCAGAGATGAGCTGAGGTGGTAGAAGAGGGGCAGGGAAGGAAGAGAAGCAGAAACCAGAGGAGCCAACAGATCCTAGAAGCAGGGTGTTTGTAGAGGGGAAGGCAGCACCTTGCCTTCCACTTCCTGTAAACTTGCAAGGAGGCTGTCTTGCTGCCGGAGCAGGAGAGAGATGCCAAGCTGTTAAGAAGAGACCAGAGAGGGCTGGTAAAAGCTCAGATCTACCCACAAAGCTCTTTCAAAGTCTTGTTCTGCTCACTACCATCCCATGACCCATCACCAAATGACAGCCCCAGCCCAGCATCCTGCAGAGGATATGTGTGACTGTGAGCCTGAGGCAGGGGCAGCCCCAGGTAAATACCCTTTGATCAGTTGTCTAGGAGTAGCTAACACCTTCCATCTACATTCATAAACACACCATGCCCTGCCCTGTGCATGGTCAGCTGTAGGACAGAGGAGGTGGTACTCCCAGCTTTGGCCTCAAGTACTCCCAGGCCTGCTGGAGAGAGCATTCTCAGCTCCCCCACCCCCAGGCCAACAGTGTCTGCTGACTTCCAGTGAGAGACCTCCAGTTCCAGGAAGGTGCTGATGGTGAAGAGCTGGGCTGGGGACTTGGGGGACCAGGGACTTCCATTCTTCCCGGAGGGTCTCACACTCCTGCTACTCCCAAGGCATGAGGGATAAGAGGAAACAGGCAATGTGTCCATGTGCCTCTCACCCAGCTGGGCATGTCACTCACCCTCTCTGATTTCCCTCCTCCTCTTCCTCCCTCCCTACTCTGTGCTTCCCCAAACTGGTTCCTTGTTCACTCCCATACTTCTCAGAAAGGTCCAGAAGACAGAGCCCAAGTCGTTTAGTCCTGATTCTGCTTCACATTTGTTCTGAGACCATAAGCAGGTCGTGATCTCTGGACCTCAGTTTCTCTATCTGTACAATAGAGGGTGTTGTGTGGGGAGTTCTTCACGTCCTCCTGGCCAAGGCTTTGGTGGCTAACAAGAAGAGGGCTGCCCAGAGCCCTCAGCCACCTGCTCTGCCCTCTGAGCTCAGAAAAGGAGGACAGCAGCTGAAGGGGAAACCTCAAATACTCTGGGGGCCAAGGGCATACACAGAGGATGGAGCCTGTGCAGAGAACTCGGTTTGAGAATTGGAGGGGCTCTTCTAGAGATGAGCTGAGGTGGTGAAGAGGGGCAAGGAAGGAAGGGAAGCAGAAACCAGAGAAGCCAACAGATCCTAGAAGCAGGGTGTATGTAGAGGAAAGGGCAGCACCCTATCTTCCAGATCAGGGATCTCACAGGCTGCCTGAGGTATGTGAAGGCCAAGTGCGGCCCCCAGACCAAGCTGAAGCTGGTCCATCCACCACAGTGCCTGAAATCCCAACATCAGTGTCATGGCTTCAGGGAAAGGCAGAGAGCCCTGCGTAAGGGAGCAGAGTTACCAGCCAAGAGGGTGTAGAGTGAATGAAACGCACAGAGACTGAAGATACGGGCAACAAAAGGCAGGACAGCTGAGGCCCTCTGACCAGGGAGGGGACAAGAGGTGAAAAGCCCAGTGAAGCCAAAACACAGATGCAGACCAGCAGAGGCTGTAACTGGGCATCCCGACCTGGAAACAGACATGGAGTAGGGGTGACCACGAGCAGCACTCCTCCTCCTTCCCCTCTACCCCCCAGGTCCCAGGGTCCCTATCCTGCTTTGCAGGGCACTTGTCAGTCAAGGCCAGTTCATCTCTGTCGCCACCTGGTGGGTGCTTCAAGGATTTCACCAAGGTTAGCTGTAGTGCCCCAAAGACCAGGTTGCGGGCCCCTGCCCAGGAGGCCTAGTGACACAGGGCAGGTCTCTCTCAGCTGCATTTCAGAGTGACAGACAAGAGGGAGGTGGTGAGGCACAGGACTGGTGACCCCAGGGTCAGCCTGGGGATAAGGAAACCCAGGGCCTGGGCCCCATACCCAGGACCCCTGATCTTGGTGAACCCTGGGATCTGTGCCTCAGATCCAGCTGTGACACCTGGCAGAGCCTGCCTCTGGTTAACCACAGGCTAGGCCTTGGCCTGTGTGCAGATTGAAACCTGGCCCCTGACCCCAGATCCCAGTCTCTGACGCCAAAGCCCAGTTAACCCAGGTTAGCACCTCCTCGGACGACAAAGACAAGGAAACCTCCCTCCCCAGCACTGAGATCCACCAGTGTGTAAATGTCAGAGCAACCATGTAAATGATTCCTGCCAAGCAGGGACACGGGCTGCCCAAGGACGATGGCCAGTCTGTCTGCAGTCAGGATAGCGAGCAGCTTTTCAGGTGAGGTAACATCGGGCTGGTCTCTGAGGACTAGGTAGGCTCCCTGGGCCCCACAGGAGCAGGATGAGTAATAGGGACACCTGAAACCAAGTGACTGGCTCCTGGAGCCCTTTCCAGCAGGAACACAGGGGAGGCTTCTTAAATGAGGCCAAAGGGGTGGGGATGGCTACTCTGGCTGCTGTGAAGGGCCCCAGGGGCAGGTCTGGGAGAAGTGGCCAGTCCATTATCCAGGTGAGGGAGGAGGAAGAGCAGGTTTGGGAGATGATGACCTGGTTTTGCACATGCTGAATGCAATGTCTGTGGGACACCTGGTGAGAAGCCCCAAAGCTGTTGGAAATAGGACCTAAAGTGACAGGGCCCAGGCAGGGGCCGAGGAGACCAGGACAGCCCCTGGGTGTGGGAGAGGGGTGCACAGGGAGTCTTTAGCCCAAGGCACCTCCATACGATGTGCTGGGCAGAGGAGGGGTACGGAGTCAGCATCAGCCCCTCTGTTCTCACCCCTCACCAGGGCCTGTTTTAATGAGCAGTGACCCAGCCTCTCCCCACAACCCCCCCCCCATGTGGGAACAGGAACTGGTCTTATCTCTCCCGGGGGAGGGGGCTGGAGCCACAGCTGGCAGTCATTAAACACCCTCATCACGCCAGGGATGGCCGAGATATTAATAGCCAGGAGCCGATGGCCCTGGAGACACAGGCTCCCAGGAAGAGGGACAGTAACCTCACAGGCCATGGGGATGAAGGGGATGGGTCAGGAAGCCATCCCAGCAATGCCCCAGCCTCCTCCATGCAGGACAGAGAGGGAAACCAATGTCCAGAGAAGGGAAGGAATTGCTCAGGGTCTCCAGCAAGTCACTGACAGAGCCCAGCCTTGAACTGAGTTCTCCAAATTCAAAGCCCTGCTCCTCCCAGTGTGTGGATTGTCACAGGAGAGACTGATTGGGAGTGCCCTGTGGGAGGACACAGGAGGAGCAGACCAGGTTGGGGCTGCTGATCTTGTCTTTACTACTTTTTTAAAAATTGAGGTCAAATTCACATAACAGAAAATTATCCATTTTGAAGTGAACAATTCAGGGGCATTTTGTGCATTCACAGTGTTGTGCAACCACCTCTGTCTAGTTCCAGAACATTCTCATCAGCCCACAAGGAAACCCCGTACCTGCTAAGCAGTTGCTCCCATTGCCCCTCCTCCCCACTCCTGGTAACCACCGATCTGCATCCCGTCTCTATGGGTTTACCTCTTCTGGGTATTTCATATAAACGGAATCGTACAATATGTGACCTTTCACATCTGGCTTCTTTCACTTAGCATAATGTTTTCGAAGTTTATCCACATCGTAGCATGTATCAGTACACTTTAAATTTTTGATATTTTGTTCATTATGTATTTTTGCATTACTTTTGATTTTTTTTAATATTGCATTAAAATATTATTTATCTTGCTTACTGAGTTTTCTGGTGCCCTCTTGTATTTTGCACCTTACCCTGGTTCCAGCTCACCTGGGATTCACCTCACCCTAAACCCTCGTGGCATAGTGGTTAAGAGCTATGGCTGCTAACCAAAAGGCCACCAGTTCGAATCCACCAGGCGCTCCTTGGAAACCCTACAGGGCAGTTCTGCTCTGTCCTATAGGGTTGCTATGAGTTGGAATCAACTCAACGGCAACGGGTTTTTGGTTTAGTCTCAGCTGCTCCCAGAGCCCCAGCACACCTGAGTCCCAGGATGTTGGAACTGGAAAAGAGTCTGGAGAACTCTGGACCAGGCTCCATGTTGCTCAGAGGGAAAGGGATAGTGTCAAGATGATGATGTCTATAGGAAATAGGCAGCTCCAGGATTAATTCGGTGGTTCAACAACGTCATCATAGACCTAGGTGTTTTCTACCTGTCCACTCTGCAATCTTCAGTATGTTGAATTTCTTCCTCAAACTTAACTCCTCATGATTGCCAGATGGCTGCCACTGCCTCAAGTTTCATGTTCTCACAGAACCCCAACCACTGGCGGGGGAATTTCTCATCATACGTCTCCTTTTATCAGGGAAGATAACCCATCCCAGAACCTATCTCCCTGCATACTTCCCTCAGGTTCCTTGGCCAGGATTAGGTCACATGCCCAAGCCCTAGCTTCAAGAGAAGCCAGGCTTGTATAAGGGAAGTTGATCTGCCAAGAAGAAATGGGGGATGGCTGCTGAGTAAGCAACCAAGAAAGTCTGACTCCCAGTCTGGTTTTGGGATGCTTCTTTGAGTAAATGTGTGGCCTTTCTGTTTCTTTCCATCTAAGCCTGTGGTGTAGCATACAGTGGAGGTATGGGGGTGGGGGGAAATGCAAATTAGTCACGGTTCAGTACAGGAAAGAGAAGACACTTTAGGTATTTCATGCAGAAAGAGAGTTCAAGTAGGAAATTTAATTTAATGGAAGTTAGGACCCACCTCTCCCTTTCATGGTCACACCACCACAGCTGTTACCTTTCAGGAAATTATTGTTAACGTCTCAATGTCGGACTCGAAAGTGGAAGGAACATAATGTCTTGGTGCTGCAAAAACTCGTGCCTGCCAGATTCTACTCATCAACCACCACACCAAGGAAGAATGGCCTTCACCCCGCTTTTGCCTTCCAACTCTGTCATGAGTACAACTCTCTAGCAGAACCTAAGTTGCATCCACATCTCTAGCAGCAAGGGAGTCTGGAAAGGAGGTCTTTAGCCTTCCATTCCCTGCAACACAGAAGAATATGGAACGGGCTTGAGAGGGGTGCCAAGTGCCGAAGTTCCCCAGAAAGCAGAGACTGAGATAAGAGCCTGCAACAGGGAAACAGGAATGGGGAACAGAGAAGAGTGAAACAAGGAAGTAGGGAAAGCCAATATAAGGGTATTGTTGAACTGGTCACTACTGTGGCAACAGGGACTCATTTCCACTAGGACCGTCTGAGGAGCTGGCCTCAGAATTATCCTTCCAAGGGACTGAAGAGGGAGTTTTAACCACTGGCTCCCATTCCCCATAGCTCAAGGTTTTCCCATGTCAACTCCCTCAGACTTCCAGTCTTGGGCATGCATAAGTGCCAAGCGGGTCCCTACGGGCGCTCACACATGGTGTCAGAGGAACTGGGGGCTATGATAGATATGGGTACAATGCGGGTGATGAGCTGTCAGGTTACTCCTGTAGGAACCTGGCAAAGGCAAGTCAATAGGGCATGAGGCATGGGTGGTCTCCTGGTGGCAGAGAAGAGGAGCCTCACACAAAGGTCTTATGCTGCCTTTGCATGAGGGTCTTCATGGGCGTTCACTGTACCTGCTGTTGAAGTCTGCGGTTGGCGGACTTGTAGCCTGTTCTCTTGGCTGAGTCGCCAGAGTCTGCCCCACCTTGGCTCACTCTGGTCCCTCAGGTCTCAGCCACACTTCTATCCAACCTTGGGTGGGAGCCGCCCACAGCATGGCTTCTGTGGCAGGCTCACCTCACCATTCACCATGGCAGCACCACAACAGGGCCACCAGTCCAGCTCAGCACCTTCCTCATGCCATGGAGCACGCAGGAACTTCTGGATCCCTTCCAGGCCTCTGGGAATGGAAGGAGGCTTGGGGTGCTCACTCAGGCCTTCTTGTCCTCAAATCCATAGCCCCACTGTTTTTAACCAGCAAGGCCACCCCCAGTGGGCACAGGCTATCTTCCAAATGCAGAGTGGGACACACACCCAACTCTATTTTCAGCTTCCCGTTCTTTTCCCTCAAGATTTCATCGTGCAGGATTACACCAGAACACATATGTTTGACAGATTCTCCCCCTTCTTTCCACCATTCACTAGCTATGAGGGTGGGCTTCCCTCCCTCCCTCTAATTCCTATCCTCCTCCTTCCTGAAATGACATTCACCCTTCCCAGCCCTTCCCTGGGGTCATAATGGTGGAATGGCTTCACATCATTTCATCAATGAGGGGATGAGAAATACATCCTTTTAATATTTTCAAAGTATTAACATCCTTAAATTCATTCGCCAAATATTTCTGGGGCACTTCCTATGAGCCAGGCACAGTTGTGGGCACGGAGGATACAGTGGCGAACAGGCAGAGTTCCTGCCTTTGTGGTGCTGAACCTCCAAAGGTGGAGACAGATCATAAATCAGGAAAATTATAAAAGAAACAAGCAGGTGAAGAGCGAGTCGGGGTGGTCAGAGGAGGCCTCCCCAACAGAGTGACGGTTATGCAGGAGGAACTTGTTCTCCTGTTTCGATCATCAGAGGGTTTTAAGCCATATGCATCAGAGCTGGGGCCCAGAGACCTTGATCCCAAGTCAAAACACCCAGCCCTCTGCCTCTCCAGAGACAGCCTTAGACGGCTCCCTGCACCTTCACTGGGTAGGGACCCAGACACCCACTGCTGGCCAAGTGATTGGGAGGGGGTGCCTGGCTGGACCTGGAGAAATTGAGGCATGATTCTCAGGCCCATAGATTCCATCTGGGCGTGGGGACCAAGAGGTCCCCCCCCCGCCAGGCTCAGTGTCCTCGGTGCCGAGTGACAGAGAACAGGCAGCTCTTAAGAAGACTAATATTTACTCTTCAAATGAGAGCTGGCACAGCCTGTTTCCTGCAACTGGTGTCCAGCACACCCCATGGGATGGACACAACAGGAGCCACTCCGGGAGTCAGACAAATGTCCCCGCAGACACCAGCACCCAGGATAAGACAATGCCTGCAAGATGGGGACAGTATGTTCCAAGGCCCTATCTACCATGTCTTGTCTTGGCTTGCACACCTCTGTGCTGGAGAGCTCACTACCTCTCCATCCTGGTTGGACTGCTCTGTGAGAGAGTTCATTCTAATGATGGCCCTGTGTCCCCTGCCCTTTGCTCTTGCTCTGATCCCCCGGGCCTCAGAAAATGTGCATAGGACAACCTCTCAGGGCAATGGTGGTTCTGGTCACCTTCTCCCCTCCCATTCCCCACCCCCGCTTCACTTCCTTTAGCTCACACTTTGTGGTCAGAACAGGCTATTCCAGGGTAGGAGGAAGGACTTGCCTTGGGGGCACCTCTGTCCCCCTGCAGCTGTGTTCCTTGTCCTTGTAGAGCCCTTCAGCTGAGTGGCTTGTGTGGGAAAGTCTCTGCCAGGAAACTGCTGGTCAGACAGCCTGAATCTGGGAAGGACAGTCCCTGGGCTCCCATCCTCCCACCTTCCCCTCTGGAGTCCCCTCCTCTCTGTCTCCCCTTCATGGTCCCCCTATGACTTCCAGAAGGCCTCTCTGACCACTGAAGCCCTGACCTCTGCTTTGTTCGC
This sequence comes from Elephas maximus indicus, assembly GCF_024166365.1. Lineage (NCBI taxonomy): Eukaryota > Metazoa > Chordata > Mammalia > Proboscidea > Elephantidae > Elephas > Elephas maximus. The sequence continues at coordinate 47,004,711 of NC_064838.1, forward strand.
CACCCCCAACTCCCCCCAGCCACCAGGTCAGCCCTGGGTGTTCAAACACTCTGGCAGCAGGTGGGGCTTTGGAGCTCCCCAAAGGCAGACTTCCCAGCCCCCTGAGTCCAGTGCTGGGCATACCCAAGGTGGAATCTCCCCCAGAGCAAAGTAGGCCCACCTGGTTCTCCCAGGACTCAGACCTGACTGCTGACTCTAGCAAGCCCTCTTTTCTTTTTTTTTTTTTAATAATTCCTTATTGCATCAATTGGTCTCGACCCACCTGGAGCAAAGGAGAATGAAAAACACCAAAGACACAAGGAAATTATGAGCCCAAGAGACAGCAAGGGCCACATAAACCAGAGACTAGATCAGCCTGAGACCAGAAGAACCAGATGGTGCCCGGCTACAACCAATGACTGCCCTGACAGGGAAGACAAGAGAGAACTCCTGAGGGAGCAGGCGAGCAGTGGGATGCAGACCTCAGATTCTCGTAAAAAGACCAGAGTTAATGGTCTGAGACTAGAAGGACCCCGGAGGTCATGGTCCCCAGGCCTTCTGCTGGCCCAAGACAAGAACCATTCCCAAAGCCAACTTTTCAGACAGGGATTGGACTGGACTATGGGATAGAAAATGATACTGGTGAAGAGTGAGCTTCTTGGATCAAGTAGACACATGAGACTATGTGGGCGGCTCCTGTCTGGAGGGGAGATGAGCGGGCAAAAGGGGTCAGAAGCTGGCCAAACAGACATTAAAAATAGAGTGGAGGGAAGGAGTGTGCTGTCTCATTATGGGGAGAGCAGCTAGGAGTATATAGCAAGGTGTATATAAATTTTTGTATAAGAGACTTGATTTGTAAACTTTCACTTAAAGCATAATAAAAATTAAAAAATAATTCCTTATTAACCCTACAGAGTTCCTGCGTGGTATAAATAGTTAAGGCGCTCGTTCGGCTGCTAGCTAAAAGATTGAAGGTTTGAGTCCCCCAGGCATGCCTTGGAAGAAAGGTGATCTACTGAAAAATCAGCCACTGAAGACCTTGTGGAGATTAAACAGTTGCAGACACAGCAGACAGGTTGTGGTCCTTCTTGGTCTCAAGCTTTGACGCCACTTGCTCTGATCTTTGTGAGGCCTTGACTGGCTGATCTTCCTCCTTCCCACCTGCCTATAGCAGCGTTGTCATGAGTCCACCTCCGTGTTTGAGGCACGCCTGGTCCAGGGCTCCATCCTGAAGAAAGTGCTAGAGGCGCTCAACAATGAGGCCTGCTGGGACATCAGCTGGAGCACTGTGAACCTCCAGAGTATGGACTGGTCCCATGGCTCCTTGGTGCAGCTCACCCTGTGCTGCAAGGACTTCAACGCCTACCACCATGACTGTAAGCTGGCCAAGAGTGTGAATCTCACCAGCATGTCCAAAATACTAAAACCTGCTAGCAACGAAGATGTCATTACACTAAGGGCTGAAGATAATGCGGACCCCTTGGCACTAGTATTTGAAGCACCAAACCAAGAAAAGGTTTCAGACTATGAGATGAAGTTAATGGATTTAGATGTTGAACAACTTGGAATTAGATGCCTTCTAATTGAGTTTGCACTTTTATGCTGAGATCTCAGTCATATTGGACATGCTGTTGTCACTTCCTGTGCAAAAAGATGGAGTGACATTTTCTGCAAGTGGACAACTTGGAAATGGAAACATTAAATTGTCACAAACATGTACAAGCGATGTTGATAAAGAGGAGGAGGCTGTTCCTGTCGAGGTAAATGAGCCAGCTGGGCTAACTTTTGCACTTAGGCACGTGAACTTCTTTACAAAAGCCACTCCACTGTCTCCTGCAGAAACACTCAGTGTGTCCGCAGATGTACCCTTGTAATAGAGTATAAACTTGCCAGTATGGGACACTTGATGTACTATCTGGCTCCCAAGATCAAGGACGAAGGAGGGTCTTAGGCACACTTAAAATCCAAGAAACTAAAACAAAGCTCTTTTGAGAACTGCTCCTGAGATGGCAGCATGTACTTGTCTTTCTGCTACCAAACTGGCACCTGAGTATATATGCAGATATTGTTTTCTGTAAATAACCTATTTTTTCTCCATTCTCTACAATTTGTTTAAAGAAAAAAGTCCAAAGTCAAATCTGCTCTTGTGAACCTAGAAATACTTCTGCCTTACCTAGAAATACTCTTTATGCTTTTTCTAAAAGGGTCTTCACTCTAAATACAGTTTTAAGAATGTGTTTTCAATTTAAATAAAGTTAAATTGAATTTCAAATATAAAAAAAAAAAAACCTTAAGGAGCACAGTTCTATTCTACTCTGACATAGGTGGGGTTGCCACGAGTCGGACTCGCTCGACGGCAACCAATTTTATTATCCCTGCACCCCCTGGCCCCTAGTAGGAAACTGTTCTGGATTGAATTGTGTCCCCCAAAAGTGTCTGTCAACTTGGCTAGGCCATGATTCCCAGTATTGTGTGACTGTCCACCATTTTGTCATCAGATGTGATTATCCTGTGTGTTTCAAAATCCTACCTCTGTGATGTTAATGAGGCAGGATTAGAGGCAGTTACGTTAATGAGGCAGGGCTCAATCTACAGGATTAGATTGTATTTTGAGTCAATCTCAAGATATAAAAGAGAGAAGTGATCAGAGAGACAGGGGGACCTCATTACCATCAAGCAAGAAGGGCCAGGAGTGCGCATCCTTTGGACCTTGGGTCCCTATGCTGAGACACTCCTAGACCAGGGGGAAGATTGATGACAAGGACTTTTTCCCAGAGCCAACAGAGAGGGAGGCTTCCCCTGGAGCTGGCACCCTGAAATCAGACCTCTAGCCTCCTAAACCATGAGAGAATAAATTTCTGTTTGTAAAAGCCATCCATTTGTGGTATTTCTGTTATAGCAGCACTAGAGAACTAAGACAGAAACCATTCTTGCAAAATATTTTATTATTTTGTGTCCATATATTTTTCATCATATAAATGTTTCTCTCTCAGCTCTATGCTTTGAAGATCTATCTATGTTCTAAATCAGGGTCTCCTGACTGCTGCATTGTGCTGCAGGGTGAGTGTGCTTACTGTATCTGTCCCCACTGGACACACAGGCTGCCTTCAGCTCTCCACCAACACAAAGAATGTTTCAGGGGATGTCTATCTTCATGCATGTCCCCTTGAGAATCTGTGTAAAGAATCTCCCTGGGACACATGCCCAGGAGTGAATTTCTGCATCATTAAGGTGTGCACACACTTAATATGGGTAGGGAGCGTTGTGCTCCAGATTGGCGGTGCCTGTCTATACTCTCCCAGCAGTGAGCAAGGTCCTGTGTCCCCGCTTATCCTCCGACAGTGTCATCAGCTAAGTTTTGCCAAATGAATAGATAAGGTGACATCTTACTACTGTTTTAGTATGCCTTTCTCATGATTTTAAGTATCTTCGTATGCTTACAAGCTTTTGGGGGTTTCTCTTCTGTAAATTGCCCGCTCATTTTTCTACGGGAATTGCTTTCTTGGTGATTTGCAGGAATTGCTTGTATATTAATCCCTTGGTTTCAGACATGGCAAATAACTTTCCCCATTCTTTTAACTTTACCCATGAAATCCTTATTTGCATATATTCAAATTAATCAATCATTATGCCTTAAGGGTTATGCTCGTGCTGTTTTTGTGTTTGTTTTGTTTAAAAAGCATTTTTCCACCCTTAGGTCACAAAGGTATTCTCCTTCATGTTCTTGGATAAATTTTATAGCGTTTGCCTCCCTCATTTGATCCAGTGACATCTGGGAGCCGTCTCAGAGCCATCTCAGCAGAGCCAGGCAGCGCCTCCCAGGCAGCTGCACTCTGATGGCGCCTTCCTCTCTGGCCCCTCCACCGGCACTGCGAGAAGACGCTTGGCTGTGGTCAGGTAGCACTTCTGCTACCTGGGCCCCTTCAGGGGGCTGCAGTTCCAGTTGCCTTTGAGTTGATTCCGTCTCATGGAGATCCCATGTGTTACAGAGTAGAACTGTGCCCCAGAGGGTGTTCAAGGCTATGACCTTTCAGAAGTAGATCGTCAGACCCTTTTTCCCAGGTGACTCTGGGAAAGTTCCCACTGCCGAACTTTCAGTTAATAGTTCAGCACTTAACCATTTGCATCACGTAGGGACCCCCTTCAGTGGGTAAGGCTCAGAAAAAGAGAAGGCAATTCATCAGCCTGAACTTCTCCCTCAGTTCTCCTGGCATAGAAAGGACAGCCTTCATGAGCCAAGGACCCCCTTCACTCTTTGTGGGTACTGCCCAGTGGTGGATAACTCCTTGTACCCAGCCCAGGCAACAGAGCTCTGGACTATACTGTCACTGGCTCCTGGCACAGGCCTCAGTTTCCCCACCTGAGCAATAAGGAGGCTGAACCAGATGCTCTCTGAAGGCTCTGTCAACTCCCAAATCCCAGAACCTAATAACTCGGATGTTTATTTTGGAAGCCTCTGCCTTCCTCCAAAAGATTTCTGACTCGGGACAGATGGCGTAGAGAAGCTTGGAGAGTGCGTTCCCCGATGTGTTCGAGGTGGTCAGGAGGCTGCTATGTTTGTGTCCTTTCTGGGAATTTGATCAGCTGCTGCAGGAACAGCCTCTGCAAAGGGGTGCAGTCCCCTGGGCTGGGAACCCGATGATGTGACTGGCAGCTGCGCCTCCTGGTGGCCATTCCATGACCAGGCTGGTCCTGGGAGATGAAAGTTTCATCACCCTCACAGTATAGACAGGAGTCCGGAACCCGGCACAGGGAAGATGCCTGCCCAGGGGCAAGCAGTGGGTCAGGAGCAGAACCTGGAAGAGAAGGCAGGCCTCCCTGCACCCAGGGAAGCAGTGGGACTGCCATTTTGACTTTTCCAAGGTCTTTCCAGGACCCTTGATTGCATTCCAGAATCTGAGAGTTGTTTGCTAGAGAATATTTGAGCCCTTGCACTTAACTTGACTTCACTGGACAAGAGCACTTGAATTTCATTGTCTTGGCACCTCGACCTCCAGCATGCCAGGCCCACATCACATTGTCTAGGGAAAGGGGCCTGCAACTCAGAATTTTTCACACAAGCACAAACACACGTTAATAAACACCTCAGGTTTATTCTTCCCCCCACTTCTGAAGCCACCTCATTCAACTTATATATACATAGTATATGAACAGCTACACAACATTCTTTACACACATTAACACAAGTTTAGGTTTTACTACTGTGTGAAAGTTTATTAAAACGTACCACCATCTCTTCAAAATAGATCTTTCTTATAACATGAAAAAATAAGTATGTGTAACTGGGACAGCAAGCACTCAAAATGAATACATGGAATGAGTGGATTGACACTGGCTAAATCAGCCTCAATCTTTTTTGCTCTTAGTAGAAAAGTCCTCTAAACAAAATAGAACTCTAAACAAAATCAACTCAGATGAATAACTTACTAAATATTTCTAAACCAACCCTCGAACCATATAAATATATGGGTTAAAGAAGGTCATATGGACCAAGCACAGGTTGAAGGAACAGGAAGGATTCGATCAGTTTGCCTGAAATACAAGGCATTTGTGGGCAACAGCTCTGCCACCGATACACACGGCAGATATTTCCACATCTGCCCAGGACTAGATTTTACCGATGAGCCATTCTCCACGGGCTCCCTGCCAATGAGGTTTCCCCAGCAACAGAAGTTTGACATCACTGCTCCCCAATGGGACAATCAGAGATCTCATTTTGGTCAGTGAAGGACCATGAGGTTTGTCCTACCAGGAGAACGTGCCTCCTGGAGCCTGGCGCAGACCCTACGGGCAATTCTACTGTCACGTGGGGTCGCTATGAGTCAGAATCGACTCAATGGCATTCAACAACAAAACCCAAACCCATTGCCATCGACTTGATTTTGATTCATAGTGACCCTGTAAGACAGAGAACTGCCCCACAGGGTTTCCAAGGCTGTCATCTTTATGGAAGCAGACTGCCACATCTTTCGACTGCAGAATGGCTGGTGTGTTCGAACCACCGACCTTTCCTTAGCAGCCACCCAGGGCTCCTTTTCAAAAACAACAACATCATCATAAAATACTTGTTTTTAAAAGGCCAGAAGACACAGCCGTGCTGCCTGAAGCATGCTGAAGAACCTCACGTTTCTCCTCCTGCGAACAATGAATGGACACACCCTGCACTTCCCCTGCTTCTGATCTTCAGGGCAGCCTGCCAGGAGGCAGGTAGGTTTTATTACCATATTTTCCACGTGAGGACACTGAGGCCAGAGGGGCAGTGACCCTGACCACTGTCATGCAGGACTTCGTGAAGGAGCCAAGCCTATCTCCAGGTCTTCTGACCGCCTGACCCGTGACCCCTTCCTGCCTCATGGCTCAAGAGCACATCTCCTGTCTTTCCTTCTGCCATTATCAACACAGAGAGCACACAGGCAGAGCTTCCCTGCATCCATGCAGGGCTCTGTGTAGGAACATGTGGAATGTGAGGAATGTCAGGGGGCGTTTACTGGGCACAGCTGGTCGCCGCAAACACCCCCATCCCTGCGTGGCCTCACTTGCACTGCCCTGTGCAAACAGCAGGTTCTCTGAAGGCCACCTGTTCTGCACATTACAATGAGTGGCGACTCCTTCGAGGAACCGCAAACAGCAGCCCTGGCTAAAGGTTTTGCATGTAGCCCCAAGAGCCAAGGAGCAGCTCTGTCTTCTAGCAGCCAGAGAACGCCAGCTCTGCACCTACTTTCTGGGCCCCACAAGCTAGCCTTGCTGCTAGCTGTCATCTGTGATTCTGAGCAGTGCTGGCAACCAAAGTGCTGCTCCCCACTAGACCCAACTGACAGGTACGCACTGGGGGCTCAGTGCAATCTGCTCCCCCTCTGGAGCTCCTGTACCCACCCTGTCAACTACAGGGTGGCTTTACAGTCTCCCCAGATTCCAGTTTCAGCCTCTGTCCCCAGGGCTGGAGTGTGTGGAAGAGGAGGAGAGGCAGAGAAGACCTGAGGAGCAGGGGCACCTAGGAAGGAACAGAGGGGCTCAGCGAGGTTGAGAAACGATGGTTAAATATTTTCAGTTCAGCACTCCTCCAGATAGCCTTTTCCCACCTCTTAAAGAACTTTAAGACGTTGGACTTTGGTTCACGATGCATGTGAGCAGAGTTCACAAGTAACAGAGGTACGAATCCCAGAAGTAAAACCAGGCACATACCTCCCTCTGCAGGCAGTGAGGCGCTAGCACGACAGGGAATACCACTCCCAATGTACCCCAGCAGGCTCTACCCAGGAATGGTCCTCGTCACAGTAAGCTAGCTTAGGGAAGAGAAGGCCAGGTTCTACATGGTCTCTTCATGAGGGGACCTGGGGAAGGGGAAACCCTTTGGGCTTTGGCCCCTGGTTGGGAAAGCCTGCCCAAGGGCACTGAGCCATAGCCCCGTTCCACTTTGATGGACAAAACATTCAGATGCTCAATGATCTTACAGCATCTGATACCAGAAGGCACTTTTAAGCTTTTTTCCCCAACATTATTCCTTCTACTCCCAGGTCTAGCCCTGTGAGGTCAGTTGGGCAGGTAGTACTTAACCACTGGGAAAGCACAGGTGCTAGAACAGCAAGAAGTCCATGGTGCAGCAAGGGTAAGTCCAGAGATTCGGAGCTAACTTTCCAACATCAAGGATCACAGAAGGAACTACAAACCTCCAAGCCTAGACCAAGTCAACCCTGAGCCTGGAATTTCCCGTGGAAGAAATCTCCAAAATGTATTCCCTATCTTCAGCTGCTTCTTCTAGTTAGCTGAGGCTTCTTCGTAGCTGGACTTCGGTTAAACGATGTGTTTGCAGTCATTGTTCTGTACTGTTTTTCTAGTGCATATTTTCCCTTTTACAAAAGTGAATCTCAAACCCCACTTAGATGTTAACTGATTAAGATCACATTCAGTCAAATGTGGGTAACACCTCCTCGTGGGCAGGAAGAATTCAGCAGGAGGCATCGGTCTTCAAGTCCTGTTCTTTACCACTTGCTGAGTGTGGATCGTAGGCTCAGGCTCCAGAGCATCTGGGCCTACATGGGCACCCAGCAAAACCAATACCACAGGGGCTTGAAAACAACCCATTTTGGAGCTGTTCTGATAAAGCTTTTTAAAGTGCTTTGTTTTGTTTTTGTGTGTACGTGTGCTTTCAACTTAAAAAGCTTTTTCCTCCCTCCTTGGCTTCTCATTCTAACTTACTACCTCTTCAAAATTATTTCCCAGAAAGACTTCAAATTCAACCTGCTGCAGAAAATTATACAAATGCAAACTCAATGGAGAGACAGCTCTGAAATTTACATCTGAGGATACTGCCAATATAATTTTCATATCCAGATACTTCATGCATGATTAAAAATAGAAAATTCCATTTATAAGAAAATAAAATTACTATGGCAACAGTTCCCCAACACAGTTCCCAGGCACATACACTTGTTTTTCTTAAAGTAACACCACGGTAGCTCAAGAACAATACACCACCAGTAACGACCAAGTACAACTGAATTCCCTAAAGCTACAATCTTGCTTTCCACACCTACTCCATAATTCTGACAATGATTTTCAACTTTTAAAAACTATCAAAATAGAATGTGTTATTATCAAGACCACATAATTCAACCCAGAATATTCCACGCAACAATGGTTGAGCTATTCAGGTTCCAGACTTCCATCAAGAACAATCCAAAGGGGGAACTCTTTAAATGGCCTCCTGAGTACCAGGCAACCCAGGGTGAAATTTCTGGAGACCTAAGGGGTCTCAGGTTCATGTTTTGAAGGGTGATGATCAATTAATTTTTTAACAACAGAAGAAAGAAGAGTAACTTTCTGGAGCACAGGGTCAAAAATATTGTTAGAACGCTAAAAAGAATAGTTAATACCAACTTACTGCTTGCTCATAAAATAATAAAGCCCTTGATCTAATTAAGATTATTAAGAAAGATTAGGGGTAGAGGAATAATTAATTTGGGAGGCTCTATGTGTTTTTTTATGTGTACAGGGGTACCACTGGTGGCACAGTGGTTAAGAGCTCAGGCTGCTAACCGAAAGGTTGGTGGTTCGAACCCACCAACCACTCCATGGGAAAAAGATTACAGCCACAAAGATTACAGCCTTGGAAACTCTGTGGGGCAGGTATACTCCGTCCTATTGGGTCACTATGAGTTGGAATAGACTTGACGACAACAGGTTTGGCTTGGTTTGGTTTCTGTGTACGAGTACTGCGCTCAAGTATTCATCATCATTAAAACAACAGACACTTGGTTGCTATTTAAAAGGCTGGTATTAGCTGCCTGTCTGAGTCTATAGAATGTGCTAATGAATCCATGCCATTGATTAACTCCAGTTTGTGGCCAATTGCAAGGAATCCTGAAACTCTCATTTCTGCTCATGCTTATAAATTTATGACCCCTGTAGTACTGGTTACTCAATTAATTTTTAAAAATTTCAGACACGCCCCGCAAATAAATATCCAACGTTTCTGTACCCACTATCTTTAGTGCACATTCTCACCACCATAAAAGGCTGTATATAAGTTAACTAAACTCAGCTTTCTTAACCATTTTCTCAGCTTAAGTTTGTTTTTACCTTAATGAAGATAAAGTTCCATGTATATCCAAAATATATTTAAATATTCCAATGATATCACATTAGACCTAAGTTATCAAAAAATATCAACAATATTTACCTAGCTTATATTTTTAAGTTTTTAAGTCACCCTGCGCCAACCCTCTTAAACAAACTAACAAGCCACATTTAGACTTAAAAGCTGCTGTGGATTTTAAAGTGATTCCCAGGGGACAATTGCCCATTACCAAAACTAGCGGAATTGAATCTAGTGGTTTATTGCATCATTCAATCTAAAAGACCAAAACCATCCCATTCTGATCTCCCAGTGATGCTCTTTCTGAAGGGCCCCAGGTCCTGCTGTCCTAAGTCAGGTGCTGAGCCAGGGACCCTGCAGGACACTCAGCACAAAACAAGGGCTGGCATAGAGGGGCCTCCTCATGCCTTCAACCGCACCTGTGAAAATGCCCAAATCCTCGACTTGTTAGTCCAGTCTGGTTGAGTGGTGCTTCAAGGATGGAAACGTGAGGTGAAGTTGAGAAGCAGGAAGGGAAACAGATTGATCCTCAAAAGAAAATCCAAGGATCTGTTCCTCCCACAGTGGCATCATCGTCACACTCCACAGTCAGACTGCTTCTCTTGCAGCTGCCTTGTCAGTATCTGATGCGAAGACAGAAAAGCCACTCCTATGTGGAAAAGGATTTGCCAAAGGTTCCTCAGCCCGTGCAGGTACATGTTGCCCAGGCAAATAAAGAGCAGCATCAGCACCACCTTCACAGTCCTGGCTGGACTGTAGAACAGGTACAAATAACACTGCAAGGGACCACAACAGATCTGATCAGAGGCAGTAAAGGGGCCACAAGGTCTCACCTCCCACACCGACCACCCACAGTGTCATTCTCTGCACACATTAGCTTGTCCAATAGTGTTGACTACGGTGATGCTTGGGCCCCCTGGGAGGTTGCTGTTAGTCATTGGACAAGAGACAACAGGGGGTTTGGAAGAGAGAAGCAAAGTGAAATGGTGTCATGGGATGAACTGGTGCAAGGCACTCTTGAAAGAAATTTAACAAATAAAGAGAAATGCCCAGGCTGAGGGCCATGGAGAAAGAAAAGATGGAGGTGAGGGGCAGACAGCCAGGCCAGGATCCCTAACAAGATCGACTGGCCTCCAAATGAAGTCTTCCCTCAGGGAGCAGCAGAGCTGGGGAAACTCTAGCCGTGACAGGCAAGATGGTGGTGAGGGAAAGCTGTGCTTTTACTATTTTGGTTTCTCCTGAGCCACAACTACACTGAGTATCACTGTTGCCTAGATACCCTCCTTAGCACCTCTTTAAAAGCATCTCTGAGTCAGGGAAAGGTCTCACAGCAGGGAGAGCAACTTGTATTTTACATTGGGGTATCACATAGAAAAAGGACCTTGATGGTGCAATGCTTAAGTGCTTGGCTGCTAACCAAAAGGTTGGTGGTTCAAACCCACCCAGCAGCTTCGTGGGAGAAAGTCCTAGATATCTGCTCCTGTAAAGATTACTGCCTAGAAAAAACCCTATGGGGCAGTTCCACTCTGTTGCATGGGGTCACTGTGAGTCAAAGTCAACTCGATGGCACCTAACAAAAACAACACATAGTAAAGGGGTCATTTTTGTTCTGCAAAAGGGGTGGAAACAGCTTTTTGGTCCAATGTAAAAAAATAACTACATACATACATTCTCAAAGCACAAGCAATCTGACAAAGGCTCAAGATATGGTGGGAGGGAGAGTCTTCCATGGAAGGAGCTATCCAAGTAGGAATAGAGTTGAAGGAATGAAGGTGGGACGGTAAGATTCCTGCAGCCCTGAAATGCCTAAAATGTAGGCTCTAGGAAACTTCCACCGGCAAAGCCCAAGCTTTTGGAGCTTTGTTTTCTGAAAAGTGAATGCATTTTCAATCTTCGGGTAAAAATTTCTCTTTTTACACAATCATGTAATTCTTAAAAAATAAACCATTCTAGGACATACGGTTGATCCTAATTATTCATGGATTTCATCATTTCCAAATTTACCTACTCACTAAAATTTGTTTGTAACTCCAAAGTCAACACTCGTGTCACCGTCGGGGTCCTTTGCGCACACGCGCAGGGTGGCGATAAATCTGAGTCGCCCAACACACACATTCCCAACTGAGGACGAACGAGGAGACACTCTGCCTTCTTGTTGCAGCTCTCATAAACAAGTGTCCTTTTTGCAGTCATTTGGTGCCACATTTTTCACATTTCTGTGATTTTTGTTGGCAATTTCACTGTTCAAAATGGGCTCCAAGCATAGTCCTTAAGTGCTGTCTATTGTTCCTAAGCACAAGAAGGCTGAGATGTGCCTTATGGAGAAAATACGTTGGTTATGTGAACTTTGTTCAGGCATGAGTTATAGAGCTGCAGGCTGTGAGTTCAGTGTTAATGAATCAACAATATATAATAAATAAAAAAACCAACCAAACCTGTTGCAATTGAGTCAATTCCAACTCATGGCAACCCCACATGTTACAGACTAGAACTTGCTCAGTGGGGTCTTCTTCGCTGTAATCTTTAGGGAAATCCATCAGGCCTTTCTTCCTCAGTGCTGCTGGGTGGGTTCGAACTGCCAACCTTTAGGTTAATAGACAAGTGCAAACTGTTTGCACCATCTGGGGACCTCATATAATAAATAAGGAATGTTTAAACAGAAACACAAACAAAACAAGATTATCTATTGATCAGGTGATGAAAATGTTGTGACTAGAGGCTCACAGGACCCTAACCCTGTATCTCTCCTAGGGGCAATGGTTCAGCATTTGCTAGTTCAGTGTCTGCTGCAACTTTACAGAACAGAACCACCCCAAATAACAAGAATCAACTGTGCATGCAAGAGAATGGGAGTGCCCTGAGAACAGGAATTAAAAAAACAAAACTTAAGCACGCAGAGAAAGTATTAACATCCTAGTCCACGTGGAGGATGAGGAAAGAGAATTAGAGTCGGGTTTTAATTACAATTAATTCTGCCTACAGGGAATTCAAAAGATCGTTTCTACCCTACCCCCTAAGTATTCAGCTTATTTGAAAATGACTAAATAACAATCAAAGCCCTCTACTTAGTGTTCTAATTTTTGCTTTGTTTCCTTTTCTCAGCTCAGAGACCCCTCCTTTGTAAAATGAGTTGCCTGAGCAGCGTGGGCCTAAGGTCCTTCCACTAAGGGCTTGATATAGTCCACGACTTGAACCAAAACTGGGGTGGAACAAAAACAGATCCAGAAACTTGCTGATGCTTCCAACAGAAGAACTCACCAGAGGATGAATGTTTCACCCACCTGGAAAATGCAGGCTACAAAAGGAATAAGAAAAGCGACAATGTTTCCAATTTCCTCCTGGGCAACCTAAAACAGGCATGAGGAACACAGGAAAGGGATATTTAGATGAATGGAAACGCTATGACAGGAAGTACTTTACTCCTCATTAGGTATGGCTGACTGTGCAAAAGCCCTTTTATGTGCCAGATTAACCAGCTGGCAAGCAGCTATTTTCAATGGCCTGGACACACCATGCCCTTTCCTGTCTCCATGCATCTGTGCTAAGCCCTCAATCCCACCACCTCTCAAAATCCTACTCATCTTTCAATAGCAAGCTTTCCTTAACCCCACCCCCACCTCGACGCACTACCCCCTCCTCAGTACCACTGCCATGCTCTGCTTTGTGCCACGAAAACCTCTAGGAAGCAGGGTATGTCTTAGTCATCTTGCTGGCCAAGTACCTGTTCTACTGGATACAATGGACACTTGGCAGGTAACTGGTTAAGGAGCTAATGGGTGGTTCAAAACAATAAGAATGGAAACCGCACCATACCTTGGCCAGATAAGATGTGCTAACAGGCAGTTATCATGCTTGTAACACAGGCCAGCGGCCATTCTCCACATAGGTCAGTCTACGTTAGCTCCCTGAGGTTCAACATCAGCCATGCTTCGGACCTTCAGCACACATGTGAATGAGCCTTATGCTTCTATCTTTAAAGGTACAAATCTATCTGTTTATGCTTATAATGGTTCTATGCTTTTTCAAAGTGTTTGAGATACTTCAAATTTTTAATAAACTGTTTTTTAAAAAGAGTTGAAATGCAAAAGTTGCTTTGAGATGAGCAGGCCAGGGAATACACTTCTCAGTGATATAATTCTTTGACAAAAACATAGTGAAGACCTATATATCCACATTATATACGACATACTGTAGATATACTGTATATGTTTATCTACATATATATCTACATTACATAAGCCAGATAATGAGACAACCTTCTCCCAGGGAAAGAAAAGAGCCTGAATCTTTAAGTCTGAGAATCCACCTTTGCCCTGGGTGAGGAATCCAGTCCCTGGAGGGAGTCCTGGGGTCCCAAGGGCCCTGGGGCGGTCTGACATCCTTGTAGCACATTGTCTGTTTCTCACCAATACACCAGCAAGCCCCTCTGCCTACTTAGGACAATGGACACAAAAGAGCTACCTCCATATTTGTTCAACTTACTACAAGGATTAAAATTAAAAATAAAAACTTTATTTGAATTTTTAAAATTTTCAAACCTTGGTGCAGAATAATCTTATGAATAAAATGTATCTCAATCAGGTTCTTCTATCACATGTCCAGCCATTTAAACGGTAAAGATGAGGCTACCTGCAAAGAATGTTCTGCAAGGTGAATTCCACGAATGAGGTTCAGGGCAGCACACATGATGTTGAGAATTAGGGAGAGGACGCCCAGGGCTGTCACTGGTTCCATTCGGAAATTGGGAGCTTCATGATTAAAAAAGAAAAAAAAAAGTATCTAGTGAAAATAATTTCTATACGAAAGGAAAAATAAATAAAAACATTAATAACTAGACCTCCACTAATGCTAGGTTCATTATGTTAAACACAGAATTACAAACACATTAATTGCAAAAGGAGTAGAAGAGGCGGACACAAGGCAAGAAATGAAGGACAGAATGGAACTGGCAACTCCAGGTTGAGTTTCTTCCAGAAACAGCCCCCTCCACTCTGGGCAAGCACAGGTTTTTTAAGTGCTTTATTTCCATTTAAAGCAGTGGTTCTCAATCAGGGACAATTTGGCGCTCCAGGGAACACCTGGCAATATAAGGAGGCATTTTTGGTTGTCACAGTAGGAGAGGGTATTACTGGCATGTAGCGGGTAGAGGCCAGGGTTGCAGCTACAACCCTACGGTGCACAGGACAGCCCCCACGACAAAGAATCATCAAGCCCAAATGTCAACACGGCTGAGGTTGAGAAACTCTGATTCAAAGCAATTTCTCAGGCTACCAGAAAGGACCGTGGCTTTGTGTGCAAATTAGCTGTCAAATTCTGAAAGCATTTCTGTCTACACCTCAACCCTCGGCTTGTAAAACGCTCCACACGTTTTCTGACAAGGACAACATTCAGTGTCATCTGTGCTTCCGCAGCAAGTCATGGCAAATGCAATTCTTTAAATTCTAAAATAATTTGGAAGAGGAAAACATTGATTATTTAAGCTACCAGCTGTGTCTAGAACTATAATTACAACAATTGATCATTGTCTCTTTAAAGATAATCGGTGAAACGGATTCTGGGTCATGCAATTAAATGGTGTCCCACCCCACTGTCCTGCTACGCTCTTTGTAAATCACCCTTTCTTGTCCTTACGTTCTTCAAGCACATACACACAGATACCAGCCACAATCCAATTTACGCCAATGGTTAGTGTGTTAGAGTTTCCACTGGCAATCCAAAGTTCCCGTTAGAACAGAACATGCTACCTGTAAAGATTCGAGCCTTGGGACAATAGGGTGAATTAAACCACAGTAAGACTTCCTAGAAAGATGGGCAAGTTGACTGGATTTTTTTTTCCTCTTGTCTAGTATTTGAAAAACAGAACATATATTACAAAATTATCCCTATCTTCATATATGGCAAGGGAAAAGCTTCGTACTCATTTACTCAATCTTCCTTCTACAAAAGTTAACCTTACTCCCAATATAAATTAGAACAGCTTATCGATTGGCATGAGAGCCAACACAGGAATTTACTGGTTGAAACAGATTAAATAAAAGTAGAAAGTTAAGGCAAAAACATTAACATTTTTAACACATCACTTTTAAAAACTCAAACAATGAGCTTAGTATAAACAGTTAAAACAGAGTAATTAGACTATGTTACAGTGTAGGGGCCTTCGTGGTGCAGTGGTTAAATACTCAGCTACTAACCAAAACGTCAGCAGTTCGAACCCACCAGCCACTCCACAGGAGAAAGATGTGGCAGTCTGCTTCAGTGAAGATACAGCCTTGGAAACCCTATGGGCCATTCTACTCTGTCCTATACAGTCACTACGAATCAGAGCAGTATAGCCAGGATTTGGCTTTTACACCATTTCAGAATTCTGAGACTATAAATATCCACTATTATTGGTTTAATTGTGTAAACAGGGAATGCAAAAAAATTATGCTTCAGTATGTGCTAAGCAACTGAGTGGTTAATGGTGTTAATGCCAGACTAAGTCACAGAAAGCCACAGCCCTGTGATCACGTCCATCAGCGCTTCCTTCTTCAGATAAGGACTCAAACCCACAGGGACGGAGGGATGTCCCCAGACAGTGAGAGCCCTAGAAGCCCTGACTTTCACCCCACAGCTTCCCTCCAACAAGGAAGGCAGGGGCTTCTCAGTGCAGATCTGGGCTGAGAAACCACAGTGGTTCACTCAGCGATGCGATAAGGACTCACTGTCAGAGAAAAAATGTATACAGAACGCTAATCTGGACAGTTCAATGAGGGACTTCCAGCAAAAGAGAACGGATCTCCTTTACAGGGTTTACATTTGTGAAGCTCCATCCTAGTTAAGAAAACAGCCTGTCAGTCGCTCTTCAACTCCTGAATTTCATCCTAAGAGCAGCCTCCCCCCAGACAAACCCACTGTCATAATAACTCATTGCAGTTGAACTGATTCCAACTCATAGTGATGCTACAGGACAGAATACAACTGCCTCATAGAGTTTCCAAGGAGCAGCTGGCGGATTTGAACTGCCAACCTCTTGGTTAGCAGCCAAGCTCTTAATCACTGCACCACCAGGGCTCCACTGTCATAATGGTCAAGGGTTTTATTACCACAACCCGGAAAATGAATCAGTTCATATTTCCCCCCATGTATTTTAATACACCATCCCCACGATCCCCCAAAACAACAGCCATCCTAGTGAAAACTCAATGCCCATTTGAAATGCATACCACCAGCTCATCTTCACTTACATCAGAGAGAAGGAGGTGACTTACCAGGCTCCAGATGCACCTGTGTGTGACCGTTCATCATCCCATTTGCCACATCTGTGTCCTCCAGCGTGAGAGCCACAGGCGGCTGGAACTCAAGTTCCTCCTGAATTTTTTCCAAGTTGCTCTCCATCTGTGAGGATTTTACATAGTTAAAGTGCCACTTCACTTTCTGTATGACGCTGTCTGTAAAAAAAGAGCAAGCCAATTGAGTATTTTCATTAGGATAGGTGTTATACGTCAACATGCATGCAATGAAGCTCTCCTTTCTAAGAAAGCTACTGTCAGCTAGATTCTGTGGAGTGTCAAGTTATGCCCAAAAGTCACATGATTAGTACATATCAACCCTACCCTGATCAGTCTCTCCAAGCAGAAAAATTAGAATGTGATTTTGTGTCTAAACAAAAGGCAACAAAACATAACAGAAACCTCAGTGAAGAGGAATTAGGCCTACAATGGACTATTACTCAGCTGGAAAGATAAATGAAGCCCTAACGCATGCCACAACATGGATGAACCTTGAAAACATTATGTTGCGTGAAGTCAGTCACAAAAGGACATATACTGTATGATCTTACTGTATATGAAATGATCAACTATATGGAAACCAAAGATTATTAGTGGTTACCCGAGGGAAGGGGAGTTTTTACTTAGAATGTATTGAGTTCATTATTAATGGTGGTAGAATAATTTGGAAAAGGATAGTGACAATGGTTGGGTAACATGAAGGCTATAATCAATGTCACAGAATTATAGAAATTACCAAATTGGTGAATGTTTTGTTGTGTGTCAGCACAATAAAGGAAAAAAAGGGAGGGGGAGTAAGAATGATAGGGCCTTAAATCTTAGCTCAACCACTTCTGACAGTACTATGCTAGGCAATTCACAGAATCGTCTCTAAGTTTTGAAAATCAGTCATTATCTCAAAAAAAGGTTTGTGAGAAAAAATCACGAACGTATGTTGAGCAAACGGAGGCTACATATTTGAAGAGTATTGGTTTTCTTTCTTTTTTTTTTTATTTTAGCATTAATCCATTGTCCAGTCTTCACAAGTGTTTGAAGTTTCATACCTACTGGCTGGCAAAGCAAAATCATGTATAATTCTAATATCGATGTACTTAAACTCTCCTCCCGCTTCATGAGGAAGCCTGATGCTGGGGAAGTCTTCTGTGCAGAGGCCTATCTAAGACCTGGCAGGTAGGGTGCTTGCCCTGGGCACTTTTTTTTTTTTAGGGAGGGTGCCAACATGGGACGCAGTGCTGAGCAGTTTCTATTGGCCATTACAGGTTTCCATCACCAGCTGTGAGAGACCACTCACCAATTTAAAACTAATTGCCACAGGTGCTATTTTCCGTAGCTATGCTGCTGCCTGTCAGAGCAAACACACCACTTTGGAAGGAAGGCATTCGCAGAGATGAGGGGAGAGAAGAGCACAAGCCCAGCCAGCTCCAAACCAACAGAGAGCCAAGAGGTGTCACAGCTATGATCTCTTTGGGGGAGCACAGCCCCTTCACAGGAAGATGTGGGCTGAGAGCAGTGGTTTGATTAAGGCCTCACAAGGAGCCTGGGCAGAACACCCAGTCTGTATCACAGGTTTTCCAGGCCGGGGCCTGTGTACCTGGGAGTTCCCTAGCACCTTCAGATGACACCCGAAGAGGGTGCTGACCCCATTCCTGATGAGCCAGCCTGTAGGTCCCATAAGGAAACGTGAAGACTATGGCAGTAGTTGCCAGAAAGCATATGTGGCAACACTTCCTTGCGGGCCCTGCACCTGACCATCTGTACCACATGCTGCCGCCCCTCGTTCCAGACATCACAGAGGCAGTGGCTGCTTACACAAAGACCACAGAATGCCCCCCAACTCTCACCTCTACCCCCATCATCCCAGGAGCTCAAAGTGGCTTAAATCCCACCTGAGATACACAGCAGGCTACAGCTAACAAGCTGTATTCCACAGCCCCTGGGCCTCTACAGGTCTCTCAGGAGCCTCCTGGAGAAGAAGGCGCCTTTCCTTGAGCTATGCTTCTCAAACCTCTGAGGAAAGTCCAGGTTTTTCTCACTTCCAACTGTTGGAAACTGATCCTTGCATAAAATACAATTAGAAATACCACAACAATGTCAAATTACTATAGGAATTTCTAAACACTTGGTATTTTCGCTTCAGTACTCATTATGGAAGGACCAGTTCACATACTCCTTTGGGTAGTTCTACTCTAGCTTTATTTTAAAGCACCAGATAGTAAATATTTTAGGCTTGGGGGACATAATGGTCTCTGTCACAACTATGTACTCAGCTCTGTCACTGTAGGGCAAAAGTAGCCACAGACAATATATGCGTGTGGCTATGTTCCACTTTACTTACAAAAACAGGCGGCTGGCCTGTGGGCCACCGTTTGCTGGCCCCTGCTCCAGAAGGCTGTGGTGAACAGTCTCTACAGCTTTCACTCTCCCTCTGCCCTGCCCTCATGCTCTGGAGGGATGAACAGCCAGAGTATTAAACCTTGACACTTTCCAGGCCACTCATCACTGTGAAATCTCACAGTCCAAGGCTGTTCTTCAGTGACAGGTTACTGCACTTCCAATGCTTTTCCCTGATGGCCAAAGCCAAACTCCACTCTAAGTCCTACATATACAATGCTGGAGGAGAGAACGATAAATGTGAGAGTTACGAACCAAATTCGAGAAAGGCGTATGGCCTGGAGGCTAAGCCAATGCAGGTGGTGTCATAGGAAGCTGTGAATTCCCACCACAGGGTCTCCAGGAAGCAGAAGGCCATGGCTGCTGAACACCGGCGGGAGCAGATAGCCATGCAGGCCACATCCCCTGAAGAAGAAAAACTGAAACAGAAGGGTGACAGCTACATTACTGGGAACCAAAACCATAAAGCCAGGTGCCATGCAGTAGATTCCCACACCTGGCGACCCCATGTGCCGCAGAGTAGAACTGCTCCATAAGGTTTTCAAGCTTGTGACCTTTTGGAAGCAGATCATCAAGCCTGTCTGCCGGGGCACCTCTGGGTGGGTATGAACCACCAACCTTTCGGGCAGCAGTCGAGTGTTTAACTGTTTGTGCCACTGAGGGGCTCCTACTGGGAGCTGGACCCAATGTATTGCCATCCCACACCCAGACACAACCTTGTAGCAGTTTGCTGCATATATACTATATCTTCAGCTAGACCTATTCCTGAGACTGTGCCTTTCTTACACTGTTTCTAAAATGTCTAGCTGTATCAGCCATTGACAGTGTGTGACTATGCTTATTTATTCATGCACGAGGGATGCACATTCCATCACTGAGAACCAGCCTCAGACTTCTTCGCACCTTTTGAGAAAAATGTTTTTCTTCTTTAATCTACATCAGTAGATATTTTAATGTTAAATCATTCTGACATCCTGAAATCAACTCTTTTTGGTTGTGAATTTATACATATTCATACACATATGACTGCTAGATTTAGTTGCTAACGTTTTATTGAGAACTTTTGTGTCTACACTAAGTAATATCAGCCTAGAACTTCCCTTCCTTGTATTGTCTTCATCTGGTTGTGGTATTATTCTGGTCTGATAAAATGAATATAGGGATTTTCTTCTTTTTCTGCTTCTTTCAGACTGTTACGTGATTGTTATGGATTGAATTATACCCTCCAAAATTGTGTGTCAACTTGCCTAGGCCCCGATTCCCAGTATTGTGTGGTTGTCCTCCATTTTGTGATCAGATGTAATCATCCTGTGTGTTGTAACCCTAATCTCTACCTGTGGTTAATGAGGCAAGATTAGGTTATGTTAACAAGGATTAGGGTAGGATGCAATACCCTTACTCATATCACAGTCCTGATCCAATTGTAAGGGGAGTTTCCCAGGCGTATAGCCTGCATTGCCTTTTATCTTCAAGAGATACGAGGAGAGAGAAGGAAGCAGAGAGAGGGGGACCTCATACCACCAAGAAAGAAGCTCCAAGACTGGAGTGCATCCTTTGGATCCTGGGTCCCTGAGCTGAGAAGGTCCCAGACCAGGGGAAGATTGATAACAAGGACCTTCCCCTAGAGCCAATAGAGAGAAAGCCTGCCCCTGGAACTGGCACCCTGAATTTGGACTTCTAGCCTCTTAAACTATGAGAGAATAAATTTCTGTTTGTTAAAGCCATCCACTTGTGGTATTTCGTTATAGGGATACTAGATAACTACGACAGCTATCATTTCAAGTTTTGGAGGCCCCAGGTCTTCTATCTGCAGTGTCTACTGACTCCCACTCATGGAATATTTCCTTTGTGCTTTCACATTTTCTCCTGAGAGTTCATCACTGTGAGAGTCTTTATTTCTCTAAGAGTCCCTCAAGGCCTGAGTTGTGGCACATTTCTTCCACAGTGGTTCAGTATTTGCTTTGGCCAACTACCCCCAGGAGTGTCATCAGACTGGGACCAATACTGATGCTGAACCTCGGCTTGGGGATTCCTGGACCTCAGGGTGTATAAACTCACAGTCTAACCCTATTATGAGGCACAGGATCAGGGTCTCAATTATTCAGATGAGATCTTATTTTTCCTTCCCATCCAAAGCCATGGAGATGAATACCCTGTGTCAGTGAGTAGACTACTCCTCATCTAGCATCATTTCACTAGGGTTGTAGCTGACAAGAATCCTCCCCTTTATACATGGGTCTGAGTTCCAATACTCTATCCTACATAGGCCCAAAGGCCTCTCCTCTCGTGGGTTCTAAAACTCAAGCCCCAAGTTAGCTAAGATGATAACCCCAGTGCCACGGCATTACACATTTTCCTATCTTGATATTCTACTCCCCTTTCATTTCTGGCACCTGGGGGTTTCTTTCTTGCAAGCTCAGCTATACATTTACAATATTTTTTTTTTAACCAAGATTTAAAGTTTATTTGATTAACAGCTTAACTGATAACTGTATCTATCCATGCACAGGTATTGAGAACAAATCATTTCTGATACATTAGTATTTTTCTCTTTAGACGTTCAGATTTGATTCTAACTAATTTGGGATTAATTTAATACATTAAGTTTTCTTTCATGCTGGTCTTTTAAAGTCAAACAACACAGAACATATTTGAAAAGCAGAGAGCTGGGAGTTGTGACATAAGCCAGGGCAGAAATATAAAAAAGCATAGCTAGAGTAATATACCTAGACACACCACTGGGAGAAAGCCAAAGGCGAGGGCTAAAGCATGGCGTTCATGAAGCACTCTTCAGGTACTGATACCAGGTGTGGTCCCCGAGCCTTGCCAGGGGACTTTCAGTTCCCCATGAGCAAATTTCTTGAGGTGTTTGCAGAAGTAAACTGTTTTGTTGTTGGCACTGCTTTTTTCAGCAGGGCTTAGGGGCTTTCCAAACCCTGACCTAGAGCCCATGGCTACCTAAGGGGTGGGCTTGGGGCTGGGCTGAGCCCCGCACCCCTCAAAACCCCCAGGTGTTACATTTACAATAAATTTTTATATATATTTACCCACATTTCTGGGTGTTTCTGGCAGGAAGATTTTTAGGTTATATCAATCTACCACCTTTTTGTAACTAGAAAGTCTGTATTTAAAAACTTTTTCAATTAAAAAAAAGAGGATGACCCCCCTTCTTATAAAAAGAATCCTCCAGAAGGATCTACGCCTCTCTAGGCTAGTGACGTTCCTATACGAAAGAGAAGCCCTTAACTATAAAATAAGCTACAGTACTGCTCACCTGTAAAAAAGGAAAGCCTCAGCTATCCACTGTGAAAATAATGGTGAGTATTTCATTCAAAATACAAGTGAGGAGAAAATCTCTTCTGTGAAAAACAGCCCTTGAAAGAGGTTTCCTATCTGAGGTGCAGCACGAAGACCCCACAGGACGTTCATCACAGCATAATGAGGAAAGGATCGCCAAGAAAAACGGCTTCAGACCCCCAGAGCTGTGTGACAGCTGCCTGTACCTGCTGCCAGGTCGCCCGCAGGCCACAGCCCTGCTCATCAGACAATGCTGCAGGGCCTGACTGATGTCTGGCCTAGACTTCTCCTTTTGGTTTTATGATTCTGAGACTTAGTTTCCTTAAAAGGACCCCAACTTATCAAGTCAACTAAATAGTTACTGCACAAGAAGAGCAAAAGAGAGACTCGGTAAAAAGTGCCTAAACACTGGAAAACAAAGATATAAAATCTGTAACAAGCCATTTTGATATTTTAAAGCCTGCCTTGTCCCCAGTCCTGCCATAAAATGACCTGCTTCTTACTCTGAGTTATCTTAGAACAGGAAACGATATAACACAGATCTTGGGGCCTGTTTCCAAAAATCCAAACCACTGCTGTCGAGTCGTTCTACCGCTTCTAACAGTATAACCATAGGTAAGTCACTCAACCTCAGTTCCCTCCCCTATAAAACAGGTGTAATATTATTTAATACTATTACCTACCTCATAAGCTACATAATGCACTTAGAGTAGTGCCCGACACACAGAAAGCACTCAACAGTATTAGCTAATATTATGATCATTATTGTAAACACTTGATTCCTATTTCTACGAGAGTACTTTTCCTACTGTATTACATTCAGTTATGTATTTCCCTTGTTATTTCACTAGGCGTTCTTTGAGAAGAGAAACCCTGCCTCATTCATTTTGTACTCCACAGTTCCTGTCACATAGTAAGTGCTGAAAAAACTAAATAGCAAAAACTTCTGGGGTCCAGCGACCCGTGCATTTCAGGTCACCCAGGGAGATGGGGCGCTGAGCAGTTTGGTGGCTATATCCTCACTTACAGAGAGATGGAGGAGGGTGGATGCTCATGGCAAGGAGAGCAGAAGGCAAACACGGAACTGACAGAGAACGCCCTCCTGACTAAGAGCTGTAAGTAAGGTCTTTTTTTCCTATTTTCTTTGCTTTCTCATTCTCATCCTTTTCTCTTCCCTATATTACAATCCAATTATCTCTTCTCTCCTCATGTTTTTCTCCTCCCCCGCATCTAAGTGGGGAAAACAAGCAAACTAAAGGCATGAAAATTGCTTCAACTTGGGCGTCCTAATGCTCACGGGTAGGAGCCAAAGCAGCAACGCACGAGGCTCCAGGAAACCCGCTTCTCCCTTGATTCTGTTGTTGTCAACACCCACAACCTCAGACCACTGACTGATGCCAGATCTACTTTTACCACACCATGTGATAAGCATAAAGTTACCTCAACCTGTGGTTAAAAGTAAGGCAAATATTGCTCATGTTCAGAGAAAGTGAATATGCTTGCTTACTGTATGTTGAGGCCACGTCCTTCTGCAGAACCTCGACCTGGGTACTGGGCCAGTCGCAAGGCTAATGTCTTGAGCTGTCTCCTGCATTCCACAAAGTCCTGGGTGTGGTAAAAGTCAGTGGAGGCCGAGAGGGGCAGTCCATCCCTCACCCGTACCACACATGCAAAAAGGATTATGGACATGGTCCGCAAGAGAAGTCATGAGGACACCTGAGGGAAAGAAAGACACCTTATTACTGAGGGCCAGGTGATAGTGCCATAGGCACCCCCCAAAAAGTCCACTCTGTGTTGTCCAACCACCACACCCACTGTAATTGCAAATGCTGCTTTTATTATTTCCCGGTCTTCTACTGCTGTGTCACTCCCATTTTCTTCCCCTCATTATCCTTCCTAATGGTCTCTTCTCCATTCCTCTCTAATGAACCTCTTCCTGTCTGGAATTCAGCCAACTAAGATGAAGGAGAAAGGAAGAGAGAAGCAAGGGAAGCAGGACCAGGAGGGCTCAGGAGCAAGAGCAGTAATGAAGTAGAAGGGACACTAGTAGCAACATGGCCCTAAAGTGACAGGAAGCACCTTACACTGAAGCAAGGGCTTGAGTCCAGCTACCTGTTTGGTGGCCATGTCCTCACTTGCAGGGAGATGGAGGAGGGATTCTGATCGTCTAACTGAATGCTGGTGGCAACGGGAGCAGAAGGCAAAGACGGAACTGATAGAGGACGTCCTCCTGAATTTCTGCAACTGTTGGATACAGATCCAGTCTTCAAAATGATGACTGAGTTCCTACAGATGGCTAAAGGGAGCTGTTCACCAAATTATATTACACAAATATACTAAATATTTGCCCATGTTATGTGAGCACCATTAAAAAACAAAAGGAAGCAAACTGGCTCCATGATGCCTTGGCAAATTAGAACATGGTGCCTCTCTGGATTGCCACAGCCCCACACGAGCTCAGCTGGTACAGCACTGGCTGGGTTTCAGCCCCATCTGTTAATTTCACAGGGCGCTTGCGCAGGGCATAACGTGCACATCTGTACACAGCAGCCCTGTGACCAGGGATTAGTGAAGTGGCCATTTTCAGCTCTAATGGGTCTTTCCATACATCCACACTTTTGTTTCACAGATCCTATCTACTAGGCCCTCTACTTGATAGGATGTTAAAAGGCTGACCATCAGTGTATACTTCCAAAGAACTCTATGGATGTAACCTTATTTATCATCTCAACTCTTTGGAGCAGTAGGAAAGGGCAGCCCCCGGGACACACACTACTTTCTTTGTCTCTGTGCCTCTGCGTATTCTTCACCTGTCTGCAGTGCCATTCCCCTCACCTCCCCGTATCCATATCCTAGCTCTATCCACAAGGACTGCCTCAAACCCATCCTCTCCATGAACCCTTCCCAGACTCGGCCAGCTGGAAATACTTTCTCCTTCTCTTAATAACTTCCCAGAGAATCTGCCTCTTTGTTCTCTATTTACTGATTTAGTATTTCTATTAAATCAAAAATCAAACCCGTTGCTGTGGCGTCAATTCCAACTCATAGCGACCCTATAAGACAGAATAGAACTGCCCTACAGGGTTTCCAAGGAGCGGCTGGTGGATTCAAAATGCCAACCTTTTGGTTAGCTGCTGAGCTCTTAACCACTGTGCCACCAGGGCTCTAGTATTTCCACTACCTAAGCGTAAGTCCTGAGGATAAAGAGCATATCTGGAATAAATGAATGAATGATTGTTCCCATTAGACACATGCAGAAACTGCCATATTATAAGAACACAGAGAAGGTAAAAAGAAAAGTTAATCTACCAGCCAACAGACCCCACACAGTCCATTTGTCCCATTCCCCCCCCCACCTTTCTTTGGGGAGTAAAATTGAGAAAAGCCCTAAAAAATACAGAAACATTCTGATTGCTTCTAACCGTGCACATGCATCTTCTGGTTTCCACCACTCCTAGCTACGATAAAAATGTTTCCTAAAAGTTTTTATTCCCGTTTCCAAAAGCCATTATACTTTATGAGCCACCCAAAGCATATGTTATATATTTTTAAATTCCAAACTAACAAAGTGGCTTGAAAAATATTCAGGTCATTTTTTAGAAAATCACATTCCAATTTCCCTTAAATTTTACATCTTCCCTGCGAAGTGGGAACCTGCTGAGATGCTCATGTTCCAGGGTAGGCCACTCCTCCTGGCTTCTTTGAGACTCAGCTCAATTATCACCTCAGGTGAGTCAACCTGACGGTTTCAAAGACCTTATCCCTCCATCATGTGTTCTGATGGCACCATGTCCCTCTCTTTCACAGGCCTTACATGGCTATACTATTACATTTGATAATTATTCATTTGTGTCTGTCTCCCTCAGTGGCCTGAAACTCCATGAGGCCCGGGACCATGCTTATCACTATATGCCCTAACACTCAGCACGATGCCTGGCATGTAGTGGTACTCAGACTCTCAGTGAATGAAAGAATAAACTGTTTTAGAAAAGCAGACACAATGGTGTCTGCAGGTGGAGTCAACAAAATTCCCCCTGTTGCTGTCGAATCTATTCCAACTCATAGCGACACTATAGGACAGAGCAGAACTGCCCCATAGGGTTTCCTGGACTGTGATCTTTACGAGAGCAAATCTCCAGGTCTTTTCTCCCATAGAACAACTAGTATGTTTGAACCAGACCAACACAATTGGCCCAACTTTTGTATTCCCAACCATACTCTTGCCATCCCATCAACACTGCCCCCAAGGATGCCTTCCTCACTGAGCTTATTTCCCTCTTGTAGGCCCACTCCCTTATACTCATGTACACGCAAGTGCACATCCACACACAAAAACTGCTAAGTTCCCGGCACCACCGGCAGGGCTGGGCCCACTGCCAGAGGCACTGTGGGTTCTACACCAGCCACCCAGTCAACAGTAAGACTTCTAGCACCAGAAAGGGACTTGGGTGCTGGAAATATGGGGGTCAATAGCACTACCTTACATATTTTTGTTACTTTCTAAGATATATAATTTTAAAACAATTTTTTGAAGAGTTACAGGGGACAAAGCCCTGACAGACAGGTGGAGACTACAAGATCAATTTGAGACCAAGGCTTGGAGTCTAAACGGTAAGTCTACAAAAGCCTTAAACCAAGACATACAGACACTAAGGCCAAAAGAAAAAGACAGTGAAACAATGAGATACTCCGAGAATCAGAGACTGGACGGAAACACCTCAAGGCAAAATAAGATATTTGGGGGAGGCGGAGGGCCAGAGTAAATAGTATGCTCTGTTAAGAGAAAAAAAAAAAAAGACCAAACTCACCGCCGTCAAGTTGATTCCGACTCATAGCGACCCTACGGGACAGAGTAGAACTGCCCCATAGAGTTTCTAAGGAGCCCCTGGTGGATTCGAACTGCCGATCTTTTGATCAGCAGCCACAGCACTTAACCACTGTACCACCAGGAACGAAGGAAGGCAGGCATTTATTCCAAGTGTCAACCCCAAAACGTCCTCGACTGGCTGACGATCCAGTTCCTGAAGGAGCACATGACTCTATTGCTGTTTTAATGGAGCATCTGTTATGTGCTAAGTATAGTGGTGCAGTGGTTAAAGGGCTCAGCTGCTAACTGAAAGGTCAGCAGTTCGAAACATACCATCTAGCTGCTCTGCACGAGAAGGATGTGGCAGTCTGCTTCCATAAAGATTTACAGCCTTGGAAGCCCTATGGGGCAGTTCTACTGTATCCTACAGGGTAGCTATGAGTCAAGTGGGTTTGGTTTTTTTGTTGTTGTTGTTGTTATTGTTGTGTTAAACCAATAAAAAGGAAAGTGGTAATGTTTCCAAGTGACAGTAATGGTTAGAACCAGTTCTGCTACTCTCTGAAGGACCTAGAAGTCCCTTCCAGGCTTTCTACTTCATCCATCACACCCTTTGGTAATCAAACCTGCTTTTCCTCAAACAATTGCATTCTAGATTAGTAAAACTCTTACTATTTTCAGTTCTATCAAGTTACTAGTACTGAAAACTAGTGAAACCCACATCCGTTTAAAAAATATTTGGTTACAATCCACCCAATATGACAAAAATAATTTAAATAATCCTATAACTAAACTTCCTTAATTATGAACTAAATTTTATAATATAAAAAACTTCCAAGAAGGGAGCCCAGATTATTTCACTGGGGAAATCTACCAAACATTTTTAAAAAAAGAATTAACGCCAATTCTACATAATCCCTTTCAGATAATAAGAGAGGAAGGAGAAGCTACTACTATCCTGATACCGAAACCAGACAAAGACAGTACAAAAAAAGAAAACTGTGGACCAACATCCCTCGTGAACTTACATGCAAAAATCTTTAAGCATTAACAAATAGAATTCAGCAGTATAATAAAAAGACTTAGACACCATGACCTAGTGAAATTTATTCCAGAGATGGAACACCGATCCAATATTCTAAAAAATCAATCAATATAACCCACCACATTAACAGGCCAAAGAAGAATAATCTCATGATCACATCAATTGATGCAGAAAATGCACCTGACAAAATTCACACCCATTCATGATAAAAACCCTCAGCAAAACGAGAATAGAGGGAACTTCCACAACTTGATAAACAGCATCTACAACAAGTCCACAGCTGTCTCAGTCATCTAGTGCTGCCATAACAGAAATACCACAAGTGGATGGCTTTAACAAAGAGAAATTTATTTTCTCACAGTCTAGCAGGTTAAAAGTCCAAATTCAGGGTGTCGGCTCCAGGGAAAGGCTTTCCCTCTCTGTGGGCTTTGGAGGAAGGCTACCCCTGGTCCAGGAGCTTCTCAGGCGCAGGGACCCCATGTGCAAAGGAGACACTCTGCTCCTGGTGCTGCTTTCTTGGTGGTATGAGGTCCCCAGCTCTCTGCTTGCTTCCCTTTCCTTTTATCTCTTGAGAGATAAAAGGTGGTGCAGGCCACACCCAGGGAAACTCCCTTTACCTTGGATCAGGGAGGTGACCTGAGTACGGGTAGTGTTACAATCCCACCCTAATCCTCTCAACATAAAATTTTACAATCACAAAATGGAGGACAACCACACAATACTGGGAATCATGGCCTAACCAAATTGATACACACATTTTTGGGGGGGCATTCAATCCATGACAACAGCTAACATCATACTTAACAGTGAAAGACTGAATGCTTTCCCTCTAAAATCGGGAACAAGGCAAGGATGTCTGCTCTCACCACTGCTATTCAACACAACACTGGAAGTTCTAGCCAACTCAATAAAGCAAGAAAAGGAAATAAAAGGCACACAGACAGGAAAGGAAGAATAAAACTGTTTCTATTTTCAGATGACATGATTGTCTACAGAGATAATCTTAAACAGCCTATAAAAAAAATTTTTTTAAAAAAAACCTCCTATAACCAATAACAGGTTCAAAAAAGTCAAAGAAAACAAGATTAACATACAAAAATCAACTGTATTTCTATATACGAGCAATGAATATGTGGAGACCAAAATTAAACATACAATACCATTCACAATTGCTTTAAAAAATGATGTCAATAAAGCTGTTATTCTAAAAAAACTAAATACTTGCATATATATATCTAACAAAACTTGCATGATGAAAACTTTAAAACACTGTTGAAAGAAATCAAAGACCTAAATAAGTGGGGAGATAGAACATGTTCATGGATTGGAAGACTCAACATAGTAAAGATGTCAATTCTCCCAAAACTGATAAACAGTTTTAATGCAATTCCCATCAAAATATCAGGAAGATATATTGTAGATACAGATGTGATTTTATAAAATTTATATGGAAAGGCAAAGGAAGTTAAATAGCTAAAACAATTTAAAAAAATAATAAAGTGGGAAGAATCACTCTAATTTTAAGACTTATTATATAGCTTCAGTAATCAATCTCATGTGGTATTGGCAGAGGGATAAACACATAGATCAATGGAACAGAACAGAGAACCCAGAAATCAACCTACTCAAGTACAGCCAAATGACTTTTGGCAGAAGTGCAAGAAGCAAATCAGTGAAGAATAAGTTTTTTTTTTTAAAACAAATGGTGCTTGAGCAACCAGATAAACACAGGCAAAAAAAAAAAAAAAAAAAACTTGTCCTAAATCTCACACGTCATATGAAAATTAACTCAAAATGCATCATGAATTTAAATGTAAAAAGTAAAATTATAAAGCTTTTAGAAGAAAACAAAAGAGAAATCTTCAGGACCTGGTGACTGGTGAAGGGTTCTTAGACATGATGATACCAGAAGCATAATCCATAAAAGAAGTAAATCAGTAAGTTGGACCTCATTAAAATTAAAAACTTTTGCTCTGCAAAGTCCATGTGAAGAGGATGAAAACACAGCTACAGAGTGGGAGAAAATATTTGCAAACCACATATCTGATAAGGGATTCATATCTAGAACTTACAAAGAACTCTCAAAACTCTACCCCCCAAAAAATTAACAAACAATTCAGTTAGAAAATAGGCAAAAGACATGAGATATTTTACTGAAGAGGACATATAAATAGCAAATAAGCAAATGAAAAGATGTTCAACATCACTAGCTATTAGGGAAATGCAAATTAAGAGCACAATATTACTACACATCTATCGGAAGAGCTGAAATTAAAAACAGTGACAATATCAAATGCTGGCAAGCATGTGGAGAAACTGGACCTCTAATACATTACTGGCGGGACATGTAAAATGGTACAGCCACTGTGAAAAACAGTTTGTCAGTTTCTTAAACTAAATATGCACTTATCATACAATCTATCAATAACACTCCTGGGCATTTATCTCAAAAAAATGAAAACATATGTCCACACAAAAGCCTGTGCACAATTGTTCACAGACGCTTTAACAGTACAAGTAGTGAATGGTTAAACAAACTGTGGTACATCCACACGATACAACAATACAAAGAAACAGACTACTGATACACGCAACCACTTGGCTGGATCTCAAGGGCATCACACTGAGTAAAAAAGGTAAACTCAAAACTTAACATACTGTGTGGTTCCATTTATATGATAGTCTCCAAATGACAAAATAATAGAGATGAAAAACAGATTTCTGATTGGGGGAGTGGTTAGGGATAGTGGAGGGGATGAGCATGGGTGTGGCTATAAAGATCACCGTGGTGATAGAATCATTCTGTATCTTGATTCTGGTGGCAGTAACAGTCATCTACTACCCATGTGATAACTATTGAACTGCATACACTTTATACCCATGTCAATTTTTTTTTCAATTTCCTATTTTTGATATTGTGCTAATAGTTATATAAGATAAAACCAATGGGGGAAACCGGGTGAAGGGTACACAAGTCCTCTCTATACTATCTTTGAGACTTCCTGTGAATCTGTAACTGTTTTAAAAGTTGAAAAGCTCCATGTCTAAATTATGCTCACACTTGCTTTTTACGTTTAAATGTCATATTTTAATATCTCCACTAGCAGAACAGTAATAATCTTACATGGTAATTACTGAATTATGCATGAATGTTGAAGGGCATGCTGTAGAGTGAGCATCTCCATAACTACATGACATTTCCAAACTGGAAGGTGCTCTAATCTCAGGGTTCATTAGAAAGAAGCTGCAGGCAGATTAAAAAAAAAAAAAATCAAACCCACTACTGTTGAGTCAGTTCTGATAGTAGTTCCAATAGCAACCCTAAAGGACAGCAGAACTGCCCCACAGGGTTTCCAAGGAGCGCCTGGTGGATTCGAACTGCTGACCTTTTGGTTAGCAGCCATAGCTCTTAACCACTACACCATCAGCGAGTGTTTAATTTAAAAAGTGGCATGAATCTGGAAAACTGTCACATTTATAGGAAAAAACATTATCAATTTCACAAAGACAAAGGCAGCCCCAGAGTGCTCACAGAGAGAGGCACTGTTCTGTCTTCTAGGACTTTCCAGCTTCTTCCACAGGCCACTGCACTTTGTAACCTAGCACCACGTCTGGCACATGTTAGGAAGCACACAATAAAAACTGCCAAATGAATGTATGAATGACCTAAGAGCTGCCTTATTTTTACTCACTGAAACAAGAAGTGTAGGTTTCCAGATCCCTTGCCATAATTCTGATCTACATGTTGAATACTTTTCTACAATAAATCTCTACTTGGAGAGAAAAAGAGAAAGAGGTTTGTTTAGATGGAATTTTTAAAGTAGAACTTAAAAGTAGCAATCAAAAACACAGCAGCCATGTTACTAAACTCTATAAAATATATTTTAATCTGCTCCTACCCCTCCCCCCCGCCACCATTTCCTAAATCCTCTTCCCAGCATCTGTTTTTATACTGCTAATGCCATACATTATCCCTATTCTACCAGCAAACACTTGGTGTCTATGCTGGAGGCCACTCTCATTCCTATTGCTTCCCCCGCTTTATCATAAAGTCTCCAAATTCCCACCACATATACTTCTTCCCCTTCCAAAAAGTGAAACAGAAAACAACATTAAATGACCAAACCAAAATTCAAACATGTTGCCATCCAATCGATTCCAACTCATGGCAACCCCGTGTGTTACAAAGGAGAACTGCTCCATAGGGTTTTCTTGGCTTTACTCTTAACAAAAGCAGATCACCAGGCCTTTCTTTAGCAAGCCACTGGTGGGTTCAAACTGCCAACCTTTAGGTTAGTAGTCAAGTGCAAACCATTTGTACTATCCAGGGACCTCCATTAGGGCTTGCAAAGTAAGCTTAATTTAGAACGTAAATATTTAGACACAAGCGTTCACTACAACGTATACTGCCCACTCCTAAAACACGGAAGATAAAACTGAGGTCTGCCACCCTTACTGAATTCACTGTCAGCCACAGGACTTGGAAACTGGCTACCTAAATTTGTAGATCATGTAAGCTCCTTGTTCCACATTGTCTGGGGATGGGATCAAGAAGAGGGTGAAAGTCAACTTTGTCACTTGTTAGGAGCTGAGAAGTGTAGGGGGTTGAATTTAATGGGAACTAATATATTTTTTTAAATATATGTGCCAGGCACTGTACTAGGAATTTTTCCATTCATCATGTTATTCATACACAAAACTAACCAAAGATCTGTTAGTAGGGGAAGGAGCCCAGGCCTAGAGTTATGCTTGTTACAGTTGCTCCTTATTCTCTGGATTACCTTGAATAAATCCAGTTTTTTTCTCAGTAAGCTGCTGGATGCAGTAGCTGATCTCTGAGGCTCCTTCTAAGAATAAAAAACACTGGAACCCCAAAATGTCCTCTGTGTTGTAAATACAAACACTTTAATACGAGTGGGAACCGACTCGATGGCAGTGGGTTTCGTTTTGGTTTGATGCCAACATTGTCTAAAATACATTTCCAGAGCAAACTCTATTGAGCCAATTTAATTCTATATAGCAT
Source organism: Elephas maximus indicus (assembly GCF_024166365.1). Lineage (NCBI taxonomy): Eukaryota > Metazoa > Chordata > Mammalia > Proboscidea > Elephantidae > Elephas > Elephas maximus. The sequence goes on from NC_064838.1 coordinate 47,038,116, forward strand.
TGCTAAGCCATTTCCAATTATTTATGTTTTACTAAAACTATCAATTCGTTTCTGTGTGAAATTGAATGAAGATTTACCCCATCCATTGGTTCTCAGTTTTTTCTTTTTCTGATCATGTCACAAATTTCACCTATTACTTTCCACCACTGAGAATGTTCTTCTGTGGCTTTATCTCTTTTGATTCCAATTTTTTCCCCAAGCGCTTTAGAATTTTTCTGGCGGTCTATACGTAAACCTATAAGGGACACAAATATCCACCACCTCCTAGAGTTGATGTTCAGGAAGTTGGTCCAGTGCATCTAGCACTTGGTAAACCAGGTCTATAATATCTACACGCTATGAGAAGTTTGATGATAAAATTAAACAATTCTCTGATTTGAGCTCCGAGGACAATTAGACAATCGCCTTGTCACTTCTTGGACACACCCAGGCTCCTCCCACTGGGGGCAGCGCTCAGCTCGCAGCTGTCAGCCGAGCCTCCCCGCAGGCACACTCCTCGGGTAGTTCCGGGTCCAGAGAGCAGCCGGCGGGAGAAAAGGGGAAAGAGGACGCCGAGAAGCCCCACGAAGCCCTGCGAGGCTAAATCGGTGCTGAGGGCGGGGCGGACCCGGTGCCGCCACTACTTTCAGGCCCGCCCCGCGCCACACCCGACCCCGCCTGCTCCCGGCTAACGGGCCGCGGCGCCCGCCTCCGCGCGCCAGGCCTCACCTCGCCCCGACGGCGGCCTCCGGGAGTCGATGCCCGCCCGCCGCGCTACCTGCCGCCTCCCCGGCAACCTTAGCCAACCGGGCGGACCCGGCTCCGGTCACCGGCGGCCCAGGCGCAGGTAGGCGGTGGTACGCAAGCGCGAACCTTGCGAAGCCATTGGCTGCTGCTAAGCGACACCCACATCCTGAATCCACCAATCCTGGAGCACTTCTACAGCCCGGTTCCCGGCAGGGTCGTGAATAGAATGGTTCTTAAAGGGCTGCGACCCAAAAGTAGAGGGGCGTGGCTGGGCGTGCCCCTTCCAGCTCCCTCTCCACCTCCCGGCTCTCACCTGCGTGGGTTTGAGGTACAAGCCCGCAAGACCCACGTCCGGAGGTGAGAGGAGGCTTCGCTGTCTAATCTCGATTCCTGCCGGTGCAGTGAGCTGGGCTGACGTTCGCGGGCCGGGAGGCTCCGCGTGACGGTGCGGCACGGCTAGGGCGTGAGTTCCGCGGTCTGCGAGGCTGGGCTCGAGGCCCGAGATAGACAAAAACAGCACGGTCTCCTGCCAACCTGGACGCGGAGCCAAAGTCCGACCCCGAAGGAACCACGCCCCAGGCTTGAGGCGGAGGCACCCACAGACTGATGGCCGGCTAGCGGTAGACTGAGAGGCAGAATTTGTCTATATTCATTGAACGAGTATCGAATACCTACTGTGTGCAAGGCACTGTGCCAGATGCTGGGAACACAGCAAGGAACTCCTGACACTAAAAGCTACGTTAAGAGAGGACAGCGTGAGAGCACCCATCAAACAATTAGCAAAAACGTGTTTAAATACAAACTGAGGTACACGTTCTTCAGAGAACAACAGGGTTTTGGAGGGCATTTACAGGAGCTTCTGGCCTGTAACGGGGGTCAGGGGAGGTTTCCCTGACAATGTTATCCTGGCTAAGTAGCAGCTGACCAGGCAAAGGGGAGAGAAAGAGTGTTTCAGACAGAAGAAACAGCATGTATAAAGAACCCTGTGTAGAAGGCAGCAAGGCTTCTTTGCATTTTATAAAAATCACTTTGGCTGTTGAATGAAAGATCAAATTGGAAACGGCACAGAGTAGGTGTGGTGAGACCAGCCCAGAAGCCAATTCGTCTGGGCAAGAGAGGATGGAGCTGTGCTCGGAACTGGGACGATGGTGAAGAGGAAGAGAACTAGGCAGGCTGGAGAGAGATGTAGGAGCAACATCATCAGGACTTGGTGAAGAACTGGATGTAAAGGGGTGAGGAAGAAGCAGTCAAGGATGATGCCACTGTTCTGATAAATAAATGAGAGTGGAGGGATTTACAGATAATGAGAACACTGGAAGAGGATCTGATTTGGGAAAGAAGATTGATCACTAGTTTCATCATAGAAAAGTTGAATTTGAGGTGCCTTTGAGACTGCTGGTTGGGATGTCAACATAGGCAATTGGATATACAGGTTGCAGTTTAATGCAGATGTCTGAGTTGGACATAGACTTTTGAAAGTCATCAGCACATGGGTGGAAATCGAAGACAAGGGTAGGGCTTGCATGGGCAAAGAAAAACAACATAAATAAGAAGAGAGTTGTGATGGAATCCAAGGTGGTCACCAAGGATCCTCACTTCCTGGTATTCACACCCTTGTATAGTCCCTCCCACACTGAGTCAAAGCTGGCCTGTGGGACTAATAGAATACTATGGAAGCAGCATTGAGACTAGGTTATAAAAGACATTGCTGTGGACTCGTGGATTGCTTGCTCCAAGGGATGCTCTGAGGAAATTCAAGCAGTTCCACAAAGAGACCCACAGGGAAAGAAACTGAGTCCTCCTCTCCCCCGTAGCCAGTACCAACTTGCCAGCAATGTGATTGAGCCACCCTAGAAGGAGATCATCCAGCTCAAGTTAAGCCCTCAGTTGGCTGCAGCCCCAGCTAACACCTGACTACAACCTCATGAGAGGCTCTGAGCCAGAACTATCTGGCCAAACTGCTGCCGAATTCCTGACCCACAAAAACTGAGAGAAGATAAGTGATTGTTGTTTAAAGCCACTGATTTTTTTTTTTTTGGGTGATTTTGTCATGTGGCATTAATTAATTCATATAAGAGCCTAGGATTGAACCTTGAAAATCTCCATTTATTAGCTGGGAGAGAAGGAAGAGCCTACAGAGAACACAGAGGAGAACAACCAGGAGACTTGGGGTTGGTAAAGGAGTTGGAAAACCCTGCAGTTTATGGGCTGGGAAAGGATTAGGATTCCCTCTCTAAGTACATTCACACTAACTGTTCTTCCTATTACAGGTTGCGAAATAAAAGGCTCTGGTCTAGGCAGTAAAGCCCTGGTGGCTAGTGGTTAAGTGCTACAGCTGCTAACCAAAAGGTTGGCAGTTTGAATCCGCCAGGCACTCCTTGGAAACTCTACGGGGCAGTTCTACTCTGTCCTGTAGGGTCGCTATGAGTCAGAATCAACTCGACGGCAGTGGGTTTTTAGTGGGGGCCTAGGGGGAGAGGGAAACATTGGCGCTAGAGCTGTTAGACTCCAGAGCTTTTAAATATGGAGGCCTGACCTCTCAGAATCTAGGATGTGCTTTAGAATAGGGTCTAGCACCACCTGACTGGAGCACTTGGTGTGGCCTGGGCACCACGGTAGATTGAGCAGCAGGGGTGATCTGAGGTACCTTAAGTACTAGCCCTCCTCTCTAATCACTTTGGCTCCAGGCTCACAATTGTCTTCAGAGATCTTCTCTTGCAGGACTCTTCAGCTCCCCACCCTCGCCACCCCACATACACACACTCCCAGGAGTCACACCCTAGACCTCTGCATCACTACAGAACAGCTCCATATCTGAAGTTATAGATGCAGACACCTGCTTTCTGACTTACCCTTCAGCTCACCCACTCAATTCCTCCTCTTTAGATGTCCACAACTGAACTTATCACCCTCACTTCCAGTCCAGCTTTTACCCTACTGTTCCCGACCTCCATAAATGGCATCATCAGTCTCTTAGTTGTCCAAATCAGAACCCCTGGGGTCATCCCTAATTCCTCTCTCTCCCTTCCTCCCCCAGGCAGTCACCAAGGTTTGGCAGAAGGCAATGCCCAGAGTTCAGGTTCCAAACGCAGGGCTGGAGACACCAGAGTGATGTCAAAAGAGCTCTGGACTTGGAGTTAGAAATCTGGGTGCCAGCTACGAGTCCCGTGTGATCCTGGGCAACCTGCCTTTGAAAATAATTGTACACAGCACCTAAAATGCGAGGAGCCAACGCCGGGCAGGTTATCAGCTGTCCCGGCCCCGCCCCCGAGGGAGCGTCCCAGAGTCCGCAGGCGCAAAGCGGTCCTGGCGGGCCCCGCCCTCTGGGGGCGTGGCCCGAGACGAACGCTGCGCGGGGTTCTTGCGCGTCTCATCACCGATGACGTCCCTTCCGTTCACCGCCCTCTAAGCGGGAGAACCCAATCAACGTCAAGAGCGTGAGCCCTACGTACGGTGGGTTTCTACGGCGGTAGTATTGCGGCTGGGTCTGCGGGTTGGTTCTGGGCGAGGCGCGGTCCTTACCGTGGGGCCTGAGGCACGATTCCGCCAGGGCTCCCGGGATGTCGGTGGCCTTCGTACCGGACTGGCTGCGGGGCAAGGCGGAAGTGAACCAAGAGACTATCCAGCGGGTGAGCGTCGACGCGGGCATAGGGAAACCAAAACCAAACCCGTTGCCCTCGAGTCGATTACGACTCATAGCGACTCTACAGGACAGAGTAGCACTGCCGTATAGGGTTTCCAAGGAGCGCCTGGTGGATTCGAAACTGTAGCCTTAACTGTTAACAACACCACCAGGGTTTCCTAGGCATGGAGACCAAACAAACCCACTGCCGTCGAGTCAATTCCGACTCATAGCCACCCTATAGGACAGAGTAGAACTGCCCCGTTTCCAAGGAGCGCCTGGCGAATTCGAACTGCCTACCTCTTGGTTAACAGCCGTAGCATTTAGCCACTATGCCACCACGGTTTCCAGGCATAGAGAACGGGTTCCTTAATAGAGTTCCCGAGGGGCTGCGGGTTGCTGGAAGCTACCTGAAGTGATTGGCGTCCCAGCTGAGACTTGTATAGGGCGTTCACATGCAGGGGTACGGGGTGAGATGGGGGTGGAGTCAGCAAAGACTCCGGGGCAACACAGCATGGCGTGGGGCGTGCAGTCATCCCGCCGACCTGACGTCGGTGTTCTCTGGTCTTTCAGCTCCTGGAGGAAAATGACCAGCTGATTCGCTGTATCGTGGAGTATCAGAACAAAGGCCGGGCAAACGAGTGCGTCCAGTAAGTCCTCCCGCCCTTGCTCTTGGGTAGAGGGGATGTCCTGAATTAAGACCTGTGAACTAAGGCCTCATTTTACAGTGGAGGAAAGGCAGGCTCAGAGGGGTTTCTTACCTGCCCAACACAGCCAGTACATTGTGGAACCTGGAGCCAGACCTGGCTGCTGCTTCAAAACTTTTTTCTTTGGATAATGGCACTTAGCAAACACAGTGGCTATCCCAATTACTAGGAGAATTTAGGATGGACCATATATGACAAATGGTGCTGTCAAATCCTCTTACTTGATAGCATGTATGAAATGGGTTGCATCAGCTTGGCTATGTAAAGGATAAAATTCCTTTCTGTCTTTGCAGTCTGTTTACTGGGTTTCTTGTGATGCGCACCACATTCTGGCTTAAAAGTGAGTCACCTACCATGCCTGTTTCCACCTAAGGTTGAACAAGGTGGTGACGCTCTGCTTCTTTGTTTCAGGTCTCATACTGTAAGCAAGTGTCCTTTTTACAGTCCATTCAGTGCCACTTTCCTGCATTTTTGTGCTTTTAGTTGATTTTACTGCTTAACATGTCCCCCAAACACAGTGCTGAGGTGCTTTATAGTGTTCCTAAGTGCTAAAAGTCTGTGATGTGCCTTATGAAGAAACTATCTGATAAGCTTTGTTGAGGCTTAAGCGTAGTACTGTTGGCTCTGAATTCAATGTAAATGAATCAACAATGTGGATTAAATAATTCGTCTTTAAAAAGAAACACACATCCATCAACAGATGAATGGATAAACAAAATGCCATAGACATACAATGGAATGCTACTCAGACAGTAGGAGAAAAGAAATCTTGATACATACTACAATATGGATGGAGCTGGAAGACATTATGCTGAGTGAAATAAGTCAATCACAAAGGGGCAAATATTGTATGGCTTCACGTATATAAAAAGACAAACGTATAGAAAGCAAAGTTTATTAGTGGTTACCAGGGGCAGGAGGAAATGGGGGAGCAAAGAGTGATGGAAATACCATGTTGATGAAGGGTAGGGTTGCACAGCTGATCATTGTTAAGTGCTGTAAATAAGTTGTACATCCGTAAAAAGTTGTGTGATAGATTTATTTACAACAATGACAAGAAAAGACAGAGTAGCTGCTTAGGCTGATCATGTATAGCCAGAAACCTTATGGGATTTGGTTTCCTGGTTTGGAGGTTTAGGGTCATGGTTTCATGGGACATCCCAGTTAATTGGCCTAATAACATGTTTAGTGCTTCTTTTCTACCTCCTAGTTAGATGTGTGGTGTCTGGGGTCTTAAAACTTGCAAGTGGCCATCCAAGGCACAGCATTTTGTCTATTTACTTAGAACAACAGGGGAAGGAGAGTCAGGGATAAGAGGAGGATATGGAATGTGTGGCTAACTGCCTCCATGAATAAGTGCCTCCTTTGCCATGAGACCAGAAAAACTGGATAGTGCCCCGCTACCATTACTGAACATTTTGGTCAGAGTCCATAGCAAAAGGGAGAAAATGCAGAACAGATTTCCAAATTCTCATGGAATCCAGACTTCCTAAAGCCATGAAGGTTGGATGAACCCCTGAAACTATTGCCCTAGGGTATAATCTTTAAATCTTAAACCAAAAATATCCCTTGAAGTCTTCTTAAAACCAAACAACAGTTCAGCTTAACTAGTAAAAAATATCTGCCTTGAGCATTTCGCTCTTTTAATAATTATCTGTAGGAAGAAATTGACAACAGCAACTCGAAAGATTAGATAGGAACCTTAGGGGACAATGAATTTGTTAAGGTGCAAGGAGCAACTCAGAAAAGGAGGGTGAGAATGGTAACACAACTTGAGGAATGTAATCAGTGTCACTAAATTGTACATGTAGAAACTATTGAATTGGTATGTTTTGCTGTGTGTATTCTCAGTAACGAAATAAATAAAATTATATCTATATAAAAAAGAGAGAAACACATGTAAGACTAGGTTATGTATTGATCAGTTGATGAAAACATTGTGACCAGAGACTTACAGGAACCTAACCCTGTACTCCCCCAGAGCAGTTGTTCAGTATTTGCTAACACAGTGTTCACAGCAGCTTTATAGAACATAACTACCATGAATGATGAGGATCAACTATATATTGTTGACTGAAAGCCATGTGTTTAGGAACACTAAACAGGACTTCAGCACTACACTTGGGAGCTATTTTTAAGCAGTGAAATCACCAACAAAAATGCAAAAAATACTGTACTAAATAGACCATGAAAGGACACTTGTTGACAGTTTGAGACCTGAAACATGAAGGCAGAGTGTCACTGTGTTTGACAGCTAGGAACATGCATGTCAGGCAGTTCAGATTTTTTGCTGCTTTGCGCATGTCCATGAGTGACTGTGAAAGCACCGGGAGTATTGATTGTGGATTACAAATAAATTTTAGGAAGTAGGCAAATTCACAATTTGGGATTCACGGTAATGAGAATCGACTGTATATGATATCATTGTTACTGAAGAAATAGAAGCCCTGGTGGTGCAGTGGTTAAGCACTTGGCTGCCAACTGAAAGGTCAGCGGTTTGAACCCGTCAGCTGCTCTGCTGGAGAAAAGACCTGGCGATGGGCTTCCATAAAGATTTCAGCCTAAGAATCCCTATGGGGCAGTTCTAGTCTGTCCTGTAAGGTCACTATGAGTCGGAATCCACAGCACACAACAGTTGAAGAAATGTTTAAGAAAGCCATCCTTCCTCCACTCAAATAAAATACAAAATCACATATAATCCCTCGTTGGAATACAGTAGAGTACCTACTCTGGGTAAGTCTTTACATTTGACTCTGGCGTTTGGTATTTTGGTTTTTCACTTAGAGTTTATAGTAAACACTTTCTCATTTTTTACATATAGGAAATAGTTGCAAACATTTTGTTCAGTGCAGTGATTCTCAGCCTGAGGTAAGAACATTATCAAAATCTCCTAGTGTGCTTTTTCACGTCTCCCAGGCCATTCTCCCTGACCCCTACTCTACCCACCTGGTTGAGAATCGCTGTTGTAGTAAGCGCATGTTGATCATGCAATAGTCTTGTCCCCTTAAGTTTGTTCAACAGATACAAGTACTACTGAGTACCAGATACTTTTTCAGGTACTGATTAGTAGCAAAACAGATACCAGTTCTTCTTTCATGGAACTTACATTCTAGACTCTAGAAGTTAAAGGGAAGAAACTATGTTTTTTTGTACATAATAATAAGCGCTTGGCATAAAAATGAAGCAAGAAGATGAGGCGGTGCTATTTTATACACGATGTCTCTGATAAGGGTACTTTTGAGCAGAGATATGAGATGAGCCAGGCAGCTACGCAAGATAGAGATGCAGCAGGTGGAAAGGCCCCCAGGCAGGAGCATGCTGGGTATCTTCAAGCCACAGCCAGGAGGCCACTGTGACCAAACCTCAGCAAACAAAGGGAAGCAGCAGGAGATGGGATCAGAGAGGTAATGAGGCCCTGGTCGCATAGAGCCTTGTAGGCCACGAGATGGCTCGGCTTTACTCTGAGTGAGATGGAAGCTGTTGGAGGGTTTTGAACAGAGGAATGGCATGATCTTGACTTATATTGTGCAATGATCATTCAGGCTGCTGTGTGGAGAATAGACAAAGGGTGTAAAGTTAGAGCAGGGAGACCAATTAGAAGACTATTACAATAGTTCAAGCAAGAAATGACAGTGACGTGGACTAGAGTGGTGGCTGTGGAAATGATAAGTGAGACTGGGTGAGATTCTGGATCTGTTTTCCTTGAATGTGTAAAACAAGCAGGTTGACAACACTGACCTCATAGACGAGCCATTCCCTAGAGTGGGTAAGTTGTTTTCCAGTGTTTTATTCACGCTTCCAAAAAAAACCAGCTGCTGTCAAGTTGGTTCTGACTCAAGGCTTCATAGGGTTTTCAATGGCTGATTTTTCCCAACTAGATTGCCTGGCTTTTCTTCTGGGCGCCTCTGGATGGATTCAAACTGCCAACCTTTCGGTTAGTGGCCAAGCACTTAACTGTTTGCACCACCATTTTTGTTCATGGTAGGAGTTGGTAAAAACAAACTGCTAATTTTTGTCTGCTTTTCATCCATAGGTACCAGCACGTGTTACACAGAAATCTCATTTATCTGGCTACCATTGCAGATGCCAGCCCAACCAGCACTGCAAAATCAATGGAACAGTCTTCCAGTTGGCTGTCATGAGGAGTAATGGAATGTAACCTACCTCCTGGGAAGCGGAGACAGGATTGTTACCAACTGAGCTGCTTAAAATGTGAATGAAACCTCTGGGGCTCTTTTAAAAACGTGAAAATGTGAGGAAAGCTACTAAATTAATGTTATTCACAATACATGTATTTCACAACTTAGCACACCACCTCACTGTTGACCCAGGGTGTCCTCTTTCCTGAAATGAGAGTGTGTTTGGGTAACGAACACTTCATGGGCACCTTCAAGCTGACCATTTTAGTTTCAACCTAAAACGGAAACTGGGTTGGTGTTGGGCAGTTAGCGGAATTAGGGAGCCTTTCAAGTGAGACTTTGCCAAATGGACACGTAAGTGTGCCCCCTTCCAGCAGTTTGTAGTTGTGGTGTCTCTGACTGCTCTTTTTGGGCTGCTTTGAAATAAAGCTTGCCTTTCTACAAAGAACAGATATGGAGGTGTAAAAGTTTCTGTGTAATAGCATTCCATCGAGAAAAAAGAAGGAATTAAAGAGGTATGTAACAACAGTAGCATTATCACTCTACAAAATTAATAGTGCAGTAAAACCTGTGTAAGGCAGAAATCTGTCAGAGAAGGAAAACTCCAATATTTTCCACTAAAACAAGCAATAGACAAGTGGTAAGACTGCACCTTGTCAAAGGCAAAAAATTTGAGAGACCCTGAAAAACAAGGCAGTCCCGTTGAGTTCTGGCTCTTACAGGTTTCACTGTAATTCTTAGAACATCTAATGCTAGTAGATGTTCAGTTTTCCTCAGTTGTCCCAAATGTCTTTCTGTTGGCTTATCTGAATCAGGATCCAGACAAGATTCAGACATTGCATTTAGTTATGTCTCTCAAATCTCTAAAAATATTGCACAGCTCCCCTTTCTGTTTCCATGCCATTTATTTGCTTAAAAACTAGGTCATTTCTCAGGTTCCAAATTTGTCTCTTACTGTCCCTCTGGTGGTGTTAAACGTGTCCCACTGTAACCCACTTTTCCTGTAAATTGGTAGATTGAGAGGCTCAGTCAGATTCAGGTTCTAATATTTTTGGCAAGAATGTGTCATAGGAGCTGAGTTCTTGCTTTTGCATCACGTCAGGAAGTGACCTGATTTTTAGTAGTATTAAGACTGAGAAATGGGTTCATGTGATCTATTATCAAGTTCCCAGCCACCTTTCACTAAATCTTGCTAGCCTCAATCCGTTATTCGTTAGGGATTGCGTGGTGGTGCTTTTCTGTCATTCCTTTTGCCTTTATTAGACGTGTTTCCTCTGTAACGAGCTTTTCCTCTGTAAGACTTACCTGTAAAATGAGGCAGAGAGATTCTGGGAAGTGAACCTAACATGAAAACCCTAGTTTCCTGGCTCCTTTTGTTAGAGTCAAGGGTTATAACCCCAGGAGGTTGTGATGTGTAAATAGTGAAGGAGACCTCAATTTGAATCCCAGCTCTATCACTTAACCTCTGAGAACTCCATTCTCTCACCTCCGAATTGGAGATAATGAGAATAATATGTGCCTTCTGCAAGAGAAAGACCTGGAGATCTGTTTCCTTTGGGGCAATTCTACTCCTGTCACATAGGGTCACTGTGAGTTGAAATTGATTCAAAGGCACCTAACAACAAAAACCCGAGGTTATAAGATTGAAATAATGTGGTTGGGAGTTGAGTACCTGATAAGCCCTCAACGTATGTTACCTGTAATGTGTTACCAGAGGGCCCTGGCCCTTTATAGGCTTTCTCAAATCTGGGAGGTAGCCTGTTCCTTTGCTCCTTCAACCACTCTGCCCTCCTTAGGCTTCTAGCCCATTAGTGGGCTCCTCCCTCCTTCACTGCTCATAGGCCTGGTCTTGCAGCAGATGTGTTTTGGGGCTGTACAATGTTTGTACAGTTTTGAGATAGTTGCAAGCATTTAAAAATAAGAGGATTTTCCATTAAAGCCTGGATTTCTGGCAATGCTGGGCTTGCACGTGCACATGGCAACCATCAGCTGGAGTGGGATGGCAGCTGCCCCCCCTTTACCTGGGCAGCTAAACTTGTTTGCATAAGGCCTGGCACCCATGGACTCTTGAGTGGAGCCGTCAGAATAGCCCCAGCTGGAATGTGAGCACAGGCTGATATTTCAATTTGGGGCTCCCTAAAAGCAGAACCAGTGTGATAAAATGAGTTTCTTTATGTGGGCTTTTGCCTCGGTTCTGTGAAAGAAAGAAAAAGAAAACAACTTGAGAGATTTTCTCCCTGTGCCTTGAGGAATCGTTACAGTGGCCCTAGTCCTTTGGAGAAGCTTGTTATTTTTGCCCAGGGAAGAAGCCAGTCCTTGCCAGCAGAAAATGTCATCTATCATGCAAATAGCTGGAGTTTGCGAGAGAATTGGTCAGTTATTACGCAAATAGGGTATGTAAAATCCATCCAATAGGAATTGAGCCACTTTCTTATATAAGCACCCATCCCACAGAGGTTGAGGAGGGCCTCGCTATTACCATGAAGAAGAGCCTGGAGCAGAACATGTCCTTGGACCCAGGATCCCTGTGCTGAGAACCTCCTAGACCCAGGAGACAAAGAGCTGGAATACTGGAGTGGGAACAGCAGAACCAGAAGACTGGTGCAAGATAGAGTGTTGGGCTCCCCGACCCATAGAGCGAGGTAGCTACAGTGGGCTTGCTAACACTCTCTGGGCAAGAAGATTGCTGGAAGTGTAGGGTGCCCCTGGGCACTTGAAGCTGAAAAGCCTTACCATTTCTGCAAGCATAGTGGAGACCAGGCTCAAGAGGGGGCTAAGATCAGCCTGTCCTCAGGGGGCCTAGAGGAGGCCTGCATGGCTGGCTGAGAGAGCTGTCCTACATCAAAGGGGGGCAGGTTGTGTTTACTTTGAGGGAGCCTTCCAGACGTTGCCTGTGTGCTTCCTGACATTGATCCTGTTCCCGTTATTTCCAAATTAATCTTGATCCCATGTTACTCCCCTAATAAACCATATAAATGTGAGTGTACTCTGTGAGTTGTGTGTGGCCACTGCAACGAATTATTAAACGTAGCAGAGAACTAGAGAGTGTCATGGGGTGGACAGGTGGTGTCAGAATTGGTAAAAAGGATGAAGAGTGGAGGTACGTTTGACCTCTGCCTCATAGGAATCAACTTTGGGCTGATGCTGGTGCTGATTCGAATTCTCCTGGAAGTTAGATGAGGTCCAAAGCTACCATTGCAACCAGAGACAAGGCCTTGGGTGGAGATAGTTTATTTGGAAGTTTATTTTCTCCAGAAGCAGGAGTAAGGCAGGAAGAGAGAGAGAGAGGGAAGGGGGAAATACCACCGTAAGAGTGTGTTATAAAGGCCACTGTGGTAGGTGATAGGGGCTCAGTTCTGCAGTAACCTTTGAAAAAACATGCAGAATGTCGCAGAATTATCCCCCGGCAGACTGGTTGGGCGTTGCCTCCAGGGAGTTAGCTCCCCTGTGCTAACAAACTGGCCAAGTGGGTTCCCATATGTCAGACGAGGCAGAAGAAAGCAGAAAACTGCAAAGCCGGCCCATGAGGTAGGCTACTGCAGGCGCAAGGTGAATCTGACCTCGCAAGAACAAGCTGCTACTGGCTGCGACCCATATCCGAGGTGGATGAGAGGCTCTGACAGCATCAGACGCTCCTCTGGCAAGGAGTGTGGGCTCAGTGAGCAAGCCAGTCAAGCGCAGCTTCCTGCGTGGGGGTGGGGGATAGGGCAGCCGGAAGATAAAGCTCAGCTGACCCCAGAGGAAAGGGGGTTTGTGACCTGCTGTGTTACCTTCCCTTTGTCTCTTGGGAGGATGTTTCAGTCCCCAATCAGAGGACTGAGTCAGGAATGTCTGAGAACAGCTGTGGCTGTTTAGTCATAGCCCACCCCACACCCCAGAGGACCTCTTCCTGGGAGATTGCCTAGAGAAGCTGGTGCAGCCCAGCTAGCTGTCACAGTCTGTGTTCCAGCACATCTCTACCTACTTCCTTCAAAGGAAGTCTGCAGCACAAGCACCTGCCATCACTTTTGAAGGTCCCAGGACTCGAGATAGTTGTGAAAAATGATTAAAAAACTAAACAGCAACCGTGACCAGATTATGTTAACCACCGCTCCCTCTTAGAGGATCCCCTGCTTCAAGAGTTGAGCCTCCCACTCAGCCTTTGAGCCCTTCCCCAACTCTCAGGGTCAAGCTGATCTCCCAATACCCACAGGGGGTCCAAACCTATGTCTTAGGGATTTTGCCACAGTGGTGACTTCTGTCACTGCCACACTCTCCTGTGATAAGGATATGACTGAAAACAGGGCATATCGTCAGAGGACAGGTTGTATCCCTGGGTGCTGCAAATGGTTAAAGCTCTCCAACCAAAAGGTTGAAGGTTTGAGTCCACCTAGAGACACCTTAGAAAAGCCTGACATCTACTTGTGAAAAATCAGCCATTGAAAACCCTACGGAGCACAGTTCTACTCTGACACACATGAGGTTGACATGAGTCGGAATCGACTTGAAGGCAACTGCTTTGTATCCCATAAAATGTTAAGCTACTTTTCTACTTCCTCTAGAGGATGCTTGACGTCCCAGTCTGATGGTCAGACTCCCAAGTGACCGCATGGCTAGGAAAGAGATGTTTAGTGTTACTTCATGTGCCCTTGAACCCTTGCAATAAACCTTCATCAATGAAGATGACCTGAGCTTTTTTTTTCAGCTAGGTACATAGCAGCTTCATTTTATTGTTACTCTTTCTACTTCACCCATCTAATATTCTTTTGAATCTATTCCATCTTAATAAAACAATTTTAAGATTTTAATTAATCACCTATGTTCCCAGCGAAAATCCCACGGATTCTGTGTCTTAGTTATCTAGTGTTGTTATAACAGAAATACCACAAGTGGATGGCTTTAACAAACAAATTTATCTTCTCACAGTTCAGGAGGCTAGAAGTCCAGATTCAGGACACCAGCTATAAGGGAAGACTTTGTTTCTCTGTTGGCCCTGGGGGAAAGTCCTCTTTTCAGCTTCTGTTTCCTAGTTGCCTGGAGATTTCATATGGCTTGACTTCTATCTTTCCCTATGTCTACTTGCTTGCTTAATTTACCTTTTTTATACTTCAAAAGAGATTGGCTTAAAACACACACTAAACTAATATGTCTCGTTAACATAATGAAAACGCATACCCAAATGGGATCATAACCGCAGGTATAAACCGATTGCCGGTACAGTCAATTCCAACTCATAGTGATCCTATAGGACAGAGCAGAACTGCCACATAGGGTTTCCAAGGCTGTAAATCTTCACAGAAGCGGAGTCACATCTTTCTGTCTTGGAGTGGCTGATAGGTTCGAACTGCCAGCCTTTCATTTAGCAGCCAAGCACTTAACTGTGCCACCAGGGCTCCAACCACAGGTATAAACCAAAAATCTGTTGCTGTTGAGTCAATTCCAACTCACAGCAAGCCTACCGAGGTCAGGATTTACAGCACATATTTTAGGGGGACACAATTCAATCCATAACACTCTGGAATCTACACAGTCTCTTGAGTCACCAGGACCTTCTTTCCCAAACCTTTAATAAGAGGCCAAGATCCAAGAGGAGGTTGTTTGCATTAAATTCATTTGTTCATTCAAAAAAATACTTATTGATCAGTTAGTATGTACTGAGGATACTTCAGTGAGGAAGCCAGACAACAGCCCTGTTCTCCTGGAACTTACATTCTTGTTGCCACAAGCGAGACAATAAATAAAGCACAAAGAGTCAGGAAAAACATCACATGATAAGTGCTGTGCAAAGAACTACAACAGGGCAATGTGTTGGGTCGTGTTTGGGTGGATACTTTAGATTCCTGAGTCAGAGAACACCTAAAGAGGTAATGATGCAGCTGAGATCTGAATAACAAGGACCATCAAGGGACATAACAATGCAGGTAGGGGCAATATCTGTGCAACGACCCTTCATTCCAATTGTTTTTCTCTCTCTTGAATCCATTTAATGAGCACTTATTCACCAAAGGGTCAGCCGTTAGAATCCACCAGGCACTGCTTGGAAACCCTATGGAGCAGTTCTACTCTGTCCTATAGGGTCGCTATGAGTTGGAATCAACTTGACAGCAATGGGTTTGGTTTTTTTGGTTTATTCACCTATATGGATCCCTGTTGGCACAGTGGTTAAGAGCTGGGCTGCTAACCAAAGGTCACCAGTTTGAATCCACCAGCCCTATGGGGCAGTTCTACTCTGTCCTACAGGGTCACTATGAGTTGGAATTGACTCCATGGCAATGGCTTTTTTTTTTTTTTTTTTTTCTATTCACCTGTGTGGGATCCCTGGGTAATGCAAATGGTTAAACACTCAACTACAAGCTGAAAGGCTGGTGGTTTGAATTCACCCAGAGGCACCACGGAAGACAGGCCTTAGAAGAAAGGTCACAGCCTGAAGGCACAATGGAGCAGTTCTACTCTGGACACATAGAGTCAGCATGATTCAGAATTGACTCGATGGCAACTAACAACAATATTCACCTTTGTAGACATTGACTCAGAACTTAAGTCCTCATTGGACCAGGCCCCATCCTGGGCTCTACAGTGACAAAATAGAGGAGGAGAGGCACCAGGTCCTGCACTCAGGGATCACCTAAACTCACCTGAATAAAAGAGACCCACACCCTGGTACAGACCAGGGCACCATACAGGACCAAAGATGCCTGAGAAATTGTCCAGACCTTGAGGCTACAGGGATTCCATGTGGAAATTATTAAGGACTTACATCACAGAGAAAAGGGCTATGCTTTGCAATTCCTGAGCGTTCACTTGTCTGGGGAAAAAAAAAAAAAAAAGACCTCTGTAGCAGAAGCTACCAGCGTCCAACTCTCATTCCTTGAACTTTACCAATTCGGTATCCTCCAACTGATTCCCAACAACTTGTATCTGTTTTTCTACCCCTGAGGGCTTTTTCCTAGAACTGGAAGTCTGCTGTGCTTAGACTTTCTGGGCAAGAAACCAACCCAAAACCTTTGCCGTCGAGTTGATTCTGTAGATTCCGTAGTACAGTAGAACTACGCCATAGGGTTTCCAAGGAGCAGCTGGTGGATTCAAACTGACCTCTTGGTTAGCAGCCGTAGCTCTTAACCACTACGCCACTAGGACTCCCATGGGCAAGAAAAAAAAAAAAAAAAAACCAAAACCCATTGCCTTCAAGTGGATTCCAACTCATAGTGACCTTATAGGACAGAGTAGAACTGCCCCATAGGGTTTCCAAGGAGTAGCTGGTGGATTCAAACTGCTGACCTTTTGGTTAGCAGCTGAATGCTTAACTATTACATCACCAAGGAATTATTACTCCTGGGAGCAGTCCTCAACCCATGATGCTTAGGAGATGGTATATGAATACCCCAGCTCTCTCTTCTCAGGCAAGACAATTCTGAGGTGTTTCTTCTGTACTGGCTCCCAGAGTTCCCCAGCAGGATTAAGCTTCAGCCACCCACTGTGGTAGCTGGTTTAATAGCACACAATTTATTGGCTGCCTTTCCCACTCCCTGAATGGAGTTTCCTGGGATCACTTCTCAAATAAACCACTTGCACTCAAGTCCTCACCTGCGGGTCTGCTTCTGAAGGAAACCAAACCAAGACACCTGTTGTATGGCTCTATAATATGGGTTCCACCTGCACCAACGCAGGTGAAACATTTTTACCGAAACCCTATTTGCAAGGACTTTGTTCTGGTTCACTGCTGAGTCAGCCCAACTCATGGTGACCCCATGGACAATGAAATGAAACACTGCCCTATCCTGCACCATCCTCATGAACAGTTGTGAATCAGACCGTTGTAATTCATAGGGTTTTTATTGACTGGTCTTCAGAAATAGATTGCAAGGCTTTTCTTCCTACCCCCTCTTGGTCTGGAAAGTCTGCTGAAACCTGTTCAGCCTCATAGCAACATGTAAACCACCACGGGCAAATGGGTGGTGGCTGCAGATAGGTGCATTGGCCAGGAAAAGAACATGTGTCTCTCACATCGTTGTTGTTAGGTGTTGTCGAGTCAATTCTGACTCGCAGCCACCCTATGTACAACAGAACTAAACACTGCCCTGTCCTATGCCATCATCATGATCGTTGTTATGATTGTGAGCCCATTGTTGCAGCCACTGTGTCAATCCATTTCCTTGAGGCTCTTCCTCTTTTTTGCTGACCCTCTACTTTACCAAACATGATGTCCTTCTCCAGGAACTGATCCCTCCCGACAACATGTCCAAAGTATGTGAGACGTAGTCTTGTCATCCTTGCTTCTAAGGAGCATTCTGGTTGTACTTCTTCCGAGACAGATCTGTTCAGTTTTTTGGCAGTCCATGGTATATTCAATATTCTTTGCCAACACAATTCAAAGGCGTCAGTTCTTCTTGTTTTCCTTATTCACTGTCAAGCTTTTGAATGCGTATGAGGCAACTGAAAACACCATGGTTTGGGTCCTTAGTCTTCAAGGTGACATCTTTGCTGTTTAACACTTCAAAGAGGTCTTTTGCAGCAGATTCTGTCTTTTGATTTCTTGACTGCTGCTTCCATGGGTGTTGACTGTGGATCCAAGTAAAATGGAATCCTTGACAACTTCAATCTTTTCTCCATATATCATGATGTTGCTTACTATCCAGTTGTGCAAATTTTTATTTTCTTTATGTTGAAGTGTAATATATACTGAAGGCTGTGGTCTTTGATCTTCATCGCAAGTGCTTCAAGTCCTCTTCGCTTTCAGCAAGCAAGGTTGTGTCATCTGCATATTGCAGGCTGTTAATGAGTCTTCCTCCAGTCCTGGTGCCGAGTTCTTCTTCATGTAGTCCAGCTTCTTGGATTATTTGCTCAGCATACAGATTGAATAGGTATGGTGAAAGGATACAACCCTGATGCACACCTTTCCTGACTTTAAACCAATCAGTATCCCCTTGTTCTGTTCAAAGGACTACCTCTTGATCTATGTACAAGTTCCTCAGGAGCACAATTAAGTGTTCTGGAATTCCCATTCTTCGCAATGCTATCCATAATTTGTTATGATTCACACAGTCAAATGCCTTTGCATAGTCAATAAAACACAGGTAAACATCTTCCTGGTATTCTCTGCTTTCAGCCAGGACCCATCTGACATCAGCAGTGATATCCCTTGCTCCACGTCCTTTTCTCAATTCAGCCTGAACGTTTGGCAATCCCTGAGTTATGAACAAAATCCATTCCTGTCTTTAAGTCAAATTTGTAGGTAAGTTGTAATCGGACGGTTCTTATTTAGCATCAGTTAGTCTATATTTTATCTTTCTATGCATATAAAGGAAACCCTGGTGGCGTAGTGGTTAAGTACTACGGCTGTTAACTAAAGGGTCGGCAGTTCGAATCCACCAGGTGCTCCTTGGAAACTCTATGGGGCAGTTCTACTCTGTCCTATAGGGTCGCTACGAGTTGGAATCTACTCGACCGCAGTGGGTCTTTTTTTTATGCATATAAAACAACTTAAGAAACACTTCCAAACCTGCAGTATTTTCATAAGTGTCACAAAGTAGTGTGTGTTTATTATTACAAACTATTGTATTTACCTCAAGTTTTTAAAATAATAGGCTTTATGGCAGTCCATTCTTCAATATGAGTCTTCTGTAAATTGGACGTTCATAACTTGAGGACTGCCTGTATAGCAAATATTTTTCTCTTCCCTCTCTTAGGCATTACTTATAAAACATGAGATGTAAATGGGACTAGTGCATTTTCAGTTGGACGCTTCTTAGTTCTATCATGTTAGGTGCGAGTCTGACATTATAATTGTCTTTATACCGAGATTATTTATGGTTTAAGGATATGTGTACAGGTGCCAACTGACAAAGGGTAAATTGTGATGGTTAATGTTACTGTCAACTTGGCTAGGCCATTATTGTCAGTATTATGTAATTACCCTCCAATTTGTGATCTGATGTAAGGGGATTTTCCTTGGCAGTGTGGCCTACATACAACATACATGGATGCTCTGGAAAGCTCTCTCTCTCTCTCTCTCTCTACTACATCCAACTTGTCATCACCTGACCTCTGGCTCTTTAGAGGTGAGCCATTAGCCTGCTACCTGACCTGCAGATTTTGGGATTCGCCAGCTCCTGCAGTCCCATAAGCCAGCAGCCTGATGTCTGACCAGCTGATTTTGGGTTCGTCAGCTCCTGCATCCATGTGAGTCGGGAGAAGCCTCTAGCCTGATGCCTGATCCACAGATTTGAAACCTGTCAGCCTTCGCAACTGAGCCATTTTCTTGAAACAAAATACCTCTCTATAAATATTTATATATATATATATGCTTCATCAGTTTGCTCCTCTAGAGAACCCAGCCTAAAACAAATCCCAACTGCTGGTTGTGATCCAACTCTAAAAGCCTCAACACCCAGTATCATTACCTGGAAATTTCAATTGACAAGGATTCCCTTTTGTTATGGACTGAATTATGTCACCCAAAAATATGTGTTGTAAATCCTAACCTCTATGCCTGTGGTTATAATCCCATAATGGAATGGGTTGTCTTTGTTATGTTAATGAGTCAGGATTACTATAGAGTACATCTTCAGTCAATCTCTTTCGAGATATAAAAGAGAAAAAAATGCAACCTAGCAAGAGAAATGGGGTAAGATAGATGCCAAGACACATGGAGATCTCCAAGGAATCAGGAAGCAGAAACTAAAGAGACAAGGATCTTCCCCCAGAGCTGACAAGAAACCTTCTCCTAGAGCCAGCACCCTGAATTTAGACTTCTAGCCTCCTAAACTATGAGAAAATAAATTTGTTTAAAGCCATCCATTTGTGGTATTTCTGTAATTAAAAAAAAAAAAATCTGCTGCTGTTGAGTCAATTCCGACTCATACCGACCCTTTAGAACAGAGGAGAACTGCCCCATAGAGTTTCCAAGGAGCACCTGGTGGATTCGAACTGCTGACCTTTTGGTTAGCAACTGTAGCACTTAACGACTGCACCACCGAGGATTTCTCTGTTATAGCAGCACGAGATAAATAAGACACCTACCCATAGGGACCCTATCGGACAGAGCAGAACTGCCCCATAGAGTTTCCAAGGAGCGCCTGGCAGATTTGAACTACCAACCTCTTGGTTAGCAGCCATAGCACTTAACCACTACGCCACCAGGGTTTCCCCTTTCATGGTAACAATGGCTAAATTAAGCCTGAGCTTGTAACACCTTGGATACCAACTTGCTACCATTCTTGGAGACGAGGAGGGAGGTGTCAGTCCTTTTTGGTGGATTCTAGCTCTAGGTTTGCCTGTTCCAGAAGTTTCTTTACCACCATCACAGACCAAGCAGCATATCTTACAATTCAAATTATCTGAAATATAATTTGAACTCACAGGACAGAATAAAAGAATCTTTGAGCAAGAAGAAACCTTAGAAGGTATTTTATTTTACAGATGAGGAAACTGAACTCCAGAGAGATCAAAGTGATTTCCCTCAGGTAACCAGTGGCAGGAAGCAGAGAGGAGACTTTATTGGAGTGTCAAGATAAGAATGAATCCTAGGACATTTAAAGTACTTTAAGTACACTTCAAAATAAGTTATTTCATCCCTGAGCTCTAAAGCTTACTTACGCTGTAGCCAGATGTCCCAAAACACAGTAATTACAAACCTGGGTACTGTTCTCCTGTTCTGGTCTTTGAACTGGTTTGTTGTGGCTCGAATCCCTGCTGAGAATTTGCATTTCTAACAAGTTCCTTGCTGAAAATTTGCATTTCTAACAAGTTCCCCTGAAATTATATATGAGGATCACCTGGGGATCTTGTTAAATTGTAGATTCTGATTTAGTATATCTGGGGTGGAAATGCAAATTCTCAGCAGGGAACTTATTAGAAATGGAAATTCTCAGTAGGGGTTCCAACTGGAACAAACCAGTTTGAAGACTTGCTCCTTTCCTTTCACCGGTCTTTGTATGAAAGGTAATTTTGCCAACCCATTTCAGGCATATGCATTTCAGTTTTTAAAAGACCTTTGTGTGAATATGCCATAATTTATTTATCCATTCATCCATTGATGGGCACCTTGGTTGCTTCCATCTTTTTGCTATTATAAACAGTGCTGCAACAAACATGGGTGTGCATATATCTGTTCATGTAAAGGCTCTTATTTCTCTAGGATATATTCCAAAGAGTGGGATTGCTGGATCCTATGGTGGTTCTATTTCTAGCTTTTTAAGGAAGCGCCAAATCGATTTCCAAAGTTGTTGTACCATTTGACATTCCCACTGGCAGTGTGTAAGTGCTCCAATCTCTCCACAGCCTCTCCAACATTTATTATTTTGTTTTTTAGATTAATGCCAGCCTTGTTGGAGTGAGATGAAATCTCATTGTAGTTTTAATTTGCATTTCTCTAATGGCTAATGATCGTGAACATTTCCTCATGTATCTGTTAGCTACCTGAATGTCTTCTTTAGTGAAGTGTCTATTCATATCTTTGGCCCATTTTTTAATACGGTTATTTCTTTTTTTGTAGTAGAGTTTTTGCAGTACCATGTAGCTTTCAGAGATCAGATGCTGACTGGAAATGTCATAGCTAAAAACTTTTTCCCAATCTGTACATAGTCTTTTTACTCTTTTGGTGAAGTCTTTGGATGAGCACAGGTGTTTGATTTTTAGGAGCCCCCAGTTATCTAGTTTTTCTTCTGCATTCTTAATAATGTTTTGTATACTGTTTATGCCATGTATTAGGGCTCCTAACGTTGTCCATATTTTCTCTTCCATGATCCTTATCGTTTTAGATTTTATATTTAGGTCTTTGATCCATTCTGAGCTTGTTTTTGTGCATGGAGTGAGGTATGGGTCTTGTTTCATTTTTTTGCAGATGGATATCCAGTTATGCCAGCACCATTTGTTAAAAAGACTGTCTTTTCCCCCATTTAACTGTTTTGGGGCCTTTGTCAAATATCAACTGCTCATATGTGGATGGATTTATGTCTGGATTCTCAATTCTGTTCCATTGGTCTGTTGTTGTACCAGTACCAGGCTGTTTTGACTACTGTGATGGTATAATAGGTTCTAAAATCAGGTAAAGTAAGGCCTCCCACTTTGTTCTTCTTTTTCAGTAATGCGTTATTTATCCGGGGCCTCTTTCTCTTCCATATAAAGTTGGTAATTTGTTTCTCCATCTCATCAACGAATGTCATTGGGATCTGGATCAGAACTGCATTAAATATATAGGTCGCTTTTGGTAGAATAGACATTTTTATAATGTTAAGTCTTCCTATCCATGAGCAAGGTACGTTTTTCCACTTATGTAAGTCTCTTTTGGTTTCTTGCAGAAGTGTACTGTAGTTTTCTTTGTATAAGTCTTTTACATCTCTGGTAAGATTTATTCCTAAGTATTTTATCTTCTTGGGGGCTACTGTAAATGGCACTGACTTGGTGATTTCCTCTTCGATGTTCTTTTTGTTGGTGTAGAGGAATCCAACTGATTTTTGTATGTTTACCTTGAAACCCGATACTCTGCTGAACTCTTCTATTAGTTTCAGTAGTTTCCTGGAGGATTCCTTAGGGTTTTCTGTGTATAAGATCATGTCATCTGCAAATAGAGATACTTTGACTTCTTCCTTGCCAATCTGGATGCCCTTTATTTCTTTATCTAGCCTAACTGCTCTGGCTAGGACCTCCAACACAGCGTTGAATAAGAGCAGTGATAAAGGGCATCCTTGTCTGGTTCCCGATCTCAGTGGGAATGCTTTCAGGCTCTCTCCATTTAGGGTGATGCTGGCTGTTGGCTTTGTATAAATGCCCTTTATTATGTTGAGGAATTTTCCTTCTATTCCTATTTTGCTGAGAATTTTTATCATGAATGAGTGTTGAACTTTGTCAAATGCCTTTCCTGCATCAATTGATAAAATCATGTGATTCCTATCTTTTGTTTTATTTATGTGGTGGATTACATTAATTGTTTTTCTAATGTTGAACCATCCCTGCACACCTGGTATGAATCCCACTTGGTCATGGTGAATTATTTTTTGATGTTGTTGAATTCTATTGGCTAGAATTTTGTGAAGCATTTCTGCATCTACATTCATGAGGGATATAGGTCTATAATTTTCTTTCTTGTGGTGTCTTTACCTGGTTTTGGTATCAGGGATATGGTGGCTTCAAAGAATTAGTAATAGTGGTGTTAACTCTTCTCTGGAAGTTTGGTAGAACTCTGCAGTGAAGCCTTCCGGACCAGGGCTTTTTATTTTGGTGAGTGTTTTTTCATTACCTTTTCAATCTCTTCTTTTGTTATGGGTCTATTTAGTTGTTCTACCTGTTTGCGTTAGTTTAGGTAGGTAGCGTGTTTCTAGGAATTCATCGATTTCTTCTAGGTTTTCAAATGTGTTAGAGTACAATTTTTCATAGCAATCTGATATGGTGCTTTTAATTTCATTTGGGTCTGTTGTAATATTGCCCCTCTCATTTCTTATTCAGGTTATTTGCTTCCTATCCTGTTTTTCTTTTGTCAGTTTGGCCAGTGGCTTTTCAATTTTGTTGATTTTTTCAAAAAACCAGCTTTTGGTCTTGTTAATTCTTTCAATTGTTTTTCTATTTCATTTAGTTCAGCTCTAATTTTTATTGTTTTCTTCTGGTGCCTGTGGGTTTCTTTTGTTGCTCTCTTTCTACTTGTTCGAGTTGTAGGGATAATTACTTGATTTTGGCCCTTTCTTCTTTTTGGATGTGTGCATTTATTCATATAAATTGGCCTCTGGTCACTGCTTTTGCTGTGTCCCAAAGGTTCTGATAGGAAGTATTTTCATTCTCATTGGACACTCCGAATTTCTTTATTCCATCCTTAATGTCTTCTATAATCTAGTCTTTTTTGAGCAGGGTATTGTTCAGTTTCCAAGTGTTTGATTTCTTTTCCCTGCTTTTCCTGTTATTGATTTCCACTTTTATGGCCTTATGGTCAGAGAAGATGCTTTGTAATATTTCAGTGTTTTGGATTCTGCTAAGGCTTGCTTTATGACCTAATATGTGGTCTATTCTAGAGAATGTTCCATGTGCGCTAGAAAAGAAATACTTGGTTGCTGTTGGGTGGAGTGCTCTGTATATGGCTACAAGGTCAAGTTGGTTGATTGTGGCATGTAGATCTTCTGTGTCTTTATTGAGCTTCTTTCTGGATGTCCTGTCCTTCACCAAAAGTGGTGTGTTGAAGTCTCCTACTGTTATTGTGGAGCTATCTCACTTTTCAATGCTGATAGAGTTTGTTTTATGTATCTTGCAGCCCTGTCATTGGGTGCATAAATACTTAATATGGTTATATTTTCTTGGTGTATTGTCCCTTTAATCATTATATAGTATCCTTCCTTATCCTTTATGATGGATTTAACTTCAAAGTCTATTTTGTCAGAAATTAACATTGCCACTCCTGCTCTTTTTTGATTGTTGTTTGCTTGATATATTTTTTTCCGTCCTTTGAGTTTTAGTTTGTTTGTGTCTCTAAGTCTAAGGTGTGTCTCTTGTAGGCAGCATATAGACGGATCTTGTTTTTTAATCCATTCTGCCATCTCTGTCTCTTTATTAGTGCATTTAGTCCATTTGCATTCAGGGTAATTATGTGTAGGTATGAATTTAGTGCTATCATTTTGATGTCTTTTTTTGTGTGTTGTTGACAGTTTCTTTTTCCCACTTATGTGCTGAGTAGATTATCTTTATATACTGTCCTTTCCTCATATTTGTTGTTGTTGATTTTGTTTGAATCTCTATTTTTTCTTACATTTTATTCTGACAAGTAGGATAGTTTGTCTCCTTTGTGGTTACCTTATTATTTACCCCTATTTTTCTAAATTTAAACCTAACTTTTATTTCTTTGTATCGTCGTATCTTCCTCTCCATATGGAAGGTGTATGATTACATTTTTTAGTCCCTCTTTATTATTCTAATGTTGTCTTCTTTTATACAATAACATCGCTGTACCCTGTTTTGACTTTTTTTCTTTTTTAAAATCTTGTTTTTTTTTTATTTCCCTGTCTGGGTTGACTTCTGGTTGCTCTGCCCAGTGTTCTAGTCTTGGGTTGATACCTGATGTTATTGATTTTCTAACTAAAGAGCTCCTTTTAGTATTTCTTGTAGTTTTGGTTGGGTTTTTACAAATTCCATAAACTCGTGTTTATCTGGAAATGTCTTAATTTCACCTTCATATTTAAGAGACAGTTTTGCCTTCTTGCCTGCATGATTTCTGCCAAGTAGTCCGAATTTATTCTTATTGGCTCCCCTTTGTAGGTGACGTTTCGTTTAGCCCTCACTGCTCTTACAATTCTCTCTTTATCTTTGGTTTTGGCAAGTTTGATTATAATACGTCTTGGTGACTTTCTTTTAAGATCTACCTTATGCGGAGTTCGATAAATATCTTGGATAGATATCTTCTCATCTTTCAAGATATCAGGGAAGTTTTCTGCCAACAAATCTTCAACAATTCTCTCTGTATTTTCTGTTATCCCTCCCTGTTCTGGTACTCCAATTACTCGTAGGTTATTTCTCTTGATAGAGTCCCACATGATTAAGGTTTCTTCATTTTTTTTAATTCTTTTATCTGATTTTTTTCCAAATATATTAGTGCCAAGTGATTTATCTTCGAGTTCAGAAATTCTAGCTTCTACTTGCGTAATTCTGCTCCTCTGACTTTCTACTGAGTTATCTAAGTCTGTAATTTTATTGTTAATCTTCTGAATTTCTGATTGCTGCCTGTCTATGGATTTTTCCAGCTTATTAAACTTTTCATTATGTTCCTGAGTAATCTAATTTCTTCAATTACTTTATCTGTGTGTTCCTTGGCTTGATCTGCGTATTGCCTTATTTCCTTCCTGATGTCTTGAAGGGTTCTGTATACTAAACTTTTGTATTCTGCACCTAATAATTCCAGGAATGCACTTTCATCTTGAAGATTCCTGGATTCTTTGTTTTGAGAACCTGTTGAAGTGATCATGGTCTGTTTCTTTATGTGACTTGATATTGACTGTTGTCTCCAAGCCATGAATAAGTTATTGTATTACTTTATGTTTGCTTACTGTGTTGTAGTTGCTTGCTTTGTTTTGTTTTGGTATACCCCTATGGGTTGCTTAAGTGAGCTAGCTTGATTATTTTCACCTTTGGAGCTCTGACGTCCTGTTCCCAGATGGCTAGAGCTGTTACCAGGTATATCAGTCTAGGAATCCATTCAGTTTTCTTGTATGAATTCAGCTCAGGTTTCCAGGTAGCTGATCATCAAGTGTGTGGTACAGGCTCTGTCCTACAGTCTTAGAGGGGCAGGGGTGATTGGCGTATATACCAGTATCTGATTGCTGCAGGGGGTCACGCTCTGAACAAGGCAGGGGGCTGAGAACCGACCCCCACGTGTTTCTGAGGAAAGTGCGTCCCTATTCCCTAGAGCATGCAGGTGGCTGGGTTCTGCAGAAGGACCATGGGCGCCCGAAGTTTTTGGCTGTAAGGACTGAGAGGTACCAGTTATCTTTGGACCCCTGTCACGGGTGGCTGGGTGACCTGAGTGGAGCTACCAGTCCTTAGGTCCCTGATGTGGGTAGGTGAAGACCTTGTTTAATAGGCAAAGCCATGTCAAACATCAAACACCCACCTCTCCACTGCACAGTTGAAATGGTTGAAGTCTGCCAACAAGGGCCTATTCTCCCGAAATAGGCCCACATATGTCCACGCAGAAGGGAAAGGTGCTCAAAGTCCACAGACAGATTATGCCTGGTCAGGAGCCGCTTCTGTCCTGAGCTCCCCCAGTTAGTGGAGCCAGCAAATTATCTTTTCCCCAAATGCAAATTTTTTCCTTCCCCAAGGCTGGAGGATGGCTCTAGGTGTTCAATAGCGCCTATCTCAGGCCCAGAGAATTCAGCCGCTGAAGCCAGTTTGTTGGGGGGGGGGGCGCGTTAAAATATATGCAAGTACTCAGCTTTTGCTTAGAGTGCCGTTCTCCTCAGGGTCCGGGGATGTGAGTAGGCTGTGTGGTTGGCTGCTTCTCCCTGAGGAAAATGAGGCCGAATGCTACTAGCAGCCTGCCGCCGCCGCCGCCTCCGCTCTGGGAATGGTGCCTGAGGGCTCCCCACGATTGAGGTCCAGTAATTCCTCTCTGCTTCTGAACGGTCTCTTCCTCCCCTGCCCCTCCGTTTGTTTTCTGAGCTTGCCTTTGAAGCTCAGGGCTTCCAGCTTGTCACGAATATACTCGTTTCACTTGTTTTTTCCGGTCTTTGTTGTAAAGAGGGCTCACTAGAAGCATCTGTCTATTCCGTCATCTTCGCTTCGCCTCTATAACACTTCTCTTTGTCTTCTCAAGCCACCCTTTGAAATCTCCCATTCAGTTCTTTTACTTCATCATTTTTTCCTTTTGCTTTAGCTGCTCAACATTCAAAAGCAAGTTTCAGATTCTCCTCTGACATCCATTTCATCTTTTCTTTCTTTCCTGTCTTTCAATGACTTCTTACTTTCATCATGTATGATGTCCCTGATGTCATTCCATAACAAGTCTGGTCTTTGGTCATTAGTCTTCAACGTGTCAAATCTATTCTTGAGATGGTCTCTAAATTCAGGTGGGATATACTCAAGGTTGTATTTTGGATCTCATGGGCTTGCTCTGATTTTCTTCAGTTTCAGCTTGAACTTGCATATGAGCAATTGATGGTCTTTTCCACAGTTGGCCCCTGGCCTTGTTCTGACTGATGATATTGAGCTTTTCCATCGTCTCTTTCCACAGATGTAGTCGATTTGATTTTTGTCTGTTCCATCTGGCGAGTTCCATGTGTATGGCCACCATTTATGTTGGTGGAAAAAGGTATTTCAAATGAAGAAATCATTGGTCTTGCAAAATTCTATCATTCGATCTCCAGCATTGTTTCTATCACCAAGGCCACATTTTTCAACTACTGATCCTTCTCCTCTGTTTCCAATTTTTGTATTCTAATCACCAGTAATTATGAATGCATCCTGATTGCATGTTTGATGAATTTCAGACTGTAGGAGCTGATAAAAGTCTTCAGTTTCTTCATCTTTGGCCTTAGTGGTTGGTGTATAAATTTGAATAGTTGTCATGTTAACTGGTCTTCCTTGTAGGCGTATGGATAGTATCCTATCACTGACAGTGTTGTACTTCAAGATAGATCTTGAAATGTTCTTTTTGACAATGAATGCAACAGTATTCCTCTTCAAATTGTCATTCCCAGCATAGTAGACTATATGATTGAATGATTCAAAATGGCCAATATCAGTCCATTTCAGCTCACTAACGCCTAGGATATCAATGTTTATGCATTACGTTTCATTTTTGACAATTGCCAATTTTCCTAGATTCATACTTTGTATATTCCAGGTTCTGATTATTAATGACTATTTGCAGCTGTTTCCTCTCATTTTGAGTCATGCCACATCAGCAATTGAAGGTCCTTAAAACTTCACTCTATCCATGTCATCAAGGTCAACTGTACTTTGAGGAAGCAGCTCTTCCCCAGTTGTCTTTTGAGTGCCTTCCAACCTGGGGGGCTCATTTTCCGGCACTATATCAGACAATGTTCCGCTGCTATTCATAAGGTTTTCATTGGCTAATGCTTTTCAGAAGTAGACTGACGGGTCCTTGTTCCTAGTCTGTCTTAGTCTGGAAGCTCAGCTGAATCCTGTCCTCAGTGGGTGACCCTGCTGTTATCTGAGTATCGGTGGCATAGCTTTCAGCATCACAGCAACACACAGAGCCCCACAGTATGACAAACTGATAGACACACAGGGGATGCATATACAGAACACAAAGGGGGCACCACCATAGAAGCTTTCTAGATACATCCAAACACCCTGAAGGTCCAAGATATTGGTGTTGAGGGCTGGGGACCATGATCTCAGGGGACATTTATGTCAAATGGCATAACACAGTTAATAAGAAAAATGTTCTACATCCTGCTTTGATGAATAGCGTCTGGGATCTTAAAAGCTTGTGAGCAGCCATCTGAGACACACTGATTGGTCCCAATGTATCCAGAGCTAAGGAGAATGAAGAGAACCAAAGACACAAGGAAAATATAGTCCAAAGGACTAAGGGACCACGGGAACCACGCTTCCATGAGCCTGAGCGCAGAACTAGATGGTGCCCAGGTACCACCACCAGCTGCTTTAGCTGGGATCGCAACAAAGGGTCCCAGACAGGGCGGAAGACATATGTAGAAGAAAATTCAAATTCACAAAAAAGACCAGACTTATTGGTCTAACAGAGACCAGAAGAACCCGAGACTAGGGCCCCCAGACATCCTTCTAACTCAGAACTGAAGTGACTCCCAAAGTTCACCTTTCAGCCAAAGATTAGACAGGCTTATAAAGCAAAGAATAACACATGTGAGAAATGTGTTCCTTACCTCTATCAAATATAGGAGACCAAATGGACAAGACCTGCCCAAAAGCAAAGAAGTCAGGAAGGGACAGGAAAACTGGACAAATGGACACATGGAACCCAAAGTGGAAAGGGCGAGAGTGTTGACACGTTGTGCGGATTGCAACTGATGTTATGAAACAACTTGTGTATAAATTTTTGAATGAAAAACTTACTTGCTCTGTAAACCTCCACCTGAAGAGCATGCACGCACGCGCACACACACACACACACACACACATAAAACCTAAGAAGGGCAGCTCTACTCTGTAATACATGAGGTCACTATGAGTTGGAATCTACCAGATGACAACGGGAAAAATAAATCATTAGCTGTGATATCATAAGGAAAATCAGATCCAGGATCACTAGTTTTTCAATTCAACCTAGGTTACAAGTCAAAATCCTGGAGACTGTTCCTCTGATAGAGATACTGACTTCTCAGGGAGGTAGTACTTAAAAGCTCTGACAGGGAAAGCACTTCCATGATGGTGTAGAAATGTCAAAGGTCAGACTGTGCTTCATGCAGGTTGCACAGGTACAGAAACACTTTAGAAACCAAGCAAACCTGATTTTGAGATTTACTATAAGGCTACAATTAAAAACTGTGGCACTGGCATAAAGATAGACATATAGACCAATGGAATGGAATAGAGTTCAGGAGTAAATCCATAAATATGTGGCTACAAAGCCAATGTAGTTCAATAGAGAAAAGTCAGTTTTTTCAACAAATGTCGATGGAATTACTGTATTATCTCTACAAAAGGGGGGGGAGAACCTCAACCCCTACCTCACACCATACAAAAAAATGAATTCTAATAGATCGAAGACCTAAATGTAAATGGTAAAACTATAAAATTTCTAGATGAAAATATAGCAGAAAACTCGTCAGAAGGTTGCAGTAGGCAAGATATTTCTTAGCACAGAAAAAGCACAAACCATAAAAGAAAATAAATGATAAATTCACTTCTCCAAAATTAAAAACTGCTTTACAAAACCCACCGTCAAAACAATGAAAAGACAAGACACAGACTGGGAGAAAATATTCAAAATCGTATACTAGCTAACAAAATCGTATACTAGCTAACAAAAAGAGTTGTATCCGAAACACACAAGAACTTTTACACTCAATAATAGACAAAGAACCTGATTAAAAAATAAGCACAGAACTCCCGAAGTGGCACTTCACAAAAGAAGTTGTAGAATGGCCAGTAAACCATAAGGACAGAAATTATCCCAGTGACGCTGGAGCGAAACCGTGAAGGAAATGAAGGGACACAGTGTAATGAGAACATTGCCTTCGGAGTGGAGCAAACAGTCTAATATTAGAATACTTTTCATAGCTACTTTCTGCGAGAAAAAAAAAAAAAGCCAAAACATCTACCTTGGCTTACTAAACCTCAACAACTTAACTCACAGAACTCCTTCGCTCCTGTTCAAAACGCAGAAGCCTGGCGATACTGCGAAGTGCTGGTAAGTTTACGGCCCTGAGAGAGGAAGGAGGAGCCCTGGTGGCGCAGTGCTTAAAGCGATCACTGCTAACCCCAAAAGAGTCGGCAGTTCGAAACCACCAGCGCCTGGACGGGAGAAAGATGTGGCAGTCCTCTTCGGTAGAGACTTACCGCCTCGGAAACCCTATTGGGCCGCCATGGGTGCGATCCACGCAACCGCAATGCGTAGGTGGGTGGGTAGGAAAGACGACCATGCGGTAGAGAGCGCATGCGCGACTGAGGCTCCGCCTGGGCGTCTCCCTCTAATAGTAGGGGAAGTGGGCGGGGCAAAAAGACCGGCGCAGGTGCAGAAGGGCAGGCTGGGGGCCCCTCGAGATTGCCCAGGCACGCCCATGCGCACGCCCCCTCCGGTTAACCACCCCCTTCGAAACTGTGCTCTCGCGGCATTTGTCCCGACTCTCGCGGTATTTAGCGTGGCACCTGGAGGTTGGGCCCGGGGAGGGGGTGGCGGTCCGTTAGTGGCGTTGGGTTCTGGCCACGGTGGCAGCGTTGTTTCTTCTGCTCACGGAGAGCCACTCAGGCTGGAGGCCGGCCAGGTGAAGAGCTCCCTCGCGTGTGTCTGTGTGCGCGCTGCCAGGGGACCCGGAGGCCCGGGGCGGGAGGGGCCCCCGTCTCGGCCTCCTCCTCTGTCGCGATAGGCCGGCGCGAGGCGACCTGGCGCGGGCTTCGCCGCAGCCCCCGCCTTGACCGCTTTCCTCCCCGTCTCTCGTAGCTCTTGCAGCCGCCTCGGTCGCGATGGGGGCGCAGGACCGGCCGCAGTGCCACTTCGACATCGAGATCAACCGGGAGCCGGGTGAGCCGGAGACTGGGGAGTCCTGCTGGGGCCTGGGCTTGCCTGGGCGAAGGGGAGGGGTCTGTCGTCATCAACCCTCCCCCAAACCTTTTAGAGAGGGTTGGCGCGTCACCTTTCTCTTTTCTCCAGAGAGAAAATCGGTGGAGAGGAGGGTGGTCGGTGTACCACCGCTACGCTGCTCGTAGTTCCGGCCTCACCCTCTCAAACCTTACGCCCCCTTGCGCCCCCAGGCTGAGCCCTCATACCCCCACCTGGTGCCAAGAAAGAGGGTACAAGCCTTTTTTGCGAGTTTTTTTTTTCTCTCCCATTGTTTCTAGGAGGGAAACACTCTTGATTCTGGTTTCTGTATCTTTCTCTTTTTGCTTTTAAGTTTGGACTCGCACAATTTATGGTCCCTATGGTAACCGCCCCCCTTTCCCCTTAAGAATTTTTCGCGAGAGTTTCTTGGTTCGTAGGGAAATGGCCAAGCTAACATCCGGTGTGATAAACCAGAGCATTCCAAAACGACAGAATTGCAGCGTGCGTGCACTTAACGTTAATGGTTAGAATTTAACCATTCATTAGTATATTTTGTCAAAAATAAAATATTTTCCCCAAATCAAAATCAGTTGTTTCATTCTAAGGAGCAGAGTGTAGAGCTCCAAACTGTTTTGTTTTTGCTTTTTTGTCGTATGTGGCAAAAGTTTTAATTGGAGGCGTATATGTTGTCTTTATGCAGCATTTTGTTAAGATTCTTGAGAGCTGTTGCTCTAACGATCTAGGTATATGGCAGGGAGTAAAACAAAGACCTCTCCTGTTTGTAGTTTATATTCTATTGGGGGAAGACAGACAGTAAACTAGGGGAAAAAATATAGTGGCTTGTAGTAGGGGTACTATTTTAATAGATTCGTTAGGGAATGCCACTTTGAGATGACAATTAAGCAGAGACATCTGAAGGAGATGAAGTGAGTCATGTGGCTATCTTTGAGGAGATCCCTCCTGGTAGTTGTTAACTACTGAGCTGGCCCCCAATCCCTGGCCACTCCCTGCTCAGCTGAACAAAACACTGCCAGGTCCTGCACCTTCCCCGAGGTTAGTTGTGGATTGGACTGTTGTGAATCAAAGGGTTTTTGTTGGCTAATTTTTGGAAGTAGAGTGGTAGGCCTCTCTTCCTCCCAGAACTTCCGGACCTAGTTCATCTTGATCTTGAAGTTCTGCTGAAACCTGTTCAGCATCGTAGCAGTGCTCAAGCCTCCACTGACAGATAGGTGCTAGCCACACATGAGGTGCACTGGCCAGGAGTCAAACTCAGGTCTCCTGCATGAAGGCTAAGATTCTCCTGAATCACCGATGCCCTTATATTCCTGTTAGTAGCCACTTGGTATCAAGCCGATTCCAACTCATGGTGACCCCATGTGTTTCAGAGTAGAACTGCACTCAGTAGGGTTTTCAATTTCTGTGGTCTGTCAGAATTAGATCACCAGGCCTTTCTTCTGAGGTAGATTTGAACCAGCAGCCTTTCGGTTAAGTAGCCAAATGCTTGTTTTTGCCATCCATTGTCTCCTATTCCTGGTAAAGGGAACAATTATTACAAAGACCAAGGAAGGAGAGTGCTTGTCATGTTTGAGGAACAGCAAGGAGGCCAAGGTGGCTGGAGTAGGGTTGGGAAGAGAGTAGTGGGAGATGGCTTGTAGCCCATAGTAAGGACTTTGACTCAGTGAGATAGGAAAGCACTGGAGAGTTTTGAGCAAAGAAATGATGTGAACTTAGAAATTTTGTTGTGTTCTGTAGGTTTTAGTTCTCTCTTTAATGTTTTGAGCCTTAACGGATCTTAACCCTTCTTCCATAAAGAAATTTTTAAGAATTAAAAATAATAGTCCCCTGAAAAGTAGAAGTAAAATGCACAGTGGTTCTGTAATCATGTTATGTACTCCTTTCCTAGTACATGTTCAGATCCTAGATTTGGAAATAACTTTTCTTATGAAAAATCTTCAAAACATACTTGGTAAATGTTCAGTGAACTTCAGTCCCCACCAGCCAGTACAATTCATTATAATACCATTCTGGTAGAAGTGACTGGCACTCTTGAGAACACTAAACCGTATATAAAACAAGAAATCTTCATATTGTTTTAGGTTGAATCATTTGAAAATTGTCTGTTTCATATGGCCTAATCTCATATATAATATTTCTCTAACGCTTTTCATGTGTTGCCTAAATAGTAAATAGTTTTATACAGCTTTAAAGGATTACTTCAGTTGTAATTATGAGAGCCCTGGTGGTGTGGTTAAGCACTTGACAGCTAGCCATTAGGTTGGCAGTTTGAACCCACTAGCCGCTCTGTAGAAGAAAGTTGCGGCAGTTTGTTTCCGTAAAGATTACAACCTTGGAAACCCTATGGGGCAGTTCTACTCTGTCCCATAGGCTTGCCATGAATCGGAATCGACTAGACGGTAATGGTTTTGTTTTTTGTAGGATTTTAACCATTCTAAAAAAAGGTGATCCAACAGAAAGCGGAAATTATTGAATAATATCATTAATATCACACTCAAGTAAAACTTTGCCGAATATCATTCAAAAGCGGTTGCAGCAGTACATTGACAAGGAACTTCCGGAAGTTCAAGCTGGATTCAGAAGAGGACGTGGATGAGAGATATCATTGCTGCTGTTACATGGATCTTGGCTGAGAGCAGAGAATACCAGAAAGATGTTTACCTGTGTTTTATTGACTGTGCAAAGGCATTCGACTGTGTGGATCATAACAAATTATGGATAACATTGTGAACAATGGAAATTCCAGAACTCTTAATTGTGCTCATGCAGAACCTGTGCAAAGACCAAGAGGCAGTCATTTGAACAGAACAAAGGGGTCCTGAGTGGTTTAAAATCAGAAAACGTGCGTCAGGGTTGTATTCTTTCACTATACTTATTCATTCTGTGTGCTGAGCAGATAACCTGAGAAAGTGGGCTATATGAAGAAGAACTCAGCGTCAGGATTGGAGGAAGACTCATTAACGACCCGCGATGCGCATATGACGCAATTTTGCTTGCTGGACGGGAGAAGGACTTGAAACACTTCTGATGAAAATCAAAGATTACAGCTTTCAGTGTGGATTACAGCTCAACATAAAGAAAACAAAAATCTGCACAACTGGATGATTAAGCAATATCATGATAAATGGAGAAAAGATTGAAGTTGTCAAGGATTTCTTTTTACTTGGATCCACAGTCAACACCCATGGACGTAGCAGTCAAGAAATCAAAAGACGTATTGCATTGGGCAGATCTGCTGCAAAAGACTTCTTTAAAGTGTTAAAAAGCAAAGATGTCACTTTGAGGACTAAGGTGCACCTGACCCAAGCCGTGATATTTTCAGTTGCCTCATATGCATGTGAAAGCTGAACAATGAATAAGGAAGACTGAAGAAGAATTGATGCCTTTGAATTATGGTGTTGGCAAAGAATATTGAATATACCATCGACTGCCAGAAGAATGGACAAATTTGTCTTGGAAGAAGTACAGCCAGAATGTTCTTCAGAAGAAGACTGGCAAGACTTCATCTCGCATACTTTGGACATGTTACCAGGAGGAATCAGTCCCTGGAGAAGTATATCATGCTTGGTAGAGGGTCGGCGAAAAACAGAAGACCTTCAGTGAGGTGAAGTGACGCAGTGGCTACAACAGTGGGCTCAAACGTAGCAATGATGGTGGGGGTGACTCTAGATCGGGCAGTGTTTCGTTCTGTTGTACGTGGGGTCACTAAGAGTCAGAACTGACTAGACAGCACCTAGCAACAACATGTGTCATTGGGAGTTCCTGAGTGATGCAGTGGTTAGTGCACTTGGCTGCTAACGGAAAGGTTGGTGGTTTAAGCCCACCCAGAGGCACCCAGGAAAAAAAGCCTGGCAGCCTACTTCCAAAAAATCAACCATTAAAAACCTTACAGAGCACAGTTCTACTCAAACATACAGGGTTACCATGAATTGAAATTGACTTGATGGCAATTGGTTTACTGATTATATGTGTCATTGAGTACTTATTCAAATAATGCTCTTATGATATAGTTAATAATTCACTGGTTGTAAATACCAAGTGGCGCCCTGGGGGGTACATTGGCTAAGAGATCAGCTGCTAACCAAAAGGACGGCAGTTTGAATCCACCAGCTGCTCCTTGGAAACCATGTGGGGCAGTTCTGCTCTGTCCTGTAGGGTCGCTAGGAGTTGGAATTGACTTGATGGCAAATTTTTTTTTTTTAATACAAAGGAATCTCTTTGATTTACTTTGGTAAGTGAAGATCAGATCAACGTGTATTGATAAAAATTTTGTTGAATACAGCACAGTATATATTCTTTTCCTACTATTAATGGAAATGTGTATATTTTATGGCATGTTAGTTAACTTTAAAATTTGGCCAAGTGAATGCAGGTATATATTAAAAGAGGAAGTGTCTGTAAATTTGTGAGTTTTTCTCTGTGAATCCAATAAAACAGCTCCTGTTTGAAATAATTATAGGCCTGTTCCTTATAAATTTTTTCAGTTTTTTTTTTTACTATGAATTTGACTTCTTTACTAGGTATGGGACTATTAATATTGTCTGTTCCTCCTTGGATGGGTTTTGGTAGTTTGTGGGTTTTATGAAATTGCTCCGTTTTATTTATGTTGTTGAATGTAATTGCATAGAATTATTTTTAATAGTCCTTATTCTTTTAATAAATGTGGAGTATGTAGTAATATCTCCTCTTTCATTTTTAACAGTGGTAGTTTGTGTCTTGCCTTTTTTTCCTTGGTCAGTCTGGCTTAGAGGTTTATCAATTTGATTATCTTTAAAAGAAGCTGGTTTTGGTTTCATTGATTGTTTTTGTTTTCATTCACTGATTCTTCTGTTTGCTTAGGGTTTATTTTGTACCTTTTCTTCTTGTTTTTTAAGGTGGACCTTAGATTGTTATTTGAGATCTTTTGTTTTTAGCTTCAGCATTTAGTGCTCTTTGTTACCGTCTATGTGAGGGAAATTTAATACCCCATCCTACAAATTTTGATATGTTGTGTTTTCATTTTCTTTCAGTTAAAAATATTGTGTAATTTCCCTTGAGACCTACTCTTTGACATGTAAACTGTTTAGAAGTGTTTTAATTTCCATGTACTTGGGTATTTTCCTTTAGCAGTTATTTTAAAGCAATTTTCCTGGGAGCAAATTGCCTCTTTTTCCTTCATCTGAGAATATTTTCATTTTGCCTTCAATTAATTGGTCATCAAGTTCACTGAGTTTTTCCTCTGTCATGCTCATTTTGCTGTTGAGCCCATCCAGTGAATTTTTTGTTGTTGTTATTTTTCAGTTTTAAAATTTCCGTTTGGTCCTTGAGGCTTTCTGTGTTTCCGTTCATTTCAAGAGTGTGTCCCTTTACTTGGTGGAGTATGGCTTTAATAGCTGCTTTAAAGTTTTCGTGTGATAAATCCAACATCTGTGTCATCTTGAGGTGGTTATCTTTTATTATCTTTTCCATTATGAGAAGTTGAGATTTTCCTGACTGTATATAATTTTGGATTCTACCTTGGACATTTTGAATGTAATGCTGTGTGACCCTGGGTCTAGTTTAAATCATATGGAGAATGTTGTGTTTTGTTGTCGTTGTTGTTATTGTTTTAGCAAGCATTTGTCCTGGTTAGGTTCAAACTGCAAGTTTCTGCCCACCTTCTCTGGGCTGTGGTTTCATTGCCAGTTCGGTTTTCAGAGACTTTAGCAGTACTACTCATATTTGTCCCCCATATGTGTCACGTAGTGGCTAGTCTGGGATTTGGGTAGTGCTCTACTTTTTTTTTTTTTTTTCTACACAGTAGTTTGTTATCCAGTCCACATATCATAGTTCAGGGTTGAGCCTAGGAGTTCACATACAACTTATTGTTTTCTTGAGCTCCCTGTTCTTTGCGATCTCCCTCAGCACTTTATGACTGTCAGCCTCCCCAACCCTCCCCCTTTTTCCTTGTCTTCTGGCTAGAAGCCAAGGACCTTAATTTCCCTGCCCTGTTGTGTTCTTCCCATGACTCTGTCTGCCTCTGGGGCTAAGTAACAAAAGGATAGAGAGAGTGAAAAAGCAACGGGGATTTTTCCATGTGTTTGGGATTTTTTTGGATGAGTTCCTCTAATCAGAGAGAATGGTTCCCCTCTCTTAGAGTTTCACATGCTTGCCCAGTGACCACTGCTCCTACTGGGACTGCCACTGCAAGATTTCCTGGGGGCTGGGCATGAGAGAATGGAAAAAACAAATCAAACCCAGGATATTTCCCTCATTTTCTGTTACCCGAAGGGATCTTCTTTCTACTTCCTATACAAGAGATAGAGGACTTCTCTTTGAGCTCTTTCTTGCTGTACCTGGCGCACAGTTCTGAGTTTCAGGTAACTTTTGATGCCAGGCCAAAAGATAGCAGAGAAAAAACAAAACAGGAAATTTATTACCAGTTTGGCCCTTGGAATTCTGGTTTCCTTCTTCGGTTTGCCTGCTACCATTTATTTTTCAGTCCTCAGGTAGTTACTCTATGCAGTCTTTCCAGGAATTTTTAGCTGTGTTCAGTGAAAACATAGGGTAGGATATACCTATAACTTCTTATAAATTTTTAAAGGTGTTAACTCGTAAAAATTAGCTGATCTTTTTTAATTGTCTGTAGGTAAATGCAGGAGCCCTGGTGGCGTAGTGGTTAAGCACTCAGCTACTAACCAAAAGGTTGGTGGTTCGAACCCACCAGCTGCTTCATGGGAGAAAGATGTAGCTTCTGTCAAGATTTACAGCCTTGGAAACCCTATGGGGGCATTTCTACTTTGTCCTATAGAGTCGCTGTGAGTTGGATTCGGCTCGATGGCAGTGGGTTTTGGGTATAGGTAAATTCACATTTCCCTATGGCATCTGCTTTTTTTGTATGAAATGTGATAACCAGTTTAGAAATAAAGATATGAAAGCCTCATTGACACCTTTTTTTTTCCCCCCCTCAGACAGTCTCACCCTTGTCTGGTTAAATGCTACTTTTCTAGGGTTGTTACTGGTTGGTTAAACCAAAGACCTCTCAGGGCAGAAGTGAAACAGTTTTCCTCTTCTTTGGTGCCTCTGGAACTTTCCTTTTCCTCGCCTTCTTATTCAGATTTTTGTATCAAGAAATGGCATATTGGAGCCCAGGGGATCAAGTTCTAGCTATCTATTGCCAACTGATCTAAGCCAATTTAGTCAAGAACAGATTCTTTCTTAGTAGATATTGGGAGTCACCAATAAGGATAGCGAGGGCTGTAGTTCACACCTGTCACAGTCTTGCTACCAGGGTACAATGAATAAGCTACATTTTGCCACATAGACATTTACTGACAGGCAAGTACACACACACCCACGTTATACAACCAGTAAGTTTGATGAAATTCCAGTTCTGTCATTTTCAGTGCTGTAACCACTCCTTTTTTGAAAGATTCTTGCCTTTCAAAAATTATCATGTGAATCTTTCAGCATTGGACAGCCAGAATCCTCCAAAATCAGTGACTAGACTAAGACCTTTTTGGTAGATCGAACCTTAAACTCCATTCCAAAGGGTGAAAGAGTCTTGAGACTCAAATGTCCTGTTAATGCAAGGGTATGGTATGCTGTAAATGTTTTTACTATATTCTGAACATCATTAATTTATCAATAAAAGCCAGTCTCTAACATTCATGTCGCTAATTACAAAGCCTCCGGTTGACTAGAGGTAAAGATAGCTAAAACACTTTTAAAAGCTACCTTTGAATTGTGGCGTCTGATTAAATACGAGCTATTACCCTTGGAGGGTGTTTCTTTCTGCTTAAGGTATGGTTTTAAAACTAATAACCCTCTGTTATTTCAGAATGTCTGTGCTAGGTATTGTAGAATATATTACGGTTGTCACACTTGCGACATTGTAGTAGGAGGCTTAGTGTAGACCTGTGGTTTACAAAGTGTGAGACTCAGGGTCAAACTTAGGATGTTCTTTGGTTTGTTTTACTCCCATTCTTCAGTGTACGATAAAGTTTCTCAGAGGCTACATGGCATGTGATGTCACACAGATTGAATGCAGAAGCAGATTGGAGAATCTAGCTGTTGTCTATTGAGTCAGACATTGAAGAGATTTGAGAAAATGTAAAACATCTCTCTAAATTCCTTATTTTCGAAAATAGAAATTACTAAAAATATTTATGATGACATAGAATGAGTTTAATACTTCTGTTTAAAAATGGATATGTTTAAATTTCTGAGATGATAAATATTAGATATACCAGTTGCAGTTGAATTGGTTCTGACTTATGGCGACTCCATGTGTTTCAGAGTGGAATTGTGCTCCACAGGGTTTTCAATGGCTGTGATCTTCCAGAAGTAGCTCGCCAGGCTTCTTCTAAGGCACCTGCAGGTAGATTCAAACCACCACCCTTTCAGTTAGTAGCCAAGTGCTTAACAATTTGTGCCATCGATAACCCATCTAAAAACTTCTTCAGAGTCCTGAGTAGTTTAGAATATAAAACATTCCAAGACTAAAAAGTTTGAGAACTGCTGTTGTAGACTAATGCTTTTACAGAACTCAAACTTTGGGCTTTATCCACAAACTTTTAAAAAACTTGTTTGGAAATAATTTTAAAAAGTTGAAAAACTGCAGGAAAAAGAATGCCCATCTGCCCTTTACCCAGATTCATGTATTCACAGTTTATCCCATTTGCTTTTTTCATCTCTTTATTTCCCTCTGCGTACACATCATTTTCTTCTGGACCACTTGAGGGTAAGTTACCTGTATCACAGCCCTTTGTTCATGAATATTTTGTTGTGAATAGGGATTTTTTTACATACACCCACCACTCACTTATCGACAGGTTAGGTTCCAAAGACCAGGTTGTTACGCGGAAAATGGCATTATGTGAAAATGGAGAATGACCACATCATTATAAAACCAAAACCCAACCCAGTGCCGCCTATACATCATTATGTAACTGCCAAATTACTTCATCCCACAACTGCCAAACCACTGAAAATCGTGGCCCAGCCAAGTTGACACATAACCTTAACCATCACAGCCAATGTTATTTTTGCCTTGGCCCTCAGCATTCTTTACTGCCAGACATACATTGTTAATGTGCAAAATGGGTAGTACATTTTTACTGTTGTCATAAATGTGAAACATTGGATAACAAAGATCGTCGATAAGTAAGGAGTAGGTATTTTCACAGTAGTTTTCAACTTTATGAATTTACATTAATAAAATAATCTACCATCTATATCCCATTTTTGTCAGTTGACCTAGTAATAATATTTATAGCAGTCTTTCCAACGCAAAATCCAATCTAGGGGTGAGATATTACATTTAACTGTCATGCCTCTTTAAAAAACAAAACCAAACCCGTTGCCATCGAGTTGATTCCAGTTCATAGCAACCCTGTAGGACAGAGTAGAACTGCCCCATAGAGTTTCCAAGGAGCACCTGGTGGATTCGAACTGCCGGCCTTTTGGTTAGCAGTTGTAGCATTTAACCACTATGCTACCTCTTTCGCTCCCTTTAATCTGGAACATATCAACAACCTCTTTTTTTTTTTTTTTTTGTCTTTTATGACATTGACATTTTAAAAGATACCATCGTCCTTCACCTTTTTAAAATAGAACATTCCTCGTTTTTTATTTGATGTTTAAACTTGATTTTTGAAAGTGATAACCAGAGTAGTTTTCCTTAAAGGAATGAGTGACTGGGGAATTTCTTCCTTATTTGGGCCTCAGAGCAATGTCATAAAACCCTGGCAATTTATCAAAAGAAATAAAAATGGGGATGCAATTGAAATGGGTATTTTATCTTACTGCTTGAGTCATCTGGATCCCGGAAACTGAATTGAAAACGTGTCCACAGTAAACATTGTAAAAGATTTTGTAGTGATACTAAAAAATTAGTTTTAAGTAAAGAGACAACTTAGGAGTCAGATGTTTCAGTGCTAGTTAAGACCTTGGGCAAGCCATTTAACCTCTCTGTAAAATGGAATGGATACCCTGGTGGCGTAGTGGTTAGGTGCTACGGCTGCTCACCAAAGGTCAGCAGTTTGAATTCACCAGGTTCTTCTTGGAAATTCCATGTGGCAGTTCTACTCTGTCGCATAGGTCGCTGTGAGTCAAAATCGACTCAACTGCAGTGAGTTTGGTTTTTTTGGTTTAAAGTGGAAATACTATACAGCTTTGTCTTAATGTGATTCTAAACATGGCAAAATTTGCCTATATTCAAAATTACTCTTTAAACCTTAGACCACACTCAAACTAGCTCATACCTTGAGATGCCTTGTGGGATCTGATTTGTACTGCAGGAGTAGGAGAGCTGCATCACCTATCTCAGGCTCACCTTGGGTCATAACCTCATGAGTAGAGTAGCTGGATGCAGTGGCCGGCATTATTTAAAAGATCTCCATTCTTACATGCTCTTAAGTAAAATAGGTCTTCAGTGTAATACCCAACCCACTGCTGTCAAGTCAATTCTGACTTACAGTGACCCTATAGATAGAGTAGAAACCCTGGTGACATAGTGATTAAGAGCTACGGCTGCTAACCAAAAGGTCGGCAGTTCGAATCTACCAGCCGTTCCTTGGAAACTGTGGGACAGTTCTGTTCTGTCCTGTAGGGTTGCTGTGAGTTGGAATTGACTCGACGGCAGTGGGTTTGGGTTTTTTATTTAATACACAAGGGAAGAACTGCCCGTAGGGTTTCTAAGGCTGTCAGTCTTTACAGAAGCAGACTGCCATATCTCCCTCCTGCAGAGCGGCTGGTAGCTTCGAACCGCTGACTTTTTGGTTAGCAGCTGAGCACTTTAACCACTGTGCCACCAGGGCTCCTCTTCAGTGTAATAATGTCCACATAATAATATGGGGAGAATTAAGTAATACAGCCACCTGTATTATAGCAGTGTGTTTTTGTAACATGAATTTACTGTAATGGGATGGATTAATTAAGGACATCATTTTTAATCGGGCAGACTGCTGTTTGTGTTATAATCAGATAACCAGGTGGGAAACTAGTAACGTGGGAGGGAAGGGTAGTTGCACAGCACTGCCACTTGTCTGTCATAACAGGGATTTGAAAGGCCACAGGACTGTGCTCATGACAGTGCTAGGAAGGGGGGCAAAGGTGAGGTGTGATCATTTGTAAGATTTTCTTAGTTATGTTCAGGTTTTGTAACACACACTTAGAGCCAAAATTATGCCTTTATCATTAATACTCCTAAAGAAAAAAACTCATTTTTACTGCAATCTAAAGTTCCCTTGTCCCTCATCTCCTTTTTTCCTATGGAAACAGTTGTTTTTATACATGATTTTTGGTAATGGCAATGTTTTTTAAAATTCTATCATGTTATTACAGAGCAGACTGCGTTTGTAAAACACCTAGCATAGCATCTGGTACAGACTGCTTTAATTAGTGCGTGGCCGTGAGCGTGGGTCCTGAGCCAAGTCAGGAACTCTCATATTAACGTATTAATGCAGACAGACCCTTGTAGATTAAGCCTCTTTGTTTACATTTTTAGAAAAAGCTTGTTTCAGGTTTCTACAAGCAAGAAGGAATTTTTTTCTTTTTCCTTAGGGTTAGGAAAATCCCAGTAATAACACCAACCCTGACTGGATGGTTTGAGGCAAACTCTTCGGGGTTTTTATAGGGATTCGGAGAGGAGAAAGTTCACTTTGTTGTTATTAGCTACCATCAAGTCAGCCTGACTCACAGTGACCCTATGCACAGTGGAATGATAGCTGCCTGGACCGTTGTATTCACAGTGTTTTCATGGGCTTTTTTTTTTTTTTTTCTCCAGTAGATTACAGGCCTTTCTTGTTAGTTTTCTGAAAGTGTTTCAGTGTCATAGCAACATGCGTCTTCCTTTACCTTTCCTTCCTCTGCCCCAAGACTCCAAGTAAAATATACATAGATTTTTTTTTCCGTCACTTTTTTGCTTTAACATAGGCTAGCTTGTTTTCCTCTTCTAACCCCAACCAGTTTGAGTCCCTGTTCTTTTCTGTTACTTTTCCAGAGTTGTTGAGAGAGAATTCTGACATTAGCGGTGTGAGCTATCTTTCATACTGTAAGTATGGTTTCTTACAGTTTTGATTTGTTTATCATTTACTTAGAGTTTTGAGGAGAATGGAAACCAAGGTTGTTATCCTTCAGCTCTGGAGAGTCTTAAAGCTTTCCAGAGGGTGTATCGTTCAACCTAAACTCTCA
This sequence comes from Elephas maximus indicus, assembly GCF_024166365.1. Lineage (NCBI taxonomy): Eukaryota > Metazoa > Chordata > Mammalia > Proboscidea > Elephantidae > Elephas > Elephas maximus. Next base: position 47,082,135 of record NC_064838.1, read on the forward strand.
TAGAACATAGCACTTACACAGATGATCAGGTACCTAGCAAACACTTATCTTACTGGGAAAAAAGAGTGAATGCAAATTGGAAATAAAAAGATTTTTTTAGGTAGATGGTGTCTTAGGCTGGGTTCTCTAGAGAAGCAAAGCCGGTAAAGTGAATAAATACATATATAGAGAGATTTATATCAAGGAAATGGCTCACGCAGTTGTAGAGGCTGAAACGTCCCAAGTCCATGTGTCAGGATAGAGGCTTCTCTCAATTCATGTACCTGCCAGGGCTGGCGAACCCAAGATTGGCAGGTCGGAGAGTGGGGCTCCCGCTCTCAGGCTGTGAAGATTGACAGATTCCAAGATCTGCCAATAAGCTGATAGGTCAAGTCCCAAGAACCAGAGGTCAGGCAAACAGGAGGCAGCTGCAGGATCCAGAGTGAGCAAAGAGGCCAGAATGTCTGGTTATGTTTAGATGCAGACCATACCCCCCAGGAAACTCCCCTTCAGCTGATTGGCTACTCACAGCAGATTCAATCATGGGAGTGATCACATATAAACACTGAGAATCATGGCCCAGCCAAGTGGACACACAATCTTAACCATCACAGGCAGAAAGGAGCTCTGACTAGAAAGGGCAAGACTCAGGTGACTTGAGGCGCTGCTTTCAAGTCTTTTCAGTATATAGACAGTCTCTAACTTACGAGGTTCTGTTCCAGCAAGGGCTTCCTCCATCTTAAGTTGGTTCTGAGGTAGGTAGAATACCTTTTTTTGTTTTTTTAAGTTTTCATTATTGTTGCCTTTTATTATCTGTGTCTTTATAAATCCAGTCTTTACTTATCTTTGGGATTTGGATGTGAATGATGACATCAGCAAATTACATACTGCAGCATCTTGTGTAGCACATGTTACTAAAGATGTACAAGTTAAAAAAATGCGCGGTTTTAAGTGCTGGTCATCGTAATTTGAATACATCGTAAGATGGGGGCTACCTGTGTACCTAAAAGTGGAGTTGTTGGATCATACGGTAATTATGTGTTTAACTTTTGAGGGATGTGTTTTTCCCCATAGGTCCCACACTCTTCTGGCTTTTGGTTTTTGTTGCTTTTGAGAATGCTATTTTTATTCCATTACCTTTCCCACTAGTTCTTGTTCATCGTAAGATAAATATGAACAACTTCAATCTCTACTAAATTTCAGTGGGTTCTTTTGTGTTGTGCAGTATATAGGTATGTCTTTCAAATAATAATAAATTTGCTGTTTTTAATTTGTATACCTCATATCATTCTCTTTTCTACTTACACTGGCTAGAATTCTTAGAAAGTGTTAAAAAAAATAAGGATTCTAACAAGGACTTTCAGCTTGTTCCTTTCTTTAATGGGATTAAGACTATACTGGTTTTTTACACTTAAACATAATGCTGGCTGTTGATTTGAAGAGTGTCTGAGCATATATGTGGTATGCTGATGGTTTCCTAATGTTGGATAGTGTTTTTTCTTTTTTTTAAGTGAGATTGTTATATAGAGTTTTTAATTTGTTTTGCATAATCTTTCCCCGGCCTTGGTTTCAGTGTTATTTTGCTTCATAAAATTTGTTAAGTTTTTTAATCTTTTGCCAAGCTCTGAAATAGTTGAGATAGTGTTACACTTAAATGTTACTTGCAGGGCTTCTGAACTCCTGCCGAGAATTTGCAGTTTTAAAAAATGGTGCTAATGCCGCTGGTTAGGGACCAGTTTTGAGAACCACTAGTGCTGGGTTTAGTGCAGGGGTTCTCGAAGTTTATTATATGTAAAAGTCACCTGGGGATCTTGCTAAAATATAGATTCTGATTCAGTATATCTGGGATGGAAATGCAAATTCTCAGCCAGGGTTTGATGGAAACCCTATTTACTAGAAGATTAGAAGTAATTCATTCATATAAGGACACTTATGGAAGAACATCCTTTTTGGGTAGTTACAAGAGCAGATAATTAAAGGAACAAGACTTAACAGCATTGTAGTTTTTTTCTTAGGTATGTTGATAGTCCGTATCAACATGAAGTTGTAGTCTGTATTATAATTCTTTTTCCTAAATTTGTGTATTCCTCTTACCTTTTTTTTCCTGAAAGAACCAGTTTTGGGAATTGATCAAGTGTAATATCTGTTTCCTAATTCATTAATTTCAGCTTCAGCTTTTCTGTTTTCCTTAGGTTTATTTATTGCTTTTTAAAAAAATCTTCCTGAGCTGAATGATGAATTTATCTTAAGTTTTATTTGTTAATGAAAATATGTAGGGCTGTATGCACTTACTGGGATAAGGAAGTGGTGTTTAACACTTGACCATGAGATGCCTGGAAGCTCTAGGATCTGGCTTCATTCCCTGATATCCTGTTTCTTATACCTCTTTGTTTCTCTGATCTGTACCAGTATCTTTGTCAACTAACGACATAAGCCAATCAATAAATTCTCTTTGAGCTTTTGGTTTCAACTTGGTACCCTAATTGAGAGTGATATAGAACTGTTTTTTCTAAACATATCTGCAGGATACTTTTAGCTGGGTGTTGATTCATATGCCGTCTGTCTAAATAATTAAAGAGCTGTTTTGGTCTTATATCTTGTTAATGTTTCTTACTATTTATTTTATATCTTTTACTGTGGATTCCTTGTGTCATCCCCCCCAACAGTAACTTGAAAGATGTTTGATATATTTTTAGTTCTGCAAATGTAACTTTAGTGTGCTTAAATCCATAGTTCCTCTTTAATCTACTGCAGCAAAGCCTGTTATTGACTCTCACTATGAGATACGAAGAAATGTACTTTCTCGCATCAATCAACTCAACCCCCTCTTACTGGTTTTTATCGATACTGTGATTTCCCACTGCCTCCCTCCAGTTGTTTTAATTATTTTTACACTGCCAGCACTAAAAGCTCTATTATGTGAGAAAAGTAAGGTGCAATGCAGTGTACATAACATACTTAAAAAAGTATTTCAATATTTGCTTGCATGTACGAAGAAAAACTGGAAAAATACACAAGAAATCGATAAAAGTGATTACCTGTTGACAGGGATGGAAACAAGATCTCTCGTTTTATACCTTTCTCTACTTTTCTACTTTTTGATTTTTTTTTAAAATATTTGTATTCTGTTTTTGGTGAAGGTTTATACAGCAGTTTAGGTTCCCATTCAATAATTTCTATACAAATTGTTCAGTGACATTGGTTACATTCTTTTTTTACATTTTTTTCCCTACATTTTATTGATCTTGTCATTGAGAAGATACCCAGCAAAACATACACCAATTCGACAGTTTCTACATGTACAATTTAGGGGCATCGATTACATTCTTTGAGTTGTGCACCCTCGTTTTTTGAGTTGTTCCTCTCTCATTAACATCAACTCACGGTCCCTTAAGGTTCCTATCTAATTTTCCAAGTTGCTGTTACCAGTTTGATAATTCTTAAGCATAATGCTTAAGGCAGACCTTTTTTATTAGTTAAGCTAAACTGTTGTTCAGTTTTAAGATGACTTCAGGGGCTGTTTTTGGTTTAAGGTTTAAAGATTATACCTTAGGGCAGTAGTTTCAGGGGTTCATCCACCCTCCATGGCTCTAGAAAGTCTAGAGTCCATGAATATTTGAAATTCTGTTCTGCGTTTCCCATGTTTTGATTAGGATTCGTCTATGGAATCTTTGATCAAAATGTTCAGTAATGGTAACTGGGCACCATCCAGTTTTTCTGGTCTCATGGCAAAGGAGGCAGTTATTCCTGGAGCCAGGTAGCCCTACATTCCATATCCTCCTCCTATTCCTGACTCTCCTTCTTCCTTTGTTGCTCCAGGTGAATAGAGAACAATTGTTGTGCCTTGTATGGCAGCTTGCAAGCTCTTAAGACCCCAGGCACTGCACGGTGAACTAAGAGGTAGAACAGAAGCACTAACATATTATTAGGCCAGTTAACTGGGATGTCCCATGAAACCATGATCCTAAACCTCCAAATCAAGAAACCAAATCCCATGAGGTATATGGTTGTACATAAGCAGCTTCAGCAGCTACTCTTTTTTTTTTTTTTTGTCATTGTTGTAAATATATCTGTCACACAACTTCTGGCAATTGAGCTTTTTACAAGTGTGCAACTTATTGACAGCAATTACGTAATCAGCTGTGCAACCCTTCCCTTAATCAATGCAATTTTTCTGTCACCGTTTAACTCCCCTTTCCCCCTCCACCTCACCCCTGATAACCACTAATAAGCTTTGGTCTCTGTATATTTCCGTTCTCTTGTCTTTTTGTTTAAGTGAGGTCGTACAATATTTGTCCTTTTGCGATTGGTTTATATTGCTGAGCATAATGTCTTCAAGTTCCATCCATACTGTAGTATGTATCAAGATTTTATTTCTCCTACTGGCTGAGTAGTATTCTGTTGTGTGTATGTATCACATTTTGTTTATCCATTCATCCATTGATAGGCATTTAGGTTGTTTCCACCTTTGGGCTATTGTGGACAGTGCTGCAGTAAACATTGGTGTGAAAGTCTCTTTTGGAGTCTCTGCTTTCAAGTCTTTAGGGTACATACCTAGGAGTGGAATTGCTGGGTCAAATGGTAGTTCTATTTTAAGTTTTTTGAGGAACCACCATACTGTTTTCTACAATGGCTGTCCCATTTTGTATTCCTGCCAGCAATAGATAAGGGTTCCAATTTCCCCACATCATTGCCAACAGTTGTTAGTTTCTGATTGCTTACATCCTTCATAATCTGCTATTTGATTTTCGAATCATGAGAACATTACCTATTCAAAAGAAAGAAAGAACATTTTTAGAAGGTACATAAAAATAGGGAATTTTTTTGTCTATTATGTAACTGTTCCCAATAGCTATAACATTTACATTGTTTTATACACGTAACTACCGTAGTTATTTAGGAGCCCTGGTGGCACAATGGTTACGAGCTTGGCTACTAACCAAGAGGTCGGCAGTTCAAATCCACCAGCCAGTCCTTGGAAACCCTGTGGGACAGTTCTACCCTGTCCTATAGGGTTGTTATAAGTCAGAATCGACTCGACAGCAACGAGTTTGGTTCATTTTTTTACTATAATCATTTAGGTTTAATTCTGTGTTGTAATGGATTGACCACTCATTGCCATTCTTGTCCTACTAGCTTCTCTTCATTCATTAATTATTTGGGACATATTTCAGGGATATACGTTCAGACAGATTTTTAGGATAAAATCTAATTAGTGTGTTTCCTTTGCTAGTATAGAATTCTTGGTTCACAGCCTATTATTTCCTTTAAGATGGTAGACAGTGTTCTGTTCTCTCCAGTTTCTAATATAAGGGGATCTGAAGCTGGCCTAATTTTTTTTTTTTTTTTCCTTTGTGGATGACATGATTCTACTGGATGCTGGAAGGATTTTTTTTTCTTTATATCTCTGAAAATAAATTGTTTTATTAGGCTATGTGTTGGTGTTGATCTGTATATTTAGATGTTTCTTCATTTGTGAAAGTATATTTTATTGCTCTCTGTCTTTGTGGCATTGATGGTTCAGTGGTAGAATGTTCGCTTTCCATGCAGGAGACCTGAATTCGATTGCCGACGTCAGTGCACTTCGTGGTAGCCACCACCTGCTTGTCAGTAGAGTCTTGCATGTTGCTTTGATTCTGAACAGGTTTCTAGACTAATACAACCAGGATTGCTTCCAAAAATCAGCCAGTGAAAATCTTATGGATCACAACAGTTTGATCCCCAACTGATCAAGAGATGGTACAAAACAGGGCAGTGTCTACATGGGGCTACCATGAGTCAGGGTCTGACTTGATGGCAGCTAGCAATAACATCTTTGAATAATTTTGTTTCAAGTGCTTTTGTTATTATTATTCATGTATTTTTTTATTGAGCATTTTGTACCAGGCATTGTACAAGTCAGTGGGGGGGGGGGGTAGGTACCAAAACCCGTTGCCATCGAGTTGATTCTGACTCATAGCAACCCTATAGGACAGAGTAGAACTGCCCCATAGGGTTTCCAAGGAGCGACTGTTGGATTTGAATTGCCGACCTTGTGGTTAGCAGCTGAACAAACGCTTAATCACTGTGCCACCAGGGCTCCGGTGGGAATACAGTCGTGAGTATAACAGACATGGTCCCTATGTCCCTGGCCTCAGATACATCACTCAGTCCTAGGTTGGACGTAATTGTTCACACTGCTTATGGCTTGTCACATTGTGTAGCAACTGTGTTTGTGTCCGTCATTTCCAGCTAAGATGTGAGCTCCCAGAAAGTCAGGCACTGTGTGTCATTTACTGTTGGATTCCTGACACAAGGGGAATCTCTCAGGAAATGATGTTTGAGTAAATGGCCCAATTCTGTTGAAATGCTGCTCCTGTCCCTAAATTTCCTCCTGGATTTTGTTCTATGCCTCCCACTATGATCTGTTTCTACCTTTGGCTTTTTCTTCATGTCTTGCTTTTAATTGTCTATGTGCTGTTTCTTGTCTTCTGCTGTGTGTCAGCTCCTATAATATTTTCTCTAGTGTTCCCTTTTCCAGTTACTATATATTTTATGTCCATAATTTCAGCATCGCAGTCTGCAATTCCGGCACAGCTGTTTCTGAGAACAAAAAACTACTACTACTGAAAAGTGAATTTTGGGTTTTATCCAAATTCTTGGTAGATACTGATTTCATTCCTGCCACCAAGTGGCCGAATCAGGATCTACAATAAGGCATAACAGTGTCTTGGCTTTTTCCTTTCTGTAGCCAAAATTTAAAATGTTTTGATGTTAGCTGATTAATCTTGATATTGCTCCCCACCTTTGTTATATTTAAGGAACTGCATGTTAATATGTTCAGATTAAGGTTGGAAACCAGTCTTACTCTGTACCACATAACCATTCTAATGCTTATACTAACCAGTGTCGATTTTAGTTCTACCATTAGAAAGCAATGTGTTTATTGGCATAGAGATAATTTCTTGGAATAAATTTTTTTAAATAATTTTTATTGTACTTTAAGTGAAAGTTTGTAAATCAAGTCAGTCTCTCACTTATAAACTTACATACACCTTACTACATACTCCCAGTTACTCTCCCCCAATGAGACAGCCTGCTCCCTCCTTCCAGTCTCTCTTTTTGTGACCATTTTGCCAGCTTCTAGCCCCCTCCACCCTCCCATCTGCCCTCTAGACAGGAGATGCCAACATAGTCTCAAGTGTCCACCTGATGCAAGGAGCTCACTCCTCATCAGCATCTCTCTCCAACCTATTGTCTAGTTCAGTCCATGTCTGAAGAGTTGGCTTTGGGAATGGTTCCTGTCCTGGGCCTACAGAAGTTTTGGGGACCATGACCCCTGGGGTCCTTCTACTCTCAGTCAGACCATTAAGTCTGGTCTTTTTATGAGAATTTGGAGTCTGCATCCCACTGATCTCCTGCTCCCTCAGGGGTTTTCTGTTGTGTTCCCTGTCAGGGCAGTCATCGGTTGTGGCCGGGCACCATCTAGTTCTTCTGGTCTCAGGATGATGTAGTCTCTCGTTCATGTAGCCCTTTCTGTCTCTTGGGCTCGTAATTACCTTGTGTCCTTGGTGTTCTTCATTCTGTTTTGATCCAGCTGGGTTGAGACCAATTGATGCATCTTGGATGTCTGCTTGCTAGAGTTTAAGACCCCAGACGCCACTCTTCAAAGTGGGATGCAGAATGTTTTCTTAATAGATTTTATTTTGCCAATTGACTTAGATGTCCCCTGAAACTGTGGTCCCCAAACCCCTGCCCATGCTTCATTGACCTTTGAAGCATTCGGTTTATTCAGGAAGCTGCTTTTGGTTTAGTCCAGTTGTGCTGAACTCCCCTGTATTGAGCGTTGTCCTTCCCTTCACCTAGAGTAGTTCTTACCTACTATCTAATTAGTAAATACTCCTCTCCCACCCCCCTCCCTCCCCCATCTCGTAACCACAAAAGAATGTGTTCTTCTCAGTTTAAACTATTTCTTAAGTTCTTATAATAGTGGTCTTATACAATATTTGACCTTTTGCAACTGATTAATTTCACTCAGCATAATGCCTTCCAGATTCCTCCATGTTACGAAATGTTTCACAGATTCCTCGCTGTTCTTTATTGATGCATAGTATTCAATTGTGTGAATATACCACAATTTATTTATCCATTAATTCGTTGATGGGCACCTTGGTTGCTTCCATGTTTTTGCTATTATAAACAGTGCTGCAGTAAACATGGGTGTGCATATATCTGTTTGTGTAAGGGCTCTTATTTCTCTAGGATATATTCCGAGGAGTGGGATTGCTGGGTCGTATGGTAGTTCTATTTCTAGCTTTTTAAGGAAACGCCAAATCGATTTCCAAAGTGGTTGTATCATTTTACATTCCCACCAGCAGTGTATAAGTGTTCTAATCTCTCCACAGCCTCTCCAACATTTATTATTTTGTGTTTTTTGGATTAATGCCAGCCTTGTTGGAGTAGGATGGAATCTCATTGTAGTTTTAATTTGCATTTCTCTAATGGCTAATGATCAAGAGCATTTCCTCATGTATCTGTTAGCCACCTGAATGCCTTCTTTAGTGAAGTGCCTGTTCATATCCTTTGCCCAATTTTTGATTGGGTTGTTTGTCTTTTTGTGGTTGAGTTTTAGCAGAATCATGTAGATTTTAGAGATCAGGCACTGGTCAGAGATGTCGTTGCTGAAAATTTTTTCCCAGTCTGTAAGTGGTCTTTTTACTCTTTTGGTGAAGTCTTTAGATGAGCGTAGGTGTTTGATTTTTTGGAGCTCCCAGTTATCTGGTTCCTCTTTGTCATTTTTAGTAATGTTTTGTATTCTGTTTATGCCTTGTTTTAGGGCTCCTAACGTTGTCCCTATTTTTTCTTCCATGATCTTTATCGTTTTCGACTTTATGTTTAGCTCTTTGATCCATTTGGACTTAGTTTTTGTGCATGGTGTGAGGTATGGGTCCTGTTTCATTTTTTTTCCGGATGGATATCCAGTTAATGCCAGCACCGTTTGTTAAAAAGACCATCTTTTCCCCAATTAACTGACACTGGGCCTTTGTCAAATATCAGCTGCTTATATGTGGATGGATTTATATCTGGAATCTCAATTCTGTTCCATTGGTCTGTGTGTCTGTTGTTGTACCAGTACCAGGCTGTTTTGACTACTGTGGCTGTATAATAGGTTCTAAAATCAGGTAGAGCGAGGCCTCCCACTTTGTTCTTTTTCTTATCCAGGGCTTCATTCCATTCCATTGGAATAAATTTTTTATATATAAAAGAATATTTTTGATAGTAATGACTAATTCTAAAGGATTTCTAAATCCCACTACATTATAAGTAGTGTTGAGTAATAAATTTTCCTAAGATCTTATTCGTTCATTCAAAAGATGAATTCATTCATTCATCTATTCAGTACTACTGATACTATATGCATTTTTAAAACTCTGAATAGACGTTAACATTGCTGCCTACTTAAAAGTCTTCCTTTTTGCTTCCTTGTCCCATCTTTTCTTTAATCCCTTGGATATCAAGATTAGATAGGAGGATTTGAAATTTCTTTAAAATTAGACTCTGTTAGTTAAAGCTATAGCCAAAGTGTTGACACAGGCAAGTTTTCCCATATGACGTCATTATCCCACTTTTTATCCCTTAAGGATGTCTGTAATGCAGTATCCTTGTTTTGTCTTCAAAGGAACTGACCGACATGGCTAGGAATAAATGAAAATCTTGTGATGTTAGAGTATATCGAAAGTCATTTTGTATCTATACTAAAAATGTCTTATGCTTGGCCTGCATTTAATTTTAATGTATTCTGTAAGTTTCTTTGAGTAAATAAAAATGTTAATAATGGAAAAAATTTGTAGAATAAGGGGGAAAGGGACTCAGGGGAGTGACTGTAAATCAAAACTCCCTTCTTTCTTTTTGAGATTCTTTCAGGTGGTCTGCAAGTTCAACGTATTTTTATAAAATACTAAGGTAGTCTTTGCCTTTTGCATTCTCATTGTTTCACAAGTGTACAGTGGAGTTCTCCAGATTACATGATATGTGATGTCATCGCTCTGACAGCTAATGGAATGTTTTGCTATATTCTAGTGTTGGAAAAAATTCTCGGTTTTAATATCAAATATAGTATCAGCAGATACAACTGGATTAAACAAAAGCTCCATAATTTTTAAGAGTTTGAAGGAGTACTGAGACCAAAAAGTTTGCGAACCACTTCTCTACGACATAGTTAAATTGAAGTTGCATCCTTGGTCTTTCTTTCTCATTTCCTCTTTATTGTAAAGGAGTTTTTTTCTTTCTTTCTACTTTCTCAGAGAATAGAATGTGAATTTTAAGTGAAGTGTGGATGGTGCATTTTAGGAGACTGGCTGTAGACAGTTCTGAGTTAAGGCAGAAAGCTGGAAATACAGGACAGAAGAACTTCCTTTTAACAGTACTGGCAGAATGACTGTTTTATGTTCTCATCACTAGAGGGATCCAGGCATAGATCTAATAATAGTCTGTTATTCAGGATACTTGTAAAGAAGATTAATAGCTCAGGTAGGGGAATCTATTAAAATGGATCTAATAATGTAAGTTCCTTTTAAACGTTTAAAATCCTACAATTTTAGGGCAAGAACCACTTTGGCTGTATGTGAATTTTAACACTAGCAAACGGAGTGTGAAGTTATTGTTAAGTTGGTATTGCACAGTCAAATTCTTCCCCATTAAATCTTTTTTATTTATTTTTTATTTGTGCTTTTAAGTGAAAGTTTACAGTTCAAGTTAGTTTCTCATACAAAAATTTATACACACATTGTTATGTGACCCTAGTTGCTCTCCCTGTAATGTGACAGCACACTCCTTTTTGCCACCCTGTGTTTCCTTTGTCCATTCAGCCAGCCCCTGTCCCTCTCTGCCTTCTCATCTCACCTCTGAACAGGAGCTGCCCATTTAGTCTCATAAGCTAAGAAGCACAGTCTGCACAAGTACCCATTAAATCTTTTAAAAAATGAAAACGAGTTTAAAAAATGAACCTTCCCAATTTGCTGATTCTGTTTATCTCTTTCTCTTATATAAGACATGGTACTTTTAATCAACTCACATTTTTTTCATGTATTTTGTTTCAGTTGGTCGCATTATGTTTCAGCTCTTCTCAGACATATGTCCAAAAACATGCAAAAACTTCCTTTGCCTATGCTCAGGTAAGTGGATTATTAAATTATTTCCAGAGAGGAATCACAACTATCAGTTTTACCTTGCTTAACAGAGGAGATATTTTCCTTAAAAAATACTGGGCTGTGAAATGAATTTTGCAAATTAAAAAAAAAAATATTTTCACTGACTTCTGTATGAAATCAGGGAAGCATTTCTTGAGGGGAAGGGCAGAGAAAGAAATGATCCCCAAAATGAAAAAGAAAGTAAGAGTCTACTTTGTATAATGAAATCTCTATACGTTGTAGTTGTATTGTTGTTGTCGTTAGTGGCTGTTGAGTCAGCTCCGACTCATGGTGACCTTATGTATCACAGAACAAAACGTTGTCTGGTCCTGTGCCATCTTCGTGATGATTGGTATCTTTGAATCTGTTCTTGTGGCTGTTGTGTCAATCCATTTCATTGAGGGTTTCCTTCGTTTTCACTGACCCTCTACTTTACCAAAAATGATGTCCTTTTCTAGCAATTTGTCTTTCCTGATGACGTGTCCAAAGGAAGCTAGCCAAAATTCTCACCATCTTTACTTTTAAGGAACATTCTGGTTGTATTTCTTCTAAGACTGATTTGTTTGTTCTTCTGGCAGTGCATGATAGTCAGTATTCTTCGCGGGCATCACAATTTGAATGGATAGATTCTTCTGTCTCTTTTTTCCACTGTCCAGTTTTTCACATGCATTTGAGGCAATCAGAAAGGCCACGGCTTGGGTCAGGTGCACCTTAGTCATCAAAGTGACATCTTTAACACTTTAAAGAGGTCTTTTGCAGCACATTTGCCAAATGCAGTATGTCATTTGATTTCTTAACTGCTGCTTCCGTGGGCATCATTGATCCAAGTAGAATGAAATTGTTGACAACTTCAGTTTTTTCTCCATTTATCATGGTGTTATTTATTGGTCCAGTTGTGAGGATTTTTTTTTTTTTTTCCTTCTTCTTCAGTTCAGTCATAATCCATGTTGAAGGCTATGGCCTTTGACCTTCATCAGTAAGTGTTTCAAGTCATGTTCATTTTGGACAAGCAAGATTGTGTCATCTGCATATGGCAGGTTGTTAATGAGTCTTCCTCCAATCCTGATGCCTCGTTCTTCACATAGTCCAGCTTCTTGAATTACTTGTTCAGCATACAGGTTGAAAAAATAGGTGAAAAAATACAACCCTGCTGCACACCTTTTCCAATTTTAAACCACACAGTATCCCCTCATTCTGTTTGAACGACAGCATCTTGATCCATGTGCAGGTTCTGCGTGAGCAGAATTAAGTGTTTTGTGTGATTCATAATTTGTTATGATCATAGTTTATATAACAATAGCATAGTAGAAAATTATTGTCTTGGTAGAATTTTACAAATGTCAGTACTATGAAGAAATTCAGCCTTCCAGATTTCATGAGAAATCTAGGGTTAGAAGGTAGAGAGGCAAAACATAGTGACCATAATGAAGTTGTTCTTTGTTATGTATAATTGGATTCTGTTTTAAATATACGGATCCCTGGTGGCACAGGGTTTAAGAGCTCAGCTGCTAACTAGAAGGTCAACAGTTTGAAGCCACCAGGTGCTCCTTGGAAACCCTATGGGGCAGTTCTACTCTGGCCTTCAGGGTTGCTATGAGTTGGCATCGACTCCACGGTAGTGGGTTTGGTTTTTTTTACGAGTCAGAATTGACTCAATGGCAATTTTTTTTTTTTAATATATAGGAAAAATGGGAAGGAAAAAATATATAATATTAATTTTGAAAATAGAAATAGCAAATTAATTTTTGTAAATCTATACTTTGGTGCACACAGACATATCTTTGCACCAATTTTTGATTTTGTTCTCTTTTATAAGCCTCCCTAATCTTTCTTGAGGAGCCCTGGTGGTACAGTGGTTAAGCGCTTGGCTGCTAACTGAAAGATCAGTGGTTTGAACCCACCAGCTACTCTGCAGGAGAAAGATGCCACAGTCTGCAAATCCTACCAGGCAGTTCTGCTCTGTCCTATAGGGTCACTGTGAGTCAAAAGTGACTTGATGAGTTTGGCTTTTTTTTTTTTTTTTTTTAAATCTTTCTTGATCACCTGTGTCATGTTAAAGTCAGTACCATGCAATTTAACATTTATATTCAGGTTAAATTGTCACTGTGTGTACTTCTTGTATCTCTTTCAGTGCCCAGCACACAGGAGGGATTTAACAGAGTTCTTCAACATGGGAATGTGTTTATAGCTGAACTTCATTTCTTTTTTTCCAGGGGAGAAAGGCCTTGGGAAAACAACTGGGAAGAAGTTATGTTATAAAGGTTCTACATTCCATCGTGTGGTTAAAAACTTTATGATTCAGGGTGGGGACTTCAGTGAAGGTAGAGCTAAAAGTTATATTCCTAATACCCCGTCTGTCAGTTCCTAGAATGTTATCTCACTGTTAATTTTAATTGTAAATACTGTATCACTCTGAGTACAATGTAAATACTAGGTGGTCAGTGAATAGTTGTTGGATGAATGAATATTGTAGCCCAATAATGTATGAAAAAGCAAAATACTAAGACATTTTATTTTGATTTTATGTACTTTATTTTAGTAATATTATTCCGTAGATTTCCTTATAATGAACTCCAAAGTACTATCTGAATTCTTTTGTTCGTTTGGAATTTTGTTGGTGTTATTACTTTGAAATAAGTGGGTTGTGAATATCATTTTTTAATAGGATTTGACTCAGTTTAATTGAGGATTCTTTAAGTTTTGATTAGCTGCAGCAATTACAAGGTGTTAGTTTCCTCAGCAAATTGAAACCATAAAAGGTAATTTATATGTATTAAGTATATTTTTAATTTTCATTATGGCTTAATGTAGCTCATTATTTGCAGGTAATGGAAAAGGTGGAGAATCAATTTATGGTGGATATTTTAAAGGTAAGGCTTAATATTTTAGGGTCTTTTTGTTTCAGTTCTGATATTAAAGCAAGTTTGATCATGTACTTTTAATGAGAAGAGGTTTACTTATAGTTCACTTTTTGCATGAAACTAATGCTGCATGAAAATACTTTATGTGCATGAATTTGGGGATAAATTATATAATATATAGCTTTTAATTGACAAGATTAATTAAGGCTAACTTTATGGTTAAACATGACTTTCAGCATGGAGGTTAGGCAACTATATACATGAAAACTCCTATCTTCCTGCCTAAAACTGTCAACATATTCTTTTGTTTATAGAGAATGTGGTCTTTTGCAAAATGAAAAGGTAAGAGAACAAAGCTCAGTAACACAAATTCCAATTCTGTTCCCTTGCACCCTTCCTAATAAACTTATGGACAGCCTGGGTCAGGTTGTGACTGGATTTCTATATTGCTTGAAGACTTGGAAAATTCTGTATTTTATTTCATACATGCATCTCTATCTTTTTCTTTTCTCAATGGGTTATTAGTTCTACATCAGGAAAAAGACTGTAGTCAAGCTTTTGTTGTTTTTTTTCCCTACACCAAGCATATTGTTTGAATAAAAGTTGGTATTCCCTCCTTTCTCAAAGGTTTGTATGTTTTTCTTTGTGTACTAGAAGTATGAGATTGTCTTTTATTCCTACAGTAGTATCATTTGCATAAATCTAACTATTGCACTTGCCCCAAAAAGCCTTAGAAAAGTCAGTTGCAGAGATTTATAGTGGAATCCAATATTACTAGATTTTAACACTATAATAGCTTCAGTGTTATAATCTTTCATATTTCTTTTGGGGGAAAATGGATTACTACTCTTTTCAGATGCCTGTTCCTAAGGTAATTATTTTTCGAAGTTTTCTATGTTTCTGTTTGTTCTAAAGAAAGATTTGTTTGTATGAATGTTAAAAAGGAAGTTTAAATTAGTTTTCAGGGCATTTCTGCTAAGTGATCGTTAAGAGATTTTTCCTTTGTACTAGTAGGAAACAGCTGTTTAGCTGGTTCCATTATCATGTAGCAATTGGAGCTAATGCTGCAGGCCACTTTCCCTGTGACAGATCCCTGTGTATCTTAAAATTCTATTTTGTCATTTAAATTTTTGTTTTTACAGGGCTTTCTTCCTTAGGTAATGTTGTTATCCTGTTGATTAGAAGGACTCCACATATTTAATTTAATTTAGGCATGACCCTACAACTTAATTTATGTAATTTTTTGCTCTTATAGTCTAGCTTCAAAACAATTGAGCAGTGAATTTTTCATATAGAAATTAAGCACATGGAAGGATTAATAAGCCCTTCCTGGGCATAGTAGACTAGGCAGGATAATTGGAAATTTGGAGGAAATGAGCTTTACTATAGAGATTTCTCTAAAATTTCTTTCCTAGGTTTCCCCGAAAGTTAAAAGATTAAATTAACCAAAGTATGTTACTACTAAAAATGACTGTTCTAAGGCTGTTTGTATAAAATATTAAATATAAGGTCTTTTTCTCAAGGCTTTAATTAGTATTTCTTGGTCTTTTTATGCTTTCGTGATCTGATTAGTTTAATTTTTTTTTCTAAGTATTCAGTCAAGTATCTGTACTGACCAGAAGAGGAATTTCATCCTTTGCTTTCTGTTTGTTACTGTGAACATTACACTTTAAAAGTGACTTACAATTGGAAACTGACAAATTTGTTTTTTCTTTAAACAGATGAAAACTTTATTCTCAAACATGACAGAGCGTTCCTTTTGTCAATGGCAAATCGAGGGAAACATACCAATGGTTCCCAGTTTTTCATGTGAGTAGGCATAATTCAGAGATGAGCTTTTCTGAAACAGAGAAGCGCTGTTCATGAGAAAGATGGTAGTTAGACCAAGTTTTGTGCTAGAATGTCAACTCGGATTTTATTACTAATTTTTGATGTTATAATAACGGTAGTGGGTATAATAATTGGTAAGCTCTAACAGAGCGCCGCCTCAGCATATACCCTGGATTTGAAGAATGGAACTTAAAAGATGTGACTTGAAGATATACGTTATTTTCAAAACATGTTTTCATCTTAAGAAAAGAAATTGGCTTTGACTGTTACCAAATTTGGGAGCTCAGTTTACCAGTACTAGATTAGAACACAAACAATGGATGGCTGAACATTTAAAAAATGTTCATAGAACAGGATTAGAGGTACCCCGGTATGAAAAGCGGTTGGTTTGAATAACCATTGCATGGTTGTTTTCTTCTCTTACTGTTGCTCTCTAAGAAGCCAGTTTGAGAGAGGTACCACTCTTTTCTGATGTTCTGTAGAGATGAGTGAAGGCATGTGATTTGCTGTTAAGCCAGCATTTAAAAAAAAAAACTCAAACTCTGTAAGGTCTCTATGCATGATTGAATTATCCAGTGTTACTCTAATTTCCACCCAACTTTATAATGAGATTATCACTCAGAAAACTTGAGAATACTAAAGTTACTTTTTAAAGACAAACTCCTTTACATATACATGCCCACCCAAAAAGCTTATTACTTCTCGTCTAAAAATTCTAGATAAGATGTTTAGCATACTTTTAGTTATATTACCTAAAGCTACTCAAAACCTATTTTTACCATAGTCACATGATACAAAATATGAAAGATTATTGACCAGCATGAAGTTTAATGCTTTTGATTTGAAGTAAATCTCTACAGTTGTATATATTGGAGAAATATTTTATTCATGGTTTATTCAGAAAAAGATTTCTTTGTCATCTTTCTGAGTAGATGAGTATGAATGGCGCTTCCCTGTCTTTAAAGAGTCAATTGTTCATATAAAAAAAAAATCTTACATTTTAAATTTGTCTGAAAATATAGATTTCCAACCTGATCTGATAAAGTTCAGATAAGGGGCATTCTGATTCTAAGAATGTGCTAAAAATGGAAAGCCTGGTAGAAGATGATAATGTTTAGAGTTATACAGGAAAAAAGGAAGATCTAGAACAGTTGTTCCTATATTTTATTTTGATCCCATAGAGTATTTGGTTATTACACTTCTTTACTAGAATCTTTTTCTGTTCGTGGCCTAGTTAAGGGCCACAAATAAGATGAGTGAAATGTTTTGAAAACTTCGTTTATAGTAACAATGTAGAAGCTACTTACTCTTTGATTAAGGTTTCCTATTTCCATTTTTAAGCTTATCTGAACTGTGAACATGATAAACCAATGGTCAAGAAGCTACTACCTGAGGGCTCTAAAGTTTCTTTTAGATCTCCTTTTTCACCTAAGTACATTTAAAATTTGATTTAGGAGGCAACAATCAGTGTTACTTGCAGAATGTATGTAACTTGCCTGTATCGCATATAGCTTAGCTTGTTTTTAGAGTGTTAGGGATAAAGCTAGAATATCTACAGGCATTAGAGTATTTTGTTTTTATGTTATTTAGTACTTGCTTAAGTCTTTCTAGGAATATTTAGTATCAAACAAAATTAAGGCCACTGCTGTTTTCTACTTGTCATAATTTTACATTGGAACATTATTTTTGATTAAAAAAATGCCAAATGAAAATTTTAACATCATTAAGTTTGGATTAAAATTTTTAGACTTGTTTTTACAATTAAGTGTACATGGCACTAAAATCACTATGAACTTACGATAGAAGGGAAATTTTCTAACTTTAGTTTGAAATTTACTTCTGGAAAGGAGTTTGCAGTTAAAGGCAGTCTTGGAAGTAATTGAGTGTTTTTACACACACAGAGAATCTTTATCTCCTTTTTTTTAAAGGATTTTTTTGTGCTTATGTGCTTTCTTTATCCTGGCTAAATATACCCGTTCCTGTGGGTCACAAAATAAAGTCAAACTAATGCTTATGTTTCTAAACAAAGCATTTACTTGCTTTATAGAAAGGATAGGTAGAATGGACTCCGTGCCCTATAAAAGAAAAATCTTTGTCTTGCAAGTCCAAATCCTTTTGGAGTTGGAAGTAGTAAAATGTATAATGTATTGTCTTCAGTTGTGTATATAACCGCAGATACCCGTTGCTGTCGAGTCGATCGTGACTCTTAGAAACCTATAAGACAGAGTAGAATTGCCCCATATGGTTTCTAAGGATCAGTTGATTCTAACTGCTGACCTTTTGGTTAGCAGCAAAACTCTTAACTGCTATACCACCAGGCTCCTGACCACAGATTAAAAAAAACAAAAACCGTTGTGGCCGAGTCAATTCTGACTCATAGCGACCTTACAGGACAGGATAGAGCTGCCACATACAGTTTCCAAGGAGCATCTCGTGGTTTTGAACTGCTGACCTTTTGGTTAGCAGCTGTAGCACTTAACCACTACACCACCAGGGTTTCCAACCACAGATAGTAGGGCTAAATGTTGAGGTTATGAGGCCATCTGATTGCTTCCTGCCTTTTACCCTGTTACCACAACTCCGTATGTGGCACCTTGAGTAGAAGCTCTGGAATCTGAAAAAGAAAGTACACTAAGAATGGATGGAAAATGCCAAGAGCTGCCGTTATAGTACCTATTTCCTAGGCTTAACAAAGATTTTAATACATCCTTGCAAAATTATACTTGTATTTAATGTTATAGATTTGTTACTCTGCAACACCTCATTTTGATGTTCTTAGTGTGAGATATTTGTACAGTATCACTCAAGGATTCTTGTCCTTTGTGCATTATCTATTTATATTTTACACATTTAAAACCTCCCCTTCCCAAGGCAGACATCATTTTTACTAAATATAACATTTTACATAAATTGTTTCCTGTGGCTGGAATAATTGTGCATATAATGAAATTCAGAGTTTCTTCTCTAAAACTATTTTTAACTATTACAACAGCTGCTTATATCTAATGCTGTATTAGTGTTAATGATTTTGTTTTGGGGGGCCTATGTGAAAGAAAACTAATTCTTCTTTAGATAGTACTGTTCAGGAAATGTGCAAGAAGTGATACATGGTACTATCCCCATGGATCACTGAGGAAACAATGGTTTGTTCACACTGAGGCATTTCTAAAGGAATTTAAGGACCTAGGACCAAAGTTTCCAAGTTAACTTGGTATTTAGTCTTTTAATGTTTAGTCATTTGGTCCTTTGTATTATTATTATTCTTTTGGCCAACATCTAGGAAGAAACCACAGTAAAAGCTATAGAATTACTAAGTCTTGGAGTGGAAAGGGATTAAGAGATCATCTAATCCTTTTTTGTTCTATAGATAATACTGTACAAGAAAGAGAAACTGTAAAGTTCAGATTGTAGAAATTTGAATGGAAGAATTGATAGCTAGAGAGAATGCTGCACAGTACGGGCTACATAATTTTATTGACCTCTCTGGCCTGCATTTATTTTAGTTCAGTATTAGAAGCATCAAGCATTACAGGAATGACATTAGGGGAAAAAAATTTTTTTTTTTTTTTTAATTTTGTTTTTGGCTGTTAGTAATAGTAGTCTATTAATTCTGACTAATTTTTATTGTCTTAACATCAAAAGAAAAAGAATATATTGCATAAAGTAGACATTAAAAAGATTAGGTAGGTAGCTTTGTATTAACTCTTCTGGTGGAATAGGGCACTACTCGCTGTCAGGAAGCCTTGGAGTTAGTCTTGCCTTTCTGTTTTTATTTATAAGGTATGTATCCCCACTTTCAAAGCTAAAGTAAATATTTTGGTGTAAAAATATGGACTTAAAAGGAAGAAAGTGTTTTGTAGGTAGATGTAGTTTCTAAATATGTGAATGATTTTTGTACAAACATTGTCTTGCCTGAAGGAAACAGTTGTAACTGCCTAATTTTCATCAGCCTGAAGATGCTGCAAAGAAGTGTTGGGCTCATCTTGCCTAAATCAGGGGCTGCAGCAGGGTCTTCATCAGCAGTTGTTAGAACATTGGCATGGCTTGCCCTCCCAATGTGTGTGTTGCAGCTGTCCCCTTTCGGCTCTTAGTCTCTGCAGACCCTGTATCACAGCCATGGGGCAGAGAGAAGCTGCAGAGCTTTGGAGAACAGTCCCTGGGCCACTGTCATTGGTCATGATCATTATACTTGTAAAAGTATAAGCAAAAGCAAGATAATATAGAAAAGCCAAACTAAACTTTATAACTTTGTTATATTTTAAGACATAAATAGGACTGTGAGGGGAAATCAGAAGTTTTAGAACATGTTCTATGACATTTGAGAATCAGACTTGCAAGTGGCTACTCATTTGACTGGGAGGGGGTGCTGATCATTTCAGAGTAGGGGAGCAAGAGGAATTGAGGGGAGGTTTGCTTTTAAGGAGCTAACAAAGCTACGCTGGCATTTTGGGCAGCGGAAGTAGATTTGGGCAGGAATGCTTTTGCCTTCCACCTGTTGATGAATTTTCTGTGAGAAGAAATGCTATTAAGTTTTGATAACTTGGAAAGTTCTAGTTTTATTCCTTCCTTTTTGGGGGGCAGTACCTTTGTATGTTAATTTTCAAGGTTTTTTGTGAATAAAGATGTTCATAAAACTTAACCATAAGCCAAGTTCTCTGAATATGAAGTGTCAGCTCTAACGTGCAGTTTTAATATTAGTGTTTGTGTGACATATGTGTTAGTAACCTGGAAGAAATTTTGTACCTAGTAGTGTTCGGTGTGTATTACATTAAACTTAGTGCTGAATTTTAGAAAGTTCTTCTCTTTTCGTGACCTTTGGAACACATAGGTAGAGCGTTGTAAAGTGGTTTGGTTAGTTCCCATTGCCCTTATACAGTCTCACTCTTTATAGTGTGTTGCCTCTTCCATGATGGTGTGTGATAGTTTCAGGAGTTTAAGGAAGAAATTTCATGTTAAAGGTTGGATTAGAGAGAAATAGGTTATCTTTATTTCCCTCTTCCGTACTACTTTACATCAGAGTCACAAATTTTTTACAACATTTATTGAAAACTCCAAATTATTTGAAACATTATTTTTTATAGTAATTCATATATCAAAATTAAAGCTTATTTTTAAATATTTCAAGATTTAATATGTCCTAAGCCCTCGTAAAGAATTTTGTGCACTATATAATAGGGTTTTGAGTCTGAGTAGTAATAGATATGTTCAAGGTTTAATACAGTTAAAATTGGTGGGACAGTCTATATTCTTTGAAAAACAGTTTTTATAATGGGGAAAATCAGAGAGTAGACAGAAAAAAAAGTACTGTGGCCAAGATTTGACAGCACACTTTTTTTTTTAGTAATTTTTATTGTGCTTAAAGTGAAAGTTCACAAATCAAGCCAGCCTCTCACACAAAAACCCATATACACCTTGCTACACACTCCCAATTACTCTCCCCCTGATGAGACAGCCCACTCCCTCCCTCCACTCTCTCTTTTCATGTCCATTTCGTCAGCTTCTAACCCCCTCCACCCTCTCATCTCCCCTCCAGGCAGGAGATGCCAACATAGTCTCAAGTGTCCGCCTGATCCAAGAAGCTCACTCCTCACCAGCATCCCTCTCCAACCCATTGTCCAGTCCAATCCATGTCTGAAGAGTTGGTTTTGGGAATGGTTCTTGTCCTGGGCCAACAGAAGGTTTGGGGGCCATGACCACTGGGGTCCTTCCAGTCTCAGTCAGACCATTAAGTCTGGTCTTATGAGAATTTGGGGTCTGCATCCCACTGTTCTCCTGCTCCCTCAGGAATTCTCTGTTGACAGCACACTCTTAAACTTTTATCTCTCTTGCCTTTTTATTCTCTGAGCAATCTCTAACATTCTAGTTGTGCTGCTTTATTATTTTATTCTTATTATTTCTAGTAACGTTATTTTATTAGTATTATTTTCGGTGACTTAACTGCAAAGTGTATTTAATGGCAGTGAATAAAAACTACAGTCCAGACATTCGCTTGTTATCCCAGTAGTAGCCCATTGTGATATGTGGCCGAAAAAGAGTTTGCAAATTTAGAAGCATAAGACTCTTTAGCTTTTTGAAGTGAATTAGTAAAAAGGTCCCTGAAATTTTATGTTTGTTTTGAACTCTTTAGCTCAATTTTTTTTCGTTAAGATTTTTACTCTCAACTGCTCCTGAGCAGTCAGATTTTTATATTTAAATATGTACTCAGGGTACATTATTCTCTTAAGAAAGATTTTAATTGTCTTAGGTAATTTCTGGGATTTGTAAAGGAAATGTAATATTTTGTTGACAGTTATTATTGACACTCTAGTGTTAAAATGTTAAGGATCTGAGCAGATTTCCACTTCAGCCACAATGCTTTTCTTAAGCATAGTTCACTCCCAAATTATGTGTCCTATATGAAAGAAAATTTAGAGCCCTCCGTTTTAAAAAGCTTTCTTGCTTTGCATAAAACTTCAAAGTATTTAATTTCAAAGTTATATTGATATTAAAACATAGATTCAGTCTTGTCTTAAAAGTGTATTACAATTTATTTCTTGCCATTTTTGTGTAAAATTTACAGAAAGAGTGTTACACCGTGCGCTCCAAAGGTAATGTCTCATTACTCTAAGGCTCTCTCTTTTTCTTTCTTTGCCTTTACCTTTAATCCTATTGTTATATGCATTGAATCATTTTAAGAAAAAAAAAATCTTTCTGCTTGATCTGTGTGGCAGCAATACATGTAAAACAAGTGTGTTTTATTATTCATGATCAATCTTGGGAAATAAAGTTTCATTTCAGCAGCTGGTTTCACCAAGTGTCTACACACCATCTAGTGGGGAGTGGGCTTACATTTTGTGTAAAGGTTTCAGAGCTCATTTCAGTGCAGAACTGTTCATTTCTGTGTGAGATCAAAAGCTTCTTTGATAATGGTATTAAATTCTGGATTTTTCTTTTTTTAAGTAACAATGACACTTCTTGATTTCTGGGATTTGCAAAGTTTAAATGACCTCTTGCATATATATTTTTAAAGTATATTCAGGGGTGGGGGAACACTGGAAATCCAGTGGTTCTAATGACAGGAGAAATGCAAAGTGTAAATATTGGGAGGGTTTTATAATTTGAAATGTTCTTCGCAGTTGTTTCTCCATTAGGTATGATTTCATAGGCGTGTATAAACTTAAACGTTGATGATAGTCTTCTGGACTTCTTAAGATCTTTACTTACTGAGTTTATGTCACCACTGCACCATTTTTTAAATAGCTCTATAGTTTTGAAAGTTTGATACAGTTCAGTTGATGGGATGAGATCTCTGCCCATTTTAGTAGGATTGAATGGCTTGGACTGAGCATTGCTGTCATCTCCTCCCTCTGCCCGTTTGTATCCCTGTTTGGCTAATGCCTGTTTATTCCACGTGTGGTGTTAGCCAGTGCCAGTAAGCCTGCTTTAGACTGGGGTTTCTACCCCTGGAAGGTAGGCAGAGATCCCCAGAAGGCTTTTTTAGTCAGGATACTTTCAATATTCTTAATATGCAGTCTAACCAATTAAAATACAAATTTGCCTTTCTGCATACTGAATTGCAGGTGCAAGTAATGAGCTTAATTATTTTTATCAGTCTAGGGACAAAGGGCCCGCTAGAAGTTATCTTTGAAAGAAAGAGTTGCTCCTGTCTTCATTTCTTTTCTTCACTCTTATAAAAAAGGACCAGGTTTGCTTGTTCTTCAGTTTTTATTAGAATTAAAAACAAAACTTGAATCTGTCATAGAGATAGCTTTTCCATGCTCAGATTGAGTCTTAAGTATTCTGTTGCTACGTCACTTCAGTTGGCTAGACTGTTTTATCTCACCACTTGCTCCAAAGGTTTGCAATGTCCAAAGGTTGGCCATAAAATGGTTTTTGCAGCAGGAATAGGAATAGCCCGAATAGGAAATTTAACTGGGCTCTGTGTTTCTGTGTGTTTTAGAAAAATCTATAGGGTTTTTCCGAGTATCAGAAGATCGAAGGAAGTTGTGAGAGAAAGAATTAGGCAAGGAGGAAGACTATATCTAATCAGTAAACTATTCATTGTTTTCACTGTTGTGTATCTGAGACTGATCCTTTACATAGTATAATGCTTTTACCTTTTTAAAGCACTCTTTACATCTAATGGAACTACTGTCTAGTGTATGTACTAATTTCTTTCTATCTTTAGTGTGGTTTGGTAAATTTTTATATTTATTGGAAACACATTTCTATCTGAAAGTTACTTATTGTCCAAGGTAGTTTCTGGATGCTGTTTTAATGGTTTAAGCATTGGTAGTTCATCAGTTTCCTAGATTTTCTTTTTTTTTTTTCTTTTCTTCTTTCAGCCTGTTTTTATTTATTTTTATGATTACATTGGCTTGAATTTTCATTTCACAGTCTTCTAAGGAAAATTTGAGACTTGTGTTTTCAGTACTCAAATTTGCCTTTAAAATTCTGGAACCTCTTAAGTTGACATTTTAATTAAAAAAAAAATTAAATTCTAAAGCCAAAAAAAAAAAAAATTAAATTCTGTAGCACTCCTGCAGAACCGAATATTCTTAATGTAAGTATAAGCAATACAGTTCCTTTTAGAAGAATGATTTTAGTATTGTGGATGTTAAAATTGTGCTTTGTTGACTTACATGTCTTGAATTGCTTTAAAGTGAGTATAAAAATTCATCTAAGAGCCTCTAGTACAGTTGACAGCTTTGATGTGTCCTGACATTCAGTGACCTTTTCTTTCTCTCAAATGTCTGTTTCTCATTCTTATAAACGAAGCTGATTGTGGTGTATAATTCTGAGTCTAGTTATCTGCTTTGAATCTTTTCCACTGCAGTTCATGTAATGTAAAGATCTGTGAAAATGCTATGGGGAAACCAGCTTGGATTTAAATAATCTTAACCAAATGTACCGTGTAGGCTTCCCCAGAGTGGCTCTTTGACAGCTTGTAGCTGCAGAAGAAGCCAGTTGGATGTTTTCTGAGCCATGGGAATTTAAAATGTCTATAATATTGTCTATCATTGCTTACTTTGCTGTCAGAAGTGTTGCAGATTGAAGGGTTTTTTTTTTTCCCTATCACATTTTCAGAGTTGCTGTGAGTGGCAGCCTCACTTTGGATGAATGAAAAGGGGCAGGAAGTTCTGAAACAGAACTCTTGAGACCTGTCTCCTTCTGCCTGCCTAAAAGATGTAGATTGACTCAGTATGAGAAATGACAGTAGAAAAACTTGCTTAAGTGTGTGGGGCAAGTGTTGATCACACTTCTTTCCATAGGGCAAATGATAGGTGCTTTTTATTCTTGTTGATTATCTTGATAAAGTTTGAAGTTTTTTGTTTGTTTTGGGATTTTTGCTGCTGTTGTTTTGGATTGGAGAGTAACTTTAATTTTAATGTATTTTTATGGCCAAAAGTCAAATCAAACCTATTACATATATATACTTTATATATATTTATTTATTTATATATATTTTAGTACATACTTACATACATATATACATATGTATAGTTCTCATGATATTGGAAAAATAGCTATGATTTTGTAATTTATTATAATCTTGAGTTTTTTATCAGTGAAGTGGTTGCTATTGCTGTTCTTAAAGTTTTTAAGTTCCGATGGATATCATTTTTAACTTTTCCCCCTTTTTATCTTTACCTCTTTGTTTTCTACATGCTTGAAACCCTTGTGCCCTCTTCACCTGAACACCTGGTTTTTGCCATCTTCTTTGTGTTGATGTTTATTACACAGCACCACAAAACCTGCACCACACCTGGATGGGTAAGAGTTCCGTTCTTCTACCTTGAGATGGTGATTATTGAGTAGACCATCCATAAAAAAGAAACAGATTGGACCATGGGGGATGGGGGACCTTCAAGGAGGTGCTTTTGATCTCTGTATTAACCTCTAAAGCCAGGATCTTACTTCAGGGTCACAGAGTGCAGTAGTCTTGAGACCCCATGGTTCTCATGTCACTCACTATAGGAGGCCTTTCACCAGCCCATGAAGGCACGTCTCAGCCATGTAGTCTCAAGTGTTCCTGAGAGTAAAGGTAATGGTTTCTGAGTATGACATGCAGTCTGACAGTGATCAGGCTGTTTACCCTGAAATGGAAAAGAACCATGGTTTTAAAGGTAGAAAACTGAGGCCCAGTTGAGTAATTGGAGCTGTTCTTTTATAAAGCAGGTTCCAAGTTCTGATTCCCTTCTAGTTGCATCATACATCAAACGCTTTGGTTTTGTTTTCAGGTCTGTGAACATGTCATTTGTAGTAGTTGTCTTGATTACTGCTCAGAGCTTAATTATTATCAGACTTATTCTTTCTTGAATTTGTATTGTGACAGGGTGCATGTTGTCTTCGGACTAGTTATTTCTGGTTTTGAAGTAATCGAACAAATTGAAAATCTGAAAACTGATGCTGCAAGCCGGCCATACGCAGATGTGCGAGTTATTGACTGTGGGGTGATTGCCACGAAATCAGCAAAAGATGGTAAGCGCTTTATTGGGGTGGAGGGAACTGGGATACAAGTTAATGCGTTGTTGAGGACTGTAACTTACAGATACCTCCCTGATTTTAGTGGTGGGAAAATTCGTACAAGCAGTATACAACTTTGATGATGCTGTATCACGTCCTTCATCCAATCCATCAGCAAACCTCGTCGTGTCTTACCTCTTCCTGCTACTTCCCCTGCTACCAGCCTGGTCCAGACCACCATTACTGTTACCTGGGTTATTGCAGTAGCCACATAAACCGTTCACCTTGCCTCTGTTCTTGCTCCCCTGGAGTCTTTTCTTAGCAGCTGTAGCCTCCTAACTGGTCTCTGCTTGTACTATTGGTCTTCTGTAGTCTGTCCTTAACAGTAACCAGAGTGATCCCTTTAAAACATATTTGAGATATGTCAGTTCCGCTCAGAACCCTGTAAGAGCTCCTTTCTCAGTCAGCCACAGCTGAAGTCTGTAAAACCCTAAACATAGACATAGGACTCTCAGATCTTTCCCCTCATTCATCACCTTCCAGCCATGTTGGCCTTTACTCGGACATGCCAAGAACTCAGGGACTTTGTTCTGGCTGTTCCCTCTGCCTAGAACACTCTCCACTCAGACACCTGGGTGGCTCCTTCCCTTGCTCCCTTCAGGTCAATGCTCAAATATACCTATCAACTCTCCACTCCCCAACCCCTATTCTCCTAGTCCCTTTACCCTGCTTATTTTATTTTTCTGTCTTAGCACTTAATCTTTGTCATATTATGCGATTACTCATTTATTTTCTTATTGTCTGACCCAGCTAGAATATAGGCTTCATGAGGGCAAGGGTTTTGTTACCGTACAGTTTTACAGCAAATTGTTTTAGCAGCTTGAAAGAAAGTTTATTTGGATTTTGTTTTTAGTTTGCTATATAAAAAGCATGTTTTATGATACTTAGTAATTACATCTTTTACCCTGGAAAGTAGACAGTGAAATTCAGTACTAATATGTTCGTTAATTTTTCTTAAGTTTTTGAGAAAAAGAAGAAGAAACCAACTCATTCAGAAGACTCAGATTCCTCCTCCAGTTCTTCTTCCTCTTCAGAATCATCTTCAGAAAGTGAAATTGAACATGAGAGAAGCAGAAGAAGGAAACATAAGAGAAGGCCAAAGGTTAAACATTCTAAAAAGAGACGAAAGGAAGCAAGCGGCTCAGAAGAGCCGAGGAGCAAACACTCAGTGAGCCCAAAAGGGTGAGTGTGAAACACCGGGACAGACTGGCTTAGAAAACAAACAACAGGATAAACCTGCCACGGAATGTGAAAAGGAGGTGTCATTCTACAAACTTAGCTTCATTACCTATTTTGCTGAAAAGGGATGGCATTTTTGGAACTTGAAATTGAAGTCTGGAGAATCTAGGGGTAGCACAGGCATTTGATATCAAAGATTTGTGTGTTTGCTGGTAAAAATAATCCCTGAAACTCTTGACAGAAAAAAAGGATCGTTTGATGATTTGACAATTTTCACTTAGGTTTGTTTGATATGTTCTCTTTGAGAAAATTGATTTACAAACCTTTTGAGTGAGACTTGTAAACTATCAGTACTTTTGCTGTTATTTCAGCATCTCATTTTATATGCTATTTTTATCATAAAATGTAAGCATTACATATCTCAATTAGCGTCTTGGTTTGTTCTGTCTTAAGTCACTCTGAGAGGAGTGATGCCAATGAAAAACAGTCAGTCGATCCAAATGCGAAGCGGGAAAAGCCTGTGGTCCGCCCAGAAGAGATTCCTCCAGTGCCTGAGAACCGGTTCTTACTGAGAAGAGATATGCCTGCTGTCGCTGTGGAACCTGAACCGTGAGTAGAATGAGCAACCTGTGTGCTTTCATCCTTCTCTGGTAGGTAATTCCTTCAGCTCTTTGCAGTTCCACACTCATTTACTGAGCACAACTCATGTGCAGAGCACTCTGAAAGATTCTCTGTGAGATACCAGAATGAGTGACATGGACCCTGCCTTTTAGAATTTACATTCTACTAGTAGGGAAAGAAGGAGCCTGTTGGTGCAGTGCTTAAGTGCTCGGTTGCTGTCTGAAAGGTCAGCAGTTAGAACCCACCAGCCACTCCACAGGAGAAAGATGCAGCAGTTTGCTTCCGTAAAGATTTACAGCCTTGGAGACGCTATGGGACAGTTCTGCTCTGTCCTATAGGATCGCTGTGAGTCGAAATCAACTTGACGGTAGTGGGTTGGGGTTTTAGGAATAGAGAAAGGGGCGTGGACAAGTTGGTCAAGGGAGAAGTCCTCGTTGGAGGTCTGGAAAGATTTCATTACTAATCTTGTTACTTTGTCCTTTCATTAGAGGGGTGAGGTTTTGGTTATCAGGACAGAGGGCTAATTGAATGCTTGGATCAAATCGAATGATAAAATGTGTTCAAATTTGAATAATGCAAAATTAATTCGATGGTGATTGGGGGTACAATTTATAAATAAATACATTACTGTTGTTTACTTGCCTAGCAATAACTTCTCTGTATTGGAAAAGCTGATATGTAGCTTTAGATTTGGCCTCAAAAAATACTTAATGTATTTTATATACTAAACTGAAGTTTAGAATTATTAAAGGAACTATTGTGTGAACAGAAATACCATTATGTGGCTGGTGTAATTGATACATTCCCCATAAAGGGTTATTTTGAAAGCTGAGAAGTTATGTAAATACTCCTGTTTGCAATCAGGTCTCTACATTAGGTTATCGTTTAGTTCATTGAATATTTTAAAAACCGGATACTGTCTTATTTTAGAAAGCTATTACAAAATGGTATGTTTTCTTTGAACTAATAGCTTACCTTGCTGATATTTACATTATTAAAAAATCTGGCTATGAATAAATTTTAGTGGGATCCTTCTTTCTTAAAATGTAAGACTTCAGGTTCATCGATCAAATCCATTTGGTTTTCAGAAGGTAGGAAATTTTAAGTTTTTTTTTTTTTTCCCTAACAGTTCAGGGTGTTCTGTGACAGATAGAAAATAAGGGACAATTATCCCCAACTTTAAAGAGCTTGGGATCTAGAGGTTGGTAAAGAAGTAGTCTGCCCAGTATTGGCTGAGAAGGCCTTTGATTCCTGTAGCTTCTGCTGTGAAGAGGAAACGTGATGATGTAACACAAGGAGAGACATGGCACCTAGCAATGGGGGATTCATCTGTAGCTCAGACCCAAACAGGACATGATTTTTACCTGTAAGAGAGGCTTGATACCTTTGACAGAAGCCCTGGCTAATTGTAGTCTAAAAGACAAAAAATGGAGTAAGTATTGGAAAGGGAATAAATTATCATTGTCTGGAGATGATAGGATGGTATGTCCGGAAACCAAATAGTCTAAATATTGGAAAGAATTTAGTAAGGTGTCTAGAAACAAAATAAGTGTATACAAATCAATAGCTTTTCTCTGTGGCACGTATATCTGGTTGAAATGGAAAAGAAAAAATCCTGTTCACATTAGCAACAAACACCCTAAAATACCATGGAATAAAAGTACTGTCAAATGAAGGAAACTGTATGACATAAAGAAAAAGTGCACAGATGACATAAAAAGGTTTGAAAAGTTTATGACAAAAGGTATGATAAAGTCAAAAGGCAAACAAAAGGGCTGGAAAAAAAAATATCTGCAACACATATGCCAAAGAGTAAATATTCCTAATATATAAAAAATTCTTACAAATCAGTAAATCAGCTCAGTAGAAAAATGGGCAAAGAATATGAAGAAGCAACTTACAGGAGAAGAAACAAATGGTGAACAACTACATGAAAAGTTGCTCAAGCTCACTAGTAGTCAGGAATACACAAATTAAAGCAATGAAGTGCCTTTTCACTTCTTCAACTGGCAAGAGTTTTAGATGAGAAATAAAGGGCACTCCCTTGTATTGCAGAAACCCTGGTGGCATAGTGGTTAAGAGCTACGACTGCTAACCGAAAGGTCAGCAGCTCAAATCCACCATGCGCTTCTTGGAAGCCCTATGGGGCAGTTCTGCTGTGTCCTACAGGGTCGCTGTGAATCAATATCAACTTGACAGCGATGGGTTTGGTTTGGTTTTTTTGGTCTCCTGTATTGCTGGGAAGGAGTAAAACTTAGTATACATTTCTGGGGATGAAATGTGACAGTATCTATTAAAATTTAAAATACACGTATTGTTTGACCCATTATTTCTACTTCTGAGAATCTAGCTCAGAAAATTAAAAGCATCATAACACATACAAAGATGCCTATGTCATTCATTAGGAAATGGTTGAACGAATTATGGCAGGTCCACGTTATAAAATATTCATTCACCTATTTTTTAATTATTTAGGATTATATTACATGACAGTGATATACTGCCAAGCAAATGATATGACCCTTTTCTGTAAAAAAAAATTAAATGCAACAACTGTCTTTGCCACCATACAAACTCACCAGGTCAGAGTGAGAACGTGGCCAAGGCAAACCAGAAAGGTGGGCAGATCTGTAGCCCCAGGCAGACATTCTGTCTGCTTTGCAGAGCAGACAGTCCTCACTGCGTGAAAGAGGAGGATCAAAGTCCCCCTCAGAAACCAAGTGATGAAACGTGCTGTGGTGTAAAGACTTCATGCTGAATGTGTCCTGAAAACACATTTCAGAGTTAGACTGAGAGGGCTAAACAACTGACATACAATTAAGCTACACTACTGTTTTATTTAAAGATGATTTCAGAGGATATTTTGGGTTTAAGGTTTAAAGATTATCTTGGGGTGATAGTTTTGGGGGTTTATCCAGCTTCAGTGGCTCCAGAAAGTTTGGATTCTATGAGAATTTGAAATTCTGTTCTGCATTTTCCCCCTTTTGATCAGGATTCTTTTATAAAATCTTTGATCAAAATGTTCAGTAATGGTATCTGGGCACCATCCAGTTCTCTTGGTCTTGTGGCAAAGGAGGCAGTTGTTGATGGAGAAAAGCCAAGTTCGGTATTGTAAGGCTGGGGTCAGCAAACTGGTTCATAGGCCAAATTTGGCCCCCTGCCTGCTTTTGTATAGCCATGAGTTAATAATCATTGCTACCTTTATCTAGAAAAAAAATCAAAAGAATAGTATTTCATGACGTGAAAATTATATGCAATTCAGATGTCAGTGTCTGTAAATAAAATTTTATTGGAACACAGGCACACCCATTTGTTCACATATTTTCTTTGGGTGTTTTCATTCTGCAACATCAGAGCTGAGTAGTTGAGTAGAGTATGTGACGCTGTCATCGCTTTACATTGCTGCTCAGAAAAACCAAACCCATTGCTGTCGAGTCGATTCTGACTCATAGAGACCCTAGAGGCAGAGTAGAACTGCCCCACAGGGTTTCTAAGGAGCGGCTGGATTCAAACTGCTGACCTTTTGGTTAGCAGCCAAGTTCTTAACCACTGTGCCACCAGGGCTCCACATTGCTGCTCGGTGCATTACAAATCACAATGACACAGTTACAACTCACTAGTAGTTAAAGTGCCACGCATTTTCACCCGTATGTATGAAAAGACATTTTCAAGGATGACGTACATAAAACCTTATTACGGATCGGCATTACCAGATAAACAGCATTAACGATTTATTTTGATAGGCAACAGGAACTTTGAACCCAATGAAACAACACATTACCCCCTCCCAAAAAAGAGAATTACATTCTTCTCATTAGTAGGCCCTACTGTAAAATATTATGCTCAGTTATATTTTTAATTTTGTCAATAAAACATTTGTGGAAATTTGTTTTCTTTCTTGCTATATAAGAACCTATGTAATAGCCTCAGTTTTCCTCTTGGCCTACCAAACCTAAAATATTTACTCTCTGGCTCTTCACAGAAAAAGTTGCCATCCCCTGCTACCCCGCATTGGTGCAGTAGTTTGTACAGCTGTCTTTCCTTTGCAACTGGATGCTCCTGATAGGTTCATTCGCCCATTACTCTTCTTTGGTCACATAACCATCTTTGGAAGTTAATTTGTGCAAAATTATTTTAAATGATAATTGGCTCGTAGTTGTGTCACACAAAGGTGGCTGATTGATCTACTGTATTATTTATTTATTACAAGCCCTGAAATTTTGATCACTTGTTTGGGAGCTAGATTTAAGTATGCTACAGCTTAGAATAATCTGGTGAGCTTTTAAGAATACCAATTTCCTGGCCATACCTCAAATCAAATCAGAGTGTCCTGGGTAGCAGGAGGCGGGCAGCAGAGTTAGATCAGCATCAAAAAGGCACCCAGGTGTTGTTTTCTTCATAAGGAGAATGGGGCTAACAGTTGCCTACCAAGAGTACCTGCTTAACTTCATTGTGAGAATCAAACAAATACAGAAAGACTGATAAAACTATAGTTTATGGTCAGGATTTTCTTATAGTAACACTGTATATGTAAACCGAAGGCCAGATTCCTGAAACCTTAGAAAAGCCTAGATAATAGGTTTAAGAGTCAAGTTTCATTTCTTTATGTTACCTTGGGCAAGCATTTTAACCTCTTAATCTTAAAATTTCTTATCTATAAAATGGAGATGATAATAGCGTATCTACCCCATAGTGTTGTTTGAGGATTAAATGAGCTAATGTGTTTAAAATGCAAATTAATAAAATGCCTGGCACATAGTAAGTACTCAATAACAACTACAAACAAACTGTGCCAGGAGAGGACCTCTCAAGCATAGAGGGTTGTACTTGTTATAATCTGTACTTGGAGAATTAGCTGTAAGATAAGGCAACAGGTGAAGAGCACTGAAGGAGGGAGGTGTGGCAGTTCAGAGTCAGAGAGACAAACTATAAAAAATGCTTGGTCATCTCAGAGTTGGAAATACCTCAGTGTTTCCTTGGAATATCACTGTTTTGACAAGAGGCATCTAAGAAAGAGAAGATCCTACTAGTATGTTTATTTTTACCCAATTGGGTTATGTTTTATTTTTGTTTTTTTAAGTTTCAGCATTTAAAGAGTTTGCTTAGAAAATTAGGTTATGTGGAATTGGCACACTGCAAAAGTGTTGGATAAGTGAAGTGTTTTATGTTATATCAAAAACCTGTTGTCGTGGATCAGGTGGACACTTGAGACTATGTTGGCATCTCTTGCCTGGAGGGGAGATGAGAGGGTGGAGGGGGTTAGAAGCTGGCGAAATGAAATGGACACAAAAAGAAAGAATGGAGGGAGAGAGCAGGCTGTCTCGTTAGGGGGAGAGTAATTGGGAGTGTGTAGCAAGGTATATATGGGTTTTTGTGTAAGAGACTGACTTGATTTGTAAGCTTTCACTTAAAGCACAATAAAAATTATTAAAATAAATTTTAAAAACCTGTTGTTTTTGAGTTGATTCTGGCTCATAGCAACCCTATAGGACAAAGGAGAACTGCCCCATAGGGTTTCCAAGGAACAGCTGGAGGATTCAAACTGCTGACCTTTTGGTTCACAGTAGAGCTTTTAATCACTGTGCCACCAGGGCTCCACTTATATAGGGATGCAAATCTGGTATTGAAAAAACTACCTAGCTTTTGCTTATTTTTACTTTTCATCATAATTTTCTTTTCTAGGAAGATTCCTGATGTTGCACCCATCGTAAATGATCAGAAACCATCTGTATCAAAGTCTGGACGGAAGATTAAAGGAAGGGGCACAATTGTATGTGTGTTAAGACTTCTTTTCTCAAATTAGTTATCTAAGCAGTAAAATTTATTTTCCTACAGGCAAAACCGTAGCATTAATTTTAGGTATAATCCAAACTCAGTTCTAGGAACTAGTTCTATTTTCCATAGTTAGGGAAGATACTGTTATTGTTTACTGCTGGTTTTGAGTGGGTGTAATTAGGTATGAAATTAACACATGAAATAGTATGCTAAGAAATCTTAGTATGTTGAATAATCTAGGCTAATGAATATAACCATTAGGACTTTGAAGAAAAGGATTGCATGTGGGATTACAGGTGAGTCTCAGCCTTTCCCATCTGCTTTTCATCCCTTATGTTTGAAAGAATTTCATACCACCCCTTCGGTACTTGACTCATTGCCTTTAATGGAGTCTGAGATTGGGTCTTATGGCTAACTCTATCCTATAGCAGACTGTGTAATAGGCATTTTTTAAATAGTTACTCCCGTCCTTGTTTTTAAAGCGCTATCACACACCTCCACGATCAAGATCATGTTCTGAATCAGATGACGATGACAGCAGTGAAACGCCTCCACACTGGAAAGAGGAGATGCAGAGGTTAAGAGCGTACAGACCACCTAGTGGGGAGAAGTGGAGTAAAGGAGATAAGTAAGAGCTTTGAGTATAAGCACAAACCTGTATCTGCTGTATTTTAAGTGTTGAGGGGATAGAGACTTTTAGACCTTGCATGAAAGGTAGACAGAATTGGAAGGTGACCAAAGGGAACACATTCAGGAATACTTGGTGAAAGTAGTGCTATTAATTAGGAGGGCAGAACCAGGCTTTGGAGAACCAGAGTTTTGTTCTCCCTCACAAAACTATAAGCCTACTGAACCTCTTAAAGATTTCTTGTTCAATTTTATAAATAACCAGCACTTAAAAAAATACACGGGAGATTTTTTCCTAGCCAGATCTCTTAGTCACTGATGAATTAACTGATAGATAGGAAAAGCTGTACCCAACCGCGTACACAATCTCTTGACTTCAAGGACTGTTGCTTCTTCAGAGGTGTACCCACCTCTTACCTCAGAGACACCGTCTGGTGGAATGTCTCTGTTAGAAATGGAGCCCGCCCCAGAATAGCTAAACCTACCCTTGGGACCCAGCATAATCCTTCGTGGTAGAGTTCTGTTCGTCTCTGGTGGCATTTTGCAAAATGGTTTGAAATTGGAAGAGGAAGGAAAAGGCATGAATCTGCTGTGTGAAAACAAAGGCAGGCTTAGACATAGTGGTACCAAGGATTCTAAGCCGTGAGCCCTGACATCACCACAGAGATTGCAAAGCCTCCATTTGTTTTCATGTACTTTTACCTCAGTTTCCCTAGCAAGTGGTTTAACTGAAACGTTAAGGTAAGGTCCTGATTACTTTTGTGAGGCCGAGCTAAAACAATAGTCATCTAGCCTTTTAAGAAAAAGAGGCTTTCCTCCAAGTGCAGGTAGCTATCCTGTATCTTCAGAGAATCCACAAAATTGTTTGGGAACTTGGTTTGTCCCTCCCTCAAAAATTACTCCTGGAGGCAGAGGGTTATGTGCAAAGCACAGTGAGGTGTAAGCAGTGTTCTTGTGATTAGTTGCTTGGTTTCAAAAACATTTCTTTATCAAATTTGAAACTCCTTACTGAGCTGTGAAGAAATCCTTTTCTGTGTGCATCTGTTAGTAGTTGTTAGTGTATATCTGTGAAGTTAAAAAGGTCACTATCAGGCCTATCACTCTGATTCATCCTTCCTACATATGCTTAAAGTGTTGATAGAGTCAGTGTTTCGTTACTAACAAGGCTTCGTCAGTGCTTTTGCTTTGAGAGCAAATGTCTTTAAATGCTTGTAAATAATTGTGTGCATATTTTGACTTTTTTATAGGTTAAGTGACCCTTGTTCAAGCCGATGGGATGAAAGAAGCTTGTCGCAGAGATCCAGATCGTGGTCTTGTAATGGGTACCATTCAGACCTCAGTACAGCAAGACAGTCTGATGGTCACCATAGAAAACGCAGAAAGGAGAGAAAGGCTAAGCATAAAAAGAAAGCTAAAAAGCAGAAGCATTGCAGAAGACACAAGCAGACTAAGAAGAGAAGAGTTACTGTACCTTCTGACGTAGAATCCTCAAAATCTTCCACCCGACGAATGAAATTTTCTTGTGATAGAGAGAGGAGAACTCGTTCTTCCTCACTGTCATCTCGTCACTCCTCAAAGAGGGACTGGTCTAAATCTGATAAAGATAACCAGAGCTCTTCAACCCATTCCAGCAGAGACTCATACAGATCGAAGTCTCGCTCGAGGTCTTACTCTAGAGGAAGCTCAAGATCAAGGACTGCATCAAGATCTTCATCACATTCTCGAAGTAGATCAAAGTCTAGATCTAGTTCAAAGTCAGGTCACCAAAGGACAGCATCAAAATCACCAAGAACAGCCTCTCAGTTAAGTGAAAATAAACCAGTTAAAACAGAACCTTTAAGAGTAATGGTGCCACAGAATGAAAACATAGTAGTCCAACCAGTGGTGGCAGAAAATATTCCTGTAATACCGTTGAGTGACAGTCCCCCCCCGTCAAGGTGGAAGCCTGGGCAGAAGCCTTGGAAGCCCTCGTATGAGCGAATTCAGGAAATGAAAGCTAAAACAACCCATTTGCTGCCCACCCAAAGCACTTATAGCTTAGCAAATGTGAAAGAGACTGGTAGTTCATCATCCTACCATAAACGAGAAAAACATTCAGAAAGCGATCGGAGTGCTTATTCAAAATACACTGATAGAAGTTCAGAAAGTTCACCAAGGTCCAGGAGCAGATCTTCTAGGAGTAGATCTTATTCCAGATCATATACCAGGTCACGTAGTCTGGCTAGCTCTCATTCAAGGTCTAGGTCACCATCATCTGGATCACATTCACGAAATAAATACAGCGGCCATTCAGAATATAGTAGATCATCTTCGTACTCCTCTGTCAGCAGTGATGATAGAAGACGAACCAAGAGGAAATTTAGATCCAGTGGGAAGAAAAACAGCACTTCGAGTACAAGGCACAGCAGCAGCTCTGAGAAGGCACTTGGCAGTAAATACGTCAAGGGCAGAGACAAGTCTTCATATCAGAGAAAGTACAGCGAGAGCAGGTCGTCTTTAGATTATTCTTCAGACAGTGAAAGGTCAAGTGTTCAGGCTGTACAGTCAGCTCAGGAAAAAGAGAAGCAAGTCCAAATGGAAGTAACTAATAATAAACAAGAGAAAAAGAGAGATGAAGAGAAATCCAAGCCTGAACGGGAATGGCCTCGTTCAAAAAAAAGAACTTTGAAAGAAAATCTTTCTGATCACGCTAGAAATGGCAGTAAGCCCAAAAGGAAGAATTATGCTGGGAGTAAATGGGACTCTGAGTCAAATTCAGAACGAGATGTGACTAAAAACAGTAAAAATGATTCTCGGCCATCTTCTGATAAAGAAGAAGGTGAGGCCACATCAGACTCTGAGTCAGAGTTTGGTGAAATTCACATCAAAGCCAAACCCACAACAAAGTCTTTAGCAAATACTTCACTGCCTGATGGCGGTGGTGTTTGGAAACCAAGCAAACAACGGTCATCAGCTTCTGATTCTGGGGGGTCCTGTTCCAATTCAGAAAACAATCGAGGAAAGCCACGGAAGCACAAACATGGGTCAAAGGAAACTCTTAAAAGGGAACACACCAAAAAAATGAAAGGGAAAAAAGACAAAAAGCACAAGGCTCCAAAACGGAAGCAAGCTTTCCACTGGCAGCCTCCCCTAGAATTTGGTGAAGAGGAGGAGGAAGAGATAAATGAAAAGGAAATTACTCAGGAGTCAAAAGAGAAAAAAGAGGTTTCTGAAAATGGTGAAACCATAAAAGATAACACTCAGAAAAATGAGAAGCCCTGCGAAGATGGCAGCATTTCAGGTAAACCTAATACAGCAAATATCTCCTCAGACCTTGAGCAGCATACTAAAGATGATAGTAAACTCAGCATTTCTCCCATGGTTTTAAATACTGAGGAAAACATAGCCAGTTCACCCCCAAACATCCAGCATACTGAAGAGAGTGTCCCAAGCGGAGTGGAGGACGTGCTTCAAACAGATGATAACATGGAGATTTGCACCCCTGATAGGAGTTCCCCAGCAAAGGCAGAGGAGGCTTCCCCTCTAGGAAACTCAAGCTTCGACACCCCAGATGTAAGCATTGTTCTCAAGCAGGATGTGCAGACCGACAACCCTGAGGCGGAGGTAATAAAACAGGAAAGTGGCGTGTCTGAAAGCAAAATGACAGGTGAAAAGGGGGAACAGGACAGCGGTGTGGCCAGCTTGGCCAGTGCTGTAGAAAGTACTGGGAAGAGAGAGATGGCTGAGAAGAGCCAGGCCAGCCTCATGGATAACAAGTGGAAGCCCCTGCAAGGTGTGGGGAACCTGGCAGCACCCGCTGTTACCTCATCCACTGCTGTGGAAGTTAAGGCATTGACTGCTGGCCCTGAAATGAAACCACAGGGCTTAAGAATAGAAATTAAGAGCAAAAACAAAGTTCGGCCTGGATCTCTCTTTGATGAAGTAAGAAAGACAGCACGTTTAAACCAGAGGCCAAGAAATCGAGAGAGTTCAAGTGATGAGCAGACAGCTAGTCGGGATGGTGATAGCCAGTCCAGGAGCCTAAGTAGATCTCGAAGTAAATCTGAGACCAAATCAAGACACAGAACAAGGTCTGTCTCCTATAGTCACTCAAGAAGTCGATCCCGAAGTTCCACGTCCTCTTACCGGTGAGCAGCGCTCTCTTTCTTCTCCCAATGAGAGTTTGTTATTGTTTGTTACCATAGAAGAACAGCAGAGTGAGGGACAGGATCACCATTTCCAGATATCTGAAAGGGATTGAGGAGTCTTGTTCTATGTGACCCAGAGAGTGGATTTGAGGACATGGGGAATAGGGATTTTAGGGGAAGAAATTTGGGCTCGATGTAGAAAGTTGTTGATATCAATTAAAGCTCTCTGGCACTAGAAATGAGCTGCCATGCTAGGTGGCAAGAGTTCCATCCCTAAAGGTGTGAGGCTGCTCACTCGCCTGTCATTGCTTTGTTACAAGTGAACCCTGAACTTCAGAATATACAGAACTCAGAGCTCATCACTTAACCCTTCATTTCACACATACAGAAAGTGAGGACCAGAGAAGCAAGGTTAGCCCAAGGGCATGCATCTGGTTGATCTTTATTCAGGGGGTGAAGTGGTAAAAATCATCATCTTTACATTCTTGGAGTGGGGAGGTTCAAGCTGCATCCATCTTTTGTCATCAGCATGGACTGGATAGTGCACAGAATGAGAAATAAAACTAAAAAATTGGTTACAGTAACATGAAGTTAATTAGTAGTTAGACTTTTTTCCTCATAGGTATTTTATAGTTTTACTTCAGGTATGTTGATTACTCATGTCCCATGATTTTCATCGTTTGAACTTTAACTTCAGTAACAGTCTGTGACTACTTGTTCCTTTCTAGTTATCCCTCAGTCTTTTTCTTCTTACTGGCCCAGACTTCTTGAAAAAGGCATCATCATCTGCCGGCAGTAATAACCATCTCCCACTTCTCGTTTGCTTGCTTGCGGCCTGTCTGCTCGTCTTCCTTTCCCTCATTCCACTAACCCGACTAAGGTTTTCGTGTACTTTCTCATGGCCGGACAGAAATATATTTATATTTTCTGTCCTCACCTTCTGGAAGCACTCTTCTGGCTCTCCTCATTGCTCTCTCACCGTTCTGTCCCATTCTTGCCTTTTGGGCTCGCCTTCCTCCTCTTTCTGCTCTTGCCCAGACTCCCGACAGGCCAGGTTGCTGATGAATCCTGGCCTTTTCTCTCTGGATTTATATTTCTAAATCAGGTGCCTGTTGAGCCACTCTGGCCTCCTCCCTGCTCACCATCTGCCTTATCATTTACACGCAGGCAGCTCTGAGCTCTGGTGCTGCTGGGCAGTTACTCACTTACCTTCCTCCCACTGCCTTTGTGGAGTAGATGGTATTTTGTTTCATAAATGAAGATAGTGAGGCATAGAAAGGCTGAAGAACTTGCTCTAAGCCATACAACTAACAGGTAGTAGACTGAGATGGCTGAGCGTAGATGCTGCCCTGCCTCCCTGGTTTGGTTACTCGCCTGGGCCTGACTCCCCCCACGAAGTTCTAGTTGTGTGTAGAATTAATGACTAGAATCTCATGAGAACAGAGTGTGTTTATTCTGTCATAGATACACTGTGGAAGCAGATCATGCCTTCTAAAACAAAACTGCATATTAAGTAAAACCTATGATGATATTACATAGATTGCCTCTACCTGTGGGTGTTCGTTTTATCCTAGAATGACAGGTATAAAGTAGGAGTCCCTGGGGGTAGAAAGCCAGGTGAATGAAAACCAAAAAAACCCCACTGCCTTCAAGCCCATTCTGACTCATGGTGGCCCTACAGGACAGAGTAGAACTACCCCAAAGGGTTTCCAAGGAGTACCTGTTGGATTTGAATTGCCCACCTTTTGGTTAATAGCCAAGCTCTTAACCACTACACCACCAGGGTTTCCAAGAGGGGTAGAATTTTTCTATTTAAGTTTTTTGTTCTTTTATTAAATATTAAGTAGGTATAAAAAATAAAACAGACAACTAATATTAAATAAATGCATATAAAAATAATATTAATGAATATTCAGTGTAGCTGTCATTTAGCTTAAAAAATAGAAGATTAACGTACCTGATGTAGCCCTATCCAGTGGCACCCTCCTTTCCCTCCTGTCTCCTAGAATTAGCCATTTTTCCCAGTTTTTGTTTATCATTTTGTTTTTCTTTATAGTTTTATCACAGATGTTTCTGTCCTGATCGAATGTCGTTTTTGCATGTTTTCGAACTTTGTATAAGTGGAATTCTATTTATATATCTATAGGTGTTCTGCGCTTGTCCTTTTTTAATTCAGCATTATGGTCTGGAGATACATCTCTGGTGAAACATGCAGATGTAATTCATTCTTTTTCCTTCTTCAGGACAGTTCATTATATGTCTCTGCCTTAATCTTTTTTTAATCCATTCTGCTGTTAATAGAGATTTGGATCATTTCCTTTTTTGTTAACTACAGACAGCGCTCTGTGAGCATACCTGTACCAGCCTTTCCTGGTTTCTCTTTATGTCATTCGGTCCGATTTAAGGCCCTAGCTGTTTTTGGATTACCTCATTAGCTGTCACTGTCACACCTGCTGTGAGGAGCTCGTGAGAGACCTTTCCAAAGACCTTAACTCTTGTGTTTTTCCCTTCCTGCCCAACCAGTAATTAATTTTAACAGCTTGGTGTGTTAATGTAATTCTTTTTCTTTTTTCCACTGTTAATTAATTGTAGATCAAGAAGCTACTCAAGAAGTCGGAGCAGAGGATGGTACAGCAGAGGTCGAACAAGGAGCCGGAGCAGTTCCTACCGCAGTTACAAAAGTCACAGGTGAGCTCGTGATCCCCGCCCTGCATCGTGGCCTCCAGCCTGTCTGCCTTTCTAGGCTTCACAGACAGGGTTGTGTAGCTGTTGAGGAGAATCCTGTCATCGCTTTACATCACACTGGCCTGTTTTCTCATCAAGCCCTTTTTTTCAAAGAGCCACACAACTCTTCTGGGTATTCCCAGGAGGGGATCTTACCAGAATGAGCAAGAGAAGTAGTAGAAATATTTAAAGAAGGCCCTGACCCCTACCTTCACCTCCCCACCAGTACATCTTCCTTAACCTAAATTCACACTTGCAGTCCTCTCTTGACTCAGAAATTGGGATAAGAAAATCTTAAGAGAGGGGACCAAAAGCAAGAAGTATATTGTGGGGGGTGGGGTTGATCCAGGTTCTGGTTCTCCCTGCTTCTTTCTCTCTGTGGCCTCTGAGGCGTTGTCCACTGCTGCAGGCTTAGCTTGGCTTACGAGTGTCCTCCCTGTCCAGGCCTTTTCCTCTCCCACCCAGTGCAGAGCCTCGTAGAAGAATTGTATAAAACTCCATCTTTCTTATGAAGTCCAATTAAATCCAATACACTTTTGATGTGAAAAAAAAATCAACACAGGTGGTGGATTTCACTGTGTTTTCACTCTGATGGACAAAGAAATGTCTAGATTTTTGATGGTCCTGTCCTGCCATGATGATCCACAAAGTGGTGCTCTTTTGTGTGGTTAATTTTAGGACATCCAGCAGGAGCAGATCCAGGAGCAGCTCGTATGATCCCCACAGTCGGTCCAGGTATGGATGGGGATCAGGTAGAGATCTGTGGGGGGAGAATTGAAAGGTGTGTCTTACAAACTATTAAAAGTGTTGTATCTTATTAAATAACTTGAACACGTCTATTTGTCTCATGAAATTGTACCCTCTATAAATGAGATCCTTTTGACAATTTTTATCTGTTGGCCCATTGTACTCAAGTGTCAAAAGTGACAATTGATATCAAATTGTAATGGCAGGTATTTATTGAATATAATTGGGTAATAAGATCCACCA
Organism: Elephas maximus indicus; assembly: GCF_024166365.1. Classification (NCBI taxonomy): domain Eukaryota; kingdom Metazoa; phylum Chordata; class Mammalia; order Proboscidea; family Elephantidae; genus Elephas; species Elephas maximus. Next base: position 47,124,522 of record NC_064838.1, read on the forward strand.
GCCTCAGTCAAACTAACACAGTGTTAATTTTGTGGTATTTTTCACTGCCAAATTGAAATGAACGTTTTTCTGTTTAATATGGTACCTGATTTGGGACAGTTGTTAAATGTTTCTAGTGCTTGTTATGCACATGGGTCCTCACACTGTCAGACGGTGCCCACGTTCTAAGCCAGAGCACTCTTAAGATCCTCTACCCAAATGGGAACATACAGGTATTTCAGTGGAAAATTTAGTGTGTGTTGTTGCTGTTAAAGCAGGTCCTACACTTATGATAGCTACTATAGCAGGAGTCGAAGTCGCAGCAGAAGCCAGAGGAGTGACAGTTACCACCGAGGCAGAAGTTACAATAGGCGGTCCAGGTAGGTCGCTATCCGCTAGAACACTGCAAGTCCTGTGGGCATTGGTGGGGAATGACGGGCTGCTGGTGGAAGGAAGAGCACAGCCTTCTCAGACAGAGATACTTCTTGCTCTTCCTGAATTTCAGCAGCCCACAGGCAGCTTCTGAAAATGGCCTTTGTACTAAGAGTTGCTAGGTAATGTTTGCTGGTTATTGTTAATGTTTGAGTCTAAAATGTATCTTTACATATTCACGTATCCTTGGACAAACATTTGTTTTGGGAGGAGTAAAGAGAGAAGGCCACCAAACCATGGTCCACTTCCTTAAATAAGGGTAGTTGTAGGAAATAACAAAACCAATTTGTCCTTTTTTTAAATTAAAAAAATCTAACGTACAGATGTCATAATCATTTGCCTCAGAAGGAGGATTGAGATTTATCCTTCTAGTTATTTAGTTTGTGTGTATGTGTGTGTGTGTATTCAGCTAATAGTGCAAGTCTTTTTTGTGACTTTGTAGTGTTGCTATTCCTGGTGGCATCTGGCCTTGTCTTCCCCCATCCATTGCAGCTACAGTGATTCTTGTCAAGCGTCGGTGTGCTTTGGACACTCTTGAAACTCTTCAAGGACTCCCCCCACCCTCAGAGTCATATCCAATCTCCTTAGCGTTGCATGCAGGGCCCCTCCACTTACCAACCCCTGCTCAGGCTCATTCTGGTGTCTCTCATTTGATGTGCTGGAACCTTCTGCCTGGAAATACACATGCTGACTTCACCATCACTCCTCCTGCCCCTTGAAATGGCCAGTTCCCGCCAACCCTGCAGGTCTCCACAGCAACCCACCATCCCTGGGAAGCCTTCCCTGACTGCTGAGCCTGGGGTACAGCCCTTCCATGTACTTCTGAGGCAGGCTTTGCTCCTCCGGGGGCTCGTCTTGCCTCCAACTTGTTTGTCTTGCCCGTTATTCTCGACTATGCTTGAGCCCCAGGGCACCAGATTTTGTCCACTTTTTTTGTCCACAGCCCCTAGCAAAGTGATTGGCTCTCAGTGAATATTTTTCAGAATAACTGAATGATGACCATAACCGGGCTCTCTTGACTCTCAGTGTCACAGTGGTCCTGTCCACAGCTGGCCCCACCCCCAGTCCTCATTGTGCGCACTTTGATTTCCTCATCTGTAACCAGCTCTTATCCATGTGCCTTTTACCCTTTACTTCCTTGGACAGCCTTATCAAACACAGACGTTCAGGTTAGGTACCATGGAAGGTTATTCTGCTCATTGGCATGAATGGATTCCAGATCATTTCCCCAGATGTGATATTTATTTTATCTTAACCTTGACACTACTACCATCTGTCATTTAAAACATCTTTGAAAAGTCCACAGTGTCACCACAGTCAGTACCCTACTTGTCAACCCACTTCCGTAGTGTTTTCAAGCCACTCATATCAAAAAAGGAAACTCTAAGAGGAATTCAGAGAGTTGCCATTTTAAAGGATTTTGCTTATTTGTTTTGTTGTAGATCTTATGGCTCTGACAGTGAAAGTGACCGGAGTTACTCTCATCACCGGAGCCCCAGTGAAAGCAGCAGATACAGTTGAAAATGCCCTTTTTTTGATACTAATTATATCTTATTTGTAAATATCTGGTGACTTAAAAGTTTAAAAACTTAATGGCAGTCTGCTGTTCTGTTTCAACATTAGAGATGAAATTTCAAGGGGGTAGACATTTCTTGTTACCCATTCATGTTCATGTATACAGACGTATTTAAAATAATACAGACATGTCTCCTAGAAATATTTGTGTGCCACATTTTACAGTAGCCAACTATGGAAACAAATTTCATTTTCTTGAATCAAGAAATCCTGAAATTTACCTAAGTGTGATTTACAGTATTATTTTAGATAGACTGTTTCTCTCCATCTCTTGTATTCCTTAGAATACAGATTCTTTCCCCCCGGTTTTCAGGTTTCAGCGTATATGCTGCCAAGCACAGAACTGTGAAGGAGAACTGTTGAAGGCGGCCAAATATTTATATACCAATTACAGAGTCTTGTGCATATGTGCTCTTAAAAACAAACCACCCAGAATTGATGCTGATGGTAGCCAGGAGTATGAGGCATGGCTCTGGGGTTCGAAACTCATTCCTGACTTCTTGGCTGTCTCAGAGAATCAGGGGAGTGGCCATCATATAACCCACCGTCTGCATTACTTCAGGCTAGAGGGCAAGGTTAGGAAGAATAAATCAGCCTTAATTATAAATACCTGCACTGTCTCTAAAGGCTTAATGCTTTGTTTGCTACCAGAATGCTTTAAATACTATCAGAAATTTAGGGTTGTCAAAAGTAATCCCGTTCCAGTTGATGCTTTGGTGCTTGGTGCGTTTTGGTGCCTCTTTAAGCATTGTTCTTATATATTATACGTTAGGATCCCGTAAGAGAGCAAAATGAAGTGTATTTTTTTTGATTCACTAGTACCCAAAATGGCTCCATCTGAATTACCTTCACTTTGAATATTTAGGGAGCTTCTCCCAAGCAGAGATATGGGCAGGGGGTCCCCTGGAACAGGCAGGATTGGTGTAGTCGGTGCTGTGGCCACCCAGGTCTGTTGTGCATAACTGGTGTGTCTGCCTCTAGAAGAGTAGATTAAGGAACGAACTTCAAAAGTGACATCAAAATCTAACTACCACCATCCTGGGGACATTTTGTAGGGTTTTTCAGCATTTCAGGTAAGGGGTATTCCACAACACCAAGGAAACTGTTCAGAGCACCAGCACATCGCTCCCGCTTCCTCTGTGACCCCCGCCGGCTCCACAAAGCCTGGCATGACATGAGGAACCCAGGACACCAGGCAGGGGAGAGGGTGTAGGTACTGCATAAGTTAGACATTTCCAAGGCTTTGGGTGGTTCCTCTAAAAATAATTTGAGCTGTAAAGACTGGTAGGACTTTTCAATCTTCAGCTTGATTTTTCCCCCAAGTGTACTTAATCACCTTAGTGCCACTTTAATCCACGTAGGCGGAAGAAATTCACGTTGGATGTTTGTAGAACTCTGTCATCTACCTCAGGCCCTGCCTGGTGTATTTGGGAAGTAGAAGGGTCCTCAGGTGGGGGCATGTGACAGCCCTTGGTGGATGGAGGGGTGACTTCGGGTGAATTAAAACCATTGTCCATGATAAATTGCATAAACAGGGTTAGGTTGTCAATTGTTTGCCAAGTTGATAGGCAAAACTGCATTAGAAGACAGGACCTGAGTAAACAGTACTTGCAATCAACTCGAAAACAAGGTGTGATTCATGTTAAGGGTTTTCAAAAGCGGCCTGCAAAGGAGAATATTGCTTTAACTCATTGGTGAAAAAACTCACTCAGAACCCAGACAGAAACTGCCAAATCTTAATTAGGTTAAGAATAAGTTACCTTCGGGCAGTGTAGTGGTTTTCTATTGCTGTGTAACAAATTAGCCCAAATTTAGCAGCTTAAAACAACCCCTGCCTATTAACTGGCAGCTGTGTGGGTCATGACTCTAGCTGGCATGTTATGGCTGGATCCTCTGCTCAGAAGGCTGAAACCAGGAGTCATCAGGGCAACTTTCCTTTCTGGCTGTCAGGTGAGAGCCTCTCAGGTCCTTAAGGCCACCCATGTTCCTTCCTTGGGTGCTCCCCTCCATCTTCAGACCATCAATGGCCTGTCAAGTCCTTTTCTTTCTCACACTTGAATTTCTCCAACTACCGCTTGTTTTAAGGGTTCATGTGATTAGATCAAGGCCTCCCAAATAATCATTATTTTAAGGTCAGCTGTGCCATATAACATAATGGAATCACAGGAGTGACACTATATTCACAGGCTCCAGGGATTTGGGTGTGGAACTGAAAGGGGGGGTACATTTTAGCATTCTGCCTACCTCAGGCAGTAACTTTGCCCATCTCAGCTGTGGGTATAATTTTAACCTGAAAAGGGGGGCCCTAGAAGCCACCTTTGTTTTCTCCCTGAAAAGGACAGCCCTCAGCTGCAGCATTCAGCTTGTGTGTTTACTGAAGTGAACTACAGGAAAAGCTTTTCTTCCTAAAGTGGACTCTTCTGTATTTTGAAGTTATTTTTAATAAAACTGAATCACGTTATGTATTGTGCTTCTTAATAGAAAAGGCATTATTGAGCTGTTTTTGTAACGTCCTGTTTACTGCAAACGAAATACGATAGCTTGTAGGGTTCAAAACTGTAGAAAATACTTTTGTACATATTGCCAATGTCTGATTTGTATACACTCCAATTAGATTTCCCTACAACTTGGAAAGGGGACCTTGTAGAAATTAAAGCCTGTACTTAAAGATCTGAGTCTGTATGTCTCATCTTTCAGTATTCACCCAGAGTTCAAATAGTCTTTCTGAAATGGAAAGGGAAACACTGAGTCTCTGCTGACCCAGCCAGTGAAAAAGCCTTCCTCTCTCTGCAGCTGATTTCCTTCTTCTAGCTGTGTGTTCTGGTGGGGCAGGAGGGGAAGCCAGAGAGAACTCCGGGCAGAGATGTCACCTCCACAGATAAGCATTAATGGTGCTTGGTCTTCTCCCCACTGGAAACTCCAGATTTTCACCAGGCTTTGTTGTCATTGTCCAGCTGAGGTGCCTGCATTCGGATGTCTTTGCCGAGGAAGGAACATGTCCCATCCCATCTGTGAGTCTGCCTCAGGACAGTACATTTACCTGCTAACCACCTACAGCCTCCACCCTCCCCTCCCTAACCACAGTTCACCAGGCAGACGCACATCACTCAGTCCAGGAGAAAACACACACAGATATTTTTAGCATCCACATGAGAATTTGCAGGGCAAGTACAATTAACTTTTGTTTTCTCAGAACTCAGAGGAATTTGTATTTTCTTAGTGACTACCATATAACTTCCCACAGTAAGGCTTGCAGACATCCAGTTTTCTAAATCGAGTTAACAGTAGACCCCCAAGTTGGGCAACCCCTGAAAATGGTCAGATCTGACTCCATGGCTTGAAAATGTGGGGCCTGTTTGCTGTGGGAGAACCCCTAATGAGGGTCCTTCGTGGTCTTAACATTTTTAGTGAGCTCTAGGATCTTTACCCACATCCTGATAGCAATGATCAGTTGGGCAGAGTTGCGGGCCGGGGGCGGGTATGTCAAGGGCTCCTTTGGTCTTGACTATTGCTCTGAATTACCCAGGCTTTAAATAGGTAATAGAATCCAAGGAAAATGCCCCTCCGGCAAGAGGCCATGAGCACTGCTGACGGGGCATCACTGTTTGGAAGGGAAAGGAGGCTCTACTTGGTGTTAGAGCGAGAAGCCAGTTCTGCAGACCAGTGTGGCCATGAGGGACCAGAAAGCCCCACTTCCCAAGGTGTAAAGGACAAGGCTTAGATGCCCAAAATACCCTGACTGTTTTAAGAAGGAACTGCCTCTGTTGCTGTAGTGAGAGGTGAGAGCCTGAAGTCCCACGAGGGACTGGCTTGGCAGGGAGAAGTTCTTTGATGCTGGGAGGGCAGCAGCCTCTCTGGAGTTGAGAGGTATCTGGGGAGAGTGAGTCCGCCACAGTAAGAGGGGCTGAGTATCTTAAAAGAAGACAGCGGCTGCTCACCTCAGCACAGGCTCGGAGGCTCCAGCCAGTGCCTGATGAGCACAAGGGCAAGGAGAGACCACCATGGAACACACAGAGGGCAGGGGGCGTTAATGGTCTGTGCGAAGAGCTCAGAACGAGGTGGAGGTGGTGCTCCTCCTCCCTGTGACTCGGAAGACGCCTGGTGGGACTGTGCCAAGCTTGAGACCAGGGGCAAGCACTTCCGCCTCTTGGACCCCAGCCACTCTTTGCCGACTGTGGGCGTCAGGCTGTAGCTCCGGCTCCACAGAAGGCGCTTCATAGCCCTCAGGACCCAGGCCCGCCTGGGAGTGCTGCCCCTGCAGCCAGCCTGGAGCCATGCGAACAACAGGTAAGACAAAAGGAGTGACCTGGAGGTCTCAGGACAAACATCTGCGTTCCCTGACCTGAGACCAGACCCTGGGCCTCTGACTGCTCATCTGTAATGGGAGCTAATGGTCCCGGGATTGCCCATCTCAGCTCATAAGCCCCGAGCGACGGTGCCTGTGACTGGTGCAACCAGACCTGGGAACCAGGGGTGCTCATCCCCTGCCCACACCTGGAGATGAGCCTGTCTCCCAGAGGGCCTGGGCTGGCCCATCACCAGCCCCAGGGTCACCCAGGTGTCTCTTGTAACTAAAGTCTACCACCAGGGTGGTAGACTCCCAGAGAAAACCCATGGAAGATCCCTACTGACCTCAGTGCCTTTGGCCTAATTTGCCTTTTTTTTTTTTTTTTTTTCTTTTTTGAAGAAATAGATGGACTTCTATTAAGCAACTGCTTTATAGCATGGAACCTTTGGGCCAGAGCCAGGCTGCCTGGGTTCAAGTCCTGCTGACATTTCCTAGGGCTCCTGGGCCCCAGAGATCCTAAGTCTTCCCTCAACATGGGAGAAGGAGCTCCACAGGGTTCCTGTGGGGGCCAGATGAGAGGCCCAAGTGAGAGGCCCAAGAGCCCTTGAACCAATAGGCAGGAGAGAGGCCTGGAAGCTGCCAAGGAGGCCTCGAATGCCAAGGCCATGACGCTTATCCTGCGTGAGGGAACAGGGCAGCCCTCTGGTTCGCATTAGGTCCCATCCCGGGCAGCTGCATTCTATTAGAGCTCAGCTGAGGCAGAAGGAAGGAACAACTCCCTCCACCCCAAACCCCACACCCAGCCGACCAATGCTCTCCCACTCTGGAGGGCCCTGCGTCAGCACCCCAGTGGGTAGCTTGAACCTCTCTGCCAGCCCCATGACCTGTGCCAGTCAGGGACACCTTGTGTTCTGTAGCACTGCCCACTCCACCCTCCCTCCTTCCCCCATCTGAGCCACACACAGCTGCGTACTCCATGTGCTGAGCCTTGCGCTGCTGCCCCCACCACCACCAGCACACGCATAAACGTGAGGCCTGGGATATTCATCCCAGCTTCCGCTGGGTGAGCCTGGTTTTCCCAACCAAGCCTGGGGACTCCCTGAGCACAGTCTGGGCCTGCGCCTCTCCTTGTCATGGAGCAGAAACTTAGGGCTAGATACTTAGGGAGGTTGCAAGGAAACCAGTGTGCTGGCCTGTAGTGGCAGAGGCGTGGCCTTGCTGACCTTCCCAGCACCTGGCCCCAAATGCCTGGAGGATTCATAAGAGCTCGGCTCTGCTAAGTGAGCCCATCTCCACAAACTCCTGCCAGGGCAGGGGCTCACCTGGGCACCCGGGATCCCCCTCCGTAATCCTCCAAGACCCAGACCCACCCTACCCCCTCCAGGAGGTCTGCTCTGATCTCTTGAGGGGAAGCTCCCAAGGAATGTCCCTCCCCTCTTGGGTCTCAGTTTCCATGTTGGCCCAGGCTGACATGAAGCTTGACCAGTACCCAGCCCGGGGGGGGGGGGGGGGGCGGAGGCGGAGGCGGGGAGACTTCTTCCCAGCTCCCTCCCATGGCCAGGAGAGCAGTTCCGCTTATTTCTGTCCAGCCACTCCCACCAGAAAAGAATCTTGACTCCAGGACACCAAATTGCCTCCAGTTCTCTGCAGGTGCCAGCCTTTCCTGCTTTCCTTTGCAGGTGCTGTTCTCTTGGCCTGGAGTGCCCTCCCTCTTCCTCCTTGCTCTAGTTAGTGCTGACTCAACTTACAGGCCTCTGCTCTGAGCAGCCCCATTTGGCCTACCAGACTGAGCTCTTCTAACAGTTCCTTCCTGCCAGGTCTAGTGACCCAGCTGCCAACAGCATCTCACAGAACCCAGGGCTCCCTCAGCAGATGGGATACAGGGCAGAGATGCAAAAGGGAGCAGCAGGGGTCTTCAGGGAGGCAGAGACACTCCCCCTCATTCTCACCCAGCCTCCAGCCCCTCCTCTGGCTTGGCTGTTGCAGCTAAGGCCAATGCCAAAGGGCCAGCAGCCTACCTTGGTCAGGCTGGCCACACCCTCTGCCAAACCTTGGCCCGGAAGCTGCCTGGGAGTGTCCTGTGCAGCCCTCCCTGCCAAGCTCCTCCCAGCCCATGGGGGAGGCAGCTCTCTCCCAGCCTCTCCTTTCCCAGGCTTCTGACACTGGTGCCCAGCTCTCTGACCTGTTCTCTGAGCCTCTGTGTCCTTATCTGACCAGTGGGTACACAGTCCCTCCCTTGCCACCTCCCATTGATGCAGTCAGATGAGGAAGTAGACTGGGAGGGAGAAGATGCAGAGGGCAGCCCTGAGGTGACTGGCCAGAAGCACATAGGTCCGGTGTGGCCTGGCCTCAGCCTAGGGCCTCTGGGAGCTGAGCCGGCTGCTTGTGCACCCGCCATGGCCTCGCAGGTGCAGAGTGCCTGCAGCAGCCACCAGGAGCTCCCTAGCTGACCCAGCTCCTCATTTGGGCCTTGCCATGTCTCTGCCTGTGCCCCTTCTCTGTTCCCATGTCTGTCCACCAGGGTCTCTCTCCTCTATTTGGCTATTCGCCTTCCATCTTATTCTTGGCACTCTTTGTTGACTGTCATTTCTGTGCCTGAGACGTGTTCTCCGTAGCTCTGGGATGGTTCTGTCTTGGGGGTCTTCCTGCCTCGGCCTATGGAGCCTCAGGGAGACCCTTGAAATGTGTCTGATTAGACCAGCAGATTCCACCATGGTGCCTAGCAGGGGACGCAAATTCTGTTCCATTTTCTCTCCTGGCACCCAGAGCCGAGTCACCCTGAGCCAGGCCCAAGTGAGGCAGCATACTCAGGGGACGCTGGTACAGCTAGGCATGGCCTTGTAAGTACGGTTTGCATGTATGTAGGGAGGAGCAGAGGGTTCTATATGGTACTGCCGGGATGGGGCAGGAGCCAACGTGGGGTGGGATGGATCTTGGGGGCTTGGAGGCAGAAAGGCATCTGAGTGATGATATGGGCCACATGAGAGGCCCACAGGCGCCGCCTCTCTTCAATGGTGGCCCAACCACCACCTGGGCCCTAGCAGGTCCAGAGCCTCCTGGTCCCCACCCTGCTGCCGGCTCAGCCTGGCAACGTTCCTATGCAGCCTCCTGCCGGTGCAGCCAGCCCCCTGCCCCCACGGGCGTCCATGCCAGAGCAGCATTCCGCAGGGCTGGTGGCGTCTCCCCAGCAGAGGCTTAGCGGGGAGGCCACTCAGCAGTGGTCAGGTCACAAGGCTAGGCAGGCACAATGGGGCCGGGGGCCTCTGGCCCCCACTCCTTTGGGCTAGCTGTTTCCTAGCCCAGGGTCAGTCATCTTAGGATCCGATCACTGCAGCTGTACCCCGGGGTCCTGTATCTCCTGCTTGGAGGCCACAAGGTAGGTATGGGTCCACGGCAGCCAAGTCCTAGATGCACTGAACAGAAGGAACCCTGAGCCCTTGGGTGGGGAGCTAGTTGGGAATCCCAGGCTCACCCCCAGGTCCCAGGATGGGGGGCTGGGAGGGTGGGTGGGAATGGAGGTGGTGAATGAGAATGGAGTGCAGGGTTCAGTCCCTCAGCATGGGTCAGGGGAACAAGTGGAAGTTTTTTCTGCAGCGGGTTGGGGGCCGGGTGTGCCCTGCTTCCTGATTTCTGTGCCGCCTCCTAACCCGGCCCGCCTCCGTGGCGCAGCTGGAGGACATCAAGGTTAGACTCCCGGACGAACTTCCCGGCGGGAAAAGGGGCTCAGCGCGGAAGGGTGAGGCTGGGGTCTATCCTCCCGGACGTGAGCAGTGGGGTATTGGCTGGGGGCCTCAGGAACCGAAGCAAGGCGAGTTGCACTGGGGTGGCGAACGCCACGCGTGTCCGCGCCCCCCGCCGGCACGCAGGGCGGCCTGGCCCTTTAAGCGTCCAGACGGCGGCCCCAGCTGACGCGCGGGCTCCAATCGGCGCCCCGCGCCCCCCGCCCGCCGCGCCCGAGGCTCTAGGGCCGCAGCTGCTCGGCGGCTGGACTCGCCGCGGCCCTGTGCCTCCGCCCGCCCGGCCGCGCCCCCGGGGGCCATGGTCGCGGGGCCCTGCGCGGGGGCGGCCCCCAGCGCGGCGCTTCATGGAGCGGCCCCGGCCTGGCCGCCGGGGGCAGCGCGATCCCGAGAAATACTGTGAGCCCCGAGCGCCACGGCACCATGGTACGCAGGGCCCTGCCTGTCCCCCCTCTTATCCGCCCACCTGCCCGCTCTGCCCTCCGGAGCGCACGACTCGCGGTCTCGGGGTGGAGGGATCCTCCCCCTCCCCTGGTTCCCCCGCCCCCATCTCTTGGGTCCCCGCGGGCCAGGAAGGCGGCGCTATCGCGCGGCTCTCGACGAAAAGGGGGTTAAATTCCTGGGGTGGGGGTGCCAGCGCGGAAGGCTGAGGTCTCACTAGGCACGGGCAGAGGGGGGCGCTTCTCTGCTCCCAGGATGGCGCCGCCCTCGGGTTGGGTATTGGGGGCGATGGGGGGGGGTCGGATTCCCGCCCGGGCCTTGGGCCACGTGGGCGCTGGAGCCGTCCTGGGGCTTTGGGGCACCGCGGGCAAGGGTGGGGGGCAGCCCGCATCTCCGGTCCAAACTCCTGTGTGACCTTGGGCCGGTCTCCCGCCCTCTCTGGGCCTGTTTCCCAGGACGAGGTGGGGGGGGGCGTATGAGTGCAGGGGAGGCAGGCATAGACAACTCCTCCCCAAGAGGAGGAGCTTGGAGGTCATGGGCTTGAGCCCCTAGCCCAACCTGGGCCCACCCACTGCTGCCGGGGGCAAAGGAAGGATAGGTGTAGTGGGATGGGAGGTGGAGTGTGGATGGATGGTCCCGGGGTTTCATTCTGGGGCCTCCAGGGAGATGCTGAGGCACGGTGGTGAGCCATTGGCTTTGTAGTATTGGGGCAGGATACCCCTCAAGTGTAGAAGACTGCAGCTGTCCTAGTTGTCCCCAGTACTGGCCATCCCCAGCCTGGCTTGGGGGAGAGGGCTTGCAGGCACAAAGCACCTAGCAATAGGGGTGTCTGACCACCCCCTTGGTCCTGCATCTTAGACTGGGGTGGCCAGAACCCTGGGGGAGGGAGAGGGAGTGTAGCTGTAGCCAGCAGAGCCAGATGGGGAGGGGCATCCACAGCTGCAGGGAGCTGGCACATCTGGCTGGGGAGGCTGGCATAGATGATGGGCATGGCCCAGGAGGGGCCAGGCAAAGAGGCAGCTGTGTCCTGGGGCACGGCTGCCAGTTATGGACATGGATAGCATGTGTGTACCCTGTCACAGGAGTTCAGTCGGGGTGCCTGGCCGCGTGGTTCCCTCACCCCTGAAGGGCCAAGGATGGTATTGGTGTGCCCTGGGGTTCTGTCTTAGGAATAGAGTCTTTGGGGCAACTGTCCCTTAGGTTAACCCCTTCTGCCTCTCTGAGGTCAGAGACCCTGGGGCAGGCATCATGTAGGCCCTGGAGCTGGATTTGCAGATGGAAAGATTGGGCACTGGAGGGCGTTCCATGAAGGGGAGGAAGGTGGACTAGGGCCCTGGTGCCTGCAATGGGCTCCCCTGACAGGCCTGGTTTTGGCAAGCCTTTATCCAGATCACTTCCCCTGCCATTTTCTTGCCTCTGGAGGCCCCAAGGAGTCCCTGTTACAACCCAAGTTGAACCCTGACCCTTCAGCAACCCGTAGGTGGCAGTGACTGGGGAAGAGGCTGGGGCATCACCAGGGATAGTGGAGGGGCCTGGGGAAGCACAGCTGGTCCCTCTCAGGTGGGAGGGTTCCCAGACACCTTCTGCTGTACTAGTCATTAAAGGCTAAGAAATCTAGCCACATATAGAGTGGTGTCTGGTCCAGAGGAGTGAGTCTGCTGCTGTTCTCTGGGGGACCCTCCCACTTCTAGCCTCAGTTTCTCCATCTTTTCAGTAGAGGTTAGTCCCAGAAGATGAATCAGAATGAGTCAGAGAAAGAAGATAGGAGGGGCCTGGTGCCACGTCCCCATTAGATGGGCCAGGCCTGGAGGGCCAGCAACCCTGGAAGACAGGGGCAGATGTGTGTTTTCTTGGCTGAGGGCTGGGAGGAGGGGTGTGGTGGCAGAACTCAAGGAAGATACCGTCCATCTCCAGAGGCCTGGCCAGACTGGGATCTGGGAGCGCAGGGTGGGCACTGGCCTGACTGTAGGTGTGGAGGGTGGGGCCCAGGGCAGGTCTAGGAGCAGGTTGCTCCGCTAGCTTGTCAGGCTCATCCAGAGGTCCAGGGTGGATTCTTGGTGAGTTGACCGAGGTGGTGAGCTTAGACACCACCACCACTCACCACCACCACCCAGTCTGAGCCCACCCACTTGCTGCCTGGGTGATGGAAGGATTGCCATGGCATGTGGGGGTAAGCTGTGGATGGCCAGAGCTGGGGTTTCATCCCAGGGCTTCCAGGGAGGTGCTGGGGCAGGGTGGGGGCCAATGGCTTTATGGCAGTGAGGCAAGGCACCCTCAGGTGTAGGATGCTGAGATCTGGGTGGGCAACACCTGAGGAGGACCAGAACCTGGAAGCAGCGGGCTTGAGCAGGTAGTTGGCAGATTGTAATTAAACATGTGCTGTTAGGCCCTTGCAGGGAACTGGGCCGGCTGCCTGTCTGCATGGCCCACTTTTGGGGAGGTGCTGTGGCGGAGCTGGAGTGATTGAGCTGGCCCTATTCTGAGCAATTCACAGAGGCCAGATGTGGCCCAAGGGCCAGATGTTCTCACCCATCGGACTTTGAGGAGCCTCACTAAAGCTCCAGAGGCCCCAAGTGGTGTGGCCCCCAAGATGGAGCTATCCCAGAACCCTAGTGGAAAAAGGGTCTAGGGTGGGGCCCAGGGATCTCCTGCCTTTGAGCCTGGTGAGCAGATAACACAGCTGTGTTCCCTTCAGAACGCCCTCTGGGAGGGGGAGCTGCTCGGGGCCAGGCATGTGGCCATGGGCAGGAGAGGGGAAGTGACCGTTCCAAACTCTGGACAAATGATGAGGGCCTCCTTGGGCAGGGCAGCAGGACCAGGGTGGGGACACGTCACAGGCCCTGGGTCTGGATTCCTTCACAAAATTTTCTCCTTCTGTAGCTCTCAGGGTGTAGGCCTTGAGGCCTGTTGGTGAGGTGAGGGGTGCAGTAGGCCAGAGGCCAGGCTGTGAGTATGTGTGCCTGACTTCTGTTGTTGAGGTGCTTGTTTTTCATCTGTATATGTGAGTGTGTGGAAGAGAATCTGTGGGGCCTGCAGACTGTGGGAATGCAAGAAATGCGGAAGGAATGCCCAGGTCCCTTCTAGGGTGACCAGCTAGTCCGGGTTTGTCCAGGACTGTCCTGGTTTTAGCACCGAAAGTTCTACATCCCGGGAAATCCCCCAGTTCTGGGCAAACCGGGATGGTTGGTTACCCTGGTGCCTTCTCATCTCTTCTCTTCCTTTCCCAAACCCCGCCTTCCTTTTCTTGTCCCTTTCCCTTCCCAGGATAACTTTTCCCGTTTCACAGGGGAAGAGCTGGAGGCCCAGAAAAGTTAGCTGACTAGCCCAGGAGCTGATCTTCAGCCTCAAAAGGTGCCGGTCAGCGTCTGAGCTCCGCGGGGAGGCTGACAGGGCTTGGCTCCCGCTCCCCCACTTCCTTGCTGGAACTTCAGCTCTTCTTCTGTCCCATGGAGCAGGAGTGACAGGCTGCCCCCTGATGGTGGGCACCGCTGGGGGACGGGTGGGCAGCAGGGGGTCAGCAGGGGCCCAGCTGGCTTGACTCTCTCCCGTGCCCTCCACCCCCACAGTTGCTGGTTGAGAAGACGACCGACTCACCAGCGGCCGAGTTCTCGCTGGTGGAGGACGTGGCACTGCACTTTGCCTGCTTGATGGGCCGCTTGAACGAGCAGCGCCTCTTCCAGCCTGACCTGTGCGACGTGGACCTGGTGCTGGTGCCTCAACGTAGCGTCTTCCCGGCACACAAGGGTGTGCTGGCCGCCTACAGCCAGTTCTTCCACTCGCTCTTCACCCAGAACAAGCAGCTTCAGCGCGTGGAGCTCTCCCTGGAGGCGCTGGCGCCAGGTGGCCTGCAGCAGATCCTCAACTTCATCTACACGTCCAAGCTGCTGGTCAACGCAGCCAACGTCCACGAGGTGCTCAGTGCTGCCTCGCTGCTGCAGATGGCCGACATCGCCGCGTCCTGCCAGGAGCTGCTGGATGCCCGCTCCCTTGGCCCCCCAGCCCCCGGCACTGTGGCCCTGGCCCAAGCGGCTACTGGTTGTACCCCGGCTGCACCACCTTACTACTGTGACATCAAGCAGGAGGCTGACGCCCCGGGCCTGCCCAAGATCTATGCCCGCGAGGGTCCTGACCCTTACTCGGTGCGTGTGGAGGACGGGGCAGGGGCCACGGGTGATACAGTGCCCTCTGCCATTGGGCCAGCACAGCCCTTCTTCAAGGAGGAGAAGGAGGGTAGTGTCGAGCCCCCGGCCCCCTTGTGCAAGCTGGAGGGTGGGGAGGAGCTGGAGGAAGAGCTCGGGGGCTCTGGGACCTACAGCCGCCGGGAGCAGTCCCAGATCATCGTGGAGGTGAACCTCAACAACCAGACGCTGCATGTGTCCACGGGGCCTGAGGGGAAGCCGGGTGTGGGAACCAGCCCGGCCACCATGGTGCTCGGCCGGGAGGACGGGCTGCAGAGACACTCGGAGGAGGAGGAGGAAGAGGAGGAAGAGGAGGAGGAGGAAGAGGAGGGTGGCGGGAGTGGAGGGGAGGAGGAGGAGGAGGAGGAGGAGGAGGAGGAAGAGGAGGGTGGCAGTCAAGGAGAGGAGGAAGACCAGGAGGAGGAGGAAGAGCATAGCGAGGAGGAAGAGGAGGAGGAGGAGGAAGAAGGGCACAGTGAGCAGGATCAAGAGAGCTCTGAGGAGGGGGAGGCTGGAAGCCGGCAGGTGCCGGCGGGGCTCGGGGGGCGCCAGGACAGCCGGGTGGACCCCTCTTCCCATAGTCGCATGGCCACACGGTCCCGGGAGAATGCCCGGCGCCGGGGCACCCCTGAGCCTGAGGAGGGTGGGAAGCGGCCAAGGCCACCCCCAGGAGCGGCCCCAGCACCGGCCCGGGGGCCACCTGCCGCTGATGGGCTGGGGGCCAAGGTGAAGCTGGAGGAGAAGCAGCACCACCCTTGCCAGAAGTGCCCGCGCGTTTTCAACAACCGCTGGTACCTGGAGAAGCACATGAACGTGACCCACAGCCGCATGCAGATCTGCGACCAGTGCGGCAAGCGCTTCCTGCTGGAGAGCGAGCTGCTGCTGCACCGGCAGACGGACTGTGAGCGCAACATCCAGGTGGGCCTCTCGGAGTCACAGGGAAGACAGGGCAGGTGGCCAGCCAAAGTCACACAGACATCCAGGCTGGGCTAGGCCGGAAATGGGCTCCAGCCACCCACTGCCCCGCCACAGTCGGCAGGCCTTGCGGGCCCCACACTGCCTGTGGAGACCAGACTTAGCCCCTGACAGTCAAACCAGCCTAGGCTTTCAGGGTGGTGGAAGCTCAGGGGGAGCTGGAGCATCTGGGAGGGCTTCCTGGGAGAGGTAGACAGACCTGGGCTTTGGCACATGGAGAGGACTGGAACAGGACCCTTGGCAAGAAGGGCAGATTGGAGCACAGACTCGGGAAGAAGAGAGCAGAGACTTATGTGAGCAGGGGAGGAGGCCAGGAGGATAGCAAACGCCGGGGAAGGATGAGTCAGACGGTGTTTTAGCAGATCCCCAGGGCTGCAAGAAGGCCAGCAGGGCCACCATGTATAGTTTCATAGGTTGTGCACTGCACAAAAGCACTTGTGAAGGGAGGAGGGGTTTGCCAAGAGGGGCCGCCATTTTCCACTTCCCTCGAAGGCACTGTAGAGCAGGGGGTAGCTGGGCAGGAGGAAGCCCTTCAGTTAGTTCTCTGGAGGTGCAGGCAGGCCTGGACCTGGGAAAAAGGCATGGGATGAGAAATTTGGGAGGAGCAGGGGCTGCTGGGGCTGAGCTAGGGAGCTAGGCTGGCTGCCAGGCCTTGGCCAGCCTGAGTCTGTGCCAGTCTGGCCTCTCAGGGTGGGGGTGGGTGGGGGCGGCACAGGGCCAGCCAGGCTCCCCAGGAAAGGTTTTACTTTTTCTGGTGCAGGAGACATGGGGGGTCAGGTAGGTGGGTGCTAATTCCCTGAGCTAATTGCTAATTGCATGCCCTGTGGAGAAAGCATTGCCTCAGGGTTACCTGGTAACCTGTTCTACCCTTGTGCACCTGTTCCCACTTGCCTGCCTGCTGGGCTGCCCTTTGTCGCTCCACCTGCCACACACCTGATCCTGCCTCCTGAAGGGGAGAGAAGCTTGTTTCCCTTCTGACCTGTGCACCCTGACACAGTTTCTGCCTGAACCCTGGCCTGGTCTCTAGCCTTCGGGGGTGTCCTATAGGGATAGGGGACAACCAGGAACACTGGACCATGATCTGGGGAGGGGAGAGGAAGGGGAGTGTAGTCCCTGAGGTTCCCATGACCCTCCATTGCCTGATGGAACTTGGTCCTCCTGCAGGCCCACCCAGCCAGTCCCTTTGGGACCTGTCCCCTTGGGGGTCTCCATAGTGTCAGGGCATAGGCCCCAGCAGGGAGAGGCAATGGAGAGAATGTCTCAGCTTTATGGTACCTCACACCTGAGAGGGCTTCTCTGTGAACTGTGTGCCAGTTGTCTGTCTCTGTAGAGGCCTTTAGATGGACTTGTTGAAATGAGGACGGGAGGTGGGAGATGCTTCTTGGAAGAAGTGACCCTGGCCCTAGTTGGGCTTCCAAAGGCTGAAGGAGGACCCCAGGCCTCTGGGTGGGTGGTCAGTGTTCTACAAGTTACCGTTCTCAGCTCCCAAAACATTAGATCTGGCTGGTCATTGGACAGCAACAGCTCTCCAGCACATTTCAGGTGAGGAAACTGAGGCGCAGAGCCTTGTCCAGGACACAGAGCCTGAAGTCCTCTTCCCCCCCACAGTGTGTGACCTGTGGCAAAGCTTTCAAGAAGCTCTGGTCCCTCCATGAGCACAACAAGATCGTGCACGGCTACGCAGAGAAGAAGTTCTCCTGTGAGATCTGCGAGAAGAAGTTCTACACCATGGCCCACGTGCGCAAACACATGGTCGGTGAGTGTGGGCCGGTGGTGAGGGAGCCTGAGGCCTGAGCTGAACCCCCTGCCAGGTGTGCTGGGAGGGACTTTCTGTCCTGATGAGGACATAGGCAGTGTGAGGGGGTGAGAAGGCCCCTCTCAGCTGGGAGGCCTGGGGAGGCTGGCTGCAGTGGCAGGTGTGGTCTGGGCAGTGCTGCCATGGACGGTTGGGCAGGTTGCACATTAGGTACAATGGCCTGGACCAGTATCCAGCTGCCACACTGCTAACCAGCTGTGTGTTCTGCCATGGGGTTGTATCCACCCAGGAGGAGGAATGCCTTTTCCGAAATTACTCATTCAAAGTGCCATATGGTGGCTGAGGTGACATCGGGCCCCTGGCCAGGCCCTGCCTCCTTTCTCCACTAGAGCGTCCTGGGGGGCCACCCTGGGAGCTGACTGGCAGCTGAGACCCAGGTTCTAGGTTTAGCCAGCAGGGACAGATTACCCAATAAGCAAGGTAACCACATGCTTTGTGTGCTTACTGTGCCTAATACATCATTTATTAGCATTTACAGAGTAAGGATAAGCACTGTGTCCCATACAACCTGTTGTTGTTGAGTCAATTCCGACTCATAGGACCCTATAGGACAGGGTAGAACTGCCCCATAGGGTTTCCAAGGAGCAGCTGGTGGATTCGAACTGCTGCCCTTTTGGTTAGCAGCCTGAGCTCTTAACCCCCGCGCAACAGACAATAAGAAACAAAACTCACTTGATACAGATATTACAACTTTTCATGTTAAGTAAACATTAATATTTCCAATAGTTTTTGGAACTCAAATAAGTCGACCATTGCAATGAATTCCATAAAGTTACTTTTTAACTGTATAGCATTATGTACAGAGTTATGTCCTAAGTTTTGTAAACAACAATATTTATAACTTCAGCTTTAAAACTCTATATATGCTAATAAATGACGTGTTGGGCACGGTAAGTACACTAAGCATGTGCTTACCTTGCTTATTGGGTAATCTGTCCCTGTCAGGGATTTGCTGGGTAACTCAGGGCTAGTGGTCCCTCTGGGCTCGGGTTCCCCAGCTCTGAGCTTGGTGTGAGGGTGAAAGGGGTGCCTGTCTCCAATTGCCTCCTCCCAGATCGTCCTTGAAGAGTTTCGGTTCTCATCTATCCCTGGCTTCTGGCTTACTCCCTCTGGAGTTTAGGGCCTGAGGCTGGGCCTTTATGAGTGCCATCCCTATAAAGCCTGACTACCCTTGAGGTTTCAATGCCATTATTAGCCCCTTTTTATACAAGAGGAGCCCAAGGCCCAGAGGCCGCTTGGGGAGCCAGTGTGTACTGCACTAACACACCCGTGGCTGGGCCACCAGTCCCACCTGAGATCCTTCAATCATCCCCTGAAGCTTTGGGGGTGAGGAGGCCCCGACTGTTTCCCTTGGCTAGAGGCTAAGAGCAAGGGTGCCCCTCAGCACTTGCATGAGTCAGATCTTAGAGCAGACAGGGAATCCTAGGTCCCAGAGGGAAGGGGGCTTGTCGGCAGACCCTCAGCTGAGGGAGCCTCACCTGGGGTCCTTGGGCCAGACCTCAGCCTCACAGGTGGCAGGTCAGCCCATGCTCTGGAATGATGGCCTCATTCTCCACCTGTCCTGGGACAGAGGCTACGAGGCAGGTCCCTGGGGAGGTCAGTCACATGGGGCTACCCCAGGAGGTGTGGGGGTGCTTAGGCAGAGGTCCCCTGGGAGGAGCTATGGGGTCCCCCCAAGACATGACAGCCCGGTGCCCGCCCCGTAGCCCACACCAAGGACATGCCCTTCACCTGCGAGACCTGTGGGAAGTCCTTCAAACGCAGCATGTCTCTCAAGGTGCACTCGCTGCAGCACTCGGGGGAGAAGCCGTTCAGATGTGAGGTGAGTTCCCTTCTTTACACCTGCCCAGGGCCACTGGGAGGGGCAGGGGTCAAGGGCAGCAGCTGCTAAAAAACTTGAGACCTAGGGAAGACAGAGTACAGGTGCAGAAAGGGGGCTTCCCCTCTGGACGTCTGGCCTCTGCCATCCTCCTCTGCCCTTCCGGGTGGCCTACCCTGCCCTCACCCACTCCCTACACATTCAGGGTGGGAGGTGTGTCTGGGTGGAGTAGTGGGGGCAGGATCTCTGGAGAGAGGAAGAGCAAGGCCGAGACTTCGGGCTGTGGAGGGGATGGGGAGGCCTTCTGATGACGGGAGGGTGAAGGGGCCAGAGGCCTTATGCATGAAGACGCCCTCAGCTGTGCAGTCTCTTCCTGAGTCCTCAGCCCCTCCCCACCTGGACCCAGGTGTGCTGTGGCCCCTCTCCCCCTGCCCCTGCGCTGCCCAACCCCAGGAGCACCTGGCCTGCCCTGTGGTCCGAGGGCTGCTCCCTTCACCACCTGCTCCACCCCCAGAACTGCAGCGAGCGCTTCCAGTACAAGTACCAGCTGCGTTCACACATGAGCATTCACATTGGCCACAAGCAGTTCATGTGCCAGTGGTGTGGCAAGGACTTCAACATGAAGCAGTACTTCGACGAGCACATGAAGACCCACACAGGTGCGGCTGCCCTGGGGCAGGGCTCCACCCCAGGCTTACGGACCATCCCGCCTCAGGGTACCCACGATGGCCTTAGCCAGACCCCTTCGCAGCTCTGGGCCTCAGTTTACCCTTCTGTATGAGGCTCAGTGCCATCCACTTTGCTGCCCAGGGTTGGGGGAGGCTGCCCCTTAGAGGGTGGGGAGGGCCTGAGAGTGCTGAGGCTGAGCCCCACCATGGCGACCCCCCGCAGTGAGGCCCTGTTGCCCGTTCCCCCAGGGGAGAAGCCGTACATCTGCGAGATCTGTGGCAAGAGCTTCACCAGCCGGCCCAACATGAAGCGGCACCGGCGCACGCACACCGGCGAGAAGCCGTACCCCTGCGACGTCTGCGGCCAGCGCTTCCGCTTCTCCAACATGCTCAAGGCCCACAAGGAGAAGTGCTTCCGCGTCAGCCACCCTCTGGCCGGTGACGGCGCCCCCTCGGCCCCAGGCCTGTCCCCCACCCAGCCTCCCGCCCACGCACTGCCCCTGCTCCCGGGCCTCCCCCAGACCCTGCCGCCCCCGCCCCACCTGCCGCCCCCACCCCCGCTCTTCCCCACCACCGCCAACACCGCCGCTGGGAGGATGAACGCCAACAACTAACTGCCAGACTGCGCAGCCAAAGCGCGGCCAGCCAGCCGACTGAGCCCGGCCCGTGGGCAGAGCTGGGACCTGAGCCCAGGACAGACTCCTGGAGGGACCCCAGTGCCCCTCCTTCCTGGGGGAGGGCTCCCTTGCCCCACCTCCAGAGGCGGCCCGTCATGCTTCACTTGAAGCACCTGTCCCTGGAGGTGTGCAGGCTGGGGACCCCGAGCTGGTGGAGGGTGCCTCCCTCCGGAGCGCTCCCCTTTCAGCGACTCTTTGAAGCCTTGCTTTTCTTTTTTTGAAGCGGTGAAGGACAAAAAGGAAACTGTTAGCAGCTCCCCTCCAGGTGAGGGGATGCTGGTGGCCACAGGTGCAGTAGGATGGGTGGGCCCTGGGCAGCAGGCGTGGCAGTCACTCTGTGGAGGCCTGAGCTGGCAAAGGTTGGCCAGGCTGAGCCTGGGTCAGCTTCAGTGTCTCCTCCACACCTGTCCTGCACCCCCTAACTTGGCCTCACATGCTGAGGGCTTGGGGAGAAGTTGGGGGAGCTGGCCCCCCTTGGAGGAGGTGTGGACCCAGTCTGCCACACCGAGGCAGGGGCTTGAAACTGATACCTGTGTGGGTGTTGGAGTTGGGGGTTATGAGGCACAAAGACCGCAGACCCAGCTCTGTACGTGTGGAGTGGGGCAGGCAGGGGCTGGACCCCAGGGACTTGCTCTCCCCAGTCACACCCCTGCTGGCAGGCACAGGGATCCCCAACCTGTGCCAGGCTTCCCTGAGGGCCCTGAGTCCTGGGGAGGACATCCCCAGAAGCCACTGGGTGCTGTGGACCAGGCCCTGGGTTGGGCAATCAGGCTGGCTCCCACAGCACTGACTCCCAGGGGCCTTTGAAGTGGGCTCAACCCTAGGAGCAGGCTTGGGTGTTTAGGGTTTCAAGGTGCTATCAGTGGGGCAGGAGCAGGGCTGCTGTTTATGGGCACCCTGTCCCTCACCAGCTGCCCTGGCTATATCTCCCACACCAGGAGATATGTGTGTCTGTGTCCGTCTCTGCTCCCGGAGGCCAGTCCGGGCCTCATCCTCACCCTAGGCCCAGCACACAAGCCACTCCTGGTTGGTCTCCAGCGTCCTTGTCCCTCCTGGGCTTCTGCAGTGATGGGAGCCTGCACCTTCGGGCCCCTGGGGTGGGGCTGGGGGCTGCCAGGGTGCCCCAGCCTGTTCCCAGTGCTTGCCCCCATGAGGCTGGGCACTAATAGGACACCTTTTTTGTTGTCATTTAACGTCTTTATTCCTGCCTTTAAAATGGGGAGGAAGGTTCCATAAGCTACATGTTTCCTAGTTAAGCTCTCTCCTATTGTGTTTATACGGTTTTGTTTGTTATACTTTTTGCACCTTAACCCCCCACTACTACCCCACCATCACCACCACCTGCCCAGCGTGGCTGGCGTAGGATGGGGCCTGAGCCCAAGGGGGCTGCTGGAGGATGGTGGAGTGGGGCTGGGTCTCGTCAGCCCGAGAGCTGAGGGGATCGGAACTCCTCTGACTTCCTCGTGAGGCCTGCGACGCCAGGGCGGGGGCAGGAGACATCTTAATCATCAATAAACGAAGCACTTTATTCTGTACAGATGTGAGCAGGCCAAGGCGCCTGAGTGATTTTAGGGTTTATAACCCAACCCTCACCACCTGGTTTTCTGGGCTTGGAAGGGGCTATGCCATGCGTTTCCCTGTGCTGGGGCCCTGCACTTGTTGGGCTGAATTTGGGGCTGTAGCTGGAGTGATAGAAGCCAGAGCCCACAGACCTCACCCTCAGGGCCCCTGCCATCCTCCGAAAAGAGAAGGCTAGGCTGGGCCCTTCCGAGAAAGGAAGGCTTCCCAACTGCACACACACACTCCAAGGCTGAGGTTCCAGTCTCTTGCGAGGCCAGGGCAAGTCTCCCAGGTTCTCACTTTACTGTTGCTCTGTTCCTCCTCTGCACCCTTGATCTCTGGGCTTCTGTGACATCCCAGGGTTCCCTCTCCCCACTTCCCCCTGCCCCTTCTGCTTTTCTGACCTCTGGTCCCAGCGCCTGGTGGCTCTTCAGAGCTGGATCATGCTTTTCCAAAACAGCCCACCTTCCCCAGTGGGCTGTAGGCCTGGATCCCCCTGGGTTCCCAGGCCCTATCACTGGCACCAGGTTCCAGCCTGAGCAGACCTGGGGGGTCCTGGCCAGGCCAGCCACTCATGTGTCTCGCCGCCACACCTTGGCGAGCAGAGATTGAAGATGGTGGGGGTGGAGCTGGTGGTGAAGTGCTATTCGAGAACAGGGTTTCCTGTTCTTGCACCCTTCCCCTCTGGGGTGCAGGAGAGGGCCCCAGACAGCAGGCTGGGCACCGGGGAAGAAGAGTCATTGTAGCTGTAGGTGGTACTGCCAGTCTCTTCTGGGAAGCCCGATCCCAGCAGGGACAGGAGTCCTATGTCCCTGGTGCTAAACGCTCTCCTCACCTTGGCCCAGTGTAGATGGGAGCTCCTTTCTGGCCAAACCACAAGGGTCTGAAGCAATAATTGAACCTCAGCAGGGCCAGTATGAATAGGGATTGTTTTACCATCTTTACATTTCCTTTCTTATTTTGAAAACAAATTAACAAGCACCTCGATGTTGGAGTGAGGGGACTGGGGGCATCATAAGAGTTCCCAGGTCTGTTGGGTATGGGGGAGGGTCAGGATCATCACCTCCCACAAGAGGCCTGCTGGGTTGTACCTCTGCTGGCTGGGTGGCTCATCCTGTGTGGCCAGACCTCAGGTCTGGAGCCCGGGCCTGCCCCCTCCCCAGCTTCCCCTGTGCTCCTTGACCTTGGCCAGCTGGGGCAAGTGGCTGGAGAGATGAGGCAGGCCTCCAGTCCCATGACCACAGCTGGGGACCGCAGGTGGGTGATCGAGGAGAGCGAAGGGGAATAAAGTCAATACAACTCCTGTCCCTTGGCCCCGCCTCTTCTTTACACTCTGCCTGCCCGCCCGCCCGCCCGCCCACCCTGACTATTGACTGCAAAGACAGGCCAGAGCAATACCAACAGCTGAGTACACAAGCTGCATGGGCATCTGTGCCTGGAGCATCCCCGATGCCATCTTCCTCCCTGAAGGCTGGGATGGGCTTGGGGAACACCAGAGTTAGGAGGTGGGCACTGCGACTGGTTCTAGGTCCTGGGGCAGACACAGGAGAGGTCCTGGAACTGCAAGGCCAAGGTCCCAAAGGCAGTGCCCACAGAGACCCTGCAGGCATGACCTAAACAGCAGGGACCAGCCTTTCCCACTCACAGGCCCAGTACTGGCGATGCTGTGATGTGCAAGTGGGCTCGTTGCTCCCTCGGGAGCTCACAGGCCGGGGAGGTCTGAAGGGACCCGCTATCAGAAATACTGACACGGGCCCCTGGGAGGACAAAAGCTCAGGTGGAAGACAGGTGGTGGCCTCCAAGAAGGCAGCAGTGGCTCTCCTTGGGACCTTGGGGATGGCATCTTTACCCAGACATCCCATCTGAGCACTCTCTCTGTGCTGGATGGAATTCTAGGCCCTGGGAGGCATGCCAGCAATGAGGCTCCTGCTGCTGTGGGTACAGAGAGGGCTCTGCTGGGACCTCGCAACGGGGTGGGGGGGGAGGAGCCTGACTAAGTGGCCTCAGAGGGTACTGAAGCTGCCTTCCCGTACAGTCTCGCTTCTTGGACTGAAAAGGTCAGGCACCTACTGCTTGCTCAGATCACCCTAAAAACGAGGCTCGTTGACAGACCTGGGGGACTGCCTGCTCCCCATGCCCCTTGTGGTACCCCTGCTTCTCTCTGCGCTTCTGTTCTCTTCTGCTCTTGCTTCCTGCTAGTTTCTGCACATCCTTTCCCCTCTGGCCCTCACCCACCCCTCGTTCTCACAATATTTCCAGCTTCACACTCAGGAGTGTCTCGGCACTTCTTGTGCAGGGCTGTGTGGCAGAGGCCGCAGGTGGCTGCAAGCTGTGGATGGGCATGCACCACGGTCGACATGACAGGGTGGAGCGCTCACCTTCCCTAGTTTTGGTCTTTGGAACCAAACAGTTCACTAACCCCTCACATCCTAGAGCACAGGCCGAGCAGCACTGACCTGTGGGAGAAAGCTGGGCTTTCTTTCCTGCTTAGGGGTGCCCATGGGCCTGCTCCTGATCACGTGGCTCCCCTGAGCCACGGCTGGAGGCTGAGTCAGGACAGCTGGTTATGCTGCAGTGACAAACCACTTCCGAGCCTCAGTGGGTCAACACTCTGAGGCTTTGGGTGGCGTCCCAGGGCAGTCGTTCTCCACGTGGTGGCTCAGAATTCAGGCTGCTTTGATCTCATGACTCCACGTCAAAACAGGCCTCCAGAGTCACCAGAGCCAGGAAAGAGAGAACGGACATATCGGTGACATACCAGTTCTGTTTATATTTCATTATCTAAAGCAAGTTCTATGACCATGCCTTACTTAAGGAGGGTGTGGAAATGCAAGCCTACTGTGTGCCTGGAAGGAGAAAATTGGAAATACGGGTGGGCAGCAATATTGTCCTCTCTACCTGGGCCTGTAGAGCCTCCAGAGGCCAGGCTGCTGGGAACCTAGCCTGCAGAGCTGGTTTCTAAAGTCCCTGGAGGGTCAACAACAGGATAAAAGGGCAGTGCCTCTCCAAAGTTCTGTCAGGATAGAAGTTGAGATGAGTCACCCCAGTGTCCACAGGTGACAGCATTGGGGCTTGTGGGAAGTCGGGAAGATGCTGGGATCCATCCTGCCTCCCACCAAACTCAAGGAAGGAAAAGCAGTTGAGTAGGACCCCACTTTGAACTTGCCTTCTTCTCACCCCTACCCCGCTTCAGCTGGAGATAGAGGGTCTGGGAAATCCTGTGGCCAAATCTAAACTGGGATCCCTTAGGACCCTGGGACCCCTGTCCTAAGACCACAGGTCTCATTACTATGAACACTTGACAGTCAACTCTCACCGCATAACCTTCTGAGGTAGCTGAGGGTCTGAGGAGGCTGAGGTTCAAGAGAGATAAAGAGGGCTGCACATGGCCAGCAAGTGATAAGAGTCAGGATTCGAACTCAGGTTTGTGTGATTCCAAAGCCATGTTCTTTAGCCACTGAACAATGCCACTTTCCCATGCTTGACTCCTCTGTGTCCCCCCCACTCAGCACACAGTGCCACTCAGGGGAGTGTGGTGGTAGATGGCAAACTGGCATTATTGGTTGTAAACAACAGAGCCAGCCCCCTCTAGCTAATTTAAGCAGAAAATGATTTAATGAAAAATCTCCAAGAGAACCAGAGCCTTGGGCTCTGGAGTAACAGAGTCAGGAAAAACACGGAAACCACCCTGTAAAACTCGCCCTTGGAGTGATGTGACTGCCACCCTAGCTGGGCCTTAATGAGCTGACAGCTTGACACAAGCTCTGTCTCTACTGCCCCTCAAAGGTTAAACCCCTCCTCTGCCACCCTCACAAACCTAGTGTCTGTGTGGTGTCTGCATCCTTGATTTTCTCTCATCTAAATCAAAGTCTTGGGTGGATGTGCCCAGTCGGCAGATAGAGGTCACATGTTTATATCCCAGCTGCAAGGGAGGCTGGGAAATTATGTTATGTTTTCTACTTTGGACAGGTGGGACTCACAATGAAGTTCACTCACCAGTCAGAGAAAGTCAGTCCAAACACGCAGGCTGGCAACAAAGTGTAGCAAATACACACCACCATCTCGCCCTTCACTGACCAGTAACAACATACATCCTTTTCCACATTCGGATCTCCAACGGAACAACAAAATGCTCTCAGTTAACAACCTTCCTTATACAAATAGGAATGTATTCATCCTCTTCCCAAAAGGGGACAAAATAATTTCTTATCACTAACTGCAGGATCCGTAGGTGATGGCCACTCCTTGTCTAGTTCAGCTGTGATCTTGTGTTGGCATTCTGAACTTATGGACTATGCTGTAAATGTAGCCATCACCAATCTGATCCTTTATAAAATAGAAGGGAATGGGAGGGGGGAAAGAAAATTAGTTTAGATTTATGTCTGACTCAGCAAGGAAGGAAATACAGAAAGATGCTACTGCCCTTATTAAGCCTCTGTTGTGAGGTCAGAGATGATGCTGATGATTTCACACCCCGTATACATCCCTCCTGCCCTTAGCCTGTACCCTAGATAGTCACTGGAATTCACTTGGAAGGGTGTCCCAAATCTGCAATCTTGAAAGACAGGAGACCCTGGTGATCCTGTATGGGGTGGCTCTAGTCACCCACTTATCTTTCACCTCTTGATAAGGAGCAACAGGAACCATACTGAGAGCTGGATGCAAGTATCTCTTTCTCCACTGCCCCCCAAAGGCTAACCCTGGATTCCAGACATCTGCTTCCTACCCCTGCTGTGTGGCAGCAACCAGATTTCTCCTGAAGGCCAGAATCAATGGCCCCAGTCCCTCGTTTGACTTATTCCAGGTGCACGGAGCCCTAAATCAAATGGTCAAGTGGCATTCTCAGCTTCCGACTGAATGGAAATATGATCGAGGCCCCATGAAAAGTCCTCCCTTGGATATAGGAAGCAAAAGTCCTGTGAGTGAGCCTTAGCCTAGGGTAGACTCCCAACGCCTCCCACTCCACCACCCAGGTTCTGGGACCCAGGTGATCTGAAAGAAACTGTACCAGGTCCATACTGGTCACAGAAGGCTCCCCAACCTTGCAAGGTGGAGTCTCTGGGCTGGTGCTATAATTGATTCTTCCATAGATAATCCCACTTCTGCATCGAGCCAGCTGCTTCTGGGTGATGGGTTGGGCCAGTGCTTCCTATTAGCTCTAGCCCAAAGCCACATATCATTGGTTTTTTATAGAAGCACTTGGGGAAAAAAATCTGTTTTTTTTAAATTAGAGCTTGGACATAGTTTAAGACGCCAAATATTTCTGGAAGGTTTTAAAGAAAAATCTTAAGTCTCCCGCCCCTCCTCCCTTCCAACTGCCCATAGCAGTTGGTTTTCTTTGGTATTTACTTTCATGTCTACAAACACCACTATTTGATTTTTTCACTTTTGATAATCATCTATTGATTTCTCTCTCTATCATCCCCACCACACACACAAACACTACCAACATGACTTCCCTCTTTCTCCCAGTATAGCTATATTATAATTTTGGATTAAATTAATATTCAGTGTATATATTATGACTATGTAAACACTGTTCTCAACTAAGTCATACGATAGAATATGATTTCATTTCCTTTTTTGCATATTTTTTTCCTTTTGTCTCTTTAAAAAAATTTTTACCTAGGCTTCTACATGCTTGTCATTATTATATCGCCAAACTCTTTGCAGTAAATGTAATTCTCCTTCTGATAGGTGCAAACACAGCAGGTGTCCATCAGTTTCCTCTTGGAGCCATCTCTCCCAGAACCCTCACTCAAATCTGGACTGGTTGATCTCTCTCTATGCATCTGCACAACTCTCATCCTGGGATTTCCCTTCTCCATCTTAGTCATCTAATGCTGCTATAACAGAAATATTGCAATGGATGGCTTTAACAAGCAGGAATTTATTCTCTCACAGTTTAGGAGGCTATAAGTCCAAATTCAGGGCGCCAGCTCTAGGGGAAGGTTTCTCTCTCTGTTGACTCTTGGGGAAGATCCTTGTCATCAATCTTCTCCTGGTCTAGGAGCTTCTCAATGCAAGGGCCCTAGGTCCAAAGGATGTGCTCTGCTCCTGGCTCTTCTTGCTTAGTGGTAATGAGGTCCCTCTCCTCTCTGCTTGCTTCTCTCCTTTATATCTCAAAAGAGATTGACTCAAGATACAATCTAATCCTGTAGATTATGTCCTGCCTCATTAGCATAACTGCCTCTAATCCTGCCGCATTAACATCATAGAGGTTAGGATTTACTACACGTAGGGTAATCATATCACATCACAAAATGGAAGACAACCACACAATACTGGGAATTGTGGCCTAGCCAAATTGACGCACATTTTGGGGGGACACAGTTCAATCCATCTTTAACACCATCTTCCTGAGAATTACCTTTGCCTATTTTCTTGATGGATCTTCTGTTTCCCTGGATCCCGTGTCTTCCTTTACCCTGGTTGGCTCCCTTGTTTTGGCAAGACATATCCTCCAGTGGCTTCCTGAGGAAAAGTTTATGCGAGTGTGGAAAACCATGGCCGGGCCTGACAGAATCCCTTCCTCCAAGACCTGGTAATGCAGGGGACAGCAGGGCTTCCAGGACCACAGGCTGGTTATCCCCACACAACTGCAAAGTGGCTGCACAGGAATGACGCTTAGCCACCGTTATAAACTGTAAACAACGTGGCAAGAGGGCCCTGGTGTGCACAAAATTAAAACCATGTCCCATGAAGAGATTTGAGAATGGAAGAAACTTCAGAAACATTTCTGAAACTACAACATTTTAGAAATGGAGAACAAATTCGTGGTTGCCAGTGGTTAGGGACAGGGTTGGTGGTGGTGGGAGAGAGTTGTGTATACTTATAAAAGGGCAACAGAGGAATCCTTGTGGTGATGGAACCATCCTCTATGTGTATCTTGACTGTGGTGGTGAATGTACGAACTTATATTTGTGATAACATTGTATATAACTAAATCAAACGCACATTCAAATGAGTACAGTTGTCTCTTGTTATCTGTGGGGGATTGGTTCCAGGACCTCCACAGATACCAAAATATGTGGATGCTCAAACACCTTATATAAAATGGCGTAGAATTTCCATATAACTGATGCACACATTCTCCCATATACTTTAAATCATTTTTAGATTACTTATAATACCTAATACAATGTAAATACTATGTAAACAGTTGATATACCACATTGTTTAGGGAATAATGACAAGAAAAAAATCTGTACATGTTTAGTACAGACACAACCATCGTAGGCCTAACTACATAGTACACATCAGCAACAACATAACGTCTTTTTCTGGAACATTTTCAATCCATGGTTGGTTGAATCCATGGATGTGGAAGCCACAGATACGGATGGTGGACTGTACAAATACAAGTGTTACCACTGGGAGAAATAGGGTAAAGAATATGCTGGATCTCTCTATATTGCTTCTTACTACTGTGTGAATCTACAATGATCTCAATAAAAGTTTCTGTTTTAAAAAATGATCAAAGATCATTAATTTTTCCTTTATTGTATCCTGCTTTTTGTGTCAAGTCTAAGAACTCTTTCCCTAAGCCCTTGGTGTCACAATGGTTAAGCACTTGGCTGCTAACAGAAAGGTTGGCGGTTTGAACCCACCTAGCAATTCCACAAGAGAAAGACCTGGTTACTTGCTCTGGTATAGATTACAGCCTAGAAAGCTCTACGGGGGCAGTTCTACTCTGTCATGTGGGGTCATCATGAATTGAAAATTGAATTGATAGCACCAAACAACCAATACTGAAAATTCTCTCCTGTTTTTTTTCTGACAGTTTTATTGTTTTAAATTTTATATTTTAAGTCCATGATCCACTCTGAGTTTTATTTTTATATAAGGTGGAGGTTTTGGTCAAGGTTTATTTTTTGCCTGTGGATGTCCAATTGTTCCACCTTCATTTGTTGAAAAGTCAGCCCTTCCTCTATTGAATTGCTTTTGCATCTTTGTCAAAATCAGTTGAGCATACTTGTGTTTCTGATTCTCTATTCTGTTCCACTGATCTATGTGTCTATCCCTCCACCACTATCATACAATCTTAATTACTGTAGCTATAGGGTAAAAAGAGTCCTCCCACTCTATTCTTCTTTCCCATATAAATTTTAGAATAAGCTTGTCTGTATGTCTATGGAAATCTTTTCGGGAATTTTGTTACAAATTGCATTAAACCTACAAGCCAATTTGGGAAGAACTGACATCTTTACTATGTTGAGTCTCCCACTCCTTAAACACAGTATGTCTCTCCATTTATTTGGGTCTGCTATGATTTCTTTCATCAGCGTTTTAAAGTTTGCAGGAAAATTTTATTTGCTTTGGAGTGATTGCAAGTGGTGTTAGGTTTTACATTTTGATTTCTTCGTATTCATTGTTAGTAGACAGAAATGCAGTTGGATTTTTTCGTTGATCTTATATTCTTCAAAGTTGCTTAGTTTTTTTTTTTTTTTTTGGTAGATTTTTTTAATGATTATTTTCCTTCATTCCTGAAAGGCAGTTTTGTTGATGTAGAATTGGTGGTTGACAGTTTTTCTTTCAGCACTTGAAAAACATTGAGCCACTTCCTTCTGGCCTCCATGGTTTCAGATGAGAAATCTGCTGTTATTTGAATTGCTGCTTCCTTATTGGTAATGTATTATTTCTCTCTGGCTGTTTTCAAGATTTTTTTTTTCTTAATTTGTCTTTAGTTTTCAGAAGTTTAATTATGATGTGCCTTAGCATGGATTTCTTTAGGTTTATACTGTTTGGGGCTCACTCAACTTCTTGAATCCATACGTTTGTGTCTTTCACCAAATTTGGGATGTTTTCAGCCATTATTTCTTCAATTATTCTTTCAGCTCCATTCTCTTTCTTCTCTCTTTCTGGGACTCCAATGATACAAACATTGGGTCTATTGTTATTACCCCATGAGTCTTCAAGGCTTTTTTTTTTTCTTCTTCTTCTTATTCTTCAGTCTATTTGTTGCTCTGTTGTTCAGATGGGGGAAATTTTGTTGATTTGTCCTCAGGTTCACTGATTCTATTCTCTGTCATCTCCACTCTACTATTGAGGCCACCCAGTGAGTTTTTGTTACTGTATTTTTCAGTTCTATTATTTCCATTGGAGCCCTGGTGGCCCAGTAGTTAGGAGCTCGGCTGCTAACCAAAAAAGTTGGCAGTTTGAATCCACCAGCCACTCCTTGGAAACCCTATGGGACAGTTCTACTCTGTCCTATAGGGTCACTATGAGTTGGAATCGACTCGATGGCAATGGGTTTGGATTATTTCCATTTGATTCTTTTTTATAACTTCTGTTTCTTTGCTGAGATTTTTTGTTTTAAAAGAATTTGTAATTGCTTGTTGAAGCATTTTTATGTCAGCTTCTTTAAAATCCTTGCCAGATAATTCCAACATCTGATTAATCTTGGTGTTGGCATCAGTTGGTTGTCCTTCCTCATTCAAGTTATGATTTTACTGGTTCTTGATCAGTAATTTTTTTTTGTATCCTAGACATTTTGTCCATTATGTTATGAGACTTTGAATCTTTCATTTTAGCAGGCAGTCACCCTGATGAGGTTTAGCATGCAGCCTACATTTGTGGGCCGTGATTCCAATGACAACTTAATTTTCAGAGTCTCTGCAGTGTTATTTTCATCTGCTTGCTTTATCTGGTGCCACTGGGGCTTCCACTAGTCCCTGGTGGTGCTATTTGAGGGAGTTACCAGGCCAGGCCAGACCACCCAATGCCTTTTGGTCGGGGAGGAGAGTCTCAGACCTGGTGTGGAAGAAGAACACTTCACCTGGTCACTTACTGTTAGCAGAGCTCTTGGTCAGTTCCCTTTACTGGTGGTGCTCGGCTTGCCTGGTGATGTCAGAGGGACTCCCTTCAATCCAGGGAGCTCATACAGTGGACAGTGGGGAGTGGACTCCAGAGGTTCTAACAGTGCTGTCCCTCAGCCAGTCTCACCAAAACAGATTCTACATGCTCCTGCTTCCACTTCTGAATTGAAGTCTGGGATCACTGAACAGGATTGGTGGAGTTCAGTCATACGTCTGTGTCTCCAGCTTCAAGGGAAGCTGGGAAAAAAAGCTCTGGTTTTTACCTTGGGGAAATGGCACTACTGATATAGGAACTGCCCCAAACATAGGAAGGCCATTTGAGAGATGTTGGAGGCCTCCAAGTGTGACAACAGTCTCCCACATATGGACATATAATAGGACTACTTAAGTAAATACTCAATGGCCAGGTCATAGCCCAGACCCTACATCTTTGCTGGCATGCTGGTTCTCCACCAGAGTGGGGCCTGCTCATGCAAGAGGGATGCGGACTTTATTGGGTTTCTTGGTACATCAGTAAGGTGTTCCCTGAGCCCGGCAAGGTGAGTGCAAGTTGTCTCTAAAACCTCGCATGGTATTTCTCTTAAATGACCCTTTCCATGTGATAAGACTCCTAATGAAGGCAGAAACTATCAGTTAAAAATATGAGTAGACGATCTGGATGAAGCTTAAATAACTATGTTGAGTGAAAGAAGCCAGACCAAAAAAAAGAGAGTACACAGTGTATGATTCTGTTTATATAAAACAGTAGAAAATGCAAACAAATTATAGTGATGGAAAGCAGATCAGTGATTGTCTTGGATGAAGGGGGTGGCGGGGAGGGATGTGGAGAAGGATAAAAAAAAGAGCACAAGGAAACTTTTATGTATAATGGATATGTTCTCTATCTTGATTGTGGTGGTGACTTCATGGGTGTATACATATGTCAAAACTTAACAAACTGTACATTTTAAATACATGCAGTTTATTGCATGCCAATTGTACTGCAATAAAGCTGGACAAGGAACAAAAGAAGACGGAAGAAGAACTGACGCATTTGAGCTGTGATGTTGACAAAGAATACTGAATATTCCATGGGCTGCCAGAAGAATGAACAAATCACTCTTAAAAGAAATACAACCAGGATGCTCCTTAGAAGTAAGGATGGTGAGATTTTGTCTCATTTACTTAGGACATACCATCAGAAGGGACCAACTGCTGGAGAGGGATATCATGCTTGGTAAAGCAGAGGACCAGCAAAAACAAGGGAGACCCTCAATAAGATGGATTGAGACAGTGGCTGCAACAACGTGCTTGAACATATCGCCTATTATGAGGTTGGCACAGACCAAACAACATTTCGTTCTGTTATACATAAAGTTGCTATGAGCTAGAATGGACTTGACAGCACCTAACAAAAACAACAAAGCTGGGTACCTATGCGCATCTCCCCTGGGTGATGAATAGAGTGGGTGGGGGTAGAGAGGAAATAAGATTTGCCCTGACTTGATGATGTGGGTGATGGGTACATCAAAGGTCATCGCATTACTCTCTCTACTTCTGTATGTTTGAATTTTCCATAATAAAAAGTTAAAGCAAACAAACAATGGCTCCCTGTTTCATTCAGGGGAGAAACCAAAGTCCTTCCACTGGCCCACATGGCCCTACATGATTCCCCAGACTCACCTCTCTGCCCTCATCTTCTCCTGCTTATCTCATTCACTGCTGCAGCCCTCTGGGCTCCTTGCAGTTCCCTGAACAGGACAGGCACTCTCTTGCCTCAGGGTCTTTGCTTATGCCCTTCCCCCCTGCCTGGAATCCTCCTCTCCCATGGCTTGAACCTGCCTAAAGGTGACCTTCTCAGTGAGTCCATCCTGACTATTCCATTTAAAACTGTTACTATCCTATACCTGTCACTTTCCATGCCCTCTTCCCTGTCTCCACAGTAGTTATCATCTGACGTCCTGTATAACTATTTATTTGTTGCTGTCTCCTCCCCTTCCCCAGAACGTAAGCTCCATGAAGTTAGGAATTCCTGCCTGATTTGTTCACTGCTGAATCCCCAGCATTGACAACAGCGCACAGTAGGTTCTCGATGAATGAATGAGCAACATATAAATATTCTAGTGGCATGCCTGGTAGGGAGTGAGCACTACGGGATTCATCACAATCTAAAAATACCTTGCTGAGTCATTTGATAAATATAAACTAATTGTTAGTACCTTTTGTCCTGGCCTTTGTAAAACGAGAATACAATACATACACACATTGGTTAGTTAATTCATAGTGAGTATTTTAGCAAGGTAGGGAAGGATTCCCATGGTTTTGGAGGTGGGCAGACCTGGTTTGAATCCTGGCTCAGCCACTTGCCAGCTATGTGACTTGGCCAGATTGCTGAGCCTCTCAGAGCCTAGTTTCTTCACTGATGTGCTTGCTGGAAATGTCTGCAGTCTGGGATGGCACAGAGCTGACCTGGGAGCTCACCCCCTGCCCTTCCTGAGCGAGCCCTTGCCCCTTTGGCAAGATCGTCAGGAACACCTCCAAGGCCTGCCCAGGTGCTGTGCCCCCTTGGGACCTGTTGGTGGGGTAAGCTAGCGACAGGTGAAGAAACTGATAAGGAGGGACAGGCAGTGATATCCTGAGATCACAAAAGGGGAGGTGACTCAGTCCTGACCCAGCCCTACATTCTCCCCCAGCCCCCTCCCCCCAAGCCTGGGGCTATAAACAAATGACTCAGGAATGATGGGGGAGTGCTTCACAGCAGTTCACACCGGTGCCCCAGGGGCTAAATTTAACCCGCAGCTGCAGCCTCTGGCACTTGGGGAACAAGTTAATCTTGGTGGCTGAGGCTGATGTGTGTGTGGGGGGTGGGGGTGTCAGGAGTCCAGGGCAGGGTAGGGACTAGGACTGGCTGTCCAGGGTCTCAACCCAGACCCCTCAGACCGTAGCAAGGGCCCTGAGGCCAAGCAGGGCTGTGCCAACTTCTCTGTACTGGGCATAGGGCCCTTCCCCAGGCAGGCTCAGGCCATGCCCAGTATAGCCAAGACCAGTGAGGACAGACAGCTAAAGTCCTGGAATATTACAAATATTAAACTTTTAAGAAGGTTACTTTTTTAACATTAGAATCCAGAATGTCACTCCCCTAGAATGTTAAAACTCGGGGGCTTGAAACACCTGGAATATTAGAATCCTAGGAAATCAATATTTTAGCATGTCCCTCACCTTAAAATGTTAGCGTATACTCCCAGGAACACAACACCTCGGAGCTTCTGAACCTCAGCAGTGCCCAACTGAGGCCTTAGAGCTCAACTCCCCATCTCCTCATTGTGTATGAGGGGAAACTGAGGCTCAACAGGGAGACCTGACCTGCCCCAGACCCCACAGGAAAGTGGTGACCTTGTTTACCTAAGATAGTTCCTTGCAGTTCGAGGAGGGGCTCAGAGCTGGGGCAGAAAGGGGAAAGTTCTCCCCATTTTAAAGGTGGGGGCAACAAGGCCGCCACAGGGTGAATGCTATAGCCAAGTTCACAGCAGTATCCAGAAGTGGCTGGAATGGGATAAACTAGAGAGAGGAAGAAAGGCCCGAAAGGCATGAAAGAAAAGAGACCCTGGAAGAGGGGCTCCAATGCTTCCCCCTCCCTCAGCTGAAAGTCAGAGCTTGCCGTCCCTCCCCTCGCCATCCCACCCAGGGGTATTGCCCAACTAAGGAATCCAGAGTCAAGGCCTCACTGCGTTCTATTCAGAAATGTAGCAGCGAGGCCCTCATCTTTGCGTGGAGGGTCCAGACGCTCTCCACCATCACCCCACCCCCACCCCCACCCCCACCCCATCCCATGAGTCCCCTGGACTGAGTCAAGGCTGCTGGGGGAGAGGGCCTCTGGCCAGCTGTCCCCTCCACGTCATCCGCAGGAGGCCAGACTACTCGCCTTACAGGCCTAGGCCGCCTCTATATATAGCCCATCGAAGACAGCTGCGCAGACCCAGAGTGCCTCAGTAGGAGGGCAGGGGAGCACCGAAGTCCCGCGTCCCAGTCGCCATACCCTAGGCTACCCACCATGGCGCTGGGCCTGGAGCAGTTCGAGGAACAGCGCTTGTACCAGCAGACACTCCTGCAGGACGGGCTCAAGGACATGCTGGACCACGGCAAGTTCCTGGACTGTGTGGTGCGGGCGGGCGAGCGCGAATTCCCGTGCCACCGCTTGGTGCTGGCCGCCTGCAGCCCCTACTTCCGGGCGCGCTTCCTGGCCGAGCCCGAGACCTCGGGCGAGCTGCGCCTGGAAGAAGTGTCCCCCGACGTGATGGCCCAGGTGCTGCACTACCTGTACACGTCGGAGATCGCGCTGGACGAGGCGAGTGTGCAGGAGCTGTTCGCCGCGGCGCACCGTTTCCAGATCCCGTCCATCTTCACCATCTGCGTGTCCTTCCTGCAGAAGCGCCTGTGTCTTGCCAACTGCCTGGCAGTCTTCCGCCTAGGCCTCCTGCTCGACTGCGCGCGCCTCGCCGTGGCCGCCCGCGACTTCATCTGCGCCCGCTTCGCGCTCGTGGCGCGCGACGCCGACTTCCTCGGCCTCTCGGCGGACGAGCTCATCGCCATAATTTCCAGCGATGGCCTCAACGTGGAGAAGGAGGAAGCGGTATTCGAGGCAGTGATGCGGTGGGCCGGCGGCGGCGACGCGGAGACTCAGGCTGAGCGCCAGCGCGCGCTGCCCACCGTCTTCGAGAGCGTGCGCTGCCGCCTGCTCCCGCGCTCCTTCTTGGAAAGCCGCGTGGAACGCCACCCGCTGGTTCGCGCCCAGCCGGAACTGCTGCGCAAGTTGCAGATGGTGAAGGATGCGCACGAGGGCCGAATTACCGTGCTCCGCAAGAAGAAGAAGGAGAAGAAAGAGAAGGAGGGAGCCGGAGCCAAGGCGACTGATAAGGGCATAGGCAAGGCCAAGGCCGAGCCCGAGGCCGAGAAGGAGGACGAGGAGGAGGGCGAACGTATCCTCCCCGGGATCCTCAACGACACCCTGCGCTTCGGCATGTTCCTGCAGGACCTCATATTTATGATCAGCGAGGAGGGCGCCGTGGCCTACGACCCGGCCGCCAACGAATGCTACTGTACCTCCCTCTCCACCCAGATCCCCAAGAACCATGTCAGCCTCGTCACCAAGGAGAACCAGATCTTTGTGGCCGGAGGTATCTTCTACAACGAGGACAGCAAAGAGGACCCCATGAGCGCATACTTTCTGCAGGTGCCAGGCAGCCCTGGGAGGGGGCAGCCAGGGCCAGGATCTGGGCACTGAGGCAGCCTTGGGCGCCAAGAGAGGACTGTGTCTACTTGTCAGGGAATGTCACTGGTTCTAGGATAAGATGTAGACCAGGGAGACTGACAGCTACTTGCCTCAAGGTTGGGGAGAGCCCGAAGCAGCTGACTGAGCTGCACTATTTTGGGTGTCAGGGTTTCAGGAGGATGTGAGCCCCGGGATCGTCTGGTTGGAGGCCCTGGCCCTGCACATGGGTTGGGGTCAGGCACAGTGAGGGGGAGCAGGGCCAGCGCAGGGGTCCTGGGTAGAGTGTCTGCATGAGACCTAGGTCTGGAGCCTGGAACACAGGATGTCCCAAAGGGACCATCCTGTTTAGTCCTCCCATTGTACAGATGGGGAAAGGAAGGGCCAGTAGAGTGCCCAGTTCAAGTTGGGGTGTGACTGTGGAATCTCAGAGCGCTGGGATGGTTTCCTGGAGACCAGTTTGAGCCTTGTCAGTTGGGTGGAATTTAGAGACATGGAGAGGATGGTGGTGTTTCTGAAGGACAGGTAAAGGGGAGATGGTGTGAGCAAGGAACAGACAACAATGAGGACTCTGGTGAGTGGTGTGCTCAGTGAGGCCTGCGCAGGTGCTCGAGGGGGGAGGGGCAGCTCGGTGCCAGGGCGCAGCCCACAGCTGGGTCCCAGAGCCCCCTCCTCAGCTCCACCTTGTGGTGCCCCCATCACATCGCTATAATGGTGGTCCCTGGGCACCTACCTCATCACACACCCCAGGAAGGCCTCACCTGCTCTTAGCCTGGAGTGGAAGAGGGGTACTGTGTGGCGAGGAGGACACCTCCAGGCTGCGCTGGCCCTCCCTGAAGTCCCGATCTCCTTTGTGACCCGGAGTGGCAGGCGGGACTGGGCTGGGGCTGGAGTGGTGAGGGCGGTAGCTGATTGGACGCCCGGCCCGGCCCACAGTTTGATCACTTGGACTCCGAGTGGCTCGGGATGCCGCCGCTGCCCTTGCCGCGCTGCCTCTTCGGCCTGGGAGAGGCTCTCAACTCCATCTACGTGGTCGGCGGCCGAGAGCTAAAGGAGGGCGAGCTCAGCCTGGACTCGGTCATGTGCTACGACCGGCTGTGAGCGCGGGCGGGGCGGGCTGGGGACCCGCCGGGGAGCGGGCTGGGGGCGGGGCCGGGGCCCTGGGGCCGAGAAGCGGAGGTCGGCGGGAGACCAGAGGCCGGGGGCTGGTCCTACACGGGGGGGTGGGGGCTGGGAAGCCAGCGCCCAGGGGTTGGGGCGGGGGCGGGGCCATGGCCCTGGGTGGTGGGGTGGGGTGGGGTTGGAGCGAGGAACTGAGAGGTCTGGGGACTTCCTGTAGTGCATTGGACGCACCTGGAATATGTGTTGGATGGGTGGATGAAAGGAGAGACGGATTCTGAGCGCACGGTCTGAGCCGAGCGCTCGCCCCAACTCCATCCTCTCCCGTCTTCTCCAGGTCGTTCAAATGGGGCGAGTCGGACCCGCTGCCTTATGCCGTGTACGGCCACGCGGTGCTCTCTCATATGGACCTTGTCTACGTCATTGGTGGCAAAGGCAGCGACAGGTGAGGTTCGGGCGGAGCAGAAACAGAATCTCCCCGAGCTGTCACGGCTTGACTGGCTGCGCTGGGAGGGAGGGGTGACTGGGCCGAGGGAGGGGCGGCTCTGTTCCCCTTCCATCCACTCACTCACTGCCTCCTCCCCTCCCACAGGAAGTGCCTGAACAAGATGTGCGTCTATGACCCCAAGAAGTTCGAGTGGAAGGAGCTGGCACCCATGCAGACTGCCCGCTCACTCTTTGGGGCCGCGGTCCATGATGGTCGCATTTTTGTAGCTGCTGGGGTCACCAACACTGGGCTGACCAGTTCCGCTGAGGTGTACAACATTGCAGACAACAAGTATGGCCACTGCCCCGCCCACCACCCCAGGAAGGCAGGATAGCTGTGTGCTGTGCTATGTGGCTTAGGGCCTGTGGTTGCCCTCTCTGTGTCTGCCCAGATGGGGGCCAGCCCCCATCTTGGGTCTCAGCTGTTGAGCTTGGACGTCGCCACAGTAGTGGCATCACTAGGGAGATGCCGAGGGTGCAGACCGCACCAGGTGACACTATCAGGGGGAATGGACACCAAAATGACTGAAAAATTTTTGTGCAGTTTCATCAGTTTATTTTTTTATTTTTTATGAAATACCCCTGTAGTTTAGTTACTACAGCAAGGACATATTTTGTAAGCCCAGTTTACACGTGTCCATATACCTACAAGGCCAAAACTATGCTAATTTACCTTTTGAATTTTCTAATATAGGGTTGCTATGGGGTTTTTTTATGGGGTTACTGGAAACGCTGGTGGCGTAGTGGTTAAGGGCTATGGCTGTTAACGAAAAAGTCAGCCGTTCAAATCCACCAGCCGCTCCTTGGAAGCCCTACGGGGCAGTTCTCCTCTGTCCTGTAGGTTTGCTATGAGTCGGAACCTACTTCACAGCAGCGGGTTTGGTTTTTGGGTTTTAGTGGGCTCTGGTCAGAGCTGTCATTACCCAATTACAGGAGGCTTCAAATCGCATGATTTCCACTCACTGGACTATAAGCACCTGCTGTTGTTTTCACTGCTGCTAGTGTCTTTATAGTCGCTGATTTTGTCAATTTTCTGGTGTTTTAGCTACAGTGTTGTGGTAATTAGTATTTGTGAACCTATATTAATAACTTTTTTGAGAATGAAGTCGTAATTGAAGGAAAAGAAGGAGTGCTACGGGAATTACAATTTACGAGTAACATTAGTACAAAAAATATTACTAAGGACTATGTATGGTCTGGTACGGGAGGAGGCCTATGGGGGGGTGGCACCAGGAGTTACTGCGCTGGGTGACACAAGCCATAGTGATGCCATTGCACCGCAGCAATAATCCCTGTCCTCTGACCAGCAGTGAGGTGGGGAAGGGTCTACCCCCAAAGGTGGGGCAAGGGTTGTGGCCAGTGTGTTTTGCAAGAGGGGACTTCCAGGGATGGGGAAGGGGTTCCTCATTCAGGGACCATACCTGGGCATGGGCCTGGTGATAGGGACATATTGGTGAACAAGACAGAAGTTGCCATGTTCTGGGTAGCCAGGAAGGAGAAGACTGGGAGGGCTCAGCTAGTAAAAGGGCTGAAGGTGAGTGGAAGAAGGATGCCCCAGGCAAAGCAGTGTTGGTGCCAAAGCACTTAGAGGAAAAAAGGTAGGGTCCATTGTTTCATTCTGTTGTACATACATAGGGTCTAGGGTTGTGATGAGTTGAACTGACTTGTTGGCACCTAACAACAACACTGGAGGCAAGGCCATTGCTCAGGTTGGATGGAGTGTGATGGCTGAAGAGGAGTGGGGTTGGTGGGTGCTGGGGATGGAGAGGTGATGAGCAGGACTGAGGGGACTATCCTGAGGGCAATGAAATGCCTGTGAAGAATTTTAAGCTCCCACCTGGGTTTTCCTAAGACCCTGCATGCCAGCTGACTTAGAGAACAGATTAGGGACTTCCTAGGAGGCAGGGAGGCCAGAAGGGTGGCCGTAGCAAAAGGTGATGCTGGCCGGGAGCTGAGGGCACAGTGGGGAGGGGGCAGGGGAGAAAGCCTTAGACCAGGGCTTCTCACACTGTAATGTGCCCCTGAGTCTTCTGGGAGTCTTGTTAAAATGCAGATTCTGGTTCAGCAGATCTGGGATGGGGCCTGAGAGGCTGTACTTCTAACAAGTGCCCGGGCGATGCTGATGCTGCTGCTCCATGGACCACGCTGGGTAGTGAGAATTTAGGAGAAAGATGAGATAGGACTTGGCGAATGATTAGGTGTTGGGGGTGAGAGAGAGGGAGACGAGGATGCTTCTGAGTGGGGGTGAGGAAGCCATTTATTGGAGAACCAGTGGGGTTAGGAAAAGTGAGGGTCCAGCTAGGAGATGTGGAATTGAGGTGCTGGGGGGGCAGTTCCGGGGGAGCCCCCTGGGGCAGAGAGGTGCGTAACCCAGGAGAGGGCTGAGCTGGAGGGAGAGATCTGCGGTCAACAGTAAACGGAGGGGACAAGCTCCCTCAGGAGAGAGGGTGTAAGTGGGAGAAGCTAAGATCCAAGTCCTGAGGGACAGAGTCTGAGGAGTGGCTGGAGGGGTGACGTGCGGTGGGTGGGGGGAAGTATGCTGTATTTCAAAGCCCCACAGGGGCTAGAGACTTCAGTGAGAGCAGTTTTGGAGGGTGCGGATGAGGCCCAAATGAGGGAGGGGAGATTCTGGCTGCAGGGAGTGAAGACACCTGGGCTGTGAAGGGAGAAGAGGGCATAGCACAGTGACGGGGCTAAGGGCTTAAGTTGCCCCTGAGGGGTGAGACTTCTGAGCCTGGGGGCTGCTGGGGGCTGGGTGGTGAGTTAGTGAGCAGCAGTTAGTGCAGGGGAGGAGGGACACTGGGGGATTCACAGTGGACTTCACTGGGCAGGTTGGCTAGAAAGACAAGGGGACAACAAAGGAAAGGGGGGACAGGAGGTTGGGGAGGAATGAAGACAGGAGGAAACGGATTGTCATGCTATGAGGCCCAGGCAGGGGCAGCAGGCAGGCATTTCTGAGAGGGATGGAAAACAGGGCAGTGCTGGGAGTCTGGGAGAGAGCCTGGGATTCAAGCTTCAGAGGGGTGCAGCGGAACTGTGAGCGCTGGGGTGGCAGGGAGTCACTGAGCTTGGGGTCACCCGTGGCCCCCTTTGTGATGCACTCCCTCACTCCCTCCCCTCCAGGTGGGCACCCTTTGAGGCCTTCCCGCAGGAGCGCAGCTCCCTCAGCCT
Organism: Elephas maximus indicus; assembly: GCF_024166365.1. NCBI lineage: Eukaryota > Metazoa > Chordata > Mammalia > Proboscidea > Elephantidae > Elephas > Elephas maximus. Next base: position 47,166,506 of record NC_064838.1, read on the forward strand.
TGTCAGCCTGGCGGGCACCCTTTATGGCATCGGCGGCTTTGCCACACTGGAGACTGAGTCTGGGGAGCTGGTCCCCACAGAGCTCAATGACATCTGGAGGTGAGCCCGGCCCCAAGGAGGCAAGGTGGGAAGTGTGAGCAAGGCAGGTGCCCCCAGCCCAGGCACCTTGGCTGGGCACCAGGCACTTGGCAAGCTCTCCTGGGGATAAGGCCGATCCCTCTTCCAGTGGGCCTGTGGGGAAGGAACAGCAAGTGCCCCCCACTCAGGCCCATTTCTCTCTAGTCTGGCTAGCAAGTCTGAGTTTGCACACGTGGCACCTCGCCCTGCTGTAGAGCATTGACAGTTTCACAGGAGTTGACCCCAAGCTTAGGGCACAGATCCACAGAAACAGGGCCCAGGTAGCAAAAGGGGCCCCCTGGAAAGGCAGCCAGGCCTTTCTTCTCTCCCTCCTGGATGATGGGTCTGAAGGGGAGGGCTGAGGACAGTATTAGGAAGCAGCTGGACCCCAGCTTCTCAAAGCCATTGCTTTTCATGGCTGGTCCTTCATAGGGGCTGGGAGAAGAGGTTTTGGCCAGCTGGGGCACCCCCTGAATCTCAGTTATCCCCATTGCTGCAGGCAGCCTCAGGGCACAGTGCTGCTGGGAGAGTGAGACTTGGGGGGACTTCTTGGAATGTTGAGAATGGAAATTCTCAAGAAGAAGGAATGCAGGGTGAGGCATATAGACCTTCCTGGAGATTGGCTTAGAGGAGTGGGGGAATTCTTGAGAGGTAGCTGTTCCTGGGGAGCGTGGGCCTTCCTGGAGTGTGGGGTGAGTGTTCTTTGGGGATGGGCCTTGAGCATGGGATTCCCTAAGGGCAGAGCTTCCTGGGATAGGCCTGGGGCTAAGGGTGCACCCAGCCAGCCCTCTCCGCTGATAAACTCAGCTGACCAAGCTCCCTGTCCCTGCTCCTCATCCCCACCCTTCCCCTCCGCCCATTCCCAGGTACAACGAGGAGGAAAAGAAGTGGGAGGGAGTCCTGCGGGAGATCGCCTATGCAGCAGGAGCCACCTTCCTGCCTGTGCGGCTCAACGTGCTGCGCCTGACCAAGATGTGACCAGCTCAGAGCACCCACCCCAAGCACCCCCCATCCTGCAGCCACACAGGCCTGGCCTCAAGGGGAATGCAGGGGCGAATCTGGAAGAGGCCAGAGCCCCCCTGGACCCCATCATGGTGCTTGAGTGGCCACTTGACCAGGGAAAGAAAACTGCTGCCCACTGGTAGCCTTCAGGCAGAGATGAGAAGACTTCCAGGCCTCGCCAGTGTCTCCATATCCCCCACTGGGCCTTCTTGGTTTATGAACCAGAACCACTGGGGGTGCCCTGTGCTGAGTCCTGGCCCTGCCCCAGCCTGGCTGTGTGTGCTGGGTAAAGTTCCCCATAGGACCCAGTCTCCTTGCCTGTCAGATGGGGAATGTCCCCACCAAGCACACCTCGCAGTGTGGATAAGTCTCCTTTAAGAAGAATAAAGTGCCTTCTAAGCAAGCAGCTCAGGGTCCGGAATGAGGTGCTTAAAGCGTCTGTACCAGGAGATTGGAAGACTCGGGGCTTCAGTGTTCAGCTGTTGGGTTGCCAAGGTCGGTGGTCTCTATACTCTAGACTCTGTGTGCTCCAAGAGCTTGACTCCCCTCCCTGGGGCCCAGAACCTCCAGCTCCTTATCCAGCATGGACAAGGTACCTGGGACCACTGGGAGAAGGGGAAAGGAACAGCCACGCTGTGGTAGAAAAGTCTTTTATTCTATTGGTCAGGTCTCAGGCGTAGCTGAGCTGAACCCTTCCCTCTTCCCCCTCCCACCTACTCTGGCTTCTCTTTGTCCTGCTTCTCCTCCTCCAGTGCCAGGGTTCGCTCACGCTCCTTCACCAGCTGGACACCACAGTAGGTGACAAACAGGATGGCCAGCGTGGTCTGGGGGAACCCTGTGTTGGGGACAGGACATCAATGCCTGGGGCAGCACCCCTTCCTCAGTGACTGTGCTCTCGCCCCAGCCCTCTCCCCACCTGACGGACCCTGCTGAGTCCTTGGGGGGAGGTGAGGTGGGAGAACATTTCAGAAGGTCATGTTCCTCAAGGTTGACGCCTGGCACATTCTGCATCGCCCCATCCCTGTCCCTCACCTGTGAGCAGCAGGCGCCGGGCAACCAGCTGCATGAACTCGAGGCTGTTCAGGCTCACAAGGTTGTACATGACGATGGCCCAGAAGTTCATGGCCCCAAAGAGGGCCCGGACCCTGCGGGACATCTGCTCCGACAGTGAGGCCTGCCCATCCACAGAAGCGTCGGCAGCAGGACAAGAAGCCCAGAGGAAAGAGGACGTAGTGGTCAGCGGCCTTCCTATATGGCTGCTCAGGCCTGGGGATATGCTGGGTCTCTGGGAGTCCCAGGCCAGCTCTCTCCCATTGTTGAAAATAGGGAAACTGAGGTCCAGAGAAAAGGCAGGACTGACCAACACAGGCACGCCCTGGTGGCCCACGCCCCACAGTTGCCCTTGTTGGGGCTCCAGTTCGTGCCAAGAAAAGTGGCTCATAGGTAGAGAACACAAGGGCAGAGGGTAGGGAGGGCAGGATTCCTACAGGGTGAGTCATTGCCCTGACAACCAGGAAAGTGGTGGTGAGAAAGTTCTGGACTGGGGGGCAAGTGTGGCTGGACAACTCTAGGGAGTAGCAGTGTTGCCCCCTCCAGTGACCCAGCCAGCCCAGCCCCAGACCTTCCCTGCTCACCTCAATTCGTGCTAGGGGCCTCCACTCTGCCAGCATCTGCACCCAGAGTTCAAAGTTGAGACCAAAGCAGTTAAGGAATGACCACAGGTAGACAATTTCACAAGGCCCCAGCCACAGAGTGGTGATGGCAAATGTGGCCACTGTGGCCCCCAGCTCTGGGATCACCGCAGAGTGCTCCCCACCAATGTGGTTGTACACGTACCTGCAGGAAAGGCAGGAGAAGGGGCCGATGGCAGTATGGGAAAGGACAGGTACAAGATGGGCAGAAGATACACAACAGAGCAGCCCTCCTCAACCCTATCACCCTGGGTACACTGAAGAGTCCTGCCCTCAGGTGACTGCTCTTCCTCCTCTGCCCGATTTCAAAATGTGGAAGGCTCAGCCCGCAGACTTCATATCTTCTCTAGTGATCTTCACTCACTCCCCAGGTGATCTCATCCAGACCTAAGACTCTAAATATTGTCTCTATAATGACCCCAAGTTTGTCTTTAGCAGTATATCTGACTGCTACTAGACATCTCCACTTGAACACTTATTCCTCCATCCCTGTCCAAACCTGCTTCACCCTCATCTCATCGCCATCCATTCATTCGCTCAGGGCAGAAGCCTTGGTGCCATCTTGGATTCTCATATTCCCTCACCGCCCACATCTGATTCAGCAAATCCTATTGGCTCCACTCAGTCCTGACCATTGCTCACCACCACCACTACCACCACCCTAGTCCAGGCAACCATAGCTCTCACATAGACTATTGCAAGAGCCTTGTAAGTTGGTCTCCTTTCTTCTGCCTTTGCCCCTCCCCTATAGTCCCTTCTCCACACAGCAGCCAGAGGCATCTTCTGACAATATAACGCAGATCATATCACCTCTGTGTTTAAACCCTCCAATAGCTTCCCATTGCAATTAAAATAAACTCAACCCCCTCACTATAGATAGAAGGTCTCATCTAGTCTGGCTCCCTGAGTCCCATTCACTATGCTCTGGCCTTATTGGTTTTTCTGTCCTTCAAACATATACAGCTGGGTCCTGCCTCAACGCCTTTGCACTTGTCGTTCCTTCTACCTGGAATTCTCTTTCCTAGATCTCCTCATCACTCAAGTGTCAGCTCAAATGTCACCCACTCGGAGTGGCCTGCCCAAACCCCAACTAAAGAAGTATCTACCCTGTAGGTAGGCTCTATCCCATTATACTGTTTTATTTTCTTCATAACACTACCACTCTCTAAAATGATCTTATTTATGTGTTTGTTTACGGTCTGTTTCTCCCCACTAGACTCTAAGTTCCATGAGTTCAGGGTCTTTGCCATGTTCACTGCTGTATCCCCTGTGCCTAGAACAGTGCCTGGCACATAGTAGGTGCTCAATAAATATTTGTTAGATGAATTCAGTGGAAGACCCGTTGAGTGACTGGCTTCTCTGTCCTTGACCGCCCCAGCCACCCGTTTCCATAGCCACACCCCTGACTTTGTCACCACTTGCACTTTACTCCTTTCTAATTCTCACTCTTTGCCCAGTCCCTCCTGACCTTCTGGCTCCCCAGCTCCATCTATTCAATCTCACTGACCCCTTTCCCATCTTGCAACTCCTCCCATCATCATCGCCCTCCTTAACAGGCTTATGTCACATGAGTCATCATTATAAATAGCCTAAAAATCCTGATCCCTCACTTCTTCCTCCTCATCTTCCTCCAAGCAGCAAAGCCCTAATGGGGGAGCCTTCACATACTGGAGTCCATCAATTCACTGCCCCCAACCCCACCTCGCTGCTCAACGCCAAGGTTTCTCTAGTCAGCTTCCCCCATGCTCTGCAATAGCTGTTCCACCCATAGCTCTCCTTCGTGCATGAGTGGTGTGGTAGTGGACCCAGGCAGAGCAGGGAGGAGGGGAGGCACAGACGCTGCTTTTCCCCATGCCTCCAACCCTGCATCTCTTTGCTGAAGACCTTGCCTCCTACTTCATGGAAAAAGCCGAAGACTTCAGGTTGAATCCTTCATCTTTCCACACCAACATCCAACATGTCATCCACACTGGGCGTCCTATTTGGCGTCATGAACACGGTGGCTTGCCTCGACCACCTGGACCCTCCCCAGCCTCCTAAGAGCATCACAGTGCTGTACGTGTCCACACAGTTGTCCACACACTCCCATATAGTTCCTGGGTTTCCTTTCACTCCTTGCCTGCCCCTGCCTCTCCAGTGAAAGGCTGAAACCTCCACGTCACCAACACTAGTGCTCAGTCTCCACCTTCCTTGACCCTCAGCAACATCTGACCCAGTTGTCCCCACCATTTCTGGAAGATGGTCTTCCCTTGGCTTCCAGGGTATAGCACGGTCTTGACTTTTCTACCGCTCCTCTGATCACTCCTTTCAGTCCCTTCTGCTGGCTCCTTCTTCTGCCCCCAACCAGAATCCTTCCAGGCCCAGTCTTGGCCTTCCCATCTCTCCTCTTGCTCTGCTTTCTATCTTCAGGACTCATATACTCCCATGGCCTAAAGACCACCCCCACACACTCATGATGCTTAGAGTTCCATGAGTCCTCCAGCCTTCTCTGAACTGCAGACCTTCAGCCCCAACCATGCCCATGAACCTCTATGTCTCTCAGATCTCAAACATTTCTAAAACCCATCTCTGGAAACCACACACTTCCATCCTCACAGATTGTGGAGAGGAATCTGGGAGTCATCTTCTTCCCATTCTCAGTTCCCCAACCCATGGACAACCCCTGTTCACGTTGCCTGCTGGGTGTCTCTCTACTCCCACCACTTCTCTCCCACTTTTAGGGCCCCCTCCCCAGTCCAAGCCTCTATGTCATTCACCTCCACTTCGGCCATGACCCTCTCACAGCCCTTCTTGCTTCCTCTGGCCTAGGGGTGATCTTTACAAACGTGGCTCAATCTCAGTACTGCCTTGCTTAGACTCCTAGTTGGATAGATGTGGCCACCCCCTACCCCACCCCTCATTTCAACTCTTGCCCAACTCACTTGCAAAGCCAGTCGTTGATGCCACGGTCAAAGTGCCTGTGAAGGGAGTGCAGACAGGTGGCAATCAGCCGGGCTCCAGCCTCCCTGGATGTGATGGGACCAGGCTATGGGAAGGCGGGGACCCAGGGGCATGCCCCCGGGCCTGGTACTCACGTTTCTGCGAAGACGTAGAGCGCAGTGATGCACTTCGGAGGCTTGGGAGGGTCCAGGTGGTCGAGGCGCGCCACCGTGTTGACGACGCCAAATAGGACAGCTGCCTTCACCCAGTCGTACACCAGGTTTGAGTAGGCCAGGCCAGCTGGGGAAAGGGCGCGGTCACCACGGGGGCGGCGGGAGGGGGGTCGCCGCGCTGGCCTCCCCTCCGTGGGCCTCTAAATCCCTAGGGAGGCTCTGAGGTCTGCTTTCCCCAAGGAGACGCTTTCCCCAGGTCCTGGGGGAGGCTCTTGCGCTGGGCCAGCCCCTACAGAGACCCCCGCCCCCTACTTCCTGGGGAGGCTCTAGGCCCCATCCCTTGGTGACCGCTCTTGCCTTGTTCTGGGGGTGGTCTTTGGGCCAAGCCCGCCCCAACAGAGACCACTTCCTGGGGGAGGTGCTGAGCTCTGCCTGGCCCACAAAATCCCCCTCCAAAGTTGTGGAAATCAGCCTGAGGCCTCCATGAAGTGGGGCGGGGTGTGTCAGATATGGCTCCCCTGTCATGGGACAAAGCTAACTCCAAGTCTCATGAATTTCAAGGAATAAATCCTCCACCCTTGGTTAGGTACTGTGTCCTCTCTGGGCCTCAGCTTCCCCAGCTGTGAGGCTGAGGGGGGCACAGAGGGAAGGTCTTCCTGGGTTGGTGATCCCAGTTCCCGTCCCTGCGTGCACGCACCGAGAGCACCATCTGGGAGGCGGTTGGCGAACCTGAGGTCACTGGGGATGGTGAGGATGTAGAAGAAGTGAAAGAAGACGTCCACGGTTATGATGGCCACCACGCTGAGGCCTGCCTGGGCCCGGATGCGCCATAGCTCGCCATCTGGCCTTACCGGTTCCACCTGGCTCACCTGGGGGGGGGGCAGGTGTGGAGCAGAGCGTCTGAGGGGGGAGGCAAGCACTGCCAGAGGTGCCCTGTCTGAGAGGGATCACCATCTCCCTGGGGATCTGAGGGTAAAGGGAGACAGGCTACATCCTGGGATTCCTGCCTGAGGATAGATAGAGACACAGGCTACCTGGAGTCTGAGGAGGGCTCTCAGGCTACCAGGGGAGACCCACACCCAGACCTCTCTTGGTAACCCCATTTGAGCAGCAGGGGGACCTCCATGCTCTGTGATCCCTGTGTTGAGGAGGGAGGGGCTTCTTCCTGGAGTCATGCCTGAGTGTGGGGACACAGCCTGCCCAGGGAGTCCTATCTGAGGTGGGAGAACCGACCTCACTCTGGGAGCTCCCTAGACAGGAGAGGCCTAGTCCTGCCCTGGGAGCCCACAGAGCACCCCTCACCTGGGCGTGGAAGCGGTCAAAGGTCATGATGGGCCCGAAGAAGAAGAATGGCAGGTAGAAATTGTACTTGAGCAGGTCAGCTAGGGAATAGCGGCGGTCAGGGTGGGCACACCTCTCCAGTGCAAAGCTGGTGCAGCGCAGCACCGTGAAGCCACTGCCCCCATGAAACAGCACCTCTTGAAGATCAAAAGTGCCTGTTACAAACCCGCTCTGGATGGGAGAGAACAGGCCACCAGCTCACCAGTGTGCCCCTGTCTCCGGGAAGCCTACCCAGCTTCCCACAGGGGCCCATCCTGGCCCTGTCCCTTCCTCACTTCCAGAACCAGTCAACATTGGACATTGAGCGTCAATTTCATGGCTGGGATAGAGCAAAGAATGAGCCAGACACCTCCCTGCTGGGGTGAAGGTGAACACCTTGTGGGCCAGGGGTACTCTGTAGTCAAGGGCTTGGAAATGAGTGGGAAAGCAAGGGGAACACTTGGGGATACTTGGGAGGCAAGGGCTTTGGATGAGGTGAGAGGCTTGGGGTCCCATCCCCACACCCCTCACACAGTCTTGCCCATTGCACACCTGCCAGGAGATGAGAGGATCCAGCTTGAAGGAGGCAAGGCTGGCCAGGCCAAGGCCGAGACAGAGCCAGGGCTGGCCCAAGAGTGAAACCACATAGAGGCCCACACAGTGGCCAAGCAACAGCAGCATGTACCTAGGGCCCATCGTACCCACCACGGCCAGGACCCCATACACAGCATACATCCAGGAGCGGAGCTGTGGACAGGGAGACAGCTTCAGTCGGGGCTGGGACCCAGCATGGATTTTCCCCAACCCTTGTGCCTAAGGAGGTAGAGGAGGGGGCAGCTGGGGTAGTCTGGGTCCAGCTCACCTGGGGGGCTACCATCGTGCAGAGTTTAGCAAACAGCACGTGTCCAGTGAGGGCGAAGATGATGGCATTGCGGAAAGAAGTGAACCACATCATCCACTCGAAGTCAGCCACATCCTGAGGTGGGCCCACGCAGGAGGAGGCCGGCAGGTTAAAGTGGGGGAGGGGACAGGATGGGCTGGCACCTGGGCTGGTCAGGGCCCCAGTACCTTCCCAGCCCCCCACATTCTTCTTATGCATTAAGAGGCAACAGTGGCTGGAGGTCCCTCTGTTCCCCTGTGAGGGAAGGGCCCAGGCATAGAGAGGAATGAGGGGCACCACGTGGGCTGCCCTGCCCCTCAAAGCTCCTGGTGTAGTCAGAGCACGTTGCCTGACATTCCACCATTATTGTTTTGCTCCCGGGAAGGGTGGTGTTGGAGGCCCCTGCTGAAGTACATCTCCACTTACAGGACCCATCTCCTAACTGAGGAGGGGCCAGTGGAGATGCCGAAGGTGCGGAAGCTCAAGGCAGAAACTCTCCCCACTGTGAGCCTCAGTTTTGCCCTCTGTTACATGGGAACTTCAGAAACAGGGAAGAGTGGAGGAAAGGCGTGGGATGGGGAAGATGTACCAAGGGTCAGGGCCCCTGAGACATTCTTCAGGTCTGGGGGACCTACCATCTTCCGGCCAATGTACTCCCAGCCAGGCCTCACAGACTCCCGGAAGGCCTTCCTGCGGGACCCATCTGAGAACAGAGTGTGGCCTCAGGGGATGGGGCCCCTTCACACATCCCCAGTCCCTATGACTGGCCCCCACCCTGAGGGGAGAGTATTGGGTATGTCCCTGTCCCTGTCTGCTTCTCTCTGGGTTCCTGTGTGTCTGAGTCTGGGTCTCTGACTTCGTCGCCGAGGCAGCATCACCCTGTCTTTGTCAGTGTCTCTGCATCATGTCCCTGTGACTGTACCTGGCCACCAGGGCCTGGGGAGCACCCTGGGTCTGGAGCCTGTGTGTTTCTGGCCTTGCTTGATGGAACCCTGAGGGCCCTAGGGAAGAAGGGCCCCACTCTCTGCCACAAGGCTCAGAAGTTACCTTGTGAAGCCTCAAGGAGGTCTCGGCCTGCGTAAGCCAGGGCCCCACTCAGCACCAGGGAGTAGAGGCCCAGCTCGGCCGCAGGCAATGCCGTCTTGATGCCCATAGCCTGGAAGGGACTGGGGACACAGGTTTAGTGAGGACACTGCAGCCGCCAGCCCTGCCAAGCCCCACCTCATGGTCCCCAGTTGAGGTGGTGGAGGCCCCACTCTGATGAGAGACTGCCCCTCCTACTCCTTGGGTACTTTGTGGCATTGTTCTCCCCTCCCATGTCCCCTGTGTCCCCCACTCCTTCCAGGACCCCCAACACCCAGTGCCCCATCCTAGATGCCCCTCTAGCTCCCAGCTCTCCCCTTAGAAGCCTAGTCTCCACTCTCAGCCTGTCTTCCTCACTGCATCTATTCCTTCATATCTTTTGGGCAGGCCGGTCCCCACCCTCTGCCAAAACCACTCCTGCCAAAGCCCCCATGACCTTCATATGGAGAAACCCTATCTGCATCACCTCAGTAACGTTCCCAGCCCCCAGGGTCCCCATCCTCCTCAGTCATCTCCCCTAAGGCCCCTCCTTTGACCTACCCCCACTCCCTGAGCTGCCTTTCCTTCCCTGAGACCCTGTGACTTCCCCAGGTCCTGCCCCAGCCTCCAGGCTCTCACTGACCCCCATTCCCCCAACAAACCCCTGAGCCCCAGCAATACCATGTCCCTGGTCCCTGCCTGTTTCTGGGGCAGCACCAGCCCACTGTCTCAGTGCCTGTGCACTCAGGTCTTGAATGCTGGTCGGAGGCCGTGCTATTTGAGCAGGCACCCTGGTATAGCAGGTGTGGGGCCAGGAAGGGCCAGGCGGGCACCAAAGGAGGGCACTGGCTGCTGTCCAAGGTGCTGATCGGTATCAGGCCCAGGGTGAGCCTAGCTCCCTCTTGCCAGGGCCTGGCTCATCCCCAGGAGTCCTGCCAGGCCAGGCCATCCCTGGGGCTTCAGCTAGCACCTATGCCCTTCCCACCCTGCTCTGGTCTGGCCTGGGGCTTTCCCAAGGGCCATGTGGGTACAGACTGTCATGAGTCAGGGCCTGAATTAAAGGGAGGATCATCCAGACTCCCCTCTTGGCCTGGGTTGAGAAGTGGCTGGTGTGGCGGTGGCTCCCACCCTAGAGCCTCCCCCAGATCTCCTTCACCTGCCCTGCAGCTAGCTCTCCTAGGTCCCCCCAGTCAGCATTCTCCCCATTATACAGATGGAGGGTCGTGAACCAGAGATGGGCAAGGACCTGTCAAGGTCATGCAGTGAGCCTGGTGCAGGCTTCTGTCTGCCTCCCCTCAGGACCAGGTGTGTTCAGCAAGCCCCTCCGCAGTCTCAGATAAGGGAAAATCCTCCATGCCCAGGGGGTGGGGGGCTGCTGGCTGGACCTGACTCCTGCTGAGAAGGCTGAGGCACCTTCTCATGGGCCGAGTGGGGGGAGAGAGGCCCCGGGGATCGGGTTAATGGAGCAAGAGCTTGAAACCAGAGCACGGTGAAGAGCCCGCGAAATAGCTTTGTCAGCTGCCTCCCACTCGCCACTTTCCAATTTTAGCTCCCCATGGCCGGTGCGGGGTGTCCCCGGTGTGGCCTCTGTGGGCAGGGCCAGAGCTGGACCCCGGCCTGGGGCCTCTTCCCATAGACGCCCCCAGGCCTGGGCTGGCCTGTAGACACAGGGGTGCCCCTGCCCCGGGTCCTGTTGCCTCAGGTGCTCAGGTGCACCTGGGGTAAAGCCCACTTTGGGGCCTGTGGTCTGGATGAGGGGCCTAAGATGGGCCCCACAGGTCTCAGGGGCCCCAGAGTAGCTGCATCTCCAGCTGGCACTGACCTTGAGGAGGCCGTGAGGGACCCTGGCACACTGCCCACCTCGGGGCTCTGAGGTCCTGCGTCCGACCGTGCGTCTGTCCGACCAGCTGGGCTCTGGGGCCACGGTGGGGTGTGTCCAGCCCTGGGGTCCCCACCCCTTCAAGGCTATGAGTGGTGAGTGGTGACAGCCGGAGAAGGAGGGGGAGGAGGAGGAAGGCAGGGGGGAGGTGGCCTTCCCAGAGCGGAGCTGAGCGTTGTGGAGCAGAGCCGAGTGCTGCAGAGCTGCTGGCCACAGGGAGCCACAGAGAGGACTGTGGGGGTGGGCGGGGGAAGGGGTGGCCGGTGGCATAGGCTCAGACAGGGACACCTGAGCCTCACCTCAACCTGCCTCCCCTGGCCCCCAGAGAGCTTGTGCCTCCCTCTCACTGCTGCCCGGGACTCCCTCTTCCAGGAAGCCTTCCCCGTGGCCCTACCAGCCTCACCAGACTTGTGAGCCCTGACCCCACCACACTTGCACACACACTCACATCTTGGCTCTGGGAACCCCAGCTCCCGTCTTGACGTGTGAGTTCCCAAGAGCTGCCCAGGGCAGATCGTCTAGCCCCTGCCATGGTCCTTCTCGTTAAGCCAGAGGTCTAGCTGGCAAGGCAATAGTGCCTGGAGGAAGACTGGCTTGCCTAATGGGATTGGAACTGTCATGAGGCATGTGGCTGAGAGGGGTCCTCATACCCCAGCCTTGTCTCACAGGAGTCATCCAGGTGAAGGAATGCTAGCAGGCTCACTTGGCACAGTTTGAGTGGGCACTTGGAGCGGCTGGCATCATTTGACAGCAGGATGGAGGCAGACAAGAATGTCCCCAACCAACTGGGTCTCCTGGGAGGGAAGAGTCAGGGCCAATACTCTGGAAAGGGGCAGAGAAGACCTCAGCCCTGGCTACCTAATGGGGAGGGGTATCCTGATGACCCCACCTAAGAGGTCAGGAGCCTCTGATTGTCCCTTTTGGGGTGAGAACCTCTGATTGTCCCCTTTGGGGTGAGGACCTCTGATTGTCCCTTTTGGGCATGCTGTTTGTACCATGCCTGTAGAGACCTACCTGTTCATGTATGCACCTGGGGATAGGAGCTGTGTGACCATGATCAGTGACAGGTCCTGGAGCCCCTGGTGACCCCCTGACGACAGCCATAGGCTTGGCTGAGGATGGGAGAGGAAAGGGCTGCTCCCCACCCAGCAGGGGTCCTTCCAGTGCCTGAGCAAGGGGCAGGCAGGAGAGAGGTTCCCTTGCCCACACCACCACGATGTACTTAGGCAATGGGCATCCTCCCAAACCTGCAGACACCACTGGCCCAGAGGAAGAAGCAAGGAGACCCCAGACAACACACCACATAGTGACCCTGTGGTACATGTCTACACATGCGCATGACAGGACAAGCAGCAACCACAAACCCAGAGACCTGCAATCCACGCAGACCCCAGCTGTGAGCCTGTGCCATCTGTGGGCCGCAGCTTTCTTCCTGCTGTCACTGCTGTGTCCCCAGAGCAGAACCTGGCATGTAGCGGCTGTCCAGTAAATATTTGTGGAATCAGCGACTGCTTGGAGACGGCCCAAACACACCCGCTTCTCAGAGCCTGGTTTTCAATCCAGAGACGTTGCATCTGGGTGAGGTGTCAGCACAGAGCTCACCTGTGAGGGTCACTGGTCCCTGACCCCGAGAAGCTGTGAATGATGATTACTGCAGAGTGGGTGCTGCAGTCAGGGGTGGAGGTCGCTAGAGGAGACCAGTGAGGGGGCCTGAGCCAGACTGCAGAGGTTAAAGAGGCTTCCTGGAGGGGGAGACACCTGAGCAGTCCTGAAGGTACTCAGTGATGGTCAGAATAAAATAATAATGCTAGCCAGGCCTGATTTTAAGGCTGTACCTGGATTCTTTTTCATGTCACCACAACCCGTGGTAGAAGAGGAACTGATGCACAAGGAGGTTAAGCCTTTGGGTCAGGCCTATGAGCCTCTGGAACTGATTGCCCTGCAGGGTGAGGACCCTGCTCATCCACACCCACGCTGCCCGAGACCAGCCTGGGCCAGCCTGACATCCAGCTGGTGCCAGCTCAGGCCTGAGGAGGGAATCAGGCAGGTGGTGTGGCCCCGGGGTTAGAAGCGCAGATTTAGCCCACTGCCTTGAGCCGCAGCTCTGCCCCGTTGGTGTGATTTGGGCCATTCTCTTCACTTCTCTGGGCCTCAGACCCTCGTTTGTGAAATGTACATACTGCTGGCCCTAATCTCACTGGGTTTTGGTGGGGGTGGTGTGGTGGTTTTCCAAGGGCTTACTACTTGACAAGGGCTTGGCTCCATGAACTGCTCATGAAGAGGCTGTGAGGGCCCACAGTGCCCTGCCCTCCAGAGGCCCAGAAAGGCAGGGACTCACACACTCATCCAGGCGAGCCCCACACAGCGGGACTGGCAGGGAGCTTGGCCTGTGGGGATGGCAGGAGGTGTGGAGGACAGGGGAGGCCCCTTGAACCTGGGCCTAGACAGTCAGCTCTACCCTGTGTGAGGGGTGGTGGGAGGGAAGGGGGCATGGTGTGGCCAGCCCACAAAAGGAGGGGCAGGAAAGAAGCTGTGACTGGGCTGAGGCCAGCATAAGGACCTGGGGTCAACTTCCCACAAGCCACAAGGGCCACTAGAAACATGGCGGGGAGGGGGCCGATTCTCTCCGGCCTCGGGGACACCAAATCGTTGTTCACCTCTCCATGTTTTTTGTTGCTTGAAGTAAAAAGGCAGGGAAAATACCCTCTCTGTGTGTGTCTATCATTGTGTTTTGTGACTGTTTGTTTTGTATTGCATGTTGTTTGTGGCAGGTTTATATTCACGTGTTATGTGTGTGTGTGTTTATCATTGTGTTTTGTGACTGTTTTGCATTGTATGTTGTTTGTGGCAGATGTACATTCATGAGTTGTGTGTGTGTTCTGTGGTGTCTGGGTGTGTGGTGTATACGTATTGTGTGTGTTTGTGTGTGTTATGTGTGTATGCAGGGAGCAGGGACTTAGGAGACTGTGTGGAGGCTGCACCTCTGGAATGGGGTGAGCAGGCAGAGACTTCCTGGCTGTGAGCTCTCTGGGCAAGAAGGCAGGGAGAAGAGGTCAGCTCTGCCCATTGAATGTCGGGGACCCAGAGTAGCACCCCAGCTGCTCCTGGAGAAAGGGAGGGGCCCAGTGGCAGCAGAATGTGTTTGGGGCTCTGCCTGAGTCACCTTGTCCAGCTCAGCTGCAGTGTCCCAGAGGCCCCATAAGGAGCCACGGCCACGGCTCAGCGGGGTCTCACCTGTCAGTGCCAGAACCTGAGCACCTAGGCCTGCAGCACCTGCCTGCTGTGCAGCCACAAAGAGTCCTCACCTGAAGCCTCTTTACCACCTGGCCTCTCTCCTTGTCCTTGCCCCTTCACACATACCTTGTGGCTCTGGGCAGGGACCTCAGTGTTCTTCTCTGTAAAAGGCAAGTCCAGCCGGCCTGCTGCCCACCTACCTGAGGTATAGGGAGATCACCTCAGGGCTCAGGGGCAGCTGGTACTGCCCAGGAGGGGCCATGGGCACTAACCTGGACAGACAGGCTGCCCTACTCCCCATTCGGCCCACCTGGGTTAGATCCCTCAGGGCCTCACTCCTTGGCCCATTTGACAACCCTGCCTTCCCTTAAAAATTCTTCTCCCTGGCTCTCCTGGGCCTCTCCTTCCCACCACCCTCTACCTCAGGGAGATGTGATGGGCAGATGGCTTCCTGACATCTTCCACTTCCCCACCCTGGACAAGGAGTCTGGGAGCCGCAGGGAGGAAGGTGGGGGGCTCTGGTGCCACAGCCCGTCACTGCATCCTTCACTCACCCCTCCTGCCCCTTCATGGCCCTGTTTCCCACGCCTCAGACTGGACCAGGAGCTCCCTGAAAGAAGGAAGCAAGCAGATATGCCTCCCATCCCCGAACAGCCTGGAGAGGCTGGTGACTGATGGCTGAGTAGTTGGTGACCTGTGATGGCTCTGTCTCCCCAGCTGGCCTGGGAGTTCCTGGAGATCAGGGGCTGTGTCTGACTCACCTTGCACTCCTGTGCCTGGGGCAGGGAAGCTGCTCAACGAGCACTCATTGAACTAACAGAGGAAATACTAAGAGCCGTCATTTATTGAGTGCTGTGTGCCAGGCACTGCTCTAAGCATCTGGCACCTCTAACTCATTGAAGCCTGAAGAGAGCCTGGATGAGGGAATGGAGCAGACCTGGCCTAAGCCGGGGGTGCCGATGGCAGGTGCCAGCAGATGTGGCAAGGGGCCTGCCTCAAAGCTCCACAGCTGGGCTCTCAAGGTTGCCCGCAGAATTCATAAACAGAAACAGTCGTCTTTATACCCACAGTTGGCCTGAGCAAGGACCATGCCCACACTGACCTCTGCAAGACCCAGCTAATCAGTTTACCCAAAAATGGGCAAACAAGATTTACTGTGCCCCATTGTCTGCAGTGTTTCTCCCCTCTTATGTAAATCCCATTTTTTGTGGGGTAAAATCAATCTATTCATGTATGTTCACTTCTGTACAAGGGACATACATGGTTAAATTGATTTTCTCAGTGTCTTTGAGTTATTCTTTGACCCTATAACAGCCTTATGAGGGAGGGTTCTATCATTGTCCTCATTTTACACTTCAGGACATGGAGGCACAAAAACCAAGCAAACCCAGTGCTGTCGAGTTGATCCCGAGTCATAGCTTATAGTAACTCTATAGGACAGAGTAGACCTACCCCATAGTGTTTCCAAGGAGTGCCTGGCGGACTCGAACTGCCGACCCTTTGGTTAACAGCCGTAGCACTTAACCACTATGCCACCAGGCTTTCCAATGGAGGCACAGGAAGGTTAAAAAAAACTTGCCCAAGGTTACGTAGCTGGTGAGTAGGGAAAGCATCTACCCAGGCCCCTGTTCACACCCTGTGACCAGGGCTGTCTTCTCTCAGCTGGGCTTCCCCTGGGGGAGGCGGTGTCCCCCTGATATGTGTGTGTACTCATGCATGCAAGTGTGTGTCCCTGGGTGCACTTGCATTTGTGTGTGCCACTATACAGGTGACACAAGTGACTGTGTCTTCACGTGTGGGAGTGTGTCTGCACATACGTGCATGCTCCCCTGTGTGTGGGTGCGTATGCAGGTGTGTGCATGCTTCTGTGGGCGGTGCTATGGGGGCCAGTCAGCCAGGTGTCTGTGGGCACATGTGCACATATGCACAGATGTGTGCTCCTGAATCTAGTGTGTGTGCATTGCATTTCTGTGAGGACCTGTGTCTGCACACATGTGGCCATGATGTTTGGGGTCCTTGGGGCCACCTCTTCCCCATGGCTGTAACCAAAGTTAACTGGAGGTGACACTGTGGCAGTCACAGAGGGGTCCTGCACCTCCCGCAGCAAGCCCTCCCAGCTTGTCCCTGTCCCAGGGCGAGGGAGGTGCACGGAACCCTCCACCCTGCCTGCCCAAAGCTCCTGCATAGTCCCACCTCTGCCACCACCAGCACCCACCAGCTGCAGCATTCTGGAGGCAGAGGGCAGTGTCTTTTGGGGCAGCTGGCTGGGGCAGAGCTGTCCAGCTGTGGGTGCACTCTCCTGCCCTGGGCAAGCTGCTTGACTGGAGGACTCTGGTTTTGGAGTCAGGCAGGCCAGGGTTAAATATTACATCTGCTTCTTTCTGTGAGCCTCAGTTTCTTCATTCCTAAAATAGGGGGACAATCCCCTGGATGGTTGGAAGGACGATACGGGGTCAGGTTTCCACAGTAGATGCTCACTCACTAGGAGCTATGGCAACTATGAAGATCATTATTATTATTACAAGTCCAAGGGTCTGCTGCTGAGGGAGAGGCTGACATGGCTGAGAGCATGAGGAGGTGGTACCCCAGGTCTGTGGGAGGGGGGGCAGGGGGTGGCCACAGATGGAGCCTTGGGGGGTGTGAGGGATGCATGAGGCACTCATGCCCTGGTGTGGGGGCAGGGTGGGCTGGGTGGCCAGGGGGATACACCCAGGCCAGAGCACGGAGGGCTCTCCTGTATGAGGAGCTACGTGGGGGTGCAGGGGCCCCCAGCTAGGACAAAGGCAGTCAGCACCTGCCGGAGGGACTGCCTCTGTCCTTGCACAGCTGGCTGGCTGTCCCAGAGCTCTTGCTGATGCCAAGCTGGCCGCTGGGCCTCTCTGTAGCCAAGCCTGCCTAGGGCTTCATCTCCAGGCTCCACCAGGGCTTCTCCTTTGCCCTCCTGGCCTGTGTTCTTGGCTTTGGTTATCTTGGGGAGCCTCTTCTGGGAGGAGGGGCTGAGCTGGCTGCCTTGGGCTGGCTTCCTGGGGTGGCTGGAGTCCTCACACAGAGCTTTGTCCTCTCAAGGCCTGAGGATGCCCAGTCTGGCCAGGCTGACACTTGGGCCGCCCTGCTAGTGCTTGTCTGCCTTCTGCTGCCGCAGGGCCTGCAGAAAAACCCCTTTCACCTGGTCCAGGGTCTCGTGGTACACACGGAAGTCCTCCTCCTTCCCCCGCAGGGCACTACCCAGGGCAGCCTTCAGCATGTCATTCTCTTCCACCTGGATGGCCAGCCTGGACCACATGGAGACAGGGCTCAGCATTGCCCCAGCTGTGTGTACACAGGGGCCCCTGGGAATGGGGCTTCCAGCATGGACCCTTGGGGCAATAGCCATGCAAGAGTCCTCTCTGGGGCTTGCCCGCGGCCCTGGGCCTGGCACCCAGTAACCTACCAAAAACCCACTACCGTCAAGTTGATTCCGACTCATAGCAACCCTACAGGACAGAGTAGAACTGCCCCGAAGGGTTTCCAAGGAGTGCCTGGTAGATTTCAACTGCCGACCTTTTGTTTAGCAGCTGTAGCTCTTAACCACTACACCACCAGGGTTTCCTGACACCCAGTAGCTCCCATCAAACGTTGGCTGCATAAGGAGAGTATTAATTGGCAGAGGTTCCTTCTCCTTCCTTTCCCATCACTGCATTTGATCTTAAATGGCTTAACTGAGACAAGTGGGTTCAGCAACCCACGCCTAATTAACCTCTTGGGACCATGGCGTCATCAGGGTCCTGCTGGGCCTGTGTGCCCTCTGATGGCCAGTCCCTGAATTGCAGGCCTAGAGCCCTGGATCTGCCTTCTGGGCAAACAGAAGTTGAAGGTGCAAAGCCGACACCGTCCTTCTACTCATCAAACCACCTCCACCCAAACAACTTCACCCTTTCAGGAAGGCGGGGCAGGGGAGCACCTGGTGGTTAGCTCCTCCATCTGGGATTCCATGGGCACGTCAGAGAGCTGGGCGAAGGACGGGTCCTTCCTGTTGCTCACACTTGGGCTGTGCTTGGTGTTAGAAGCTGGCGGACCTGCAGGGGTAGCAGCCACTTTCTGTGATGAAGCCACCTCCCTCTCCTCTCCCGATGCCCACACCCCCTCCACGTGTTTGCTCTGGGTGTTCCCACTGCCTGGACTGATTTCCCTTCCTGCTTCTCCTCTTGCTGAGCATTCACTCCCTTCAAGGTGCAGGCTGAGGGCTGCCCCCTCCAGAAGCCCTTCCTGATACCCGCTCTGCTTTCCCCTGACCCTGGCTTTGGCCTCTGCAACAGCCCTGGCTCAGCCTGCTTTGGACCAAGTTGGTTTCCCATATCACTGTCTCCATCTTTATGCCTTACAAGTTTCTGGTAGTTTGTGTCCAACAAAAGAAGCCAGCAGGCCTGAGATCTGGCCTGGTGGTAGGCCCGAGTCTAGGCCATCACTACATCTGATGCCCTCACACCACTAGGTCCCCTCCTCCTCTGCCAGCCCCCATCTGGGTCAGCAGCTCCATACTAGGAAGCAGGGGATCTCGGGCAGCCAGCGACCACAGAGCCACATGAGAAGGGAAACTGAAGTCATTAGGCTGATACTCAGAAAAAGAAGACAAGGCCCAACTCGTGGGGAACTTGGGCAAAATCACAGCATCAGAAATTCTCTGTGCAGAAAAGGGCCTCAAGGTGGTGTGGTTCTCAGGAGTGGTGTGGCCCCAGGGGAGCTTGCCTGGCATCAGACCTGGCTTTCATCCCCTCTGCTGTGTGGCCTCAGGTAACCCAGCAACCCCTTTGAGCCAGTTTTCTCACCTATAAGATGCAGATAATAGTTCTTGCCTCTAGAGCTTTGTGAGGCCTGAGTGAGTTCATGAGTTCACACTTTGACTTCGGGGCCTTGAGTAACTGGGCCTCAGTGGCCCATGACTTCTCTAATCTCTCATTCCTCCTCCCCTCACCCCACTCCAGCCAGGCTGTCTCGTTGCTGTTCCTCCAAGCCTCTAGCCAAGCTCCCAAGGCAGCAGCACCTTTGCACTTGCCCTTCCCTCAGGCTGGGTGCTCTCCCCCCAGGTATCTGCATGACACGTCCCTGCCCCCATCTCTGCTCAGTGTCAGCTCCTCAGTAAGGTCTTCACTGGCCAACCCATAAATAACAGCTGCTTCCTCTGACACCCTCCCCCCACCCCGCTTCTGCTTCAAGTCACCACGTGACCTATCACGTCTTTTACTGGTTTACTTGTTTCTTGTCTATCTCCCCCACTGGAATGGAATTCCAGATTCTGGTCTCCTTATTTTACAGGCTGGAGGTTGCTACGCTCCCCAAAGAGGCAGTGCTCTGTCCATGTCACAGGCCAGCCAGTAGCAGGGACCACATGGACACTGTCAGGCAGCTGCTCCCTTACTGTCCATGCAAGACCAAAGGGGCATTCTTGCTGGAGCCCTCAGAAAACTGTGTGGCTTAGTCCTCCCTGGTTGGGAGCCTGACAGGAGGTGGGCCCGAAGCTTGGAGACACAATACTTCTGGCAGGTCAGTAGGGTTGAGCCCCAGGGACCTTCTCCAGCCTGGACTCTCAGCAGTTGCTGGAAGTCCTATCATGGCCTGGCCCTGCTGGTGAGAGAAGGGTAAGCAAGAGGCCCCTGGTGACCCATTTCTGGCATGTCCTTCTGAAACATTCTGACCTCGTCTGGGCTGAGTGCTGGGAACAAGATTCCGAGTGTCCTTGGCTGGGGGAGGGAGTGGTGGACTACTGGGGATGCTGGGAGACAGTGCGGTGGGGGCAGTAGCACCTCTACCCCAGAACCTGGAGGGTGGTGGGGTAGGGAGGTCAGAAGGAGACAGGCCCAGCCCCTCCACACTGGAAGTTCTTCTTCCCTGGGGGTTAGCCACCCCAGAAATGGCTTCTGGCTCTGGGATCCCACAACCCCAGCTCACCCCAGCCCAACACGATGCTGATGCTGCTGGTCTGGAAACCACATCTTGAAAACTGCTGTATTAGAGCAATAGGCCTTTTAGATTAAGACAACATTTCCCAGCTTCCTTCTGCAGCTGGATGTGGTCAGGGGACAAGGATATGGGCATTGGGATGAGAGGAGGAGCAACACCTGCAACTTGAGGGCCGTACCCTTAAAAGGACAGGAAGGGGTTGTCTCCTTCCCTTCTCCCCTTCCCTCTGCTGGTAGGGGAAGTGGAGCAGCCATCTTAAACTATGACATAGGAGCTGAGTATCGAGGGTGGTGGAGCCACAGACACAAGAAGGAGCCTGCGTTACAGAACCTATGGAGAGGTCTACTTAGCTTGACTGCTGCCACTGCTGTGTGTGTCTCCCCAGCAGACCAACTTTGCCCCACAACCAACCCTGAGTACAGTTGGCTCAGGACAGTGTGGGTTCAGGGCTAGGGTAGGGATGGCAGTGGAGGTGGTAGCTCAGGGCAGTCAGCAGAGGCACTACGGGGTAAGGGCTTGCAGCTGGGCTGGGCTCCTGGTTCTGACTAGGAGGCCAGGGAAAGAGGATACCCAGCAACTGGGGCAGGGAGAGTGCCGCCCTGGTGGAGGCCTCTGCTTCCCACATTCTCACCAGTGGGGCTGAACAGTGCTGCAGGTTGGCTCCGCCATCAGCAGTAAGGTTGGCCCCATCCCCACCTCACCTAGAGTCCCTGCCCCAGCCCTACCTGCTTTGCTCCTGGGGGCTGCTTTCTGCGAGTCCGGCGCCCGCCCGGGCTCCAGGCGCATCTTCTCCAGGTGTTGCTCCAGCACTACAGCACGCTGCCGCTCCTCCTGGAGCTTCCTCTCTGACTCCAGAAGCTTGCTGTTGCTCTCCTCCACCCTGGGAATCAGAGAGGAGCAGCTGCCACACCCCTGGCAGCGCGGGCAGGTCCCATCACACCTGCTCAGGTGCTCAGCGAGGTGGGCAACTCTTAACATTGCTGGTGGTGGGATTTAGTTTTCTTAATTTTTATTGGAGTGACACAGGAATAGGCATTTAAAAATCATATCATTCTCTCCAAGGCTTATGATGAAAAAAATCAGCAGCCCTTCCTCATGTCTATCTCCTGTTCTCCAGAAGCAACCATTTCCAACACTTTTAGCTGTTTCTTTGAATATTTACCGTCAGATTTCTATAGATGCTTATACTGGTATTTTTCCTAAGGTTTAAATAGCATCTTTTTTACTTCCTGTCATGTAACATGAGAATTTAGTTTTCTTAAAGTACTGTCTCCTGAAAACACAGTCACCTCCCTATCTCTCAGTGTAGTTAGATTACCATTTTTTTTTCTGAATTAATATTAGGTGGTGTATTAGTTTTCTACTGCTGCTGTAACAAACTGCCATAAATTTAGTGGCTTAGAACAGAGCAGATCTATCATCTCACAGGTCTGTAAGTCAAGAGTCTGGCACTTCAGTTGGTTTCTTTGCTCCAGGTTCCACAAGGCTGAAATCAAAGTGTCGGCTCCCCTGGGCTCTTATCTGGAGTCTTTGGGGGACAACTGGTGGCTAGGCTCATTCAGGTTGTTGGTAGAATTCAGTTCTTGGTAGTTTCGGACTGAGGCCTCCATTTCCTTGCTGGTTGCCGGTTTGGGTCGTTCCCAACTTCTAAAGGCCAGCTGACTACCTCTGTCTTCTAAACCAGCAACAGCAGGTCCTTCTCATGTTTAGACTCTCTGCTCTTGTCTGCAGCATCGCTCTGACTGACCCCAGCTGGAGAAATTTCTCTGCCTTTAAGGGCTCCGCGGATTAGATTGGACCCATATGGATAATCCACAATCATCGCCCTATTTTAAGGTCCATAACCATAATTACATCTGCAAAGTCCCTTCTGCCATGTAATACTAAGCACTGATAGATGTAACACCAGAGAGAGAAGGGCACTGGGGGTCAAAGTTCTGCCTACTACAGAGGGTTGCATCGTTAGACCAATTATTCAGAGTGGAGATACACAGTGCACTAATGATTGCCTTTCATATGTAATTTTCTGCTTTTCCTGGAGTTAGTGATCACCTTTCCTCCATTGTTTCATTTTCCACATACTGTACTTGTCATAAATTCATGGGCCTTGAAGGCCTTTTTATGTGGTTATTTCACACCAAGGATTTGTTTTAATCTCTCTGGGACTGGGTGTGGTGTTTCCAGCTTCTGCGGTACTACAGCTCAACCAGAAGGCCAGGGCTCTGCAAATTAGGGTGGCAGCCTCAGTAAGTGGTCTTTCCACCTTGGTGATGGGCCAGAAAGATACAGAATGGCAACAGTTTTGAACAGTATACAGCCCTGGTGGTGAAGTGGTTAAAAGCTGAGGCTGCTAACCAAAATCTACCAGCCGGTCCTTAGAAACCCTATGGGGCAGTGCTACTCTGTCCTATACAGTTGCTATGAGTCAGAATTGATTCGACAGCACACAACAACAACACAATCTTGGCAAGGAAGGTTTAGGGCCCTAGAGAAACATACATGCCCAAAGAGGGCTGTCGAAGCGTATTCTTTGAAACTTCATTTTTAAACCAAAGAAGCTAAAACAATCTAAAAGGTCCATCAACAGGGGAAAGACAAAAAAAATGGTAGCAAACTTGTACTATGGAATATGATGGAGCTGTGCTGGCCAGCATGGTAGCTGCCAGCCTCACATCTACATGTAGGTATTTAAATGAGAATTAATGATTATTCATGAAAATTAACCATTCAGTCCTTCAGTCACACTAGCCACATTTCAAGTGCTCAAGGGCCACGTGTGGCTACTGTTTTGAACGGCACAGACACAGAACATTTCCGTCACTGCAGAAGGTCAGTCTGCAGAGCACTGCTCTAGAGCAATGAGAAAGAATGGGTAGATAGATCTGTATATATACAAACATGGATAGATCTCTGAGTCATAGGACTGGTGAAAAAGACATATAATATACCGTTTATGTTAAAAAAAATTCACTAAATAGTAAATTTTCTATGCCCACCTATTCATGCCTGTAAATGCAGGAGCAAAGGTCTAGAAGGGAACGCTCAACAGATACTGGGGGTGCGGTGGGTTAAGGAGCAGGCTTGGTGGCGACATCCGAATTAGACTTCAGCTTCACCTGTTACCTGGAATGGTAACGAGGAGGCTCCGATCTTTTATTTCTATTGACAAAAGCTTATAAAAAGACTGGGGCACTGACTTTCTGTGATTTGTCAGTTAGAGGCCAGTACAGGATGAGATGTGGCCTTGCCTATCCTCACCTGCCTGGCATGTTGGATGAAAAGTGGCTGGAGCCATTGGGGGTGACTGAGCAGTGGCCTTTGGAGCCAACAACCTGGGCCTCACATTGCTCAGCCTCCTCAAAAATCTGCCTCAGGTAGGGACTCACATGGCTGCCTCATCCCCCACTGGGCATGGGAGGATAAATCCTTTCCATCCATAAATCTGATTGTGTTTCCCAAGGCTGAGGCTAACCCTCACCCATCCACCTCCTGCCCCCTTTAAAATACTCCTGGCCTTGGCATTTCTCATCCAGAATGACCCTCACTATGTCTTGGCTGTGACTTTTCCTCATGAAGCCCTGATCCTGAAAGAAGGTCACACCACTCCATCATCCATTCACTCATTCACTCACAAAACATGTCCTGACTGCCCACATATGCTAGGCACTGTTCTAGGTGTGTAGTGAGGGGCAGTGGACAGTGAGGGGCAGTCTTTTTCCCAGAAGTCACCTGCTGCTGCCAGTGAGCCCAGAGGTCAGAACCCTGTGAAGCTGAGGGAAACTACACCTGTGGCCAGGACTGGCAGATCCAGCAGTACAGTAAGAATACACATAGGTGATGGCAAACCGCTGGGCATTTAAGGGAATCAGTTGCTTGAAAGAGGGGTCCAGGCTGGAAAATCAGCCCAGGTTACCTGTTGACGTGGATATAGCAGAGGAGGCAGGAGGGAGAAGGCTTAAACATGTTTCAGTGACTTCTCAACAAGATTTGAAAAATATTGTAGAAGAGCTAATACAGTGAGAAAGAGCTCTTAGAAACAAGAAGAAACATCTCCGAACTTAAATACTCATCAGAAGTACTGAAAAATGAAATGGTCCCTGGTGAAAATCAAATCAGTGATCTTGAAAACAAACTGGGGAGTTATCCTGGAACACAGAGTAAAAATAACCCAAGAAGTGGCAACTATTAGTGAAAAGATAAGAGCCATGGAGGACAGAATCAGAGAATCTAACCTCCAAATAACAGGACCTCTAGTAAGAATGGGAAATGCAGAAAAGAAGCAATAATGAGAAAAATGATAAAAGAAATTTTCCCTGAGCTCAGAAAGACCTGAAGTTTTCAGATCAAAAGGGCTCACTGCACCAGATAGGATTACAAAAACAGACACCCTTAGACACAGCTGGTGACATATCTGAACTCCAGGATAGGTGAAAATCTTATATCAACAACCCAGCTAGCAATTTTTGAGTACTTTCCATGAGCCAGGTGCTGTGTTAAGTAAGGCACTGTGCATGCATTATTTTATTTAATTCTCTAAGCAACCAAAAGGACACATTAATATTTCAAGAAGAGACAGAAGGCCTGAACTTTAAAAAAGGTTGTCAAAGATGTACCTTCAAAAAAGATATCAGGCCAAGACAGGTTCTCAAGGAAGTTCTATCTAACCTCCCAGGAACTGATCATTCTTACTGATCAGACTATTCCACAACATAGAAAAAACCAACAGCTTCTCATATGTTTCTAAAAGATCCAATTTCACAGGTAGTGGGAGAGCAAATGTATTAATTTTCTATTGACACATAACACATTGCTGTGAACTTAGTGGCTTAAAACAACACATATTTATTTTCTCACAGTTCCTTTAGGGCAGAAGCCGAGACTGGGCTTAGCTGGGTTTTCTGCTCAGGGTCTCATACGACCGAAATCACAGTGTCAGAAGGGGCTGCTATGTCATCCCAGGCTCGGAGTCCTCTTCCAAGCTCATTCAGGTTGCTGGCAGAGTTCAGTTCCTTGTGGTTGTAGGACAGTGTCCCCATTTCCTTGCTGGCCATTGGCTGGGAACTGTTGCAGCTCCTAGAGCCCGCCCACCAACCCCTACCATGGGGCTCTCTCCACAAATTGGCAACTTGCTCCTTCAAGGGCTGCAGGGGAATGTCTCTGCCGCTTCTACTCTCTGACGCCTTCTGTCTCTGACCTCTAAAAACCTGTGGCCGTGGAGTTGATTCCCACTCATAGCAACCCTGTAGGACCAAGGAGAACCTCTCCAAAGAGGTTCCAAGGAGCAGCTGGTGGATTCAAACTGTCGACCTTTTGGTTGGCAGCCAAGCTCTTAACAACTATGCCACCAGGGTTCTCTCTGATCTCTAGATTCTGATTTAAAGGACGAGTCGAAATCAACTAGATGGCAGAAGGTTTGGTTTGATTTTTGTGGTTTGGTCAGGCCCACTCAGGTCATGTCCCTTTTGATTAACTCAAAGTCATCTGATTAGTAGCCTTGGACAGTGAAATCTATGAGAGCTAGAACTCAACGGGACTGCCTTGTTTTTCCAGGTCTTATGAGTTTCGACTCGACTGTACTGGGTTTGGTTTTTTGGCTTTTATAAGTTTTCTGCCTTTGACAGGGTGCAGCCTTAATATTTTCTATTGCTCGTCTTAGTGGAAAATTTTTTAGTTTTCCTTGTCTGACAGGTTTCCACCTTACGCAGGTTCTGGCTTTAGAAGGTTTTACTGTATATATCTGCAAAATCTCTTTTGTCATGTCAATTAGTGTAATCATGAGAATGCTATCCTATTATATTTACAGGTTCTGCCCACACTCAAGGGAAGGGAAGTATATAAGCCACGGACACCAAGGGGTGGAAATCTTGGTGGTCATCTTAGAATTCTGCCCATCACAGTAAAAACAGAGGGAAAAAGAAAGAAAATAAAATGCAGTGGAATTGGAAGAGAATACTGCAGCAGAATACTGTTCAAGGAACACAAGGCTTATTCAACACTAGAGGTATAAGACTCAACATTAGGGTTAAAGCCACGTGATTCTTTTGGTAAAATCATTAGCCATTTCTGACTGAAAAAAAAAAGTCAGAGTCAAACGAGAATGGAAGGAAACATCTTAACACAATAAAATATTTTAAAATCAGAAACCAATAACCTATCAATAGAGGAACGGTAAATAAATAATAGTGGATTCACACAATAAAGTACTAAGTAACCATAAAAAGAATATGCTACTGATATGAAGAGAATGTCTGCGATATACTGCTAAGTGAAATAAGTAGCAGAAGAATATGCATAATGTATGATCAACTTAAAAATTTTATAACAAATTAAAAATTTAAAAATCCCGTTGCTGTTGAGTTGATTCTGACTCAGAGCGACACTATAGGACAGAGTAGAACTGCCTCAAAGGGTTTCCATGGCTGTAATCTTTACGGAAGCAGACTGCCACATCTTTCTCACATGGAGTGGCCGGTGGCTTTGAACTTTCAACCTTTTGGTTAGCTGCAGAGCGCTTAAGCACTGTGCCATCACACTGTGCCACCAGGGCTCCTTTTAAATTCAAAAACAGATAAATATTAATGCTAAGGTACCTCAGCTGATGAATGGAAAACAAAGTTAGAGGGATATGCAGGAATCATTGACCAGTTTATCTGTGGGGAAGGGGCTTTCGTTTCTCTGCTATGTATTTCAGTAATGCTTATATTTTGTTTAACTTTGTAACGGGAAATAATAAAAGACATCAACGGCAAACACCATATAAAATCATAAAGGGTTTTACGAATTCCCACAAAATTTAGGAACCACCAAACTTTTGATTTCTCAGGTTCTTCCCCCAACGTGCCTTCCCCATCATGATAAAATGTCACTGTCGCTCATGCAGTTGCTCAGTCAAAAAGCTTGGGAGTCACCCTTGCCTCCTCTTCCTTCCTCGCCTCCCGCTTCCAATCCATTAGCAGGCCCGGCAGCTTTTCCCCCAAACACACCCCAAAGCCCGTTCCTTCTCACTTCTTCACTGTGGCCTGGGCGGAGGCTGCCCCTCTAGCCTGACCTGTACGGATGTCTAGCTCCACTCAAGACCTCTCAAACCCTTTGAAACTCAGATTTCTTTTTTGATCAGTCTTTGTCCACACTGATTTTCTCTTCCTCAATTACTAACTGGTCTAACTCTGTTAGATCTTCATTTGTCAACGGCTTTGAGTGTGATTCTCACAGTTCTTCAACGTCATGTGTACTAACTAACTAGCCTCACGAAATTCCAAGTATGTCGAAAGATTTGTCTTTTTACTCTGTAATTGAATTTCATTGTATTTAAAACACTTGCAAGAGTCTGATTAACTTGACCCAGTGCCAGTGTGAAGAATACTAAGTAGTCAGATCGTTAGTGAATGCTTTTATGTTTAAAATGTTGCTTTCACAGAAACTATAATTGTGGGGATGCTGACAAAGGATTCTCGGATGAGGAGGTCCCTTAGACCCAGAAATTAATTTACTACAATGATACACGATCTTTACAAAGATAAACCTACACAATATTATATAGTATATGCACAACACATAATATTACATACATAGTGTACGAAGTGCTCTTGTAAATCAAAGAAAAATATAAAACAACCTGAACAGGCATTTAACAGAAAAGAACACATAAAAGGCTATGAGCACATTAAAAATATGCTTATTCTCTTTAGGCCATAGCAAAAGCACATTAAAGCAGCAAACTATTAATTTTTTAAATTAGTTTGGCAAAAATATTAAAGACTGATAAAACTGTGTCTGTGAGGATATGCGGAAATGGTCAGTAGTTCACATTATTGGTGAGAATGTAAACTGATTCATTTTAAAAGGGCAGTTTGCCATTATTGTGAACATTTTAAATGTATATATTCTTTGATTCATCAATTCCACTTTTAGGAATTTATGATACAGAAACGCTACCCCCAAAAATGTAAAGATGTGTTTAGTGTGAGTCCATTTTTTAATAGTATATGTAATGTATGCACATGTGTATATAAATTGAATGTACAAAGAAAAAAAACTGGATAACAGTTCTTATCTGTGAAGAATGAGGAATTGGGGGCTGGGAAAGGAAGCTTTTTTGCAATAACTAAGTATTACATTGGAGCCCTGGTGGCACAGTGGTTAAGAACTTGGCTGCTAACCAAAAGATCAGCAGCTCAAATCCACCAGTCACTCCTTCAAAACCCTATGGGAGAGTGCCATTCTGTCTATAGAGGTCGCTATGAGTCAGATTTGACTCAACAGCAATGGGTCTGGTTTTGGTTGAAGTATTACTTTTGTAATAGAAAAGCTAATAAAACTTTCAATAAGGGTTTTAATGCCAATGTGAGGGGCAGAAGACATAAACTTGGGCTCCTACAAGGCAGCAAGCTGGAAGTGAGTCTTCTACATAAATCTGGAAGCCTCTAAAGAATGCCTCATTTGAGGTTTAAAAACTATCCATCTACGAGCCCAGGGAAGTGGCAAGGAAGCTCATAGTTTACCAGGGCCTTAAGTGTGGGGGAAAAAAACCACGCATGAGAAACTGAAGCACAAGGGCAGCACTCATGTGTTCAGGAAATTTTAAGCCAATAAATTAACATAAAGTACTAATCAGAGACCACTGAAACCCCAAAGGCTCCACAGAAACAAAAGCAGAGCCACTCTGTAGGAGCACTTTCATAACCCAGGCCCCTTAGGACTCCTAAGAGGAAAAAAAAAAAAAAAAAAATCCCCGCTGAAGATAAGCTCACAAAAACAACACAAAAATATAAACCACACAGGGAAATAATTCACCATGAGGGGAGTCAAGAGCATTACTTCGGATCCTAAGTAATGAGGAAGATAGAGCAATTTTAAAGGGACTAAGTATTTGGTTTTTAAGTAAGTCTAATATTTATTAAAAAGATAAAAGCGAGAAATCTTAATGAAAGAACAAATGCTACAAGAAAGAGAACAGGAGGTTTACATTAGAAATGAAAAATACAGTTCTTAAAGTACATTTCATGGCAGAGGAAGTACAACTGAAGAGATCTTGTGAGCTGGATCATAGATTTGAAGATATTATCTAGAATTCAGCCCAAAATATTAAGAGACTAAGAACTGCAGTGGAAAGAATAAGAAGATCTAACATATGCTGACTAGGAGGAGTTTTAGATGAAAAGAATAAAGAAAATGGAGGAGAGAAAATGGCTGAACGGTTTTCAGAACTGAAGCTCCTGGATTGAAAAAACACACTAATTCCTGAGCAGGAAAAAGAAAAGAAAGTTTGTATCCAAACACATCATAGAGAAATTTCAAAACATCAAAGACAAACAAAATATCTGAAAAAGCATCCAGAGAGAAAGAACATTACTGACAAAGAAATGACAAATTGATACAGATTTCTTCTTAGCAATGATGGATGATGGAATTATAGCCTTAAAATGCTGAGAAAAAAATATCCATGTATCTAGAATTTTACATGCAATTAAATTATCATTCAAGAGAAAAGCATAATAAAGACATTTAAGAGTGAACAAAGACTCAGAGTTAATCATTTACATACCCTCACCGAACTACAGGATGTACTTTTGTCCAAAGGAAACTAAACCCAGAAGGAAGACTGAGACGCAAGAAGCAACTTTGAGTGAAGAGATTTTGAAACATTTTAAAACGTTTAAATTTCAACATCACTAAATTGTACCTGTAGAAACTGTTAAATTGGTGTATGTTTTGCTGTGTATATCCTCAACAACAGCAACAACAAAATAAGTAAAACTATGTTTAAAAAATTTAAAAAATGCTTAAAATATTAAACATATTGGCAAGAGTAAAGAATAAACCATTTTTTAAAAAAGAACAATGAATTTGGGTGGTTTAATTTCAGGGCATTTAAAAAAGAATGTGAAAGATAAATATTAGGAAACAGTGATGGAAGACCAAGTAGAAAATCAGAATTAAAACATTCTAAATTTATTCTATTGCTTGAAAGATGATAAAGAAACTCACTGGTTTTAGACTTGCTGAGTTTAATGTTAAAAGTTAAGGGTAACCACGGAAACAATAGAGATAGAATGGATAACTTCCAAACTAATAATAGAAAAAAGGAAATAAAACTCAATCAATCTACTATCAGGATGAAAAATGGAGAAAAAGGAGCAAAGAAAAACCATGGTAAATGGAAAACAGAAGGATAATCAAAATACTCCAAATATTACAATAACAGAAAATGGGTTAAACTCTATTGTTAAAACACAGAAACTCCCAGGTTAAATTTTAAAACAAAGCCAACTCCAAAAAAACCCATTGCCGTCAAGTCAATTCCAACTCATAGCAACCCTATAGGACAGAGTAGAACTGCCCTATAGAGTTTCCAAGGAGCGCCTCGTAGATTCAAACCGCCAGCCTTCTGATTAGCAGTCGTAGCTCTTTAACCACTATGTCACTAGGGTTTCCAACTAGTATATGCTTTTTTGTAAGAGACGCACTGAGTGGTTTCTGCCACGGCAGACTGACCAGATTAGGCCTCCCTATCATAAAAAAAGAACTAGAAAAATGGATACAATACAAGAAAGCATTTTCAGACACTGGACAACAGGCAGCTGTGATCCCTGAGAGAAGGAAAACAAATAACATGAGTTCTACCCTAGACCTGGCTTTCTGTTTGAGACACTTTTTGCCTGGAATACAGGGAGAGTGAACTCAAGCCGAGCCCAGTGCTCTCAGTGGGCTGAGGAGATGAGACTGGGGGCTGGGAGGCTGAGGCAGCTGGGTTTGTAGGGTAGAGTCCCGGAGAGGAGGATGATACACAGAAAGACCTCCTCCTGTGCAAGGCTGGGATGGGAATACATACAGAGGATCCCTGAGAAAGGAAGGTCCTGCACTATAAGAATACAAAGCCACTAGGCCTGCACTATGCCAGTGGCTTGGAAGAGACTACCCCAGATCCTGCTACCGAGATCCTTGGACCTTCTTGGGCTCCTCTCTTGCCCTGCACCTTAGAGTCTGCCAGCTACCCAGCACCTTCCAAAAAACTCCCTTTTACTTAATTTAGTTCAGAATTGGTTTCTGTTGTTTGCCACCAAAGAGCTCTAGCTGATACACGATATGGCCTGTCAGGCACTCAGTTCTGTCCTTTGTGTTTTTCAGTGCGGAGGCCACACAGTTGGATCATGTGTTGACCAGGCAGCAGCAATTCTTGCCAAAAGGGTCACTTGAGTGAGGGGTACTGATTTATCTGAATGGAAGTCTGTCAACGACCCTCTGGAGAAAACTGTGCCGCCTGGTCTACTGTCTTGGCCTTCAGGCCCAGAGAAGTCTCAGCTACCCCATCTGTCAGCAGCTCTCTTGTTTTTTTGTAATTACAGACATAGGTCTAACCTATGTCTTCTTCCCACCAACTCTCCAACAGCACCAAGCAGAATGCCAGAGTCATCCTAGATTTTAATTATGGTGGGTTGATTTGACTCAACTACTCCAGAGAGTCTCTCCCTGAGACTCCCACCTCATGTCCACATGCCATGTGACAGTCCAACTTGTGCACATGGAGGATAGGGCTGTCCCTATGATGCAGGGCCCCAAGGCTATGGGGCACTTAGATGGGCACACAAGTCATGACTGGGAATACACTAGACCAACCCTGTGGGAGCCAAGCTCTCAGGTGAGGTGGACCCAGACTTGGATGAGGCCCAGCCCCTGGGCAAGGAGGATGCCCTTGTGCCAGGCTGTCCACCCCTATCCCATGCAGGCCCATGAGAGAGTGTCCCTGGGTGCCATGTGTTACCGTTTCTGTAGGACAGTGACAAACTCGGTGAGCCGGTCACGCTCCACCTCAGCGGCCTGCCAGAGGGCCTTGAACTCTGTCACCTGCGCCTGCCAGCCCTTTTGTTCTGGAGTGTCTGAGAACCTGGGGACCAGGGTGGGGGACAAGGAGTAGAGGTCATCTGAAGAGTAGCTTGAAGACATACATTTACCAGGGGCCCTTATAATGGTGGGAGAGATTGGAAGGAAATTGAGGGGCCCTCACAGACAGCCAGAGAGAAAGATGCCAGCTCAGCCCCTATTGGCTCCCCTCCACGCCCCGGCTTCTTCCTGGCCCTGCTTAAGTCCCTAAGGCTGCAGTTAGCTGGCTCCAAAGCTAGATGCTACAAGGGCTAGAGCTGCATGGGCACCCCAACACTCAATCCCCATGGGGCTAGCTGCTGTGGAAGCTGGCTCTTGGGGGCCTGAAAAGGCCCTGGGTACCTGTGTGGTCTCCGGGACCTGGCCATCCTGCCCAATACCAGGTGGACTCAGTCCCTGTCTCCCTGCCAACTTGCCTTAGCCCTCCTGTATTTCTCATTTTCCTGGAGTCTGGACAACTTGGCTTTGTGACTAGGTCAGTTTTCTCCAGCCCTGACCAGGCCATCACTGCTTCCCCCTTCCCATTGGGCCCACCTCCCAGCCCCCTACCTGCTGTCTGGGGCCAGGACAGAAGGTGAGCTCTGCCCCGGGGCCCACGGTTGAGTCTTTAGCTGCTCTCTGCCTTGCCCTTCACCTTTTCCAGTGAGGGCCAGGTGACCTGGGCTTGCTCGCTCAGCATGGAAGGTCACAGGGAGGGCCTCAGAGGAGGGTGGTGGACCAAGGGTTGGGTTGGGGGCACACAAGCCCTGGGATCTTGGCCTAGTCCTGAGGCGAACCTGCTCTGGGGTCTTGGGCAGATCTCTTCCCCTCTCTGGACCCTAGTCCTCTCTCTGAACACTGAGGGGCTGGTTGAAACGGGCTTGGGGACTGCAGACCCTTCCAAGCTCTAACTCCTGACTATGCTTGAAGGCCTTGCTACTGAAAAAGGCCTCTGTCCCAGACCTCTTGAGTCAGGGCCTGCACTTTAATGAGCGCCCAGGTGATTTGTGGGCACGCTGCAACTTGAAAAGCCCTGCTCCAAGTCACCTCCAGGATTCTCAAATGGGAGGAAGGGGAGCAGGGGGAAGGGGCTTCTGCCCCTTCAGACCCCAGCAGAAGGGAATGGGTTCAAACCATGCAGCCCTGGGATCACTCTCTGGGATCACTCCTGCCCTGCCACTGAGGGGAGGGGACTGGAAGCTCCATGAGGGCAGGGCCTGCATGTAGTTCCGTAAATGTTTGCACGCTGAGGAAGAACAAGCTTGAGAATCGTCAGTCTGGGCAGCCAAGGAGCACATTGGTTCCTGCCATCCCTGTGGAGGGCAAAAGTCATAGCCACATAGGCCTGGAAGGGAGCTGAAGGGGTCATCTTGTCTACCTTCTGGCTCCCACTACTGGAGAGTGGTTTCTTTTGTAACTAAAAACTCAGAGGCAGAGCCTGCCTGTTCTCCTTGGTGGTGGGATGAGACCTCCCCACCCTCAGGGGTGTGGCATGCTCCCTGTGGCTCAGAGTCAGCTCACTCTCCCCCAAGTACCCTTATGGCCCCTCATGACCTACAGGGGTGGCTTTGGCCCATAGTGCCTGAGCAACCTGAGTGCTGTAGGCACTCCTTGGGAGACAGCAGCCCAGATGAAAAACCTACTTGCCCAGAGTCACACAGCAGTTCCAACACAGGGCTAGAGGCACTCGGAGGCCTTGCCCGGAACCTGGGCTGACTTGCCTCAGGGGGCTGACAGCAGGAGCAGGGCTCCAGTGGACAGTGGGCAGGGCTCAAGACGGGACTAAGAGGCAGGAAAAAGTCATCCTTTGTCTGTGAGCTGGCAGGAGGAACAAAGGGCCTATTGAAGCCCTAAGGCTTGATTCTATCAACAAAGAGGGGCCAGAGAGCTGAGGGGATATCAGTCGCTTAGAGTGAGAACTCATATGATGTGAAACTTTCCCCCTACAGACTGATTCTCAATGGAAAAGAAGGCAAGGGAAGGTGCTGGAAGTCAGGCCCTGGAAGATTCCTTGTGTTAACTCTCTGGTACTAGGAAGAAACACTGGCCTGGGAGTCACAGGGCTGAGGGTCTAGTCCTGAAACCTGCTTGCTCTGCCACCTCAGGCAAGAAATTGGACCTTCCCAATCCTCCATGTCCTTATGTAACCTTGGAAGAGTCCCCGGATTTTGCCTGGCCTCCATTTCCCTTCCTTTTAAATGGGATGTCAATGTTGGCTGAGCAACCAAGGGTGGGAAGGGCCATGGGGGTCTGAGTGTCCTGGGTTCCATACCTGGGTGAGGGCCCATGAGGACTGGGCAGAGAGGGCCGCGTGAGAGCAGATTCCACCAGCGTGTGGCCCAGGCTGGTCACAGAGCTGCGTGAAGGTGGAAGAGGCCCATCACCAGGGCAAGGCAGGCTGGGCCCCACTGGGCCTCACTTCTCTGCATGTGCTCAGCTGGGAGGGGAGCAGGGGCCAGCAGGGATCCCAGGAGACTGAGCAAGTAGCCAGTACCGGCCATCGCAGCAGCCCTGGCTGGGCAGCCGTGTGGATTTGCAACCCTTCTTTCCAGAACTCCAACTTGCTCAGAATGAGACAGAACCAGGAGACATCAGAGCCTCAGACAATCAAACCCAGGTCTCTTTGAGATTCCTTGGAGCAGATACGTTTTGGGGCCAGCTGAGAGTGAATCCAACACACAATACTATCTCGGCCTCAGTGGCTCCCACCTGCAGATGCAGTGCTACGTAATAGGAGAGGCCCACATATTGGAAAGCCAGAGCTACAGTCATCTTAAAATTGTTTCCGTGGCTTCCCATCAAAGACGGCAGGAAGCAGCCTTTCTTCTGAATAATTAATATTTACTTTCCAACCCCACCATTCCTTTTTTTCTTACCGAGCAGATCCAAGCCTGCCAACGTGATCGCCTGCTGAGGCCGGGGACTTGGTCAGGCCTGGCTCCTCCAGGACCTTGGCGGAGGCATGGCTGACCTCAGGCCCACTGGACCCCTCGCCCATGCCTTTATTCCGAAGGTACTGCAGGGAATAGACATGGGTCTGATTCTTGGGGCTTTGGCTCTGAGGCCTGGAGAAGGCAGGAAGGGGCTTGGCTTGATTTCAGGTCTTTCAGGGAGTATGAAAGAGGCTTCTTTAAAGAGAGAAAAAACGAGGTCAGTTTGGTGGAGCTGCTGCTTGCATGACAATGACATCTAATAATGCCTCTTTTCAAAAAGGGAACTACATGGTGTGAGGATGGTGACTGAGCCAGGAAGCTGGTCAACATACAGGTCCCAAAGAGAGGTGGAGCCCTCCATACGAGGCAGGTCAGAGGCTGCCCGTCTCCTCGGGGCCTACCTCTCTGGCAGCCTCATGAATGCTAGCTAGGTACAGCTTGAGGCCAGCTTCCTTCCAGGCACCTGGAGCCAGAGAGGCTGGCAGGGCCTCAGCAAGGGTCAGCAGCCTTGGGTGGAGGCTGGGCTTCCTAGGCCTCTCCCTGAATCGTGCCCCTCCTAGGTATCTTCTGGATACCTGGTGGTGCCTGGCTGAAGACGGAACATTAGAGGACCCCCACCATTGATGGGAAGACAGTTGAAGTGAACCCTAAAGAGCCTGGCATGCCCTCCAGCCCCACCCATTCTGAGATAACCTACGATGTATGCTAATTGTCTGGTGGGTAATGCTTGGCCAACTGGCTGATGAATTCTGAGGTAAGGATTGGTCCTCCCTTGTGGACCTAGAGCAAGGACAGCAGTGAGGTGAAGATTCTGGAATGTTCTTGTGCCCCTTCAGACTTCACTTCCCAGTGAGCCTGCAACGGGAAGCAGGGTGAGGACTACAAGATAACACCCCCACTCATAACCACACATGCTCTGCTCTCAGGCCTTCTCCATGTTTCGGGCTCCTCCAGCCTCAGGCTTCAGGTATCTCTACCACAGCCAATCCTGTGGTCCCAGGCTCCCCTGGCCTCCAGAGACAGATGGCTGCAAGACAAACCAGGTTGGCCAGCCCACCCCACCTGAGGCTGAGACAAGGGGCTCCTGGGCTCCCACACCTCTGACCAGACCACGGGTCCCTAGAACAAAGGGCAAGGCTGCTCTCTGACACAACTCTGGCTGTACCAGTCAAGTTCCCAGGGTGCCAGAGGCTGTGGGGCTCCTCTTCCACTGGGAGACCTGAGTGCCTGTCAAGGAATCCTTCCTCCAGAGACCACCAGTGACACCCTTCTCTGCCCCTCCAGCACCACCACCACCACAGGAAGGAGCCATAGAGAGCTGAAGGTGTCTGACTCTAAGCAGCCCCAAGCTACGCCCTCAAAGCATCTGCAAGGCAAAATATTTTCAGGGGCTCACCACTGGATAAACATTTACTGAGTATCTATTGTGTGCTTGGTCCTGGGCCACCGCCTATGCTCCCTCGAGGAGACTTCAGGGGATGCAACAGGAAACCGACTACACAGCATGACAAAGGTTTGGCTTGGGGACGCACAGGGAGTTAGGAGAGTGCCCAGGAGGGGCACATAACATATACAGTGGGGGTCCTGGGACTTCCCATAAGAGGTCGTGACTAGGTAAGCCCTAAAGGCTGAGGGGCAGCTGGCCAGGCAGAAGCCATGGGGGAGGAAGGGGAAGGAGCGTTCTGAGGCATGTGAGCAGACCTGGAGTCAGGGGACAGAGAGCCCACGTGAGGTGCTAAATGGCGTCCATGGGCCAGAGTGTGGGGAGAAGGGAAGGATGAAGAGAAGATGCAGGAGTGGTGGCAGCAAGAACTAGTCACATGCCTGGAAGCTGGTTGACGAGAAGTTTGGCCTTCCACCTGTCATCCCGTTGCCTGGAATGTGAATGTAATGGCCGGAGCTGTAGCTACCATCTTGGATCATGAGGATGAGGGCCACAGCTGCGGATGGGAGCCAGAGAGCGGGAAGGAGCCTGGATCCTTGAGGAATTGATGAGGCAGAGGATCGTGGGGAGCCATGAACAGGTTTTAAGCAGAGCAGGAACATAATCAGGTTTGTATTTTAGAAAGGAAAACTGTATGCAGAATGTGCTAGGGGGTCAGGTGGAGGCAGGTAGGACGTGGTGTGGCTTGAGCTAAGTCAGGTAAAAAGAAGTGAAAAGAGTCGAGATTCCTCCAGAGGGTGGATGGGCTTGCCAGGGGCTGAAAATGGGTACCAATGCCAGTGCCCCACTCACCTGCACACTGAGTTGCCCAATCTCCAACTCCAGCTGCCGCACCTTGGCCTCCCGCTCAGCCACCATGGCCCGGAGCTGGGCGACGAGGCTGCTGCTCCGCTGAGCCTCGCTGTTGAGCTTCTGGTCCAGGCGGTGGTGGGACGCTCTTGTCTTTTCCTCTTGTAGACTCAGACTGCCCAGGATCTCCTGTAGCTGCTTCAGCTGGTCCTGGGGCGTCAGGGGGAGGGTGGCTGTGGGTCAGCCATGGGAAGGAAGGACAAGGACTGGCTGCCTCCCTTCACCCCC
The DNA here is from genome assembly GCF_024166365.1 of Elephas maximus indicus. Classification (NCBI taxonomy): domain Eukaryota; kingdom Metazoa; phylum Chordata; class Mammalia; order Proboscidea; family Elephantidae; genus Elephas; species Elephas maximus. The sequence continues at coordinate 47,204,033 of NC_064838.1, forward strand.
AGCACCCACCCCCTCTCTGCTCCCAGAGGAAACTGACAGAGGACTGACTGTTCCTTTGAGAGGCAGCAGGAACCCCTACCTTGCCTGCCCTCTGGGCCCAGGATGCTTCAACCAGGCAGGTGGGGACAACACCTGTACCTTTCCTTCTCCTGTCCTCAACTTTCTCCTCCCTGAGTTTGGGCCATGAAGGCCATCCAAGGGGCTCTTGAGGACAGCAGAAAACAGTTTGCTTCAGCTGGTAGGGATATCTGTGTGAAATAAACCCTGATCCCACTCTGCTGGGAGACCACACTGGGAGGCAGTGCATGGAGCCCTTGCCAGGGATCGCTAGGCCTGAGATTCCAGCACCTGACTGAGGCCCACGCCCTGGGGATGCCTCCAAGGAGATTCCTAGAACAGAGGCTTCCTGCCTGGAGCCAATGAAGAGGGACTGTGTCAGTGATTTGGGCCAGGCAGAGACTGTTGTCCCCATCTCACAGATGTGGAAACCGAGGGCTAGAGAACACAAGGGCACACAGCTGGTCAATGGCAGGCTGGGGCTGGTTAGCAGCTCCCATCATGCCACCTTCAGTAACCAGAATGGTGGGCACACAGGGACCTCAGAGGACACCCTCCTCACACCTTTAGTTTAAAAACTGGGGAGCTGTGGCTGAGAGGGGATGTAACTGGCCCAGGGCCACAAAAAGAACTACGGGCAGGGCCAGGCCTAGATTTCTGATCTTTTGTGTCCTGCCCACTGCTTTGTCTTGTGAAATTCTTACCGACTAAGGTGGGTGCCTGAGCCAGCACTGGCCCCCCAAGCATCCCAGCAAAGGGCACCACTTGGAATTTAGATACCAAAGCCCTGGGGTGCCTAAGTTCCCAGAGAGGAAAGCCCAGTAGGCTGTAGGGTGGGAATAGCAGTGTGGCCTTCCTAACTGAACAGGGGTTTTACAGTCAGATAAACAACGTTTGAACCCAGGTGTGCGGCCTTGGATGAGTCCTCTGACTTAGTTTCCCCTCCGTGAAATGAGATTATAATAGATGACCCTAGGGGTTGTCTTGGGCTTAACCATGATAAGCCACCCTCCCAGTGACCAAAGAGGAGGTGCTCTCTACATGGAGGTTACTGCTCTCACACAGACAATAATTTGTACTGGCCCCCTCAGCTGTCCCTTCCATTCCTTGATGCAAAACAGCACAGATGTAATCCTGTCCCCTTCCTCCTCACACATTTCTTTCTCCGTTGGGATTTGCAAGGCCAGTGGCTCATGTTTGGCACAGCCAGTGTCGCAGGCAGCCTTTCTGAGCTGCTCCCATTCTGGGACAGGGCTTTGGTGCTGGGGCCCATCTGGAGGCAATGGGCTTCTAGGTTGCACAGGTGGCATTTTAGAGTGAGAAGGTCCATCTGGTGGGGGCTGGGTCACAGTGCTCTGGGCAGGGTGGGCTCCATCCTGCCTGAGTGGCTGGGCTGTATACCATGAGGGAGTCAATGAGCTGAGTGGGTGGGCTGTACCATGAGGGCCCCAGTGAGCTGAGTGGGTGGGCCGTACCATGAGGGCATCGATCAGCTCATCGTCATGCCTGCCCTTCTCCACCAAGGTGCCCATCTGACTCCTGAGGGTCTTTACTTCGCTTGACAGCACCTTATTCCGAGATTTCACACCCTCAAATTTCTTTCTCAGCTCTTCGAGCTCTTTCTGGAGGGTGTCCCGCTCACTCGCAAGTTTCTGTAACCAGAAAACACAATCATGGGCAACAGGGCTTAGTGGGACCTTGGCCACTTCTGTCACTGGTGAGGCCCAGAGAGGGAAAGACACCTGCTGAAGGTCACAGAACAAGCCAGCAGACTCCCAGCATAGGGCTTCCAGCCCAGGACTCTCAGGGCTGTCTGTGGGCCTGCAGCCTTCCTAACCTCCCCTCGCACACAATGGACTCACTAATGCAAGGCAGCACTCTTCTCTGCAGCCCAAGGACACAGGCTTCCAGGCAGCTGCCCCTGTTCTGCCAGAGTTGGGACACAAGAGGAGACCCACTGGCCATCTCTGTGTGTGTCCTCCAGAGAGCATGGCTGTCCCCACCCTCTGCCACTCCCTGAGCACGAACAGCACAAAGTCTTGGGTTCAAGCTGAAGCACCTCACCACACTGAAAGCTAGAATGAGAAGAAGGTTCCACTCGCCACTCCATTCTCTCACTTCCCCCACACAATCCAGGACATCACCCTAGACTCTGCCTTGCTTTGGTGGGCTACAAGCTGGAAATGCATGTGCTTCTCATGCCTTTGGCAGTCTCTCAGTAATTCATTCCTTCAGTCTCAAATACCTCCTGACGGCTTACTGTGTGCTTGCCATTGCTACAGGTGCTCCGGATACAGCATAGAACAAAACAAAGGTCCTTGTTTCCAGGGAGCAAACATCCTAGCAGGGAAGACAATCAACAGCAATGCCTATTTGATAAATCAAATGATGATAAGGCTAAAAGTGGGAACAGTAGGCAGGGGCGCGGTCAGAGAAGGCCTCTCTGAAAAGGTGACATCTGAGCAGAGACTGAAGGAGGTAAGGGTAGAAGCAGAGGCCCTGGGATGGAACCAGTGTGGCTGGCGCACAGTGGGCGAAGGGGCAGGTCAGGGCAAGGTCTGAGTAAATAATCCTCAGAGCCGAGATCAAGACACCGAGGAATGTCTCGGGCAGTGGGTGATATAATCTGACTTGCGTTCAGGGTGCAATTATCTCTGGAAAAGTGTTTTCAGATCCTGGATGAAGTGAATTACAGAAATGCAAAACTGTAAAACATGATGAATCCATAGAACCACAAGCAAATAAAAGCTATTCTGGCTCTTTGCAGGGAGGCAGCCATTGTTCACCTGTTTTATGATGTCCGCATTCCAGGTGCTAGTGGGTGCCTAACAGAGGAAAGGCACACAGGACATCATTTCCTTCCACTCATCGTGTGGCTTACAGTTGGTTCTATGACTCCAACATAATTCTGTTCTCTGTGTGTGTAAGTTTGAGGTAGCTACACCTCAAACCCAACATTTCCATTTCCCCTTGAGCCTAATCCCCTTCCTGTCTCACCTACTTACCCGCTATAATCTCGGGAAGTCCTCCACAATTCTGCCTACTCTTCACCCTCCTATGTCCCTTCAGTCACTGAGCCTCATAACATTGGCCCTTCAAGGTCACACATGTCCGGCTCCTCTTTGTCAGTCCTCCTATTTTGGTGTAGGTCCTCGGTCATGCCTCTAGTGAGTTATTATTTCTGCTCCCATGCCTCCTCCAACCCACCATCCACATGCCTGACCATGCAACTTTTCCAAAATGCACATCTGAGCATGTCCCTTTACAACTTAAAACCTTCTGGTGGCTGTCCACCTCCTTCAAGATAAAAGTCAAAATCTCTGGTCACAGCATAAGGTCCAAGGTGACTGAGCCCCACCCACCCCTCCAGTCTCACTGTTCCCCTACTCACACCTGATGGTCTAGTAGTGGTAGAGGGTGCACTGTGGTGATGGTCACATAATCCTAGTACAGGGCTTAGCCTTGAGTTGGCACTCACAAATGGAAATCCCATAATGGAAAGGTAAGGTCCTTACTTTTAGGAAGTCCGTTGCCAGGGCCACTGAAGTGGCCTGTTGTTTGGTCTACCAGCACCTCCTCCCACTTCTTCTACTTTTGAGGAAGCCCCCATTCACCACTCTCAGTCCTTGGTTGGGGGAGACCTAGGGGCTAACATCAGAAGTTTGGCCAATCAAAGCATCTCATACCCTCACCCACAGTGACTGGCTCATGGATGGGCACATGACACAAGCTAAGCCAGTGAGACTCAATTTTGGGACTCTATTGCAACTACTAGGAAATAGAAGGCCTTTGTCTGTGGGGCTGGGCTGGAGGTATAAGCTGGAATTACAAGTTGTAATTGTCTCCACGGGAGAGAGTGAAGTCAACCCAGGGGAAAATGGCAATGAGACTAAGTCCCCCCAAATCCTCAATCCATCTGTGTCTAAAGTCAGGCCACCTCTAGACTGTTCATCTACTTCGGCTCTTAAATTTCCTTTGTTGCTAAAGCCTGGTAGAGTTAGGTTCTGAAACTCTTGATATAGCTAGTGAGACACAACTGTTGGTGCCAATACCATCCTACCCACCTCTCATCACCATGGAGCTCTCCTCCTTTAAGCCCCATCTAACCATATTACTAAGTCTCTCGGTGGTGCAAATGGTTTGTGCTCGACTACTAGCCAAATGGTTGGTGGTTCAAACCCACCCAGCAACACTGCAGAAGAAAGGCCTGACAACCTGCTTCCATAAATATCACAGCCAAAAAAATCTATGGTGCAGTTCTACTCTATAACACACAAGGTCGCCATGAGTTGGAACGGGTTTGACAGTAACAGGTAACCATATTATACCTCTGGGACTGTGACCCTCTCCTTCTCCCCTTTACAATGTCCAATATCTCCAAACAGCCAAGGATGGGGCCACCCAAAGTCCACTGGGGTGAGATCCCAGTAAGAAAACTCAAGCTGAATCAATGGAACCCGAGGACCATGCATAGAGGTGACCACGGCCCCAAGTGACTCCTGCCTACAAGGATGGCTCAGAGCTTCTGACACTGTGATGGATTGAACTATGTCCCCCAAAAGTATGTGTCAACTTGGCTAGGCCATGATTCCCAGTACTGCATGGTTGTCCTCCATCCTACGTGTTGTAAAACCTAACTTCTACGATGTTAATGAGGGAGGATTAGGGGCAGTTATGTTCATGAGGAAAGACACAATCTACAGGATTAAGTTGTGTCTTGAGTCAATCTCTTTTGAGATATAAAAGAAAGAGGCGAGCAGAGAGAGAGGGAACATCATTACCACCAACAAAGAACAGCCACGAGTAGAGTGTGTCCTTTGGACCTGGGGTTCCTGTGCTGAGAAGCTCCTAGACCAGGGGAAGATTGAGGACAAGGACCTTACCCCAGAGCCGACAGAGAGAGAAAGCCTACTCCTGGAGCTGACACCCTGAATTAGGAGCTCTAGCCTCCTAAACTATGAGAGAAAAAAATTTGTTAAAGCCGTCCACTTGCAGTGTTTCTGTTATACCGGCACTAGATAACTAAGACAGACGCCTGTACCTCAGAGCCCTTGCAGGGGTGGTCATGATCTCGGTTCCTACCAGCCCAGTTGACCTCCTCGCCGGGCACGCATTACCTCCCAGCCTTCCTGTTTTTCTCTTTCCAGGAGGCGGATTCTCAGCAGGTTTTTCTCCTGTGCTGACAGCTTCCTTGGGTCTGAATGGCCGGACAGCTCATCACCAGCTATTCCTGCAGATTGGCTCCGGGTCTGTCCCAATTGCTTCTCCAGCTCTCGAACCTGAGGGTGGTAAATCTCATTATTCTGTAACAGGTCTGCAGTCACAGACTCTGCCCCACAGAGGGGCTGCCCTGAGGTGTGATGGAAGACCCCACTAGACTGAGTATCAAACCACTGTTACAGGTGGTTATGGGAGTCCCATATGCGAGGGACAGACAGGGAGGAATCTGAGTTAGGATTTTGCGTAAAACAGGGAAGAGACTCAGAGAGGTTTAGCTTAGAAAAGAGAAATTTTAAGGTAAATGAGAAAAATCACCCTACTTCTAAAGGACCGTTTGAGGCCGAGAGCCAGGCTTGTGGCCTCCAGGAATCTGTGAGGGAAAGGGTAGAACGTCTCAGTACAAGGAAGTACTCTCTAACAGCTGGACCACCTTAGACTAGGTGGGCTCATCAGGAGGCAACAGGTTCCTGGTCACCTGTAGGAAATGTCACAGAGGAAGGCAGGATTTGGAAGCTGAGAGGCTGGCTCAAAGCCTCACTGGCTATGTGACTGCACAAGTTACTTCTCTGAATATCAGTTCTCTCATCTATAAAACGGGCCCAAGGGTACACCCTACATAAGGTGGTCACGGGGATTCAGTGAGATAAGGCAGGGTATCCCAAACTTGCCTGAGCCAGGGAATCCTCCAAGATACTTCTTAAAATGACAAATCTTGGGGCTCACCCCAGACCAACAAATCAGAGCTCCAGGGGAAGGGCCAGGGAATCTGTATTTTTAACAAGTGCTATGGAACAAGGGGATACTAATTGGTTTAAAGTCAGGAAAGGTGTGCGTCAGGGCTGTATTCTTTCACCATACCTATTCAATCTGTATGCTGAGCAAATAATCTGAGAAGCTGGACTATATGAAGAATGGGGCATCAGGATTGGAGGAAGACTCGTTAACAACCTGCGTTATGCAGATGACACAACCTTGCTTGCTGAAAGTGAAGAGGACTTGAAGCACTTACTAATGAAGATCAAAGACCACAGCCTTCAGTATGGATTGCACCTCAACATAAAGAAAACAAAAATCCTTCACAACTTGACCAATGAGCAACATCATGATAAATGGAGAAAAGATTGAAGTTGTCAAGGATTTCATTTTACTTGGATCCACAATCAACAGCCATGGAAGCAGCAGTCACGAAATCAAAAGACCCACTGCATTGGGTAAATCTGCTGCAAAGGACCTCTTTAAAGTATTGAAGAGCAAAGATGTCACCTTGAAGACTCAGGTGCACTTGACCCAAGCCATGGTATTTTCAGTCGCATCATATGCATGTGAAAGCTGGACAATGAATAAGCAAGACTGAAGAAGAACTGACACCTTTGAACTGTGGTGTTGGTGAAGAATATTGAATATACCATGGACTGCCAAAAGAATGAGCAAATTTGTCTTAGAAGAAGTACAGCCAGAATGCTCCTTAGAAGCAAGGATGGCGAGACTGCGTCTTACATATTTTGGACATGTTGTCAGGAGGGATCAGTCCCTGGAGAAGGACATCATGCTTGGCAGAGTACAGGGTCAGTGGAAAAGAGGAAGACCCTCAATGAGGTGGACTGACACAGTGGCTGCAACAACGAGCCCAAGCATAATGATGATTGTAAGGATGGCGCAGGACCGGGCAGAGTTTTGTTCTGTTGTGTGTAAGGTTGCTATGAGTCGGAACCAACTCGACAGCACCTAACAACAACAATGGATTATCTCTAGGATTAGGTAACTTTGAGAAACCCCTAGATGGCCCAGGTGAAGCCCCTGGCATGTGTCACGGATTGAATTATGTCCCCCCCAAAATGTGTGTATTAACTTGGTTAGGCCATGATTCCCAGTATTCTGCGGTTGTCCTCCATTTTATGATTGTAATTTTATGTTAAAGAGGATTAGGGTGGGATTGTAATGCCACCCTTACCGAGGCCACATCCCTGGTCCAAAGCAAAGGGAGTTTCCCAGGGGTGTGGCCTGTACCACCTGTTATCTCGCAAGAGATAAAAGGAAAGGGAGGCAAGCAGAGAGTGGGGGACCTCATACCACCAAGAAAGCAGCACCAGGAACAAAGCGCGTCCTTTGGACACGGGGTCCCTGCGCCTGAGAAGCTCCTTGACCAAGGAAAGATTAAGGACAAGGACCTTCCTCCAGAGCCAACAGAAAGAGAAAGTCTTTCCCTGGAGCTGACGCCCTGAATTTGGACTTGTAACCTACTAGACGGGGACAGAATAAATTTCTCTTTGTTAAAGCCATCCACATGTGGTATCTGTTATGGCAGCACTAGATGACTAAGACAGCATGGATCTTGGCACATATGGGCATGTGGCAGGTAAACATCATCCCACAAATCCATGGTTTCATCAGACTGGGATTGAAGCAGATAACTCCTAGGGCCCTTCTAACCTTGGTTCCCATGTTGACCCAACCAAATGATGGAGCAAAGTTGGGGAAACTTGAGCCAGGAAAGGAGGCAAAATCCACCAGCATCACTGGCAAACGAGGCAGCATTGCTTGGAAAGCACATGCCAGTGCCCTCGTGTGGCTTTGTGTGGTAACTTCATGTAAGTGTTAACACAGTATTTTAATTTTTTATTTATATACCTTAACAGCAGTAACAATAATAACTAATTTGTTGAGTACTTACTATGGCCAGGTACTTTCCATGTATTACTTCACTTAATTTTACAACAACCCTGCAAGGAAGGTATTATCTCCGTTTACAGGACAGGAAGCTGAGGCATAGATAGATGAAGTAATTTGCCCAAGGTCACAAGCTATGAACCGTGACAGAGACCAGACTCAAACTCACGTCTCTTGAACCCTAAGGCCACACACTCATCATCAATTACAGCTTTTTAGAGGTTTTTTTCCCCCCTTCATGTTGGCTTCAAGGAGCCCATAGGAGACCCTGAGGAGTAAAAGCCACCCAGGAACTGTGACCCTCAAGTCCCTGGGAATGAAGGGGACACTCTTGGCAAATACTGGAAGTCACACATCTATTCATGTGTTTCTCAGTTTGAAGGCAAAAAGGAAAATAACTACAGTGAACCTATGTCACTGTGCTGAGCCCCTGACACACACTGAGTCATTCAGTCCTTCCAACCACCCCACTATCATCACTCCCATCATACAGATGAGAGAACTGAGGCTCAGAGAGATGAAGTAACTTGCCCAAGGCTACCCAGCTGCTGAGCAGAGGGCTGGGATTTGAATCCAAGCAGTCTGGCTCTAGGTATGCTCCAAAATGTTCAGAAAACGAAGAGGAAGGCAGGCTAAGTTTTTACTGGGTATTTAAACTTTCAAAAGACTGGGAGCATCTGGACCAAACTGCTTGGAAAAAGCCTACAATTCCAACAGTCACGCAAACTGACATGAGCTAGGAAAAAATATGTCTGGAGTAAAATAAATCAAACCAGAGGCGCTGGCATTTGTGAAGCGCTAAGAGCAGTGCCTCGTGTGTGCTGTTATGTAAGTGCTTGTTCATTAAATAGCAAATTAAAATCAGGCTGGTCAGGCAGATGTACAACAGCAGCCTAGGAGCGTGCTTTACAGTACTAAAGACCTTCTTTTGGGTCCCTGTGCTTAAGGCTTTCAGGTGGGTCAGTGCGGGTCTTTCTGGGGCATCTCAAACCCTTTGTTCAGGGCCAGGAGTCTGCTGACTCGCTCACCTTGCTCTGCAAAACAAGAATTTGTTGAGCTCGACCACGCCAAGTCCCAGGGGTGGACAGGAGGTGCTGGATGTTCACGTCTTCTCCAACCTCACTGGCCAAGACCTGAAATGAGGCAAGGCCTTCAGTGTGACCAGGAGAAAGGCCTTCAGTGTGACCAGACCCCTAATGCTGCATACAGTTCAGTAGTAATGCAAGGTGCGTGGGGCTCCCCAGAGGGTCCTGCCTCTGCCCACACAGCCTCCCTCTGCTTCGGTGTATGGCATTCAAGGGTCAGTTTACCCCGATCCCTGGGAAAGCAGTAAACCCATTCTCCCTGGCATTTCCTGGACGGTGCTTAGAGCAGCAGAGAGACTGCCCACAATGCCCAGATGGGGCCCCTTGCCCTTGTTATATCCTTGGGATGAGTGAACCACAAAGCCGATCAACACCTGCTTCCTGAACCCATTTGCCAGCCCTGGAGAATCCAGGTAATTGTAGATGATTACAGGAAGCACACCGTCACAGGGCCTCGCTTCAAGTGGCCATCTCTGGGTGCAGCAAGGTGCAGCAAGGAGGAACATCAATTGGGGAAGCGGTGGTTCCAGAAAGGTCCAACTTTGCAGCTGGTGAAGGGCACCACTCAGGTCCTACCTTAAGGCTCTGAGAAATAGCTTGTGACATGGGCCTGGAGCCTGCCACGGAAACCTGATCCTGTGTACCAAGTCTCTGGTGCTTGTTTCCACAATAGAGCACTGTTTCAGAAATCTTGGCTGGTCTGAGTGGTTCCAGCAGGGAAGACAAATGCCAGAGAATTCACTATGTAAATAAAAATAAACAGCAAACCAGCTGGGCCTGCATCCCAAGTCTGAACATTTGCCTTTGAAAGGGGCCTTTAATAAACAAACAACCTATTCATTTTCTAATATCACAGACACACAGCAGAGGGCAGGAGGCAGGTTCCAGCAGGCTCCGAAGAAGGCCAACATACCTTGTTAAGGAGAGACCTGCTGGGGTGCGGGTAGCACACAGAAGGTTTAAAGGACTCTGCCTGGTGGGGGGGGCAGTGTTGACTTAGGGTCCAGAGCAGGGAGGGTACCTCTGGGCACGCATTCAGGGCCCCCTGGGCAGCAAGCGGCCCTGCCCACCAAATGGGTGTCCACCAAGAGCTGGTGGGAAGATGTTAGCAGACCTGGAGCGCGAAGCAGAGCATGCGGTAAGATGCTCCTGGCCGAGCACTTGCTGCTCCTGAATGGAACCCAATGTCCTGGCCGCATGCTCCCCAAGCCCAGCCTAGGCCACACAAGACCTGAGCCATGCTTTCTGGGCTACCTTTTGGGCTACCCTGAGCTCCTGCTTCATGGCCTGGACCTGATTGCGGAGGTCGCTCATCTTCAGGTTTGCAGCCGTCAGCCTGTCCTGCAGGGCCTTCACCTCTGGGCTCTCAGGCTGGTTGGGAAGGAGGGACAGCAGTCACTTGTTGCCTCAACAGTCATAATCATCACAGCCCTCATTTACCCAAGCATGCGCCAGACCCTGTGCTAAAGTGCTTGGCACGGAGTAACTCATTAATCCTCACCAACCCCTGTGAAATAGTTCCATTGTTAGCCCTACTGTACAGATGCAAAACTGAGGCTGGTGGAGGCTGTCTGTTTGGCTCGGGGTACCTGGCTGGTAAGGGCAGTGCCTGGATTTGAATCCTGGCAGTCCAACTCTGGGGTCTGAGCTCTTTGCTCCGTGTTGTGCGCACACACACACATGCACACGCTCATGCCCATGTGCAGAGGCCACAGAGGTGGAGCATCTGGACGAGGCATGTAGGCTCCACATCTCCCAGACACTTCCCGAAGGTGAGCTCACTCTCCTGTGCTCAGAGGCCACCATCACACCAAATCCATCTTGACTCAGAGTAAAGAGGGAACTAGCTCGTTGATCATCCTAACTCAGGGCTTCCCTCTCCAGGGAATAATCAGCTGGGCCTTGGCCTCCCTTTCCTGGCAGCTGCCCACCAAACAAAAATAAGGGCCCAGTCTACTCCCACAAATACTCCATTTCTGTGGCTTGAAGAACCGCAGCCATTATGAAAACTCTGCCTGTTGGTACTCAGCAATGTCATTTAAAAAAATGTTATTGATTTACATTTGGACGTAAATTTTTCTCAAAGATGTTGCCCACTTCTCTGTGCTTAACAGAGGTTCCTGGGCACAAACTCACGGAAGTTTGACATTAAAGGGACCTCCAAATCAGGCCGTTCAAACCCCTTCCATAAAAATTAAAAAAAAAATTTTTTTTTTTTTTATGTGATGAAAATAAGGCCCAGAGATGAAGTAACTTGCCCTTAGGGGTGACAGAAGTGGGATTAGAACCCTGGTTCTTTCCCTGCACTTGCTGGTTCTCCCAATTTCACCTGTTGCTAGTACAACAGAAATTATCATCTCATTGACCCTCATGCTACCAAAACAGCAGGAATGTGTGCTGAGCATCTTGCCAGTCAGTGGTACTGAGACCACCTGGTACTGCCCTAACACAAATTGGGTGGGTGGACTTCCGGGAAGCAGGGTGGGCAGTGCAGTGGCTTTCTGATTTTTCCTTAGCAGTGGTCAACAAGGTCTCATGTGAATACCAGTGTCAAAGGCAGCTCCCAGTGGATGGTGTCCAGGAAATTTCATGGGCCCCAAGGGCCCTAGGTGGTCAAGCTGAAAACCACTGGTCTAGGAAACTAGACCTGAACACATGGTCCAGAACCCCTATCCTGCTCTGGTTTCCTCATCTGTGGAATGGGTGTAAAAATATACCCACTCCTTACTTATCGACACAGATAGGTTTCAAAGACCAAGTTGTTATGTGAAAATCGGCATTACATGAAAATGGAGGATGACTACATCATTTCATAACTGCCAAACCACTGAAACTCATGGTCCAGCCAAGTTGACACATAACCTTAACGATCACAGCCAACATTACTCTCACCTCAGCATTCATTACTGCTGGATGTATGTCATTAATATACAAAATAGTAGGATAGTAGATTGTTTACTATCGTCATAAATGAGAAACGTGGATAGGAAGATAGTCCAGAAGTGAGGAGTGGGTGTACTTCCTTCTCCTGCTTCCTCACAGCACCACCACAAGGCTGAATAAGATAACCAGTGTGAATGGGCTTTGCAAACTGAGAACTTATTAAAAAAAAAAAAAGGTGTATCTTTTTTTTTAGTACGTTTTGTGTGTTCTTCCCTGTTTGGCTGCCTGTCATTCCTTCTCACTGTTGCCGGTCTTTTTCCCCCTGCTAATGTGCTTTCGAAACCCTGGTGGTGTAGTGGTTAAGTCCTATGGCTGCTAACCCAAGGGTCAGCAGTTTGAATCTGCCAGATGCTCCTTGGAAACTCTATGGGACAGTTCTACTCTGTCCTATAGGATCGCTGTGAGTCGGAATTGACTCCACGGCACTGGGCTTGTTTTCTTCTTTTTTTGGTTTAACGTGCTACTTTTTGGGAAGCAGTATCCCAGCCTGTAAGATGTGCAGTGCCGGAAGCCCCACTGGCTCTGACAAGTTGGGGGTGCTGAGAGCGGTGGGAGTGCATGAGCTTGCCATGTGGATACTGGGACCTGCAGCATCTCTTTGGTCTGCTCAGACAGCGGGAGGGGCACAATCCTTGGATCAGATTTGACCTGGATTTAGAACCCAGGTGTAATGGACCGAATTGTGCCCCCCAAAATACGTGTCAACTTGGTTAGGCCATGTGCGGTTGTCCTCCGTTTTATGATTTTTCTTTGTGTTATAAATCATAATCTCCGCCTGTGGTTAAAAGGATTAAGGTAGGATGTAACACTCTTGCTCCGGTCACATCCTGAGCCAATATAAAGGGAGTTTCCCTGGGGTGTGGCCTTCACCACCTTTTATCTTACAAGAGATAAAAAGAAAGGGAAGCAAGCAGAGAGTGGAAGGCCTCATACCACCCAGAGAGCAGTGCCAGGAGCAGAGCGCATTCTTTGGACCCGGGGTTCCTGTGCGAGAAGCTCCTAGTCTCGGGGAAGACTGATGACAAAGACCTTCCTCCAGAGCCAACAGAGAAAAAAAGCCTTCTCCTGGGGCTGAAACCCTGAATTTGGCTTTCTAGCCCTCTGGAGTGTGAGAAAATAAATTTCTCTTTGTTAAAGCCATCCACTTGTGGTATTTCTGTTATAGCAGCACTAGATGACTAAGACATCAGGCCAGTGAGGTCCCCTCACCATGCCTCCGTTTCCCCATCTATAAACGTATGTAATACCAGCCTCAGAGTTCCTGGGTGGTGTAAATGATCCATGCACTCAGCTGCTAACTCAAAGTTTGAAGTTTCAGTGCAGCCAGACAGCACCTTGGAAGAAAGTCCTCGAGATCTATTTTCCAAAAAATCAGCCACTGAAAATCCTATGGAGCACAGTTCTACTCTGACACACACGGGGTCACCCTGAATCAGAATCAACTCGACAGCTGCTGGTTTTTAATACTAACCTCCAGGATACCTATGAGGGTTGACGGGATGATGCATGCAAAGGGTCCTGTCTGGGGCCGGGTTCTGACAGGGGCCACACCGGGTGGCCTAACCAGGCTCAGTGGGCAGCTGGCAAAGGGGGCCAAGGGCCATGTGGTGTTCTCGAGATGGCTGGGGCCCACGTACAGGAGTAGCCATCGCTGCTTCCCCTCTGCCTGTCTCCCCCTGCTCCCCGCACCCAGCAGCTGGGTCAACCCTACCTCCCAGCCATTTTAGAGATGTTTCTGCCCAGAGTGAAATCTCACAGCCTTCGGGGGGACCTGGGTGTGGGCACACATGCCCCCCTCCCACTGCCCCGGCTATTTTCAGTCCACAGGGGGCAATGCCAATGCCTCTCATGCCATAGCCTGCTGGAGCCCCATGCTGAGGGAGGGTGCTTAGCTCCTCTCTGGAATGTGCTTTAGAACCTGGGTTGGAATGTAGTGAGTCTACAGGCCTGAGTGTGACTCAGGCTCGGGCTGCCTTGGTGGGTCTAAGGAGGGTAAACTGCTTTTGTTCTCCCTCTGATCAGAGGCTGCCAGAGAAACATGTTGCACTGATGAGCTGAGACTCGTAGCCCATCACCCACTCCCCGATAACAAACCCCAGGGTCCCTGCAGCCACAGAACCAGGTCAAAACTCCCGCTCCAGCTTGATTCAGGGCCTCCCTCTATGACTCCATCTCAGCTTTTTTGGCTTTTGTTCCCTTTTTCCCTTCATGGGTCCTGGGTTGCAAGCTGACAGTTAAGCAAACTGGACAGGAATACTTAGTGCTTCCTGGCCTCTGTGCCTTTGCTTACACCGTTCCCTGTAGAAGGTCCTGCCCCACCATCCTTCTCCAGCAAGGCCTACCTCAAGGATCCCTCCTCCGTCCGGCCTTCCCGCTGCCTCACATGGAGGGTGTGTACCCTTTGCTGAACTCAGAGCTATCTCTGAAGGCCCTGGCCACGTCCTTCCTTCAATATGTCTGCTTATCTCACCTCCTAGACCAGAAGGCCCGTGGACAGAGGCCCTGTCTTTGATGCCCTATGTCATGGCTCAACAAGTGACTGAACAAGCAGCCTCCTGTCCAGTGAAGCTCTAGGGACATGGAGGTACTCAATGGTCTGGAATAAACCAGGGCATCTTAGCAGTGTCCCTCAGAGCCAGGAGAGGCCCCGGAGAACATTCAGACTAGCCTTTGCCCACGGAAGGGCCCCCTCTACTGTCTCCCAAGGAATGAGACTGGTTTACACAGGACGGACCTTAAGGGAACAGACTGACCCCTGGGTGGACTCAAACCTCCAAACAGAGGCCCATCCCTGTACATGGAGGGCTGATTTTTCTCATCAAGATGACGGTGAGGCTACCTGATTCTGCAGTGTAGATAACAGGGGAGATGGGGCTGGGAAAGAAACACTGATCTGGGAGACCTGAGGCTGGGTTCCCTGTGTCACCAACTGGCCTGGCTGCCCCAAGAAACCCCTGGGATGTTCTCGAGACTCTGATGCTATTTATCTGCCTGGCTTGGGCTCCACATGCCTGGCTGTCCACTGGGTCAGATTGCTTCATTTCACAGAGCTTCAATTCCTGTTTCCTGGGCTTCACCCACTGGTTTAGTAAAACGGAATCTAGGGAACAAGCCCCATTCCAAATAACCAATTTGATGCTGTAGATTTTGAGTTCCATAAAGGGAAGACTCTTTATCATATTGAGCTGGTAGTGAGCTCCCCATCGTTGGGGTAAGGTGGAGGCTGGGTGTCTTCCCTGTGAGGATACTGTAAGGAGAAGTCTTGGCTGAGAGGACACTAGCTGGACTAGGCCTTCTCCCCTAGACCTGAGCTTCTAGGATTACAGGGTCCTCAGGCCCCTCCCACACTCTCTCTTTGGGGACTGAATCAGAGCTAGATCCTCCCTAGCCTCCCCTGGGCATCCTTGGCCTCAGCCAGCAGCTCCGTCACTGTTCCCTGGTCCTCTGCTCTGAGGACATGGCAATGGTGAACAATAAGCACACGGCTCAGGGCCATGGGTTGGGGGCAGCCCTAGGGCAGAGGCAACTGCGTCTGTATGGAGGAGGGGGGCCCAGGCTGGCAGCTGCCTTGGCAGACTCCCCATCACAGAAGAGAATTCATACCAAGGCTCTGTCTCCCATCGGGGTCCTCGGAGGCTTAGCTCCCGCTTCGGCTCCCCCCTGGGCTGGCAGCCTGGCCACAGCTGTCTGCAGCTGAAAAAGCAAATCCTTGCACTTAGTATTTAATTCTGCTTGGCAAATTGTGCAGCCCAAGTGAAGTGGTCTGGAGCCACTGGGTGTGCGGTCTTGGTGGTTTGTCCTTTCAGCCCGCTTTAGGACTGAGTGGATGAATTCCCCTTCACCCACTGCTCTGCGATGGGAGAGGGGTTAATTGATCCACTGCCCCGCTCCCCAACCACAGGGTAAGAGAGGCTCCAGGATTCACTAAAAGCTCCCACTCGTGCTCCAGAGAATGCTTAATAAATGGTAACACTGCAGCCACAGTCTGTCTCCTGGAGTTAGAAAACAGCCTGAGAGAGTAAAGGAATTACAGACGTCAGGTTACAGACCAGGAGACAGGGTCAGAGACACGCAGAAACTTGCCACACAGGCTCATGGCCTCGTGGCTGAGACTGCGGTATACAACCAACTGACCCTTTAATCATCTCCTGATTGTTCTTTACACAAAGGCCTGGCATGACCCGGCCCTCCCAGCTCTCTGACCTCATACTTGCTCCACTCCTGGCCACCCTGGTCTCCTTTCAGGCCCTCTTCTCTACTCTATGCTGGGCCCTCTGCACGGAGGCCCCTCCCCACCTTCCAGGGACCCACTGGGCCTTCTTCTGAGAGGTACTTCCTTAACCCACCCACCCACTGCTCTCCTTTTCCTCGGCCGCGGTTTACAACTATATTACAAATTGGTGCTGGCCTGTCCCCCAGGAAGGGGACAAATTGTCTATTTTGCTAAAATATCTATTTTGTTCCTCACAGCATCCCCAGGGCCTGAGATGGTGCTCAAAACATCTGTTACAGAATCAAGAAGCTCTAATTTTATGCCAAGTATAATGACAAGGTGGGTTTTGGAGGGCAAAGCACTGATTTGCAATCCAGTGCCACCACTCACTGGCTGTGTGACTTGAGAAAGCCTCTGAGTGTCTCCCAGCCTCTGCTCCTCAGCGATATGAGGAGACTTTCCCTCCAGCACGTGGATTCCATTCTAATTCCTAAGGGCCATGGACCACTTGGCTGTGTCCTTGCCTAGAGGGCTTTGTGATCAGCTTGGGAGGGCTGGTGGTCCCAAAAAGGAGAAGATGGACAACAGCGGAACCCTGACTGAGGGGTTGTTCCTGCCTCTAGCTTCAAGATAGCAAGGATCCCTGTTCACTCAATTACAGTAACTTTGCTTTTATTTGCTTAATTTATTTAGCAAACGTTCATCCAGTGCTTACTACGTGCCAGGTACTGGTCTTTTAATCCTCACAAACTCTTGAGGTGAGTACTACTAATACTGTCATGTGACAGAGGAGGAAACTGAGGCACAGAGAGTTTATAATTTGCTCGAAGTCACAAAGAAAGTCAGTGGCAGAGCTGAGATTCACACACAGACAGTCGGGCTCCAGGTTCGTGCCCTTAACCAGGTTGCCTCTCAGTGACCTGTGTCCCCCTTGCTTCCTGACACACTTCCCCCTCTCAGAACATGACAAAGGCCCAGGAACTCATTGTAAGCACTGGTCCACAACCCTTCAGAAGCACCCAAGGTATCTACATGTGGCTCCATCTCTGGAGGAGTGGCCTAGGCATTGAGAGTCCCCTCCAGAGGCAGGAATGGACAAGGCCCCTCACGTCCCGCTCCAGCTCCTGGACACGATTGCTCAGCTGCTTCACTCTGGTTTTCGCGCCCTCCGACTCTGCCATCAGCACCCGGTTCTTTTTGGACAGCTCGACGATTTTGGTGGCGACCATATCCCCGGCCACACCGGCTGTCCCTAAAATGAGGGAAATGGTGAGGTTAATTAAACACACAGGTCTGCTCGTCAGACTCATGCCACGTCACCAACAGCACCAGGCTTTAGCAGTTACAGCTGCTTGGCGTGAATGCGCTCAAAAGGGTGGAGGCTCAGGTGAGTCGCCACATGCCCAGGAGCCGAGACCCATCTCCAGTGAGTGAAAATTCAGGATGTTCTAAGACAATGCAGTCAGAAAGGAGCATTTTAATTCTGTGGGGACAGGTTTACTGCTCCAGTTCTTCAAGCCATCCCCAGCGATAGGATGATACAGCCACCACCTATGCCCTGGAACTTTGCTGTGCCTTCTGGTGAGCAGGGTGCAGTCTCCTCTACCCCTCAATGCCTGCCTGACTTGGGGCTCAGCTAGAGTTTTGGCCAACATTCACCCAGTATTCCTGTCCCTTCCTGGCTTCTCATCTTTGCTATTCGGCACGTGTTGCCCATTTGGTTTCATACACTTGGTTGAACTAAGAAGCACGTTCCACGTGTGTGTTATTGTTTGTTTTATAGGACCATCTAATCTTTGGCTAAAAAGCAGACTTGTGGAGTAGCTTCAGTTTTGAGTTGCAGGGTGTCTGGGGGCCACAGTCTCTGGGTTTCCTCCAGTCTCTGTCAGACCAGTAAGTCAGGTCTTTTTTTTATGAATTCGAATTTTGTTCTACATTTTTCTCCTGCTCTGTCAGGAACCTTCTACTGTGATCCCTGTCGGAGCAGTCAGCGGCGGTAGCCAGGCACCACCTAGTTCTTCTGGGCTTAGGCCAGGGAAGGCTGTGATTCATGTGGTCCATTAGTCCTCTGGATTAATATTTTCTTTGTGTCTTTGGTTTTCTTCATTCTCCTTTGCTCCAGATGAGATGGGACCAACAGACGCATCTTAGATGGTCACTCACAAGATTTTAAGATCTCAGACACTACTCCCCAAAGTAGGACGTAGAATATCTTCCTTCTGGACTATGTTACGCCAATTGACCTAGATGTCCCCTAAGACCATCTCAAGCCCTCAGCCCCAGGAACTCAGTCCCTCAAGGTGTTTGGATGTGTCTAGGAAGCTTCTATGACTTTGCCTTGGTCAAGTTGTGCTAACTTTCCTTATATTGTGTGTTGTCTTCCCCTTCACCAAAGTTGACACTGGTCTACTATCTACTTAGTGATTTCCCCTCGTCACCCCTCCACTCCCTCGTAACCATGAAAGTTTTTTTTTTCTGCTTGTAAACCTTCCCTTGGTTTTTTATAATAGTGGTCTCATACAGTCTTTGCCCTTTTGTGATTGACTTATTTCACTCAGCATAATGCCCTCCAGATTCATCCATTTGGGAGATGTTTCCCAGATTCATCATTGTTCTTTATTGTTGCATATATTCCATTTTGTGTATGTACCATAATTTGTTTATCCATTCATCTGTTGATAGACACTTAGGTTGTTTCCTTCTTTTTACCATTGTGGCTAATGTTGCAATTAACATGGGCGTGCATATATCTATGCGTGTGACGGCTCTTATTTCCCTAGGATATGTTACTAGGAGTGGGATTGCTGGATCATACGGTATTCCTGTTTCTAGCTTTTTAAGGAGGTGCCATATCATTCTCCATAGTGGTTGTACCATTTTATATTTCCACCAGCAGTGCATAAGAGTT
Organism: Elephas maximus indicus; assembly: GCF_024166365.1. NCBI lineage: Eukaryota > Metazoa > Chordata > Mammalia > Proboscidea > Elephantidae > Elephas > Elephas maximus. The sequence continues at coordinate 47,223,126 of NC_064838.1, forward strand.
CCAATCACCCCACAACCTTTCCAATATGTGTTATTTTCTATTTTTTTGAATAGCGCCAGTCATGTCGGGGTAACATGGTATCTCATTGTAGTTTTGATATGCATTTCCCTAATGGATAACAATCGCAAGCATTTCCTCATGTGTCTGTTAGCTACCTGAATGTCTTCTTTGTGAAGTGTCTGTTTATACCCTTCGCCTATTTTTCAATTGGGTTATTTGTCTTTTTGTTGTTGAGATGTTGAAGTATTTGACAGATTTTCGAGATTAGATCTTTGTCAGATATGTTGTAGCCAAATTTTTCTTCCCATCTGTAGTTTCCCTTTTTCAGACTTACTTTTCAACATGACCTTGATTCATCTCAGAACAAGACTAAGGGTAACAACTGGTGGATAGCAAAACAAAAGCACTGACACTTTTCAAATCAACTCAGTCCAGACTTGAGGCTGCTAGGCAGCAAGCTGAGTGACAAGGAATGGCTGCCCTTGGCACCCTCGTGTCTGCTGATGAGGATAAGTACGTATTAAAAGAAGGGGCTCAGAATGGTCTAGAGTCCTGGGGTATCTAGAGGGAGGCAGGCATTATTTAGCACAGAGATGGCACACTTGGCTCTCTTGCTCCTTTAATAGGGGATGTGGGGCAAAAATAGACATTATAAGATCACTGGGAAAATCGTTTACTTTAGCAGTCACAGAAATGCAAATTCAGCAGAGGTTCTGGTTCTGGTCAACAGTACAAAGAGAAGAGCCCAATCAGGGCCAAGGTTACCACCAGACACCATAGGTCTGGCACATAGCCACAGAGCCAACATCTAGTACAGTGTGCAGGGCCAAGGCAATCTCAGGCCCATAAAGCCAAGGTCCCCACTGAAAGAACCAAGGTCCAGCCCAGACTTACAAGGTCAAGGTCCAGCCTAGACCCTGCTGAGAGTGGCTGGGGCCTAGGAAGTCCTCCTGCAACAGCCAACCTCCCTGTCCATCCCTCTGAAGCAACAACAGCAGGTGCTGTAGAGTAAATGTCCACTTCTACTGGGGCTTTACCCTTATGACACAATGCCTGAGCCAAGCACCAAGGTGAAATGGATCCTGCTGGCCCACCCAACATGTTGTGAGCATCTCAGAGAACCCTTGTCATGGGTCCCTGCTGGGTCCCCAGCATTGCCTGGATGCTTGCCTGCTGCCCTGAGGTTCCTTGCACTCCCATTCCCTGGTGTGGGGGCCTCCCTGGGCCTTCTGTCTCCTTCTACCCCTCCCTTGTTGTCAGGACCTATCTGGACAAACCTGATCACAACTGGCCCTTGGCACTCACTCTGGGGCACCTGCCCTCTGGAATTTGCTGTCCGTCTGCCACGTGGACTCTTGGGCAGGGAAATGGGTCAGGCCGTCATAACTACCTGTGAAGGCAAATCTGTCCTCTTCTATTTTCTTTTTGAGGTGTTTGATTTCAAAGTCCCGTTCTTTCAGCAGCTTATGCAATCTTCCATTCTCATCTGCTGTTTCTCTGAGCTGATCTCGAAGCTGTGCAATCTCATCTTCGAGCACCCTACAAGGCAAAGGCAGAGTTAACTGCCCCTTCACAGGGTCCCACGGGCAGGGGTCCGGCCTCTACTGCCCAGGGTTGTTGTGCCTGGATTGGACACTAGGTGGGGACAAGAATGGGTCTGTACAAAACAGGAAGGAGAAATTAACGTCAATGAGCAGATTTTAACACATCATTCTCAGAACTGAGTGATTAAGAGCGTACACCTGTGTGCACGTGCGCACGCGCGCGCACACCCACACACAGAAAGGAGAAAGAGGGTTTGAATAACATTGTTTACCAGCTGCATTCATCAGAGAGCTATATAAAACCCTCCGCTGAGAGAATTCATACTCCTTTCAAGCAACTAGGGAATATGTATAAAAACGTATTACATTTTAGGCTACAAAGGCAGTCTGGGCAAATTCCAAACAGCAAACATCACACGGACCATTTTCTCTAATGGCAATTGATTAAAATTATAAATCAATACTAAAAGCAAAAATAAATAAATAAACCCCCAAACCTACCATACGTTTGGAACTAAAAACACACACACACACACACACACACACACACACTTCTAAATTACTTATGGGTTAAGAAGAAAGAGTAATGTATATCATGAGGTACTTACAACTGCATGACAGCAGAAGCAATATATAGCAAAACTGGAGGGATGTTGCTAAAGCAGTACTTAGAAGGAAATTCAGTCTTAAACGTATGTATTAAAAGACCAAATAGGAATTTTCTAAGCCTTAAATTGAGGCGAAGCCTCTAGATCGCAGGTAAACCCAAGGGGAAATCAGAACAGGTGGTTGGTTTTGTGTGTTACAAATTGTTCTGCAAGGCTCTTTCCAGAACTTTTAAACGCTTCTATCGTTTTTTTATCGTTACACACAGCATAGGACCCCATAGAGACAGTTGCACAAGAAGTAAATAAGTGATAGAAATTATAGGCCCAAACCAAACCCAAGTTGCTGTTGAGTCGATTCCAATTCATAGTGATGCTATAAGACAGCATAGAACTGCCCCATGGGGTTTCCAAGGAGAGGCTGCTGGATTCAAACTGCTGACCTTTTGGTTAGCAGCCAAATGCTTAACCACTGCACCACCATGGCTCCATAGGCCCAAGGTGATAGTAATTATTACTACTATTACTATTATCCTAGCAATGGCTTGAGTCTCCACCAATTCATTTCCCCGATTTGGAGAAAGATCATTTGGAAATGGGTCTGGGGTTAATTTAGAGCTAGTGATTAGGAGGCAAAATGAATTTTTCAATTATCGAGAAATCTTTATTTCTTTCCCAATTAACTTTTTTTTTTTTATTAGAATATTAAAAAAAAATTGGGAAACCATACGTGGTGAAATAGCTTCCTTTGTGTACCTTCTGCCTTGGTCTTTGAAAAAACAGCTTGAGAGATTTTTTTCCCCTAATCCTTGAGGATTTACCTTTGCCCTAGTTTTCTATCCTAGAGGGTTTGTTACTTTTGTCCAGGTTGATTGACATTTCCTGGATAAACTGCGAACAATTTGTGATTTGATACTTTTTGCCTGGTCCTGGGCTGTAGGCTGCCCTGTGATTGGTGTGCACCTTGCAGGGACTGGTCAGTAGACTATGCAAATGAAGAGTCTATAGCCTACTGAGACAGGATTAGTCAGCTCGCGGCCCAAGTCCATGCCTTGAAACTGAGTTGTGTATGTAAACAGCCAACCCCACAGGTTTTTCAGACAGAAAGAAGCAGGAAGAGAAGCAGAAGGAAGAGAGAAGCTGAGAGAGGAGGTGAGGAACTTCCTAAAAGAGCTGTAACATGGGTCAAGAGCTGTAATACTGAAGACAGCTATACCAGACAGCAGGGCCAAGAGAAGCCTGTCCTGAGGGAGCTGAGAGCAGGCCTTTACTCAGGGGACTGAGAGGAGGCCTGCACAGCTGAGAGGAGCTGAGAGAGCTGCCCTGCACTGAAGGGAGACTTAGCCAACATGCTTCCTAATCCTGATCCGGACTTGTACCCTGTTACTTCTTTAATAAAGCACTTAACTGTAAGTATGGTCTGTGAGTTTTGTGTGGCCGTTGCAATGAAATATCAAACACAGAAGAGAAGTAGAAAGTGCTGTGGGGACAGCTAGTATTAGAATTGGTAAAAAGGTTGCAGGGTGGAGGTAGGTCTGACCTCCACCTCATAGGGGTCAGCATTGGGCTGATCTTGATTTGCATTATCCCCCCTGAAGTTAGACAGGTTCTGATGCTACTACTACTACTAGTACTAGTCCCATTTCGCACCATAAAAAGCAGAATTTAAAGATGGAGAAAGTAGAATCTGGGTGAAACTAGAAGCAAAAAAAAAAAAAAAAAGGGTCAGTTAACTTTTGACTTTAGGGAATTTTGTATCAAAACAGATTCCTGCTTCTAATAACCAGTAGAAATCCATATGCATCTGTGTAACATTGTCAAATTTAGAGCAAACAGAGAAAATTCTGGACTCCCTCAAACTTTTCACCAACTGTAAAAAAGCAAGGAATTTACCAAGAGCTTCTTTAGGACAGGATGTGTTTACGTGTTATGTGTTATGTGTCAGGAAAGGGACATTGGCATGGGAGAATGATCCCAGATGAGATTTGGAGCAATGGTCACAATGAGTCAGCAGAGTCAGCCAACCAGCTCCTCAGAAACTCAAGTACAGTTTTCATGAGAGAGACTGCAAAAGAAATTCAAGTGAATGAATAATACCTTAATGAGTTTCAAATTTTCTGTTTGACTCTAAATGGTTTATAAATACATTTCACATCAAATTATGTGACATTCCATTGGATATGAGTCTTCAATAACAAGCTCTATGTCTCAACATATAAACACACATCTAGTTAACCCAATTGCTGAAGGAAGTCAGCAATCATCTCTCCCTCCCTTTCCCCACCTTACTGCAGTGCCCCAGGGAGAGTTCAAATTTTACCTCTTCTCAAAGCTGTCTTTTGAGTGTTGCTCCCCTGTGTGGAGGAGACTGAATTTGTCAGAGATCTCTAGTAGCTCTTCTTGGTCATTGTCTTTGCTTTGGAGACTCAGTTCTTTCTCCTTTCTTTTCTCCATCTGCTTCTGTAGCCTTTTCTGCTGCATCTCCTGCAGCATCTTGAACTGGAGCCGCAAGGTGTCCTGTGAGCCTGTATCTGCTGCCATCTTGCCCTAGGAGTCAAAAAGGCAGCTTGAGCTCATGCAAATTCCACAAAGTACCCATTTCCCAGGAGTGCTCAGCGCATATCCAAACCAAAAAAAAAAAAAAACAAAAACAAACCCACTGCCGTCGAGTCGATTCCGACTCATAGCGACCCTATAATAGAACAGAGTAGAACTGCCCCATAGAGTTTCCAAGGAGTGCCTGGCAGATTCAAACTGCCGACCTTTTGGTTAGCAGCCGCAGCTTTTAACCACTACATCATGAGGGCTTCCAAGCACATATCCAGCCCTGTCTAAAGACCCCAACCCTGAGGTTTCCTGCTTAACTTCGTATGCATGTCCATGTGGAAGCTCAGAAGCCCCACCTTCACCTCCAATCCCTTGAAAGCCAAAGCTGAACTGAGCATTCTCCCCCAGCCCTGAACGTGCCACCAGACTGCAAGTGGCATCAGAAAAACTCCCATCATTCAGCCTCAACATTTGACTCTTTCCTATCCCTTACAGTGGCTCTCACCCTGGCTGAACACCAGAATTGCCTAGGAGCTCCTAAAAAGTAAGAATGCCTGGGCCCATCGCCAGACCAATTAAATCTCAATTTCTAGGAATGGGGCCCAGGCATCATTGATTTTTTTTCCTTTTTAAGCTGAGGTATAATTTACATAAAGTGCATAAATGCTGAGTGTACAGCTCAATGAATTTTTACATAGGTAGACAGCCCTGTGGTGACCACCCAGATTAAGGTATAGGGCAGCACTAGTCTCTGAGCAGGCTACCTTTTGCCCCCTCCAGTTAACTGTCCTCCAAAGTAACCATTATTCTGACCTCCACCATTGAAGATAGGTTTTGTCTATTTTCTTTTTAACCATCTGTATTGAAAATATAACTTACATACAATAAAATACACCGATTTTATGTGTACAAATGAGTTTTGGCAAATGCATATGCCTGTGTGAACTACTACCACCATCATGATATAGAACACTTCCACAACCCCCAAAAGTTCCTTTTTATCCCTTTACAGTCAATTTTCCTGCCAACCAAATCCCAGGCAACCTCTGATCTACTTTCAGTCACTGTAGTTTTGACTTTTTTAGAATTTCATGTAACTAGGCAATTGGTTCTGTCATGGATTCAATTGTGTCCCCCCCAAACATCTTTCAACTTAGCTGGGCCATGATTAGTATTGTGTGACTGTCCACAATTTTATCGGATTGTCCATCATTTTCTGTGATTTTCCTATATGTTGTTAATCCTATCACTACGATGTAATAAGATGGATTAGCAGCAGTCATACTGATGATGTCTACAACATTAGATAGTGTCCTAAGCCAATCTCTTTTGAGATATTAAAAAAACAGAAGCGAGCAGAGAGACATGGGGACCTCATACCACCAAGAAAGCAGCGCCAGGAGCAGAGAACATCCTTTGAACACGAGGTTCCTGCACTGAGATGCTCCCAGACCAAGGGAAGACTGATGACAAGGACCCTCCTCCAGAGCCAAAAGAGAGAAAGCCCTTCCCTGGAGCCGGCGCCCAGAATTAGAACTTCTAGCCTACTGGGCTGTGAAAGAATAAACTTCTCTTTGTTAAAGCCATCCACTTGTGGTATTTCTGTTATAGCAACACTGGAGGACTAAGACAGGCTCCCATAAACATGGCAGCCTAGGAAACCCTATGGGACAATTCTACTGTCACATGGCGTCACCATGAGTCAGAATCCACTCAATGCCCAACAACAACAAAATTGTTTTCAGAGTGGCTGTACCATTTAACATTCCTACACGCAATTCATTGGACACGCGATTCACGAATGTTCCAGTTGCTCTACATCCTTGCTAACTCTTGGTATGGTCAGCCTAAATTTTAGCCATTCTTATGGGTATGAAGGAGCCCTGGTGGCACAGTAGTTAAGTGCACAGCTGCTAACCAAAGAGTTGGCAGTTCAAAAACAGTGGCCCCATGGGAGAAAGATGTGGTAGTAGGCTTCCATAAAGATTACACCCTTGGAAACCCTGTGGGGCAGTCCTACCCTATCCTATGGCATCCTATATAGGGTCCTATATAGACTCAGCGGCAGTGGGTTTGGTTTTGGTTCTGGTGGCTAAGTAACAGTATCTCATTGTGGTTTTAATTTGCATTTCCTTGATGACTCATTATGTTGAGCATCTTTTCATGTGCTTATTGGTCATTTGTACATCTTTTTTTGTGAAGTGTCTGTTCACGTTTATTGCCTATTTAAAAATTGTGTTTGTCTCATTCTTATGGAACCGTCAGAGTTCTTCACACCCACTAGGATGGCTATCATCAGGGACACAAGAAATAAAGCAAGTGTCGGTGAGGATGTAGAGAAATTGGTACCCTTGTCCATGGCTAGTAGATACATAAAATGGGTCGGCCACAGTGGATGACCATTTGGCAGTTCCTCAAAAAGATAGACATAGAATTATAATATGACCCAGCAACTCTGCTGGTACCTATATACCCAAAAGAAATGAAAAACTGGTACTCGAACAAATACATTTACATAAATGTTCACAGCAGCGCTATTCACAATGACCAAAACATGGAAACAATCCCCAGGTCCATCAGTGGGTAAATGAATAAACAAATTGTGGTGTGTACATACAATGGGACATCATACAACCATAAACAAGAATGAAGTACTGATTCCAAGCTACACTGTGGATGAACCTCGAAAACATGATGCTGAGTTAAAACACCCAGATACAAACGATCCCATACTGTATGATTTCATTTATATGAAATATTCAGGATAGGTAAAATCCTGAGAGACAGAATATAGATTGGTGGTTGCCAGGGGCTGGAGAAAGGGGAAATGGGGAGCAACCACTAAATGGCTATGGAGTTTCCTGTGGGGTGATGAAAACATTTGAGTGTAGACAGAGGTGGTGGTTTTAGGACAGGGAGCAAAGTCCCTGAGATCGGAGGGTGCCCGTTTGAGGAATAGGAAAGAGCCTGGTGTGGTTAGAGGAGAAGCAAGTAAAAGAGAAATAGACTATTTTTTTTTTTTTTTTTATCAGGGAGGTAATAGGGGGTTGGGTGTGGAACGCTAGAGACCTAGTGAGACAGGGAACAGAGGGGCCCCCAAATCTGCAAACAAAGTAACAAGAAATGGGCCAGGGCACAGAAACAAAGCCACTGCCCAGAACAATGGGGCAGGGTATCTAAAAATAGCCCGCAAACTTCTTTAAAGTTGCCTTTCAGAAGAAGCTGGAGAAAACCAGCTCCAGAGACATGCGCAGAACATCCACCTGTGACAGCTGTGTGACCTTCCACCAGGGGCAGTGAAGGCCTGCAGCCCCAGCCGGGGAATCGAACCTGGGGAGCAAGAGGCTGCCCAGGCGTAACACCCCATAATAAGTCCTGCTACGAATCCCAGAGGCCTCCAGGGCAGGAGCCATCTTGGAAAGCTGCTGCATATGCACCATAGTTAACATATCCCCGCCTGTGTCTATGAATAAACATGGATCTTACTACCCCTGCCCCCCCGCCCCCACCTGCCCAAGAACTTTTAAAAACTCAGGCCCATCTTTTGCTCTGTGAGACGAGGGTAAGCATTGCTGTAGGCCCTCCTCATCCCTGCTCGCAAGCCTCTTCAACAGGGCTTTGCTCGTGTGGAAAACTCTACGCGCCTTACTTGCTCATTCTCGACCAGTGAGAGGCAAGAACCTTACCCTGGTAACAGCTGCACAACACTGCGAATGCACTGAAAGCCACTGAGTTCTTCACTTGGAAATGGTTAATTTTCTGTTCTGTGAATTTCACCTAAAAAAGATTATCCTATGTTTCCCAGCTTTTTGGACACCCTGTAGATTATAAGAAGGGATGACCATATACTTCATTGCCCAAACTGGGTCACCCTGGAGAGTGGAACCAAACCCACTGCAGTCAAGTTGATTCCGACTCTACGGACAGAGTAGAATTGAAAGGAGGAGCTATTTATAACCATGCTGGGTCACCAGTGAGTCAGGAAAGCAACCTGGAGGCTGTGAGCATCATGTTAAACAATGGTTTTCACCCTTGCTGTGCGCTGGAATCACCTGGGGGGCTTTTAGGGCGCTATGCCTGGGTCCTGTGCCCAGGGATGCTAGTGTCATTGGTCAGAGTAGGGTCAGGTGGTAGATGTGGCTGGTCCAGGCTGCCATTCAAGTAGCCCAACCTGAGCTGAGAGAGCACCTGGGGCCAAGGGTGGACTTGGTTCTCTCCTGGCTGGGTGAGCCTCTCTGGGCCTCAGTCCCATCTTCAGTAAACAGAGAAGACGATGATATGGAGGCTACAGAGTGCCGTGAGGGGCAAATGCAAAGAGGGTGTGAAAACGCTTTGCCGACTGTAAATTGCTAGAAACAAAATCTGTTATTATTTTTTCCCTTCCTGTTGGTCTCTCTTGAGGACTCCCTTCCTCCTCTTCCTTGCCCACATGCAGACCCTTCTTGCCCCCCACAACGATGCTGTGACCCACCAGCAGAAGTCCTTCCCTGGCTGCTGGGCCCACAGTGTCCACGTCCCACAACGCGGCTGCGTCTCGCCTCCGCGCCCACTGCCTAGTATCACAAGGCCACCTCCTCTGTGCCTCATCTCCTCACTCTGGATCTCAGGGTGACACTGGGTTCACCCCAGTATCCCCCCACTGCCTTTTCATTTCTCTGGGTATTTGCTTCCCACCCCAGCTCCCTGGGTCTCATCTTTGTTCCTCTAATCCATACTGAACACAACCATCTGGGGACCTGTCTAAAACCAGATCGAAGCGGTCCCTGCTTCTGTGTGACCTTGCCAGGACCCATGGAGGGTGCTCCTGCTGGCCTAAGGGCTGCACATCCATTCCGAAGACTTTTTTGTTTGAGGCTCACGGGATGCTTTGTTAAGGTTTGAATCTGTTGCAAATATGCAAAGATCTGTAGATTTCAATTAAATCCAGATCTCCAGCTTCTTTTCTAAAAGTTGGCAGATCTGGCAATGCTGGACCTATAGCACCACACGGTGAGCAGCTGCTGGGCAGAGGAAGTCCTCCCTGGGCAGGGTATGTTCGTTCCACTCAACCACTGTCCCCACCACTGCCAGGTGCTGTAGCCAGCATGCCAGCTGCCCGTTACCATCGCGCGTAAACATTCTTCTTCCTCTTACACCTGCTGGACTCATCCACTTCCATCCCCACCCGGTCCTGCAGGCTCTGGGTTTGTGACCCCTGTTAAGGATCAAGCCTGCAGGCATCTCAGAACACTTACCCCGGCTACTCCTCCTGCCTGGGATGCCTTTCTCCCCAGGCTTCCCTACCTCAGTCCTTCTCCTCCCTACTAACTCCCATTCTGCCTTTAGGATTCCCCTCTGGGCACTCTATAGACTCCCAGAATCCCCTGGCTTCCCTTGATCACTAAACTTACTTCACTTTATTATAATTATCTATGATTTTATTTATATTCCTTCCCTTTACAAAAAGGGCTCTTATGGGCAAGGGTCTTAATCATCTTTTAATCCTCAGCGTCTTGCCCAGAATAGCCCTTCAGTTAGTATTTGTACAATTAATTGTCATTGAATGAATATAGCAGGTGTTCAAGAATGACATGAAGAATGAATAAGTGAATGAATGAATGAATGAACACAGTAACTTGTAAAGCCTTTGCCCTTTTCCACTTCCAACTTGCACTTGGCTCACTAAGAAGCCGACATTTCTTGGACATATACTGTGTCCTGGGCTAATTAATCTCTTTGTGCTTCAGTTCCCTTCATCTGTAAAATAGGATGATAACCACTATGTACTTCATGGAGTGGCTGTGAGGATTAAATAAGATAATGCATGAAAAGTGGGTAACGCAGTGCCTGGCACACAAACACTCAGTTTAGCTCCTACTACATTTTATCATATGAAATGTTGTGTCCTTAGCCCAGTCAAGCCTCTGGGAGACAGAGTCATGCCTTCACAGGCAAGACACCTATGGTCCAACTCAGCCCCCCGAGTGTTAGCATGTGCTGTGCAGTGTGCAGAGATTTAACTGGTGTGGCCTGTGGCCTGGGCACTTGCCTATCTTTCAAGCTTCCTAGGTGAGTCTACTGTGCACTTGGGGTTGAAAATGAGGGATTAAGTGCTGTGAGAGGCTGGCAGGGGAAAGAGCTGCAGAAGAGAGCACAGGTACCTGAGGCAGCCTGAGGCTGAATACTGAAGGAATTAGGCTGGGTGAAGGAAGGGAGGGTTCCTGAGAGGGGGCTGAGGGCACTCCAGCCAGGGGAAGAGATTTTTTTTTTTTAATTGAGCTTTAGATAAAGGTTTACAGAACAATTAAGTTTCTCATTAAATAATCAATACACATATTGTTCTCTGACACTGGTCACCAACCCTGTGATGTGTCAACGCCCTCCCCCTCTCGACCTTGGGTTCCCCATTTCCATTTGTCCAGCTTTCCTGCCTCCTCCTGCCTTCTCATCCTTGCCCCTGGGCTGGTATGCCCATTTAGTCTCATATAACTGGCTGTTTTTTTTTAACTGGCTGAGCTACATGCATCATCGTTTGTTTTATGGGCCTGTCCAATCTTTGGTTGAAGGGTGAACCTCAGGAGTGACTTTAGTATTGAGTTAAAAGGGTCTACGGGGGCCATACTCTCAGGGTTCCTCTAGTCTCTGTCAGACCAGTAAATCTGGTCTTCTGTGAGTCTGAATTTTGTTCTACATTTTTCTCCAGCTCTGTCTGGGACCTTCTATCGTGATCCCCATCAGAGCAGTCAGTGGTGGTAGCCAGGTACATCTAGTTGTGCTGGACTCAGTCTGGTAGAGGCTATGGTAGTTGTGGTCCATTAGTCCTTTGGATTAATCTTTCCCTTGTGTCTTTGGTAGTCTTCATTCTCCCTTGCTCCAAAGGGTTGGGACCAGTGGAGTATCTTAGATGGCCACTCACAAGCTTTTAAGACCCCAGATGCTACTCACCAAAGTAGAATGTAGAACATTTTGTTTATAAACTATGTTATGCAGGTTGAACTAGATATCCCCTGAGACCATAGTCCCCAGCCCTCAGTCCAGTAATTCTGTCCCTCAGGGATTGTGGATGTTGTCTATGAAGCTTCCATGACCTTGCCTTGGTCAAGCTGGGCTGATCAGAAGAAGAGCATTTGCAGAGAAAATGTGTTCAATACGGGGAACTGATAAAGGTTCAGGATGGCGGGAAGACTGGGTAGAGATTTGGGGAGGGGCTGGAATTTGGGTCTTGTCAGCCCCAGCTAAGGGCTTTATCCTGAGAGCCCTGCGGATGATCAGAGTGGGCAGACAGGATCATACTTACATTTTGTAAAGCCAGATGCAAGAGGTCTAGTGGGGAGGATGTTGTTGTGTGCTGCTGAGTCAATTCTGACTTATAGTGACCCTGTATGTCAGAGTAGAACTGCCTCATAAGGTTTTCCAGGCTGTAATCTTTACAGGAGCAGATTGCTAGGTCTTTTATCCCATGGAGCAGCTGGTAGGTTCAAACTGGTGACCTTTTGGTTAGTAGCCGAGTGGTTAACCATTGTGCCACCAAGGCTCCTTTGGGAGGATGTTACCAGAAGGATACTGTCTTAATCAAGCTGTGGCCGTGGGATGTAGAGGGGGAATAGGAATTGGCATCAAATGGATGGGACTAGAGGCAGGTGTGCACAGGAGAAGAGGGGAACATCTAGGGAGACCCCAGGGGTCTCGGTTTGAGTGACTAGGAAAATGATGGGCTCAGGCAGAGGAGCAGTTTCCTGGGCTGCAGGTAAGCCTGGTGTTGGATTGTTGGGTTTGAGACACCTTGGGTCTTCCCTACAAAGATGCTTGGGAGGCAGTTGGCTGGGTGGCTCTGGGGCTCTGAAGGGTGGTCTGGGCTGGAGCCTCAAGTGGCTGACACCTTGAGTGTGGAGAAAGTAGTGCGGAGAGAGGGTGCAGAATGAGAAGAAGGCTGGGAAGGTGGCAGGAAAGAGGGAAATGGGGGTGGGGGGTGGGGAAGGAGAAATGGCCAGGAGCAGATAAAGGTGAGGTGATACACCAGGTAAAGATGAGGATGGACACATGAATCAGCAGTACAATATGGTTCCTCTCCTACCCTATTCTTCATTATCAAGAACACATCAAACTCACAATGGCTGTTCCCTCTGCTGGAGCATTTTTCCTCAGATTTTCACATAGCTCCTTCCCTGACCTTGGTCAGGTCTTTACTCAAAGGCTATCTTCTTATGACTACCTTATTTAACACTGCAGCCCCTCTGTGAGCTCCCACCTATGCATTTCCTCTCCCCTGTCTGGATTAATTTTCCTCTCCAGTAACTTTCACCATCTGATAGACAGTATATTTTACCTATTTCTTATCTGTCTTCTTACACTAGTATGTGAGCTACCCGAAGGTACACAGTCCTTATCTACTTTGTTCACAGCTGTATTACAGCAACTGTAGCAGTGACTGGCACATAGTAGATGCACAGTAAATATCTGTGGAACAATCAATGAATTCAGGCCTTCCTTAGTCCAACCGTCCTTGGTAACTATCTGCTTTATCTGTGAACAGCTATCCACAATAACGCTAACAACTGCTTAGCAGGGTATAATCTCCTAAATTCACTCTTAATATCTGTGCCTTCTACATTAGGTGCCCTGGGGCATGGCCTGGGTCCTCTTACCAGCTCTGGCTGAGATGGTGGAAACTGAGGCACAGAGAGGTTCAAACATTAAGGCTAAGGCTTCATGGAAGGAACTCTCGGCTCCCGAAGGACTTCGAGCTGTGGGGTGGGGAGAGTGGCACCCACCCAGGAGACCTGTGGGTAAGGCAAGGGAGAGCATCCTCCCAAAAAGTGGGCAGAGAGGACAGAGGCCAGTGAAGAAGGGCTGAGGCCTCTTCCCTCTAGGCCCTGCCCTCAACAGCCTGCCATTTTTCTTTGTTGCAGTTTTTTTTACTGTGTCCTCATAGAGTCTTTCCAGCAACAGCTTGGGGTTTTCCAGGTGGAGGGAGACATGCCTGAGATGCCCAGCTCAGTGCTTTGTACACTGTTGGACAAGGCTCACCACCTGCCTGCTCCAGCAACTATTCAGGGATGGTGTTGTGGACTGAATTGTGGCCCCCACTCCTCCCCCCCAAAAAAGGTGACGTCAAAGTCCTAACTCGTGTACCTGTGAATGTGACCATATCTGGCAAAATAGGGTTTTTCTTTGCAAATTATCAGTTAACGAGGTCATCCTGGGGTAGGATGGGTCCTAATCCCTTCTGAGTGTGTCTTATAAAAGGGGAGAACAGACAAGGAGTTAGAGTCACACGAAGGGGAGATAGACACCATGTGAAAATTCATCTAAAAGCCAAAAAACGCCAAGAAAACCAGGGGCTACCACAAGCTGACAGCGACAAGGAAGGACCCTCCCCTAGAGCTCACAGAGAGCATAGTCCTGCTGACTTCCTGAATTCGGACTTGTAGTCCCCAGAACTGTGAGAAAATAAATATCTGTTTTTTAATGGCACGCTCTTTGTCGTATTTTGTTATGGCTGCTCTAGAAAACTCAGATGGCGAAGGCGGATGCCTGGCTGTGTTGGGGACCAGCCCTAAGGGGGAGCCCCCTTCCGAATCCCCAGTGCTGTGAGGACTGGCCCTCAGGCGGGGAATAAGGGGGAATGGATGCCACCAGTAATTCCCGCAGGTGGGCTCCATGCCAGAGACCAGAAAAGAGCGCCGAACAGGCAGATCTATGTTCGAGCCCCAGTTCTGCCACTTCCTATGTGACTTTGGACAGGCAACCCACCCTCAGCGCCTCGCAAACCCCATGTACCGCGCGAAAAATGTTTGCCTCTGGAGTTGGGGGGAGGGAGCGAGTGCGCGTGAAGATTCACAGAAAGAAGGGCGGCGTCCTCGCTCATCGGCCGGCACGCGGCGAGCGCCCTGCTAAAGGCAGCGCGCCCCGGAGAACGTGTGTGCGCTCCAACGCCAACCGGGGGCCCCGGCAGCTGCAAGAGCCCGTCTCCGGCTCTGCCCTGGGCCCTGCTACCCTCCGCGGCACTTACGGCGGTTGCTCGACTCCTCAGTTCCACGACCGTCGGGGCTCTATCACCCCTTCCGGACGCCAGCACGCGTTGCCCAGGCAACCGTCACCGGGGGAACCAGCAACGCCGCCTGCGTGACGTTAACACGTCTCTACGGAGGCCGAGAAGGCTCCTGGTTGGCCAGGGCTTATGGAAATAACAGCAATCCGCTGCCCGTTGTGTGTCCCTAGTCTTTAACATTGTTCCAAAAAAAATCTCTTCTGGAATATATTTTTTAAAAGTTTTGTGGAGTAAACGTTCTGCACAAAGGTGCACATTCCCGAGGGAAAGTGAACGTTCCTATCATGAGATTTAACGTGACCACTGAGAATGTCACTGAAAAACGTAAAACTGTGAGGGAAACCTCATGCAATGGAAGGTGAAAAAAGCAGGACGCAAAATAGTAATGGCTAAGCAAACAGAGTGTGTTTTTAAAAATTAGGCGCAGAAACATGGCTAAGAGGAAATGCATTTTATTTTAATATACATTGAAATATTAAAATAAAAAGTTATATTTGGGATTGCAGTGCTGTTTCTAATTTTACACTTTGTAGGATTTTAAAAATAGTGAACATGATTTATTTTCATAAAGGAAAGCATTTAGAAGTTAAAGAAAAAATATACTTCCCAATTTAAGTCGTTACTCTATTTCAGAGCTGTGCAGGCAGTTGGGCGGGGGTGGAGGCCAATTCCCATGGCCTGAGGCTTCTGCGCTGAGATTCCCACCCCCCCACCCCCGCCCACCAAGGGAAGACTGATGACAAGGACCTTCCTCCAAAGTCGACAGAGACAGAAAGCCTTCTCCTGGGGCCAGCGCCCCAAATTCGAATTTCTAGCCTACCTGACTGTGAGAGAATAAACTTCTCTTTGTTAAAGCCATCCACTTGTGGTATTTCTGTTATGGCAGCACTAGATGACTAAAAAAAAAAGATGACTAAGATAGGATATTATTCTTAAAGCAACCAGTTCTTACAAAACCAGGCATGATTTTCTCTTAGGTGTATTACCTGTCCACTGCCTCCACTGAGGCTTTCTTGCCATTTTTCTTCTGTTGATACAGTTTTTCAAGGATTTTCTGTAGTTTATCTCTATAAGCATGCTGTTTTCTCATCCAAGAAGCCAATGAATCTAGAAGGGTCACCGTGTACTTCCTCTTGTGTCTTCTACAGACACTTGTTGATCCCAGCCCACTTTCATTTTCTCTAACCAGAATACACGTTGGACCATTGCAATTTTTTTTATTGGAAAATTTTATTGAGGTAATTGTAAATTCACATGCAGTTGTAAGAAATAAGACAGACAGATGTCCTTGTATTAGTTTCCTTGGGTAGCCGTAATGAAGTATCACAAACTGGGGGACTTAAAACAACAGAAACTTATTGTCTTATGGTTTTGAAGGCTAGTTGTCTCAATTCAGGGTGTTGGCAGGGTCATGCTCTCTCTAAAAGCTCTAAAGGAACATCCTTCCTTGCCTCTTCCTAGCTTCTGGTGGCTACCGGCAATCCTTGGTGTTTCTTGGCTTGCAGAGGCATCACTCCAGTCTTCCCTCTGTATCTCTGTATCTCTGCTTCTGTGTTTCTTCTCTCTCTCTTTTTCAAGATTTTACAGTGGTGAATTATATACAGCAAAACACTCGACATTTTAGCCATTTTTAAGTGTATAATCCAGTAACATTAATTACATTCACCATACTGTGCAACCATCATTACTATCCATTTCCAAATGTTTTTCATCACTGTCTTAGTTATCTAGTGCTGCTATAACAGAAATACCACAAGTGGATGGCTTTAACAAACAGAAGTTTATTCTCTCAAAGTCTAGGGAGATAGAAGTCTGAATTCAGGGCTCCAGCTCCAGGGAAAGTCTTTCTGTCTCTGTCAGTTCTACAGGAAGGTCCTTGTCATCAATATTCCCCTGGTTTAGAAGCTTCTCAGCACAGGAACCCTGGTTCTAAAGGATGCACTCTCCTCCTGGCTCTTCTTTCTTACTGGTAGGAGATTCCTCTGTCTCTCTGCTCATTGTCTTTTATATCTCAAAAGAAATTGACTCAAGATACAACCTAATCCTATAGATTGAGTTCTGCCTCATTAGCATAACTATCTCATTCCTGCCCCATTAACATCGTAGAGGTAGGATTTATAACACACAGGATAATCACATCAGATCACAAAATGGTGGACAACCACACAATACTGGGAATCATGGCCTGGCCAAGTTGACACACATTTTGGGGGGACACAATTCAATCCATAACAATCACCCTAAATGGCAACTCAGTACCCCATAAACAATAACTCCCCATTTGTCCCTTCCCCAGCCCCTGGTAACTACTAATAAACTTTTGACTCTGTGTATTTTCTTATTCTAGATATTTCATGTAAGGGGAATCACACAATATTTGTCTTTTTGTATCTGATTAATTTCACTCAGCTTAACGTTTTTAGTTTATTCACACCATAGCATGTCCCCAGGGGAGATCTTGATTTCTCTTTATAGCTGAATAATATCCCATTGTATGTATATACATTTTGTTTGTCCATTCATCTGTTAGTGGACATTTGCGTTATTTCTGTCTTTTGGTTTTTTTTGTGGATAATGCTGCAATAAATATTGGTGAACAAGTATCTGTTTTCTTTTGGGTATATACCTAGGAGTGGAATTGCTGGGTCATATGATAATTCTCAAAGTAGGGTTGACCTTAATGACGTGGATGGAGTAAAGCTCTCGGGACCTTCATTTGTTGATGTGGCATGACTCAAAATGAGAAGAAACAGCTGCAACCATCCATTAGTAATTGGAAGCTGGAATGTAAGAAGTATGAATCTAGGAAAATTGGAAATCGTCAAAAATGAAATGGAATGCATAAACATCGATATCCTAGGCATTAGTGAGCTGAAATGGACTGGTATTGGCCATTTTGAATCGGACAATCATATAGTCTACTATGCTGGGAATGACAACTCTAAGAGGAATGGTGTTGCATTTATCGTCAAAAAGAACATTTCAAGATCTGTCCTGAAGTACGGTGCTGTCAGTGATAGGATAATATCCATACACCTACAAGGAACACCAGTTAATATGACTATTATTCAAATATACGCACCAACCAGTAGGGCCAAGATGAAGAAATACAAGATTTTTATCAGCTGCTCTGATCTGAAGTTGATGGAACATGCAATCAAGATGCATTGATAATTACTGGTGATTTTAATGCAAAAGCTGGAAACCAAGAAGAAGGATCAGTAGTTGGAAAATATGGCCTTGGTGATAGAAACTATGCTGGAGATCAAATGATAGGATTTTGCAAGACCAATGACTTCTTCATTGCAAATACCTTCTTTCACCAACATAAATGGCGAGAATGAACCACATTCTCTTATACACATGGACCTCGCCAGATGGAGCACACAGAAATCAAATAGACTACATCTGTGGAAAGAGACGATAGAAAAGCTCAATATCATCAGTCAGAACAAGGCCAGGGGCCGACTGTGGAACAGACCGATTGCTCATATGCAAGTTCAAGCTGAAACTGAAGAAAATCAGAGCGAGTCCACGAAAGTCAAACTATGACCTTGAGCGTATCCCACCTGAATTTACAGACCATCTGAAGAATAGATTTGACGCATTGAACAAGAGTGACGGAAGACCAGACGAGTTGTGGAATGACATCAAGGACATCATACATGAAGAAAGAAAGAAGTCATTGAAAAGACAGGAAAGAAAGAAAAGACCAAGATGGATGTCAGAGGAGACTCTGAAACTTGCTCTCGAACGTCGAGCAGCTAAAGCAAAAGGAAGAATTGATGAAGTAAAAGAACCGAACAGAAGATTTCAAAGGGCGGCTTGAGAAGACAAAGTTAAGTATTATAATGACATGTGCAAAGAGCTGGAGATGGAACACCAAAAGGGAGGAACACACTCAGCGTTTCTCAAGCTGGAAGAACGGAAGGAAAAATTCAAGCCTCGAGTTGCAATAATGAAGGATTCTATGGGGAAAATACTAAATGACACAGGAAGCATCAGAAGATGGAAGGAATACACAGAGTCATTATACCAAAAAGAATTAGTCGATGTTCAACCGTTTCAAGAGGTAGCATATGATCAGGAACCGATGGTACTGAAGGAAGAAGTCCAAGCCGCTCTGAAGGCATTGGCAAAAAACAAGGCTCCAGGAATTGATGGAATATCAATTGAGAGGTTTCAACAAACAGATGCAGCGCTGGAGGTGCTCACTCATCTATGCCAAGGAATATGGAAGACAGCTTCCTGGCCAACTGACTGAAGAGATCCATACTTATGCGTATTTCCAAGAAAGGTGATCCAACCGAATGTGGAAATTATAGAACAATATCATTAATATCACACGCAAGCAAAATTTTGCTGAAGATCATTTAAAAATGGCTGCAGGAGTATATCGACAGGCAACTGCCAGAAATTCAGGCCGGTTTCAGAAGAGGACGTGGAACCAGGGATATCCTTGCTGATGTCAGATGGGTCCTGGCTGAAAGCAGAGAATGCCAGAAGGATGTTTACCTGTGTTTTACTGACTATGCAAAGGCATTTGACTCTGTGGATCATAACAAATTATGGATAACATTATGAAGAATGGGAATTCCAGAACACTTACTTGTGCTCATGAGGAACCTTTACATAGATCAAGAGGCAGTTGTTTGGACAGAACAAGGGGATACTGATTGTTTTAAAGTCAGGAAATGTGTGTGTCAGGGTTGCATTCTTTCACCATACCTATTCAATCTGTATGCTGAGCAAATAATCTGAGAAGCTGGATTATATGAAAAAGGATGGGGCATCAGGATTGGAGGAAGACTCATTAACAACCTGTGTTATGCAGATGACACAACCTTCCTTGCTGAAAGTGAAGAGGACTTGAAGCACTTACTAATGAAGATCAAAAACCACAGCCTTCAGTTTGGATTGCACCTCAACATAAAGAAAACAAAAATCCTCACAACTGGACCAACGAGCAACATCATGATAAATGGAGAAAAGGTTGAAGTTGTCAATGATTTCATTGTACTTGGATCCACAATCAACAGCCTGGGAGCAGCAGTCAAGAAATCAAGACTCACTGCACTGGATAAATCTGCTGCAAAGGACCTCTTTAAAGTGTTGAAGAGCAAAGATGTCACCTTGAAGACTAAGGTGCACCTGACCCAAGCCATGGTATTTTCAATCGCATCATACGTACGTGAAAGCTGGACAATGAATAAGGAAGACCGAAGAAGAACTGACGCCTTTGAATTGTGGTGTTGGCAAAGAATATGGAATACACCTTGGACTGGCAAAAGAACAAACAAATCTGTCTTAGAAGAAGTACAACCAGAATGCTCCTTATAAGCGAGGATGGCGAGACTGCGTCTTACATACTTTGGACATGCTGTCAGGAGGGATGAATCTCTGGAGAAGGACATCATGGTTGGCAAAGTACAGGGTCAGTGGAAAAGAGGAGGACTCTCAACGAGGTGGACTGACACATTGGCTGCAACAATGAGCCCAAGCATAACAACGATTCTAAGGATGGCGCAGGACCAGGCAGTGTTTTGTTCTGTTGTGCATAGGGTCACTGTGGGTCAGAGCTGACTCGATGGCACCTAACAACAACGTGATAATTCTAAGTTTAACTTTCTGAGTAACTGCCAAACTGGTTTCCACAGTGTTTGATCCACTTTACATTCCTACCAGCAATGGATAGGGCTCCAATTTCTCCACATCCTTGCCAATACTTGTTATTTTCTGTTTTCCTGATGATAGCCATCCTGTGAAGTAGTACTTAATTCTGGTTTTGATTTGCTTTTCCCTAGTGACTAACAACACTGAGCACTTTCTCATGAACTTGCTGACCATTTGTGTATTTCTTTGGGACAATGTCTATTCAGGTCCTTTGCTCATCTTCTAAATTGGGTTGTTTTCTTGTTGTTGAGTTGTAGGTGTTCTTTATATATTCTGAATAATAAACCCTTTTCAGATATGTGGTTACCAGATATTTTCTCCCATTCTGCAGGTTGTCCCTTTACTTCTTAAGTCCTTTGATGCACAGAAGTTTTTAATTTTGATGAAGTCCAATTTAACTATTTGGTTTTTGTTGCTTGTACTTTTGGTTTCATATCTAAGAATCCAGAACTAGGTCCTAAAGTATTACCCCTGTTTTCTTATAAGACTTTCATAGCATTCATTCTTATATGTACATCATTGATCGATTTTCATCTATCAAGTGAGAAATGAGTCCAACTTCCTTCTTTTGCATGTAGAGGCCCAGTTGTCCCAGCATCATTTATTAAAGACATTATTCTTCTCTACTGAGTGCCCTTGGCACCCTTCTCAATTGACCATAGAGGTATGGGCTTATTTCTGAACTCTCATTTCTATTCCATTGGTTTATATATATCCTTATATCAGTACCCCACTATTTTTGTTATTATAGCTTTTGTACATTATTTTGTCCATTCTTTGTGCATTTTGAATTTGGGAAGTGTGAGTCCTCTTTCTTTTTCTTTTTCAAGATTGCTTTGCCTACTCAGGGCCCCTTGCAATTCTTATAAATTTGAGGATTGCGTTTTCCATTTCTGCAAAAAGGGACTGCTCCACCCACCCCTACCTTGCGTGAGCTCCAAGGACAGCCAAGGGAAGCACCCCACTTCAGTCCCTCAGGCATGCCCCAGACAGATCAGAACAGCCATAGACAATAATCTACCAGCAAGTCTGCTGTACCCACTGACCCACAGTCAGGCCCCCCTGTCCGAGAGCACAGTCCACAGTCTGCCATCACCACTGTGCCAGGGAGGAACAGTCAGTAGAAATTAAATTTTTCCTACTGCTTAAATGTCGCATTTTTCCTGATTCAGCACTTGCTTAGTTGCTGCAACCCCCCGATTTCTTTTCAGAATTCTTACAGAGTTGAGTCTACCAATTTCTGGTTGTTTTCTTTGGTGAGCATGTGGGGGGACTTGAGCGTGGACGTTCTCTCTTCTTTTATTGATGACACCAGTCGTATTGGATTTAGGGTCCACCTAACTCCAGTATGACTTCAGGTTAACTGATAACTTTTTCAAAGACTCAATTTCCAAACAAGGTCATATTCATAGGTACCAGGGGTTAGGACTTCAACATGTCTTTTTGGGAAAGATAATTAAACCCACAATACCCCTGTACCCCTTACCTGGTTTCCTCCAGTGGTAACATCTTCCTAAACTATGTTACAATACCACAACCAGGAAACTGACATTGATACAATCCTCTGAACTTATTCAGATTTTCCCATTTTACTTGTACTCATTTGTGTGTCTCTTTAATTCTATAGTTTCATCCCATGTGTAGGTTTGTGTATCCACCACCAGTCAAGATACAGAACAGTTATATCACCATAAGGATCCCTCTGTTGCCCTTGTATAACCACACCTACCTCCCTCCTGTCCCTTTCCCCTTTATCGCTAACCTCTGGTAATCACTAAGCTGTCCTAAAATTTTGTCATTTCAAAAATGTTATATAAAGAAGGACATCTAGGGCTGTTTCTAGTTTTGAGCTGTTACGAATAAAGCTGCTAAGAATACTCATGTACAGGTTTTTGTGTGAACAAGTTCTCTGGGATAAATGGCCAAGAGTGCAATTGCTGGGTCATAATGGCAATTGCATCTTTGGTTTTAGAAGAAACTATCAAACTGTTTTCTGGAGTGGGTGTACCATTTTACATTCTCACTAGCCACTATGAGCGGACTAGTTCCTCTACAACCTCTATAGCGGACTAGTTCCTCTATAACCTAAATGGTGTTAACAACATTTTTTATTTTAGCCATTCTGATAAGTGTGTAGTGATATCTCATTGTGGTTTTAATGTGCATTATGGATAATGATAATAATGAACTTATTTTTTCATGTGCTTGTTTGACACCTGTATATTCTCTTCAGTGAAACGTCTATTTATGTCTTTTCTCATTTTCTCACTGTTGAGTTTTGAGAATTCTTTGTATACTTTAGACACTAGTCCTTTGTTGGATGTGTGGTTCGCAGATATTTTCTCCCAGTCTGTAGCTTCTTTTCATCTCTTCACGTGGGTTTTCACAGAACAAAAGTTTTTTATTTTGATGAGGGCCAATTCATCAATTTTTTTTTTATGGTTTGTGCTTTTTGGGGTCAAGTCTAAGAACTCTCTGCCTAGCCCTAGATCCCAAAGATTTTCTCCTATTTTTTCCTAAAAATATTATACTTTTATGCTTTACATTTAAGCCCATGACTAATTTTGATGTTAATTTTTGTTTAAGATATGAGACTCTTATACAAAAGAAGTTGAGGTTCATTTTTTGGCCAGTGGATATATAATTGCCCTGGCATTGTTTGTTGAAAAAGCCATCCTTTTTCCATTGAATTTTTTTTGTACCTTTGTCAATAATCACTTGAGCATATTTGTGCGGGTCTAATACAAGAGCTTGCGTGGTGTGAGTGGTTTGCAATCACCTGCTAACTTAAAGGTTAGCGGTTCCACAGTGGCTCCACAGAAGATTACAGCCAAGAAAACCCTAATCAGTTCTACCCTGTCACATATGGGGTTGCCATGAGTTGGGGGCTGACTCGACAGCAGCTTACAAAAAGGTACAAATGGTTAACAAGTGTGGCTGCTAATCTAAAGGTTGGCGGTTTGAGTCCACCCAGAAGCACCTTGGAAGAAAGGCCTGGTGCTCTAACCGAAAAATTAGCCATTGAAAACCCTATAGGTCTACTCTGACACACATGGGGTCACCACGAGTTGGAGTCAACCCTATAGCAACTGACTGGTAACTGCTGTTTCTAATCTCTAATTTAGGTTTTTCTCACAGCTCCGCATAGCACCAGCTTAAAGTGGGACCTCTAGCCATGCTTATTTATCGTCTTAAAGATGACAATGGAGTCATCAAACAGGTCTCCCCTCACTAAAATTATATTCTCCCACAAATAAGTAAACATAATATAAGCAGTTGATGACCCTACTCTTAGTACAAGAGGCAAACTTGAGTTGAACAAACTCAGGCCAAGGTGAGAATACCTTTTTACTCTGTAACACTAATCAAGTCACAAATCTCAACTTTCTTCTTGAAAATAGGGATCGCATCATTATGACGATGATAATCAAATAGGCCATGAAAGTGCTTATAAACTGGTAAATCGCTCTTCGGTCGTCATATATTATTGCAGGTTTGGCTGGTTTCCCTCTGAATGGAAACGAGCTTTGTTGCAGTTTCAAACCAAGGTTCCATCTGGTGCTCCCCGTCTCAGAGCCCTCCAATCTGGGCCTCAGCTTTGCAGGTCCAAAATCCAATTTGGTCATTATAACCATGAGAGTCTCTTGGGGCTGGACTTAACCCAGTCATACTAAGTGATTGACATGCAAACCTGAATGCCAAGCCACCAGTTTATATTAGTGGATTGTGCCCCATATCCAGAGCTTCTGCCTTCCCAGAATCAGGCACCCAGGAAGCCAGAAGAATCACTGGAAAGATATCGCAGGCATGGATTCAGAGCAGACAGAGGCAAACTGTCTTGAGATATTTTTGACCCAGGGTTAAGCCTTATTAAATATCCCGTTTCACAATCAGGAGCCCACACATAGATACAGATTGTTCATTTTCTCCAGGTTCAAGGCTCTAGCTGGAAGGTGCTGGATACACAGTTCTGCTTCTTCGACTCCCTGCAGTTTTGGGCTTTTGGCTACTAGCCTCCTAGACTCCCTCCTCCCCTGCCCCACTTCGTGTTTTAGCTTGACCAGTTTGGTTAGTCAAGTCTTATTTTGTCCATGGAGCTATTTTGTCTAAGATGTGTTTGTATACGTGGTGATCTCATTCATCATATGCTGACTTTGTTAGAAAACTCAATGTTCTGCCAAATTTCATCACTCTGCAGTTCCAAGGAGCTTTTCCGATGGATGAGGTCTACCTTGGCTCTCTACCAAGCCCTCAGCGTAAGCCCTCAGCAAAATTATGTTGGTAACGTAATTTATATTTCCCCTCAAATTATCTCAACTTCATTCTTGGCCCAATCTTGGTCTCCTATAACACTGGATGAAAGTCATTTGCTCCCAGGGAATATTGGTTTCTCCTCCATGACTTGGTCCCCAAAGCCTTGCGCACTTAATGGTATTTACCACCCCGACAGGAAGACCATTTGAATGTGGGAATCTATTTAGCTTCATTCTTCTATAAACAAAGCAATTAGTGGCCTGACAGGACTGGAGGAGCCCCAGAGACAATGGACCCTGGACACCCTTCTAATTCAGAACTGAAGCCACTACTGAAGTCCACCTTTCAGCCAAAGATTAAAAAAAAAAAAAAAAAGATTAGACAGGCCTATAAAACAAACAATAACACATGTGAGGAACGTGCTTCTTAGATCAATCAAGCATATGAGACCAAATGGGAAACACTTGCCCAAAAGCAAAGTGGAGAAAACAGGAAAGGACAGCAAAACTGAAAGAATGGTAATGGGGAACCCAGGATGGAAAGGGAGAGTGCTTAGGTATTGTGGGGATTGCAGCCAAGGTCGTGAAACAATTTGTGTGTACATCTTGAATGAGAAACTAATTTTTCCGTAAACTTTCACTTAAAGCACAATTAAAAACAACAACAACAAAGCAAATACTGACTGGGGATTTTCATATATGAAAAAAAATCTGGGGACAATGCAGCTCTGCTGTACTGGAAAAAAGTATGAGACTTGGGACCTTGGTGAGGGGCAAGTGTGTGTATGTGTGTGGTGGAAGGTGGAAATGAAGGAAAGGGAAGAACAAGCATTGCTTTGTGTACCTGGCTTCTCTTCCGTCATGCACCCTCTCCACGTGACCAAGAGCCTCACGTTCTGGGTTTGTGTCTCCGCTCTGCTGCTTTTTTAGTTGTATGACCATGAGTAGTAAATCACAGCCTTCCTCACTGATGAAAGTCAGGAAAATACAGACTTCAGAGTTTTTGTGAGGAACTAATGAGAAAAAGCACTAGAGCATTTTATATGCAGCAAAGCACTGTACAAAAGTAAAATGTTATCACAGCGGAGCATGCACTGTGTTTTAGACTCAAATACTACCAAAAAAAACCCAAACAAATCCATTACCATCGAGTCGATTCTGACTCATAGCGAACCTATAGGACAGGGTAGAACCGCCCCATAGGGTTTCCAAGGAAAGCCTGGTGGATTCAAACTGCTGGCCTTTTGGTTAGCAGCTATAGCACTTAACCACTACACCACCAGGGTTTCCTCAAATACTGTTAAGAGTTGAAAAAAGGGGAACGTTCATTGTAGCCTAGAAGCGTTACCAAAAGTCGAACTGGGGTTGGGTCTTTAAGGTCCACATTTGACTTGACTGGGAGTGGGGGAGGGTAACACTTCAGGAAGAGCACAGCATGAGCAAAGGTATGGGGGGCAGTGGAGAGCACAGGGCCTTAGCATCAATGGCACCCAGTTAGGACAGGAGGCGAACCAAAAACCCATCGCTTTCGAGTCGATTCTGACTCATAGCGAGGCTATACGACAGAGTAGAACTGCCCCACAGGGTTTCCAAGGAGCGGCTGGTGGATTTGAACTGCCAACCTTTTGGTTAGCAGCCAAGTTTTTAACCATTGCCATCAGGGCTCTGAGTAGGGAGAGGAAAAGGACAAATCTGAGGAGACTCTACTTTTGAAAACCCAATAGGACTTGCTGACTGGTTTAATAGTGATAATAAAAGAACAGGAGGAAGGAAAGACACCTCTAAGAGTCTGAGCCCAGGGAATGACAGTGGGAGCTGGGGTTGGGGTAGGGGGATCGCTGACAGAAATAGAGTTTGGAAGGGGTACCAGTGGGGACGATCATAAATTTGGTTGTAGACAAGCTGAGTTTCAGGTGTTAGTAGTACTCTAGCTGAAATGTATAACGGCATTTCCCCCTCACATTGTTAAATTTTAATTGCTCTGGGACACTTCCAAACTACCCTGGGAACAGGAAAAGGACCGAACACCAGTGTTAGGAGAAGCCCAGAATACTAGAGAGGATCCATTCCTGGCCCTCTCTGAGAGGACCAAGTGGACACAGGCCTCCACTCTTGAGCCATTTATCAGTACCGAATTTAGGAGGAAATCTCACTTTTGCCTTGCTAAAAGCAAATTCTTTCTTCCTTCTGCCGCATTTCGGTGACTAACGAGAGATTTGACTGAGAGTAAACCTAGGATGGCTGAGCAGAGTTAGTTCTCTCATGAACTTATAACAGATTAATCAGTTGCTAATAAAGTGGGCATAAGGCAGCCCAATCAAGACGGCTGTCCCGTTTCCCCATTATGTTTGACGAGCTTTCAAAACAGCATCAAATATGTGAGTTGGTAGTTCCACCATTTGATACACAAAGATTTTTAAATCCATTCAGCTTGGTTTTGGTCTAGTAAATATGTGATGGGCTGTGGATTTACACGGTGAAAGAGCCTGAATTTCAAGTCTTTAAGTGACAGTGCCTCATCCATGAGGCAAGAGGCACAGCCTTGATAACCAAGCCTCTTGACTTTATGGTGCAGAAGTTCCGCGTAGTTAGGTTCCTAAGCGTGGAGTCAAATTCCAACTCTCGCCACCAGATGTCACTGTTGCTTATTAAGTAGAAATAGGTACCTTTGTTTTTTTCTAGGGACAGCAGGATGCAGAAAGTAAAAAACAAAACCTCCTTATTTTAATTAATTCAGCAAACATTTACTGAATATCTCTGAGTCAGGCACTAATGCCAGGTACTTGGGATGAAAAAGACCATCATGCCTTCAAGCAGAATAGTGGGAAAGACATGGAAGCAATGACACACCAATGGTCCAAAAACATCCAACTTTTTTTTTTTCAGTGGTAAATTAGGTTTGATGTGTAGGCTATGTCAGATTTTGGAAATTCTTAGATGTGGCTCACGTGGATGTAAAGCTATTTATTTATTGGAATCAGTTGGATTCATGACTGCCATCACTAGCTTAGTAGCCACGGTTTCTTCATCTGTAAAATGAGGACAATATTAGCAGGCTAAGGTAATTGGGAAGATTAAATGCAATGGTGAATGTAAAGGGCTTAGCATCACACTCGACACATTGTTCTGTCCCATTGAGTCAATTCTGACTCAACCTGTGGGACAACCCAGTAGGACAGAGCAGAACTGCCCCATAGGGTTTCCAAGGAGCAGCTGGTGGATTCAAACTGCCAACCTTCTGGTTAGCAGCAAAGCTCTTAACCACTGTGCCACCAGAGCTCCATTAGTAAACTCAGTAAATGGTTGCTCTTCCCATTATTACTGTATTAAGCACTGGGAATACTGGACCAACCACAGTTTCTACCTCTTAGGGTGGTTAGGAAGCTTCAGTGACGTTAGACATGAAAAGTGCTTAGAGCAGCCTGTGGCAGAAGGTACTCAATAAATGTTAGCCATTATTGCTATTTGGCAGATACTCTTTAGCTGGTTCCTCGCAAAGGTACAAAACATTACATCACTTTTCTTGGAACTTAATATTTGTGCTAGTTTGGGGAATGATTTATTTTTCCTTTTGGTCAAACTAAAACAGAAGACATCTGATATGTTCATTTACTTTAATGACAATATATATACCGCGTTAGTACCATGGAATGTAAGCTTGGGTTTAGACAGGTGAATTTCACAAGTGCATTCTGTAGTATCTCTAAGTTATGATGTTTGACCAAACCAGCTAGCTCATGAAATCATTAATCACCTCCAATATAGGTTCTGTGTTTAACATTTATGATTCTTACAGAGAAAACAAAAAGACTGCATACATTTAAAAAGTGCTCTTCATTTACTTTTGGATTAGCAATTAAAATACACATTTCTATTTCAAGATGACATTTAAAAATTATTCTAACATGACAGCGGCAAAAATATAATTCTGTGATTACAAAAGAGTTAAACTGGAATCCATAATTAAGTTATTCTCATGTGTATGATTCTAAAATAAATACTACTACTAAGCAGCTGTTACTAGCTCTTTAGATTTAATTTAAACACGTAAACATTTTCAGTTGTAGGGGACAATATGTTCTACTTCATCTACTTTGCTGAAAGGGTTCGTCAAGAGTCAACCAGCCCTAGAAACTGAGGTACTCAACGAGTCTACACGGCAGGCAGAAAAAGGCGTACATAGCACTCTCACATGACATCCAAAGCAACTGGAAGTACTTCGGTACTGGCCGGCTGTCTTTTTTAGAATTTCATCCTAAAAGTTTAAGAATGTGGGCATTTTATCACTGTCAAGTGAATTTGGGTGGCAGGTTTCTTTTTGCTAACTTGACTCCCCTGATGACCTAGTTAGTGACCTAGGCACTAGCAATTTGGTCACTAGGCTAGTCAAGCCTGCAATAAAGAAAGCCTATATTCAAAATACTGCATCCTTGTCTGAACGCACTTAAATGATTTATTTTCAACATAAACACGTAACTTCGAAATGAGGCGTCTAATCAAGCAAAGCTAACAAGACGAAGATAGCATCTCTTCTTCTAAGGCTTAGGTTTTGCCCAGTATTCCTTATACAAGGAATAGCCCATACCTAAAGAAAAAGAATGATAGTTAAATACTCAAATAATGTTTTCAATATTAAGAAAATAGAAACAGTTCATAAAATAGCTAAAAGTAGCACCCGTGCTAGGACGGAGTATTTATAAGGGGAGTAAGACCAAGGTCACTCACTCTTGCCTTCTTAAACAATTTAAGTTTCTAAAACTTTATAGTTTCCCAAGTAGCTTAGGGCTAATATGACTAGCTCACACTGTTAAAAACATTTGGTTTAAAACACAATCAGTATTTATCTGGCAATGTTAAAAGGAGTTACTCTTGCTTCACAGTACCAGACGAAGTCAACGAATGACAAAGCCAATAACTGCATGCAATACCTATACTTTAAACATCTCTTCTACTTTCAGAAACTCAAGAACATAGCAATCACATATTTATCCCAGATACTGGATTCCACTACCAGCCCTATTTGCAAATAGACTCTTCAGTGACATTGTAAACTCAGAGCTAAGCAGGATTGTTTTTTCTTTCTTCCTCTAAAATCCTAGTATACACTGTACCATAGGCAATAAAACTACATCACTAATTGAATGATTTTTATTAGTTCAAGTTTTATATTAAAATGCATTTAAGTGGTATCTGCAAACTGCTACAGGGTCAGATAAAAATATTGACTTTGTTTTGTTTATATAGAAATGCATGAACAGGTAACCAAAAATTTTAAATCTCCTCTAGGAACCTACCAACAGTCATTGCTCCCACAACAAAGCCTTGGGCTGCCACTCGCATGTGGATCAGGTGGACAGACATTTTAGTATTTCCCCTGCTCTTCAATTTGTATAATCCATACGCAACGATGGCTGCAAAACCTGCCACTCCTGTAAAAGAAATAGTCACATGGGTGTTAGATGCGTGAGGGTGGGGAGGGGATCATGATGACGTCACCACCAATTACTGTATTCTCCTCTATTTTATCACGTCATTAATTAGCGATCATAAAAATGGAGTTTATAATTGTTTCCCCTCAGAACCAACAATCTATAATTGCTGGCAAATAGTAACAGATTCAGAAAAATCAGGATAATCTTTAAAAATGTGGACTTGTGGAGCCAGTTGATAAATTCCTTTAAAAGAATGCCAGACCTCCTCCTCTCCCTGAAGGGAATCAGTTAATATAGCAGAGAAAATCCCCTACATTACTATCTGAGAAACAGAGATTGGTCGCACCTGTACACTTCAAACTTTGAGATACGGTACTAGGAAGACTGTAAGTAAAACACTCACAGGAGACAGTACTAGATCAATGGTAAGAGTTCTGAGGTAAAAGGATTATGACCCTAGAATTGTACACCTAGCCAAGCTCTCATTCATTTAGTGGGCAAAAAACACTCAGGATATGACCTTGCGTGTTTCCAAAGTCTACCATCCACGTACTTATGTTAAAAAAAAAAAAGAAGAACTAGAGGAAGTAAAGGCTCTCTGGTGGCCCAATGGTTAAGCACTTGGCTGCTAACCTAAAAGCTGGCAGTTCAAACCTACCAAGCAGCTCTTCAGGAGAAAGACCTGGTGAGCGGCCCCTGTAAAGATTATAGCCTAGAAAACTGTATGGGGCAGTTCTACTCTGACATGGGGTTGCTATGAGTCAGAATCGACTCGATGGCACCTAACAATAACAGAGGAAGTAATCTAGTCAAATGAAAAATGGACAGTTCAAGAAATAAACATGTGAGATATAATGAGCAAGAAGGCCAGTAAAATCTGTTTTCTTGAAAACTGACAAGGTAGTATTATAGAAAAATTAATCTGGAAATAAGGTTATGATTATTACCATAAAACATTTGGATAATACAAGTATGTTAAAGGTCTTGTCTTAATTTATATGCATTTATATTCGGTTTAATACTTGAAAAGACATATGCTGAATAAAAATGTAAAGTAGTATAGAAATAGTTGCAGAATTTTCAAATCATTAAAACGAAAATAAAAGAATGGGTAACAACACAAAAGAAAACAAAGTAGGATGGCAGAAATAAATCTAACAGAACTGTTAAAATAAATATGAATGGGTTATCTTCCTCTACTGGGTTAAAAAGTAAAACCTGGATATATGCTTTGCATGGAAGATTAAAATAACACTGAAAAGTTGAAAATAAAAGGATGGGCAA
Organism: Elephas maximus indicus; assembly: GCF_024166365.1. Classification (NCBI taxonomy): domain Eukaryota; kingdom Metazoa; phylum Chordata; class Mammalia; order Proboscidea; family Elephantidae; genus Elephas; species Elephas maximus. The sequence goes on from NC_064838.1 coordinate 47,254,494, forward strand.
AGATAAGGATAGGTAATACAAACAAAAAGAAAAAGCAGAAGTGGCAAAACTAATTGCTATCAAAATAGATTTCTAGGTAAAATTCTTCAACCATGTCATACAGGCAGACATTTTATAATAATAAAAATGTTAATCCATTAAAAACAAGTCATAAACTTTTAAATAATCCAATTTATATAGTATAAAAATAAACGAAGCAAAAATTGTTAAGAACATAAGGCAAACTCTATTAGAAGATACTAAAAATGGAAAAATGTATCTCAGAAAATTATAAGGAAACCCTAAAGTAAAGCTATTGAATTGAACATCATTAAATAACCATTAATTTAATAAGATATTTGAATTTAAAACAGAGATCACATATTCTTTCAAATGCCTATGAGGTTTTTACAAAACTGATTATGTATTAGGCCACAAAGAAAATTTCAAATTCCAAAGAGGCTATACATGCAGTCCCTGGGTTATGAAGAAGATCTGTTCCTAAATCTGTCTTTAAATCGAGTTTGTAGGTGTAACTTGGAACAGGTACATAAACGGTTCTTATTTAGTGCCAGTTAATCAAATGTTTGCCTTAGTATATTATTTCACCTTTCTATGAATATAAAACACTTCCAAACCAAGCAATGTTTTCATGAGTGCTACAAAATAGTACGTGTTCATTATTACGAAACCATTGTATTTAATGCAATTTTTTGATACAATAGGTTTTATGGCAGTCCATTCTTTTTTTTTTAATTAATTTTTATTATGCTTTAAGTGAAAGTTCACAAATCAGCTCAGTCTCTCACACAAAAATTTACGTACACCTTGCTATATACATTCCTAATTGCTCTCCCTCTAATGAGATAGCACAGTTAGTTCTTCCCTCCACTCTCTCTCCTCGTGTCCATTCGGGTGGCTTCTGGCCCTCTCTGCCCTCTCATCTCCCTACAGACAGGAGATGCTAACATAGTCTAATGTGTCTACTTGATCCAAGAAGCTTGTTCTTCATTTTCCATGCCATATTCCAGTCCAATTTCTGTCTGAAGAGTTGGCTTTGGGAATGATTCTTGTCTTGGGGTAACAGAAGGTCTAGGGACCATGGCCTCAGGGGTCCTTCTAGTCCCAGTCTGACCATTAAGTCTGGTCTTTTTATGAGATTTTGGGGTCTGCATCCCACTGGTCTCTTGCTCCCTCAGGGGTTCTCTGTTGTGTTCGCTGTCAGGGCAGTCATCAGTTGTGGCTGGGCACCATCTAGTTCTTCTGGTCTTAGGCTGATGTAGTATCTGGTTTATGTGGTCCTTACTGTCTCTTAGGCTCATAATTACCTTGTGTCTTTGGTGTTCTTCATTATTCCTTGCTCCAGGAAGGTTGAGACCAACCGATGCATCTTAGATGGCCGCTTGCTACTGTTTAAGACCCCAGATGCCACTCTCCAAAGTGGGATGCAGAATGATTTCTTAATAGATTTTATTATGCCAATTGACTTACATGTCCCCTGAAACCATGGTCCTCAAATTCCCGCCCCCTGCAACGCTGGCCTTTGAAGCATCTTTATTCAGGAAATGTCTTTGCTTTTGGTTTAGTCCAGCTGTGTTGACCTCTCCTGTATTATGTATTGTCTTTCCCTTCACCTAAAGTAAAACTTATCTACTATCTAATTGGAAACCCTGGTGGCATAGTGGTTAAGTACTACAGCTGCTAACCAAAGGGTCAGCAGTTCAAATCCACCAGGCGCTCCTTGGAAACTCTATGGAGCAGTTCTACTCTGTCCTATAGGGTCGCTATGAGTGGGAATCGACTCAATGGCACCAGGTTTGGTTTTTGGGGTACTATCTAATTAGTGAATACCCCTCTCCCTCCCTACCTCCTCCTTCTTGTAACCATCAAAGAGTATTTTCTTCTCTGTTTAAACTATTTCTCCAGTTCTTATAATAGGTCTTATACAGTATTTGTCCTTTTGCAACTGACTAATTTCACTCAGCAGAACATCTTCCAGATTTCTCCATGTTATGAAACGTTTCATGGATTCATCATTGTTCTTTAGCAATGTGTAGTATTCCATTGTGTGAATATACCATAATTTATTTATCCATTCATCCATTGATGGGCACTTTGGTTGCATCCAACTTCTTGCTATTGTAAACAGTGCTGCAATGAACACGGGTGTGCACATATCTTTTCGTGTAAAGGCTCTTATCTCTCTAGGATATATTCCAAGGAGTGGGACTGCTGGATCGTATGGTAGTCCTATTTCTAGTTTTTTTAGGAAGCGCCAAATCAATTTCCGAAGTGTTTGTACCATTTTATATTCCCACCAGCAATGTATAAGTGTTCCAGTTTCCCCACAACCTCTCCAATGTTTACTATTATGTGTTTTTTGGATTAATGCCAGCCTTGCTGGAGTGAGATGGAATCTCATTGCAGTTTTGATTTGCATTTCTCTAATGGCTAATGATCATGAGCATTTCCTCATGTATCTGTTACCAGCCTTAATGTCTTCTTTAGTGAAGTGCCTGTTAATATCTTTTGCCCATTTTTTAATTGGGTGATTTGTCTTTTTGTAGTTGAGTTTTAGTAGAATCATGGAGATTTTAGAGATCAGGTGCTGATCAGAAATGTCATAGCTAAAAACTTTTTCCCAGTCTGTAGGTAGTCTTTTTTACTCTTTTGGTGAAATCTTTGGATTAGCACAGGTGTTTGATTTTTAGGAGCTCCCAGTTATCTGATTTCTCTTCTGCATTTTTTTTATTAACTTTTATTAAGCTTCAAGTGAACGTTTACAAATCCAATCAGTCTGTCACATATAAGTTTACATACATCTCACTCCCTACTCCCACTTGCTCTCCCCCTATTGAGTCAGCCCTTTCAGTCTCTCCTTTCGTGACAATTTTGCCAGCTTCTCTCTCTCTCTATCCTCCCATCCCCACTCCAGACAAGAGTTGCCAACACAATCTCAAGTGTCCACCTGATATAATTAGCTCACTCTTCATCAGCATCTCTCTCCCACCCGCTGACCAGTCCCTTTCATGCCTGATGAGTTGTCTTCGGGGATGGTTCCTGTCCTGTGCCAACAGAAGGTCTGGGGACCATGGCCGCCGGGATTCCTCTAGTCTCAGTCAGACCATTAAGTTTGGTCTTTTTATGAGAATTTGGGGTCTGCATCCCACTGATCTCCTGCTCCCTCAGGGGTCCTCTGTTGTGCTCCCTGTCAGGGCAGTCATCGATTGTGGCCGGGCACCAACTAGTTCTTCTGGTCTCAGGATGATGTAGGTCTCCGGTTCATGTGGCCCTTTCTGTCTCTTGGGCTCTTAGTTGTCGTGTGGCCTTGGTGTTCTTCATTTTCCTTTGCTCCAGGTGGGTTGAGACCAATTGGTGCACCTTAGATGGCCGCTTGTTAGCATTTAAGACCCCAGACGCCACATTTCAAAGTGGGATGCAGAATGATTTCATAATAGAATTATTTTGCCAATTGACTTAGAAGTCCCCGCAAACCATGTTCCCCAGACCCCCGCCCTTGCTCCGCTGACCTTTGAAGCCTTCATTTTATCCAGGAAACTTCTTTGCTTTTGGTCCAGTCCAATTGAGCTGACCTTCCATGTATTGAGTGTTGTCTTTCCCTTCACCTAAAGCATTTCTTATCTACTGATTAATCAATAAAAAACCCTCTCCCACCCTCCCTCCCTCCCCCCTCGTAACCACAAAAGTATGTGTTCTTCTCAGGTTTACTATTACTCAAGATCTTATAATAGTGGTCTTATACAATATTTGTCCTTTTGTCTCTGACTAATTTCGCTCAGCATAATGCCTTCCAGGTTCCTCCATGTTATGAAATGTTTCACAGATTCGTCACTGTTCTTTATCGATGTGTAGTATTCCATTGTGTGAATAGACCACAATTTATTTACCCATTCATCCGTTGATGGACACCTTGGTTGCTTCCAACTTTTTGCTATTGTAAACAGAGCTGCAATAAACATGGGTGTGCATATATCTGTTTGTATGAAGGCTCTTGTATCTCTAGGGTATATTCCCAGGAGTGGGATTTCTGGGTTGTATGGTAGTTCTATTTCTAACTGTTTAAGATAACGCCAGATAGATTTCCAAAGTGGTTGTACCATTTTACATTCCCACCAGCAGTATATAAGAGTTCCAATCTCTCCGCAGCCTCTCCAGCATTTATTATTTTGTGTGTTTTGGATTAATGCCAGCCTTGCTGGTGTGAGATGGAATCTCATCGTAGTTTTAATTTGCATTTCTCTAATGGCGAATGATTGTGAGCATTTTCTCATGTATCTGTTGGCTGCCTGAGTATCTTCTTTAGTGAAATGTGTGTTCATATCCTTTGCCCACTTTTTGATTGGGTTGTTTGTCTTTTTGTGGTTGAGTTTTGACAGAATCATGTAGATTTTAGAGATCAGGTGCTGGTCGGAGATGTCATAGCTGAAAATTCTTTCCCAGTCTGTAGGTGGTCTTTTTACTCTTTTGGTGAAGTCTTTAGATGAGCATAGGTGTTTGATTTTTAGGAGCTCCCAGTTATCGGGCTTCTCTTCATCATTTTTGGTAATGTTTTGTATTCTGTTTATGCCCTGTATTAGGGCTCCTAGGGTTGTCCCTATTTTTTCTTCCATGATCTTTATCGTTTTAGTCTTTATGTTTAGGTCTTTGATCCACCTGGAGTTAGTTTTTGTGCATGGTGTAAGGTATGGGTCCTGTTTCATTTTTTTGCAAATGAATATCCAGTTATGCCAGCACCATTTGTTAAAAAGGCTTTCTTTTCCCCAATTAATTGACATTGGTCCTTTGTCAAATATCAGCTGCTCATACGTGGATGGATCTATGTCTGGGTTCTCAATTCTGTTCCATTGGTCTATGTGCCTGTTGTTGTACCAGTACCAGGCTGTTTTGACTACTGTGGCTATATAATAGGTTCTGAAATCAGGTAAAGTGAGGCCTCCCACTTTCTTCTTCTTTTTCAGTATTGCTTTGCTTATCTGGGGCTTCTTTCCCTTCCATATGAAATTGGTGATTTGTTTCTCTATCCCCTTAAAATATGACATTGGAATTTGGATCGGAAGTGCGTTAAATGTATAAATGGCTTTTGGTAGAATAGACATTTTTACTATGTTAAGTCTTCCTATCCATGAGCAAGGTATGTTTTTCCACTTAAGTATATCCTTTTGAATTTCTTGTAGTAGAGCTTTGTAGTTTTCTTTGTACAGGTCTTTTACATCCTTGGTAAGATTTATTCCTAAGTATCTTATCTTCTTGGGGGCTACTGTGAATGGTATTGATTTGGTTATTTCCTCTTCGGTGTTCTTTTTGTTGATGTAGAGGAATCCAAGTGATTTTTGTATGTTTATTTTATAACCTGAGACTCTGCCAAACTCTTCTATTAGTTTCAGTAGTTTTCTGGAGGATTCCTTAGGGTTTTCTGTGTATATAATCATGTCATCTGCAAATAGTGATAACTTTACTTCTTCCTTGCCAATCCGGATACCTTTTATTTCTTTGTCTAGCCTAATTGCCCTGGCTAGGACTTCTAGCACGATGTTGAATAAGAGAGGTGATAAAGGGCATCCTTGTCTGGTTCCCGTTCTCAAGGGAAATGCTTTCAGGTTCTCTCCATTTAGAGTGATATTGGCTGTTGGCTTTGCATAGATGCCCTTTATTATGTTGAGGAATTTTCCTTCAATTCCTATTTTGGTAAGAGTTTTTATCATAAATGGGTGTTGGACTTTGTCAAATGCCTTTTCTGCATCAATTGATAAGATCATGTGGTTTTTGTCTTTTGTTTTATTTATGTGATGGATTACATTAATGGTTTTTCTGATATTAAACCAGCCTTGCCTACCTGGTATAAATCCCACTTGATCAGGGTGAATTATTTTTTTGATGTGTTGTTGGATTCTATTGGCTAGAATTTTGTTGAGGATTTTTGCATCAATGTTCATGAGGGATATAGGTCTATAATTTTCTTTTTTTGTAATGTCTTTACCTGGTTTTGGTATCAGGGAGATGGTGGCTTCATAGAATGAGTTGGGTAGTATTCCGTCATTTTCTATGCTTTGGAATACCTTCAGAAGTAGTGGTGTTAACTCTTCTCTGAAAGTTTGGTAGAACTCTGCAGTGAAGCCGTCTGGGCCAGGGCTTTTTTTCGTTGGGAGTTTTTTGATTACCATTTCAATCTCTTTTTTTGTTATGGGTCTATTTAGTTGTTCTACTTCTGAATGTGTTAGTTTAGGTAGGTAGTGTTTTTCCAGGAATTCATCCATTTCTTCTAGGTTTTCAAATTTGTTAGAGTACAATTTTTCATAATAATCTGAAATAAATCATAATATTATTTCTAAATAATCTTTAATTTCATTTGGTTCTGTTGTGATGTGGTTCTTCTCGTTTCTTATTCGGGTTATTTGTTTCCTTTCCTGTATTTCTTTAGTCAGTCTACCCAATGGTTTATCAATTTTGTTAATTTTTTCAAAGAACCAGCTTTTGGCTTTGTTAATTCTTTCAATTGTTTTTCTGTTCTCTAATTCATTTAGTTCAGCTCTAATTTTTATTATTTGTTTTCTTCTGGTGCCTGATGGATTCTTTTGTTGCTCAGTTTCTATTTGTTCAAGTTGTAGGGACAGTTCTCTGATTTTGGCTTTTTCTTCTTTTTGTATGTGTGCATTTATTGATATAAATTGGCCTCTGAGCACTGCTTTTGCTGTGTCCCAGAGGTTTTGATAGGAAGTATTTTCATTCTTATTGCTTTCTAAGAATTTCCTTATTCCCTCCTTGATGTCTTCTATAACCCAGTCTTTTTTCAGGAGGGTATTGTTCATTTTCCAAGTATTTGATTTCTTTTCCCTAGTTTTTCTGTTATTGATCTCTAGTTTTATTGCCTTGTGGTCTGAGAAGATGCTTTGTAATATTTCGATGTTTTGGACTCTGCAAAGGTTTGTTTTATGACCTAATACGTGGTCTATTCTAGAGAATGTTCCATGTGCGCTAGAAAAAAAAGTATACTTTGCAGCAGTTGGGTGGAGAGTTCTGTATAAGTCAATGAGGTCAAGTTGGTTGATTGTTGTAATTAGATCTTTCGTGTCTCTATTGAGCTTCTTACTGGATGCCCTGTCCTTCTCCGAAAGTGGTGTGTTGAAGTCTCCTACTATAATTGTGGAGGTATCTATCTCACTTTTCAATTCTGTTAAAATTTGATTTATGTATCTTGCAGCCCTGTCATTGGGTGCGTAAATATTTAATATGGTTATGTCTTCCTGATCAATTGTCTCTTTTATCATTATATAGTGTCCTTCTTTATCCTTTGTGGTGGATTTAAGTCTAAAGTCTATTTTGTCAGAAGTTAATATTGCTACTCCTTTTTTGCTTATTGTTTCCTTGATATATTTTTTTCCATCCTTTGAGTTTTAGTTTGTTTGTGTCTCTAAGTCTAAGGTGTGTCTCTTGTAGGCAGCATATAGATGGATTGTGTTTCTTTATCCAGTCTGTGACTCTCTGTCTCTTTATTGGTGCATTTAGTCCATTTACATTCAGCGTAATTATAGATAAATAAGTTTTTAGTGCTGTCATTTTGATGCCTTTTTATGTGTGTTGTTGACAATTTCATTTTTCCACATACTTTTTTGTGCTGAGGCATTTTTCTTAGTAAATTGTGAGATCCTCATTTTCATAGTGTTTGACTTTATGTTAGTTGAGTCGTTACGTTTTTCTTGGCTTTTATCTTGAGTTATAGAGTTGTTATGCCTTTTTGTGGTTACCTTATTATTTACCCCTATTTTTCTACGTAAAAACCTAACTTGTATTGTTCTATATCGCCTTGTATCACTCTCCATATGGCAGTTTAATGCCTCCTGTATTTAGTCCCTCTTTTTGATTATTGTGATCTTTTACCTATTGACTTCCATGATTCCCTGTTATGTGTATTTTTTTTTAATTAATCTTAATTTGTTTGTTTTTGTGATTTCCCGATTTGAGTTGATATCAGGACGTTCTGTTTTGTGACCTTGTGTTGTGCTGATATCTGATATTATTGGTTCTCTGACCAAACAATATCCTTTAGTATTTCTTGTAGCTTTGGTTTGGTTTTTGCAAATTCTCTAAACTTGTGTTTGTCTGTAAATATCTTAATTTCGCCTTCATATTTCAGAGAGAGTTTTGCTGGATATATGATCCTTGGCTGGCAGTTTTTCTCCTTCAGTGTTCTGTATATGTCGTCCCATTCCCTTCTTGCCTGCATGGTTTCTGCTGAGTAGTCTGAACTTATTCTTATTGATTCTCCCTTGAAGGAAACCTTTCTTTTCTCCCTGGCTGCTTTTAAAATTTTCTGTTTATCTTTGGTTTTGGCGAGTTTGATGATAATATGTCTTGGTGTTTTTCTTTTTGGATCAATCTTAAATGGGGTTCGATGAGCATCTTGGATAGATATCCTTTCGTCTTTCATGATGTCAGGGAAGTTTTCTGTCAGGAGTTCTTCATCTATTTTCTCTGTGTTTTCTGTCCCCCCTCCCTGTTCTGGGACTCCAATCACCTGCAGGTTATCCTTCTTGATAGAGTCCCACATGATTCTTAGGGTTTCTTCATTTTTTTAAATTCTTTTATCTGATTTTTTTTCAGCTATGTTGGTGTTGATTCCCTGGTCCTCCAGATGTCCCAGTCTGCATTCTAATTGCTTGAGTCTGCTCCTCTGACTTCCTATTGCGTTGTCTAATTCTGTAATTTTATTGTTAATCTTTTGGATTTCTACGTGCTGTTTCTCTATGGATTCTTGCAACTTATTAATTTTTCCACTATGTTCTTGAATAATCTTTTTGAGTTCTTCAACAGTTTTATCAGCGTGTTCCTTGGCTTTTTCTGCAGTTTGCCTTATTTCATTTGTGATGTCTTGAAGCATTCTGTAAATTAGTCTTTTATATTCTGTATCTGATAATTCCAGAATTGTATCTTCATTTGGGAAAGATTTTGATTCTTTTGTTTGGGGGCTTGGAGAAGCTGTCATGGTCTGCTTCTTTAAGTGGTTTTATATGGATTGTTGTCTCTGAGCCATCACTGGGAAACTGGTTTTTCCAGAAAATCCGCTAAAAAAAAAATGCAGTCAGATCCCTATCAGAGTTCTCCCTCAGGCTCAGGCTATTCGGATGTTAATGAAGCTGCCTGGGGAGGGTGGGGGAAGGAACAGAGAGATAGGAGAGTAGCACCTCAGAATATAGCCAGAGTTGCTTGTCTTGCTTGGAATGACTATTATATCTGAGATTCCTGCGGGGCGCGTCGCCTATGTGTGCTGGCTGTGTGGAGATTGCCCCCGGGGGGCCTGGCCCGCTGGAGACAAGGTCAGACCCTCCGCTTGCAGCCCGATGCCCTGCGTCAAGGCTCCCCTGCTGGGACGGTGCACTCTCGACTCCAAAATCAGTCGCTGCCTCCCGGGGACTTCTCATCCCTCCAGCCGTGTTGCCGTGCCGCCCCCGCTAACCAGTTGGGCCGCCTCCCGGGGTTAGTTCAGGTGGGTGGAGCAGCTCCCCGTGCTTGTGCCGTGACCGAGTGTCCCGGCTGGGACGCTGTTCTCCCCGCTCCAATACCAGTCACTGCCTCCCAGGGACTTCTCCTACCGGCTGCGTCCCACGCCGCCCACGTGACCCAACTGGTCCCCCTCCTGGGGTTAGTTCAGGGGGGTGGAGCAGCTCTCTGTGCTTGTGCCGTACCTGACTGGTACGCTGGCTCCAGGCTCTGAAAACAATCGCTGCTTCCCCGTATTAGTTCGTTCTCCGTCTCTAAATCTGTGTTTGTTGTTCAGGGTTCGTAGATTGTTATGTATGTGATCGATTCACTTGTTTTTCCGTGTCTTTGTTGTAAGAGGTATCCGAGGTAGCGTCTGCCTAGTCCGCCATCTTGGCTCCGCCTCCCTTTTCTGCATTTTTAGTAATGTTTTGTATACTGTTTATGCCATGTGTTAGAGCTTCTAACATTGTCCCTACTTTTTCTTCCATGATCTTTATCATTTTAGATTTTATGTTTAGGTCTTTGATATGTTTTGAGTTTGTTTTCGTGCATGGTGTGAGGTATGGGTCTTCTTTTTTTTTTTTGCAGATGTATATCCAGTTATGCCAGCACCCTTTGTTAAAAAGACTGTCTTTTCCCCAGTTAACTGACTTTGGGCTTTTGTCAAATATCAGCTGCTCAAATGTGGATGGATTTATGTCTGGATTCTCAATTCTGTTGTTGTACCAGTACCAGGCTGTTTTGACCACTGTGGTGGCATAATAGGTTCTAAAATCAGGTAGAGTGAGGCCTCCCACTTTGTTTTTCTTTCTCAGTAATGCTTTACTTATCTGGGCTCTCTTGCCCTTCCGTATGAAGTTGGTGATTTGTTTCTCCATCTCATTAAAAAATGTTGGAATTTGGACCAGAATTGCATTTTATCTATAGATGGCTTTTGGTAGAATAGACATTTTTACTATGTTAAGTCTTCCTATCAATGAGCAAGGTATGTTTTTCCACTAACGTAGGTCTCTTTCGGTTTCTTGCAGTAGTGTCTTGTAGTTTTCTTTGTATAGGTCTTTCATGTCTCTGGTAAGATTTATTCTAAGTATTTGATCTTCTTGGGGGCTACTGTAAATGGTATTGATTTGGTGATTTCCTCTTCGATGTTCTTTTTGTTGGTGTAGAGGAATCCAACTGATTTTTGTATATTTATCTTATATCCTGATACTCTGTTCAACTCTTCTATTAGTTTCAGTAGTTTTCTGGAGGATTCCTTAGGGTTTTCTGTGTATAAGATCATGTCATCTGCAAATAGAGATACTTCTTCTTCGCCAATCTGGATGCCCTTTATTACTTTATCTAGCCTAATTGCTCTGGCTAGGACCTCCAACACAATGCTGAATAAGGGTGGTGATAAGGGGCATCCGGTTTTCAAGGGGAATGCTTTCAGAATCTCTCCATTTAGGATGATGCTGGCTGTTGGCTTTGTATAAATTCCCTTTATTATGTTGAGGAATTTTCCTTCTATTCCTATTTTGCTGAAAGTTTTTATCATGAGTGGGTGTTGCACTTTGTCAAATGCCTTCTTTGCATCAATTGATAAAATCATGTGGTTCTTGTCTTTTGTTTTATTCATATGGTGGATTACATTAATTGTTTTCCTAATGTTGAACCAACCCCGCATACCTGGTATGAATCCCACTTGGTCATGGTGAATTATTTTTTTGATATGTTGTTGGATTCTATTGACTAGAATTTTGTTGAGGATTTTTACATCTAAGTTCATGAGGGATATAGGTCTGTAATTTTCTTTTTTTTTGTGGTATCTTTAGCTGGTTTTGGTATCAGGTATATGCTGGCTTCATAGAATGAGTTTGGGAGTATTCTGTCTTTTTCTAAGCTCTGAAATACCTTTAGTAGCAGTGGTGTTACCTCTTCTCTGAAAGTCTAATAGAACTCTGCAGTGAAGCTGTCAGGGCCAGGGCTTTTTTTTTTTTTTTTTTGGAGCTTTTTGATTACCTTTTCAATCTCTTTTTTTTTGATGGATCTATTTAGTTGTTCTACCTCTGTTTGTGTTACTTTAGGTAGGTATTATGTTTCTAGGAATTCATCCATTTCTTCTTGGTTTTCAACTTTGTTAGAGTACAATTTTTTGCAGTAATCTGATAGGAGTCTTTTAATTTCAGTTGGGTCTGTTGTGATATCGCCCATCTCATTTCCTATTCAGCAGTCCATTCTTAAATATGAGTTGTCCATCAGTTGGACATTCGTAACCCGGGTACTTTCTATATTCCTGGACTACGATACCATAAAACCAAAATGTAGCAATCAAAATATAAAAGTCACACATACACGTCCCTAACCACTTAGCAGTTAAACACATCTTAAATAAATAATTGGGTTCAGTGATTATAGTAAAAACAGATTTTAGGAAACTATCAAACAATGGCCTTAGTACACAGAAATAAAATCAGTGCTGATTCTTAACCTCGTAAACAAGCAGATAAACCTCAAGGATATCTGATCAAGAAAAGGGAAAATAAGTACACAACATTAGAAATGGGAAAGAGGCTATAACCACAAACAGTAAAGAAATTAAAAAAATAGATTACTCTGCATATCTTTATGTCAATTAAATTTGAAAATCTAGGTGAAATGATTTTTTAAAAAAATTGAAAAAAATTTTTATTGTGCTTTAGGTAAGATTACAGAGCAGATTAGTTTCTCATTTGAAAGTTTATACACAAATTGTTTTGTGACATTGGTTGCATTCTCCCCCTTTCCCTTTGAACCTTGGGTTCCCCAGGGCCATTCATCCAGTTTTCCTGTCCCTTCCTGCCTTCTTTGCTTTGAGGAAGGTGTTGCCTATCTGGTCTCTATACTTGATTGAACTAAGAAGCATGTTCCTTGTATTGTTTATTTTACAGGTCTGTCTAATCTTTGGATAAAAGGTGGACTCCTGGAGTTAGAAGGGTGTCTGGGGTCCATAGTCTTGGGGGTTCCTCCAGTGTCGGTAAAGTTGTGAATTTGAATTTTCTCCTACGTTTTTCTCTTGCTCTGTCTGGGACCCTCCATTGTAATCCCTCTCAGAGCCATCAGTGGTGGTAGCCAGGCACGATCTAGTTCTTCTGGGCTCAGGCTGGTGGAGACTTAGTTCATGTGGTCCATTAGTCTTTTGGACTAATATCTTCTTCATTCTGCTATGCTCCCTATGGGATGGGGGTAATAAATATATTTTGATGGCTGTTCATGAGCTTTTAAGACCCCAGATGCTACTCATTAAAGTAGGATGTGGAACATTTTCTTTATGAACTATGTTATGCTAAATGACGTAGCTGTTCCCCGCATCCATGGTCCCTGGCCCTCAGCCTCAGTAATTTGGTCCCTCGAGGTGTTTGAATGTGTCTAGGAAGCTTTAATGACTTTGCCTTGGCCAAGTTGTGCTTGGCTAAAGTTAACCAAAGTTAACACCTCCTGTCTGTTATCTACTTGGAGCCCTGGTGACACAGTGGTTAAGAGCTTAGCTGCTAACTGAAAGGCTGGTAGTTTGAATCCACCAGCTGCTCCTTGGAAACCTTATGCGGAAGTGCTACTCTGTCTTATAGGGTCACTATGAGCTGGAATCGACTCCACGGCAACAGGTTTTTTTTTTTTTTTGGTTTACTATCTATTTTTATCTATTTAGCAATTTCCCCTCCCCTCTCCCATCTCATAACCATCAAAGATTGTTTTTTTCTGTCTGTAAACTTTTTCTTGGGTTCTTATAATAGTGGCCTCATTAGTCCTTTTGTGATTGACTTATTTCACTTGGCCTAATGCCCTCCAGATTCATCCATGTGTAAGATGTTTCACATACTCATCATTGTTCTTTATCCTTCCGTAGTAGTCCATTTTGTATATGTATCATAGTTTGTTTATCCATTCATCTGCTGATTGGCATTTAGGTTGTTTCCATCTTTCTGGTAGTGTGAATAATGCTGCAGTGAACATGAGTGTGCATGTCTATTCGTGTGACAGCTCTTATTTCTCTAGGATATATTCCCAGGAGTGGGATTACTGGATTGTATGGTATTTCTATTTCTAGCTTTTTAAAAGAGGTGCCATATCGTTTTTCATAGTGGTTGTACCATTCTACATTCCCGCCAGGACTGCATGAGTTCCAATCTCTCTGCAACCTCTTCGACATTTGTTATTTTCTGGGTTTTTTTTTTTTTTTTTTTTTCATTAGTACCAGTAATGTCAGGGTGAGATGGGATCTCACTGGAGGCTTTATTTGCATTTCTCTAATGGCTAATGATTGTAAGCATTTCCTCGTGTCTGTTAGCTACCTGAATGTCTTCTTTGGTTAGGGTTAAAGTGTCTGTTCATATCCTTTGCTCATTTTTAAACTGGATTACTTGTCTTTTTATTGTTGAGGTGTTGAAGTATTTGACAGATTTTAGAGATTAGACCCTTGTCAGATATGTCATAGCTAAAAATGCTTCCCCAGTCTGCAGGTTCTTTTAACTCTTTTGATAGTCTTTTGATGAGCATAAGTGTCTAATTTTTAGGCGCTCCCTGTTGTCTAGTTTGTCTTCTGGTGTTTGTGCATTGTTAATTATGGTTAGTATTGTATTTTTGCCATGTATTAGGCCTCTAGCATTGTCTCTAATTTTTCTTACATGATCTTTATCATTTTAGGTTTTATATTTAGGTCTTTGAATTTTGAGTTAGTTTTTGTGTATGCTGTGAAGTATGGGTCCTCTTTCTTTTTTTATAGATGGACATCGAAGTTTGCCAGCACCATTTGTTAAAAAGACTGTCTTTCCCCCATTTAATGAACTTTGGTCCTTTGTCAAAGATCAGCTGACCATAGGTGGATGGTTTTACATCTGGTTTCTCAATTCTGTTCCACCTGTCTATGTATATGTCATTGTGCCAGTTACCAGGCTGTTTTGACTACCGTGGCTGTATAGTAGGTTCTGAGGTCAGGCAGTGTGACGTCTCCTACTTAGTTCTCTTTCTTCAATAATGTTTTGCTTATCCAGGGCCTCTTTCCTTTCCATATAAAGTTAATGATTAGTTTTTACATCTCATTAAAAAGAATGCTGCTGGGCACAACTTGTACAAGGCAAGGTCATGGAAGCTCCATAGACACACCCAAACTCCCTGAGGGACTGAATTGCTGGGCTGAGGGCTGTGGGGACCATGGTCTCAAAGGAACATCTGGTTCAATTGGCATAATATAATTTATAAAGAAAACATTCTACATTCTAGTTTGGTAAGTAGCATATGGGGTCTTAAAAGCCTGTGAGCGGCCATCTAGTATACTCCACTGGCCTCACCCCTTTGGGAGCAAGGAAGAGCCCAGAAAACTAAAGATACAAGGGAAAGATTAGTCCAAAGGGCTAATGGACCACATCTACCATGGTCTCCACCAGACTGAGCCCAGTACAACTAGATGGTGCCTGGCTACCACCACTAACTGCTCTGACAGGGATCACAATAGAGGGTCCTGGACAGAGCTGGAGAAAAATGTAGAACAAAATTCTAACTCAAAAGGAAAGACCAGACTTGCTGGTCTGACAGAGACTGGAGGAACCCTGAGAGTATGGCCCCTGGACACCCTTTCAGCTCAGTAATGAAGTCACTCCTGAGGCTTCCCCCTCAGCCAAAGATTGGACAGGATCATAAAACAAAACAAGACTAAAGGGACACACCAGCCCTGAGGCAAGGACTAGAAGGCAGGCAGGGACAGAAAAGCTGGTAATAGGGAACCCAAGGTTGAGAAGGGAGAGTGCTGACATGTCATGGGGTTGTTAACCAATGTCATAAAACAATATGTGTACTAACTGTTTAATGAGAAACTAGTTTGTTCTGTAAACCTTCATCTAAAGTACAATAAAAGAAAAAAAAAAAAAGAATATTGTTGGTATTTGGATTGGCTTTGCATTGTATCTGTAGATCACTCTGGATAGAACTGACATTTTCACAATGTTGAGTCTTCCTATCCATAAGCATGGTATGTTTTTCCATTTATGTAGGTCTCTTGCAATAGTGTTTTGTAGTTTTCTTTGAATAGGTCTTTTATGTCCTTGGTTAGATCCATTCCTAAGTATTTTATCTTTTTAGGGGCTATTATAAATGGTATTTGTTTTCCTGATCTCCTTTCTGAAGTCCTCTTTGTTGGTATATAGGAATCCAACTGATTTTTCTATGTTGATCTTCTATCCTGCTACTTTACTGAAATCTTTCTATTAGTTCCAGTAGTTTTCTTGTGGAATCTTTGGGGTTCTCTATATATAGCATCATATCATCTGCAAATAGGGATTTTTTTTTATGTCTTCCTTTCCAATTTGGATGCCCTTTATTTCTTTTTCTTGTCTTATTGCTCTAGCTAGGACTTTCAGTATGATATTAAATAGGAGTGCTGATAAAGGGCATCCTTGTCTTGTCCTCATCCTCAGGGGGAATATTTTCAGCCACTCTTCGCTGAAAATGATGTTGGCTTTTGGTTTGGTATAGATTCCCTTTATTATGTTGAGGAATATCCCTTCTATTCCTATTTTAATGAGCATTTTTACCAGGAATGGATGTTGAACTTTACCAAATGCCTTTTCTGCATGGATTGAGACGATCATGTGATTCTTTTCTTTTGTTCTATTTATATGGATTTTGGAATTAATGATTTTTGAAGAAAAAACAAAGCACTTAATTTGACTCAGGAAGTGGTAGAAAAGCCTCACTGTACCATTAACCAGAGTCCTGGCGGCACAGTGGTTAAGAGCTCGGCTGCTAACCAAAAGGTTGGCAGTTTGAATCCACTAGCCACTCTTAGAAAACCTATGGGGCAGATCTACTGTGTCCTGTAGAGTCACTATGAGTAGGAATCGACTTGATGGCAGTGGGTTTATACCAATAACCATGGAAAGAACTGAAGGGACAATGAAGATTTAGGGCAGTCCAAAAGATAAAGACTCAAATAGTTTTATCAACAAGTTCTAATAAATTTTTAGGGCATTTTTAATTTGTGTGTTATTTAATGTTTTTCAGAACATTAAAAAGATGGTAAGCTTCCCAATACATTTTCTATGCAAACAAACCCTAATAGCAAAACAAAATTAGGATAATATGAGAAAATAATTATTGAGCAATTTAAAACAGATGCAAAATTCCTAAATAAAATCATAACTTAACAACTGTAAATATTACTGACCATGATTATTAGGTTTTTACTTTGGGAATTATTCATTCCACATAATGAAATGTATTAAAATTCACAAAGGATGAAACTATATCATCATTTCAATAAATATTTTAAAAATTAATAAATTAGAATAATAAAATATATTCCAGAAACCAATAGCAAATATCAATTGTACTTAATGTTGAAATGCTAGAAGCATTCCCATTAAAGTCAAGAATAAGGGAAGGATGCATGCAAACACTATTACTATTGCCTGGAGATACCAAACAATTTAATGACATGAAAAAAAGCTATAAGCATAACTTAGGAAGAAACATTATTAGTTTGGAAATTATATAACTATGTACAGAGAAAATCGAGAATCAAATGAAAACCAGCTAGAACCAATAGGAGAAAGAATTACTCTCATGAATGCATCAACAGATATATCTAGGAATGTCTAAAAAGTAATGTGCAAAACCTAGAGAAATTTAAAATATGAACTTATACTTAAGGACACAAAAGACTTAAATAAAAATGTATTGGCATACCACATTCCAAAATGTCAATCCTCCTGAAATTTATAAATTAATTAAATGCAATCCAAATGTAAATTCCAATAAAATGAACCCTCCCCCCCTTTTCTGGGGACGGGGGAACAAGACTTGTCAAGCCAATTTCAAAGCAAACAGGCAAGCTCTTTTTGAAAATAAACATACCATTAAGTTTCTGGTACACAACTAGACATAATAGAACGAAGCAGCAAATGGAGTTAAGAAACAGACCCCGATGTGTGTGTTAGGTATATGTTATAGCAACACTATAGGAACAACTCCAATGTCACAGATAGGGCAAGGACAATGGTTAAACAAATGGACCTAAAAAGTGGAATGTTCTTTTTTTTTTTTTCCAAGATTGTTTTGACTATCCTGGATCCTTTGCATTTCCATATAAATTTTAGTTTGTCATTTTCTGCAAAAAAGTCAGCTAGGATTTTAATAGGAATTGCATCGAATCGGTAAATCAATTTGGAAGGTGCAGTATTGCCATTCTAACAATATTAAGTCTTCTAAACTGTGAACATGAACTATTTATTTAGGTCTTTTTCAATTTCTTTCAGCAATATTTTATAGTTTTCAGTGTACAAGTATTGTACTTCATTTGCTAAATCTGTTGCTAGGTATTTTTTTATGCCATTACAAATGGAATCACTTTCTTAATTTCATTTTCAGATTATTCATTCTACTGTGTAGAAATACAATTGATTTTTGTATCTTGATCTTGTATCTTTGTACATTTTTTTACTTCTAATATATTTTCCTTAGACATGTTTTACTCTTGTCTTAAAATCAGAAGAGAAAGAGGACTGTGCAAAATAGGTCAAATAAGTTTACGTTAAATGATTTTCAAAGAGGCATGTTTAAAGGAAGGGAATAGGCTTAATTGATTAAACTGATGTATAGACCTATTAAAATGCACTGTATTGAACACATACCTAAAAACTATAAAAAAAAGATTTCCAAGCTTTAGGAGTTTGGCAGAATCAAAGCTGTTGTTTTTATTAATCTAGAAAATCCTTCCTTTGTGATAGTGAATGAAAAAAATTAAGATTCAGTGTGATTATAGACTTTCCCACTGCTGCATGTAGTTGGTAGCAAACCCAGGACTAAAACTGGGGCTTCTGATTCCCAATCCAGTGTTCTTTGCACTCTACTACACACTCAGTGAAGTAGGAATCAATAAAATGAGACGTCTGCGGATACACACAGAAGAATTTTTTAGTTAGATTTATATCATACCAATCTCAGCATGTTTCAACAACTAAAAAAAACATACTTGAAAATAAATGCTTTCAGGATGTGCTTGATGAAGAAGTTTACTGTATGTCTGCTGTATTCAGGCTTGCAACAGATTATTAGAATGTTAAAGGTAAGCTTACCAATGGGGACAAACGGTGCATCTTTAGCTTTTCGGATAAGTTTGGATCCCTGATCTTCATCATATGAAGGAAGAGAAACATCTGCGTTGGATGACATAGCGATTGGTTGAAGAATCTTCCTGAAAGAGAATTTTCATGAGATTCTATAATTAAAAGCATCTAGAACACTATAAAATGCCTAGGTGTACACGCAGTCCTTGGGTTAAGAAAGAGATCAGTTCCTCAGTCTTTCTTTAAGTTGAATTTGTAGGTAAGTCAGAACAGGCACCTATGATTCTTCTTCAGCGTCAGTCAAATGTTTGTCTTAGCGTATAGTATATCTATTTTACCTTTCTATCCATATAAAGGAAACCCTGGTGGCATAGTGGTTTAAGAGTTACTGCTGCTAACCAAGAGGTCAGCAGCTCGAACCCACCAGACGCTCCTTGAAAACCCTATGGGGCAGTTCTATTATGTCTGATAGGGTCGCCATGAGTCGGAATTGACTTGAAGGCAACTTTTTTTTTGTTTTTTTAATACAGATAAAACACTTAACACTTCCAAACCATGCAGTATTTTCATGAGCATCACAAAGTAATGCCTGCATTGATTATTCCAAACCATTGTATTTAACTCAGATTTTTAATATAATAGGTTTTATGGCAGTCCATTCTAAATGTGAGTTGTTCTTAAGTTGGACATTTGTAACCTGGGGACTGCCTGTACTTAAAAATTCCTAGTTTCTATGCAAAACCTGTATATGTTATCCATGAACTTTTCTAAACATTTTTATTCACACTGTTAAAAGAAAAAAAAAAAAAAAAAGGAAATTACTTTTATCAATTAAAATAGCATCTATTAATTTTCTGGTTTTCTTTACCCTTAATCACTTCGACTTGACAGCTTTAAATTACTCAGGCCAAACTGATATTCCTTATTGCCTCCTCAGTATGTTGGAACTCCTACTAAGCACTTTTCATTGCAGTAAATATAATCTTAATTCCTTTCAACTGCTACTGACTCATTTGCTCCACCAAGCTACTTGGATTCAATTCTCAACTCTCAATAGTTTCCAACCCATTACACTAATCTTTATTATTGATGGTGGTGGTCTTCCAGGAAAGATTAAGGTCACTATGAATAGGCAAAATTTCTATCTAACTCATCATTTACTCCTTTTAAGAACAAAGCTTCAATTTTAAATACAGTTGCTAAAAATACGTAATATAACCTTTTTATTTTTTATGACTCAGGGTTACCGTTTTCAACATCATTGCAGTATAAAACTGAAATACCCTGAGGGCTTCTTAATGAATATCTTCTAAGCTGCAGCTCCAAGGAGCCCTGATGGTGCAGTAGCTAAGCGCGTTTAGCTGTTAACCGGAAGGCTGGCAGTTCGAGCCCACCAGCTGCTCTGCAGGGAGAAAGATGTGGCACTTTGCTTCTGTAAAGATTACAGCCTCAGAAACCCTTTGTGTCATATCATGTACTTTGGACATGCTATCAGGAGGGACCGACCAGTCCCCGCAGAAAGACATCATGCTTGCTAAAGCGGAGGGTCAGCAAAAAAGAGGAAGACCTTCAATGAGGTGGACTGACACAGTGGCTGCATGGATGGGCTCAAACCAGGGCTTTGAACCGGTTTGAACCCCTGCTAATAATCTGCATTTCTGACAAGTTCCCAGACGACGCTAATGCTGCTGGTTAGGGACCAATTCTGAGAACCACTAGTAGAGCAGTGGTTCTCAAAATTTATTATACATAAGAATCACTTGAGGATCTTGTGAAAATGCAAATTCTGATCATTATATCTGGGGTCGAAATGCAAATTCTCAGTAGGGATTCAAATCTGAACAAACCAGTTCAAAGCCCTGGCTCAAACATTGAAACGCCTGTGAAGATGATGCAGGACTGGGCAGCGTTTCGTTCTGTTGTACACAGGGTCACTGTGAGCAGCAACCAACTTGACAGCACCTAACAACAATAACAAGCTGCAGCTCTGCCTTCCTTTACATATCTTATATTTTTCCGGCTTCTGTCTTAGAGTGGATACACTGTTCTCCCTGAACCTTCCTTTATAATATTATTCAAGTGAGGCAAAAAAAAAAAAAAAAAAAAATGCTACCCTGATGATAGAAAGACGGAAGAAAAAATTTATTACCATTATTTGGAAACCCTGGTGGCATAGTGGTTAAGAGCTATGGCTGCTAACCAAAAGGTCAGCAGTTCAAAAACCACCAGGCACTCCTTGGAAACCCTATGGGGCAGTTCTATTTTGTTCTATGAGATAACTATGAGTCAGAACTGACTCGGCGGCAGCAGGTTATAACCATTATTGCAAAGACTCCTCCCTTTTCAATCATCTTCCTTCATACAGGCAATAATAAATATAATTCACCTTAGTCATACTAACTATGTATATACTTCCTCCTTCATTGAATTGATTTGAACTACCCATAAACTTTACTCACAGATAAAATAAGGGAGTCAAACATAGTATATAACTACACAAGTCTGATTAGTATCAACTCTCATCCCACTGCCCAGATAAAATCCTACCTTCACTTCTAAGTTTTTCATGTGCATCACACTCCCCTTGATAATAGCTCTTATGCAACACCTTGCAACCCAAAGAGGGTTCGTGGTGGTTAAGGTCTCCCCCAGAATTGCAGGAAGTCTAGAGGTAAGGGTGTGTGCTTAGTTTGAAAAATGAATTCATCCTTCCAGCCCCCCACCCTCACTGAGAATTAAGAGTTGAATCCTGTCATCTGACGGAGGAGAAAACCTTAAACCAGAGCAGTTGTGCAGGGTCAGTTAGATAGGAGAGAACTACGATTAGAACTAGAGCTTCAGCTTTTTTTTCTGTGCTCTATTACCTCCCAGTTGAATAAATTCCTCCTTGCTAAGCTCTTATTATATACAAGACTCAAGGAGGAGCCTTCGGGGAACTCACCTTTTTTGAAAACAGCTGAAGCATAAACAAAATCAGATTTTTTTTTTAAAGAGGTGACAGAGTGTGATTAATTGTCAATAGTGTATTTTTTAGTGTAATAGAGACCATGTAGACTGATTTCAGAGGGAATGATACCTTTTAGCTAAAGCAGGTATGGAAGGTTTCAGAAAAAGATGGGACTGGCCTTGAAGAGTCTGCATAAATGGACTGGATGGAGAGACTAAATATTGTATTTATTTTAGGCTGATATGTTTATTAGCTGCCTTCATACCAAATCATAAGCTCCTCAAAGACATTAACTGTTTATCAAAAAACTTCCTTCCAACTGTCTTGCCCAATCCTACACCTCAGCCACACTAAACTTTCAGGTGCTCTCCATACCGCCAAGCCTTTGCACAAGTTGATCCCTCTGCCTGTTAACACTCTTCTTCCCTTTCGCCACTTTCCATCCCCTTTAGATACTCTTCCCTGGCTAACCCTTCCCATACCTTAACTGACCTTCTCTGGGATGGCTTCCTGACTCTATACATTTACAAGTGCTTTGGTTATGCGGTGCCATAGGACCCCGTGGGGGCACTGGAGGTTCAGTGGTAGAATTCTCACCTTCCATGAAGGAGGCCCAGCCAATGCAACTCATTGTGGCCACTGCCCATTTTTCAGTGGAGGCTCATGTGTTGCTATGATGCTGAACAGGTTTCAGTGGAGCTTCTAGACTAAGTCAGACTAGGAAGAAAGGCCTGGTGACCTAAAATCAGCCAATGAAAACCCTATGGATCACAACAGCCCGATCCACAACCCATCATGGGAATGGTGCAGGACCAGGCAGGATTTTGTTTCATTGTACATGGTGTTGCTAAGAGTCAGGGACCAGCTTGCCAGCAATTAACAACAAAAGGACCTTTTTTCTATTATAACCCTTATCACAGCTGCTTGTTTACTTGCCTATTTCTCTTGCTAGAATCCTTGAAGCCAGGGGCCTAGATCTCCTCTGCTCATATCTATCTCCACTGCTGGTGTGATGCCTTGCAGGCAATAAATACACAACAAAATGTTTGCCGAATGAATTAAGAAGTCATATTTTTCAACAAGCAAAATTATTCTCAGGTAATTTATTTAGGAATATTTAGTGAAAACAGTAATAATTATACACCTCTGTAGAGCTTAATCACTCAGTAAGAAATATGCCAAACTGTATGTATGTAGGTACTTATTTCTTTTATAATTCTTCTGTTGTATTTATGAAAGAAGACATGATAACGAGGGTAGGAGTTGGCTCCTTGAAAACATGAGACAAAACTATTATATAACATAATCCAGTTTTAAAAACTAGCAACTTCTTCTGTAGACGTAAAGACATGTTTTCCACCTTTGCCTTAATTTTTCCTCAACTAAGAAATCATTTGGGAATTATCATTAAAAACAAGAATGTTGGTACTTTTTCCTCTAATCACTGCATATCTGGATAACTAATTACCTAACAGATCACCTCAATTTCTGTTCTTTGCTAAACTAATGTTGCTAAACATTTCTTTCTTTGTGTTACTCTTCCATCTAAAAATTTTCTATGGTTCTCTATGATTTACAGATTTAGTTCCTCCTGTCAGTGATCCTCATTCTTTTTATCTAGCTCAAACATCACTACCTTTCTGAAGCTTCTCCTTACTTCCCTCAGGAGAGTTAAGTTCTGTTAGCATGCTGTTTTCGCATAAATTCTTTTGTTATCTCTATATAAGTTTTTCCCCCACACCTCCACCCTCTAGACAGCTAAGAATCTTAATTATATATGCATTCCTGGTTACTGGCACATTAATAGGCAGAAAGAAAGGCAGACAAAATAAAAATCAAAAAGCTTGCACAACATGTAGCCTTAAATAAATTCCATTTGTTTTGCCTAAACCCATCCTAGTGGATTTTTATTACCTATAAAACCCATTGCCACTGACTCGATTCCAACTCCTAGCAACCCTGGAGGACAGAGTGGAACTGCCCCATAGGGTTTCCAAGGCTATCATCTTTATGGAAGCAGACTGCCACATCTCTCTCCCAGGGAGCGGGCTGGTGGGCTGGTGGGTTCCAATCATGACCTTTCAGTCAGCAGCTGAGTGTTTAACCGCGGTGCCACCTTCTATTACCTATAACCAAGTCTTAATACAACACATAACCAAATTCTTGTCTTGGAATAAAACTTCTGTCAATTTCTGTGTTCCTGTAAAAAGCCTTAGCCTTGTGAGACAAGGAAATACATACAATATAAAGATTGTTTGCTTCCACTTTCCCTAGGAGCATTTTACTTCATATCAAATCATAAATACTTTGAGAATGAGATCTGTAGCTATTTGTCTAATTACCTGTTCTGTTCTGAGGGCCAAATGGTTACAGCCCAAACTACATCCTTAGGTTAAGTCCCAAGGTGCCAGGAAGGCTGGAGGGAAAGTATAAAGCTCAGACCTTGGAGGTATCTCTAGGTCTAAAAATTGGAGAGACCCCCTGGTGGCACAGTGGTTAAGAGTTTGGCTAACCAAAAGGTCAGAAGTTCAAATTCACCAGGTGCTCCCTGGAAACTCTATGGGGCAGTTCTACTCCATACTATATAAGGTCGCTGTGAGTTGGAATCGACTCCACAGCAATGGGTTTTTTTTTGGTGAGTGGGGGGGAGATGTTCATCTGTACACTGGAAGGATGCATTTACATTCTAAAAGGATAGGCTGATAACCGAAGATCCTTTGCATCCTGTCTCAATGAAGCAAAAGGGTTTTGGCCCTTCCTTTCAGGAAGGGAGGGGGATGGCTCTCTCTTTTCTGTATATAAACGAAGACTAGGAGAACAGCTATGGTTCTCCATTCTTTACCTATGACACAGACTCGAAAGTTTGTATGAGTAGGACATTTGACCTGGCTTTCAGAATGTTACCCCTGGGGTAAGAATCAGGGTGTGGGGAGCCAAGTCATCATTATTTGCTCTAAGTGAGTAATGATAATCTTTCTCTGATCCATAAAACTCATGTGCACATTCAGAATAATATTAATAAAGATGAATATTAAAAATCCAACACTTACATCAGAGTTGTTACCTTATAGTTCAAATGGTATCTTTATACCATCTTAAAATTCTAATATAGTATATATTTATGACATACTCTCTGGACAGATTTTGGTAACTGTCTTCCTAATTACCACCTAGAAGCTTCCCAAGTGTTCACAATATACAGCTACCTGAATTGAAGATGATTAGCTTTTAAAGTACTAGGGTCAACAATGAGAAACTCAAAATTTGAAAGTAAGGGACGACCCAGATGATTAATCCATGCCAATAACTTCATTTTACAAATAAGAAAATGAGTTCTAAGCAGTTACATGAATTTTTAACTGGAGGAATACATCTCTGGCAGAAGAGGATTAGAACCCAGTTCTCTTCATACTCAGTCCAGGGTTCCTTTGATAGACAATATATTGCCAAATCACCAGTGTTACGATGTTGGTGCATATTAATATGAAAAACATTGAAATTCATTCCTTAACAGAAGCCTGGATCTCTCTTTGAACTGAAAAAAATGTAAGCCACGTGTAAAACTATACAGCCTCTTCCTGTCCAGCGACTTAAATCACCTAACAATTTTAACTGTGATTTGAAAATATTCTTTTTCACTAGCACCACTGCTAGATTTTCCTTTATCATCATTTTCTCATCCAGCTGCTGCCACTGACCCAGATTGCTGTCTGAAAGTTGAACAGGTTCCAAAAGAGGCACTAATAACCAGATATTTAAAGCGAGTTTGGAGAAAAGGAACTATTCAGTAAGCCTAGTAAGATACTACTGAAAACCTTTCCAACGCATGGGAACCTGGAAGAGGTATAATGGAAGATGGGCTGCCCCTGGCATCAGGCGATGTAACAGGCTGAAGGATCTTCACAGGCTGTCTTTTTGGTCACAGGAACTCTATCTAGAAAAGCAATGTTTTAAAACTTCGATTTTGCATCACTCACCTGTCAAGTTTGTTTATAATGGCTGCCGAGGCCCCACCCTGGAGATTCTGATTCACACGGTCTGGGCAGGGCTCTTGGAACCAGTATTTTAAGAAGCGCCATCAAGTGATTCTGGTGCACACCAAAGTAAGAGACCCCTAGTCTAAACCAAAAACCCGTTGTCATGGACTCGATTCCAACTCATAGCGACTCCTGGTCTACACTGCTCCAAACATGTTTGTCATGCTGGAGAACGGTACTACTTCCATCTGCCAGAACTTTTCATTCAAACCGGTCTTACTCCAAAGTGCCTGGGTACTTCCGGAAGCCTAGATGCCTTCGGTAGGGATTACCCTGAAGAGGAAAATAGCTGCATTCACCCGGGGTAGTCAGGAGAGGAAGACTAGCAGAAACACTGCTCAAGCCATTCCGGCTGCTCCCACTTCTAAGCTCATACCCTGCTTTGTAATTTCCCATCCCCAGGCTTACGTTCAAGAATAAATTTTAACTCCGCCAGGGATGCTTCATTCAGGGCCCGAGGCCCTCGTACCTTCGCCAGGTAGGTCAAGGCGCAAAGGGTGGTTGGAAGCACGGCTTGGGGAGAGGAGGCAGACGGCGGACTACCTCTGTTTTTCGCCGTCCCTTCAATCTTTCGACCTTCCTCCTCTCTCGCTTCCTGTGACCTTGTCAGGACTCCAAGGCCAGAGTCCTCCCCTGCCTATCCCTCCAGACCCACCGCTCAGCCCCCGCTCTCAAGTGAGCATGCTCCGGGACGCTCCTGGTTACCGGCTCCCTGCTCCCCAAGCCGGCCCCAGCCCCCCTTCACAGATCTCTCATCACTCGCCCATCAGTGGGTCTTGCCCGGTCGGCAGGGATTCATTCTGTCCGTCAGCTTCCGCTTCATCTGCTCGTTCGCCCCGTATGTTCTCACCCGACACGACCCCAGACCTTGTCTGCAGGCCCCTGGCCTCTCCGGATCCTCGTGGTCGGATCTCAGCGGCGCCAACTGTACCGCGATCCCAGGCATCGCCCCTACTCCCAGCCCCGCGGCCCCAATCCCTCAAGGTCGTCTAGGCCCAGCCAGGAGTTCCCTCGCTTCTTCCCGCCCGGACGCTGGGAGCCCACGGCGCCCAGTAACTCCTCACGTTTCACTCACCACAGGTAACAAGCTGCGTAAAGCGCCACGGGCTTCTAACCCCGGCCTGCGAGCCTTCTCCGGCCGGCTTCTCTCCGTCCCGCCCACTACCGGCCCCAGCTAATCAAAATCCAGCAACCGGCACGTGGAAGGAGGCCCGGTGGGTGCGCGCTTGTGCGCGTGGGCGGGGCGGCTCAGAGACGGCCTTGGATTGGCTGGAGCGGCGGGCCCGGCGGGCGTGGCTCGACGTCCCCCACTCTCGCCTACGGGCCACGTCAGAGGGGAGCGTGCAGAGTCCGGGGTTCGTGCGGGGACTCTCAAAAACCCGTGGTCTGCCGGTAACTCAAATTTCTCTTGCTCTTATCCCTCGGGCGGTGGCTGCAGCAAACACCGTGAACGCTGTGTCCCGGGCGCTGGCTTCCGGCGTAATGTCGTGCGGGGCAGTGGGGCCGGGGGCGAGGGCTTTCGCCTGGGGCCCACCGTTGGGAGGCCTCGGGCTTAAGTGGAAGCGCATCCCTGCTCTCAGGGGCTTTGAAGGCTGTGGGGCGACTGAGCGTCCTATCCGTTCCTCTCTCCGGTTGCTTATCCGCCACGAACGTGTGCTGGCGGGCCTTCTGTTGGTCCGTAGTTGGGAGGAACAGGCTGCCCGGCCATGACATGAACAGGACCTACGCCATTTTTTTTCTTCTAAACTTATTTATTCTTGACTGCTCAGTTCCTTTTTCCTTGCTGTATGAAATACCTCTCTAATGTTTGCAATCCAACTCTCACCCTCTTGGTATACAGAAAATTATGTATCTTAAAGAAACCAGGTTTTCAAAAGAGATGGACCAAGGAGGGGCAGCTTGCCCTTGGGAGGAACACTTGGTATGTTTTAAATTAACTGGAGACCTCCAACAGGAATAGTCCATCCTGTATTGTATTGCTAATCATGTATTCTTTAATAGAAACTTGTTTGTCGTGTGAATTTTTCTATTCTGTTTTCTCTAGAGAAATTTCATGTGCTTTATGGATATATGTTTTTTCATGTGGTGGATTTAACTAAACTAGATGATCAGTTTCCAACTGACAGTGAATTGACATGGGCAACCTCTTGTTTAGATTACTGGGGAATACATGGACAGTGCACTTTGAGAGTTTTAAGATTATCTTTAGATATTCATAGTAATGAGGCTAGTAAGTACTAGAAAGATAAATGTTAATTTGTTGCCCATTATAAAAGGAGAGTCAGAAGAAATCTTATTCGTCCAACACTGAGGATATGGTTGGTAGCTTTAACTCCTACTTACAATATAGCTGAATTAGTGAAATCTTTTAAGAAATTTATCAATTACCATGGACAAATAACAGATGAAATTGCCAGAGGGATGGAAACACAACAGCTCTCTGACCTCATTAAACCAAGGTGACATGAAATAGACTTGAGATTTTTTTCACTAGCCCAAGAAAGTGTAGTTTGTACTGTGAGGATGTAGACTAAGAATATTACTTGCAGTAGCCCATGTACTTATTCCTGATGGAAACCAACCAAATAAATCTGGTGTTTGTAAGGGTGTTACAGTGTGTAACCAAGTAACTTGTTCTCAAATTCTATTTGTATCTTGTTCTACTTCTCCTGTGTTATTTATCTAAATGCAACAAGAGGTATTTGTTACAGCACAGACTACATTATTCTTGGACTAATAAAATCTAAGGTATTTTGTTATCTCATGTCCCCTCGGCTTAATGAGGTCAGAGATCACTGTTGTGTTCACATCCCACTAGCAACGTTGTCTGTTATTTCTCCCATAGTGATTGATAAATTTCTTATAAAAGATTTTTCCGAATCAAATATACCACAAGTAGGAACTAAAGTTAACAACCATACCCTGAGTGTTGGACCAGTGGGGTTTTTTCTGACTCTCGTTTTACAATGCATACTAAATTAACATTACCTTTCCAGTATTTACTGGCATCATTACTGTGAAGATCTAAAGGTAATCCTAAGGTTCCCAAAGTGCATTGCCCACACATTCACCAAGAATCTAAATAAGAGATTGTCCATGTAAATTCACTGTCAGTTGGAAAGGGATCATCTAAACTACTTGCATCTACTACACAAAAACATATATCCATAAAGGGCACTCAAAATCTGTCAAGAGAAAACAGAAGGTATAGAAAAATTTACATGTGACAAACAAGTTTCTATTAATACCTGATTAGCAAGATAATATAGGATGGGCTTCTTGTTGGAGGTCCCCAGTAAATCTGTCTAAAGCATACTAAGTGTTCTTCCCAAGGGCAAGCTGACCCTCCTTGGTTTACCTATTAATAGTCATGGATCACTTTCTCAAAAGTAGAAGTGGAATCGAAGACAAATGGAGCCTGAGCCATGATGCCGATCTCACAACCTGACTTTTTTAAGATACATAATTTTCTGTATAGCAAGAGGGTGAAAGTTTGATTATAAACGTTAGGTATTTTGTACAACATTGTCTTGAAGACTGATTAAACCAATTACTGATATATCCTAAACATAATTCTGTTTACTGATTTACCCTAAACATAACTCTCTGTCTGATCTTTGGAATCAGTTTTTCAAAACAGACCAAATTCTTAAAAAAAAAAGCACAATGTCCAAAGCAAAAGGGTCTTGCCAGTTTATCTGGACAATTGTTTGACTCAAAGTGGCTTCAGGAATCAGTGTTTTTCCTCAAAGCTCGAGGTTCAAAAGGACACACAAAGGCAGTTGGCTATGTAGGTTGCCCCAACTTCCATGAAAGCCAGAAATCTGGATTCCAGGAGGATTACAATTCTTCATGGTTCCCTCCTTTGGATCATGATCTTTTTATAGAAGCTTTGATCAAAAATCCTAAGTGGTAATTGGGCACTATCTGGTTTTTAAGATCTCAGGCACTATACAGCAAATCAGGAGGTAGAGTAGGAACACTAACGTTAGGCCAGTTGCCTGAAATAACCAATGAAACCATGACTCTAAGGCCTTTGAACCAGGAAACAAATCTCATGAGGTGTTTGTTTATGCATAAGCAGCACCAGCAACAGCTTTTCATGTGCCTCAGCAACAACTGCACTGTGCAAAACCCCAGATTGTGCATTAATATAAATACACCAACGTTTATCTATTGACGCAGAAACTATTTCTTGAAAGAACTAATAGGAAACCTAATGCTATTCTAATTTGTAAAATCATAGCTCAAATTTCAGACACTTTTCTGGTTCTGATACTTATAACTGCTAAGTTTACCAAAAAATTACCAGGAACTTTTAATTCAAGAGTTAAAATAACCCATTAGATAATTTAGGAGAAAAGAAAATGGTTTCTTATATCTAGAAAGTAGGACCTTAAGGCATTTCTTATTTCCAGAAAGAAAGACTTTAAAATGTCAGCAACAATCTCGCATAAAACCCATAGTTTACTCAGTCTTACGTAGTTAATTTCTGTTACACGTGATTCTGGATTGACTGTAGTCTGTGAACCCATCAGCTTCTGCATAAGAGTTCTGGAAATCTTGATTGAGTCTAGTCAGTCTTTTTCATAAGTTCAATATAGTCCATCTTTTTTGTTAAAAGTCTGGCCAAACGTTTTCAGAAAATCAGCAAAGTATAAACTTATCTGCAGGTGACAAAACTTAATATGGCCATGATTAATTTATAAACATACCTCTTAATAGTGAAAGACCTGACAGAAATTACTTAAGCATAACGTAAAGGTCAAATAAAATCAGTTGAAAACTTTAGATAAAAAATATTTCTAAATATAATCATTAACCATATTTTTAAAGAACTTCATAATAACCTTGAAACATAATACCATAGTCAGGATATACTAAGAATATACCAAGATTATCAAGTTTCTAAATACCTGAATAGTAATAAAAAATAACTTCATAGGTAAATAATTTGAATCCTTCCATCAAACTATTGGCTTTGATGATGCTAGATTAAAAAAAAAAAGTTTCAATGAAGTTAGAAATAAATAATAATAAAGTTATGACATAATACATGATATTATGAATTCTGTTTAGTGTTAGGCAAACATAAGACAAAATACAAACAAATTTTAACCCAAAGAGAAAGAATTAGGTACTTCTCTTGATTTTGACAACACCTTCCATGTAATTTCTAACATGTTAAATAAATCTTTTTAGCACTTTTCCTTACAAAAAAAATTTCATGGCTTTCAAACTTACCAGGCACTTATCATAAGTTACCATGAAACAAAAGTTATTTAACCAAAGACCTTAAAATAAAAACCTTAGCTTTTCTTTTTGTTTTCCTAAATCCATGTGGCTTGGTTTCTGACTCAGGAATCTTACTCTAATGAGAGGCTGAAGTTTTGTCTTCTACGCAGATTACACAAAAAACAGATAAACTCTTCAAGTCAGTAATCAAGGAAAATTTTATTTTAACAGTGAGAAACCTAATTCTTTGTTTTATATGCTGTTTAAAGCTCCTGAAAAATCTCATAAATTAAGCCATTAAACTTCAGTCAGACAGATAAAACTTTTGACCATATCATATAAATTTCTTTTCAATAAACCTCTTAAACATTGTCTTTGTAGCATACCTTATAGTACCTCCATTTAAAATGGCAAAAATGAACTTACTCATTAGCTGACCCAAATAAACACACATATATATCCTTTCTCTCATGGTGTTATCAGTCGCCAATCTGACACAAAGGGTCCTTGTCTTTTCCCAAGTAAGAATACACATGAAAAACAACCTTTATCTTCAGCAAGCTTTATTTTGCTTGAGTCAAGCAAAAGGAGTCAGTGGGATCTAAGCCTCTCTAAAAGACTGGAAAAGGGAAGAAAG
The DNA here is from genome assembly GCF_024166365.1 of Elephas maximus indicus. Lineage (NCBI taxonomy): Eukaryota > Metazoa > Chordata > Mammalia > Proboscidea > Elephantidae > Elephas > Elephas maximus. Next base: position 47,285,904 of record NC_064838.1, read on the forward strand.
GCTAGGGCTTAAATGGGTTTGTTGGAGACAATAGAGTAATGACTATATAGTGGCTTCTTTCAAGGGGCGGGTACTTCTCAGAATCAAGGTTGCATGCACATCTGGAATCCAAGATGGAACCCGCTGATATTCAAGATGGAGTCCTCTCTGCAGCCCTTGGCATCACTTATTATGGGATATAGTGCAAGCACACTGATCTTTGGCACTACATCACCATCTCCAGAGAGCTAAGGAAGGTTAAACAGTGGTCACACTGTTCTTTTGCGTATGCGGGAGCCTGTAAAGGGGGAAGAGACTAGAAAAACACTAAGAAAAAAGTAATTCATGGGTTGTTTCAGCCTCATCTCATGCTGGCAGGGTGTGGTTCCTGTTTACCTAACTTCTAGATAACTTCCAGCACAGTTATCCCTATCTGTCTCAATGGTATAAAAAGCAAAAGTATATAAGCTTAAATTATGACACATGCCTATTAATTTAACACCGATTAGTTACCTAAAAGATCTTAGATTATTTTAAGCCTGTATTCCATAAAACATAACTAACTGAAGTAAAGTTTCTTTAAATATTGTAAGTTTTCATTCGACTTTTACTATTTCCCAATCTTATCAACTGGCTTTGGAAATCACAAAGTCTCTGCTCAACTGGCTGATTCATTGATATGAATATAACCTTAAGTCTCTGGCTACAGCTAGAAACATTTTTCCAGGCCATTTTAGGTGTGTCTCATTGTGATTTCTATTTGACCTTGGAGACTGAGGGCTGAGTGCTGAGGAGGCCTGATCTTGCCCCACCCTACCTACCTTTTAAATGGAGGTGGAAGACAAGATTAGGTCACTCCATTTACATATGTTTAGGTTGGCCTAGGAGTTTTGAAAAGCAAAAGATAACTTATTTCTTTCCCTTTTGCTGTTCTGAAACTGCTACTTTAAGACAAAACTATCCTTTTTTCTTTAAATAAAACACATTTCATACAATGTCTAACTTAAGTTGCTTAGAAAGGTTTTGGTTTTAAGACTGACATACAGAACATAAAGATCTTGGTGTACTTTTCAAATAGACCAGTTTATATCAAAGTTTCTCCAAGTAGCTACTAAAAATCTGAATCGTAACACGGACACAAGACACAGTTTTTCTGAACAAGGAAAGTACTGAGGTTCTAAGATAGCCTTAAAAAAAAAGGAACAGTTCTTAACCATAGCCTCTAACCTGGTACAAAACAGAAATTTAGACACAACGCTGTAGACCAGAAGCAAGCTCTTAGAACAAAAGGAGATGGACAGATAACTGCACACACACACACACACACAAAAATACTGCACAAAACAAGGACTTGGAGATCCTAGTTTCTTAAACTGTATATAGCAATTTTTGGTAAGATTGACTCAATTCAATGGAAAAAACAGGTTCTAGATAAAACATTAACTTGCTAGAGCTTCAGATGGAGGAATATTAGAACTTTTGACAAAACCTGAGCATCAAGCAAATTTCCCAAAGAGAAAAAGACAACACAAAAGTTAATTTTCTTAAAATGGTAACTGAAATTCCAAAGTACTTGTAGTATACTCAGTTTATAGTGTTTTAAAATATGAACCCCAAACCAGTGTCTCAGTAATAGGGGGATCAGTCAAAGATATTAAGCTTTAAGGTTTAAGCTTTTGGTTTTCTTCTTTTTGAGCTTAATTCATTCTGCCAGCTAGAGAACTAGTCTCTTATTTTAGGCCTTAAATATACTAGTTCTTCCAGTTGGAAAGTCCTTTAAAGCTACTGATGATTTCAATTTTAACATTGTGATTTTTCATTGAGAAACTATCTCATCAAAAAGGTAAGGAACTACCACTTCTCCCTTCGCCCCCTGAGAATTTGGCTAAACAGGTCAGGAACTGCCAGATTTTACAAAACAGAGCACTATTGTCCAAATTTTCTGAGTCACAAAAAGGCCTGAGCTTTGCAGCTTATGGTGATCCAGAGCTCTTTGAACATAGAATTACCTCTTTAATGTTTCAAAGTCTGAATCTGGACCTAAACTGTAGTTTACCAAAGAGTTAGCAAATATCACTCTTAGTCAAATGATCAAGGAAAAATCTAAGAAAGATTCTCCTTAATCAACCAACTGGTCTTTCAAACAAATATATTGAACAAAACTTTAGAAAACATGAGAAAGAACAAAAAAGAATAAGCAAAGGCTCATTTTCCAAGAGCACTCACCCGGTTGGTGTCGAGGGGACATGAAGTGGGAACACGTAGGTCCAGAACATAGGACCTCTTTTTGCCAGCTTCTGCTCCACAGTCCAGGTCTCCTCAAGCTCAGCTAGATTCATAGCTTCAGATATCCTGCTGGCTATGCCATTAGCTGTTGTAGGGGAAAAAAAATCACAAGGTTTGGTAAAGCAAAAAGAAAGTTTTATTTGGCATATATTCAAAAAGGCAAAAATGGGAAGCAAACAAGCATGCTGCCAGACCTAATGTCTGCCCAAATCCGAGGAAATATTACAGGGTCAGCAAGAATGGGAAAAAGGACAAGCATACTGTCACAGACATGTCTGTCCAAGTCCGGAGAGTATTACAGAATAAGCAAGAATGGAAAGATGGACAAGCATGCTGCCCCAGCCACTTCTGCCAGAGTTCAAAGAATGTTACAGTCATCAGTATACATTAACATTAGAAACGGGCAAAATCATTGAAAACTTCACCTTTTCACAGATTGGCTAGAAACTGTGATCTTACGTTTTGAATTGTCTTTCTTAACAATCATTGGTGCAGGTTTCACTAACAAAAGGGTCTTCGTTGGTCCAATAAATTTCTATTCACTAAGTGCTAATAGAAAATGATGAGAGTGGAAAGTCTTTTGTGTTCTGGCTTATGTGAAAGGTTCCCTAAAAGATATCTTCCGAGATTATTCTGTTGTCTTCATCTCAGGGCCCAGATGATGTGTCCTTGTGAGCCCAGCTCCAGCTCTACCAATGATTGCTAAGAAAGGCAATTCAAAATGTAAGATCACAGTGTGTAGCCAGTTTGTGAGAAGGTAAAACTTTTAATGGTTTTGCCCATTTTGTACCCTGTAATATTCTTTTTTTTTTTTTTTAATATTCTTAGGACTTGGACAGACATGGCAGTGGCAACATGCTGATCTGGTTTCCCATTCTTGCCTATTCTATAATATTCCTTGGATTTGGACAGACATGGATCTAGCAACATGCTTGTCCGCTTCCCACTTTTGCCTTTTTGAAAATACGAAGTTAAAGGACTTAAATGGCTGTTCAAGAGACAAAACAAAGACTGGTAAATAACATAAAAACAAGTGCTGTATAGGTATTAAGAACTGTTTTTGCTCTATCTCTTTTATTTTTATTTTAACCTTTGCTTGCATTGTTCCTCTTTCTAGACAAGCTTATGTGTCTTGATGTATGTCTTAATGAGTTGGTGCCTTCTCCCTGAAGGGTAGAGTCATTTCAAGTGATTCAAAAGTTCTAGCTCCAAATGATGGTTGATCAGGGATTTCAATCCATCCCCCATCATACAGGACAGACGACAGCCTAATAAAGGGCCAATATAGATACAAGAGAGATATAATAGTTTAGCTCAGACAACACGAGAGTTCCACTCCTCTAACCTTCAGGGCTCTATGCCCGCATCCAGCAGCAAGCAGCTAGAGAGACTCAACACGTGTTTCCAAGATTGAGAAACTCACAACAAAAAGGGGGGATTGGAACAGGCTGCTCGGCCATGACATGAACAGGACCTACACCATTTTTGTTTCTTCTAAACTTGTTCTTGACTGCTCAGTTCCTTTTTCTTTGTTGAATTTTTACTAATGACTAATGTCCTTTTCAGATTATATAAACAAAAGATATGATCTAAGAAAGTCTTATGACCACTGAAATCACCCCAGGAGACCAGTCACTCCCTGGGCAGATGAGATGATACCTTGGGACCATGATCACCGAAACCACCCCAGGAGAGAATGACATTCCACAAGTTTCTGAAACCCTTGATTTTGCCCAATAAATCTTTGAGCCAGTCTCCATTTGTGGGAGACAGGCTTTGGAGGAGATCATTCCACTCTGTCTCCTGTGTATCCATACACGTTAAAGCTCTTGCTACTCACCTCACCCCTCTCAGGAATTGGCTATCTACGGCAGGTGGCTCTGACCTGAGAAATTGTGGTAACAGTGGGGGCAGCCATCAATTAGACACTTCTTGCGCTGCCTTTCTATGAACTACAGGTGGTTTAATTTTGCATTTGAGAATCCAGATAATTTTTTTTTTTAAAGTCTTCTGCATCGTTGTGCTAGCATTAGTCAGAAAAGTATACTTCAAAATGACACAATAAGGGGAAAGGAATAATATATGTTGTGTATTTGTTATTAATTATGTCTGTATTATGAAAGATGTAATAGCTTGTCAGTGATCTCCATTGTTTTCTTGTAACATCATATAAAGTGTAGTAGGATCCCCATTTAAAATTTTTTTTTTCTGCATTATCTGATTACCTATGTTTCAGGTATTTATCACTAACTTTTACCAAGATTTTGGTTTCTGAGTACTGTAATAATCAGAAAGAGATCACTTCTTCATATTGAAATGGACTCTTTTATTGTTTCAGTTACCATAACTGAGTTCCAGTTTATCACTACTTATCTTTTAAGTCCTCCAGTCCCTGCAGCTGTTACATCTCTCTTTCTTTAACATTACAGAGATACCAGGAGGAGCCCAACTTGTGCTTTTAAGGAGCTGAAATGATACATCATCAGAGTATGGGGTTTTTATCATACATAGCAGGAATGCTTCCTACATGCGTCTTAACTCAGTTTTGGATAAAAGGTTTTTAAAATCCTGAGCCCATGGCATATAATTCATAGCTGTATAATAGAGGACTTGGCAATCTTATTTTATGGTGAAAGACTCCAATTTAGTCACAGATCTACTCCCCTGGCACAATCCTCAATGCATTGCATCACTTCACCATATAGTTACTGAATAGTCTATGCCAACGATTCAGATATGAACCAAAGAGGGGCCCTGTTCCCTGGAAGTTCACTGCCAGGAGGGGGTTTCTGTCACTTCCTTCCTCAGAGAAGCCTCTCCTGTTTGAGTGGGAGTAAGGTGAGATGGACAGATGGGGTGGTAGACAGAGAACTCCCCTGATTTAGCTGCACCCTTCCTGTCCCATTTCCTTGTTTTGAAGAGATTCTGATCCAGAATTAAAAGCACAACCATTGCTACTTAAAAACTTATGTAATTTTACACTATGAGTCGGGATTGACTTGACGGCAACGGGTTTATATTTTGTTATTGAATATGTCCTTCAGTAGAAAATGACTAGGCAGGATTTGGTCTTTTTAATATTCAGTTTTGTATGTGTTATATTTTATAAAACTGAATATTAAAAAGACCAAATCCTGCCTAGTCATTTTCTACTGAAGGACATGTATGTGTTATATCTTAGGGAACCCCTGGTGGTATAGTGGTTAAGTGCTACGGCTGCTAACCAAAGGGCCGTTAGTTTGAATCCACCAGGCGCTTCTTGGAAACTCTGTGGGGCAGTTCTACTCTGTCCTACAGGGTCACTATGAGTCGGAATCGACTTGACGGCGCTGGGTTTTTTTAGTTGATGTGTTATACCTTGGTTAGAAAATTTGTAGTTTTATATAATTTATATAGTTAAAAAAATTGACTTATTTTTATGACATATGTGTACAGACATTGGACTAGATTACACAAAAACAGCATTGATCGCCAGAGCAGAAGCTCTGCCACAGACAAAGAGCTTATTCCAGTAGAAAGGATAAACTTACGATTTTCTACCTGGGGTTTTCTACCTGGCCCTGGTACTTGGTTTTACGTTGAGTACCAGGGTTCTGTATGGAATTGAGCTACAAGCTCCTGGCTACAGAGCTTATATTGCATCCATCTTTATATCACCCCAGCGTCCGGTGGTGGTCTGCACATAGGAGGCCTCCAGTAAAAAAAACTGGTTGTATGACTCACAGCTGTATGCAGAAGTGAGCACCTGGGACCAGTGATGCCAACTGCATTCACAGCTACCAGGGGTGCAGAAGCAGGGCCCAAACCAAAAAAACCAGGTGCTGTTGAGTTGATTCTGACTCGTAGTGACCCCATGTGTGCAGAGTAGAACAGCACTCCACAGAATTCTCAAGGTTATGGACTTTAAGAAGCAGATCGCCAGGCCTTTCTTATGAGGTGCCAGGGGCTGTCTGATCCCCATTATCACCCACACAGCCTCCTTTTCAGGGCCCTCTCCCCACCTGCCTTAGATACAGATTGCCCCTCTGCTTTCCCGGCTCTGTCTCTCCTCATTATTTAGGGCATTTTTTTTTTTTAAATAATTTTTATTGTGCTTTAAGTGAAAGTTTACAAGTCAAGTCAGTCTCTCACACAAAAACCCATATACACCTTGCTACACACTCCCAATTACTCTCCCCCTAAAGAGACAGCCTGCTCTCTCCCTCCACTGTCTCTTTTCGTGTCCTTTTCACCAGCTTCTAACCCCCTCCACCCTCATCTCCCCTCCAGGCAGGAGATGCCAACATAGTCTCAAGTGTCCACCTGATCCAAGAAGCTCACTCCTCACCAGCATCCCTCTCCAACCCATTGTCCATTCCAATCCATGTCTGAAGAGTTGGCTTCGGGAATGGTTCCTGTCCTGGGCCAACAGAATGTCTGGCAGCCATGACCACCGGGGTCCTTCCAGTCTCAGTCAGACCATTAAGTCTGGTCTTATGAGAATTTGGGGTCTGCATCCCACTGTTCTCCTGCTCCCTCTGGGGTTCTCTGTTGTGTTCCCTGTGAGGGCAGTCATTGGTTGTAGCCGGGCACCATTTAGTTCTACTGGTCTCAGGATGATGTAGTCGCTGGTTCATGTGGTCCTTTCTGTCTCTTGGGCTCGTAATCACCTTGTGTCCTTGGTGTTCTTCATTCTCCTTTGATCCAGGTGGGTTGAGACCAATTGATGCATCTTAGATGGCTGCTTGCTAGCGTTTAAGACCCCAGATGCCACTCTTCAAAGTGGGATGCAGAATGTTTTGCGAATAGATTTTATTATGCCAATTGACTTAGAAGTCCCCTGAAACCATGGTCCCCAGACCCCTGCCCCTGCGACGCTGGCCTTCGAAACATTCAGTTTATTCAGGAAACTTCTTTGCTTTTGGTTTAGTCCAATTGTGCTGACCTCCCCTGTACTGTGTGCTGTCTTTCCCTTCACCTAAAGTTGTTCTTATCTACTATCTAATTAGTGAATACCCCTCTCCTACCCGCCCTCCCTCCCGCCTCTTGTAACCAGAAAAGAATGTTTTCTTCTCAGTTTAAACTATTTATCAAGTTCATGTAATAGTGGTCTTATACAATATTTGTCTTTTTGCAACTGACTAATTTCACTCAGCATAATGCCTTCCAGGTTCCTCCATGTTATGAAATGTTTCACAGATTTGATTTAGGGCTATTTTTACAGTCTGCTAAATTCTTAGAGAATGAGATGCTTCTTCTGTGAGGCTCTGCCGTATTCAATGACTTTGCAAATAGATTTTTATTGACTGATCTTCCAAGAGGAAACCCTGGTGGCATAGTGGTTAAGTGCTACAGCTGCTAACCAAAGGGTCAGCAGTTTGAATCTGCCAGGCGCTCCTTGGAAACTCTATAGGGCAGTTCTACTCTGTCCTATAGGGTCGCTATGAGTCGGAATCGACTCGATGGTGCTGGGTTTGGTGATCTTCCAAGCTCTTCAGGTCTTCCTGTCCTCGCACTGATTACAGGGCACCATCTGTTTATCTTGGTGGCTTAATGAATTGACGGCTCATAAATGTAGCTGACATCTAAATTAGACTGAAATCACAATAAGGACAGGATAATTCCCTCCTTTGCCAGAGGTGGATAGACAATTACTCTCCTGCCACAGCTCTGGGAGAAAAATGGGTTATGCAAACAGACGCTTCACCTAAATTGGTGCCCTGAAAGCCTCTTCCTGTGGGATGCTTTTGCCCACTGACAGGAACCTGTCTGCCTGGTTTCAGAGTAAACCAGAGAAGAGAGATTATCTGCCCTGCGCAGATTCAGTGAACTGGCAGCCAGGTGCTAGCCACCAAAGCCCTTCTGTCGCTCCACTTTACCAGAGTCAGAAACATTTTTTCAAGGATCGTAAGTATTAAAATAATAGTATGAAAAAATAGCTAGTAAGCTTAGCCTATTGCTGAGTGCAAAATGGCTGATCAGAGGGAAGTCACAAGTCAGTGAACCTGGGCTAAGTGCACTGTGCATGTTTGTGACTTTTGTGGGGATTGGATACGCTGTTGCTTAAGGATGGTTCATCAATGGTTTTAAAAGACTTATCATTTCTAAGGAGTAGTGGTTAAGCGCTGAGCTGCTAAGTGAAAGGTCAGCAGTTTGAACCCACCAGCTGCTCCACGGGAGAAAAGACCTGGCGATCTGCTCCAGGAAAGATTACAGCCTTGGAAATCCTATGGGGCAGTTCTACTCTGTCTTATAGGGTCACTTTGAATTGGAATCAACTCGACAGCGATGGGTTTGGGTTTGGATATTATCTTTTCTGGCTAATTTTTACTTCACTAGTATTTGCAACCCTTGGGATCTGTGAACTATAGTGAGTAGGTTGTCCCTGGCCTCCCCCTTCCCTTCATGTACTTGACACCAGAAGCAAGCAGAACCACATGCAGCTGCCCAAACACCCACATGCTCAGTGTCTGACATTCTCTAGGCCCAGTGCTAGGCACTTGGCATATTAAAGTGTCTTTGATCCTTAAAACAATATTGTTACAGGGCAAGGCTTCCCAGCTTGGGACTAAGCCTGGCCTAGGTTCTCACCTTTTTCTGACCAGGAATGACCAGGAGAGGCTCAGAGGTTCCACAGGAACAAAGGTTTATTAGGGACAGAAAAAGAAAGTAAAATGCTCTCGAGGGAGAGAGGAAGAGGGGTTTCCACCTACGCTAGCCTCCAGTATCTCACTGAACAAAGGATTTCCTACGGCTTATACAAGTTCTTAGGTGGAAAAAAGGCATTATCTTTATTCATTAGATGGGTGGAGATTTCTAGGAGAAGGGGAGGGATTATGAAAATCAAACGCGTGCGCAGTTAGAATCCAAGATGGACTTCCTTGCAGAGGTTGCTGGAACCAAGATGGAGTCGGTCACAAAGGCTGCTGGGATGTTGAACAGGACTTATTCTGGGATGTTGTGCATGCGTGATGCTTCTGGATCTTGGTTTGAGCCCCGGTGAGGGATCCCTGCTTATGTTTGTCTCATGTGGAAGGTTATTCATAGGCCACGTTGATTTTTACTGCACATGCTCTGCACCTGGTGAGGCCTTGAAAAACAACTCAGGAGGATTATCAGTAATTTATAGCTGGTCAAGCACACAGGGCCTTGAAATGCAGCCCCTTATCTTGTCTGAGCACCTAGTTTGTTAATCACAAGTAGTTCTCGGGTGCCAGCAGTAACGGTTGTATGGTGGCCTGCACTTAGGTTTAGATTTAATTATAGCTGGTTGAGCACACAGGGCCTTGAATGTAGCCCTTATTTAATTCAGCCAGCGCGATCTCTTCCCTGTCTCAAAGTGTCTGGGAGATCAAGGTGTGGCTTCATCCTATAACTTATTCAGGTGTCTCTCTCCTGGGCAGCCTTTCAGCTTTCACCTGTCTAGTTGTTCTCTTTTCAAGGCCTGCCTGGGACTCTTGGAAGTGAAAGCTTTGTGGCCTGCCCTGGCATGTCCAGTACCAGCCATCTTTGGGCCTTCCGTCCACTGTGTGCCGTTCTAAGCCTCTCCATCAGCTTCTAAGACCCTTGGAGAGTGGCTGAACAACATCCAGCTTGGCACACTCTGAAGCATAGGGTGGCAAGAATCCCAAAAACGTTTGCACAATGACTTACTCAAATCTACTGAATTTTGTGCCCTGTTTTTCTCCGTTATATTGCAGCAAGTAATCGGATGAAGGTAGTCAGTCTCACTTTGTTCTGAATTAATTATATCATGCCATGATTCTGATTCCATGATTTGTCTGAGTTTTTTTATTGTGATATAATTCAAGAAACTGTAAAACTCACACTTTTAAAGTGTACAACTCTGCAATTTCTAGTATATTCATAAATTTGTGCCACCACCGGCACTATCTAACTTCAGAACATTTTCATCATCCCAAATATGACTGACACCCATTAGCTGTCACTCGCATTTCCCCCTCCCCTACTCCTGGTAACCGCTAATCTACTTACTCTATGGATTTGCCTATTCTGGACATTTCATATAAATGGAGTCTCTTATAATATGTGGAATTGTGTCTGGCTTCTTTCACTTAGCATAATGTTTCAAGGTTCATCCATCTTGTAGCATGTACCAGAACTTCATTCATCTTCATAGCCGAGTAATATTCCATTATATGGATATACCACCTTTTTGTTTATTCGTTAATTGGTTGCTTGGCATATGGATTATTTCTACTTTGGAGCTATTATGAATAATGCTGCTGTGAACATTTGTATACAAATTTTTCTGTGGCCATAAAATTTCAATTCTCTTGGCTGTATACTTAGGAGTAGAATTGCTGGGTGTATGGTAACTCTTAAGTTTAACTTTTTAAGGAGATGCCATACTGTTTTCCCAAGTGTCTGTACCATTTTACATTCTCACTGGCATTGTATGAGGGTTCCAATGTCTCTACATTCTCACCAACACTTGTTATTTTCATCTTTTGGATTATAGCCATCTCAGTGGGTGTGAAGTCATATTTCGTTGAGGTTTTCATCGGTGGCTAATGATGTTGAGTATCTTTTCGTGTGCTTTTTGGCCATTTGTATATTTCTTTGGAGAAATGTCTATTAAGATCTTTTGCCCATTTTAAAGTTGGGTGATTTGTCTTTTTATTGTTGTATTATTGAGTTGCAAGAATTCTTTACATATTCTGGGTATTAGTTCCTGTAGATACATGATTTACAAATATTTTTTCTCTTCTGTAGTTGTCTTTTCACTTTTTTGATAGTGTCCTCTGAAGCACAAGAGTTTTTAATTTTGATGAAGTCCAATTTAATTCTTGCTACTTTTGTCCCCTGAACTTTTGGTATTATATCTAAGAAAGCATTGTCTGATCCAAGATCACAGGATTTACATCTATGTTTCCTTCTAAGGAAAACCCTGGTGGCATAGTGGTTAAGTGCTATGGCAACTAACCAAAAGGTTGGCTGTTCGAATCCACCAGGTGCTCCTTGGAAACTCTATGGGGCAGTTCTACCCTGTCCTATAGGGTCACTATGAGTCGGAATTGACTCGACGGCAATGGGTTTGGTTTTTTTTTGTTTGTTTGTTTTTTCTTCTAAGAACTTTATAGTTTTAGTTCTTACATTTAGGCCTTTGATCCATTCGAAGTTAATTTTTGTATATGTTATGAGGTAGGGAATCCAACTTCGTTCTTCTGCCTGTAAATATTCCATTGTCCCAGAACCATTTGTTGAAAAGACTGTTCTTTCCCCTGTTGAATTGTCTTGATACTCTCATGGAAAATCAGTTGACCAAACATGTGTGGTTTTATTTCTGGACTCTCAATTCTATCCTATTGGTCTATACATATATCCTAATGCCAGTACCACATAGTCTTGATTAGTGTAGCATTGCAGTAAGCTTTGAAATCAGGAAGTTGAGTCCTGCAACTTTGGTTTTTTCCAGATTGTTTTAGCTATTCTGGATCCCTTGAAGTTCCATATTAATTTTAGGATTAGCTTGTTCATTTGGCCGGCTGGGATTCTGATGGAGATTGCATTGAATCTGTAATTCAGTTTTGGGAGTATCCCCGTCTGAACAACGTTAAATTTTCCAGTCCATGAACACAAGATGTCATTCCGTTTATTTAGATCTTCTTTAATTTCTTTCAATGATGTTCTGTAGTTTTCAGAGTACAAGTCTTATTCTTCATTTGTCAAGTTTATCCCTAAGTATTTATTCTTTTTGATGCTATTGTAAATATAATTGTTTTCTTAACTTCATTTTCAGAGTTTTCATCGCTAGTGTAAAGAAATACAAATGATTTTTGTGTATTGATCTTGTATCATGCAATCTTGCTGAACTCATTTCTGTTTTTTCCCCCAATTGTTTAGTTTTCTGTATATACGATCATGTCATCTGCAAATAGAGTTTTACTTCTTCCTTTCCAATCTAAATGCCTTTCTTTCCTCCCTCCCTCATTTCTTTCCCTTCTTTTTTTCCTCTAATTGTCCTTACTAGATCCTTCAGTACCACGTGGAATGGAAGTAACAGTGAGAGTAGCTATCTCTTTCTTTTCCCTGATCTCAGGGGGAAAACTTTCTGCTTTCATCATTAAGTATGATGTTAGCTGTGGGTTTTTGATAGATGCCCTTCATCAGGTTGAGGAGGCTCCCTTCTGTTCCTAGTTTGCTTAGATTTTATCATGAAAGAATATCAAATTTTGTGAAATGCCCTTTCTGCAGGTATTAAGATGATCATGTGTTTTATTTTCCTTATTCTATCAATATGATGTATAGATTGATCTTCTATGTTGAACCCATCTTGCATTCCTGGGATACATTCCAATTGGGCATCAGGCATAATCCTTTTTCTGTATTGCTGAAGTCGATTTGTTAGTATTTGTTGAGAATTTTTGTGTCTCTATTCATAAGGAATGTTGATCTGTAGTTTTCTTGTGATGTATTTTTGTCTTTGGTGTCAAGGTAATAGTGGTCTTAAAGAAGGAGTTGGGAAGTGTTGCCTCTTCTGTTTTTTAGAAGAGTTTGTGAAAGATTGATGTTAATTCTTCTTTAAATGTTTGGTAGAATTCACCAGTGAAGCCATGTGATTCTGGGATTTTTTTTGTGGGAAGTTTTTTTTTTTTTTTAAGTTACTAATTAGTTTGCTACAGCTCTGTTCAAATTTTCTATTCTTGAGTTTTTATAGTTTGTGTCCTTATAGAAATTTGTTCATTTTATCTAATTTGTTGGCACGATTATGCATAGTGTTCCCTCTTAACTCTTTATTTTGTAGCAATTTCCTCTCTTTCATTCCTGATTTTAGTCATTTGAGTCTTTCTTTTTTCTTGATCAGTCTAGCTAGGCTTTATCAATTTTGCTGATCTTCTCAAGGAAACAACTTTTGGTTTCATTGATTTTCTCTGTTTTCTGTTATTCTTTCATTCATTTCTGTTCTAACATTTATTATTTCTTCCTCCTGCTTGCTTTAGGTTTAGTTTGCTATCCTTTGTCTAATTTCTTAAGGTATAAGATTAGTTTATTGATTTGAGATATTTTTTCTTTTTTAATATAAGCATTTACACGTGTAAATTGCCCTCTAAGCACTGCTTTCTCTGAGCCTCTTAAATTTGGTATGCGTGTTTTCATTCTCATTCATCTCAAAATATTTTCTCATTTCCCTTGTGATTTCTTCTTGTTCCATTGGTTATTTAGGAGTGTTTTTTAAAAAAATTTCCAAGGAGCCCTGGTGGCACAGCAGTTAAGCACGCAGCTGCAAACCAAAAAGTTGGCAGTTCAAACCCACCAGCTGTTCTACAGGAGAAATATGTGGCAGTCTGCTTCCATAAAAATTTACAGCCTTGGAATCCCTCTGGGCAGTTCTACTTTGTCCTATAGAGTCCCTGAGTCGAATCGACTCAGGGGCAATGGGTTTGGTTTTGGTTTTGTTTAATTAAGTTCACATATTTGTGAATTTCCCAAATTTCCTTCTACTGTTGATTTCTAACTTAATTCCAGTGTACTCTGAGGACATATTTTGCATGATTTCAGTCTTTTAAGTGTATTGAGACTTGTTTTATGGCCTAACAGCTTGTCTGCCCTAGAGAATGTTCCATGTATATTTAAGAAAAATGTGTATTCTACTGTTAGGTGGAGTGGTCTGCTTATCTGAACTTTTAGAAATTCATTTTTTACCTTATCCTTTGAGTCCTCTCTCCTTAATCCATCTCCCCGTATAAAATGTGGTTTCCTCATCTGAACCTCCATCACACTGCCAATACCCTTCCCTGTATCATAACCATTACTACAAGTCAGTCTTCCTGGATTCTGATGCTATGGGTTTTGTTCAGGCAGGAAACCTGTCGTAACCATGTTGTAATCATATCTCCATATTCCCGAAACTCTATTTCTAGTACAAAATTTAAAGCATGACAATGAGAGGATGAAAGAATTTGGTGGTTACTGAGCACCCCTTAAAGGAGCCCTGATGGCGCAGTGGTTAAGTGCTCAGCTTCTAACCAAAAGGTTGGTGGTTCGAATACACCAGTTGCCCTGCTTACGTCAAGATTTACAGCCTTAGAAACGCTATAAGCAGTTTTGCTTTATCCTATATGGTCACTATGAGTCAGAAGTGACTCGATGACAATGAGATTTTTTTTGAAGGGGGCCTTAAACGTCGAGCCCTAGGCTATATAGCATCCGAGACTGGAGCAGGAGAAGAGAAACGGTGCCGTTTGACCCTGGAAACCCTACAGCTTAGTTAAGATATGTACACAGAAAACCTGGAAGACAGGAGTTGACCAAGTCCCAAAACAAGGGCTCTAGGAGTTGGGCTTGTCCACTTTGTCTCTGTGAGGTCCAGCCTCTAGTCAGTGTGGCATTCCGGCAGCTGGTCATCTAGCCTCTCACTCACTGGGAGAAGTCCCAACACTCCTCACCTAGGACTTGATGATGGTTGTTTGCCAACTTTGGGCAGTGAAGAAATGTTGAATTGCCTTTGGCTATCATATACTTTTAGGTTTTTCTCAAAGGAAAAGGAAAGAGCTGTAGTCATAAGCTCTGATCAGTGAGATGGGTCAAAGGATGCTTACGTTATGTTTTGATTTCAGGTAAGGAAAGTCAGATCAAGTTCACCCTGAGAGGGTCACTTCTAGAGAAATCAAAAGGAATTGTTTCTGAAGTGTATTATCCTACCTAGGTCCCACCTGTATGTGAATGTTCTGGGAAGATCTGAGGGTATGAAATTTGGACGTGAAGTCACCCCACATGTTAGTTAGGGTCTGAATTGACACTTCATTCTCTCTAAAACGCAGCTGCTGAGTTGATTCTGAGTCATGACGACCCCACATGTGTCAGAGAACTACCCTGCTACACAGGGTTCTCAACAGCTGATTTTTCAGAAGAGATAGCTAGGTCTTTCTTCCAAGGGGCCTCTGGGTATACTTGAACGTCCAAACTTTGGGTTAGTAGTTGAGCGCATTAACCATTTGCATCACTCAGGGACTCCTTGGTTCCTCTAGTTTAGGATAAAGACTAATGACTTTTGAGGCTAATCAGGGGATTCTTGAAGGTTTCTTGTCAAGAATATAATGTGTGGAAGAAGGTTTTCATCTCGGATGTAAACTCTTTTCTCTAGTAATCTCTGAAAATAGAATTATATTAGAAAATACAATTATATTATAAAGTACAAGCCCTGCCATTTTGGTGGTGCATACTTAATTTAAAAAAATTAAAAAAGAGGGAAGGTAATAAAGGTTATACAGGAGATGGTCCGGAGTTGTATATGATCATGAATGAGCGGTATATTATCATGATCACCATGGTCAAACATTTACGGACAACTAGTGGAGGGCAGGACACTCCCAGGAGAGGGGAACATAAAGCTGCTTGGTGATGGAAGAATTACAGACTTAGAGAAGGGACAGAGTAAGTTGCCTAGTGGAGAACAGACTTGAGCAGAGTTGAAGAATGGATGAGTTTTGAATGGAGAGACGGAGATGAGGGTCAGCGAGAGGACAATAGAAGTTGGAATGTGTACAACATACTATTGATCAATGCAAAGTGCCCAGGAGGCTACATACCTGGGCTTGGGTAGGACGCAGGAGAATTGTGTCCACACAGGTGTGTCAGGACTCTTACAGCTTTCAAACAAGAGGATTAACTCACTGGATACAAACCAATTACGGGCATGACTTTTTGTGCCCTAGGCAATAGCCCCTATGAAGTTAATGACTAAGGCAATCCATCTATGACATATCATGAATTCTCTTTCCAAGGAGATCAAGGGAGAAAATGGGAGTGGTGGACCAGGAATGATAGACAGTTATGGGTGGCCCAGAGTGAGTCATTGTCCTCAATGCCAATACCAGGAGGTCAGGCCAAGGACTCCTGCCTTTACTGTTCATTCTCTTCACCTTTCACCCAAATCCTAGCTCCTTCAGCTCTCTGATCCTTTGCCTTTTCTGATTAGGCACTGGAGTTGGACCAACTCTAATTTTATAGGTAAGGCCCCTGAGGTCCAGAGAGGAGAGGGGACTTGTCCTTATTCCTACAGCAAGCTGATTTCAGAGTTCAGATGAAGGGAAGACCCCTTGACTACCAGCCCTGTGCACTCTCTGCTCTGCCATGTGGACTTACTCTTTGAGTCTTCTACTGGTGGCATCAACTGAGACAAAAAGGGACACAGAACAGGACATGGGCACAGCTTGAACGGGCAGTTATGGGACTGCAGAGCGCCCAAGGGAACGTGTACAGAGGCAGAAGGAGTCTGGGGTCAGAGGACCATCCTCCAGAACCCTACCCTCAAGAAGCAATCAGCCCCCATCACCCACAGAGCTTCAGGTCACATATTCTAAAGTTTAAACTCTGAACTAGCATACACTATATCCTATTCATAGATCTCTAATATTTTACTATGCAAATATGGGACCTCTTTTCAAATTTTTGTTTTAAATCCCCTCTCAATTAGCTTTTTTGACGTTTGCCAGCTTAAAACAAAGTCCATATTTCTCTTAACTGCTGAATGGGATAAGGTCTCATCTGTCCTCCCTGAATGTCCCAAGGCCTCTCCTCTCCGGATAACCACAAGACAATCACGGAGGAGGTCTTAGGTTGTGTCCATGCCTCAAAAGATGTGTGTCTGATGCAGACCTCAAATTCTCATAAAAACACCAGACTTAATGGTCTGACTGAGAATAGAAGGACCCCGGAGGTCATGGTCCCCAGACCTTCTGTTAGCCAAAGACAGGAAGCATTCCCAGAACTGACTCTTCAGACTCTTTAGTCTGTCTGACTGGACTATAAAATAGAAAGTGATACTGGTGAGGAGTGAGCATCTTGGATCAAGAAGACACACGAGACTATGTGGGCAGCTCCTGTCTGGAGGGGAGATGAGAAAGCAGAGGGGGACAGAAGCTGGCTGAATGGACATGGAAATACAGGGTGGAGAGAAGAAGAGTGCTGTCTCATTAGGAGGAGAGTAACTAGGAGTATATAGCAAGGTGTATGTAAATTTTTGTGTGAGAGACTGACTTGATTTGTAAACTTTCACTTAAGCACAATAAAAATTAAAAAAAAAAGATTTGTGTCATTTCATTGTGTGAGGAATTGGGGTGTGCTGGTCTCCAGCCTCTGGCTGATAAGCATGCCCCTCCTGCCTTCTGCAATGTAGTCCTGAAAAGAGGCAGTGCCTTGTTTAAAATGTACTGTGACTCTGTGCTCTGTGCCATAGTCAACATACCTGGTGCAACACAAAACAGCGACTGCTTGGAGCCACTCCAAGCAGAACAGAGGTTAGTTCCGGACACACAACAAGTGCACACTGGTGAGATCCCTTCATGTCTTACTTTTTTGTCCTCCTCCCTGCCCTCTGCTCCTGGTGATGCCATGTCTAAGCTCTGTCCCTGGGCTGGTCTTCTTTTCTGAAAGGCTTTGTTGTTTCGGGGAAGCATCATAAACTGGACATGTTGGTCCATCTGTTTGTCCAGCCTCTGTGTTAACCCTCCCTCTCAGACCCCCTAAAACCAGGTGTACTCCATTTCACCTTAGGCTATATAGACTTCCTGTGGGTGCCCCTCTCTGGGTCAGGAAGGCAACTCCAATCTCCCTCAAGTCAGTCAATTGTAAACATTTTGGTCCCCATTCTGTATTATTTTGGATTGCTATACCAGGGAGAACCCCAAACAGGTGTTTTTCCAAGATTGACCCTGGGACCATAATTTCCTGAGATATTTATGGGAAAATACATGAGAAACCCTCGTGGCCACATGGAATGAGAGAGAGCTAAGAGAAGATGAAACTTAAAAAATAAAGGCTTAAATTTGTCATCCTCACCTAGCAGAGGTTACAAAGCCTCATTAAGGATATTGGGAGTTTTTTCCCCCCCAGGGAGAAGTCTTTTATATACCTGTAAAAAGCCCCCAAGAGTAAAACAGCAAACCCTCCAATCTTTCGAGTAGGCGTGCAGGTTATCAGCTTCACTCCTTGCTGTTCTAAATCAACCTTTTATTGCCCTGCTTGTGACACTGGGTGGCGTAAATAGTTAAGTGCTCAACTACTAACCAAAAGGTCAGAGGTTCAAACCTACCCAGAGGCACCTCAGAAGAAAGGCCTGGCAATCTGCTTTCAAAAGGACACAACCTTGAAAATCCTATGGAGCGCGGTTCTACTCTGCAACATATGCGGTCACCATGAGTCAGAATTGACTGAATGGCAACTGGTTGGGGGTTTTTTTGGTGTAGGGATGTTGGAAGATTTTTCCCTCTTCTTTTTTTTTTAGCTAGACGCTTTCTCGGTAGAGGGCGCTGGAGGGCAAGTTTAGATTCCTGCCTACTAGCTTCTGCCTGGTGACTACAGTTTAAAGCTAGGCTGAACCCACCAGCGGCTGCTGGGGAGAAAATGCTCCGGTAAAGCTTAAATTACAGTCTAGGAAACCCTACGGGGCAGTTCTACTCTGTTCTATAGGCAGTGGTGTCTTTAGGGTTGGTGTCACCGCCCCCCATGCTAATTACCACATGACTGTAGCTAAAACACCAGAACATAGGACAAAATCAGCAACTATAAAAACACCCGAAGCAACAAAAACAACAGCCTGTGCTTGTTGATTCAAAGTGTCATTGTAATTGGGTAACAATGACAGTTCTGACCTGAGCACATTAGAAGGTTCAAAAGGTAAAGTAGCGTAAGAGTTTTAGCCTTGTAGGTGTATTGATACGTGTTAGCTGGGCTTACGAAAAAAAAAATTTGTTGTTATAACTACAGGGATTTTTTATTTAAAAAAATTTAATTTCTGCTGGAACACTGCACAAAAATTTTATAGACAGTCATTTTGGTGTCACTCCCTCTGGCAGTGTCACCTTGTGTGGTCCGCGCACCCTCCTCCCCCAGCAACGTCACTGCCTATAGAGTTGCTAGGAGCAGAATCAACTCGATAGCACACAACAACAACAACCCCAATTGTGGGGAGTTCAGCTTGCCAGTCTTGGCCCATGGTTTCCTGCCTGCCAGCTTCAGCCACTGACTGTGGAGCAGCTCTGGTCTGGGGGAACCCAGTGAACCTCTCTGGCATCCAGTGGGCTGCAATCACACCCTCTCCAAGAAGGCCCGTACCCCAGCCTTGGAGAGGGACCCTTCCTCCTTCCAAGTTAATTCCTTCCTTGAGTACTCTTACTCTGCCCTAGGGTATTCTTTAGAATTCTCTTTTATTCCTTGGTGGTGTTGTTAGATGCCATCCAGTCAATTTTGACTCACAGTGAGCCGGTGTGACAGAGTAGAACTGCTCCATAGGATTTTCTAGGCTAAAATCTTTACCAGAGCAGATTGCCAAGTCTTTTCTCCAGTGGAGCCGCTAGGTAGGTTCAAACTACCAACCATCTCAGTTAACAGTGAAACCCTTAACCATTGCACCACCAGGGCTCCTTTTTCTATTCCCTAAACCCATTAAACTCATTGCCACTGAGTCAATTCCAACTCATAGCAACCCTCTAGGACAGAGTGAAACTGCTCCATAGGGTTTCCATGGCTGGAATCTTTACGGAAACAGACTGTCACATCTTTCTCCCGAGGAGTGGCTGGTGGGTTCCAACCACTGACCTTTTGGTTAGCAGCTGAGTGCTTAACCATGAGCCACCAGGGCTCTTTTTATTCCCTAAAAAAACCCAAAACCCATAGCCAGAATTTCAAATTAGGAATTTGAATAGGGAAAATCTGAACAGGGAAAGCTTAATGTAAAGAAGTATTAACTACTTAAAGAAAAAAATGTGTGTCAACTTGGCTACTCCATGATTGCCAGTATTGTGTGATTGTCCACCATGTTTTCATTTGATGTGATTATCCTATGTGTTGTAAATCCTA
The DNA here is from genome assembly GCF_024166365.1 of Elephas maximus indicus. Taxonomy (NCBI): domain Eukaryota; kingdom Metazoa; phylum Chordata; class Mammalia; order Proboscidea; family Elephantidae; genus Elephas; species Elephas maximus. The sequence goes on from NC_064838.1 coordinate 47,305,971, forward strand.
CATCTATGATGTTAATGAGGCAGGTTTAGAGATGGTTATGTTAATGAGGCAGGACTCAGTCTACAAGATTAGGTCATATTTTGAGTCAATCTCTTCTGATATAAAAGAGATAATCAAGCAGAGAGACAGGAAGACAGCATACCACCAAGAAAGTAGTGCCAGGAGCAAAGCACATCCTTTGGACCTAGGGTCCCTGTGCTGAGAACCTCCTAGGCCAGGGGACGATTGATGAAGAGGACCTTCCTCCAGAGCCGACAGAGAAAGAAAGCCTTCCCCTGGAGCTGGCATCCTGAATTAGGACTTCTAGCCTACTAGAATGTGAGAGAATAAATTTCTGTCTGCTAAAGCCATCCACTTGTGGTATTTCTGTTACAGCGGCACTAGATAATGAAGATAGAATCATTAAACCATTTTCTTGTATTATCAGATGCAAATAAACATAATTAGGGATTACACATATTTGATTAGGAATCAGGATTTTCAGTATAAAAGAAAAGGAAGTACAATTACAGAATTAAGAATTTAAGTAGAAACAATGTTGTGTTAGAATTAAATTTTGAATATTATGAATACCCTGTGTTTACAGGGAAAAAAAATAAATATGTCTGTTTTAGTTCTATTCACTACAGTAGTCCAGGAGCAAAATCATTTTATGGTTCTGTTTTTCCTGTAAAATACTTTTACTCTGCTAAGAAGGGCTCTTTGGAGAAATGGAGGATTCCATGTTTGGGAGTTGGAAGCAGTTTTTAGAGTGTCTGCCAGAAAACAAGGACGCTTTCAAAAGATTAATGTGCTTATTTCCAAATGACCCAGGAGCCAGCTTAAAGGGTTTCTTGCTAGCCTGAGCTGTGACTGTTTGACCATCAAAAGGAGAATAATTGCTGTGGCTTATTTAAATACATTAAATCTGTAAAAAGATGTGAGTTCATAAGGACACAGAAAGAGGAAAGCCAATAAGAAATATTCTAAGAGAAACTGAATGGCACTGCTGTTGAGCTCTTTACTCAATCATGTTGCTATTAACTCATCTATTGATATCACGAAGAATACCAAGAGCTGTCAAATATAGCGGTTAGAAGATATTTTCTGACTCAAGGGGGATGTTTGTAGAATGAACCTCTAAATTCCGACCTTGAGACAGATGCCACGTGAAATATTCAAAATCCAAGATGTGGTTTCAAGAATCCTGAGGAGTTATATGGAAACCCTGGTGGCGTAGTGGTTAAGGGTTATGGCTGCTAACCAAAGGGTCGGCAGTTCGAATCCACCAGGCGCTCCTTGGAAACTCTGTGGGACCGTTCTACTCTGTCCTATGGGGTCGCTATGAGTCAGAATCGACTCGACGGCACTGGGTTTGGTTTTGGTTGGAGGAGTTATATGGTCCTAAGGATATAAAAGAACACAGAATTCCATCAGGCTCACATGTCTTTAAAATTAAATGCAAAAGACACTACTGTAGAGCATCAAGCTCAAAAGTCTCTACAGTTATAAGGATAATGATATTTACATGCCTTGAGTTCATAACTCAATCAACTGAGCAACTAGGGTAGGAGCTGCAGACTTTTTGAAAAATTAGGTAACATAGAACTTGAATCCAGGGAAGTGGGCTAAGTAGTCACTCCTCTATTTATGTATTTATTTATTTATTTGCTGGAATATTTTAAATCAAATCCCAGACATCATATCATTTCATCCAACTATTCCCCTTCTCGAAGTTACAGAATCAGTAATATAAGGATTATATATAGTCTTTAGTGTTGCCCATCAGGGTCTCAAACAAGATTCTCAGCCTCCCAGCCCAAGTGTCTGCTAGTAAATAGCTTCAGTTAACTGGTACGGTAATGACCTTCTTAGATGGTGTCTTAGTCATCTATTGCTGCTATAACAGAAATACCACAAGTGGGTGGCTTTAACAAACAGAAATTTATTTTCTCACAGATCCCACCCAATAGAAGGTTAAAAGTCTGAATTCAGGGCACCAGCTCTAGGGGAAGGCTTTCGCTCTCTGTCGGCTCTGGAGGAAAGTCCTTGTCTCTTTTCAGCTTCCACTCCTCTGAGATCTTCCTGTGGCTTGGCATCTCTCTTCCCCCATCTCTGCCTGCTTGTTTCCTTGCTTAATCTGCTCTTTTATATCTCAAGAGATTGATTTAAGACATACCCTACGTTAATACTGCCTTATAAACATAACAAAGAAAACCCATTCCCAAATGGGATTATTACCACAGGTATAAAACCAAAGCCAAACCCTTTTTAGGTCCAGTCAATTCCAACTCAGAGTGACCCTATAGGTCAGAGTAGAACGGCCCCATAGGGTTTCCATGGAATGGCTGGTGGATTTGAACTGCCAACCTCTTAGTTAGCAACCAAACTCTTAACCACCACACCAACAGATCTCCAGGTATAGGGATTAGAATTTACAACATGCGTTTTGGGGGGACACAATTCAATCCATAACGGGTGGGTAAACATCTTTCAACCTAGGAATCTTTAGAACAAAGCATGGAAATATTCAAGAGACCCATAGTATTAATTTTTTTTTATGTTAAGTAGGTGACTTTGTGTATCTGATGTTTTATATTTCACAGGAGGATAGACGTGGCCTAGTAGACTGACAGCTTTGTAACTTTAATTTGAAGTGTTTGAGCAATTTAGATTTATGATTTTATGTGAAATCATACCAGATTATTCTTACTATTGAAACAGCTAAGAGAACTTTAGATGCCTAGTATTTATAAGAATGAATTTCTACTAGGAAGGTTTTGTTTATTAAGTTGACTCAGCTGAAGTACATAAAAGGAAAACTCTTGAGATGAAGCTGTTCACTACATAAGTGCACATATCAGCACCCCCGGTTCCAGTCCCCAGGCCCTTGTCACTTTTCAACAACCACAGGACCTACAAAATGGGGCCTGGTATGGAAAAGGCTGCCCGGACACCAGCAGGTTGCTTCTTCTGTCTGCTCATAGCCTCCACCAAGATGGGCGCCCGGTGGTAGGTCCCTTCTCCCTCCCCCAGCCTATTGGAGCCTGGATATCTTACTTAGGGGCACTTGAGTGAAGAAGCATAATAAAATAAGAAAAAATACTTGGTGTGCACTCGAGTTTTCCAATTTATCAGTTTCTCATTGTGTGCAGTGCCTGTCTTCTGCCACTGATAACACGGGGAAGCTCCTAATAAGACTTGGTTTGAATATTAGGAGCCTCGCGCTGGGTCTGAGTTATGTTATGCTTATTCTCTGGGTGGAGTCCCTGGGGAGTGCTAATGGTTAATGATCTGGTTAACTAGCTCAGCTCCAAACTGAAAGGTTGGGGATTCAAGTCCACCCAGAGGCACCTTAGAAGAAAGACCTAGTGATCTACTTCTGAAAAACAAGCCGCTGATAATTCTACACAACACAGTTCTACTCTGACACACACGGGGTCACCATGAGCCGTGATCGACTGCACAGCAACATTTTTTTTTTTTTAATTCTCTGGGCAGCCTGAGGCATCCCCTACTGGAAGGCAGATGTTACTGCAGTCAGAACTGCTCCAGGAATGCATTCTTCCCCAGGAAAAAATAACCTCAGATTCAGATCAATGTTTTTATTTTACGGGATTTTCCAACATGTATATAAATTGCAGTCCACACATCCCCTAAAACCTCTAAAGCTCTGGTGAGATAGAAGTGAAACTGCAGCAGTAAGCAAAAAAAAAGAAAAAGCAAAGCTAAGTAAAATTTTGCCATAAGCAGACTCTAAGTGGTCTGAAGCCCTTCCAAGGATCAAGATGAATTCTAGAGGTGCAATTTCACAATCCACCAGAGCCTGGGGCTCAGGCCATTTCAAAGTCATCATCCAGCTGATATTCTAGTAGTTTCACTCCAACTCCGAGAGGCTTTCTACTTCTCTGTTGCGTTCTTATTTTCAAGTACTCACTTGTGTCCTGGATTCCTTCGCAGCACAGGCTGCAAGGCCGCCCTAGACTCCATACTGCACATCTCTTCCAGAGGATCCAGGGTCTTATGAAAAAGAATCCCAAGAAAGAACACAGGTGGAAAGGACCCTATGATGTTCTCTTGGCCATCCCGTGACTCTATGAGGTTCTAGATCATCCTTGGGGATACAAAGGTGACAAGCCACAACCATATCAAAACAACCATATCAAAACTGATAGCAAACAAGATCAACTTGGATACGGTTCATAGAGACCAAGAAGCCCTGTGGTGTCGTGAACCTAGAAGAGAAAGGGGGTTACTGTGTGGTATTCTGGGCAGACTGAGTGAAGACCACAAAGAAGTTTTGTAGGACTGTATGGAGATGCCGATATGTGACTTCAGGACTAGTATGTGAAATGGAAGACTAGTGGGCTAATACTGACTGTAGGATTCTTAAGTCCTCATCTTGCTTACCATCCCCCCCCTTCCTGCCCCTTCCTGTCTGTCTCTTTCAAATGCCCTTTGCAGTGCTGACACATGAGCACCCAACAGTTGGTGTACAACAGTCTTTAGCATCTTACTTAAAGATCTTTGATGCTGCCTTTGAGACATGATGTGCAAGACCCTACAAAAAATTTCCCCACCCCAAGAACACCTAAGACATGAATCTTGCCTGACATGGTCTGTATGTTGGTCAGCTGCTTTGGGATACAGAGGAGTCCTTACTTTTAGGCAAACTTGATTTTATGCCTTGTCCTAGTTCTAATCCTTAGAATTGGCATTTTTGAATGGAGAGGCCCATCGTAAATCCCTTTTTGTTAGCAGCCATCACTCTTAACCACTATGCCACCAGCGTTCCCCATGGTTTATATGGATAAGGGACTATTACTCAGCCCTAAAGAGCAATGGAAACCCTGGTGGCATAGTGGTTAAGTGCTACGGCTGCTAACCAAAGGGTCAGCAGTTTGAATCCGCGAGGCGCTCCTCGGAAACTCTATGGGGCAGTTCTACTCTGTCCTATAGGGTCGCTCTGAGTTGGAATCAACTCGACGGCACTGGGTTTGATATTTTTGGTTTAAAGAGCAATGAAGTTCTGAGACATGCTATGACATGAATGAACCTTAAAAACATTATACTGGGTGAAATAAGTCAGCCACAAAAGGACAAATATTCTATGATCCCACTTATATGAAAAATCTATAATAGCCAAATGTATAGAGACAGAAATTTATTAGTGGTTACCAGAGGCTGGGGAGAGAGAGGAATGGGAGTTATCGCTGAAGGCATACTGAGTTTCTGTTTGGGATGATGAAAAACTTTTGGAAATGGGTATAGTGATGATGGTAGCACAACATGGTGAATGGAATTAATGTCACAGAATTGTACACTTAAAAATGGTTCAAATGGCAAACTTTTTGTTAAATATATTTTACCACAAATTTTTTTAAAAAAATCGAGCAAAATATTTGAAAAGACACTTCACCAAAGGTATAACCAAAAAAAAAAAAAAAAAAAAACCAAACCCGTTGACTTCAAGTCAATTCCGACTCATAGTGATCCTGTGGGACAGCGTAGAACTGCCCAATAGAGTTTCCAAAGAGTGCCTGGTGGATTCAAATTGCTGACTTTTTGGTTAGCAGCTGTAGCTCTTAACCACTACACCACCAGGGTTCAACCAAAGGTATACAGAAGGCACATAAGCACGGGAAAAGATGCTCAACATCATTAGTTCTTATGGAAAAGCAAATTAAAACCACTATGAGATACCACTGCACACCTATTAGAATGACTAAAAGTAAAAAGACTGACCACACCAAATACTTGAAAGGTTTGTCAAGAATGGCCAAGTACTTAGAAGGATGTACAGCAATTGGAATCTCATACTTTGCTGGTGGAAATGGAAAAAAGGTACAGCCACTTTTGGAAAAGAGTTTGGCTACTTTCTTACAAAGTTAAACACACATACCACACAACCCAGCAGTTCCATTCCTAAATACTTTACCCAAGTGAAATAAAAACCTATGCTGACACAAAAACCTGCACACAAATGCTCATAGCAGCTTTATCTGTAATCGCCAAAAACTGGAAACAACCCAAATGTCCCTAAACTGCACACTGGACAAGCAAAAAAATAATAATAATAAGTTGGAGGGAATATAACTTGGTGGATCACTTTGGCAAACTTTGGCACTTTTTATAAAAGTTGAACATATAACCCAGCAGTTGCACCCCTAGGTATGTACCCAACAGATAGGCATAATATGCTTGCCAAAAGGCTGGTCAAGAATGGCCATGGCAGTACTACTCATAATAACCCTGAATAAAGGGTCTGACTCCATTTTTGATGTTTGACCCCTGACATCCTTCACTCCTTGTTCCCCTGTTGTCTTACACCTGGACAAGCTGTAAGAAAGCCCAGGTGCTCCCTGCTTTAGTGCTGTCAGGGAGATGTTCCAACCATGCAAACTCCAGCCTGTGGGAGAGAAGGCCCTCACCCTGGCCTCACTTTCCCCCACCCGCAACCACTTTACAAACCAGAGCCACTTGCCCCTCCTTTAAGCTCAAGCCAAATGGACTGGTTGGGTACCGCCCTGCTTTCTCCAGAAGGCCTCATTATGTGAGTAATAGATCTTGTCACATCGCCTTGATGAGTGTGTAGCATCATCAGTCTCAACACATGAACCAGGTTGGGTGGGGTGGGGGGTTCATCGCATCCTCCGTGGAACAATAACAAAGTGAGCCCCAAACTCGAACTATCCAAAGGCCTAATCAACAGATCAGTGGACAAATAAATTATGGTGTATTCACCCAATGGGATCTACACAGCAATAAGAATGAATGACCTACAACTACACATAATCCCACAAACGCATTGTTGAACCAAAGAAACCAAACACAGAAGAATTTTGTGTGACTGCATTTAAATGAGTTTTTAAAAACAGGCAAAGCTAATTCTGATAGGATAGTTACCGCTCTTCTGGAGGTGGTAATGACTGGAAAGCGGTGCATGTCAGACTGAACTAGGAAAAAATGCGGAAGGGAGTGATAGGGTTGGGAATCTGAGGGGATGGCCCCAGCTCTGAGTGAGGTCCTGGTTGCCCTGCTGGTTTGGCTGACGGGTTAAAAGTGTGAGCCAGCCCCACCCAGTGGACGAGTGTGGAAATGCATTTCATGGCTTAGACTAGGGAGATGACTAGCCTCTCTAGGGAGTGTCTGATACTACCAGCCAGTTTTGGGGGGCGGGGTGCAGTTTCGTGCTCAGAAATAGGACAGAGTGTCCGAGAAGGGTCTGAGGTCAGCATGTCTGTCCTGTTATACAGAACTGGGCTCGGCCAGGCTGAGGGGGTACAAATGACTGCTCTGAAAGGGGAAAAGTAGGAAGCAGGGGGAAAGGGAGACCATGTCCCAGCTGAGGGCTCCACCATCTCCAGGCTTGGGCTTCCTCTGCAGGCAGTCCAGGCTGAGCTTGGACGTCACCTTTACTCAGGTGCTAGGTGTTTATCCAGTAAGGTAGGTAGTAATCCCCATTTTACAGGTGAGGGAATTGAGGCTCAGCCAGATATTAGGCCATTTGGCTTGTAAATGGCAGAACTAAGGGTTTTGGCCCCCATTCCCTGCCCTAAACCACAATTCTGTATGCAGAGTAGCCTAACCTTTTTTGTGTCATGGCTTCCCCTCCAGTCTGGTGAAGCTTATAAGCCCATTTCTGTATAATGCCTTAAAATGCGTAAAATAAAATACATACGGTTACAAAGAATGCCAATCCTACTAAAATCGTTATCAAAACATTTTAAAATTGTACTATAGGGTGTGCTATATACGTGATTCTTTTTCAATGTATTAAACACAAGATCTAGCAGTAGGTCTGTAAACAACCAGAATTTCAAGGAAACGATGACTATAAACAATATTTTGAGACGTCTGCTATGACGGTGATGGGAAATGAGACTACTGGGATTTTATTGGTGACAAAGTCACAGGGTTCTACTAATACTACTGTGGTTTGTTAACCACGTTCCAATGGAAGAGAATGCTGAATTTCCATCAGAAGCTAGTGAAATTAAGGATAGAATTTGGTTCCCATCTAAGTTCACAGACCTCTAAGTGCGTATACTAGCCATGGGTCCCTTGGGGGTCTGTGGGCCCCAGGTTAAGGCTCCTTGCATCTGTTGCCTTTGATTCACCACCTCCGTCTCAGCTAGTCCCAGAGTTTCATGGGAAACCAGCCTGTGAGCTGGTAACTGGCAAAGAGAACAGGATCTTTGTCAAACAACAAGGCAAAAACATAGGGTTCAACAGACACTTATTGAAGGCTCCAGTGCCTTAGATATACTTTTGGACCCAAAGATACACAAAGGAATATAAGATTCAGCCTTCCACTCAAGGAAGGTCCTTGGGTGGGACAGTTTGTGCTCAACTGCTGACCTAAACGTTTGCGGTTCAAACCCGACCAGGAGTTCCATGGAAGAAAGACCTGCTGATCTGCTTCTGTAAAGATTATATCCAAGAAAATCCTAGGCAACAATTCTACCCTGTAACACTTGGGGTCACCATGAGTCAGAATCGACTCCACAGCAAATTTGGTTTTTCTGTTTTTTCCCTCTCAAGGATTGCCCCCACTCCCCTTCTGCCTGGTTGAGGCAACGTATCCAGGCAGTTTATGATCAACCTTCAAATGAACTGATGGGGTAAAAAGTCATCTCTGTTGGGAACAGAAGAGTAATTCTGTGGGTTGAGCAGTTTTCCATGTCACTGTTGTTTTTAGGTGCTGTCGAGTCAATTCCAACTCATATCGACTGTGTGTACAACAGAACAAAGCACTGCCTGGTCCTGCATCATCCTCACAATCATTGCTATGTTTGAGCTCATTGTTGCAGCCACTGTGTCAATCCATCACATTGAGAGTCTTCCCTTTTTCACTGACCCTCTACTTTACCAAGCATGATGTCCTTCTCCAGCAACTTGTCCCTCCTGATAACATGTCCAAAGTACGTGAGATGAAGTCTTGTCATCCTCATTTCTGAGGAGCATTCTGGCTGTACTTCTTTCAAAACAGATCTGTTCCTTCTTCTGGCAGTCCATGGTATAGTCAATATTCTTTGCCAACACAATAATTTAAAGGCATCAATTCTTCTTTGGTCTTCCTTGTTCATTGTCCAACTTTCACATGCATATGAAGCAATTGAAAATACCATGGCTTAAGTCAGGTGCACCTTAGTCCTCAAAGTGACATATTTGCCTTTTAACACTTTGAAGAAGTCTTTTGCAGCAGATTTGCCCAATGCAATACATCATTTGATTCCTTGACTGCTGCTTCCATGGTTGTTGATTGTGGATCTAAGTAAAATGAAATCCTTGACAACTTCAATCTTTTCTCTGTTAATCATGATGTTGCTCATTGGTCCAGTTGTGAGGATTTTTATTTTCTTTGTGTTGAGGTGTAATCCATAGTGAAGGCTGCAGTCTTTGATCTTCATCAGTAAGTGCTTCAAGTCCTCTTTGCTTTTGGCAAGCAAGGTGTGTCATCTGCATAACGCAGTCTGTTACCGAGTCTTCCTCCGATCCCGATGCCCCATTCATCTTCATATAGTCCAGCTTCTTGGATTATTTGCTCAGCATAAGGAGTGAACAAGTATGGTGAAAGGATACAACCCTGATGCACACCTTTTCTGACTTTAAACCACGTTTGTTCTGTTCGAACAACTGCCTCTTATTCTATGTACAGGTTCCACATGAATACAATTAAGTGTTCTGGAATTCCCATTCTTCACAATATTATCCATAATTTGTTATGATCCACACACTCAAATGCCTTTGCATAGTTAACGAAACACAGGTAAACATCTTTCCAGTATTCTCTGTTTTCAGCCAAGATCCATCTGAAATCAGCAATGATATCCCTCATTCCACATCCTCTTCTGAATCCACCTTGAATTTCTTGGTAGTTCCCTGCCGATGTACTGCTGCAACTGCTTTTGAATGATCTTCAGCAAAATTTTACTTGTGTGTGATATTAATGACATTGTTTGATAATTTCTGCATTCCGTTGAATCACTTTTCTTTGGAATGGGCACAAATATGGATCTCTTCCAGTCAGTTGGCCAGGTAGCTTCTTCAAATTCCTTTGCATAGACGAGTGGGTGCTGCCAGTGCTGCATCCATTTGTTGAAACATCTCAACTGGTATTCTGTCAATTCCCAGAGATTTATTTTCTGTCAATGCCTTCGGTTCATGCAGCTTGGACTTCTTCCTTCACTACCATTCATTCTTGATCATATGCTACCTCCTGAAATGGTCAGATGTTGACCAGTTCTTTTTGGTACCATGACTCTGTGTGTTCCTTCCATCTTCTTTTGATGCTTCCTGCATCGTTCAATATTTTGCTCATAGAATCCTTCAACATTGCTACTCGAGGCTTGAATTTTTTTCTTCAGCTCTTTCAGCTTGAGAAATAGCAAGAATGTCTTCCTTTTTGGTTTTCTAACTCCAGGTCTTTGCATGTTTCGTTATAGCACTTTGTGTTCTGGAGCGGCCCTTTGAAATCTTCTGTTCAGCTCTTTTACTTCATCTTCCACTCACTTTAGCTACTCAGCGTTCAAAAGCAAGCTTCAGAGTCTCTTCCGACATCCATTTTGGTCTTTTCTTTCTTTCCTGTCTTTTTAATGACCTTTTGCTTTCTTCATGTATGATGTCCTTGATGTCATTCCACGATTCATCTGGTCTTCGGACATTAGTGTTCAGTGCGTCAAATCTGTTCTTGAGATGGTCTCTAAATTCAGGTGGGATATACTCAAGATCGTACCTTGGCTCTTATAGACTTGTTTTAATTTTCTTCAGCTTCAGCTTGAACTTACATATAAGCTATTGATGGTCTGTTCCACAGTCAGCCCTGGCCTTGTTCTGATTGATGACACTGAACTTCTCCATTGTCTCCTTCCACAGATGTAGTCGATTTGATTCCTGTGTATTCCATCCAGTGAAGTCCACGTATAGAGTTGCTGTTTATGTTGTTGAAAAAAGGTATTTGCAATGAGTAAGCTGTTGGTCTTACAAAATTCTGTCATGTGATCTCTGATAGAGATTTTCTAACTATTGATCCTACTGAACAAATACGACCTAAACAAAAACCATCTGTCTTCCATACAGATGGTTTTTGCTTAAGTCATATTTGTTAATTATTTCTTTTCTGCTTCTGGGTACTGCATAGTTTGAAGAAGGGGCTGACTGTGTTTTAGGAAGCTCACTTTGGTGGCAACATGAAGGCTGGATGGAGGGCAAGAGGGTAACAGTCTGCTCCAACTCCGAGAAGCTTTTCTGGTGAGGCTGGGGATGGTTAGGCTTCAGAGTAAAAGGTAGTACCTAGGTATACAGCTCTGCCATCAGATGGCCTGAGTTCAAAGCCTGGGTCCATCACTTGTTAGCTGTGGGACTTTGGGCAAGTATACCTGAAATTTCTGTGTCTCAGACTCCTCATCTCTAAAATGTGGATAGCAGTAAAGCTTCATAGGGTTGGCGTGAAGATTAAATGAGTGTTCGTGCTGCTAGCCAGATGATGATGCTGTTTGTGACTGAAGAGGTGGACAGAAGGGTGAGGCCTCTCTAGGAATCAGGGGACAGCTGCAGCTGTGCAGAAACTGGATCAAATCCCCTATGAAAGGAACAGGGTGGAGAAGGCTGCTGGTTGGATGATGTAAGGTGAAATATGGACAAGCTTGTTTTATTTTCATAGTTATGTTTTTGTTTTATTTTGTATTGGGGAATAAAAAAAAAAAAAAAAACTCACTGCTGTCGAGTTGATTCCGACTCATAGCAACCCTACAGGACAGAGTAGAACTGCCCCACAGGGTTTCCAAGGAGTACCCGGTGGATTTGAACTGCCGATCTTTTGGTTAGCAGTCATAGCTCTCAACCACTATGCCACCAGGATTTCCATTGGAGAACATATAACCAGTCAAACCTGTCATTTCACCAATATTATTCCATAAGACAGGGCTAGAGAAAATATTTAAATTTCAAAAAGTTATGAGTTGATTTAGAGATAATAGTCATACAACAATGCACAGTAGGAGTGGTATGGGGATGTGGCAAAAAGTGAAGGTGTTGACAGTTCCTGGTTTGATTCACAGTATTAAGAGACTGCAACCACTTTCACCTTATGGAATTCTAGGGGTTCCCCTGGCTCAGCCCCCGAGTCCCTGCAGCCCTAAGCCCTGACTTTGAATGGAACACAGAGGCTGATGACAAATGCACAGTATTTGGGAAGAGCCCAGAAATACTTACCACACCCCTTCATTTCTGGATATGCTCAAGGACAGTATTTCCAACTGCAGGTCACCACCCAAAAGCAGGTTCTGAAATCAGCCACTAGGCTATGTCCAGCATTTTAAAACCGTGAAACAGAATCAAATAGAAAATAATAGAGCACATTTTCTGTGGTTAGGGAAATTCTTATCTTGGGAAACTTCTGCTTCAGGTGTATTACGTGTGCAAAGGGCCAGCAAGGAAAATGCATTTCATATTGTGAGTCACAGGCAAAAATGTCTGCTCAGGTGGAACAGGCCTGGATTCTAGTCCAAGTTCTGCTCCTCCCAGCTGTCTAGTAGGGCAGTCCCCATACCCTCTGAGCCCTAGATGCAGTGTAGTTTTGCTGGGTAGCTAAACTGAGATGTTCACATGCTACCTTGATGCTCAGGGTTCTGATTTAGCCCAATCCATCCTGAACCTTCCACCTCAACATGCTGAGTTCTCTCAGAGGGAGGTCTAGGATCAGGCCAAATAGGCCTCTGGGGTTTTGCATAGTCACCTTCCTGACCTCATCCAAATGTTCCCTTTTGTAGACTTTGAGCCCACACCCAGAGCTTCTGCTTCCAAATATTCCATCCCATTTCCAGTTACAGCATTTCCATATCACTCATAATTTCCTCAGTTTGTGGCCACACTTCCCTCTGTGATATGCGCCCGGTGAGCATGTTCTCACTCCTGACGTGGTCTCTGTGTTGTCCACCCCACTTCCCAGAACCTATTGCCCTGTGGATCTGGGAAGCGACATAGGGGTTCTCTGTAAATCACAGGGCTTCAGCCCACGGTGCTTGGTTCAGCTCTTTCCTCCCCTTGATTGGCGAGGTGGCAGCTCAAGGGGACAGTCCTTAGATAGCATATGTGGATAGCTGTCTTAGAATAACCCAGAAGTCAATTCTGAGACAAAGATTTGAGTGTAAATATTAGGGTGAACTAAATGAAATTGCCATTTTTCTAAGTTAAAACAGCTCAAATATTGGCAGTGTCATATGGTTCAACTTAATTGCTTATTTGGGAGATGAAGGAGACACAGGTAGGCCACTAGGGAAAGGCAACCATAAAAGGTGAATTACCAAACGAGTTACCCCTGTAGGTTGCTGGAGCTTAGTCCCATTCAAGAACCTCAAGGAGACACTTTAGAACTGAGTGATTCCACCCAAGGACAAGGGAGCTGGGGTATTGATGCTCCCATCAGTCTACTGGGTGGGGAGCCCTCTTTTCCCACAACTTCTGGCATGCTGTCCTGGTGGGCAGGGGCAAAACAGGCTTCTTTGGGCAGAGCGAGCCCTCAGACAAAGCAGTGTGAGTTTTGACCATTGGAAGTCAGAAGCTACAGAAGCTATACCAGTGGATTCCAGAAGTGCTTCTAGCAGGTATTTCTGGCCACAAACTCAAGTATGTAAGAAAATATGGTCTTATTTTTCTCTAACAACTGATTTTCTGTTTTAAGATCCCCATCCCACAAGATTTTGGAAAGTAAATCTCAGTCACTGTGGGAGTTGCCCTTTCCCGGAATTGCATCAGTTCCAGGAGATTTGGTCAGTACCGTGATCCAGGACATCTGTCCATGTGGGTATTCACTTAGACATCATCATCCCGCCTTGCTGTTGGCCATCAGCCCCATACGCCCACACTCAGTATGGTCCACCAGCACCTGCAGGCCCAGTGGGTCTGCTGAGTACTTTAGTTGGTTGCTTCTGTGACAGGTTAGCACATGAGACAAGGCTACCTGCGGTCCTGTTCACCTCAGACCATGTGTCATGTCCCTCTGGCCCTGGATCCCACAAACCCCAGGACCCTGGCCAAGGCAGGGCACCAGTTACCAATGGCCATCAAGTTGATTTCAACTCATGGTGACCCCATGTGTGTCAGAGTAGAACAGTGGTCCATAGGGTTTCCGATGGCTGATTTTTTTATGAAAAGGAGATTACCAGGCCTTCCTTCCAAGTCATCTCTGAGTGGACTCCAACCTTTTGTTTAGCACCCAAATGCGTTAACCATTTGTACCACCTAGAGGCTTCAGAGAAGGCACAGGTTCCCTCTGATGTCTAGAGTGACCTGCTTCCGTCCTGCCTCTCATCTTCTCCTCAGCCTGGGGAATCATTTTTTACTTAGGTATAGGAAGAGAAACTTAATTTCCTTAAACTCCTGTACTCCAAGGTCAGAGAGAGACTCCAAGACCCTCACTGAAGCCTGGTTGTTTGCATGGAGGGAAGGTCAATGTGGGGAAACATCAATAATATTTCAAAAATATTACTCCACAGTCTCCAGACCACCCCCCACCCATGACCAAGGCTTGTGACTATTGTCCCTTTTGCAGATGCTCCATCTGCTACTTTTTGCCCTTTATGGTCTTTATAACTTGTGTAAAGAAGGAGGGAAAGTTGCTATCTTTCTAAAGCAGGAGTTCTTCATTTGGGGTTCATGATATACTTCTGGGGATCCCTGAACTTGCATGCAAAAAATTACTTATTTATTTTATTAACCTCTAACAAAATTAGCATATTCTTCAATTATGAATGTAGGCAACAAAAGATAGTAGTAGTAGCAGGACCTGTGACACTGTCACCAGTAGGCATCACAATATTTTTTTATTATATGACAATTGATGTAGGAGTCTTGAAATTTCGTTTACAGTCATCTCTATCATGGTAGTTGTAAGATCCATCGCTTTTTAAATATGTTACTAATGAAATGCATATGTTACTAAGTCATAATTTTGGTTTTTAAAAGTATTTTAATAACTGTATTTCAGAATTATTTTTTTAACTTTTTATTTTGAGATAATAGTAGTTTCACGTGAAGTTATAAGAAATAATGCAGATAGACCTTATATACCCTTTACCTGGTTTCCTCCAATGGTAGCATTGTGCATAACTGTAGTACAATACCACACCTGGGAAATTGACATTGATACAATCCACCAACGTTATCCAGATTTCACTAGTTTTACATGCGCTCATTAGTTTGTGTATGCATGTGTATGTGTGTATTTAGTTCTTTGCAATTTTATCACGTGTAGATTCCTGTGACCAGCACCACAGTCAAGACATAGAATAGTTTCATTACCAGAAGGATCCCTTGTGTCACTCGTTTATAGCCACAACCATCTCCCTTCCTCCCCCTTTTCTAAGCCTTGGCAACCACTATAATCTGTTTTCCATCTCTGCAATTTTGTCATTTCAAGAATGTTATATAAATGAAATCAAATGGTATTTAAACTTTTGAGGCCTGGATCTTTTCACTCAATGTAATTCCCTTGAGATCCATCTAAAATGTCGTGTGTATCATTAGTTTGTTCCTTTTTATGGTATGATGGGCAACAAGTGTTTACTCATTCAACCATTAAAGGACATTTGAGTTATTTCCAGCTTTTGGCTATAATGGATTTTTAACATATTTTATTTTGTGCCTTAAAAAATATTATTCTGAGAGGAAGTCCAAGGGCTTCAATAGACTGCCCAAGGGATCCATTGGCACAAAAAGTAACCCTGGTAGCATAGTGGTTAAGAGCTATGGCTGCTAACCAAAAGGTCAACAGTTCGAATCCACCAGGCGCTTCTTGGAAACACTATAGGCCAGTTCTACTCTGTTCTGTAGGGTCTCTATGAATTGGAATCGACTCTGAGGCAACGGGTTTGATTTTTTTTTTTTTTAAGGGAAAAGGCATATAAGTCTCCACATTGTTCCCTTCTATCCATAGACTGGGTGGGAATGGGAACAGGGAAAGGCAGAAAGTTCAGGGCTCCTTCCAGGTCTTCTGTGCTACTGAGGCGAGACCAGAAGCAGATGGTCTCTGTCGTTGCAGAAAGCATCACTGAACTGATCTCTACTATAAGGAGGGGATTGAGTCTGGAAAGAAGAGAGGCTGAGGAGGGCCCAGGAAAAATAAGAGGGGTCCAACCACATGGCAACTTGAGATCCAACCATTGCCCCAAACCTAATGAAAACCTGCCACAAGCACAAATGAGTCCTACAGTGATTTAGAGCAGACAAAGTATGGTAACAGGGCTGAGTCCCACACCTAGGCCTGCAGGGGGACAGGGACAGCTGTAGACAGTGAGCCGTGAGGAGGATGGAGAGCTCAAGACTCAAAGCTAAAAGTGACTGTGACAGCATAAGCTCCTGGGAATGAGCAGAAGTCGAGGGACAAGCCCATTTCACTTTAATTCAAGAACAGCAGTCATCTCAGCTGACAATTGGACCTGACTTCACCTGTTGAGAATTTTTTTTTTCAGTTGGAGGACTCAGGGCTCATGTTGTGATGACCTCCCAGAATCCTATCCCCCAAGAACAGCCCCTAAGTGGGAGGTTCCAGGTAGAGCTGGAGTTCCGTCTTCTGCTTGTTGTACCCAGCCCTATGACGTACTGTGGCCTGGACAGGGGCCTGGCAGCCAAGGGCCCAGGAATGCCAGTAGTTAAGGAGCCAGCCAGGAAGAAGATGCTAGAGCAGGGACAGGAATGGGCAAGAGTCTGCAGGAGGAGACTATAGGTCCCCAAAGCTAAGCCAGATCACCACCGTGGAACCACTGAAGAATTAACGGTGCTTGGAATTTTTTTTTTTTTGGCATTGAGTGGAAACCCTGGGGGTGTAGTGGTTAAGTGCTACGGCTGCTAACCAAAGGGTCGGCAGTTCGAATCCGCCAGGTGCTCCTTGGAAACTCTATGGGGCAGTTCTACTCTGTCCTATAGTGTCGCTATGAGTTGGAATCGACTCGAAGGCACTGGGTTTAGTTTTTTGGGGTTTTGGCATTGAGCATTAATGGCTGCTCACCTCACAAGGACAGAAACCCCCAGACTGTACCTGCCTCCTGACAGGTGAACACAGCACCACCTGCTAAGCAGTCATGCCAACCTTATCAAACCTCAATCTGATCAAACCTCCAGCTTCCAGTTTACAGGAAATAGGACAGAGGAGCATGTTAAACAAGACTGTGAAGATGCAATCAGCAAAATCCAGACTATGGGAAACAGGATGAACGACCAGTGTCTTCAGTAAATAGGTTACAAGGAAAAGTGAAAAATTTGAGATGGAGAAGGAATTTATAGATTTAAGAAAGGCTCAAAATATCAACCAATCACAGTGGGTGGACTTTATTTGGATTCTAATTCAAACTAACTGTAAAGGAAAAAAAATTATCACCTTTAAATAAGCTGTAACTGGGTACCTGATGATATGAAGGAATTAGGATTAACTTCTTTAGGTGTGATAATGGTCAAAGTCCTTATCTTTTACAGATACACACCCAAATATTTACAGATAGAATGATATGATGTCTGGTATTTGCTTCAAGGGGCAAGTGGGAGGGAGTTTAGGTGAAAAAGATTGGCCGCTAGTTGAAAATTGTTGAAGCTGGATGATAGGTGCATAGTTCATTATACTTTTCTGGTTTGTTTTTCTTTGGTCTATGTTTGAAAAGTGTCAAAATAAACAACTTAATAAAATGAAAAAAACACCTGGATTCAGAAGGGAGGATGCAGAAACCAACTGGAGGAGTTGAGGGTGGAGTTGTGGGGGGAATCAGGCTGGCTGGGCTCAAATCACAGCTCTGGAATTTGGAAAAGTCACCTAGTCTCTATGTGCTCTTGTTTTCTCATTATTCAATGGGTTTGTCAGGAGGGTTAGATGAATTTATACGTGTAAGACACGTAAAGTAGACCAGAAAACTGCACACCAGTTACGGAGTTAGCAGAGAATTGAGACCAGTCTTAGGTAAGAGCTAGTAATTCTGGGAAGGCCTTTTGCCCAGAGCATGCATTCACCCAGTAAACCTTTACTGAGTGTCTACTGTGTGTCGAGCACCGGCTGGGTTATGTTTTGGGGGACCCATAGTTGAGCATGAAATAATTTCTGTCCTGGAACCGCTGATCAGATCAGAGTTGGAGGGGCTGGGGACAAGGAAGGAGCAAAGAATTAAGCAGCATATTCACATACATTGCATGCAAGAGAGCACTTGGGTGGGAGTCAGACAGGCCAGGTGGCTTCTGTCAACTGTGTTTCTGGGCAACTCACTTTGCCTCTGAACCTTGGCAACCTTGTCGGCAAAATTAGCATGATAACCTCAACATGGTCTAACTCACAGAGAAGGCGTCTGGAGAACCACTCCATTTGCTCTAATGTGTAACACATGACTGAAGTTACTTAGTGAATGTATAAATATAATGATTTCAAACGTATGTTTATACTGGTACTTGGAGAAAATGCTATACATTCCCCCTTAGCCAAAAGCAGCCCTCTCCCAAGGCCCCGAGGACAGTGCCTCCCGGCAAACGTGCAACAGAAGGAGACAACACAAGTCTGGCATGGCTGGAGGGGGCCAGCATGGGGGGCAGCACAGAAAGAGGAAGTGGAAGAGGTGAGATGAGCAACATTTCCTTCCTGTCGTGCCATCAGTGGGCCATGATGGGAAGAAGTTGTATTTGAGATTCTGGCAGAACATCTAATCAAAGTGAGTAAGTGTGGGCACTAACAGAGCTGGTAAATTGAAGGGAAATTCAGGCTTTTAAAACCCCATAGATGGGCCAGACTGACCCCCTCATGGGTTCATACCGGAGTGGAGCGAACTTTGCCCAAGGAAGACGCAGAAACGGAGAGAGAGACAGAGCCTGAGACAGAGGATGAGGCCAGGCCAGGCCAGGCCAGGCCAGGGATCTTTCAGCAAAAAAGCCAGTTTGTGGGCAAATCAATTGGCCAGCATCTTTTGAGCTCTTGCTCGTGAGGAAATTGTGCCAGGCACTGTGTGTACAGATGAACAAGGCCTGCAGACCCAGAGCAGGGGATCAGGGAAGCCTAGAGAAGCCTGGGGAGGCTTCCCGGGTGAAGTGGGCCTGAAGCTGGGTCCTAGAGGACTGGAAGAATCAGGCTGCAGACAAAAGGCTCACAGATCGACAGTTGGTGCTCAGATGAAGAGAGAAGCAGGTGTTTTGGAAACGTTCTGAAAATGTGATGCCATTTTTCATTGTAACGGTAGGTGTGTCCATGTTTAAAATGTAAGTGTGCTATTTAACTCAGTACTGAAGTCACTCCTGAGGTTCATCCTTCAGCCAAAGACTAGACAGGTCCATAAAACAAACAATAATACACATAGCTCGACCATATATATGAGACTAAATGGGCACACAAGCCCAAAGTCAAGGACGAGAAGGCAGGAGGGGACAGAAAAGCTGGATGAATGGCAACGGGGAACCCAAGGTCGAGAGGGGGAAAGTGGCGACACATCATGGGGTTGGCAACCAAAGTCACAAGACAATATGTGTATTGTTTAATAGGAAACTAATTGTGCTCAGTAAACCTTCACTAAAGCACAATTAAAAAAAAAAGTGTGCTAAGAAGTATGTAAAAATAGTAAAGATTTTAACATCTCTGACCTGAAGTTGGGAGCCCTGGTGGTGCAGTGGTTAAGCACTCGACTGCTAACCAAAAGGTGGGCAGTTCGAATCCACTAGCCACTCCTTGGAAACACTATGGGGCAGTTCTACTCTGTCCCATAGGGTTGGTATGAGTCAGAATCGACTAGACGGCAACGGGTTTGTTTGTTTGTTTGTTTTACCCTGAAGTTGAGGGGACGTTGGGGGTTCATTGGTAGAATTCTTGCCTTCCATGTGGGAGGCCCTGGTTCAATTCCCAGCCAATGCACTTCGTACACAGCTACCACCCATCTGTCCATGAAGACTTGTCTGTTGCTCAACAGGTTTCAATGGCACTTCCAGACTGAGATGGACTAGGAAAGAAGACCTGGTTGGTGATCTACTTCCAAAAATCAATTAATGAAAATGGTCCGATCCCCCGCTGTCTTAGTTACCTAGTGCTGCTATAACAGAAATACCACAAGTATTGGTTTTAACAAGGAGAAATAAATTTCTTCACAATAAAGTAGGCTAAATGTCCAAATTTAAGGTGTCAGCTCCAGGGGAAGGCTTTCTCTCTCTCTGTTAGCCTTCTCATCAATCTTCCCCTGGAAGAAGAGCTTCTCAGCCTAGGTACCCCGGGTCCAAAGGATGTACTCTGCTTCTGGCACTGCTTACTTGGTGGAATGAGGTCCCCCTGTCTCTCTGCTCACTTCTTTTTTTTATATCTCAAGAGATTGCCTCAAGACACAATCCAATCCTGTAGTTTGAGTCCTGCTTCAGTAACACAACTGCAGCCCATCCTCCCTCATGAACATCATAGAGGCAGGATTTACAACATACAGGAAAATCACACAATACCAGGAATAATGGCCCAGCCCAACTGATACACACATTTTTGGGGAGACGTAATTCAACGCATGACACCAACTGATCACAGGGATGGTGCAGGACGGGGCAGCATTTCATTCCATTGTGTATGGGGTTGCCATGTGTTGGGGGCCACTTGACAGCAGATAAAACAGCAACAATCCTGATGTTAAAGTGGCACTGCAACCTGTGGGAGAGGCCCTGCGCATCAGAGGCTGGTCCTCTCCCCTCCCAGGGCAAACAGCCTCCTTGTGTGTCTTAAAGATAGCAAAGAAGATGAGTTCACAGCCTTCTTTCTCCAGCCTACTTCAATATTGGGAAGTTGCCCCATCTCCCTGACCTGAGTTTCTCTTGCTGCAATGCACTGTTATCTCTGCTTTGACTGGTCTTAGAGCTGGTGGAAGGAGCCCTGGTGGTATAGTGGTTAAGCACTCGGCTGCTCACTGAAAGGTTGGCAGTTTGAAACTACCAGTAGCTGCTCTGTGGGAGAAAGATATGGCAGCCTGTTTCCGTAAAAATTTACAGCCTTGGAAACCCTATAGGGCAGCTCTACTGTATCCTGTAGGGTCACTATGAGTCAGAATCGACTACACGGCAATGGGTTGGGTTAGGGCTGGTGGAGAACAGCTGGTTACCGTCCCCTGGGTGGGGACAGCTTCCTTTGTATGAAAGAATTTGGGCAAATGCTGCCCAGCTGTTTGCCACCTGGGCTTTTCAGTAGCTTTCCCTCCAGTAAGGGCAGAGAAGGGGAAGTCAGACAGCAAAAGCTCAGAGCACGAGGTTGGCGGATGCTGCTGGCCAGGGCCGGGGATGGGGTGGATCACTGAAAGGCAGGATGACTAGAGTGCAGGGGAAGCACATGGGGTCACCTGGCCTGGCTCAAGCCTGCCTGGAACTCCCCACCATTGGCCCCAGGAGCCGTGATTGACTTCCCTTGACTGGAACCTGCCCATTCCAGGAAAAAACCCTGCCCTGGCTGGGGAAACTCCCAGCGTGTGCCAGGGAAACCTGTCTGCCCGCAAGTGGGAACCTCAGCTCCTTCACAACTTGTGCTTCACCCCAGGGTCCAGGTGTTTGATGTGTATGCTGTGGCTGGGGGGAGTCATGGAGGGTGGGCAATGTAACCTCATTACCGATTTCATTAGGGAAATCAGCTCAACACGAAGCAGATGGGTTGGATATCTTTTAAAAGGGGATGGGACAATTTGGGAGCCCTGGTGGTGCAGTGGTTAAGAGATAGGCTGCTGACTAACCACTCCTTGGAAACCCTGTGGGGCAGTTCTACTTTGCCCCATAAGGTTGCTATGAGTCAGAATCAACTCGACGGCAATGGGTTTTTGGGGACACTTTGAGCAACAAAAGGAATATGATAATAATGGGTGATAACCCACAGAAGACAAGAAATACTCATGAGTCCATAGGGATATAAATAAATAATTGAACAAATAAATGGGGAGAAGGCTCAACTCTTTCTTACAGTGGAATTCTAGTTAACAAATGAAGGAGTGATGGAAATAGAAAATCACCATTAGGCAAACACCAGAGTAATAATTGTCAGAAAGAATCATCAACAGATACTAAAATTAGTGGGCAAAAGTATGCTGAGAAACAGGATATTTGCATAGTCTCAAAGTGTCTCCCCACAAGATGCTGAGGAATTACAAAGGGAAAAATAATAACTTCATAGTGGAAAAACCTGGCACATACCACCTTAACCAAGTCATCAAAGTTTAAAAAAAAACAGTTGCCATCAGATGATTCCGATTCCATAGGCTTTCTTAGGCTTTTTGGGGAGTAGATTGCCAGGCCTTTCTTCCGCAGTGCCTCTGGGTAGACTCAAACCTCCCATGTTAGCAGCCAAGTGTGTTAACTATTTGCACCACCCAGGGGCTCTAATCAAAGTTAACGCCACCAGAAATGAAACGTATCAGCTTCATGCACTGCTTGATACGCCATAACCTCACTTCGGGAGCATTACTCCAAAAAATGCATAACCCTGAG
This sequence comes from Elephas maximus indicus, assembly GCF_024166365.1. Taxonomy (NCBI): domain Eukaryota; kingdom Metazoa; phylum Chordata; class Mammalia; order Proboscidea; family Elephantidae; genus Elephas; species Elephas maximus. The sequence goes on from NC_064838.1 coordinate 47,328,402, forward strand.
CTAAGCATGAGGAAACACCAAACCCAAATGTAAAGCCATTCTACAAACTACCTGGCTGGTGCTCTTCAAAACTGCCAACATCATGAAAGACAAAGCCAGACCTTGGAGCTGCCCCCGAGTAGAGGACACTTAGGAGACATGACAACCCAATGCTGGGTGGGTTCCGGGGTGGATCCTGAACCAGAGAAAGGACAGCAGTGGGGCCATTGATCTGTAAATTAGTAGTATTGTGTCAGTGTTAGTTTCCTGGCTTAGATCATTGTCCTGGGGTTATATTAGATGTTAACATTGGAAGAAGCTGGCTGACAGGTATACAGGAATACATTATACATTATTCCTGTATAATGTAAGCTATTTTTGTAAGTCTGAAAATTATTTTAAAAATTTTAAGAAGTTTGGAAAAAAAAAAAAAAGGAAGATGATGTGGAAGGAGCCCTGGGTCCTGGAAGGCAGCCATAAGGAGGTAGAATCGGACTCTGGTTCTCGTTGGGGGCTTCCTGAACCTCATTCTCCCTATTGGTGACTGAGAGTTTGGCCAAGAGAGGCTTGGAGGCCCACCCACTTGGAAGACTCCCTGCTTTTCTCTGAGTAAGAGCCCATCCCATCACAGGCTCAAACTTCACTCTGGGTGGCCTGTGGACCCCGGACAAAGGCAAACGTCTAAGCCCATGTCCATCTCTCTAGGGCATTCAGTTGTCATCACATCATCAGCATCCCCAGCACGGATGGGAAAACCGAGGCTCAGAGAGGGAAAGCCACCATCTCTAGGTCACACAGCCGGCATATGCAAAGCCAGATACAAGCCAAGCTGTGAGTGACCCAATGCTGATGCCTTTTTTTTTTTTTTAGTATTGCTTCATTATTGCTCAATTCAGGTGGAGGGAACAGGTATTCACCAAGCACCTGCTATTGTCAGCCTGTCTGTGGGGCTGCAGGTGAAGGTGGCTGAAACATTGACTCTGGACCACAGGTGCTGTGGGGCAGAGGGACCCCCATATTGGAAAGGTGGCATACCCTGCACACTCATTCGTTCATTCAGTTGCTGCTCTTGCCTGGCCCTGGGCTGGGGCTGGGAGTCAGATACGGTCCTTGCCCTGGGAGCTCCTGACCTGGTTGGGGAACAGATAAGTAAACAGGCAGCGAGTTATATAGGGATATAACTCATGATGAGGCAGCAGGGTGGGGAGAAGAAGAGAGAGGGAAAGAGGGAAGATGGTTTGGAAAATCTAGGAGATAAGGATATTGTGGGTGCTCTGTGGGTGTAGCCGACACAGCACTGTTTGGAGTTATAACAAGAGGAGACTCTGGGAGGGGTTTAGGGTTGGGGGAGGCCAGAGGTGGGCTCCTGCTTGGGAGGCCATCCAGGTGGGTGACAGGGTAAGCCAAAGCCTGGAGGCCTGGACTGGGGCCATTGGTGTCCTTGGCCCAGCTGCTGGGTACTTGGGGAATAGTTCCAGAGAGGTGTGGTTGGAGATACCTGTTTTCCTAAGTAATTAGACTCTCCTTGGTTGGGGGTGCTCCTTCATTGGGGGCGGTTATTTGAGCTTGACTTATTTGTTGACTAGGGAAACAGCTTGTGGCTATGCAGCAGAGGAGGGGCAGGGGCCGGTGCAAAGGGCCGCCTTTTCCAGCCCTAAAGCTGTGTGTCCAGGCCCCTGTCCAGAGAGGGGAAGAGCTTACAGAGGAGAATCACACTTCCTCTGCACTTCCCCTGAGGAAGAGGAACACAGGCGCTACTGCTCTCCTCCCGGCTCAGGCAAGTGGGTCTGGCTTCTCCGAGTGGGGTGGGACCTGCCCAAGGGCCACAGGGAGAGACCACCCAGTGGCCTGGGGAGTGGGAACAGGTGCTGGAGAGAGGAGGGGTTAGAGGGTGAGCGTGGAGTTTTCTCTCCCGGGCAATGGTTGGAGAGCTGCCTCCAGCAGTGGGGATGCAAGTGGTCCTCTGGTCCAGTTCCGGGAGGGAGTTTTCTGGGACTCTGTGAGAGTTGGGCCTCAGACCTAGGTGGGAGATCTCAGGTATTCCATTCTCTCTCTGGGGCTCGATTTCCCCCGCTGCACTATGATGGGGGGAGATGAGGTGGTCTTTAAGGTCCCCCCCGCTTCCAGGGCTGAGGTTCCTTACCTCTTTGGTGTTCTTTTGTACACTTCCACTAAGTGCTCCTTAGAAGGGAGGATGGCAAGACTTTGTCTCACATACTTTGGACATGGTATCACGAGGGACCAGTCCCTGGAGGACATCACACTTGGTAAAGTAGAGGGTCAGCGAAAAAGAGGAAGACCCTCAAAGCGATGGATTAACACAGTGGCTGCAGTAATGGGCTCTCTTAACATAGCGAGGATTGTGAGGATGGCACAGGACCGGACAGCATCTTGTTCTGTTGTACATGGCGTGGCTGTGAGTCGGAATTGACTCCACAGCACCTAACAACCATCCTCTCTCCATGTACCCCTGAATTCTCAGCCCCCTCCTTCTGCCCCAGGATCCAAACAGCTCCAGGATCCCCTCTCATCCATCCCTCCTGAGCCAAGTGTCATTTAATCAGTGAGTTTACTCATTTCAGGACCTAGAAGTTAACTAATACTTATGTGCCAGGAACCCGTTTAATTATTATAAAAACTCTATGAGGGAGGCATTTTATAGACAGGACTTCAAACATGTTCCCTCAGGTTCGAACCCCCGCTGAGAATTTGCGTTTCCGTTCCAGATGGACTGAATCAGAATCTACATTTGTAACAAGATCCCAGGTGATTCTTATGTACAATAAATTTTGAGACCCACCGCTCTTCTAAGTGGTTCTTAGCATTGGTCCCTAACCAGCAGTATTAGCATCGCCTGGGAAGTTGTTAGAAATGCAAATTCTCAGCAAGGGTTTGAACCTGAAGGAACATGTGAAACCCTGTTTATAGGTGAGAGAACTAAGGGTCTGAGAGGCTAAGTAACCTGCCCAGGGATACCCAGCCATTAAGGAGCCCTGGTGGTACAGTGGTTAATCGCTCAGCTGCTAACCAAAAGATTGGGGATTTGAACCCACCAGCTGCTCTGTGGGAGAAAGTTGTGGCACTCTGCTTCTGTAAAGAGCACAGCCTTGGAAATTCTGTGGAGCACTTCTGCTCTGTCCTATAGGGTTGCTATGAGTCAGAATCGACTCTCAGAATGGCTCAACCTGTGTTTTGTCTATTCTACCATGCGGAGTATACTGCTCTCCCTGGGGATGGTGGTGGGGATGTTTGATTTTGAATCCAGAATAATGCTGAAATACAAACACAAGGAGCTAGTGGTGAAATTTCAGGCAACAATGAAGGGGGCAAAAAAAAAAAAAAGAAAATTCTGGAAAGACATGAAAAATCACATCTCCTGTCCTGAGGCAGCAGCTCCTTGGAGTTGGGCTCTAAAAGTCATTACGTTTTATTAACTGAAATAAGCCTTCGGGGGAAGGGTTACTCTTGGGATTTTATCAATGTCACAAACATCCCTGTTTCCTGATAAGAACCAGGAAGTATTGAGTAATGTGGGGTCCCAGGGAGCGTGGGGAGCAATGTACCTCACCTATCCCAGGAAGCAGGAGGCGTGTCTATCAAGGCTGCAGGGGGACCCCTGCCCTGCAGGGGACTGGACAGGGCAACTCCCTTCCAGTCCCAAAACTGTGACTGTACAAATCCAAGGCAGGCTGGTTCAGCAGATTGGGCTCTGGGTGTGAAAACAGACAGGGAAGCAATACGCCAAGAGCTTCCCCTGGGGTTATTTATCAGAGGTAGGATTATGGGTTTTTTTTTTTTTAATTTTTGCCTCTTTCTATTTTTTTCTTCTGTATTTTCACATTTCACATTTTGTAATCAGGAAAAATACATGTTAAAAAAAGCAAAGAGACAAGGAGTGAGCAGTGGTGTGCGTGTCCAAGACCAGGGCTCTAGGGCTGGCCTGGTCTAGCTTGTGGGGTGGCTCTGGGTTTCTTGCAGGGCTTCTGCAACCAACACAGGTATATGTCTGTTGATGTCACTTCTGTTAGGTTTCTAGAGCATGTATATCTAAAGATGGGATTGCTGGATCATAAAGGAGTTCTATTTCTGGTTTTTTGAGGACACACCACACCGTTTTCCGCACCGGTTGTACCATTTTATAGTCCCAAAGGCAATGGATAAGTGTTCCAGTCTCCCCGCATCCTTGCCAACATTCGTTGTCTGTTATAGCCAGGGTAAGGTGGTATCTCCTTGTAGCTTTTTTTGCATCTCTCTACTCAAACGGCTAATGATCATGAGCACCTTTTCATGTGTTTTTTGGCCACTTGAATGTCCTCTTTGGTGAAGCTTCTGTTCATGTCCTTGCCCATTTTTAAACTGGGCTGTCTTTTTGCTGTTGCGTTGTTGAAATTTTCCGTACGTTTTAGAGATTAGACCCTTATCTGATATGTTGTTTACAAAGATTTTTGTCCCAGTCTATAGATTGTCTTTTTACTGTTTTGATAAAGTCTTTTGATGAGCATAAGTGTTTAATTTTTTTGAGGTTCCGTTTATCTAATTTTTTGTCTGTTATCTGTGTGTTGTAGTTATGCTTGTTAGCCTTTTTTTTTTTTTTTGATAGGTCTTTATGTTTTCTTCCAAGAACTTTATAGTTTTATGTTTAACATTTAGGTTTTGATTCATTTTGAGTTAGTTTTTGTGTGTGGTGTGAGAGGTGAGTCCTGTTTCATTCTTCTGTGTGTGGATATCTAGTTTTGCCAGCTCCACTTATTAAAGAGACTGTTTCTTTCCCCACTGAATGCATTTGGACCCCTTGTCGAAAATCAGCTGTCTATAAATGGAGGGGTTTATTTCTGGGCCCAGAGGGTTTTCAATGACTGATTTTTTGAAAGCAGATCACCCGGCCTTTCTTCTGAGGCACCTCAGAGTAGACTCAAACCTCCAACCTTCCGGTTAACAGCTAAGCACGTTAACTATTTGCACTGCCCAGAGGCTCTATTGGTCAGAATCCACTGGAGGACAATTTTCCTTTTTTTTTTTTTTTTAAAGTATTATTTATTTTACAGGTAAGAGGACAGGCTTATGGAGGTCAAAAGCCCTGGGCCGGAAGCCCTGCCTCTGTCTTGGGGCTGGCAGAGCCTGAAGATTTAAGCCCAAGGGCACCCCAAATTGAGCAGTGAAACCCAGTGCCAACTCTGTCCCCAGAGCTGGGCATTTGTGAGTTCCTCTCCTCGGTGCATTCCTGGAGCACTGGCCTTCTTCCCTCGTGTCCTCGATGTACGACTCTAAGTTCCTTTTCCTGTTTTCCATTCACGAGGTTCCAACCTTTTGACCAGGCTTCCATTCAGGCATCCTGCTACTTTTCTACCTCTAGGCCCATGCCTTGCCACATCTCATAATGAACTAGCCTTGGCTCTGGACCTGGGTTCAAATCCCAGCTCTGCCACTTACTGGCTGTGTGGCCCTGGGCAAGTTCCTTAGCCTCTCTGTGCCTCAGTTTCCTCTTATGTAAAATGGAGATGATAATAGTAGAGTTATTGTAAAGATGCAGTGAATCAATGCATGCAAAGTTCTAAAAACTAAGCCTGTCACATAGTAAGTGCTACATTCAAAAAACCCAAACCCATTGCCATCAAGTCAATTCCAACTCATAGCAACTCTGTAGTGCTCTGTAAGACAGAGTAGAACTGCCCCACAGGGTTTCCAAGGAACAGCTGGTAGTTTCCAACTGCCGAGTTTTGGTTAGCAACCAAGTTCTTAACCACTGTGCCACCAGAGCTCCAAGTGCTATGTAAGTGTTGGCTATTATTATTATTATTGTTGTTGTTGTTGTTACTACATACACAGTTTAATACCTATTACTGGTTTCCCCAATGCATGTGTTCTACCACCATGCCCGACTGCTCTGTTCTGTACCTCTCCCAAGGCAAAACACTGTGATTAGAGCCTGAATCACTCCGCAACTCCTGCCTCAACTTTTCCAGCCACGACTGGCCCAGGAATGTGGGATGGAAATGCCAGAGGGATGGGCAGAGGGCCAGGGGGCCTAGCCTGAGCTGAGCCAGGAGAGGAGTCCAGGCTTTGGGCCCTTCTCCACCCAGTCCTCCCAAGAGCAGTGGGGGGAGTATCCTGGGAGGGAAATGGGGTAAGTAAAAGGCCACATTCTGTGACATTGGTCCAAGGAGGCTTTGCACCATGGTTCAGCAGAAACAGTGGGGGCTCTGGGCTGGTCACGCTCTGTGGTCACAATCTTCTGAGGCCACTAGGGCAGGGGTGGCCTAGGCTGGGGAAACAACTCACAGAGGGAGGATCTCGGCTCAGCTGTGTCCGGGGCAAGAGCAGGGGAAGTGGAAAACCAGGCCAAGGGAAAATGAGAAGAGAAGTGGGAGAGAGAGGTGCCTGTGACAATTAATTCCATGAGGATTTGTTGAACACCTCCTGATGCCAGGCCCTATGCCTGCAAGCCCTGGGACACAGTTCCAACTCCTGGGAACCTCCAGTCTAGAGCACCAAAAGATGGCTCTTCTTCCAGGAGGTGGGCACTAAGACTGAAAAGTGACCTTCTGGGAGTGTCTGCAGGGCTGGGGTGGTGGCTTCCCCAGGCCAGTGGCACAAGCAGCTTCTGGGAGGGGAGGATTTAGGTTGCATTTTAAATGTATTTCTAAATTCTAAGGAAGCAAGCCAAATTATCGTCCACTAGAAGCAACCTCAAATGGTGTTTTTGGTTTTTATTTCCAAAGCTTGTGTAGTCTATTGGGGTCATGCATGATCGTATTTATTTGTTCTCTGGCCACAGCTCCACTATGAGCCACACAACGTGTGTGTGCTGGGGGCACCAGAGAGGAGGCCTGCATGTGGCCCCTGTCCTACAGACTCCCAGGTGGGGGTGGTGGTCAGATTCACATGGAAGATGGCCGGAGACGCAGAGAGGGAGACTGCAAGCTGTGCAGGGCAGGTCAAGTTCCACAGGTCATGATCTACAGTATGCTGGCAAAGGTTTAATAAGTCTCCAGCATACCACCAGACCTGAATCTTCTCTGCCACTTGTTACTGAGGCCAGAAATCCCACCACCAGAGCCTTCTCCTTCAAATCCATGTTTGGTCCATGTTAGAAATGGGAGCTAATCCATCTTTTACTGTTGGGGCCCTGGTGGCACAGTGGTGAAGCATTTGGCTGCTAACCAAAAGGTCAGATCCATGGTTTGCTGATCTGAGGTTGTGGGCAATCGGGCTTCACCTCTCTAAAGCTTCAGTTTCTTCATCTGGAAAATGGGGATCATACTAGTGCTGCCTCCTAGGATTATGGTGAGAATTAAATGAGAAAACTACATGTCAGTACTCAGCTCAGAGAAGGAACTCAACAGCATGGCTGCCTTCCTGTCAGTATAGACATAGCAATATCCTCTCTCTTATTGCCTCAACTGCAGCTTCTCTGAGAGGCTTTGGAAGGTGGGCCCTAGATCCCCAGGAGGAGACATTACTCCTCCAGCCAGAGATTCTTGTGGAGCTGAGGTTGGGCCAGCCCAGGCCAGTGGCCTCATGAAGTCACCAAGAGCATGATATGGCTGCCCCAGAGACAAGCTGTAGTTTGCCTCTGTGCTCTTGGCTTTGTTGTAGGGGAAGCCCAGCTGACCTTGCTCTTCCTATCCCTCTTCCATAGGCCTCCCTCCCCACCCCCAATATAGTTCTCTGGATTCCTCAAAGGTCCCACTGCAGAGCTTCACCCAAGACTGCTTTACTACCTCCTAATTCTCACTAGGTTGTGAATGACTGATACCCCCACTCATTTCTCTCAAGGTATTGCTGGATAAGCCAAATGAATTTAGACAATAAGGGAAAGTGAAAAGAAAAAGGAAAAGTAGAATGAGAGTAGGGACTGTCATGTGTGAGTAGATGGAGACCTGAGCCACAGTCAGTAACAGCCTGGCCACTGACTACTGACTGTGTGCTTTGCACAAGTTGTTCCCCTTTTTCAGCTTCAGTTTCCCCACCTGTAAGTTGACGGAGGTGGACACCAGACTCTCTCACTGTCTCAACCTGAGACTCTGAGCACATGAGGGATCACGGGAGGTGTATTAGTTTTCCACTGCTGCTATAACAAATTACCACAAATTTGGTGACTTAAAACAACACAAATTCATTATATAACAGTTTTGGAGGTCAGAAGTCTAAAATGGGTTGACAGTGCTGCATTCCTTCTGGAAGCTCTAGGGGAGAATACGTTCCTTGCCTCTCCTGGCTTCTAGAGGCCGCCTGCCTTCCTTAGTTGATGACTGAGACCTCTGCTTCCATTGTCAGTCTCCTTCTGTGACTCTGACTCTCCTGTCTCCCTCTGGTAGGGGCCCTTGTGATGAGATTGGGTCCACTGTCTAATCCAGGATACCCTCCTTATCTCAAGAGCCTTAACTTAATCATGCCTGCAATATCTCTTTTGCTGCAATAACATAGTCACAGGTTTTGGGGGTTAGGGTGTGGCTATCTTTGGGCAAAATAATTCTGCCTAGCACAGGAAGGGTGTGCTTTGCAAAGAGTTCAATAAAGCCTTGCAGCATGGATGGTGGACTCTAGAACAGCCAGACTAGCCAACAAGGCCAATATCGTAGGCAACCAAGACCTCCTGAGCCTAACCACAACTGCCTTCTATGCCCTTCTCGGGTAAGGCCTTTTGATAATGCCTGGGTGGGGCAGAACAGAGATCAAGGATGAACTGGAACCTGGCATAGAATATTGGGCCTGGAGTCCAAAGACCTGAGTTTCAGATGCAGTGTGGCTGACAACTCACTGTTTGGCCTTGAAAATATTGCTTTACTCCTGGGTTATGAGGGGCCAAGTTCCGTTCTGGTTGGCCTTACAGAAGTGCTGCAGTGGATATGAAATTGTCTAGTCCATTGTAATGTGCACAATGGACATTACATTAGATGCTGGTTGCTGTTGTTGTTGTTGATATTGATGAAAGCGATGGGAGGGGCTGGTGGCCCTGGAAGCAGGAAAGATTACTGGGGTGAAGGATCAGGAAAGCCCCAAGAGGGAAGGAAACAGGGTGTTCCAGGGGAAAAGGACCCTTAGAAGATGGCCTGGTCCAGCCCCAGACCTGCTGTCCCTGACCTCTGGCTTTGATCAAAACAGCTGTCGGACTGCTTCCTGCTGTTTACGAAAGCATACCTTGTTCCAGGGTAGGTCCAAGGTCAGTGCTGACAGCTCAGAAGAGCTAATGTTTAATTATTTGCAACACCTACCTAATAGGCCCCAAATTAGGCCCGAGTACAAAACAGCCCCCCACCTTACTCCAGCAGCCACAGATTCCCAACACCAGCCATGTGTTGGGGATGTCCTTACTGCTACCTAGAAAGGAAAGAGTGTAGTGATGGGAGACCTCAATGCCCAGGAGGGGAATGGAAGACCAGGAAAAGAAGGTGCCAGGGCCAAGTTCCCAAGGACAGGGTAAAGCTGGGCTCTAGACAAGGCCTCCCAGTCTGTCCTGGGGTGGGGGTAGGGGCACATGGGATTTTCCCCAACAACTGCCATTTGACAGGAGCCCAAGAGTGAGGCAGAGCTTATGGAGTGGGTGGACTCCAGAGATTCCCCAGGAGAGGTCCCACCTCAGCAGCATTGATATTTCCATCAGCTGTGAGGTCACAGCGTCATGGGTACTAGAAGAGTCAGCTGAAGGCCTGAGTCAACATCTCCTTCAAAATTCTACCTGGAAAAAAATAGACAAAACTTCTACCTGGAAGGAACTGGAGGACACTTTTCCAATACATAAAAAAACCAGTGCCGTCAAGTTGATTCCGACTCATATATATATATATATATAAATTTTTTTTTTATATAGGAAAGTTAAAATTAAAATTAAAAGTTAAAATTCTTATTAAAGGCCTCTTGAAAATGAGAACCCCACCCCATTAAAACAATAAATAATCCACAGGAGAAATATAAATAGACACTGAACATATAAAGGAGTTCAACTTCACTTGAATCAAAGAAAAAAAAAATTTTAAAAACTCACTGCCGTCGATTCCGACTCATAGCGACCCTATAGGACAGAGTAGAATTGCCCCATAGAGTTTCCAAGGAGCGCCTGGCAGATTCAAACTGCCAACCTCTTGGTTAGCAGCCATAGCACTTTACTACGCCACCAGGGTTTCCTAAAAAATAAAATGCAGGTACAATGTAGGGTTAACGGTATGTTTCACTTTGTACCCATTACCATCACCAGCTCACAGGCCCCTCTCTTGCATGTGTTCATGATTGCCTGCTTGGGCCACTTGTTACTTTTTATCTCCTTCCTCTCTCCTCTCCAGCCCCCATTCCCCACTGGTGAACATTCTAATGTGTTGAACATGACCTCTCTCTTTCTGTCCTTCTGGAACATATAACAAAATTGAGACTAATTCTTGGTTCACGACAGACTCATATCACTGGTTTATGTGATGTTCTCTTTTAAAAAATTATTTATTTTTAATAACACAATAAACACCAGAGAAGCCATTACCTCAGAGGAAACTAGACCACAGAAGTTACCACCCCTGTCAATGTGCCTCCCCTCATCCCTTTTCTCTGGCTTCTCCTGCCCAGGAGTCACCATCTTGAATTCTGTGTTTGTCATTCTCTGCTTTCCCTTTCATCTACCTGTACTACTTCCAAGAATGTATTTTTATTTCATTTGTTTTAACCTTATTAAAAGAGTATAATGTTGTATATATTTTTATGGGATTTGGAGATAAGTGGATATATTCAAGAGGCATTAGGAGGTAGAGACTGACAGGGTGACGGTGAAGGGATGAGGGCTAATCTGGGATTTTTCAGTCTTAGGTGAACGAGTAGTTGGTGGTGTCATTTCATTAGATAGACAGGAGAGACGACAAAGCTGGTGGGAAGATGATGGACTCAGTTTTGGGCAAAGCAATAATATAAACTAACATTTATTGAGTGCCTGCTGTGTGCTAGATACTCTTAAACCCACTTCCATTGAGCTGATTCTGACTCATAGTGACCCCATAGGGTTTCCAAGGCTGTAAATCTCTATGGAAGCAGACTGCCACATCTTTCTCCCATGGAGCTGCTGGCAGTTTTGAACCACTGACCTTTCAGTTAGTGGTCAATTGCTTTAACCACTGCGCCACCAGAGCTCCCAGATACTCTTAGTAGAGCTTAAAGTGTTCTGTGTGTATTATTACGTTTAAGCCTCAAAAGAACCCCATGAGATCAGCACAGCTATCATCTTCATTTTAAAGATGAGGAAACCAAGGCATAGAAAGGTTTAATAGGTTCTGAGTCCATCGACATGATGGATCACATTCTCATGCTGCAAACACAGTGGAAATAGTTTATACTGAATAAAATATTTAAAAAATTTTAATACCTAACTGAACTCAACAGTAAGAGAAATTCTCAGGTGATAGAAGTATAGAGAACACTGGACGTTCATAGATAAAACAGGCCCTACTGAAGATAAACTCTCATTTTAAAAACAATTGTAAGCCACACAAGGAAGTGAACTGCGAGGAGGGGGTCAGGAGACACAATATGTTGGTGAATTGGCACCCTTAAATAATAAAGAAAATACGAAAGACATTTTAAGCCTTTTTAAATTATGAGGAAGAAAATAAAGAAGTAAAACCCTAATGAAAGAATTGAGTACTGTGAAAACACCTAAACGTTAAGTCACTTGCCTGTTAAATAACTACTGAGTGACAGAGTGGGGCTCCCAAAGCTCATGCTCTTAATTGCTAGACTACAGTTACTGAAGTAGGCTTGAAGAGTCTGTAGGACATCCCAAGGCAGTAGCGAAAGTGGGTTTGGAGAGAGCTAAGGAATGCCTGGTTTTACCATCTTGTTTCTTTCACACCACTTTCTGGTCTACAGAGCTCCAGGACTAGGCGGGTCCTCTCTGACATGGCTGCCAGCACTTCACCTCCGTTGCTCACCACTGAGGACACCAATTCTGAGAACAGCTCTTACTATTACTATGACTACTTTGTAGACATTCCCTTCATGCTCTGCAGGAAGGATGCAGTGATGTCCTTTGGCAAAATCTTCCTGCCAGTCTTCTACAGCCTGATCTTTGTGTTGGGCCTGGGTGGGAACCTCCTTCTTCTTACGGTCTTGCTCCGGTACGTTCCTCGCAGGCAGATGGCCGAGATCTACCTGATGAATCTTGCCATCTCCAACCTCCTGTTTGTGGTGACACTGCCCTTCTGGGGCATCTCTGCGGCCTGGCATTGGGTCTTTGGGAACTTCTTGTGCAAGATGGTAAGCACCCTCTACACCATTAACTTCTACAGTGGCATCTTCTTTATTAGTTGCATGAGCCTGGACAAGTACCTGGAGATCGTACACGCTCAGCCCCACCACAGGCTAAGGACACGGGCCAAGAGTCTTATCCTTTCTGCCATGGTGTGGGGTGTGGCCCTGGCCATCTCCATCCCTGACATGGTCTTTGTGCAGACACATGAAAACCCCAAGGGTATGTGGCGCTGCTACCCGGACTTTGGCGGGCATGGGACTTTCTGGAAGCTCTTCCTCCGCTTCCAGCAGAACCTCCTGGGGTTTCTCCTTCCACTCCTTGCCATGATCTTCTTCTACTCACGCATTGGCTGTGTCCTGGTCAGGTTGAAGCCCCCAGGCCAGAGCCGGGCTCTAAGGATGGCTGCAGCCCTGGTGGTGGCTTTCTTCGTGCTATGGTTCCCATATAACCTCGCCTTGTTTCTGCACTCACTGCTGGACCTGCAAGTCTTTGGGGACTGCAACATCAGCCACCGCCTGGACTATGCCCTGCAGGTGACAGAGAGCATCGCCTTCCTTCATTGCTGCTTCACCCCTGTCCTCTACGCCTTCTCCAGTCGCCGCTTCCGCCAGTACCTGAAGACTTTCCTGGCCACTATTCTTGGATGGCACCTGGCACCTAGCACTGCCCAGGCCTCACTGTCCACCTGTTCTGGGAGCAGCTGCTTGACTGCTCAAGAAGAAATGACCAGCATGAATGAGCTGGGGAAGAAGCACGCTGACGGCTCCCCCAACAAGGGGGATGTGGGGAAAAATACAGCTTGAATGGCCACACCGTAGTCTGGTGAGAGCTGATATTTGGTGGGACCAATCTCAGTTAGGCTTCCACCTCCACCACTCCAACCAACTGCTCTCACCAAGGACCTCAGTGACCACACTGCTAAATCTGATGGCCTGTTCTGAGTTCTCAGCCTTCAGTAGCATTTGGTAGAGTGAGTGCTCACTCCTACCTTCTCCCTCTATTTTCTTCACTTGCTAACAGAACTCTACACTCTCTTGCTGAATTGCTGCACTCATTTCCCAATTGACCTCTGTGCTTCCAATTTGCTCTTCTGTTGCATAATCATCGTATAGCAACCAGAGGAAACCTTTATGCATGTTAAGTCCGATCACACCCCTCTCAGCCATCACTCCCACCTCCTTCAGAGTAGCAGCCCAAGTCCTTATGGTCACCTCCCATGGCCTATGTGATCTGCCCCAACCCCACTTTCCCTCTCTGAGCTTATCTCTATCACTTGGATCACTCCCTTGGATCACTCTGTTCCAGGCACACTGGCCTCCCTGCTATTTCTCAAACTCTCCAGGCTTGATTTCACCTCTTGCTGGAATGTTCTTCTCCCAGGTGTCTGCGTGGCTCACTCCCTCACCTCCTCAGGTCTTTGCTCAAATCTCATCTCAGTTAGGCATACCTTGTCTACCCTACTTTATATATTTCCCAACATTATATATGATTTGCTTGTTTGTTTTGTTTATTGCTTATTTTCCCTCAACCCCACTGGCCCACATGAACTCCCCAGGGCAGGGATCTTGGATTGGCTTAGTGATGTACTGAGTACCTGACACTGGGTCTGGTGTGTAGTTTTCAGTAAGTATCTATGAAATGCATGAGTAGAGGAGGTGGTCTTTTCCTTGTGGCACTGCTGGGGAAGAAGAGCCCAAGGTCTTCTACCCAACGCCTAGGCTACTCCCTTCCCTGTAGATAGCTCAGCTGGGGAAATCTGATGAAATAGGCTGCTCACAATCTTGGCAGCCTTAATGGTGGCTCTAAACCAAAACCAAACCCATTACCATCACTTCGATCCCAACTCATAGGGATCCTATAGGACAGGATGGAACTGTCCTATAGGGTTTCCAAGGCTGTAATCTTTACAGAAGCAGACTGCCACATCTTTCTCCCGTGGAGCAGCTGGTAGGTTCGAACTGCTGACCTTTTGCTTAGTGCCGCCAGGGCTCCTTTGATGGTGGCACCAGGGCTTGGCAATCAAGATGGGCTAGGAGGGCATGGGGGTGTCCCGCCTAAGGATCTGTCTAGGAATATGTGTAGCCTCCAGGGGCGGCATGAACCTTGTGTTCCCAGGGGATCTATGATGATGCCCCCTGTATCTTCCCCCTGCCTGCCATGCCCCATCTCAAGAGCCTTCAGGGCTCCCTGAGGCCTGCAAAATGAAGTCCAGAATCTTTTTCTGACTTCAAGTCTAGGGCTTTAGCAAGTAATACCTTGCTAAAGTAGTACCTTATACTCTTGTACCTTATACTTTCCCACTGCCCTTTTCGCTACCCGGATGCCAGGTACCACTTGAGTTTCCCATACATTCCCACCTCTGTGCTTTTTCTCTGCCTCATGTAATAGAGATCTGTCTTAGTTACCTGTGGCTGCTGTAACACAAATACCACAACAGAGTGCCTTTAAAGAGCAGAAATATATTTTCTCACAATTCTGGAGACTAAAAGTCCAAATCAGGGTCTCAGCATGTTGATTCTTTCCTTGTCTGTAGTCCTGGGCATTCCTTTGTTCCTTGGCTTGTACTAGATCCTCACATGGGGTCTGTTTTTCTCTCTGTGTGTGTGTGTGTGTGTGTGTGTGTGTGTGTCTAATCTGCTTATTTTATAACTTAGAAGTGATTCTATTTGAAACCTACCCTACTCGGGTATGATCTAATTAACATAACAAAGAAAACCCTATTTCCAGAAATACTGGATACATCCACAGCTATAGGGGTTAGGATTCCAACACATATTTTTTTTAGAGGGAGGCACAATCAACTCCATAATAGAATCATTTTCCTGCCAAGCATTCACTTGCCCTTATCTTGTAATTGAATCCCATTTATTCTGGGAAGGCACTCCTTGGTGACCCCACCCTGTACTTTGGGTGGAGGCAGGGAGAGCGTGGGGCTTAGGCCAGTTACAGCTTTACGTTTCCCTGGCCCCAGTGATTTGTTCAGGGGTGGGCACGTGGCCCTGGCAGAGCCAGTGAAATGCAAGGGGGCTTTGGTTGGGGGCAACTGAAGCTGAGAGGATGTGAGGTCTGGAGCT
Source organism: Elephas maximus indicus (assembly GCF_024166365.1). Taxonomy (NCBI): domain Eukaryota; kingdom Metazoa; phylum Chordata; class Mammalia; order Proboscidea; family Elephantidae; genus Elephas; species Elephas maximus. The sequence goes on from NC_064838.1 coordinate 47,343,681, forward strand.
GCTCCCTACATCGACCAGAACTTCAGCAGGTGGAGAGGGGGACACAAGTGAGCCAGCAGACCTGTTGGCAGTGTGTGAGACCATAATCAAGGCACAGCTGAAACTCATCTCAGTTCTGGACTTGACTCTTAAATAAACCAATAAATTCCTTTCCAATTTGAAGATTGTGTTTTTTTGTAATTTGCAACCTTAGGATTTCTGCCTGGGTGCTTTCTTCTTCATGTCTCCAAAGTTGGACCCCCTCCTCCCCGCCCACTGACACTGAAACCTTTCTCCAGTGAGCTGTTGGCCCACAGTGATGTCTCTTTCTGGAGCTTCTGAAGTCCTCACTGCTTTCCTCCACCTTACAACCTCCCGTGTCTTGCCTCATCTGTCCTGCTAGAGTTGCTTCAGTTCTGCCTATGTGCCAGGTTGGCTAATGAGAACAGCCTAAGCTGTCCCAGCAGGGCATAGGTACCCAGAGTCCCTGCCTTCGTGCCCATTATAAACAGATGGGATTAGGCAAGATGTACCAAGCAAGGCCGGCAGGATTTGTCTCCAGCTTTGGCAGATTAGTGTGTGTGTGTGTGTGTGTGCGTGCACATGTAGTATGCATGGGTCTGTGTTGCTGTAGATAGTGCATAGCACATATGGCTGTGTATGTGGATCTAATAGTAATGTGTCACTGTGTCCATGTAGGGCTGGGTATGTGCCTGTGGGTTTTGTTTCTTGCTCTTGTGTGTCCAGTTGTGTAAATATTAGTGTGTTCTTGCTGCAGATATCTGTATGATAATCAGTGCTCTGAAGCCTGTGCCTAATGGGGAGAGGGAGGGCTGATTGCAGGTGGCCCATCATACCGTCTCACTGTCTGAGGTGCCATATACTGCTGCTGACCATAGGGAGGGCTTTGACCCCAATGCTGTTTGCAAGAAGGCAAGTTGGGTACTGGTTAGGGTGTGAGCTGGGGGTTGGCTCTCACCTTCCAGGCCAAGACAGAGCTCTCTGTACCCGACCTTGTTTCTTGGCCAGACCCTGGTCCATTCTGCTGCTCTCTGTCTGCCCAAAGGCCTGACTGAGCCTGGTTCCCTGCCTGCACTGCTCAGCCCTGCCTCAGAGGACTCAGCAAATACCCCAGAATTCTCTTGGCCCTGGGGGTCTGAGTCTAGGTGGACCCTTCCCCAAGGCTGATCTAGGGAGGAGTGCAGGAATGGCTCTGCTGTGAACAGGGCTGCTGCCCACCCTCAGCCCTGTGAAGAGTGAGGTGAGTGTTCCTAGCAGTTACTGCCTATGAGAAACAGATCTCTTTTCTTTCCCAGATGCCTGAGATTCCAGCACTGGAGAGTCACCCTTAATCTTGCTCTGTTATATGCTATTCTCAGACAGAATGCATTTAGTGGGCTTTCCTCTGAGGCCCTGAGGAAGGAATGAGTGGGAGGGAGAAAAAAATCAGGAGCAGAAATAAAGAATGGGGGTCAGGGCTGCTGGATCTGGGCAAGCAGTGACTAACTGCATCTTTGAGGGTCTCAGCCTTTCCTGCTGCCTCAAGCTCACTGCCAGGGAAGGGAGGTAGTCCTTGTAGAGAGTGCCTCCAGCAGTTCCCACACAGGTGTCTCTGCTGGAGGGACTGGAGGCCATGGCCTCCTTCCCCTGCCAGCGATGGGCATTGGCCTCTCCTTGCACACTGCTAGTGCTGGTGTGCTCTCTGCTTCCAGGGTGGCTTCTTGTTATGGTGGACATCCTTGCCCCTGGCTGTGATACGGTTTCACCTGTATTCACCTCACACCTGACCCACTGTGGCTTCCCTCGAACCCAGGCATACCCTCTGGGGTTCTCACACAGGCCATGGGGTCCATGAAGTTCCTCCCGGATCTGAGTGTTATCACTCTTAACTGAGACCTCTTGGTCCCAACTCAGTGGACTCAGGCCCTCAGCCCTGCTCCAGCCTGTCCACAGGCTAGGCTCCTGGTCCATATTCCTTTGGAGGGGGTGGGATAGGAGAGGATGCAGCACCTGGGCTGGGCAGGGCCAAGGAGTTGTGTGTGGGCCCCCTCCCCTTGCCTCTTTCCCCACGCCTGGACTGGGCACACCTGGTGTGTGGGGAGGTCACTGGTTAGCTCCCCATGGATGGCTCCCAGCCTCCCAGCCCCCTTCACCTCCTCCTGTGCCTCCCACCCTAACTCTTCTCCTTGTGCTCCTGACCCCTGTTGGGATAGACTGGATTGTTCTGGCTTCTCCCAGACAGTCAGAGCTCTATCAGGCTCCAGGTAGACATCATTATTTTGGGGCAGCTAGATCTAGAGAATGACAGACCACCGGTCTGGGGTCTCAGAGCTAGTGGAGACGCACTCCTGCTCCTGTCTGCTCTAATAGCCTAAGATCCTGGCAAAATTCAGGGCCAAACAGGTAGCTCCAGGAGAAGGGAAGGGGCTAGATTAGAGATGTGGGGTGGGGGTAGCAGAATGAACCCCCCTGGATGGTCTCTGCTGGGGGAGTCCATGCCACCTATGCCTCCTTCTGCCTACAGGACCCTCTACCATCTCCCACAGTCATTCCCCTCCTGTCCCAACACAACCAGGTCCCTGCCATCAGCCCAGTGTAGCTCTTGCCACAGCATCCTCCCCATCCTGGCCCTGGGAATCATGCCTGGCACTGGGGATTGTCTCCATTCTACGTGCTGGGAAGCTGAGGCCAAAGAGGGGAAGGACATGACTTGAGGACATGAAATAAATTACCAGAGACTGGAAGTCAGATTTCTATACTTTAATCTATACTTAGGTTTTTGGGGGTCAGAGATGAATGAATAAGACACCAAACCCTAGTAGGTTTCAGTCTGGGGCTAGGGGCAGGGAACTAGGACACAGAAAGCAGCAACACATAACAGATGCGCTGTGATACGAACAGCACTGGAGGAGCCCAGGGCACAGAGGCCATTTCTGGCCAGAGGATGAGTTGAGGAAGATCCAGGAAGGCTTCGAGGAGTAGCCAGCACTGGAGGGTTGGCAGTAAAAGCAATGCTCCAACTTTAGGGATGGTTCCATTGGAAAAGCTGGCCAAGTTGAATGGTACTGGAATGAGAAATTTGGGGCTGAACTATGGTGAAACTTAAATATCTGGTGTGTGGAGGCAATAGAGAGCCAGGAAAGTAAAAGAGTGATAATCAGAGGCACTTTTGGAAAGAACAGAGGGTTGAAGGTGGAGCAGAGGGCCCGTTAAGAGCTGGTGTGGACAGAAATGTGGAATTATCAGGATGGCACCAAGGAAGGACCCTGAATACCCCCTACATCAAAGGCAGCATTTCTCTAGACCTGCTCTCCAACATGGTAGCCACTAGCCACATGTGGCTGGTGATCCTGTGGAATGTGGCTAGTCTGAATTGAGAAGTGCTGCAAATGTAAGGTACACACCAGATTTTGATGACAGTATGACAAAAGGAAGGTTAAAAATATGCCATTAATATTTTTTATGTTGATTACATGTTGAAATGCTAATATTTGGGATACTTTGGGTTAAATAAAATATATTATAAAAATGAATTTCATCTGTTTCTTTTTACTTTCTTTAATGTATCTACCAGGAAATTTAAAATTACACACATGGCTTGTATTTCTATTGGATAACACTGTTATAGAACATGGATTCCACAGGTCATGGAATAAGCTTGTGGGGGAAAAAACAGCAGAGTAGAGGATGGTGGAGGCTAATGTTTGAAAAATGCTATGTTACTCTCAACTGCTTTCTGTACCACAGGGCTTCTCAAGGCACACATCATCTCTCAAATGGATTTGCCCACAGATATTCCCCCTCCAGCTATAAAAGGAAGATTCTGCAGATCCCACTGTGAGAGAAGTTGTCCTAAAGAGAGAATGATAATCATGTGAGATGGCTAGAAGGAGGCTAGAGAGAAAGGAGGACAACCAGGACAGAAGAAGGGTGCCACAGAACCAGAGCGAGGGGAGCTTAGTGAGGCCTGAGGCTGCAGAGGGAGAGCTGGAGGAGGTGGGAAACCCACAAGAGCCTCTGTGGCTAGGCTTGTGGCAGGCTTGGTCATGCTCACTCAGCAGGCTGAAGGCAGTAGCGGAAGTGCACATCATGGCTGGGTTGTGTGGTGCCAAAACCCCAGCACTGGGGATCCACAGGCGGCACAGTTGTGTCAGGGTCCACCAGCTCCAGGTCAAAGTATGAGACCACGAGTAGGATGAAGAGCTTCGTTTCACTGAGGGCGAAGTACCTCCCGGGGCAGATGGAGACACCTGAGCTCCAAGGCATGCTGTAGTAGTGAATCTTCTTGCCTCCCTTGTAGAAGTCCATTTTTTGGCTGCCATCGGGGTTGAGGAAGCAATCGTACTTGAAGGCAGTGGGCTCGGGGTGAATGTCAGGGTCCATGTGCACCGAGAGATAGGGGAAGAGAGCCACTTTGTCTCCATGGCAGAGCAGGTACTCCTGCCCATTGGCCATCTTCAGGCTCTGGTCACCCTGTACTATCCTGACGAGGTTGGCTGAAGCCCCCAGACACAGTGGCTCCTCCATCACGCTGTCTAGCACTGGGGTGCATTTCAAGACACTGAGGTCACAGGTGAAGGACTGCCTGACCTCCAGCCTGGCCTAACCCAGGACCTTGGTGGCTTCCTCCCTCACAGCCTGCATGGCTTCTGGGTGCTTCAGGAGGAACAAGGGGGCCCAGAAAGTGGTAGGCTCTGTGTTTGCCTGGAGGCCCAGAGCATCATGAAGTTGAGCTTGTCCTGCATGGTCAGGGCTACTTCTTGCTCCCTCAGCAACTGAAGCATGTGGCATAACCAGTTGCTTATGCCCTCCTTCTCCAGGTTGTGTTTCACAGAGACCGCCTTATGGAAGAAATGCTGGAGCCGGTACACTTCTAGCCACTCCTAGGGCCCCAGCAGGGAGTAGACAGATCTGGGAACCAGGATGTCAAACTTGTGGAACTCCACAAATAGCTCCTCTGCCTGTAGCAGGTCCTGCTCCTTGTCCTCTGTATAGCCAAACAAGCTTCGGTAGCTGGCTTTGAACAAGGTGTTGTAGCAGAAGTGAAAGAGGCCATCCTCACACCAGCAACTGGCATCTGGACTCCAGCCCTTCAGCCCCAGCATTCCCAATGACAAGCTGTCCAGCATGGCTTCACTGAGATCCTCCAAGCCAGCCTCCATCAGATGCTTGATGCTGGCTGAGTGTACCATACGGTAATCTCCCTGTACTGGCTGGTATGCAAATATCTTTAGCACTAGGTCTCTGGCATATTCCACAAAGTCCAGTTTTTTCTGTACATCCTTGAGGATGGGACCAAAGGAGAAGGGGTCCATGACAAAGGTGAAGTACTGGCCACCTAGCTACACAGTGAACACATCCCCATGCTTCGCCCACGTGATTTTCAGGAATTCAAACATATTTTTCCGGAAAGCCATGGCATGGCCCAGCCAGGGTACAGGACCCTTGTCCAGAGGGGGTTCCTGGGGCTTGCATTGTCAGAATAGCCCTGGCAGGCAGAAGTACCCCACGATGGCCACCAACAGGGCTCCCAGCATGAGACACCAGCGTACCATGGCTGTGCTTCCCCAAGTTAAGCTCCAGACACACTGGCTGCTCTCTTCATACCAAGAGAGTTTTGGAAGGCCTTGACAAATAGGGGATGGAAAAGTCTGTCCACCTAGACCTTGCCCTGTGGCTGCAAATCACAGCAAATAACACAGTGAGACGTACCTGGGAACAAAATGTTGTCCTGAACTTAGCACTTACCAGAGCCTTCTTATGTGAAAGGAGCAGGAGGAGGGGCTGGGAGGAAGCCTGGTCACAGCCTCCTCACCAGCTTCAGGCCTTGCTCTGATCTTCTCAGGCTCAGCTCCAGCACCTTCTCCACGAAGCCTTCCTTGATCCCACTTCTTCCCCCATGACTTACCAGCCATAACTTTATTTACTTAAACATTCAGTTATTCATTTATTTGCTAGCTCATTCAGCAAAAACATACAAGCACTTACTAAGTTTCACATCCAGTCCTTTCTCATCTTTAAAAGACCCAACTCAAGCCCTTTTCTTAGTTGGCCACCCTGGGGAAGTTACTTAACCTTACCGTGCCTCTGTTCCCTCATCTGTGAACAGTGGGGATAGTAATAGTGCCTCACAGGTACTGCTGTAAGGTAGAAATAGACAATGCGTGCAAAACACAACAGTGCCTGGCTCAGTATATGCCAACTCTTCCCCTAAAGCTTTTTCCCATACCTCCTGCCACTTCCACTGGGTCCCATGGCTCCCCGGTGCCCTTTCTCCTCATTCTTTCCCAAGTCTTTCTTCACTTGTGGTCACAAAGCTGCTTGCTGAGCGGCAGGGCTGAGTCGAAGTCAAGTATGCTCCTAGCTCTACATACGTAGAGTACACACAGTCAACGTCATATGAGGGCTGAATTTCAGGTCCCTCTCAGTCGGAATCGACTCCAAGGCAAAGGGTAATCCAAAGGAGGAGCCCTAATGGTGCAGTAGTTAAGGACTCAGCTGCTAACAAAAAAGATCAGCAGTTCGAATCCACCAGCCACTCCTTGGAAACTCTGTGGGGCAGTTCTACTCTGTCCTATAGGGTTACTATGAGTCGGAATTGACTTGATGGCAACAGGTTTTTTTTTTTTTTTTAATCTGAAGGAAAGACGCACTTGAGAAGGCTGAGGTGGTGGTGGGGGGGTGGTGCTGACTCAATCTGTGGGCAGAGTGTGAATGGATCCAGCTGAGGAGGCGACAGAGACAGAACTCACTCTGAGCCTCTGGCTTGGAGCCCTCCCACTGGCCCAGCTAGCTTGCCTATACTTTTCTGTAGCAAGAACTGGCTGGGGAAGAATCCTGGTATTATAAAGTGTCAGAGATGATAGGAACCTCAAACCAATCGCTATTATCTTATGATAAGGAACTAGGCCAGAGCACAGTGGTGACTTTCTCTGACAGCTGCCCTGGCTTGGGGTATTGAGGTGAGCTGATCATTGCCTGGGAGCCTTCTACAAGGTGTCAGGCCAGGTCCCTGCCAGGAGGTCCATGGAGAAAGCTGTGTCATTGATTCCAAGGCTTCAGTCAGTCAGCCTAGCCCAGTGTTGCAACAGGTCAGGATCAGACTCAATTCAACCAGTTCTGAACCCCCCGCCCAAGTTACTCTTTAACTGTCCAATGACCTGTAAACAGGGATTTAGGCTCCTCAGACAATCATACCGTGTCCACATGCCCGCCTGAGTGAGCTCCCTTTTCCTTGTGCAGTTCCTCTTAGCAGGGAGCTTGAAACAGCCACTCTGCCTCCAGGAAGCCCTCTCTGATTTCTCAGACCAACCATAGCAAGTACTCAGCATCATCTCCTCTCCTCAGCCTCAGAATCCACAGTCAGAAACTGTGGGCCAAATCCTATGAGATAAACTTTGTCCTGGCCATTTTTCATTCATTCCTCCTACCTCCCTTCCTTCCCTTTCTCTTTGGAGCAGCCTCGTCTGTCCATTCAACGGATATTTATTGGGCACCTACAATGCACCAGAAACTTCGTTAGGAGCTGGGAATACAGCTGTGAATGAAATGGACTTGGTCCCGGCCCTCCTGGAGTTTATGATCTAACGGAGAGGAGCAGCGCACGAAAAGGTGGGAGTGGGGAGGAGTCCAGGTGGGAATTAAGCCGAGACCTGGACGCCAAGGCCAGGTCAATTTGTATTGGGTACGGTGGTGGCGCTAAGGGCTCAAGCATATGGCGGGGTCGGGGCACAGCCACCCTGTGAGCCAAAGTGGCTGGTGGGTTCAGAGGAGGGGAAAGAGTCTCCACAGGGTGTGGGCCCGGCTTTGACTCATCACGCTGCACTGACTCTCTCCCACGCCAGCCAGTCCAGCCGCCCTCGTGTCTGGGTCCACCCCACGGGGGCCACTGTGAGGCGGCTGGAATGGCCACCAGTGACTGTTGGCGCTCTTTCGGGCGGAAGCTGGTCGGCTCACAGAGATGCCCTCTGAGGCCTCCCAAGGGGCCGGAGGCCGGCGACCCACGGTCAGCCCCGCGATCCCTAGCACACCTCAGCCGTCCGGTCTCCGGCCCCAGCGGGCTGGAGTGTGGGGGCGGGGCTACGGTGACCAGCCGGGACGCCGGAAAGACCAACGACGCCTAGCGCGGCCTCCGGGCGTGCTAGAGAGGACGCAGGCCCGAGCGTCGGAAAGCAATGACGCGCTTCCGGCTCTGCGGCTTCCGCGACGGCGGCTGTAGGCAGGTGTGGCGGCTCCGGCGTGGTGCGGAGGCGCCGTCTGTCGGTGTGTCTGCAGAGCTCCGAGCAAAGGCGCTGTGTGTGACTTCGCAGGCCCAGCAGTCAGTAAGCGGGTCTGGGGCTGGGAGAGAACGTGCAGAAGAGGCTGCCTTCTTCCCTGCCACCGCCGGCGCTGCCAGCGCGCGCATGCTGCGCTAAGCTCCTACTTCGGCCTACGCCCCTGGGAGGCCTCGTCTCATTAGCCGGCCAGGAGCGTCATATCGGTCGTCCTTCAGCATTTTTTGGCGTACTTTCATGCTCACCTCATTTGCACGTCTCTTGGTGAGCAGGAGGGTGGGTGGAATTCCCGTCCAAACAGGGCTCAGGCGGGTCTCTGGTTCTGCCCGGTGGCATTCTCATTCCCTCAGTGGCACAGAATTTTGGGCTGAGCAACTGGACACCGACCTGAGGGTTCTGTTTACCCGCTCTGGTTCCTATATTGAGGCTCTCAAGGTGCACTAATTGCAGGTGCACCGGCAATCTTCTGCGTCTTGTTTGCATTTCTCTCCAGCTCTGGATGGTATTGACTGCTCCTCCGGTGCCTGCCACCTACTGTGAACAGCCCCAGCGGTCAACAGCAGTGCCACTGAAATGAAGATACAGGGCAGAAATTATTTCACCCTTACTTTAGATCAGGTATTAGTTATTTAATTTGGGGCTGGGCTTGTTTAAGGCTCCCTTTCCGTTCTAGCTTTCCAGGTTCCTTTTTTCCAGAAGGAGAAGAAAATCCTCCATGGCAAACTGGGTTCTTGACAGCCTGGGCCCAGGTGGGGTATGCTTCCTCCTAGCCTGTATCACATATGCCAAAAACAAACCAAACCCGTTGCCGTCGAGTCCTTTGCGACTCATAAGAGACTGAACTTGACGTACTTGCCAGCACTGGGGTGCTATTATAAAGGTATTGGGCTGTGAGTTTACTAGGAGGCTAAGAGAGATAAGGGCATATAGATGGAGAGGATGGAGGGATGGGTGGGAACTTGGAGTACTTGACATTGAGCACCTGTACTGTTCATGGCTCTGTGCTGGCCATCCCCATTACCACCAACATCATCACCATACTCAGCTACCTCATTTTGAGAATTTCCATGAGCCAAGTATTATGCTAAATACATGTATTATATCATTTAATCCTCAGCCTGTGTTGTGGGGTCTGCAAGACCACTGCTACGTTCAGGAATTACCTAGAACTCAGGGGACTCAGCAGGTGGTTGTAGTCATGGCTAAGATTCACCATAGCAACATAGTGAGATATACAGTGATCATAAGGGAAAACAACGCAGCTGGAGTCTGGAGGAACTCATGTGCAGTCTTCCTAATGCTTTCTCCTGCCTGTAAGGAATCATGCAGAGCTCATTTTTCCCCCAGCAATGAAAATGCAGCAACATATGTGCATTGTCTCTACTTAGGGAAGTCAGTTAGAGATGTGGTGCCCACTGTTTGTATTGGGGGCTGGTCACATAGGTACTGGGTAGCATGTACCAAAATTGCAGACTCCCAGAAGGAAAGCAAGTATTCAACCTAAATGATATTGTTTGCACAAATACTGTAGATACAGTGAACTAGCCTTATCAGTTAACTGTTGACTTAGAATGCTCCAAGAGCCAAGTTCAGAGACACCAGTCAGGGGCCGACCTTGGAAGCAGGTCTTTCTAAGGATAATATTCTTGGGGCTGCTATGCTAACTTTTTATGCACACAACCCTATGAATTCATAATGCCCTCATTTTACAGAGGCAGAAATTGAGACTACAGGAGGCTAGTGACTTACCTAGAGTTGCAGAGCTAGCAAGTGGCAGAGCCAAGATTGTTACCTGTCTGTCTGCTTCTGAACTTGAGCTCTTCTAGCCCAGGGCCCTCCTCAAGTCTTTTGCGCTTGCTGTTCGTTCTGCCTGAAATGTTTTTTCTTTTTTTGCGTGACTGGTGTCTTCCAGTCATTCAGGTCTCGGCTCAGATTTCCTTTACCAGAAAGGCTCTTCCTCACCACCCAAATGATGTAAAGTGGCCTTCTCTCCTTCAGTCACTTTGTAGCACATCACCCGATTTCAGTTTCTTCAAGGCATTTATTATTATTTAAAACTGACACTGGGTGGGGGCAGGGGGAAGCCCTAGTATGTAGGGTTTGTCAATTTCCATGGTGTAAATAATGCCCGCCCCTCCCTTAGGCCATTTTCAAGATAGCAACTTGAGGTCACTAAGGAATGACCAGTATGAGCTGGGGCTGGTAGACCTCTTAAAAGCAAGGCCTGTGTCTTGTTTATCACCATATCCTAAGACCTAGCATAGTGCATGGGACATAGTAAGTACTCTGTAAATGTTTGTTGAATGAGGGAATAATTCAGGAATTCCATCTTTCTGATTACTGATTCAGTGTTGGTCTTATTTCACAGATGAGAACATTGGGGCCCAGAGACGAGAGGAACTCTCTCATGGGTATACATATATTAAGTGACAGAAGCAAGCGTCGAATACAGCCGGTTTATTTGTGCACGATTCACTGCTAAGTGGGTTAGAGAAACCTAAAATGGCAGAAATCAGGACTAGGGAAACAAGTTGTAGTGTACAATTCCATAGTTCATATCAATAAATCACTTATTGTAGGCCTCCCACATGCAGGGTACTATCTTAGGCACCATGGGGGAGACAAAATGGGTTAAAAGATGGTCCTTTCTTCAAGGAGCTGATGCTCAATAAAGAAAATGAAATAAGTACTTAAGTATCAAAAGCACTATGGTAAAAGAGGTAGAAGCCAAATGCCAGAGGATTCTCGGAGCGGTGGTACATCCTGTTAGGGGAAAGAGAAGAGGATCAGAAAGGTGTTTATGAAAAAAGTGAATCATTTGGAATGGACGGGAAAGATGTATAGGTCAGGTTGCAGATGGAGAGGTAAGGCGTTTCGGGCAAAGGGAACAGTATGGAGAGAGGCCTTTAAAGGGCTGATGAGATGTGCTTGAAGAAAAAAGTCCAGGTGTCTGGCATGTCAGGTTAACTCAGGCCTGAAGCCTAGATTGCTAACTGAGGTGCTATCTAGAAAACTGACCTTCAGTTCACCTCCCAGCAAGCCCTCAGGAAAATATTAAGGTTAGCTGCTGTTCTCACCGAAACAGAAGCAGCCGTGCTACTAGAGCCTCCAGAGCAGTTGGGAGGGGTCTGGAGGGTGTAAATGCCACCTCCCGCCCCCAGCACGGCAAGGGAAGCTTTGTGAAGTACTGGCATCCAGGCAGTATCTTCAATGCTAGAGCACCTTCTTGGGGGATTTGAAGGCCAGGGAGGCCTACTCCTCCATGCAGAGACTGGATCTTTACCTCTAGCCTGAGTCTGATGGCACCTTTCAGTCAATCACCATCATCCTGTGACAGCTGTGCAGTAGTGTGGGCATTAATAAAAGAAACAGCTGGGAAGATGGCATGATACCTATTTTGGAGCTCCTAGAATTCACCTGAAGAATGGTCCTTACTTGACAGGCAGTGGGGAACCTCTGAAGATTTTTGAGCAAGGTAGTGAAAGTGTCAAGAATATTAATTTAGTATTCATATGTTATATCTGAGATTAGGAGAAAGATATTATTCTCAATGAATAGTGGGACATAAGGAAAGATACAGGTAGGAAAAGGGGGGCTGATCTTTGCTTTCGCCCCCAAAAGAGGAGGAAGAGCTTGGGAAACAGGTGAGTGCATTCTAAGTGGGGCTAAAGATGAACAGGGTATCTGGACAGGGTAATTTTAGGAGCATGTTGGTAGGCAGGTCCCCAGCCCATAAATGAGCCATAGGATGTCTGGCCATGTGTTTACTGAGATTTCCCTATGCTTCCGTGGGCAACCTCACCTTCTTCCTTGGTACCTTCCTTTCTCCAATGACATCTTTGGGTTTCCCCAGGAGTCAGAGGCCATAACTGATATTTGATCTAGCTTCTTAATTTCAATTTGGGGCCCAGCACCAGGCTGGATAGAGGGAGCCAGGTGAAAAGAAAGCACCCCTTAAGTGGGTAGAGAGAGAGAAACTGAACATGGAAGGATTTGAGAACCGGACAAGATAGATCCACAAAGGTCTTGACTTTCAATCTGGCTATAATTAAAAGAAAAAAAAGTTGTGTTGTTTTTTCCCCCTTATGACAATAATTGCTTATCATAGGAACTGTATGGTATACTATAAAGGGTAAAAAAAAGAAAAGCTGATATATGTAAATAAAAAACAGAGTTTAATTTTTTTTTAACTTTATATTTTCCCATGTCATTAAAAATTCTCTCCTAACATCATTTTAAATGACCATGGGTTATTTTGTTATAGAATATACTGTGATATATTCATTCAGCCCCTTATTATTGGAAATTTAGGTTGTTTTCACTGATACAAATAATGAGAGAGCAACTTTGTTCAAAGATTTTTGTGCTTATGATTATTTTCTTGGAATAGATTTCTACAAGTGGAATTATTAGTCAAAGGAATTTATGTTCATTTTAAGACTCTTGATACATATTTTTAAATTACTTTTAGAACAACTGTACCAGGTTTATATCTATAATATACCAGAACACGCATCACACTTTGCCCTGACTGTTTTCTACAAGGTGATTTATAGGTTTGGTTTACTGAAACTAGGAACTCTTATTTCTCATAGAAACAATAAAGTGTATGTGATTTTAATTTTCCAGACTGGTCTACAAATACCTGTTGAATCCATAAAATAGCTCAGAGTTTTAACTAGGTTGGAATTCCTGAGCCCAGGCAACAGTCAGGGCAAGGGGTGATGCGTGTTCTGATATACTATAGGTATAATTTATAGGTTTGGTTTACTGAAACTAGGAACTCTATTCCCCATAGAAACAATAACGTGTATGTGATTTTAATTTTCCAGGCTGGTCTACAAATACCTATTGAATCCATAAAATAGCTCAGAGTTTTAACTGGGTTGGAATCCCTGAGCCCAGGCAACAGTGAAGTTTCTCTGGCTTAGTATACGAACACTTAACCTCTGCCTCCTGACTTTCAGAATCTTTGTCTTCTCTGTTTCTTCTCTCCATTTTACTACTGTTCACTCAGTCCATACGTATGCAATTACCCTCACCAGCGCCTCGAGTTGTGAGATTGTGTCTAGAGTAGCAGGAACCTCTTGCTTCAGGCAGTGACCTTTGAGAACATGGCTGTATCCTTCATCAGAAAGGAAAGGTCTGGTCTGACCCCTGCTCAGAGGTCCTTTACAGGGATGTGATGCAGAAGGATTATGGAAACGAGGCCTACTTGGGTAAGGTCTCCTAACTCCTGGGATTCATCCTCTTCTTTGGGGTTTCTGGGGTTCTTCCTGTCTCAAAGGCTGAGGGATTTCTGATAATCATCAGCTGAGTGGTTGCTTTTGGGCCAGATTCTCCAACTTCAGGGGTTTCAGGATAGTCTTAAGGTTCTTTTGGCCCTGAAACAGGGTATTTTTGCTTTCTTAGGGAATGCAGAGAGCTGAACACAGCTAGGAATGAGTAGAATCCATTTCACTATACTTCAGTCCTCTGCAACCTTCCTGCCCTCTCTGAGATTATCTCTCTTGTGTCCAAAAGTATCTCGCAGAATCCCTTTGTGCAATGCAAATTTCCTATCTTCCTCTCAAGATTTATTGTCCTTTAGGTTGATTCTGTCTCCCATCAGTTTTATTGGAAGTGGAATCCTGAGTCTCCTTGACTCCTTTGCATTTCCATCTGGGCTAGCCTTTTGTGATCACTCTTAGCATCTCATCCACTACCCCCCAGCCTTTAGACATAGATCTGAGAAGGTCTTGACAGCAGCTCTGCTTGCTTTTAGATGCCTTTATATTCAATTTCCTTCCCCTTTGAACAGCATTTCATTTCCCAGACTAGCTGTGATGGCTCAACTGGAGCAACGGGAAGAGCCAGAGGGCCTGGATCTTCTGGGAACTTACGAGAACATGGTATTGAGGCAGGTCCATAGAGGTAAATGAGGCAGAAGTTAATAGATTTTAACTTCTTTGCCTGTTTTTCTTCTCTTAAAAAAAAAAAAACAAAAAACCCTGATTCTGAAAGAAATAGAAAACATTACAAGAAAGAAAATAATTTTACTCATAATGCCACCATTCCTATATAAGAATTGGTAATACATTTGTGTTTTTTCTTCTAGTCTTTTTTCTGTACATAATACAAACATGTATAAACTTGCTGTTACGGATTGAATTGTGTTCCCCAAGACATATATTTTTAATCCTAACCTCTATGCTTGTGGTTATAATCCCATTTGGAAATGAGCTTTCTGTTAATGAGGCAGGATTAGTTTAGAGTGTGTCTTGAGTTAATCTCTTTACAAGAGATAAAAAAGCATATTAGGCAAGCAGAGGTGGGGGAAAAGTGATGCCAAGCCACATGGAGATCGCCAAGGAACCAGGAACAGAAGCTGAAGAGACAAGGACCTTCCCCCAGAGTGAGTGCCCTGAACGCACACTAGGGAGAAGCCTTACAAATGTAAGCAGTGTGAGAAAGCCTTCATGTTCAGCAAAAACCTGAGCATTTATACAATAATTCACATTAGGGAAAAGCGTTGTGAATGATCAGAGTGTGGCAGTGCCTACAGTTGCAGTTCATACCTTATTTGGCATCAGAGAAACTATGGTGAGGAGAAACTTTATGGATGTGAAGAATATGGGAAAGCTGTCTGTTGCAGTTCACATTCAGCATCAGAAAATTAACACTGAGGAGAAAGCCTATGTGTGCACGGGGTGTGGGAAAGCTTTCATTTGTAGCTCACATCTTATTCGGCATCTGAGGATACACACTGGAGAGATCATTGGATGCTATAATTGGAGTCTTGAGATCTAAACAAGAATGCCTTATCAACTGCCACACTTTGTTTTCTTCTTTTTGCCTTCCACTCTCAACTTCGAGCATCGAATCCAGTCACATTCACCCACACACTGAAAGTTCCAGAGTCATCCATTGCTGCCTATCTTCTCTTTATTTATATTCTATTTGCTTTTTAGGATTCAGTTCCTACACGGAGTTTTGCTGATACCTCTCCTCCCCATTTTCTTTCTTCTTGTAGTTACATTAAGTTCTTCCTGAAGCACAAGGGGGCTTTTTTGAAATAATTAGGAAATGAAAGAATATCAAATCGAAAAACTAGACCTTAACCGGAAACAACGGTGAAGGGTTCCAGAAACATTGGCTAGAGTAAGAATGCAGAAGAAGGTTTATGGTGACCCTCCACGGCTTATTTGAGACTACCTGTTTAAAGTTTCTTCCCTGCTGTATTTTTATAGGTTCACACATCAGCCTTCCTAGAGTCCTGAGAAGCCCTTCTGAGAAGAAAATACAATGGTCAGCAATATGTGTGGCATTTATATTTGTCATTATAAGTTATTGAATACATCTCCTGAAACAAATTACTCTTGCTTGAATTAAGACAGAAGAAACTAGTTTTCTATGACCTCATCATTTTTGAGTATCCAGAGCAAGAAATCAGTCCTCAAAATTTCATGCTGCTTCAGACCTTCCCTAACTAGTCGCTTCCAAGCTGCCATACATTTGTGATCCCAGCTTCAGGCTTGGTAAGTATGAGGCAGGTTGGATTAAAATGCAGAAGTCAGAGCTTTTTTGTATTTCTGAGTATAACACATTTGGTGAGAGCTGTAAGATAATTAAGTCTCCTGATATAATTGGAACCCTGGTGGCACAGCTCTTAAGAGCTTGGCTGCTAACCAAAAGGTTGGCAGTTTGAATCTATCAGCCACTCCTTGGAAACCCTATGGGACAGTTCTCTGTCCTGTTGGGTTGCTAAGAGTCAGAATCGACTCGATGGCAACGGGTTTGGTTTTAGTGTAGAGAAATAGAATTTATTTTTGTAAACTGATTTGTATCCCATAAGTTTGCTGAACTCATTTATTAGGGCTAATTTTTTTTTGTCCTTCATTGATTTTTTAGGATTTTCTATATATAGTATTACATCCTCAGCAAATAGTTTTACCTCTTCCTTTCAAATGTGGCTGTCTTTCATTTCTTTTTCTTGCGTAATTGTCCTGGCTAGAACCTCCCATATAATGTTGAATAAATGTGTCAAGAGTGGACATATCCAGCATATCTTCTTCCTGATCTTAGCGAGAAAACTTTTGTGTCTTTAGTCGTTAAATATGTTATATGTGGGTTTTTCATAGATAACTTTTTTCAGGTTGAAGACGTTCCCTTCTATTCCTAGTTTGCTTTTTGTTTTTTTTTAATCATGAAGGGTGTTGGATTATATCAAGTACATTTTCTGCATCTATTGAGATGATTGTCTAATTTTTATCCTTTCTCGTGTCTCACTAGTCCTCCCTCTTAAAACTAAAAAAACCTTCCCATTATACAACAAACAAGCATAAAAAGCTTCTAAAATATTGAAAGAAGAAAGCCCTGGAGACCTCAGGACTTGAGGAACAATACAGTGGTGAGTTCCCTGGGTTACTTTTTGTCTCTCATATATCACAGATGTGGTACTGAAGAAGCCTGAAATGCAGAATTAGCACCAGGCATAGACTAAAAAAATTCCCAATAAAAACCTTCTTAGGCCTCCTTAGCCAAAAAACCCGGCTAAGGATGACCTAGCAGACCTGAAAACTTTTTTGATAATACCCTCCCCATTCCACTACACACACACACACACACACAGACACACAAAAACCTGCCGCACACTCACTTCACAGTGTCAGCAGGACTGCATGTGGAGCTGGGCATCTGGTCTGACCCAGCAGCACTGAGAAGCCAGCCTTCTGCTTTCCCCACTGGGGTAGTATCTTTGTTATCTACTGCTGCTACAGCAGAAATACCACAAATGGATGGCTTTAACAAAGAGAAATTTATTCTCTCACAGTTAGGAGGCTAGAAGTCCAAATCCAGGGTGCCAGCTCCAGGGGAAGGCTTTCTCTGTCGGCTTTGAGGGAAGGTCCTTGTCATCAGTCTTCCCCAGTTGAGGAGCTTCTCTGTGCAGGGACCCCGGGTCCACAGGTCGCAGTATTATCCTGGCTCTTGTTGCTCAGTGGTATAAGGTCCCCTGTCTTCTCTGCTTGCTTTTCTCTTTTATATCTCAAAAGAGATTGACTTAAAATCTTGTAGATTAAAATCTTATAGATTGAGTCCTGCCTCATTAACAACCATTGCCTCTAATCCTTCCTCATTGACATTCTAGAGGTAGGATTTACAACACATAGGAAAATCACATCAGATGACAAAATGGTGGACAATGGCACAATACTGGGATTACGGCCTAGCGAAGTTGACACATATTTTGGAGGAACATAATTCAATCCATGACAGGTGGTATCAGAAGAGATGAGCAAGGAACTGAAATTCCATCCCCACCCAGCAGCAGAGAGGCAGAACGAGGCAATGTGAGGTGGTGCTAATGGACATTGATTTTCTTGCTGAGAGAGTCAGTGGGTCCCAGTGGGACCTGAAACTTCCACTGAGGTTGAGGCAACGCAAGGCAGTGCTAATTACCATTCAACCTACCTTCCATTCCAGTGTCAGGGAGGCCCAGAGAGGAGTGGAACTTCCACCCTCACCTCAAAAAATAACTGTCTGCAAAAAATACATAGGATTCAGAATCTCACAACATAATACTCAAAATTAACAGAATAAAATTAAAAAAAAAATTTTTATATCAAGAACCAGGAAAATCTCAACTTCAGTGAGAAAAGGAACGAACAGATGCCAGTGCCAAGATTACATGAATATTGGAGTTATCTGACAAGGATTTTAAAGAAGACGTCATAAAAGTGCTCCAGTGAGCAATTAAACACACTTGAAACAAATGAAAAAATAGCCTCAGCAAAGAAGTAAAAGATATTAAAAAAAAAAAAACTAAATAGAAATAAAACTGAAAAACTTGCTTAATGGGCTCAATAGCAGATAAATATAAGAAATGAAAATCAGTGAACTTGAAGATGGAACAATAGAAATTACCCAGTCTGAACAACAGGGAGAAAATAGTCTGAAAAATTGCCAGAACCTTAGGGACCTGTGAGACAATAACAAAAGATCTAATATTTGTATCATTGGAGTCCCAGAAGGAGAGGAGAAAAAGCATGGGGCTGAAAAAAGTATAAAAAGAAATAATGGTGGAGAGCTTCCCAAATTTGGTGAAAGACAAATTTCTAGATTCAGGATGCAGTACAGAACTCAACAGGATAAACCCAAATTTCATGTCCATACACCTTGTAATCAAACTTCTGAAAAATAAAGACGAAATATTTTGAAAGCAGCTAGAGAAAAACAACATATTATCTGTAGAGAAGCAATTCAGACAACAGATTTCTCACCAGAAACCATGGAGGTTAGATGGAAGCACCACAAAATTTTTCAAGTGATGGGAGAAAACAACTGTCAGCATAGAATTCTATACCTAGTGACAATATCCTTCAGGAAGGAAAGTGAAATCAAGATGTTGTCAGATGAAGGAAAACTAAGAGGATTTGTCACCAGCAGACCTACTCTAAAAGAATGGCTAAAGGAAATTCTCTAACCAGAAAGTAAACGATAAGGAATCTTGGAACATTAGGAAGGAAGGAGGAACACAGAAGCCTGACAAATGTGCCCAGAGTGCCAGCCACATAGTTAAGTACCAAACAAAATGGGCACATAGCTAGGGGTACCAAACCTGGCCTGTCCTGGAAAATAGACTAAGCCCCTTACCCCTCTCAAGGGTACTGCTGGGCATTGACTGCAGTTGACACCTTTTCAGGGTATGACATTGCTGTCCCCCATGCACACAGATGTGGAGTAATATAGGCTATTACATATCTGGATTACCCAAACACCCCCAATTAGACATGGTTGGAAGGATGATCTGTTGCAGCTCCTGCGCTTCTCACCCAGGCCACCTAATCAGAAGGCTTGGGCCCAAAACATTCCGTGATAATGGAGTCCGGGAACAGAGCTCCTCTCTCCTTCCACTTTATTCTCCTTATTGGGGAGCCTCCTTCCCTGCTCAGGGTGCACAGTAAACTTTGTCTCTCTGTTAATGTGTGTGCATTTTATGGCACCCGGCCAATTCTTTACATCTCTTCCCAGTGGGTAGTGAATGAGGTTCTTCCACTGCCACACAAGAGGGGCATGTACGGCCCACCATCCCTGCAGCGGCTGCAGGGAGTGACTCGCTGGCCATGGGGGACTGGCTCCCACAATTGAAGCTGATCTTTTTCTGTTCCTCTGTGTGAGTAAAGCAATGTTCTATCCAATGCCTGTGAGTACATTGTGCTGTGTTGGTGACCCTGGACTTGGACTCGACAGCAATAGTGCCACTTTTATAGCTAAAAGTAACTAGCAGTGGGCAGTTACCCAGGACATTACCTGGACTTTTTATGCCCTGTGTCATCCCTAAGCAACATATGCTATTAAAAGAAGGAGTGAACCCTTAAACTGAAAAAGATAACTGGACAACCAAGATTCAACTCTCAGTGGCACACAATTTAAGATAGGTGGTATGAGCTCTGAATGTGGTAGTCCCTCAAAAGGATACCTCCCACTTAAATGTTAAATTTTGAAGCTTGAGAGTGGGAGAAAACCCAGACTGAATGTAAGAGACTCAGCAGACATAATTAAACCTCACTTTTTTTTCCTCCCACACCTATCCCTGGAAAACTGGGGTGCTGAAATTTGTGAGTAGGAAAGAGCCAGGGGGAGGAAACTGAAACCTGGTGTTTTGTTTTTGCTACCCACCTATGCTTTTGGGATTTGGCAATTAAAATGATGATAATGATCATGAATATGAATTGACAACTCCTAAGGTAGTGTTGGCATGGACCACGTGTCTGAGGGTGGGAGATGTTCCAGGATGGTACAAGTTAGAAGTAAGAAGGTGATATAAGTAAGAAAGAAACTTCTGAGCTAGTTAGGGATGAATCTGGGCATATGGTATGGGTAAGGCATGGGGGAGGATGGGAAAAAAGGTGAAGTGATTGCTTCAGGGATTATCAAAATGGTCATGTGGGTGTGGACGGAGAGAAACAGTCTGGGTTGGTGTCATGGATTGACTTGTGTCCCCCAAAAATGTGTGTATCAACTTGGTTAGGCTATGATGCCCAGTAGTCTGCAGTTGTCCTCCATTTTGTGATTGAAATCTTCTGTTGAGAGGATTAGGGTGGGATTATAACACCACCCTTACTCAGGTCACTTCCCTGAGCCAAGGTAAAGGGAGTTTCCCTGGGATGTGGCCTGTACCACCTTTTATCTCTCAAGACATGAAAGGGAAGCAAGCAGAGAGTTGGGGACTTCATACCTCCAAGAAAGCAGTGCCAGGAGCAGTGTGTCCTCTGGACCTGCACTTGAGAAGCTCCTTGACCATGGGAAGGTTGAGGTCAAGGACCTTCTTCCAGAGCTGACAGAAAAAGCCTTCCCCTGGAGCTGACACCCTGAATTTAGACTTTTAGCCTACTGTACTGTGAGGAAGTAAACTTCTTGTTGTTAAAGCCATCCACTCGTGGTATTTCTGTCATGGCAGCACTAGATAACTAAGACAGTTGGTAAAGAAAGAACACCTTGGATACTGGGAAGTCAGGATGGAAAAGGGACTATTGTTCTTATCTATTATCTGCAGGGCAACTGACCAGTTCAACCCAGGCCTCTGCCACCACCCTCAACTTTAATTGGCCAACAAACAATTGTAAAACTCTCAGAAACCACCCAGCAGCCACTGACTCCTGAAAGGAATGGCCTCCACTCTAAAAGACAGGACAAGTTTAACAGTCTGGACACTGATATGATTCCATTTAGCCACATCCTGTTGTTGTTGGGCTTACGTACATTTTTCACAGATTACTACTGATACTTCTAAGCTGTCAGCAGAGTAATGGACAATCATTGCCCTGGATTTCCTGTTGGCCAGTTTGTGTGGGTGTGTGCTATTACTAACGCCTCTTGCCACACCTGGATTAATGACATATTTAGCTGGTTTGCCCTGGATGGGGAGTCTGTCACCAGGAAGGCCTGGACACCCTACTGGAAATCATAGTCATGGTCATTCTTGTTCAGTGTTGCCTAAGATGAATGGAGTTGGCCAAACTTCTATCAGTACAATTAATTAGAGTATTCGATGGTCTATGTGGTGGCCAATGTTCCTGTGACGACTTAGCTGGATATGTGAAAGGTTGGTGAGTGGAGGGTGGAGCTGTAGGGGAATAGCTCCACCATAGTGCCCTGGCAATCTTGCACGTATCTATATAGGCAATGCAGGCAAAGGCTTGAGCCACAAATTATCTGAGTTTTGTCAGATCACTTTGTAATCCTTCTAGAACATGAGAGGATGGGAGGAGCTTTACAAGCCCATCTCCCAGGGGAGGCTATCAAGATATAGTCTGTACCTATAATACTATATAGCTACAGTTTAGAACTGGCTTCTCAGCAATGGTGTGTCCCACAACTCTCATTGTTGTCATCCAGCCTCTTTTGTTGTTCTTTTTGGAGTGTGGGGCAAGGATCTGGGGAGTTGGCACATTTGGCCATTCTTACTTTCTATGTAAGTAATAAATTATATAAATCCAGAAGTGGCTCATTGCGTCTTTACCAGACAAATTAGTAAGGCCTTGGCCTTAGCTTTGCCTGCTGCTCTGTGCTTGAGACAAAGAACAATGGAAAGAGGAAAAATATGGGTAAATATAGATTATCTATCTCCTTATTAGTTTTCTAAAAGTTTTGAACAAAAACACTGATCAGAGCCATAAGAAACCTTCCTTCTGGTGGAACGTTACCTAGTAATCATGCCGTCCTGGTATAGACTTGTAATGTGACACTTCCCCCCAAAAATAGAGGGCATCAAGAGACCAAAGAGGTGGGCAACTCCAGGGGGGCAGCAAAGTAGTTTGTTACGGAGACTTACATATGAATCAAGTCCTGGGCTACTGGAGGACCAAGCAGATTTCGATGCCCTGCAGTGGGAGGGCAGAGGTTTTATAGCAGTGGTGGACAATAGTAGCTACATATCAAGGACTTACATAAGGATCACTTAGCAAATGGTCGTGAACTAGTGGAATGCATGAGGGTGCTTGTGTTTAGCCTCACAAAACCTGTTTCCCCCTTCACAAGCGTCTCCAGGGCTCATGGTTCAATTAGCTAAAATCTCATAATGGTTTTGTCACCCAGTCCAGGTTTCTCCATCTTTTTCCCAAGAAAATTATGGGAAACTTTGTTCTATGGTCAACCTACCTAGTGACTTTTACCATGGTAAGAGTCACTGCTTCTTTCTCTGCACTCACAGCAAGTGTCCATTCGCAAGCTTCTCCAGTATCCTCTTAAAAACAAACCTGGGAGCCTACCTGAGGCCTTTCCTCTGTGGTTTTTCACAGGTATGGTATCTGTAAGCTCTCAAGACCTGGAGAGCTATAGGTATCCAATCAGCTGAGTCTTGTTTTCCCTGCTTAAAAGGTTAACTTCCTGACTTGCTTTGTGATGTTAGGCAAGCCATTTCCTCTCTTTTGGCTTTACTTCAACTGAAAGACTGATGGTTTAACATTTATTAATTCTTTTACTCAACAGCTATTCCTTGGCACTTCAAGAAATTGGACCTCATGAGATGACAGACATCGGGTGGATGTTAAAGGCACAAAAACGAATAACTCAAGAATATAATCTGCCCTCTGGGAATGTAAAACTAGTAAAGGGAGGCAGATACACAACAGGCAAGGTCAAGTGAAGTGTTGTAAGGTGCCATCGAGTCAGTTCCGACTCATAGCCACTTTATCAGACAGAGTAGAACTGCCCCATAGAGTTTCCAGGGAGCGCCTGGTGAATTTGAACTGCTGACCTTTTGGTTAGCAACTGTAGCTTTTAACCAGTACACCACCAGGGTTTCCTCTGACTCATAGCGACCCTAAGTACAACAGATCCAAACATTGCCCAGTTGTGCGCCATCTTCAAAATTGTTATGCTTGAGCCCAGTGTTACAGCCACTGTGTCAGTCTTTTTCGCTGAGGGTCTTCCTCTTTTTCGCTGACCCTCTATTTTACCAAGCATGGTGTTCTTCTCCAGGGACTGATCCCTCCTGATAACATGTCCAAAGTATGTAAGATGAAGTCTCACCATCCTTGCTTCTAAGGAGCATTCTGGCTGTACTTCTTCCAAGACATATTCATTCTTTTGGCAGTCCATCGTATATTCAGTATTCTTTGCCAACACTGTAATTCCAAGGCAGTAATTCTTCTTGGGTCTTCCTTATTCATTGTCTTCCTTTCACATGCATATGAGGCTATTGAAAACACCATGGCTTGGGTCAGGTGCAGCTTAGACCTTAAAGTGACACCTTTGCTTTTTAACACTTTAAAAAGGTCTTTTGCAGCAGATTCGCCCAATGCAATACATCATTTCATTTCTTGACTGTTGCTTCTATGAGCATTGATTGTTGATCCAAGTAAAATGAAAGCCTTGACAACTTCCAATCTTTTCTCTATTTATCATGATGTTGCTTGTTGATCCAGTTGTGAGGATTTTTGTTTTCTTTATGTTGAGGTATAATCCATACTGAAGACTGTAACCATTGATCTTCATCAGTAAGTGCTTCAAGTCCTCTTCACTTTCAGCAAGCAAGGTTGTGTCATCTGCATAACAGGCTAATAAGTCTTCCTCCAATCCCGATGCAGCATTCTTCTTCATATAGTCCAGATTCTCAGATATTTGCTCAGCATACAGATTGAACAAATATGTAAGAGAATACAACCCTGACACGCCCCTTTCCTGACTTTAAGCCATGCGTTATCTCCTTGTTCTGTCTGAACAACTGCCTTTTGGTCTATGTACAAGCTCCTCATGAGCACAATTAAGTGTAAGCGAAATACGAGCTGCCGTACGTATATCAGCATCCCCCCATACTATGGTACAGTGGGGTACAAAGGAAGGGGTGGTTAGTGGGAGGACGACCGGGAAAGGTTTTCCATAGGAACCCTTCTCTCTAGCTGTCTGCTCCCCTAGAGTCCAGTAGTGGTGCCCCTGGGGAGGTCAGTGTCTTGGCAAGGCAGCGGCGTCACTAGGGTTGGTGTCACCTAGTGTGATAGCTTGTGGTGTCACCCCCCTACTGTGGACCTCCTCCCTTACCAGACCATACAGAATCCTTAGCAATGTTTTTTCGTACTGATGTCACTCATATATCATAGTTCCCATATATCACTCCTTCTTTTCCTTTAATTACTATTTCATTCTCAAAAAAGTTATTGATGTAGGTTCATGAATACTAATTACCACAATACTTTAGCTAAAACACCAGAAAATTTGACAAAATCAGCGACTATAAAGACACAGGAAGCAATGAAAACAGCAGCGTGTTAGCAGTGTCCTGCAGACAAAAGGACGGTGATTCCAAGCATCACTGTAATTGGATAATAATGACAGCTCTGACCTGAGCACATTAGAAGGTTGGAAAAGTACATTAGCACAGTTTTAGCCTTGTAGGTATATTGATACATGTAAGATGGGCCTACCAAAAATGTTTTTGTTTAAGTTAGAGTTAACTACAGGGATAATGTTTTTGTTGTTAGAGTTAACTACAGGGATATGTTTATAAAAAATAATAAATTTCCCCTAAAACCGCACAAAAATTTTATAGTCATTTTGGTGTCACCCCCCCCCCACAGTGTCACCCAGTGTGGTCCGCACACCTGTACCCCCTCTAGTGACGCCACTGTGGCAAGATCTAGCTAGTTCCCCTCCCTTTTGCTCTGAGGGAGGGGAAGGAGGACCACAGAGACGGCTCCCTCGCCGTCCTAGAGAAGCTGGAGCAGCACGAGGGCCGCATTCTTGGTCTCGCGAACGCCGAGGCCTGGGGGGCGCAGAGCGCTGGGGGCCGGTGGGGCGCGGATCCTGGGTCTGGCCCCGGCGCGGAGGCGCTGTTCCAGGCGACCTGGGCCCAGGTGCCCTTCCCCGACCCCGATCAGACCACCGCGCGCTCGCTTCCCCTGAGGGCGGCCGGGGCCATGGCGGCTGCGGCCCGGGAGTGCGGGGCCCGCCTCGGCCCTGCCCTCGAGCTGCTGCCCGGAAGTCCCGCGCCGTCCCGGGCGCGCCCGGTGAGTGCGGGCCTGGCGCCTGGAAGCGGACTCTGCCCCGCTCGGGCCTCTAGGACCAGATAAGGGGCGAGAAGGGGGGCGGTGCGGCGGGTACAGGCCAGAGTGGAGGGCCCCGAGGGGTAGGCCGGGTGCACAGTGAATTCGACACCCCCAGACTTGAGTCGGCAGGGAAGCAGATGTGCAGCTGCACTGGCTGGAGCTGAGGGCAGAGGTATTAACAGCGCTTGGATAGCGGCAATGGCCGTGATTTTAATGAGCCTATTTTTTTTGGGTAGTTTTTTACAGAATAGGTTGCGTTTGAGGTGAGTCTTGAGATGAACAGGAGTTTGCACATTCAGGAGGAAGGAACTGGATCTTCAGGCAGGGGGAGCTGCAGGTTCAAGGGTACAGATCTGGGCGAGGAAAGGGTTTGCCATCTTAACAGGATGTTGAGAGGGTAGGGAATGGGTGTGGTCGTGCCAAGATAGGATCCTGGGCAGGTAAGCTGGGTCCCCGGATGGTGCATGAAATTGTCTGTGGTGCGGAGGAATTTGGACTTTATTAGGTACAGCGCGGTGAGCTAGTCCGAGCCTTTGAGCTCTGGAGTGCTGGATAAATCCCTGTGGGGACTTCGTAGGACAAGGGTTGAAGTGTAATGGACCAGAATCGGTACCTCCTTGGTATGGAGACAGAAAGCCTGAATTATAGGATTTCTTGTAATGTAGGAAATTATAGAAAGGCTCGATAGCTGTAGGTTAACACTGTCTTTTAAAGAGGAAGGAAAGAAAAGGTGCAACAGCTCAGGCTGCAAAAGAAATATTGAAAAACAGGACTTTGAGACTGAGACGTGGGGAAGAAAGAGTGGGGTGGGATGTTTTAGGGGGTGCATTGAGGTGGAGGGTGCAGTGAAGTCAGAGTTAAGGTCTATTCTGTTGTACAGTATCTAGGGCAACGTGAGTGTTCCCAGGACCCCTTAGCTGCGTCTTTGGCTGGTGGCAGTGACTGGGAGGGAGAGAAGAGGAAGGGTCCTACATAGGAGAAGTGGAGGTGGCAGGAGTGAGGATGGAAGGGAGTGTGGCATAGTAGGTTAGAGGCAGAAAGTCACACAGGCCTGGGTTCTGTCTCAGTTCTGTGACTTTGGGCAAGTTCACCAGAGCCTCAGTTTCTTCCATAAAATGGATCTGATGCCTTCTTCCTAGGCTGTAAAGCACAGGCAGCATCATGTATGTAAAGTGCGTGGCACAGGTTCAATAAACAATAGTCGTTCTTGTTATCAAGGGCTGGTGGCCTCTGGAGGAGGGAACACACTGTGGAGAAGGGATAGAATGTAGAACACAAGTGGTTGTTTTGAATATAGAGATGAAAAGGGAGAACTTTTTGCAGATACTTGTGAAAAAGATGAGGATGTTTGCTGAAATAAAGATGAAGAGACATGAGGAAATTGATGGCTGATCTTTTATATCTTCCCTGTAAGTAGGGGATGAAATCTTCTACTTGGAGTACCCTGAGATATTCAGGATCCAGGAATCCAGCAGGCTTCTGCTCTAGTACCTCTTAGTGCCCTGTCTGCCTGGGTCCTGAGGTTATCCTGGGGCATTCATGCACTTGTTGTTTCAGGAGTCAGTGACCTTTGAGGACGTAGCTGTCTACTTCTCTGAGAATGAATGGACCAGCCTGGCCCCTGCCCAGAGAGCTCTGTACAGGGATGTGATGCTGGAAAATTATGGGGCTGTGGCTTCCCTGGGTAAGGGTATCTCCCTTTGGGCTCTGCCTTTGCCCTTCAGAGTTTCCTGGCTCCTTCTATCTCAGAGGCCCAAGAGTCACTGATAATCCTGAGCTGAGTGGTAGCTTCAGGCTCTTAGATTCTTAATGGCCCAACTTCAGAGGTTGCTGAGAAGTGGGAAATCCTGGTATCAATTTGGGCCTCACACAGGACTTCCTTAAGAGGCCTGCCCCACCCCATCTTTTGTGGGTACAGTGGGAAGAGAGAAGATTCCTGGGATTCCACTGAGCTCTCACAGTTCTATAGGTGAGATCCTGGCCCAGTACTGAACATCCTCGTACAGATTTCTGAACTTGAGAGCCCTGAGAGAGAGGACAAGAAAGTTTAGTTCCTCAATGAGTGAAATCATCCATTTGCTCACTCAAACTGTTATTGAGCTCCTCTTACTCTGTCAACTTCCTGACCTTTGTAAGCCTCCTGGCCCTCTCCCCTGGGTCTCCTGCCCCTTATCCGTTCTTGCAGTCCCTAGTTATTCCCTTCTTCTTCCTCCTGCCCCAGAAGTCAAAGGCCTGGGAGGAGCCCCGGGATTGTTCTGTGTGACTCCACTCACCTCCTTGTCCGATTTCCTTCCCCTCAAGCAGCATTTCCGTTTCCCAAACCGGCTCTGATTTCCTACCTGGAACAAGGAGAAGCACCCTGGTGCTCAGCTCCTCAGGGAGCTCTGGATGGAGAGGGCCTGAGGGGCATCTCCTCAGGTGAGTGAGAACACACATGCCACTCATCTGACCAGTTCCCTTGTCTTGTTCTTTAGCATGTAATAGGTATGTGTTCTATTAACCCAGTGCTGTAGACACAGTGGAATTCCCATTTTTCTCTGTGTTCTCATGGTTTTCCATCTTGAGTCCTTCTATTATTCATCCTGCTCACTCCTGGCTGCTATGTGCCATCTTCATTCACCTGTTTTGCCTCCTCCCCAGTTCTTTTGTTCTTACGATGGTCACCATTTATCTTTACTCCCTGACTTTCCTGTTTGCTCCCTGATCTGAAGTGGTCTTTCTACTTCCCTGGCCTACTTATAGTCTTCCAGCAGAAGATTCTGACTCCATCCTTGGCAGGTGATCTTTATCGTTAGAAGTTGAGAAGTCTTGGTAACTCTCAGCTGAGTAGTTCCTATTCCCTAGGGATTGGTGGGGAAAGCCCTGGGATTCCTGTGGGCTTTTCTGCTCTGTTTCCTAGTGAGACTTGTGTCCCCTTACTGCCTCTCTGGCCCCATTCCTCCTTCTTCTTACCAAGCTTTTCTGTGGGCACAGAGGTACTTAAGCTTGGTTTCAACTTCTCCATTCTCACAGTTATTTGCTGTGTCTGACAGTCTTTCTATATTAGAGTACTTTTGCTTACAAGTAACAGAAAACCCTATTCAAAGTGACTTAAACAATAAAGACGAATTTACCATTTCAGCTGGCTGGAAGTGCATAGGTAGAATGGGCTGCAGGTAAAGTCTGATCAGAATTCTAGTCTCTTTGTCTCCTTGTATGTCAACTTTGTCCACAGCCTGGCTCCTCACATAGTTGTAAGGTGATTGGTAGTTGTAGTTGTACCCAGACCTTTTTGCCTACTTCTTCATACCTATGGGGAAAAACAGGGCAGGCCTTTCTTAGCCTTCAGTCATTAGGAATCAGAGTCCCAAGTATTGCGCAGACTGGAACATCATAAGTCATATGCCAGCTCTAAATCACTGTGGCCAGGGAAACGTCATGTACTGATTGGCTTGACTTGGATTGTTCGTCCCTGAATCAATTATTGTAGCAAGTGGGATGGGCTTAGCCTGATTGGCTTCTACCAGTCAGGGCCTACCCTAGAAGCTGGGGCTACTCAACATTGGGGGAGGATTAGAATGGATGTAAGGAGACAACGACAGTGTCCTCTACACTCACTCAGGAATGTAGTGCTTACTCCTCCTACTGCCTGTGGGAATTTCTCATCTTTCTTTTGGGCAGAAAGCCAACAGCTAAGTTATTCCTTGAGCAAAACCCTGACTCCCTGACCTGCAGCAGCCTTCCTGGAGCATATCTGCCCCTACTCAAAGTTGACTTTTGTCTGAGAGAAGAGAATACTCAGGGGACACACTGTCCCTGGCTTTAGCGATATAAAAGGTTGTCATTTGGAGGATGTAAAATTGCCCTGAATCTTAGGAGGCTTTAGATGGGAGTGACAAAGGACGGGTTTTAGCTCAGTTTGAAAAAGAATTTAATAGAGTGGACCTATGTGAATAGAGGTGTCCATCAACAGAGTAAGGTAAGACTTCTGGAAATAGCTGATAAGGCTTGAGGCCATTTCTTACAAATGCCATAGAGAGACCCATCATTGAACTGCCTCAGGTCCTTTGTGGAATACGAAGGAAATAAATAGATGGATAGGAAGGAAGGAAACTAAGATTGTGGTTTTCCAACACATCCTGACTAGACAGAGTTCCCAGGAATAGCTCTTTGCAATTCCATCCTATCCTGACCCTTTTACTTTGTGAACTGGCTTTCACCTTCATGCGGCAAGTGAAGAAGAAGCCTTAGTTTTAGATCTTAAAGGTGTTATGGCTGGAGAGGTCTCAAGAAGGCTGTGTTGGGACATGAAAACTTGCTTAAGTTTCTTTCCCAATTTTCCTGTTTCTTCTTTTTGGCTTTTTAAAATGGATTATATGTATTCATCTCTTTGAGAATTGATGGAATTACAACTTCCCTGTACCTCTGTTTCCTAACCTTCATATTATTGTCCCCCTCAAGATTCAGGTCATCTATGTTACCAACACCCAGCTTCACTCTTCCCTTGCCACTTCCATCTCTGCTCTTTTCCTAATGGGCCCCACACCTCTGACTGAGCTGGCCTTATTTGTATCTTGACCCTGGCAGGATATCCATTTCTAAAGCCTGCTGGGATCTCCCAGCTTGAGCAGGTGGAAGAGCCACTGAACCTGAAACTGCAAGGAGGGGGTCCATGTCTAAATTGTACTGGTAAGTGAGAGAGAAATGAGCACTTCTCTCCCAATCACACATTTTCTTTTGCCTTTCCTTTGTAAAATGTTAAAAATCCATTTTACTGTTCATGCTGTAAATGACGACTCTCCAGAAACCTCTAAATCAACCAGTTAATCAAGAAGAAACTTAAACCCTAATATTTCACCTTTCATGAGGTCAAGTCAATTAATTAAATTAGGATGGGTTTTTGGTCCTAGGATCAAACTGAATACATGGCCTACCCATCTGGCCACTATGTTCAACCAATATTTTTTAATGTAAATGCTATACTTTACTCATTGTGTTAGTTGGCAGGGATCAAAACACAATTAAGCTATGGCATTTATCATGGAAAGGTTCACAGTCTAATGCAACAGTCAGGTACATGAATGCGTAATTACAGCAAAATTATGATGCTATAACGTAGATGTGAACAGGCATTATGGGAACAAAGAGGACGGAATCTTTGCCCAACTCTCCCAGAAGTAGTGTGGGGAAACATTTTTTATGGTGAGCCTGGTAATCAGATTGAGTGACAAGACCACATTTTCTTTTATTAGTGTTGAGAAGCTAGAAGAAGGTCCTTCTTCTTGCTGTTGCCTCTTGTGTGACAAAGCTCAGTTCCTCAAGTATCCCACAAAGGATTCTTTATCTCTGAACAGGTCCTCTACCCTGAATTTTGGCCTCCTTCTCATATCATAAACTGGACTGAGCTACTCAAAAGGAATTGTGACTTGTCTCACTTGGATTCAGTGCACCTGTGTCCTGAGAGCCCACCTTGTGCTTGATCTGGTGCTGGGAATCACAGCCCTCAGAGACTCTCTGTCTAGTTTCTGTCTTTTGCTTTTGTTTACTTTTTATGTGTTAGCATTGCTTTGACATTTTCTGCTAGGAAAGGCTGCCAAGACACAGGGGTGGCTCTTGGAGAGAAAATGGACATGTTAATACCACTGAGTGGGTAATGATAACATTTGCAGCTTTGATTTCTTCTTTCAGAGGGTGTGTTGAAGAGTGAAAAAGAGGAATTTATTCCGAAGCAGGAATTTTTTCAGGAGACACACAACCATATGATGCTATCAAGTGGATCCCAGTGGTATGGCTCCCAGGAATTCTGGTTTGGAAAAACCTGTGAAGATAAGAAAAGCAGGTTAGGGAGATGGGCCAACAGGGAAAGTGTAGAGAGCGCTACAGACGATATTATAGAAGTGATTGTCAAGGACGAGATGATCTCAGTAGAAGAAAGTTCAGACAGTACTGATCTCAATACCCACCTTACTATACATCATAAAATTCTAAGCGGGCAGCTATTCTGTATATGTGAAGATTGTGGCAGGTGTTTTTATCAAAATGAAGACTTTGATCAACACCAGAGAACTCATAATCAAGACAGAGTCTATGGATGTAAGGAATGTGGGAAGGCTTTCCGTTTTAGATCACGGTGCATTGCACATCAGAGAATTCACACTAGGGTAAAACCCTATGAATGTCAAGAATGTGCTAAAGCCTTTGTTTGGAAGTCAAACCTGATTAGGCACCAGAGAATACATACTGGAGAGAAACCCTTTGAATGCAAGGAGTGTGGGAAGGCCTTTAGTCAGAATACAAGCCTTATACAACATCGGCGAATCCACACTGGGGAGAAACCATATACGTGTAAAGAATGTGGAAAAAGCTTTACTCGGAACCCTGCCCTTCTTCGACATCAGAGAATCCACACTGGGGAGAAGCCTTATGAATGTAAGGTCTGTGGGAAAGGCTTCATATGGAACTCAGACCTTGCTCAACACCACAGGGTCCACACTGGGGAGAAGCCTCATGGATGTACTGAGTGTGGGAAAAGCTTCATTTGCAAGGCACACCTTATCCGACATCAGAGAATTCATACTGGGGAAAGACCCTATAAATGTAATGACTGTGGGAAGGCCTTCAGTCAGAATTCTGTCTTAATTAAGCACCGGAACTGCCATGCTAGAGAGAAACCCTATAACTATCAGACCTTTCGTCTTCTTGAACATTAGAGAATGTATAATGGTGGTAATTGTTTGTAATTCTCATGCTACAGGAACCCCAGAAAGAAAATGAGGTAACCTTCCAGAATTTTACTCTTACCCTAATAGCCAATAATATCTTGCCCCTTCTCCTGAACAGATACCAAGTACTCTAACAAGACCAATCCCTTTGTTCAACCATGTTTATACCAGCCACTATTTAGTTGAGCACCTACTATGTGTCAGGTGCTTTACATGCATTATTTAATTTTCCTAACAATTCTATTACGGTAGATACTCAGGTCCATTTTGCAAATGAGGAATCTGAGGTTGAAAGAGGTTATTAAAAAACTTATTCAAGATTACGCAGCTAACAAGTGAAGAGCTGAAATTGGAACCAGGCTATCTGACTTCAGAGTCCGCTGTTCTTTTTTAATTACGCACATTCCTGCCTCTACTCGTTTTTCTCTGGTCAGGTTTCCCTGGGCTGAAAGTTTCCCTTCATCAAGACCCAACTCCTTCAACTAAACAGACTTCTGTTTCTATCCTATTTGTAATCAGCGCCGCCGAAGTTGGTATTTAATTATGTGCTGCCTTATACTTTTCTGACAGTCTCCTGTGTGTTAGTCTTGACTCCAGCTAAATTTCCCTTTGAGAGCCAACACTGCATTTCTTTTATTTATCATATTTTAAAACTTATTTATTTTTTACTAGGTGTAACATGAGTATGATAAACAAAAAATTGATATAGTTAAAAAGACGTCAATGAAAACTAAGCTTCCTTTTAATTCTTCTCCTTAGAGGCAATTACTGTTACTAGTTGTGTATTCTTCTGGATATATTCTCTCTATATACACAAGTATTTATTAATATTGTTTTTCATAAGTCTGCCTCACCAAATGCTTATTTGATATAGCTGACACTGAAATTAATATTGCCAACTCCAGGATCTTCTTTTCCTCAGACATTGTGGTCCACTTTGGTGTCACCAGGGTAACTGAGGAAAAGCAGGAGAAGGTAGTCTGGGTTGTGCAGTCTTGGAAAGCCTGATGGCCCTTATGTTATCAGCCTACGCTCTGAGAGTGGGAAATAGGATGTTGTAAGGCAAGCTTGAGATTTTTTCATAAAAATGTGTATAGCTACAGCTCCTTTCCTCACTGCAGCAGTATTCTAAATCCCCTCTCAGTCTGTCCCTGTCTCATCACCATAATAACCCACATCCCCAAATAAGCTGTGGGCTGATCACCAAGGGAGAGAGAAACAGCCGGTTTCTGATGGTGGTTAATGCGCTATTAGACAGCTTCAGCCAGTCAGCAGTTGAAAAGATACCATCTGATCCAGTATCCTGGTGACAGAGTCACAAATTCCCTTCCCAAGGTCTAGGATCAAAGATAAATGCTAGGAACACATAGATTCTACACACGTAAGGGGAAAGTGAAGAATTCCAGAATTAACTACACTTGAAATCAGGAGGAGTCTGTGTAACAGTATCTTTTTAAAGGGGATGCAAGCTGTAAATAGTAGCTATTAAATGCAGGATATTAGAAAGTAATACTGTCCATCTTGACACTATTCAAGAGAACCAAAGGCCCTATTCAGGGGAGAAGGATGCTGACCAAAACAGACAGATTTGAAATATCCATTTCAGTCTCTTGACCTTTAGAGCCATTCTTTAGACAATGCACTGCCGTTTAGGCATTTCATTTTGTAAACTGCCTGCCAGTTAGATTACTTGTTGATTAAGGAGCGATGAAGAGAAGCTTCCTGAAAATCATAAACATTAACTCCAGAGACCCTGATTGCTGAAGCCTAAATCCATGTAGTAAGGAGAACTTGGCCTAGCACAGCATAGCCAAGACAACCTCTAAAAGCAGTAGAAATTTTGTATCACATGGAACCAAGGAAATGGAAATGAATGATGTGAACAGGTGTTTGAAGAAAGTTGTTTATTAAATGTTACTGAGCACCTACTTGTGTGCAAAACACTGTGCCAGGCACTGCATAAACAGTAACACTTGTTCCCTGCCCTCCTGGAACAGTTAGTCTAGTGGAAGAGACCAACTACTCCCTCAAAGGAAACCAAGTAAAATAATTCAAAAAAATATTTTGAATTGCAAAGTGCTATAAAGGGAATGAACAGAGTGCTGAGAGACTGGTATGGAGGGGACCTACTTTATATAGGTGGTCAAGGAAGGCTTATCCTAGGAAGGAAGTAACATTAAAGCTAAGAATCGACAGGTGAGAAAGAACCACTTGTATCAAGAGCAGAAGAGCAGCAGGCAAAGGGAACAGCTATGCAGACTCCCCAATGTGGGAAGAGCTTGGCATGTTCAAGGTACCAAAAAGAGTGTAACACAAGTTGGGTTTGGAGAGAAGTGGACCAGATCATTCAGTTCTATCCTATGTGAGAAGAGAAGCCACTGAAAGGTATTCAGTGGAGAAGTGACATGTTCGATTTATATTTTAAGAAGACCACTCTGGCTGCTAAGTAGAAAATGGTTTGTAAAGGGACAAGACTGAAAGATAATCTTGGAGGCTGTAGTAGCAGTCTAGGGGTGAAAGGATGGTGACATGGAGAGGGTAGTAGTAATGGAGATGGAAAGATGTAGATAGATTTAAAAGATGTTTTGGAAATAGAATCAATGACCTGCTAATGGATTGGATAGAAACGGTAATGTGCAGGGAGGAGTCGATTGCTGGCTTTAGCTGAGTGGATAGTGGTACCATTTACTGGAATGGGTAAGACGGGAGAAGGAATAGGTTTGGGGAGGAAGAAATCTAGAACTCTGTTTTAGGTTAACATAGTTGAAATTTGTATAAGAAGTGCAAGTGAAACTTTCAAGTAGTCAGTATACAGTTTTGGAGTTGTACATTTGGGGGTCATCAAATAAGCAGAAGGGATATAAAGACATGGGAAGGAATGAAATAAATCCCTAGAACTATGCTATTCAATACAATAGATAGCCACTTGTGGCCATTTAAATTAAAATTAAATAAAATTTTAGTTGCTCGGTCACATTGGTCACATTTCAAGTGCTCTGTAATCATATATGGCAGTTGGCCACCATGCTGGATAGTGTAGATATAGTACACTATTTCATCACTGCAGAAAGTACTATTGGACATTGCTCCTAGAGAAAGTATAGCAAGATAAGAGCCCAGGATGGAGTCCTATGACATTCCAATTTGGTATTTAGGGAGTTGGATGGAGGGGGAGGAGCCAGCAAGGGATGCTGAGAAAGAGTAGCCAGTGAGGGGCTGGCGACATTACCAGTGTACACATTATGCAGGAAGTAGTTGAAATTACCGGGTTGAAGGTTAGACTGTGGCTGAAAGGTGGTGATTATTAAAACCCCAAATATTCACAAGCTTCCAGGGTGGCGATGATGTATATGCTGGAAGAGGTCAGTATCTTAACATGGGAAGAAGCAGAGAGATTATGAGTACGAGGGAACAGGAGAGAGAAGGGAGAGTTTGGCCTTAGAGAGGAGCATTATTGAAGTTGATCAACCCCAGAAACTCCTTCAAAGGTGGAAGTGTGTGTGGGTAGGGAAGATTTTTAAGATCGTCACAAGAGAATTATCAAAATATGGCAACAGATGGGTATTCTAGAAGGTTTAGGAAATAGAATGTGGAAATGGATCCCCTACCAAGAGAATTCCTAACTTGTCATTTTCTTACCAGAGGCCCAGAGATAAACATGTGGAAGCCCTGAGCCCACTTCATGGACTCTATAGTGTAACGTAAGGCAGTAACTGGGTTACGAACGTCTAACTCACTGACAACTCATACTTAAGAACAGACTGCCATAAAGCCTGTTATATTGAAAATCTGAGTTAAATACAATGGTTCATAATGAACACACGCAGTACTTTGTGATGCTCGTGAAAACATTGTGTGGTTTAGAAATGTTTTTTTTTAACTGTTTTATATAGAAAGGTAAAGTATATACTATATACTAAGACAAACATTTGACTTACTGATCCTAAATAAGAACCATATGTACCTGCTCTAACTTACCTACAAATTTGACTTAAAGACAGCCTTAGGAGTGAGTCTCACCTGTTACCCAGGGACTGCCTATGTTCACAAAAGTAGGAGCATCTGTACAGAGAAGTGACTGTTTGGCCTGCCACAGAAACTCCTCGGTCTCAATTCAGAGATCCATCTGGCTCTGTCATTTAGTGTTCAAGTCAATGTCACTAGAAAAAAAAAAGATCGAAAGAAAAAAAACTTTAACATGGAAGACCTTCCAATTTGTAATGATACTTTCCAGACTTCTAAAAATCAGAAGAGGAATAAAAAGTACTACTCAGTTCCTAAATTCTGGACAAACATTAAAGGTGGAAATTTAAGATATTCTCTGATAAATTGCAATGAACAATATATCAAAATCAGTAATTGGACGTGGTAAAATTTTGTCTTGGAAATTTTTCAAAATTGCAAAGTAAGGAAATATGAAAATAGTATGTAAAGTCATTCACATATTAAAAATTAGCTGGCTTACCCAGAATTTCTTGGGAAATCAATAATTATATCCCTGCTCTTTTACACCCCGGTGTCAGATACAGTTACTTATTTTAGAAGCAACTCACTTGCAGATCACTGTCTGCAATTCTGAGCACCTGTCTTTGTGACTTTCAGTTTGGGGCTTAGCAATGGTCATCTCTTATTTGGTTCCCAGTGTCCATTCCTCTTCCTTCTGGGAACAGTGACCCAAATGTTTTTTGGGAAGGTATCCTTTCTCAGCCACATAATTGGGTTTCCTGCAAGTTTATGAGTGGACCTGTTTGGCTTAGGTCAATCAATTTATCCCATTCCCTTGGCCACAGAGCCAGTGAACTGTGAGAAGATATTTCCCGGGCCTTCTGGAAGAGAGAGGCTTCTTTTCTTCTATGAGAGCTGACAAAGGAGATATTCTCGGTCCTTTCCTTGGTATGTAGGAGGACATGAGGCCTAGAATTGTAGCAACTATTTTTTTCTATTAAAAAGGGGAGAATCTGGAGCTTCTAGGTGCTACTCTCCAGAGCCCAAAGGTGAAACCAATACCAAAGAAGACAGTGGCAAAATGGAGAGAAACTGGGTCCTTGGTGACAGCTTTTAAGCCATTAGACCAAGCCTTACTTGAAGTAGAACTACCTCTGGACTTCTCAGCTATGTGAGCCAATAAACATCTTTTGTGAAGCTGGTTACATTTGGGTTTTCTGTCATTTACAACTGAACTAGTCATAACTGTTACAGGCTTGAATATGAAAACACTTTGGTCATACGGCACCGTAACATGGCATTTTTCTCTTGCTTGGTAGTCACACAAGCTCCTCATTTGTATCTCATTTCAGCTGCCTGAAGGCTGTGTCTAAATACATGCCTTTCATGTCCTAAAGTTAATTTCATGAATACCACCTGACTGATTTTTAAGTCATACTGTAACATACCCTCCAAACTTGATAAAAATATATTCCCAGCTCCACATTCTGTAGAGGATAAATTCCTGTCTCTTTGAGGTGACTTAGAAGCCCCCCTACCAAATTCAAGTGAATTTTGTATTTGCCACGTCACCTGTATTTTAAGTCCGTTTCATTGTGAAGTAGTCAGGTGCTTGATTCCGATCTGCTAGACACTTTGTTTTATTGAACGATTCTGCAGCGATTGTTGAGAAGGACAGAGTCCAGACCTGGGGATAGATTCTGTTAATCTAAAAGTCATCTCTCTGCCCAGGGACTGAGATGAAATTACAGATTGAAAAGTTGCTTCCTTATTTTAGCAACAGAAAGCATGCAAAAGAAATAGTGTTGACTTTTTCTTTTTTTTCCAGAGAAGAGCTATAGTTTTCTGGTGTAAAGGATGTAAGTGCTGGCGTTAAGCAAGCACACTTGTCAGACCCCACCCCAATTTCACGCATTCCTAGTTCAAGCTGGACTAAAGTGTGTTTAGCATAAATGAGGTTTGAGACCCAATACCTTCTGATTTTCACTATATTGTACCCACTAAGGAAACCCTGGTGGTGTAGTGGTTAAGTGCTACGTCTGCTAGCCAAAGGGTCGGCGGTTCGAATCCGCCAGGCACTCCTTGGAAACTCTGTGTGGCAGTTCTGCTCTGTCCTGTAGGGTCGCTATGAATCAGAATCGACTCGACACACTGGGTTTGGTTTTGGTTTTTTGGTACCCACTAAATTTGGTGAAAAGTTACTCATCGGTTTTCAGATGATATAGTAAGGAACAGACACTTTTAATCTGTTGATAATAAAAAGAAATGAAAAAATTGGTGTGAGAGAAGAAACTAAAAATAAATTTTTCTACCAAGCAATCAAGTGGTGTCTCAGGTGTCCTGGACCTCAGATAAGTTTCCTGCCTACTAGGAGCACCCTGTAGAGAGGTTGAGGTAGGCTTTTGACTCTGCTTTCTACTGTTTGAGAGAATATTAATTCTATATGTATGAGATCTAACCACCAACCCCAAAACACACTTTATTATTTTTCCTGGGAGGCTCAAGGGATCCACATGAAAATGGGTATAAACTCTCCTGAAATTTTACTGTCCTGGGGTGGCAGATGAAGAGTTTGTGCCTGTGTGAAGGGGAAACAAAGGAGTGAATACACCAATCCACTGTGAAACTATAAATGAAAAAATGTGGTATATACTGGTAACTGGTGGCAAATGAGATTTTTTTAAAAAGGCGGGATGTATAAAGTAAAAATATTCTGGAAAGGTAACATGTTCCTGAGGGAAGCCATAAATGATGGTATAAACATGGAAACTGAAAATCAACTCAGAACACATACAAGAGGTGGGCATGTTCCATCTTTGATGCCCAGTTAACCTGCAGATGGGGCTGGATGCTATTGTCCAGGAAAGTGGGAATTGTCCTGAAGGACTAGCCCAGGTTCATGACACTCTCCATTTCCTCTCTGTCCACTCACTGTTCACCCACAGCAATTGGCTTCTGCTTCCACCAAACTCCTTGAGCTAAGGTTACTACCAATAATTGGTTTCTTTGCCTTCATTCTTTCCAGCATGTTACCCTGTTGACCACATTCACACCCTGAGAATGCCCTCTTGACTCCTAGGACACCACTTTCTTCTGGTGTTTCTGACCTGTTAACTATCTACCACTTTTGAGGTCCCTCTTGTTTTACCCACCTTTAAAGATAAGCAGGCCCCTAGTGATCCAATCTTATTCTTTTTCTGACTTTACATAGTCACTAGGAGGCAGAATTATTTATCCATTTGGATTAAGCTACATCTAGATGTCATGTGTACAAAACGGAATTTATTGTCCTTACCCACAAGTGTGCGTTCCCCATTTTCCCTACCACCCATCGCCTGCTCCGAGCCAGGAACTTCATGAGAACCTTCAGCTCCTCTCTATCCTGCACCCTTATAAACAGTCTGTGGTCAGGCTGTGATGATTCCTTCCCACAAATACAGTACATCTGCCACCTCCTTTCCACCTCCTCACTTTTCTTCATGTGGTGACCATCCCAGAGTTCTGGGACAGCTATTGTCTTTTCCATCCTCTCATTCTGAGGTCAAGAAACTTTTCTTAAAATGAAAATCTAATACCACTCCCTTTCTGAAAACCCTTTAATGATTCTCTGCTGTCTATAAAACCATCCAAATTCCTTAGGTCAATATTCAAAACTTCATAAATGATTGTTTTAATTTATGATTTGGCTCTGTCTTCCCTCAACCTCCCACTTCCCTCATCGCCCAGCTTCAGCCATACTTGCCCATTTCTAATTTTTAGTCATGTCTTCCTCTTTCAAAGAATGGGTGAATATATCTGTATAAACCAGTCGCTCTCAGGTATGGGTGGTTTTGCCTCACGGGATATTTGGAAATGTTTAAGGACATTTTTATTTGTCACGAGGGAGTGGATGCTACTGGCATCTAGTGGGTAGAGGCCAGGATGCTACTAAACACACTACAATGCATTGGACATTCCCCCACAGCAAAGGATTATCTGGCCCAAACGCCAATAGTATTGCTGATGAGCACTCCTTGTATAGGCCAACCACATCTGGAAGTGTGTTGCTCATTTCTTTGAGCCTTCATACATCTACAAAGGAGGAGTGAGTTTCAGCATAAAGGAAACAGCAGCATGGAAACATAGATTTATTACGAGGAAGACTTTCTGTCTCCTTTTGATCACAGTACGTGATTACCTCAGTTGCGAAGTACTCCGCCAACTTGTAAGGTGCAATTTTCTCCCCCAAGTCAAAGTGAGTGTGAGTGCAAGAACTAGAAATGGGAATATTCAGAAAGAGCCAGGTAAAGGGACCAGTGGATCCATCAAATTTATGTCTGCCCTCTGCCTGACAGAGGTAAGAGGAAGCACAGGTTGCTGAGGTCAGTCTGGAGGTACGAGGCTCTGCCTCTTCTCACCAGTTTATTTTTTTTAAGTTTCTCAGAGGCCAACACTAAAATCAGACAAATGGAGATCTAGGAGGATGGGGCATAGTCCTAGTCCTGTTGCTTAAAGACTAAGACAGCAAGGTCAATATCTTAATTCCTAACCTGCTGCCTTCGAGTCTATTCCGACTTACAGAGACCCTGTAGAACAAAGTAGAACTGCCACATAGAGTTTACAAGGCTCTAATCTTTAAGAAAGCAGACTGCCACATTTTTGTCCCACGGTGGGTTCTTACACCAACTATTCATTTAGCAGTTGAGCGCTTAACTACTGCTTAACCTCTTAGTTTCCTAGGGCTGCCATAAAAAAATGCCATGAAGTGAGTTGCTTAAAAGAACAGACCTTTATTTTCTCACAGTTCTAGAGGCTAGAAGTCCAAATCAGCTGTGTGGATTCCTTCCAAGGACTTTGAGAGAGGAACTTCCATGCCTGTCTCCGAGTTCTGGGGGCTGCCTGCAGTTCTTGGTGTTCCTTTGCTACTAATAGATACATCTGCCTTTGTTGTCACGTGGCGTCTGTCTTCTCCGTGTGTGTGACTCTCTTTTTATAAAATACCACTCGGAAGAGATTAGGACTAGGACCTACCCTATTCCAGTATGACTTAACTGATAATATCTTTAAAGAAAGACCCTGTTCCCCCAAACAAGGTCACATTCACAGGTATAGGGGGTAGGACTTCATCATATATCTTTTTCGGGAACACAGTTCAATCCATAACAGTCAGGGAGGCCAAATGTAAAGATCTTGACAAAAAATCTGATAGTGCTCAATAGCTAATAAATGCTACCTTCCCTCATGGTAATTGAAATAGATGATGTAGTGGACTTGGCTGACTGCTTATCCAGCATCCATAACCCCCTGTCCCCTTCTTAACATTTCACAGCCATATAGTATGGGTTTATCTATACTATCAAGTACACAGGTGGACCCTGATAGTCAAGTCAATTGGAATAATCCCATTTCTGTGGCTACAGCTATTGGTACAGGAATGGGCATGTGTCCTATACTGATCCAAAGAGTGAAGCTGAAGATTTGTAAAAAGTTTAAGGGGTAGGTACCCTCTCTTTATTCCTGCATTTACATTGAGAAGCATATAGCTAGGGCCCCTACTAGCCTAAATAGTACTTTTGTGCAATTAGAAATAAGGCAGATAGATGAATTAGAAAAACACACCCCTTCTGGGCAGATAAATTAGAAAAGGGTGCCCAGTCTGGGTAGACAGATTTGAAAAGGGCAATCCTCTGGGCACTGGTTCAAGTTTGGTATGAGAATTAAAAGACTAGTCTTTTTTGGCAGAAAAAGGGTGATGGTGGCAAGGCTAACCTAAAAAGGAATTAAAGAACCAAAGAAGTCAGTGCTGTGACTTAGGAAAGGCAGGAATCTAAGAGCTGATTTACAAGTCCCTTGTTTGAACTTTGGAACACATTAACTTGGAGATATACTGTATGTTAGTTTATCAGGCTAACCCACAAGAACTTATTTTTCATTCACAGTTTAAAAAATTTTTAAGAATAACTTTTTTACTATAAAAGTATTACATAAAGAAACTGAACTGTAGAAATTTGGAAAATACATAAAAATAAGTTTTTCAAAAATCACCTGTAATCCAATTACTGAGAAATAGCTATGATTAATATTATTTTTAATTTTATTGTGTTTTTATATATATGTGTATACATATATATGTACACATATATAATATATACTATAAACACAATTTTTGCCCTTTTAAGTGTGATTAAGTGTACAATTCAGTGATATTAATTACATTCACCATATTGTGGCGTAGTGGTTAAGAGCTACAGGTGCTAACCAAAAGGCTGGCAGTTCAAATCCGCCAGGCGCTCCTTGGAAACCCTATGGGGCAGTTCTACTCTGTCCTATAGGGTCGCTATGAGTCAGAATCAACTCAATGGCAACAGGTTATGTTGTGCACTCATCACCACTATCTATTTCCAAAAAATTTTCATCACCCCGAACAGAAAATGAGTGCCTCTTAAACAGTAACTCCCCACTTCCCCCACCCATGGTAACCTCTGAAAACTTCTGTCTCCGTGCATTTGCCTGCTCTGGATTTTAATGTAAGTGGCATCATACAATATTTGTGCTTTTGTGTTTGACTTATTTTTACCAGGCAGAATGTTTTCATGGTTGTTCCATGTAGTAGCGTGTATCAGAATGTCACTTCTCTTTATGGCTGAATAATGTTCCATTGTATGTGTTAATAAGTTTTAGAGGCAAAAGTTAAAATGGCTTCCCTGCACTAACAGCCAAACAAAAATTAGTCATAAGTCCCTTTACAAGAAACAACAACTTTGTGCAGACTCAAGAGTTTTGCAAGTTTTCCTTATCAGCATGAGTTGGCAACACTCATCCAATCAAGCCAGCTTTGCATTCAGTGACCGACTTTTCCAAAACAAAAGGAAAATTAATGTAATTAACCAATCAAGGCAAAGGACAAAATACTCATTTAAACTTTAAAAGGGTATTATAACTGTGTAAGCTCTAGCCCCCTTACTATTTTCATTTTGGGGTGTTCCCTCTTCATGAACAGCTTCTCACTCAATAAACTCTGTTAACTCTAATTGACTTGTTAATCAAATTTTTTCTTTTGACATATGTATATACCATATTTTGTTTATACATTCATCTGTTCATGGACACTTGGGTTGTTCCGCCTTTGGGCTGTTGTGAATACTGCTGCAATAAACAATGATGTACAAGTATCTGTTTGAGCCCCTCCTCTGGGAATATACTTAGGAGTTGAATTCCTGGGTAATAAGGTTAATCTACGTATAACTTTTTGAGGACTTGCCAAACTGTTTTCCACAGCAGCTGCAACATTTTACAACAGCACCAGCAGTGTACCAGGGTTTCAATTTCTCCACATCCTCACCAACATTTATATTGTTTTTCTGATAATAGCCATCCTAGTGGGTGTGAAGTAGTGTCTCATTGTGGTTTTGATTTGCATTTCCCTAATGACTAATGAGAAGCCCTGGTGGTGCAGAGGTTAAGAGCTTGGCTGCTGACCAGAAGGCAGGCAGTTCAAATCCACCAGATGCTCCTTGGAAACCCTACGGGGCAATTCTACTCTGTTCTATAGGGTCGCTATGAGCCTGAACCGACTCGACTGCAACAGGTTTAATGACTAATGACACTGAGCATCTTTTCATGTGCTTATTGGCCATTGGTATATCTTCTTTGGAGAAATGTTTATCAAGTCCTTTGCTCATTTTTAAATGGGGCTGTCTTTTTGTTGTTGAGTTGTAGAAGTTCTTCATGTATTCTGGATATTAAACCCTTATCAGATATATGGTTCCCAAATATGCTCTGCCAATTTTGTAGGTTGTCTCTTTGCTTTGTTGATAAAGTCCTTTGATACAAAAAAATTTAAAATTTTGAAGTTAAATTTATTATTTTGTCTTTTGTTGCTCATGTTTTTGGTGTCTTATGTAAATTCACTGTCAAAAACAAGGTCCTGAAGCTCTACTCCTGTGTTTTCCTCTAAGAATTTTATGGTTT
This sequence comes from Elephas maximus indicus, assembly GCF_024166365.1. Lineage (NCBI taxonomy): Eukaryota > Metazoa > Chordata > Mammalia > Proboscidea > Elephantidae > Elephas > Elephas maximus. The sequence goes on from NC_064838.1 coordinate 47,387,553, forward strand.
TAGTTTTTAGGTTATTGATTCATTTTGAGCTAATTTTTATAGATGTTGTGACGTATAGATCAATTTCATTCTTTTGCATGTAAAGATCTAGTTGTCCCAGAAATATTTGTTGCAGAAACTACTCTTTCCTCATTTAATGGACTTGGCACCCTTGTCAAAAATGAATTGGCCATGGGTATATGGGTTTACTTCTGGACTCGCAATTCAATTCCATTGGTCTGTATGTCTGGTGGTGTAGTGGTTAAGTGCTACAGCTGCTAACCAAAAGGTCGGCAGTTCGAATCCGCCAGGCTCTCCTTGGAAACTCTATGGGGCAGTTCTACTCTGTCCTATAGGGTCGCTATGAGTCGGAATCGACTTGACGGCGCTGGGTTTGGGTTTTTTTTGGTTATATGTCTGTCTTTATACCTGTAACACCCTGTTTTGATTACTGTAGCTTTGTGGTACATTTTGGAATTGGGAAGTTTGAATCCTCCTACTTGGTTCTCCTTTTTCGAGATTGTTTTGGTTATTCTGAGCCCCTTGCATTTGAGGATCAGCTTTTCCATTTCTGCGAAAAAAAAAAAAAAAAGGTTGGAATTTTGATAAGGATGTATTGAATCTGTAGATCAGTTTGGGTAGTACTGACATCTTAACGGTATTGTGGTCCAATCCATGAACAGGAGATGTCCTTCCATTTATTTAGATCTTATTTAATTGCTTTCAGCAATGTTTTACGGTTTTCAGTGTACAAATCTTTCACATCCCTGGCTAAATTTATTCGTAGATATTTTATTCTTTTATATGCTATTGTAAATGAAATTGTTTTTGTTAATTTCCTTTTCAGATTGTTCATTAATGGTGTATAAAAACACAACTGATTTTTGCGTGTTGATCTTCTACCCAGCAACTTTGCTAAACTCATTTATTAACTCTAGCAGCTTTCTTGTAAATTCTTTGGGGTTTTCTATATATAGGATCATGTCATCTGTGAATAGAGGTAGTTTTACTTCTTCTTTTCTGGTTTGAATGCTTTTTCTTGCCTGATTGTTATGGCTAGAATTCTAGTACCATGTTGAATAACAGTGGTGATAGCAAACATCCTTGTCTTGTTCTTGATCTCAAGGAGTAAAGCTTTCAGTATTTCACCATTGAGTATGATGTTTGCTATGGGTTTTTCATAAATGTCTTCTATCATGTTGAGCAATTTCCATTCTATTCCTGGTTTGCTGAGTACTTTTATTATGAAAGGATACTGGATTTTTCCAAATGCTTTTTCTCCATCGAAATGATCATATGGTTCTTTTCCTTCATACTTTTTTTTTGTTCATTTATAGTTGTATCTTTTATGTAGTATTTAAGCAATCTTTGCCAAACCTAAGGTCATTAAGATTTTCTCCAGGTGTTTTGCAGTTTTAGCTCTTACATTTAAGTTTATGATTCATTTCAAGTTATTTTTTTGTATATGGTGTTAAAAAAGGGTTAAGTTCATTTTTTTTCTATGCAGCTATCCAAGTTTTCCAGCACCGTTTGTTGAACAAGCTATTCTTTCCTCATTGAATTATTCTGGCAACAGTGTCAAAAATCAATATATGAATATTTCTGGATTCACTGATTTCTTTATCTTCACTACTGTAACTTTATAATACCTCTTGAAATCAAGTTATGTAAATTCTCCAATTTTGTTCTTTGTTTTGGCTTTTCTTGTTCTTTTGCATTTCATATAAATTTTTTAATCAATTTGTCAATTTCTACAAAAAACCTTGCTGCGATTTTTGGTTGCGTTTTTGTTGAATCTGTAGATCAAATTGTGGATAACTGACATCCTAACAACACTGAGTCTTAATTTTTTAATTTTTGTGTACAGATCTTGCACATCTTTTGTCATACTTATCCCTAATGTAAAATTAACTTTGTGCTTTCTGTGTACAGATCTTGCACATCTTTTGTCATATTCCTAAGGATTTCATATATTTAGAAGTCACTGTAAATATTATTAAAGGAGCCCTCATGGTGCAGTGGTTAAAGCACTGGACTGCGAACTGAAAGGTTGGCAGTTGGAAACCACCGGTGGCTCCACGGAACAAAGATGTGGCGCTCTGCTTCTGTAAAGATTTACAGCCTTGGAAATCCTGTGGGGTCACTGTGAGTCGGAATCAACTCGGCAGCAGTGAGTCTGGGGTAAATAATGTTGGTTTTTGAATTTCAAGTTCCTCTTTGCTAATATATAGAAATATGATTGATTTTTAAAATATTAACAATCCTCCACCTCCCGCCCCCCAAAACAAAAACCAAACCAGTTGCCCTCCAGGCAGTTCTGACTCATGGAGACCTCATGTGTGCAGAGCAGAACTGCCCTCCATCGGGCTTTCAAGGCTGTGACCTGTCTAAGCAGATGATCAGGCCTTTCTTCCAAGGGGCCTCTGGGTGGGTTCCTCACGCCAAACTTCTGGTCAGAGTCGAGTGCTTAACCTTCAGTGCCACCAGCCCGCCTGCTGCCGTTGAGTCGATTCCAACTCATTGCAACCCTATAGGACAGAGTAAACCTGCCCCATAGGGTTTCCAAAGAGCTGCTGGTGGATTTGAACTGGGGACCTTCTGGTTAGCAGCTGGGCTCTTAACCACTGCGCCACCAGTATCCTTAAATATTTCTAATTGCCCAGGCAAATCCCTCAGCGCTGTTCAAATTTCCCTGTCAGGTCTGTCTGCCCTCAGGACAGTAGCTGGAATGGGACTGGACCTGGTAGGCAGGAACAGGCTCCAGTCTCCAAGAAGAGGTCTCTGCAGGCTCTGCTGTTACCTGGTTGGGTAGGGCCAGTATCTAGTGGAAGAAATGGCCCCTCTCTTTCTCCCTCCTTAGATTCCCAGCTCTTTTCCAAGGAGATCAGTTGGAGAAAGAACCCAGTCCAGGTGTCCCGACTCAGCACAGGAGGCTGTAAGGAAGAAAGAAAGAAGCGTGCAGGGCCCGCTTGTCCGCCCTCTTCCTCAGGTTGGTCTCGTTTCAACTAGGAGGAACCAGCGAGGTGTGGGATCCTCCCGGATTCCTAGAGAAACCAGAGGAAGGTTCTGTGCCGGAAGGTCCCTGCGATGACGCGTTTCCTCAGGGCGAGCTTTTGAGTAGCAGAGCTTGCTCTTTGCTGAAGGGCTGCGGGGCTCTCACTGCGCCCACGGTGAGCGGGTCTGGCTTGGCCCGGGAAGGACGGGGAGGACCCCGGGGGAGGCGGGCGCAGCTGCCGCTGTCACCTGGACCCTCGGCCCGACGCTGGTGGTAGCTGTGGGAGCGATGAAAAGGGGGCGTGTGCTGGCCTGGGGAACCGGCCGCCCTCCCACCCCATTACTTTTCGCGTGAGGCAGCCTGATGGAGACTGACAGCATGCGCCCCACAAGATTGTCACCGTCCGCCTTTCTGGGTCGGTGTGGCGGCGGCGAACACGATCGTTGGTGATCCCACCACCTTCCCTTGCTCGTGGACTTTCCTCCTAAGGTGTCCAGCGCCGGCGGCCCCCCCCCCCCTTTTTTTTATGTGGCCACAGGAAATACAGTAAGTCTCTGCGTTAGGAACGTCAGACTTGTGGACACCTTGTTCAAAAAAAAACCCCCAAACCCAGTGCCATCGAGTGGATTCCAACTCATAGCGACCCTATAGAACAGAGTGGAACTGCCCCATAGAGTTTCCAAGGAGCGCCTGGCGGATTTGAACTGCCGACCTTTGTGGTTAGCAGCCGTGGCACTTAACCCCTATGCCGCCAGGGTTTCCGGACACCTTGCACTTGCCCTTTAATGCTAAGTAACTTTGCCCTCACTTTGACCGGATTGAACCAACCCACTACTCACAGCACATTCTCCATCGTAATCACCTTCGCTTGCTGCACGTGCAGCTTTTAGTCATTGAAACGGCCTTGAGCCTTTTCTTGCACTAAAGCAGGGCATTGAACCGGAACCGGTTAGAACCCCTGCTGAGAATTGGCTTTTCCACCCTAGATATACTGAATCAGAATCTACCTTTTTTTTTTTTTTTTCATGTAAAAAGACTTAATGGTCTGACAGACTGGAGGAACCCCCAAAACTCTGGCCCCGGGACACCCTATTAACCCAGAACTGAAACCATTCCTGAAGGCTACTCTTTGGACAAAGACAGGACTGTAAGAGGAGGAATGATACACGTGAGGCACGTGCTTCTGAGTAGCTCCTGTCCGAAGGCAGGAAGAGAGGGCAGGAAGGGACAGGAACTGGTCAAATGGACACGGGACAGGTTGGAAGGGGGAGGCGTGCTGTATATGCATATAAATTTTTGAATGAGAAATTAACTGGAGCTGTGAACTTTCACCTAAAGCACAATTTAAAAAAAAAGAAAGAAAATGATGCATTGACTGCCAGAAATTGGGAAATTAGAAGTTCAACGAACCAAAGTCAAGTTTCTAAATAATTTGATGTTCAGTGTCAGGTCGCCCTTCCTCAAGCATTAATAAAATAATAATACTGCTTTTTGCACTGGGGGACTCCAGGAAAACCCGTGAGTGAGGCGGTGATGCCTAGCACAGCCAGGAAACCATTCTTCTCCTGGGAGTAGATAGACAGTGGACTGTGCTTTGCTCTTAAGTGAGGCCCACAAGACCTGTGTGTCTTCTGAAAGGGGGTCTATGAACTTGCTCTGAGGGGGAGCACATGTATCTTCTGCCTCAAGTAGATGCTTGAAAGCCTCTTGAAAAATCCTGCTTGCTCTGTTTATGGGCCACTGAAGTTTGGAAAAAAAGAATCTACATTTTAACAAGATTCCCAGGTGTTAAAATGTAGATTCTGATTCAGCATATCTGGAGTGGAAATGAAAAATCTCAGCAGGGGTTCAAACCGGTTCCAGCTTGAAGTAAGGTACTAAAGGAAGACACCATCTGCACCTGTTCTGACTTACCTACAAATTTAACTTAAAGACACAGTTAGGGACTGCCTGTAGTTTATAAACACTTAATTCACCAGGCATGGCTTTTAGCCCGGACTAGATGCTTTTAGTTGTCTATGGAGCAATCAGAGTGTCTAGGACATTGGAATATTGGACTTTTATGCCAAGATGGAACTTGTTTAGTCCACATTAAAGATTTGGAGCCCCAGGATTTGAACTGGCATAATGAAATTTCTTCAACCTAAAATCTTCCTTTGTGCACAGTTGAAATACATATCCTTTCCAAATCTGAGAGATAGCAGAGAAATCTTACTTTTCACATCTGTCTGTTTACTCTTTTCATTGCATCCTCTTTCTCTTACTTTGTGTCATAACATTAAAATTCTGAGGATTCAGACTTGACTGGGTTTCACAGTCTGTTAGTGAAGTAACACGTCTACAGCAGACTTGGTATTCGGACCTCAGCTCAGTGGTTATGGTTTTTCACGTCTAGCATCAGGTCCTAAGGAGCATTTAGGGGAACCTCTGTTACTAGCATATTCTAGGTAACTCACATTGGGCTTTAGTATTTTCTAAGTATATGCTTTTCAACAGCTCGTTCTCTTGATCAGACCTTCTTTCCAAAGTCCTCTTGTTTGAGTTTTCTAATCTATGAAATATGCACTGGATAGGACAAATAGGCACAGAGGTTCAACAGGTTCTCAATTTAAGAGAAATAAAACACCACTTTCAAGGAGTACCTATGTACTCTGTTTACAAGGAATTACTGCTTGTGTTAATATTGAATGGAAGCCTTTCATGAAATTAGCAGCGTTACCTATGAAGATTTTCACGTTTTCTTTTATGTTCTTCAATTCATGCTTTTAACTACTTGTTCTCATTAGGTTGTTTCTACCTGCAAAGGTGTGGTTTCTAGCATCGTCTGACAACTTTTCTCGTGACCCACATGGCTCAGCTTTCCTACCTTCCTGAAATACCTGTAGAGTCAGAATGCCATGGACTTGGTAAAGCTGCAGAACTGATACTGGGTTGTGGACTTTTGTCTTGTCTGTCTGTCAAAGCTTGATGTATGAGCAGAGGGGGAAAGCTGAGTGTGGTGATTGCATCTATTTGGCCTCAAACGAGGCAGTTGAGGCTTAAAGAGCTATTAGGACTTACAGATTCATGCCGATTGGGGATTTCTGGTCTAACCAGTGGTAGCTGTTATATTGCAGGCATTGCCTTTAATGAGTATATCTTGCAGAATCAATTCACTGAAAGATAGAATCCCTATTTCCCAGTAATGAACTAAGTAGCACAGAATGGGATTGGAAATAGTTTGCTATTACAATACTGTAATATTTCCGATATGCCTTATAACTTGATATGTAACTTTAAGGTGACTACCGTTCTCTCTTTTTATGCCCATCTTCCTCCTGCCAGAGCTATAAGATCAATGAAGCGTTTTAAAATCAATCTGCATGTCTTAGGGAAAAGCAGTATTTGAGAGTTATCAAAATCTTTTTGGCAGACAGTTTCCAAATCCTCTTTTGGTTTAGTTCCTTCAAATCGTAGACTTTTGTTGCTGAAAGGGACTTCTGAAGTTGTCTAGTCCAATGCTCTTTTCTATACAGAAAAAAAAGCAGACTGAGAGTTAAGGACTTCGCCCAAGGTCTTCTAGTGTTTGTGTGCATATCTAATAAGCTCCTCTCTCCTATCTCTGGTGTGTAGATTCTAGGGAACTCTATCCATAGCTTGGGTCTCTATTTTTCTTCTTGACTTATAAGTTCTCTACCCATCAACTCCCTCAGTCTCCCCTTCTGTGTGCTTTCCTGTGATGTCACCTTTGCATCCACAGAACTTACAGTTTTCTTGCCTAAGAATCCACTTTCTGGAATGATCTCTGCTTCATCTCTATTCTTCTATATATGTTATCTCTGTCTGTGAGCAAATATCATGCTGCCAGTGTAAACCGTGTTAAATGTTAAAATAGAACCTGGGGCAGAGGGTCTATGAGGGAGTTATGGTCAGTTCAGTCTTGCTGATACATCTTTCTCTGCCTTCAGCTCCTGAGAATTGTGCCTTTCCCCATGAGAGAAATTAAAAATACCAGATGTTGACAGCTATGTCCTTTATAGCCAGGCCTCGGGTAAGTGTTGGTTCTTTTAATCTTCTGTCCACTTAAGGTTTTTTTTCTGGAGATGAAGAGGGACATTTTGTTTATTCATTTTATTGTACTTTAAGTGAAGGTTTACAGTTCAAGTTAGTTTCTCATACAAAAATTTATACACACGTTGTTACGTGACCCTAGTTGCTCTCTATATAATGTGACAGCACACTCCTCTTTTCCATGCTGTATTTCCCATGCCCATCCAACCAGCTCCTGGCCCTTTCTGCCTTCTCGTTTCGCCTCCAGACAGGAGCTGCCTGTTTAGTCTCATGTATTTACTTCAGTTAAGAACCAGACTCTTCACAAGTATCATTTAATGTCTTACAGTCCAGCCACTTAAGTTTTATGATAAACCAGTGCAGGCATTTCATTGAACCTGTGTCTGAAGGTGAAGATATGCCTGTCTGTATTCACTAGCAGGATGAGCTCTGAAAGGTTCCAGGTAAGATGAGGTGGATGCCGAGAAGAGGTGCACCTGCCGCAGAGGATAGGCTGAAGAATGGGAGTTAGTTGGCAGCAGCAAGAAATACCCTCAGGACGTGGTAGTAAATGAAGGACAGGCATGGACTGATCATACAGAAACCCATTCCTTTATTCTCTAGTTAAACCAATATTCGAATATATTGGCATAACACCAAAATGTGGGAGAACCCCACAGTGTATAAATATGTCAAGTAATGATAAAGAAGCAAGGTCTGCTCCTATAAAGATTATAGCCTTGGAAACCCTATGGAGCAGTTCTGCTCTGTCCTGTAGGGTCTCTGTGAGTTGGAATTGACTTGGTGGCACACAAAAATGATATATTCTATATCGGAAAATAAAACACAGAAGGATAGAGAGGGAAAGATAGGGTGGTCAGGAACAGTCTCTGATGAGGGAACATTTAACAGAGACCAGAGTAAAACAGAGAACAAGATGTGCTGATATTTAGGAGCATAGCATTCCTGGCAAATAGTAATAGTAAGGCCCCGAGTTAGGAAGAAACATGTATTAATAGAGAGGGAGCCAGGGAGGCAGCAATGATTAGGGGATGAGCTCAGAGTGTGAGAGGAAATGACATCAAAGAGAGAGCCAGGGATCAGGTCTTACAGGTCCTAGTAGGCCATGGTAATGACTTTGGAATTTTTTTTTTTAATTGTACTTTGGATGAAGGTTTACAGAACAAACTAGCTTCTCATTAAACAATGAGTACACATTGTTTTGGGACATTGGTTACCAACCTTTACGACATGTCAGTACTCTCCCCTTCTCCGCTTTGGGTTCCCTATTATCAACTTTCCTGTCCCCCCCCTGCCTTCTAGTCCTTTCCCCTGGGCTGGTGTGCCCCTTTAGTCTTGTTTTGTTTTTTGGGCCTGTCTAATCTTTGGCTGAAGGGTAAACCCCAGGAGTGACTTCATTACTGAGCTAAAAGGGTGTCCAGGGGCAGTGACTTTGGATTTGGATAGCTGGGTAGCCACTGGAAGGTTTTGAACAGGGGTGCACGGTCTAAGATGGCTCACCACTGTGCAGTCATGCTTACCACCAGGATTTAGTCATGAGTTCATTTCTTATTACATTCTGCAGTCATACCTAGCTGCAAGGGCATCTGGGATGTACCTTTATTTTTGGACGTTCACATGTTCAATTAAACTTTAAGGATTTTTGTTTGTTTTATTTTGTTTATCTCTATAAAGAAGGGGAAAAAATAGTATTGAGAGATACCTAAGAGTCTGTTTTAGAGTCAGAAAGACACCAAATATCTGGCATACATGGAGTTCTAAGAAGGGTTGCTATAAGTGGGATGGGTGGGGTAGAGTTTGCAAAGTATTTATTTAGGGGAAGGGTGTTGTAGACCTTGGTAAAGTTTCATGGAGGAGGTTAGCATTTGAACTGGGATTCCAAAGAATGGGTTCTGTTTAGACAGCAGGGAGATGGGCAGAAAGGGAGGAAGGGCAGGCAGGCATTATAGGCAGAGAGAGCAGGCATGAGCAGGGGCATATTTACGGAACAGACAACACCCGGGTGTGGCTGCAGTGTACTGTGCATGCAGGGAAGGAGGGTGAGGCAGGGTTGGAGAGTGAATTCTGGTCGTGATGTGGCCCTGAATCCCTGGGTGAGGAATTGTAGAAACTGAGTTAGACAGCAAGCGTATTTGAACAGGGAAGTGATAAGCTTGGGTTTTCACTTTGTCGATATATATATAGATCAAAAGGAGTATGGAGAAAAGTGATCCCATTGATTTTTGAAACTGTTTAATTAGAGTCTTCAAATGTTCTAGCCTCTGATTTTGCCGTAGCCTTCAAATTTGCCATTGGGTTGAGTGGAGAATGTGAGGTTGGTGGGTGGGTGTGAGTTCCTGGATACTTACTGCTCTGTGTCCAGCAGCTGCATAACCAGGCAATACTGACCATACCATGCATTGCATGGTGTAATAAAGAGCCTGACTCCAGTTTTGATGCTTGACTGCTGACAGCTTTTCTAGCCCCCTCGCTTTTTCCCCATCTACCCCACATCTGGGCAAGACAGTAAGAAAACTTAGATGCTCCCTTCCTTGGTGCCAGTGGGAAGTTCAAACCACACAAGCCTTGACCCGAGCACAGAAACCCTCATTTCAGCTCCACCCACTGCCCACTGTAAAATCCCAGGCCAGTCCCCTCTCCCTGCCCTCTCAAGCCATTTGGACTAGCTTGGGAGCCTGTCCTGCTCTCCCAGAAAGCCTCATTATGTGAGTAATAAACCTTTTCATCCCCTCTGGGTGCGAGTGTGGTACCTCCAGTTGCAACATCTGAACCAAATTTTGGGGATGTGTGTGTGGGATCTTTTCTGTTTCTGTGGGGTGACCACAACCCATAGTCTACAGAAAATTGTTATTGAATCAAGATATTGGTGTGGGCAAAGACTGACACAGGAATGCTTCTTTGTGTGCAAGACATTCATTCATTTTTTCATTCATTCCCTAGATACCACACAAGTGCCTACTAAGGGCCAGATGCTAGAGAGAGTGCAGTGAATTGGCTGTGATGGAGATTATATTCTAGTCAGGGAGAAAGACAATAAGCAAAAGGAGTAAATTGCATGATATGCTTGAAGGAAAGGGGGTTGGGAAGTACTGGGGATGGGGGTTTGCTATTTGTAAAGGTTTGTAAGGGTAAGGCCTTACTGAGAAGGTGTTAATTGCGCAAAGACTGAGGGATTTGAGAGAACATTGTGTGGTGATGTCCGAGGAAGAGTGTTTTGACTAGAGGGAACAGCAGGTACAAAGAAAGAGCATGTGTGGCTGAAGCGGAGTGAGGAGAATTGTAGTAGGTGAGGCCAGAGTTATGGGGTGGCCCTTTTGACACCTAAGACAGATCACGTCACTCCTCTTTCAAAGTGTTCCCTTGGCTGCTGTGTGGAGAATACAGCTCTAAGTGTAAGTGGCACTTGCCTCCCCACCTCAGGCAGCGAGGAAGAGTTGTCCTCTGGCTCTGCTTTCTTGTCCCCTTACCACTGCACACACATACCACTGCAGGAAACAGTTAATTCCAGGTCGCTAATAAACCATTTAGTAAATGCAGTGAGTGGGTGGAGAACCACAAACAGGGTGTGGAGAGTAAGGTGAAGGAAGAATTAAGGTGAAAGTTGATGACATGGTTACGTGGCCTCAGGTGAGCAGCCCACATAGTCACCCAGATATATGCATCAGTATGCATTGATGGTCCTGACCAGGGCTAAGTTCTCCTTCCATGAAGGTACTCATGCTCAGACCCAAGCCCAGCAGTGATCCTGTAGGTGAAATGTCCACAGGAAGTCCAGCTGCATGGTAGCTCATATTGGATCTACCAACTGAGAAACCATGTTGCCCTGTAGCTGGCTGCCTTAACTCCTGTGTCCTCTTCTTCCACACCTTCTCAATTTCACACACAAACCTGTCTACCACACCAGAAACTCAGGACCAAATACATGTAGATCACCAAAGGCCTGAGAATGGGTGGTTCTGAGACAGCAGGACCTTATCATTTCAGGAATCAGTGACCTTCAAAGATGTGGCTGTGTACTTTACCCAGAAGGAATGGGCCAGCCTGGTACCTGCTCAGAAGGCCTTGTACAGAGATGTGATGCTGGAGAACTATGAGGCTGTGGCCTTCCTAGGTAAGACCTTTGTGCCGCTGGTCTCTGCCTGGGTCTTTACAGGCTGTAGGAGTCTCTTATAATTATTAACTGAGTAGTGGCTTCTGGGGTTTGGACCTTAAGTAGCTCAACCTTGGAATTTTCAAGTGGTGGAGAAATATCCTTCCTTTCCCACTTGCCTTAGAGATGGTCCTGTAGGCACAGAAGGAGTTGAGGAGCTTCTTGGTACCCCTAGCCATCTCATCTGTTAAATTATGTGGGGGAACCTCAGCCTCCTTGTCTCCCACTGGTAGCTTTTTTTAGGAGTCATGTGTCTGTTTCCTCATGGGAATTTCCCATCCTCTAACAAAGAAGGTAAGAAATCTTGTTTCTCCTTAAATCCAGATCTGCCTCCCAGTGTGCCTCAGGCTTCCTGGGACCACTGTGCTGAGGCTACTTTCTGGGTTCCCTGCACCTTCCTGGGCACCCACTGCGCAGCCCATCCAGGAATTACTCCCCTCACCTTCTCTGCTGTGCTTGCTCCCATAGACTGAAACCGGCATCTGTGACGCTGCTCATCATTGTGTTTTCTTTTCTTCCCTTCAAGCAGTGTCACCGGCTTCCAAACCAGCTCTGATCTCTCAGCTGGAGGAAGGGAAAGAGCCATGGTTCAGTCAGGCACAGGGAGCCCTAAGCAGGAGGGGCAGGAGAGCGGGCCTCACAGGTGAGTGAAACAAGGGGTACTCTCTCCTTTCCAGCTTGGCCGCTTCATCAGTATGACAGACATGTGCTCTCTCTTCCTAGCCTCACGGGATTCACTGGGATACTTAATTGCACCCTTTTTCCCTGGTCTGTTACTTATTGCTTCCCATCCCTTTAAGCTATTGTACATAACACCCTAGCTTTCTCATTTCCCATGCTGAGATGGTTTTTTATCCACGAAGGTATTTGAAGGAAAATGTTCTATTTGCTGGCTTGGTATTTGTTTCCACCTTCTTCAATTTAACTCATTTTCCAAAATAGGTAAATTCAGTAAAAAAAAAAGTACTGTAAATAGGAAAGAGAGAAGTTAATTTTTTTCTTTATTTCTCATTCTGATCTTGGATAGACATAATGACATTTTACTCCTAAAAACTTCAGGACACACACCTAAAACATAGGAATATTTTCTTACATACCTAAAATAATACTATTGTATATGGTAAAATTAACAGTAATTTCTTAATACTATCTGATACTGGGTCTATACTCAGATACCCGTATTTGTTCCCAAAATAGCTTTTTACTTGGTTTGTTCACTTTAGGATCACATATTACAACTGGTTCCTTAAGTCTTTATTTATTTATTTTTAAACTCAGTCTCTTTTTCAAGACACTGACTTGGTGAAGAGACAAAGTTATTTGTTCTGCTTTCTGTTTTGTTTTTTTTTGATCATTTCTGTGTAGTTTCATTTAGCTTGGTTCCTTCCATACTTTCTTAAACTGAAAGTTAGTTACATAATTCCTAATAAAATTTAAAGTAAAAATTTTTGACCACATGGTGTCATATGTGATATCGTGTATTGCTGATGCCCATTTGTGATGCCAGGATTGATAACTGGTATAAGGAGGTGACAGCCTAATCCCTCGTTGTCCATTTAGGTTTGTCCTTGGGAGACCAGAGAGATCCTGTGGCATTATGAGATTGTCAAGTTCCTGGCCAGTCGTTCACTTAATGATTTGAACACCAACTCCTAAGTCTTTCCTGAATACACTAATTTCAGTAGGGGTTGCACAGTGATGATTTTCTAGTTTTATCCTTCCTTCTAAATTTATTAGCAGATATTAGTCTGTAAACCAGACCATTTTGTCAGCAGCTACTTCTAAAAAGGCAGGATGAATGATTAATTCTTCCTCTTCAATTAATAATGTTGGGTAAGGAGGTGATTTAATGGCAGCCTCAAATGGTAATAAATATTTTTTTTTTTTTTTGCCTTTATCTTTTTTAAGTATCATTTTGGATTAATGGTTTTTTATAGATTGAATAATGCCTACCTAATTAGGTAATTAAAACTAGATAAGATAACCCATATACTTGGCACGTAGTACGTGCTAGTAATTACTAGCTATTGGTTTACATTTCCAGCCCATGTGGGTCTGCTAATGAGCTCCACTGCTCTTTATCCTGTCCTATTGGTTTGTCCTCAGCCACTATGGGGTTTGCATTTTCTGGCGATGGTTCTCAGAGCAAGGGGGAAGAACCTTCAGCCTGGATCTTCAGGGTAGTTTCTCCAGAGAGGCTGTGGGGGCATCCGTGATGGTGAGTGCCGGGAAACTGGTTACCTGCCTCTCTCCATGCCATTCAGTTTTGTTGTCGGAGAATGGGCTTTTATTGCATTTCTCAGACTTTTCCTACTTAGCTGTTCTCTACAGGAGTAAAGACTCTCCAGAAATGCAGATTAATTTTGTCCATAGGATTTTGGCTCATTACCCTTTCTTGGAGGGTATTGTTCTTGGCAGAGTCAATCTGGGCCCATTCTCTTAGAGTAACACCTCTTAAGTTTCAGTGTGCATAATAAGACTCACCTTGAATACTTTTCAAATGCAAACTTGGGGCTCTTCCAGAATTTCAGATTCAAGAGGCCTCAGGTAAGGCCAGGTAATTTATATTTTTAGCAGCATATCAGAGGTGATTCTAATGGATAGTACAAGGGCAACACTTTGAGAAATACAGCCTGGAGCCAACTGTAATGGCAAAATGGCAAAACTGCGGTTACCTTACAGTTTACCGTTAGTTAGTCACTGTGGGTGGCAGGTTTGATCTGTGTGCCCTTGTCCCAATGTTGTTTTCTCTAATTTTGTGTGTTACTTAAGTTTATAAATAATTTAAAAGCTTCTCGATGGCATTTATGAGCTTGCACATTTGTCATATACCGCTGATATGGAATATCTAAATTACTTAATTTTATTTTTTGTTTGATAGTTGATTAATTAATGAGAGTCTCACTTAATTTTATCCTCACTCATTTTGTTTCTTCTTAATTGTCAGTCTCCTTACTAAGGGATTAGCCTGTTCACTTTACTGTTCTTTTTTCAGACCATTCCCAATACCAAATAGCTCATCATCCACAGTGTTATCCTTTCTAATCAGCCATAATTTGCATCTTTAGTCACAAGACTAGATGTAGCCCTTTTCCCTTTTGAGTCCCAGGACTTTTCCTATCTTTCTTCGTTCCGTATACGCTGTGAAACCAATTTGTAAACATATAAAAGCTGTGTACTCACAGGACACAGTTGTATCCTTGATGGTCCAGTTCCCTCTCTGGCATTGCTAAGAGATGATATTTGCGTTTGTTATTTCTCCTCAGGTTATAAAGTCAGGGCTGGAAATGAGCTTTCAGCTTCCAATCAAGACATTTCTGAGAATAGCAAATCCCTTGGCTTGGCTTCAGAGGAATATCTAAGAGACCTTTCCCAGAGACACAATTTTCAAGGCACTTCTGAATCAGAGAGCAAAATAGAAAGGAATTCAGGAAATCCTGTGGGAGCTACACTGACGAAAAATAAGACAGATTCAGTGAAGGAGAGAGTAAATGATGAGAAAATTCATAAAGAAAATAGATGTCGTCCACACAAGAAATCAGAGAAAAATATTGATGTCAGTTCTTATCATGTAACACATGTGCAATTTCCAGGTGAAGAGATTGCCAACAATTGTGATATGCATGGCAAACATTTCAGTAGCAATTCAGACTTTTCTCGACACCGCAGAATCCACACTGGAGAAAAGCGCTATGAGTGTAAGGATTGTGGCAAAGCCTTTACCTTGAACTCCACTTTTGTTCAGCACCAAAGGATCCACACGGGAGAGCGACCCTACATGTGCAAAGAATGTGGCAAGGCCTTTAGCTGCAGCTCCTACCTCACTGCACACCGCCGAGTCCACACTGGAGAGAAACCTTTCAAATGCAAGGACTGCAGCAAGGCTTTTAGTCAGAAAATTACCGTCATTCGGCATCAGAGGACACACACTGGAGAGAAACCCTATGCGTGTAAGGAATGTGGTGAAGCTTTCAAGCTGAACTCGCAGCTCACTTACCACCAGATGCTGCATACTGGGGAAAGTCCCTACCAATGTAAGGAGTGTGGGAAAGGTTTCACTTGGCACTCACAGCTCCTCCGGCACCAGAAAATTCACTCTGGAGAGAAAGCCTATCAATGTAAGGAGTGTGGGAAGGCCTTCAAGCAGAAAGCCAGGTTGAATCAACATCAACGGGTCCACCCTTGTTGGAAAGCCCGTGAATGTAAAGACTGCGGGAAGGTCTTTAACAAGATTTCAGGACTGAAGCGGCACCAGAGGCTCCATGCTAGAGAAAAAGATTGTAGGAAAATCTTCATTCAGAGCTCAAATTTTATTCGCCATCAGAGAACTGATCCTGGAGAGAAACGTTCAAATGTAATTGTTCGTCTGTGTGTCCCCCAGGTGCAAGTTAGCAGGCCCGTCCCTCCTTGGCCTGATTCTCCCAATACAGCTGTACCTCCTGCCCCTCCCCAGAGTGCTCACTTTGCTCCTGCTGGTCCTCTTTGCTCACTGTCTACACCACAGGCTAGTTCACTTCCTACCTCTGAACCTTTGCTTTTTCTGCTCCCCCAGATGCCCTCTCCTCTTCTCTCCCCCTTCCTCTGATCCTGTCTTGCCTTAAAGCCTTTCGAAGCTTGCCTCCATGATGGTACCTTTCTCATTATGCTTCCTTCATCCCTGAATATTTTCTTAAAGGCAGCGTTATTCTATTTACAACTCATTTAAATCCTGGATTTTTTTTATATATATATTTTTTTCTCTCTACTTGACCCAAAGTCATTTCTAACTCTGCATTTGCAAGCTTCTCCAGAGCAGGATAGGTCGGGAGGGTGGAGTATCCCCAATGGATAGAAATAAGGAAAAAAACGGTTGCGTGTTCTCTCAACTTCTATTGACGTAACTGTTATTTACTATTGATTAGGAGCCTGCTTTGTTTGATTTGCTGTCTACTGTTGGTGTAACAAGGAGCTCTGGTGGTGCAGGGGTGAAGCACTTAGCTGCTCACTGAAAGGTCAGCCACTTGGACCCACCAGATACTTCCCAGGAGAACGATGTGGCAGTCCCCTCCCTTAAAGATAATGTTGGAAACCCTGTGGGTCAGTTCTGCTCTGTCCTCTAGGGTCACTGTGAGTTGGGATCAACTCGATGACAACAGGTTATCGGTATAACTCTGTTAAGTTACATCTTAACTTTGCGATTTTTCTCCTTTAAAGATGCAAATGATTCCTGAACGGGTAGTAAAGGTAGCCACAAAGATTATGGTTTTATTGACCTGGAAGAAATTAACTAGTTTTTTTTTTCTAACTTAAAACAACAAAGGGATAACTTATTTCGGTATTCTTTCCTGACCTGCCTGTTCCTTAAATGTTCCTTGAACCAGCTTTATTTACCATGTTGCTCTTTCCTCATTAAGGAGTTAAGTGAAATTTTGACATGTATCATTCTGTTTGTATTTAAATACAAAAAAGGGTCATATTTTTAAGTTTTTGAAAATTACACCTTGACAATTTTGGATGTGGCTGCACTGAGATGGCCACGTAGGCTCACCTGCCAGAGACAAACTGTCGCTGTTCCTCCCTCATATACTATTTAAACCCGGGCGTGTCTTTTCTTGGCTCCTGAAGAAAATCCCAAGTCACACAAGAACTCTATCTTTGTTGACTCCCTGTTTTTCTGCCATTTTTTCTTTTCATTTTATTTTTATTTTGTTGCTGGCTCTTGGTCACAGCAATACCTCATTCTGTGCATGGCCAACACCTTTATTATAGCCCAGTGAGAGACTCTGAAGTGAAGACCCAGTCCATGCTTGGACTCCTGACGCACAGAGACTGTGAGGTAATAAATGTATATCGTTTTAAACAACTAAATTTGTGGTCATTTGTTACACAGCCATGGATAACTAGCCACAACACATGGGTCCAGGAATCAAGGGAAGGAAGTGGAAGATGTTCCTCCCACTCACTATTACACCTAATAACACACTCACAAAATTTTTGTTTCCACTCACAGCAGCTTTGAACTCTGCTGGTTTAGAGATTTTAGTCCCAAATGAAGAATGATGCTTCTGCTAGGGGACACATTCCATTGATTTGAAAGATGAGTACTACCTGGCCATTTTGCAACTGAACCAACAAGAAAATAAAAGGGGGCTTAATCTACTGGCTGGAGTGATTAATCCTGATTACCAAGGGTAAATTGGGTTGCTGTGACACAGTGAAAACAAAGAGGACTATGTCTGGAGTCCAGGAATTCTCTGGGGTGCCTCTTAGTACTTCCATAAAAATACCAAACCAAAGCTGTTGCCGTTGAGTCAATTCTGACTCATGGTGACCCTATAGACAGCGTAGAACTGCCTCTTAGGGTCTCCAGGGAGCAGCTGGTGGATTTAAACTGCTGACATTTTGGTTAGCAGCCAAGCTCTTAACCACTGCACCACCAGGGCTCCTAGTACTTCCATGGCCAATACTAAAAGCTAATGGAAAACTATAGGAACCAAAAAACAAACTGCAGGATGATTGAGGACTCAGACCCTTTGGGAATGAAGACTTGGGTTATTTCACCAGGTAAAGTATCCAGAGCTTTTGGCTAATGGTAGTTAAGAAGGAAGCTATAAATGCATACTGTGATTTCATAACCCACTACAGAAATGAAGACTGGGTAACTGCATATTTTCTCTTTGCTTGTTACATACCTGTGATTGCTTGTGTACACTAACCATTTTCTTCTCATTTCATTTTATATGCAGTATTCAGTGGGGCCGTGACTCAAACTGAGGAGTAACTAGTATAGTCAGAAAAGAATACAATGACTATTGAAACTGCTTCTCATTTTGGAGAAAAGGTGAGAGCTTCTTGTAATAAGTATTAAAGGGGAAACAGGCTTTGTGAAGCTGAACGT
Organism: Elephas maximus indicus; assembly: GCF_024166365.1. NCBI lineage: Eukaryota > Metazoa > Chordata > Mammalia > Proboscidea > Elephantidae > Elephas > Elephas maximus. The sequence continues at coordinate 47,405,604 of NC_064838.1, forward strand.
GAGTGCCCTCATGCAGTCTGCTAGTTCACTACAGTTTGCTAAGTCATCTATATTAAGTCCCTGGCATGTAGCCACTATTGTCTACCACCACTATAAACATTTACAACCTTTGATATGCAGATGACACAGCCTTGCTTGCTGAAAGCCAAGAGTACTTGAAGCACTTAACTGATGAAGATCAAAGACTATAGCCTTCGGTAATGAGTATATCTCAATGTAAAATAAAAATCCTCACAACTGGACCAATAAGCAACATCATGATAAAAAACCCGAAAACCAAACCCACTGCGGTAGAGTGGATTCCGACTCATAGCGACCCTATACATGGAGAAAAGAAGTTGTCAAGGATTTCGTTTTACTTGGATCCACAGTCAACACCCATGGAAGCAGCAGTCGGGAAATCAAACAACGTATTACATTGGGCAAATCTGCTGCAAAAGACTCTTTAAAGTTAAAAAGCAAAGATGTCAGTTTGAGGACTGAGGTGCACCTGACCCAAGCCGTGGTATTTTCAATCACCTCATATGCATGTGAAAACTGGACAATGAATAAGGAAGACCAAAGAAGGATTGATGCCTTTGAATTATGGTGTTGGCAAAGAATATTGAATATATCATAGATTGTCAGAAGAATGAACAAATCTGTCTTGGAAGAAGTACAGTCAGAATGCTCATTAGAATCAAAGATGGTAGGACTTTGTCTCACATGCTTTGGCCGTATCAGAAGGGACCAATCCCTGGAGATGGACATCATGTTTGGTAACGCAGAGGGTCAGCGAAAAAGAGGAAGACTCTTAACGAGATGGATTGACTCAGTGGCTGCAACAATGGGCACAAACAGCAATGATTGTGAGGATGGCGCAGGACTGGGCAGTGGTTTGTTGTACTTGGGGTTGCTATGAATCGGAACTGACTCAACAGCACCTAACAACAAATAACAATAAGCTTTGTCAAAAGAGGTAGCTGGAGAGAAATTTCAGGAGTTGGGGGATTCTCCTTCATGTTTCCAGTGGCTTATTTGCCAGGCTACTAGAGTGTGCTTTTTAATCCACTGTCCCTTTTCTCCCATGCTAGGTACCTGGAGAGCACAGCTTTCTCCAATGTTTGGACACAGTCTGTTTACTTCAGTTTTTGCCTGAGGCAGTGGCAGATGGCTGGGAGACCCAGACAGTATAGGCCTGTGTCACAGCTCAGATTGCTGAACTGTGTTACAGGGCTGAGTGACACTCCTATCAGGAAATTCCAAGGTTACATCTCTGGAACCAGGACAAAGGCCAGACTTCTCTTTGGAGTCCAGATTTCCTTACTACACAGTTGGCTTGTGTTTTCTTACTATTGAGTTTTGAGAGTTCTTTATATATTCTGGATAGGAATTGTTTATCAGATATATGATTTACAAATGTTTTCTCCTAGTCTGTGTCTTGTTTTTTTACTCTTAGTGTTTTGAAAAGCAGAAGTTCTTAATTTTGTTGAAGTCCGAAATAATCTTTTTTTTCCTTTTATGGATTGTGCTTTCCGTGTTGTTTCTAAGAAATCTTTGCTTACCCTAAGGTCACAAAGATTTTCTCCTGTTTTCTTAAAAAAATTTTTTTTTTGTGAAAACACACCCATTCGAGAATTTCTACATCTACAGTTCAATGACATTGGTTATATTCTTCACATTGTGTCACCATTCTCACTGTCTCAACTCATATTGTTTTACCACCGTTAGACTCTCTGCCCGTTCAAGTTCTCATCTGTGTTTTAGAGCTCCTGTTGTCTGTTTGATCTCATATAGATAATTATTTAAAAGAGCACAATGTTCAAGGCAGATTTTCCTGTTTCCTTCTAAGTTTCGTAGTTTTAGGTTTTACATTAAGCCTGTGATCCTGTAGAGTTAATTTTTGTCCATGGTACAAGGTGTGGCTTGAAGTTTTTTTTTTTTTTGCATAATAGATATTCAGCTGTTGAAGCACCATTTGTTGAAAAGATTATGCCTTTTCTATTGAGTTTCCTCTGCAAATTTGTCAAAAATCAGTTGGTAGTGTATGTGAGTCTGTTTTTAGAACTGTATTCTGTTACATTGATCTATATATGTATACTCTCTCCAATACCACATTGTCCTGACTACTGTAGCTTTATAGTAAATTCATAAATCATATATTTGAATCCTCCAACTTTGTTCTTTTTCAAAGTGATTTGGCTATTTTCATTTCACTTTTCAAATGTATTGTAGAATCATCTTGTTTCCTGACTTGCAGCTAGGATATGTCACTGATTGTTACTTATTACCTATGCATTCAATTCTCCTTCCACAGAAATTGCTAAATTTCTCGGTTGCCCCATAGGGAGGTGTCTTGGTTATCTAGTGCTGCTGTAACAGAAATGTAACAAATGGATGGCTTTAACAAAGAGAAATTTATTTCCTCACAGTAAAGTAGGTTAGAAATGCAAATTCAGGGCTTAACTTCAGGGGAAGGCTTTCTCTGTAGGCTCTGGAGGAAGGTCCTTGTCCTCAATCTTCCCCTGGTCAAGGAGCTTCTCAGGCGCAGGGACCCCTGGTCCAAAGGATGCGCTCTGTTCCTGGTGCTGCTTTCTTGGTGGTATGAGGTCCCCAAGTCTCTGCTTGATTCCCTTTCCTTTTATCTCTTGTAAAAGGTGGTGCAGGGAAACTCCGTTTACATTGGGTCAGGCATGTGACCTTAGTAAGGGTGTTACAAACCAAAAAAACCAAACCCGCTGGGTGTTACAATCCCACCCTAATTCTCTTTAACATAAAGTTATAATCACAAAATGGAGGACAACCACACAATACTGGGAATCATGGCCCAGCCAAATTGGTACACACATTTTTGGGGGGACATAATTCAATCCATGACAGGAGGTTTGACCGTGTGACTCACTGTGATGAAGTGGTGTGTGCAAGTCTCTGGCCATGCACTTGAACGCATTCCACCCTTAGATCTAGGAAAGCGAGGTCTTGCCCCAGGCGAAGTGCCTCAGGCGTTCCTGTATTTGGAGTGCCACACATTTTTTAAATCCTCCACTATTGCCCGGGAGTGGCTGGGCCCAGCAGTGTTGTCCTGTGGTGTGCTCCAAGAGCAGACTGGGACCTATGTTTCTCCCCTTAGAGGTATTCCCTGACCCTTCACCCAGTGTGTGGGTCGACTAGGTGCACTGAGTTGCTCCATAACTCATACCTGTAGAGTTGCTCAGGGCCCTGTGGCTGGGCCTCGGTTCCAGGAGAGCAGCCATCGTTGTATTTCTCTCACAGGATCACATGGGGTTAGGCCAACAGAATGGCATTGACACTGGTTTTGGGTGACTCTCATGTCAGGCACAGGATGAGTTCAGGGATCTGGGCTACTATGGGTGCATTGCTGACCCTTGGGCATGAGCTGCATGTGTGGGCCCATGTGTCAGCTCCTTCCCATCTGTGTTCCAACTGCAATACTGCCTCTGGGCTACACACCTCAGGACATAGAGGTGGTGGTGTCCTTTATCACTTTGCCCCCGTTGTTGGCATTTAGGGTGGGCAGCCTGCCTCCTACACAGTCTCTGGTACCACATGTCAGGTGGTTCCCTGGGGGTGGCCACAACTGTCTCCTCTGAGGCCTTTCAACAGGCTTTTCTGATAGATGTCCTCTCCTACGATTGATGCCAGGACACTATGTTCTCTCTCCTGAGTCAGTCTTAAGCTGTGCTGGATGAGGGATGGACATTTCTTGGGTGAACTGGGCTGCTTTTCTAACTCTGCCCATGGGCCCCTTGCTTATGGTGGGGGTGTATGAACGGGAGAGTTGTGATCAATATTTAAAGACATGACATTCTAGGAATACAGTGATTACAGCCTAAAGAGCTCAAGATATGTCATGGTTGTAAAATGTGTTGTTCCATGATTACACTATAAAATTCCAAACGGTAAGGTTAATATGACCAGGAAACTGATTGCCATTTATATTTTCCTGTGTATTCTGGGTAAGACTTGTATTTATAGTAATTACCAATGAAACACAGTAACAAGCTTTGAAAATGTCATTGGAAGCCATGATAAGGTAATACCCCAGGTAATGATGTAACCAGCATTTAATAAATGGTACTAGGGAACTGCAAATCTATGGGAAATTGACGGCGGTGGACTAGGGACCTGCAGATGCGAAAAGATCTATACAAACAGGTTTCAATACAAACAGGTTCTGCAGGGCACTGTCAGGCTTACTGCCCTTTTCCTGTGATGGGATATATGAAATTAGCCAGCTTTGACCACAAAGAAACTTCCTGGGGATGAACAAGAACAAGTGGTACCTGGATGCTATGAGGAATCTCCATGTGCACTGATTGGACAATAACTATTAAGTACCTCTTCTTAACCATTATTCTAAATCTTTATTGAAAAATCATTCTACCTTACATGGGACCATGAATTTTGTAATATGTTGTTTAATTAAATTGTTTATAGAGACAGGGATCCTCTAAAAAATATTTCCCCCAGATTCTCATACAACCTGTGGGCGCTCTCCACTTGTCTCCCCGTAACTCCTTTCACTTGAGCTGGAATGAGGAAGTGGTAGTGAGTCATCCTGGACCAGGTAGATGAGATAGCACCTTCATGGTGAAGCAACAGGACCAAAGGAGCCGATGTTCCTGGATGACTTCATGGAGCAGAGCTCCCTACCAGTCCTACACTACCTGCCTTCATACTGTTAAGCAAAAGGTAAATAACTTTCTTCTTTAAGTCATTAATAGACACTATTCTGGCAAGTGAGATATGAGTAGAAAACTGTTCGAGGGTAGTGATGGCTAAAACGTGACTTTTCTGGTAAAATGTGCAGGATATAGTGCCAGATATTCCTCTTTCTTCCTGTCTGGAGTAAAGATGTGCTGTCTGAAGCTGTACCAGTTGTCTTGGAACAATGAGGGAGTGGCCAAGAGCGTCTCACAGGCGCTGGCCCAAGCATTAAGCCACCCACACAACACCAGCTACTGCCTACATCCAAGCTTCTTGTTAATGTGAAAAAACAAACCAGTTTAAGTGAGTGTTTTACTGGATTGTGTGTGTGTATTGTGGATAAAGGCATTTCTAAGTGCGGCAGGAGGCTTATTTTATATTTTAATATCTCTGTAATATGAGAAATATTGAATATAAGTGACTGATTTTCAGGGGTATATGTGGTGTTTCTTGTATCTAAAAGCTTTACTGTGTTGTGAGGCTGTTTTTTAATCATTTGATTTGTTACAATGAGCAACCTTTGTAACTTTAAAAAAATAATAATAATAAAAAGCTTAAACATGTGTACCCTTAAAGCTTGATATAAAATCCTTATGTTTATAGGTATTACACTCTTACAACCAAAACTTCAAAATCAATGATATTCAAATTGCATTAATTTAATGTTAAGGACAGTAATATTTTGCTGAAACTAAATTGCTGTTCTAAAATGAGTATTATACTAACCACTCTGATAAAGGTTGTTTTGATTTGTCTTGGCATACCTACCCAACCAGTTACCTGTGATGACTCAGTTTTCTCCCTACTTTCTTCTGAACAGGAAGTGAGGTGCCAGCCCCTGCACTCCCATATTTAAAGGTCTTTTGGGGGGTCATCAGTGAAGCTCTGCTAAGAGCCCTGGATTTTGCGGGCCACCTTGAAAAGAGGTGACCTGGGCTGCACATAAGGGCTTCATGGATCTTGGAGAAGTGTTGACCTCAGTGGTCCATGGCTGAGGGCTGCATGCTCCTCTGGACTCAGCCTTCTCGGCAGAGTGGTTGTTTTGTGGGAAACCATGATTGAGCATGAGTGTAAGATAAAAAGAGTTGTGTAAAAAAAAAAAGAAAAAAAGTTGTAATCTTTGAGCCCCAAGGGGGGTATCGCCGTGGCCTGGGCAGAAGTTGGACAGACAAATAAGGACATCTGGCAGTGTGGGACAAGTGAGGTCCGTTGAACCCTAAAGGACATCTGAGAGTGGTGTGCAGGATGGTGTGCAGGCCTCTAGTCCAGCCTGGGCTCACTTTGTCCTGTTCCTAACCCTGCCTCACTCATTCCTGGTGGCCCTCCCTATGCACAGGATGGAAAAAGCACAACCTTTTTGACACCTTGAGGGTCTTCTGGAGTCCTTGAGTGGTGTAAACAGGTGAAAGGCTCAGCTGTTAACAGTTTGGAGGTTCAAGTTCATCGAGAGGTGCCTTGAAAGAAAGGCCTGGCGATCTACTTATGAAAAATCAGCCACTGAAAACCTTATGGAGCACACAGTCCTGCTCCAACACACATGGAGTCGCCAACAGTCAGAATCCACTGGATGGCAACATTTTTTTTTTTCTTTTGAGGGTGTTCTGCAGCTATTCCAGCAAACGTTTCCGAGGCTCCACTGCTCTGAGGCCCATTCTGTCCAGGCCAGACCTTCAGCTCCATTCAGGTCTCCTGCTTGACTCCTGATTCCCTTCTTCTAGACCCAGAAAGGAGGGACCGCCAACCAAAAAAAAAAAAAAAAAAATTGCCGTGGAGTCATTCCGACAGAGTAGAACTGCCCCATACAGGTTCCAAGGAGCGGCTGGTGGATTCCAACTGTCAGCTTTTTTTGGTTAGCAACCATAGCTGTTAACCACGCCATCAGGGTTTCTGGAGGGACCACCTGGAGGTGGGAAACCAGCAGGGCAGGGGTTGGGCCGGAACAGGCTAGGACTTCCAAAGTGGGGGAAGACTTATGCAGGTTCCGCTTCTCGTTGGCTCAGCTGCGCCTCACCGGGTATCCAAAGGAATGAACGGCAGCCTCTTGCTGCCGCCTTAGACTCCTGCCTCCTAACCCTAATCGGGCGGAGAATGAGTCACAGATCTGTTGTCTTGATTCAGAAAGAAGCTGAGGAAGACAAGGGCAGGGCTTCCAACCAGTTCGCTGGGTTCGACCCCATGCTGAGAATTCCCTTTTCCATACCCCCTCCCCGAAAAACCCAAACCCTTTGCCATCCATTGGATTCCGACTTCTAGAGACCCAGAAATACTGAACCGGAATCCACATTTTAACAAGACCCCCAGATGATTCATTATATATGTATATATGGAAACCCTGGTGGCGTAGTGGTTAAGTGCTATGGCTGCTAACCAAAAGGTCAGCAGTTCGAATCCACCAGGCGCTCTTGGAAACTCTATGGGGCAGTTCTACTCTATGGGTCGCTATGAGTCGGAACGCACTCGACGGTAACATATATATGTAATGTAAATAAGCAACCCTGGACAAGAGCGTGTCTCGCCCACTCGCCCTTTCCTCTAGGCTTGCCTTGCGGGAACTAGAAGGAGGAAACCACTGAGATGTGGGTGTCCTCCAATATTGCTAGAGAGAATTCCAGGGAAGGTAAGAGTTGGAGAGTCAGTGTAGGGACGACTTCTAGCGGGGCCATGGTGACTTTTAACGCCTTCAAGTTCCATTTGTGAGGGGCGGTTTGTGGTGGCCAAGACCTCTGTTCTCTGGAAGCTGCAGAGGCTGCCTGAGCCCACGGTGAGCGGCTCCGGCTGGGCCCGGGAAGAACAGGACAGGGCTCCGGGGGAGGAGGGCATGATGACCACTGCTGCCCTGGGGCCCTCAGCCCGACCCCCGGCTCGCCTCGGGCGCCGAGAGGGGCGCCGCCAGGCCTGGGGCGCTGGTCGCAGGCTCCCGCCCTTGGCTTCCCTTCCCCAGGCCAGCTCACGGGCTCTTCAGGCTCGGGAACTGACAGCGAATTACCCGTAAAGCTTTAACTGTCCGTTCGCCAGGGAACACGCCCCTCGGCTGCCCACCCCCCTGCCCTCCCCCGTCCTTGTCGCAGCTGCGGAGACCCCAGCCCCAGCCCTGAACATGAGTACAGCTCAAACCTTTTCTCCTTTTCAGGTGGCACTAGGAAGTCAGTTTGTGATCATTTTATTCACCTTCAAAGCTTATTGTGGTGCGTAAAGCAGTCTAAGTTTTGAGAATACTGAAATGTTTGTTTTCTATCCCCAGAATGAAGCCTGTTTAGTCCACAAATTGGAGAACGTGGAGCTCTGAGATTTGAATTGGCTCACATGAATGTTTTAATTGAAGATCTCATGCTGGGTCATATCGATCAAGCACTCTAAAATATGTATCCAATGTTTAGCATAATTTCCTCTGTACAGTGTTAGAGACAGGGAAGGAATTCTTGATCTAGCTCTCTTTATAGCCTGCATTTCACTTATATTCTTTTTTATCCCATTGTCATAACTTTGTCAGTCTTATTAAGTACCCACGGTAAGGAACATTTATCACAAAGATACAAAAAGCATCACAATTTTAGAGAAATAGCACACACAACTGCAATGCAGTACACAAGTACCAAGGTACCCATTCACTCAGTGTCAATCCCTGCTTTCGTTACCCTTGGACAGAAGCCATCCACGAATTTAGTTGCATTACTTGTGTAGATTTTACACTGTTTTTTTAAAAGTCTTTGTGTTTACACTTGAAACTACTGTTTCTCCTTATTGGACTCCCCCTAACTGCCAAGATGTCCTTTCTAGTCTCTCCTGACAACTCCGTTGCCCTGACAGCCTCAGCTTCCCCTGCCTTCCTGGATTCACTAAGGGGCAGTGGAGTGAGGGGCAGTCTTTTTTCTGATGCTGCTGTAGTTCCATGAGGCTTATGGCAAACTGCAGAAATGGAAGTTGAAATTGAAACTCTTTAAGGTCTACAAACAAGTACATGCATTTTTATGCTGGTTAAGTATTTCTGATCTCACTGATGGCAGCTATTTGGATTTCAGGTGTTGCCTTTAATGGGTATACGTTGGTGAGTCACTCTATTGAATGGCAGAAGGCCTACTGCTTAATGATGAACTAGTTAACTTACCCCAGGGGTAGTTGGGACTACCTGAGAAGTGAGATTGCTTCGCTTCCCTCATTATATTTGGAACTTGGAAATATTTGGGACAAGTCATGAAATTCCTGGGTTCATTTAATATGGTAATGTTTTTCTTCTCAACACTAGTCCCCAATGCTTACAAAATGCACATCTTATAATCAACCTTCGTATTTAGAGGCAAAAAGTAGTAATAGGCAATTAGGACCAAGACAGTCCTAATAAATTATTTTCAAATTTCAAATTTGAAACTGTCCTATACAAATATCTTGTGTAACATGAGAGGAAAACCAGTATTTGGTGGATTTCTTGTTTACAACTCATGAGTGTCTGTATTTTATAGATTTCAGGGAATCTACCTTAACTGTTTGGTGCTCCAATTTTCTTTTCAGCCCATAACCTAGTTTCCTTTAATGTCTCTTCTCTGGGTTACTGAAAATTACAGGCTTCTCAGTTCACCTTCTTAGCTCTTACCAGATTCATTCCTGGGATGATCTCTGCTTGCATTCCCCTATTTAATGTCTGTGAGCCTAAAAATGACACTGATATAAGCAATAACTGAAGAATAGTAGTTCATGTAGCCTTCAAAAGAGGATGGGTCAGAGGTTATATGCAGGAGTTACAGTCAATGGAGTTATGGTCACTAATGTTTCCTTCTTTACCTTCAGCCCCAAGAAAGGAATAAAAGAGGTCAGATGATGACAGCTATGTCCTCAGCAACCAGACCCCAGGTGAGCTGGGTTTCCTCTGCCTTCTGTAGACCTGAATTAAGCCAGTACAAGCACTTCAGTGAACGAGTACCTGAAGCTAAAGATGTAGTGGTCTGTATTAACCAGCAGGTTTTATATACACATGTATGCATGGGTGTGTATATGTATTTGTATAAATAATATATATGTAATATAGATGAATATGGAGTCCCTGGACAGCACAAGTAGTTAAGGGCTCTCCTACTAGCTTAAAGGCTGGCGGTTCAAATCCACCCAGAGGCACCTCGGAGGATGGGCCTGGTGATCTGCTTCTGAAAGATCACAGCATTCAGAACCCTATGGAGCAGTTCCACTCTGCACCCATGGGGTGGCCATGAGTTGGAATTAACTAAATGGCAACTAACAGGAACATATATGAATATATACATATGTATATATTACAGATCTATATCAATTTTTATAAACATGCACACCTGTATAAATATCACTCATATCAAGACAGAACATTATCATCACCCCAAAAAGCCCCCTTCTTGCCTCCTTCCAGGAATACCCCCCAAAGTTGACTACTATTCTGATTAGTTTTGCCTGTTCTTGAGCTTCATATAAATGGAATCATTCAATATGTACTCTTTTGTATCTGCCTTCTTTAGCTCAAAGTCTGTGAACTTCACTCATGTTATGGCACATAGCAGTTGTCTGTTTTCATTGCTGAGTAGTTTTCAACTATATGATTATACTACATTTTATTTATTCATTCTGCGGGTGGACATTTTGTTTTCAGTTTTGACTATATGAATAAGAATACAGTGAACGTTCTAGTAGCTGCCTTTTGGCGGACATGCACCCTCATTTCTCTTGGGTGTATCTGTAACGGTGAAATTGCTAGATCATAGGGTATACATTTGGGTAGTTTAGTAGGTGCTACCCAACAATTTTCTAAAATGGTTGTTCCAGTTTATACTTCTACCAGCAGTGTATGAGACTTCAGTTACTCCGCATCCTTGCCCACACTTACTGTCATTACTTCTGGGCATCTCATTGTGGTTTTAAAATGGTCTTTTCTCCAGTGATGTTGAGCACTATTTTATATGTTTATTAGCTAAATGGAGATATTTTTATGTGAAGTGCCTGTTCAGATGTTTCCCATTTTTTATTATATTGTGCGTCCTTTTTTCCCTTAAACTGTAATAGTTCTTTGTGTATTATGGATATAAGTCTTTTGTCAGATATATGTATATACAAAATGTCTTCTCCCAGTACGCAGCTTGCTTTTTCATTCTTTTAATGGTGTCCTTTGATAAACAGAATTTCTTTTTTTTTTTAACGAGTTTTTTTGTTGCCACCATTTTCTTATCGTGTGTGTGTTTTTCTTTTTTTTCTTGTGCTTTAGGTGAAAGTTTACAGCTCAAGTTAATTTCTCATATAAAAATTTATACCCATATTGGTATGTGACCCTAGTTGCAATCCCTATAATGCGACAACACACTCCGCCTTTCCACCCGAATTTCCCATCTCCATTCAACCAGCTCCTATCCCTTTCTGCCTTCTCATCACCCCTCCAGATAGGATCTGCCCATTTAGTCTCATGTATCTGCTTGAACTAAGAAGCATGCTTTTCATGAGTATTATTTATGTTTTATCACACTCTTCATGAGTATTATTTTATGTTTTATAGTCCAGTCTAATCTTTGTCTGAAGAGTTGGCCAGAATTTCTTATTTTTAATGAAGTCCAGTATATCAGGTTTGTTTGTTTTTTAGTGGTTAATGCTTGTCTTGTGTAAGCAATCTTTGTTTACCCCAAGGTCATGAAGATATCCTTCCATGTTTTCTTCTAGAGGGTTATTGTTTTAGCTTTCACATATAGTTCTGTGATTCATCTAAAATTAAGGGTGTGAGATATGGGTCAAAGTTCTGTTTTCCTCCATAAGGATATCCAATTTACTCAAGACCATTTATTGAAAAGCCATATCTTTTCACTATTAAATGGCATTTACTACTTTGTCATATATTAGGTGACTATATATTCTGGGTCTATTTTTTAATTCCCCATTTAGTTCTATTAGTCTGGTTGTCTGTTTTTGTATCAGTGCTCCACAGCACTCACTGTTGGGGAAGTAAAATAATTTTTACAACATAATATAACATAAAGGGCTTGCCTCCTAGATAATTTAAAAATATATCTATAAGATAACTTACAGCTTTTTTTTAGCATTTGGTTCATACTTATAGCTTTTTTTTAGCATTTGGTTCATAGGTTCCCCCAATCCCATCCTCCAGGTTAAGACCCCTTCCTCTAGAGCTCTTTTTCTGAAATACGTGGCTGAGCTCCTTTTTCAGGACTTGAAACCTTTGAATAGCCTTTTTTCAGGCCTCTTTGAGCTATGCACACCAGGGTGATCTAGACTGTCGCCTTTCCCAAGTAAGCAGTATTTTCCTATCCCTCTCTAACCTCTCTAACCTCACTCCCTCTGTATGGGGACGGGGAGGGGGTGTGAGTGTCATCAGCAGACCTGAGAGCTTTGTGCCGGGCTAGTGGCTGAGAAGACAAGAATGAAGAGTTGGGGCAAAAGCAGAATTGGGAAATGTCAGCTCAAATAATCACCCAAATAAATACAAAGTGAGGAGGGGCTTAGAGCTAAGGGGACAGCTATATACAGGGGTCCGTTCTCCTATTTATATCCTTTTTGCTCAGGCCCAAGCCCTGGTCCTGTACAGCAGGTTCAATGTCTGTGTGGAGGTCATATATATTTGGAAGCTCATAGTGCAGACATACTTGGTTCTAACTGGGAAAGCGTGCTGACTTCTGGCTGTCTGCCCTTAATCCTGTGTCTTCCTCCTCCACACCGTCCACATTACACTCACAGACCCCTTAGGCACATCAGGGACCCAGTACTAAACACATATCATTGCAGGTGCCTTTCTCAGGCCTTTCGTTGACAGTCTTGACCATCATCAAAGTCCTGAGACCTGGGAGAGCAGGAATTTGTCGTTTCAGAAATCAGTGACTTTTGAGGATGTGGCTATGTACTTCACCCAGAAGGAATGGGCCAGTCTGGTGCCTGTTCAAAAGGCATTGTACAGGGATGTGATGCTGGAGAACTATGAGGCCGTGGCCTTCCTAGGTAAGACCTCTGTGCCGCTGGTCTCTACCTGGGCCCTCTGAGGTTGAAGGGGTCTCTTATAACTATTAGCTGAACCCACATAGCAATCTGAGGTTGCCAGGTATGGAGAGCCCTGGGGTCTCTCTAACCTCCAAGAGGGCTTTCCTTCTTTCTCCATCATAAAAACTATGCTTTCTCCCCACTTGCCTCAGAGGTGGTCCTCTGGGTACAGCACAGTTTGAGCTATATCTTGGTACTCACCCTCAACCTAGTATTGAACCCTCCAAATTATCTTGAGAGAACCTCACCCTTTCATTTCTGGGAGTTGCATCTAGGAACCACGTGTCTGTTTCCCCGCAATGGGAATTTTCCATCCTCTGACAACGAAGGTAAGAAATCTTGTTTCCCTTTAAAAAGAAATTTGCGTCCTAGTGTGTCTCAAGCTTCTTCCTAGAATCCTTATACCTCTCCAGAATACTTCTTGCTAAGTCCACCCAGAAATCACTCTTCTCACCTCCTCTGCCTGTTCTTGTGTCTATAGGCTGAAACTGACATCTATGACTCTGCTCATCATTGTGTTTCTTTTCTTCCCTTCAAGGAGCATCACCTGCTTCCAAACCAGCTCTGATCTCTCAGCTAGAGCAAGGGAAAGAGCCACGGTTCGGCCAGGCACAGGGAGGCCTAAGCAGGAGGGACAGCAGAGCAGGCCTCATAGGTGAGTTAACAAAAGGTACCCTCTCTAGCTTGGTCTCTTCCTTTGCCTTATTTCATCAAAGTGAAAGACATGTATTCTCTATGTGCATGGAGTACACTGGGATCCTTGATCACATGGTTGTTGACTGGTCTGCTACTCATTGCTTTCCATCTCTTTAAATTGTAGTATACAACACCCTGCTTTGATATTTCACACACTGGGATGCTTATATCCCTGGGGATATGTGGAAAACATTTTCTAAATACTGAGTATGTGTGATCACTTTTATCCAATTCCTCCCCTCCCCATTTTATAAAACTGATAAACTCAATGCAATATTATCCTGTCCACTACCCAGTAGACCAAATAGAAAAATTTGCTTTACATGATAATAAAAAACAAACAAAAAATATTTATTGTACATAATATATATTTATTATAAATATATTTATTATACATGATAATAAATATATTAAATTTTAAAACAGTTTTTTATATTGAAATAGTTGAATGTAGCTTACGAATATTATCATTTTCCTCCCCTTTAGGATACATCTCAAAACTAAGAAGATTTACCTACTTAACCAAAATAACATTATCACATACAATAAAATTTAAAATTCCTCAAAATTATCAGTGTTGGGAAGATAGGACAAGGGCTTAATTACTTTACCTTTAAATAACAATTTTCAAAGTAAGGATTTAAGAGTCACCTGTCAATGCATTTTGCTTTTCTGTAAACTCATGGATGTCCATGGATTAATGTTTTTCAACCATTAAAATCATTCATCTTGATGTGCAAAGTAGACTCTCATGTCTTTTTTTAATGGCCACACTGAGATATAATTTACAAACTATACAATTCACCATTTAAAGTATACAATTCAATGGTATTTAGTATTTTTACAGAATTGTACAAGCATCACCACAGTCAAGTTTTAGAACATTTTTGTCACCCAAAAGAGAAACAAACCTTGTGTCCATTAGCAGTAATTCCCCATTCCCCTCACATGCCCAGTTTTAGGTAACCACTAATCTACTTTGTCTCTATAGATTTGCCTGTTGTGGATATTTGATATAAATGGGATCATACAATATGTTGTCTTTTGCAACTGGCTTTCACTTAGCATAATGTTTTCAAGGTTCATCTATTTCGTAGAATGTATCATATCTCATTCCTTTCTATGGCAGAATTTTATTACATTGGATGGATATACCATATTTTGTTTATCCGTTCATCAGTTAATGGATATTTGGTTGGCTTCCACTGTTTAGGGATGATGAATAATGCTGCTGTGAACACTCATGTACATGTTTTATTGTGGGCATATGTTTTCTTTTCTCTTGGGTACATATTCTAGATAATACCTGCTGCATCATATGGCAACTCCGTGTTTAACGTTTTGAGGAAATGTCAAAATTTTATCCCAAAATAATTGAGCCATTTTACATACCCACTAGCAATGTATGAGGGTTCCAATTTGTCCACATCTTCCCTGCCTTAGGCTAGGTTCTCTAGAGAAGCAAAACCAGTGAGACGTATCTATATAAATATATATAGAGAGATTTATCTCAAGGAAATGGCTCACGTGGTTATAGAGGCTGACAAGGCCCAAGTCCGAGGGTCAGGTGTCACAGTGGAGGCTTCTCCTAACTCACGTAGCTACAGGGGCTGACAAACCCAAAGATTCCTGGCTCACAGCTCACAGGCTGGGGAAGCTGACAGATTCAAGATCAGCAAGTAAGACAACAGGCTGCTGAATCACAGGTTGTGGAGGTTGACTAATCCCAAGATTGGTAGGTGTCATGGATTGGATTGTGTTCCCCCCCAAAATATGTGTCAGTTTGGCTAGGCCATGATTCCTAGTATTGTGTGATTGTCCACCATTTTGTCATCTGATGTGATTTTCATATGTGTTGTAAATCCTACCTCTATGATGTCAATGAGGCAGGATTAAAGGCAGTTATGTTAATGAGGCAGGACTCAATCTACAAGGTTAAGTTGTATCTTAATTCAATCTCTTTTGAGATATAAAAGACAGAAGCCAGCAGAGAGACAGGGAGACCTCATACCACCAAGAAACAAGAGCCAGGAGAGTAGTATGTCCTTTGGACCCAGGGTCCCTGTGCTGAGAAGCTCCTTGACTGGGGAAGATTGATGACAAGGACCTTTCCCTAGAGCCAACAGAGAGAAAGCCTCCTCCTGGAGCTGGCACCCTGAATTCCAACCTCTAGCCTCCTAGACTGTGAGAGAATAAATTTCTCTTTGTTAAACCATCCACTTGGTATTTCTGTTACAGCAGCACTAGATGACTAAGATAGTAGGTAAGATGGCAGGCTGCTGGCTCAAGTTCTAAGAACCGGAGGTCAGATGAAGATGAGCCAGATGCAAGATCCAGAGCAAGGAAGTGAGCTTTGCCAGACTGTCCATATATATATTGAATGCTGGCCACACCTCTGAGGAAACTCCCCTTACAACTGATTGGCTGATCACATCATGGAAGATGACTACATCATTACATAACTGCCAAGGTACATCATTACATAACTGCCAAACTGCATCATTATATAACTGCCAACCTACATCATTACATAACTACCAAACCAGTAAGAATTATGGCCCAGTCAAGTTGACACACAACATTAACCGTCAGAGTCCACCCTTTGTCACCTTAGTACCTGTACGCATTTCCTTAAACCATACATAGTCTCTAAATGAAGACAATTGTGTCATGCATGAGCCTAACATGATACAACTAATGTGTATGACTGAAAACACACTAGCCCCTTTTACATCTTATATTTTATAAGTGAAGAAAACAAAAATATTTGATGCACACACACAAGGAAGAAATACTCATAATGGTTTCAGTCCTCATTTCTGCAATTGGTCACGTTGTCATGACTGGTATTTAGAACTTCCTTCTTCTTCTACCCATTCCATAGTCCCTTTACCCTAAGCAAGTACCTAAGCTGGTCGTGGTTCTTTGCCTGATGGAGTAACCCAAACTTCATTCCTGAAGGGTCTGGGCTATTAGTACTCATATCAGAATTGGGTTGCTGTGGTTTTCCATTGACTTTAATCACAGGGTATGGTAGAATTAAGAGATGCCCTAAGGGATCTCCTGAATTCCAGACATACTCTTTTTTACCTCCATTATGCAACATCAGTTTCCACTTGGTAGTTAGTCAGGATAAGTCACACCAGACAATATGATAACTCCCTTCTTTGCCTGTTGATCCAGAGGCGTGAGGATCCCAAAGTGGCCAAGTGGCATTCTTAACTTCCAGTTCAGTGGAATCAAGTGTTGTGTCTCCAGGTGGGAGCATTCCTACCTTTGGAATTAAGACCTCTAGACCCCCAAAGCATAGGGTCATGGGGTCAGGAAGCAAAATTTTTTTTAAGTGGGTCACTGGGGTAATAGTGTGTTGTGCCACTCTCATTTCTGCCCCTTGATTCTTGGAACCTTGAATCCTGGCTATGGGAGAAAAAGCATCATATACAGGACTCTGGTTTAGAGCATATACAGCCTCCTGGAGAACATTTCCCCAGCCCTGCAAAGTGTTGCCACCGAGTTGGTGCTATAAGTGTGTCTTTAGAAGGCCATTCCATTGTCCTATCAAGCCAGCTGCTTCAGGATGATGGGTAACATGGTAAGACCAGTGAATTCCATGAGCATGGGCCCTTTGCCACATTTCATTTGTTGTGAAGTGAGTCCCTCGATCTGAGGCAATGCTGTGTGGGAAACCACGACAGTGGATAAGGCATCTTGTGAATCCATGGATGGTTGTTTTGGCAGAAGCATTGCATTCAGGGAAAGAAAATCCATATCCAGGGTGACTATCCCAGTGAGAATGAAACGCTGCTCTTTCCATGATGAAAGTGGTCCAATGTAGTCAATCTGCCGCCAGGTTGCCTGCTGATCACCTTGAGGGATGGTGCCATATCAGGGACTCAGTGTTGATCTCTTTTGATGGCAGATTGACATTCAGCAGTGTCTGTAGTCAAGTCAGCCTTGGTAAGTGGAAGTCCATGTTGCTGAGCCCATGCATAGCCTCTGTCCCTGCTACCATGGCCACTTTGTTCATGAGCCCATTGGGCAATGATGGAGTGACTGGGGAAAGAGGATGACTGATTTCCACAGAATGTGTCATTCTATCCACTTGAGTGTTAAACTCCTCCTCTGCTGAGGCCAACCTTTGGGGAGCATTCATGTGAGACACAAATATCTTCTTTGGCCTATTCAGAGAGGTCTGTCCACATACCTCTTCCCCATACCTCCTTGTCACCCATGTTCTAATCATGTTCCTCCAGTTCCCTGACCATCTATCCAAACCATTGGCCACAGCCCAAGAGTCAGTATACAGTCACACATCTGGCCATTTCGCTTTCCAGTCAAAGAGAACAACCAGGTGTACTGCTCAAAGTTCTGCCCACAGGGAAGATTTTCCTTCACCACTGTCCTTCAGAGAGGTTCCAGAAAAGGGCTGCAGTGCTGCAGCTGTCCACTTTTAAGTGGTGCCTGCATGTCACACAGAACCACCTGTAAACCAGGCACAAGTTTTCACTTAGTCAAGTGATCATGAGGAACTCCCCATGAGGCCATAGGTGCAGACTGGGAGAGGGCGGGTAATGTGACAGGAGTGGAGACCATGGGCATTTGGGTCACTTCCTTATGCAACTAACTTGTACCTTAAGGTCCTGCTCAAGCCTGATCTCGTATATACCACTTCCATTTAATAATGGATTGCTTCTGTGCACGTCTGACTTTATCACTCTGTGGGTCAGACAACACCCAGTTTTTGATGGGCAGTTCAGGCCACATGGTTACTTGGTGGCCCATGGTTAAGCATTCAGTCTCTACTAAGGCCCAGTAACAAGCCAAAAACTATTTCTCAAAAGGAGAGTAGTTATCTGCAGAGGATGGCTGGGCTTTACTCCCGAATCCTAAGGGCCTGTTCTGTGATTCACCAATGGGGGCCTGCCAAAGACTCCAAACGGCATCTCTATCTGCCACTGATACTTCAAGCACCATGGATCAGCCAGATCATATGGCCTAAGTGGCAGAATGGATTGCACATTCTGAACCTGTTGCAGAGCCTTCTCTTGTTCTGGGCCCCATTCAAAACTAGCAGCTTTTTGAGTCACTTGATAAATAGGCCAGAGTAGCACACCCACATGAGAGATATGTTGCCTCCAAAATTCAAAGAGGCCCATCAGGCATTGTACCTCCTTTTTAGTTGTAGGAGGGGGCAGATGTAACAACTTATCCTTCACTTTAGAAGGAATATCTTGATATGGCTTACACCACTGGACTCCTAGAAATTTCACTGAGGTGGAAGATACCTGAATTTTTGTAGGATTAATTTCCTACCCTGTAGCATGCAAATGTTTTACCGGTAAGTCCAGAGTCATTGTCACTTGTTCTTTACTAAGTCCAGTCAGCATAATGTCATCAATGTAATGGACCAGTGTGATGTCTTGTGGAAGAGAAAGACGATCAAGGGCTCTGGGGGCTAAATTATGACATAGGGCTAGAGTTGATATACCTCTGAGGAAGGACAGTGTAGTTGTATTGCTGGCCTTGCCAGATAAAGGCGAACTGCTTCTGGTGTTCCTTCAAAACTGGAATAGAGAGAAAGACATTTAGGCCAGCTCAATAGCCGCACGGTAGGTCCAGGAGATGTATTAATTCACTAAAACAATGAAACCACATTGAAACAGCACCTGCAGTTGGAGTTGCCACCTGGTTAAGTTTACGATTTTTCACTGTAATTCTCCAAGGTTCATCTGTTTTTTTTTTTTTTTTCTTACTTTCTTTTGCACAAGTCAAATAGGTGAGTTTAATGGGGATGCGGTGGGAATCACCACTCTTACATCCTTGAAGTCCTTGATCATGGCAGTAATCTCTGCAGTCCCTTCAGGAATGTGGTATTGCTTTTGGTTTACTGTTTTCCTGGGTAGGGGAAATTGGCCTTCCCTTACCATAATAGCGTTTACTCCACATGTCAGGTTCTGTTGGCAAGAGTGATTCAACAGAATTTATGGGCTCAGTGTCCCCAGCTTCCTGATTATCTGCTCATATGTCCACATCCCAAGTTTATGGATCCCATTTCTTCCCAATCAATGCCCTCACTTTAACTTCAAACACCATTCAAGGCTGGGAATCTATTGGCATTGTAATTCAGCCACTCTTAGGATAAGACTCTGGGTTTGGTTTTCAGCAATGTCAGCTCTGTTACCATAAGAAGGCTTTCTTCAGGACACAAGTGGCAACTTTGAGGTCTTTTATGCAGTGCTTGAGCTGTGACTCTGAAGCCCTGAGCTCATCTTTCTTTCACCACTTTGTCTAGTGAAAGTACGACCAACAAACCAGCTTTCCTATACTTCTCATTCTGACCAAATTGTAGAAAAGTATCAAACATGTGATCACCCAGAATCTTGCTTCTCAAAAATACTTGATCTATTGGTGGTAATATTTTGCATATTTGCTGGGATCCAGGCTGCAAGGGCGGCCCCTCTGCACCCACTGCCCCCAGCATAAACATTGAAGAATTCCTGAAAAGTCAGGAGGAGCCAGGCTGCAAGGGCGGCCCCTCTGCACCCACTGCCCCTAGCATAAACATCGAAGAATTCCTGAAAAGTCAGGAATATCTCTGTCATCTGTGTTATGTTTCTGTTTCATTTTCAGCCTGTGTATAGCAGAATGTATAAGCATAAAATTCCATTATAGATTTAGGGACCTTTGGAGGGGGGCGTCCTACTCATAATCCCCTGGTAAAATCCCGGGTAGGGACAGCCCGTGTATTACCTGGGGATCAACATGAAGTTGTCTTAGGGGGAAAACAAATAGCTCGACTATGGAAAACAAAAACAGGATGGTGGAATCCTGGTATTTACCGATGCCCTTTTGTGATTAAACCACCACCCACACATGATCCCATAAAAGTGGAAAAACAAAAGGCAATGAGTTCTCTCAGCCAATTTCTCAGCCAATTACAGGTCGACCTTCTCGTCTACCCCGCTCACTGCTGCGCTTGACTGGTCTTTGGGTGTAGAGATTGGGCTAATTGTCCTTGGCATAATCGTGGACAATATGACGTAACCCAAAGTGGCTGGACTACAAGAATTTGGCCACCCTGGACAAAATAGACAAAGCTTATGTGGCAATGGTTTTGCAAAAAAGATTAATTATTATAAAAACTGTGGAAGGAATTGCAAGATTAAGCATAAAGTGTAAAGCAGTATGAAGTCAATTGTTACTTTGTGTAAAAATAAATCAACAAAATATTCTCTTCAATTAAACAAAAACTCATTGTACTTGTGTGTGTATGTGGAACTGTACTATGTGTCACTTGGAAAATTATGTCTCTGGGAAATGATGTTTATGATTATATCTTGTACTGCCCCTTTATTGATCATGCGATGTTATGCTTTTGTAAGCTTATGATATAAAAGACCATGTAAAAAATAAAGAGCAGGCTTCTTTTTTCTGCAGAATGAAAAAATAAGACACACTATCTCTCATTCTTTTTCGCCAAACTCTACCCCTCCTCTGGTGACCCTGTTCTTTGCTGAGGCTGGCCCCCGGCACATATTAATATTGCCACCTCACTCCATGGATTAGCAGCACTCTGTTTACTACTGGAGGCAGAGTCATCAGTGCCTTTAAGATTAGTCAGATTGAGGACTAATTTAGAAAACTTTTCCTTACATTGTTGTTTGTCTAGAAGCACTCTTGGTAACAAATGCCTTAGGCAGCGTTGTCTAGAGAAGCAAATCAGTAATATGTGTGTGTGTGTATGGACCTTTCTCAAGAAAATGGCTCTCAGGTGTCAGGCTTCTCCTGACTCACGTAGCTGCAGGGTATGACGAACCCAAGATTGGCAGGTCAGATGTCAGGCTGCTGGCTCACAGGCTGCAAAGGCTAACAAATCCAAGACCAGCAGGTAAGATGGCAGGTTGCTGGCTCACAGATTGTAGAGGCTGATAAATCCCAAGATACTCAGGTAAGATGGCAGGCTGCTGGCTCAAATCCCAAGAACCGGAGGTCAGATGATGACAAAACGGATGCAGGATCCAGAGCTAGCAAGCAAGCTTTGCCTGAACGTCCATATATATATGTTGGATGCAGGCCACACCCCTGAGGAAACTCTTACAACTGATTGACTGGTCACATCAGATTGTATCATGGAGAATGACTACAGCATTTCATAACTGACAAATTACATCATTACATAACTACCAAACTGCATCATTACATAACTGCCAAACCACTGAGAATCATGGTCCAACCAAGTTGACACACAATCTTAACCATCACACTCACCAACACTTATTGTTTATCTTTTTATTATAACCATCCCAGTAGGTGTGAAGTGTTATTGTGGTTTCAATTTGCATTTCCCTAATGACTAATGGGAGTATCTGGATAGTGCAAATGGTTAAATCCCTTGGCTGCTAACTGAGAAGCTGGAGCTCAAGTCCACTCATAGGCACCTTTGAAGAAAGACCTGGTGATTTACTTCTGAAAAATCAGCTACTGAACATCCTGTGGAGCACAGTTCTCCTCTGACTCATAGGGGTGCCATGAGTTGGAATCTAGTCGATACCAATTGGTTTGGTTTTGATGACTAAAGAGATTGAACATCTTTTCATGTGCTTTTTGGTCTTTTGTATATCTTCTTTGGAGAAAATGTATATTAAATTCTTTTGCACATATTTATATTGGGTTACTTGTCTTTTCATTGTTACGGTTCTTTACATATCCTGGATACTAAACTCTTACCAGATACATGATTTGCAAATATTTATTTCATTTTGTGGGTTATCTTTTCACTTTCTTGATAGTGTCCTTTGAAGCACAAAGTTTTTAAATTTGACGAGGTCCAACTCATCTGTTTTTTCTTATGTTGTAATAACTAAAACATTACTCCCTATTCCAAGGTCACAAAATTGAATACCTATGTTTTCTAAGAGTTTTGTACTTTTAGTTGTTATATTTAGGTCCTTGATCTGTTTTTAGTTAATTTTTGTATATGGTGTGAAGTAGGGAATCCAACTTCATTCTTTTGCATGAGAATATACAGTTGTCCTATCACCATTTGTTGAAAATACTGTTCTTTCCACATTGAATAGTGTTGATACACTTGTGGAAAATCAATTGACCATAGATGTATGGATTTATTTCTGGACTCTCAGTTCTGTTCCATTGATCTTTATGTATATCCTCATGGCAGTACCATTCAGTCTTGATTACCTATAGCTTTGAAATTGGGAAGTGTGAGTCTTCCAAATTTTTTCTTCTTTTTCCGTATCATTTTGACACTTCTGGGTCTCTTCCATTTTCATATTAATTTTAGGATCAGTTTGTCAACTTCTGTCAAAAATTCAGTGGAGGTTTTGATAGGAGTTTGCATTGAATTTGTACGTCAATTTGGGGAGTATTGTCGTCTTAACAATATCAAGTCTTCCAATCCACGAACAAGAGATTTCTTTCCACTTATTTAAAAACCCATTGCCGTCAAGTCAATTCCAAGTCATAGTGACCCTATAGGATGGAGTAGAACTGCTCCATAGTGTTCCAAGGCTATATCTTTTACGGAAGCAGATTGCCACATCTTTCTCCCATGGAATTGCTGGTGGATTCAAACTGCCAACTTTTTGGTTAGCAGCCAGTTAACCACTGTGCCACTAGGGCTCCTTTCCACTTATTTAGTTTGTCTTTAATGTCGTCCAACCATGTTTTGTAGTTTTCAGTGTACAAATCTTGTACCTTTTCTGTTAAATTTATTTCTAAGTATTTTATTCTTTTTGATGACACTTTGCAATTGTCTTTTTAATTGTACTTTTGAATTTGTCGTTATTTTTTTTTTTTAGTGTATAGAAATACAGTTAATTCTTAAAATATTGATCTTGTACCCAGTGGCATTGCTGGGCTCAAACATAACAATGATTGTGGAAATGACCTGCCTCACACTGACCCTGTAGAACAAAGCAGAATGGTCCCACTGGGTTTCCAAGGCTGTAATTGTTAAGGAAGCAGACTGCCACATCTTTCTCTCCTGAAGCGGCAGGTGGGTGTGAACCACCTACCTTTCAGTTAGCAGCCAAGCGCTTGACTGTTGTTGTTAGGTGCCGTCGAGTTGGTTCTGACTCAATAGCAACCCTGTGTGCAACAGAGGCAAACACTACCTGGTCCTGTGCCATTCTCCCAATTGTTGTTATGCCTGAGTCCGTTGTTGCAGCCATTGTGTCAATCCATCTCATTGAGTATCTTCCTCTTTTTCACTGAGCCTCTACCCTACCAAGCATGATATTATTCTCCAGGGACTTGTCCCCACCTGATAACATGTCCAAAGATGTGAGACAAAGCTTACGCTATTCCTTCTAGCTTACACTATTCCTTCCAATTCTGAAACCCTATAATTCAGACCACTGTTTCATAGTATCTTAGATGTGCCGTGCCAGTTTACGTCACCGATAGCATGCTTCAGAGAGCTGTGCCTATGACTCTGTGACCCAACATGTCTACGATGTTGACAACCCATTCTGGTTCCCTATCATTTACTTCCTCATTCTCCATGCATTCATCCAGGGGACATTTATTGGGCACCTGTATTGTGCCAAACCCCGTGTTTGGTGCTGAGTGTCAGGAATGAGTAAGAAGCCACAATGAGATATCACCTCACCCCCATTAGCATGGCAATAATTAAAAAAAAAAAAGGAAAATAACAGGTGTTGGTGAGGTTGTGGAAAAAGTAGAACCTTCATCCATTGCTGATGGGAATGTAAAATGATGCAGCCACTACAGAAAACAATTTGGTTTCAATACAGAAAACAATTCCTTAAAAAGTTGAACACAGAACTACCATATGACCCAGCAATTCCACTTCTGGAATGCCCAGAAGAAGTGAAGGCAGGAATGCAAACAGAAACCTGTACATCAATGCTAAGTGTAGCATTTTTCACAATAGCCAAAAGGTGGAAACAACTGAAATGTCCATCAATAGATAAATGGATAAACAAGATATGGTATATACACACAATGGAATACTACTCAACCATAAAGAGAAACGAAGTCCTGATGCATGCCACAACGCGGAGGAAACTTGAAAACATGCTGAGTGAAATAATTCAGTCACAAAAGCAGAAATATTGTATAAGCTCACTTATATGAAATAAGCAAATATCTAGAAACCAAAGATTATTAATGGTTAGCAGAGGTGGCAGGGATGTGGGAAGGGGAAGTTCATGTTTGAGTTTATGTCAATGGTGGTAGAGTATTTTAGAAAAGAATAGCGAGAATGGTGGCAGAACATGAGAAATGTAATCAGTGTCACTGAATTGTAAGTGTGGAAGGTGTTGTACTGGCAAATGTTTTGGTCTGTATATTTTCACCATAATAATAATTAAAAAAAAAGAATAAACAAGAGGCATCACCACATTAGAAAACTGCCTCTCACCCAGCAAATACACCCCTAGACCCATTCCCAACAGAAATGCCTATGCATGTTCACCAAAATGTTCACAGGAATGTTCATAGCAGCATTGTTCACCATGGCCCCAATGTGGAAACAACCCAAATATCTGTTAGCAGTAAAAAGGATAAATAAATTGTAATATATTCACACAACGGAGTGTTTTACAGAAGTGGGACTTGAGGAACTACAACTATGCTCAAATATTCTGTTGAGGGGAAGAAGCCAGCCACAAAAGCAGTCCTGCTGCTTGATCCCATTTCGATGAAGTACACAAACAGACAAAGCTGATTTATGCCATTAGAAGTCAAGTGGTTGCCCTGAGGGAAGGGTAACAACTGGGAAGGAGACATGAGGGGGTATGTGCAGAGATGGAGCCTCTGTCAGCCTGGGTCTCTGAGTGACTATAGCCGGCAGAGAGCCTTCCTCAGCCCTCACTGGATATGAGAGTGAGAAGTAAATTTATTGTGTAAAGCCATTAAGATTTGGGAATGAAGTTCTGAGACATGCTATGACATGGATAAACCTTGAAAACATTATGTTGAGTGAAATAAGTCAGACACAAAGGGACAAATATTATATGATCCCATTTATATGAAATACCTAGAATAACAAATGTATAAAGTAGATTAGTGGTTACCAAGGGCTAGGGGGAGGAGAGTGGAGAGTTATTACTTAAAAATTTTTTTTTTTTAATAAAAAATTCTACTGTTACACTCACCACATAATATTGAAGAAAAAAGCAAAACAAAAAAATATGCACACCTTTCCTGGAAACGCTGGTAAAACAAATCAAAAAAATCTGGAAATTGTTGCTGTTGCATAACCTAGTCCATCCTGATTACATGAATAAAATTGCTTTTGAAAAGAGCTGCTTAAATCAGATTTTGTTGGTCCTGTGCTGAAAACCTCCTGATGGCTTCCCATCTCTCAGCTAACATGGCTTCCTGTCTCCCTCAGAGTAACATCTCCAGTTGTACAAGATCCTGTAAGTCCTTCCGCACCTGGTCCCTCATTGCATCTCTAACATTATCACCTGCATGCTCTCTCTTACTCATTGTGTTCCAAGACAAAACCCAAACCAAACAAAACCCGTTGTTGTCGTGTCTATTCCGGCCCATAGCGACCCTATAGAACAGAGTAGAACTGCCTCATGTAGTTTCCAAGGAGTGGCTGGTGGATTCCAACTGCCAACTTTTTGGTTAGCAGCTAAGTTCTTAACCACTGTACCACCTGGGCTCTGGAAGCAATATTAAAGGGTTTTAAATACAGATAACAAATAATCCCCCCTTTGGAGGATTTAGGAAAGAGCACTTCATGCATTATTTACTTTCAAATCTTCAACAGATTGGCAGTTGGCTGCTCCCAAGTTGCTGGGAGGGCCTCTGGTTACATCCAGACCTTTCAAGTTGGAAAACACTCAACTGAGACAGGTGCTGCTGTTGTTGTTGTGTGCTGTCAAGTTGATTCCAACTTATAGTGACTCTATAGGACAGACTAGAACTGCCGCATAGGGTTTCCCTGGCTGTAGTCTTTACAGAAGCAGATTGCCAGGTCTTTTCTCCTGTGGAACCCCTGGGTAGGTTCGAACAGCCGACTTTTCAGTTAGCAGCTGAGGGCTAAACCATTGCATGACCAGGCCTCTTTGAAACAGGGGCTAGTGAGAAATATTTTGTAATTTCCACCAGAGGGCGCTTTCTACTTCATCGAAGTCTATCTTTACCTTTGATCTGTTCTGGAGTCAGATTTCCAATTTGTTCTAATGACGTCTGAGGGCTACTTAATAATTGGTACCCCAGGCAGCTGCCCTACTGGCACATTCTTTAATGTGGTTTCATGTCTGACTGTATCCCAGGACTACTGAACCAAAATTTTCAAGGCTGAGAATCTGTGTATTTTTAAAACATCACAATTACTTCTAAAGCACAGCCAGGGTGGAGAACTGCTGAGGTAAGTGATTCTCTTCCTTGGCTCCCACGTCCAAATGGTGATTTTAACGGACTTTGGAATCTCTCTCCTTCTGTCCATCCTCACTGCTACTCCTTTGGCTCAAACTTTTGTCATCATTCACTGTATTCCCGGAGGAACCCTGACTAGTCTTTACTTTGTGTGTGTGTTGCAAGTCAATTCTGACTCATATTGACTCTATAGGACAGAGCAGAGCTGCCCCATAGTGTTTCCTATGCTGTAATCTTTACGGGAGCAGACAGCCAGGTCTTTTCTCCTGTGGAGTTGGTGGTGGGTTGAAAGTGAAGACCTCCTGGTTAGCAGCCAAGCACTTAACCATTGCACCACCAGGGCTCCTTAGTCTCTAGCTCCCTCTGATCCAACCTACACCCATACCCGTTGCCATCGAGTCGATTCTGACTCATAGCGACTCTATAGGACAGAGGAGAACTGCCCCATAGTGTTTCCAAGGAGTGCCTGGTGGATTCGAACTGCAGACCTATTGGTTAGCAGCCGTAGCACTTAAGCACTATGCCATCAGGGTTTCCCCATCCTACAGGTCACTACCAAAATGTAAGTGTAGGCCTGCCACTGGCCTGCTTCCCGGTAACTCTGGGGATTAAATAAAGGCAAACTCCTCCAAGGTGACCTCTGATAACGTGGACCTCCTTATCTGCAATTCCCTGCATCTCAAAGCTTTTCCTTGACATACTCTATTTCCAACCTGACCTTCCCCCACCCCAATTCTCTCTATCTGAAGACCCAGCACAGCATGTTCCCTGAAGTTACTCTGTTGCAAGTGTTATCTTTTTGGTCTCTCTGGTAGACTATGAAAGGTGCCCTGGTGGTGCAAAGGTTAAGCGCTCTGGTGCTAACCAAAAGGTTCGTGGTTTGAACCCAACCGCGGCTCTATGGGAGAAAGACCTGGTCTGCTGCTGTAAAAATTACGTCCTAGAAAACCCTGTGGGGCGGTTCTGCTCTACCAGATGGGCTCACTCTGAGTTGGGATTGACTTAATGACACATAACAACAGCTACAGGGACACAGATAACCAAGTTTGTTAAATTAAAAAAATATATATATATATATTTTTCTCATGGATTATGAACTCCTTAGAGAAAATGATGACTCTGGGCCTTCTGTCTCCATCTGCCTAGCACCAAGTAGCTACTCAGTAACTGCTTTTGAATAAAGGAATAAGACAGGAGGGAGGCAATGCTGCATCTACCACTCACGAAACATGGTCCACAGCAAAGCAACGCCCCCTCCTCGGGTTTCAGGTTCCTCACTTGACAAATGAGGACCATCAACCCTGCCCACTCTACTTCGCCCGGTTCCTGCAACCACGGAACATGTTCGTATAGGTTACATCATCCAGAACAGGGATCTCTCTCATGGAAGATTTTCCGCAAACATTTTTTGAATCCATGAATGAATGAATGAGAAAGAAACTTCCTTTAATGTAGAGACTGCTATCATCCAATTTCCATTCTCTCTTTTTTCTTCACTCACTGAATCCCTATGTTTTAGCGGGCAGCAGTATATTCAGTCAAAAATATCATACAGCTCACAACCTCACTTGCAGAAAAGGACGGTCAATGGGAAGTAAATGGAAGTCATTGGGTGGGGCCCGTAGCAGCTCTTAAAGGGGGCTGGAGTGGTGATTATTGTTCAGCAAATGCTCACTTCTCTTCCCCTCACTGTGAACACTTCCCTCCACTGTCAGTGGGCTTGGCCATGGACTCACTCTGATCAATGTAACGTGAGCAAACAGAGGCATATATGTGCTCACGCACTATGGTTTGGCTTTGCTCTCTGGTATTCACTATATGAAGAACAAGCTCTGGGTAGCCATTTTCCCTCTAGTCTGATCCCCAGAACGAGACAGGTAGGACAGACCTAAACCCAGCGCACTGCTTACAGCCATATCCATTTGAAGCAGAACCCATTCTAGACCAGTCAAAGCATGGTCAACCTGAAGACCCTTGGGTGTGGAAATAAATGTTGGAGGCTACTGAGTTTTGGAGAGGTTTGTTACATGGCATTATTGTGGCAAAAACAGACTGACGCAGGTAGGCTGGCCAGCTTTTTAGAGAGCCAATCCAAGACAAAAAAAAAGTTTACCAGACAAAATACTGTCCATACCATTCAAAAAGAACCCTTAATAACATAAACCACCAAACCAAACCCATTGCCATTGAGTCGATTCCAACTCTGACCATATAGGACAGAGGAACTGTCCCATAGGGTTTCCAAGGAGTGACCAGTGAATTCGAACTGCCAACCTTTTTGGTTAGCAGCCATAATTCTTAACCACTGGGGCCATACAATAAATAATTGTACATGTATGTGTGTGCATTATGGTGTTGGCAAAGAATATTGGATATACCATGAACTGCCAGAAGAACGAACAAATCTGTCTTAGAAGAAGTACAGCCAGAATGCTCCTTAGAAGCAAGGATGGTGAGACTTTGTCTCATGTACTTTGGACATGTTATCAGGAGGGACCAGTCCCTGGAAAAGGACATCATGCTTGGTAAAGTAGAGGGTCATCGAAAAAGAGGAAGACCCTCAATGAGATGGACTGACACAGTGGCTGCAACAATGGGCTAAAACATAACAGCGATTGTCAGGATGGCTCAGGACCTTCTGTTGTACAAACAGGTTACTATGAGTCGGAACCGACTTGACGGCACCAAACAACAACAGCATGTGGGTGGGGCAAACAGTTCTCACTCTGCCGGTAACTGAAGGGTTGGCGGTTTGAACCCAGCCAGAGCACCACGGAAGAAAAGGCCTGCTGATCTGCTACCATGAAGATTGTAGCCAAGAAAACCCTAGGGAGCAGTTCTACTACGTGACACATGCTGTTGCCACGAGTCGGAATCGATTCAATGGCATAAAACAACAACAGCATGTTATTACTTTAACATAAAAATATGAAAATAGGTGTTTATTTAAAAGTACATATTTGGTATTATTTACTTTTCTGTTAGATAAATGCTACTATTTAAACAAAACAAGACTACTTAGCAATGGTGATTAGTAGTAATTAATAATAAGGTTAAACAAAAATATATGTGAAAAACAATATTTTTATAATGCTTCTTTTCTTTGATATACAAATTTAACTCTTTTTAAAAGTTAAATTGTCTTAATTGGACAGTCACATAGACCGTATTATCATGTAGTCTTAAGGTACTTATTTAAGCTTTTTAAAAGGAAAACATAAATACAATGTTGTTATTGTTGTTGCTGTGTGCCATTGAGTCAATTCTGACTCAAAGGGACGCTGTAAGACAGAGTAAAGCTCCTCATATATTTTCTTAGGCTGTAATCTTTACGGGAGCTGATGACCAGGTCTTTTCTCCTGAGGAGTGGCTAGTGGGTTTGAACAACTAACATTTCGGTTAGCAGCTGAGCACTTAACCACTGCACCATCAGGGCTCCTATAAATACCACAATCCTGTTGCCGAGTTGACTCAGACTCATAGCGACCCTATAGGACAGACTAGAACTGCCTCAGAGAGTTTCCAAGGAGTGCCTGGTGGCCTCGAACTGCCGACCTTTTGGTTAGCAGATGTAGCTCTTAACCACTACACCATCAGGGTTTCCAAAATACTACAGTAGGACTAATTAAACAGATACTACCTATATTTGCTAAAAAAATTAAAATATTTCTCTCTGTTCCATGAAACAATAGGATATTTTCATTCTTCCTGATTCTTTTCCAATGATACTTGTCTAACTGCCCTGCAGCCCTTAGGACAGCTCTCTTTTCTTTCATGCAGTGGTCAAACGGAATACAGTCAGAGGTGAAAATCACTTTGACTTACAAACCTGTTCTCATCAAACACACACTGATTCCTGGTGTCAGTCCAACGTGTTAACAAGAAGCTAAATATCCCCTTAACAGCAGTACCGGAGCATGTGCTACTTAGGACTTTCCGCATTAGCAACAGCAGGTTTTTAGACTTATAGGAATTAGTTTCCGACTCTGCAAAAATGTCCATTCACTTCGTATCTACAGGCACGTTTTGGTAGACCAGTGGTTTGCCAGTCAGGTCCTTTCCATCTGCCAATTTACTATATAGATGTCTATTACATAGACTATCCATGCCTAATATATTGATCATTTTAAACATGCCAGAGCACATTAAATGTCATTATGAAGTAAACCTTTCTTTCTCAGGGAAAATAGTTTTAAAGAACAGAGGTAATTTGAAGTTAGATTCAAAAGAAGTTATAGTTTTAATAAATTGAGAACGTCTTGTTTAACTTGGCTGCCCTTTTCTGGTGACAATTTTTGGAGTTTTGAAGCAGGCGTATTTCTAAAATATGTGTTTTTGCTACAACTTACCCAGAAAATCAAACCACTCAGATGCAGGCAGTTCACCTTTTTAGAAGCTCCTTACGGCTCATCAAAGATCACCAAAGGCTCTGGAGAAACAGCACGTACATTTCCGGGTAATCCCTTTTTCTGTTCTCATCTTCAAGGTATTTCCACATGGGAGATGGACATCCTTCTTTTTTTTTTTTTTTTTTTTTATAATAACTTTTATTAAGCTTCAAGTGAACGTTTACAAATCCAATCAGTCTGTCACATATAAGTTTACATACATCTCACTCCCTACTCCCACTTACTCTCCCCGTCTTGAGTCAGCCCTTTCAGTCTCTCCTTTCTTGACAATTTTGCCGGCTTCCCTCTCTCTCTATCCTCCCATCCCCCCTCCAGACAAGAGTTGCCAACACAATCTCAAGTGTACACCTGATATAATTAGCTCACTCTTCATCAGCGTCTCTCTCCCACCCGCTGACCAGTCCCTTTCATGTCTGATGAGTTGTCTTCAGGGATGGTTCCTGTCCTGTGTCAACAGAAGGTCTGGAGAGCATGACCGCCGGGATTCCTCTAGTCTCAGTCAGACCATTAAGTTTGGTCTTCTTATGAGAATTTGGGGTCTGCATCCCACTGCTCTCCTGCTCCCTCAGGGGTCCTCTGCTGAGCTCCCTGTCAGGGCAGTCATCGATTGTGGCCGGGCACCAACTAGTTCTTCTGGTCTCAGGATGATGTAGGTCTCTGATTCATGTGGCCCTTTCTGTCTCTTGGGCTCTTAGTTGTCATGTGGGCTTGGTGTTCTTCATTTTCCTTTGCTCCAGGTGGGTTGAGACCAATTGCTGCATCTTAGATGGCTGCTTGTTAGCATTTAAGACCCCAGACGCCACATTTCAAAGTGGGATGCAGAATGATTTCATAATAGAATTATTTTGCCAATTGACTTAGAAGTCCCCGCAAACCATGTTCCCCAGACCCCCGCGCTTGCTCCGCTGAGCTTTGAAGCATTCATTTTATCCCGGAAACTTCTTTGCTTTTGGTCCAGTCCAATTGAGCTGACCTTCCATGTATTGAGTGTTGTCTTTCCCTTCACCTAAAGCAGTTCTTATCTACTGATTAATCAATAAAAAAACCCTCTCCCACCCTCCCTCCCTCCCCCCCTCGTAACCACAAAAGTATGTGTTCTTCTCAGGTTTACTATTTCTCAAGATCTTATAATAGTGGTCTTATACAATATTTGTCCTTTTGCCTCTGACTCATTTCGCTCAGCATAATGCCTTCCAGGTTCCTCCATGTTATGAAATGTTTCAGAGATTCGTCACTGTTCTTTATCGATGCGTAGTATTCCATTGTGTGAATATACCACAATTTATTTACCCATTCATCCGTTGATGGACACCTTGGTTGCTTCCAACTTTTTGCTATTGTAAACAGAGCTGCAATAAACATGGGTGTGCATATATCTGTTTGTATGAAGGCTCTTGTATCTCTAGGGTATATTCCGAGGAGTGGGATTTCTGGGTTGTATGGTAGTTCTATTTCTAACTGTTTAAGATAACGCCAGATAGATTTCCAAAGTGGTTGTACCATTTTACATTCCCACCAGCAGTGTATGAGAGTTCCAATCTCTCCGCAGCCTCTCCAACATTTATTATTTTGTGTTTTTTGGATTAATGCCAGCCTTGCTGGTGTGAGATGGAATCTCATCGTAGTTTTAATTTGCATTTCTCTAATGGCTAATGATCGAGAGCATTTTCTCATGTATCTGTTGGCTGCCTGAATATCTTCTTTAGAGAAATGTGTGTTCATATCCTTTGCCCACTTCTTGATTGGGTTGTTTGTCTTTTTGTGGTTGAGTTTTGACAGAATCATGTAGATTTTAGAGATCAGGCGCTGGTCGGAGATGTCATAGCTGAAAATTCTTTCCCAATCTGTAGGTGGTCTTTTTACTCTTTTGGTGAAGTCTTTAGATGAGCATAGGTGTTTGATTTTTAGGAGCTCCCAGTTATCGGGTTTCTCTTCATCATTTTTGGTAATGTTTTGTATTCTGTTTATACCTTGTATTAGGGCTCCTAGGGTTGTCCCAATTTTTTCTTCCATGATCTTTATCGTTTTAGTCTTTATGTTTAGGTCTTTGATCCACTTGGAGTTAGTTTTTGTGCATGGTGTGAGGTATGGGTCCTGTTTCATTTTTTTGCAAATGGATATCCAGTTATGCCAGCACCATTTGTTAAAAAGGCTGTCTTTTCCCCAGTTAATTGACACTGGTCCTTTGTCAAATATCAGCTGCTCATACGTGGATGGATCTATGTCTGGGTTCTCAATTCTGTTCCATTGGTCTATGTGTCTGTTGTTGTACCAATACCAGGCTGTTTTGACTACTGTGGCTGTATAATAGGTTCTGAAGTCAGGTAAGGTGAGGCCTCCCACTTTCTTCTTCTTTTTCAGTAGTGCTTTGCTTATCCGGGGCTTCTTTCCCTTCCATATGAAATTGGTGATTTGTTTCTCTATCCCCTTAAAATATGACATTGGAATTTGGATCGGAAGTGCGTTAAATGTATAGATGGCTTTTGGTAGAATAGACATTTTTACTATGTTAAGTCTTCCTATCCATGAGCAAGGTATGTTTTTCCACTTAAGTATGTCCTTTTGAATTTCTTGTAGTAGAGCTTTGTAGTTTTCTTTGTATAGGTCTTTTACATCCTTGGTAAGATTTATTCCTAAGTATCTTATCTTCTTGGGGGCTACCGTGAATGGTATTGATTTGGTTATTTCCTCTTCGGTGTTCTTTTTGTTGATGTAGAGGAATCCAAGTGATTTTTGTATGTTTATTTTATAACCTGAGACTCTGCCAAACTCTTCTATTAGTTTCAGTAGTTTTCTGGAGGATTCCTTAGGGTTTTCTGTGTATATAATCATGTCATCTGCAAATAGTGATAACTTTACTTCTTCCTTGCCAATCCGGATACCTTTTATTTCTTTGTCTAGCCTGATTGCCCTGGCTAAGACTTCCAACACGATGTTGAATAAGAGCGGTGATAAAGGGCATCCTTGTCTGGTTCCCGTTCTCAAGGGAAATGCTTTCAGGTTCTCTCCATTTAGAGTGATATTGGCTGTTGGCTTTGCATAGATGCCCTTTATTATGTTGAGGAATTTTCCTTCAATTCCTATTTTGGTAAGAGTTTTTATCATAAATGGGTGTTGGACTTTGTCAAATGCCTTTTCTGCATCAATTGATAAGATCATGTGGTTTTTGTCTTTTGTTTTATTTATGTGATGGATTACATTAATGGTTTTTCTGATATTAAACCAGCCTTGCATACCTGGTATAAATCCCACTTGATCAGGGTGAATTATTTTTTTGATGTGTTGTTGGATTCTATTGGCTAGAATTTTGTTGAGGATTTTTGCATCAATGTTCATGAGGGATATAGGTCTATAATTTTCTTTTTTTGTAATGTCTTTACCTGGTTTTGGTATCAGGGAGATGGTGGCTTCATAGAATGAGTTGGGTAGTATTCCGTCATTTTCTATGCTTTGGAATACCTTTAGTAGTAGTGGTGTTAACTCTTCTCTGAAAATTTGGTAGAACTCTGCAGTGAAGCCGTCCGGGCCAGGACTTTTTTTTGTTGGGAGTTTTTTGATTACCGTTTCAATCTCTTTTTTTGTTATGGGTCTATTTAGTTGTTCTGCTTCTGAATGTGTTAGTTTAGGTAGGTAGTGTTTTTCAAGGAATTCATCCATTTCTTCTAGGTTTTCAAATTTGTTAGAGTACAATTTTTCATAATAATCTGAAATGATTCTTTTAATTTCATTTGGTTCTGTTGTGATGTGGTCCTTCTCATTTCTTATTCGGGTTATTTGTTTCCTTTCCTGTATTTCTTTAGTCAGTCTAGCCAATGGTTTATCAATTTTGTTAATTTTTTCAAAGAACCAGCTTTTGGCTTTGTTAATTCTTTCAATTGTTTTTCTGTTCTCTAATTCATTTAGTTCAGCTCTAATTTTTATTATTTGTTTTCTTCTGGTGCCTGATGGATTCTTTTGTTGCTCACTTTCTATTTGTTCAAGTTGTAGGGACAGTTCTCTGATTTTGGCTCTTTCTTCTTTTTGTATGTGTGCATTTATTGATATAAATTGACCTCTGAGCACTGCTTTTGCTGTGTCCCAGAGGTTTTGATAGGAAGTATTTTCGTTCTCGTTGCTTTCTATGAATTTCCTTATTCCCTCCTTGA
The DNA here is from genome assembly GCF_024166365.1 of Elephas maximus indicus. Taxonomy (NCBI): domain Eukaryota; kingdom Metazoa; phylum Chordata; class Mammalia; order Proboscidea; family Elephantidae; genus Elephas; species Elephas maximus. Next base: position 47,440,927 of record NC_064838.1, read on the forward strand.
TGTCTTCTATAACCCAGTCTTTTTTCAGGAGGGTATTGTTCATTTTCCAAGTATTTGATTTCTTTTCCCTCGTTCTTCTGTTATTGATCTCTAGTTTTATTGCCTTGTGGTCTGAGAAGATGCTTTGTAATATTTCGATGTTTTGGACTCTGCAAAGGTTTGTTTTATGACCTAATATGTGGTCTATTCTAGAGAATGTTCCATGTGCGCTAGAAAAAAAAGTATATTTTGCAGCAGTTGGGTGGAGAGTTCTGTATAAGTCAATGAGGTCAAGTTGGTTGATTGTTGTAATTAGATCTTCCGTGTCTCTGTTGAGCTTCTTACTGGATGTCCTGTCCTTCTCCGAAAGGGGTGTGTTGAAGTCTCCTACTATAATTGTGGAGGTATCTATCTCGCTTTTCAGTTCTGTTAAAATTTGATTTATATATCTTGCAGCCCTGTCATTGGGTGCGTAAATATTTAATATGGTTATGTCTTCCTGATCAATTGTCCCTTTTATCATTATATAGTGTCCTTCTTTATCCTTTGTGGTGGATTTAAGTCTAAAGTCTATTTTGTCAGAAATTAATATTGCTACTCCTCTTCTTTTTTGCTTATTGTTTGCTTGATATACTTTTTTCCATCCTTTGAGTTTTAGTTTGTTTGTGTCTCTAAGTCTAAGGTGTGTCTCTTGTAGGCAGCATATAGATGGATCGTGTTTCTTTATCCAGTCTGTGACTCTCTGTCTCTTTATTGGTGCATTTAGTCCATTTACATTCAGGGTAATTATAGATAAATAAGTTTTTAGTGCTGTCATTTTGATGCCTTTTTATGTGTGTTGTTGACAATTTCATTTTTCCACATACTTTTTTGTGCTGAGGCGTTTTTCTTAGTAAATTGTGAGATCCTCACTTTCATAGTGTTTGACTTTATGTTAGTTGAGTCGTTACGTTTTTCTTGGTTTTTGTCTTGAGTTATAGAGTTGTTATACCTTTTTGTGGTTACCTCATTATATACCCCTATTTTTCTAAGTAAAAACCTAACTTGTATTGTTCTATATCGCCTTGTATCACTCTCCATATGGCAGTTCAATGCCTCCTGTATTTAGTCCCTCTTTTTGATTATTGTGATCTTTTACCTATTGACTTCCATGATTCCCTGTTATGTGTATTTTTTTTTTAATTAATCTTAATTTGTTTGTTTTTGTGATTTCCCTATTTGAGTTGATATCAGGACGTTCTGTTTTGTGACCTTGTGTTGTGCTGATATCTGATATTATTGGTTCTCTGACCAAACAATATCCTTTAGTATTTCTTGTAGCTTTGGTTTGGTTTTTGCAAATTCTCTAAACTTGTGTTTGTCTGTAAATATCTTAATTTCGCCTTCATATTTCAGAGAGAGTTTTGCTGGATATATGATCCTTGGTTGGCAGTTTTTCTCCTTCAGTGTTCTGTATATGTCGTCCCATTCCCTTCTTGCCTGCATGGTTTCTGCTGAGTAGTCAGAACATATTCTTATTGATTCTCCCTTGAAGGAAACCTTTCTTTTCTCCCTGGCTGCTTTTAAAATTTTCTGTTTATCTTTGGTTTTGGTGAGTTTGATGATAATATGTCTTGGTGTTTTTCTTTTTGGATCAATCTTAAATGGGGTTCGATGAGCATCTTGGATAGATATCCTTTCGTCTTTCATGATGTCAGGGAAGTTTTCTGTCAGAAGTTCTTCAACTATTTTCTCTGTGTTTTCTGTCCCCCCTCCCTGTTCTGGGACTCCAATCACCCGCAGGTTATCCTTCTTGATAGAGTCCCACATAATTCTTAGGGTTTCTTCATTTTTTTTAATTCTTTTATCTGATTTTTTTTCAGCTATGTTGGTGTTGATTCCCTGGTCCTCCAGATGTCCCAGTCTGCATTCTAATTGCTCGAGTCTGCTCCTCTGACTTCCTAGTGTGTTGTCTAATTCTGTTATTTTATTGTTAATCTTTTGGATTTCTACATGTTGTCTCTCTATGGATTCTTGCAACTTATTAATTTTTCCAGTATGTTCTTGAATAATCTTTTTGAGTTCTTCAACAGTTTTATCAGTGTGTTCCTTGGCTTTTTCTGCAGATATCCTAATTTCATTTGTGATATCATTAAGCATTCTGTAAATTAGTTTTTTATATTCTGTATCTGATAATTCCAAAATTGTATCTTCATTTGGGAAAGATTTTGATTCTTTTGTTTGGGGAGTTGGAGAAGCTGTCACAGTCTGCTTCTTTAAGTGGTTTGATATGGATTGTTGTCTCCGAGCCATCACTGGGAAACTAGTTTTTCCAGAAAATCCGCTAAAAAAAAACTGCAGTCAGATCCCTATCAGAGTTCTCCCTCTGGCTCAGGCTATTCAGATGTTAATGAAGCTGCCTGCGTGCAGTCCAAATCCCTGTGGGACGGTTCCCTGGCTCGGATGCTGCTCTTTCTGCTCCAAGATCAGTCACTGCCTCCCGGGGACTTCTCCTAACGGCTGCGTCCCACGCCGCCCGTGGAACCGGCTAGTCCCCCTCCCGGGGTTAGTTCAGGGGGGTGGAGCAGGTCTCTGTGCTTGTGCCGTACCTGACTGGTATGCTGGCTCCAGGCTCTGGAAACAATCGCTGCTTCCCCGTATTAGTTCGTTCTCCGTCTCTAAATCTGTGTTTGTTGTTCAGGGTTCGTAGATTGTTATGTATGTGATCGATTCACTTGTTTTTCCGTGTCTTTGTTGTAAGAGGGATCCGAGGTAGCGTCTGCCTAGTCCGCCATCTTGGCTCCGCCTGTGATTGTAATTTTATCTGGACATCCTTCTTGTCGCACACTTTGAAAATGTGACTTTATGGCAGCCCAACCTTTGAATATCTTTTCTGTGGCTGGCAATGAGGACAGCCATTTTTTTGGCACAGGTATAAAGAGGCTCCTTCCATATCTGTAAAGCCAAAAACCTCATTCAGTGCTTCTGTATGCTTTGAGGAAATTAAAAAGTGATCAAAAACTTTAATCACAAAGCCCTCAAACTCACAGGTAAGTAAATCAAACCCCTTTCCAGCAGAGTTCTGTACAAGGTATGCAGGACATTTAGCAAGTAAGATCTTTTCATTTTCTTTCTCTTTTGTAAGAGTTTAAAGACTAAACAGAATTTACTAAAATTTATGTTTGCACCGTCTGTTGAATATGTAGATCGATGAGCAAAGTCTAGTTTGTATTTGAACAAGATACTATGTTTTCTGTGGTTTTATTAAAATCCTCACAGAAATCAAGAAGAAATTTGAAACTCCATTTTTCAAATCCAAGTACCTAAGAGCTAGGGGCAACATTTTCTCTTGTCATGATTTGATGCCTTGCTTGGTGCATGTGGAAGGCATGGCTGTTGGTGAGGTGTGACAGAATGAGCTCTGCACTGTACGGCCCAACACACCTATTATCAGATTATCCCCTTGTGTTCACCCCCAGAACATTTATGTTGCAACCACCGAATCAGGAAATGTGACTATGTTCAGTTTCATAGAGCAATCAAGGGAATGATAAAATAACATGTGTTCATTTAGGTGGTAAGCCCAAACTAATTCAGTGGCCTTTATTTTCGATGGGGCACTGTTGTCTTTTGGTGAAGAGGAAACATTTGTTTTTAATTAAAAAACAACTTTTGATTGATTTAAAGTATCATTCAAACTAGAAATATGAATATGAAATATGAATCCCAGACTTGTGAGATTCAGCCCCCGTATGTGTTTTCAGATCTCCTTTTCTACCAAGCCCAATCTCAAATTCGTTTCCGCGTATTGCCCAGTATGTTCTGTTTTGGTTATTCACTTTCCTAATCCAGTTGTACGTGTCCTTCTGTCATTAAATAAGTCATTTAGCTTTCTTTTTCGGTGTTGTCTGGGTCATGCCATCATTGATATAGTAATCATTCTCGTTTTCATTATCTTAATGCTTAAAAAAGTATGGTCATAATAGTCACAATGTTAAAAATTTAAAAAGCACTATTTCAATACAAAGTTCAATAGTTAATCCAAAGGCAAAACCGAAAGACAAACTGTTAACACTCATGATTACAACACACTTAAGTGGCCTCACTTGGAGTGAGGACACAGTGGAAGTTCCAGTATTGTGAACCGCAAATCATGGCGGCCAACGATAATGGCCAAGGGAAAAGCTAGCAACAGCAACCACAGAAGGCAGACAATCTATGGCGTAGCCACTCAACGCTAAAAACTGTGTTGCTTGCCCCTCTTTTGGGGGCAGCCATATGGGTTCTGTATCTCCCCACCCCCTCACTGAGAACCAAGACTTTTTATGTCCTCGTGAGAGATTTCCTGGGACACAGGACTGAACAGTGCTAAAACTGGGACAGTCCTGAGAAAACCGGACAGTTGGTCATCTAGTCTAAAGGAAGCTCCAGGTCCATATCAGTTATATCTGCTTCCAGAATGGATGGATTCAACTAACAATTAACTTCACTTACTGGGCACCCACAAGGCACCAGGCATAGCACTAGGCCTTTTCATGTACATTTAATTTTATTTGTACTGTTTCCAAAAGCCCCTTGGGGTAACATTTTTTTTCTGGAATGGAGATTTTGTATTTTTTTTTAATCTATTTATATTATTGTGCTTTAAGTGAAAGTTTAAAATTCGAGTCAGTTTCTCATACAAAATGTGGCCCTAGTTGCTCTCCCTACAGTGTGACAGCATACTCTTCCTCTCCATCCTGCATTCCCTGTGTCCATTCAGCTAGCTCCTGTCCCCCTCTACCTCCTCATCTCGCCTCTGAACAGGAGCTGGCTGCATAGTCTCATGTGTTTACTTGAGCCAAGAAGCTCACTCCTCACCAGTATCATTTTATGTCTTATAATCCAGTCTAATCTCCGTCTGAAGAGTTGGCTTTGGGAATGGTTTTAGCACTGGGCTAACAGAGAGTCCGGGGGCCATGTCCTCTGGGGTCCCTCTAGTTTCAGTTAGGCCAACAACTCTGGTCTTTTTACTAGAATTTGAGTTCTGCACCCCACTTTTCTCCCTGCTCCTTCAGGGACTCTCTGATGTGTTCCCTGTTGGGGCGGTCGTTGATGATAGCCTGGCACCACCTAGTTCTTCTGCTCTCAGTCTGATGGAGTCTCTGGTTTATGTGGCCCTTTCTGTCTCTTGGGCTCATATTTTCCTTGACTCTTTGGTGTTCTTCATTCTCCTTTGCTCCAGGTGGGTTGGGACCAATTGATGCATCTTAGGTGGCCGGTTGCTAACTTTTAAGACCCCAGGTGCCACTCACCAAAGTGGGATGCAGAATATTTTCTTAATAAGCTTTGTTATGCCAGTTAACCTAGATGTCCCCTGAAACCATGGTCCCCGGGCCCCCGCCCCTGCTACTCTGTCCCTCGAGGTGTTTGGTTGTATTCAGGCAACTTCTTAGCTTTTAGTTTATTCTAGTTGTGCTGAATCACCTGTATTGTGTTTTGTCCTTCCCTTCACCTAAGGTAATTCTTGTCTTGAGGTAACTATTTTCCATTTTATAGACAGAGGCACTGAGGCTCAAAAAGGGTCTAAACCTAGGCCGTACCACTTAAAGACTTAGGAAAAATAGAAGGTGAATTTTTGTCCCTGCTTGGCTATATTTGTCTTTGCCTCAGCTAGAGAGGCAGCATACATGAATAAACCGAGGGTCAGACCACTGGCAAGAGGAATTAGATAACTCCAAGGGAAAGTTAACAATTTATAGGGGGAGTGAGTTAGGGCCTATCAGTCCCACTACCTTTTGCTGTCTCGAGGTAAATCCTTTGTTCCTGGAAGATTGGGGTTTTGTTTTATTAGGAGTTGCATCCCTTATGCAGTAGTTCTTGAACTTTTCCACCAAGATATCCCCAGAGAGGACCATGGTTTCAGGGAACATCTAGGTCAATTGGCATAAAAAAATGTATTAAGGAAACGTTCTGTATCCCACTTTGGTGAGTGGCATCTGGGGTCTTAAATGCTAGCAAGCAGACATCTAAGATGCATCAATTGGTCTCAACCCAGCAGGATCAAAGGAGAATGAAGAACACCAAGGACACAAGGTAATTATGAGCCCAAGAGACAGAAAGGGCCACACAAACCAGAGACTACATCATCCTGAGACCAGAAGAACTAAATGGTGCCTGACTACAACCAATGACTGCCCTGACAGGGAACACAACAGAGAACCCCTGAGGGAGCAGGAAAGCAGTGGGACACAGACCTCAAATTCTAGTAAGAAGACCAGACTTAATGGTCTGACTGAGACTAGAAGCACCCTGGTGGTCATGGCCCCCAGGCCTTCTGTTGGCCCAGGACAGGAACCATTCCCAAAGCCAACTCTTCAGACAGGGATTGGACTGGACAATGGGATGGAGAGGGATGATGATGAGGAGTGAGCTTCTTGGATCAGTTGGACACTTGAGACTATGTTGGCATCTCCTGTCTGGAGGCTAGATGAGAAGGCAGAGGGGGACAGGAGCTGGTTGAATGGACACAGGGAATACAGGATGGAGAGGAGGAGTGTGCTGTCTCATTAGGGGGAGAGCAGCTAAGAGTACATAGCAAGGTGTGTATAAGTTTTTATATGAGAGACTGACTTGATTTGTGAACTTTCACTTAAAGCACAATAAAAAAAGATATCCCCAGAGGAAATTCAGACTCCAGGGGTCAGGACTAGGTATGTGGTGTTAAGCTGTCTCACTGCCAGCATTAATTTTTTTTTCATCCCAAGCCATTACATACACATATATTTGTTTCAATATTAAACTTATTATTAAAATGTATTAAATATATTTCTGACATTTGTGTTTCAAAATCTTTGCCTAAAATTATTGCTCCAGAAAGCAGAAGCTGCAGGCAAGCCATTTAACCTTTATAAGCCTACATTCTTATAAGTGTAAATACAAAATGATGCCTTCCCTCCATTCTGTAGTCTTTGTAAGTATTGAAATGGAAATAATTTACATAAAAGATATTCTTTAAGCTTCTTATTATTTGTTTAGTCAAGGGTCCATGTTTAGCTTATTGCCATGGGTAAATGAACAGTGTCAATAATTACATTTTTTCTGGAATTCTTTAATACTAGTTCTCACTTGTAGAACAATCACAGCACAGCCAGGGAGGATATATCACATTTAATGCTAATTCTCTGGCCCTTTCCAAAGAGTCAGGGCTATATATACCTCATTTTCATACTTGTTTATCTTGCGTCCCAAGTGTAGGCAACAAGGTAACTATCAATTATTTCAGTAAGTATTAAGATTTATTATGGTGTTTTCAATTTCCTCATATGTATGTGAATGCTGGACAATGAATAAAAAAGACCAAAGAAGATTGATGCCTTGGAATTCTAGCGTTGGTGAAGAATATTGAATATACCATAGACTGCCAGAAGAACTAACAAATCTGTCTTGGATGTAGTACAACCACAATGCTCCATAGAAGCAAGGATGGCGAGACTTCGTCTCACATACTTTGGACATGTTATCAGGAGGGACCAGTCCCTGGAGAAGGACATCATGCTTGGTAAAGTAAAGGGCCAGTGAAAGAGAGGAAGATCCTCAAGGAGGTGGATTGACACAGTGGCTGCAACAATAGGCTCAAACAGCAGCAATTGTGAGGATGGTGCCGGACCGGGCAGTGTTTCGCTCAGTTGTCCATAGGGTCACTATGAGTCAGAATCGACTTAATGGCACTTAACAACAACAATTATGTAATAAAGAGTCTGACTCCATTATTGATGTTTGATTTCTGACAGATTTCGAGTCCCACTTCTCCCTTTTCTTCATTTGCCCATATCTGGGCAAACCAATAAGAGAGCCCATACGCCCCCTTCCTTGACACCAGCAGAAAGTAATTTTAAACTATGCAAGGCCCTGCCTGCACACTGGGAACCCTCACTCCAGCCCTACCCCCTAACCACAATAAAGCTCCAAGTCACTCACCCCTCCTTGCCCTCTCAAGCCACTTTCAAAGTGGTTTGGGTGTATTCCCTGCTTTTCCAGAAAACTGCAATATGTAAGTAATACATTTCTTCATACCCTCTTGGTACGTGCATGGCGTCATCAGTTTTGACATCCAAACCAATTTTGGGTGGGGGTTCCATTCTGCCTCACAGGTGACCACAAAAGACATTAAAAACATAAGAGGACATTATGGACAACTTCATGCAAATAAATTTGACACCTTAGATGAACAAATTCTTTAAAAAAAAAAAACTCAACTTCACAAAAGTGACACAAGAATAAACAGAAAATCTGAATACTGTTAAAGAAATTCAATTCATAATTAAAAGTCTTCCCACAAAGAAAACTCTAAGCACAGATAGCTACACAAACTTTTTTGGAGAATAAAGAAAGAGAACATTTCCTAATTCATCTGATGAGGCCCTGATACCAAAACCCAACAATAACAATTCAAGGAGGGAAAATTATAGGTCATTATCTCTCAGAAACATAGATGTAAAAGTCTTAAAGCAAAAAAAAAAAAAAAAAATTCTTTTTTTTCACTAAGGTATAAAACAAATAAGGGTCACAGAAACAGATACTTCTTAGATATAACGCATTGCCTCATGGGATTAGTTTTCTTGGTTTGAAGATTCAGGATTATAGTCTTGTGGGACTACTCAGCCAATTGGCATAAAGTTTATGTTCTACATCCTAGACCGGTGAATAGTGTCTGGGGTCTTAAACGCTTGCGAGCAGCCATCTAAGATACAACTACTGGTCTTCACTCATCTGGAGCAAAGGAGAAAGAAGGAATCTTCATCCATTAAGGTGGGAATGCAGAATGGTACAGCTATGGGAATGGGTTTAATGTTCATTAATGGTTACCAGGGGGTGGGGTGAGGGGAAAGAGGGACAAGTACTCCTTAGGTAGTAGTCACTTTTTGTTTATAGTAATGGAAAAAGTGGCACCGAATGTGGGTGAAGTTTGTACAGCATGACGGATGTAATTGATGTCAGTATGCTGTACATAGGAAAAAGGGATGACTGGGCAAATGCTAGCTTACATGTGGCTTTGCAGCAAGAACAACAACCAAATAAAGGTGGGGGTGGGTACAGCTGTTGTGGAAAACAGTTTGGTAGTTTCTCAAAAAACCAGAGGTAGAGCTGTCATATGACCCAGAAATTCCACTTCTAGGTATATATTTTAGGGATCTAGTAGAAATGACCTGAACAGACATATGCACACCTATATTCACTGCAGCACTATTCACAGTAGCAAGAGATGGAAACAATCTAGGTGCTCATTAATGGATAAATGAATCAGTCAAATGTGTTACATAAATACTATGGAATACCAAACAGTGATAAAGAGAAAAGAGTTCCCGAAACATCGTACAATTGTGGATGAACCTGGAGGACATTATGTTGAGGGAAATAAGTCAATCACAAAAAGACAAATATTGTATGTTTTCACTTTCAAAAAATGACATGAATAGGTAAATAGACACTAATGTTCATTAGCATCAGAATAAGATGGAAGGAATGCACAGTCACTATATCAAAAAAAATTGGTCCATTTCAGGAGGTAGCATATGATCGGGAACCAATGGTACTGAAGGAAGAAGTCCAAGCTGCACAGAAGGCATTGGCAAAAACAAGCTTTATGAACTGACAGAATGCGAACTGAGATGTGTCAAAAAATGGATGCAACGTTGGAAGCGTTGCAAACTGAGATGTGTCAAAAAATGGATGCAACGTTGGAAGCGCTCACTTGGCTATGCCACGAAATTTGAAAGACAGCTACATGGCCAACTGACCGGAAGAGATCCATATTTGTGGATGACCCAACAGAACGCAGAAATTATCAAACAATATCATTAATATCACACATAAGAAGCAAGTAAAATTTTGCCGAAGATAATTCAAAATGGTTGCAGCAGTACATTGACAGGGAACTGCCAGAAATTCAAGCCAGATTCAGAAGAGGACCTGGAACAAGAGATATCATTGCTGGTGTCAGATGGATCTTGGCTGGAATCAGAGAATACCAGAAAGATGTTTACCTGTGTTTTTGGGACTATGCAAAGGCATTCAACTGTGTGGATCATAACAAATTATGGATAACATTGCGAAGAATGGAATTCCAGAACACTTAATTGTGCTCATGTGGAACCTGTACGTAGACCAAAAGGCAGTTGTTCAAACAGAACAAGGGGATACAGTGTGGTTTAAAATCAGAAAATGTGTGTGTTAGGGTTGTATCCTTTCACCATACTTATTCAATTTGTATGCTCAGCGAATAATCAGAGAAGCTGGACTATATGAAGAAGAATTTGGCATCACGATTAGAGGAAGATTCATTAACAACCTGCAATACACAAATGACACAACCTTGCTTGCTGAAAGCTTAGAGGATTTGAAGCACTTACTGATGAAGACCAAAGACCACAGCCTTCAGTATGGATTACACCTCAACATAAAGAAAACAAAAATCCTCACAACTGGACCAATAAGCAACATCATGATAAACTGAAAAGATTGAAGTGGTCAAGGATTTTATTATACTTGGAGACACAATCAAAGCCCATGGAAGCAGCAGTCAGGAAATCAAATGACGTATCGTACCAGGCAAATCTGCTGCAAAAGACGTCTTTAAAGTGTTAAAAAGCAGAGATGTCACTTTGAGGGCTAAGGTGCACCTGATCCAAGCCGTGGTATTTTCAGTTGTCTCATATGCATGTGAAAGCTGGACGATGAATAAGGTTAAGACTGAAGAAGATTTGGCGCCTTTGAATTACGGTGTTGGTGAAGGATATTGACTGCCAGAAGAAGGAACAGATCTGTCCTGGAAGAAGTACAGCCAGAATGCTCCCTAGAAGCAAGGATAGGGAGACTTCTTATTATGTACTTTAGACATGTTATCAGGAAGGACCAATCCCTGGAGAAGGACATCATACTTGGTAAAGTAGTGAGTTAGTGAAAAAGAGGAAGACCCTCAAAGAGATTGACTGACACAGTGGCTGCAACAATGGGCTCAAACGACTGTGAGGACGGTGCAGGACTGGGCAGTGTTTCCTTCTCTTGTACACAGGTGGTTATGAGTCTAAACCGACCCCGCCGCACCTAACAATTCCCGAGGAGGAAAGCTGTTCATTGTTAATGACCTTAAGTGATCCACGGATTTTCATTCTGTGTTTCCTTCCAAACCGCCCTTGGGGGCTAAGCCCGAGCAAGGCGATTAGATGCTAGCAAAAAAGACTTGTCTTTCTAAAGGTTTGCAGGGAGGATGGCAGCTCCGGCGACCCTCCGCCGGGCCCCCAGGTTGCCGCGGACTCACAGAGGACTCGCACGCCTTAGAGGCGCAGCGCCCCTCGCCGCCGGCCTGGGCACCTCACCCGCGGGGCGCGGGGCGGGGCCTGTCCCTTCCTCTCACCTGCCCCAAGCCCCCACCCCAGTCCCTCCAGCTCCAGGCGGCTGGGCTGCCCGAGCCCGGGGCAGGGCTTTTATTGTGAAAGGAGCTCCCTCCTCCGCGCTTTCGGGGGAGCGGGGAGGCTGGGCCGGGACGCGCGGCAGGGACTTGGCAAACTCTGCAAACGTCCCCAGAAGAAGGCAGAGGCTCGAGGCTGCCGGAGGGCTCCTGCGGACCCGGAGATCCTCGGAGGTCCCGTCGTGCATCCACCCAGACCTCCTCTAACAACCCCACCCGCGGAGCATCCCAGAGTCCGGGGTCCCCTTGGTCGCGGGGACGCTGTGGACCTTCCGTCCGGGAAACCCGAGGCCAGCGCAGCCGCGAGTCCCTGGAAGCTCGGGGAGCCACGGCGTCGGGGGAGGCCTGGGACAGCAAGATGAGCCCCCGAGAAGGCTGAGCGCGCCGAGGAGCCGCCCCACCACCGTGAGGGACATGGTAGGGACCGTGGGAGGGGACGCAGGGGCCGGCGAGGTGAGGAGTGGACAGGTGGTGCGGGCAGAGCGCGCTGTCTCCTGGCGGTTGCAGTCCGCGCTGCCTCCTGGGGTCCGAGGTGTTCCCCGACAGTTGCATGGGGACGCGGGCGGCCTTTCAGTTTGGCACCCAGGACCTGGGACTGTCAGCTTTGCTGTCGTCTTTGGGGGGAGGATCTTCATAGGGGAGCTTTCATTATGCACCCACACAGGCTGGCGGAACCGTAACCCAGCCAACGCTCTGTGCAAACTTCACCCGACGCACAGAGCAGAGAGAGGGGAGGGTTCCTCTGGACACCCAAAGCAGCCTCTGCTGAGTGAGACGCCTTTGAAGTCACTTTTTTTCTTCTCAAAAATGCATGGGAATTTTGTATTATAACTTAGCCATATTTTCATATGAAAAATAATGCCTTACGTTTATTACCACGGAGTTAAATTGGCCCTGGTAAGGTTCACCTTTTATCCCCTAGCTCCTAGTATCCACCTCTTCCCACTTCCTGGACAGGACCACATCCCTCTGGGGACCACAGGGCAGGTGTAGCAGCACTGGGCAGTCAGGGATGTTCTGCATGAAGGGGAGGACCTCTGCACCTCTCTCTTCAGTTGATAAACCTCTCAGACACTCACAAGCAGAAAAGGTAAATCCTTTGAGAATGTGGTGCGGGCAGACACACGTGTAACCTCAGGAAAGGGGTTTCCCTCAGGACTGGCAGGTTTATCTGGCTTTCTGGCAGAAGCTCCCAGCAGCCCCAGTCAGATTCCTGCAGGTCATGACCGTCCTGTGTCCTTCAGGTCAGCCTCTGGGTTAAGTTGGAATTCTGAAGGAACTTGAAGGGGCCCTCCTGCCTGCTCCTCTGTGTCTCCCACCGCCAAGCTCACAGAGGGCAGATTGGGGCCCACCTGGGATATGCCTCCAGGAGATTAGCTGTGGGCTTGGTGTTTAGAAGAGCACCTAGAGACTCCCCTTTAGGGTGTTGGGTCTTTGAATATAAGGGTGTCACGACAGGTGTGGGGACCAGTGATGGAGGGCTGGTCAGCAGGGGCTGGGGCCTGAGGGAGGATATTTGTGAGGCGCTGTGTGTGTGTGTGTATTTCACCTTCACTGTCCTAATACCCTCTCCCTAATCCTGTTTTTTTTTTTTTTCTCAAAGATGCTAAAGAGAAAGAAATAATAGAATCTTAAGGTTGAAAATGGGGAGTGTTCACAGATACAGTATGGGAAACGGAAAAGGGTAGAGATTTTTACTGCAAAATTCTGTTTGGGCCAAAGAGTGCTGCCAGAAGGGAGTTGTGCCAAGGCATTAACTTTGTGCAGTGGTCTCTTGGCTTGAAAGGTGTTTATGGCAAAGCCTCACTGGCCCCCAAGGCAGAGGCAGAATGCACAGAGGAGAGACCGTACCTGCCTTCTGCTTGGACAGCCTAAAGAGGCATGGAGTTCTTGCCCCACTGCCAGTGTAATCTTCCTGCACTCGCCAGCCAGTGCAGCCTCCCACCTTCACATCCGAGCTCTCAGGTGGAGTCAGAATTTCACCGTGTCAGGGCCTGTTTGTCAGAGCTGGGTGGATGGGCAACCTTTGGCAGCTAAGTGGCCTTGAGAGCTGAGGCTTCTCCTTTGCTTCCCCCTGTGAATGAAGAGTCCCGTGGTCCAGAGGCCTGGGGGCCCATGGGGCAGCCTGGCACCATGGAAACAGCATGGGAGGAGGCAGGGAGCCCGGAATCCTTGGGGGGCCTCAGTTTCTTCCTCTGTAAAATGAAAGATTGGACCAGATGTCCTTTGAGGCACCATTTAGCTCCAAAAATCGAAGATGCATAAATAATTCTGAGCGTGGACCCCAACCCTGGGCGTTTGAGGAAGAAGTGGTTCTCAATCCCGCTTGGGCTGCACCCAGACCAAATCTGGGATGGGACCAGGACCAATGGGTTTTTTCAGGCTTCCCAGGTGATGCCAGTGCTCAGTCAAGTTTGAGGGAACAGGAAAGGCTGGGGCTTAGTGTTGCACTTCCCAAGATACCCCCACATGTACAGAACTTTATTCCTCCAGCTAGTACTAAAACAGAAGGTTTTGGTGAAGTTAGTCTGGGACAAACCAAACCAAACCCGTTGCATCTAGTCAATTCTGACTCATAGCGATCCTATAGGACAGAGTAGAAATGCCACGTAGTTTCCAAGGAGCGCCTGGTGGATTCGAACTGCTGACCTTTTGATTAGCAGCCGTAGTTCTTAACCACTACACCACCAGAGTTAGTCTGGGAAGCGATACATATTACATTCCCCTCCTGGAGGGCCCTTCCACTAGGGGAGCCTCTTTTAGCTCATTTACCCAAGATGTGGACTTCCCAAACTTGTTCGAATATGGTATACATTTATCCAGTAATTTCTTATTAACCCACCATATTACTGATTCAGGGTACACAAGATGGGAAACTCTGGGTTAAAAATATAAAGCTAAGAGCCTGGAATCCTTAAGTGTGTTTCTGAACAAGTGAACATTGGATCACAGGATCCATGGGGCATTTTTGAGCATCTTGAGGAGGGTGTGGGTCCCTGTCAGGGCTTGGTGCGTATATTTTTAAAGCTAAGGTTGGGACGCTTGCCGCCTTCTTCCCTTGCAGCAATGGTGGGGCCTCTGAACTTTTTGGATGAAAAATATAGATAGAAGAAGTTAAGACTATTACTGCCAATTTAAAAGAAAAGCTTCCTCCTGACTCTTGGGGGTGGGGGAATAAATGTGTATGACAGCCACACTGCCAGCTTCTACAGGTAACCGTGAGTATTGTTTTGGTGTGTCTCCTATTCTCTCTATTATTTGAAAGAGTTGTAGTATACTCAACATGCAGCTTTGCAATCTGAGTTGTTTTACTTTATATCAAAACACATGTTCCCATATCTACATCTCTGAAATATCTTCGTAAGTATACTTGGAATGCTTCGTGATTGTCATTTCCCTGTTTGTGGACATGTAGGTCGTTTCCAGCGTGGGGCTGTTTTTGATGGCATGTGGCCAGTTTCTAATGATCTGTGGAAATGGGAGCTGAGTGCCCAGCAAAGTGGGAATTAGACAAACTCACAAGAACAAATTGCTTCAGTCTTCTTCTCCACCAGAGGTTTTACTCGCAATCTCCCGAGAGAGCCCAAATGGCCCCCAGGGAGATGGGGGGCGTTTTCTCTTGTCTTTGCTCTACTGAGATGTCATCAGACGGCCAGGGGTGGGAGAAGGGGGTCCTGGGAGAGCCCACAGTGGGTCAGTTCTTCTCGGAAGGACAGAGCTAAAATCCCTGGAGGTTGAGACTCAGAGGTGAATCTCTAGGTGAAGAACTGAGGCCACAGAAGCGATGTGTCTTCTTCAAGGTCCCTTAGAGTTGGGCTGGAGCCTGGGCCTCCTAGTTCTTCTACCCAGGTAGGTCCCATCACTAAACACCCAGCTTCTTCATAAACCTGAAGGATTTGGTGCAGCTTGGAGCAGGGGAGAAAAGGCATAGTTGTTATTTGTTTGCTTTTAATCCATGTGTAGTGTGTATTAGTACTTGATTCCCTTTTTTTTTTCAAACCATCACCACTATTTATTTCCGAAACTTTTTCATCACCTCCAACAGAAACTCAGTACCCATTAAGCAATAATTCCTCATTCCCCTTTCCCCCAGCCCCCGATAACCACTAATCTACTTTACGTCTCTACGCATTGGCCTCTTCTATGTATTTCATATAAGCGGGATCATACAATTATTTGTCCTTTTGTGCCTGGCTTATTTTATTTAGTATAATATTTTCAAAGTTCATCTGTGTTGTAGCATGTATAAGAACTTCTTTTTGTGGTTGAATATTATTCCATTGTACGGCTATACCACATTTTGTTTATCCATTCGTCTGTCGAAAGACACTTGGGTTGTTTCCACCTTTTGGTTGTTGTGAACGATGGTGCAGTGAACATTGGTGTACATGTGGCTGTTTGAGTCCCTGCTTTCAATTCTTTTGAAGTTAAAACAAATCAAGAGTAAAATTGATGCATCTTAGGGTACTTCTATGTTTAACTTTTTGAGGAACTACCAAAATATGACCAAAATATTTTCCAAAAAGCACAGGGTTTGAAATCAGAGTGGGCTTTGTGCCATGCTGGGTGACGTGTGACTCAGTAAGCACTCCAATGCTCTGAACCTCTGGCCCCGGTCTATAAAGTGGGACTATAATAATGGGTTGTTCAGAGGAGCAAATGGAATCATGAAGGTGAAAATACTTGGTACCCCAAGGTGCTATAAGAATGCGGGTTTTACGGAGAACCCACAAAAATAGTTTTTCTTTCTGTCAGGCCACTAACCAAAAGGCCAACCGTTTAAATCCACTAGCCGCTCCTTGGAAACCTTATGGGGCAGTTCTACTGTGTCCTATAGCCTCGCTTTGAGCTGGAATCGACTCAGTGGCATTGGGTTTGTTTTTGTTTAAAGGAATGGTGAGGCAGTTACAGATACCTTTCATTCCATATCGGCTGGGGGGCTGGTTCTGGGACCCCCCTAAGTGTGGGTCAGCTATAAACAGGTTCTAGTCTAAAAACCTTTTCTTGATCCCTTATATCTCTCTTCTTACCAGGCAGGAAAAGCCTAGCCTGTGGGAGATGTCTGTGCAGTCATGTGTCCCCTGGGCCTGCTTGCTCTCTGATGAGACTGCTGCAGGCGCCTGAGGTCATACTGCTGGGGTGCCCCCGGGAATCCTCCTGCAGAAGGTCTGATGCGCCCCTCAGGTTCTCAGGTTCAGATGAAGTAGAGGTTAAACCGGTTTTGGAATCAGAACCAGGACATGGAATGCAGCCCTGGGAGCCTTGTGGGGAATTTGACACCATCGCTCCCACTCTTGAGGACACCCCCCTCACCTGCAGCCCCTGCTCCATATACCACCCAGGCTCTGTGCAGGGCTGGGCCTGAGAGCCGATGCTTGTAGACAACCAACCCACTGGCCCCAGTCAAACCACGCAAGCGGGTAGTCCAAAAAATGGTGGTGGTGGTGAGGGGGAACAAATTCACAAAGAAATTAGTTCCTCAGCTCTCTGTTTCTGAGGCCGGTGAGAGAAAGGTACTTCAGATGGGCCTCAGATTCCCTGATAGTCCCCTCACAACAGGCCTGGGAGGCCCAGCCTCCTTCCCCACTCAAGGTACCTGGTGTAGACACAGAGCGTGTCAGGTTTGCTGGAGGCCTGGGTGCTGCGAGCCATCTGGGGCTGTCTTTGTTTGGATCGTCTTGATGTGACTACTGAAGTGTTTCCATCTGGAGAGTTTGGAGTGCAATTCCTATATTGTCTGGATCTGTCTGAAGGGGTACCTGGCTTGAAAGGGAGAATGGGAACAAAGGTTTGTGGAACCCACAACTCTTGGGGATCCCCCACTCTTGGAAGTGGTCTGGGGTCTGGCGTGGTGGCTCCCCAGGGCCCAGCCTGGTGGCTTCACAGCTGCTCCTTAAACGGAAGTAAGAAGCTGCCTGGCTTGATATCAGCTGGTGAATCCTGGGGCGGGGGTAGGTAGTTGGGAGGGGGATGATGAAACAGTAGGAGCCTTGCTCAGGTCTCCAGGCCTTGACTGGTTCTGAACAACATGTAAATCCTTGGTCAGGGCCTGAGTCTTACTGCCAAGTGGCTTTTGAATTCTTGAGTGTCATATCTAAAAGGCCATGTAGGGAGGCTCATGATCTATGGGTATGTGTGCATTAGTGCTCTCTCTTTCCCTGACACGTTTTCATCCATCCGTCCATCCCCCCACCCACCCACCCATCCACCCACCCATCCATCCATTCAGGAAACACCTGCTTTAAGGTAGACATTGTACTAGGGCAGAAGATACCAAGGTAAATAACATAGGCCCTGCCCTTGGGGAGTGCATAGTCTGTGAGGCTGCCTCTGTGTGTATGTGTGCCTGTTTCTGTGTATGTATGCACGTTTGTGTGTGTATGTATGTATGCATGCCTGTGTGTATGTATGTATGCCTGTGTGTATGTATGTCTGTGTGTGTGTATGTATGCTTCTGTGTATGTATGCCTGTGTGTACATGTGTATGTATGCCTGTGTGTGTGCATGTATGCCTGTGTGTATGTGTGTATGCGTGTATGCATGTTTGTATGTATGCCTGTATGTGTGCATGTGTGCCTGTGTGTATGTGTGTATGCCTGTGTGTGTATGTATGCTTGCGTATGTGCATGTGTATGTGCGTGTGTATGCTTATGTCTGTGTGTATGCCTGTGTATGTATGCATGCCTCTGTGTGTATGTGTGTGTGCGTGTGTGTATGCCTGTGTGTGTGCGTGTGTGTCTGTGTGTGTGCATGTGTGTGTGCCTGTGTGTGCGTGTGTGTGTGCCTGTGTGTGTGCGTGGGTGTGCGTGTGTGTGCATGTGTGTGCCTGTGTGTGTGCGTGTGTGTGGGTGGGTGTGCCTGTGTGTGCGTGTGTGTGTGCCTGTGTGTGTGCGTGTGTGTGCCTGTGTGTGCGTGCGTGTGTGCCTGTGTGTGTGCGTGGGTGTGCGTGTGTGTGCCTGTGTGTGCATGTGTGTGTGCCTGTGTGTGCGTGGGTGTGCGTGTGGGTGTGCCTGTGTGTGCGTGTGTGTGTGCCTGTGTGTGCGCGTGTGTGTGCCTGTGTGTGTGCCTGTGTGTGCGCGTGTGTATGCCTGTGTGTGTGCGTGTGTGTGTATGCCTGTGTGTCCGTATGGCAGGAGCAGGTGTTGGGTTTAGGGGAGAAGGAGGCATGAAGAAACGCCTCGGTTCTGTGAGCTAAGTGCTCTGATGGGAGAGCAGAGAAAGAAGGGGCCCAGCCTGAGGGGTGAGGGTTATGGGGAGGCTCCAGGGCAGGGAGTGTCCTAGGATGGCCTGGACTTTGGTAAGTGTGGAAGTGGGGAGCCACTGCACACCTATTAGAATAGCTAAAAAAACAAAATACAACAACAACGATTAAAACCAAAAACCTTGCCAGTATCAGTGCCGGCCAGGATGCAGAGCGGCTGGAACTCTCACACATTAATGATGAAAATGCAAAGTGGTGTGGCCGCTCTGGAAAAGTTCAGCAGTTTCTCATAAAGATAAACACACACTTGCCATGTGACCCAGTAATCCCATTCCTCTATATTTACCTAAGAGGAATGAAAACATATGTTCACACAAAAACTCTTACACGAATGTTTATAGTAGCTTTATTTATAATTGCCAAAACCTGGAAGCAACCCAAATGTCCCTTGGTTGTAGAATAGATAAACGAACTGTGATATGTCCACACAAGAGAAGACTGATCAGCATTAAAAAGAACAAAATTTTGATACATGCAGAAACGGGAGTGAATCTCAGGCGTTATGCTGAGCGGGAGAACTCAACCTCAAGAAGTTAGATGCTCTGTGATTCCATTTATATGACAGCCTGGAAAAGGCAAGGCTGCGGAGGTGGGGAACAGATCCGTGGTTGCCAGGGGCGGGAGGGCTATGACTACAAAGGGGAAGTACAAGGGGGTTTTCTGGGTGACGGAACCGTTCTGAATCCTGATTGTGGCGGCACTTACACGAGTCTATACACGTATGAAAACTCATAGAATGTACACAAACAGTTTTAGTTTTATCGTATGTAAATTTTGCTGTTGTTAGTTGCTGTCTGGGTAATTCCGACTCATGGCAGCCCCATGTGTTACAGAACAAAACTGCTCCATAGGGTTTTCTTGGCGTAATCTTAATGGAAGCAGATCACCAGGCCTTTCTTCTTGGCCCCTTTGGGTGGGTTCAAACCGCCAATCTTAGGTTAGCAGTTGAGCACAAACTCTTTGTGCCACTATCTTAGTTATCTAGTGCTGATATAACAGAAATACCACAAGCGGATGGGTTTAACAAAGAGAAGTTGATTCTCTCATAGTCTAGTAGGCTAGAAGTCCCAATCCAGGGTGCCAGCTCCAGGGAAAGGCGTTCTCTCTGTCAGCTTTGGAGGAAGGTCCTTGTTATCAATCTTCCCCTGGTCTAGGACCTTCTCAGTGCAGGGACCCTGGGTCCAAAGGACATACTCTGGTCCTGGCACTACTTTCATGGTGGTATGAAGTTCCCCTGTCCCTCTGCTTGCTTCTCTCTTTTATATCTCAAAAAACATTGATTTAAGACGCAACATAATCTTGTAGATTGAGTCCTGCCTCATTAATCTAACTGCCTCTAATCCTGCCTCATTAACATCATAGAGGTAGAATTTACAAGACATAAGAAAATCACTTCAGATGGCAAAATGGTGGACAATCGCACAATGCTGGGGGTCATGGCCTAGCCAAGTTGACACACATTTTTTGGGGACACAATTCAATTCCTAACAGCCACCTAGAGGCCTTATTTTAAATTTTAAAAGTAATAATAACAAAAAGAAGAGGGAAAGGCATTCTAGCAGGAGGAAAACAACAAAGAAAACAACAAAGCATGTGCAAAATCCTGGAGGCAACAGTGAGCTATCAAAAGTTGTCTCTGGTTGGATGGAGCTGGGGGAACTGCCAAGGGAACCACCTGGAGATGGGGCTAGGGACAGAGCCTGCTGACCCTTGGGCTTGGGTGGTCTTGTGGTCCAGCTAGGAATTTGTCTTATTATCCTTAGGACAATGGAAAGGCTTTTGAGCTTGGTGAGGTTAATTGCGTCTTTAAGTTAACCCTTTGGTGACTCTTTTCTGCTCTGAATTTTTTGTTGCTACCGTGTGTTTTCATAATTTTTACCATGTGTTTTCATTAATGGAAGCATGCTGAATCACTGAGTGTGTCTGAATTTCTGGTAGGTAGTATGGATTTTTTTCCTTGCTCCCTCCCACAAACCTACCTTAAGTGTTTAGTGGTATATATGAAGTATCACTAATTATACCCTACAGTCCCTACTGGGGTCTATTGGTAAATATGTGCAACAAATAAAAAGTTTCAAAATTTCAATTTTTCTCTCAAAAATTCAGACACCTCTTACCAAAAAAAAAAAAAAAAACCAAACCCATCGCTGTCGAGTCGATTTCAACTCGTAGTGACCCTAGGAGGACAGAGTAGAACTGCCCTATTAGGTTTCAAACTGCGGACAGTTTTGGTTAGCAGCTGAGCTCTTAGCCACTGGGCCACCAGGGCTCCATTCTTCATACAGTACCCTGTAAAAATAGTAATTTGTGGCACGTGCTCATTTCTTTGGTTTCAAAAAGTCATAAAGGCCTTTGCCTTGCGGTGGCATGCACTGTTAGTGGTGTGGCAGCTTCCCTGTAAACCCCAGAGGCTGAAAAATTTCGTGGTTGCTAAATGTACCACTGGGCACGAAAGGGTTAAGATGTTTTGGGGGATAGGGAGAGGAGGCTGAAAAAGTGGAGTGGAGGGAGAGTACGGTAGGCAGAATAATGCCTCCCCCAAAGATGTCCACTTCCTAACCCCCCTCCCTCTTCCCCCCCCCAAAAAAAGAAAAACCAAACCTGTTGCTGTTGAGTCGATTCTGACTCAAAGCAACCCTATAGGACAGAGTAGAACTGCCCTATAGGGTTTCCAAGGAGAGCCTGGTGGATTTGAACTGCTGACCTTTTGGTTAGCAGCCATAGCTCTTAACCACTACACCACCAGGGTTTCCTAATCCCCAGAACATGTGAATATGTCACCTTAGGTGGCAAGAGGGACCTTGCAGAAGTGGTTAAGGATCTTGAGATGGGAAGATAATTTGGGGTTATCCAGGTGGGCCCAATATAATCACAAGGACTCTTATAAAAGGGAGGCAAGAAGATGTAAATCAGTAGTAGGAGATGTGAAAGGGAAGTGAGAGGCTGGAGTGACACTAGGAAGGGGCCAGGAGCCAAGGAATGCAGGTGGCCTCCAGAAGCTGGAAAGGGCAAGGAGGCAGAAGTTCTCCTCAGAGCTCCCAGAAGGCACCAGCCCTGCCCACACCTTGATGTTAGCCCAGTGAGACTGATTTCTGACTTCTGACTTCCAAAACTTAAAGAGAGTAAATCTGTGCTGTTTTAAGCCACTAAATTTGTGGTTGTTACAGCAGCAATGAGAAACTAATACAGAGGTGTCTGGGGAGTGATCCAGGTGGACAGGATGGACATGTGGAACTGTGACTGGCTAGAGGGAGTGGTGTGAGGGACGTTTGAGCAGGAGAGCCTCCAGCCCTTGGTAACTTCAGATGTGGAGTGTGAGGGCAGATCAAGAGTGACTCCATTTTCTTGTGCAAACATCTGGGCACACAGGTCTCTCTCTTCCTCTTCATTTTTATTTACCTTTTGGTGTCCTTTAACTAGTCACACCTAGAAGTAGTCATAATGCTAGAAGTAACTTACTTAAAAATGATGCTAATCATTTTAAGTCTATAAAACAGGTCGTTATATTCTTAACAGCAATGCCGTTTCACCTTTCTTCCCAGACCTCTGATTGGTGTTCACATACTGGTTTTATAATCATAAAAACAGAGTAGAGATAATTACAGTAATAAATGAGCACAACGTTATTCATGTCACCCTTGCTGTGGTTCCTGAGCTGCTCCCCCAGCCTGTGTGGCCTGGCCAGTTCCTGTCTTCCTGGCCTCCAGGGCCCGATGACCACCCTGCTGGAGGGTGGGCAGCGGTTTCAGCTGCTATGTCATTCCTAGCCCAACTTCCTCGCCTGCCATGGCTTGGGTTTTTGCTAAGTGGCAGTGGAAAGGGGCTGTGTCACAGGCTGTTTACCTGTGGGCAGTTTCTGTTTGGCTTTCAACGGTGTTTGCTTACAGTGAGCAAACAGACTCTTCCAGAACATTCTGGAGAATTCAAAATCTTCCATCTTGACTCAGGCACTGGGTTCATGGTTCCATGTTTAAGATCCCAGTCAGGCAGAAATTTTTCCAGAAATGTCATCAGCCAAAACTGATCAAAGACAACAGAGGGAATAGGACTAGGAGAGAAAGGAAGAGAAGAAAAGCCTGTGAGTCAGAGATGTCTGGATGTGAGTTAGAAAGAGTAAGGCAGAGGGACAAAGCAGCAGCCCTGGGGAGCTCATACAGCGGGCATCTACCCTGTGGTGTGGCTTGGGGCGGTGCGGGGCTCTCAGGCTGGGCAGGGCACCGAAGCAGCGCTGGGTTCAGCAGTCCGTCGCCCCAACAGAGCAGAGCTGTTTCCAGCTGGCCTGGCTGGGGTTGGGGTGCTGACTGCCTCTACTTCTCTGAGCTTCAGATCCCCAGAGCCACCACTGGCTCAGCCCTGTGATCCAGCCAGGGGAGTATTTGTGTGCAGGACAAATATGACTTCGCTCCAGAGGCTGGACTTTCCTCCGTCTAGACTGGTTTTGCAGCAGTGCTATGAGGTGACTTCCAACGCCTCAGAGGGCGCCGGGGGCTTTGCAAGATATCCTGGCAAGAATTTGAGAAGCTGCTTTAATTGAAAGCAGCGACTCAAACAGACATGTGCACCGCAATGTTCACTGCAGCAGTAGTCACAACGGGCAAAAGGTGGAAACAACCCGGATGTCCTTCGACAGATGAATGGAAACAAAATGTGGTTTAGCACGCACTGGAGTATTACTCCAGTAAGAATAAAGTTCTGATACGTGCCACAACGTGGATGAACCTTGAAAACATTATGCTGAGTGAAATAAGCCAGACACAGAAGAACAATGTTGTATAATCTCACTTATCTGAATGAGATACCTGTTGTTGTTGTTAGGTGCCGTCGAGTCGGTTCCGACTCATAGCGACCCTACGCACAACAGAACGAAACACTGTCCGGTCCTGCGCCATCCTTACAATCGTTGTTATGCTTGAGCTCATTGTTGCAGCCACTGTGTCAATCCACCTCGTTGAGGGTCTTCCTCTTTTCCGCTGACCCTGTACTCTGCCAAGCATGATGTCCTTCTCCAGGAACTGATCCCTCCTGACAACATGTCCAAAGTATGTAAGACCCAGCCTCGCCCTCCTTGCCTCTAAGGAGAATTCCGGCCACACTTCTTTCAAGACAGATTTGTTCGTTCTTTTGGCAGTCCATGGTATATTCAGTATTCTTCACCAACACCACAATTCAAAGGCGTCAACTCTTCCTCGGTCTTCCTTATTCATTGTCCAGCTTTCCATGCATATGCTGTGACTGAAAATACCATGGCTTGGGTCAGGCGCACCTTAGTCTTCAAGGTGACATCTTTGCTCTTCAACACTTGGAAGAGGTCTTTTGCAGCAGATTTGCCCAATGCAATGCATCTTTTGATTTCCTGACTGCTGCTTCCACGGCTGTTGATTGTGGATCCAAGTAAAATGAAATCCTTGACAACTTCAAACTTTTCTCCGTTTGGCATGATGTTGCTCATTGGTCCAGTTGTGAGGATTTTTGTTTTCTTTATGTTGAGGTGTAATCCATACTGAAGGCTGTGGTCTTTGATCTTTATTAGTAAGTGCTTCAAGTCCTCTTCACTTTCAGCAAGCAAGGTTGTGTCATCTGCATAACGCAGGTTGTTAACGAGTCTTCCTCCAATCCTGATGCCCCGTTCTTCTTCATATTGTCCAGCTTCTTGGATTATTTGTTCAGCATACAGATTAAATAGGTATGGTGAAAGAATACAACTCTGACGCACACCTTTCCTGACTTTAAACCAATCAGCTTCCCCTTGTTCTGTCTGAACAACTGCCTCTTGATCTATGTAAAGGTTCCTCATGAGCACAATTAAGTGTTCAGGAATTCCCATTCTTTGCAGTGTTATTCATAGTTTGTTATGATCCAGACAGTTGAATGCCTTTGCATAGTCAATAAAACACAGGTAAACATCCTTCTGGTATTCTCTGCTTTCAGCCAGGATCCATCTGACATCAGCAATGATACCCCTGGTTCCACGTCCTCTTCTGAAACCGGCCTGAATTTCTGGCAGTTCCCTGTCGATATACTGCTGCAGCCGTTTTTGAATGATCTTCAGCAAAATTTGCTTGCGTGTGATATTAATGATATTGTTCTATAATTTCCACATTCGGTTGGGTCACCTTTCTTGGGAATAGGCATAAATATGGATCTCTTCCATTCAGTTGGCCAGGAAGCCGTCTTCCATATTTCTTGGCATAGATGAGTGAGCACCTCCAGCACTGCATCTGTTTGTTGAAACACCTGAATCGATATTCCATCAATTCTTGGAGTCTTGTTTTTTGCCAATGCCTTCAGAGCAGCTTGGACTTCTTCCTTCAGTACCATCGGTTCCTGATCATATGCCACCTCTTGAAATGGTTGAACATCGACTAATTCTTTTTGGTATAATGACTCTGTGTATTCCTTCCATCTTCTTTTGATGCTTCCTGCGTCATTTAATATTTTCCCCATGGAATCCTTCACTATTGCAACTCGAGGCTTGAATTTTTTCTTCAGTTCTTCCAGCTTGAGAAATGCCGAGCGTGTTCTTCCCTTTTGGTTTTCCATCTCCAGCTCTTTGCACATGTCATTATAATACTTTACTTTGTCTTCTCGAGAGGCCCTTTGAAATCTTCTGTTCAGTTCTTTTACTTCATCAATTCTTCCTTTTGCTTTAGCTGCTCGATGCTCAAGAGCAAGTTTCAGAGTCTCCTCTGACATCCATCTTGGTCTTTTCTTTCTTTCCTATGTTTTCAGTGACCTCTTGCTTTCTTCATGGATGATATCCTTGATGTCATTCCACAACTCGTCTTGTCTTTGGTCACTAGTGTTCAATGCGTCAAATCTATTCTTCAGATGGTCTCTAAATTCAGGAGGGATATACTCAAGGTCATGTTTTGGCTCTCATGGACTTGCTCTGATTTTCTTCACTTTCAGCTTGAACTTGCATATGAGCAATTGGTGGTCTGTTCCACAGTCGGCCGCTGGCCTTGTTTTGACTGATGATATTGAGCTTTTCCATTGTCTCTTTCCACAGATGTAGTCCATTTGATTTCTGTGTGTTCCATCTGGCAAGGTCCATGTGTATAGTCGCTGTTTATGTTGGTGAAAGAAGGTGTTTGCAATGAAGAAATCACTGGTCTTGCAAAATTCTATCATTCGATCTCCAGCATTGTTTCTATCACCAAGGCCATATTTTCCAACTACTGATCCTTCTTCTTTGTTTCCAACTTTTGCATTCCAATCGCCAGTAATTATCAATGTGTCTTGATTGCATGTTCGATCAATTTCAGACTGCAGCAGCTGATAAAAACTTCTATTTCTTCATCTTTGGCCCTAGTGGTTGGTGTGTAAATTTGAATAATAGTCGTATTAACTGGTCTTCCTTTAGGCGTATGGATATTATCTTATCACTGACAGTGTTGTACTTCAGGATAGATCTTGAAAAGTTCTTTTTGACCATGAATGCAACACCATTCCTCTTTGAGTTGTCATTCCCAGCATAGTAGACTATATGATTGTCTGATTCAAAATGGCCAATACCAGTCCATTTCAGCTCACTAATGCCTAGGATATCGATATTTATGCATTCTATTTCATTTTTGATGATTTCCAATTTTCCTAGATTCATACTTCGTGCATTCCAGGTTCCGGTTATTAATGGATGTTTGCTGCTTTTTCTTCTCATTTTGAGTCGTGCCACATCAGCAAATGAAGGTCCCGAAAGCTTTACTCCATCCATGTCATTAAGGTCAACTCTACTTTGAGGAGGCAGCTCTTCCCCAGTCATCTTTTGAGTGCCTTCCAACCTGCGGGGCTCCTCTTCCAGCACTATATCAGACAATGTTCCGCTGCTATTCATAGGGTTTTCACTGGCTAATGCTTTTCAGAAGTAGACTGCCAGGTCCTTCTTCCTAGTCTGTCTTAGTCTGAAAGCTCAGCTGAAACCTGTCCTCCATGGGTGACCCTGCTGGTATCGGAATACCGGTGGCATAGCTTCCAGCATCACAGCAACACATAAGCCCCCATAGTACGACAAATTGACAGACACCTGGGGGGAATGAGATACCTAGAATATGTAAATCCACCCAGACAAGAGAAGATTAGTGGTTACCAGGGGATGGGGGAAGGGAGGAATGGGAGTTGCTTTAGTATTTTTAAATACTTGGTGGCACATTTGAGGTGGGATGGGAAGACCCAAATCTAGCCAAATTTGTAGCATCAGAGGGTTATAATTTCAATGAGTGTAGGATTTACAACTCCTTCCTTCCTTCTCAAAGGAGATGACTGGATTCCAGTCCCATGGATACTCTGAAAACCCTGAACCCCATTACCATCCAGGAGAAGGAGTGGAGGTGGGGGGCAGAGGAGGAGCAAAACCAGCACCCCCAGCAGATTTATTAAGTTTAGTCATCAGAAAAACATGTGACCAGGTACCATGTGGGCTCTGGGATGTGAATGAGCAGCTATGGGCTCCGAGAGGAGCGCCCAGTCCCGAGGAGACCCAGGGGTGGTGTGTGGGAGCCCTACTGTATGGCAGCCTCCTGGACTGCAGCCCAGGCGTGACGTTCTGTGTTCCAGGTGTGACATTCAGTGTGTCCAGGTGTGATGTTCTGTGTCCAGGTGTGATGTGCTATGTTCCAGGTGTGATGTTCTGTGTCCAGGCATGATGGTCTGTGTCCGGACATGATGTTCTGTGTTCCAGGTGTGCTGTTCTGTGTTCCAGGCATGATGTTCTGTGTTCCAGGCATGATGTTCTGTGTGTAGCTAGGCATGATGTTCAATGTATCCAGGCATGGTGTTCTGTTCCAGGCATGTTGTTCTGTGTGTACAGGTATGATGTACTGTGTTCTGGGCATGTTGCTCTGTGTTCTAGGGATGTTGTTCTGTGTGTCCAGGTGTGTTGTTCTGTGTGTCCAGGCATGATGTTCTAGGTGTCCAGGTGTGACGTTCTGTGTTCCAGGCATGATATTCTGTGTTCCAGGTATGATGTTCTATGTTCCAGGTGTGTTGTTCTGTGGGCCAGGTGTGACTTTCTGCCTTTTATAAACGAGGAAACTCAAGCTTACAGGAGCCAAGTGCTTTGCCCAAGGTCTCATGACTGGGAAAGCTGGGGTCAGGCTGAAGCCCAATCTGAACGAGCCCCAGGCCTGTGTCCTTTTCCTGACCATGCAGGTCGGGAGGTGGAGAGGGAGAAATGGGTGCAGGGGGCGGGGTGGGGGAGTTATCTCACTGTTCACCTTTGATCCAGACAGCTGGGAGGAGGTCAGGTGATCCCTAGAGCCTCCATAATCCAAGCAGGGCCCCTGAAGTCCCTTGGACATGTCTAAGTGGAAGCTGTGGGGGTGCAGATGGGGGTGAGGCCAGGCCAGACCACCCAGGGCTGAGGACAGCTCCTGTAAGGATGTCATCTGGGGTCTCAGGAGGCCCCTGGGGGCTTGTCTTCTATGAGTCTGCTTTTCTTGCTGGCATCTCAGCTATTCGTACTGCCCTGAGTTACACAGACACAGGTACTGACACACTCACAGACCCTCACACACTCATTGTGATATAGACACACACACTCACCCACCCACACTTGCACACCTTCGGAGTGTTTCAATCCACCAGTCATTCCTTGGAAACTCTGTGGGGCAGTTCCACTCTGCCCTATAGGGCCACTATGAGTCGGAATCAACTTGACAGCAACGGGTTTGGTTTTAACTTGGTTGAAGGAGCCCTGATGGTGAAGTGGTTAAGCGCTCGGCTGCTAAGCAAAAGGTCAGTGATATCGAACCCACCAATTACTCCATGAGAGAAAGATGTGGCAGTCTGCTTCTGTAAAGATATACGGCCTTGGAAACCCCATGGGGCAGTTCTACTCTGTCCTATAGGGCCACTCTGCTCTGAAGCCGGGGTGCTTGGCTGGGTGGAAGGGCCGGAGTCAGGCTCAAGCTGTACCCAGGCTGGGCAGGGGATTTGGGTTGGGCTTCTGGGGTTGCCTGGGCTCAGTGGAGGGGCAGGCTGTGGCCAGTTTGAGGGCTGGAGCTGGGATGGCCAGTGAATGGGCCATCTGGTTGTCCATCCCTGCAAGTGCCAGAGATTTCTCCAAGCCTGGAGGAGGGTAGGCGGGACACAGGAGCCTCTTTCTCCAGGACAGAGTTGCTCTGTTGTCTGTCCACACAGAGGCTCAGTGTATGCCTCCAGGGGACCTTGACCTGGCTCAGGGACTGGCTGACGGCAGGAGGTGGCCTCCTGGACAGGACAGCCACTTCCTCCCAGCCTCCCCACACACCTGGCCTCCCCGCGCACCCGGCCACTGTCTGCGGGCCCTGGTCCCAGTCAGCACTTACAGTGGGTCACCACGTCCTGACTCCCTCTCCCCTCCCCACTTCTCCTGGTTTACAGGAGATCCTGGTGCAGCTACAAAGATGCTATTGTGTTCCTTTCTTTCAGAACATTCACTCCTGAAACTCTAGTTAAAGTCCCCCCATTTCTCTTCGGCTGCTGGCTGGTGGGGGGTGCAGATGGCTGACTGGGAGTGCCACGCTCTTTAGCCACTTTGCTGAGGGTCAGTCAAGTCTCCTGGCCCCTTGTCCACACCCACTCATCCCCCTCGCAGTGGTCCAGGGTGACATAATACCTTACTTGCCACAGCTTTAAAGCATGGAGGGTTCAGAGGGTAAGCTATGGAATCAGAAATGGATTCAAACTCTGCTTTACCACCTTGAGCAAGTCAGTAGACCTTTAACCTCTCAGCCTCATTTCCCGTGAAGGTAACAGCACCCCCTTGTGGGTTGAGAACAAAAGTCGGCACACAGTAAGTGCTCACTTAGTAGGAGCTGCGATTGCACTGTCCTTAGACAACAGGCAGGGCTGGAGGCGCAGCAAGGCTGGGCCTGGATGACTGGTAGTAGGGTTCTTTAGGGCATCAAGGGGAGCAGGAGCAGGAGCTGGCCTTGGAACCTAGCTGCCACACAGAGCGGGTTCTGGAGCAGGAATATATGCTGTAAAGGGACTGCAATATGGATATCCCTTTGATGTTGAACTAGAGAAAGATGGAGTCAGAGGGTAGGGGAAGGGGTACCTTAGTTTAAGGGGTCTTGACCCAAGGTCATGCATAGAATTCAGGGATCCTAACTTGGTTGAATGGAGACTTGGTGGCACAGTGGTTAAAAGCTCAGCTGCTAACCAAAAGGTCAGCAGTTTGAATCCACCAGCCATCCCTTGGAAAACCTGTAGGGCAGTTCTACTCTGCCCTGTAGGGTCACTATGAGTTGAAATCAACTTGACAGCAAAGGGTTTGGTTTTAACTTGGTTGAAGGAGGCCTGATGGCTCAGTGGTTAAGCTCTCAGCTGCTACCAAAAGGTCAATGGTTCAAACCCAGCAGTTGCTGTGTGGGAGAAAGATGTGGCAGTCTGCTTCTGTAAAGATTTACAGCCTTGGAGACCCTATGGTGCAGTTCTACTCTGTCCTATAGGGCCACTATGAATTGGAATCAACTCGATGGCAACAGGTGAACTTGGCTGAAAAAAGTTACATCTTTATTTTCACTAATCTTTAACTGAAATTCAGCGTTTCTTTCAATAACGAGCAGAGGCAGTAACCACAGTTGCATTAGCAGGACCAGTGACTCCATCAGAGGTGGAAATCCCAGATAATTTACATCACATGACAGCGGAAGCACCTACTTTGAAATATAGTCCTTACTCCTCACAGCTTTGAAATTATGTTTGTTATTAGGTGTGCTAGTAGATCTTGTTATCTAATGTCCTGATTAAGCAGCACATGTATTTTTATGTCATAAATTTGTTTAAAAAAATATTTTGATGACTGTCTGTCAGTCCTATGTCTTTCATTTTATGTACTTACAGAGAGCATCCTGAGAAGGGTCCACCGGCTTCACCAGGCTACCAGAGAGGTCTTTGGGACTAAACAGTTCAGAACCCCTGATGTCTGTGATATTCATTGGTGTGATATGATCTTTGGGGGAACATCAAAAGCCCCCTGTGCCTGAAAGTGCCTTCCTCAGCCTCCACTGCAGAGCCATTAAAAAATAATCTTCAACAAACTTCTAGTGCATGCTGGGCTCTGTGCTGGGTACTGGAAGATAATTCCCTTTTAATACTAGTAACATCTATCTTTGCATTGGGCTTTGTAGCATTCTTATCCATTATCTCATTGACTCCTTAATCTTTTAAAGGTTAAAAGAGTTGCTGTTGAGTCCATTTTGAGTCAAGGAGACCCCATGTGTTGCAGAGTAGAACTGTGCTCCATATGGTTTTCTTGGCTGTAATTTTTTTTTTTTTAATTTCATTGTGTTTGAGAATATACACAGCAAAACATATATCGGTTCAACCATTTCTTCTTTTTTAAAATTTTTATTGTGCTTTAGGTCAAAGCTTACAGAGCAAATTAGTTTCCCATTCGATAGTTTGTACCTAAAGTGTCCCATGACATTGGTTTGTTTCCCCACGACGTGCCAGCACTCTCTCCACATCCACCCTGGCTTCCCCATTTCTTTCCATCTGGTTTTTCTACCCTTTCCTGCCTTCTCATCTTTGCTTTTGGGCAAATGTTGTCCGTTTGATCTCGTATAACTGATTGTTCTAAGGAACACGTCAGTTCAGCCATTTCTACATGTACAATTCAGTGTTGGCTGTCATCTTTATGGAAGCAGATTGTTAGGCCTTTCTTCCATGGTACCATTGGGTAGGTTTGCTGGGTCGGTTTGAACTGCCAACCTTTTGGTTAGTAGCCAAAAACCAACTGTTTGCACCACCGAAGGACCTCAGACCCATTTTAGAGGTAAATAAATAGAGGCTCAGTGAGCTGAGCAGCGGCCAAGCCATGCGGTTCATAAACCAGAAAGCCTTCGACGCTGGCTCTCCACTGACAAATGTGCTGATCTTTCCACTCAGTCAGCCCGAAAATTCTCATACCTAGACTAGCCCTTTCATTTTCATATGTAGTCTTTGGAAAATTTCTATTAAAACTAAATATCCTCAGAAATTAGTTTGTTCTGTAGAGCGTTGTTCTGAGAATCAGGGTCCCAGAGCACCCAGTTTATAGAGAAGAGAGGGAAGGACAAGGGCTGGAGTAGGAGGCCCAGGGAGGGAGGCTGGGCCTGGATTTGGGCAGCCGTGGGATGGGACAGCTCTGGGGAGGCATGAGGAAGAGAGGCAGCGGGCAGTGGGGTGTGTGGGGGCATCTGAAGCTGGGGGAGAAGCACCCAAATTTGACTCTGAAATCTGCTTGGGAAGCCTCCAAAACATGGGTAGGGCTGAGCCCCAGGCACCTAGTTACTGAGTAGCCTCTCTGCAAGAGCCTGAGGAAGCCCCCATTTCTGGAAGCCTCTGACGCAGCATCTGCCTCGGACTCGGCCAAGAGGGCGTTTGATGGACCAGCAGAGAGGATCCATGCCAGGCCTCAGGTGTGGCTCCCACCAGGCACTTCCCATGATGGCTTGCCCGTGCTGTGGCCTGTGACCTAGTTGACAGTGAACTCCTGGAAGGAGGCAGCTCCAGTGTGCATCACCTCCCCACGATGCCCAGTGCTGCACAGGTGCAGAGGATGAACTCAACACAGGCTTTCATTGGGTGGTAGCTGTTATGAATTGAATTGTGTCCGCCAAAATATGTGTTGAAATCCTAACCCTTATACCTGTAGAGGGGAAATCCTTGTGGCGTAGTGGTTAAGTGCTACGGCTGCTAACCAAAAGGTCAGCAGTTTGAAGCCACCAGGTGCTCCTTGGAAACTCTATGAGGCAGTTCTACTTTGTCCTATAGGGTCGCAATGAGTCAGAGTTGACTCGATGGCAACGGGTTTGAGTTTTCTTTTTATACCTGTAGAGTGGAGCCCTGGTGGCACAGTGGCTAAGAGCTCAGGCTACTAACCAAAAAGCCAGCAATCAAATCCACCAGGCACTCCTTGGAAACCCTATGGGGCAGTTCTACTCTGTCCTTTAGGGTTGCTATGAGTTGGAATCGACTCGATGGCAATTTTTTTTTTTTTTTTTTGTTATAACTATAGCAGGTCCCCAGGTGGCATAAGCAGTTTGCAATTGGTAGCTAACCTAAAGGTTGGCAGTTCAAACTCACCCAGCAGCACCACAGAAGAAAGGCTGGGCAATCTGCTTCCATAAAGATTACAGCCATGAAAACCCTAGGGAACAGTTCTACTCTGTAACACTCAAGGGGTTGCCATGAGTTAGAATGGACTCACTGAGGATGTAACCCCATTTGGGAATAGGGTTTTCTTTGTTACGTGAGTGAGGCCATATCATTGTAGGGTGTGTCTTAAACCTAATTACTTGTGAGATATAAAAAGAGCAGATTAGGCACAGAGACAAGTAAGCACAAACAGGGGAAGACAGAAGCACAAGTGAGGATTGCCAAGGAACCCAGGAAGGATGGGGTTACAGAAGCTGAGACAAGGATCTTCATGGGGGGCGCGGGAAGGGAAAGAGAGAGAGAGAACATTCCCTTAGAGCCAGTGCCCTGATTTTGGGCATCTAGCCTCCTGAACTGTGAGAAAATAAATTTGTTCTTTTAAGCCACCCACTTGTGGTATTTCTGTTACAGCGGCACAAGATAACTAAGACAGTGTTGTTGTAGTGAGGTGCCGTTGAGTGGGTTCTGACTCATAACGGCCCTATGTACAACAGAACGAAACACTACCTGGTCCTGCGCCACCTTCACAATTGTTGTTGTGCTTGAGTCCATTATTGCAGCCACCGTGTCAATCCGTCTCATTGAGGGTCTTCCTCTTTTTCTGCTGACCCTCTATTTTACCAAGCATGATGTCCTTCTCCAGGGACTGATCCCTCCTGATAACATGTCCAGAGTATGTGAGACAAAGTCTTGCCATCCTTGCTTCTAAGGAACATTCTGGTTGTGCTTCTTCGAAGACAAATTTGTTCATTCTTTTGGCCGTCCATGGTATATTCAATATTCTTTGCCAACATCATAATTCGAAGACATCAATTCTTCTTTGGTCTTTCTTATTCATTGTCCAGCTTGTGGATGCATATAAGGCGATTGAAAACACCATGGTTTGGGTCAGGTGGACCTTAATCTTCATGGTGACATCTTTGTTTTTTAACACTTTAAAGAGATCTTTTGCAAAAGATTTGCCCAATGCAATGCATCATTTGATTTCTTGACTGCTGCTTCCATGGGTGTTGATTGTAGATACAAGAGGAAATCCTTGATAACTTCAATCTTTTCTCCATTTATCATGATGTTGTTTATTGGTCCAGTTGTGAGGATTTTTGTTTTCTTTATGTTGAGGTGTAATCCATACTGAAGGCTGTGATCTTTGATCTTCATCAGTAAGTGCTTCAAGTCCTCTTCACTTTCAGCAAGCAGGGTTGTGTCATCTGCATAACACAGGTTATTAATGAGTCTTCCTCCAATCCTGATGCCGCACTCTTCTTCATACAGCCTAGTTCCTTGGAGTATTTGCTCAACAGACAGATTGAATAAATATGGTGAAAGAACACAACCCTGACGCACACCTTTCCTGACTTTAAACCAATCAGTATCTCCTTGTTCTGTTCAAACGACTGCCTCTTGATCTATGTACAGGTACCTCATGAGTGCAATTAAGTGTTCTGGAATTCCTATTCTTTGCAATGTTATCCATAATTTGTTATGATCCACACAGTTGAATGTCTTCGCATAATCAATAAAACACAGGTAAACATCTTTCTGGTATTCTCTGTTTCAGCCGGGATCCATCTGATATCAGCAATGATATCCCTGGTTCCACGTCCTCTTCTGAATCTGGCTTGAATTTCTGGCAGTTCCCTGTTGATATACTGCTGCAACTGCTTTTAAATGATCTCCATCAAAATTTTA
This sequence comes from Elephas maximus indicus, assembly GCF_024166365.1. NCBI lineage: Eukaryota > Metazoa > Chordata > Mammalia > Proboscidea > Elephantidae > Elephas > Elephas maximus. Next base: position 47,475,408 of record NC_064838.1, read on the forward strand.
CTAAAGTGTGCTACTAATGATATTGTTCGATAATTTCTGCATTCTGTTGGATCACCTTTCTTTGGAATGGGCACAAATATGGATCTCTTCCAGTCAGTTGGCCAGGTAGCTATCTTCCAATTTCTTGGCATAGAGGAGTGAGCACTTCCAGCGCTGTATCCGTTTGTTGAAACATCTCTATTGGTATTCCATCAATTCCTGGAGCCTTGTTTTTTGCTAATGCTTTCAGTGCAGCTTGGAACTCTCTTTTCAGTACCATTGGTTCCTGATCATATGCTACCACCTGGAATGGTTGAACATTGACCAATTCTTTTTCGTTTAGTGACTCTGCATTCCTTCCATCTTCTTTTGATGCTTCCCGTGTTGTTCAATACTTTCCCCATAGAATCCTTCGATACTGCAACTTGAGGCTTGAATTTTTTTTTTTTTCCAGTTCTTTCAGCTTGAGAAATGCCCAGGCTACTTGAGACAGCAGCTTCCCCATACTTTATTTTAAATATCTCCAGAGAAACCCAGTAGAACTTTCTGTGTGTCCAGTATGGTAGCCACTAGCCCCAGGTGGCTACTGGACACTTGAAATGTGGCTAGTGCAACTAAGGAATTTAAAATTTTAATTAATTTAATTGTGAATAGTCATACATGGCTATCCTATTGGACAGTGCAGCCCTGTACCAAGAGGTACAAACTGAAGTGCCGGTGGTGGCCAGGCTGCTGGCATGTGTGAATGAAGTGGGCCGAGTATAATATAATCAGCTTATGCTTCGTTTTCTCAAGTTTTATGGAGCTGTGGTCAGAGAAGTGTTTCTCTTCTTTAAGAAAACAATAAAGTGTGATGCCAAAGTCATTGCCTTCCTTCTCTCTGTGTTGGGAGATAATAGGGAGTGGTGGGGCCTGTGGTGAACTGCAGATGGCATGTCATTAAAAGTAGAAGCCATGTGGGAGCATAGGTCCAAGATACAGGTAGAATTTCCCTTTTTCAAGGAAAGTCAGAAGTCTGGATTTTTATGTGAAATATCCTGGTTTTTACACGTTGGCTCAGATTTATTTAAAACACTTCTGGCCAAACAAAACACATCTGCCGGCCAGATCTGACCCATGAATCCCTATTTGCCAAGTCTCCTCTAGGCCTAACCCTGTAGAAGTCCCTCTGACCTGTGGGACTGGGATGGATTTAAGGCAGTGAGGTGTCCCTAATGGGCTCAGCCATCTAGGTTATCAGAGTCTGATCAGGAAGGAGGGAAAGAAGTGCAACTGGAAGACACAGACCTGCCTCTCCTCCTCTTCTCTGGGGCTATGGCCTGGCCTCCCAGCAGCCAGAGTGTAGGAATCTCCTGAAGCCCAGAATGGAAGGGCCCAGAGAGAAACTTGCTATATTTTTTGAGCAGCAATCCTGACCCCCTTCCTATTCAAGGGCCTGAGAGTGAAATGTGTGGCTGTTCATACAAAAGCAGCCAGAGGAATTTCCAACAAATGACAGGGTCTTCAAAATTCCATCGGGCTTGTGGTGTTCCCATACTGGAGCGCTTGTGAGCTGGAACAAAGTGGTAATTCAGTGACGGATCTGAGAGGGCTCCTGGGGCCGACGGGACTTCAAAAGCCCTGAAGTGTAATCAAGCTTGAGGCTGGAGCACGGTGATCAGCGAACAGGGCAGGAGAGGTAAAGGACACCGTGGTGACCTCCCTCCCACCTAGGGAGCTGGCTGAGGGTTCACACTCCACCTGCCGGACATTCATTCTCGACGCAGGTTCTAGGATCCCCATGGTGGAGCTAATCCCATAAGCACTGCTAGAAAATCATAAAGTAACAATACTAATAAGAAGAACTAACACTGGACTCAACTATGTGTCAGGCTCTGTTTTCAATACTTTGGCTATAGTAGCTGATATTACCTTTATGGTACTCAGTGAAGTGATTTTATTTTTACGAGTGACAAGTCACATTCTTTTCCCACCTGAATGTCATACCCATAAGGAAAGGGTCTTAATGTATCTCATCTACCCAGGACACTGCTTGGCTTAGGAAGTATTTATTGAATGAATTAATGAATGGATCGCCCTATGAAGAAGGTACTATTATCATCCCCACTGAACAGATAAGGAAATTGAGGCCCAAGGTCACACAGCAAGGATGCAGTGGACTTGGAATTCACACCCAGGCAACCTGACTCCGTGCCCATTTTGTCTTTTTAAAATAGCTTTATTGAGATATAATTCACCCATTAAAAACGTGCAATTCAATGGTTTTTAGTATATTCACAGGTATGTGCAGCCAGCACCACAATTTGAAAATGTTCAGTTTTAGAACACTTTCTAAAATGAAACTCCACACCTATTAACATTCACGCCCTATGGCCCCCTTCCCCCAGCCCCTGGCAACCACCAATCTTTGCTCTGTCTATGGATTTACCTATTCTGGATAGTTCATATAAATGGACTCATACAATATGTGGCCTTTTGGTCACCCTTCTTCATATAGCATAATGTCTTCAAGGTTCATCCATATTGTAGCGTGTATCAGGACATCATTCCTTTTTATGGCTGAATAATCTTTCATTGTATGTAGGAACCACATTTATTTATCTATTCATCTGTTGATGGACACTTGGGTTGTGTCCACCTTTTAGCTATTGTGAATTGTACTGCTGTGAACATTTATGTACACGTTTCTGGTGGACATATATATTCTCTTTTCTTGGGTATATTATATACCTAGGAGTGGAACTGCTGGGTCATGTGGTCCAATCCTGTTGCCATCGAGTCGATTTCAACTAATAGTGACCCTATAGGACAGAGTAGAACTGCCCCATAGAGTTTCCAAGGAGTGGCTGGTGGATTCGAACTGCCAACCATTTGGATAGCAGTCGAGCTCTTAACCACTGAACTCTGTTTAACTGTGTGAGGAACTGCCAGACTGTTTTCCACAGTGGCTCAACTGTTTTTCACTCCCAGCCCATGCGTTATTAACGGCTACATTAGGCTGGTGATGGCAGGAGGGCCCAGAGATGAAGCTTATAAAAACAGCTTGAGGACTGGAGAAACGCTGGGGTGAGCTGATTTGTCCTGGGCCGGGTCTTAGAGTCAGGAGCTGGGCGGGCCAGGGATCATTAGGATGTGGGTGCTCAGTTCCTTGCTCAGACTGTGTCTCGTGGGCCTTGGGCCAACCACTTGGAACCTGAGGATTTGTGGCCTCCCTGGAGAATGTCCACAAACTCCCAGAGGCTGTTTGTCTTCCTGATGAGGAGCAGATCACTCTGTTCCTAGAGCAGAGACCTGGCAGTGCGTGTACTAAGGAGGCCTGTGCAGAAATGCACATTTCACGTGCCCTTCACGCAGTAAACCAGGGTGGAGGCTCTTCTGGGCCTGGGGCTGGAAGGGCCGGCCTGGAATGACGAGACAGCCCCCCAGCCAGCAGTAAAAAAAAAAAAAAAGCAGTAGATGCAGATTTTTTCCCTCCTGCCCACCTTCGTCCTCTGTTCCCCACACCTGTAGTACCTACCATCAGCTTCCTTTACGACAGTGCAAGGCAGGTAGTTTTGTGTGATTGGATTTGGGGATCAGCTGGGGCATCTGGAGTTGCTGGGTTTGAGGTGAGAAGGACCTCTGCAAGTCTGGCTGGCGCCACCTCTGGCCTCTGCTCCCTGCTCTGTGGGGTTATCCTTTTGGGCTGACTTTTCCATTTTTCAAGTGGGAGATACTAAGTGTGCAAGCTACTGTTTTCTTCAGAGAGTTCTGGAGTCCACAGATATGGGGAGAATCTTCAAATTGGAAAACAACCATTTTTTTTTTTCCATAAAAGCACTTCCCAGGCCTCCCACTCCCAGGCTGGTATGACCTTCCCTGTGGGCAAAGTCTTTCCTCCCCCAGCTGTGCCTCACGTGATGGTCGCACAGGAGAGGGGTCCTCTTCCTCCTCCTCAGAGCTGACGTTGATTGAGGTCTACTGTGAGGCTGGTAAAGCTGTAATCACTTGACAGCTATCTCATTTAATTAGCATAACTGCCCTACAAGGTTGTGTCTTAGATTGGTGCTCCCAGATGTAGACCTTGAGACAGGGATTCCAGTGCAACTGGTTTGTTTGGAAGATGACACCAGGAAACAGCAGTGGGGCAGGGGGAAGTGAGACAAGGAAGGGATGCCAGACGATGCAGGTGCATTATAGAGCGGACATTAGGTGGGCAGGCTCAGTCCTGCCGAGGACTTCTAGGAGACTGTGTAGAGCCCGCTCAGTGTTGTCCTGCACGAGAATAAAGAAGATGGAGTCTTTATCCACCAGTTCCTGTCTGTCATTGGCTGAGGGCTGCTCCTGGGAGCATTAATTACATATACATTCTCAAGATAAATGGTAACGAGTCCTCAAGTTTAGGAGTCCCTAGGTGGTGCAAATGATTAAGCACTCGACTACTAGTTGAAAGGTTGGTGGTTCGAGCTTACACACAGGCACCTCAAACCCTATGGAGCAATTCTACTCTGCACACGTGGGGTCGCCATCAACTCAATGGTAACTAACAACAACTAAAAAAAAAAAAACAACAACAACAGTGGTCATCAATTAAGAGGACTTGATGGCACCATTTGTCACACATAGTTCATCCTACATTTACTTGGCAATTGGGATGTCATCTGTGTTAGTTAATTGCTTTTATCCAAAGGAAAAAGAAACATATATCTTTATGATGGGATAGGTTTGCAACTTGGAGCTAGATCTTCCCCTTGGCAGAACCCGGAACTAGTTCAGAAAGCTGGGTCACGAGCAGTAAGAAGCACCACTTCATGCCATGGAGGACAGTATAGCCCTCCAAGCTCCCGTTCTTCTTAGTAGAAACTGGTGACACACAGTCCAGGTTAAGGGATTGTTTCTTCTAACACTGGACGCAGCTTCATCGAAACAGCACATGGTCACATCCAGCCTGAAATGGAGTTGACCCGGTCCAGGTTAAGGGCTTGTTTCTTCTAACACTGGACGCAGCTTCATCGAAACAGCACATGGTCACATCCAGCCTGAAATGGAGTTGACCCGGCCAGCCCAGGGCAGGAGGCCAGAGGAGAGGAAAAGGAGCCAGGAATTATGAAATATTGGTCTGTGCTTGCACAGCCCTCGGCGTGTGTGTGGAAAAGAACACAGTGCTTGCTTATGAATTTGTGGATGCAAAACTGGATGGAGCTGAGGGGAAATGTGAATTGGTTTTATCCCTCTGAAAAGAGGAGAACTGACAGTCAAGGTGGAAGGGTATAGCTACTGACTTCCAGGAGCTCCTGATTTTGCCAGGATCCTCCGTGAGAATTAGAGGAGGCGGGGAAGAAAAAGGTGAAGGTGGGGGCAGGTGGGACTCTGTGGGGGTAACTGGACTGCTATATCCAGGATCTCTGTGGTAACAATATTTCCTCCATCTATATAGGGTGGCTATGAGTCAAAATTGACTCGAAGGCACTGGGTTGGTTTATGTGGTCAGTAAGGTTCCATAACTCCTTCAAATAATCTCTAGTACACTGTGTGTATGCAGTTCTTAAAAATAATAAACAAACACAATTAAACTCAAGTCATTCTGTCAGAGCTATCTTGTGTGTGAAGAAGGCAGACTGCTTCTAGATCACAGGTCTCCAGTGTGGGGTTCCCTCACCTCAGCCGGTACACTAGGTGACCCACTGGGGCTCAGTATGAAAATACTAGAACATTTACTTTACTTTGTCCTTATGTAATTTTCATGTCTTGTTTAACTTTTATAGTGAACATATTCATGTAGTAATGTATGTTTATAATTTGCAAATAAAGAAATCTATATTGGATGCGATCAGAAAATTTTACCAATAAGGGTGTATAATAAAAAAGTTTTCAGGCCATTGGTCCAAGTAAGGTGATTTTCCCCCTAGTATTAATTGAACCCGGATACTGTGTCGGTTACTTTTTTGAACATATGCACTTCATTCATTCATTCATTCATATGTTTATTGAGGATTTAGTAGGTGGTGGTTGCTTTGCTGGCATTTACTTGCTCTGGATGCCTGGATTTTGAATCTGTTGGTTTCCCCCATCTGCCTCTTGGCAGAAGTTTCATCAGGCTTCAGGTGATTGGGGATGAGGAGAGAGTAACAGAGACCTTTTCTCTTAGACTTGCCAAGGTGGCCTCTTGGTACTTAGTGTGCTCTTCATTGGGGCAGGATGTCCAAATCAGGCCATGGAAATAGAAACAGGTGACTTCAGGTGAGAGCTGTTAAGTTGGCCAAGAAGACCTTAAGATGCTGAGAGAGAAGGCTGATTGCTCCTCACTTAGCAGCCGAGACTCTGGGGACCTTGGGTGCACTGTTTGCCTTCAGTTCTCCCAGCTGTCTGGGCTAGCCAGTCAGGTGTCTGATGAACTAATTCACACCCAAACTGTAACCAGTAAAAGCATGAAACATTGCACAAGAGACCGCACCCATTTACAATCTTCTCAAGATGATTCATTGGGTAACTGAACCACAGTTTCCTGGGTTTCTTTCTCCTCGTCTATAAAAATGAGAGCAGGGAAGGACAGTAGTGCTCCTCAGACTATCTGGGGTAAAGGACATTAAAAAAAAAAAATTTCAAATCTATCACAGACCAAAACTTTTATAAACTATATTAAAACCGAATTATTAGAACAGTAAAATAAAATAAACATATAACATATGAGTTCAAAAGACATGAAATAGCGGGGTCTTAAAAACTTGTGAGTGGCCGTCTAAGATACTCCACTGGTCTCACCCCATCTGGAACAAGCGAGAATGAAGAAAACCAAAGACACAAGGGAAAGATTGGTCCAAATGAGTAATGGACCAACCACAAGTACTACAGCTCCCATCAGACTGAGAGCGGCACAACTAGATGGTACCCGGCTATCACCACCAATTGCTCTGACAGGGATCACAGTAGAGGATCCCAGGCAGAACTGGAGAAAAATGTAGAACAAAATTCTAACTCACAAAAACAAACAAAGAAAAAAAAACAGACTTAATGGTCTGACAGAGACTGGAGAACCGCCTAAAGTATGGCCCCGGGCACCATTTCAGCTCAGTAATGAAGTCACTCCTGAGGTTTAGCCTTCAGCCAAAGATTAGACAGGCCTATAAAACAAAAGCAGACTGAAGGGGCACACCAGCCCAGGGGCTAGAACAAGAAGGCAAGCGGGGACAGGAAAGCTGGTTATAGGGAACTCAAGGTTGAGAAGGGACAGTGTTGACATGTCGAGGGGTTGGCAACCATTGTCACAAAACAATATGTGTACTAATTGTTTAATGAGAAGCTAGTTTGTTCTGTAAACCTTCATCTAAAGTATAATAATTAAAAAAGTAAAGAAAGAAAAAACACACACACACAAAGACATGAAATACAAGCCTAAATTTTTGCGTGTATCATTACTTCTTAATGTTTTCCGCAATGGCCATTATTTATTAACGTCCCTCTACGGAAAATAAGGATTTGGCACTTTAATCACCTTGTCCCATTTCCACCACACACACCATTCTCATACATCCATCCTTCCCGTATGATTAGATAATTTTGTTTAGATCAGTGTTTACATAATTATAACCACATAAAAACTATTCACAGATGTATTCATTTTCTACTGCTGCTGTAACAAATTGCCACAAACTGGGTGGCGTAAAACAACACACATTTATTCTCTTACACTTGCGGAGGCTAGAAGTCTGAAATGAATCTAACAGAGTTCAAATCAAAGCATTGGCAGGGCCGGTTCCTTTTGGAGGCACCAGGGAGAATCCATTTCCTTGCCTTGTCTAGCTTCTAGAACAGCCTGTATTCCTTGGCTTATAGCCTCTTCCTCTACCTTCAAGGCCAGTGGCATAGCATCTTCTTTCTGACTTTGCTTCCATAGCCACTTGACCTTTTCCTTCTGTAGTCAAATCTCTCTCTACTTCCCTCTTAAAAGGACACTTGTGATTATGTGGGGCCCACCTGGATAATCCAGGACAATCTCTCCATAGAAAGATCCTTAATTTAATCACGTTGGCAAAGTCCCCTTTGCCACGTAAGGTAACGTATGCACAGGTACTGGGGATTAGGATGTTGATATCCTTGGGGGACCACTGCAGCCTATCACGACAGCTGATTGACTAGTACAGTACGTTATGATTGCTTCTCCTTTCCTATGCAGCTTTTTGTTCCCTCTGTAATTAATAATTGTCCTTTTGGTTTGCTTAGCTTTTCAGATACTTATCACCAAATCACCTTTCTCTTAATAGGTTCAAAAAAAAAAACAACAAACCTTTGCCATCAAGTCATTTCTGACTCATAGTGACCCTACAGGACAGAGTAGAACCGCCCCATAGGGTTTCCAAGGAGCGCCTGGTGGATTCAAACTGCCAACCTTTTGGATAGCAGCTGTAGCACTTAACCACCACGCCCCCAGGGTTTCCCAATAAGTTCAAGCAGATATTAATTTCCCTTCTTAGGATACTCCTCTCCCAGAGCCTTCTGACCTGCTCCCTTCTGAACTGGTTTCTCTCTTGGTTTGCTGTACAGCTGTTTCCTTAAGATCTCCCTTCACCAAACATCTAGGGAGTTTCTTTGCCTCTCTTTTGTGGTGGATCTCTATTTTCTGAATCCCATGTCTTTTTTTCCTGGTTTACCAATTGGTTTCAGTGGATTTTATCCAATAGTTTATTAAAAATGATGTATGAGGAATAAACTTTTATGAAATATTGTATGCCCGAAAATGTCTTTATTTTAGCCTTACACTTGATTAATAGTTTGGCTGGGTATAGAATTTTAAGCTAGAAAACATTTTCTGTTAGAATTTTGAAGTCCTTGCTTAACTGTGCTCTAGCTTCCAGGGTTGCAGTTAAGAAGTCCAAAGTCATTCTGATTCTTAGTAACTTTGCATAAAGCCTGTATTTTTTTTTTTCTGGAAACTTACAGGATCTTTCCCCAATTGTTCTGAAATTTCACAATGATGTGCCTTAGTTTGTCTTAACCTGGTTTCTCAACAGCAGAGCCTGAGGCAGAAGGCTTATGTGCTATTATTTCGTTAGGGAACGCAATCTCAGGGAACACAGAGAAGCAGGGAAGCAGGGAGAGATGATATGAGGATGAGTTACCTAGCTGGCTGTTGCTTAGTGTGATTGATTGCTTTGTTCCATGGACCTGTCCAAGAAACTACACACATGGAACTCAGGACCACTTGAATTTGTCCACTGGCTTCTGTCTCCCAACGGTCAAAGATTTGCTTCACTACGCATAGATTTCCCTATACTTCCACGTTGTGCGTTCCTTGGTATTGCACACCGGGTAGTTTTATGGGAGCAGGTAAGAGGCACAGCAGTGCCTGGTGCTGAGGCTTTGTCAAGGTGTGCAGATAAATGACAATGAATCCCAAGCAGCCACTGCCATGGAAGCCTTGGCTTTTAAAGGCTTCAGCAACATACTGCCTCCATGACTGCAGAAACAGGACCTGTAATGCTAGGGCTGATCCCACCAAAATGCAAGCGCATGGATGGGGAGGGAGGGCTTGCAAATAATTGAATACAATACAGTACAGTTCAGGTCTAGTTTTAGCTACTGTGTTGGATGCTTGGGAACCCTTTCAATCTTTCAATGTTCAGCATGTAAATGTTCTCTTAAAAATCCTGTTTTCGAAAAAAAGAAAAAACTCCTATTTTCAATGTAGTCCCCCTGCCCTCAACTGTGCTAGTATAGGGATACTCTGGCCTTCTCTCTTCATAGAACAAAACAAAACCCCAAAACAAAGTAGTTGCCACTGAGTTGATTCCAACTCGTGACAATTCCTTGGTTGGTACAAAGGGTTAAACACTGGGCTGCTTACTGAAAGGCTGGCAGTTTGAGTCCATCCAGGGGATACTCAGAAGAAAGAGCTGGTGGCCTACTTCTGGAAAAAAAAAGCCATTGAAAACCCTACGGAGCACAGTTCTGCTCTGAAACACACGGGGTCACCACAGAATAAACCCCCAGTCTTTCGCTGGGTGGAGGAGGGGCAGTTGCCTGACCTTGAGACGTGGATCAAGACATCTGGAGGTCTAGTTTCTTCTTAGACTTTCAGCCAACTCTTGTTTATGATTCACCCTCACCTCTCACTTCTGGAAGTTCCTGGTGTCACCAGTTCATGACCTGCTGGGCTCTTCTGTGATGTAAATCGTGCAGAGCTTTGCCCTCTGCCTTCCGGTTTAGGACTCAGCTTTGATGGGTCTGCTAAGGCAGGCATCACTCATTCACTAGCTTCCCAGCTTCCTGGATTTTGCTTATGGTTGCCTCCTATTCTGTTTGTCCTTATGGGCTTTGGGTTAAAACTACAACTCCTTTACTGTCATTTTACTGGGGTTTCAGGAGGAAAGAGAAGGAATAAACGCCCCTCAATAAAAAAAAAAAAATTTTGTTGCTGTCGAGTTGATTCCAACTCAGTGACCCTATAGGACAGAGTGGACCTGCCCCATAGGGTTTGCAAGTATTTAAATCTTTACGGAAGCAGACTGGCACATCTTTCTCCCATGGAGCAGCTGGTGGGTTTGAACTGCTGACCTTTTGGTTAGCAGCTGAGCACTTAACCATTGTGCCACCAAGAGCAATAGCACGTGTTTATCCACCATTTTTGGCTGGACAACAGCACTGCTTTTCTAAATCAAATTAAATCTGGCTCCAAGCCTGCCCTCACGTGGGTGACTCAAGATCAGTCAGACAGCCCAGCTCAATTTGCCTCTATTTGAAAGCAAAGGCCTTTAATTCTCTCCCGGGGCAGGAAGAGGCTGGCTTCCAGCTCTCCAAGTTTGTTTACGCCTGTTCTTTGAAGCTTCTATAATAGCAGGGACAAAACTCCAGTTAATAAACTGACGGAGCCAGCCAGACCTGGCTTTGAATCCCGGCTCTCTCACTTAGCTGTGGGGCTATGAGAAAGTGACAAGCTCCCTGTGCCTCAGTTTCCTCAGCTGCCCAGTGTGAATGACGGTGCCTTCCTCGTAGGAAGGTTTCAGGGGTTGGATGAGATGATGTGAATCAAGCACCTGGCAGAGCCTGGACAGGATGTGCTCAGTAATGCTGGCTACAGTCTTGTCATAGCGTCTCCTGGAGGAAAGACCTCTGTATCCCTAGACACGGCTGCCCCGATCCACCCTTGTCCTCTTCAGCCTGAGGTCTTCTGGCTGGAAGGAGCTCTGTGGTCCATGGTTGTCAGGAAATACCCCATGAGCCTCCCCACTTCAGGGTTCTTCTACTTCCCATTCACCCCACAGACTGACCAACTGATAAAGGTTTAATTTTTCCACCTGGGAGTCCAAGAATAGCGTTGTTTCAAGCATCCCAAGGGCCAGTCTTTAAGGCATTTCATGGCTGAGCCCTGCTCTCTGGGAGGCCAGTGTCTCTCCAGGAGGACGTTATCCTCTCCAGAGCTCACAGGCGTTTACAGAGCAGCCGACGTGCAGAGATCTGCTGTACTGGGCTGCACAGCGAGGAGTCAGAGCTGGTCTTTTGGTCACTCGAGCAAGTGGTGGCTCTGAGCAGGTGCCTTAGCATCAGTTCCTGAGACCTCCTTGACCCCTTCCTCTCAAGGTTAATAGTACTCCCTCAGGTGCTGGGACCTTAACTGTTACCAGCCCCTACACAGATGGAAAGACTGAGGCACGGGACAGTAATCTAAAGGAGGTGCTGGAGTTACAAAGTGCCTCAGGGATTTAACGATAGGACTAAATAATAACTATAACATATATGCAAGGCCCTGTTCTTGGCACTTTACACATATTAAAATTTATTTAATCCTCAAAACACCCTTTGAGGTAGGAACCATTACCATATCCATTTTTCAGATGAGGAAACTGATGTTAAGTGACACGGTCCTTAGTGGCAGAGCTGGGTTTGGGTCTAGATCGTCCAGCTCCTGTGTGTCTTCCACTGCATCCTTCAGGATCCTTTCTGAAATGGGTGTTTCAGGAGTATGTGCTGGAGGAAAATGAAGCTGGTCATCTCCTGTGTCTCAGTTGGTGCCAGGTTCCCTGCTCGTGTATCAAACAGATCCAGGTGTTCGAAAGCCTTCTGCCAGCGCTGGTCCCCCCGCGCCAGCTGGAAGCGTATGAGCACCGAGGGCTGTGCTTTCCCTTCCGCCATGCACCCCCAAGTCCCCAGGCCCAGGACTAGCTCCTGTGTGCTGAAAAGGGCTTGGTTTCTGGAAGCGGAAGACACGAGTTGGAATCCCAGCTCTTTTGCTTAATTGGCTGTGTTGTTTTGAGCAAATTACTAGGCCTCTCTGGGCCTCGATTTCTTCATCTATAAAATGGGCTTGATGGGAATTCTTTCCTACCTGCCATGATAGTTGTGAGACTATTTTGAGGCAACATCCTTCTGGCCATAATAGTGAAAAACGCTAAGCACATATGAGATGTTACTAGACTCTGGTGGAGTCCTCAGGTTAGTGGCACCTGACTTCTCTCAACTTTCTGTGCTCTCCCAGCCTATCCACCCTATCCCTTCTTGCTTGGGAGGATACGCTGCCTGGATGTGGGCAAGGCCAGTTTTGTATAGGGTCGCTATGAGTTGTAATCAAGTCAATGGCAGTGGGTTTGGTTTTTTGGTCTGGGGTGGGCAGAGCTGCCCTGGGGAAATGATAGTGCCATTTGGATTTTTACTAGGAGACAATGAGTTGCTTGAGGGCAGGGGTCGAGCCTTCTTCACACTGGTGTCCCCATTTCCTGACCCAGTGATGGGCAGAGAAGGGGCGCTCAGAATGAAAGGATGTAACTGTGATCCAGCAGAATTTGTCTGGGGAGCATTACTTCTCCATGCCTTAGCCTGGCATTGCCCCTTTGGCAGCGTCTAAAGCTGCTTGCCCCCCGCCCAGGGGTCTCCTTAGTGCCTGCCACCACATGCCTTTCCCAGGCTCCTCCACTCCCTGCGCCTACAAGCAGGTGTTGGGTTCCAGACAGTTGTAGGTAACAGTTCAGCTTCCAGGAACAGAAATCACTCCAGTGAAGGGGGGAGACTGGAAAGGTGGACCCAGGTGTTATCCAGCCAGAACCTTCTTGCAGAAAGGTAACCCTGACAACGGCCACTTCTGGAGGCTTTCTCAAATCCCCAAATTCAAAAACACCATTATACATAGCATTTTATGTTCTTCCATAAAATGCAGGAAAGTGGGCTGAGAGAGTTAAATTTCCCACTTTTATTACTGTCCTTAACAAATAATTTTTATTTTGGCTAAAGTCTCTTGAAACAATTTCTTAAACAGCTTTTCTTATTTCTGCGATGGTGTGGAGAATTCATTTGGATCACAGATTTCCATCATCTCTAAATTTGACATTCCACTCGTTATTTCTTCTAAAGCATACAGATTCTGGGGCTCTTCTGCCTGTTCCTCCCTCCCCTCTCCCCACCCCATTGACAGCCATCACTTTCTAAAACTTCTTTCAGTCTTTATTTCTATTCCCAGCACTAGCTATTGCCATTTGCTCACCAAGGACGTTTCCATCGCTTCACACGGTTACTGCATCCCTGATGTTACACAATGGAAGCTAACCAGCAGAACTTGCACAGACAGCCAGGCTCATCCATACGCTTAATGGCTGGCCCCTCTCACCACACCGGCTTGTGACAAATGAGATTCAAATCTGAACCTCAGCAGAACTTCAAATTATCTGTGTCATGGGCCTTCCAAACCAAAAACCTGTTACCATTGAGTCAATTCTGACTCACAGTGATCCTATAGGACAGAGTAGAACTGCCCCCTAGGGTTTCCAAGGCTGTAAATCTTTATGGAAGCAGACTGACACATCTTTCTCCTGCAGGGTAGCTGGTGGGTTCAAATGGCCAACCTACTGGTTAGCAGCCAAGCACTTAACCATTGTGCCACCAGGGCTCCTTCCATAAATCCCTCAAGGCCAAATATCTTGACGCCTTTTGTTCAAAACACTTTTCTTCAAATGTGCCAACCTGGGCATTTGCTTGGGCAGATTAAGGAAGGTTGAGGAGGAGATGGAAAGAGATTTCCATTTTCAAAAGGGACTTCGCTCTGTCCCTAAGAACCCACTATGTGGGCTGCCATTTGTAAGGCTGTGATGGCTTCTTGGCCTTAGCACCTGGCTTGTTGCAAGTTAAGGTTGTCTGAAGTCACAGGAAGGGGCTGTCTGAAGTCACAGGAAGGGGCTGTCTGAAGTCACAGGAAGGGGCTGTCTGAAGTCACAGGAAGGGGCTGTCTGAAGTCACAGGAAGGGGCTGTCTGAAGTCACAGGAAGTTGTTGAAAGAGGCGACAATATTCCAGTTCTCTTTCTCATGCACAGCCCCTCCCTAAACTCACCTCTGTCTCCCAAGGCTCTGAATCTACCCTCATCATTCTCTGGCAGAGGGAAAGTACATGGGCTTTGGGAAAAATTTAAATCCTCCCTGTCGCTTTTTATGTGTTTAACAGCTAATGAGGCACTTTACTTCTCTGAATCTTAGTTTCTGCAATTGGCAAACCATCTCGTTAATATGTACACTGTAGGATTTTGAGAGTACCTGGCACATAGTGTGGCCTGGCATTTAGTATGAGGGTCTGCTGTATTCACCACACATTTCAGATGTATTCAATTTCTTGGTTTATCATACTGAGAATGCTTGAGCTAAAAGGACCTTGGGCACAACCTGGTTCTGGATATAACAGGAGGCATAGAACACGCTTGGTTTTGAGATTAAGCCCTAGACCTAATTTGGGAGTAACAACTGAGAAAGCTGCTTCTGATACTACCTCTCAGATACGCCCAGATTTGAGCTTTCAGTAGGCTAAGTGGTGGCACTTTCTTCTTTTTTTTTTTAAATAATGTTTTGTATTTAAAGTGAAAGTTTACACAGAAAATTAGGTTTCCAATTAACAATTTATACACAAATTATCCAGTGATATTGGTTATATTTTTCACAATGTGTCATCATTCCCATTCATTCCATTCTGGTTGTATCATTTCCAGCACTCTAGTTTCCTTGCCCCCTTACCTTCTCATCTCTGCTTTAGAGTCATTTTGGCACTTTCTGATCGATAGCCTTCTCTTTAATAAAGTGAGACATGAGACACAAGGAAGTTATTTTCATTTGGAATGAAAAATAAGTATACCCTGAAAGCATTTTTATTTTTCCTGAATTAATTTGCTCCAGTGCAAAAAGGTTGCCACCCACCCCTGATCTCATACGAGCCACATTTTGCAGATGGACCAACCAGTCCCAAACAGATGATCCTTCCTTGAGAGTGGGGCCCACCCCTCTGGCCCAGAGCGGTCCTTTGGAACCAGGGCTAGAGCAGGGCCCCCAGGGTAGCACAGTGATTAGTCTGGAGCCACAGGGCCCGGGTTCACGCCCCAGTGCTGCCCTTGCTAGCTGTGTGAGCCTTGGGTCACTTTGAGTCTCTATACCTTATTTTCCTCCTCTGTAAAATGGGGATAATAATAGTGCCCAAGCCCCATAAGACTAGCCACGTCCCTGGGTGGTGCAAACGGTGTGTGCTCAAACTGCTAACCTAAAGGTTGGTGGTTCGAACCCACCCAGCAGAACCAGGGAAGAAAGGCCTGGAGATCTGGTTCCCTAAGGATTAAAACTTATGGAGCAGTTTTACTCTGTAACACATGGGGTCACCAGGAGTCAGAATCAACTCAATGGCAACTTTTTTTTTTTTTCATAAGGTTTGGCATGAGGATTTAAAAAAAACAAGCCAAACCCATTGCCGTCGAGTCGATTCCGACTCATAGCGACCCTATAGGACAGAGTAGAACTGCCCCATACGGTTTCCAAGGAGCGCCTGGTAGATTCGAACTGCCAGCCTTTTGGTTAGCAGCCATAGCTCTTAACCACTGCATCTCCAGGGTATCCCAGAGGATTAGATGAGTAAAGTTCTTGAAACCATCCCAGACACGTAGTGAATAAATGTTAGTTATCATTCCTTTGTTTTTTTTCTTGGAAATTGGCCGGACCAGAAATTACAGGGGTGAGAGTCATTTCTTTTCTTGAAGTTGCTGATGTGGAAGGAAAATCACAACCCCCCTCAATGGAGCTGACCAAGAGAACCTGGCTGGGTGGTGGCTTAGGAGACAGGCAGCCTGGGACCCTGCCACAGTGGAACAAAGAGCTCCATCCTCCCAGGACCCAGCAGATCTGACTGGAAGAGGGATGTTGTGTGCCTGGAGGCTCTAATGGGCTTGTGACTGTCTCCTTTGCCATGGAGGCCTATGCCAGCCCTGCTCACTCTGCCTGGGGTCCAATTCTGGGCACAGCTAAGGGAAGCAAAATCCAACCAGAGTTACTCAGAGGACTATGGTATATGGTTTTAGTTCAGCCCTCTGAAAATCCGCTCATATATTCCTTCTCAGCCCAGTCATACCTTTGTTATGAAAATTATTTAACTGAACTTTTAAACAGAACAGAAAACCTCAAACTTCAAAAACTCTCCCAGTCTCACTCAGAGTCTGAGTAATGATGAATCAGCCATCAGAAAGGGGTGGAGGCTGTTTAGAAGAGGACAAAGGCCAGGGAACAGAACAGAAGGGGCTGTTGCACCTTAGTGATGACTCCAGAACCGGAGCCAAATTTGGTTTTTATTAAAACATACACGCTAAACACACACACACGTATGCACCTCATCACATACCTTCCCTCTGCCCCTCTCCCACCCAGAAAACTCCCCCCCAGAAAAACTTTACAGTTGCTTTGTAACTGTGTCTGCTTTGCTGGGGAGAGGAACATGGGATTTCTCTCTGCTTTCTCTCCATCTCCCCTACCCATGGGAGTTTGATGGAGGACCAGGTTTTTGTCATCTTTTTCTGATGTCTGGGAGTTGAGAAAGATGGCCTCGCCTCTGTCCCTGCCACTTGGCTCCGGTGCCGCCAGGCTGAGTGGGATCATATTTGTTAGGCACTGGGGCTGTCAGGGTGAGAGCAGGGTAGTCGGGGAGGTGGCTTGGGGAATGGAGATCTGGTGCCAAAAAATAAGACAAAATCCTGACCAGATTTCCCTAAAGTAGAAGAGCATTCCTCCCCGTGGCTCTTTAGAAATGAGAAAAAGCCCCTGCTGGCTGTTGTGGTACAAACTATAATTGAGTCCTTTCCTCCAAGTGACCCTGTTTATCAAAGCGTCTCTGTGCAAAGGCCACCAGCTTGTGGCCAGATTTTTTACTCAATATCCCCCCAAAATTCCTTATCAAAAGAAATGTCTGGTTTCCATATGATAAAGGGCTCCACCCCATGCCATCTTACGGGGAAAACTGGGTCAAGGATAGACCCATGACCAGGTTGCACCATCATCCTCGTTACAGCCTGAGCCCCATTTGTAGAGTCAGTTCTGTGACCTTATTATTCAAAGGAAGGATACTACACTTTGTCAATAAACTGCCTTACGCTTATCTGACCCAAGTACACACATTGTGCCCCGTAGGAACTGACAAAAGACCTGTATTAGTCAGGTTTTGCCATGGTAATGCTGAATAACAACCTTACAACGTGAATAGCTTGCAACAACGAACATCTATTCCTTGGTCACAGGGCTGTGGGTAGGTGGGGCTTAGCAGGTGAGGCTGGGTTGGGTCCAGGTTGGGGATTGCGTTTACATCTGCTCCAAGTACCTCACTTGGGCCATGCTCTTCTCTTGGTGGAGGCAGGCTTGCAAGGAGTCAGGCCAAACCACACAAGCACATTTAAATCCTCTGGTAGGACATGACATACGTTATGTCCACTCACATTCCATTGGCTGAAGCAAGTCATATGGTCAAGGCCAAAGACAGTGGGTGTGGAAGTACACTCCATCCGCAGTGAAACCATGGTAAGGCAGGGAGGAAGGAAGAATTGTGAACAAATGATACTGTCAATGACAATCACCTTCGCTTCATGTTTGAAAGCTGTATTCTACCTTGTCTGGAGTCAGCGCGAGAGAGTTTGGTCCCTATCCCCACTTAGCATGTTCCCCCAGATTCTCAGCGGTCTGGGCATTTTTGATCACTACACTCATGACTTACCTTCCCAGAGCTGGTTGGGAACCCAAGCCCTACTCTTGTTGGAATCTCAATCTTTTCCTTTTAGCCTCTCTTTCCGCTCCCATCCTGGGTCCCTTTCTCTCCTTACCTTCCCACATGCTTTTAAGCCAAGTGATTCCTTTCTTTTCCCTTCTGGATATCTCTGGACAGAGCCCCTCATGACAATGAGACCTTTCTCACTGCCAAGATGGCTTCCTCCGAGCTTACACTCATGATTTTATGATCAAAGAGTTTTCTCCTTCTGCCTCTACTTTGAGTTGGGCTTCCGTATATCCCCATTTTTTACTCTCAGATAACAACATGCCAAGCTCCAGGAAGGGGTGGGTGGGTATTTTTCAAATCCCAGGACCATGGAGGGCTTTCGGGAAGTAGGCAGAGAAAAACCCTGATGCTGCCACCCATTTAAATGTGCCAAACCACGTAGTGGGCCCTTTACACATGTTGACTCACTTATTTCCCATATCAACCCTTGGAGGGAGGAATTATTTCACTTTTCTCCATTTTATAACTGAGGAATGGGGCAGAGAGGTTGTGTAACCTGCCCATTGTAACAGCTCAGAAGGGCAGAAGCAGGACTGTGTCTTTCCCAAAGCCTGCGCCATATGTTTTTTCTGCTTAATCCCCCTCCCCCCTATTTTTTTACCGTCCCTCCTCTGCGGCTGTGGGTGATGTGACTGTGGGACCAGTGGGCATCTTCTCTGAGGAATCAAGCGGGAGTCATGGTAAAGGAGTGAGCGCTGGGGATTTGAGGAGAGGTGGAGAAATACAGCAGCTGTAGAACTAGACAGTGAAGGTCATGACATTTCTTTTTCCCTCCTTCTATGATCATCGCAGGGCAGAGAAGACAGTATCTGTGTTTTGGATGGTGAGAATAGGGGTGGGAGTAGGCTCAGCTGGCAAGTATGCAGTGATGGGTTCATATGGGTCCCATCAGCAAACTCTCTAGTATATTTATCCATCGCTTCCCTTTCTCCTTTCTCTAATTTACTTTTTATTATTCAGCTGAATATTTCTCTTCAGAGGATATTTTTTCAGTTTGATCAAAGCTACTTTTCTTTCCCCAAACATTTCCTTGGGTGGCCCTGCGGGGGCCAGCTGCTCATGGCCGTTTTGAACCTTCCTCTCTGCACAGCTGCACAACTGCCAACTTTTCCCAGGTTGTCTGAAGCCAAGTGAGGCCGAGAGAAGGATCAAAAAGAGTCTGTCTTCTTGAAATATTTTAAAAAGATGACTTATTTTTCCCTAGTGGTATCCAGAACTTTAAGAAGACAGGTTATGTACTCTACTTGAAAACACATTTTTCTTTTTAGAAAGAAAAAAAAGGCCAAACAGCCTTCTTTGTCCATGGCCATTTTTCCTGGTTTTCTTGCCAATTGTGTGACCCTGGGAAACACTAGCACTCTCTCCCTTTCAGTTTTCTCATCTGTAAAATAGGAATGATGTAACTCTCATTCCCCTGCTGGGTTGGTGTAAGGATTAAAGAAGATAATAACTGATATATAATGGAAATTAACATCAGTCAGAAGGAGGGGGGCCCAACAACTTCATCCCGTGGTACCTCCTCTGGGGAAATCCTCAATTTTCCCTACAGATTCATGCACTGGATGCTCGGTGCAGCATTGTTAGAATAAAAAATGGAAGTGACAAGGTCATGGAAGCTCCATAGACCAAACTCCAATCTCCCTGAGGGACTGAATTACTGGTCTGAGGGCTGTGGGGACCGTGCTCTCAGAGAACATCCAGCTCAATTGGCATAACATAGTTTATAAAGAAAATGTTCTACATTCTACTTTGGTGACTAGCGTCTGGGGTCTTAAAAGCCTGTGAGTGGTCATGAAGGATACTCCACTGGTCTCACCCCATCTGGAGCAAGAAAGAATGATGAAAGCCAAAGACACAAGGGAAAGATTAGTCCAAAGGACTAATGGACCACAACTACCACAGCCACCAGATTGAGTCCAGCACAACTAGATTGTGACTGGCTACTGCCACTGATTGCTCTGATAGGGATCACAACAGCGGGTCCTGGATAGAGCTAGAGAAAAATGTAGAACAAAACTCAGACTCACAAAAAAAGACCAGACTTACTGGCCTGACAGAGACTGGAGAAACCTGAGAGTATGGCCCCCAGACACCCTTTTAGCTCAGTAGTGAAGTCACTCCTGAGGTTCACATTTCAGCCAAAGATTAGTCAGGCCCATAAAACAAAACGAGACTAAAGGGGCACGCCAGCCCAGGGCAAGGACTAGAAGGCAGAAGGAGACAGGAAAGCTGGTAATAGGGAACCCAAGGTCAAGAAGGGGGGAATGTTGACATGTTATGGGGTTGGTAACCAATGTTACAAAACAATATGTGTACTAATTGTTTAATGAGAAGCTAGCTTGTTCTGTAAACCTTCATCTAAATTAGAATTAAAAAAAAAAAAAGGAAATGATGTAAAATCCTTCAATAGAGGAATGGGTAAAGAAATTATGGCACATTCTTATTGCAAAATATTATGTAGCAGTTAAAGAGTAAGGTCACTGTATATGGACAAGTATGGAAAAAGCTTCAGGACAAGTTGTTATATCAACCAGAACAAGGTGTGCAACAGACATCTTCTTTACACTAAAAATGATTCCCATGTGTAGTAGGATGGAAAGTGGCTCTCCAAAAGTTATCCACACTCTAATCCCTGGGATCTGTGAATGTTACCTCAGTTAGGGAAAGGGTTTTTGCAGGTGTGATGAAGTCAGAGCCTTGTCGTAGCTACCTAGTGCTGAATAACAGAAATGTCACAAGTGGGTGGCTTTAAGGAACAGAAATTTATTTTCTCACATTTCTGGACGCTAAAAGTCCAAATCAGGGTCTTAGCTGTGTCAGTTCCTTCTGTGGGTCTCTCTCCTTGTTTGTGGTGTCTGCCTGAAGTCCTTGGCATTCCTTTGCTTGTAGATGGATCATCAAAAGGCATTTCCCCCTGTGTGTGTCTCTCTGTATTTGTTTTCCTTTTTTATAAGGTGCCACTCAAAACGGATTAGGTTTAGGATCCACTGTACTCTGGTATGACCTCATCAACATAGCAAAAGAAAACCACTATTTTCAAACAGGGTCAAATTTACAGTCAGAGAAATCTTTTGCTTTTGTCTTCTCCAAGAATAAGCAGAAATCCACGGGTTTATATGTGTAAAACCCAAGAAACTAAGGAACTGAGAGGTTAAAGTGACTTGCCCAAGTTACACATTAGGAAGTGGCAGAGTCCAAATTTGAACCTAAGCAGTCTGGGTCCACATGAAGTCTAACCCCCAGGCTCTGTGCTAAGTGCTCTAGTGTTTTATCTCATTTAATCCTATAAGGTGGGTATTATGGTTATATTCCCATTAAAAAAAAAAAATTCCTCTTCACTCTCCTGCATATGTTTTGGCTTCAGTCTTTCCCCTGCATTTATTTTTATGTAGGTCCATATACTCCTGTTATCATCTTATCTCGCTTCATTTTTCTTTACAGAGCACGTATTAGTACCTGAATTTATTTATACTTTGTGTGTGTCCCATCACTAGGTGACAGGTGTACTGTCATGTTTAACTCTAATTGGTCTGTTTTATTGCCAGTTAAGGGGATTGTTGCATAACATAGTTATGTTTTGCTAATTTATAGAGATTTAAATTATTGCTAATTAGGGCATGATATATTTATGTTCTTATTTACTACATACACTTCAAGGCCAAGTTAAGTAAAAATTACGGGAATTGTTTAATGACATATTTACATTTTTTTCCTAAATTTCATTTATTTTGTTGTTGTTGAGAATATACACAGCAAAACATATTCCAATTCAACAGTTTCTACATGTGCAGTTTAGTGACATTGATTATATCCTTCAAGTTGTGCAACCATTCTCACCCTTGTTTTCTGATCCTCCCTCATTAAAATAAACTCATTACCCTCTAAGGTTCCTATCTAATCTTCTGAGCTGCTGTTGTCAATTTGGCCCCATACAGATAGTTCTTAAAAGAGCATAATGCTCAAGGCAGACCTTTTTTACTAGCTACGTTAAACTTGGTTCTAAGATGACTTCAGGGGATATTTTTGGTTTAAAGTTTAAATATTATCTCAGGGCAATAGTTTCAGGGGTTCATCCACCCTCCATGGCTCCAGAAAGTTTAGAGTCCATGGAAATTTGAAATCCTGTTCTGCATTTCCCCCCTTTGATCAGAATTCTTCTATGGAATCTTTGATCAAAATGTTCAGCAGTGGTAGCTGAGCACCATCCAGCTCTGGTCTCCTGGCAAAGGAAGCAGTTGTTCATGGAGGCAATTCACCACACATTGCATTTCTTCCTCCTATTCCTGACTCTCCTTCTTCCTCTGTTGCTCCAGGTGAATAGAGAACAATTGTTGTGCCTTGGATGGCTGCTTGCAAGCTGTTAAGACCCCAGGCACTATGCAACAAACTAGGTGGTAGAACAAAACCGCTAAACACCTTATTAGGCCAATTAACTGAGATGTTTCATGAAATCATGACCCTAAACCTCCAAACCAAGAAACCAAATCACATGAGGTCTTTGGTTGTACGTAAGTAGCCTCAGCAGCTACTCTTTTTTTTTTTTTGTTGTTGTCATTGTTGTAAATATATCTATCATACAACTTTTGCCAGTTTAACGTTTTACAGGTGTACGACTTATTCACAGCACTTAAAATAATTGGCTGTGCAATGCTACTCTTAATCAGTACAACTTTTCCACCACCGTTAACTCCCCTGGTCCCCCTCCTCCTGCCCCTGGTGACCACTAATAAACTTTGTTCTCTACATATTTGCCTTTTCTTGTCTTTTCATATAAGTGAGGTCACATAATATTTGTCCTTTTGCGATTGGCTTATTTCCACTCAGCATAACGTCATCAAGCTCCATCCATACTGTAGCATGTATCAAGACTTCCTTTCTCCTACTGACTGAGTAGTATTCCATTGTTTATATGTACCACATTTTCTTTATTCATTCATCTGCCGATGGGCATTTAGGTTGTTTCCACCTTTTGGTTATTGTGAATAGTGCTTCAATGAACATTGGTGTACAAGTCTGTTTTTAAGTCTCTGCTTTCAAGTCTTTTGGGTATATATCTAGGAGTGGAATTGCTGGGTCATATGATAGGAAACTCTCGTGGCGTAGTGGTTAAGTGCTACGACTGCTAACCAAGAGGTCGGCAGTTCAAATCCACCAGGCGCTCCTTGGAAACTCTGTGGGGGCAGTTCTACTCTGTCCTATAGGGTCGCTATGAGTCGGAATCGACTCGACGGCAGAAGTTTTCGGTTTGGATGGTAGTTCTATTATTAGTTTTCTGAAGAAACACCACACTGTTTTCCACAATGGCTGTACCATTTTGCATTCCTACCAGTAATGGATAAGGGTTCCAGTTTCCCCACATCCTTGCCAACATTTGTTATTTTCTGTTTTTTTTTTTTTTAATCTTAGCCATCCTAGTGGGAGTGAATTGGTATCTCATTGTGGTTTTAATTTGCATCTCTCTGATGGCTAATGACACTGAGCATCTTTGATGGCTAATTACGCTGAGCATCTTTTCATGTATTTGATGGCCATCTGAATGTCCTCTTTGGTGAAATGTCTATTCAAGTCCTTTGCTCATTTTACCATTGGGTTATATGTCTTTTTGTTGTTTAGTTGTCGAAGTTTTTTTATATTTTGGTTGTTAGATCCATGTCGGATATATTGCTTCTGAAGATATTCTCTCAGTCAGTAGCTTGTCTTTTCACTTTTTTTGTAAAGTCTTTTGATGAACAAAAGTTTTTAATTTTTATGAGGTCCTATTTATTTATTTTGTCTTTTGCTGTTTGTTGCTTTTGTTATTACATTAAATAATCCATTGTTGAAAGCAAGGCCTGACAGCGTTGCCCCTGCTTGTTCTTCTAAGAATTTTATGGTTTTAGTTTGTTCATTTAGGTCCTTAACTGATTTTGAATTTGTTTTTTAATATGGTGTGAGACACAGATCCTGTTTCATTTTTCTGCATGTGGAAATCCAATTTTCCCAGCACCATTTATTGAAGAAATTCTTCTTTCCCCATTGAATGGACTTAGCACCCTTGTAAAAAAAATCAGTTGGCCATAGATATATGAGTTTATTTATAGACTGTCAATTCTACTCCATTGGTCTATGTGCTTATTGTTATACCAGTACAAGGCTGTTTTTATTACTGTAGCTGCATACCCAAAAACACCCAGTGCCGTTGAGTCAGTTGCGACTCATAGCGACTCTACAGGACAGAGAACTGCCCCATAGAGTTTCCAAGGAGTGCCTGCGGATTTGAACTGCCGACCCTGTGGTTAACAGCCTTAGCACTTAATCACTACGCCACCAGGGTTTCCCTGTAGCTATATAATATATTTTAAAATCATGAGGTGTGAGTACTCCTACTTTGTTCTTCTCTTTCAACATTGCTTTAACTATTCGGGGCCTCTTGCCATTCCTTATAAAGTTGAGGATTGGTTTTTCTATTTCTGTAAATAAGGCTGTTGGAATTTTTATCGGGATTGTGTTGAATCTGTAGATCACTTTGGGTTGTATTGACATCTTAACAATATTAAATCTTCCAATCCATGAACATGGAACATTTTTCCTTTTTTTTTAAGTTTTTAAAAATTTCTATCAGCAGTGTTTTATAGTTTTCATCATATAAGCCCTTCATGTCCCTGGTTAGATTTACTCCTAGGTATTTTATTCTCTTAGATGCTACGTAAGTGGAATTGTTTCTCTAATTTCCCTGTCAGATTTCTTATTGCTGGTGTACAGAAACCCAGCTGATTTTTGTTTGTCGACCTTGTACTCTGCAACTCTTCTAAATTCCTCTTTTAGCTCTAAGTGTTTTCTTGTGAACTCTTTGGGAATTTCTATATATAGGATCATATCATCTGTGAATAGAGATAATTTTATTCTTTTTCATTCTGGATACCTTTTATTTCTTTTTCTTGTCTTCTTGCTTTGTCTAGGACTTGACATATTTGTGTTTTGCCAATTCATAGAGATTTGATTAATGTTATATGTTGTTACATGTTTTTATCACAGAGTGCAGGTGCATAGCCCAATTTAGAGAAGTTATTTATGACCTACTTCACATATTTCTATTATCTATTTTCAAGGTTAGAACAACTTTCTAATTATTTACAGTTAATGGTTAAAGAGCATTATAAAAATATGTGTGGTTCTATTTCTAAGTTCAAAAATTCTCTATTTCTAATTTCACATTATAAGTGATTTATACATAAGTGTTTAAAAGCATTATAAAAACATCATAACAGTGTAAAAAGCAGTATAGAAGTATTTCTGATAGTGACTTATGTGATTTGAGAACATGTGTACAGAAGTATACATAACAGCTACCTTTTAGCCAGGTTGGAAACAGGAGAAAGAGAGTTAGTTATAAAGTGGAGGACTTCTAGTCAACCTAGTTGCCCCCCCGCCCCGGCTCCGTCTCCCTGATGCCTAAAAATCTAACTGTAATAGGTGGACTGCAAGGGTGGTCTCTTGGAAGTGGTGCTGAGTGGTCAGCCCACCTGGAGGTTGTACTCTATTCATTCAAAGCTGGTGCACTGTCCTGGATCTTGTGGAAATGTGCAGAGGGAGCAAGATTCTTGGGATTCCCAAGGCTGTCTGGGTGCTGTGGCTCCTCAGTCTGTGGGGTGGCCCAGTCACTGCATTCTGTAAAGGAATGCTCCTTTGCTTCTTAAAAACATGCCATCAAGGACTGTTGGTAGGAACAGGGCGGTCTAAACCCTGCATTCTCCTCTTCTACTGGAAACTATCCAAAAGCAACAGAGAGAATGAAAGACAAAACGCAAATCCCCTTTTCAGCTGCATTAGGAGGCAGACACCAGAATACTTGGAAGGGATGTAAAAAGCAGTCAAGTTCATGCAGGAGCAGTGGTGGCTGAAGTGAGAGAGTGGAGGAGAGACCCTAGTGGGGGCAGATCTCAGATAGCACCAACAAAAATACACCTGAAGGTGAGAGACACACTGAGGAGCAAAATCTCCATCTCTTATATGCAAAAAAGGGTGTAGAAATGGGGGTGACCTTTGTGGCCCAGAGGCCCCAGCTGGGCCCTCAGGGTTAGAGAAGCAGAGGAGGCCATGATACCCAAGGAACCATGCCGACCAGCCATATATGCAGGAACAGCCTGGCTGGGTGGTGCATGAGAAGGAGCGTCTGTCTGCATTATGAAAACCAGCTGATTTCAAACGCTACTTGGGACCCTCCTACCTATGTATGGAGCTTGTGCTGCCTCATTTGTGTGCCAACCTGCAGAAAAAGGGAAGAGAGAAAGGCCAGGGCAGTCAGTTTCCTTTTAAGCAAGTGAGGCAGGCAAAAGTGGTTGACTTGCCACAGGCAAGGACTTAAATCGCATGACCACACCCAGCTGCAAAGGAGGCTGGAGAAAGTCATCTTTAGCTAGGTGGCCATAAACCAAAAACCGAACCTACCGCCACTGAGTTGATTCCGACTCCTAGACACCCTATAGGACAGAGTAGAACTGCCCCATAGAGTTTCCAAGGAGCACCTCGCGTATTTGAACTGCCGACCTCTTGGTTAGCAGCCGTAGTACTTAACCACTAGGCCACCAGGGTTTCTAGATGGCTGTGTGTCCTGGAAGAAGGGAAGAGCATATTTGTGAGACAACTAGAGTCTGCCACATGGGCCCTAGGGATCACATGGAGATGAAAAGAGTGGTCAGGACTTGGTAGTGGGGGACAGATGTGGAAAGAGACTCTTACGGTTCCTGGTGACCATGTCCAAATGGGTGTTGACTGAAGGGCAGTGGAGGCCATAGGGGAGAAGCCAGTCTGCCTGCAGGCACCAGGGGAGGCTACCCCAAGGAGGCAGAGCAAGCTAAGCCTTGGAGCCTGGTGGAGTCAACTGGGGTTGCCCATCTCTTCTCTTGAGAGCAGCTAGATGTTTCTTGACCTAGACTCTCTTTACACTCCCTCACGTACCCAGATGCCCCCTGTCTCTGTTGTCATTGTTCTGGGGGTTGGGGTTGACATCTTTCCCAGGTCTCAAACTTTCTCTTTCTACTTCCTCCACTCCCAGGCACCGTGGCTCTGGAGAAGGCTGCGTGTCAAGAGACGGTCAGTGATGACATTCTGCCTCTTGATGACCCTGTCTGTGGTGGCTGTCATCCGTTCCCCCCCACTGCATCCAGCCGCCGGCCCGGACCCTGGTTCCATGGAGCCCCAGGGGATAACTGGTTCCCCTGTCCCCCATGTCCGGCAGGCTCTGAGCTTCAGCCGGAGGCAGCGGGCAAGAAGCCTGGGGTTTCGGAGAGGCTTGGCTTTGCCCAGGAATTCCAACTTGGTCTGTGCTGAGGAGCAAGACCACAGAGGGAGAGTGGAGAGAAGCAAGAAGTCCCCAGGAGGGGACAGCAGGCATCCAAGTAGGGTCCGGAGGGACATTGCTTCGGTAGCGTGTGAGCCAGACAGTCCCATCCGAAAGACACAGAGTGAGACGGGCACGCTGGTCGGCCGGCTTACAGGGAACAACACGACCACTTTCCGGACTTGGAGAGCTACTGCTGGACCCACCCTCCAGCCTCACTCAGCTGAAGGCAGGGAGCTGCCAGGAGCTGAGAAAAGAGCCTTGGATGGTGGGCAACATGCCAGGGACTCTGCCCCAGCCCGGGGGGCTAATCCGTGGCCTGGCTCTGTTGGGGAGTTGCAAGGGTCGGTCTGGTGTGACACTGAGACCCCTGGGCTGTTGACGGGCTTGAGGACCGCCACACAGGTTCCCCCATGGTTCACAGAGCATGATGTGCAGACACTTGGGCTGCTGGCCCACGGGGAGGTGGTGGGTAAGGCCCGAGTCCCGGGCCACGGGCAGGTGCTGCAGGTCAGCCTCTCTGCCGAGGGTGCCCTTCAGGACACATCTGCTCCTGGGCTCAGCCGGCTTTGCTCCCAGGGGCTCTGCGGCCTCATCAAGAGGCCCGGGGATCTGCTTGAGGTCCTGTCCTTCCACGTGGACCGCGTGCTGGGGCTGCGGCGGAGCCTGCCTGCAGTGGCCCGGCGCTTCCACAGTCCCCTGCTGCCGTACCGCTACACGGATGGTAGCGCAAGGCCCCTCATCTGGTGGGCGCCGGACGTGCAGCACCTGGCTGACCCTGACGACGACCAGAACTCTCTGGCCTTAGGCTGGCTGCAGTACCAGGCCCTGCTGGTGCATGGCTGCAGTCGGCCAGGCCAGACCCTGTGCCTGGGCATCCACCGCGCCGAGTGGGCACGCCTGGCACTCTTCGACTTCCTGCTGCAGGTAGGTGGGGCCAGGCAGGCAGGTATGGGGAGAAGTGGGATTCAGGTGGAGGGGATTCAGGTGGAGAGGCCTGACCTGTCCACCCGAAGACAGATGGCGGTGACTCTCCCTGACGTCCTTGTCCTTTGATCACCCAGCACATGCTTTTGTTATTTCTCTGCCTCTGGGTTTATTCATCCAGCCATGTGCTGGAGCCACCTTGGATCAGTTCACAAGAGCTGATTGTTAAAATTTTCAGGAATTTCAGAAATTCAGCTGGTTGTTAAATACAGCCATTATTAAAAATGAAATTATGTAAACTAACTGTAGGGTTGCCATGAGTTGGAATCAACTCAACAGCACACACCAAACAGCACACCACTGTTTATAACCATCCTTGATTCAACAAGGATTCAAAATGGTTGCATCATTTTAAAATAAAGTATGTGTGTATGTGAGAGAGATACCCCAGAGAGAGAGAGACAGAAAGGTAGACAGAGAGAGAAAGGGGGATGATTCTGGTCTAGTTAGGGTGCTGAGGAATGAGAAGGAACTCCAGCCATTGGCCAGAGGATGAGGTCCTTGTTGTGCAGGAATTAACCCTGGACTTGCTGGATGAAGGGCAGTCTGAGATCCTAGGGAAGGAGAGTCAGGGCAGCAGGGGTTAACTGGTGGACTCCAGGCATCCGTTATTTACTGGCCGGCCTGTTAACAACCAGCCTGTGACTGATGTCAGCTGAGGATACACACGTGAGGAAACTGCCAGGAACAAATTAGGACAGAAAGCGAATAAAGCTCAGAGTGTGGTGGATATGTGCACTACAAGCACACCGAGCCAGCCCATTTCTGTAGGAACCTCCTTTGAGGAAACAGAGAGCTTAATCTTGGCCCTGGAGCCTTCTCTACCCTGCTGTGTGACAGGCTGGAAGTGCTGGGGAATTAATGCCTGCTGGCATAGTGGGTTGGCGTAGTGGTGGAAACGCTGGTGGCCTAGTGGTTAAATGCTACAGCTGCTAACCAAACGGTTGGCAGTTCAAATCCGCCAGGCGCTCCTTGGAAACTCTACGGGGCAGTTCTACTCTGTCCTAGAAGATCACTCTGAGTCAGAATCGACTCGATGGCAATGGGTATTTTTTTTTTTAGGTAGCTTGAACAGCCACCTGGGTTGGGACTGAGGTGCTTCCCAGGATCGTAGAAGTTTCAGTGCTAAAGCCGGGACAAAAAATCAAAACCAAACCAGTTGCCGTTGAGTTGGCTGCAACTCATGGTGACCCCTTGTGTGCAGAGTACAACTGCTCCATAGGATTTTCAAGGCTCTGACCCCCAGAAGCAGATCGCCGAGCCTGTCTTCCTAGGCACCTCTGGGTAGATTTAAACCACCAACCATTCGGTTAGTAGTCAAGAGCTTAATCATTTGCAACATCCAGGGATTCCAAAACTGGGACAGTCCTGGGCAGAGAAGGTTAGTCATCCACCTCCCGGAGCAGCCCTTAACCAAGGACTGATGGGAATTGGTGCATAAATACTCCAGCTCCCTTGCTGGGATAAGTCTGAGGGTGTGTCCTATACTGTCTCCCAGAGTTCCCCAGCAGGACTGAACCCCAGGTAGCCACAGTGTTAACTGGTGGCCTTCCCTGTCTCAATTCCCCATTCCCTACTTTTTTTCTTGGAGTTAGCTCACAAATAACCTATTTCACTTGGATCCTTGTCTCAAGGTCTGTTTCTGGGGTAGTCCAGCCTGAGTCAGGTGGTTTCTGCAAGGACTGAGTGAGATCCTTCATGCAGTTTCCTCCAAACAGCTCCTGGCAGGCGGCACACCCTTAATAAAAAGCAGGCATTGCTCTCGGCATTTTACAGGAATAAACTTATTCCAATCTCTATTTTAAATTTGAGAAAACTGAAGCCCAAGAGGTTAAGTGACTTGTCACAGCTGATGCAGCTGAGATGCAGCCTGGACAGTCTGACTCCAAGCTCACCCATTCATTCAGTCACCATTGGGATGGTTATGAACAAAAGCAGGAAGATGGACACTTGCAGCGAAGCTGGGGGGTCTCGGGCTCTGAGGCACCGCTCCTCACAAGGCCCCAGCTGGCTGAGGTGTACACTGCAGCTTTCTGCTCCACACAGAGCCTCTCTGTCCCTGCTATGGCTGTGGTGTGGGACCCTCCTGCAGTTGCCAAGCCCTGCTGTGGGGACCGAAGTCTCTGCAGCCAAGGCACACACAGGTTGGGTGTGTGATCAGATGCTGCTGGGCTGGGTTCGGCTGGGCTCAGGCCACCCCTTCCCTGGTTTGCTGAACACTAGTCAAGTCAAACACTCCTCTGGCTGCCACCACCTTCCTAGAAACCACTGGCAAGTCAGAGAGAGGCAGGGCTGCAAATTCTGGGGTTCCCTGCAGAGGAAACTGAGGTACCTTCTGGTCGGGGGCTGAGTATAAGCTTGGTACACAGTCTGCTTTGGGGCGTGCTTGCTCATTTGTTTTATGCATCATAAAGCCTCACTTTTCTTTGTCTGGTACAACATACCATTTACCCACACACAAAATACACAAGCACTGCACACATACATGCCCCACAAATCACACCCATGCTTCACAAATCCCACAGAACACTCTGTACTGGTTAGGTATTGCTGCAAAAATGCTGTGTAACACACCTCCCCAAGCTCAGTGGCTAAAAACACCGGCCCTTTATTTTTGACTCTAGGGTCTCTGGGTAAACTGGGCTCAGCTGAGCTTGGTGCCAAGCTGTGGGCTGGGCTCAGGTCTGCTCTTTATGTCTTATTCTGGTGCCCAGGCTGAAGAGGAGATAATGCCTGAGGCAAACTTCTTAGAGGGGGAATGGAAGAAGCCCTAGAGCCCAACCAAATTGCAAAAGCACATTTAAGGCCTCTGCCAATGTCACATCTATTATTCCATTGGCCAAAGCAAGTCAATGGCCAAGTCTCATGTCAGGGAAGGAATGTACAATCTGCCTGTTCTGAATTCCAGTCCCCCATTCTCCCTCCTCAAAGGCAACTGGTCACTAGCCTTCCTTGTGTCACTCCAGAAAAATCCAGCACATTCAAGTATATCTACACATACCTAATCCTACCCCCCCTTAACACAAACTGTAACATACCACGCCCAGGATTTCTTTCTGTCCCAGTTAAAAGTATATCATGGCGACAAAGTATTTCATTGTTTGGCTGTACTACCATCCACTTCTCTCCTTTCCATTGAGAAAGTTATGTTCTTTCCAGTGCTTCATTCCTTGGAACAGCTATGCCTGCAAATCCTTAGTTACATACGTCTTTTTATCATCCGAAATTTACTGTAGAATAAAATCCTAGCAATGGAATTGCTTGGTAAAGGGAGAGGCATTTTTTTCCCATTTTGATAGATGTATCTGCCCAGCAGGAAATGGAATCTAACCCAGTTGGTCCATAGGAAGAGATTTTAATGAAAGGTCCAGTTACGGAGGTGTCGGCAGGGTTCAGGGAGTGAATAAGAAATGATAGAGCATCAGAGACTAGCCTTACCGCCCTTAGGCTTGCATGGACAAGGGGAAGGTAGAAAGCCACTGTGGTCATGGAAGGGGGCTGCCTGACAGGAGCTGTGGTGGAGGAGGGGTACAGCCAGTACCAGAAAAGAAGCCCAGAGCAGGCAGAGAGTAAGGAAAACGTGCCCAGACCTCTCTTTTCTCTGACCTTCCAGTCTCCTGCTGGTGCCTCCCACCAGCCAAACCCAACCAGAAGCCAGAGGGCAGGGATGATACAGCCCATAGGGTCAGCACCTAGATTGGGAGTGGCAAACAGCTCAGTAAACATAGCCAAATTGCCCTCCCAACAGTTCTACACTTCCCAGCAATGTATGAAGCACCTACTTCCCCACCCCTTAACAACACTGGTTAACATCTATCTCTTTGATCTTTGCCACTATGATAGATTAAAAACAACAACAACAACAACAAAATTTTAATTATGAATGACACCGAACATCTTTTCATAAATTTAAAAGCAGGGCCTAGATGAGGATGAGGTGTGATAGGCAGAATTCTAAGATGGCCCCCAGTGATTACTGTACCCTAATATAAACCCTTCCACTTAACTGTGGTCAAGGCCTGTGAATAGAATGGAATATCACTCCAGTGATTAGATTACTAATCAGTTAAATTTAAATTCATCCAAAGGGAGAGTGTCCTGGGTGGGCCTGACTTAATCAGGTGAGTCTTTTAAAGAAGATGAAGCATCAGAGAGATCCTCCTTCTGGCTCAAGGAAGAAAGCAAACAGCCATGGTATGAACTGACTATCAGGAGGGAAGGCCTCCAGGAAGACTCTGAGATCCTCCAGGACCTCAGTCCTACAACCACAAGGAAGTGATTTCTGCCAACAACCCAAATGAGTTTGGAAGAGGACCCTGAGCTACAGATGAGATTGTG
Organism: Elephas maximus indicus; assembly: GCF_024166365.1. Taxonomy (NCBI): domain Eukaryota; kingdom Metazoa; phylum Chordata; class Mammalia; order Proboscidea; family Elephantidae; genus Elephas; species Elephas maximus. Next base: position 47,508,051 of record NC_064838.1, read on the forward strand.
GCGCTGGCTGATTTCAGTCTGGTGAGGCTCTGAGCAGAGAGCCCAGGACAAACGAGGTGAACTCCTGACCCACCAAATCTGTAAGATAAACAAAACAAAACTTGTTGCCGTTGGGTTGATTCCACCTCATAGTGACCCTATAGGGCAGAGCAGAACTGCCCCATGGGGTTTCCAAGGCTATAATCTTTATGGAAGCAGACTGCCCCATCTTCTTCCTGTGGAGTGGATGGTGGGTTCAAATCACCGATCTTTCAGTTAGCAGGTGAGAGTGTAACCACTGTACCACCAGGGCTCCTTTGTAAGATAATAAATGTGTGTGTGTGTGTGTGTGTGTTTAAGCCACTAAACTTTTGATAATTCATAACACAGTAGTAGAAAACTAATGAATGAGCCAAGGGGAGGTACCCAAGGTACAAAAATTTCAGGCGGCGCTTACTCTCCTGTGCATACCAGGCACTTGCAGGACCCTGAGAGTGAGCGTCCCCTGACACCCTAGTCCTGCCTCTGTTTAAAAGCCTTTTATTTTATTTTTAACTTTCTGCTCATATTCAGGTTTAACTGTCATTAAGCTTTGTTCGTAGTCTTTTTCTGTACAGAAATTAAAAAAAAGTTAAAATTATCAAGCTATTCTTTTATAAATTCTAGTTTTGTATATCATGCTTTGGAAAAGTCATTCTAGCTTTAGGATAATTTAAAAAATTCTTCCATGATTTCACGTGTACTTTTATTGTTTCACATATCATCCATCCACCTGGAAGTTATTTTTGGGGTAAGAGATAAAGTATGAAACAACTCCCCCTCCCACCACCACCATGGCAACTCAAATGTCTCAACACCATTTGTTGAATAATCAATCTTTCCCCCGATTTGAAATGCTACCTTTATCAGATAGCCAATTTCCATATGTATTAAGGTCTATTTCTGGACTCTTTTCTTTTCCTACTCTTCATTTATTGACTATCTTGTTATCTGACATTTTGCATTTACGAAAACAGTAAAAAAAAATCTACTATCTATTTTGTGCATTAACGACGTATGCCTGGAAGTAACAAACACCGAGGTGCAAGGTGAGAGTAACACTGGCTGTGATGGTTAAGGTTTTGTGCCAACTGGGCCAGGTTTGGCAGTTACATAATGATGTAGTCATCCTCCATTTTGGCATAATGCCAATTTTCACAGAATGACCTGGTCTTTGGAACTTAACCATGTTGATAAGTGAAAAGATAAGTGAGGAGTGGGCGTATTTATATGCCAGAATCACATGGTTTTAATTCCTAAGGTTTACATATTATATTAAAAACTGGATGGCTTGTTCTTTTCATTGCTCTTGTTAAGAATTTTCCTGATAGTCTTGAATACTTTTTTCACATAAAATTTAGAGTCAGCTTGTTACTTTCTCCCCTTTCCCAAATCTTTTTGGGATATTACTGGAAGCAAACTAAATTTTTGTGGACTAATATAGAGAGAATTTATATCCTAAAATTTAGAGTAATTCTAGCCAAGAACAAGCATGTCTATTTATTCACGTTCAAGCATCTTAAAGTTTTCTTCAGCTGAATCTTCATGTTGTGTTACCTGTGGGTACTTCAACTTCTGAACTTCTGTGGGCATTCAAAATGAGACCTCTTCTTCCTTTTATGTCCTGGCTAGTAGCTCCTTAGGTCCTTGGGTGGTGCAAATGGTTGAGCACTCAACTAACTGAAAGGTTAGACTACAGTCTTTAGTATGGATTACCCCTAAACATAAAGGAAAACAAAAACCCTCACAACTGGACCAATAAGCAAAATCATGATAATCGGAAAAAATATTGAAGTTATCAAGGATGTCATTTGACTTGCATCCACAATGCCCACAGAAGCAGCAGTCAAGAAATCAAATGATGTATTTACACTGGGCAAATCTGCTTCAAAAAAAAAAAGGTCCTCTTTAAAGTGTTAAAAAGCACGAAGGTGCGCCTGACCCAAGCCATGGTATTTTCAATCGCCTCACATGCATGTGAAAGCTGGACAATGAATAAGGAAGATCGAAGAAGAATTGATGCCTTTGAATCATGGTGTTGGCGGAGAATATGGAACGTGCTATGGACTGCCAGAAGAATGAACAAATCTGTCTCGGAGGAAGTACATCCAGAATGTTCTTTAGAAGCAGGGATGGCTTTGTTTCATGTACTTTGAACATGTTATCAGGAGGGACCAGTCACTGGAGGACAGCGTGCTTGGTAAAGTGTCAGTGAAAAAGAGGAAGACCCTCAATGAGATGAACTGACACAGTGGCTGCAACAATGGGCTCAAACACAGCAACAATTGTGAGGATGGTACAGGACCGGGTAGTGTTTCATTCTGTTGTACATGGGGTCGCTATGAATTGGAACCAACTTGACGGCACCTAACAACGACCGAAACATTGGTGGTTCGAACCCTCCCAGAGGTACCTTGGAAGACAGGCCTGGCAATCTCCTTTTGAAAGATCACAGCCTTGAAAACCCTATGGAACAGTTCTACTCTGTACACGTGGGGATGCCACGAGTGGGAGCTGACTTGGGCAACTAACGACAACAGTAGCTCCTTGCCTGTATTAAAGCTGCTTTATTTCTGTAATATTAATTCCGTTACTGGCTACCTTACTAAATTTGTATTGCTTCTAACAGTTGCTCAGTTTATTCTCTTGGGTTTTTCAAGTATACCGTCATTTCATCCGGAGTGAACATCGCTTTGTCTTCTCATTTCCTCTTCTTTCTTTCTCTTATCTCATTACGTTGACTGGTGCCTCCAGAGCAGTGTTAAATATTAAAGGGATAATGGTGCTGACTTGTTTCTTACAGTCTTGGGACTATTTCTAATGTTTCACCGTTAAACATTATGCTGGCTTTCGACTGAAGATATGAAACAGAACTAGTCATTATTCCTGCCTTATTAAGAGTTCTTCATGTCAGGAATGTATAAAATGTATAATTTTATCAAATGCCTTTCAAATATCCCTGGAGGAGATCACATTAATTTCCCTGTGGTGTGCTAATATGGGGATTTCTTGTGAAAGATGTCCTAACGGTGACTCATCCCGCTTCCTGGTGGGAACCTACTTTTCCCTAATGGATTTCTCTTTTAATGCGCCACTGGTTTTGTGTGTTGCCGTCCAAAATTGAGAGTGGTCTACAGATGTCTTCAATAAGCTCTGTTGTTGCTAGGTGCCGTCGAGTCGATTCTGACTCATAATCGACTCCGTATGACAGTAGAATTACCCCATAGGGTTTTCTAGGCTGTAATTGTTACAGATTGCCAGGTCTTTCTCCCATGGAGCCCCTGGGTGGGTGTGAATTGCCAGCCTTTCCTTTAGTAGCTGAGGGCTCAACTGTTGCACCACCAGGGCTCCTAAATAAGCTCTGGCTCTTCTCAATCCCTCTCCTCAAGCCCCAGCAGCCGGTCTAGTCACACAAGTCCAAGCTAGTGCCTTGACCTCTGGCCTCAGGCTTGGGCAGATGAGGAGATCCAGATGTTCCTTCCCAGGAGCCTCCTGAGAAGGCTGCCCTTTGTGGGGAGCACTGCAGGGTGAGTCCTCAGAAAGTGTGAGTCAGCGCCGAGCAACTTGCCCCTCCCCACACTCTGTCCTCTTCAAAGCAAGTCAGTCAGTGTGGGCTGACGCTGCTGCCCTCCACGGAGGGAGATGCTGGGGTAGGGGAGGGGGCTTAGCACCCCTCTGCCTCCAGCCACTTCGTGACTCTGTCTCCAGCAGGGTGCCTGCCCTAGTCGAGAACCATCCTTTCCACCCAGAAGGGTGCAGGCCCCCAGGGACAGCAGGTGGATCTCCTGGAACCCACCAGACCCAGATCAGGCCCTTGGTACCTGTCCTAGCCCAGGAGCCTGGAGGGCCTGGTTAGAGAATGGGGCCACCCCTCCCCCAGAGCTGGGCCTGATGTCCCCTCCTCCACTGACCTCCTGGCCTGACTTCAGTGGCTCGTCCCACCCTGTTTGCAGAGCCAAGCCTTCCTCTGAAGCCTTCTGGTGTCGGCATCCTGAGCAGGGAGGTAGGGTGCTATGAGCAGGCTTTCAGTGGTCACGGTCCTCACGTGAAGACCCAATATATCCTTCCTCCTGTCAGCCAGTTGCTCGCTTCATTCATTCATTCAAAAGATTTCAACTAAGCCTCTAGGTTTTCTAAATGTGTGCTGGGTCCTGGGCATCATATTGAACCGTCTTCATCTTTGCCATCAAGGAACTTGTAACCTGATGCCAAGGGCACACATGCCGGCTGAACAGTCTGACTTAGTGGTTGAAAGCCAGAGTGCATGGGTTCGAATCTCGGCACCACCACTTCCTAGCTAGGTGACCCGGGGCACATTACTCAGTCTCTGTGACTCAGTTTCCTCATCTTTGAAATGGGGATAATAGCTATTGGCTGTTGGGGGAGATAAATGAGTTGCAATAGGTAAAGCACCCAGAGTGGTGCCTGGCATGGAGTAACGGTTTTATAACTGTTTATTTTAAAAATAAGCAAAAACTATAATGCAGCATCATGATCACGCAGTATTGCTACGTTGGATCAGAAAAGCAACACTGCCAAGGAGTTTCTCATTTTTCCAAAAAAGTGAAAAAGAATCAAATTCTGAAGGAATATGGGAATGAAATTTAACATTGGTCCTGTTTGGTTACTAGTATGCTGCTGTTTAAACTGAATTTCTCTTCAGTGGAAAAAAATAACCAGACAGCGTAGCAAAATAATCAAACTGGCAACTGCACCTGGCCAGGCCCTTCCTGTTAACATTCAAATGGGTGTAGGTTTTGGGAAGCTAGCACCGCACGTATTGTATGGGCCAATATTCCTTCTAGCTTCCTCTGGAAATCAACGCAGCTCTGGGGTGAAATCTTCTGCAGAGCCCGGTGGAGACGGGTCAGGGAGGGTCTGGCAGGAGGAGGGTGGTTTGGCTGGCTGTTCATCACACATGAAGCCAAGTCCAGAGCAGCTATTACATTTCACCTTGCTAGATCTGCCCTGGTGGCCCTGGGTGGTGCAAGCAATTAATGTGCTCAGCTACTAACTAAAAGGTTGTAGGTTTGAGTCCACCCAAGGTGCCTTGGAAGAAAACCCTGGTGATCTACTTCCAGAAAATCAGCTATTGAAAACCCTGTGGAGCACAGTTCTACTCTGACACATGGGGTCACCATGAGTTGGAACTAACTTTACGGCAACTGGTTTTAGAACGGCCTTGGCATTTACTCTCCCAGTCAAAGAGGACTCAACAGGTAGGTTTGTGTTGCCCAGATCCGTCTGTGGTCCAGAAGCTAGGCCTGCATATAGAAGAGTGTCTAGTCCATCAAAACACTTACTTTATGTCAGACCCTTGTTCTCGAGCCTTTAGCCAAAGTAAGCTGGGGTGAGGCCAAGGCTTCCTGGGAGGGAACTCCTAAGATTCCCCTTTGGGCCCGTCCCTGCCAGGGCTGGAGACAACTGAAGACTCTCCACGACAGCCCCCTCCCTGCTTCATGTAGATCGTCATCTTGTGTGGTCCCAGAGCAGCCCATAGGGATGTCATGGCCCCATTTTGTGGAAGAGAAACCAGAGGTTTAGTGAGGTTAAATGAGTCCCTTGAGTCACATAGACAGGACAGAGTGACGCCAGGATTTATCCCCAGATCTATCTAGGCTCCAAACCAGGAGTCAGTAAACCAAACTATGGCCCACAGTGCAGGCCAAATCCTCCCCTCCATTTGTTGTTGCACGGCCCAGGATGGTTTTTGCATTTTTTTTTTTTTAAATGGTTGGAAAAAAAGAATATTTTGTGACATATGAAACTTTGTGAAATTCAAATTTCAGTGTACATAAATAATTATTGGAACACAGCCATGTCCGTTTGTTTACATATTATCTATAATGTATTCAATACATACCACACTGGCAGAGTCAAGTAGTTGTGACAGAGACCTTATGGCCCATAAAGCCTAAAATATTTACTATCTGGCCTGGTCTTCTACAGAAAAAGTTTGTTGATCTCTGCACTTAAACGACTGTGTTGAAAGCCTGGAGCTGGATCTCCTTGCTAAGATCAAGGACAATATGGAGAACTAAGACGGTGTGATACTAGCTTTACCAAACCAAAACCCGCAGCTGTCAAGTTGATTTTGACTCATAATGACCCTGTAGGACAGAGTAGAACTGCCCCACAGGATTTCCAAGGCTGTAATCTTTATGGAATCAGACTGCCACATCTTTCTTCCATGGAGGGGCTGGTGGGTTCGAACCATCGATTTTTCAGTGCTTAACCACTGTGCCACCAGGGCTCCATGATACTAGCTTCAGGTGGATTTAAAACCAGTTGAATGGCTGAGAGGTCTCTGGTGGCATGTTGCAGGGCTGTCCTGGTCAACACTTTTTTTTTTTTTTCCCATCATAGCATAACTTTTTTGTTTTTTTGTACTTTAGATGAACGTTTACAGAACAAACTAGTTTCTCACTAAAGAGTCAGTACACATACTGTTTTAGGACATTGGTTAACAACCCCATGACAGGTCACCACTCTCCCTTCTCAACCTTGGGTTCCCCATCACCAGCTTCCCTCTTCCCTCCTGCCTTCTAGTCCTTGCCCCTGGGCTGGTGTGGCCCCCTAGTCTTGTTTTGTTTTCTGGGCCTGTCCAATCTTTGGCTGATCGGTGAACCTCAGGAGTGACTTCATTACTGAGCTGAAAGGGTGTCCAGGGGCCATACTCTCAGGGTTCTGGTCAATACTTTTTTTTTTTTTTTAACTTTTATTGAGCTTCAAGTGAACGTTTACAAATCAAGTCAGACTGTCACATATAAGTTTATATACATCTTACTCCGTACTCCCACTTGCTCTCCCCCTAATGAGTCAGCCCTTCCAGTCTCTCCTTTTGTGACAATTTTGCCAGCTTCCAACTCTCTCTATCCTCCCATCCCCCCTCCAGACAGGAGATGCCAACACAGTCTCAAGTGTCCACCTGATATAATTAGCTCACTCTTCATCAGCATCTCTCTCCTAACCACTGTCCAGTCCCTTTCATGTCTGATGAGTTGTCTTTGGGGATGGTTCCTGTCCTGTGCCAACAGAAGGTTTGGGGACCATGACTGCCGGGATTCCTCTAGTCTCAGTCAGACCATTAAGTCTGGTCTTTTTATGAGAATTTGGGGTCTGCATCCTACTGATCTCCTGCTCCCTCAGGGGTTCTCTGCTGTGCTCCCTGTCAGGGCAGTCATCGATTGTGGCCGGGCACCAACTAGTTCTTCTGGTCTCAGGATGATGTAGGTCTCTGGTTCATGTGGCCCTTTCTGTCTCTTGGGCTCTTAGTTGTTGTGTGACCTTGGTGTTCTTCATTCTCCTTTGCTCCAGGTGGGTTGAGACCAATTGATGCATCTTAGATGGCTGCTTGTTAGCATTTAAGCAGGTCAACACTTTTATCAGTAGCCTGAATGAGGACATGGGGGCTGTGGTGGACTCAGCTGGTTGCCTTGTGTTCCTTCTTAGTAGAGCCCTGATTTGACTCAACTTCCACCCTTCCTGGCTTCAGAGGTGACAGGTGCAGGGATCCTAGCTTCAGCTGATCAGGGCATCGGCATTTTTCAGTGGCCTCTCTTTTTCTGGGGATGAGCCTGTGTCCTAACCTGAGTGAGGCTGGAGTTGCAGACGTCCATTCCACGGCTGGGGGGAGAGGTTCCCTCTCCGTCTTCTCCTCTCTCTCTTGTTCTCTCTCTCCCACTGGACATGGGTGGGGAAAGTGGTCACCTGTAGACTTCCTGAGACAACACTGAGATGTTGTTAGCATTGTGGGTGGTAGAGTGGAAAGCAGAAAGAACCCTGAGTCCTGTCAGGACATTCTGGAGCTGCTAAATCTACAAAGCCTGCCCTGCCTAAGATTTCCTGCTAGAGATAAGCCTCATTTTCCTTATAACCAAACCCAGTGGCTGTCAAGTTGATTGCAACTTATGGCGACCCCATGCATGTCAGAATAGAACTGTGCTCCACGGGGTTTTCAATGGCTGGTTTTTTGGAAGCAGATTGCCAGGTCTTTCTTGCCAGGTACCTCTGAGTGGACTTGTATCTCCAATCTTTCAGTTTGCAGCTGAGAGCTTAACCATTTGCACCAGCCAGGGACTCAGAAGATGTTATCATAGGAATTCCTTGATCCACTCTGAGACATGGAGTGTGTTGACTCTGTTAAGCTCCTTAGAACTGACCCCACACACTTGCCAATGCTCACTTTAGGCCATCCAGTGGAAAATGAGGCTGTAACGGGCATGCCCTCCTCTTTTCCTGACACTGATTCAGGCCTACTGCAGAGTGCAAGCTGTCTGCCCAAGCACTGTCTAGACAATTGCAAAGGGACTTTTGTCTCCGAAGAAGGGAGAAATACCATGATGTAGCATTTGGTGCTTAAAGAAAAAATAAAGCCCTATGTGGTCCTCCCCAGGCAGACAGGTGGCTGGCATTTGGAGGCCCAGGGGCCCCAGGCTGGAGCTCAGGAGCAGTGGTGTAGTTTAAGCCCAGGCGTGGAGGCAGCAGGCACTGGGCAGAAACCCATGCTGGCCTGAGAGGGGAGTGGACAGCTCCTGGTGTGCAGGGTGAGCTGGCCAGAGGTGCAGAGCAGAAGCCCCATTACTAGCTAGAGGCCAGCAACAGTGCTGACCGGCACAGAGCTGCTGAGGATTGTCCCAGCCCCTAAGTCCCCTTGAGTGGGTGGAGGTGTGGCCCTGAGGTCACAGGGAGCGGCAGGCCAGGCGGCCTTGGCACTGGGCCTGGTGGAGGCAGGTGCCCTGCCACACTCCTTCAGAGGCTGGGTGTCCCCACAGGTCCATGACCGCCTGGATCGCTACTGCTGCGGCTTTGAGCCTGAACCCTCAGACCCCTGTGTGGAAGAAAGGCTCCGGGAAAAATGCCGGAACCCTGCCGAGCTGCGACTGGTCCACATCCTGGTACGTCTCCTCGCCAGCCCAGCCCGGGTCTTCCTGTCTCCTTCAGAAACCAGTTATTGAGTTTCAGAGGTCATCTGATGCTGCGATTTCCCAATCCTGTTCTTTTTGGCAGGAGAACCCTTCCTTTGAGTAAATGTTTCCAATTTATAAAACTGGCAAAACGGAGCTTTGAGAATGTGGCTGAGGTGAAGTCAGGGAGGGGGGTCTGGAGCCCTGTTTTCACCATTGCCACTGCCCTATGACCCCCAAGAGACTCCAGGGAACCCCTAGGGCTCCAGGAGTCAAAGTCTGAGAGTCAAACTTCCTCACTGTGCATATAAATGAGGAAATTGTGGCCTGGGGAGTAGAAGGAGTTCTCAAGGCCCCGCGGCTGGTTGGTGGCAGCAATAGGGCTCCAACTCAATACCCTGATGTCCCCCAGGGCAGTACTGACCAGAGAAACTCGGTGCTGCCTCCAGTTAGAGCTGGAGACCAGGGTGGGAAGGAAAGTGGCCATCAGAGAGGGGCCGGTGTGGCCTAACAGCCACTTCTGCGTTAGAAGCAAGGTGCCACCTGGGGAAGCCTTTTCCACCTTACTGTCCTGACGAGGCCTAGTGTCTGCAGCCCCACTTTGGCCAGCTACTTTTGGAGGGTGGCTGTCAGTGTGGTGCTGGGACTGAGCTCCAGGCAGGCCACACTGACCCTGGAGGCCAGGGCTGCCACGTGGGCCCACTGTGTGGTGGGATTTTTTGGGCCCCTGTCCCCCAGGGTCACCTCTTCTCTTCCCTGATAAAAGGCAAATATCCCTGGGAGAGGTAAAGCTTCAATATCTGTCACTCACCCCTTGCTGGGCAGCCATTTCACAGGGCCTTTAAGACAGTTTTCAGAGGGAAGAGTCACCAGATTTTGAAAAAAAAGGTGATCCCTGATGTATGGAGGGAGGTGAGGAGGGAGAAGAGGCAAAGAGAGGGGAAGCTGGGGCTCTGGAGACAAACAACCTCATAATTCAAGCCTAGGTCACTGGAGAAGATTATGAGAAATTACCATGGAATTTTGGCAAATATGTGGGAATAAGTGTGTGCACCTCAAACCCAAACCAAACCCATTGCCACTGAGTCAATCCCCACTCATAGTGACCCTATAAGACAGAGTAGAACTGCCCTGTAGAGCTTCCAAGGAGCGCCTGTTGGATTAGAACTGTTGGATTTGAACTGCCGACATTTTGGTTAGCAGCCGTAGCACTTAACCATTACACCACCGGGGTTTCCCAGCCACACCTAGTACCCTCTTAAAGATACAACACCTAGTGCCCTTTTAAAGGTACGAAAGAATTCCCTATTGCTGATTTTAGTTTTGAAAAGGCTTAGCAGAAGCCAAATCCTTCTCCTGTGGAAATATAGTCAGTGCTGTCAGAAGGTAACGGACATTGGTGTGTTACCTGTGGTGCGTGGGGGAATGCCCAGGTGTGCAGGCACAAGCGGCACCCAGGTGGTGAGCGTGTGTAAGTGTATGTGTGTGTACGTGAGAGTGTGTACATGGTGAGCATGTGTGTATGAGCACGTGTGTGTATGTAAGCATGTGCATGTGTGATACATTGTGAACCCAGATGGCCCTGTTGAGTATGTTAGTCTGCACTTGCAGATTCTTGCCCAGGCTCCTCACCCCTTCAGCCACTTGGTGTGGGAAACTGAAAGGTGACTGTCTTCTCAGTAGTAACTAACCCAGCAATTAGTCCCTCTGCATTGCAGTTTAGCACGATGGTGCTGTGGCTTACAGCTACCAGTCTAGGTTTGAAATCAGCCCAGCTACTTACTAGCTGGGTGATCCTATGCAAATTGCTTAACTTCTTTGTGCCTCCACTCCTATAAAATGGGGCTAATCCTAGTGCCCACCTCCGAAGGTTGCTGGGAAGATTCATTCAGAAATGCCTTGGAAGGACTTTGTCTGCACAGTGCCCGGCACAGAGTAAGCAACCAGTACGTGGAAACCATTTGGGCAGTAGCAGGATGGGTTGTGGGACTGATAGTTCAGGGCCCCCAAACCACTCGGCCTTCCCAGAGCCGATAAGTGCCAGCTCTGCTGCACCCTTACTCCCTGTCTCTGTCCATCTTCTTTCCCTGAGGTCCGGAGCAGTGATCCATCCCATCTAGTCTACATTGATAATGCGGGAAACCTTCAGCACCCTGAGGACAAGCTGAACTTTCGGCTGTTGGAGGGCATAGATGGGTAAGGTTCAAAGGCAAGGAGACTAAGAGCAAAGGGCTGGGTGGAGTTGGAGGTTCAAGGAACTGAGGCTTAAAGGCCTTGCTACAGGCTGTGGGACCTTGAACCGTGGCTCCTGAGAGGTTTCCAGACCATCAGACAAAAGCTGTCAGAGCTGAGCTTCTGGTGGGGCAGAGAGCCCAGCCCTGGGAAAGCAGAGTCGGGGTGCAGTCATCAGGTCCGCCAACCCCTGGGTGGAGTGTCCTAGCCTCCACAATGTACAGAGGGCCTCCTGGCCCTGCAGAAGCTGGGGTATGAGAAAGATAGCCCTTCCCTTGTCCTGGGTGGGAGCGCTAGCCTGGGACCCCACCCTTCCCTGCTGACTTCTGGCAGCCAGTTCGGCCTTCCTGGGGCTCTTCCCATGTAGAGCATTTGCCATGCAGAGCAGTGGGCATTGCACCCGGGCAGAAATGTTGATTCCCCCAGCTTCTCTGAGGGATGGGACCATTCCGAAAGCTCTGCCCCTGCTTTCACAGCAGAGTGGGCCAAAGGGGTCTCCGCTAATCAGGGAGCAGGTGTGGCTCAGGACACTTTGAAGGCGACTTTGCCAGGGTTCCCCAGCTGTGAAAGTCCTGGCCAGCTGGCTTCCCCTTTCTCTGAAACTCTCTGAGTTTACTTTTGCTTCTCCTTTGTGTTTCGGGGGCTCGGGGACCTTTCCTCCAGGTTCCCTGAGTCTGCTGTGAAGGTCCTTGCATCAGGCTGTCTACAGAATATGCTGCTCAAGTCCCTGCAGATGGACCCGGTGTTCTGGGAAAGCCAAGGCGGGGCCCAGGGCCTGAAGCAGGTTCTCCAGACCCTGGAGCGGCGAGGACAAGTCCTGCTGGGACACATACAGAAGCACAGCCTGACACTCTTCAGGGACGAGGACCCATGAGCCCCCACCAGGCAGCGCTCTTGCCTCACAACAGCACCCTGAGTCAATGGGCCCCCATCCTGATGGCCACACTTGTTTGGGCTCACTCATCTTGAAGACAAATGGGGGAAGCCAGAAACCAGAGGGCACCATGGCTGTCATGGGATGTTCCACCTGCCTGGGATGGTGGAGGTGGCAGTGGGTGCTCGGTGTTCAATGTCTCCGTGCTCCTAAATGGAAACACCTGAACTCTCTGCCCTCTAGCTCTGGCTACTTTCTCCCTTGCACCAATAAATGCATTCAAGAATGTTCTGTGAACTGCTCTAGATATTGTCAAATTGTGCATTCCACATGGGCATGCAGAGCTGACAACTGTTTGTGTGTAGAGGTGTGTAGGTGTGTGCAGGGATGCATGCATACATGAGAGAGCATGACAAGGCTCTTCATTTCATTGTACTTGTTGCCCAGGACTTCTCTGGTTGAAAGCAGACTCAGGTTCAAGAAATGAAACACTAGCATTTTGTCTTTCTAGTCTTTAAATTTTCAATTCTTACTCAGTTACATTTTTTGGTTTAAACATGAGCTGTGGTTTGGCTTCCCAGGCATCTTATGTCAATCAGAGTTCTATTGTCATAGATGCTCTGGTCACTGTCTGTTTGTACATTTAATCTCTTGTCGGTGAGGCAGCGTTAGCTCTAGGAAGCCCAAGCACAATCTCTGCAGCAATCAAGCCAGAACAGGCAGGACTTGGTAAGTGACTACCAGCTTCCCTAATTTTTGCCCCCACCCCACTCCTGTTCGTCTAGCCAATTAGCCCTGGTGGCACAGTTGTTAAGTGATCAGCTGCTAACCAAAAGGTCAAAGGTTCGAACGCATTAGCCACTCTGTGGGAGAAAGATGCGACAATCTGCTTCTGTAAGGATTATAGCCTTGGAAACCCTATGGGGCAGTTCTACTTTGTCCTATAGGGGCGCTATGAGTCGGAATCAACTCAACAGCAAAAGGTATGGGAAGCAATTACACAGGACGTACCACTTCTATCTAGTCCACCTCCAGCTTCCCTGTGCCAACAACCTCCAACCAGGGCACACCTGAGGCTTTTTCTGTTTTCCTTCTAAAGCTCTCCCCTCCTCTTGCCTGCCTTGAGTCTCTGCCAAATGCAGGTGATGGTGGCTGACTCCCTTGTTATAGCAAGCTCTGAATAAATAGCCTCTGCTTGTTTTCATTTTGGAGCCCTGGTGGCACAGTGGTTAAGACCTACGGCTGCTAACCAAAAAGTCGGCAGTTCAAATCCACCAGGTGCTCCTTGGAAACCCTATGGGGCAGTTCTACTCTGTCTTATAGAGTCGCTATGAATCGGAATTGACTCGAGGGCAACGAGTTTCGGTTTGATGTTTTCATTTCAGTGGTCTTTTATTTCCACATCACATTGTTGTGAGGATTAAACAAAGTTAAATGGTAACCTAGGTGAAGGCAGCTGCAGCACCCTGCAGGGCAGGCAGACCAAGCTACACCCCAAGCGCAGATTTCCTTTACAATGAACTAGGTCTGGGATTGTTGTTAGGTGCTGTCGAGTCGATTCTGACTCATAGTGACCCCAAGTACAACAGAACAAAATACTGCCTGGTCCTGTGCCATCCTTACAATTGTTGTTATGTTTGTGCTCCTTGTTGCAGCCACTGTGTCAATCCATCTCACTGAGGGTCTCTCTCTTTTTCACTGACCTTCTACTTACAAGCATGATGTCCTTCTCCAAGGACTGGTCCTTCCCAACAACATGCCCAAAGTATGTGAGACGAAGTTTTACCATCCTTGCTCCTAAGGAGCGTTCTGGCAGTACTTCCAGGGATGGCCCCCTGGAAAAGGCGGGGAAATCTGCCTAGAGGGTGGGTGGGTTGGCTGTGTGTGCTCTGTGTGTGTGTGTGTGTGTAGTTTCTCTCTGAAGACACCAAGTCAGATTCTTCCTATCAGGGAGCAAGGCCTCAAGTTTCTACCAAGCACTTTTGTGTCCTGATGAGAAAAGGTCTGCACAGCACAGAAAAGGGGGTCGCTTAGGCAGATACCAACAGATCCCTCCCAGTCCGCCCAGTCCATGTCAACCACTCGTGGCACTGTAGGACAGGGGCTTAGCTATCCCTGCTTAGCCTACCCAGCAAAAACACCACCTCTGGGCACTCCCCTCAAAACTGGGCCCTTCCTCCCTCAGGAGGGGCAGGCTCCACGCCCAGCCCCACCCGAGCTTCACAGAGCTCCAGGGCAGAACCACAGCCTCCCAGGCCTACCGTGGCCACTCCTCAGCTGAGAGCGAGACCACTTTGGGGCACTGGTCTCAGTGTGCTGTTCCTCAACAGGTTATTTTCTGAGTTCCTATCTTCTGCCTCAGGGCAGTCTTTATTTTATTTTTAATCCTTTATTATTTTTTTTAATTTGCTTTTCAGAACTACTTTAGGAAAATAACTTCAGCAAGAGAGATGACTGGATTTGAACACAGGAGCTCCGGGATCAAATCTGAGTTTGGCCACTTAAATTGAGCAATTGACAAATTTTTATGGAGCATTGTCTATAATAACCACTAACATTTACTGAGTGCTACGGCTGCTAACCAAAAGGTCGGCAGTTCGAATCCACCAGCTGCTCCTTGGAAACCCTATGGGGCAGTTCTACTCTGTCCTATGGGGTCACTATGAGTCAGAATTGACTTGATGGCAGTGGGATTTTTTTTTTTTTTTTGGTTTAACCATGTGCCAAGCACTGTGATACAGGCTTGACACAGATTGAAGCATTTTACTTCATCACAGCCTGATGTTGTTAGCTGCCATGGAGTTGGACTGTTGTGATCCATAGAGTTTTCATTGGCTAATTTTCAGAAGTAGATCACCAAGTCTTTCTTCCTACTCTTAGTCTGGAAGATCAGCTGAAACCTGTTCAGCATCATAGCAACATACAAGCCTCCACTGACGATGGTGGCTGCACGTGAGATGCACTGGCTGGTAAGTGAACGCAGGTCTCCGGCGTGGGAGATGAGAATGCTAGCACTGACCCACCAATCGCCTCTACCTGACAGGTAGGTGTTGTTATTAATATCTCCATTTTACAGATGAGTTACGTAACACACTCCGGGTCACCCAGCTTGAAGGTGGAAGGGCCTGAATTCAAACCCAGGCAGGAATTGTGCTAGCAGATCTCAACCCCAGGACCACCACTACGAGATGCTCCTACCACCCTCCCTGGCTTCTCCGACAGCTCCTTTTCCTTGGCCTGACAGCCCAGGACGCGGCAGCAGAGACTCTCCACGAAGCACATTCCAATGCATTTGGCTCCCTGCCCTGGCTCTTGGCCTGTTAAGTCTGCTCAGGCTATTGCTGAGTCTTTATTGCAAACTTGAAACTTCATCCACTTTTTATCCTTTTCAAAAAAAAATTTTGGCCTCAGTGCCGGCTGCTTCCCCTCTGCCTCCTCCAGCCGTTACCTCTGGAATGAGAATAACGTGCCAAGTGAAGCAAACAGCTGGGGAAGCTAATCAGGACCTTCCCAGCCAGGAGCTGCAGTGGGGCCTGCACTGTGGCATGTGCTCGCTTCAGGCAAATCGGCCTCAGGAAAGAGGCTGTGAGGGGCTCTGCCAGGGCAGCCACAGTCGCCGGCCTCCACACCGCCCGGCTGGCCTCACCCTCAGGTCCGTGCCCACTCCTGCACCTCACCCCAAATGAGGCTATTCCAAGGAAAATGATGCTGTTTTCAAGCTGGGGTGGTGGTGGTGGTGGAGCGGTGCTGATAAAGTAACACAGGTTCACAACCTTCTAGATGCAATTCCAGCAATCCTCGAAGCTCTGGAAACCAAAAGCTTTTCCATCTGTTTGGTGCCCAAAGTCAGGGTCCACTCGGGGTGAATATTCATAGGTTTCAATGCAGAAATACCGATGTGTTTGCATACTGGGTGTTAACCTCAGACCCCACTGAGGGTATTGCATAAAAAACCTACTGCCATATGCACCAGACCGCCTTTCTCAATCTGGAAAATTCAGAATTCTGAGTCACAGCTGGCTTTGAGGGGTTCGTGTGGGATTGTGGACCTGAAATAACTTACTGCTAAGGGCTTCACATAGATTCTCTTGTGAGTGCCTTACAATACCCTGAGAGGGACGCTATTATCTCTCACTTTACAGACGAAGAATGGAGGCTGTTGCGGGAACGACCTGCCCAGGGGCCCACCGACGGAAAGCAGCAGAGCTCAGACGTAAACCCTGTGGACTCAGCCATGGTGCTAGATGGAGACGGGAGGGACCCCTGAGGTCCTCAACTTCCTGGTTCCCAGGGAGGCTCTGGGGTGTGGTGAATCTTGGAGACAGACGCACAACCACATCAGCATATTAAAGGCTCAGTGACGTGGGGCCAAGAGCCCTGTTCAATGTTGCCTTTCCTAAATTTAGTTTGCTATGGAGCCCTCTCTTTTTGGGGGGAGGCAGGGGGTTGGTTGTTGTTGTTATAGCACCTAGGAACATTCCTCACGATGCACTTTGGGACATCCTGACTTGGTTCCAACCCATTCTTTTCTGCAGACAAGGATGCTGAGGTCCAGAGAAAGGTCCTGATCGAGGATACCAGGACCATGGCTCTTTCCTTGGTGGGATGAATGTGATGTTCCTCCTCCAGGCACAGCCCCCATCCTGGGGTTTCCAGGATGGCTGGAGGTCAGATGTGGGTTCTCTGAGAAAGTGTCACAGAGCCTTGAGGTTAGGGGGATGCAAAGCAGTCCCTTTGGCCATTCATCCCCCACTGGGCTGGAGGGATGTGAAAGTTGGTTTATGTGCCTCAGTGGTACTAAGTTGAACTGATTCGTATAATTCTTGAAACCAGAGCGTCAGGCTGGGCAGTGGAAGTATGAATCACGGCTGATTTCCCTCCTACTCTTCTCTTCCTCTCCCTGTCTCTATTGACCCCATTTTCAAGCCACTCTGTTTCAAAGGCATAAGAAACATCGGTGACGCCTACTGTGTGACCCAGAGAGTGCACCAAAGGTCAGAAGGGTTCGTGTGTCCACATAACCACGAGGTCTGGACCCCAGGGCTCAGCCAAGGCTGGACTGGCTGCCCTTCCTGGGAGGTGCGAGTCTTTCTGGCTGCTCTGGGCCTGTGGTGTGCTGTGCCTGTCCTCTTGCAGCGCAGGAGGATTGTGCTACCTGCCCCTGCCACTACCTTCCAGACATCATCTCCAGGGCCTGCTGCTGAATCTGAAAACCATTACTCAGTGGCTGCACCTGCAGACAACTGGACACACTCAAGCTGGTGTGAACCAAGAAAGGATGAATTAAATGAGACTGGGGAGCTCTGGAGGAGTCCCTGGGTAGTACAAATGGTTAATATGCTTGGTTAACACAAAGGTTGGAGGTTCGAGTCCACCCAGAGGCACCTTGAAAGAAAGGCCCGGTGATCTCCTTCTAAAAAATCAGCCACTGAAAATCCTATGGAGAAGCGTTCTACTCTGACACAAATGGGGTTGTCATGAGTCGGAATCAGGACAGATGGCCACACTACACCAAAGGCCGCACCATCGAAGACCCCACTGCCATCGGCTGAAACTGCTGATTATGGGGCTGCCCTGGATTTTCTACCACTCGGTCCTGTGTACCCTTGGTAGAAGCCAGAATGATTCCCCAGGGCATGTGCTTCTTATTTTGCTCACTTCTGAATCAAAGTCTCATGCGAAAAGTTGTGTGACAGATGTATTTACAGCAATGACAAAAAAAATAAATAAATAAAATAAAACAGTAGCTGCTGAAGCTGCTTATGTACAACCAAATACCTCATTGGATTTGGTTCCTTGAAGTGAGGTTTAGAGTCATGGTTTCAGGGGACATTCAGTCGATTGGCCTAATAACATGTTTAGTGCTTCTATTCTACCTCCTAGATTGTTACTAGTGGTCTTAAAAGCTTTCGAGTGGCCATCCAAGGCACAACGATTGGTCTCTATTTGCCTGAAGCAACAGAGGAAGAAGAAGATTCAGGAATAGAAGGAGGAAATGGAATGTGTGGCCAATTGCCTCCATGAACAACTGCCTCCTTTGCCATGAGACCAGAAGAACTGGATGGTACCCAGCTACCATTATTGAACATTTTGATCCAAGGTTCTACAGATGGATCCTAATCAAAAGGGGGAAAATGTATAACAGAATTTCAAATTCTCATAGAATCCAGTCTTTCTGGAGCCACGTAGGGTGAATGAACCCCTAAAACTACTGCCCTGAGATAATCTTCAAACCTTAAACCAAAAATGGCCCTTGAAGTCTTCTTAAAACCAAACAATAGTTTAGCTTAACTAGTAAAGAATATCTGCCTTGAACAGTATGCTCTTTTAAGAACTATCTGTAAGGGATCAGATTGAAAACAGTAACTCGAAAGATTAGATAGGAAACTTATGGGGCAGTGAATTTATGTTAAGGGGAGAAGAAACAACTCAGAAAAGGAGAGTGAGAAGGGTTCACAACTAGAATAATATAATCAATGTCACTAAATGGTACATGTAGAAACTGTTGAATTGGCATATGTTTTGCTGTGTATATTCTCAACAACAACAAAATAAAGTGGTTAAGAGCTCAGGCTGCTAACCAAAAGGTCGGCAGTTCAAATCCACCAACTGCTCCTTGGAAACCTATGGGGCAATTCTACTCCGTCCTATAGGGTCACTATGAGTTGGAATGGCTCTATGGCACACAACAATACATACATACATACATACATACACACACACACACACACATATATATATATATAAAGTCTCTTGCAAGTCCTAATTAGTGGCGCCTCAGTCACTCACATGGTTGTGGCCTAGGTGCAGAAAAGGGAGTTTCCACCTCTCTGGCAGGGCAATCACCCAGTTATGAGGTGTTCAAAGGGGCTGGAGGTCCAAAAGCTCAACAGATGCCCACCACAGAAAGATCTGATTATTGCGATCCCATAACCGCTTGGCATTTGAGGGCAATGGTACCCACCATTCCTGTGTACCCATACCCTCTTATTTAATTTTTAGAGGTATGTTGACATGTGTCCTAGATTTCGATTTCCAAACCAAGACCAAACCAAACCCACTGCCATAGAGTCGACTCCGACTCATAGTGACCCTATAGGACAGAGCAGAACTGCCCCATAGGGTTTCCAAGGCTGTCAATCTTTAAGGAAACAGACTGCTGGATCTTTCTCTCACACAGCAGCTGGTGGGTTCAGACCGCCAACCTTTAGGTTAGCAGCCAAGTGCTTAACCACTGCACCACCCAAACCAAAAAACTTGTTGAAGCTGACTTGATTCCAACTCCTAGCAATCCTATAGGACAGAGTATAACTGCCTGATAGTGTTTCCAAGGAGTGGCTGATGGATTTGAACTGCTGACCTTTTGGTTAGCAGTAGGGCTCCATTTTTTATCTCCACTTGCTCATTTCCCAGGAATATTCTGTTAAAAATATCAAAACTCATCTAAATTTGAATAGAAGTTTATTCTGAGCAGTTATTCTATATGTATATAGGGAGTCCATTTTGATTCCAGAAAAAGGTAAATGGCTTGAAGAAGGTAGCTACAATGGGGCTTATAAAGAGAAGATGAGGGAGAAATATAGATCAACCACTGGCTAATTTTAAAGTGATTGATTGAACCCTTTCACTGAGATCAAGGAACATCAGTTCACAAAATAGTCTCTGCCTCCCCAACCAGCGTTACTTTTGAGATTCAAGTTTAGTAAGCCTGGCTTCAAACTGGAAAGAAAGGATTTGTGACTTAGGCTGAAAAAAAAGTAGCTGGCTAGTGATTTTGGTCAGGAATCTCTTTAAAGGAAATATTTGGTTCTGTGGGTAAGAAAAACCTTAAAATCAGAGTCTGTTATTAATATTCCTATTTGACAAGTTGCACCCCATTTACAACAGTGAAGATGAGGGGCCCAGACAAAAAGAGCTTAACAAGAAAGGTGTTGATTTGCAAGCACCAACCCATTCCATTTGACCATCAGCCTGATTCCCCCACTGCTCCTTGTCTGAGGCTCACTGATATGGCAGCAAACCTCCTGCTTGCTGGAATCTGCCTCTGAAGGCAAGGTCTTTGGTTTGCATCTCCTCCTGTGTTATGGATTGAATTGTGTCCCCCAAAGTATGTACTTAAGTCCTAGCCCCTGTACCTGTAAATATGATCCTGTTTGGAAAGTGAGTTCTAAACCTAATCACTTCTGAGTTATAAAAAGAGCAGATAAGTCACAGGCACTCACAGGGAGACGAAGACAATGGAGACAGATGCACCTACATGGAATTGGCAGCTACTAGAAGCTGAAATAGACAAGGAAGGACCTCCCCCTAGAGCCATGCCCTGAAGTCGGATTTCTTGCCTCCTGAGCTGTTCTCAAGCACTTGTGGTGTTTGTGTTATCTGCCTCTACAGAGCCTAAGATGGTGCTTTGCCATGCTGGTACCACAGGTGCCAGGTGCCCTTGGTTGATTCGATGTCAAGGCTGACACTTTAACTGAGGTCTCTTTCTCCCTCACTTTGCTACCTCTGGTTTAAGGTCATGGTTTTTGTTTTCAGATTCTTGACTCAACAATCTCTCAATTGCTGTAAGGCAGTGGGTTTGCAAAGAGTCAGCATCAGAATCCCCTGGAGGGCTTGTTAAAACCCAGTTGCTGGACCCTACCCTAGAGTTCCTGATTCAGTAGGTCTGGGATGGAACCCAAGAATTTGCTGGACAACGAATAAGGCAGATCGAAGAAGAATTGATGCATCTGAATCATGGTGTTGGTGAAGAATATTGAATATACCACGGACTGCCAGAAGAATGAACAAATCTGTCTTAGGAAGTATAGCCAGAATGTTCCTTTGAAGCGAGGACGGTGAGACTTCATCTTACGTACATGTTATTAGGAAGTTTCAGTCCCTGGAGAAGGACATCATGCTTGGTAAAGTAGACAGTCAGCAAAAGAGAGGAAGACCCTGAACGAGATGGATTGACACAGTGTCTGCAACAATGGGCTCAAGTATAGCAATGATTGCAAAGATGGTGCAGGACCGGGCAGTGTTTCATTCTGTTGTAAATAATGTCTCAGGAAAAGAGAGTTTTCAGTGCAGTCAGTGAGACAGAAGCATAATATGCTGACCATGCTATCTAATTTTAATCTGGATTTCTAGACTAACAGCTACACTTTTTGAGAAAAACATGTTTTTCCTTGGTGGTCAAAACCAGGATGTGAAACCATATGCCCCGAGGGGTCTTAACCAAGTGACCATCTGCACCCCTCAAAATACACATATGCACTCAGAAAGAGTGCTGTCTGAGTGCTGCTGCCAACAAGATATTTTTGCAAGACAGACAAAAATATATGTAAGCATCTTGTAACCATGATCTAAACTTCCTGTGAAACTATCTGCACTCACTCACTATTAATAATCAGTAACATTTGGCATTTCTCAAGCTGAAAGAACTGAAGAAAAAATTCAAGCCTTGAGTTGCGATAGTGAAGGATTCTATGGGGAAAATAAACAACGCAGGAAGCATCAAAAGAAGATGGAAGAAAGACACAGAGTCATTATACGAAAAAGAATTAGTCGGTGTTCAACCATTTCAAGAGATAGCATATGATCAGGAACCGATGGTACTGAAGGAAGAAGTCCAGTGTGCTCTGAAGGCATTGGCAAAAAACAAGGCTCCAGGAATTGATGAAATATCAATTGAGATGTTTCAACAAACAGATGCAGCGCAGAAGGTGCTCACTCATCTATGCCAAGAAATATGGAAAATGGCTTCCTGGCCAACTGACTGGAAGAGATCCATATTATGCCTATTCCCAAGAAAGGTGATCCAATCGAATGTGGAAATTATAGAACAGTATCATTAATATCACCAGCAAGCCAAATTTTGCTGAAGATCGTTCAAAAATGGCTGCAGCAGTATATCGACAGGGAACTGCCAGAAATTCAGGCCGGTTTCAGAAGAGGACGTGGAACCAGGGATATCATTGCTGATGTCAGATGGATCCTGGCTGAAAGCAGAGAATACCAGAAGGATGTTTACCTGTGTTTTATTGACTACGCAAAGGCATTTGACTGTGTGGATCATAACAAATTATGGATAACATTGCAAAGAATGGGAATTCCAGAACACTTAATTGTGCTCATGAGGAACCTTTATGTAGATCATGAGGTAGTTGTTCAGGCAGAACAAGGGGATACTGATTGGTTTAAAGTCAGGAAATGTGTGCATCAGGGTTGTATTCTTTCACCATACCTAGTCAATCTGTATGCTGAGCAAATAATCCGAGAAGCTGGACTATATGAAGAAGAAGGGGACATCAGGATTGGAGGAAGACTCATTAACAACCTGCATTATGCAGATGACACAACCTTGCTTGCTGAAAGTGAAGAGGACTTGAAGCACTTACTAATGAAGATCAAAGCACCTCAACATAAAGAAAACAAAAATCCTCACAACTGGACCAATGAGTAACATCACGATAAACGGAGAAAAGATTGAAGTTGTCAAGGATTTCATTTTATTTGGATCCACAATCAACAGCCATGGAAGCAGCAGCCAAGAAATCAAAAGACTCATTGCATTGGGCAAATCTGCTGCAAAGGACCTCTTTAAAGTGCTGAAGAGCAAAGATATCACCTTGAAGACTAAGGTGCGCCTGATCCAAGCCATGGCATTTTCAACCGCATCATATGCATGTGAAAGCTGGACCGTGAATAAGGAAGACCGAAGAAGAGTTGACGCCTTTGAATTGTGGCGTTGGCGAAGAATATACCATGGACCGCCAGAAGAACGAACAAATCTGTCTTAGAAGAACTACAGCCAGAATGCTCCTTAGAAGCAAGGATGGTGAGACCGCGTGTTACATACTTTGAACCTGTTGTCAGGAGGGATCAGTCCCTGGAGAAGGACATCATGCTTGGCAGAGTACAGGGTCAGCGGAAAAGAGGAAGACCCTCAACGAGGTGGATTGACACAGTGGCTGCAACAATGAGCTCAAGCATAACAACGATTGTAAGGATGGCTCAGGACTGGGCAGTGTTTCGTTCTATTGTGCACATGGTTGCTCTAAGTCAGAACCGACTCGACGGCACCTAACAACAACCACTCAGAGTGTGATTACTACATTACCTGGTTTTCCTGTAATTGCCCTCCCTATGGCTTGGTTTATTTTTTTGCCCCATAAGAATACATGTATGATGAAACCGTTCCAAGGACTACTGGTTCCATTTTCAGTGGGCTATGTGGTTCTCGAATTGTGATTGATTTAAACCCTTAATAAACCTGTTTTAACTGGAAACAGTGTTCAAGTTTTTCTCTACAAAAATAGGATCATTATAAGTTGGAACCCACTCAAGTGCACCTAACAACATACGACAGTCCAAGTTCCAGGGGATGCTGGTGCTGCTGATCCAGGGACATTTTGAGAGCCTCTGTTGTTAAGGAAAAGATGGAATCCTCCTGGGGTTTGCATGAACTTCCAGGGAATGTGGAGAGTAGGATGGGATAGCTCTACAACAAACACATCTGAGAATTAAGCAAATAGCTTGTTCTAGTAAAACCTGAATTATATACTTTCAGAAGGAGATAGTTTGGAGACCGACAGAATTAAGACTCGGGAGGTAAGGGAGAATTAACTCAGCTTTAAATCCAAAGGAAGAAATCTCTCTGCCAAAAAGGCAGCCATTGGCTCTGGTTTGCTGAGGGGCCGGACAAATATCTGAGGTCTACATGAGAAATGTGTCAGTGGGACTGCTGTGTTGTTACTGTTGTTAGGTGCTGTCGAGTCAGTTCCAACTCACAGCGACCCTATAGGACAGAGTAGAACTGCCCCACAGGGTTTCTAAGAAGCAACTGTTGGATTTGAACTGGTGACCTTTTTGGTAGCAGCTGTGCTCTTGACCACTGAGCTAACAGGGGTCCAATGTTTGGAGAGAGGCCCAATTTTGCACATTCCGGCTGGTTGTCAGATGGCATGTCTGGTAAATGCTTTCCCGAAAGGATGACAGGGCACCTGAGCTGGGGGCTTGTGGGTGGGGCAGGTCTAATTATCTGCAGAGCTGGAGGGGAAACAAACTTTCCAGAAGAGGTGAGTCAGTTTTTTCTTTAATCAAGGTGTAATATACAGTTGCTATGGGTCGGAATTGACTCGATGGCAAAGGGTTTTGGTTTTAATACACATATGGCAATGTGTATGAAGTGCACTGATCGTAAATGTAAGCTCGATGACTGTGTACATGGATATTCACTTGTAACTACCACTCAGTTCAAGACATTTCCAACCCTCCAAGTTTCCTTGTGTCCATCCCAGTCTTAACCCTTGTAGTGGGGTTGAACAGTGTTCCCCAAAAATTCATGTCCAGAATGTGGCCTTATGTGGAAATAGGGTCTTTTCAAATGTAGTAAGTTAAGGTCATACTGGATTAGAGTGGGCCCTAAATCTAACGACTGGTGTCCTTACAGGAAGAGGAAGGACACACAAAGACACGCAGGGAAGATGACCAGATAGAGGAGGCAGAGGCTAGAGTTATGCTGCTAGAAGCCAAGGAGCACTAAGAGCCACCAGGAACTGGAAGAGGCAAAGGAGGATTCACCTCTATAGACTTTGCAGGAGTGTGGCTTCGCTGACACCTTGATTTCTTCTAGCCCCCAGAACTCTGAGAATAAATTCCACTATTTTAAGCCCAGTCTCGCCAGTATTCTTCACCAACACCAAGTTTCAAATGCATCAATTCTTCTTTGGTCTTCCTTGTCACTGTCCAGCTTCTGCATACATGAGGTGATTGAAAATACCTCATATTGAATGAGGTATGAATATTTATATGAATATTGAATATACATACCATGGATTGCCAGAGGAATGAACAAATCTGTCTTGGAAAAAGAACAGCCAGAATGCTCCTTAGAAGCAAGGATGGTGAGACTTAGTCTCACATACTTTGGACATGTTATCCAGTCCCTGGAAAAGAACATGTTTGGTAAAGTAGAGGGTCAGTGAAAAAGAGGAAGATCCTCAACGAGATGGATTGATACTGTGGCTGCAATAATGGGCTCAAACATAGCAATGACTGTGAGGATGGTACAGGACTGGGTAGAGTTTTGTTCTATCGTACACAAGGTCCCTATGAGTCGGAACCAACTCCATTGCACCTAACAACATTCTGAGCCACCCAGTTTATGGTATTTTTTAATCACAGCCCTAGGAAACTAATACACTCCCTCTTCCAAGTAACCACGATTCCATCACCATAGATGTTTTCCTGTTCTAGGTCTGTATATAAATGGAATCAGACAGTATATACTCCTTCAGGGCTGGCTTTTCATTTAACATTATAGCTGAGATTCATCCATGTTGTTGCATGTATCCGTAATTCATTTTTTGTTGCTGTGTCCATTGTATGAATATATTGGTTGATGAACGTCTGGGTTGTTTACAGTTTTGGGCTATTAAGAATAAAGCTATGGCCTGTCTATGCTCATCCAAAGACTTCACCGAAAGAGTAAAAAGATTACCTACAGACTGGGAAAAAATTTTTAGCTTTGACATTTCCGATCAGTGTCTGATCTCTAAAATCTACATGATACTGCAAAAGCTCAACTACAAAAAGACAAATAACCCAATTAAAAAATGGGCAAAAGATATGAAAAGGCACTTCACTAAAGAGACATTTAGGTAGCTAACAGATACACGAGGAAATGCTCATGATCATTAGCCATTACAGAAGTGCAAATCAAAACTACCATGAGAGTCCATCTCACACCAACAAGGCTGGCATTAATCCAAAAAACACAAAATAATAAGTGTTGGAGAGGTTGTGGAGAGATTGGAACACTTATACACTGCTGGTGGGAGTGCAAAATGGTACAACCACTTTGGAAATTGATTTGGCGCTTCCTTAAAAAGCTAGAAATAGAACTACCATATGATCCAGCAATCCTACTCCTTAGAATATATCCTAGAGAAATAAGAGCCTTTACACGAACAGATATATGCACACCCATGTTCACTGCAGCACTGTTTACAGTAGCAAAAAGATGGAAGCAATCAAGGTGCCCATGAGCGGATGAATGGATAAATTATGGTATAGTCACACAATGGAATACTATGCATTGATACAGAACAGTGATGAATCTGTGAAACATTTCATAACATGGAGGAACCTGGAAGGCATTATGCTGAGTGAAATTAGTCAGTTGCAAAAGGACAAACATTGTATGAGACCACTATTATAAGAACTCGAAAAATAGTTTAAGCAGAGAAGAAAATATTCTTTGATGGTTATGAGAGGGGGGAGGGAGGAGTGGTGGAAGAGGGGTACTCACTAATTAGATAAGAACTATTTTAGGTGAAGGCAAAGACAACACACAAGAGAAGGCAGCACAACTGGACTGAGCCAAAAGCAAAGCAGTTTCCTGAATAAACCAAACGCTTTGAAGGCCAGTGTAGCAAGGGCGGGGGTTTGGGGACCATGGTTTCAGGGGACACCTAGGTCAACTGGCATAATGATATCTATTAAGAAAACATTCTGCATCCCCCTTTAGAGAGTGGCATCTGGGGTCTTAAACGCTAGCAGCCATCTAAGATGCATCAATTGGTCTCAGATCACCTGGAACAAAGGAGAATGAAGAGCACCAAAGACACAAGGTAATTATGAGCCCAAGAGACAGAAAGGGCCACATAAACCAGAAACTACATCAACCTGAGACCAGAAGAACTAGATGGTGCCCGGCTACAACCGATGACTGCCCTGACCGGGAACACAACAGAGAACCCCTGGGGGAGCAGGAGACCAGTGGGATGCAGACCTCAAATTCCGTAAAAAGACCAGACTTAATGGTCTGACTGAGACTAGAAGGACCCTGGAGGTCATGGTCCCCAGACCTCCTGTTAGCCCAAGACAGGAACCATTCCCAAAGCCAACTCTTCAGACAGGGATTGGACTGGATTATGGGATAGAAAATGATACTGGTGAGGAATGACCTTCCTGGATCAAGTAAACACATGAGACTATGCGGACAGCTCCTGTCTGGAGAGGAGATGAGAGGGCAGAGGGGGTCAGAAGCTGGCCGAATGGACGTGAAAATAGAGAGTGGAGGGAATGAGTGTGCTGTCTCATTAGAGGGAGAGCAACTAGGAGTATACAGCAAGGTGTATATAAATTTTCGTATGAGAGACTGACTTGATTTGTAAACTTTCACTTAAAGCACAACAAAAGTTAAAAAACTGGAAATAAAAAAAATAAAGCTATGTCAGACACAAAAGGACAAATATTGAATGACCCTATTTTTTCTATTTATATGAAACATCCAGAATAGGCAAATGCATAGAAACCAAAGCTTATTAGTCATTACCAGGGTCGGGTGGGAGGGGGGAAGAGATATTGCTTAAGGGGTATCCAGTTTAAGGATGATGAAAAAACTTGGAACATGGAGAATGTAATTAACATCAGTGAATTGTACATGTAAAAACGGTTGAAATGGCAAATGCTTGTTATAATTTCACCACTATAAAAAAAAGAATGAGGCTATGAACATTCTTACATGTCTTTTTAATGACCTAAGCACTCATTTCCCTTGGGCATATATCTAGATGTGGAACTGCTGAGATACAGTACAGCTATGTGTTTAGCTTCAGTAGAAAATGCCAAATGGTGTTCCGACTGGCTGTGCCGTTTTACCCCCACACCAGCAGTGTTGACAGCTACAGTGAGCTGAGTCTCGTTGTGTGGCTTCACACGGCAGTTTGTGGTCACCGGGGGAGATTTTAGTTAGAGAGCAAGATATTGTTGGTAAAAGGAATGTCATGGAAGTGCAGAGTGATCCTGAAAATGCCCCATTCAGAGCTCCTGCTCTGGAAACTGCTAATAGGATGGCCTCAGCTGCTGTGTTTTGAACCCACCACTGTATTAGCACTGACATGCACTTGCCATTGAGGCTCTCGGCCAACAACCAAGCGTGGCGGGGATACTCCTACAACGGATGACTTTGGCTCAAGAACTCCTGATCAATCAGGTGAAAGTTACTTAGAACTGCTCTGCGGCCTGAAATTCTACTACTCAAGCCCCTTCTCTGCCTCTCTCCTTATACAGGAGCCAGACCTCCCTCAGGGTCTATGAACAAAAGGTTAAAATCCTTTCTCCTTCTCTAAGGACAAACCTGACCTTGGGTTAACTTTGTCGCTCGGTTTGCAGTGTGGTATTAGGCAACCTGTTGATGGTAAAAATGACCCTGATTGATAAACTGCATCTGGACTGGAAGGGCAATGAATGATATGGTAGGAAGCTGTAGCTTTAGGCTTCCCTGAGTACAATGACTCTCATAAGGGCATGCTCCTTGAACGACCCTGGGAACTCTGATGGTGGGTTGTTACAATGGATACTGTCTCCGATCGGGGGTGGGGTTTCTAAGCCAAGGTAGCTCCCCACAACTACTGATGTGGATCTCATCTCACACCTGAACCGTCACCTGGGGGAGACAGTAAGAGAAGAGGCTCTGGGCTGACGTGAGGACTCCCCCGTGGAAGAAAACTGCCTGACACACTGCCCTGCTGGCAGGCTGAGCATCCTCTCCTATGTCCTTCTAAGTGAATCTGATGCCCAGTGTGGCCTGTCAGGTCTTGTGAGCCTGAATGTCTAGCTGAGACCCTGGTGGACACTGCTTTCCCTCACCATAGCCCTCGCCTACCTACTTCCACTTCCAGGCTTCTTTCCCATTTAGATGGAACTGTGGTATTAATCCAGCCAGTCAAGATGAAACCCAACCAGGCTGCCTTGCTTCATAGTCCTTGATGCTTACCTGTTGTCACATCTCCTTGGTTGTCAACCAGAATTAAATGGTATCCAAGTACTGACTAGGAATCCCTGGGTGGTAAAAATGGTAAAGTACTTGGCTACTAACTGAAGGACTGGCAGTCTGAATTCACTCAGAGGTGCCTCAGAAGAGCGGCCTGGTGATCTGCTTCCAAAAGGTCATAGCCCCTGAAAACCCTATGGAGTACAGTTCTACTCTGAAACACATGAAGTTGCCATGAGTTACAACTGACTTGACAGCAACTTGTTTGGTTTGTTTTTTCATTTGGGTATTTGACTACCAGCCCCCCTTCCAATCCTCTAAGGATGATGACTTGACCAAGATGTTTATAACCATTTAATGAACGTTCCAGATACACCCTTCACTGGGCTACAGGTGAATTTCATAATGATGGAAGCTGACGAACCACCTACCCAAGCTACCACGACTGATCATTCAGTTTCCAGAAATGTGGATACCGACCAGAGGGACTCAGTAGGAAAACAGCATGATCACTTAGCCAGAGAGCCTCCCTAGGCTTCTTCCCTTCCTTCTTCTTTCTCCCCACTAAGGAACTTATGCAGGTGTATGGATGCTCGGCGGGGGAGAAAGATGGGGGAGAATCCCACCTCACCAATGTAAAGAGTAGTGCTGTGAACACCACACACCAGATGCAAAAGAAGACACTGAGGCATAGGCCTGGGTCAGGCCTTCTCAATAAATAAATCAATCTCAGAAGCCACAGTGGGGCTAGTGGGCTCAGGGGCATTGAGCTGGAGGAACCGCCCTTCTGAGGCCTGGCCATGGTGCACTTGCTACGTGCTGCAAACCAGCACATCTGCAAAGGGTCCCAGGAGGATCTTGTTGAAGATGCAGCGGACCCACACCAGGTAGGTAGTGAAGGGCTTGATGTTGTCAGTGAAGGTGTGGTTCTGAAGGGCCAGGATGTAAGGCACGTAGGTGTTCTCTCCCTGCTCCTGGAGCCACACCTCGTACTTTACCTCCCTCACCTTCAGGTACTTGAGGTTCCAGGGGATCTGCCAGGAGACGGTAAGGTGGGCCTCAGAGGCACCCTGCACTGATGCCTGGCACCGTGCCTCCCGCACCTTGCCCGGGTATAGGCCAACTGTCCATTTCTGCTTCCGTGGCCCAGGCCGGCCCTTCACCACACGCCGAATGGTTTGGACGAGGGACAAGATATCCACCTTGGTGTCCTGGTAGATTCTGAAGAGCCACTCAGGGTTTCGGCAACAGAGATGCCGCGGGACCTCACGGCTTTGTAGGATACGAGCCTGCTCCGCCCGGTCCAGGTGGGTGATGCCCCCCTGGTCCCAGGGCCGCTCAGGGTGTGTGACTGTGTTCTCTGGCACCGTGTTCCGCCAGGCTACGTACTGGAGGTCCATGCCGGGTAGCGTGGCCAAAGTCTTATAGGGAGTATAGTGGTCAGGATTGACGGCATATGGAAAGAGCTCAACCACGGTCGCCCCCCGGGGCAAGAAGAGGGCGGTGATCAGCTGGGCCCCATGCATGCTGACCAGCATGGAGGCATTGCTGACCAGCCGAACAACATCTGCAAAGGCATGGTCCTCCAGGGACACTGTCACTGTCTTCATCTGGAACTCCTGGGCCAGAGCCAGCAGCAGCTCTGCCTCATTCAGGATGAGCCTATTCTGGGTGCGGCTGAAGACCAGAATGTACTCCTCGCCAAGGGGGGCCCCTGTGTTGCTCACATTCAGCTTCTCTGTCATGAACTGTGCAAACTGCCGGATCTCACTGCCAGAGACAAGGATGTTGGCTTTTGGGCCCTGGGGCTGAACAAAGCCATACTGGTACCAGGTGGTAATCTTGGAGAGGCCCACAAAAGCATGGGAGAAGCACAGCAGCCGGCCGAGGGTCTTTAGCTGTGCTCGCAGGAGTGGCTGCTTGGGGCTGAGAAGCTTGTAGAGGTCGAAGTGAGCCCCCTCGCCCCAGCCCTCCATGAAGAAGAGCCGGGCCTCATGAGCCAGGCCGGGGAACTGCCGCAGGGTGTAGAAGAGAGGTAGCAGGTCGTCATGGAAGACATGCATGAGGTTGTCAGGGTTGAAGCGGTTGGCGATGAGAGCCACGTCAGGCACGAACACCGGCTTAGGCATGAAGCGCAGGGCGGCGGCCGGCAGCTCCACGAAGTTGAAATACTGGGTGTTGTGGTCCTCCACAGTGGACAGGTCGAGCAGGGCAGGCTGGAAGCGCCGGGAGCCCAGGTTGGGCAGCATCACAGAGGTGTTGCCGTGGAAGAAGAGGAACTCCTCGGCCTCGTTGGAATAGCAGAGCCACTTGAAGCGGCAGATGCGGTCAGTGTGCGTGCGGCCTGTGCACACCATGTGCGTGCCGCCCTCCATCAGGCTCTGCAGTGCCTTCGGGTAGTCGATCCTCAGCGCTGCAGCTGGCTCAGGGGCCTGTCGGCTGAGGGCCAGCTCCTCCTCCAGAGTGGATGCATGCTCACGCAGCCGCACGTGCTTCCACAGGACTGCCGCCAGCACCGACACCAGGAGGGCATTGAGCACCGCCGAGAGGTGCATCCTAACGCCACTGTGGGGCCCTGGTGAGACGATGGCTACTGGGGACTGCCACAGGCCTGGTGGGCTTCATCCATCCCCATGGGACCTTTGAGGACCAGCCAAGGCCTGCAGAAGAAGAAAAGAAAAAGTGTTTAAATAGTCTGTCTGGAGTCTTTACAAGCTCCTACCGTGTGCCAGTGGCGGTTCCGTGGCAGAATTCTTGTCTTCTACATGGGAGAGCTGGGTTCGATTTCTGGCCAATGCATCTCATGCACAGCTGTCTGTCAGTGGGGGCTAGCGTGTTGCTATGATGCTGAACAGGTTCCAGCGGAGCTTCCAGACTAGGAAGAAAGGCCTGGCAACCTACTTCTGAAAATCAGCCCATGAAAATCAACCAATCATGGGGATGATGCAGGACCCCACAGTGTTTGTTCCGTGAGCATGATGCCGTGATTGGGGGCCAACTCGGCAGCAGCTAACAGCAATAACAACGTGCTAGGCTTTGTATACCTGAGACAACACTGGGATTTTATGTGTTGGTAAGTATGGCAGATCGACCACTGGTTAAACAGTATTCAGTCCCTCCCCTTGTCACACCCATGGCTGGAGTGCACACTCCCACACCCTGACTTTCAGCTTGGTGGTGTAACTTGTTTTGGCCAGTGAGATGTCAGCAGACAAAACATAACCAAAGGGTTGAAAAGTGCTTGTGTGACTGGCTTTACCCTCTTTCTACTTCAGACAGTGCCATAAGAAGAATGGGTTCAGGCTGACTCATTGGTCCCAGGAGTGAAATCCTTTGGAGCAGAGCTCCTCCAGCCACACCCAGCCTACCTCAGCTGACCCAACGTGTGAGCAAGCCAGCCAAGATCAGCAGTGCCGCCCAGTAAGTCCAGCCATGATCAGTCAACACAGGCACCTGAGCTAAAGGCTTACTACTGTGTGCCACTGAGAGGTGCTTGTTAGGCAGCACTCCTGCAGCAAAAGCTAACTGACAAAGACGTCTGTGATGAGAGGCCCC
Organism: Elephas maximus indicus; assembly: GCF_024166365.1. NCBI lineage: Eukaryota > Metazoa > Chordata > Mammalia > Proboscidea > Elephantidae > Elephas > Elephas maximus. The sequence continues at coordinate 47,540,401 of NC_064838.1, forward strand.
AGGAAGACCCTCTTTAGGGGCCTGACACTCACAGCCCTGCAGGTAATGAGTTTTCTTCACGACGGGAACAAATGTCAGTGAAGGCCTGTGAGCACTGTTCCCAGTGGCACCCAAAGAGCCTGTGTGTCCCTTCTGCAAAACAAGCAACACATCTGTACCGGGGGAAGATTAGGCAACGTCTGCTCCTGTTGAAAGCTGTCATTTAGAAATCATGACTGCTGGCTTATAGGTTCCCATAAAAGGACAGGGAGAAACTGCCCCCTCACCGTTCTAGCGAGAGAATTGTGTAGGGACAAGGGAACCTAAATGGAAGTTAGGGTTTCTGCACTTTCCTCTACTTAGCCCATCTGGTGATTTTTTTCATTTTCGATACTGGATGTCACCACTGACATGTCTGGTATCTACAAGCGAGAAAGCAAAGCGGTTAGAACACCCTCCCACATGCATACCTACAGAGGCCTGGCTGGGCTGTAGGCACTCGCTCCCTTTCTTGCACTACTGTGAAGGGCCTCATGTGGCTCCAGGAACCCAGGACTGTTCAGGCAGTTGAAGAATCTCACCCTCAACCAAGGCAGGTGCAGCACAGGTAACACCCGCCTGGCGCTGCACTGGGGAGGGATTTATATGCTGCCTTTATCCCCTCGGAGTCCCTGGGTAGTGCAAACAGCTTGGCAGCTGTGGGACACACAACTCAGGTTTGGCCTTTTGTCTCTAGTTTCTGAAAACAGCCCTTAGAATTCTCCAGCAATTAATGAGTTGGGAGTCATCACCCTGGCAATAGGCCTCAGGAAGGGAGGGGGCATGATAAGGCTTCCAGATAAACCACTGCCTCCCGCCCTCTGAGGCCTGACGTTTGTTAGCAGGGTTAAAGACATACCTTTATGGGGTGGTGCCAAGATGTCTATCCCACCCCACCCCCACGATCAGGGGGCATGTAGTCTGTTCCGTAGGCTCTGGGGTATAAAAATGGCTGGATGAGGAACCTCAGTGTCCTTCAGCTATGGTGCTACGTGGGAAGCACGCATAGCAGAAGCTTTCAGCCCACTTACCTAAGCCTGCCTGGCCGGGGGGACCGGGAAAAGATAGGTCCCCTTTAAGTCCCTTGTCTATGGTACAAAGTTGGGTATTCATGGAAGAGCCGTCCTCTCCACCTGGACAGCCTTCTTGAGTCAGGGGGACACTCAAAATTGGATCCACACTTGTTGTGGTGTACTGTCTGCTTCTTTTTCTAAGTAATAAAACTATTTTCCTTGTGCTAATGCTCTGGGAGCATCTAGTGTGTTCAGACTCTGTCTGGAAGAATGTAATATTCATGGAGGAATCACTATTAATGATTGGTCCCCTTTTTCTAATGGCCTCCTGGCTATTTAGAAATCTGGGATGGCCTGTGAGTGTACTGCAGTTGCTATTATGGATTGAATTGTGTTTCCCAAAAATACATTTTGGAATCCTAACCCCTATACCTGTGGAAGCAATCCTGTTTGGGAATAGGATTTTCTTTGTTACGTAACAAGACATATCAGGGTAGGGTGTCTTAAACCTGCTCACTTTCGAGATAGGAAAAGAACACACTAGATAGACACAAAGCAGTGGAGCACAAACAGAGGGTAAGATACATGCCATGTGGAGATCACCAAGGAGTCAAGGAATGTCAGATTCACAGAAACTGAAAGAGATCTCCCCCAGAGACAACAGAGAGAGCCTTCCCCTAGAGCCAGTGCCCTGAATTTGGACTTCTAGCCTCCTATCTGTGAGAAAATAAACTTCTGTTCATTACAGCCACCCACTTACGGCATTTTTTGTTATAGCAGCGCTAAGAAACTAAAAGATAGCTGCTAAACGAAAGGCTGGCAGTTTCAGTCTACCCAGAGACACTTTGGAAGAAAGGCCTGGAGATCTACTTCTAAAAAATCAGCCACTGTAAACCCTGTGGAACACAGTTCTACTCTGACACATAACAGGGTTCCCGTGAACTGGAACCGACTGCACGGCAGCTGGTTCCTGGTTTATTCCCTTGGGGCTAGCTTCAGACTCTTGGCGTCGTGCAACTTCCACCTCCCTATGACCAAAAGGATCAACGTGCAATCTTGCCTAGAAAGACATAGTGTCTCAGGCTAGGATTTGGGTCCATATAGTCTGAGAAGTTATCCCAGGAAACGTGTGTAGGAGAGAAGGGAAGTGAAACAGAAGGGATGAAAGCCAGTACAGAGTACATTAATGAGCAAGCTACAACTGTACAAAAGCTGGGATACTGGTCTACCGACTCTTGTCCAGCATTAGCTAAAGGCCACCCCTAGGGGTACTAGTTCTTCTGACTTACCCTCAACCAAGGGTTGAGCATGCACAAATGCACACAGGTGCATAAATTTCCATGAAATAAGAACAACCTTGGCCAAGCGTAATGTATCCCACGGTTCTCTAGTCTATTCCAAGTCCATTAAAAAAAAAAAAAAAAAAAGCCAGCCATAATCTTGAATCTGTTGGTTTATGCCTTTCACCAAATTTGGGAAAATGTCAGCCATTATTTCTTTGAATACTTTTCAGCCTCATGACTCTCCTCTCCTAGACTTCAATGACACAAATACTCAATTTTTAAAAAATTGTTCCACAGGTCCCTCTGTTCATTTTTTTAAAGTGTATTTTCTCCCTGTTGTTCAGATTGGATAATTTTTATTGTCCTGTCTTCATGTTCACTGATTCCTTTCTTGTCATCTTCATTCTTCTATTAACTCATCTGGTGAATTTTTTATTTCAGTTACTGTATTTCTCAGTTCCATTAAGTTCTTCTTTATAGCTTCTCTTTCTTTGCTGGAACTTTCTATTGTTGAACAGGAAAATTAACAGACATCTTACTTTCATTTTAAGGTTTTTCTTATCCATAAAACCAAGTATTAACCATAAAAAGCCCTGCTCTACAGCAACGTAAATTTGTTTTATCCTGTTAGGAAATCATTACCTTCTAATTTAAATTTCAAAGAGTTACATGGCTGCAGGTAGGTGGAGGGCCAAATTACTAGCAGCCAGGCCAGAGGTAACCTGATATCAGTTTATCTCAGTAAAGAGGGGAAAAACCAAAAAATCCAAACCTGCCGCCATTGAGTTGATTATGATTCATAGCAACCCTATAAAACAGAGAGCTGCCCTATAGGGTTTCCAAGGAGCTGCTGGTAGATTTGAACTGCCAACCTTTTGGTTAGCAGATGTAAATCTTAACCACTGCGTCACCAGGTCTCCAAAGAACATTGTATCTAGCTTCTTCAAGCCATTTGCTTTTTCTGGAATCAAAATGGTCTCCCTATATGCACACGCAATAACTGCTCAGAATAAACCCTATGTTCAAATTTCGGTGAGTTTTGATTATTTTTGACACTATGTTTTCATTTGTTTCAAGCATGTTCATAATTGCTGTTGAATTATTTATGATGGCTTATGTAAAATTCTTGTCAGATAATTCCAACATCTGTGTTATCTTGTTGTTGCTGTCTTTTGATTGTCCTTTCTCAATCAAGTTGAGATTTTCCTGGTTCTTGGCGTGATGAGTGATTTTTAATTGTATCCTGAATATTCTGGGTATTGTGTTAGGATACTCTGGATCTTATTTAAATCTTCTATTTTAGTAGGCTTTGGATAAAACTGTCCTGGTGGGGAAGGGAGAGCACTGACTCTTTACTACTGAGTGGGGGTAAAAGTCTCCCACTCAGCCTCCACCAACACCACCCTGGCAACGAGGGTGACGGATGCCCTTTAACTGTTGAGTGATGGTCGAAGGAAATCTAGGTCCCCAGTTGGCCTCCCCTGACACTATGGGGTGGGGAAGGGGTGCCTTGTCACTGCCGGGCATGGTGGAAGGAGTGTTAGGGAGGGACACCTTGTCACCACTGGGCAGTGATAAAAGTCCAGGCTTCCCGTTTAGCCTTCTCTGACACCACTCCAGTTGGGAAGGGTGGATCATCTGGTTACCACGAGGTGAGGATGGAAATCCAGGCTCTAGACTTCCTCAGCCTTTACTGAAGCAAGGGAAGGGAGGTAATGACTCTTCCCTGATGTTTTGCAGGAACAGGGTGTTTATTGCCAAATGGTTTCTCGTTCACGAGGCTGCTCCTTTTCCACTCCTTTGACAATACAGAGAGCTTTTCTTGTTTTTGTTTATGCGCATTGACATTTCTGGGTTGCAACCTTCTCTGGCACCCAGTCCAGGATATATAAGAGGTGAGAAGAAAATCCAAAGAACTTACCACTGTGTTGTGTTGCAAACCCCTGGGTCTAGTTGGTTCACATTCTTCTCTTCACCTTTCAATCTTCTTTTATATATATATATATCTATCTAAAATGTCCAGTGTTTTTAGCTGTATTAAGAGGGAGGGATAGAGACTGATGTTGTTGTTAGTTGTCAGGGAGTTGCCAGTGACTCATGGTAACCTCATGTGTAATAGAACAGAACACTGTCTGGTCCCGTGCCATCTTCATGATCACCAGTGACTCACGGCAACCTCATGTGTAACAGAACAGAACACTGTCTGGTCCCGTGCCATCTTCATGATCACCAGTGACTCACGGTAACCTCATGTGTAACAGAACAGAACACTGTCTGGTCCCGTGCCATCTTCATGACCACCAGTGACTCACGGTAACCTCATGTGTAATAGAACAGAACACTGTCTGGTCCCGTGCCATCTTCATGACCACCAGTGATTCACGGTAACCTCATGTGTAATAGAACAGAACACTGTCTGGTCCCGTGCCATCTTCATGATCACCAGTGACTCACGGTAACCTCATGTGTAATAGAACAGAACACTGTCTGGTCCCGTGCCATCTTCATGATCACCAGTGACTCACGGTAACCTCATGTGTAATAGAACAGAACACTGTCTAGTCCCGTGCCATCTTCATGATCACCAGTGACCCACGGTAACCTCATGTGTAATAGAACAGAACACTGTCTGGTCCCGTGCCATCTTCATGATCACCAGTGACTCACGGTAACCTCATGTGTAATAGAACAGAACACTGTCTGGTCCCGTGCCATCTTCGTGATCACCAGTGACTCACGGTAACCTCATGTGTAATAGAACAGAACACTGTCTGGTCCCGTGCCATCTTCGTGACCACCAGTGACTCACGGTAACCTCATGTGTAATAGAACAGAACACTGTCTGGTCCCGTGCCATCTTCGTGATCACCAGTGACTCACGGTAACCTCATGTGTAATAGAACAGAACACTGTCTGGTCCCGTGCCATCTTCGTGATCCCCAGTGACTCACGGTAACCTCATGTGTAATAGAACAGAACACCGTCTGGTCCCGTGCCATCTTCATGATCACCAGTGACTCACGGTAACCTCATGTGTAACAGAACAGAACACTGTCTGGTCCCGTGCCATCTTCATGATCACCAGTGACTCACGGTAACCTCATGTGTAATAGAACAGAACACTGTCTGGTCCTGTGCCATCTTCATGACCACCAGTGACTCACGGTAACCTCATGTGTAATAGAACAGACCACTGTCTGGTCCCGTGCCGTCCTCATGACCACCAGTGACTCACGGTAACCTCATGTGTAATAGAACAGACCACTGTCTGGTCCCGTGCCGTCTTCATGACCACTGGTATGTCTGAGTCTACTGTCGTGGCTATTGTGTAAGTCCATCTCATTGAGGGTTTCCCTCACTTTCGCTGCTTCTTTATTTTACCAAACATGATGTCCTTTTCTGGTGACTGGTCTTTCCTGATGATGTATCAAAAGTAAGCAAGTTGAAGTCTTGCATCTAGTCCATCTTGACCGAACTGGAAGCCTTCTTGGCATCTGCTTTTTAAACAAGCTCCCTAGTGATTCTGGAGTACAGCCAGATTTGAGAAAAACCAAGTGGCTCTTAACCAAAGAACCCAAACCATGAATCACATGACCAATTGTTAGTTTTGAAGCTTGGGAATGTTCTACTTTTGTATATAAATTAGAATTGGTTCAGTGTTATTCCTAAAATCACATCACTACCACTCAGGTGCTTTTTGATATACTTTCTTGAGTGGAGATGAGAATGGCTTTTCAGCTATCACAGGAACCTACAACCCTCTGCTAGGCTGTGGGCAGCAGTTAGCAGGCTATGTGTTATTCCTTACTAACAGCTGGTAAAAGTCACTGTTCTGTTTTACTTCACTGTAAAAAATATCTTTTGGTTTTCATCAACATCAGTACGCCCAGAGGAGTGTAGTACGCATGTGAATGCTCCCCATCTCTTACTAAGATGGAGAGAGATGGCCAAATGTTGTGGTAGAAACCTGCAGAACCTCAAACCAGGAGTGAGGCTGGCACAGCCTTACTCTGCTGTATGACTTTGGACATGCTGTTATGCTTCTCTGATCCTTGCTTGCGTGGATAAGGATAAAATTATGCTGGTCTTAGCTTCCTCTTTTCCTGCATTTCCTCACTTTCTTAGCATCCAAACATGGAACAGGATGTCAGGAACAAACATCAGGCCGGTCAAGCCAAGATACAAAGGAACGGCTTCATGTTCTGCTCTCAGAAAGGACGGGAAAGGAGAGGTAACTTACCATGGCCCTCTCCAGAGAGCAGATGCCTCCAGTCTTTCCAAACCACCTCTGCTCAGATTAACTTGTCTGCAGGCAAAGTCCAGGTTGACACTGGAACACTTTTGCTGTTACTTACCTGGAAAGGAACATTTGCTTCTTGAAGCTGACAGCCTGACATGGGTCTCCACCTGGAATGATCTTGGCCTCCCTGGGAATAGGTGGGGCTGCTGAAACTTCCAATAAGTGCCCACACATCTCACGCCTGTGAGTTCTGATGCCCACATCTGAGGGCTGCAGAGATTCTTCTTTCTTCCTCTCTTAAAAGGAGAGACCATACACAGGTAACCTGCCATGGAAGCAGAGGCACCAGAAACATTATCCCTGGAGCCTGAGAATGAAGACATGGCAAGCTAGGGCTGCCCAGAACCTTGGGTACCTAGTGGTTTGCTGATCCTGATCACTGGGGGCTAGCAAGGGTGACGGTGGGTGGAGGGCAACAAGAACACGAGCCCAAGGTCTCAAGCTTCCATTTGGCTTCTAACAGAACCAAGTGCCTGCCTTTAATCAGTTTCACATTTAGGAGCATCATAAAAATTCATACGAAAAGGAGGTTCTTTGCTCTTAAGAGGGAATTCCACTCCTACAAAGGTTAAAAACCACGAAGCAAGTTTTCTTCATTTTGTAGAGGAGAGAAGCAATTTGTCACACAGCAAGTCTGTGGTGGGGCCAGGATTAAAAATCAAAGTGTCCTGAACATTTCTGGTGCAGTGCTGCCTCCCAGTGGGGATGGTGTGTCAGAAGCTGGGGAGACCAAGAGGTCACTAGCAGGCCTAGCTGCGCTGCATCTGTGTTCAGGTTCTAATGAAGCTGGACGGTCCGTCGCCCAGCCCTCGATCCACCTGCTCGGCTCCAGGGTCTGGGCCAGGTCTGACGTGAAAGAGCTACTCTGATGGAGAACCCCAACTGGCACAGCTCTGCTGTGGGTGGAGAGCAGACCCATCCCATTTCCTGGGTCTTCATTATCCTGAGGAAATTCCTCCAGAGTTCACACCCTGCCAACACTGCTGGAGCCTCTGCTAAGCCTTCACTGGGGAGAGGAAGGGCTTGGGTCAGGTGCAGTCACAGGGATCTGACTCCACAGACTAATTTGCTCTTTTGGGGGTGCTTTTAAAGGTCTCACTAGTCAGTTGGTAGCCACCACACTGCATCCTACGCCAGCCAGGCTCTGAGTTCCTGCTACATGACTGGTTGTAGGTAGCTCTCACAGAGGATGGACAATGTCTGGAAAACTTTGAGGATGAACAGTCAGTCAGTCTCGGGTTCAAATTCCAGTTCCACTACTTGCTGTGTGGCATTTCTGACTCGAGCTCCTCATGAGCAAAAGTGAGGGTATAGCGCTCACATCACAGGGTTGTGGAGAAGGTCAGAAACAACGTATTAGTCAAGTCTTGTGAGTGCTGATACTTGGCTGCTTTTGACGTACAAAAACAGCAATTTCAATTAGGTTCAACCTAATAGGCAAAGTAGCTAGTGGAGATGAAAAGAAAAAGGTTTTCAGGTGCCAGATGCTTAATAAGGGGCCTCAAAAAACCAAACTCACTGCCGACTCATAGTGACCCTATAAGACAAAGTAGAACTGCCTCATAGGGTTTCCAAGGCTGTAAATCTTTACCGAAGCAGACTGTCACATCTTTCTCCTACAGACTGGCCGGTGGATTCAAACCATGGACCTTCTGGTTAGCAGCTGAAAAACTGAACCACTGTGCCACCAGGGCTTCTTGTAAAGGGCTTCAGGGATACACAAATAATTCTGGCATTTTAAAACATTTTGGACACACTTGGCTACCTTCATTAGACTCAGGCAAAAGCTGATCAGTGCTGAGGCAGGAATTGTCGCTTTTCATCATCGTCATTTGAAACAAAGGATTTTAAACCTAAGCAGGAGAGGATTCCTTCCAAAGATGGAGACCGAGACTAGGCAACGGATGCTGTCAACTCTGTCACCTGTGGCACCTTAGGATGAAATCAGCCACCAATCCCTGCTTCCTCGGGCCTCCAGGTCAAGTACATTAATAAATGAGAGTGGACACTGCTTGTTTCCACTCAGCGTCCATTCAAACATGTGCTGAGCCTAAGACAAGGCACAGGTGCTGAAGTTTCCTTAGACAATTCTCACGAGAGAAAAGAAGACTCAGGGAACAACTGTCCCAAATCTTTGGAAGGGCTGGTAGGTGAAGGCAGAACCAGACCCAGAGGTCCAGGTGAGGTCTACAGGGAAGGGCCGCCTGAGGCAGGGACTGCCTCCATATCCCCACTTGAGCAGAAATGCATCGTCCACTTGTTGGAAGCTGAGAGGTGGGCTCGTGGATCTGTCAGGACTGGAGACCGGACCTCTGTAATGGAATGTGCACACAGATTCCCTGGGTGTCTTGTTAAAATTCAGTCTTTTTCAGCAAGTCTGGAGTGGGGTTTGAGAGTTGATTTCTAATAAGCTCCTAGGAGATGCTGATGATCTTGGTCTACATACTCCACTGGGAACAGCCAGGTCTTAAGGACTCTTCCTACCTGTTGTTTCACTGTGGCTTTATGGGAACAAGAAACATCCGGACTGGCCCTGGAAGACCTTGAGACCTTGAACCAGTGAAGACGAGATTTGGAGAAGTGAGAGAGAGATTCTGCCCTTCTGATTATTATTATTATTATTTTTAATTAGAATACTTGGTTTCCTGTACCCAGCTCAGCTATAAGTAAGAGAAGGCAGAAGAGAAGTAGGGAGAGTTTTAGGAACTTCTACTACCCACCTCCCCCCACACAAACATGCACACTCCCATTTATATTCTAGGGGAGAATCCCTTGTCTCAAATACATAAAGATTTCTCTTCTAAAACAAAGCCCACTACCAACCCAGCATGTTGCAGGCAAAGACACTACTGCCAAGGCTTGGGATGACTTCACACCTGAGTCTCTCTGACTCAAGTGACTTAGGTTTCACCAACAAGGCCTGGAGGCCAGGTTATGCTGCTGAAGGGCTCCCTGGCCCTGCTCCCCGCAGAGCCACCCTATTCCTGCAGTTCCCTAAAGGCCTTACTCCTTCCAAGTGTCACAGCCACTTACAGGTGAATGTGCCTGTGGCCATGCTACACAGGTAAGGGGAGAGGGAGGAGGGAAACCAGGATGTTTTCCATTTATAAAACACTTTAAAACATGCACATAAAATAGGCACTCAAACACAGCAGATTGCAAAATACTTTAAAAAATGCATATAAAAGAGGGATGCTCAGTCAATTCTCAGTGTGTTTTATCCCTTAAATAGCTGGGTCCCCCAGGCCAGCTTCCCTGCATCAACTCCCCACCCAATTTTCTCAACAGATACGGTATGCTCAGGGAATAAAAACTAATTTTATATTAACACATGGAAAATACAGTTAGGCAGGGAAATTCTTGGTATAAATAATTCTTTTTATAAAAATGCCTGGCTATAAAAAAAATTCTTGTAAAAAAAAAAAAAAACCCTCGACAGAGAAATAAAAACTCACTTATCAAAAAATAAGCAAGATATGCCCCCCATGCATCTTTAAGGGTATCAAAGACTAGCAAAGACTGATAAAATCTCAAGCATGATTATTTAAATCTAGGGAAAAAAATAAAGGGAAAATAAAAGGAGAGTTTTCTCTCTCTCTCTCATCTACAGTGTGAATTCTTGGAGGGCATTTGCTCAGCAGCAGGTGTTAAAGGAAGAGCTGGGCCCTGGCCTCTGACAGGCTGCAGTGGAGGTGAGTGTGTGCCCATGGAGAGTGCCCACCTTTGTCCCCTGAGAGCACCTGGAAGCGGACGCTGCAGTGACAATGAGCACGCCCAGCACCCAGATCCTGATTTCTAAATATCATTCTCCACTAAAAGGAGCCAGGGCTCCTTGGAGTAACTATTATTCCCTGGACCGGGGCAGGGACAGAACAAGAAGAACCTGGAACATCTTGTAGTGCCAGAAAGTGAGAAAGTTCTCAAAAAAAAAAAAGAAAAAAGATGGAACATATTGAAAAGACAGACGAGCCAACTTGAAGGAGCTCCCAATAGCTAAATCTGGGACAACCTGAGCAACAAAATGAAAAAATAATAATAATGGATCATGACCCACAGAACAAAATAAATACCCATGAGTCAATACTGACGTAAGTAAATAACTGAATGAATGCATGAACAAATAAGGGAAAGGAGGTAGATCCTCCTTACAACAGAATTCCAATTAATAAATGCAGAAGTGGTGACGGACACAGAAAATCACAATTTGGCAAGCATCACAGGCAAGATCCACTGATGGACGTGATGCTAAAATTAGTGGGTGAAAGTAGGATGCGAAACAGGATATTTGTGCAGTCTCCAAGTATCTGCAGGCGAGACACTTATTCAATGCAAAGGTAAAACCAGGAAGTTTACAGTACAAAAGCCTGGCAGACACCTCTCCCCTCCAAAAAAATAATCAAAGGTAACGTCACCAGTAATAAGGCATATTGATGTCCCATGCCTGCTCCAAACACAGAGCCACAATCTATAGTTCTAAATGACAAGACTTGGCCCTAGCTCTGCATAAGGTCTTCAGATGAGGGATATTCTACAAAATAACTGGCTAGTACTCTTCTAGAGACAAGGTCTAAGAGACAAAGATGGACTGAGATGTCCCAGGCTGGTGACGACTAAGGAGACGCAGTAACTAAATGTAGTGTGGGGTCCTGATTTGGATCATGAACCAGAAAAAGGACAGCAGCAGAAAAATTGGCAAAATTTGTTAAGGTCTGTAGACTACTTCACTGTGTAATGTTAATGCTAATGCCTGGTTTTGATAATCGTTCTGTGGCTATGTAAGATGTTAGCATTAGGGGAAGCCGGGTGAAGAGTATTTTGCAACTTTTCTGTAAGTCTAAAATGATTTTTAGACTTCCAAGGAGTTTCCAAGGAATGGCTGGTGGATCTGAACTGCCAACCTTTCGGTTACCAGGTGTGTAGCTTGGAGCTCTTAACCACTCCACTAAGAGTGTTCCAAAATGATTTCAAAATAAAAGTTATAAAAAAGTTAGGCAACATCCCTTAGGAAGCAAGGGGACATAAGTATTTACAGGTAAGACATGTTTGTGGTTTGCTTTAAAATACTCCAGGAAAAAGAGCATGGAGACAGACGGAACAAGGACAACGGGATAACGATAACTGTAGAAGGTGATGATAGGTACATTCGGTTCTTTACATGATTCTCTTCTTTGTGGCTGTATAAAATTTTACATAATAAAAAGTTAAAAAAGAAACAATAAAGAATCAAATAAATCACTACTACCAATGACAAAGGAATTCTGAAGACTGGATGAGTACAAAGTTAATATTCTGAAAACATAAAGCCCTTGGTGGAGAGATGAGAAGCAGCTGTGTGCAGCATGAGCTGAGGCAGGTTTTGCTCTGATCGCAGACAAGCGAGTACTTCCAACAGAAAAACCAAACTGAATCAGTTGATTCTGACTCATAGTGACCTTTCAGGACAGAGTGGAACTGCCTCATAGGGTTTCCAAAGGGCAGTTGGTAAATTCAAACTGCTGACCTTTTGGTTAGCAGCCGAGCTCTTAACCACTCCGCCACCCAGGGCATATCAGAAATCAAGAGCCTCAGGGAAATGAGAAAAGGGAAGAAGACCCACCTCCAACCTGAGTGGGCATCTTAGCCCCAGGTACCCACCACCTCCCCAGTAAACAATCTGCTCCTGGCCCTCCCCAAGGGGTCCCATGCTCCAAGGCAGGCTGGGGATGTGGGGCACTGGGGCCACAGGCAGGAAGGAGGCCGGGGTCCTCCCCCTGGACCTGGCTGGCTGTGTGTGCCATGGCCAATCAGGACAGAGCTTATGGGAACCAGGAAACATGGTGTGGGGGCACCGTGGGGCAACTAGCCTTTGAGATCTGGTAGGGGTGGGGTGGGAAGAGAGTTCTCAATTAGATGTTACACTCCCACCCTACTTCCAGGTGATGCACAGTGGCTCCAACAAAAACTCAAACCAAACTCATTGCTGTCAAGTGAATTCCGACTCATAGCAACCCTATAGGACAGAGTAGAACCACCCCATGTGGTTTCCAAGGGGCACCTGGTGGATTCCAACTGCCACCCTTTTGGTTAGCAGCTGTAGCTCTTAACCACTACGCCACCAGGGTTTCCAAAGCCAGCACAAATACAGACTGGTCCACATGGGCCTTCCCGGGGCACTGCAGGTTCTCTTCCAAGCAGGTACAGAGGAAGGAAGGTTTGCTGCAAATGGGACAGAACAAAGGTTCACCAGAAAGAGTGTGATGGCTAAAGCATGGGTCCTGGAGGTCAGACTGCCATGCAGCTTCCACTAACGTCTGATGGGAACGGATGCAAGAATACCCAGGTACCTTACCCACAGGTGGGACAGTGCTGAGGCACATTCTACACACTGGCTTGCAGAGTTCCCCAAAGGCATTAAGCTCCAGGTGCCCGCGTTGGTAAAAGGACTGATACATACATGCCTTTTTTGGCTGCCTTCCCTTCCCTGTCTCACCTCCCCACTCCGCTATTTATATTTATTAGAACCACCTCCCAGATAATCTTCAAGCACTCGAATCCTTGTCTCAAGATCTGCTTCTCGGAGAACCTTAATTAACAGATATTACTGTATTATGCCACTGTGGGGACAGACACAAAGTCACCTTTGCGCTTTTACCAGCTGTGAAGTAACCAAGGTTTAATGGGAGAAAGTCAATAAAATCCTTCCGGCTGTTTCCCACCCCTCTTGTGTGTGCCCCATCCCCACCCCCTGCACCGCAGTGGCCTACATAATCCACAATTGTAGGATCAGGCGAAATCCTCAGGAAGGTTTTAAAGAGACAACAGATGGGGGCAAAGTGCCTTAATCAGACCACAGTCCTAAAGAAGGTAAGTCTTTCCTCATCACTCTATCAACCTGTTCCTGGAGAACAAACAGTTACACAGCAATTGGGCCAAGCTGCTTACTGGGCAAAAGACCCAGTGATGTCCCCTTTCCCCAGGTCAATTTTCATTGCTCCTGGGAGCTACCAAGATGAATGTGGTGTCTGGAGAGGCTGCTAGTCTCAGTGACAACCAGGCAGTGGCAGGGAGGCAGTGGCAGGGAGAGAGAACTCAGGTCACCATGCTTGACCTGTGAGACCAAGACTCAGCTCAGTGGCTGCTGTCTGGAGGACTGTGCCTCGTTCTGACTGGGCGTGTTGTCTGTTTTATTCTGATGTTTGACCAATTGTTCAGTGCAATTGAATAGCTTCCCCAGGAAAATGGTGTGGGGGCCTCATTTCTTACCCTGCACATAGAGGGGAAATGGGAGCCCAGTCAGGGTACAGGCCACCACCTGGAACGAGTGTAGCCTGTGATGGGGCAGACAGCAGAGATACGGGGCAAGAACTCCTTCCGGCTGAAAGACTGCACGCCTTGCTTTGTTGCCTGGTTCTGCTGAAATGGGCAGAGGGGCCAAAATCCTAAGGAAACTTACTCTGCAGTGACAGGGAACTCCCTCCCGCTCCTTAGCAGTTCATCCATCCTTTGTATACCTCTCAGAGCTCAAAGCCACTCCTGGCCCAGCAGCACTATCGTGTGCTTCTCTCCCTTACCTGCTGTCCTTAATTTGAACCCACTTCTGAGCAGGGAGGCAGGCTCCATCTTTGCAGTCAGATTTGGCAAGCACAGCACACCTACTGAGTACCTGCTATGTCACAGTGCCATGCTTGTATAACTTCACTTAATCCTGATCATCACATTTTCCACCCAGGGAGAGAGGCTCACAGGTTGGCCACATGTCCACAGTTCAGGGTTCAACCCTATGCATTTCCACCTGTGCTGCCTCTCAGAGATGAGGGCTGCCCCACCGGGCATCTTGTCATGAAACTCTATGGACAAGGAGGAGGTAATACAGGGGCTCTTAGAGGCATGGACCACCCAGGATAATTAATTTTGTCTCAATCTAGTGCCCCTCCCCCCCAAAAACCAACCAATCAAACAAACAAACCCCCCTCAAACATATGTTGGTTCTTTAAGATCTACAGGTAAGCATGGAGGTCTGGTGGTCAGTGAGAAGTCAAGAAAACACCTTCCGGACTTAAAAGTGGTAAGGCAGAGGTCCCCAGGCTGCAGAAAATTCCACTGTCTCAAGCAGCTTGCTTGGCACACCCCGTACATAGCTTTACGTTAGAATCTTGGTTGCTTTGCTTGGCACGCACGGTAGCTTTACATTAAAATTCTGGTTCCTCTCTCCTTAACTGTTGCGACCAAACTGGAGGAAACTGGCGAAATCCGGTTTAGGCACTATGTTGACATTCAGGATAACCTTTTAGACCTCATACATAGTAACTTCACCGCCTCTGGGTGGAGTTTAACCACCACGCTCTGAACACATGATGTATGAAGTTATATGTAAACCCCATTGTATCTGAGTAGTATGATTAAGAATGTTGCTGATGTAACAAGTATGCACTTCCTACTTGGTAAACCCTTTAAAAGTAATCTTCCCCCTTGCCCTTGCTGAGCAGTCTTGGCGGCAGCAGCCCTGACTGCTCCCTTCCTTGTACAATGAAGTAAAGGTACCTTTCTACTCTCCCACCTTGGTCTCTCATTTATTGGCTGAGACAAATTGCACCGAGCAGAATGTGGGGTTTCCACCTGGCAACAGTGGGGTATGTAGAGACAGACTACCTGGGTTTGAATCCCAAATTGGCCCCAGTCCTACTAGCTACGGCCTAGCCCTTTTCCCTCTAAGCCTTCATTTCCTCATCTGTAAAATGAGGATAACTGTACTCACCTCAAAGAGTTCTAATAAAGAATCAATTAGCTTTCACATGCAAAGTACCAGAATAGCATCTGGCATATAGTGAACACTTGACAGGCGCTAGATATCACTATCATCTAGCTGAGCTTGTGCCTGCCTCTGGGCTTGCTTGTTTCTCCTGCTAGAATGATTTCCCCATGGATCTGCACAGAGTTGGCTCCTTCTCAACTTTTGGGTATCTTCAGAAGGTGCTCTCCTTTCTCCAGGTAGTTGAGTGTCAACTCTGATTCTCTCTGGGTCTCCCAGCAGCACTGTGATGAACAGACCAGCAGACCACATTTTCTCTATTCGTGTGGTCCACAAATGAGCACCTACCATGCATCATGGACTGGGCATTCAAAAATGAAAAAAAAAAAAAAAAAGGCATCCCAGTTCTCACTCACTGAGGCAGAGGAGATGAGAGGCCGTTGTTCACACTTGATGCGATGCTGCTGTTGCAAAGGGACTACGTGGTTTGGGGCACAGCGAAGGAAGCATCTTGATTCCTGGGGGATGACGTGGACGCCATCACTGCAAGATCCCCTCCTCCTGCTCTGTGAAATTTAAGCACTCTGCACACGCTACAGGTTTTCCTCATTCAATACGAACAGCCCTCTGGATCATCCTGATAGACAGACACTTGGCCTTTGCTTAAAAAATCCTTGCTTCCTCCTGGTCTTGTCCAAAATGCTTCCCAGAAGAAGAGTGCAGTCAAGTGGGTAACAGAGAGTCTTTTTAAGAAGCTAGAAAAACTTGACGGATCTCCCATACCCATGCACTCAATCTGGGCTAAGTGCAGGTGGCAGGACACACACAAGACTGCAGTGGAGATTTAAATCCTCTTCCCTAATGGTGGAAACCCTGGTGGTGTAGTGGTTAAGTGCTGGCGCTGCTAACCAAAGGGTCGGCAGTTCGAATCCACCAGGCACTCCTTGGAAACTCTATGGGGCAGTTCTACTCTGTCCTATAGGGTCGCTATGAGTCAGAATCGACTCGATGGCACTGGATTTGGTCCCTAATGGTGGTGGTCATGTGTCCTTCCTGGGCCACACAGCTCACACTCACGTTCTTCAGACTTTGGGTGTGAACTGCAGATCTACCACATGCTAGTGTTACAATCTTGGTGGGTTTCTTGACCTCCTCAAGCTTCAATTTCCTCATCTGTTCAATGGGAATAATAACCTCCTAGGGTGTTGTGAGGTTTAAATGAGTTAATGCATGTAAAATATCTAACATATGCCTCAAAATGTATTCTCTGCCACAATCATATTTCCATTAAAAAAAAAAAATAGGGTTGCTAAAATTAAGGGTGAAAAAAAGCAGGAACCAAATCAGCCATATAGCCCCAGACCAATTCCCAAAAAGGTGAACCCTCAACCATTTTGGGGTGGCACACTCACTCACAAATCCTATGTTCACTCAGTCTTCCTAAAGACTTGTTTCCCTTCTCTGGTTAAGACAGCCCCATAAATTTAGAAAAAGCTTCTCCCTGGCCTGAGTAGTCAGTTTTCAGTATAAAATCAGCCAGAACCACCATCACCTCCAGCATTTTATATTCCAGGTACTACACTAAAACCTGTCCCATTAACCTCAAACCAACATAAGAGGCTAACACTATTGCTATTATCCCCATTTTACAGATCAGGATACGGAGGCTGGGAGAAACTAAGTAAACTGTCCCAAGTCCCTCAGCTTACATGGAATGGAGTCAGAATTTGAACACGGAGCTTGTAAGCACTGTCTTATGCTGGCAGCCCAGGTACCATTTGGGCCTCATCCTCTTGTGGGTACTCAGATGTCACCATGGTTTTTATTCTCTGCCTCCTCTACCTTGGGCACCACATTTAGGACCCAAATGGTGTGGGAGCACAGAGCACTTAATGGTTCAGCCAGGAGAATGCCTGATACTGCAATCTTTTTCAAAAAAAGGGGTAAAAATAAACAAGAGATAAAAAACATGCCTAAAAAACCCTTTAAAAACTGAGACAGGCTTAAGGAGGCCACTGATTCACCCCCACCCCCCCAAACTGCTTCACTCAGCTCCTAGAAAAAAAAAAATTTTTTTTTTTTTTTTTTTCCTAGAGCAGCTCAATATTATCGGATTCTCACAGACTTAGGAATCCTCCTTCCTAGGACCCCATCTGTACTAAGAAGCACCAGGAAAAGGCATTGATAATGGTGCTGTACCTGCCGACATCAATGGAAGCTGGGCAGCTGGTGTGGGGGCCCACCTGACAGGGGGAGCTCACCACCTGAGGCTGGTCCTACTGTCTGGGTGCAGGCTGCAGCTGTAGGGGGCCCAACCAGCCCCGGGTACAGAAAAGCTGTCCACAAACACTATGAAGTCTGATAAGGAGTAAACGCAGCAGGAATTCTGGGTCTAGAGCAGGGTGTGCAAACTCACATGCCTACTGGGGCCAGGAGCCAATGGGGAAAGAGAAGCTGGGGGTGGGTCTGTGGTAGCCGGGAAACCAAACGCCCAAGTTAAAGATGCAGCTGATTAGGGACTGGCAGGAAAATGGCCTGGTGGTATCAACTCTTGTGATGTGAAATGTCCTAATTTGTTAACTACTGGCAAATACTCAAATCAAGTGAAGGCAGTGTGCAGGCCCAAGAGCTGAGCCTGCTGGCCTCTCATCTTCTGCCAGATTCAGCCACGGGCACAAGTTTGTAAGCTCTGGTCTAAGGTGACGCCCCTCTCCTGCCGGCCTCAGCACCTGCACTGGGTTCCCAGCTGCACCACTGCCAGACCAGCTGCTCTTCACTCCTGCCAGAGCAGGGCCGTTGGGGCAGGGACACTGGACTGCCTGCCCCTGCCAGGCCCAGGCCACAGTAAACCCAAGGCCAGCCTGTGGTCCGCATGGGCAGAGGGTGGTTGGGGGAGTGGAGAGAGGGCGGCAACAGCGCCTAGAGAAGGCTTTAAATTCGGATTTTGTCACTGAAGAGTGCTTTTATCCTAAATACAGCCTGGGGATTTTTAGTTACAGAACCTTTTGGTCTTGCACTGATTGATGCGGCTCAACAAGTTTCAATAACTCAGGCATATCCTCAGAGTGATCTCTTCTCTTTTTTGTATCAGAAGTAGTACACGGAACAGGTACCAGTAACATAATGCTGGTATGTGCTCCAAGATCAGCTATTAATCCAACACTATTGATAAACTCGGACAAGTATTTATAGAACATCAGGTTTTCTGACGCAAGTATTTACTCTTTGGCAAAATGTTGGCAGCCTCTGAATGCCCCTTGTAAAACTTAACATTTAATTGACACGGCATATTTAACACTGAATTAAGAGTTCCCATCCTTAGACTAAAACCTTGACATGGGCAATACCTCCTTGCTTTAGTATAAAGAGCAAAATAGTCAAAGCTGGAGACATTAATCCTGTGTCAATAGTTGCTGATTATGACTCTACTTCTTTCTCTATAAAAGGGTATGGAATCCCTTTAAAAGAAAAAGAAAAAAAAAAAAAAACCCAATACCATAGAATTCAAGTCCATGCTACTCTGGTGAGATGGATGATATCAATCTTTGCTGAAGACAAGCCAAGGCTTGCAGCCCCTGAGCAGGTGGAGTGAGTCCAACATCCCCCCATCCCAGTGGCCTCTAATCCCCTCAACAGTTTTTGTCCTTCAAGTAGCGCAGATCTTTGCTAGCACAGCCTGCTGTGATGTCATCTGGCTTTGGCTTGGCACAAATGGGTCACTTACAAATTAAAGCTGGCTGTGTTGGTCCTTTCCGGCATAATAAAGCAGCAGTACCGCACATCAGTGTGGCTATAAACAGAGGCACAAACGGGACAGGATCGCGTCAGCCTTTGTTGTGAGGCTCATACAGGTGACACAGAACATGCCTCTATCAATTTTTTTAGGCAAAACTGCAAATGGAAAATAATTCTTCTAGGAAATGCTCAGAGCCCAGGTGTACACAGGCCCAGACGGGACCTCGGGGTTAGTTTGAGAAGACTGAATTCATCAAGAGAGTCAGAAGACATCCACTACTGAAATCATAAAATATTCACAGAGAAACACAAGAAATGTGTACAACACACAGGTGGTGACGGGAAACAGCTGTGGGAAATCAGGGTTGAGGCCACCCAGGGAAGCTACCTAGAGGGCTAGTGAATTTTGAGTGAGGTTTTGGAGGCATTTTGTGAAGGGTGGGTGGAGGATAAGATGAGCATCCCTGTTATGTATTTACATGTCCCCCACTGGCAATGACTGCAATGAACTCTGTTCACAGCAGGCATTACCATGCTCAGTTCTCACATCTGTTCACCAAGCCATGAGGCCACCAAGCCATGGAGCTCCTCCTTGACCCTGGGGCAGTGATGGCCAGACCCCAAGCCATGTGCAGCTCAATGGCACTCAGTGAGTAGCCAGGGAGGCAGAGACTGGGGAGCACAGGCCACAGGGCAGGTGCGGGCAGTGCCAGGTGAAGAGTAGAGGGATGCGGCTACCAGGAGACCTGGGTTTCGCCAGAGGAGCCCCACAGGCGCAGGTGACAACTCACTAAGCCCTTGAGAGGGTGAAGCTCTGTGGCAGCCAGGTCACCAGAGGTCCCTGCCAGATACCCAGGAAGCTTGGACTCCAACATCAGAACGGGGCGGGGGGGGGGGGGGGGGGGGACTTGGCTTGGGCTTTCTTTGGGTCTCACTTATCACTCTTCCCATTCCTAATAATGACAACAGCATCATAGTTAACATCCACTGACCATTCACCAGGTGCCAGGGTCTCCACTTCACGTACATCACCTTGGGTGTGTGGTACAGTGACAATCCTCACTTTATAGAAGATAAAACCAAAGCTCAGAGAGGTAAAAAGCCTGCGCAAGTTTACATAGGAGGGAACAATGAGATTCCAACCCATGCAGGCTGGCTACAGGGTCTGTGATCAGTTTCTTTTTTATTCAGAAATAATATCAAACTTACAAAAACACTGCACATGTACAAAGAACTCTTGTACACTCTTACCCAGATTTGCCGACTGCTAATCTGACACGCTCATCATTCTCTCTCTACACATGTGCACACACACACACTTTTCTGAACCATTTGAAAATAAGTTGGAGAGACATTTTGCCCCTTTAGACCCTAACACTTCAGTGTGTAATTCCTAAGAACAGGGAATTCTCATATAACACAATTTCGGGGAATTAATATTGATAAAGTACTATCATTAGATCCAATTGTGGCACTCTGTATTGGACACTCACACCTGTAGGCCAGCAAAGAGAAAGTAGGTCCGCTGAGAAATGAGTCCCTGAACAGAACAAGGCTGGACTGCTTCTCCTGTTGCTTCGGACAGCAACTGGACACATGTTTTGGAAGCTCTGGCACCCAGTGCACCTGCGGCAACACCTGAGGCTACCCCAGGATGTGTTGTGATTTCTGCCACAAACCTCCACTGCTGGAGGACCCTGGGTGTGGCTCATCACTGGATGTGTCTAAAGGAACCCAACACAAGGGCCTGTATTGACAATAGTAGTAATAGTAGCAATCACAGCAATACAGCGACCCCTTCCTGAGGTTTGGCTCAGGGCTGAGTATGCACCAAGCTGAGACCGCAGCTTTTCAGAATGGAGAAGAGAGACAAACTCTTAGTATAAGACTGTGCCAGTGGTGGTGACTGCTGGCACGTGCTGGGCCCTGGGTATGTACCAGTAAGGATGCAGGGTCAGACAGAATGGAAGGATTGACTGCAGCCCAGGCTGGCTAAGGAAAAGAGGAAGCCAGCCTGGCGGTGGTGTGGGGGGGCGGGGGGGGGGGTGTTATGTTATTGCCGTCTTACTTCATGGAGCACCTACTATGTGCCAGCACCTCTGTCAGACAATATTCCTGTTGTGACCCATAAGGGCTTCACCAGCTGAGTTTCAGAGGTAGATCACCAGGCTTTCTTCCCAGTAAGTCTTTGTCTTGAAACTCTGCTGAAGCCTATCCACTATGGGTGGCCCTGCTGGTATCTGAAATGCCAATGACATAGCTGCCAGCATCATAGCAACGTCCAAGCCACCACAGTTCCAAAATGATATAGTGCTGGAAGATAAGCCCCCTGGGTTGGAAGGCACTACACGACAGCCACAACAATGGACTCGAGCATACTAAGGATCATGAGGATTGTGCGGGGCTGGGCCCCATGTCATTCGGTTTTACATAAGGTTGCCATGAGTTGGAGCTGACTCAACAGCAACCAACGGCAACAACGGTATGTGCCAGGCACTGTCCGAAGCCCTCTTCCAGCCTCCCAAAGGCCTCTGATGCAGGTTAACGGCATTATCTGCATGTTCTTTTAACATAAGAAGACTGGAGCTCAGAAAGCTGCAACCTCAAGGTCTTATAGCTCAAGAAGCGACACCAGGATTCAAACCTGTGTCTGACTCCAGGTGTCTTTTTCTTAAGCACTGTCATCAGATTCGGAGGTGTAATCAGTGACAGAGAAGCAGAGAAGACCTCAGAGCAACGAGTTTTCATCACTCAGGGGCAGGGCAGGTGTGGACGGCTCTGGAAATGCAGAAACGAAGGCTCTCGACAGTAACTTAGCAACTCAAAGCTCCTCTTGCTACAGTTATTTTCTGCCCAGCTCTGCTGAGCAGAGAGAATCTGGTGGTGGCAGGTGACTTAGGGTGCTGAGGCCCTTCTCTAGTCCTAAGGAAAGACTGGGTAGCAGTCTATCCCACCTGCCCTGGTGCTTTGCTGACAGGGTGAAGTCACCAATTTAGAATCACAAAACCACGACTTTTTAGAGCTAAAAGAGCCCTTAGAAATGATCTGATCCAGCTCTTTATTTTATAAAAGATAAAATGGAGATCTTGAGAAGTAGTGTGAGATGCTTGACATCTCACATGCAGCCAGGATTAAAACAGAGGCATCCTGGCTCCGGCTCCAGGGCTCCTCCTTCTCGCACCCATGGCTCGTGGGCTGTCCCCCTCCCAAAAGCAGAGATCATGCTGGGAGAAGTCTGTAGCTCCCCAACTCTTCCCAGCAGCTAAACATTTTCTTCTTATAACCAAACTTTCCAGGTCCCACCCAGATTGCACCCCCACCTCCCCCGCCCAGCCCTGTGGTCCAGGGATGCGAGCCCAAAGAGGCTCTCTTCCTGACACCTCATCCTCAAAGTCACCTAATGGATGCCTTCCTTCAAGCTTCCCTACCGGACAAAAGTAGCCTCATTCAATCTCTGACAACTTCCCAGGCTGCAGGGTCCTGCCTCTTCCCCAAGTGATGGGAGAAGACCTGTCTATCCCCAGCGCTGGAATGCTCTATTAGATGGCACTAGTTCTGAAGCCGGAGATGCCAGGAGCTGAGCTCCCATCACGTCAATTAGTAGCTGAGTGACCCAGGCCAATTCTTAACCTATCCAAACCTCCATTTCTTGCTCTGAAAAACAGGTACAATTATACTTTTTTGTGGTTTTGTGAATTCAAATGGACAACAAAGGCAAAGCACAGTGCCTGGCAATTATTTTTATGATAATTATTATCAGTCATAACAATGATATAACAACTAAACTGCCATTTACTGGCTCTTGCTCTATGCGAGATACAATGCTAAGTGATTTACATGCATTATCTCATTTATTCCCCACTACAAACCTAAAGGAGGTGTTATTAATCCCATTTCACATTTGGGGACATACGCTCAGAGTCATTAAATGAATTGCCCGAGGCTGCACAGCTACTAAGTGGTGGAGCAGTGTTTCAAACCCAAGCGTGACTCCAAAGCTCATGGTGACAGATGTTCAACATACGTAGGTTCCACATTTCATATCATTGTATGTTTTATCCAATTTAAAAAGCCCTGGTAATCAGGTAGTCAGGTGGGTCCTAGGAGAGAGTATTCCACTGACAACCAAAATGGGACTGACGAGGACCCTTGGGGAACGGAGTATTTGCTTAATTTAATTTTCTGGTTAGCTCAATATTCACAAGAAACCTTTGTTTATTGCTAAGTATCTTCTAAAGCATGGCTCAGAGCAAGAACACTCCAACCTGGAGGCTGGTTCAAAAACCAGTGAAGTTGCTCTGACAGCAGCCACATCAAGGTTACCAAGTCATCACATGGCCATGGTGTGCCGGAACCCAGCCACCAGCACCCTGTCCTCCCCTCTGCTGAGGATCTCTGTTCTCAGCTTCTCCTCACTCTCCCAGGGATCCGACTCAGGAACTGACATGTTGGCCATCCCCAGGGATGAGGGGACCTGTATTCTTATCCTAGCTCTGCCATGAAGTAGGACTCAGATTCCTCATCTGTAATGTGAAAGGATGAGCTGGAAGGTCCCCAAGATCTGTGAGAGGCAGAGGGCAGCTAGTCCAGTGCAAAGAGGGACCTGAGTTCCAATCTCACCTCTAATTCTTTCTATCATTAACCACAATTTCTAATGTTTACGCACACTTGCTGTGTAACCGACACTGGGCTGAGGACTTGCCTGGCATTGTTTCATGTAATCCTCACAGCAACCCAGTTTCAGGATGTTTGTGGGAGCTGGAGGAGTTTGCAGAGCAGAGGAGTGATCTGTGATGTGGTGGAGGAGCTGTGGGAAGTATTGGTGGTGGTGGTGGGGTCGGCCCTCAGCCAGTGGTGTACCCATCGAAGCCATTAGCTCCAGGTGGGCACTGGCAGCTGGTCCCCGCGCCCAGATGCAACCCTGTAAGGAAGGTACTTTTATTCTAGTTTTGCAGAGCAAAAAACAGAGGCTCTGAGAGGACAAGTAATTTACTCAAAGGCACACAGCTAGCAGATGAAAAGAGAATTTGAATGCCCCGCATATATAACAGTAAACATTTGTTGAATGAACCTTATTCTGTCTGTGCTCTTGGTCACTATGTCCTATTAAACTCACCCTAAAACCGTGGAAGTCAGCCCTTCCCTTCCCTTCCCATACCGGGCCTCCTTTTACCCAAGAGTAGACTCTGAGAGTTGGCATAAGGTAAACAGACAGTGGCCACCCACGAGATGCAGGACTCTTGGCCTGAGGGCCGGAGACCTTGGCTGAAAACTCCCATCAGTGACCTGGAGGCGGGGCCCTGTGCAAATGCATGGGGTCGCAAACAGAATAACCAGAACGCAATTAAAGAGAATGCTGACGCACTGTTAAAAATCTAATTAATGTCACTGGACGATCTGTGTAGAAACTGTCAAATGGAAACCAAACCGCTGAATAAACTTTCACTGAAAACAAAGTAAAATATTATTTTAAAAAAGATAAAAAAAAAAAAAAAAAAAAGCACGGGATCAGGAGTCCACTGGGTCCCTCCTTCAGAGGCTACCTGGGCTCTGTCAAGCAGCCGTGACAGGCTCTTACCACGGGGCACACAGTAGGTGCCCCACCGAGTCCCAAGTCGCCCAGGGATCAGCTGCAGGCCTGCCCGTGTACTGCCGCTGCTCTCCAAGGGAGCTGGCGGCCCAGGTCCCCTCCGCGCACCTCGCCTGGCTCCCCGCCACCCGCGCCTCCTGCGCACTGTCACCCTGAACAAAAGGCCGTGGGGACCCGGCTGCCAGCGCCCGCCTGGAGCTGAGGGTTCGGCGCGCGCGCCGCCTGCCCGCACCCCGAGGGGACCCCCCGCCTCCCGCACCTCAAGCCGCATCACCCGTCACTCCTCCGCTCTGCAAACTTCCCCGCTGCCGCAAACGTCCTGAAATCTCCCTCTCACCCCAGGGCCCGGCACCCCAGTCGTTCCCTCCTGAGGGAGGTCCGGGGGCTGAGCCCTCAACTCCAAACCCCAACCGGGTCGTGGAGCCCTCACAGCCCCCAGCGCGCGCCTCTCACCTGAAGCCCAGGCCCGCCGGACTGCAGCTGCCCCCGCCGACACGTCCAGGCGGCCCCTCCGCGCCGCCGACTCTGGCTGAACCTGCCACCGCCGCCGCCACCGGAGCCCGCTCCGAGCGCGGGAGGCCCCGGCAGCGAGAGAAGTCTCCGCTGAGTCGTCCAGCCTAGCGCCGCCGCCGGGCTCGCGAGTCTCCGAGGTACGCCCTCCCCGCTGGCGAGCCCGGCGCGGGAGCCTGTGCGCATGAGCAAACCGCGCGTTCAAGCGCCCGGGCCCTGAGCCTGAGCTACCCACTTGGCTCGCGTGATCCTGGGACTTGTAGTTTGAATCCAGGAGAGCCCGCCCCCTAAGCCCGCGGAATCATGGGAGTTATAGTTTGCACCCCTTGAGAGTCTTGCGTTTTACCTGATGTTAGAATTACACGTTATGGTAGTCCTGATTATAAATTTAAATGCAAATTAAACCAACAGCCAGGTATTATGTATAAAATTAGAGTAATTAATATGTTCACATGCTTTTAAAAAATATAACACTACCAAACCAAAAGCAAACCCATTGCTCTCCAATTGATTCTGACTCATAGCGATACTGTAGGACCGAGTAGAACGGCCCCACAGGGTTTCCAAGGCTATAATCTTTACAGAAGCAGGCTGCCACAACTTCCTGGAGCAGAGTGACTGATGGGTTAAAATCGCAGACGTTTCGGTTAGCAGCAGAGCGCTTAACCACTGTGCCACCAGAGCTCCATTCATAATACTACAAAACAAACAAACGAAAAAAAAAAAAGTTGGCTTAGAGTTGATTCCGACTCAGCTGCCCTATGGGACAAAGTAGAACCTCCCCATAGGGTTTCCAAGGAGCGCCTGGTGGATTCAAACTGCTGACCTTTCGGTTAAACGCTGTAGCTCTTAACCACTACGCCACCAGGGTTTCCACTGCAATATCAGCACTCCATGGAAACCCTGGTGGTATAGTGGTTAAGTACTACAGCTGCTAATCAAAGGGTAGGCAGTTCAAATCCACCAGGCGCTCCTTGGAAACTCTGTAGGGTAGTTCTACTCTGTCCGATAGGGTCGCTATGAGTCCGAATCCACTCGACAGCACTGGGCTTGGTTTTTTTTTTTTTTGGTTTATCAACACTCCCATGATACCACAGGGGGCTTAAATACAAAAGCACCAGCCTCCTGCTGTGCCACTGCAACTCCCCTACCCCTACTTTATCCCACCCTTGCCGTCTAGCTCCTCAAGAGCAACCACTCACAACTCATATGACTGTTGTTTCTGGCATTTATTGCCAATTCTTGGACTGTACATATGCCTCTGTTTCTTGAATTATGAATTTTAGACCTCCACTGATTAGGATATACTAGAATTTAACTGAGATGTGCACCGGCCATGACTACCCACACCCCTATAGCATTGCAACAGTTCTGTCTATTTAATTGGAGAAACTCGGTCTTTATAATTATTGTAAGGGATAATGCCCAGTGTTTAAGAAGTAAAGTTGATCAAATTATGAAGGGCAGTTCAACAATACGTTCAAAAGCCTATAAAAACATATTGTAAACTTCTAACCAAGAAATTCTAATAATCGTGGATTAGTGCAAAGGCTGAACAGATTTGTTTGCAATAATAATAAGTTTAAAAGTTGGAGTGACAATATTACTTTCAGACAAAGTAGAATCAAGAGCAGGCAAAATTACCAGGGATAAAAAGGAATCCTACACAGGGATAAAAAGGAATCCTATACAGTGATAAAAAGGTCAATTCACCAAGACATGAAAATCCTAAATGTGCAGGTACCTAACAACAGAGCCTTAAAATAAATGGCTCAAATATTAATAAAACTAAAAGGAGAGATAGACAACTCAGAAATTATAGTTAGAAACTTCAACATTCCTCTCCCAACAATTGATAGAACAATTAGAAAGAAAATCAGCAAGGATGTAGAACGTGGATCTGGAACTCCAGGGCTAGATATGTGGATTTGGGAGTCATCCACTTAGAGTGTTGTAGGGAAAAAATATCACATAGTTTAGTAACGCAAAAAGAAAGTTTTCTTTGGCATATATTCAAAAAGGCAAAAGTAGGGCATGGACAAGCATGCTGCCGGAGCCATGTCTGCCTGAGTCCAAGGAAATATTACAGAAAAAGCAAAAGTGAGAAAACGGACAAGCATTTGCTAGAGCCATTGTCTACCCAAGTCCAAGGAATAGTTACAGAACGACCAGTATATATTAATATTACAAAATGTGCAAGCTATTGAAAGCTTCACCATTCCACAGATTGGCTAGAAACAGTGATCGTACATTTTGAATTGTCTTTCTTGACAATCGTTGGTACAGGTTTCAGTAACAACAATCAGGAGGGTCTTCATTGGTCCAACAAATTTTCTATCACTAAATGCTAATAGAATAAGATACAGAGTGGAAAGTCTTTTGTGTTCTGTTTGATTGGTTATGTGAAAGTTTCCCTAAAAGATATTTTCCAAGCTATTGTCTTTATGCCTCAGGGCCCAGTTGATGTGTCCTTGTGAGTCTTGTCAGCCCAGCCCCAGCTGGGTCACATTCTCAATGCTTAAGGACTGGGAATAATGACTCCAATATTATTTCCTAAATCAAGAGAAATAGAAAGTGAATGGGACCCTAGAGAAAGAGAGGGGCCTAGCCTCGAGAAATGTGAGCTCAGCTTGGTGCTCCATAAATGTTATCGATTTACAGAAAATATTACACAAGACCTTAAAAAGCCAGCTACCCAGCTCACCTTGGATGGGAATTCCAAAACACTCAATTGTTCTCATGAGGAACCTGTACATAGATCAAGAGGCAGTTGTTCTAACATAAATGGATACTGCATGGTTTAATGTCAGAAAAGGTGTGCGTCAGGGTTACAGACTTTCACCATACTTATTCAATCTGTATGCTGAGCAAATAACCTGAGAAGCTGGACTATATGAAGAAGAATGGGGCATCAGGATTGGAGGAAGACTCATTAACAACTTGCATTGTGCAGATGACACAACCTTGCTTGTTGAAAGAGAAGAGGACTTGAAGTACTTACTGATGAAGATCAAAGACCACAGCTTTCAGTAGGGATTACACCTCAACATAAAGAAAACAAAAATTCTCACAGACTGGACCAATAAGGAATACAATAAAGAGAGAGAAGATTGAAGTTGTCAAGGATTTCATTTTATTTGGATCCACGATCAACACCCATGGAAGTAGCATCGACAAATCAAAAGACACATTGCATTGGGTAAATCTGCTGCAAAAGACCTCTTTCTTTCTTTTTATTGTGGTTTAAGTGAAATTTTACAATTCAAGTCAGCTTCTCAGACAGAAACTTATACACACATTGTTCTGTGACCCTAGTTGCTCTTCCTACTATGTGACAGCACACTCATTCTCTCTACCCTGTATTGCCCATGCCCATTCATCCAGCTCCTGTCCTCCTCTGCCTTTTCATCTCGCCTCCAGACAGGAGC
The DNA here is from genome assembly GCF_024166365.1 of Elephas maximus indicus. NCBI lineage: Eukaryota > Metazoa > Chordata > Mammalia > Proboscidea > Elephantidae > Elephas > Elephas maximus. The sequence continues at coordinate 47,569,006 of NC_064838.1, forward strand.
TGCCCACATAGAAAAGACCTCTTTCAAGTGTTAAAAAGCAAAGATGTCACCTAGAAGACTAAGGTGTGTCTGATGAAGCCATGGTGTTTTTAATCGCCTCATATGCACGTGAAAGCTGGACAATGAATAAGGAAGAACAAAAAGAATTGATGCCTTTGAATTATGGTGTTGGCAAAGAATACTGAATATATCAGGGACTGCCAAAAGAACAAACAGATCTGTCTTGGAAGAAATAGAATCAGAATGCTCCTTAGAAGCAAGGATAATGAGACTTCTCTTGTACTTGGGACATGTTATCAAGAGGGACCATCCCTGAAGAAGGACATCATGCTTGGTAAAGCAGAGGGTTAGCAAAAAAGAGGAAGAACCTCAAGGCAATGGATTGACACAGTGGCTGCAACAATGGGTTCACATATAGCAATGATTCTGAAGATGGCGCAGGACTGGGTATTGTTTTGTTTTGTTGTACATAGGGTCTCTATGACTTGGAATCAACTCAATGGCACCTAAGAACAACAACAAAGTATCTCCCACAACATTAAGTAAGTGTTATTTTGCAATATTCTTTTACTGACTTTTTAGATGGCCCATGATTTTATTTAACGGGTCCCTTATTACTGAGGAGTTAAGCAGTTTCCAAGTTTTACTTGTCTGTTTCTTATTTATTTTATTTTGAAATGATTATAGATTCACAAGAAATTTCAAAAATAGTGTGTGTGTGTGTGTGTGTGTGTGTGTGTGTGTGTGTATCCTTAAACCTGTCTCTGTCAAGTTGATTCTGACTCATAGCGACTCTATAGGACAGAGTAGAACTGCCTCGTAGAGTTTTCAGGGACCAGTTGGTGGATTTGAACTGCAGACTTTTTTGTTAGCCGCCAAGCTCTTAACCACTGTGCCACCAGGGCTCCACAGGAATAGTACAGAGAGGTTAATTTCATCTGGCCTTTCTGTTCCCCCATTCTTAGTAAATGGCTTTTGTTCTCGAAGTCACAAGAGGGTTGCTGCAGCTCCTGCCATCACAACTGGGATCCAGACAGGAAGTGGAGGAAGGGCTGGAAGCAAAAGGGACTTTTCTAGAAGTCTCACACAAAATTTCTTCTTATATCTCATGGGCCACCCTTATTTGCAAAGAAAGCCCAGAAATGTAGCTTTTTGATTCCTAAGGGAACAAGAGAGTTGCTTGGGGTATATTGCCACTTGGCTGGCCTGCCACTGTCTTATAATCTACATGATGAAATTGATGATGATGGTGATGATTAGGACGGTTTTTAAATATGTCTGAAAATTCTTTTACTCTCCTTGTTTCAAAAGGCTAGGTTTAGTTCCCTTTCCCTTGAATATGAGTCAGACTTAGGGAATTGCTTCAAATAAATAGAAGTGATGTTATGTGACTTTTGAAGTGAGTTCATAAAGAGGATACAGCTTCCATCTGGCTCTTTCTCTCTCTCTCAATATAGTTGCCTTTGGAACCTAGCCACCATGTTGTGAGGAAGCTCAGGCCACATGGAAAGGACACACATGGTTATAACAGCCAACAGCCCCAGCTGGGCCTTCAATTGACATCCAATATCAACTGCCAGATATGTGAGTGAATAAGCCTTCAGCTGATTCCAGCCCCAGCCTTCCAGCTGTCTCAGCTGCAGGTGTAAGTCATCGCAGTTGTGCCTTGTCTGCATTTTTGACCCACAGAAACTGCGATAAATAATAAATGATATTGTTATTTTCGAGCCATTCAGTTTTGAAGTGATTTTTAATGTAGCAATAGATCCTTAATATCACCCTCCTTGCACCAAAACCTGTATGAGTTATCTGTTGCTGCATAACAAATAACCCCAAAATTTAGTGGCTCAAAAAAAAAACAATAATCTTTTATTATATCTCACAGTTTTTCTGGTCAGGAATCTGGAAGCAGCTTGGATCATTAGTTCTGGCTCAGGGTCTCTCATAAAGTTGAGTCATGTCAGCTGAGACTGTAGTCAACTGAAAGCTTGGCTGAGACTGGAGGATCCATTTCCAAGATGGGTAAGTTACATGGCTTGGGAAGTTTGTTCCCCTTCGTGTGGGCCTCTCTATGGTGCCACCTGAGTGTCTTCACAACATGGGGGCTTGTTCACCCCAGAGTCAGTGATCCAAAGTGAAAGCTGCAATACCTTTTGTGACCAAGCCTTAGAAGTCACACACTGTCACTTCTGAAGTATTCTCTTGGTTACATAGATCAGCAATAGTTCAGTGTGGCAGAGGACCTTGCAAGAACAAGAATACCAAGAGATGAGGATCAGTGACGGCTCTTTTTGGAGGCTGGCTACCACAATGGTAATCAAAGCTACTATGCTTAGTATCTGTTATGGATTGAATTGCATCTCGCAAAAATATGTGTTGTAACTCCTAATCCCTATACCTGTGATTATAGTCCTGTTTGGGAATGGGTCTTCTTTGTTATGTTAATGAGGCAGCATTAATGTAGGGTGTGTTTTAAGTCAATCTCTTTTGTGATATAAAAGAACAGATTGAGCAAGTAACCAAGCAAGCAGAGATGGGAGAAGATAGATGTCAGGCCACATAAAGATCACCGTGATTGTTAAGGAATAAGAGCTGAAGAGACAAGAACCTTCTCCCAGAGCCAACAGAGAGAGGAAGCCTTCCCCTAGAGCCAGCACCTTGAATTTGGACTTCTAGTCTCCTAAAATGTGAGAAAATAAATTTCTGTTTGACAAAGCCAGCTACTTGCGATATTTCTGTTACAGCAGCACTAGATAACTAAGGCAGTGCCTGTTATGTGCTTGGCTTTATATAGAACTTATTTTATTTAATCCACACACCAATCTTATGCAGCAGGTTATTGTTTGCCCCTAGTTTACAGATGAGAAGACTGAGGCTAAGAGTCATTAGATACTTTGTCCAAGGCGATGTAGCTAGCAAATGGAGGAGGAGGAAGGGACCCAGGTTGGTGTGGCTCCATACCAGCCTCTCCTACCTGTGATCTCTCCCTTTCCGTTTCTCCCAAGGGCTTGAAGCCTCCGAGCTACTTTTCACCCCTTCTGCCCACTTCCCTCCACCACCAAGTTGTGCAGATTCTCCTCTGCAAAGTCTATCCTTCCCCTCACCCTCTTCCAATCTGACTTCTACTCTCCTGGTTCAGGGTGGTACTATATGTATTAAAAAAAAAAAAAAACAAAAAAAAAACCCCAGACCAAACCCATTGCTGTCAAGTCGATTCCAACTCATAGTGACCCTATAGGACAGAGTAGAACTGCCCACAGTGTTGCCAAGGAGTGGCTGGTGGATTTGAACTGCCAACCTTTTGGTTAGCATCCAAACACTTAACCACTGAGAAAAATAAAAGGATTAAAAAAGTACTTGTCTGTTAAATTAATGAAGAAATGAACTCTAGCAACTTGTCATAACAGAACTCATTTGTAAACCCATGAGCCTAGTCGGATCTTTGGAAGGAATCCTCAGACTCAAAGCAAATGGGGAAACAGACAGCCAGACAGTCTCGATGGAATCTGTGTCCAAGTCAGAAAAATGCAGCCAAGGCAAGGCCTGGGAGAGCGGACTGAGAGAGGAGGCAGAGTGTGAGAGCCTTCCCCCAGCCATCCATCCAGGCCTGGTTTCTCCAGATTTGGCAACTGAATGAGGTTGTGAAGAGCCTTCAAAACAATGCCTTTTAAAATTTCATAATTACTTTTAAGAAAATGTAATTTTTGTAAATCTTACATATTGTATATTTTTAATTCAAGGTTATATTTTCCCAGGTCATCGATGGCGTGATAGACAGCATTGCTAGCGTTTAGGCTTACCAAGTCTGTTTGTTATGGAGACACCCTGCTTCCCTGCCAGGGTAAGCTCCCACCGCCCTATGTGAGCAGGAGGCATAATCAGGGCTTTGGTAAGGCCCCTGCTATGCACTGACTTAATTAAGTGATACCTGGGGAGAAGAATAACTGTAAAAAACACATTCATTTCCTGAAACTGAAGCTTAAATGATGGCAATGCCTTTAATAAATTTTAAGCTGTGGGGGAAGACCTGTGCAATTTGCATAACTTGAAATCACCCCATTCTTTCCTGTCCTCACTCCCAACACTGCCCTTTGCCTTTTCCTCCTGCTGATGACTGTTTTTGCATTGCCCTGCCCATTCAGGCTTGTGAAAGAAGATTTTATTCTGAATGTGAGTAGGCAGAAAGATATATCATTCATTGACAACAGCAATCCAAAACGTTGGATGGGAAACTTAGGGAGCAGTGAATTTATGTTAATGGAGGGAGGAATAATTTGGAAAAGGAGGGTTAGAATGGTTGCATGACTTGAAGAATGTAGTCAATGAATTGTACAAGGGGAAATTGTTGAATTGATATATGTTCTGTTGTGTATATTCTCAACAAAAACAAAAATAAATAAAATAAAAGGTGCATCTTCTAGTGGTAAATGCTAGAGTTACATCGAAAAAAAAAGTGCGTTTTGTTTGCACGCCAGCAAATTACATCATGAAAGCCTTATAAACTGGCCTCCCCACACCCTATAGGATTGTTTTGGGTCACTTGCTTGTCTCTCTCTGGTGGATTATGGATGCTTCAAATGGGTGCAGCAGCCCTCTGAATATGAAAAAATCTGAATATGGGTATTCCTAAAATCATTAACTCAGTAATTCACTTCACACCCTTTCTCCAGCCCCACGTCTTGAATTTCGTGGAGGATAATGCCACTGGAAACACAATGGTAAAAAGCAGGGTACATTAAAATACCTAATGTTGGTGAGGGTACGAGGGGAAAGGGGAGAATGTGCGTCATTGTGAATCAGGGAATCCATTGAGCTGTTGGCAGCAAAGGCCTACCTGAGATAGCTTTGAACACTCAGGACTTTGTTTGCTCACATATGAGGAATAGTCCAGGGTTGTTTGGAGGCTCTAAGAGGGCTTTCTGGGACCCAGATTCATTTGATCTTTCTATTCCCCCATTCTTAGCACATGACTTCTGTTCTCAAGGTCACAAGGGGGCTGCTGCAGCTCCTACCATCACAACTGGGATCCAGACAGGAGCTGGAAGAAAGGCTGGAAGCAAAAGAGACTTTCCTGGAAGCCTCACTCAATATTTCTGTTTATGTCTCATTGCCTCCTCCCCCCTTATCTGCAAGAAGAGTAGCTTTGTAATTCCAAAGGGGACAAGAGAGAATGGCTATTGGGTAGGTCACTAGTGCTTTCTGCCATGAGCTGCCACTTTTTTGGAGGAAAAAAAATTCAGAAACAACTATCAAGATTTAAAATTTTTCCCATAAAAAGACCAGACTTAATGGTCTGACTGAAACTAGAGGGACCCTGGAGGTCATGGCCCCGGACCTTCTGTTAGCCCAAAACTGGAACCATTCCTAAAGCCAACTCTTCAGACAGGGATTGGACTAGACTATGAGACAGAAAATGATACTGGTGAGGAGTGAGCTTCTCGGCTCAAGTAGACACATGAGACTATGTGGGCAGCTCCCGTCTGGAGGTGCGATGAGAAGACAGAGGGAACAGGAGCTGGCTGAATGGGCATGGAGAATACACGGTGGAGAGGAGTGTGCTGTCTCATTAGAGGGAGAGCACCTAGGAGTACACAGCCAGGTGTACATCAGTTTTAGTACGAGAGAATAACTAGATTTGTAAATTTTCTATTAAAGCCCAATCAAAACAGTAAACAAATGAAAAAAGATTAAAAAATTTAAATGCATTTATCTCTTGACTCAGAAATCCTCCTGCTAGGAATTTATCCTGGAGATGTGTTCTCACATATACACGTCCACATAGCTGTTACTATGGCAGGAAAGGGGTCATGGAAATGCATTTTCACTAATTTTAATGTCCCAGTGAATGTCAGGCTCTGATCAATTGAATTACCAACACCTCTTCCCAAGGGGGAGATGGGTAGAAACAAGGAGCAGAATAGAAGTGTGGTGTGGGTGGAGGTTCCTTTGTGTGAGCCAAAGCACTTCCCCAAAGTAACCACTTAACAGGCAATCAGAGGGGAGGCAGATCACTCTGAGATTGAAGAGAGCTGCTCAAGCGTTTGCAAATAACTACCTTCCTTTTGTACTTTTCTGGGTAGAGGAAGCAAGAGAGGCAAGGCTCAGGGTGTGGCTGTTAACACTCAGGACTCTTGGAGAAACTAGAGTCCTCCCTTCATCTTCAGAGGAGAAAGCTGAGGCTGGGGGAAAGATGTCAGGGCAGCGGTGATGGGAATTTCCTAGATCTACTCGGTGGCAATTAGCTGCCTTAAGATAGATTCTCAGATACTTTGAGGCCATCATGTATACCCTGTTGGCAACAGTGGTGTTTGCAGCATCACACACCCGTGCTCAGAGGAGCAGTTGGTGGTGCTAAGTTGGCATTTCATGAGTGGGGCTGCCCAGCCCTCCAGAAACTCGCGCCTGTGTCATGTGGGGTCTCTGCTTGACTATCTGTAGACACAGGCCTAAGGCTCAAAGCAAGTGCCTCCCCTGGCTGTTCCATTCACTAATAGCTCCTTCTAAATGAAATCCTGAAAGGACCCTGGAAGGAGAATTATTGGAGATTTATATGGAAACAGCTCCATCCATCTATGGGGAGGAATAAGGCCTGAGTTATCCAACTATAGCTTTGTATTTTCTCAAAATAACGAGGCATTTGGAAAAGAAGGGCTCAAAGTTGTGACCTGATAGAGATGGGAGGAATGACAATTTTTATAGCCCTGACTGGTCAAATAGCCACAGTGGAGAGGAGATTATCATTCGCGAGTCATCCTTAGTGATGTATTGTAAATTTGTACTGTGCTGTACATTACTGGTAAGGAGTGTTCATGCTAAGTATAAGTGGTGCCTCCTCCTTCCTCCTCTCCTCTCCCCACAAAAACATCAAAGGCCTCAGCAGGTGTGGGAAGAGCATCATCACCTGGAACTTCTTTCCTTTCTACCTGATTCTCAGGTAGCATTGCCCCTACTTCACCTACCCAGGCTTAGCTCCCTTATTCCAGCCTAACTCTGGGCCCCTTTTCAATGAGGGATGCCAAGCACGCTTTAGAGGCCCTTGGGCATGTGTTACTGTGAGAATTTGCAGGAACTTGAAAGAAGAGGCAGAGCCAAGAGAAATTTCAGCACATATGGCTCTGTCAGGCTGGAATCTGGAGGTCTCCCCCTAGCAGGCTCAGGATAATACCTTGGGGTGGTTCTATGTCTACTCCACCTATGTGAAAGAGCTTGGTGGCCTGTCTGCTTCCCTAGCCTCATACATTCATGCCAAAGGCATTGTGTAAACACGGTACCTGTGCTGGGCACTGTGCTGAACATTGGGGATAAAAATGAGGCAGGCCTGGTTAGGCATGGCCAGCAAACCATATTTTGTCCCTAGGAGGGCTGAGACCTGAAAAAAATTCTCCTGAGAATGAGGATGGTGTAGAAAGGCTTCAACAGAGCACAGGAATGATGCTCTGATCAGAATGTCTGGTGATGGAGAAGGGAAGATTGGGGCGTAGGGAAGGCAGTAAAGGCAGAATAGGGTGCTTTTTTGGTTTCAGACCACACAGCATCCATTCTCCTTCTGGGTGTGCTCCCTGGGGGTATTATGGAAAGCCATACTGTCCTACCTCAGTCTAGGTATTTTGAGAAGGCTGGCCTTGTCTCCAGCACCAGGGGTGGAATATCACCACCATTTTGACCAATCCCCTTGACCACAGGATTTGGTTCAAAAGTGGATATTGAGCTTCTGTTTCGGGAAGCGTGTTGTTATCTTCTAAGAAAGAGAAGCTTTTTCCTCCGAGATTATTAATGATGTGAGCCTAGAGATGCCAAGAGGCACCTTAAGGTAAGATCCTACTGCAGAATGAAAGAAATGGAGTAAGGAGATGGTGGAGAAAAGAAAAAAAGAGTAACAAAGTCAGGGACTACTTGATCCCTTGGATCCAGCCAGAACTAAAGCTAAAATCCCTAAACTTTTCAGAAACATAAACCAATCAATTCCTTCCCTCCCTTTTTTGCCTTGAACCAATTTGAGTTTTTCCATTATCGTTAGAAATGAGTCTAAGAGAAAGGCATTTTCCCTCCTTTTCTTCTATCTTTCAAGTTCACAAGAGAGAAAAATTTGCTTTCAAATGATTCCAGAAAGCCAAGAACACAGCCAAGAGTGTGACTGGGGCCTAGTGTTGCTAGTGATCGCAGAGGACTAGGAGGGACTCCACAGCTGAGGTAGGAAGGTAAGATCTGGAGAGCCACACCAGAGCACTCAGCAAAGGCTAGGGAAGCCACCCCAGCCAGGGAGAATCCCCAATTCTGCAATGTCGGTGGGAGCGTAGGGAATCCAGATAGGGACTGGGCAGCAGAGGGGCTCTCCCTTATCTTACACTATTTGCTGGCTTGGCATTTGCCATGTGCTTTTTCCTCGCACTTTAATTTGGCTAAACTGGCACCTTGTTATCAGTGAAGTTGTTGGAGACCACTGATTGGAGTTCGGGCTTCTAAGTCGGATAGATCTGATCGTGAACCCTGACTTGCCATGCAACCTTTTTAAGCCTTAGATTATTCACTGAGAAAATGCAGGTAATGACAGTAACCACTGTGCAGGCAGAATGACACAGATGTCTGCTGGGGGTTCCTGCCTTGAGAAACAGGGAGAATCATCTTGATTCTCCCCTCTCCTTGAGTCTTATGGCCTGGTTTGTCACAAGGCCACCCCAGGACTGGTGGCACAGTGGTTAAGGGCTCACAGAGTGATTAAGAGCTCAGCTGCTAACGTTTTGAATCCACCAGCTCTCCTTGGAAACCCTATGGGGCAGTTCTATTCTGTACTATAGTGTTGCTATGACTCGGAATTGACTCCACGGCAACGGGTTTGGTTTTTTTAATGTACTCATGGTTGCTATTATGCATCAGTCTGTACTGGAAACTGCCCCTTCACTAGTTTCCCCAAAAAAACTCACTCATGTTCAGCATTTGTGAGAGTAATAGAGTAATAGTATTTACTGAAGAATTGGTACTAAGAGTTGGGACATGCTGCATACCAAAAAGCAAACAATATCCAAATTAGATCCTCTTCGTCTGCAGCCACCAGGGGGCCCTCTTGCAGCTGGTACTTCTTTTTTGTCTTCCATGACTGTCTGCCTTCCTCCCTCTCTTCTTCCTCCAGCCTCTTTTCCCTTTTGCCCTTGGTGCCTCCAAAGCAGCAGTTTCTTCCCTTTGTCTTAGGTAGGGCGGTATTCTCTGAAGCCTCGGCATTTACTGACACCCTGGTCCTTGAGCAAGTCTCAGCTTCCATCTTGAAGGGTCAAAAGGTTTTTAGACAATGAAATCCACTCTGGGTGGTTAGAGTAGGGTGTGATTTATTAAGGTATGTTAGTGACTCAGGTGACTCACAGATTTGTTGAGTGAGGGTGATGAAGGAAGAGATTCTAGCCTGGGTTTCTAGGAACAATTCCCTCCATCGTGATGGACTGCCAAGGGAACTCCTGCCACCCCAGCCCCAGGCCCAGCTGTCTCTACCATGAGCAGGAAGCTACCACTGCCTCTGCCAGCCAAAGAGAGAGCAAACTCTTCTGCCACTGTGTCCTCATGCAGGGGCACCACCTAATGGAGTTGCCTTCCTTCTTCCAAGTTTAATAGGGTACATCTGCTTGGTGGAGCCCTAGCTGCAAAACATTGGAAAATGGAATTTGTAGCTCTCCATCTCCAGAGTGGAGGGCGCAGTAGAAGGAGGCTGGAGTGGGTGACAAGTGAGCCAGCCTCTGGTATCTGCTACACTCACCAAACGCTTTATGTAGTTATTTTTCAAGACAGTTCCTTTCATGAGAAGAATTCTGTTGCCAGATTTCAAGACAATTTTTTTCTATTACATTACATGTCAGTGTGTATGGAGATTAAATAGAATAATCTGGTGAAGCTCTTGGCATGATGTCTGTCATATTAAAAAAAAAACCTGTTGCCATCCTTGTTGATTCTCACTCATAGCAATGCTATAGGACAGAGTAGAACTGCCCCATGGGGTTTCCAAGGAGTGGCTGGTGGATTTGAATTGCCGACCTTTTGGTTAGCAGCTCAGCTATTAACCATTGTGCCACGGGGGCTCTGTTGTGTAGTAAGTGTTTAATAAATGTTAACTATTAGCCAGTAAGGAGGTACCTTACTGACTCTTCAAGACCTGGGGAGGGTTTCCAACCCAAAATGCTTAAGGAGAGCAGGAAAAGAGAAAGACAGAGAGAGAGCCAATTAATGAAAGTGTTGATCTTTAAATCTCAATTCTCTCTGAATGTCTTTTCATTCTTCTAGAATGACCAGCTTCACTTAGCATTGACTCTACCTGTTGAAATCTCTGAACAAACCTCAGCCCTTCACAAGACTTGCGAGTGTTCTGTAGCTACTGTCTTAGTTTCTGCTGTGTGTCTCCATCAGCCTTCACTAATTTTTGGTCCATTGTCCAGAGGCAGCATGACTGGAAAATGCATTACATTAAGATGTAATCGCCAAGAGTAAGCAAGGTGCAAAATGCCCCCATCTTGGCTAATACCCTGACAAACGTAGAAGATAATAAAGGATGCCCTGTTGTTGAGTTTCCCATTGGGACTCAGCATTTTCTTTTCAAACAGTCTAAACAACTTGCTGCACATCACATAGAAAAAACAATTCTATCAAGAGTACAGCTGGAGATCAGAGCTGCAGTTAGTTTGTTGAGGCACAGCTATGGGTGAGTTGAAGTTCACCCACATGTTACATGGACCAACATGGCCACAGGTCTCTAGTTCTACACAGGGAACACCTTTCTTCAACAGTTTCCTTCATTTGGCAAACACTCTGTGCAATATATTATTTGGGATATTTATCACATACATTTTCAGACCATACAGCTTTAGAGAGGCTAGTGGGCAGAGTTATGTCCATCAAAGAGAAGGTTGAAGGCTTGCTGGCTTTGCTTCTCTTATTTTTGGAAAAAATTCTTCCAGTCTGGCTGAATCTACCTTGGTTCAGAGCCAAGCTGGATGGGGATAATTGTCTGACAGACATTGTAAACAATTCTGGAGGAAAAAGAAACCCTCTATTCTAATCATATTGCTATCCACCCCCTCCCTGGTTCACAGGAGAAATTGCCAGCCCTTGGTCTGACTTTGGGTAGTAGAGACCAGGCTCTTTAATTTGCTCTGTCCCACATATTGTTCTTCTGTCAAGTACTTGATACTGGATTGTGAAAGAGACATTTTGTAAAAGCAGAAAGAGTAATAAAGCTGACTTGGGCAATGGGACCATAAAGAGCAAATGATCTCATTGGCGCATTGGAATAAGAAAGGTTTAACTTCAGCATCCTGAGCCATCACTTACTTACTGTGTGACCTTGGGCAAGTTACTTGTTTCTGTAAAACGGCATAGTTATAGTAGAACCTATTCCATAGGTTATTGAGCCGTCTTAATAAGATAACATACACTTTGTGCTTAGAATGTGCCTAGAGCAAAGTAAGTAAACCCTTAACAGGCGTTAGCTATAAACTTGATGTACATATCTAAACTGTATATAATTATACTTTCTTGTCAGTTAGCTATTGTTATATAACAAACCACCCCAAGATTCAGGGGCTTAAAATAACAATCATTTATTAGTATAACTTGCATGCCTATCTGTCAATAGAAGGCTAGCTCTGTTGATCTTGGCTGAGCTTGTCATGTGTCTGTGGGTTAGCTGGGGGAGCTTAGCTGGGGCAGCTTTGCTCCACATGATACTCCCCACCAGGAGCCTATGAGCTCACACCAGTATGTCATTCTCATGGAGATGACAAAACTGCAATAACACAGGTCCGATTACATAAATGCTTTTTCATGCCTCTGTTTGTATCATGTCTGCTGGCAATCCCATTGACCAAAGAAAGTAACATTGCTGAACTCAGAATCGAGAGAAAGGAAAGTACACTACACTTCTTTGAAGTGAAAAGCTACATGGTAAAGAACATGGATATAAGATAGATCAAGAATTGAGTCATTAATGTAATCTACTGTACCTACAAAGCAAAATTATTTTTGTGTAACTTATATAATATGTATAGTACATTGTAGGTTTTTAATAACTATGTCTGTTTCCCCTGTTCAATAAATGTTGGGTAATGCATTCTGATTTTAAGAGTAAAAATAAATTGGTTTCAGGCATTTAAAGCTATCCTTTCTTATTATGACGTTTTGCATATTATATAATATAGCAATCAATCAACAATTTGGGTTGGACACCCTCACACACTGCTGGCGGAAATGTAAACTGATATAATCGTAGTTGAAAGAAATTTGACAATGCCTATCAAGGTTTTAAAAATGTGTACTCTTGGACCTAGAAATTTCCATTATGGCAAATCTACCGTAAGGAAATAAGAGAGCTGTAGACAAAGGTTTATGCATAATGATGTTCACTGATGTGCTATTTAGAGCAACAAGGAAAAAGAAAAAGAGGGTGCTATGGATTGAATTGTGCCCCCCCAAAACGTGTGTCAACTTGGCTAGGCTATGATTCCCAGTATTGTGTGGCTGTCTACCATTTTGTGATCTGAGGTGATTATCCTATATGTTGTAAATCCTAACCTTTATGATGTTAATCAGGCAGGATTAGAGGCAGTTATGTAAATGAGATGGGATTCAATCTATAGGATTAGGTTGTATCTTGAGTCATTCTCTTTTGAGATATAAAAAGAGAGGCGAGCACAGAGAAGAGGGATCTCATAGCACTAAGAAAGAAGAGCCAGAAGAAGAGTGCATCCTTTGGAACCAATGTCCCTGTGCTGAGAAGTTCCTAGACCAGGGGAAGATTGATGACAAGGACCTTCCCCCAGAACCGACAGAGACAGAAAGCATTCCCTGGGAGCTGGTGCACTAAATTTGGACTTCTAGTCTCCTAAACTGTGAGAGAATAAATTTCTGTTAAAGCCATTCACTTGTAGTATGTCTGTTATAGCAGTACTAGATAACTAAAACAGAAGGCATTGCTGGGTTAGTTCATTGCAGAAAAATACCTGTCACTGAAAACAGCTAGAAAGCCTGGATTAAAATAAATCTGCATGAGGGTTTAAGAGTTACAAGGACAGCCACAACTTGAGGATTCAAGATTCCGAAGACATGGGAGAGTAATTAAGGTGAATCTGAATATCTATGCTACTTTGCCTCTCAAAGCATTTTTGGACTCTTGAGTAAAAAAAAAAAAAAAAAAAATTTTTTTTTTTTTTTAAAGCTAAGCAACACAAAGAGGATGCTAAGAAACACAGAATCTGAGCAAAGCTGTCAAAAGTCAGAGTAGGGGTTGAGGAGGCAAAAATTAGAGTTCAGGAATATTAAGACAGCTAGGCCTTGAAAGGCTAAGATTCTCTGAGAAAAGCAGTGCAGAGAAGACAGCTGCTTGTTCTCTTGAGGCATTCACCAACTCATAAACAGGCTAAGAGAAGCTGAGAAGAAAGTGACAGCCAAGAGGTTGAGGAGCTAAACAGAGATTTGTTTACGGCATCAGAGAGATGTGGGGATAAATATTGGTGTTGAAGTCTTGCCAAGAAGGGGAGGCTGGTAAACATCTCGGACTTTCAAATCTTACCCCTAAAAGCCTACATCCTAGACTAAAAGAGAACTGAAAATAAACCCGACCTTATAAAGACCGATACCCTGGCTTGATCTGTGACTAGGTTAATTTGCCCTAATTCTAACTACCTGCCATAAGCTAAAGGCTCATTCAGAGCTTCTACAATATTTCATGCACATTTTTTGGCATTTAACCAAAATTCTCAGGCTATCAAGAGATAGTAGTAGGAAAAAAATCAGACAACAGAAATAGATTCTGAGGTGATAGACTTATTAGGGTTCTCAAATATGGTCTTCAAAATATTTATGATTAAAATATGTTGAAGAAAATTGATGACACAATGAAGAGCTTTGTCAGAGAATTTAAATATATTGTTTAAAATTCAAACGGAAATTCTAGAATTAAAAATGTAAGGGAAATTAAGAACTCAACAGATAGGTTTAATAGCAGATTAGGCACAAATAAAGAGAGTGTTAGTGATATGGAAAATAAGTCAAATGAAATTACCTAGAAGAAACATGGAGAGAGAAAAAGAGTAAAAAACACAAAAAAGAATTTAGGACATATATGGGGTATGGTAAAAAGATCTAACATACATGTAATTGGAGCCCTAAAAAAAGAAGAGATAAACTGGTACTGAAGCAATATTTGAAGAGAAAATTACCAAGTATATTCCAAAACCAATGAAAAACATTAAACTTAGTGAAAGACACCAAGAAGCATTATGAAATCCAAGCAAGATAACTACAAAGAATACCATACATAGACAAATCAAGTAAAACTGCTGTAAACCAAAGAGAAAGAGAAAAATTTTAAAGTTGGCAAATGAAAAAGACGTACTGTCATTTAAGAAAGATGATTGACTTCTCAAAATAAATAAACCCTAATTTATGGCACAAATAGAATATCAAGCATAACTAAAAATGCACAAACTCTGGGAAATAAACTAGATAACTGGCACCACCTAAAAATTAAATAGTTATGCTCATCAAAAGAGTTTTCCAAGAGAGTAAAAAGCCTACAGACCGGGAAAAAACCTTTGGCAATGACATACCTGATAAAGGTTTAATCTGTAAAATAACCAGAAAACTTCAACAACTCAATAATAAAAAGACAAGCAACCCAATCACAAAATGGGCAAAGGACGTGATCAGACACTTCACAAAAGAGGACATTCGGGTGGCCAACAAATACATGAAAAGATGCTCCCGATCATTAGCCGTTAAAAAAAAAAAACAAAACACAACCATTGCCGTCGAGTCGATTCTGACTCATAGCGACTCTATAGGACAGAGTAGAACTGCCCCACAGAGTTTCCAAGGAGTGCCTGGAGGGTTTGAACTGCTGACCTTTAGAGAGATGCAGATCAAAACCACGATGAGATACCATCTCACCCCTGCCAGAAAGGCACTGATCAAAACTTCAGAACACAATAAATGCTGGTGAAGTTGTGGAGAGACTGCAACACTTATACACTGCTGGTGGGGATATAAAGTGGTACAACCACAATGGAAAGCGATATGGTGCCTCCTTAAAAAGCTAGAAATAGGAATACCATACAGTCTAGCAAACTCACTCCTAGGAATACAACTAGAGAAATAAAAGCCATGACATGAATAGACTTAGGAACACCCATGTTCACTGCAGCATTATTCACAATAGCAAAAAGATGGAAACAACCTAAATGCCCATCAACAAATGAATGGATAAACAAATTATGGTACATACACACAATTGAATATTACACAACTATAAAGAAAAATCATGAATCCATGAAACATCTTACAACATGGATAAATCTGGAGTGCATTATACTGAGTGGAATAAGTCAATCACAAAAGGACAAACATTGTACTAGACCGCTATTATAAAAACTCAGGAAAAAGTTCGCACACAGAAAAAAACAATCTTTGATGGTTACGAGTGAGGAAAAATCACTACCTAGATAGTACACAAGTGTTAACTTTGGTGAAGGAAAAGACAGCACACAGTATAGGGCAAGTCAGCACAACTTGACCAAGGCAAAGGAAGACACTTAGAGGAACACAAGGAAAGAAAAAAAAAAAAAAAAGAGGCAACCACAGTAAATAGCATACACAACCTCACAAAAACAGTAAAAACAAATAATAACTTACAAGCAGGTACATAGGCAGATATGAATAGGGGAAGGACAGTGTATAGGAAGCCACATACATATATAGGTTAGGCTGTGGATATACATATTTGTATGCCCACCGTGTATATTCATATATAATAGAGCACAAAGGGGGCTTTGATCTTCATCAGCAAGTGCTTCAAGTCCTCTTTACTTTCAGGAAGCAAGGTTGTGTCATTTGCATAAGGAAGGTTGTTAATGAGTCGTCCTCCAATCCTGATGTCCCGTTCTTCTTCATAGAGTACAGTTTCTTGGATTATTTGTTCAGCATGCGGATTGAATAAGTATGGTGAAAAGATACAACCCTGATGCACACCTTTCCTGGTTTTAAACCACACAGTATCCACTTGTTCTTTTCGAACAACTGCCTCTTGATCTGTTCCTCATGAGCACAATTAAGTGTTCTGGGATTCTCTTTATAGAACTGGCCCACAGGGTTTTCTTGGCTCTAATCACTGTAAAGATTACAGCCTAGGAAAACCTATGGGGCAGTCCTACATGGTCGCTATGAGTCAGAATTGACTAGATGGCAATGAGTAAAAAGATTAGTGGATGCCATTATAAGTGAAAACTGGAAAAGGCCTCCCTTGCCCAATGAAAGTTTTACATACAGACACCAGCCTGAAAAACTGAAGACATAATCCCTTTGTCTTCCCAAGAGGACACTGTAGACAGATGCTGTAGGTGGAGGGCTGGGCAGGCAGTAATGGCTTGGACATGGCCTCCAGGAAACCTGCCTGCTCTTGTTACATTTTCCTGGAGCTCTGCTGGTAGAAAAATATCTGTGATACAAGCAGTCTCCTTTTTGCAAGGCTTATACTCCTCAGGATGAGCACATTTGGAAATACAAGGTCTTTTTAAAAAAGCTTTTGTGATTTCTTGATTGAAGCAGTAATAATATGTTCATTGCGGGTAAAATAAAAACCACTATAAACTAAAATAAAGCTATTTAAAATGACCCTTAATTTCTCTATCCAGGGAGCACCAGAGTGAGCCTTTGGTATATCACCTTCCAAAAGGCTTTCTCTTGCATGGGGACACTAAATATGCAAAGGGAGGCCATACTGTGCACGTTCTTTGTAACCGGCCTTTTTCACTTACCAATATGTCATGAATGTCTTGGCAAGAAAAGTCTTTGGAAAGTGACAGCAGTTCCCCCTGGAATCACAAACAGACAGGAACGAGGGAGCTGACTCATCTGCCTTGGCCAAAACCGCTTTCCTTTAAGTGCCTTAGAGATGAAAGTGGACATTGTTAAACTATAATTTTCTATTTTTAGTAAGCCCATGATTTTCTCTGTGGCCATGGGTACGTGTTTTTGCTTTGTTAAGGAATAAGATATTTTATTCCTTTCAGGAGGGTGTAATTATGTCAGTAATGTGAGCTAATTGCTCATGCTTTCAGATCTTAGAGAAATTATTTTATTTTACAGAAGTTAATGGGACTTTATAATATTTTGTCCAGTCCCTTCTTTCTGGGTCAGAAATTTGATATCCTCATAGGCGATAGAACTGGACTTGGGTCATAAAGATGACAAATCACACATTTTAAGACCTCAGAAATGCGTTGCACATTTTCCAAATGCTTCTGTGTTGTGGGAATAGTATAGCCAGTAAGATTTGAGGATGTTGACTTTGTCCTGAATAACATTGTGATAAGAGAGGGGCTCCGGGTGCAAACACCCAGTAAAAGGCCACTCCACACGTATCCCTCTCCCCTCTGCAGGTGCACATGTAACCCTGGGGCTCGGGTGGGGTCCAATGAAGTTAAGTCCTGGGGAGGAGGAAGACAGAAGGCTAATATAAAAACAAATCCAGGAGGGTGTGTTGAGAGTCAAATTAGAGAAGTCAAATGATTATCAGATACAAAGATAAACAAAGGGCTGGAAAGCCAGTGATCAGGAACCCATAATCACAGAAACAAAGCAGGAGGTGAGGAGCAAAGCAGAGCCACATCTAGAACCCTCTCAGACCTGGTGATGCAATCGTTAAGCACTTGGCTGCTAACTGAAATTTCAGTGGTTCAAACCCACTAGCCGCTCAGCTGGAGAAAAGACTTGGTGATTTGCTCCCATAAAGATTGTTGTTGTTGTTAGATACGGTCGAGTTGGCTCTAACCCATAGCGACCCTATGCACAACAGAACGAAACACTGCCTGGTCCTACACCATCCTTATAATCATTGCTTTGCTTAAGCTCATTGTTGCAGCCACTGTGTCAATCCACCTCGTTGAGGGTCTTCCTCTTTTCCACTGACCCTGTACTCTGCCAAGCATGATGTCCTTCTCCAGGGACTGATCCCTCCTGACAACATGTCCAAAGTATGTAAGATGCAGTCTCGCCATCCTTGCTTCTAAAGAGCGTTCTGGTTGTACTTCTTCCAAGACAGATGTGTTCGTTCTTTTGGCAGTACCTGGTATATTCAATATCCTTCTCCAACACCACAATTCAAAGGCGTCAATTTTTCGGTCTTTCTTACTCACTGTCCAGCTTTCACATGCATATGATGTAATTGAAAATACCATGGCTTGGGTCAGGCACACCTTAGTCTTCAAGGTGACATCTTTGATCTTCAACACTTTGAAGAGGCCCTTTGCAGCACATTTACCCAATGCAAAGAGTCTTTTGATTTCTTGACTGCTGCTTCCATGGCCGTTGGTTGTGGATCCAAGTAAAATAAAGATTACAGAATAGGAAACCCTATGGGGCGGTTCTATCTTGTCCTATGGGGTCGTAATGACTTGGAATTGACTCGACGGTACCTAACAACAACAACAGACCTTCTCCTTCGTGTCTCTTCTTTATGCTGGTCCTGATTTGTATCCTTTTTGTTGTAATAAAACTGTAATCATAATTACAGTGCTTTCCTGAGTTCTGTGAGTTATTCTAGTGAATTCTACCCCTGAGAGGGTAATGGGAACCCTCAAATTTGTAGCCAGCAGGTCAGAAGTGCAGGTGTTCTGAGAACCCTTGAACTTACACCTGGTCTGAAGTCTTGGGCAGACTTAGCAGTCTGGAGAACTGTACTGTTTAGCCTGTGAGAACTGACACAGCTCTAGGGGGTTAGGATTGCAAGACGAACTGCATTTGCAGCTGGTGTCAGAAGACACATTGAAGGCACTAACCTAGACCTGGGGGCTCAGGGAGGGGTTCCCAAAGGAAATGACATTTAGTTTAGAGTTGAAGAACAAGTAGGAATTGGGCAGATGAAGGGAGTTGAGGGGATGGTGGTGATGAAGAGTGTACCAGAAAGAAGGAACAGAGGATGCAAAAACCTGCCAGTGAATCCGACTGTTAGGAAATAAATGAAAAATTGTGATGGCTGGGGCACAGGATAAAAGAATGTAATGAGGCTGGAGAAGTAGGCAGGGACCCTTTTCCTTGGTCCTCACATGACCATTTGTATTAGTTATCTGCATAACAAATTACCTCCTCTTTTAGAGGCTTAAAAGAGCAAACATTTATTATTTCACTGTTTCTGTGAGTCAGGAATCTGGGTACAGCTTAGCTGGGTGCCTCTGACTCAGGGTCTCTCACAAGGCTGTAATCAAGTTGTTTGACCAGGGTCTACTGTTTCATCTGAAGGCTCGAATCGAGGTAGGGGAGAGAGGACTCACCACTATGTTCACTCACGTGGTTCTTAGAAGGCTTCAGGTCCTCCAACTGTTGGAGCAACCAACACCAGTTCCTTGCTTCATGGGCCTCTCAACAGGACAGCTCACAATATGGCTGCTGGCTTTCCAGGGCAAGGGCTCTGAGAGAGAAAGCCAGAGGGCCAGCAAGATGGAAATCACCTTCTGTTTATAACATAAATTTGGAAGTGACATCCCATCACTAGGGCCATATTCTCTTTGTTATAAGTGCAGTACTAGGTCCAGGCCACACTCAAGGGAAATGGATTACACCAGGGAATGAAAACCGGGGGGCAGGGATCTTTGGTGGCTATTTCAGAAACTGCCTGACACACCATTCTTGTCCGTAATTAGTCTATGCAGCATAGATCTGAGGGAAGAGTTGGCTTGGTCACAGACCTCATCCACTCCACATACCCCGAACTTGGATTGCTTTCTTTCTTAGGAAGAGCTCCTTTATTTATTTATTTTTGCTTTAAATGATTGTTTGTATTTTAAAGAAATTAAGAGGACAAAAGTAGTCTTTTATATTTATCCACATATTTACCATTTTCAATGATCTTTATTCTGTCCTGTAGACCTGAGCTTCCATCTGGTTTTATTTCCCTTCCACCTGAAGAACTTCCTTTAGCATTTCTTATAGTGCAGGTCTGTGGCTGACAAATTCTTAGTTTTTTTTTTTTAAATCTAACAATATCTCTATTTCACCTTTATTCTTGAAGGATATATTCCCTGGATATAAAATTCTGGGGTGATGGTTCTCTTTTGTTTTTCTTTCCTAGTATTTTAAAGATGTTGTTCCATTGTCTTCTGGTCTTCTTTGTCTCTAACAGAAATCATGAGTCATTCAAACCTTTGCGCTCTTGTATGCAATATGTTGTTTTCTCTGGTTTCTTTTTTCCTTTTTTTGAACATTTTATTGTGGTTTAGGTGAAAGTTTATGCAGCAAATTAGTTTCCCATTCAGCAATTTATCCACAGCTTGTTTCATGACATTGATTGCAAACTCCTGAACGTGTCAGCACTCTGCCCCCTTCCTCCATGGTTTCCCTGTGTCCATTTGCCCAGCTTTCCTGCCCCTACCATCCTTCTGAACTTTGCTTTTGGGAAAATGCTGCTCTTTAGGTCTCTTATAGCTGGTTTTTCTGAGGTGGCATTATTGTTCATTTTAGGAAGAGATCCTTTAAACCTCACATTCATGATTATTTCTTGTCTGGAGTCAACCTAAAAATATTTTGCAGACCGGAGTTTTTAAATAACGTTCCACTCACGGGTTTATCAAGTTGCTCCTACTGCTTCATACTGTCTGTGTTATGGTTCCAGAACTGTAATATTTTGAGTTGCCCTAACACTTCTCAGTTGCATGTAGTATTTTTCCTTAGAAATAATGTATTTATCATCTTTGCTTAAATATTTTCTCTTTCTTTACTGAAAAACATTATCAAATATGTTTTTTCTCTTTCACGAACTCCTATTTTTTGATGCATGAGAACTTTTTCAGTTGCTGAGTCAACTCTGACTTATGGTGAACCTGTGCTCCACAGAGCTTTCGGTGGCCGATTTTTTTCAGAAGTAGATCACCAGACCTTTCTTCCAAGGTGCCTCTGCATGGGCTTGAACCTCCAACCTTTCGGTTAGTGGTCAAGTGTTTGCATTACCCAGGGATTTCATATGAAAAACTAGATGAGATTTTAAAAAGAGTAAACAAGGTTCAGAAGCTTGGGGGAACATTGAAGCCAGGCATGTGGTAAGGCTGTGGGTGCCCGGAGGGGAAGGCTGAGCAGCAGCAAGAAGCCTCAGGGTGGTGCTGTTCTGGGAAGCCACCAACATTTAGAGGATTCCACACAGCCCTGCAATCCAGAAACTCTGCCTTGTCCATATCCCAGAGTTGATGAGTTGGAAAGAGGCTGACTCAAGCTGATTATACTTATGAGAGATTGGTACCTATAAGCCATGGGTCAGCTTTTTTAATCTACATGGAGAAATGTAAGTACTGGTACCTGGAGACTCATGTCCTCTGGCCTGCATGTTATCTCCTTAATAGGACAGCAGCAGAATGAATGAGAACAAGCTGAGTTAGTTTCAAGACTTGAATGCTTAATAGCTTTGCATTGTGATGGTTTGAAATAACACCTGCATGACCGGGATACCCCTGCTTTTGGGATGCCAGGGCATGGTCCAGGCCTAGAGCACCTTATCCCCCTGGACAGCCATGACAACATTGCCAACATCTGTCACTCTACAGTGAGGCTAGCCAGCCAGCCACACCAGGCTCCACAAGTACAAGAGAAGTCTGAACTCTTCAGGTTATAAGGAGAGAAATCCGACTGAAATTACTATGGATGAAAATGGAATTTATTGGCTCATGGAATCCAGAAAGAGCAGGAGTGAAGTTATATGGATTCTCTCATCTTTGGGCTCAGCTTCTCTCTTCACTTTTTCTATCACCACTGAGCAGCTCCCACCACACAGGAGAAAACATGCCCCCTAAGCTTTATATCAGAAATGCCAGGCCACTGAAGAGGAGTTGATACTTGCTCAATTTCTAAAAAAACCCAAGGAAGGGTTCAAGTAAGGCCCTATGAGCAAGCAACTTGGAGAGAGTCAGGATCCTGAAATAAAATGGCAGCTCCTGGGTAATAACATGGGAATGACAGTTGGGGCAGGAGGTAGGGGAATCCCTGTAGAAGGTAGGTGTGATGGAGTACACCAAAGGGCCTCACTAGACCATGAGCTGCATGAGCAACCATGAGCAACCATCTTTTGGCCTAATTTGAGCACTAAAACAGTTGTTACACACATATGGTTCCACGTCTTTACACAATGCTACTTTCTTCTAGTCTACTAGATGAATGTGGTTGTGTTTTCAATCATAATTTAGGTAAAATAATTTGTGTTTTGGATATTTCCTCTCCCATATTGCATTGGCTGTGCCAAATATGTACTTAAATATGCCATGGAGTCGATTCTGACTCATCGTGACCCCTCATGTGTTGGAGTAGAACTGCGCTCCATAGGGTTTTCAGCTGCTGAGTTTTTAGAAATAGGTCACCAGGTCTTTCTTCCAAGGTGCCTCTGGGTGGACTCAAACCTCCAAACTTTTGGTTAGCAGCTGAGTATTAACAATTACACCACCCGGGGACACCAAATATGCACTTACAGTGAATAAAAATATTTCCTGACTATGTGAAGTGCATGTAATATGGTTTCTCAGCAAGACTGCTTACCCTGCCTACACTCCTGGAGATAGGCATTACCGACTGATGTTCTAACCAATCAGACCATGAGCAGACCCAATGAATAAAAACCAGGGGAAGGGTCCAGAGAAGAGCCAAAGAGGTAGGTGAAGAACAAAGTAGGGGACATTAAAATAAAGACTGTGTTCATTGAAAACTGAAGGGAACAAAGACTTCAGTGTAATTTAATGGTGGTCATTGAGGAAATTTCACACTGAACAATGAAGCACTTAGAAACTTAGACTTTTTAGAGTTCCAGTCCCATCCCTTTATTTATAGACAAGAAAACTGAGGCCTGATGGGCTCAAGTGACTGTTCAAGGTCCTTTAAGTCATTGATGGTTGAAGACTCCTAGTGTCTTAGGCATTAATGTGCCTTTTCATAAGGCAATGGCCACGTGGAGATATTATTGCATTGAATGTCACCACAAGCTCATGAAGGAAGTATGGTTTTTCCCATTTTTCCAAATGAGGAACGTGGAGCTCAGAGATACTGAATGACTTGTTGAAGACAACACAGTGAGCAGGTGTTAGAGTCAGGATTCAAGCCTAGTACTCTATAGCAAAGGCAGAGTGTCAAAGAATGCAGGAAAACAAGGGATTAACACTGCCCAGAGTGTAAGGATCAAGAATGCTTCCACAGAGAAAGTGACATTTGAGTGGGTCTTGAAGGATGAGTGGGAGTTTCCCAGGAGGATAAAAGAAAGAGAGCTTTCCAGGCAGTGGAGAACAGTTGGGACAAAGACACTGAAGTGAGGAAGAACAAATGGCAAATGGATTTAGGGGGTGAAAGATGACAGTGAAAAAGGAGGCAGGAGCTAGCCCACCAAGGGCCTTAAAAGACAAGCATTGGATTTAAGATTTTATCCCTTGGAGCAGAGCTACTCAAATTGTAATGTGCATGGGGATCTTGTAAAAATGCAGATGCTGATTCAGTGGGCCTAGGACAGAGTTCAGGAATCTTTATTTCTAATATAGCTCACATAATGGTAGTGCTGTTGGTTTGAGGACCACACTTTGAGTAGCAGAGCCTTAGGTTTGTGCTGACCAATATGGTAGTCACCAGCCCCATGTGGCTTTTGAGCACTTGAAATGTGGCTAATAAGACTGAGGAGCTAGATTTTGTATTTTATTTAATTTTAATTAATCTTAATTTTAAAACTTGTGCTCAATTTGCATTGGGAAAATCTGCTGCAAAAGACCTCTTTAAAGTGTTAAAAAACCAAGATATCATATTGAGTACTAAGCCTTACCCAAGCCACAGTATTTTCGATTGCCTCATATGCATGCGAAAGCTGGATAATGAATAAGGAAGACTGAAGAAGAATCGATGCCTTTGAATTATGGTGTTGGCAAAGAATATTGAATATACCATGAACTTCCAGAAGAATGAACAAGTCTGTCTTGCAAGAAATACAGACAGAGTGCTCCTTGGAAGAGAGGATATTGAGACTTTGTCTCCCGTACCTTGGACGTGTTATCAAGAGGGACCAGTTCCTGGAGAAGGACATCACGCTTGGTAAAATAGAAGGACAGCGAAAAAGAGGAAGACCCCCAATGAGGTGGATTGACACAGTGGTACAGCAATGGGCACAGGATGGCAGAGGGCAGAGGATGGCACAGGACCAGGCAGTGTTTCATTGCGTTGTATGTAATGTTGCTGTGAGCCAGAATCCACTCAGCGGCACCTAACAACAACAAGAGCTCGATTTGTTATTGGAAAACTTTTAAGTATGTTTGGATTAACTTGAGTATGTGAATCTACTTTTTCAATTGCCAATTTTATGAAATCTCAATATAGATTGAGTATTTCTGATGAAAATTTAGCTCCTGAATTCAAAGACTTAGTATGAAAAAAGAATGTAAAATATCTCATTAATAATTTTATGTTGATTATACATTGAAATGACATTTTGGATATATTGATTTAGTTTAAATATATTATTAAAATAAATTCCACCTGTTTCTTTTAATTTTTTTATGTTGCCACTAGAAAATGTAAATTTGCATATGTGAGTCATATTTGTGGCTTGCATTTTATTTCCCTACAATTCGTCTGTCAGTTTGTTTTAGTGTGGTGGCTTGTGTGTTGCTTTGATGCTGGAAGCTTTATTTCAAATATCAGGGGGCCACCCATGGTGTGCAAGTTTTAGATTTTGGTAGAGCTTCCAGACTAAGATAGACTAGGAAGAATGGCCTGGCCTTCTACTTCCAAAAATTAGGCAATGCAAGCCTTATGGATCACAACAGAATACTGTCTGATATAGTGCCAGAAGAGGAGCCCCCTAGGTTGGAAGGCCCTACACAATGGATTAAAACATAACAACATTCATGAAGATGGTGTAGGACTGGGGCAACGTATCATTCTGTCATACATAAGATTAACATGAGTTGGAGCAATGGCAACTAACAACAACAACATCCTATTTCTACCGGACAGTCCTGCCATAGATGAGAGGCAGATGTTATCGCTTACTTTTCACCTAAGGAGAGTTCCTGGGAGATGCTCAGGCTTTCTCCATTTGGAGAGTTGCTAGCACACAGTGATTCATTCCTGTTTCCCATGCACGGACAGATGCAGGCAAAAAGAAATTGTAGGCTGTGTCCCGGGACACTGCTCTGGCTGCTGGAGGACAACATTTATTGGAATAGCCTGTGGCTCCATCCTTCCCTGGCCCACATCTGTCTGCAAGCTATACCTTGCTAGGAAATGCTATTAATTCTCATTACTTTTCTAGCCAGGACAAGAAGACAAGTGGATGCATCTTTAAGACATGCAGTTCAGGGAGCTCAGAGTCCAGCCTGTCACAGCTCACTTTCTAGTTCACCTGTAACCATGACAACTCCATTGATGCAAGTTGCCATGGATCATAATTTAATCTGGATTGGATTTTTTTTAAAAGAAAGAATGGAAAAACACTCAGCTTTGTCTCAGGGGACTATCAGGGATGGTCTCTCTGGTGATATGTGGTCCTAACTACATTTTTTAAAAATGTCTTTATCAGTTAGAAAGGCATATTGAAGTAATTTGGGGGTAAAATGACATGATATCTGAGATTCTCAGTAAAATACTCTTGCAAAAAATAAACATACAAAAAATGGACAGATGAAATAAGACTTACAAAATATTGATAACTATCAAAGCTGGGTAATAGACTCATGGCAACTTATTATATTATTCTATTTTTATATAGGTTTGAAAATTTCTATAATGAAAGAAATCTGGGTTACATGGTTCTAGGAGAGAGGAAGCAAATGATTTTGCTCCAAAAGGAATGAAAAGCAGCTACATCACGCAACATTAGAGAGCTGTCCACAGTCCTAATATCAAACCTCTGGTAGAACAAACAGAGGGCCATCGGCAGGTCTTAGTCATTACTCAGAAATTAACTCTTATTGTATTAGTTTCCTATGACTGCCATAACAAAATACTACATACTAGGTGACTTATAAGACCAGAAATTTATTGTCTCACAGTTCTGGGTGCTAGAAGTTCAAATCAATGTGTTGACCAGGCCATGATCCCTTAGAATTTTCTAGGGAAAGAGCATTTCTTGTCTCTCACAGCTTCTGGTAGCTACAGGCTTGTAGCTTGTAGATACAGCCTTGGCTTGTAGATTCGTTTCCACATGGCCATTCTTCCTTTGTCTTCTCTCTGTGTGTCTTCTTTTTTTATGAAGACATCACTCAGATTGGAATAGGACCAACCTTACTCTAGTACAACCCCTGAAATGCCAACAGGCAGAAACAAGATGAGCCCCAACAAAAGTCTGCTGTCTAGTCAAAGGACAGAGAAGGAGGCAGCCTAATAAGACAGAAAACTTTAGACAATAACCTCTCTACCTCAGCTAAATGCAACAGAAAAACTGTGGCCCCAACCACACATGTGACAGCAAACGCCAAGTGGGAATCCTAGAGTTCCATACTTGTGAGGCTGTGATGAGGAACCCCAACACATCTGCCGGGGTGCTGTTACAGAAAGCCAAGTAGGGAGCCAGAATTTTCATCCCTACCACCTGGTGGTGAGTTCTTCCTCCCCACAATGTCGGTGGAGACCTTATGGGGAACCTGGACTTCCAGCCCCACCCAGTGGTAACAAGGGACCCATCCATCTTCCTACTGGGGTGGTGTTGCAGGAGGCCTCGCGAAGAGTCAGAATTTTCACCATCACCCAGTGGTAATGAAGCCACGTCCACTGTGGTGTCAGTGAAGACCACATGGGGAGCCAGAACTCTAATCCCCACCCAATATTAATGAAGATTCTCTTACCCTTTGGTGTCAGTGGAGGTCAAGTCGGGGAACCTGGACTTCTACCTCCACCTGGCAGTAATGAGGCAGGATTCCCACCTCTCCTTGCCAGACAGTGTCAAAGAAAGTTAACTGAAAAAGAAAGATTAAGTAAGATTCAGAATCTCATAATATAATATGAAATTCCAAGTTTCACTTGGAAATCACTCATTGTTCTAAGAACAGGTGGATCCCAAACTGCAGGAAAAAAGACAATCAGTAGATGCCAATGTCAAGATGACAGAGATGTTAGAATTATCTAACAAAGATTTTAAAGCAACCATGATAAAATGGTTCAATGAGCCATTACGAACATTTTGAAATTCATGAATAAATAGAAAGCCTCAACAAAGAAACAGGAAGTCTCAGCATAAAAAAAAATAGAAATAGAAATTGTCAGCAAAGAGAAGATATAAAGAAGAATCAAGTGGAAATTTTAGAACTGAAAAAATACAATAACTGAAATAAAAGCTCAGTGGGTTGGCTAAACAACAGAAAAGAATCACTGAACTGGAACATAGAACAATAGAAACAACAGAGAGAAAATAAACCAGAAAAAGAAAATGAACAAGACCTCAGGGACCTGTATCACTAAAACAAGTGACCTAACATTTATATCATTTGAGTCCCAGAAGGAGAGGCAAAATAGGGTGGGGCTGAAAAACTACTCAAAGAAATAATAGCCGAAAACTCCTCATATTTGGGAAGAGATATAAACCTGCAAATTCAAGAAGCTGAGTGAACCCCAAACAGTATGTTGTTAGGTGCCATTGAGTCGGTTCTGACTCACAGCGACCCTATGTACAACAGAAGAAAACACCACCCAGTCCTGCACCATCTTCACAATCGTTGCTATGTTTGAGGCCATTACAGCAGCCACTGTGTCAGTCCATTTGGTTGAGGGTCTTCCTCTTTTTCGGTGACCTTCCACTTTACCAAGCATGATGTCCTTCACCAGGGCTGGTGCCTCCTGATAACATGTCCAAAGTATATGAGATAGAGTCTCGTCATTCTCCCTTCTAAGGAGCATTCTGGCTGTACTTCTTCCAAGACAGATTTGTTCAGTATGAACCCAAAGAGATCCATGCCAAGGTAAATCGTAATTAAACTTCTGAAACTTAAGGACAAAGTCTTGGAAGAAGTCAGAGAAAAAGAAAACCTTACCCTATAGGGTCACTATGTGTTAAAATTAACTCAATGGCAATGGGTATAGGGGAAAAGCAATTAAAATGCCCAGGTTTTTTTTTTTTTTGGTCAGGAACCATGGAGGTTGAAAGAAAATGACAGTGTTTTTCAAGTGTTGAAAGAAAAGAGCTGTCAATTCAGAATTCTATACCCAGTGAAAATAACTTTCAGGAATGAAGGGAAAATCAAGACATTCTCAGATGGATGAAAACTAAGAATTTGTTGTGAGCAGCCAACTCTCAAAGAACAACTAACAGAAGTTTTTAAAACAGAAAGAAAATGATAGAAGCAGAAACTTGGGAACAAGATGAAAGAAGAAAGAACAATGTAAGCAAAAATATGAGTAGATACGGGCTTTTCTTCTCCTGTTGAGATTTCTATGTTTGATAGTTAAAGCAAAAATTATAAAACTGTCTGATGTGTTTCTAAATTCATGTACAGAAAATATTTAAGACAATTTTATTATAAACAGGGTAGGCGAAGTCATCTAAAGAAAGGTAAAGTGTCTCTATTTTTCTCAAACTGGTAAATGACAACACCAATAGACTGTGAATGCATTGTTGTTGTTAAGTTCCAAATCATAGTGATCCCACGTACAACAGAAGGAAACACTGCCTGGTCCTGCACCATCCTCACAATTGTTGTTATGCTTGAGCCCATTGCTGCAGGCACTATGTCAATCCATTTTGTTGAGGGTCTTCTTTTTTTTTTGTTTGCCCTCTACTTTACCAAGCATGATGTCCTTCTTCAGGGACTGATCCCTCCTGACAACATGTCCAAAGTACGTGAGACAAAGCCTTGCTGTCCTTTCTTCTAAGGAACATTCTGGCTGTACTTCTTCCAAGACAGGTTTGTTCATTCTTCCAGCAGTCCATGGTATATTCAATATTCTTTGCCTACGCCATACACACACACACACACTAAGCAATACAAAGGAATGGATTATTGCTACACAAAACAACTTGGCTGAACTTTCAGGGGATTATGCTGAGTGAAAGAAATCAATTCCAAAATGTTACACACTGTATGACTCCATTTATATAAAATTCTTGAAATGATAAAATTATAGAAATGGACAACAGAGATTTAGAAGGTGGTAGGAGCGGGAAGCAAGTGGGGTTGGCTATAAAAGTGCTGTATGAAAGATCCTGGTGGTGATAGGAAGGTTCTGTACCTTGACTGTATCAAAGTCAATATTCTGGTCTGGATATTGTACTATATATATATATAGTTTTTCAAAATGTTACCACTGGGCAAAGCTAGGTAAAGAGTACATGGGCTTGCTTGTTATTTGTTACAATGCATGTAAATCTACAATTATCTCAAAATAAAAAGTTTAATTTAAAAAAGAAACCACACATAAACAAATGGCTATTTCAGATTTATTTTTTTAATTAAAATAGTAAATAATTTCTTTATTTCTAGGGCTAATAGTGATTCACCATAATCTACCCTTCCTTTCCAAACTTTTTTTTTTTTAAACACTTTCTATTTACATCTACTGTCCATCCATTGAAGCTACCATAATCCTGACTGGGAACCAACTTCACCCCAAGGCAAAGAGAATATGCAATATCAGAATCTGCAGTTCAAGTATAAACTCCAGTCTCCCAACCCTGTCTTGCTCTGTGCCCCAGAAGCTAACCTTTATAAGCAGCTTGTCCTCGGGTTTTCAACTGGATTTGGCCAATGAGATGCTCTGGCAGAAGATCAGGGCATGAGAAGAGAATGTTTTATTCCCCAATGTTTTTATTCTCCAAGCTAATGGTTGGTGTGTGTGTGGGGGTGGGGGCTGAGGTGTACAAAGGCTCAGCCCTCTCCTTTAACTGCAGATTGCTCTGAGGGTCATCACAGTCGAGAGCTTCCTGTGGATTCATCCGAGGTCTCTATTACAACTATATTGTAGTTCGCCTATCCTCTCTGCCCAACCCACTTCCCTCAACCTTCACAGGGATGGTTCCTAGAAGCATCCTTCCATATACCACTTTCACACAGGTCTCAGAGTCTCTTGGAATTCCAACCTGCAGCAACTGGGTTTGCCATCGAACTAGGAATAACTGTGATCCACAGGACTTTTGAGGCTCTGTGAGGCACATCTTCTGATTCTGCTGTCATTTCTGACACTCAGCTTACATGTGACCCAGCTGCTGGCCTTCCCAGAAATGAATGCTTCAGTGACGTCTAAACCCCAGTCAGTACATCCTGAGGCACGATGAGAGCCCGTTGTGCCTTCTGAGTCATCAAAGCATTTCTTTATGGTCAGTGTGACTTTATGATTAAGGGTTTACAGCCTAACTTTCTGAAAACTGTATGAGATTCACTTGCCCTGATTAGCCCAGACAAGTCCATGTCATGGACTGTCTGATCAAGAGGTGATTGACTTTTAAGATGGCGCTTCTCAGATTGGGAAACTAATGTCTGGATTTACTATGTGACCTCACTGAGCAAGCCAGAACTGTCTAGCCCTGGGCGTTCCAAGACTGCCATGAAGCCCTTGCTTTTCCCCTCACCTTAAAAAACCAAACAAACCCACTGCCGTCAAGTTGATTCTGACTCATAGTGACCCTATAAGACAGAGTATAACTGCCCCATAGAGTTTCCAAGGAGTGTCTGGTGGATTCGAACTTCCAACCCTTTGGTTAGCAGCCATAGCACTTAACCACTACACCACCAGGGTTTCCCCCCACACTTCAGAGCCTATAAAATGAGTATAAACTGAAGACTTTTACAGTCATATTAAAAAATATCCATGGGATGGTAGGGGGTGTTAGTCAAAAGTAAAAAGTGTTCTGTGGTTAAATAAGTTTGTGAACAATGGATTAAACAAAGGTAAGCAGGTTTTTTCACTGTTAGGCTTGTGGTTCCTTTAATATACTACGTTTACTTTTATTCAAAATGTACTTAATGTCTACTATGTGTTTTTTTTTTTTTTTTTTTTTTTTAATGTGTTAGGCCCTCTTTGGGGGTACTTGGGATATATCAATGAACAAAACAAAGTTCTCTGAACTCATTGAGCTTACATTCTAATGGGGTCGCATGTGTGTGTGGGGGGGGGAGACAATAAATATAATAAATAAATAAATGATGCCATAAATTATTTCTACAATGATATTAGTGAAATAGCGATTTACCATAATCTACCCTTTCTTTCTAAACTTTTAAAGAAACACTCTTCTATTTACATCTATAATCCAGTCATTGAAACTACCATAATCCTGATCTGGGAACCAATTTAGCCCAAGGCAAAGAGAATATGAGAGATAAAATCTATAGTCTGATTACCCTCCAGTCTCCCATTGGAAGGCAATAAAAGCTATGGGAAAAAGAAGTAGAGCAGATAAGAGAATCAAGAGTGTTCAGGGCAGGGTAAGTTGGGATTGAAATTTTAAATATGGTGGCCAAGAGTAGGCCTCGTTGAGAAAGAGGCATTTGAATGAAAACTTGAGGAAATTGAGGGAATTATTTATGCAGGCATCTGGGGAAGAGCATTTCAAGCCGAGGAAACAGCCAGTGCAAATGCTGTGAAGCAGGAGCATGCATGGTGTATGTCAGGAATAGCCAAAGTGACTGGAGTGAAGAAAGGTGCGGGGAGGAAAGTAGGAGAGGAGAATTCAGGTAAGGGAGGCCTTCTAGGCCACGGTAAGGACTTTGGATTTTACTCCGGGTGGAAGGGGGAGCGACTGAAGGATTTTAAGCAGAAGGATCACAGCCTGCCTGGAAAATCCAAGAGCACCCTTAGACAATTAGGACGGGCACTTTGCCTATAAGGTTGCTGGAGGCAAGCTCAACACAAAAAAATCAGCAGTGTTTTTATACACCCAGCAACAAATGATTACAAAATATAATTAAAAAAAAGTTAAATAGGAACAACAACAGCAAAATTACTTAGAAGAAAAACCAACAAAAAATGGACAAGACTTTTACAAAAAAAAATTCAAAACATTATTGAAAGACATGGGGGAAAAGCTTGAATAAATGGAAAAACGTACCATATTCATGGATAGAAAATTTTAATATCGTAAAGATGCCATTTTCCCCCTAATCAATCTATAAATACATCATAAACTTAACCAAACTCTCAACAGAATTTCTTTTTCTAACTTGATGATAAACTGATCTTAAAATTAATATGGACAGTTATGGGACCAAGAAGAGTCAAGACAATTTTGAAGAATACTAAGGAGCAAGAACTTACCCTACCACATGTCAAAATTTATTATAAAGCTATACTAATTAAGATGCTATAATATTTGTAATATTTTGTCCTGAAACCATGCTGGTGCAGTGGTTAAGAGCTATGGCTGCTTACCAAAAGATTGGCAGTTCGAATCCACCAGCTGCTCCTTGGAAATCCTATGGGGTAGTTCTACTTTGTTCTATAGGGTCGCTATGAGTTGGAATTGACTCAATGGCAATTTTTTTTTTTTTTTTTAATATTTGCCCTGGGATACACAGGTAAACCAATAAAAGAAAACAGCCCAGAAACAAACCATCCATATATGAAAAGGATACATGACAGAGCTGACATTGCGAATCAGTAGCAGAAGGGTGGAATAGTCAATAAATAATTCTGGGAACATTGGTAAAGCATGTGGGAAAAAGTAGATCCCTACCTAGTGCCACATCCAGAAATAATTTATAGACGGATTAAAAAAAAAACAAAACTAAATATGAAAAGCAAAACTTTAAAGCCTTTAAAGAAAACATAGCCAAATATCTAATGACTGTGTGATAGGGAAGATTTTCTTAAACAAGTTACAAAAATATAAACCATAAAGGAAAATGATGACATTTTTATAACGTAAACTTGAAAATAAGGAGCCCTCATGGTGCAATGGTTGAGCACTCAGCTGCTAACAGAAAGGTTGGTGGTTTGAACTCGACAGGTGCTCTGTGGGAGAAAAGATCTGACAAACTTCTCTCGTTGATTTCAGCCTAGGAAACCCTATGTGGAAGCTCTACTCTGTCCTTTGGGTTGGCTACGAGTTGGAATCGACTTGATGGCACACAACAACGACTTAAAAATCTCCTTTTCTGCTAAAGAAGGAGAAATGTAGTTTGCGGGTCCAGCCGCAGCATCACAGAGGAGAAGGGTGGGTTTGAAACTGAGAGATGACAGCTTAACAACCAGCCCAACTGTATAACAAAATCCACTGCCGACAAGTCTATTCTGACTTACAGTGACGCTGTAGAACAGAGTAGAACTGCCCCGTAGAGTTTCCAAGGCCGTAATCTTTATAGAAGCAGACTGCAACATTTTTCTCCTGAAGAGGGGCTGGTGGGTTCAAACCACCTACATTTTGGTTAGCATCCGAGCGCTTAACGACTTCACCATCAGGTCAGGGTAGTACTTCTATAAATTAATAAGAAAAAGACCAAAAATCCCATTGGAAAGTAGGGAAAAGGTATAAAAAGGCAATTCACAAAAGAAACTCAAATAGCCAATAAACATATGACAAGTTTTTCAACTTTCCTATTAATCAGGGAAATACAAATTTAAACAAAAATGAGACACCACTTTTAGGATGGCACATAGATACTGTATTGTCACATTTCACTTCACTGCCGCTCTGTTTTTCTGTGGCTTGGTCATCTTCCAACCAAAGGGATGCATTACGAATCTATAGTAGAAGTGAAGCTTAGAGGTGAGTTTTTCTGAAATGCTTCACATTTAATCAGGGTTGGGATGTATAAGAGAGTGTGAAAGAGGACAGAGATATGTCTCCACAGGAGAAAAATCCTACTCAGCTAGGAGTTCAAATAACCAACTAGGAAGAGACCAGACCACAGAATCACTCTGGGCCACAGGACAGAGTCAAATAGCATCAAATAAGCAAATTAATTGGTCAGTATTTGTTCCAGTCACTATAGATGTGTAACAGACCACTGCCAATTTAGTGGCATAAAGCTACAACCATTTTATTATTCTCATGGATTCTGTAGGTCAGGAATTTAGAAACAGCACAACAGGGACAGGTTGTCTCTGCTCCATGGTATCTGGGTCCTCAAGTGGAACGACTCAAAAGCTGGGGGTGATTCAACTGCTGGAATTTGGAAGTGGCTGAAGGTTTGCTCACTCACATGCCTGGTGGTTGGTGCTGGCAGTTGGCCGGGACCTCAGCTGGGGCTGTCAGCCAGGGGATCTAAATGTAGCCTCTCCATATGGCCGCTTGGGCTTCCTCACAGCATGGTGGCTGCGCTCCAAGAGTGAGCATACCAAGAAACCAGGTAGAAGCTATATCGCTTTTCTGGCCTGGTCTCAGAAATCACAAAATGTCATTTCCACTATAGTCATAAACCCATCCAAAAAATCAAGGAAAGGAAATATGGAATGGATCCAAATTCTCAATGAGAGGAGTGTCAAAGTCACAATGTAAGAAGAGAATGTGGATTTGGAGATGTTCTTGCAGACATATGTGGAAAATATAATCTGCCACAATATTTACTAAACATCTACCAGTTAAGAGCTTGGCTGCTAACCAAAAGGTCAGCAGTTCAAATCCACCAGCCACTTCTTGGAAACTCTATGGGGCAGTTCTACCCTGTCCTATAGGGTTGCTATGTGTCAGAATCGACTCAGCAACAAAGGGTATGTGCTTAGCCCAATTTTAAGTGCTATGACATTTGTAAGAGGGGGCCCTATTGTCTGAACCTATGTTGGTGGATGGGGGCTGCTTCCTGGCTCTGCCTTCTCTGGGAATAGATCCGATACATAATGGCTTGTGTGTGCCACTTGGTCCATCCTCCTAGCCACATCTGATAGGTCCAGGAGGGACATCTGACGCAAGCTCGTCTCAAAATAGCCTTTCCTGGGATTTCTCTAACTGGTTCTAAGGCAAGTGGGCAGTCCCTCTGTGGCAGTGGCTACCATGGGATGTGAGGCTCAGCCGTGTTTCTTCTCACATGGAGGAGACTAGTCCGCACTAGGAGAGAATAGCAGAATAGCTGACTCTCAGAGAAAGACCAGACACAGAATCCTAGCAGCCTTTCATTACAGGTGTCTCTGAGTCCCATTAGCACTGCTGCCTTCCCCATAGGTACATGCAATGTTCTAGAACCCTTTCTAAATATCCTCCTCCTTTTTAAACCTAAGGTATTTAAGTTGGATTTCTGTCACTTGCAACCAAAAGAGTTCTGACAAGCAC
The DNA here is from genome assembly GCF_024166365.1 of Elephas maximus indicus. Lineage (NCBI taxonomy): Eukaryota > Metazoa > Chordata > Mammalia > Proboscidea > Elephantidae > Elephas > Elephas maximus. Next base: position 47,604,170 of record NC_064838.1, read on the forward strand.
AGGTACAAATACGATAGGGTGTCGTTTACCTGGGCTGGTTCTAGTGTAACAGCAGGTGGAGCAGGAGGAGAACCAAGTGTCAGTATTGCAAGAACAGCGTCAGCCATTAGATTCAAGAGGCAAGTGGTAGGCCATTGTCTCGTGGCCGGGTCAAATGTCAGGAGGCGAGGACATCAAGAGCTGGTCAGGACATAGAATTCAGAGGATAAAGGGACAGGTTTTGGAGTCAGGCAGATTCAGGTTCAAATCCTGCATTGGAGATTTGTTGTTGAATCTCTCTGAGCCTCAGTTTTCTTATCTGTAAAACATGATTAGTGACTACATCGTGGGATTACTGGGAAGATTCAACAACTAGTTTTAGGACTTAGTACTAGGCCAACTATTTGGGGGAAATGTGAGTGATTCATACAGAAATACAAGGCTCTGAATTTTTATTGTTCTATTGACCTAATTTCATCTGAAACGATTCCACCTCATTTTATCTGAAACTGATGATTCCGTTGGGCTATCAGCCTTGTGTTGTAGCTACTGTGGGTATTCTACCCTGTACCCTCTTGGCCCAGTGTAGCGTTCACCTGAGTCTGCAGCAGACAGGTCCCTGGATCCAATGATGTGCCTATTTAGCCAAAAAAGTGGCTCCCAGAGACTGTGTTGAGATCTAAAATCTCAAGTACAACTAGGGTAGTAAGGGCTTCAGTGCCTGACACATTAAATTAAACTCTGTCTTGCAGAGACTAACATTGGCAGGGACTCAAGAACACCTTTGTCATGTAGGATTATTCATCATTAAGAACCGCAGTTGTAGTCAGCAAAGCTCTGCTCCCTTACCATGGGAATATCTTCGACGTGGTGCCTGGTATTGTGTGTCCAATGTACGTTCCAGGCACAGCATGCATGCCTGAAAATGAAGCAGCTCACTGAGAGATTTTACAGACAGGTCCAGAAGGATCTCCAGTTTCAGTTTGCCTTTGTTTAGCCTGAGGGGTTTGTGCTCAGCTACTGAGCCAACCATGGGGACTGAGGGGTGGGAAACGAAGGCCATTGGGTCTGAATGCACATCACTGGCTGACGCTTTCTTTGGCTTGCTAATGTATTCAGATTAGAAATGAATAATGATTCTGTTCACCAAGGTTACCATTTCCCTCCAATCTCTTTGAGGGCTATTTTTGTTCTTCCTCCTGAAGGCAGTGCGAGAGGGTGTGTTCAGAAAAAATAACCTTACCCCGCACTCCTGTTCAGCCTGGGCCCTGCTGGGGCACTGTCTTTGGAAACGTGCCTCTCACCGGGTGCCAGATGTCAGTATTTACTGCAGCCCTGAGCAACTGCGGAAGAACGCAGGGTGACTTGCAAGAAATCCATGACTCAGGGATCTGTAGATAAATTGCAATGTTAATTTTTGAGCTGGGTTTCTTATACTTGTTATTTACTGTCACTAGAGTTTTCTAATACTGCCTTCCCTGACAGGGTGCTAAGGTCCCCTTGACACAGCCCCTCTGTTACAGCTTTTTTTTCTAAAGAGAAAAGGAAGGAACAGTAAATAGATGATGCTAACAAGCATCAAGTGAGTCACTGGGTGACCCTGGGAGGGACGCAGAGTGTCTCCATCTGCCCAAGGATGAGACTGACAGTGTAGGTGTTGTCATGGGGGAGGGGGCCAAGGGAAGGAAGCATCCCTTCTGGGGTAGCCATTTTCTGTACCATGGAGGCTAGACAGGGCTGCTCCTGGGCTCTCGGCTGATCTCTCAGATCCTGGCCTCTCTCTCAGCGTTGCTGGTTGGCACCTTTGGAACAGGCAAGGGGCTGATTTTATTGTTTTTGAGTCAGAATCGACTCAATGGCAATGGGTTTGGTTTGGTTTTAGGAGAGCTTCGTAAGAAGACTAGTCTCAGTTGGTCTGAGAAATCCCATGAGTGCAGGTCCTGTGCTGCTGGGAGAGAGCTGTTCTCTGTAAGGCAGCACCTCACACCCTAGGCAGTTCCAGCTGACCGTTCCAATGGAAGGTGGGGGTTGGGTGCACAGGCAAGGTAAAACTGAGCTTGTATGTCAACATGATGTTTTACTTTGAAATTTCCTGATGATGTGCCCAAAGTAAATGAGCCACTGTCTTGCCATCCTCGGTTCTAAAGAGCATGTCATCAGGAAAGACCAATTTCTAGAAAAGGACGTCATGTTTGGTAAAGTAGAGAGTCAGCAAAAACAAGGGAATCCCCCCATGAGATGGATTGACACAAAAGCTGCAGCAGTGGGCTTGAACATGCCAGCCACCACGAAGATGGCGCAGGACTGGGCAACGTGTCATTCCGTTATACATAAAGTTGGCATGAGTTGGAGCCAACTCTATGGCGACAACCACAACAACTTTGAAATTTATTAGATGGCAGCAGACTTGTTTCCTTAATGGCGTTTACCTTAGAAATAAACATATTCAAAATCTCTGATCGCACAGCAATAAAGGTATGGGGTTGCGGCCCCGAAACACGATGGAGACCATCGTACCTACCTGCTGCAGCTGTGGGCCCTGGATGCACCACCCAGACCCCCCCCAGGAATGAAGGACTTATTCCCCCAGCTGCATATGGTAGCAGACAGCCCTCAGCTGTCAGCTCTCCCAGGGACATGCCCCCCGGGCTCAAGAAAATCGCCTTGCCCAAGATGGCACCCTTTCCTGTGGCGGTTGTATGCAATGACTGGCCAACCCAGGGGTAGAAATGCCTGGAGCCCTCGCCCCAACCTGGGCAGCCCCAGAGCTGAGCCCTTTGTTGGGGCTACACCAAAGCTCAACTTCTCCCACTTCTTAATCCTACTTTCTCCCTGCCCCTCCTTCCACAGGTGATGATCCCAAGAGCACACCCTATTAAATCTCCTGTACGCAATTAATTCTCTGTCCTGAGTCAGCTGCCTGGAGAACCTGACCTGAGGAAGCTCGTGTCACAATACTGCTGTCTAACAAACCCCTCCAACTCTGGCTTACAGTGTTGTTGTTGTTAGTTACCAATGTTAAAACAAAAATCATATTAAGCCAATAGTGTAAATTGATTGAAGTTCACTTAATATATGATTTGCAAATGGGTAACATTTTGACTAAAAACCAAAACAAACACAAAAAACCAAACCTGTTGCCAGCTAGTCAATTAGTCAGAAATGTTCCAAAGAATGAAGAATTTCCAAAGATTCTTTTACCCCATTTTATTGACATCGTCATGGAAAAAGGGCCAGAATAGAACTGATAAAACTATTTGTGGCCAGGAAAGATTTATTTACCCTGAAACATTGCTCTAGTCTGACCTTTGGAGTTTCTATTGAAACTGCACAGAGATAATACTTTTAAAAGAGCACAATGCCCAAGGTGAGACTATTATTTGAGTTAAAGGTGACTTTTAGAAATACAATTTTCTCAAGGCTCCAGGTTCAAAGATCATCTCAAGGCGACAGCTTGGATGAGTCACCTCAACCTCCACTGAACTCAGAAATCTGAATTCCATAAAAATAAAAAAATTCCATTCCTCACTGTTGAGTTGGCCCCTGACTCATGGTGATCCCATGTGTTTTACATAGTAGAATTGCTGCATAGGGTTTTCTTGGCTGTGATCTTTATAGAAGCAGATGCTAGGCCTTTCTTCCATGGCACCATTGTGTGGGTTCGAACTGGCAACCTTTAGGTTTGTGGTTGAGCACAAACTGTTTGCGCCATCTAGGGACCTCTGGCTTACCACACACACACACAGACAAAACCATTGCCGTTGAGTCCATTTCTACTCATAGCAACCCTACAGGGCAGAGTAGAAGCATAGGGTTTCCAAGGAGCACCTGGTGAATTTGAACTGCCAGCTTTTTGGTTAGCAGCTGAAACCTCTTAACCACTATGCCACCAGGGTTTCCAATAACAGGCTCTTATTCTTTCCAATACAGATCTGTGGGTTAGCAGAGGCAGCTGTGATCCAGGGTATAGGCCATCTGGGTTAGCATCAGGCTGAACTGGGTTCAGTTCTGCTCCACGTGTCCCTCACTCTTTCACCTTGTACTAGTAGCTACTCGTTGTTTCTGTGCCAGATCAAAGGAGTGCAGGACCGAGCAGAAACACACGATGCCTTCTACAGCCTCAGCTCAGAGCTGGCACTGTCCCTTCTGCCCTAATCCCATTGGCCAAAACAAACCCATGGTTAAGCTTGACATCAATGGGGTAGGGGAATGGACTCCACACCACAGTGCACTGTGAGGTCTTGTAACAGAGGGAGGCAGGAGAGAACTGAGAACAAGACCCCAATCTAGTCTAATCATTTATCTGCCCATTCATCCATTCATGAAATACTTGCTGAATATGAACCATGTGCCAGACATGGTCCTAGTGCTGAGGTTGAAAGGGTTGGCAGGCCAGCCTCCCGCCCTCAGACGCTCACAGTCCAGTGAAGGAGAAAGCCAGTAAGCAGGGCATTACAGCACAGTGTGGTGGATGCTGCAGCCAGGGTGGGCAGAGTGCCCTCAGAACACGCAGAAAGAGCACTGGTGGACTGTGGTCCTCTCTGCTCCCAGTATCCATTCCTCCTTCCCACCAGCACCCTGATTTTCTTTGGGGTTGCCTCTCCCACACTGTGCCAGTCTTGGAGGGGCTGTAAACTAGGGGCCTGGTCCACCATCAGCCCAGGGGTGACCAGATGGCCCAAGGCGGTCACACTTTTTCAAGGCCTCTGTGGCTTGGTTGAGTGCTATGAGATGATGGGTGGAATCCACCCATTCAGGGACAGAGCCTAGACTGAATGGCCAGTTTTATTCCCACTGCCCTGTTCCTACATCTATTTCCTAGCTGCTGCTGCCTTTTTTTTTTTTTTAAATATTTTATTGTGTTTTAGGTGAAAGTTTACAGAGCAAATTATTTTGCCATTTGACAAATTGTATACAAAGTGTTCTATGACATTGGTTGTAATCCCCACATTGTGTCAACACTCTCCTCATTTCTGACGCGGTTTCCACGGTTCCTTTCATCTGGCTTTCCTACCCCTTCCTGCCTCATCTTTATTTTTGGGCGAATGTCACCCTTTTGGTTTTGCATAATTGTTTGTTCTATGGAGCATGTTCTTTTTCGGTGTTATTGTTTATTTTATAGGCCTATCTACTGCTTAAAAAAAAATTTTTTTTTTTCTTTTTATCTACTGCTTGGCTGAAAGATGGTTTCTGGGAATGGCTGCAGTTCCGAGTCAGAGGGGTGCCTTAGGGCTGTAGTCTTGGGCGTTCCTCCGGTCCCTATTAGGCCAGTAAGTCTGGTGTGTTTTTTATGAATTTGATTTTTTGTTCTACATTTTTCTCCCATACTGTCTAAGACCCTCTTTTGTGATCCTGGTCAGAGCGGTCAGTAGTGGTAGCTGGGCACCATCTAGTTCTTCTGGTCTCGGGGTCATGTAGGCTGTGGTACATGTGGTCCGTTAGTCCTTTGGACTAATTGCTCCCTTGAGTCTTTGGTTTTCTTCACCCTCTTTCACTCCTATTCCCCAGCTTCTTGTCCACACTTTGAGAAGTCTTAAAATCCAGGAACAATTTCCCATTTTGCTTATATCAGCCAGAGAGGGTTTCTGTTATTTTATCCAAAGGCCCCAAACTGAATTAGGATCTGAACACAGACTTGGGCAAGGGGGAGAACAGCCAAAAAAAGGAGGACTCTATAGCTAAGCCCTAAAGTCTAAGAAGGAGCTAACAAGGGCACAGAAGGGCAGATCGCCCTCCAGGGAGAAGGAGCAGAAATGCAGAGGTCTGGAGGTCAGAGAAGGTACGCCACAGTTAGGAAGCTCAAGGAGAGAATGAGAAAAAAGCATTTATTTGGAGTTTATAAAATTAACCCCTCAGGCCTCTTTGCTGGAATATGACAGCATAAGGTATAGGAGAGGCCCAGAGCTCAGTGGGTTTATCTAGAAAGTCCTTTTGAGTTCCAGAAATGAGAGAATGTGGGTTGACAGCTGGGGACCAGCCTTCCTTGACAGGTGAAGCTGCAGTTGCTTACTCTCTGTTTGGGAAGTGCGTTAGTCTGTGCCCACCCTGTCGGGTGGCAGTGGCGGTGGTGGCAAGGATGGAGAAGGCAAGGCTGAAACTGGGAGTGTGAGGTGACAGGGAGGTATGGGGTAGATGTGAGAATAGATTCTGGGGCAGGCAGGATGGCAGTTGGAGGAACATGGTTTCAAGGACTGAAACAAGCGACAGCTCTGAAATCTGAGAGTAAGACTATAGGAGGCAAGGGTCTCACATTCTGCAAGAATAGGGCAACACCAGGTAACAGAGGGCACAGTGGGGGTGCCCCAGTCCACACTGTGACAATTGTGCCACAACTCAATCCTCTGGAAGTCCCTCCCTGTGTGTGCCATTTGCTTCCTGCTGCCCTCTCCTGGCATCTCCTGGAACTACCGTTACTACCACCAAAAGCTTCTCCTTGAGTGGTCTAAACGGTTAATGCTTGACTGTTGAACAAAATATTGGAGGTCCACCCAGAGGCACCTGGGAAGAAAGGCCTGGCGATCTGTGAAAAAGTCAGCCATTGAAAACCCTACAGAGCGCCGTTCTACCCTGACACACATGGGGTTGCCATGAGTCGTAGTTGACCAGATGGCAACTGGTGCTGGTATTCTTCAAAGGATGAATAAGCCCTTGGCCAAGGCAGGCATTCAATGGGAAGGTGTCAGAGCTGGAAGGGACCTTAGGGATACTTCTGTTCAGTCACCACATTTTACAGATGAAGAAACTGAGGCCCACGGGGGGAAATGACTGATTTGGGGCCATATGCCACACCAGTGGGCTTGAGCTTTTAATGCCACAGTCACTAATGATCTTCAGGGCCCATAAATGCCACCAAACCTGGGAAACAGGGGCTTCCCCCTGAGAGTTCAGCCTATGGTTTAATCATAGATACTCCAGAAGCTTGTCCATAATCAGCCGTGTGATTCTGGCTATCACTAATGTAGCTGTTTATCATTCAAAACAGGTTGAATTCCAAAGAATCTGAGCCCCAGAAGAAGAATTAAAAGATAAATAAATAGAGACCTGGTCCTTTATCTATCAGAGCAGACCTTCAGTGGTGGATGCATCTAGATTCAGGAGAAGGGGTGGGACAGAAGCTCCTGAAGAATGTGTGGTAGCTTGGAATGCCCTGAAACATGAGATCTGAAAGTCCCTCTCTTGTTCTGAGCACCCACAGCTCTCTCCCACTATTAGTCATAAACACAGACTTTCTAATTTGAAATCCAGTCACGTAGGCAAGTCTCTGACCCTCGGGCAGTGCCTGACTTGTCTTGTAGATAAAATGAAATATTCATAGTCTATGGGATGCTGAGGGCGAAATGAAATCCTATTTCTGGCCATCGTCCTCCCTTGGAAGTGTCCAGCTGCTGGAACTTCATCACACTAAGTAAGAATACACCTTCTTCCTGAAATGGTGATTGCAAATTGGGGCACAGCAACCCCCCAATGGCAGGAGTTGGCAGGAGTAGAAGGGGAGGAAGGAAGAGCTTTCTGTGCTTAAATGCTGATTCGGAGTTGTGGACAAATACCTGCTAGGTAGCAAAAGTGTACTGGGGGCACCCTCATTTGGGTCCGAGTAGAACTCTGCTCCATAGGGTTTTCAGTGGCTGAGTTTTTGGAAGTAGAATTCTGGGACTTGCTTCCAAGATACCTCTGGGTGGACTCCAGCCTTTAACCTTCCACTTAGCAGCCAAGCACATTAACTGCACCACTCAAAACCCATTGCTGTCGAGTCAATTCTGACTCTTAGTGACCCTATAGAGCTTCCAAGGACGGCCTGGTGGATTTGAACTGCTGGCCTTTTGGTTAACAGCCGTAGCCCTTAACCACTCACCGTTACACAGCCAGGGTTTCACCACTCAAGGACTCCAGTAAAAGCCTTCAGGAGAAGCATTTAAAGTGCTGACCCGTTGCTGTTGAATCTATTCCGATTCATAGTGATCCTGTGGGACAGAGTAGAGCTGTTCCATATGGTTTCCAAAGCTGTAATCTTTACAGAAGCAGACCGTAATATCTTTCCCCCATGGAGCAGCTTGTGGGTTCAAACCAACCGACCTTTCCATTAGCAGCCTAGTAGTTAACCACTGTGCCACCAGGGCTCCTACTTAGTGCAAATATACATAATTGCCCCCATAAAGGTTGACAGAAAAGCAGAAATGCAGATTGTTATAGATTGAATTGTGTCCCCCAAAATATGTGTTGTAAATCCTAACCCTTACACCTGTGGTTATAATCCTGTTTGCTGATGGGTTTTCTTTGTTAAGTTAATGAGACAGTATTAGTGTAGGATGTGTTCTAAGTCATTCTCTTTTGAGATATAAAAGAACAGGTTAGATTAAGCAAGCAAGTAAGTAAGCAGAGATGCAGGAAGATAGATGCCAGGCCACAAATGAAGATCACCAAGGAAATGAGGAGCAGAAGCTGAAGAGACAAGGACCTTCTAGAGCTGACTGAGAGAAAGCCTTCCCCTAGAGCCGGTGTCCTGAATTCAGATTTCTAGCCTCCTAAACTGCAAGAGGAAACCCTGGTGGCTTAGTGGTTAAGTGTTACGGCTGCTAACCAAAGGGTCAGCAGTTCAAATCTGCCAGGTGCTCCTTGGAAACTCTATGGGGCAGTTCTACTCTACCTATAGGGTCGCTATGAGTCGGAATCAACTTGATGGCACTGGGTTTTTTGTTTTAAACAGGGAGAAAGTAAATTTCTGTGTGTTAAAGCCACCCACTTGTGGTATTTCTGTTACGGCAGCACTAGATAACTAAGACACAGGTACTGGTCCACAAGCAAAGGGTGTAGGCAGCCGAGGGGGCAGGGCAATGGTGCCCACAAAAAGTGGAACTGGGGCAAGATGAAAACTATGATGGCAAGATGAAAACTACTGAAAGAGCAACTTCACGTCCAGGATAACAGCAGTAGAATTCAGGAGTGTAGCAGAGCACGCTTGATCATCACCAAGCTTTTTCCATCTCTTTCTGGGCACACAGCTAGGCCGCATTTCCCAGCCCCCTTGCAAATAGACGTGGTCATGTGGCTGACTTCTAGCCAATGGAACGGGAGTAGCATGGCTCATGAAAACCTCCTATGGGTGACCCTTTCTTTAGTTCCCTGTCTGTCAGCTCAAGGTCAATGCCCAGGGTGACCTTGGAAGCCACATGATGAGAATAGCAGAGTTGCTGTCAGCCTGGGTCCCTAAATGACTGGATTGAGCCACAGTCTAGAAACATATATTTTGCTCTACTCTGTCCTATAGGGTTGCTATCAGTTGGAATCGACTCGATGGCAACGTGTTTGGTTTTTTGTTTTTGTTCCATGGGGTGAGATCATGGGGTAAGACATATGTTTTTATTGTGTTAAGTCACAGAATTTTGAGGGTTTGTTTGTTACAGAAGATTGTGGTCAGGTGCCGTTGAGTCAATTTTGACTCACAACAGTCCCATGTGACAGAGTAGATCTGCCCCATGGGGTTTTCTAGGCTATAATCTTCACAGGAGCAGATTGCCAGGTCCTTCTCCTGCAGAGCTTCTGGGTGGGTTCCAGCTGCCAACCTTTTGGTTAGCAGCTGAGTGCTTAACCGTTGTGCCACCAGGGCTCCTTCTTACAGCAGATAACAATACCCTAATATAAGGAGCAAGCCTCAAAAGCTCCTAAATTTGCTGTATTTATGGAGATAGATCATGATAATATCATAGCCATTCTGCAACCCTCTGCAGGTAACCAGGGCCATTCCTACCAAGTGGGAGGCAAGCAGAGAAAATGTTATTATTTCTGGTTTCACAGTTGAGTATGTTGAGGCTTAAAAAGATACAGTGACTTACTCAGACTGGCAAGTCCCTTTGTCAAGACTCAAATCCAGAATGCTAGAAGGTTTGTAGAATATTGTGTGCGGAAGGACCCTTATCTCACTGTAAGGGACTTTGCTGAAACTCTTCCACCTTCAGATTATTTTACCATTCTCAGATTATCGCCTCAGATCATTCTACCCTCAAATTATTTTACCATTCTCACTTGCAAAAGGCAACATCTGAGTCTCTTTGTTTGAGGACTGTCTGGCTGCTGCTGGTGTCTGCTTTGTTGTGCACATGGAAAGGGGGAAGTACCTGAGAATTTACACCAATCCAGGGGTGCTCTTGACCAAGAACTGACAGTAAACCCACTGCCATCGAGTTGATTCCGACTCATAGCGACCCTACAGGACAGAGTAGAAGTGCCCCGTAGAGTTTCCAAGGAGCACCTGGTGGATTCGAACTGCCGACCTCTTGGTTAGCAGCAGTAGTACTTAACCACTGTGCACAAGGGTTTCCAGAACTGACAGGGCAGGGGTATAAATGCTTCACCCACCTCCCCTGACCACCCTGATTGTTGTTGTTGTTGTTATGTGCCATCGAGTCGGTTCCAACTCATAGCGACCCTATGCACAACAGAACAAAACACTGCCTGGTCCCGCGCCATCCTCAAAATCGTTGTTATGCTTGAGCTCATTGTTGCAGCCGCTATGTGAATCCACCTCGTTGAGGGTCTTCCTTTTTTCCACTGACCCTGTACTCTGCCAAGCCTGATGTCCTTCTCCAGGGACTCATCCCTCCTGACAACATGTCCGAAGTATGTAAGACGTAGTCTCCCCATCCTTGCTTCTAAGGAGCATTCTGGCCGCACTTCTTCCAAGACAGGCTTGTTAGTTCTTTTTGCAGTCCATGGTGTATTCAATATTCTTCGCCAACACCACAATTCAAAGACTTCAACTCTTATTCGGTCTTCCTTATTCATTGTCCAGCTTTCACATGCATATGATGCGATTGAAAATACCCTGGTTTGGGTCAGTGTCTGTCAGTTTGTCGTACTGTGGGGGCTTGCATGTTGCTGTGATGCTGGAAGCTATGCCACTGGTATTCAGGTACCAGCAGGGTCACCTGTGGAGGACAGGTTTAAGCTGAGCTTCCAGACTAAGACAGACTTGGGAGAAGGACCCGGCAGTCTACTTCTGAAAAGCATTAGCCAGTGAAAACCTTATGAATAGCAGCCACCCTGATTACCCCAGATAATTCTGCGATGTGATCTAAACTGCCCTGGATCTCTGTGGGATGGAGCCAAGTAAAAGCCTACAAGGCACTTACCTGATCCTGGACCCCTCCTTCTTTGTCCCACTTCCCTACGCCCTACTGGCTTTCCTTTCTAATAAACCACTTTTCCATTAATGCTTCTCTCAGGGTCTGCTTCTGGGGCACCTACCCTAAGTTATTTAAATAGAGCCCAGCTTTGTCCTTATCGAAGCTGTTGGGCAGAGAAGGGAAGGGACTTGCCTGAGGTCATACAGAGGAGAATGGGACCAGAGCCCAGGTCCCTGAGCTTCATTCTCTGCTGCTCTGACAGCTGGTGCCCCAAAGGAATCTTCACTCTTATAACCTGAGCTGTCAGCTTCAGTGACCCAGGAGTTGGCATTCCAACTGGAGCCAAGCAGATGGACTCACACGAAACAGCACTTACCTGACCGCATGATGCTCTGATACCCACCCCCTACTGTGGCACTGCGAAGACATTCAACCAGCCTTATTTATAGAGCATCCTCTTTGTGCCAGGCAGTGTTCTGGGTGCTGGGGACACGCAATGAGCAAGACGACTCACACGCCTTTCTCTCATGGGGGCGAGAGAGGGATAATATAAAGTCAGGGAGTGATAGAGCTGGGAAGAAAAATACACAGAGGCCAGATTTGAGAGTGATGGGGGCCTTCTGAGGAGGTGACGTAAGAGTACCAGACAATGTGAAGGCAGCTCCTGACTTGAGCTCGTATCTCTCGGTCCCCTATCCTGAGACAGGAGAAAGCCATGCTTGGGCAACAATGTGGAGCCAGCATGGCACTCAGAGAATGCCGGCCATTGCTGGTGGGTGGTGGTCCTGCCTGGGGTGGCCGCCCATGGGCCCCAAGCTTGTGTAGACCCAGCTGGCCTTGCTATGAGAGGGTGGAGGGGACCAGCTGGAAGCAAGGGAGCTGGGGCTTCTGTCTCTGCACATAAGGCTGTAGCACCAGATGGCCTTCTAGCCACCAAAGGAGGTAACTGGATTTGTCCTCCGCCCCTCAGACAGTCCGTTATTTTAGAAAAAGGAAAGGTGGCATTATAGATTAGATATTCTCCCCATGGCTTCAGATAGCACTAGGGCCCCTTGTGTCAAACTTAAGGCAGGAATTTTCTCTTCTCAGACCATAACTATCTGCAATTCCTGGTGGAGCTCAGGCCTTGAGTTTGTAGGGTTTGTAATATGGCAGGCATTCGCTCTACCCCAGGGCTGTGTGCCCTTGGGTTCCTCATGGATGCTCTCTGAGCTCAGACCTGAAAGATAAGCACTGCGGGCTGAGGAAACAGCCAGGGCAAAGGCTCTGGGGCAGAAATGTGTGTACGTGTTCAGGGGGTGTTTTTGAAAAGAGGTAATATGGCGCCTCCCTCCTGCTCAGAGGGTGAGTGTAGCTGGCCACACCTCTTATCCTCCCCAGCCACCCATGATTCCCCCCTACCCCGCCCCAAATGTGACTCAGTGCATCTGGAGGGTGCAAAGGTGATGCTGCTCTGAGCAAGCCCGGGGGAGTATCCACCAGACGCCAGTGTCCGCTTCTCTGCTTCAGTCCCACTGTGAATGACGGTACGTGTGTGAACGTGTGTGTGTGGGTGTATGGGGAGTGCTTTTAAAAATACTTATCTTATCAATTGATGCAGAAAAGGCATTTGACAAAGTCCAACACCCATTTATGATAAAAACTCTTACCAAAATAGGAATTGAAGGAAAATTCCTCAACATAATAAAGGGCATCTATGCAAAGCCAACAGCCAATATCACTCTAAATGGAGAGAACCTGAAAGCATTTCCCTTGAGAACGGGAACCAGACAAGGATGCCCTTTATCACCGCTCTTATTCAACATCGTGTTGGAAGTCTTAGCCAGGGCAATCAGGCTAGACAAAGAAATAAAAGGTATCCGGATTGGCAAGGAAGAAGTAAAGTTATCACTATTTGCAGATGACATGATTATATACACAGAAAACCCTAAGGAATCCTCCAGAAAACTACTGAAACTAATAGAAGAGTTTGGCAGAGTCTCAGGTTATAAAATAAACATACAAAAATCACTTGGATTCCTCTACATCAACAAAAAGAACACCGAAGAGGAAATAACCAAATCAATACCATTCACGGTAGCCCCCAAGAAGATAAGATACTTAGGAATAAATCTTACCAAGGATGTAAAAGACCTATACAAAGAAAACTACAAAGCTCTACTACAAGAAATTCAAAAGGACATACTTAAGTGGAAAAACATACCTTGCTCATGGATAGGAAGACTTAACATAGTAAAAATGTCTATTCTACCAAAAGCCATCTATACATTTAACGCACTTCCGATCCAAATTCCAATGTCATATTTTAAGGGGATAGAGAAACAAATCACCAATTTCATATGGAAGGGAAAGAAGCCCCGGATAAGCAAAGCACTACTGAAAAAGAAGAAGAAAGTGGGAGGCCTCACCTTACCTGACTTCAGAACCTATTATACAGCCACAGTAGTCAAAACAGCCTGGTATTGGTACAACAACAGACACATAGACCAATGGAACAGAATTGAGAACCCAGACATAGATCCATCCACGTATGAGCAGCTGATATTTGACAAAGGACCAGTGTCAATTAACTGGGGAAAAGACAGCCTTTTTAACAAATGGTGCTGGCATAACTGGATATCCATTTGCAAAAAAATGAAACAGGACCCATACCTCACACCATGCACAAAAACTAACTCCAAGTGGATCAAAGACCTAAACATAAAGACTAAAACGATAAAGATCATGGAAGAAAAAATTGGGACAACCCTAGGAGCCCTAATACAAGGTATAAACAGAATACAAAACATTACCAAAAATGATGAAGAGAAACCCGATAACTGGGAGCTCCTAAAAATCAAACACCTATGCTCATCTAAAGACTTCACCAAAAGAGTAAAAAGACCACCTACAGATTGGGAAAGAATTTTCAGCTATGACATCTCCGACCAGCGCCTGATCTCTAAAATCTACATGATTCTGTCAAAACTCAACCACAAAAAGACAAACAACCCAATCAAGAAGTGGGCAAAGGATATGAACACACATTTCTCTAAAGAAGATATCCAGGCAGCCAACAGATACATGAGAAAATGCTCTCGATCATTAGCCATTAGAGAAATGCAAATTAAAACTACGATGAGATTCCATCTCACACCAGCAAGGCTGGCATTAATCCAAAAAACACAAAATAATAAATGTTGGAGAGGCTGCGGAGAGATTGGAACTCTCATACACTGCTGGTGGGAATGTAAAATGGTACAACCACTTTGGAAATCTATCTGGCGTTATCTTAAACAGTTAGAAATAGAACTACCATACAACCCAGAAATCCCACTCCTCGGAATATACCCTAGAGATACAAGAGCCTTCATACAAACAGATATATGCACACCCATGTTTATTGCAGCTCTGTTTACAATAGCAAAAAGTTGGAAGCAACCAAGGTGTCCATCAACGGATGAATGGGTAAATAAATTGTGGTATATTCACACAATGGAATACTACGCATCGATAAAGAACAGTGACGAATCTCTGAAACATTTCATAACATGGAGGAACCTGGAAGGCATTATGCTGAGCGAAATGAGTCAGAGGCAAAAGGACAAATACTGTATAAGACCACTATTATAAGATCTTGAGAAATAGTAAACCTGAGAAGAACACATACTTTTGTGGTTACGAGGGGGGGAGGGAGGGAGGGTGGGAGAGGGTTTTTTTATTGATTAATCAGTAGATAAGAACTGCTTTAGGTGAAGGGAAAGACAACACTCAATACATGGAAGGTCAGCTCAATTGGACTGGACCAAAAGCAAAGAAGTTTCCGGGATAAAATGAATGCTTCAAAGCTCAGCGGAGCAAGCGCGGGGGTCTGGGGAACATGGTTTGCGGGGACTTCTAAAAAAAAAAAAAAAAGAATTATGAGTAAATATTAAAAAATTCTCCATTGAAAAAAAAAAAAAAAAATACTTATCTTTACGTTTTGCTTTTACATCAGCAAAGGAGAAAGTAGAAGTTACCTTTGAGTTTGTTTTCCAGAGACCACCTTCCTAGTTCTTGGGTGTATTTCATTCCCATCTTTTTAATAATAAATATTTTTGCATAGTTGAGAAATCACTATACATCACATATATATATTTTTTAATCTTCATGTGGTAGAGGAATTTCTCTCCACCTGGGGTTGTGGGAATAATTAAAAATGATTCTGTGGCCTTTATTGGCTGAAATGTGTGTTTTGCTGTAATGGACCTGGGACTCAGAATCTGGGCTCAGAAAATTAAACATAAGTTCGGGCAGCTCACATTGACTCCTGTTCCAGCAAAAACCCTCTTATCACAAGGGAATGCCACAACATGAAAACATGCTTGGACGGACCCCAAAGTAATTATCCCTCTGTGCTTTTCCCACCATTTTTTAACTTATTTGTATTTTTCAAGTTTTTCTGCAGTGAGCATGTAATTCTTGTATCATAAAAATAGTAGTGAACTTTTATTTCAGAAGTTCAGTAAGATAAGGAGGAAAAGTGACAAAAGGCAAAGCATTTTATGTGTAGTATGTTGTGGTATGTTGCTGTCCTCGTCAGTTGCCACTGAGTCAGCTCCGACTCACAGGGACCTTATGTTGCCTGGTTGTTCGCCATTCTCACAGGTGTTGGTGGGTTTGAGGCCATAGTTGTAGTCACTGTGTCAACCCATCTCATTGAGGGTTTCCTTCTTTTTCACTGACCTTCTGCTTTACCAAGCATGATGTCCTTCTCCAGAGATTGGTCCCTCCCTGATGACATGTCCAAAGTAAGCAATATAATGTCTTGCCATCCTTGATTCTAAGGAGCATTCTGGCTGTACTTCCTCTGAGATAGATGTGTGTAGTATAGTCTAGATTAAAATTGTGAAGTGTGTTACAGGATGTTAATAGATGTCCCGTGAAAAAGTGGTTCAGTGATGATATAAACTGGGAACCAATTTATTCCACTGTCCACCCATCAGCGTATTAAAGGTTCTGAGAAACCCTACAGGAAATAAATTGGGAAACAAATTATTTCCTGTAGGGTTTCTCAGAACACTTAATATGCTGTTGGGTGGACAGTGGAAAAGAAGATCCTCAGTGAGATGGATTGACACAGTGGCTGCAACAATGGGCTCAAAAGTACCTGCTATTGGGAAGATGGCACAAGACCGGGCAACAAATATTTTGTTCAGTTATACATAGGGTCGCAATGAGTTGGAGCTGACTTGATGGCCCCTAACAACATTATGCTCTTTAAGAAGGAGCTATACCTAACAACGTTTCCAACCTTTACCTGATCTCTAAACCTTTCTTCTGGACAGTATCTCTGAAGACTGATTTTCTATGGAACATATTTTGAGAATCCATATCCCAAAGCACTGGCTATATGCAGAATAAAAGACATGGCGAGGTCCCAACTGGCCACGTTCTAACATGATCCGTGTAGTTGATTGCAGACTTGTTAGGATGGGACTTTGAGGTCATGTTGGCTCTGGACCACTGCTGCGATCTCCCTGGCAGAATCACAAGTGTGGCCAGATCTATGATGGATTTTCTTATCAATTGAAAGATCTGGAAAAGTAGAAACATGTCCTCAGGCAGTTGGTTATTATAGGGTCACTGAGCTTTTAGTTCAGCAGATACTAGAGGCCTTGAAAGAAATGTAAGGAAGGCCTTGAATTCCAGTGCCATAAAATATGTATGCAAATAAAGTGCTCCAAAGGAGAATAAAAGGAATCTGGAGAGTGGGAGTAGCTCGCATGTCAGCAGCTGCCCTTATCTGCTGGGGTCATGATGTTATAGGGACTAGACCCCAGTGACCATATGTGCACCTCTGCCTCAGGGCTTCCTCTGGCAGCTTAGCATCAATGCAGAGCAGACTGCAACCAATGACTGACCAGAGTTGCTGAACCCAGCTTTCTCACCCCTCAGGAGGGGTGATTCTGAGAGGCGTTGTCTACACTGGCTCCCAGGACTCCCCAGTGGAATAAATAGATCTTCAGTTGCCCATAGTGGCCCTCATTTGATTGTTGCTGGTGTTAGCAGCCTTCTGACTCGTGGTGACCCCAAGCATAACAATGGGGGAGCAAGACCGTTGTAATCTATAGGATTTTCATTGGCTGGTTTTTGGAAGTAGATTTCCAGGTCTTTCTTCCTAGTCTCTTCTAGTCTGGAAGCTCTGCTGAAACCCGTTCAGCATCATAGCAACACACAAGCCTCCACCGACAGGTGGTGGTGCTGCCATGAGGTGAAGCTGGGAGTCGACCCTGTTCTCCCGCGTGGAAGGTGAGAATTCCGCCACTGAACTACCACTGTCCTGCTGATTTGACTACACCCCCTTTAGAGGCTGCCTCACTTTCCCTGGGAAACAAGGTAAGTTCTGTTGGAGTATCTTTCCTGGCAGAATCGTTAATAAGAAAAACACTTCTGATTTTCCAAATCTGCAAACCAAATTTTGCCTTTAATAGGGAGGTAGACATTACCTCAACGAGCTAAGAACCCAAACCAAAACCCATTGCCACTGGGTTGCTTCTGACTCATAGCAATCCTCATAGCTGGTGGATTTCAATTGCTGACCTTTTGGTTAGCAACCGAGCTCTTAACCACTGCGCCACTGGACCTCAGAGTAAAGAACAATTCCACCTTGTTTCTGACAGAGGGCAGCATTTGGTTTCCTATCACAGGGAGAGTGATTCCTGGGCTTGCAAACAACTCCAATTCAAAATAAAGAAAAACAAATTGAAATGAGGATTTTAATCACTGGGAACGGAAAGAAAGGCTGTGTCAGCGTTCCCATGGTAAGTGGTGTCTTTCAGGGATTTATCATACCAGCTGTAAAAACATGCTTTATGCTAGGATTTGGTGAGAACAAGCCTCCAGTCACTTAAAATGTATATATTATTAAAGATTCTACTTTCAGTCAAGCCGGGGATGTGACTCTGTAAAAAATGGCACAGAACGCCAACTGCTGCCTGCCGCGTTCCCTGCCAAACCGGCTCAGCGCCAGGAGGAGGCACTGGCGGGTGACTGGACCCTTCCAGAGGTTGCTTTGTGTTCTGGAGATGGTTTCTCTAGGGGGAGAGGACCTGGTTCTTTGTGGAGGCAAAGTAGTCGTCCTTGCGGGGTCCTGTTTGTGGGGCTGTAGGTGGCTTTTCTCTGAGCACTAGCTCGTTTGCTCCCTTTCCCACATTCTGGGTCTCAGGACCACCCAGGGGAAGGGGACTGTCTGCACAACCACACACGACACTCGGCCCCTGGGCTCATGATGCTGAGGCCATTGAAGACATTGCCAAGCCAAAATAACCAAACCCATTGCCGTCAAGTTGATTCCAACTCATGGTGACCCCATGTGTTACAGAGTAGAACTGCTCCAGTCGCTGGGTGGTGCAATGGTTAAGCACTTGACTCCTAGGCAAAAGGCTGGCGGTTTGAACCTACCCAGAGGCGCTATGGAAGACAGGCCTGGAGATCTGCTTCCAAAAGGTCACAGATTTGAAAACCTTATGGAGTAGTTCTACTCTGTACAGGTGGGGTCACTATGTGTTGGGACCAACTTGATGGCAACTAACAACAATCTTTATGGAAGCAGACGGCCAGGCCTTCCTTCCATGGACAACTGGGTGGGTTTGAACTGCCAATATTTGGGTTAGTGGTTGAGTGCAAACCATTTGTGATGACCCAGGAAGATGTCCCAAGTGGAGGAAACTCAGGTTGGGTTGTGGGAAACCTCAGACCTGTTCTGATTGCAACTTGTAGCCTGAGCTCCCGTGGTGTGAGGAGGATAAAAGGGATGCCTTACTGGCAGCTGGACCACATTATCGGCCAAAAGAGAAGGCAGTTTGGGCAAAACAGAGCCCAATCTGAGCCTTCATCTCACATCACATCAAAGGCACTTCTGCCTGGCTTCACATAAACCCATTTTGCAGAAACTTTGGTCTGTGCTTTATTTGAAATAGGGTAGGAGGGTGGAGGGGGCCTTTTTCAGATAAAAGAAAAGGTAAGATCAGAAAGGCAGCTTTTTATCATCAGAAATGAATCCTCAGTATATGCCAGCCCGTGCTTGTCAGGTTTCAGGCACTGGCGGTTTAGTCTTGCCCTACCACAGTGAGTGGTGGGTTCTGTCATTCCCATTTTAAAGATGAACCAATTGACACTCTGATGTTAGGGAACTTACCCCTGTGGAGGCCTCATGGAGAGTAGGTGGCAGAGTGGGCCCTCAATGGCAGGTCCTTCTGACTCCAGTTCACTAGGCTTTGTGCAGTGCACTCAGGAGCAGGTCTGAATTGTCGTCCCCTGAAAGGGCTCAGGAGCAGGGCCCCAGAATTGCACCAGCCCATCTCCCCTCCCTTCCCTGGGTGGTGGGCATCCTGGCACAGTGCATGGTAGGTTCCCCTCCCAGCAGATTCCCTGCTGCAGGGACAGGCAATGGCTGCAGAGGGACTAGTCGTAATAGCCAAAGAGAAAACAACCCCAGCGTTCGCCCACTGATGAACGGATAAGCAAAACATGGTATAATCACGTTGCTGTTGTTGTGGCGACCCTGAGCGCAAGGGAACTTAATGCTGCCCAGCCCTGCACCATCCCCATAACTGGTTACCGATTGGACTGCTGTGATCCACAGGGTTTTCATTGGCTGATTTTCAAGCTGTTCTGAGTCTGGAAACCCTGCTGAAACCTGCTCAGGCACATAGCAACACGCAAGTCTCCATCGACAGACAGGTGGTGGCTGTGCATAAGTCGCATTGGCTGGGAATTAGGTGAGAGAATTCTACCACTGACCCACCAGTGCTTCGGCATACCCGTACAATGGAATATACCCCGCAGTAAAAAGGAATTTTTATGCTAAGTGAAAGAAGCCAGACAGAAGAGGCCACATACTATATTGTTCCGTTTATAAGAAATGTCCAGAATAAGCAAATCTATAGGGACAGAGAGTAGATAGTGGCTGCCTACGGCTGGGAGAAGGAACCCTGGTAGTGCAGTGGTTAAGCACTTGGCTGCTAACCAAAAGGCTAGTGATTTGAACCCACCAGCTGCTCTGTGGGAGAAAGATGTGGCAATCTACTTCTGTAAAGATTGTGGAATCTTTGGAAACCCTATAGGGCAGTTCTACTCTGTCCTATAGGATCACTATGGTCAAAACTGACTTGACAGCCGTGGGTTTAAGGCTGGGAGAGGGGAAAAGAATGAGGAATGACTGTTAATAAGAATGGGGTTTATTTTTGGGGTGATGAAGTGTTCTGAAATTAGATTGTAGTGGTGGCTTCACGACTCTGAATACACTAAAACCCACTGAATTATATATTTAAGCAAATGATTTTTATGGTATGTGAATGTTAATAAAGCTGTTAGAAATTATAGGGGATTGGTTAAAAATATTATGGTAAAAGTATACAATGGATTACTCTGTAGCCACTAAATTAGCAATGGCAACCTATTTACTGTACATTGATGTGGAGAGTTGTCCATGGTGTAATAAATGAGGAAATCAGGTTAAAATTCATTATAACATGATCTCATTTTTGTAGAAATAAACAAAATGCTTGTGTGTGTGTTTGGGGAAAATAAAATCTGGAAGGATATGTATTAAAAGAATGGTTTCTACCAAGTATTGCATGATAAACTATTCTTTTTCAAAATTTTATTTGATTTTTAAAGAAATGATAAAAACCACATGGCACAAAAATCAAAAGGTCTAAAAGTCTGTCTGGTGACAATTCTTCCTCCCACCCTGGTCTCCCAACCACCCAGTTCCTCTTCCAGAGAGCACCCCGTGTCATCTGTTGCCTGAGTTTCCTTTGGGAGGATTGACACAAATGGCAGCTGCCCCGCACACTCTCCAGCCCCTTACTTTCTTTGTTTAATGATGCATCTTGTCCATACCAGGACATAACCAGACTCCTCAGTCCTTTTTTATGGCTGAACAGTGCTCCGTTCTGTAGACACACCATTCAATTCTTTATACTCTTGCATTTTCTGATTTGCTTTTGCGTTTAGCAGGTATTTTATATTCAGAAGGAAACTAAGCTATTCTTCCAAAAGAAGTATACGTATTCAGAATTCGGGTCTAGGAAGAATGAGCCCCCAGGAAGGTGAGGGCTACATGAGGAAAACAAGAAACCCTAGCCCTGAAAACAGAAAAAGAACAAGAGAAACAGGGCGCCCTCTACCTTCAGGCAAGAAGAGCTGCTGGACCTGGGAAAGGTGTCCTGGCAGAATTTAAGAATCATTTCTTCCCCTTTTCACTATTACTCTACCCAAATATAAGGTGAATTTGAGTTTTACTGGGGACAATGGAGCCAGAATTCACTTCCCAAGGGCTGCTCCTGGCCTTAACTTGCTCACGGCAGTCTTTCTCTGCTCTCCAATCCAGCTTCAAACAGGGCTCCCTGCCCTTGCCCCAGTGCCGAGATGCTCTGAGAGCCCTTTGGGAACCTTATGTTCTTTTCCTAGAGCTTCATGGCCCATCTTCTTTATACTCTGTAGAAGCTTTATGAACTGCTTGGCTTTGATTCCAGTTTCCCCCTTCCTGGCTGTATGACCTTGAGCAAGTTTCCTAATCTTCCTGTGCCTCAGTTTCCTATCTCATGGCTCATG
Source organism: Elephas maximus indicus (assembly GCF_024166365.1). Lineage (NCBI taxonomy): Eukaryota > Metazoa > Chordata > Mammalia > Proboscidea > Elephantidae > Elephas > Elephas maximus. The sequence continues at coordinate 47,625,850 of NC_064838.1, forward strand.
GTGACAGGTCAAGGAAGGCTTATCTACCATCATTGTCACCCTTGTAGTTGGAAGAGGGCTCTGACAGGATAAACGAATGGGGTAGCAAAGGGCCCCTTTGGTGAATAGCTCACCCTGTGCCCTTCTTGCCCTCTGTTTGTTCAGCCTCTGGAAGGCATTTCCTGCTGGTCTCACCCACCTCCATCCAACCCAGGCCCTCTCCAGCTTAGTGGCCACCGGCCCTGCTGTGAGTGGCTGGGAAAGAGGAAGGAAGAAGGAAGAGATCCTTCTGGTTAAAATGAAAATAAAGCCCTTCAGGCCTTGTGGTTGGTTGACAACTTTCTTGTCATTTCTCCAAATAAGTGCTCCCCTTCCCTGCCGTTCCCATTCCATCCCATTTTGCCCTAGTTCCAACCTGCCAAAACCTCGCCTCGGTGCTGGCCCCTGGCTGACCACTGTACTGGGTCTGCTTTGGGTCTAAAAGTACAAACCTTCTCTCTCTTGCTTTTGCTCTGCCCTTGAGCTGTTATTTATTTATTTTTTGTAAATATTCTTATCCCTTATGCTTCCTGACAGCCTGTAGGCCGTTGTGCTCCTGAGCCAGTGGCGTCAGAGCTTCTAGCATTAGCCACTTCTGGCCTTCCTCTGGGCTGAACATGGAGGAAACACATGGTTCCTGACATTCCTGGGCCTGGACCAACATGTGGCTGTGGGGCAGGTTGAGCCTGCCTCCCCGAAGTAGGTCAGCTGAGGATCTCTGATTATTAAATAGTCAGATAGGAAAAGGAAGTCGTAAACACCAACATCCTAGCTGAGGAAGAAATTAAATTTCTGGAACTTGGCCCAGAATAAAGAGCTGACATTTTCTTCCATGAGTTTATGCATGATCAGATGCAAGCTCAGAATATGGACTCCATCTTACAGAGACTCAGTCTGGAGCTGGAGGCAGAGGCTCAGGACCCATCACTCCAATGAAACAACCCATGTGTGCACAGTGACTTCATCTGAGCATCTCAAAGGGCTTTATATGTAAGAGCAGATCTTCACAGAAGTCCAGAGACGCAGGTCAGAAGGAGGCTTCTCTCTTTGGCAATGGAGGTACCAAGCTGGGAAGTGGTTTATCTGAGAGCAAGAAATACCAATGACCAAGAAAGGGAAGGCCACTTCTTTGATGTTGACAAACCAATCATTTGAAACAACACTGGCTAGTAGCATTTATTAAGCACCTTTTATAGGTGGGGCTCTGGAAAAGATGCATCACACACATTCATATTTACAATGTTCCCATTTGTTGGTACTATTACCACTGTCAGTTAACTGATGAGGAAATTAAGGTTCAGAGAGGTCCCCTAACTTACTCTTGTCCTTGTCAAAGTCAGTGCCTTCTCTCTGTCCTACTCTCCCATCTAGCAAGCAGTTTGTAAGCTTGCATAAACAGCCTCAAAAATGTCTCTGCTTTTTGATCCAATAATTCTACTTTAGGTAATCTATTCTTGTGATAAAATCCTAAATGAAGAATAAGTGTCTTCTAGTTCAACATAGCTGATGACATACCTCTCTTCTTTCCAAATCCTAGTGTTTACTTTTCTTCCCAAAATCCCACTGAGATGACAGAAGAAATAAGAAAATAGAGTCAAAGTGGTTGTGGACAGTCAGGAGAGTGGGATCAACATCCAGAAGACAGAATGTTAAGGAATTTCTGGGAAATATAGGACATATGTGAACAGATTGAAGATTAAATGAAATAAAAGCTATAATATCACAGAGTTAAACTTGCAATCACCAGAATCAATTTTTCCAGTAGGACTCCAGAACTGGGACAACAAGTACTGGGAGACAGAGTGAGCTGGGGGAGGGTTTTAGGACATTTGAACTAGTTCTCCTCCACTGTCCACTAACCCCTTCCCTGTACATACAGAGCTGTAAGAGGCTGGCTCCTATATCAAGAACTTCACTCCCTGCCAGAGGAATAGAAGTCTTATGTGGGGTAGACAAATGTCCTCCAGCCCCTAACATTGTTCATTTCAGACATTCATCTACAAAAACAGCAGACAACCAAGAATTGTCTGACATTTCAGAAAAGTCACAGCCTGAGAAAGACACAAAATACAAAAATAGAACCGACTCTAAGAAAGCAGAATTAATACCCCCCTCGAAAAAAACTTTAAGTAATTAAAATGAATATCCCAGAGAGAACTGAGAGAATATCATACCCACTTAAAAAATAAAACCAAAACCCATTGCCATCGAGGTGATTCCAACTCATAGCAATACTGTAAGTCAGAGTAAAACTGCTCCATAGGTTTTCCAAGGAACGGCTGGTGGATTTGAACTGCTGACCTTTCGATTAGCAGCTGAGCTCTTAACCACTGTGCCACCAGGGTTCCGAAAATAAATAAAGCCTGTATGAAAAAGAGGCAGAGTTCTGGAAGTTAAAACCATAATTGGCAAAATTAAAAAAACTCGATAAATGAGTTGAATAGGCAAATGAAAACCAGCTTAGTAAACTGGAAGATCAAGGAGAAGGATTCTCCTAAAACGATTGGAGAAGGATAAGAAGCTGCTGTCTTTTTCTTTCTTTTTGTTAAGAGATGTGAAGAATTGTTGGTGTGTTATTCTGACCCCAGTTCCAGAGGAGAGAACACAGAGAATGGACAGAAGGAAATAACCAAAGATACAGCAGAAAAATGTCCTAAAATATGCTGAAGAAAGACTGTAGATAGAAAAGGACCATCTGAGAGTTGAGAAGAAATACAAAGCCAGCTTCTGAAACTCAATTTTTTAAAAAGGCAACAAACCTAATACAAAAAATGGGCAAAGGGCATTGGTAATTGGCAGAAGAGAATATGACTAATAAATAGGTGAAAAGAGCTCAGTCTCACACATCATTAGGAAAATGAAAATTATATTTTTCACTCATCAAATTGGCATAAATGAAACATACCCTAATATTCAACGTTGATGCACATACGGCTAACCAGTAATTTCACAAATGTCATTTGTTACATTCTTCCAGAGGGCATCTTGACAGCAGCTATCAATATTTTTAATGTAATTAAGCATTTTTACTTATAGGAATCTTTTCTGCAGAAATATTCACCTGTGTCCACAAAGATATATGTACAGGGTGTTCATTGGACCATTATTTGTAACGCTGCATATTGGAAATCAGGTAAGCGTTCATCAACAGAAAAATAATTATATAAATTATAGTATGTGTACACGTTGTTGAATTCTGTGTCACCGTTAAAAAGAATGAGGTAGATGTTTATATTCTGATACGAAAATGTTTCCAAGATAAAGTGAAAAAAGTGAGTGTCAAAGTATCTACTTTTTTTTTTTTTTAACAATGTTTCTTCATTTCAGGGAAATTTTCTCTTGTTATTTCTTTCCCTCCTTTGAGAATCCTATTAGATGAATGTTCAAACATCTAAACCTGTGTCTCCTAATTTTTCTCTCATATTCTTCACATCTTTGCCCATTTATGTTCCCTTTCTGAAGGGAATTTCAGCCAGATTTTACAAGAAATAACTTGCTCTTCAGCTGTTCTATTTTCAACTACTGAGTTGGGTTTTCAAAATTTCAGTAGTCAAATCTTTATATCCAATATCTATAATTGTTTCTATTTCCAGTTCAGCCTCCTCTCATATGGATGTAATGTCCTTCTCGATTACTCTGGAGTATTAATTGCACTGCTTCTAAAGACTCCTTACATTTGCTTTATGAACCCTATTCCCTTGGGAATTGGGCGTTTCATGATGCGGACTCAAACATTTTGCTCACTTGCCTCCCTTTGCCCTCACATCAGCAAAGAATGTGAAGTCTGATGATTCCAAGAATTGTCTGGGCTGTGGGGAAATAGATTCTTTATATAATTCTAGTAGGAGTATAAATTGATACAGTCACTTCAGTGTGAAATCTAGCATATCTTAAATTTTAATGTGCGCAACCTTTCCCCTTTTAGTTCTGGATCCTAGAGAAACACTCCCCTGTGTGTATAAAGATGTTTACTGCAACCTTGTTTGCACGTATGAAAAATTAGAAGCACCCTAAATGGTCATCAATAGGAGACTGGTCAAATAAATAATATGAAATTCCACAGTCCAGTTGAAAACAATGAGAAATTGGCATGTACTGATATGAAAAGATCTTTTAAACATGTTAATAAATGAAAAAAAGTTGCAGAACAATGTATGCAGTATGCTATATAACAAACAAATAAATCCATGAACAAAATCTGTATTTACACAGGTACAAACATGTGTAAAGAAATTCATGGAAAACAGTGGCAGTTAACGATGAAACTGATAATAGCTATTATTTCTGGGCAATCAGTGAGGTTGGGTGATGGTTAAGGGGGATTTATGGTTGAAATGGTAATCAGAAGGCTAGATAATTTGCATAACTTAGAATTAGAGGATGTGGTGGTCTTGCATGGCAATGAGGTATGATTCGTCACCATCAATGTTAGCCCACGGTACACGCTGAGTGATGAAGCCTGGGAAATCTGGTTATTTTTTAAAATCTGGTGGCAGGTCTTTCTGTATTCTAGGGCTATGCTGCCTAATATGGTAGCCACTAGCAAGATGTCATTAAGCACTTGAAAAGTGGTTAGTCCAAATTGAGTTATGATGTAAGTACAAAATCTGATCCCTGGATGGCACGAATGGTTTGTTCTCAGCTACTAACTGAAAGGTTGGCAGTTAAAATCCACCCAGAGGTGCCACAGAAGACCTGTCGACCTATTTCTGTAAGATTACAGCCGTTGAAAACCGTATGGAGCAAAGTTTTACTCTAACACACGTGGTGTTGCCATGAGTTGAAATTCACTTGACGGCAATAGGTTTTAATGGCCAAGTGCAAAGTATACACTAAATTTAAAATACCTTAAAATACTCACCAAAATTAAAATAGCTCATCAATAATTTTTAAACTGAGTACATGTTGAAAGGATATTTTGAATATTGGTTAAGTAGGAATTATTATTAAAATTAATTTCACCTGTTCCTTTCATTTTTTTCATGTAGCTACTAGAAAACTTAAAATTATGTGGCTCACATTGTATTTCTTTTGGACCATACTCATCTGGGGTTTCATCAGGAACCATCTAGAAAGAAAACAACCCTTGGGTTTGAGAAAACAAACTATTGGACCCAGACTAGAGAGAGACTTTGAGGCAAGTGGGAGCTGAATTGCTTTGCATAAGGAAATAGAAGAAATGGGAAATAACAGAATTGGATGAGGACAGGCAAGTGTGGTGTGGGGCTGGGTCTCCGGGGAGAGGGGAAATAGAGAAACGATGGGAGGGAGGCCTGACAACATGGCAGTAGCCGAGCCCGGGGAGACAGATGGTCAAGAAAGGACTGCCTGAGGTGGGACCGGCAGTGAATTCTGCCAAAAGGGAGGTCTGATAATAAATTTTAAATGCCCCACAGACAGGCTGTTCTACACGAGCTGTAGTTTAGAGGTGCTGTGAGGTGGAGGGGGAAGAGGATGGGAGCTATACCAGCACTTGGGCAAAGCAGGGCCCGGAGAGGACAGCAGCCTGCAGAGCAATGGCCAGAGGGCCAGAGGCGAGGAGGAGAAGCAAAGAGCAAGAGTGTAAGCTGAGGGATTCAGGCTACCACGAAGACAGTGTGGCAGCCCAGCAATTTTTGGAAGTAAGTATCTGGAAAAGCACGGGACTGCTGGCAGGGATGAGCAAGGGGCTAAGTCTTCATTTGGCTTTTGGAGGAAAGGATTAGCCCATGGGCAGGCAGACCCTCTGGTTATTTCTGAATGTTGTAGTGTCCCCTGGAGTGGTGGGCAGCCATCCTTTGGAAGGTTTGGTAGCAGTGCTGAGTGGGAAGGTGAGGAAGTAGATATTCACAATGTTAAAATCCATACTAGCGAATGACATGGAAAGAACTCCAGGATGCACCGTTAGGTCAGTCGAGGGGCAAGGCCCCTGACAGGGTGCGCTGCACATTGTCCATGTCCCCCGCAAAGCCACTCACACCCTTCTCCAGCCTGTCTGTGTTCGTGTGAAGACAGCACCCACAGGCCCCCTTGCCCTTTGACTTCTGGCCAATGGGGCCTACAGAAGACCCCTGAGGAAGGAAGGGAAGTGAAGGGAGGGGGCTTATTCCCTGGTGCCCTCCCTGCAGTGTGGCAGCAGGTGGTCTGTGTTCCTCTCCACAGTTCTCACTCTCTCTCCCTCTTTCTGCTTCCCTATTTCTCTCTCTACACCCGCTCACCCCAGCTTCCAACATCTGTTCCCTCCCCTTACCCCTGCAAGTCTAGGGCCCCTCAGTGACTAAAAAAAAAAAAAAAAATTCAGTGACTAGCCCTGGGTTATTGCATCATTCCTTATTGTGTCCTCCACACCCTATCCTCACCTTTGTCAACAGTCCCTTTATTAAACCTGCTTCAGTTATTCATGCAGGAGACCAAGGTTCTATTCCCGGTCAATGCACCTCGGCTGCAGTCACCACCCATCTGTCAGTGAGGGTTTGTGTGTTGCTATGAAAGGAAACCCTGGTAGCATAGTGGTTAGCAGCCGTAGCTAAGGTCAGCAGTTTGAATCCACCAGGCGCTCCTTGGAAACCGTAATGGGCAGTTCTACTCTGCCCTATGGGGTCACTATGAGTTGAAATTGACTGGATGGTAGCAGGTTTTTTTTTTTTTTTTTTAATGATGCTGAACAGGTTTCAGTGGAAATTCCAGACTAAGGCAGACTAGGAAGAAAGGCCTGGCAATCTACTTCCAAAAATCAGCCAATGAAAACTCTGTGGATCACAGCAGTCCAACTGGCAACTGATTGTGGGGATGGCATAGGGCCAGGCAATGTTCCATTCCTTTGTGCATGGGGTCAGCATGGTTTAGGGGCTGACTTAGCAGCAGCTAACAACAACAGTTATTCAGCCTAAGTCTGCCTTTAGTTTCCTACCGAGACCCTGACTGATACACAGATTATATGATATGCTAACTTTTGTGTAATTAAGGGAGAAGTCAGAATGAAAATAGTTATATTTGCATAAAGATACTAGAAGGATACCCAAGAAACTAATAAAAGTAGCTTACCATAGGGGGTGCGATGGAGGAAAGTTGATGGACTAAGGCCGAGGTGGAGCAAGACTGCTCATTGTATCCAGCTTCTATTGTTCTGATTTTTGAACCTTGTGAATTTTTATCTATTCAAATAAAATTAGACTGGAAAGAGTGTGCTCTACCCTCAAGTCTGATTATTTGGAGGAATCAGTCGATACTGTCCAGGCCTTTCATGGAGGAGCTCCAGCCTTTCCACTGGAAAAGCCCAGGCTTTCCAAGTTGACTCCATAGAGCAGGGCCACAGCCAGCTGCCCATCTGCTCTTCTCTCCCTCCTGCCCTCCAGAGCTCCAGTCTCAGCCACCAGTATCCTAGAGGTGCTGCTACAGGGTTTTTCAACCAGGAAAACCCAATTAGATGAGAGAGTTGACCTTGAGAAATAGGTGAAACCAACCCTTAAAGAGAGCTTCTCTGGAGAAGACCCACTGAACCCATTGCCGTCCAGTTGATTCTGACGCGTAGCAACCCTATAGGACAGAGTAGAACTGCCCCATGGGGTTTCCAAGGCTGTAAATCTTTGTGGAAGCAGACTGCCACATCTTTCTCCCTTGGAGCCGCTGGTGGGTTTCGATCTGCTGGCCTTTTGGTTGGCAGCTGAGTGGTTAACCACTGCGCCACCAGGTCTCCTTCCAGAGAAGACAGAGGGCATCAAGTTTTGCTCACTCCAATCTTGAGAGATGCTATTTGGTCTTTGGTTTTTTCTTTAGGGAGGTTCTCAGACACCCAGCAAGTTTCATTGGTTTTGGCTGACTTGCTATATTAAATGCTTCAGGCACGTGGCCTGAGCTTGGGGAACGTTCAGCCCCAACCTGCACACACCCTTCTTGTAAGCGTGTCTTGTGGGCCTCTTGTGCCTGTGACACAGATGCAAAGCTCAGAACCACACCAGGAGGGGCACCGCCTGCAACACGAGACCTCAATCTCACATAGAGAGCACTTTGACCTTTGTTGAATAATCAGAGGAACCAGCATGGGAACAAAGTTCCCATTCACAAAGTTGAGTGCTCATTCCCTCGTTAATCCTCGGAGTCACCATTACAAGGCAGGGAGAGGCCAAGCTCTATTACAGCCTTACCAGAATAGCGGGTTAATGACCCACCCTGTGTCATGAATGAGTCATGAGAAGAGTGGGGTCTAAACCCTAATCTCTGAACTCCTGGCACAGGGTTATATCCTCACCCTCAATGGCCAGGGAAGGGAAACGAGGGAGGGAGAGCTTACTAGATGCACACAGCACTCTAGGTGGTGTTCTTCCTTTCCATGGCTCCCTCTTGCTATGGGAAAGAAGAGACGATGGATTAACAGTTGCCCTAGTAGTTACCTCTACCATCTGTCAGTTTGTTATGCTGTAGTGGCTTGCATGCAGCTATGATGCTGGAAGGTATGCCACTGGCATTTCAAATACCAGCAGGGTGTCCATGCTGGACATGGCGGACAGGTTTCAGAAGAGCTTCCAGACTAACACAAACTAGGAAAAAAGACCTGGTGATCTACTTCTGGAAATCAGCCAACGAAAACCCAATAGATCAAAACAGAATGTTTCTGTGATACAGTGCTGTAAGATGAGCTGCTTAGGTTAGAAGGCTCTCAAAATACACAGTGGACACAATGGACTCAAACATACCAACAATCATGAAGATGACGTAGGACCGGGTACCATTTTGTTCTGTTGTACATGGGGTTGCCATTACTTGGAACCAACTTGGTGGCAGCTAACAACAAGGAGTTACCTAAGTGGCATGACTTCAAGTTCAAAGACAAACATCTCCCTCATGGGTCTGCACTGCCCAAATGGCTACCATTAGTCTCCCTTTGGAGGCTGGGCATAGCTCATGGCAACATTGCCAAAAGGGAGCTTCTGGTCAAAGGCATTTGGGAAATGCTGGCCTACTGACTTCCTGAATGGCACTGAAGCATTGTCTGTGGGCCTTGGTGAAACATTACCTCAGTCATTGAAGTGTTAGTCAAGGTTAGTTTATCAGTTCAGCTGAATCCTGGTACAAGGCCCAGGACAGGCCTGTTTTCCTTAGGTAGAAGGGAGTCATAGAAAGTCTGTGGAGGGATAGGACCTACCCATCTCTGAGGCTGACAGAGAGCAGGAGGAATCCAAGTCTGAGGCAAAGTCTGTGGAGAGAGACAATGGGAGGGAGGTCTACCACAAGCTAGCCTGCGAGCCCTAAAGACAAACTTTGTCTTCTTCAGACTCACACTTAGCTTTGGGTGAAAGACCTATTTCCAGTTATTTCCACTGATTGCCCCTTTACTTTGTGCCAGATTCTGGGAAAAACCATTTTCCTGAATTCTCAGTTTCCAGATAAAAATCTGAAAGAGAGTTAAACTGCCCATATTAGTATAACCAGGAAATGGCTGAGCTGGAATTTGAACCTCTGTCTGGCTGGAGCCTGAGTGTTCCCACTTCTCAGAATATTCTCATACGTTCGCCCACAGATCTGAAGAAGTCGTGGGGAGGGGGAGAGAGAGGAATGAAGGGGACTGGCTCAGAGAGGGAAGTAGAGGCAGAGAGGGAAGGGGTAAGATGGAAGCAGGGGAATTCCGACCAAATGCACATGAATGAACTTCAGCACATAAACTGAGCTACGTCAATGTCAAGGCCAGGTTGCAGCCAAACAGAATTGCAATGGCCAAATCTGTTTGCTTCTGCATCTGGCTTTTAAAATACATTTTTGTTCACCAATTGGAGCCCTGGCGACCATCTGGATCATCATTTGACATTTGAAAAAATAATCTCAATAGAGCAAGTGCCCCTCAGGCTTTGTGGCCAGAAGTCTCCTGACCCTGGAGACCCTACTCACCGGGCCCCTCCTGTCGATAAACTTGCTGGAAGGAGCTCCAGAGAAGAGGGGTTAAAGGGTGGCCAAGCAAATGAAGTGAGAAGATGGCAGGCCTGGCAGGAGAAGTTGGCCATCATACACCTGGCAGCTTCTGCAGAAAAAGCTCCGGGTCCGTCGGCCCAACGTGCCTCTCCCACAGTCCCTGTGGGCTGCCTTTATAAGGGGGCCATGGAAGGGACTGGAGCCCTGTGTCCACTTTGGGGTGTGATACTCCCATCCCTCCTCCACGGCCCTGTAGGAAAACTTCCTGTGCACATCAAGCTGAAAACATCCACCAATTACAATGATGGTCACTCCCAGCTCTGCCATGTGCGTGCTGGGTGACCTTGAGCAAGTTAATTAACTTCGCTGTGCTTCAGTTTTCTTATCTGGAAAATGAGTGTGTTATAACACAACGTACCTCATAGGGTTGTAATTAGACTACAAAGCACTTAGAACAATATCCTGGAGCCCAGTGGGTGCCACGTAAAGAGTTTGCTGCTATTTCTTGTTCTGGTGAGGCTGTGGAGATCTCGGTGTGTGTACGTGTTATTGCACACCTACTATGTGTCAGAGGGTTTCCACAGGTGATCTTCAATCCCCCCAAAACCCCCGTAAGAAAGGGTTTATGACAAAAGTTTATAGATGAGGAAATGGAGTCCCAGAGAGGATAAATAATTTCACCCAAGGTCATAGAGTTTGGGGACAAGAAATCAGGATTTGAACTCACATCAGCCTAGCATTGAACAGTGCTATCTGCATCATTCCACACCTCCTCCCTGAAGCACTCCAGGCCTGGACTATTCCTGACACCTGCTTAGGTTGTTTGGGGATTAAGCCACAGCCTTGGCTTAAGCAATTGCAGTTGATGGGCACAGTGGTGAGCAGTCAGGGAAGGTACCTGAGGAAACTGAAAAGTGAGAGCAAAACTTCAAGAGGAGTTGGGATCCTTGGGACCTGGCATGAAATGATACATTTCAGCAGATACTGTTTTGTATTTCATCTGGCCTTTGAATTCTTGGGGAACAGGTCCCGGGAACAGTAAAGAGCGGGAAGGACAATGCTGGAAGAAATCTCATGGTGAAGGCACTCAGCCACCCAAGCTGCCCATCCTGCAATCTTCCCAGCCTGCTCCAGCCAGGACCAGGGACAGAGCATGGGCAGGAATGAGGCAGATCTCTCCCTCCAGCCTGGAATGCTCTGGAAAGGGACACTGTGGAGCCTGAGCATGGTGAATCCCCCCTGTTACAAGAGAAAGATTAGTCTGTAGGACTAATGGACCACAGCTACCACAGCCTCCACCACACTGAGTCCAGCACAACTAGATAGATGGTGCCTGGCTACCACCACTGACTGCTCTGACAGGGATCACAATAGAGGGTCCTGGACAGAACTGGAGAAAAATGTAGAACAAAATTCTATCCCACAAAAAAAAGACCAGACTTACTGGCCTGATAGAGACTGGAGAAGCCCTGAGAGTCTGGCCCCCAGACATGCTTTTAGCTCAGTAATGAAGTCACTCCTGAAATTCACTTTTCAGCCAAAGATTAGGCAGGCCCATAAAACACAATGAGACTAAAGGGACACACCAGCTCTGGGGCAAGGACTAGAAGGCAGGAGGGGACAGGAAAACTGGTAATAGGGAACCCAAGGTCAAGAAGGGAGAGTGTTAACATGTCCTGGGATAGGTAACCAATGTCACAAAACAATATGCGTACTAATTGTTGAATGAGAAGCTAGTTCATTCTGTAAACCTTCATCTAAAGTATAATTAAAAAAAAAAGTTATGACTCTAGGGTAGGTAACTTCTCCAGGGGACCCCAGCCCCTCTCAGCTCTGGGACTCTGCGAGTCCTGCTGCTCCTAACGGGGCCTGAATCACATCCTAGAGGGATTCAGTGTGATTGGTTAAGCTCTACTGACCTTCACACCTCATGTGTCAGCCACCAGCCATGGATGAGACTCCCTTGGTTCACCCTTCACCCAGCCAATGTCCTTCCTGGGGATGGTCAGGACAGGCTTGCGGGCATTTCTGCTGATGAGATTGGTCATGCCCCAGGAGCTGACCAAGGCTCAGGCTAGGCACTCACACCATAGTCCAAACAACCTGGGGAACAAGTGGCCTCACTCACCTGGTGTGGGACGCAGTGACCCCTGCAGAGACCCTCCAATGGTCCACCATCCAAGCACCTTTGGCCATGTTGAGAAGACTATTGAACCTGCTTGTCCTTAGGCAAGGGTGACAAAAATGCCCCTAAGAAGTTGCGGGCTGGGGAGTTTAAGATATACAATAACAGTATTTTTCTCTTATAGGAATGTCAATGAGCAAGGTTTTTAAAATAGCTATGTTGTTATTCTTGCTAAAACTAATCATCTGGGTAATCAAAAATGATGAAAACAAACTGTAACACACCTGAGGAAACCCCGAGGTGCACAGTCCATCGGGGGGAGGGACTTCCAGACCATCTAATGCACAGCAGTGCAGTCCCCAATCCCAAAAACACTTGTGAGGGTTCGCACTCTCGGGGCGTGGGTAGTCCCTGCAGCCTGGGGTCAGGTCTAGTAGGAGCCCACCGTAACAGCACAGTGCATGTAACCGGCCCCAACTGAGTGACCCCACAGATCCTGTTCTCATTCAGGAGGGACGTCCCCATCCATCCAGTTTATCTTTGTCTCCCCAGCACCCAACACGGAAACATGGAGCAGACCCTCAGGAAACATTTGTTAAACCAGTCAGTGAACAATCCTGTCATCAGTCCCTCCTGTGGGCTTGACTATGAGGCAGAACAATACCCCAGGCAGGGCTGTAGCTTTGCTGCCAGTCTACGTGGGTGCCAATCCTGGCTCTGCCATTGCTGGCTGTGTGGCCTTCGCCTCGAACAAGTCACTTAACTTTTCCAGGCCTCAGTTTCCTTATAAGGGTAATAAGAATACTTGGCCTGTAGATTGTTGCAAAGATTGGGTGCATTACATGTGTGAAGGCCTTAGAACGGGGCCTGGCACAATATACGTGGTGTGTTATCCTGCCTTACAGCACAAGAAGCTGCACTTCGAGAGTTTATGTAACAAGTTCCTCCTGGCTCTCCTGGCTTTGCTCTGTTCCATCACCTGTCTCTCTGTGGTTCTAGCCTTTTCTGCACCTCCTGGGTAAGCCAGTGGTGTTTCTCTGAGCCCAGGTTCCTCCTCACCTTCAGCCCGGGCTGAGCTCACAGTCCTTGCCCACAGCCACCTTAATCAAGCCAGGAGATTACCACTTCTGCCATCTCTTGACTTGGGTCCCCAAGCCAAGACATAGACGGATCTGGACATGGATACTTCTCCACCCTTACTAACTGCACGGATATGGGCAAGTTATGTGAACTTCTGTGCCTTGATTTCCTGATCATAAAACGGAGGTGAAGCACCTATCTTAGAGGGACAATGTTTGGTTTAATGTCTGGCATACAGTAAGCGTTGCATAATTGCTTGCAACTACTTTTATTAATAGTGTTATTATAGGATCCCGGGGGTGCGCTGGTTAAACCCATGGACTGCTAACTGAAAGATTATTGGTTTGAAACCACCAGCCACTCTGTGGGAGAAAGATGTGGCCCTTTGCTTCCATAAAGATTTACAGCCTTGAAAACCCTATGGGGTTGCTATGAGTTGGAATCGACTCAATGACAGTGAGTTTTTTTTTTTTTTTTTTAATTATTATGGGGTTTTACTTAGCTTCTCCAGGGACCACCTACTCACCCTTGTTTCCACCTACGTGTCTGAGATGGACTAACACATATTCAGTCATTAAGTTCATCAAATATTTCCCAAGTGCTGACTATGTGCCGTGCCCTGGGGATGTAATGATGTGTAGTATCTGAGATGTCCAATGCTTTTTTCGTAGGCTTCTTTGGCATTCTACACTGGCTCCACAATTGTCTACACCTGGTGGTATTGAGGCTGGTTACCATGAATTGGGTGCTTACTGTGGGCCAAGTAATTTAGACTTACATTTTCCAGTTAGACCCTTAGGCAACCCTAGGTGCTAGGTGTTGTTACCTTCATTTCCAGAAAAAGAAACTGAGGCACAGAAAGGCTAAGTAACTTGCTTACATTCCTTCAGTGAGGTAGTGTCAGCACTGGGATTTGAACCAAAGTCTGTTTGACTCCTAAGCACTCCACCACATTCTTGGAGGCCTAGGGAAGATAAGATTCCCTCCTGTTCTTGGGGACCCACCTTTCTGTTCTGGAGGACTACCTTCCCTGGGCACGGCAAGACCTTCCCTCGGGTCTACCCCTGAGAAGCTATAAACCCTTCAGCAGCTCCTATTTCCAGCCACCAGAAAAGCCTCCCTACGACCAGGAGCGTCAGCAACCAGCTCCTGCGTGGAATTGTGTGCATTCGTGTTTTCTTTGGAGGCGATTCATGGAAAATCTTAGCCCATGTGCTAAATAACTGTTCAGAGATGCCATCCAAAGAGGCACAAGCATTCCAGAAATCTTTGAGAGTGGAAATGGCTTACAAGGCCCAGGTTCCAGGCAAGGATTTGAGGCCAAAGCAAATGCCATGTCCGTCTCTGAGCCCACAAATAGCTGTTGCAGTAAGTAGCAGGTCATCTGGAAGGATGTGATGACAAAGGAAGCCAGAAAGATGTTGCTGTTCTGATTTTAGATCAGCTTATGTAAAGAGGAAGAGCATGGGACACTGTTCCCCAGGCCTCCAGGTGGCTTAGTCCCTCATCTCCTTCAGGTCATTGCCTCAGGCAGTAATGGATTGTCTAGGTTGTTGCCAGTTGCTGTCACGTCGGCTCTGACTCATGGCAGCCTGATGTATAACAGTATGAAGCATTGCCCGTCCTGAGCCATCCTGATGATCATGGGTATGTGTGAGTCCTGAGCCATCCCGATGATCATGGGTATGTGTGAGTCCTGAGCCATCCCGATGATCATGGGTATGTGTGAGTCCTGAGCCATCCTGATGATCATGGGTATGTGTGAGTCCTGAGCCATCCTGATGATCATGGGTATGTGTGAGTCCTGAGCCATCCTGATGATCATGGGTATGTTTGAGTCCATTTTTTGCAGCTATTGTGCAGTGCCTTCCAGCCTAGGGTGCTCCTTTTCCAGCACGATATTGGTCAAATACTCTGTTGTGATCCATAGGTTTTTTTTTTCCTTAGGATTATAGTGCAATTCTCTTTTTTTTCCCTAAATTTTATTTATTTTTTTTGTTGTCATTGGGAACTACACAGTAAAACTTATACCAATCCAACAGCTTCTACAATTTAGTGACATCAATTACATTCTTCGAGATGTAAAATCATTCTCACCCTCCTTTTCTGAGTTGTTCCTCCTCCGTTAACATAAACTCACTGCCCCTAAGGTTCCTATCTAATCTTTTGAGTTGCTGTTGTCAATTCGATCCCGTATAGATAGTTCTTAAAAGAGCACGCTGCTCAAGACACACAGTTTTTACTAGTTAAGCTCACCTATTGTTCAGTTTTAAGATGACTTCAGGGGCTATTTTTGGTTTAAGGTTTAAAGATTATGTAAGGACAATAGTTTCAGGGGTTCATCCACCCTCCACGGCTACAGAAAGTCTACAGATGACGAGAATTTGAAATTCTGTTTTGCATTTTTCCCCTTTTGATCATGATTTTTCTATGGAATCTTTAATCAAAGTATTCAGTAATGGTAGCTGGGCATCATCTAGTTCTTCTGGTCTCAAGGCAAAGGAGGCAGTTGTTTATGGAGGTGATTAGCCATACATTCCATATCCTCCTCCTATTCCTGACTCTCCTTTCTCTGTTGCTCCAGGTGAAGAGAGAGACCAATTGTTGTGCCCTGGATGGCTACTTGCAAGCTTTTTAAGACCCCAGGCACTACGCAACAAACTAGAAGGTAGAACAGAATCTCTGAACACATTATTAGGCCAGTAACTGGGATGTCCCATGAAACCATGACCCTAAACCTGCAAACCAAGAAACCAAATCCCATGAGGTGTATGGTCGTACCTAAGCAGCCTCAACAGCTACCATTTTTGTTGTTGTATAAATGTATCTGTCATACAACTTTTGCCAATTCAACTTGTTACAGGTGTACGACTTACTGACAGCAATTACAATAATTAGCTGTGCAACTGTACCCTTAATCAATGCAATATTTCCATCACAATTAACTCCACTTTTCCCTCTTCCTCCTGCCCCTGGTAAACACTAGTAAACTTTGATCTCTATACATTTGCCTTTTCTTGTCTTTTTATGTAAGTGAGGTCATACAATATTTGTCCTTTTGTGATTGGCTTATTTTGCTCAGAATAATGTCTTCAAGCTCCATCCACACTGCAGCATGTATGAAGACTTCGTTTCTCCTACTGGCTGAGTCGTATTCCATTGTATGCATGTACCACATTTTGTTTATCCATTCCTCTGTTGATGGGCATTTAGGTTATTTCCACTTTTTGGCTATTGTGAATAGTGCTGCAATAAACATTGATTTTTGAGTCTCTGCTTTTAGGCCTTTTGGGTGTATACCTAGGAGTAGAATTCCCAGGTCATATGATAGTTCTTTTTTTACTTTTTTGGGAAGCTGTCACACTATTTTCCACAACAGCTCAACCATTTTGCATTCCCACCAGCAATGGATAAGCATAGGGTTTTCACTGGATAAATTTTGAAAGCAGATCACCAGGTCTTGGTCCTAGTCCTTCAGCCTGGAAACTCTGCTGAAACCTTTCCACCATGGGTGATCTTGCTGGTATTTGAAATACCGGTGGCACAGCTTCCAGCATCATAGCAACATGCAAGCCACCATAGTATGACAGTCTGACAGATAGGTGGTGGTTTGTTTAGGTAAGGAGATACAAATGACCCTATAATCTTAGCAGCATGGGAGGGCCTCTTAGGGAGAGTACTAGCTTTGTTTGGAAAATCTTGAAGTTGAAGCTACTCTGCCATAAAAAAAAGGGGGGGGGCTGTTTTTTAGCTTTGAGAAGAGTCTGGAGGAAGGGGAGTAGAGGAAGGAATAGGAACAAAGGCAAGATGGACAGAGGCTAGGAGAACGTGAAGGGAAATTCAATGTGGGGTGACCAGCGACTGCTTCAGGATCAGAGATGCACTTTTGCTGCATTTCAAAGTTGTGTTGCAATGACATAAAGCTGTTTTCAGCTCCTCTCTTAGCCCTTTCACTCCCAAAATAGTTGGCAAATTCTCCTCAGCTCATATATTTTGTGTGAGAGGAATTTTTTTTTATAAGCTTGATAAAAGCCATGGCATGCAAAGCTGCTGAACAGAGACACCACCCAATGTAGCTAAGAGCTGGGCAGGGGATGGGAAGACAGAGCACATGGGCCCCTGAGGATGTACAGAAATTGTAGAGAGAGCTGTAGGTTTCTAAAGGTCATGAATTTGATGGCTCAAGCCAGTTTCACCTGGGTCTCTGCCAGGCACGGGGCTCCACTAATCCACAAGAAAAATATTAGGGTTGTCATTTTGCAGAAATTAATCTTTTTTCCTGACTCTAATCAAGTTCTTTTGCTTGAGTTATAAAGCTAGAACTACTAAGAGCAAAGAACAACAAACCTGTATCCTGCCCCATTACCTGCCTTCCTTGGGAACAAGGCTTAATGGACCCTTTTGCTTTTCTTTTATAGACAGTGCCACATCCATACAGATACAGACGCTCTGATCATTCTTTGGACCATGGACAGATATTCAGATTTCAAAGCGCTTAAAGAATGTAGCACAAATATTTAAAGGAGCAGATGGGTTTATCCATTAGCCCCTCATGAGACTGGTCAGTGTGACGGTTAAGGTTGTGTGCCGACTTGGCTGGGCTGTGATTCTCAGTGGTTTGGCAGTTACGATGTGGTTTGACAGTCATGTAATGATGTAATCACATCCATGATGACATCTGATGTCATGTGATCACCTCCATGAGGGGATCTGCTGTGAGTAACCAGACAGTTTGAAATGGAGTTGCCTGGGGGGTGTGGTCTGTATCCAATATAGATGGGCTTTCTGGCAAGGCTCAAGGGCTTTTGCTTACTCTGGATCCTGCAGCTAGCTCCTGTTCATCTGACCTCTAGTTCTTGGGACTTGAGCTAGCGAATTACCTGCTGGTCCTGGGATTTGTCAATCTCTGCAGTCTGTGAGCTATGAGTCTGCCAGTTAACCTGCGAATCCAGGAATTTGTTGGCCTCCATAGCCTGTGTGCCAGAGGCTTGTTGTCTGACCTGCTGATGTTGGGTTCCCCAGGCTCTGCAGCTACATAAGTCAGGAGAAGCCTCAGCGTGACCCACGGATGTGGGATTTTCCAGGCTTTTCAACTGTGTGAGCCATTTCCTTGATACAAGTCTCTCTTTCTGTGTGTATATATATATAGATGCTTCACTGGTTTTGCTTCTCTAGAGAACCCAGCCTAAGACAGTCAGCATGGGTGGGTTTCTCTGTTTGGTCCCACAGAGTGGCAGCTGCCAGCAATGGACATAAGCTGGGATTTTCCACTGTAAACTTTCTCTTCCTACCAGGGCTGGGCTCAGGCATGAAGTCACACGTAGCTCTGACTTCTCTGAAAGAACACTAAGTTCAGCCTTTCATGTGGGGCATTATCAGGTAGCAAAGCCAGAAATATCCTCCCTTCTTCTTTCCCATTTCACCCTCTCCTTGTCATCACCCCATACAAGGAGCCTGTGAAGAGGCTCCTGGCTGCCAGGCCCTTGGAAAAGGTCTGTGCCCAGAGAAGTCAGTGTCTCTACTCTAAGAGATGCCCTGGGACCACACTGGGGACATTGTGACATGACCTTACACCCTATCAATGGCTGTTCCAATTATTATCTCAGTTCATCCTACAATAACCTGAATTCATGGAGGAAGTCCTCATCCCCGCATTGCAGTGAGAACTGGAGGGCCAGAGAGGTGCAGGGACTTGACCAAGATAAGGGAGTACGTTATAGAGTAAGGAGCGGAGCCCAGATTTTGTGGTTGGAATAAGGGCTTTTCAGGTGTGTTTATTTGTTTCCCCATTATTTGGCATCAGAATCTTTGCTCACTAGATGCTCCAAGTACTGGTTATTTTCTCTTCTCTGTACTTCTCTGCCCTGGTTGGTTCCCAGGTCTGATCTCCATGGGCAGCATCTGTCAGTGCCCCAGCTGGCTGGCTTCCTGGTGGCCTTGGAACCAGAGGATCCTGAGGGCAGAGGTTTGGCATCTATAGCCATAGCTCCTGTTGGATGGCCCCTCTCTCAAGGCTCCAGCTCTTATCAAACTCCGATGATGTCCATTCCCCCTCTTAGCCCTTCAAAATGGTAACTGCTTCACCCGTTGCTTGTCTCTGGGTGCCTCACCACCCCAGGGTTGGTTTCCAGCCCCTTGGAAATGGTCCCGTCCTTAACTGGAACAACTTTCTCCATGGACAACTGCCATGAGACCAGAAGAACCGCCTGGTGTCCGGCTACCACTACTGCATGTTTTGATCAAAGATTTCATAGAAGAATCCTGAACAAAAGGGAGAAAATGCAGAACAGAATTTCAAATTCTCATGGACTCTAGACTTTCTGGAGCCATGGAGGGTGGATGAAATCCTGAAACTACTGCCCTTAGACAATCTTTAAATCTTAAACCAAAAATATTCCCTGAAGGCATCTTAAAACCAAACAATAGTTTAGCTTAACTAGTAAAAAGGTCTGCCTTGAGCATTATGCTCTTTTAAGAACTACCTGTATGGAATCAAATTGACAACAGCAACTTGAAAGATTAGATGGGAACCATAGGGGGCAGTGAATTTATGTTAGTGAGGGATGAACAACTCAGAAAAGGAGGGTGAGAATGGTTGCACACCTTGAAGGATGTAATCAATGTCACTAAATTGTACGTGTAGAAACTGCTGAATTGGTATATGTTTTGCTGTGTTCTTTCTCAACAATAACAACAAAATAAAATTTGAGAAAAAAAAAATACCAAGAGGGCCACCCATGGTGGGCAGGTTTCAGCAGAGCTTCCAGACTGTGACAGACAGGAAGAAAGGCCTGGAGATCTACTTCCAAAAATTAGCCAATGAAAACCTTAGGGATTACAACAGAATAGTTTCCAATATGGTGCTGAAAGATGAGTTCCCTAGGCTGGAAGGCACTCAAAATACACAGTGGCCACAAAAATGGACTTGAGCATATCAGCTATTGTGAAGGTGACACAGGACCAGATAATGTTTCATTCTGTTGTACATGGGGTGGCCATGAGTTGGAGCTAGTAATAAAATACATTTTTAAATATTAAAAAAAAAAAAAAATGAAGTGTTGGAGAACTTAGGTCGGAGCTGTTTTTTGAAGTTTTGAGCTATTTCCTTGATGTTTTGACTCTGAAGCTCCTGTCTGTGAATAAATTCAGCCCTTGTTTCACCTTTCCCTGCTGAACAATGCCAGTGAGGCAGAAGGAAATATCCAGTAGGGATAGGTAGCTTTTCTTTGATCCATACAATCAAGCTTGCTTTAGCCAGTTGAGGAGTGGAAGTCACCCATGCTCACCTGGCTGTGAACCTCTGTCCATGTTTAATAGAATGGGCCATCTATCTCTCACAACCCCACCCCCACCGTGTTCCAAGATGCCCTAACACGAATGGATTCCCTTAGAGTTTCCTTATGACGGCCGTATACACCCAGCAATGTTTTCATACTTCCATTAATATCTCACAGTTTGAGATTTCTGGCACTTGACAATATTATTTAAGTGCAGAGACCCTTGAAAGCTGCATAATACCTGGGTGTGGAGGGATATAGTGTTGAGGGAAGTGCTGATTCACTCTTCTTTTCAGCCTCACTTGTCATCCTTGCAGTGCAGAATAAATGGAGATCAGTCTTGGGGATGCCTCTGTCATCTAATTCAATGGCATCAAATGGGGTTTTCATGCAGCTGCTGCCAGCATCCTCTGATGGCCTCAAGGGAGGTGGCAGCTTCTCTGGAGACAGAAGTCACCACTCCCTTAGACATGACCCCAGTCCTGGGACACTGTGGTTGGCTTGGCTCACAGTGCAAACCAGAACCAAACCAGTTGATGTGGAGTCGATTTTCACTCGTGGTAACCCCATGTGTGTCGGCGTAGAACTGTGCTCCATAGGGTTCAAAGGCTGATTTTTCAGAAGTAGATTACCAGGCCTTTCTTCCAAGGTGCCTCTGGGTGGACTCAAACCTCCAGCCATTGCACTACCCAGGGACTCCCAGCTCACAATGCTGTTTGAAATAATTTGTAATAGAATATCAGAGTCTGGATACATAAACCACCTAGAACAGAAATAGTAAATGATCAACGCATCACCTTTTGTAGCTTGACCTTTTGGCAAATCTCTAACCCTGTGATTTTGGCTACAGCTGGAACAGATCCCTGCTAATTATTCTTGGTTTCCCATTGTTGGCTTTATTCTTGATAACGATGCTGCTACATGTTTTATTACGTGAGGCTAAACCTCCCACCTTCCTATCCCGAGACATAATTTGGGTAATTTGTTTTCATTGAGTCTTCCCAGGCTCTGTAGGCCCCCTGATGTTGGACCTGGCTCTGCCTTTGCCTTCGTCAGGGGCCACTTATTACAGCCTATTGCTGATTCCCCTCACCTGGACTCCCAGGGGATTGCCAATAAACCAAAGCCAAACCCATTGCTGTCAATTCCAACTCATTGTGACCCTATAGAACAGAGTAGAACTGCCCCATGGGGTTTCCAAGGAGCAGCTGGTGGAGTCATAACTGCCAACCTTTTGGTTAGTAGCAGTAGCTCTTAATCACTGTGCCACCAGGGCTCCGGACTGCCAATGTAGTTGCTAAACTACATTCTTTATAAAGAATTAGACACACAGCACAGCTGAAAGTGATATTGCAATGTGCCAGCAGGCAAGTTGGAGAAAGAAGGGCCGATCCCTGCCAAGCACCCTAGTTCTCTGGCAGGTGACAGGTAGAGGCCTTGAGGCATCTCCTTCTTGGCTTCTGCCTCCTTAGGGATGCTAGTCGTGTTGGGGAAATAAATGTCCAATTGCTATTGTTTCCCTAAACCCTTGGTACTGTGGCACAATGATTGCTCTTGTCATGCCATGAGCAACAATTTTCTTATCATCTGTGGTCTTTTCCCCTCCCCTGGGAAATGTATGGCATGATTCTGGCCTTCCACTTGAGTCCCATTTCTTACCCTTTTGGGATGACTGCTTCCTTCTCACCTACGTTTAGGGAGAATTTCTGTTGGTTTGGAGGAGATGGGGAAGGAGAAAAACATAGAACAAAAATTTGATATGTATGAGGGTAAGTCAAAAATTATTGCTACAATGCAATTAATGAGAACATCGCTTTTACGCTCTCCTAGTGAAGAACCAGATGGTATCCAGTGGAAAACCAGCACTGTGAGTTTACAAAGCCTGTCTGGGCTACTATCTAGGAGTCCAACTAAGTCCAGGTATTGATCATCAATGTACTATCTCCAATCTCCAATGAGAAGGAGGGAATGATTTGGGAGATAATATTGGAGCCATTATTCCCTGACCTAAAATGTGAACCAGCTGGAGCTTGACTCACTAGGACTCACAAGGACACATCAACTGAGCTCTGATGTATAAAGACAATAGCTAGGATAATCTTGGGAAACATCTTTTAGGGAAACTTTCTCATAAACAAATCATAAAACACAGCACAAAAGACCCACATACTTTCCACTCTTTTCTTTTTCTATTGCCATTTAGTGAATAGTAAGATTTATTGGACCAATGAAGACCCTCCTGACTATCGTCACTGAAACCTGTACCAATGATTGTTAAGAAAGACAATTCAAAATGTAGGATCACAGTTTCTAGCCAACTTGTGAAAAGGTGAAGCTTTCAAAGATTTTGCCCATTTGCAATGTTAATATATACTGATGACTCTGTAACGTTCCTTGGACTTGGGCAGACGTGGCTCTAATAGCATGCTTGCTTGTTTTACCTCTCTTGCTTATTCTGTAATATTTCCTTGGACTCGGACAGACATGGCTGTGGCTGCATGCTTGTCCATTTTCCTACGTTTACCTCTTTGAACCTATGTGAAACTTCCTTTTTGCTTTAAAAAAAAGCATTGCTACAGAATCATAGAAACCTTTACTAAACAAAAAATATCAAAATATGAAGCTATTTCTCAACATATCTTCCATCTAGGTCTATACACTTCTGAAGGTGGTGTTTCCATCTCTTCCCCAAAGAATTCCACCCTGTTCGATTTACACCACTTCAAAATGGCTGTTTTTGCATCCTCAGGGGATTTAAACTGTGTTCCTTTCAAATATTCTGAGCTTTGGGAACAAAAAGAAGTCTGAAGGGACAAGAACAGAGCTGTAGAGTGGATGGGGTAAGGTTTCCCAATGAAATTTTTGTAGGATAGCCCTTGCTACTCTCGAAGAATGAGCAGGTGCATTGTCATGATGGAAAAAAATTTCTCAGTGCAAATTTCCCGGCCTTTTTCTCACCAAGGCAGTTTTCGATTTTCTTAAAACTTCTTTATAATAAGCCCCCATGACTATCCGGTGTCCTTCGAGAAAATCTATCAAGATTACCTCTTTGAAATCTCACCAAAACACTCGCCGTCATCTTCTGAGCAGTCTTCCCTCTCTTGGCTAATCTTTGAGGGCTTCTCAACCTTCCTTAAATGCTTGATCTGTCTAAAAACTGTTGTTTCACGTGGGGCAGCATTCTTATAAACTTGTTGCAAAGCTTCGATGATTTGGGAAGATGTCCACTTGAGTTTTGTTAAAAATTTGATATTAGCCCTGACGTCAAAATCATTTTTTTTCCCATGGCACAAAAAGTATCCTTTTTTTGAAGGCACCTTAACGAGACTAAGACAAGTATATGACTGAGAGAACTTGTCTGTGACCATCCACTGATGGCAGAGACACGATTAAACACATTTTGTTTGGAATAAACCCGTGAATGTATGAACTGCTCCCTTCCTTAAGTTATTCATTATACTGCTCGGCTCCTGTTGTTCATGAAGGCAATTAGCCACACGTTCCTTATTCTCCTCCTATTCCTGACTCTCCTTGCTCTGTTGCTCCAGGTGAATGGAGACCAATTGTTGCACCTTGAATGACGACTTGCAAGCTTTTAAGACCCCAGGCAGTATGCCAGGAACTAGGAGGTAGAACAGAAGCACTAAACACATTATTAGGCCAATTACCTGAGATGTTCCATGATACCATGATCCTAAACATCCACACCAAGGAAACAAATCCTATGAGGTGTTTGCTTGTACATAAGCAGCCTCAGTAGCTACTCTTTTCTTTTGTTGTTGTAAATATATCTATCACACAACTTTTGCCAATTCAACTTTTTACAGGTGTATAGCTTATTGACAGCAATTACAATTATTGACTGTGGAACCCTACCCTTAATGCAATATTTCCATCGCTATTACCCCCTTTTCCCTCTCTCTTGCTCCTGGTAACCACTAATAAACTTTGGTCTCTATACATTTGCCTTTTCTTATTTTTTTATATAAGTGAGCTCATACAATATTTGTTCTTTTGTGCTTGGCTTATTTTGCTCAACATAATGTCTTCAAGCTCCATCCATACTGTAGCATGTATCAAGACTTCTCCTACTAGCTGAGTAGTATTCCATTGTATGTACCACATTTTGTCTATTCGTTCATCTGTTGATGGAAGTTTCCACCTTTTGGGTACTGTGAATAGTGCTGCAATAAACATTGGTGTACAAGTCTTTTTTTGCATCTCTGCTTTCAAGTCTTTTGGGTATATACCTAGGAGTGGAATTGCTGGGTCATATGGTAGTTCCAGTTTTAGTGTTTGAGAAACTGCCACACTTTTCCACAATGGCTGTACCATTTTGCATTCCCACCAGCAATGGATAAGCGTTCCAATTTCCCCACATCCTTGGCAACGTTTGTTATTTTCTGTTTTTTTTTTTTTTTGTTGTTGTTGTTTAATCTTAGCCATCCTAGTGGGAGTGAAATGCTATCTCATTGTGGTTTTGATTTGCATCTCTCTGATGGCTAATGATACTAAGCATCTTTTCATGTGTTTGGTGGTCATTTGAATATCCTCTTTGGTGAAATGTCTATTCAAGTCCTTTGCCCATTTTATGATTGGGTTATTTTTGTTGTTGTTATTAAGTTGTTGTTAGGTTGGTAGATTCTTGTCAGATATATAGTTTCCAAAGATATTCTCCCAGTCGGTAGCTTGTCTTCACTGTTTTGGTAAAGTCTTTCGATGAACAAATTTTTAAAAAAATTCTTATGAGGTCCTATTTATTTATTTTGTGTTTTGCTGTTTGTGCTTTTGTTATTATATTAGATATCCATTGTTGAAAACTAGGCCTGACAGTGCTGCCCCTGATTGTTCTTCTAAGTATTTTATGGTTTTAGTTTGCAGATTTAGGTCCTTCATCCATTTTTAATTTGTTTTGTGTATGGTGTGAGGCATGGATCCTGTTTAATTTTTCTGCATGTGAAAATACAATTTTTCCAGCACCATTTATTGAAGAAACTCTTCTTTCACCATCAAATGGACTTAACACACTTGTCAAAAATCAATTGACCACATATGTGTGGGTTTATTTCTGGACTTTCAGCTCTATTCCATTGGTCTATATGTCTGTCTTTATGCCAGTACCAGGCTGTTTTGATTAGTGTAGCTGTATAATATGTTTTAAAATCAGGAAGTGTGGGTCCTCATACTCTGTTCTTCTCTTTCAACATTGTTTTAGTTATCTGGGGCTTCTTGCCATTCCATATAAAGTTGAAGATTGGTTTTTCTATTTCTGTAAAGAAGGCTGTTGGGATTTTGATTGGGGTTGAGTTGAATCAATAAATCACTTTGGGTAGTACTGACATCTTAACAATATTGTCTTCCAGTCCATGAACATGGAACATCTTTCCATTGATTTAAGTCTTTTTAAACCTCTTTCAGTAGTGTTTTACAGTTTTCACTGTATAAGTTCTTCACTTCCCTTGTTAGATTTATTCCTAGGTATTTTAGTCTCTTAGATACTATTGTAAATGGGATTGTTTCTCTAATTTCCCTTTCAGATTTCTCATTGCTAGTGTATAGAAACTCAACTGATTTTTGTTTGTTGACTTTCTACCCTGCAACTTTGCTAAATTCCTCTTTAGCTTTAGAAGTTTTCTTGAGGACTCCTTGGGGGCTTTCTATGTATAGGATCATATCTTCCATGAATAATTTTACTTCTTCTTTTCCAATCTGGATACCTTTCATTTCATTTTCTTGTCTAATTGCTTTAGCTAGGACTTCTAATACAATATTGAATAGAAGTGGTGACAATGGTAATCCTTGTCTTGTTCCTGATTTCAAGGGGAAAGCTCTCCATCTTTCTCCATTAAGTATAATGTTGGCTGTTGGCTTTTCATAATGGCCCTGAATTATACTGAGGGATTTCCCTTCTGTCTTAGGCTGGGTTCTGTAGAGATGAAAAACCAGTGAAGTGAATACATATATAGAGAGAGATTTATCTCAAGGAAATGACTCACACAGTTGTAGAGGCTGGCAAGTTCCAAGTCTATGGGTTAGACGTCAGGCTGAAAACTTCTCCTGACTCAAATAACTGCAGGGGATGACAAATCTGAGATTGGCAAGTGAGATGCAGGCTGCTGGCTCACAGGCTGAGGAGAATGACGAATTCCAAGGTCATCAGGTAAGATGGCAGGCCTCTGGCTCACAGACCTTGGAGGCCAATGAATCCCAAAATCAGCAGGTAAATGGCAGACAACTGGATCACAGGTTGTGAAGGCTGATGAATCCCAAGATCGGCAGGCAGTACAGCAAGCCACTGACTCAAGTCCCAAGAACAGGAGGTCAGATGATGATGAACTGGATGCAGGATCCAGAGCAAGACTGAGTTTTGCCAGAGTGTCCATATATATTGGCTGCAGGCCACACCCCAAAGGAAACTCCCCTTATAACTGATAGGCTGATCACATCAGATCACATCATGGAGTTGATTACATTATATTACTTTTGGGAGATCACAACATGGAGGATAATTACATCAGATCACAAAAATGGAGGATGATTTCATCATTACATAACTGCCAAATTACATCATAACTGCTAAACCACTGGGAATCACAGTCCAGTCTAGTTGACACACAAATTTAACTGTCACACCTTTTCCAATCTTTTTTTTAGTTTTTATTGAGAAAGGGTGTTGGATTTTATCCAATGCTTTTCCTGCGTCCATAGAGATGATCATGTAGTTCTTTTTATTTGTTCTACTGATGTGGTGTACTATGCTGATTGATTTTCTATTGTTGAACCATCCCTGCATTCCTGGAATAAACCCCACTTGGTCAGGGTGTATGACTCTAAATATGCTGTTGGATTCTGTTTGCTAGTACTTTGTTGAAGATTTTTGAATCTATATTCATAAGACATATTGGCCTATAGTTTCTTTTCTTGTGATGTCTTTGTCTGGTTTGGGTATCAGGGTTATATTTGTTTCATAAAATGAATTAGGGAGTATTCCTTTTTTCTCTATCTTTTGGAAGTGTTTAAACAGTATTGGTGTTAATTCTTCTCTAAATGTTTGGTAGAATTCCCCAGTGAAGCCATCTGGTTTAGGATTTTTTCTTTAATTGGGAGGTTTTTGATCACTGATTCAATCTCATCACTTTTCATGGGTCGGTTGAAATTTTCTATTTCCTTTGAGTCTGTTTGGGTAGGTTGTGTGTTTTTAAGAATTTGTCCATTTCATCTAGGTTATCCAGTTTGTTGCCATACAGTTGTTCATAATATTCTGTCATAACTCTCTATTTCTATCGGGTCAGTTGTAGTGTCTCCTTTCATTTTTTTATTTTGGTTATTTGCATCTTTTTTTTCTTTGTCCATCTAGCTAAAGGTTTGTTGATTTCTTTTTCTTTTCTTAGAAACAACTTTTAGTTTTATTGATTCTCTCTACTGTTTTTCTGTTTTTGATTAACATTTCATATTTTCAAAAAATCACAAGAAATGGATGAACTATCCAAAAAGAATTAATACACTTTAATTTCCATTGAAATGCCTCAAAACAAAAAGTCCGAGACTCCTGACTCTTCTCCCACTGCTCTCAGGGAGGCTGGAGGCTTCTTATATTCTTCCACATGATTTTTACATCTTAGGGTAAAAGTTTATTTTCCATGCTGGTGGGAAATGACCTTGCATTTATCAAAGTTACAGTTTCCATAACATACTTATTGCTTCAGAATAAAACAAGTTGAACATCTCACAGGTTTATCTTACCCTCACAAGGATCTAAAGACAAACAAATAAAAACTGGTTTTAAAACAAATGCCATTGGAAAACAGTTTGGTGGGTTCTTAAAAAATTACACATACACCTACTATATGGTCCAGCCCCTCTACTCCTAGGTATTTACCCAGGAGAAGAGAAAGCATATGTCCCTATACAAAGACTTGTACATGGATGTTCTTAGTAGCTTTATTTATAACATCTCAAAACTGAGAACAACTGAAATGTCCATCAATAATAAATAAATGCAGTATAAACAAAAGACTAAACAAATTGTGGCATATCTATATAAGGGAATATTACTAAACAATAAAAAAGAGCCAAATATTGATACATACAACAAAATAATTATGCTGAGTGAAAGAAATCAGACAATAGGGAATCATATTGTATGATTCCATTTATATAAAACTTTAGAAAATGCAAACTAACCCGTTGTGACCAAAGCAGACCAGAGGTTGCTTTGCGAGGAAGGATCCAGCGAGCTAGGAGGGAGAAAGGGATTACAAAAGAGCATGAGGAAACTTTAGGGGGTGATGGATATGTTCACTATTGATTGTGAAAAAATGTATATGTCGTACATGTAATATATATACATATGTATGTCAAAACGTATCAAATTGTGTCTTTAAATATGTGCAGTGTATTACATCAAGTATATACTTGTCTGTCAGTGGAGGGTTGTGTGTTGCTATGATGCTGAACAGGTTTCAGTGGAGCTTCAAGACTAAGACAGACTAAGAAGAAAGGCCTGGTGATCTGCTTCTGAAAGTCAGCCAACGAAAACCCTCTGGATCATAATGGTCTGATCTCAGTGGGCATGGGGTTGCCAAGAGTTGAGAGCTGACTCGATGGCAGCTAAGAACAACAACAAATACTGCAGTAAAACTGTTGAAAAAATTAAGTAATGAAAAAAATATGCCATGATACAATCATAGGGAATAAATTTATACCCTTTCCTTAAACAATTAGAAAACCAAGCAAGAAATGAAGCAACAATTTTCAACACTGGACAAACAGCCATTGCAGGGCTGTGTTCCCTGAGGGAAGGAAAACAGGCAAGGAGAACTCTGCAATGGTACCAGTTCTCTGCCTAGAGAGAACACAAACAAAGCCCAGTGGTCTCCGGGGTTGAGGAGACAGCGTTCAGAGTTCTGGGAGGCCAAAGATAAAGACCTCAAGTCTTTGATCTCTGATGAGTGCATGCATTTGAAGAAATTCCCTAAGACAGGAAAAAAAAAAACAACTAAAAACAGCAGACAGAAGAGTTCCTTGAGTTCATACAAAAAAAAAAAAAAAAACCAAACCCATTGCCGTCGAGTCGATTCTGACTCATAGTGACCCTATATGACAGAGTGGAATGGCCCCTTAGAGTTTCCAAGGAGCGCCTGGCAGATTCAAACTGTCGACCCTTTGGTTAGCAGCTGTAGCACTTAACCACTATGCCACCAGGGTTTCCTGAGTTCATACAGGTATAGGAATAGTTGGTATTCTCACCACTCAAAGTGTAGAGATTTTGTAATATATGGGCAGAGTCCTCAGAAGAGGACTTACTTTTGTTGTTGTTTTGGGGTGCTGTTCAGTTAGTTCCAACTCATGGTGACCCCATGTGATGGAGTAGAACTGTCTCATAGGGTTTTCTTGGCTGTAATCTTTATGGAAACAGATTGCCAGGCCTTTCTCCCACAGAGCCTCTATGTGGGTTCAAACCACCAATCTTTTGGTAAGCAGCCAAGTTTTAACCATTTGCACCATGAGGGCTCCTTATTGCCTTATTAGATGGGTTAAATTTGTCCTAGAATAATGTTATTCTGGACAGACCATAACAAGTTTTTAAAACAAACTGTTTCTAAGTAACTGTGTGCCAGAGTAAAGTCCAACACCCTTCAAAGGAATACAACAAAACCCAGCACTCAGCACTACAAAATCCTTCATTTCTGGCATCCAGTAGAAAATAATCAGGCATGCAAAGCGGCAAGAAAACATGACTCTTAACTAGTAGAAAAAAACAGAAAGAGACTCAGAAATGGCAGACAGGAACTTGCAGACAAGGCTATTAAAATACTATCATAAATATTATAAAAACACTCAAGGAGGTTAAAAGGAAAACATGAACTTGATAGGAGGAATGCCCCATTGCTGTCAAGTCGATGCTGATGCATAATGACCCCATAGAACAAAGTAGAGCGTCCCCACAGAGTTTTTAAGGCTGTAATCTTTGCAGAAGCAGATTGCCACATCTTTCTCCAGTGGAGTGGCTGGTGGGTTCGAATCACCAACCTTTTGGTTAGCAGCCAAATGTTTAACTACTGCACCACTGGAGCTCCTTTTCAGAAGAATAGTAGATATAAATGAAAAATGAGACAGAGCTTCTAGATGTGGACAATACAATGTCTGAAAACGATATAAATTATGAACAAAAACAATTTGACTGATACTGAACCTCACTTTCATACTACCAAGTGATAATTGAATCATCACTTCCTTGGAGAACCTTTACTGGGTGGAACAAACTCACTATTCTATGTTCTCACAGTGCTTCAACATTCTCTCCATGCTCTTGTCATAATTGTAATACCTCCATCATCTGTGAGATTACACAATTCGTGTCCATCTTCCCCACTAGGCTGTAAGGTCCATAACAGCAGGAACATGTTTTTGCTCCCTGTGTTTCCAGTGCCCAGCATAGTGCCTGACACAAAGTGAGCACCCAATAAACTTGTTGACTGGCTGATGAATGAATGAAAGCTGTGATCAGCTTGCAGTGGGCTCATTCCGAAGCTCTCATTTAAAGCAACACTGCTGACTTCCTTCCTTCATCAGCATAGTAATGCTGTTTGGCCATAGCTACAGTTCTCACACGGCCTCATAAAATGTGCTTCCTGCAGGCACTGCTGAGTCCTGAATTAAGTGTGAATAGATGATTCATGGAGCTATCTGGAGCAAGTTGGTTGACCTCTCTGCCTTTGGCTTGCTCAGCTAAGTAAGGATGTTGAAACAAATGGTCTCTAAGAACTCTTCCAGCTCTGATGTTCCAGGATGCTTGTTGTGGTCCAGCCTCCAAAAATACCCCTGTCCCCAGGACCCTCACCTCTAAATATCCATGCCCTTGTATTGAATGAGGGATGTCTATATGACCAAAGAGTAGGGTGGAAAAAAAAGTATATGACTTCTGAGGCTAAGCCATAAAGGACATTGTGGCTTCTGCTTTGGCCTCTTGGATCCCTTGCTCTAGGGGAAACCAACCACTTTAAGAACACTCCAGCAACCCCACAGAGAGGCCCTTGCTAATAGCCATGTGAGTGAGCCATCTTGGAATTGGGTCCTCCAGCTCTAATCAAGCTTCCAAGTGACAGCAGCCCCAACTAACATCTGACCCCAACCTCATGAGAGACCTGAGCCAGAGCCACCCAGCCAAGCAGCTCCCATATGCCTGATTCACAGAAACTGTGAGAGAGAACAATTGTTTACTATTGTTTTAAACCACTAAGTTTTGGAATAATTTGTTATGCAGCCGTAAATAACTAATACACTGGTACTAATAGCCATCCCTCCCTCATGCTTTAATTGTTGCTGCACTAAAACAATGCGCAAGCTAAATCTCCAGAATGGAAATATTTCCTAACTTTGGGGACCACGTTAGGGGCCTGGAATCTAGACAACGGTCTCAAGGAATATAGAATCCCGTCTTTTCTTCATTTGGCCTCAGGGAATCTGATACTACCCATATAGGCTCTGCTCCCTACTCTTGCCCTTCTTTTTCTCACAAGTCCTTTTTTTTTACTCCAGTTTCAACAGTTCCACTCCTACTCTGCTTCTGATTTTCTAGGTGACCTTGGGACACTTTTTTTTCTAAGACCTAAAATCAGTTGTGAATGTGAACATATAGCAGATGTCGAACAAATATTATTTAGTACTTTGGTTCAGGTCCTCCAGAAAGCAGAACCTGAGGCAAGGATTAAGGTTCTAACAACTTATTTAGAAGGTGCAAGTGCAGGGCAATAGAAGTGAAGGAAAAAAGGAAGTGAGGTAAGAGAAGAAGTGATTCAATGCAAAGCAACACATTGTTGTGACGCCCTTTGCTTCACCTTGAGACCCTGGGTTGCTCGTTCACTCAGTGTGAGGACTCGGCTGGAAAGACTGCAAGAAGGAATCATGACCCAGAGCCATCCACGGAGAAAGGAAGGGAATGAGTTTATCCGCCCTCCTCCCACTTCTCCTCTGCCTCCCACTGGTCGTTCACCCTGTGGGGAGTTATTTCCTTTGCATCATCCAGCCCCTTGATGACTGTCCAGAAAACTAGATTCCACGCCACATGGTGTGGTGTTTAATCCAAGTCCAAAAGTGCAGGGCACGCAGGAGCAAGTGAACACCAACCAAGAGAAAGAGGAAGCCGTTGAGGGAACCTAAGAAAGTATATAGGAGCACTCGACTGTTAACTGAAAGGTTGGTGGTTCAAATCCACCCAGCAGCTCTGTCGAAGAAAGGCCTGGTGATCTGTTCCTGTAAAGATTACAGCCTAGGAAACCATATGGAGCAGTTCTATTCTGTCACATGGGGTCACCATGAGTTGCAATCAACTCGACGGCACCTAACAACAACAAAGAAGACATATATGGTGTGTTGTTGTTGGGTGCCTTTGTGTCAGTTCTGACTCATAGCAACCCTATGTACCACAGAAGGAAACACTGCCTGGTCCTGAGCCATCCTTATGGTCATTGTTGTGCTTGAGCCCATTGTTGCAGCCACTGTGTCAATCCATCTTGTTGAGGGTCTTCCTCTTTTTAGCTGATCCTCTGCTTTACCAACCATGATGTCCTCCAGGGACTGATCACTCTTGACAACATGTCCAAAATATGTAAGATGCAGTCTCACCACCCTTGCTTTTAAGGAGCATTCTGGTTGTACTTCTTCCAAGACAAATTTGCTCATTCTTTTGGCAGTCCATCGTATATTCAATCTTCTTCGCCAACACCACAATTCAAAAGCGTCAATTCTT
This sequence comes from Elephas maximus indicus, assembly GCF_024166365.1. Taxonomy (NCBI): domain Eukaryota; kingdom Metazoa; phylum Chordata; class Mammalia; order Proboscidea; family Elephantidae; genus Elephas; species Elephas maximus. The sequence goes on from NC_064838.1 coordinate 47,658,983, forward strand.
CAGTCTTCCTTATTCATTGTCCAGCTTTCACATGCATATGACGCGATTGAAAATACCATGGCTTGGGTCAGGGGCACCTTAGTATTCAAGGTGACACCTTTGCTTTTGAACACTTTAAAGAGGTCTTTTGCAGCAGATTTGCCCAATGCAATGTATCTTTTGATTTTTTTTTTAATTGAACTTTAGATGAAGGTTTACAGAACAAACTAGTTTCTCATCAAACAGTTAGTACACATATTGTTATATTGCATTGGTTAACGACCCCACGGCATGTCAACACTCTCCCTTCTCAACCCTGGGTTCCCTATTACCAGCTTTCCTGTTCCATCCTACCCTCCAGTCCCTACCCCAGGGCTGGTGAGCCCCTTTAGTCTTGTTTTGTTCCATGGGACATTTTTTGATTTCTTGACTGCAGCTTCATGTGTGTTGATTGTGGTTCCAAGTAAAATGAAATCCTTGACAACTTCAATCTTTTCTCCGTTTATGATGATGTGGCTTATTGGTCCAGTCGTGAGGATTTTTGTTTTCTTTATGTTGAGATGCAGTCCATACTGAAGGCTGTGGTCTTTGATCTTCATCAATAAGTGCTTCAAGCCCTCTTCACTTTCAGCAAGCAAGGTTGTGTCGTTTGCATAACGTAGGTTGACAATGAGTCTTCCGCCAATCCTGATGTTCTGTTCTTCATATAGTCCACCTCCTTGGATTATTTGCTCAGCATACAGATTGAATAGGTATGGTGAAAGGATATAACCCTGAAGCACAACCTTCCTGGCTTTAAACCAATCAGTATCCGCTTGTTCTGCTGGAAAAACTGCCTCTTGATCTATGCACAGGTTCCTCATGAGCACAATTAAGTGTTTTGGAATTTCCTTTCTTTGCAATGTTATCCATAATTTGTTATGATCCACACAGTCGAATGCCTTTGCACAGTCAATAAAACACAGGTAAACATCCTTCTGGTATTCTCTGCTTTCAGCCAGGATCCATCTGACATCAGCAATGATCTCCCTGGTTCCACGACCTCTTCTGAAACCGGCCTGAATTTCTGGCAGCTCCCTGTTGCTACACTGCTGCAGCAGCTTTTGAATGATTTTCAGTACAATTTTGCTTGCCTGTGATATTAATGATATTGTTCAATAATTTCTGCCTTCATTTGGATCACCTTTCTTGGGAATAGGCATAAATATGGATCTCTTGCAGTCGGTCAGCCAGGTAGCTGTCTTCCAAATTTCTTTACGGTGTGCATCCCATATAATTACCCTCTTGGTCCCTTTCCCAATTCCTCTGATACCAACTTCCCAGCACAGCTGCAGGAAGATAAGAATTCTTACTGTCTTGACTGCATTGATGCCTTAGATGTGTAGCATGGGGAGAAGATAAAGTAAGGCTGCGTATTAATGTGAGCTGCCCTCTGCAGGCTTCAGGACAGACAGTCACGCTCAAATCCTGGCATGCAAAATGCAAGACTCCCTCTTTCTTCAGCTGGGCTGAAAGGGAAAGCTTATCGCTTGGCTGAGGGGTCTCTGAGATAGTAACATCCACCTACCAGCGTAGAAAATACAATTTAATTGAGTAGAACTAAAGATTTTGAGCAGAGTCCGTGGGTGGCACAGACAGTTAACACTGGACTACTAGCCAAGAGGTGGGCAGTTTGAACCCACCCAGAGGCATCTCGGAAGACAGGCCTAGCGATCTGCTTCTGAAAGATCACAGCCTTGAAAACTCTATGGAGCCCAGTTCTGCTCTGCACACAAGGGACTGTCATGAGTTGGAATCAACTTAATGGCAACTAACAAAAACAGAGGATTTGAGCAGCCACTGGGCTGTTTTAAACAAAATACAAGGCCCTCAAACCCTTGCCTTTGGCTAGGAAGAGAGGCGTTTCCTCCCAAGAGTTCTTTAAATTCCTGCTTAAAAGCAAGCTGCTTCAAGCCATAGACCAAGGCCCCACTTGTCCCTCAGAATTTCAGCATACCAGGAGCCTCAAAGCCCAGCCTTCAGTTAGATGAGGATGGATGGATGAATTGACAGATGGGTGGGTGGGTGGGGGAATGAACAGATGAGGTAGCTGCTGGGTTCTGTGGTTATCCAAGAGACACTTTTTCCCAAGGCATCCAAGTCCCTTAAATGCTCCCTTGCAAACAGGTAATCGAGAAAAAACATCACTGTGGGTTTCTACTGTCTTGATTCAGTCTCTCAGACATGCATTCTTCCTGTTCCTTGTACAGCTGGCTCCTCTGATTCCCTGCCCTCTGGGTTGTTATAAGCTCCACGCTGTCTCTTTGCATTTGAGTGACAAGAAGCAGCACAAAGCTGTGGACAGGAGGCTAGAGCTGTAATTTGCACTGACATTCTCTGGCGTTATCCACTTAGCCAAATGGGAGATTTGTCTGATTTTGATCCAAGGAAGGAAAATGACAATCCTGCTCTTGTTCTGCCATTTAAAACAAGGCGCCAGGCTGGTCTTTGGGCCCAGTTACGGCCGGAATGCTCACCTGCCTGACTTTGGTCTTCAGTATCTGTCTTCCTTTCCTCCAGCTAGAATTTCCCTTCACTGGGTTGGGGGTGGTGGGTGAGTGGGAGGATTGCATGCCATTTTCTCAACTGGTGACAGTGCTGTTCACAGGTCGCCAAGGGGCCTTAAAGGATTCTTTGGGGAACTATGTGTCCCTTAGGAAGTCAGACCCTAGCTGAAAGCCTTCCTTCCTTTTCTCCTGGCCCCTGTCTGCAAACTCCTCCGGCTGCAAGAGTAATGAAGCAAATGAGAGAGTTTCAAGAGATGCAACATCAAGGGAGTGAGCCTGTGGGCGGGCAGGCTGTATTCTCCTCTTCCATGTGGGAGACCAAGGTTAGGTTTCTGGCCAATGTACCTCATATGCAGTCTCCACGTGTCTGTCAGTGGGCGCTTGTGTGCTGCTATGATGTTGAATAGATTCAGTTGAGCTTCCAGAGAAAGACAGACCAGGAAGAAAGGCCTAGAAATCTACTTTGCAAAAATCAGCTAATGAAAATCCTATGGATCACAAGGATCCAATCCACTGCCATTCATGGGGATGGCGCAAGACTAGGCAGAGTTGCATTCCTTTGTGCTTGGCATCGCCATGAGTCTCACTGAACTCTCACCCACTGTGGGTTCATGGAGCATCACGAATGCTGTCTGTGAATGGGGCAGCAAGGGGCAGCAGACTAGCATGTTTCTCATCTGTCCTCTGCTCACTTGCACGCTCCATTGTCCTATTGGACTTCCCTTAAAACACAAGTTCAAGATGAAATGATTAAGAATTTCAAGTTGGTGACTGCAAAATATTAAACCAAATGTGGGGCCCTTCTGAGAGTGGGGATCTGTACAACGCACAGATCTCACACCCATGAGGACAAGCCCATCTGTCAGGGTAGCAGAATAAGAGCTAACACTTTGATAGTGTCTATAATGCCCAGGCACTCATCTCAGTGCTTATTATGTATAAACACATTGAATCCTCCTGACAACTTATCAGCAGGTAAATTACTATCCCGTTTTTCAGATGTGAAATGTGAGGCACTTGCCCAGCATCACAGACATGCCACTGGCACCACCAGGGTGTAGACCCAAACAGTCTGGCTTCAGGGTCCAAGCACCCAACCACTACACTGAACTGCTTCTCAGGATAAATCAAGGAAAGTCTTGGGGAAGGGGAAAGTCTCACATTTCGCTTTCCATTTATACCTGTAGTCAGGTCTACATGTCAGGGTTTAGAGTTTCTTTCCCTTTAAACGGGAATCCAGAGCTTTACTTCCACAAAACATTGTTGTTTTTTAGCAGTTGTGGAGTGGTCCTCGATCATGGTGATCTCACGCACAACAGAATGAAACACTGCCCAGTCCTGTGCCATCCCCATGATCAGCGGCAGATTGGACTGTTGTGATCCACAGAGTTTTCACTGGTTGATTTTTGGAAGTAGATCACCTGACCTTTCTTCCTAGTCCTTCTTAGCCTGGAAGCTCTGCTGAAACCAGTTCAGAATCATAGCAACACACAAGCCTTCCATGATGGTCAGGTGGTGGCTCCGCCTGAGGTGTGTTGGTGGGGAATTGAATTCAGTTCTCCCGCATAGAAGGTGAAAATTCTACCACTGAACCAGGGCAAGGGACCGAGAGACATTTTTAGGATGATGATGAGGGGTGAATCTCACACCAGAGGCCTTGGAGTCTGCTGAGTCTAAACAGGTTGTGGAGGGAAGCTGGGGTCTGAGGAAGCCCCTTCCAGCTGCTGTTAGATGGGGGGATGTGGGAGTTTTGCTTATCATTTAGTAAATGGCTTACACGTACACATGCATATACACAGACACGCACACGCACACATGTGCGTGTGAGCATGACCCAGCTCCGCCCCCAGATCAGATTCTCAGAAACTGAGTGTGTCCCTTCACACCCCCACATCTTGTCCTTTTCTGTGTGTCTCAAAAGCATTCCCCACCCGCTGGCCTGGACAGACGTTGCCCATCAAGTTCATCAGGTCAAAAGAGAAACCTTTTCCATCTCGAAGGCTGACCTTGATGCATTACCGTCACCACTGGGAAGGACAGCCAGGACAGGGGGAAGTGACAACTTCCTGTTGGCGTTAGCGTAGCTGGGGAGGGAGTGGGGGGCTGGGAGGGCTGGAGGGCCATGGAAGGGAACGGAGGGCTTGGGGAGGCACAGAGGAGAGAAGTGGAGGCTCAGCTAAGCACTGTGCACAAGGTCCCTGGGAGATGGATGGATCCACGTGATGCCAGCCCAGCAGTTTTTCATTATTGCCTTGATATGGCTTATTATCAGTGACCAAACAATCTAAACCTAGGCACTGATCTTTGTGACCAACAAAAGTAGTAACTGCTGCTCTGCAGTAGTGCTTGTGCCCTGATTAGCTAGCCATCCAAACAAGGGTTATGTCAAATAGGAGCTGTGTCCGTAACCCTCTCTCAGCGTGAAGGCAATGGGCAGAAACCCCCAGTCTCACCCACTATAAAGACTTCTGTGCCGTGTGGATGAATATAGCAGTTTGAACGTTTCCTATACAATTTCCTGCACATACATAAAGCTGAGACAGAAAACTTCAATGTCCCCTCATTTAGAGGCGAAACGAAAAGTATATCATAACTGGGTGTCCACTACTACAGACTGGGTGCCTGAACTTGAAGTAAAGAGCTCAATGAAGGGAAGCTATGGCTTAAAGCGATTGCTTTCATCATTCTGACAGCGGCAGTTTCAGCTTCTCTGCAGGGTTATTTTTGTTTTCCCAGCATGTTGGGGGCTTTCTCTGCCTTTTCTCCATCCTCTGTTGTACAGTGCCTTTAAAACCCATGCTGTCGAGTTGGTTCTGGCTCATAGCAGCCCTATAGGACAGAGTAGAACTGTCTCACAGGGTTTTCAAGGAGCTGCTGGTGGATTCGAGCTGCCGACCTTTTGGTTAGCTGCCGAGCTCTTAACCACCGCCTTTAAAAAAAAAACCAAACCTGTTGCCATTGAGTTGATTAGCGACCCTACAATAGGACAGATTAGAACTGCCCCATAGGGTTTCCAAGGAGCGGCTGGTGGATTCAAACTGCTGACCTTTTGGTTAGCAGCGGTAGCTCTTAACCACTATGCCACCAAGGCCTTTCGGGGAACCTTACTGACCAGCAACAGCAGGGGGTAGAACTCTCCCTCCTCTCCTGTTTCCTTTTTTGAGTTAATGTTCTATTTCTCTTTGGACACATAGTTTGGAAACCAATAGGCATGTACTTGATGCATGATGCAAATGTCATTTGATGTCATTAATGTCATATCACTGACAAAAGAAGACAAGGAAAAGAATCCCGACAGATGGATTGGTTTTACATTTCACGCTACACACAGTTGATTCCTGACAGCCCAGAGCAAACAGCAGCCACTTTGTCAGTGGAAAAGATATGAGGCTTTATGTCGTCTTAAGCAAGAATTCCCCAGTGACCGTTTTGGGGTTCTTCCTGCATTAATGTCCTCCGTTAACCAAAAGGTTGGAGGTTCGGATCCACCCAGAGGCACCTCAGAAGAAAGGCCTCTGGGTGATCTACTGGTGATCTACTTCCAAAAAAAATCAGCCATTGAAAAGCCTATGGAGCACAGTTCTGTTCGGACACACCCGAGGTCGCCATGAGTTGGAGTCCTGCTTCTGAGGGAATTTCCTCCTTCATGGTTTTCTTTTTCCTCAAAAATGCTGGTTAGTTCCAGGACTTGGGACAGTATGAGTTTGGAATTCTCTGCTACAAGTAGGTTTTGTGGTCCAGAGAAAGTACAGCTAAAGAGCCGTGAAAAATAACTTTCTCCCCAGTTGTCATAATTGACTGTTTTGAGTGACAGAAGGGGATCATGGGTGTTAGGGTATATGAAACCAAACAATTGTTATCTTTTGCTCATCTTTTTATAGTCAGTCAAAAGAGACCCTAAACTGTCAGCCAGTGCTAAACCCTGAAGAGAAGTTCAGTAAAAAATTAAACTTTTTTCTTCCTTTGTTAACAGACCAGTTGCAGTCGAAGCAATTCTAACTCATGGTGACTTCATGTGTGTCAGAGTAGAACTGCAATCCATAGGGTTTTCAAGGGCTGTGACCTTTTGGAAGTAGATTGCCAGGCCTTTCTTCCAAGGTGCTTCTGGGTAGATTTGAATGCCAACCTTTCAGTTAGCAGCTTATCGCTTAACCATTTGCACAATTCAGGGGCTCCTCCTATATAGCCCACAGGCGGTGCACAGGGTTGGTGCATTTGGCTGCTAACCAAAATTTTGGAGATTTGAGTCCATCCAGAGGTGCCTCAGAAAAAGGCCTGGTGATCTACTTCCAAAAAATAGCCATTGAGGAGTCCCTGGGTGGTGCATAGTTGACACCCTCAGAAAGGTTGGAAGTTTGAGTCTGTCCAGAGTTTAGTCAGAAGTGAGGCTTGGCCTGGCAATCTGCTTTTCAAAAATCAGCCACTGAAAAACCTATGGAGCATGGCTCTACTCTGACACAAATGAAGTTTCTATGATTGGAATCAACTCGACAGTAACTGGTCCTTTGTTAATAGTTTTCTACTAATATCATTTTTTAAAGCTCCAGCAAAAATTCTTAGGCTATGATGATACAGTTCATGTTTATAAAAATGGAGAACCTACTTTTGTCCTAGCTTGCTGATTTCCGAATTTATTCCAGCTCTAACACAGGAGGGGTGGGGCGTTGAAGGCCAAACAGTTGGAGGCTGACCCCTGGCTGGCTGATCCCCAGCTCCGAGTTAATCTCCACCAGCCAGAGATCAGGTAGGAAGTGTCACTTTGCTACATGGCCACCGCGGGCCATTCCTTTCAAGTTGTTACAGCTTGCCAGGGAAACAAGGGAGTCTTAATGTTAAGAATAACCTGATCCTTAATGGAAATGGTCTCTCTCTAAAGAAAAGTTAACTTGGAAACCATTCCCGTCATCCCTAGCAGCTGTCCCCACCCCACCCAAGCCCTATTTTCTTCTGCTTGCCTGGAAGTCTTAATTTTGATGATCTATGAGGTGTCAGCCAGAAGGTCTTGTGCTCTGCTGCAAAGCACTATAAAAAGGCAGATGTATGACTGTGTCATCCACAAATACCCTAGAAAGTTAAGTGTTAAACTAGTGTTAATAATAAATGTTTTCCTCCAAGTAGGTTACAACAGTATCACCAGAGCCCCTTAAAATAAAACAAGGCAATAAAATCTCAGGGAGCTCAGGGATACCTAACCCTGCCATTGTCATTGAACTACAGTAAGAAAAGTTATTAAGTGTCATTCCATCTCATCTGCCTGAAACCCTTGGATGGAGAGTGGCATTCCCTCAAAGCACCTGAACTGATCATATCCACAAATGGGAAGTCTTGGAACCTGAATGCCCATGGAAGGCAGGAATGACTTTTTAAAGGTCTTTTTAAGGAAACATGGCCACTGACCCATCACCACCGACTGAATGGCCCCTCCCCATTCTGTAGAAACACTCACTGATCTAGGGTCCTGCCTGTCCTCCTTTCCACTGGCCCTGTCTCCCTCTTTCATCAACCACTGGACTTGAGCCTCAGCTCCTGCAGAGGTTTTTCCAATGGTAGCCCCCAGGTGGAGAGCCTGAAGGAAGGACCACATGCTGGCTTGCATAAGAATTTGGAGCTTACTTTGCAGTGATCCATAGTTGTATTGTCATTGCTTGAAAATTCCATGTTGAAATTCCATATTCCTCCCACAATGGATGCAAAATCTTGGTTGTTCCTCGTCTTCTATTGCTTCTCAAACAATAGAAAGATTCTTTGTTGTCATTTTCTAGAGAAGATCCTTCTTGGTATAGGGGGAAAAAAAAAGCCAGTAGGACTGGGAAAATGAGCCACAGTGAAGAATCCAAATGTCCCATCTCAAGCTGGGTTCCCCAGACTCTGACCCTGAGGGAAGATCCCTAGTGAAAGTGACTCATTAGGAAATGTTCCCAGGAAAGCCCAAAGCAGACTTGGGAATTGGTACTGAGAAGGGAAGGAAAGCAAACTAGAAGGGTATGGTGCCAGGTCAAGTCCCTTGGAGGGTAATTGGCTCAGTCCCCACGGGGCCCTAGGCACAGTACGGTCACATCTAAGTGTCCCCATCAGGAATGAGGAGTTGGAGAGTTTATGCCCCGTACCCCTCTTTAAAAAAAAAAAAAAAAAGCTGCAGTGTGTGTGGTTCCAGCAGCCTATGGACAGCCTTCCAATGAAGAAATGCAGGTGTTATTGGACCGGAGCATGTGGGGGAGCCGATGTGCCCAGGAATGGCAGAAGAATCTGTGGGGATATAGACACAGGACTGAGAGCATCTGCTACACACCCCACTCACAATAAAGCAAAGGTAGGAAACCAACGTTTACTTCCAGATTCATGTTTTTGTTCATTGAGTAAACAAGTTATTGACTACTCATATGTCCCAGCCATTGTGCTAAATGCTGGAGATTTAAAAAAAAAAAAAACTCCAAAATGGCAGCACCAACCTTGTACTTGATAGGCTCATGGCGTAACAAGGTGGGGTGGGGAACCTGAATCCAAATGGCCATCACCCAGCTCAGGTTTGGACCCAACGGTTCCTAAGTTCTACACAGGTCTCTTTCACAGAGGGCCAGCTCTTCTACCTCAGGGAAGCTCCCTGTGCAATTACATAATCCAGGGGTTATAAGACTATGTTGCTTAATGTTAATAAAGCATCTAAAGACCCCTGGACAAAAGCACAATATAAGTGGAAGGTATTGTTAGTAATAAAGGTGGCATTTAGTAAGACCAAAAGAAATCAGCTGACAAGGGAGCTTTATTCTGCATTTGGAGGAGTGTTCTGTGTCTCCTACTCCTGTTATCTGAAAATCAAATGCTCTGAACAGCTATAAAACATTCCTGCATTGGTTTGTTGTAAGGCCTGAGTGCTGTTCTAACACCCACGCTTTGGTAAGTGCCCTACTGATTCCAAGGAGCATGACTGCCTTCGCAGCATTTCAACAGCAACACAGGCCAATGGGTTACTTAAGGTTTATCTATTGCCCATGACCCACCAGCCAGGACCAAGAGGGCAGGGGGGCGAGACTGTAGTGAGTGCAGACTGATTGTAAAACATTTCCCATTTGTAGGATGAAACAGGTTAGGAAAAGTGCAAGCAGTTGTCTTGTCCTTCCACTGCCAGGACTAAAGACTCACAAAACAGAAGGGGCTCCCCCGATAGGGTTGCCAGAGAAACTATCTTATGGAACATGCTTATACTAAGAAATTATTTGTAGTTTATCTGAAATCCAAATTTGGCTGGGCATCTTTTATTTTTATGTGCTTAATCTAGCAACTCTACCCGCAGGGCTTCACCAGGACTTTTCTTCTTTAATTCTCTGCAAGGGTCAGAAACGGGAGACAGGATAACTTTGGAAGACTCTGTTCTCTCCAAGGAGTCCCTGGGTGGTGCAAATGGGTAACATGTTTGGCTGCACCTCTGAAGAAAGGCCTAGGGGTCTGCTTCTATAATGGATTAAATTGTGTCCCCCCAAAATATGTGTAAACTTGGTTAGGCCGTGTGTGGTTGCCCTCCATTTTGTGATTTTCCTATGTGTTATAAATCATAATCTCTGCCTGTGGTTAAACAGGATTAGGGTGGGATATAATATCCTTGCTCAGGCCACATCCCTGATCCAATGTAAAGGGATTTTCCTTGAGGTGTAGCCTGTACCACCTTTTATATCTCAGGAGATAAAAGGAAATGGAAACAAGCAGAGAGTTGGGGACCTGAAACCACCAAGAAAGCAGCACCAGGAGCACAGTGCATTCTTTGGACCTGGGGTCCCTGCACCTGAGAAGTTCCTCAACCAGGGGAAGATTGAGGACAAAGACCTTCCTCCAGAGCTGTCAGAGAGAGAAAGTCTTCCCCTGGAGCCAACGCCCTGAATTTGGACTTTTAGCCTACTTCACTAAGAGCGAATAAATTTCTCTTCGTTAAAGCTGTCCACTTGTGGTATTTCTGTTATAGCAGCACTAGATGCCTGAAACAACTTCCCAAAAAATCAGCCACTGTAAACCCTCTGCAGCACAGCTCTATTCTGACACACTTGGGGTTGCTATGAGTCAGAATTCACTAGATGGGAATAATCAAGTCATTTATTTGAAGTTAACTAAAGTAGCTTTTTGAGTTCATCTCAAAACTGTTCCTGGGACTAGCAATGTGGACTCAAAGCTGTTCTTTAACTCGCACTAGGACCAGGTGGCCTCCCATTTTGAAGACCACTACGTCTTGATAGGACAACAGGGAAGTGTGATCCTGGATGGGAAAACAGAGGCAAGGAGAAGCCCAAGGTGTGTCTCCCAAAAAAACCTGCCAACATCGAGTCGATTCCTACTCATAGGGACACTATAGGACCCAAGTAGAACTGCCCCATAGGGTTTCCAAGGAGCAGCTGGTGGTTTCGAACTGCCAACCCTTTGGTTAGCAGTGGAGCTCTTAGCCACTGTGCCACCAGGGCTCCCTTAGCAGGGCCTCAAATTCCAGAATGCCTTCTTCAAAAATAACCCCTTAGGTTTTTAGGCTGTGAGGGGCGTGCTTGATGAGGAAGTTAAACAATGCCTTATTTTTTAAAACCACAACAAGCTAAAGGCTCATCTAAAATGAAATGCTTGTGCAGATTTCAAAGACATAGAAAAGTATAACCATCCCCAAACCTCAAATTTCCTCAGCACCTTTTTCCTGGCGTAACACATTCTCAGCAGTTATTCACTTGAGCCTCGAGACAGTCTTGGAGGCAGACAACACAAATGCTATTTGCTCCCTTTGTGGGCGAGGAAGGTCAGGCCAACATAAGTTGAGGGCTGACCGAGGGCAATGAGGGTGGGGTGATATCCCACTCCTGGCTCTTCCCATCCGAACAAGCTGTTAGGAAGTAGGCCTGGGGCTTGATGTGGAAGTTAAAAGCCAAGGTCTGAGATACGTCATTTAAGATTTCCAGACCCAACCTTCCATACCGTACCAATAAAAAAACCCAGTTGCTGTCAAGTTGATTCTGACTCATAGTGACTCCATGTGTGTCAGAGTAGAACTGGCTCCATACGGTTCTCTTTTTTAAAAATTCATTTTATTATTGTTTTTGTTGTTGTTGACAATATACACAGCAGAATATACAGCAATTCAACAATTTCTACATGTACAATTCAGTGACATTGATTGCATTCAAGTGTGCAACCACTCTCACCCTCATTTTCCAAATTGTTCCTCTCGCATGAACATAAACTCACTGCTTCCTATCTAACCATGTCAGTTTGATTACATATACATATTCCTTTTTAAGAGCACAATGCTCACGGCAGAGATTCTTTACTAATTAAGTTCAACTATTTTTTGGTTTAAAGAAGGCTTCAGGGGATAGTTTTGGTTTAAAGTTTATCTCAGAGCAATAGTTTTGGGGGTTCGTCTAGCCTCCATGGCTCCAGAAAGTCTGGTTTTCATGAGGATGTATAATTCTGTTCCACATTTTCACCCTTTTGATCAGGATTCTTCTATAGATTCTTTGATCAAAATGATCAGTAATGACAGCCAGGCACTATCCAGTTCTTCTGTACCTGGTAAAAAATTGCGCAAATTTCTATTGAACACGAACTACATGCCAGGCACATCCTAGGTGCTGGGGACACAGCTGGGAGAGGCACACAATATTCCTGTCTTCCTACAGCTTATGAAGGAGTTCGGAGGCAGATAATGAACAAGTAAGCAAAGTAATGAACACGTATCAGATGGTGATAAGTGCTCTGAAGTTGGTGACAGAGGGTGCAGGTGGAAGGTGGGGCTGCTACATAGAGAGTAGGCAGGAAACCAACGGAAAGCAAATCTGGCCCCAGGTTGTTACCTTCGCCTGTAAAGATCAAGGAAGAGGATGTGGCCTCAAGTCATAGATGGGGCAGAGTGGAGAATATACAGAGGCTTTCTGCCAATGGTCAGGCCTCTCCCTCTTTGAGGATTTTTACTTCTGGACGGGAGCAGATTACTGCCTCATTTGCTTACCGCCTCATGTACAAAGGTTGGCTCCCAGAGCTTGGGATTTTCCCAGAGTATAAGATTCTATCTTCCCTGAGACTTCCTGTGCTTCTTCAGAAAGCTAGTAACTACCCCATGAGGTTTCAGATCCTGCTGGAGTAGTTTTTAGGCATCTGAGACCTTCTAAAAGGAGCCCTGGCGGCACAAACAGTTTAGCACTCAGCTGCTAACTGAAAGGTTGGTGGTTCAAACCCACCCAGCAACTCCATGGCAGAAAAATCTGGCAATCTGCTTCTGTAAAGATTATAACCAAGAAAGCCCTATGGGGCAGTTCTACTCTGTCCTGTAGGGTCTCTATGGGTCAGAATCTCCTTGATGGCACACAGCAACAGCAAGAAGCCCTTCTAACACAGGCTGGAATGGCCTGGTCTGTCTGGGCCTTACTTCCAAGGAAAGAACTTCCAAGCCAGATGTGAGGATGAACAGGAAGAGAGCTGGGCCCTGGCAAGTGGGTCAAACATTTAATACACCCAGTTTGTTGAACTTTGGAGAAGAAACGTGGTGCTTAGATCTCATACATTGCCCAGGGGCCAGACGAAAACATTTAGATAATGGTTCTCAACGTGTGGTCCCTGGACCAGCAGCATCAGCATCAAGTGGGAACTTGCTGGAAACACAGATTAGCTGCGCAACACCCCCACCCCCCGACGCGCCAGGCCGACTAAATCAGAAAGTCTGGGGTGGGGCTCAGCTTTCCCCGTTTTAACAAGCCCTCCAGGTGACTCTGTTAGTTCATAAAGCTTGAGAACTGCTGCTTTAGGAAAAAGCTGGGCAGTGGTTAAAAAAAACCCCATTTTTCCCGAGACTTGGATCTCAGTGCAAAGTCAAGCTAGAACAAAAACAGAACCTCCAGGGCCTCGGGATGTGTGATGTAGTCTTGCCAGAAATCAACCATCCACAGGGCCTAATGTCTGAATTTGACTTCTCCATCCGGCAAAACTCCTCTATGAAACAGATAAATAAAGAATGAACTCTGGCTATCTCCCCCAGCCAGGTCCTGAGATCCTAGTTTCTTCTGAGTACACTCTGGCAGCTCCTGGGACATTCATTCACTCATGTATTCATTCGTTCACTCCCACACACTTAGCTGCTGAAGATACAAAGAAAATAAAACATAACCTCCACTCCCAAGTAGCTTGTATCAAGGAGAGGAACATGATATGTGAATGAAAAATTACAATGTAAGATAATAAGTATCACAAGAGAGCTCTGGATTGGGGTGGGAGAGATGGGGGAGAAGAGACGAGGGCTCAGGTAGGTCTGGAGGAACAGAAGCACTGGAGAGAAGCATGGGTTGATCCATTCCAACCAGTCAGGTGGTGAAGTCGTATCATGACACAGTCAGATGGGAAAATTCAAGTTCACATCCCCACCTCCTCCTCAGAACAGAATCGTCTGCAGAGTCTAGATACACTGCATGGCCTCCGTGGTACCTTAGTACATGCTTGGGGTGATGGGGGGGAGACCGGAGTAGTGAGGGTGCCACTGGTAGCCCCAGTCCCCAAAGACCTGACCTCGGTCTGCATTCCCAGCCCCTTTTTCTGATCAGGGTTCTCCTAAAGACCAACACCCCCTTCTCAGTACTATCATCCCAATAAAAAAAAACAAACTCAGTTCCTGTTGAGTTGATTCCAATGTACGACGACCCCACGTGTGTCCAAGTAGAAACAGTGCTCCATATAGTTTTCAATGGTTGATTTTTCAGAAGCCCCTTTCTCCTGAGGCCTTTCTTCTGAGGGGCGTCTGGTGGACCTGAACCTCCAACCTTTTGGTTAGCAGCCAAGCGTGTTAACCTCTTGCATCCCCCATGCATCCCCCAGGGACACCATAAAAAAAAAAAAAAATAGATACCCACAAATCTCACTTTAACCCCAGAATTTTTTCCATTTGAAAGTACTTTCAATTGAGCCAGGAAGGATTGAAGATAAACCCTTGTTCATATGGCCAACACTTCAACAACTCCAGATCTTAGCATATAGCCTTAGCCATGTTCATACCCACAGCATGGCCCTGCCTTTGACCGATCATTCATTCAAAACTGTTTTTTACTCCAGACACTGGCCCAAACGTCCCCAAGTCATCCTGTTGTTGTTAGGTGCTGTCAAGACAGTTCCGACTCATAGCGACCGACCCTACATACGATGGAATGAAATACCGCCTAGTCCTGCGTCATCCTCATGATCCTTGCTATGCTTGAGCTGTTGTTGCAGCCACTGTGTCAGTCCATCTCATTGAGAGTCTTCCTCTTTTTCATTGACCCTCTACTTTACCAAGCATGATGTCCTTCTCCAGGGACTGGCCCCTGCTGATAACATGTCCAAATTATGTGAGATGAAGCCTCACCGTCCTCGCTTCTAAGGAGCATTCTGGCTGTACTTCTTCCAAGACAGACTTGTTCATTCTTCTAGTAATCCATGGTATATTCAACATTCTTTGCCAACACCATAATTCCTTATTCGGTGTCCAGCTTTCGCATGCACATGAGGTGGTTGAAAATATCATGGCTTGGGTCAGGTGCACATTAGTCCTCAAAGTGACATCTTTGCTTTTTAACACTTTAAAGAGGTCTTTTTCAGCAGATCTGCCCAGTGCGATACAGCTTTCGATTTCTCAACTGCTGCTTCCATGAGAGTTGATTGTGGGTCCAAGTAAAATGAAATCTTTGACAACTTCAATATTTTCTCTGTTTGTCACGATGTTGCTTATTGGTCCAGTTGTGAGGATTTTTGTTTTCTTTATGTTGAGGTGTAATCCATACTGAAGGCTGTAGTCTTTGATCTTTATTAGTAAGTGCTTCAAGTCCTCTTCACTTTCAGCAAGCAAGGTTGTGTCATCTGCATAACGCAGGTTGTTAATGAGTCTTCCTGCAATCCTGATGCCCCATTCTTCTTCATATTGTCCAGCTTCTTGGATTATTTGTTCAGCATACATATTAAATAGGTATGGTGAAAGAATACAACCCTGACGCACACCTTTCCTGACTTTAAACCAATCAGTATCCCCTTGTTCTGTCCCAACAACTGCCTCCTGATCTATGTAAAGGTTCCTCATGAGCACAATTAAGTGTTCTGGAATTCCCATTCTTTGCAGTGTTATCCATAATTTGTCTGATGAGTTGTCTTCGGGAATGGTTCCTGTCCTGGGACAACAGAAGGTTTGGGGACCATGACAGCCAGGATTCTTCTAGTCTCAGTCGGACCATTAAGTCTGGTCTTTTTATGAGAATTTGGGGTCTGCATCCCGCTGTTCTCCTGGTCCCTCAGGGGTTCTCTTTTGTGCTCTCTGTTAGGGCAGTCATCGGTTGTGGCCAGGCACCATCTAGTTCTTCTGGTCTCAGGGTGATGTAAGTCTCTAGTTCATGTGGCCCTTTCTGTCTCTTGGGCTCATAGTTACCGTGTGACCTTGGTGTTCTTCATTCTCCTTTGATCCAGGTGGGTTGAGACCAATTGATGCATCTTAGATGGCCGCTTGTTAGCATTTAAGACCCCAGACGCCACACTTCAAAGTGGGATGCAGAATGTTTTCTTAATAGAATTTATTTTGCCAATTGACTTAGAAGTCCCCTTAAGCCATAGTCCCCAAACCCCCGCCCTTGCTCCGCTGACCTTCGAAGCATTCAGTTTATCCCAGAAACTTCTTTGCTTTTGGTCCAGTCCAGTTGAGCTGCCCATCCCTGTATTGAGTATTGTCCTTCCCTTCACCTAAAGTAGTTCTTTTCTACTATCTACATCAGTAAATAACCCTCTCCCACTCTTCCTCCCTCCCCTCTCTTGTAACCACAAAAGAATGTGTTCTTCTCAGTTTGTACTATTTCTCAAGATCTTATAATAGTGATCTTGTACAATGTTTGTCCTTTTGCATCTGACTAATTTCACTCAGCATAATGCCTTCCAGGTTCCTCCATGTTATGAAATTGCAACCGTTTTTAAATGATCTTCAGCAAAATTTTACTTGCATGTGATATTAATGATGTTGTTTGATAACTTCCATGTTCTGTTGGATCACTTTTCTCTGAAACGGGCACAAATATGAATCTCTTCCAGTCGGTTGGCCAGGCAGCTGTCTTCCAAATTTCTTGGCATAGACAAGTAAGCCTTTCCAGCACTGCATCCCTTTGTTAAAACATTTCTGTTGGTGTTCTGTCAGTTCCAGGAGCCTTGTTTTTTCCCCAATGACTTCAGTGCAGCTTAGACTTCTTCCTTCAATACCATTGATTCTTGATCATATTCGACTTCCTGAAATGGTTGAATGACAACAAATTCCTTTTGGTACAGTGACTCTGTATTCCTTCCATTATCTTTTGATGCTTCTTGCATTGTTCAATATTTTGCTCATAGAATCCTTCAATATTGCAGCTCAAGGCTTATCTTTTTTTCTTCAATTCTTTCAACTTGAGAAACGCTGAGCATGTTCTTCCCTTCTGGTTTTCTAACTCCAGGCCTTTGCACATGTCATTATAACTCTTTACTTTGTCTTCTCAACCTGCCCTTTGAAATCTTCTGTTCAGTTCTGTTACTCATGGTTAATAATTATGCAGGAAATTTTAGCCATACTGGTAATAAAAATGCAACAACACAATACTATTTCTCACCTATCAAATTGGCAATGCTTTGTTTTAAAAACAGCAATCAATACTAGTGACAAGGCTGTGAGATGGGCACCTTCATGCACTATCAGTAGTAACATAAACTGGATACTTTCTGGAAAGCCATTTGACAGTATGTATCATAAGCTGGTTAAACGTTTAAACTCATTAGCCCAGCAAGTTCATCCAGAAGTTTATTGTAAGGAAATTATCAGAGATTTAGATAAATATTTATACTGCCACGCCCATTGCCTCAAGTCGATTCTGACCCATAGCAACCCTATCAGACACAGTAGAACTTCCCCATACTGTTTCCAAGGAATGGCTGGTAGATTCTTACTGCAGATCTTTTGGTTAGCAGCCAAGCTCTTAACCACCAGGGCTCCATATTTGTACTAAAAAAACTAAACCCGTTGCCATCGAGTCGATTCCGACTCAGCGACCCTATATTTATACTAAAAAATATTATACTAGTGACCGTTTATTAAGTGCTTACTGTATGCCATGTCCCAAGTACATTAATTTTCTCCTTACAAAAAAATATGTTCACAAGACACTGTTTTTAATAGTAAAAAATTAGAAACAAGCTAATTTTACAGAAAAAAAAAATAGAGACTGCTTAAACAAATTAAAGTAAATCCATAGAACATAATATTATTCATTAAAAATTATGCCCTGAAACACTTTTAAATGCCGTGGGAAATGCTCTTGTATATACACAGGATGATTCTAACTCATAAAAATATGTAATAAATATGCATGCAAAAAAGATAGCAAAGAGAAATAAATCAAAATACTACTGGGTAGTATGGAAACTTTTCTTTACACTTTTCTGCATTTTCCTATTTTTCTACAATGGGTGTATATTCCTTTCGTAATGAAAGAGTTATAAAAATTAAAACACCCATGAATGTGACTGTAGCCTGAGTGTAAAGAGCTCTTATCCAATTCTGCCTCCAGACAGCTGCCTCCCAGACCAGGCCTGGTGAGTCACCACCACCCCGTCTGTGTTTTTTATTTTCTTTCTGCAAAATAATCTGATAATCCTAGCCTCTCCACCTCAGAAGGCTGTTGTGTGTCACAGATACCTTCTGCTCGTAAAGCCCCAGGTGAACCCTAATTACTATCATTACTGATACACTAATGCCTTTCTAGGACAGGTGCGTCACAGCCACTGTGATGTCACTGGCAGGGCTGGCATGAGGAATGGCCTCCTGGGGCAAGATTTTACTTGAAGACTCCTCTTCCCTGTGAACTTCTGTCTGTCTAGGGATCCAAGAGAGGCTTGGAGGTGGAGGTATGTGTCTGTGAACTATGGCTGGGTACCAGACAACTCTAAACCTCAGTAGCACGCCGCTGAGAGTTTATTTTTGTACATACACATCTAGAGTCAGCTGGACTTTGGCTGATCTTGGCTGGTATCAGCTGAGTTGGGCTTCAAGCTATAGTTTGAGGCCAGGTGTGTTCCATGTGCCTCTCATGCTCCCTGGGACAGCAAGCTAGCTGGGCTAGTTCTTCTCGTGGCCATGGCAGAGCCACAGGAGGACACTCCCAGTCGAACAAGCACGTTTCAAGCACCAGCATGAGTCACGTTTGCTAATACCCCAGGGCCACGCCAAGGTCAAGGGGCAGTAAAGTGTTCTCCCAGGATTGTAGGAGGATCTGCAAAGTCACATGGCAAAGGGGGTGGATGCAGGCAAAGGTGAACAACTGTGGCCAGTGATTCAGCCTAGCATGAGGAGGGTTGGAAAGCAACACGAGCCTGACTGTACAGACCAAAGGAAGGAGGGAAAGGAATGGAAGGAAGTTCAGGCTGTGACCTGTGGACCTGCTGGAGGTAACTGGGAAGTGACTTCTGTATGTTCATTTATTCATGCAGCCAACAAACATTTATTGGGGGTTGGGCTTGGAACGTGGTGAGGCTCTGAGCTGGGACACGTTGTAGGTGAGGATAAAGGTAAGATTCTATTCCGTCTAGTTATTTTCTTATTAAACCTTATTTCCAACCCTGCAGCCCATAGCCATATATTAAATGCACTTTAATTTGTAGCATTTCTGCCTCTCATGTTGCCATGGTTTTAAAAGGTGACGTGTATTTTTATAATCTCAAGACCATATCTTAAGCGCTTCTCCAAAATGTCAACATCTTTATGATCTGAGCACTCCCTAGCAAGATAGAGTGGGTATGTCCATGTGGCAGACCCTAGTCTGGGCTGTGAGGATCCATTTGGTGGTGTGGTTTGGAGTCTGGAATGGTAGGTTTGATGGGTGCTTGGGTCCACCTTCCAGGACAGCATCTGAGGAGGGGGGGATCCCACAGATGTGCACAAGCAGGGCTAACTGAGGTGGTGTCTTCAGGAGACAGCAGAGATGGAGCTGTAGGGACTGAGCTGAGGGGCTAAGCCAGGGGGCAGCTGGCCATGTGCATGACATGGGCTGTGGCTCTGGGTTGAGTGAGGAGGTGACAAGGGCTCAAGGAAGGGCTGACCACAGTGAAGTAAGTAGGACAGATGATGGATGAGTGGGCAGGGCAGAGCCCTCCAGGGTCAAGTCCCTGGGATGCTGACAAAGGGGAAACTTGGTGCTGGGTATATAGGCACCCTCTACTATCTTCAGATTTTTCTGTAAGTCTAGAACTGTTGTAAAAAAATAAAGTCTATTAAAAAGAAAAATAAAGCCAAAGGGTGAGAGCACAAACTTGAAGACCTTGGGCAAGTCACTTAACCCTTCCGTGTTGGGTTTCCTCACTGTAAAATGAGGATAGTAATACTAGCTACCTACGATTGTTGTAGGGACTAAATGATTAAAACAATGTCCAGTGCTGGAAAAGTGCCTGGCACTGCCACTGCTGTCAAGTGGATTCCGACTCAACGCGACCGCGTTGGACAGAGTAGAGCTGCCTCATAGGGTTTCCAAGGCTGTAAATCTTTTTGGAAGCAGACTACCACATCCTTCTCCAGAGGAGCGGCTGGTAGGTTCACACCACTGACCTTTCGGTTAGCAGCCAAGTGCCTAATCAGTGTGCCACCAGGGCTTCTTGAATAAATGTTGTATGTGTTTATTTAATACATAAATAAAACTAAAGATGAAGGTTCACCTCACATAGTCTGAAAAACAGAAGGAAGTGTACATTAGGTGAGAATTTGTGATTGTTGTTCTTGTTTTTCTTTACATATATTAAAAAAAAAAGGCATGCTCAGGGCTGGAGCTTGGGCTCTGCTGTCACAGAAATCCCTAGGCCCTGCTCTCTCCCTCCGCCTCCTCCCCGTGTGGCCTGAATTTGGCCCTTCCTGCTCTTTCCCTGTCATATTTTCTGTCAGGTTCAGAGAGGATGACTCAGCCTGAAAACCACCCGCCAGGAGCCAGTGTTCACAGAGAGGATCCACCACGTCTTTGCTCTCCTCTCTCTTCCCCAGGGAAAGACCAGGTCCAGACCCGTTGCTGTCAGGTTGATTCCGACTCATGGCAACCCCATGTGTTTCAGAGCAGAGGGTTTCCAATGACTATAATCTTACGGAAGTAGATCACCAGGCCTTATTTCCACTGTGCTGCTGGGTGTTATCAAACTGCCAACCTCTCAGTTAGAAGCAAAAACTGTTTATGCCACCCAGGAACCCTCTTTTCTAGGAGCGTCCTACTAGTTCTAGGATGCAGCAATGCCCCCGGGTGCCCCCATTCCCACCACCCTGCCCCCATCACATGGCCCCAGCCCACAGATTGTCCAGCTCTCTCTCCTGATAGCACTGACACCCTTATAGCTCAAAGCACCTTGGTAAGGCAGGGTCCACCACTACTGAACAGGATGCTTGGGAAATGCACGTGCCCCTTATCACTCAGAACGAAGTCTCCCTAAAGAATAATCCTGAGCCTTGTCCAAGTGACTGAAAGCTTGACATGGGTCATCTTCCTGTGAACATCTGGAAAAAAAGATGCCACAGCAGAATCAGGCTCACACATCTGCTGTTTTTTTTAGTTAAGTCCTTGAATTCCTGGAGCTATTTTCTGCTCTCCCTAAGGCCACATTCCTTCTCCCAGGCTGTTAGGCAAGGAAAAGCCAAACAGTGCAAGGATGTGGCAGGGACTGAAAAATCTAAAGCTATAGGATGAAGCTGAATCTCCCGGTACTATTCCCTGATGGGTTTTCCCTCATTTTCTTCTAAAGATGCCTATTTCTTGTAAAAAATCCCAAGACACCGGTAAGGTGGTCATTCATGTGAGCCTTATTTTATAGGTAGGGAAGCCAAGTCCTTCTGGGAGATGAGAGGCAGGAAATTTCAGGATTGTTTCCTGTTGGGAGAAGGAATTGCAGCTCCTCATCTGCATTCTAACCACCTGGGGTTGGCACACTTCTTTGCTTTTCCTCATGCCAGTACTTGGCAATGACCTACACAGACCACATGCCTAGTAATAACTTGAGGTTTATCAGCACCCAGCATTCAAGGGCCCCTAGGTATTTGGCAAAAACAATATTTTCTAAATTATCTGTTTGTTGCAAACAAACCTTCATGCCTCTGGGGCAGTCTTTGAAGAGACGGGGATAATGGCTGGGAGTATCTGGCATAGCAATTACTTATCTGACTTTTTTTCTTTTTAATGGAAATCTCTAAGATCCTGGTTTATTCACACAAGGTTGATATTTAAGATACATAACAACTGGTAAGGCTTAGGTATTGACCAATCAGAATAGCCATTGGTCATGGTAGCCAGCTAGGGCCCTGTCCCTCTCCTCACCCATCCTTGGCCAGGCATTGCTCTTTTAATTGCAAGATTAAGAAAAGGACCAGGGAGTTCCAGAGAAGACACCTAGGCGGTCAGGATGGTAGGACAATGGCTATTTACAAAGTGGCATGGATATTATTCAATATTTAACCTGCTGACTAAACCCGTTGTTGCTGAGTCAATTCCCACTCATGACAACTCCATATGTTACAGAGTAGAACTGATCCATAGGGTTTTCTTGGCTATAATCCTTACAGAAGCAGATATCCAGAGCTTTCTTCTGTAGTGCTGCTAGGTGGATTTGAACTGTCAACTTTTAGGTTAGTAGTCAAGTATCAATCCTGAATTCACACATATTCTCAGTTCTGAAAGAATATAGATCCATGTACTTTCTGAAGCACATGGGTGAACAAGAAGCAGGTGTACTGGATTCAGGAGCCTTGAGGACTTCATTTTACTACTTCCCATCTCCCCTCTGTAGGCCGGTGTAGGTTCGCTGGAGCTTGAGATAGAATTAGAGGTGGATGGGTGAGTGGTTACCTGAGATGAACATGTGTAGGAAGAACAAAGAGTGGGTGCAAATCATGATGACAGTCTGAGATGGTTAAACCTGAGGAAGCTCAAGGGGATCCCTCAGTCCAAAGGACAAGTGTGGAATCAGACTTTAGAGACAGGACAAAACAAGGCAGATGCTAGAGAGATTCCAGGTCAAGAGGGTTGGTAAGATCACAATAACTGACGAAAGAAGGTCCAAAACCACTGCCTCAAAAGCTTCCACCATGCTTGTGCCATGGAAGCTTAAAATCAAAAACCAAAACCAAACCCATCACCTTCGAGTAGATTCAGACTCAAGGTGACCCCATGTTACAAAGTAGACCTGAGCTCCATGGGGTTTTCTTGGCTATAATCTTCATGGAAGCAGATGACCAGGTCTTTCTTCTGCGGGTGGCTGGATAGGTTCAAACCACCAACCTTTTGGCTAGTAGCTGATAGCAAACCGTCTGCACCACAGCTTAGCTGTGGTTAAATTGTAGGGTAAAGGGTAAAGGTGGAGCTACTCAATACTCATCAGCTCTTAGAACCTCCTCCTGGTGAAAAGATTTCCCCAAGTGTTTGCAGCTCATGCAGGAAATTCATTCCAGAAAAGATACATCAGGTGCCAAATCCAATGTATCAGAAGGGCCATCATCATTTGAGGGACTGCTTCCCACTGGGACAAAGCATGATTTGGATGAATGGTCTTTTCCATCGCTAAGTGCCAAATCTCTAGGACTTTGGCTGTCTCACAGCGGGGCAGCTTTATCAATTTTTTGTCAGTGCGGTAACTCATCATTTTCAAAGTAGGGCTTGATGGCCACTGGGGGGGATGCAAGAGTCTATTGATGGATGGCAAACTGCTCTCCAAACATGTGAGTCCTTTCTTCTGTGCTTCTGAGTGAACGCTGTGAAAATGAATCCAACTGTCATTTTTATGGAAGACGAATTGCTCCTTACTAGCAGCCTATTAAATGAATCATTAAGGATGACTGGGTTTTGAATTTGTGAACCAACATTAGTGTGTGACTAGAATACTTCAGTGTTCTACCAAAAAAAAAACAAAAACAAAAACAAAACTGTTGTCCATGCAACACATGACAACTTACAAAACTCCCGCTGTGCATGCACACCTAGATGGCTCAAATGCCCGCACTTGGGAGAAAGCAAGTCGCATTATGTCCTTCATCAGTTGCTGCTACTGTGTTATCCATGGAGTTGGTTGCAGATTATCCGATCTCTCCTACAATGTTTAGGAATTGATATTTACCATAGAAGTATTTGGGTCCTATAATTTTCTAAGAACTAGATTCAAAAAGTAAAGATACATTGTACTTCAAATAGGAATCATCAATACTCTTGTTGCAAAGGCGAGTATTTATATGATGCCACCTGCCATGCTTATACAGTGATGTTCAGTTATTATAAACAAGTTTCATCTTTTTTCCACTGGAAAGTGGAAAAGGGTAGACTAGATGGACAGTGAGGTCTTTTGTTCTACGTAAGTGGGTTGAAGTCAAAATAAGTTTGCAGCATGATGAATATAATTAATGTCACTGAACTATATATGTGAAGATTCTTTAAATAGCAAATATTTTGCTACATATATGCTTATTGCAAAAATAAGTTTGGGGGTTATTGCTCTTCCCAGGGAAAGTTATATTTTTTAACATAATTTTTTCAAATATGTTATAAATTTCCATGATTCAAAAGTCAAAATAATGTTAAAAGATACAAATGAACAAAAGAAAACAATCACATGATCATCTCAACAGACGCAGAAAAGGCATTTGATAAAGTCCAACACTCATTCCTGATAAAAAATGCTGAGTAAAATAGGAATGAAAGGAAAATTGCTTAACTCAATAAAGGGCATCTTTTTAATAAAAAAAAAAATTCTTTTTTTTTTTTTTTAAATACAAAACCAACATCATTCTCAATGGTGAGAGGCTGAAAGCATTTCCCTTGAGAATGAGAACAAGACAAGAATGTCCTTTATCACCACTCCTATTTAACATTGTGCTGGAAGTCCTAGCTAGAGCAATAAGGCAAGAAAAAGAAATAAAGAGCAGCCGAATTGGAAAGAAAGGCATAAAACTATTCTTATTTACACATGATATGATACCATGCACAGAGAACTCCAGAGGTTTCACAAGAAAACTACTGGAACTAATAGAAAGATTCAGCAGGGTGGCAAGATACAAAATCAACATAAAAAATCAGTTGCATTCCTATACACCAACAAAGAGAACTTCAAAAGGAAATCAGGAGAATAATATCATTCATAATAGCCCCTAAAAAGATAAAGTCATTGGGAATAATTATAGTCAGGGATATAAAAGATCTGTACAAAGACAGCTACAAAAAGCTATTGCAAGAAACCAAAAGAGATCTACATAAATGGAAAAACATACCATGCTCATGGATAGGAAGGCTCAACATTGTGAAAATGTCAATTCTACCCAAAGTGATCTATAGATATGATGCAATCCCAATTCAAATACCAACAATATTCTTTAATGAGATGGGAAAACTAATCACCAAATTTATATGGAAAGGAAAGAGGCTCTGGATAAGCAAAGCATTACCGAAAAAAAAGAACAAAGTAGGAGACCTTACACTACCTGGTCTCAAAACCTACAATACAGTCATGGTAGTCAAAACAGCCTGTACTGGTACAA
The DNA here is from genome assembly GCF_024166365.1 of Elephas maximus indicus. Lineage (NCBI taxonomy): Eukaryota > Metazoa > Chordata > Mammalia > Proboscidea > Elephantidae > Elephas > Elephas maximus. Next base: position 47,684,033 of record NC_064838.1, read on the forward strand.
CAGCAGACACATAGACCAGTGGAATAGAATTGAGATCCTACACGTAAATCCATCTGCCTATGGTCAGCTAATTTTTGACAAAGGGCCAGAGTCTATTAAGTGGGGGAAAAGACAATCTTTTTTAAAAATGGTGCTGGCAAAACTGGATGTCCATCTGTAAAAAAAAAAAAAGAAAGGTTCCATACCTCACACCATACACAAAAACTAACTGAAAATGGGTCGAAGACTAAATATAAAACCTAAAACTATAAAGATCATGAAAGAAAAAATAGGAACAATGCTAGGAGCTGTAACACACGACATAAATACAATACAAACCATAGCTAACGATGCACAAACACCAGAAGATAAACTAGATAACTGGGAGCTCCTAAAAACTAAACACGTTCATCAAAAGACTTTACCAAAAGAGTAAAAAGAGAAGCTACAGACTGGGAAAAAATTTTGGCTATGACATATCTGACAAGGACCTGATCTCTAAAATCTATGGAATCACCTCAACAACAAAAAGACAAATAGTCCATCAAAAAATGGTCAAAGAATATGAACAGACACTGTACCAAAGAAGACATTCAGGCAGCTAACACACACATGAGGAAATGCTCATGATTGTTAGCCATTCCAAAACCAAACCAAACCTGTTGCCATTGAGTCGATTCTGACTCATAGCAACCCTATAGGACAGAGTAGAACTGCCCCATAAGGTATCTAAGGGGCAGCTGATGGATTCAAACTGACCTTTTAATTAGCAGCCGAGCTCATAACCACTATGCCACCAGGGCTCCCATTAGCCATTAGAGAAATACAAATCAAAACTACAATGAGATACTATCTCACCTTGACCTTACTGGTACTAATCAAACAAACATAAAGTAACATATTTCAGAGGTTGCAAGGAGATTGGAACTCTTATGCACTGTTAGTAGGAATGTAAAATGGTACAACCACTATGGAAAATGATATGGCGCTCCCTTAAAAAGCTAGAAATAAAAATACCATGGATTCAACAATCCCACTCCTAGGAATATATCCTAGAGAAATAAGAGCCATCACAGAAATAGACATATGTACACCCATGTTCATTGTAGCATTATTCACAATAGCAAAAAGATGGAAATAACCTAAGCGCCCCTCTATAGATGAACCGATAAATTATGGTACGTATACACAATGGAATAATATGCAAAGATTAAAAAAAATGATGAATCCATGAAGGATCACACAACGTGGATGAATCTGGAGCGCATTATGCTGAATGAAATAAGTCAATCATAAAAGGACAAATATTGTATGAGACCACTATTATAAAAACTCAAAAAAATGTTTACACACAGAAAAAAAACAATCTTTGATGGTTACTAGGGAGTGGAGGGGTGGGGAGGGGAAATCACAAACTAGATAGTAGACAAGTGTTAACTTTGGTGAAGGAAAAACAACACACATTATAGGGGAAGTCAGTACATCTTGACCAAAGCAAAGTGATAGAAACTTCTTAGGCACATCTAAACACCTTGAGGGACTGAGTTACTGGGGCTGAGGGCTGGGGACCATGGTCTCAGAAGACATCTAGGTCAATTGGCATAACATAGTTCATAAAGAAAATGTTCTACATCTTACTTTGGTGAGTGGCTTCTGGAGTCTTAAAAGACTGTGAGCAGCCATCTAAGATACATTTATTGGTCCCATCCTGTTCAGAGCAAAGGAGAATGAAGAAAAACAAAGACACAAGGAAAATATCAGCCCAAAGGACTAAAGGTCCATAGGAACCACAGCCTCCACCAGCCTGAGCCTGGAAGAACAAGATGGTGTCCTGACAGTGATCATAATAGAGGGTCCCATACAAAATTCAAGTGCACAAAAAAAACACCAGACTTACTGGTATGACAGACGGGAGGAACCTCCAAGACTATAGCCCCTGAGCTCCCTACTAACTCAGAACTGAAGTCACCTTTCAGTCAGAGACTAGACAGGCCTATAAAACAAACAATAACACACATGAGGATCATGCTTTTTAGTTCATCAAGTATACGAGACCAAATGGGCAACACCTGCCCAAAAGCAAAGACGAGAAGGGAGGAAGGGACAGGAAAACCTGGATGAATGGACATGAGGAGCCAGTGGTGGAAAAGGAAAGGGGGGTGGGGGAGTGCTGACAGATTGCAGGAATTGCAACTAATGTCACGAAACAATTTGTGTATAAATTTTTCAATGAGAAACATATTAAAAATAAAAGGTATAATTAATAAGCTTTACTCCACTGCCCTGGTTGTCCTGGGCCCTCCACCCACTCCTTTGAAGTCACCACTTTATTAGTTTCCTGTGTGTCCTTCCAGGGCTTCTTTATGCAAATATATTCATATTTTCCCCTAAAAGGGAGGTCTTCAATATTTCCCTAATGTGCAAAACTCCCCCAGCCCCATATTAGATGAAGGTAGAGGGAAGATAAAGGGAATAAACACAGAGGTGACCACAGAAGACTGAACTTGCATCTGAAGGCTGCCTTTCTCTGTCAGCAGCACTGACCTTTTTCTACATCTGCCTCTCAGTGAGACGGTGGAATGGAGAGTTCCGTTTCGTCTCTCTGGCTCTGCTTTTGTGACCCTGTGGATGTTCATACGTTGATAACCCCACAAAGGTCTCCAACAAAGGCCCACCTTTTGTTCTACACATCCCCCAACCACGCAAACTCACCTGTGCAGCGTCCCACCACATGGGTTTCTTTGGGAATGGGTATGTGGACTGTAATGTAAACATTGAAGGAGGAGGTGGTTGCTCATCAGATCAAAGTTTCTCCCAACTGTCCTTCAGAATGGGTGTAATGGGGAAACTTGATTCTGGAGGACATCCCAAATGTGTAAGATTCATGACATACTTGTGGAGTGCTTATTATGTGCTAGATGTTATGGTAGAAACAGGGTGGGGAGGGGTGAGCGAACACAGTTCCTGGAACTTCATGGAACTCACAGCCTCACAAGGAGCGTTACAACACGTTGTAATAAGGGCCATGAGAAAGCTCAGAGGAATGACCTCTAACCAGAGTGGAGATTTCAGAGAAGACTTGATGTGGGCAGCCTCATCAAAGCTGAGACTGGCAGGCCGTAAGTAGGGGCCTCGGGCAGCATCACAGACAGAAGGAACAGTATGTGCAAAAGCCTGAGGGAAGCAAGCCATAGCTCATTCCTCCTCTCCTGCAGCTTCCTTTCCCAACTAGGACCTTCTGGAGCTAATTCTGCTAGCTAAAGAAGTGACTTTAATGGAGGGTTAGCAGTAGCAGGAGTTGGAGGTATTTGGAGGTGGGTTGTTGTTACTGTTGTTAGTTGTTGTCTAGTCAATTCTGACACGTATAGACCCCATGTGTCAGAGTAGAACTGCCCCATAGGGTTTCTTGGCTGTAATCTTTACAGAAGCAGGTCACCAGGCCTTTCTGCCACAAAACTGCCGGGTGAGTTCGAGCTGCCGATCTTTAGATAAGCAGCCAAGTGCTTAACCATTGTGCCACCAGGGCTCCCTTACAGGTGGGTGGGGGTATATAGGCATGGGCCTGGTTCACCTCTGTGCAGAGTCAGGATGGGGTAATACAAACGAAGAATTAGGAAATTAAATGCCTTTTCTGCTCAGGATTCCTAACTTTATTCTAGGCATCGTTTCCAATATTACTTTGGAAACCTCAGAAAAGGTCGTGGCAACGAAGCTTCAAGGGAAAGGCCTCAAAATGTCAATGAGTCAGAAGGTGAAACAATCAGGTTCTCAACTGAAAACAGATGGCACATTCAAAATAGGATGTCCTGGGGAGGGATTATTTACAATGGCATGGGTGCGTAGGGGCACCTCCAATCGTGCGGTAGCTCAGGTCTTAGCACCCTTGGGCCCAAAGGAAGACGAGGGGAAGTTACTGGGGTCTGGCATTGGAGACTGTCTTGTTAGGCCTCTGGGTCTTGAGAAGGAGCAATGACTTTCAGCAGAGGTGACGTTGCAGGGAGGAAGCCAGGGGAATACGTTCTCCCACCTTGCCCTTCTAGTAGCCAAATCTAGCCATAGGCGAGGACACAGAGCCTGCTGATGAGGCTCCAGGCACAGAGCAGCGTTCTGGATGTGGAAGGGCACAGGGGGCAAGATGACAGAGGGAAACTCACCAAAGTTTTCACTGTGACTCAGAATGGTGGGACACTGGCAAGTTTTCTTTTGCTGCTTTATGCTTTTCTCTATTTTTCCAACATTCTCAAAAGGAGCACACGTTAACTTCTACAACTGGAGAAAAAACATTATTTTTAAATTAAAAAAGACAACAACAAGGAATGTGTCCCAAGAGGCACCACTGGGCTACACAGGCCTTCATTAGTTAGCGTGGAAAGGTGAGGCCTCACAAAAAATTCTGTTCCCTTCCAAATGGTCAGCTGGCCTTTTCCCATAGGACACTGATCATGAACAAAGCAAATGCAACTGACATTCTCAACTAAGATCTTGAGAAAGAAGAGTCACCAGGCCCTGAAATGATGTCCAAGCTCTTCTTGTTTCTCTGAAGTGAACTTGTGGAGAGGGAGAGAGTCAGAGGGAAAGACACTCAGGATTTGGAGTCCAGGGACACAGGTTTGAGTCCCAGCTCAACCACTCAGTCATGGTAAAACCTGAAGCAAGTCTCTCACAGACTCTGAGTCTTGGTATCCAAGTGATTCTGAGTGTTGATGATGATCCCCTTTCAAAGGCTCTGTGAGGGCCCACAGACTTGGGTGAAAGTGTCATGTAAACCGTTAGACACTCTGCAAACATTACTCGTAATTGTCAAAGAGAGGCCTGCAAAAAGGATAATAACCACCACAAAAGGCAAGAACGAAAGCATCAATGTGTTCCTTCTGCTGTGGTCCATGGCACCTGAGGAGCCTAAAAGCCTGGCTAGTCCTTGAACAGAAAGAACACAACCTTGGGTTCACTGAACACAAACACACAAGGGTCCAGAGATAGGTGTGATAGATTTTTCTATTTCCCATCAAAAAGCCTCTCTCTCTCTCTCTCTTTCTAGTCTTCTCCTCATTCTCTGCCTTTTCCACCCCTCAGGTCCCTGTAGTTCCTGTGCTCAGGATGTTCACAGGAGTCTCTTTCCATCTGGGGAGTGGAGGGAGACTAAGCTTTAGGGCTTTCAGAGATTTGGGAGGGCAGCACCTATAACTTAGACCTTCCTCTTGCTATTTTGATTGTCTTTGGCAATGTAATTTCAGTGTGTAATTGTGCTAAGAAACCCTTGTCTGATGAGGAAGGGACAAGATAGATGAGACCAATGGAAACTCCATCTCACCACATGAAAAAAGTTATGGCAGAAGAGGGCATGAAAAGAAGGCAAAATAATGAAATGGGAAATTCACTATAAAGATTGCATAAAACCTCAACATGCAATCACATTGTTTCAGAGTCATTTTCGATACCTTTGACATTTGTTGCTGTGGGGTCTGACGTATTCACAGCCAGAGACTGAAGGTTTAAGGGCCAAAGAGAAGTGCGGTGGCATTGTGCAAAGAACAGGGATACAGAAGGGAATAGAGGCAGACATTACACAGAACTGAAAGTCTGAGGGGGAGGCATAGATTAATCAAACAGATCACACGGGACTGGCTGAACGAATGACAGCAGATTAACACATTGAAGTGCTATGGAGCAGTAAAAGGGACAAGGACAATTTCCGTACACTGATATGGAGCGATCTCCAGCATAAGTGTCAAGTGAAAGAAAACCCAAAGGGGTAGTGTAATGTTTATAGTATGTCACCTTTTAGACAAGAATGAGGGAGGGAGGTATAAAAATATACACACATAGCTGCTATCTATTAATATTATGAAATTATTATAGGCATTGTAGGATAAAACAGATAAGTAATCGTGTTAGTATAATATTTTCAGTGTAACATTAAAAAGAATGGAGGCCCTCAGCTAGATGGATTGACACAGTGGGCATAACGATGGACTCCAATATAACAATGGTCAGGCATGAAGATGGCATAAGACCAAGCAGAATTTCATTCCTTTATACATAAGGTTGCAGGGAGTCAGAGCTGACTTGATAGCAACTAAAAACAACATATCTGAAATTTGAATTGGAAATAGCATATAAATCCATACTTTTTTCTCTTAATTTTTTTTTTCCAAAAGCATGAGCTACAAAAGAAAAAATAAATAAATTGGGTTTTATTTAAACACACACACACACTTTTGTGCATCAAAGGATATTATCAAGAAAGTGAAAAGACAATGTACAAAATGGGAGACAATATTTGGGAACCATATATCTGATAAGGGTTTAATATCCAAAATATATAAAGAACTCCTCCAACTCAACAACAAAGAGACAAACGATTCAAATAAAAAATGAACTTGATATAGACATTTTTATATCAATGAAATCAAGAAAGGGTTTGAATAAACATATCTCCAAGAAGAGACACAAATGGCCAATAAGCACATGAAGAGATGCTCAACAATATTAGTCTTCAGGGAAATGCAAATCAAAACCACAATGAGATAATACTTCAAACCCAGTAGGATGATTATTGCATAAAAAGTAAACAAACAAAAACAGAAAATAACAGTGTTGATGAGAATGTGGAGTAACTGGAACCTTCATCCATTACTGGTAGGAATGTAAAATGGTGCAGCCAGTTTGGAAAACAGTTTGGTAGGTATTCAAAAAATTGAACATAGAAATACCACATGACTCAGCAATTCCACTCCTAGGTACATACCCGAAAGAACTGAAAGCAGGGACTCAAACAGATGCTTGTATATCAATGTTTATTAGTTACAGCATTATTCACAATAGTTAAAAGGTAGAAACAACCCAAATGTCCATCAACAGAAAAATGAACAAGCAAAATGTGGTATATACATACACTGGAATATTATTTGGCCACAAAGAGAAATAGAGTTCTGATACATGAAACTTGAAAACATTCTGCTTAGTAAGATAAGACAGAAATATCCTGCATAGGCAAATTCATAGAAACAGAAAGTAGATTAGTGGTTACCAGGGGCTGGGGGGAGAGGGAGTAGGGAGTTACTGCTTTATGAGTACAGAGTTTCTGTTGGAGATGATGAACACATTTTGGGAATAAATAATAGTGATGGGTATACAGCATTGTGAGAGTGACAAATGCCACTGGATTTTTTACTTGAAAATGGTTAAAATGGCAAATTTTATGTTGTGTGTATTTTACCACAATTAAAAAATTAAAAGAGAAAAAAATTTTGCAGCTTTATCCACTGAAAGGAAACCCTGGTGGTGTAGTGGTTAAGAGCTATGGCTGCTAACCGAAACGTTGGCACTTCCAATCCATCAGGCGCTCCTTGAAAACTCTGTGGGGTGGTTTTCCTCTGTTCTATAGGGTCGCTGTGAGTCGGAATCGACTCAACGGCAATGGGTTTGGTTTTTTATCCACTGAAAAGGCCTAGTGGTGGTGAATACCCCTAGTGCTCAGATTATAGTCTCTGTCCTGGTTATTTGGTGCTGCCATAACAGAAATACCACAAGTGGATGGCTTTAACAAAGAGAAATTTATTTTCTCACAGTCTAGTAGGATACAAGTCCAAATTCAGGGTGTCAGCTCCAGGGGAAGGCTTTCTCTCTCTGTTGACTCTGGAGGAAGGTTCTAGTCCTCAATCTTCCCTTGGTCGAGGAGCTTCTCAGGTGCAGGGACCTGTGTCCGAAGGACTCTCTTTGCTCCTGGTGCTGCTTTCTTGGTGGTATGAGGTCCCCAACGGTCTGCTTGTTTCGTTTCCTTTTATCTCTTGAGAGATAAAAGGTGGTGCAGGCCACACCCCAGGGAAACTCCCTTTACCTTGGATCAGGGGGGTGACTTGAGCAAGGGTGGTGTTACAATCCCACCCTAATCCTCTTAACATAAAATTACAATCACAAAATGGAGGACAAACACACAATATTGGGAATCACGGCCTAACCAAATTGACACATATTTTTTGAGGTACACAATTCGATCCATGACAGTCTCTAAGCACCATTTCCCAATGTAAAAAGCCAGCGCTCTTTCAAGACATGACTGATTCCAGGGGTGGGTAGAAAATGTACAAAATGAGCCTGGGACATTTTATGCCAGAAAGGAAACTATGAAAGACCGTAAAACTGTGAAAAACTAAAGGGGGCATATCCAAAGTCAACTGGAAGGGGCTTCCACTGGCCAAAGATGGGACAAATTTCAGCAACAAAAAGAATAATGAAACTGTAGATTGAAACGCATCAAATGCATAACACTCCATGAATTCAAAACGATATTTAAAAAAGAGAGAGAGAATAAGAGGAAAGCTCATTGGTCTCCACCAGAGCTTGCTAGGGCTCCAACTCACCACTTCAAAAATTGGTAAATAAAGAGAAAGTATCAACATTTGTTCCCGTATACTTATATTTCAGAATAATCAAGCGTTGAACCCCATTGCCGTCAAGTCAATTCCTACTCACAGCGATCCTATAGGACAGAGTAGAACTGCCCCGCAGGGTTTCCAAGACTGTAATCTTTATGCGGAAGCCCTAGTGGCATAGTGATTAAGAGTTATGGCTGCTAACCAAAAGATGGGCAGTTCGAATCCACCAGGTGCTCCTTAGAAATGCTATGGGGCAGTTCTACTCTGTCCTATAGGGTCGCTATGAGTTAGAATCGACTCGATGGCAGTGGGTTTGGTCTTTTTGGTTTCAGTGTTTATGGAAGCAGACTGCCATATCTTCCTCCCTCGGAGCAGCTTGTGGGTTTGAACCACTGACCTTTCAGTTAGCTGCTGAGCCCTTAACCACTGCACCACCAGAGCTCCTTAACCAAATGGTGGCTGGGGGAAATCCCTTCATTATAGAAGGATTTCCTGTATTAAATGCAAAAGGAATGATAGAATTCATTTGTGACTGTTAACAAAATAATGAATTTAGGAAACAATCACCATTGGATGCTGAGAAAGGCTGATGATGAACTTCATAATACAGGAAGCTTGCTGACATCACCTGAGCAATCACTAAAAGTAGGATAGACATACTTCACGGACTTGCTCAGGCAATGTGATAAAAAATATACAGCACTAACTGTTATGCCTTCGAGCTTGCCTTTAAAAAAAATTCTAACCAAGCCTCTAGATCTCTTACCAGTTTACAGGAAAGATGTGGAAATTGAAGAACAAATTAAACAACACTACTTTTACAAAGAAGCAAGCAGGCAAATCCAGAATGTGGGGCATTCTACAAGATAAATTACCTAGTTTCTTTAACAAATCAATGGCATGGAAAAAAAGGAGCTGTTAAAGAAGAGACTTACCAGATAGGACAATCAGAGGAAATGCGTGAGCCTGGATCCTGACTTGAAAAAAACAACCCTAAAAAGCTCTTTAAGAGAACTATTCTAATGTGAAGGGATAATTGTTAATTTTATTAAGTAGTGTCTTCGTTTGCTAGTGCTGTGGAAACACAAATACCACAAGTGGGTGGCTTTTGAAAACAGGAATTTATTTTCTCACCGGTCCAGAGGCTAAAAGTCCAAATCAAAGTCTCCACCTTGTCGATTCTTTCCTTGCTGGCAGTCTGGAATGTTCCTTCGTTCTTGGCGATCCTCTCATGGCATCTATTTTCCCCTTCTGTGTGCTTGCTTCTGTGTCTAATCTGCCCTTTTTATAACTTAGAAGTGATTAGGTTTCGTACACAATGGCCTCATTAACATAACGAAGAAACCACTATTCCCAAACAGAATTATATGCACAGCGTAGGAGTTGGGATTCCAACACGTTTTGGGGGAAACCACTCCATAACATGTGGGTAAGGGTGTGGTGGTTATATGTTTAAAAAGTCCTTATCAATTACAAATGTACACTGAAGTATTTATGGGTGAGATGACATGATGTCTGGGGTTCCCTGGGTCAGGGAGTGATGGGGACAGAGTTATAATTGCTGAAGCCAGATAATGAGGGCCTGAGTTTTCATTATACTCCTGTGACTGCACTGTGTACTTTTGAAAAAGTTTACAATATAATGTTTTAAAAATAGGCACACAAGTATATAACTACAAATTATGTTAGGTGCTGTATTGGACACCTCTGGAGTGTCACCTCAGCATCCCTTGGGGTTACATTAGGTTGAAGCCCCAGCTGGATAGGTGGCTCCACACAGCCTTTGACCTGTCTGATGTCAAAGGAGCCAGGTGACTCTCTGACTTGTAGCGTGGGATGCCAGCTAGAACCTACTCAGCACCCGCAAATGAAGAGCCCACACAACACAAGTGCAGGGGAAAACAAGCCCAGGCATCTTGTTTGCAAGGTGCAGTAACTGAGACTCTGTGAGGTGGAGAGACTGTTTCATGCCCGCACAGCTGGTTGGTGACAGAACTGAACCAGGGATTCTGTCTTGACACCGTCCATAGCACCCCGCAGAGGCCTTCGCACACAGTAGGCCATGAATAAGGATGTTTTCCGTGCTCAAATAAATGCCTGAGCCAAAAGAACCTTGCTGCTGTTGTTGTTGTTAGTGGCTGTCAATTCCGTTCCTGACTCTCGGTGACCCCATGAACCATGGAACAAAATGCTGCCCTGTCCTGTGCCATCCCCGTGATCAGTTGCGAATCGGACTGTCGTGACCCATAGGATTTTCAATGGCTAATGTTCAGAAGTAGATCACCAAGCCTTTCTTCCTAGTCCATCTTAGTTTGCTCAGCATCTTAGCAACACACAAGCCTCCGCTGACTGATGGGTGCGGCTGCACATGAGGCGGGCTGGCTGGGAATCAAACCTGGATGTTCCTCATGGGAGGCAAGAATCTACCACTGAACCACCAGTGTGCCCTGGGCCAAAAGAACGGAGACTATAAAACACAACACAATTGACAATGGAAGCTTCCCAAAATAGATCTAATTTGTCTCACATGATGGATGTTAAAAATGTCATTTGAGACAATAAGTAACCACAAAGAAATATAATCGTTATCCCAGCGCAATATACTTCCATATCGGTGATAAAACCCCAAGCTTACTGGCCCTTAGCTCTGTCTTCAAAGTAATGAATACAACTGTCCATGTGCACAGATGTATGTCCAAACAGGTGTGTACATTCCATATTGTTACAGGTCAAAATAGCTCATGAGCTTGGAAGAACAATCTACTTAATTCTAGGAATTTGGAAAAACACTTTAGTCAACAGCAGAGTCTCAGTTTTGAAGATAATTGGCATTTCCCTCAACCACAAATATTTTAAATATTTAAGTAAATGAGATAACACTCAGAGGCAATTCTTCAGGCCCAAGTCATTCTGACCACTGGCATCTGTTCTTTCTCCCCTTTTCACACTCTCCCTCTCTCTGCTGTCAGTGTTTTCAGTGAGCTACGATAAAATCTGTAGCGTTGTCAAGGTTTTAAAAAACAAGCTACTTGTCTACCAGGTAAAAATATGCAAAAGATACGCATAGCCTCTTTTTGGTATGGAGAACAAGGTAGGACATAATTTTTATTAGAAAACTGGCTTGAAGAATGCTAGTTGAGTAATAAGGGTTCCAATTGCGTGGGTAACCTGTTCAGCCAGGACCAGATGGTTTGGAGGGCTGGTAATGAGATAGAAAGTATTCTCTATCTAGGTCACAAATAACAGAATTGTTTGGACTGAAGTGTGTTCAGAGGCTGATGCTAACTGAGAAAATGTTCTGAGACGCAGACATATCTGAATTTGGTTCTAATTGCCTCCTTTTTGGCAGCCTTTGGTTCTGAGTTTGCAGACGGAGCTGTTGTAGAATGAAAGCTCTCGTACAGGACAAATCTATAAATTTCTGTCCCAAAGATTACAGCATGTCACTGACATTTCAGAACTTTAAAGAAAACAGACTGTGTCTTGTGTGAAGTAGAATGAGGGAATCTGCTCATACATGGTGAATACCCACTGCCATTTAGTAGATTCCGACTCATAGCGACCCTATAGGACAGAGTAGAACTGCTCCACAGGATTTCCAAGGAACAGCTGTTAGATTCGAACTGCTGATCTTTTGGTTAGCAGCTGAGCTCTTAACCACTGTGCCACCAGGGCTTCACAAGGTGGATGGGAATTTTAAATATTGCCATTTTTCTGTAGGTCAGTTTAATCGTATATATCCAACCCCCCCTAAAAGTTTGCAAAGTACTCTACTTCTAGGAATTTATCCTTAAAAAATAATCAAGATGTGCCCTAAAATGTAGCTACAAGAGCTTGTTTGTAATAACAATGCATTTCTAAACTAAAGCAATGATCTAATTTATTGTCCAACAACAAGGGGTTATTTTTTAAAAACTGATGGTGCAATGGAATATCTTCAGTCATTAAAACAATAATAAAGGTGTATATTTCTTGACATAGAAAGATCTCTATGACATATTGCTAGCGACAAAAAGCTGGTTATAAAATAGTCTGACCCCACTTTTGCTTTAAAAAAGCGTTACCTACATGCATACTTGCGTACACAGATAGTCCCCAACTTACGACACATTTGAGCCATGACAAACCACACTTACAGCCATCTTTTTTTTTGTACAACTTATCATTAATAATATGTACTACATACAACGTTGCAGCCCATAATTTGCTGATGCTATCACTCTCAGATGTTCAATGTTATGGTTTATAAAGATGCTGATAATAAAAGGCAATAGTAATGAAAAGTAAAAAAAAAATAAATGAGGCATTCAGCTTACGTCAGAACCGACTTACAACGGAGTTGTCAGAATAGAACCCCGGGGACCGCCTGTATATACATAATACATAAGTATTTATGTGCTAAAAAAATACATGAAAAGTTAGCCACGGTTATATCCACGTAATAGAATAATGGGCAATTTTCCTTATCTTTATTTACCTCCATTTTCTAAACTTTCTACGATAAAAAAAAAAAATTCTTTTTTTTTTTCTACGATAAACAAGCTTTAGCTTTTATGTTTTTCATTGAAACGGAATTTAAAAGCAGAAAGTGAGAGTGTTTAAAAAGGAGTCCATGTAATGGCCAGAAAATAGGCAAGTGGAGGTGTAGCCCATGGAAGGTGTAGCCTGTAGAGGGAACATACCGGTAACCTGGATTCTGTCCTCCTTCATGGGAGGTGTTCCTGTAGGGGAAGACAGCCCCGAACTCCCATGGAAATGACTTTACCTGTGAATGGAGAAGAAGCTCCACGGTCCTTTCATAGCAAGGCTAAGCCACCTGTGCTCTTTTTGAACTGTCAGACTCCAGCCTAAGAAGCCCTCCACTGGAGTGTTGTGACGAGGGAAGCAGCTCCCAGTCAGGAACAGAAGTCAGGCCACCAGTCTCTTTCTCAAAAATTATTCTTCCTGGCTTATTTCTCAACATTAAAACAATTTAAACATTAAGTTTTCTAATCCTTCAAGAGGGTTCTTTGAAAATATGAAAGGAACCCTTATAACCTTCTGAAAGAAGATAGCCAACAAAAGAGGATGTCTTTTTAGCTTTCTCAATTTCAGATGTTCCATCTTAACAACAGATGTCTCAGCTTTGGGGGAAAACCCAGCTTTGTGGTTTATGCTCCTTTTCCTTTTTGGCCCTCTGAGACCTGCAATAATCACCCCAACCTACCCCTTTTCCCCCACACATCTGTCAGCTTGTTGTATAGTGGGGGCTTATGTGTTGCTGTGATGCTGGACTCTATGCCACTGGTATTCAAGTACCAGTGGGGTCACTCGCGACCAACAGGTTTCAGTTGAGCTTGCAGACTAAGGCACATTAGAAAGAAGGACCCGTCAATCTACTTCTGAAAAGAATTAGCCAGTGAAAACCTTATGAATAGAGCAGAACATTGTCTGATATAGTGCTGGAAAATGAACCCCTCAGGCCGGGAGACACTCAAAAGACAAATGGGGAAGAACGGCCTCCTCAAAGTAAAGTCGACCTTAATGATATGGACGGAGTTAAGCTTCCAGGACCTTCATTTGCTGATGTGGCATGACACAAAATGAGAATAAACAGCTGCAAACATCCATTAATAATCGGAACCCGGAATGTACAAAGTATGAATCCAGGAAAATTAGAAATCATCAAAAATGAAATGGAATTCATAAACATTGATATCCTAGGCATTTAGTGAGCCGAAGTGGACTGGTGTTGGTCATTTTGAATCAGACAATCATCTGGTCTACTATGCTGGCAATGACAACTTGAAGAGGAATGGCATTGCATTCATTGCCAAATAGAACATTTCAAGATCTATTCTGAAGTACAAAGCTGTCAGTAATAGGATAATATTCATATGCCTATGAGGAAGACCAGTTAATACAAATATTGTTCCAATTTATACACTAACCACTAAGGCCAAAGATGAAGAAACTGAAGATTTTTACCAACTTCTACAGTCTGAAATTGATTGAACATGCAATCAGGATGCACTGATAATTATTGGTGATTGGAATGTGAAAGTTGGAAACAAAGAAGAAGGATCAGTAGTTGGAAAATATGGCCTTGGTGATAGAAACAAAGCCAGAGATCGCATGACTGAATTTTGCAAGACCAAAGACTTCTTCATTGCAAATGCCCTTTTTCACCAACGTAAACAGTGACTATACACATGCACCTCACCAGATGGAATGCACAGGAATCAAATCAACTACATCTGTGGAAAGATACGATGGAAAAGCCCAATATCATTAGTCAGAACAAAGGCAATCTGCAAGTTCAAGACGAAACTGAGGAAAATTAGAACAAGTCCACAAGAGCCAAAGTACAACCTTGACTATATCCCACCTAAATTTAGAGACCATTTAGAGACCATCTCAAGAGTAGATTTCATGGGTTGAACACTAATGACCGAAGACAAGATGAGTTGTGGAATGACTTCAAGGACATCATACATGAAGAAAGCAAGAGGTAATTAAAAAGACAAGAGAGAAAGAAAAGACCAAAAAGGATGTCAGAACAGACTCTGAAACTTGTTCTTGAATGTTGAGTAGCTAAAGGAAAAGGAAAAAATGATGAAGTAAAAGAGCTGAACAGAAGATATCAAAGGGCAGCTCGAGAAGACAAAGTAAAGTATTATGATGACATGTGCAAACACCTGAATATAGAAAACCAAAAGGAAAGAACACGCTTGGTGTTTCTCAGGTTGAAAGAACTGAAGAAAAAATTCAAGCCTCAAGTTGCAATGCTGAAGGATTCTACAGGGAAAATATTAAATGATGCAGGAAGCATCAAAAGAAGATGGAAGTAATACACAGTCACTATACCAAAAAGAATTGGTCGATGTTCAACCATTTCAGGAGGTAACATATGATCAGGAACTGATGGTACTGAAGGAAGAAGTCCAAGCTGCACTGAAGGCATTGTTGGAAAAGAAGGCTCTGGGAATTGACAGAATGCCAAGTGAGATGTTTCAACAAACCGATGCAGCACTGGAATTGCTCACTAGTCTATGCCAAGAAATTTGGAGGACATCTACCTGGCCAACCAACTGGAAGAGAACCATAAAAAAAAAATTTATGCCTATTCCCAAGAAAGGTGATCCAACCGAATGTTATAATTATCGAACAATATCATTAATATTACATGCAAGCAAAATTTTGCTGAAGATCATTCAAAAGCAGCTGCAGCAGTATATGGACAGGGAAATGCCAAAAATTCAAGCTGGATTTAGAAGTGGACGTGGAACCAGGGATATCACTGCTGATGTCAGATGGATCCCGGCTGAAAGCAGAGAATATCAGAAAGATGTTTACCTGTGTTTTATTGACTATGCTAAAGCATTTGACTGTGTGGATCATCACAAATTATGGATAACATTGTGAAGAACAGGAATTCCAGAACACTTAATTGTGCTCATGAGGAATCTGTACACGGATCAAGAGGCAGTTGTTGGAACAGAAGAAGGGGATATTGCATGGCTTAAAGTCAGGTAAGGTGTGTGTCAATGTTGTATCCCTTCACTATATATATTCAATCTGTATGCTGAGCAAATAATCTGAGAATCTGGACTATATGAAGAAAGGGGCATG